>NC_082637.1:4415000-6915000 GCF_030936135.1 Gavia stellata
AAGCCAGCTTCTCAAATATCGTTACAATTTCCCCATTTTTGTTTTTTGACTGGTAAAAAATGGTTTGGTAGACATGTCAGGAAAATTCAGACTAGAAACAGTGAGCCAGATTCTTCTTTCATTTACTCTTAAATATATGCGCAGAATAACTCTGCAAATATTGGTGCAATTACTGTAGATTTACAGTAGCTCGTGGAAGGTTGAAAACAGCCCGGCATTTATTATATGTAGCAGACTGGACAGTTGTGTAGTCTTTACTGGGATAAGTGGATCCAGAAGTTAAATGACATAAAATTTGATTACAGAACGTGTTCGTAAAAAAGCAAAAAAGTTCAAAGTTGAAAAGGGGGAAGACGAGGCGAAGTTTCAGATGTGGGACGCAGCACTGCATGTTAATAGATAAGATTGGGTATAAATACAAGGATCTGCAGGACAGACAAAGCTGCAGATGGACTGTAGGACTGGGTCCTTATTTACTATTTCTCTTCTGTTATTACTAAGGAACTCAGGAGCAATCTTGGAATTATTGAAAGAGAGTGGAACGTTGTCAAATTTCTTTGTTTTTTGCAAGCCTGGCAGTATTATGTGTCATCTTTTTTTTAAAGCCCCATCTTTTGGAATCTGGTGAGAATTTTACCTTCCAGTTAAAACAAACCACGAATTAGAAATTTTCTAGCCCTTGTGCTTCTAGAATAAAGTTATGAAATACTTCCCAGATGTACGCATAAGGTTCAGACCGAAGACGAACTGATTTGTTGTCTCTCTAAAACATTTTATATTTTTAAGTCAGTCACAGTTTTTGAACGTTCAGTTTGAAATCCTGAAACTGGTTTCTCCTCTATCCATTAGTGCTTCAACACGGATGTTTATTTAATCAAATGTTCGTGTTTTAAACTTTAAATAGAGGTTACAAATGAGGCTTTATCTGTGCAAAAAAAAGAACTGGTTTGTTTTAAAGTTACACCACTTTCAGGGCAAATTAACATTTGAAGCTCCAGGTTTTGTAAGAGATGTATATCAGCCCCAGTATAGAAAAGCACTTGAAAGATGCTCATTGAGTTTCCAAAAATAGACCTATTTTCCCAGGTCCTGATTATTTTATTGATTATTCCCCAAAAAAAAGTCGTGAATATGCACGATGCATGAATATTTTCAGTCAGGGTAAGATTTCTTCAGGACATACACAAGAACTGTGCATGTCTTAAAGCGAGACATTAATTGCAAGTGCAGATGGAGCCTTTGGAGCTCTGAAAGTCTGCCGGTTCACATCTGCCTGTATTTTTAAAGTGGATATATATATGTTTATACCCAGAAGATACCGACATCTTCACCGCTGTGGTCTTTGTGTCTGCAGACAGCACTCTCTCCAGCTAAAAATACCGGTGGACATTTAAGTTATGGTAGACCATCGATGCTGCAGGCTTCACAAGGGTAAAGCTCACCTGGTAGGAGTGAGCTGCAGAGCTGGTTGGCAGGCATTGTGCGCTCTGCGAGCTGTAGGTACCATCCAGGAATTATAGGGCCGATGCCCAGACACAGGCGAGTGGATGATTTTGGCTGATGTGGTCTGGCACTGCAGATGTAGTGAGAATTGCAGAGAGTACGAGTTGAGGACGAGGCACAGGGCTGAGAGTCAGGAGAGATGAGTTACGTTCCCGGTTCATCGGAACTCTGCGCTGGGCAAATCAGTTGCCCATCGATGTAGCCGAGTTGTCTGGGCCAGCGTGGAAATTTTTAGCTGCTGTTTGAAGAGCGCTTTGAGAGCTTCCTGAGGAAGGATTGCAGGAGAGCAGAGTGCTGTA
This sequence comes from Gavia stellata, assembly GCF_030936135.1. Classification (NCBI taxonomy): domain Eukaryota; kingdom Metazoa; phylum Chordata; class Aves; order Gaviiformes; family Gaviidae; genus Gavia; species Gavia stellata. Next base: position 4,416,803 of record NC_082637.1, read on the forward strand.
GGTGGCACAGCATGAAGAGGTAACCTGGCTTTGTCTGGTTTGGTTTCGTACAACGAGGGCGATGTGCATTTCTTTTGAGGAGAATAAATTTAGAAATATTTATGTTCGTTTCTTGTGTTAAACATTCAAATCTTAACTACTCCAGTGAGTGTGGGGCTAATGAAACGGTGGCATCACAAGAGCTGAGGTTGTGTCAATGTACAAATTGGGACCTCTGGTTTTCTGAGTACTGATAAAGTAATTTGAGGTTTGTCTACTCACAGACATCATTTCTGCTTTCCTCTGTGGGTGGATGTTCACGTTCCAGGTGAAGAAAGCCATTTGTATAAAATACAACCCGTGAATAATAATGTCTGTGCACCTGAGCTAATCAGGAAAAACAGAGGTACCAAAAGCTTTAGCTGAGGCAGTTTAAACTGACTATGAATACTTCATCCCCTTTTCCCCCTAGCCAATAGACAGTTGAGGAATAGTTTGATTTATTTTTTTTCTGAATAAACTGAAATAGGCCTCTTTTAGAGAAAACTCAGGTGTCCGTACCAGGGGGCTGCACAGTTTTCAGTGTTGCTGTTTTAACTGTTGCTACAAGTTTGTGTGTAGACAAGGCCCAAGAGAGTTATGGTGGAGCTATTAGAAGGGGAAGTGATTTTTTCTTAGACTGATTAAAATTCTTTGGGCTTTCTGTTTGTTTGTTTTTAAACACCTATTTAGCTTTTAATTAACATTTAAGAGAAAGGAAGCTGGTTAAATATTCAATACCTCCTCCCTTTCAATTAAGGTAGAACAGTACACAACGCATGATGAGGCCTCTGGGAAGTATGGAAAAACGGAGAAGAGCAGGCTCTTGATTATCATTTTCAGGGGGACTGGCAAGGTGAAACCCATCTGATTATTATTACCATTAACAATAATAATGTCGAGGCTTTTTTTGAACATCAGAAAGCAGTTTAAAAATGCAGTTATTCTTTAAAACCGTATGTGCTGGGTCTTGCCTTTAAATACCTTTGCTTTTCCCATCCTGTTCTTATTTGGGGGGCAAGGATGGAGAATTTTCTAAAGGCTTTTTGGTAGCTTAGCAGGGAGGCTGCAGATGCTGGAGAAGTTATTCTTTACGCTACAAGCCCTTGTTTTCATTTTGATGCAGTTCTTTCAGCCCCAGCGAGTCGGCAGCCTCAAACCGTACGGCCCTGAAAGCTCTACCGAGCAAGCGGGAAAGAGCTATGTTGCTGCCATGCTCTGTGCTAGGATCTAGTCTCTTCCCCTTTCTCTTCTCCCCCTTGAAGAATCCAGTTACCCTCTCTCTGTGAGCCTGTTATCGCTCAGAACTGCAGATAAAACATTCAGAAAAGAATTCCTCAACGAAAGAAACTGATTGGCAAAATATACTAGTGTATATATAATTTAATAAATACCCTTCCTAAACTTAAATTCTTTCTTTTTTGATTTTCGTGTACCCTCATTCCTAGGTTATCTAACAAAATATTTATTTTGTTAGCAATCCTGTTTAAAACAAAATTACAGTAACTAAAAAAATAAGACCATTTTACATCACGGAAACATCTCAAACCACTGCCCAAAAAGTGATGTATTTTTATTTTTAAGCTTGTTATTTCTTTTAATGCAGTGAGACGACTTACCTGTAGAAAGGACTTTGTTTATATCAAATATCATACAAAAATGATTTTTTTAATCATTGTGTTATGTAAACAGATTTTTGAAATGGAATTGCTGGCACCAAATATCAGTTGTGCGAATGTATGTGCCTGAGTGAGTGGTTGCTTTTTTTTTTTAAGGAACAAAGAGATAGCAGATGCTAAAATGCATAGCTATTGCGTATGTTTCATATACTGTGACTTCAAGCTTTACTGAATATAAGACTGCATTGATTTTTAAAACTAGAAATAAATGTTTTGCAAAAAGATTTCTGACTGCATATAAAACAAGACTTTCCAATGCAACTTTAAAATTAACTTATTGTGATGACCTACTATCAAACGGGTGGTGACAGTACGAGTTTTTTAAGTAGCTGCTATCTTATCTGATGTGTGGCGACCTATTCAGTGCTATGGCTTTTATTTTCAAAAAAAATCAAGGTATTTGCTCCATGATCCTTTCCTCCAAATACATAAACACATGAGTAGCTTTATATATATGTGTTTCTTGTGATTACTCATCAGTAGAGTTAATGATGTGTATTTACTGGCTGGACTAAACAAAAAAACAATCCAATTAGTACAATAATTGGTTATTTACCAATATTTTCTTAATTATTGAGAGTCCCTTTCTATTTCAGCTGTAAATAACAGAAAATCTCCCATTAATTTCAGCTAAAGTATTTTTTCTTTTAAAAACAATTTTTTCATGGCTTTTTGTTTCAAAACCCTGTTCATAGAAATTAGACTAAAATTCCAACGTTCCAGAGGATAACGAAAATAACACCTTCTGTCAGGAGGTTCATATTAAGTCAAACTGTCATCCAGATGAACTTAACACCTCGTGAAGATGGGCGTTTTTTTATTATTTTATTTGTAAAGGAAAAAGTCTGAAAAAGTAGCATGCATATATCTAGAAATAGTCAAATTCTGTTATCTAGAAAATTCTTTACTATTACATGGCTAAAAGTTCTGTGAGCAACCTAAGACAGAAATCTCTGAATTGGTTGACCTCAGAGGTGTATCCTTTAGATGCAAATACCACTAATGTCAATTTTATCTCAGCTGGATATAAATTATATCCAGTTAACAACAAGCTCGTGCCATAGCGCTCTAGAAGATGATAAAGTTAAAGAGCTGATGAAGGCGAAGAGGCTGGTGCAAAAAGGATTTTACCTGTGTATTTGGGAACAGGTTCTTGCCCAGCGTGGACTTCCCGTTGCGAGGAGAGGAGATGAGACTGTAGAAGTCTCTGCCCCTTTCTCAGTTTGTTCCTAGCCATTCTCTAGTAAGAGCATGTTCAAGAGGGGCTAGAGTGAAAGCAGGGATCAGTTCGGCAGGCGACGTGCAAGAGGAGCGCTCGTAGGTATCGAGGAGACATCGGGTCTTGTCTGCAGGAGGCCATGGTGTAGGTAGATACTTAACTAAACTAGAAGCAAATACAAGTCCTGCAAAAATTTGTGCTGCGCACACAGAGATATGTAGATAAACCTCAATCTCACTCTTTCTGTATATTTTTTTTCTTTTTCTTCTCCACATTCTCTGAAACAGTTGCGTAGTAAGGATAATATTGATGAAAAGCAGTATCAGTAAATCAATAACTTTTTTCTTTCGCTTTTTTAAGGCGAACACACACAAGAAACCAATTCACCTCATTCACTGAAGAAGGATGTAGAAAACATGGGGAAAGGTAAAATAAATAAGGGCCTCTTATGTTATAAAACTGCTCTTTGTTTTAATAGAATATGAGGATAATAGGGGGCACTTTTGTTCTGCACCATATTTTAAGCTTGTCAAGTAACATATGAATAATATATGGACCTTTGGGTGGATATAATTGAGATTAATGCATATATATCAATCAATACATGACACTGTAATATAATACTTTAAAATAATATATTACATTGATTTATATTCATGGCTTTCTGCACAAAATCTATTGTAGGTCTATGCAACACTTTTTTTTTTATAACTGCTAAAATATTTTGTCTTATAGTAATGAATTGCTCTGCAACTGCTCTTTCAAGAATTGTTTATACAGATTAGCAAAACCACTTTTCTTTTCTCTTTGTTAGAGGAACTCCAGAAGGTTTTGTTTGAACAGATCGACTTACGGAGGAGACTAGAACAGGAATTCCAGGTGTTGAAAGGAAATGCGTCTTTCCCAGTCTTCAGTAAGACACACATCTGTGGTTTTGGTGTTATTTGTGGGTGGTTGGTTGTTGTCAAATTGTTAAAATGGGAGAGGTCTGTTCTAAGTTGTGTTGCCTTTGGCTTAGTTCTGCTGAGGTTGATGGCACTTCTGCTGTGGCTTTTCAGGCTGCCCAAGCAGGTCTTTTGCAGGGAAAATCTGAAGCTGGATGTCTGTTTTGGTGTATATTTTACTGGTTTTGAACACACTGAATACAGTGAGTGGACAGAAACATGTCTGGGGCTTATTGGGGTACAGCGATGTCGGTGGTCTTAACCAGCTTCTTGGAGGCTTTTGAAGACAAGGTACTTCATAGTTGTCTTGAGGTGGTTCTAGCTGGTGCTGGAGAATTGATTGGGCCTGTGTTTAAGGAGTAGAAAGACCCGTTTGGATTTTTCCTCTTGGGACGGGCTATTTGAGATGGCCCTTTCACCATGGCTTATGAGCAGGGTGCTGCTATCCAGGGGTGATGGAATGTGCTGGGCATGTGTTAAATAAAAGAAAACAAAATGGACACTTAGGAGGGTTTTCGTGAAGCTGCCACAAAGTTGAACTGCATGCACAGGGATAGGGAAAAAGACCTATTGATTGAGACATTTTGAATTACACTGGCAGCAACAGGGGAAAGCATGCTTCTGGGAGAAATCCCACGTAGATCAGGACAAGGTAGAAGGCACAGTAAGGGCTCTCTAACATGCAATGAATGTAGTGTGACAGAGCTGGAGTGATCAGGGCATCTCCATTGCTCTCTGCCCATCTGTAACACAGCACCACACAGAGATCAGTACTGTCGTGCAGGCTTCCCCATGCCTGGCTGTCACGGCTCTGCAGCTGCCTGCCCAGACAGTCCCCCCCAGTTCAGTATTAAATGCAACCTAAAGGAAAAAGCATGTTTGCACCCACCTTTTGTTTCTTCATGAAGTCCAAAGGAGGTCTGACTGTATCTCCATTCAATATTTTCCTCATGTGGATGATATGAGGGGTTTTTTTAAACTCTGCTTTTTAAAACTCTCAGTTTTTGTCCTTGTTTTCCTGTGAGACTACATGTGGATGGAGCATTGCAGTGACTCACAGTAAGCCAAGATAGATACATTAAAACCTTCCTAGACTAATTGTCAGGCTCTTCTGCCATTTGCGAACTTAACTCCTGTGTGGCTGAAATTTTTGACCAGCACTCAATGCAAAATACCCTTGTGCTAGTTTATCATAGTTTCTTGAAGAGTTCAGAAGCTCTCTGTTTTGTTAGTCCTCCCAGTTCCTTCACAAAAACTCCAGGGACAAAAACCAGTATTGCCAGTACCCGTGAGGTGTAGGCAAGTCAACCAAAACCCACTGCTGCATGCCGATGAGTGTTGTACCTCCCTGGACTGCAGGAAAAGGTGGGAACACAGACAGCATTTTCCTGTTATTTAAAGAAAATACATTTGTACCCTTTCTGTAGCACCAGATGGGGTAAGTTCAGGGAAGCAAGGAAGTGTGAGGAGTCTGGGAATGACTCCATCTTTAGCGCAAATACCGAAAGATGTAGACAGCTTCATAAATAAAGGAGAAGAGCCGCCTGAGGTGATACAGATATTAATGAAAGGAGGATAACCTCATCCTTCAGTATAAATTCAGTCATTACTTGGGTTTGGGAGTGAGGTAATTTTCAAATAATTTGTGTAGATCAAAACACTGATGTGTGGTATTGGCGAAATGGCATCTTGGAGTTTTGCCATTCAGGTCACTCATTTATCCTTTTGTTCTTCTACAGTGAAATTAATGCTCTGTCATTGCCGTGTAAATAAACACTGCAATTAAACCACATGAAATACAATTCAAATAAAAGAAAAGAACACCTACGGCCAACCAAGGAAGTGGCGACTCTGTATGCCGGCTTGAAAAATATGTGGTTTCAATGTACCACAAAGTAGTGGTCAATTTTCTTCAGGATTAAAATAGAAAACAGATAATGTGCCATAAACAATATATACAAGTGACCGTAAAACCTATTTACAGATTTAGATTTACCAAAAAACACCCCTCCTCCGCATGTAATAAAACAAGAAAAAAGGTCTTTGTAAAGCAAGTAAGTGTAAAATCCACGGTAAGTGTGGTTTGTCGTCTGGAGCAGTGCATGTTCTAGCAAAAGAGACAGGGTCTGTTTCAGGCTCTCGCTGCTGGGCAGGGCTACTGCTTTAGGTCAGGTATTAGAAATTATTTGTTTTGCCAGGTTTCCCAAGTTACTAACTACCTGTGGTGGTATTGGATAGGGAGGAGTTAGGGAGAGAAGTCTTTGGAGATCCAACTAAGGGAAAGGTGAGGTAAAATTAAAATCATATTGATGGATTTATCATGGCTGGGAGACACCTGAGGCTGTAGGAGGGAATGAAGAGCAGGCAGGTAACAGGCTTTGTATCCCAGTCTGTCTCACTGCAGCATCAGGCTGAGTGGCCATGGGGACTGGATCTCTGTCCTGTCCCTAACACTAGTGATGACAGGGGCACACTGCCAGGGTAATTCTCACTCCCGCGGGTGGTGGTCGTTCTCCCTGTGCTTTGCACTGTCTCTGAGTAAATAAGAAGCCTTTGGCTTTTAAGTCTTCTCAACCTTTTTTAAAAAGGAGAAAATTCATCCCTGTTTCAGCAGGGAGGAAATGTGTGAGGTGTGGAAGGTAATGCTGTGTCTCTCTAGAAAATAATCCTGTCAGGTTACCTGGAGTTAACTCCAAAGTCACCTTTTTTTGGGTCTTGCATTTGGAACCAAGCATGTTTGGGGTGTTACACATTAAGAGCATCAAACCACCACCCATAGCAGTGCTGTGCAGTCTTGTGTGTAAATGGTGTTTGGTTTCCATGCTTTCCTCATGGAAATCACTGTTAAATGAGAACTGATCTTATTTGCAAGCTCATTTAGCAGTATTATGCTGCACACTTCTCTGTGGCTTCTTGTACCTGCTGGAAATGTGGCCTGTGATAATTTATAAAACAGCAGACCTTGTATTCTGCTGTTTGCACCTTCACTTTTTATATTGCTATTGTACTTGAAAGCTACAGATGAGGTTTTCCTTTGCCTATAAGGTCTCTCAATGCAGAGATCACTTGAAGAAAATAAAAGAAAAATCAGATCACTTGAAGAAAATTAAAGAATTTGCTGTCCTCATAGCAATATGAGCACCTGTGCATGGTGACAGCACTTTCTTCCAGAATCCTCTGCTGGTTTGTACCCTTGGTGTCATCTGGCACGCATTTTGTCCGGCTGCATTTAACAATGTGGTAATAAAATCATGGTGACGTAGTCTGGATAGTTAAAGTATTTAATTTTCTGTTAAGAAAACTATTTAAATATTCATATCTTTTCTCTTGGGTATTGCTCATGGCTTTGTCTGTATGCATTCAGACTCAGATAAATGCTGCCGGAAAAAACACTATCCTTACCATTAACAGCCCATTTTCACTGTGAGCTTGGACATTTGCAGTGCAGGACTGAGCAAGATTTCTGAGCTATTTGTTCTGAGAGGTGATGAGCCTGTGAAGAAGCAGTCGAGAGGAAAGTGTTGAAGAGAGAAGGAAAATTTGTCCATGTAGCCTACTCAGAGTGAAACTGGAGGACCTCAGTAGTAGCTAGCACAGATCTATCAGTCTTTAGTGACCAGGACAGGAGGCAGTCACCTTTTTATACTCCATGGCTTTTTTTGGGGCTAGAAAGAGATGAAATTGCAAACCTGCTTTATTTTTGTCAGCTTCTTTTTCTGGTCGAGTTGGAGTAGAGGGAATAGGCTGAAAAATTCTGTAGGCATTTACTTGAAATCTGAAGACATTAAGATAATATCATCGTGTCCACATGTTTTCTGTGTGGCTGAGCTGGATCCTGATGGTTTCAGCCTGACAAATTTTCTCACTCTTTCTTTGTTTCATTCTTGTTTTCTTGTTGTCCTAAAGTGCCTCCTTGCCTTTCAAACAACTTGCTCGTCATTCAGAGAGGGCAAAATTCTTGTGTGAAAGAGGACAGAGCTCTGCCCCCTTGTACTTTCTTCCAGCCCCTTCCTATGCCCACACTTGATGGGGACACATCCCTTTTCCCCGCAGGCGAGGTACATCATTCCTCTCCACTGTATCATTCCACGGCTGCTCACTGCATTCCTGCTCCTGCTTTGGGAAATTGTGGCAAGGCTGTGCAGCTAGTTTGGGCGTGGGTGAGCTCCCAGCACTGCGGCAGCACACAGAGTATTAATAGGAACCGCTTGTTCTCACCTGGGCTCAAATCCTTCCATTGCAATTTAGGTGTTCTGTGATTCCCGTTACTGTGCTGTCGAAGTATCCCACAGTCATTTAATCCATTAATCCTCCCAACGCGCTTGGCAGATGAAGCAGTGCTGTTATTCCTGCTTTAGCAGTGATGAAAGGAGGCACAGAGGGACACACGCACGGAGTCCAGTAGAGCAGGTATTGAACGCAGGCTTCCCGAGTCCTGGGCTGGTGTCCCAGCAAGTAGCATGACTATTTAACTCTTTTAATTGGTTAGTTGTGAATAAGCCATTTTAGCTTTTCCTGCCCTTCTCCAGGCTCTGGGTGTTGAGGTGCTCCACGCTGTTTTCTTTTGGCATTTACCTTGCTGCTTCTGTGGTCCAAGACAGGCTTCAGTCTCCCAGATCAAAATGATGTTGGTTGGAATAGGTTTTCTTTCCTCTTCCATTTTATAGTCCATCATTGCACCCAGGTCTGTCACGCAACTCTCCAAGTTATTTGCTTCTTGTCAATAGTGTTGTTTATATTTTTCTGTCTTTTTCCCAACCTCCAACAGCAGTGTTACGGAACACAGACCAGCAGTTAATCTTCTACCAAATGAGGTTTAGTCTGAAATGGTTAGCAAGGAGGAAAGTAAGGGAAGGAGAAGCTACTGGAGCAGGAAGGCTGGCCTGTGCTGTAACCCAGCTATGGAAACATAGAATGGTTCGGGCTGGAAGGGACCTTTAAAGGCCATCTAGTCCAACCCCCCTGCAATGAGCAGGGACATCTTCAACCACATCAGGTTGCTCAGAGCCCCGTCCAACCTGACCTGGAATGTTTCTGGGGATGGGGCGTCTACAGCTTCTCTGGGCAACCTGTGTCAGTGTCTCACCACCCTCATCTTTCAAAGACTTTTTCCCTTCTGAGATCCACGTCACTGTTTATGCAGCTTTAGTCCGAGTTTTGTTCAAAGCTGTCAGCACTATGTTACAAACTACAAATCAAACCCTGCATCCTTGAACGCTTTCTGTTCTCACGTATTGGACATCCCTATTGATGTGAACAGATTTATGCCAAAGTGAAGAAGAGCAGTTTTTGCTCTTCTCTTCAGTGTTGGTAGAAGTTTGACTAATGACTGCAGAGTCTGGCCTGTTGAGAAAATCACTGTGAGAATGAATGCTAGCAACAGAAACTTAGCAACCTACATTTGCTAATGGGGGAAGTAGCTGAATCTGATTTTTTCCAGTTTTTCTGTTGTCTACAGTGTCTCCTACTAGAGAAGAAGTTTTTGTTAGGCATGGGTTTTAATTGGGTGAAGGGCTTTGTAGTGCTTCACAATCCCTCGGTAGTGTTTGGGTTTGATTTCATCTCATTTATATGAATTCTGCTGTGTGGTCTCTCTCTTTTAATTACTGCATCTACTTTTTTTTTTTTTCCCCTCTTACAGATAATTTTCAAGATCAGATGAAGCGGGAACTGGCATACAGAGAAGAAATGGTACAGCAGCTACAAATTGTAAGTTTGCCTCTCTGCTAAAAATGTTATGAACTGTTGCTTTATGTTTTTTAAATGCAGTCCTCAAACTTCTCCTTTGTGAGCCGTGCAGATGTACTATTACCGAGCTCATATTACCTTATACTTAGCAAGACGTAAGCATGCAGTTCTCAGCTGGTTTAGAGTCTAATTACCTGGAGATTTACTTTCATACGGTAACCAGATGGGTCTTCATGTTTCAACTGAACGAAATGTGTTGACTCAACACCGAGAGGTGCTTCTTCAGAGAGAAACGTGAGGACTGAATCAGTAAACCTTAAGCAGTTAAATGTTTCTACTTTGTACGACTTGCCAAGGGGTGCATTTCAGCCCTCAGTAAGGAATAGGTGCAAGGCCAGCTTCTCACTGGCAAATTAACCTTAGGATGTGTCTTTTTCAAATTTCAGCCACTAGAAGAAGTGCTTAACGCAGCAGTAAGGGATTGAGTTGCCAAAACACAGTTCAGTGCAGGCACACATTGCCGTTTGGTCTCTTGCTTGTTATTTTAAAATCAAGAGGGATTTTGCGTGTGTGCGTTAGTGCAACTCTAGATCATCGCCTCCAACTGCGCTGTTTTGAAAACTTGACATACTTAATCCAGTACAAGCAAGGGATGGAGGATGTGAAGCTGTTTCTTACTCAGATACTGCTTAGAGCGGTTTTAAGAGCAGGGCATCGTAACAAACAGCAGGCTATCAGCTCATGCTTGCTTTGCTAGTGCTTTTTCTGTCATCAGCCTGACATTATTTAACAGGTTTTTTTTGAGGCAGGCTTGCCAAATATCCCCACTTAGCTGTATCAGCCCTGTGCTCGAGCATCTAAATTTTCCTTGTGCTTGTCACAGACCCTGCTGCAGGGAAGGCATTGTCCAGCCTTCTGGTACTGTCATTTTCTAATTGATGGGTTAGGACATAAAAATAAAGCTGAAGGCCAGGATTGTCAAACTTGTGCACCTATGTTTAGAGGCACTTAGGAGCGGCCTTATTTTTAGAGCTGCCGCACATTCCTGCTCCCTGTTCCTGCTGACTTCAGAGATTTCAATGAGAGATGGAGGGTGCTTGAAGGAGGTTGTTCATGGAGGAAATTCAAGTCCAGAACATCTTTGAAGATTTTTTGCTGCTGGTCTCCACTCTTTTCCTTTAATGCATCCAGTTGTTACTGTGTTCCCCTTAGTCTTCCGATGCCAGGCAGGGAGTTTGGCTTGAACTGTGAATTGCAGTGTTGCAGAAGATGGTAATTAGGATGCCATCCTGAAAAGTACTTCCCCTGCTGCTTTGGACTTGAGGCAGGTGACCTGTCTGATTCCTGCTGTGAAGCACATTTAAGCACGAAGTTTGTGGGCCTGCTTCAGCCCTTTATCTCTTGTGTCAGCTGAACTTGGAGCTAACTAACTCTCCCTTCCAGGGAGAGAATGGATCATCTCTGCTGTTCGCTTTGTGGCCCGGTTGTGAAGTTGTTTCTGAAACTGGATATCCCAGACCTCCAGTGAGCCAGCTGTAGTGGTTTTTCTGATTTACAAGAAGTGGAGGAATCACAGGGTTCAGTGTAGTGCTTTTTCTCGGGCAGGAAAAGAAATATGATCATGTAATTCACACCCTTTTCACTTACTGCTGCATGCTACAGAGAGACTAATAGTCATTTAATCATTAAACAGAGCTGCCTGAATGTACTTACAGAGAATAGTTTCAACATTTAATGTACTGCACCAACAGTTCAGGATGTCTTCACTCACTGTGGCTGCCTGAGTTTAATTATCATTAACAGAAATGTTGTCTAATCATCAGTAAATCTTTATGCTCACATTTGGGTATTCCTCCCGGTATCGGTGAGGCAGGTTGTGTATCAGTGAGACGGATAAAAGGATGTTTGCTTATGAAGAACTGTGAGACTGCTGCAAATAAGCAGTGTGTTTGTTTAAGATGGGGTGCAGAAATCTGGGTGCAGTGATGCTTTGGTGGATAACTGAAATGGAGTCAGCACTTCCGATGTGATAATCCCTACAGTAACTTTAATTCATTCACGTGACTATATTTTGTATGGTTATATCTAGAATTCAGATTAATGAGGTGAATGTGCTAACGGTAGAACTCCATTGGTCTTCTTGGGTTATGGCATGGATGAGTTAAAGCTTTCAGTGCAGAATACACAAAAAGCGTGGTTACTTTCGATTTTTTTGTTTGGTTGTTTTGTTTTTAAAGGGCAGATTGTTTTGTTTTGTATGTACCTGGGATGCTGTACTATTGCTTTAACAGAGCTGCCTGCACCTAATTTTCTTGTTAATACAGAATTGCAAAGAAAAAAGCAGAAGTGTTTAATGCATACTTAAATCTTAATTTTACTTATAGCTTCATAGGTGTATACGTTTGTAGTATTAAACTCAAAACTTACTGGTGTAACTAGCCACAGAACTTGGCTTAATTGTTTATTTATTTTACAAACAATATGCATGCACAGAGTCAGTTTCTTTTGGCTCTTCTTACTGCTGAAGGATTATACAACTTAAATTAGTCTTTCCTCAAGACTTGTGTGTGATCATGAAGGCATCTCTTGTAACATTGGGTACCAGAGGCAGGTTTTGCCCTAATGATGGTTTCGCTCACCCTGAACTGGAATGCTCCAAGCTGCGTAACTGGGTAGCCAGACTTTAAAATAAATTGCCTTGGAGTGTTTGATGTGTCAGAGATGTCTGGAATACATCAATTTGAAGCTAAGCATGAAATAATCAAACAAATATAATTGTATTTGAAAACTTTCTAGTGCAAATGCCCACTGTAACTGGCTGTTACATGGAAAGGACTGCTTGAAGGTAGCGCTTCGTGCCCAGCCAGTACCGAACACTGAACGTAACGCTTTTCTTTTCTCCCAGTTCTTGGGTGACATTGTCAAACTGCAATGCAGGAGGCGATGATAAGTGGGGTGGCAGCTCCGGGGGGGGGCTGGCGCGGGCTCCGGGTGCCCTCTGCCGCTCCCCGGCCGTCACTACACCCCGGGCTGGGAGTGACGTGGGTTTAATATTCTTCATTAAAAGCCTCAGTTAAAGCAATGTTTAATCAATGGGCTTTTATTTTAATGCTCTGTCTGCTCCGGACTTCTAAAAAAATTATTTTATGGCTTCCTGAAAGTCAGGAGCAAAGCTCAGATCATTGGGAAAATGGAGGGTGAGTCCTGTTCTGTTCCATCCTCTGCTTCTTTGGACATAACCTGGCTCAGTAGGTAGCTGGAGCAGAGGGATGTTGCGCAGCCATCAGCAATTTCTGTTGAGAAAGGAGTTGGTCAGAGTGTCTGGAGCAGCTACCAGGAAGTATCGCAACCTGTTTGTGCCAAGCTCTTGGCCAAGTGCCACAGGAAGCAACCGATCGTCGTATTTAACAAGAAAATGAACCTGAAATCACTGAATGCGTTTTTCTCTTCTTCTTCTTTCAAAGTGCTGTCTCCCAAATTGTCTAAGTACTTGGAGGTCATATGTAAAATACGGATTTTACGTATGGATTCAGGCATGGATCATCTGGCTTCTATCATTAAGCTGTACAGAAAGGGCCACTGAGAAGAAATTGCTGCCCAGCAGGCTGGGATAAATTCTAACATGGCACATGTGGTATGGCCTCAGAAGAGCTCACCTGGCTTTAGAGTTGTTGATTTCTGTTCAGTTTGCCCAGAATTCATCTGTCAGGACAGCACAGCCAGCCTAACAAAGTACTGAGTCAGCTCCTGCTTGAGACTCTGTATCTGCCTGATATTGTCTTCTGAGCAACTGTGTTAGTGGATCAAATTTAAAAAGCATGAACTTTCTTCCTAGCTGCCTGGTGGGAGAAAAAGATCAGAAGCAGCATTCCCAGCGTGACGATTTTTATCCTTTTATGTTTTTGTGAACCCCTCTAAAACTGCCACAGAGAAGTAGAGCACTAAGCAGCAAATTTAAGCCTCCTGCAAACAGGCTAGCTTTTCTTAATTTCCTTTCAGGAGTCCTGTATAAGTTTGTAGGTTCCCAGGAAGCACTGATCACAGTTGTAAGGTATCCTTCAGGAAAAGCTAAGGCAGTGTTTGTCACCCTGCCACTGTGGTTTAGATAACTGAGATCAGGTAGTGATCAATCCCACTAATTTTACATAGGTAAAAGGCAGCAGGTCTTTGAGACATGTTAGAAATGTGAATTACTCAGGCAGTCCCTTGTCTTTCCAGCTCAAATGGAAAGTGTTGGTTTGATTTTGTTTGGGGTTTTTTAATTTTTATACTCCCATGAACTGAATTCCTCCTCACTAGCCTAACTTTGGGCTGATAATGTTCAGAGCTCAGAACTGGATCCAGCTGGAACTCCTCTGGTGTTTGATGGCTTTCTACTCTCAGTGCTGCTTTGAATCAACTCTGTTCTTCAGAGGCAGACAATAAAATAAATCAGGAACTATCTACCTGCAAAATTGATTTCTATCTCTGCATCATCTTTCATCGTGATCTTTAAAGATTCACAAGGAGTGTTTAAAAGAAGGAAAAAATCTACCATGTGATAATGTTGGTAGATCTTCAGAGGTATGAGATCATATTCCTCTGGGTCCTACTGTAATTAAGAAAAGCACCAGTAGGTTTAATTCCTATTTTAGGTTGTATTTGGAAAGCAGCTGCTTTGTACAACTAATGGATTCATTATACAAACAAGGAATTTCCACATTCTTGTGCACGGATACCTTGGTCACTGCATGCCTGTCACTCCATATTCGAAAAGTGGAAAAAGGAAATAGCAGTGCTTTATTGGGATTTCTGGTTTTGTCCTCTGCTTAAGGCGGTCCAGCTAGATTGATTGACCTTGACAAGCATGTTAGAGGCCAACATCGGTTCAGCAGAATGGCTCTTGGATTTCTTGAGCTGCATCTTGTGTTGAAGTGCCTGTCCACTGACACCCAGATAATAACAGGGAAAAGAGCGTTTCTGGAACTCTGTGTTTACTGTATCTTGCAGACTCCAAAACAGATTTCATCACCTTGCCCCTCCCCCCCCCCCCAAAAAAAAAAAAAAAAAGAGAGAGAGATTTGTATTTTTTCTCATTAATTTCTTATTCAATGCTTTAGCAGTTGGGATGATACTGCAGGTCTGTTTCTATATGTTCTGTTAGCTTAATTTGATTTTTGGTGGAGTTCCTCTCCAGGTTTAGTGGTACAAATTGGGAGTATGTCCTTTTGATGCCGAAGGCAGCATACACATCCCTGACTGCATACAGAAAAGTGAGCTGACAAGTACTGTTTTAGCAGAATTTTGTTTGCCGCTGTCTGCTTTTTTAAGACAGGTGAGCGAAGCTTGTATCTTGACAATGCATCCGGGTATGCCTTGGGTTAATAGGATGGAGCTGTGCCTCTTTCTCCAGTAAATTAAAATGTTAAAGAAAAGGAATGCCTTGTAGAATTAATGGTTGTTAACAACAGAAGTAAAAGCTTCCTTTCCTTTAGAATCTGCAGAAATTCTGATCAAAAATGGATGCATATGTACCAGAGAGCCACAAGCCAGCCTCTGCTATTGCCTGTCTGCAAAATCTGTTTTTTCTATTGTATTAGTGTGCTCCAGTACTTAAAAATACATAGGGGAGAGGCTGCATATTTCAGCCATGCCTCTGTTGCCTTGCATCCTGTGCAGACCGGTACGCTGCCCTGAGCACATGCCACTGCCCACCCGGGAGGGAAGAGTCTCTGAACTCAGCCCACACAGCCATAAATGCTTTCACAGGGCTATAGTGGAGACTTACCCTCTAGAGCAAGCCGTTGGCACTTCCATTGCTCCTCCAGCTGTCAAAGGCTCAGTGTATGCTTTTTCTTCTCCTTAATCCCACGCATCGTTCTATTCAGAAGCACCATGTGTGCAGAGACTGTAGTTTTCCAGTGACAGTTCAGCTGCACATCTGTCTCCTTCCCTGCATAAATACGTTTTGCATTTGGACGGGCTGTCTTGGCTGGACAGTGTTCTATCTGAGGTCTCGAGTGCACTCTCTGGAAATGAGAATTGTTTAACCAAATACCTGTAGATGCACATCAGCTAATAGTGCTTGGGGGTACTGAAGATTCCCTCTTCAAGCAACAGAAGTCAGGTTGATGTATCATTGTGTACTCCAACTAAAGATAGGGTACAGAGGTGAAGTCTCCAAAAGAGGATGGTGTACAGAAGCTTCTTTGATGGCCAAGTGTAGCAGGGATCAGGCATGCGCTTTAGAAATGAATCCCCAGTCCTATCCGCTTATCTGCGCTTTGGTTCATGTTGTGGAGCAGACTCAGAGCTTGCAAACTGGATTCCTTCTGGATGAAGCAAAAGAGGATGTGTTCCAGGAATACACGTAGGAACGTGCTCTAGCTCTTAATGGGTGATCAGTACCCATGGACCAGACTAGAGCTAGCCTGAAGAAAAAAAAAATCGAGAGAAATGGAGTATGGACACTGGGTCTTTCTCCTGCACCCTACAGATCTGCTCCCATTGCAATGTATTTCCTATTAATGTGGACTTAGTCATAAGAAACAGGTTGCTTGCTACTTAAAACTGAACTATCTGCACTTCTGTTATGGCTGGCGGGTGTGTACACACTCTGGTAAGGGCCACGCATTGGATCTTCATGCCCATTTGAGTGCCGGTCCTATCTGCATTGCAACAGTCACCATGGATATGCAAAAGGGGATTCCGTTGTCATGAAGAGCCCTAAATACTATTCCACTGCAGCACCGGAGTTACCAAATGCTCTTCCAATGGCAAAAGTAGAAAATGACATTGTAGGTGATTTAACTCATGAAGAAAGTAGTCATTTCCCTATTGGACACCCACCTCTCCCAGTTTCATTTATTGCCAGGAGGATGGATAAACCAACACACATTGAAAAGACGCTGATGTGCCAAATATAGCAGAGAAGTGGATTAAGAACAGTTAATTTCTGACAGAATGTACCCCGTTGTATTATCTAGGTCAGTACGGCTTGGGAGATGTCCTATATAATTGGCGGCCATGCAAACCGGTGTTGCCTGTTGGCCCTTGTGAGCCTGTGAGTGGGAGAGAGGAAGAAAGCAGTCGGTGAAGCATCACAGGTCTCAGCTCAAATGCGCTTATTCAGGCAGTTTGTTTGTAGCTCCATTTTGAATCTAAACCGTGCAAACGGGTGAGCAGGTAAACAGTTTCTTTGCATACTCCTCTCTGCTGTAGTTCCGAGATGAGTTTTCCAAGCTTTGCAAACACCGTGCCCTGGCAGGCAGTTCTGTTTGAGGACTCGATTGAGGGGAGAGTTCTGGTTTTTGGGGGGGATCTGGCAGCAAGCTTCCTGATATCTTTCAGCTTCTGTGAAGGGTAGGGGTTGTAAGTAGTCAGACAAAACACCTGGATGCTGGGTCTTTTCAGGTCGTCAGTAGTTTGATCCTCTCAGTTGATGCACACACATTTCCCTTTTCCCAGGGCTGTGTAATGGGGGAAGCAGCATGCCCCCGTGAAAGGCTTCTGCTTTCATTCAGCCAGACGGCTCATCTTTGCAGACACCGCTTCTTCCTGGTGCTGCTGCTTTCAATCAGATTGACCTCCTTTCCCGAGAGATGAAAGGGTTAGCTCCTGAGCTGCAGATGCCCCTTTCTTTCCGCTCATCCTGAACCTTCCCTGCTTGTTTCCTTATTAAGGTAGGCAGGGATGGATACATCTCTCGATGTCATTGCAGATACTACACTTTACACCAGCCCAGAGACAGGCTGAGCGTAATGCACACAAACGTCCTCACATGCTGTAGGCATAATGTAATTAAAACCAAGATAGGGATGTACAAGAATACATGTTAGATATATGGTCAGTGGATGTGGATGCAAATTCTCATGCTTCTAGCATGTTATTAGGTGTGCAGGGTGAACTCAGTGCATTTGCCTGTGGGCTTCCTTTGGTATTCGTGCAGCTTAAGACCTTGCTCCTGACTTCAGCCCAGCCTATTTGTCAGCTTGCAGTAACGTACTTGACGTTATTTGTGAATGTATTCAGGAGTGCCTGACAGCAGAAGCAGGTCACCTCAGTGTGCAGCAACACCTGGGAGTGTAGGGACATAGATTTTCTGATGCCAACCTGAATTCCTCCAATGGTCCTTCCAAAAGGCAGCGTTGAAGAATAGTGAATTTGTAGTCACTTGGATTTCCAGCTATGGAGAAATCTCAGAGCAATTTAGTTTTGTTGCATTCTAAAGGCCCAGCATTGAAAAAGAGCAGCCCTGTACTGTATTCCCAGTAGCCAGTGAGCACATCATCCCACTTTGTTTCTAAATATAACTATGTTCCCTAATATGCCTATGTTCTCTGTTTTTCTTTAATTATTTGTTCCACCTCAGTGGCTTCCCTCAGATTGGTGCAAGTCAGAGATAACTATTATGAACTTCCTAATTATGGTGATATAAATATATGAAGTCTCATACTCCCACCCTGCTGTATTTTGGCTGTGCAGAGATCAGAGTGTGTTGCCTGCTCTGTTACAGACGGCTGATTCTTGTCATCTCACAGGTAGCAGAATGGGTGGTGGCTTTATTTTTGTCAGCAACTGATAAAAACAAAACGTTGGAAGACATCTCTTACATTGGATTTTAAGATCTATCTTGTTTTAATTTGGGCCATTTTTATTTTATTTCTGCTTCAAGATTCTTGCAGTTTTATAAAGAGTTCAATCCTTTAATTTAAGGCACTGTTTGCTTAAAATGATACAGGGAGGCAAGCAAAGCCTTTCATTTGCAGGGATTCCAGCTTGGACGTCTTGTTAGCCAAACCTTGGCATAAAGCAGTGGCTTTGTTTCTGTGTCATTGCAGATTCCTTATGCAGCAAGCTTGATCAGGAAAGAAAAGCTCGGTGCACACCTCAGCAAAAGCTAAAGGTGAGCTTGTGAAAGAAGAGATCTTACTCTGCCCGGCCCAGCCGTGGTGTTTCTTTGCAGCTATTGCAAGAATTAAGAGAGTCATTCTGTTGCTTGATGTTTCTGATTCTGGTCTAAAAGCTCTGTCTGTGGAGGTGTCTTGCTACGGTCTAAAGCTGATAACTGACGTGTCACATGAATTATGAGGCTTCACTGGGGTAGGACGTACCATTGAGAGTTGACCATTGCGTGAATCCAGGCCTAGTCGCCTGAGGATGTGTTTCTACTCTCTGGCACTGGAAGGGTTGTGTAACTTCAGTGGAAGGAGGGAAATACCTTGGCATTCACAATGCAGTAGAAGTTCACAGACGGGCAGGTAGGGATGGGGTTTTCTACCCATAATGGAGCTTCTTCAGCTCCAGGAAAGAGCAGTATATTTTGGGAGCTTTACAGAACTATATCAATACTGTCTTCTGTAATTCAGTCTCCTGCAGATGCCGATTACCCTGTTGCCCATGTGCCGGATCTTCCTAAACACAACACTGCATTTTTCGGGAGTGTTTTTTAGAAGCGTTCAGTTAGAAGAAACACCGTCTCATGATCAGTGACGTGGGAGATTCCAGTTTTGGGTGCTAAAGCCTTAGGATTTAAATGACATTCTCTTTTTTTTCTGGTAAAACAAGAAGATTAGGGCTTGAATACAGAGATCCAAAAAGCTGGTAGCCCTGCTACCATGTCATGCCATGAAATCTGGCTTGTGGGTTCACTGAAAAAATCCCTGAGGTGGAGTAGGGGGATTAGAAAAAAAAAAAGACCTATTCATACGTAGAGACCTCAGTAATGCACAAAGTAGAGGTATTCAAGAGAAAGTCTGGGGCATCTGGGGAGGGTTTGATAGTATAGATGATGGAGGTTTGCTTGAGCTATGGAAGAAGCAGATACTTAAAAACATTAGGAGTAAGCATAGAGTAACTAGATAACCAGTACCTGTGGCCTGGAGCTCTGCCTACTAAGATAAAGAGATTAGTCCAGGCATCAAGTTGGTCTGGTTTGCCCTCTTGTGCATACTTTCTTCCTGACTGCCAGCATTTTCCAGTTGAGTCTACATTAATCTGCACACTGATTTAAAATAAAGTCAGTGATATTAATATCCTGAATAAAACAGTATGCCTCCCCAGATGAGAAGCAGCGGGTCCTGCCCTGAGCTCCTTGTCCAAACAACTGATCTACAACAAAAGTCTGCCTGAGGATGGCAGCATCAGATGAACGGCAGGGTTTGTTCCCAGCATCAGGTTTTCGTCAGCTGAAAAGCCCTGCGAGGAGGGTGCTGGCATCACAGCTACGAGCCTTTCCTGCTTATGTGCCGAGAGCGTGAAGGATGGATGCATTGCTCACGCTGTTTTTGTTTCCAGTGGCACACCATCCCTGCAGACAACAGGGATTTCTCTAAGTAGGCACTAGTGCTTTTGAAAGATTAGTTGTTACTTAACTGCTAAGCTAAATCAGTCAAGCAGAGAAGCGCAACTATATTGTTCAGAAGCAATTTCAGATTCTCAATGTGCCAGGCAGAAAAGAGTTGCCTCAAGAAGAAATGTGTATGCCCATACATACCCACACAGTGCACCAAGGGGGTGAAGACCCTGTGCCTTGCAGAGCAACCACTCGATTAATGCTCTGTCTTTCTTGGCTACCTTTGTTGGGCTTTGTGTTCCTTTCCACAGCAGGTCTTGTTGTGTTTAGTCCTACTTCAGTCAGTTACATTAAAGACAAAGTGCAAATTGTATTTCCAGGTGACTCTACAGATATTACCTAGCAAAGTCTCAGAGGATGTTTCTGGAGCAGGCGACTTACGTGTATCCCTTTTTCAAGGATTGTAAATAAATGTTGTAATTCTGTGAGTAAAGAAATCTCAAACTTGGGCTTAGTGTTGGTAACATTTTCTCTCTTTTTTTTTTTTTTTTTTTTTTATTCCCAGAAGCACAGGATCTTTTGCAGCTGTTACCTTGTAAGTTATAACCCACCAGTCAGAAACCTGACTTGTATAAAGACTGAGAAAATGGAAGGGCTTGGGAATTTAAAGAACAAATCAGGTTCCTCTGAACCCAAGGACAAGTGACCTCAAAGCATCATGGACAACCATGTAAAATAGAATGTAGCAGCCATTTATTAGTAAAAACAAAACAACAAAAAAAAAAAATCAGAAAATGCCTGTCCTGGATCTTTTTTGGTGGTACCAAAGTTTAAGTCTTTGTGTTTTTAGAAGGACTACTGAACTTGATAGAGAAAATGCTTTTGATGAATCGTACAGATAAGCTGTGAAAGGAACTGCCGATCCTTTCAACGCCACAAACACTGACAACATCTGCCAGTTCATCTTTTGCTTTTGAATAGTGATCGTTTTATGGAAAGAAATGCGCGTCTTACCAGATGGGCCAGAACCACATTTGGATGGATGGATGGATGGATAGAGCAGCGTTAGCCATACACAGTGCTTTTTAAAAGCAGACTGGAAATTCTCACACCCCTCTCCCTCGGCCCCTTCCTCCTCTGGTATTTTGCCTGCTGTATGAATTAAGATTGTACTCCTCTGGAAATATTTTACAATTTAATATTGAGTGTAATTAAGAATATAATCACTGTTATCAAAAAAGGTATTTAACTCTGTTGTAGTTTCTTTATCATTCATGTGGATAAAAAGTCTATAATAAAAAAAAGAAAACTATGAGATAATAGTTGAGCTTCCCTGTAATTTAATGCTATGCTTATTCCACTGAAGAAAAGAACCAAGAAATTTACCCCCAAGAATATCTTTTTAGAAGTATTTTAATTGACAGAGAATGTGTTGGAGTATTTTATGGCAGAAATCCTCTGCCTCTGGTTATTTAGAAAGTGTTTGGAAGTAGGTTTAGTGGAATTTCAGGAAGTGCCTTGTGGATCCACAGAAATAAAGGGAGACATGCCAAAGTCAGTCAACTTTTGAAGACCGCAGCTGTAGTCTTCCAGGTCTTTCCCTGATGATGTGCAACACCCTGATTGCCAGGGCTTTCCTGAGTGGAATTCGTCTTCATGCAAAAGGTCTCAGTCCCAAGCATGGTGTCATCCCTGAGCATACGACTGTGTAGAAGATGGTCTACACCAATACAGCGCCGCCAGCATCTGAAAGCGGATTCAGCCACCTCCAGCGTTTGGATGTGTTGCAGAGTTGTTCTCTCAGTATTCCCTTCGTTCCCAGCAAATCCCCGGGAGATTAAATCAGCTGGCTTTACAGTTCCTTGGTGCAGCCCGACAGATCTGGAAGGCAGGGGAGGCAGAGGCAGGGCACAGCCTGTTTTCGTGCCCTTCCCTGCATAGTTTGCTGCTCTAGTAGGTGAGCTGACAAGACTCGAATACAAGACTCATTGAACTGGCGGCATTACAGCTTTTGTAGCGTGGAAAAAAGCAATGAAAGCGCCAGAAAAGCTGGACCAGGTCAGACAAAAGTTCATCTGTGCCAGTACCGTGTTCCCAATAGTAGATGAAATCAGATACTTTGTGAAAGCATGCAAGCAGTTAGACATACGTTCCCAGAATATTGTTTTAGCATCTAATGATTTACAGCTCATGGGTTTTCTGATCTAGACATGATGTCTTGTTCTTAATAACCCTCAATGGATTTTTTTCTTCCATGAACTCCTCCAGTGACTTTTTAAAACCTAGGCACACTTTTAGCAGCTTACAGCATCCTACGGCAATAAGCTCCACAGCTTAAATACAGGTTGTGAGGAAACAAAAAAACAGCTTCTGATGTTTGGTGCTGTCATCTGTCAGCTTCATTTTATGCCCTGGGCTCCTTGGTACCAGATGAGACCAGTTGCCAGTTGACTACTGGCCATCCCTGTCCACCTTCTCCATGCCAGTCGTGATTTCATAGGTATCTATTGAGCCTTTTCAGTTGTCTTTTTTCCAGGTTAAAGAGTCGTAGTCAGCCATCCAACAGAAGCAGTCCCATAGCTTTGTAGCCTTCATGTACCTCTTCCTGATCAGCTATATCCTTTTTGAGATGGAGAATTAGCTGCATAGAGTATTCAGGATACTATATAGATTATAGTGTAGAGTGACGTGGTATTTTCTGTGATGAATGAACTCAACTGTAGTGCGGTGGTAAAATGTCTTACCGCTATAGATCAAAAATTTTGCCCAGACATAAAGTAATCCCGTTGCTCGATAAGAAATTACTGCTCTAATGGCTTCTGAGTGCCAGAGCTCCTGGATGTGGTCAGGCGTGCAGAGTAACCTGTTGTCCCTCACCGTTTGAGAACCAGCCCGTTCAGGCCCAGGAGCAGACACGAAGGATGTACAGCAGATTTATTTGGTTTTTACTTTCTGCTCAGCAGCGTTCAGACCATCACGTTCCCCAGTGACTTCCCGCAGCAAGTAAGTAGTGCGTCTGTATGTTGTTGAAGTTGTGTAACTGTGTATTAAATGTATAGCTCACACAAATGACAGAATGGATATGCAAAATTTGTTTCAAATTGAACATTCAAACTTGAAATGTCCAATTTGCTCTTGGTTCGTTATGCTAAATCCCCCGGTCAGGAAATGGAAACGCCACTTGTCTGGTTTGTAACTGATCTACAGACCACAACTGCAAATGTTAAGATGGAACATATGTCTCAGAATTAAGCATGAATTAAGTGTTTTGAATTAAAAAATCCCTCATGCTGATAAAGCTCAAGAACGTGATCCTAGAAAACAAACACAGAGCAGCCACCGCCTAAACTAATCTACTTCGGTAAACATCCAAGGAAACTTCTTATCACCGGTTGCTTTTTGTTTGCTTTCCTCTTGTGCCAAAGTTTGTACACGTTAAAGTGATGAGGATCCCATGAAACACTCGTGTTTCACAGCCTCAGCCCTCAATGTTTCCACCAGCTGGCATCATAAAGAAAAGAAAAAGGATACTGGAAGATTTACCCAGTAGTTGATATGGTTGTATATGCAGTATACATACCCTAAGGCTGTGTCTATACTAATGTTCTCCATAGCTGAACTCACCTATATAGTTAAATTGTTGCAGCAGCCCCGGCAGGGTTGTGTTTGAGCCCACCGATGTCCTGGAGAGCAGTTCGCGGCACAGATGGCGAGTCAACTGAGACATACAGTCTTTCCCGATGGCAGTTTGGAGGCAGCCACCCTGAGCTGAAAGGTAAGGATTTCGTGGTGTGGGTGCAGCTCTTCGGTGCCATGTGGCCCCAGCCACGGTTAATTTACTGCTATAGGATAGCCCGTATCGTTGCTGTCTTTGATAGAAAATTAATGTCCTGTTAAGAGTGGAAAAGAAACATGCAGTCTTTCTTACACGTGACGTGCAGCTCATCAACACCTTTAAGAAACCTGCATAGTTGACCAAATGTCACTTCTACAGCTGTTAACCACAAGAGAGGCAAAATGTAATAGCTGTATTACAGATCTTAGTTTTAGCCTTTCTTTCTTCAAAATCCCCTGAGAATGGCAAAACCCACAGCACAGGCTACACACTGAGCTGTGATTTGAATTTTCCTGGGTGCTTGAATGAACAATAAATAGATACAGAAAGCTCACTAGTGATTGACAGTCCTTTCTTTTCCCCCAGAGTTGGGTTTCCCTGTACTGCCCACATCATCTCCAAACCACTTTGAGCTCTGTCCTTCAGACGTGATGGTGCTTCTCCAGGATTTACGACTTAACCTCATTTGCTTCTGAGATACTTTAGCACAGTTATTTATGTTGGTGAAGAAGTGCACCAAGCAAAAGCGTGAAGGTATGTGCTTTCCCTTACTCGAGGGCATGGGAACAGACCATCTCTCGGGACCATACTTTTAGGTGCCTTCAAACCATCTCCCTCAAAGACCTTTATTTACCTTTTGTTGACCTTGTTCTGAAATGACAGGTGAAATCCAGTGAATCATGGATAAGTTATTTGAAGCGGAGAGCGTGTTTGAGCACTTACTGCTCTTGAGATCAATCATACTGACTAATAAATACCTTGATTATTATAAAAAGTTATCTCTGCATGAATAGGGCTAATTAACAAAGGTGTTACAGTGAAGATTTGGAAGTTTTGTCTGAACCGGGAATGGCAAGCAGGATAAGGCCCTGCTAATGAATAGTAAATAAAATCTCTGCGTGTTTTTTGTACTACTGATCAACTCTCGACTATTCCTTTGACTTTTGTCTTTTGTGAGGGATTAAAGTTCAGGTTTCCTCACAATTTATTCTTCCTTTTTCGTAATTTTTATGTAAAACTTCAAGGCAGTTGTGTCAAAAGTTTCGTATAAATTTTGTAGCGTACAAAAAATAGCACCTTCTCAGCAAACCTGTATTTTTTAGGCTATATCAACAAGGAATTAACAAAAACAAAGTCTAGCATTTGCTCTCTTGGATAACCACTTTTACCCCACTGGCTTTCAGAGCAGAATCACTCTGCTAAACAAAACCGTTGGGAGAGCTCCTGTATGACACCTCACT
The DNA here is from genome assembly GCF_030936135.1 of Gavia stellata. Taxonomy (NCBI): domain Eukaryota; kingdom Metazoa; phylum Chordata; class Aves; order Gaviiformes; family Gaviidae; genus Gavia; species Gavia stellata. The sequence goes on from NC_082637.1 coordinate 4,441,700, forward strand.
GTTTTCCTATCATCTTCTGTAGCTCTTTTCCCTCTCAGGGCTTTGTCCATGGAGTTCATGCCCAGATGAGCATGGCAGAGGAGTTGGAACTAGGTGATCTTTAAGGTCCCTTCCAACCCAAACCATTCTGTGATTCTACGATTCTAAATATATTTTGACACCACTTTACTCAACTGGCTTGGATTATTCAGTACATTTTTGAAAGGGCTTTTTTTCACTATAGTAAGATTACCCTTGATACATATGCTGATACGAAGTGTTTCATCTCCAAACTACTAGCCGGGTATTCACTAATAAATCCCAGAGCAGGTAAATAACCTACAGCCGTACTGAGAAGCTCAGGCCCTGCGTATGGCTCAGATCCTTGTGCCCTGTGTCTCTGCGGCCACGTCCACACTTGGCTGGTTGCCCTGGTCTCACTGGGTTTGTTTTATCTGTGCTGGCAGTTTGCAGTGGTGGACTGCACCCAATCCGCGTGAGATACGATGTTCCTGCAGGAAAGAGCTGCCCCCTCGACTGCAGCTCCCCACTCTGTGACCTCAAGCTTCTCCACAGAACTGAGTTTGGAGTCAGGTGGATACTGGGTTAAAAAAGAAAAAAAAATTTAAGACATTATAGAGCCCCTTCAGGAATATTCAAAGCATCCCATTGCTTTTTCCTTAATGACTCTGAAAATTAATGAAACTGAATTTCCATTCACAAGAGATGTTTGCAGAGAAGAACGTGTCCCAGACACTTCCACCATGTCTTCACACTGGGCACGGCGGAGGGCTTTCAGTACCATTCAGGAGATGTTCAGTGGCTTGCAAGAGTGAGGTCTGCCATATATTTAGCATCTTTTCCCCACAGGGCATGGTCTGCGTGCCAGAGAAATCAGTAAAGAGACTCCCATTAACTTTGGTGAGCTTTGGATCAGATTCAGAATCGCAAGTGGGTTACAAAGCTATTTAGGTTTTGCTTTGAGCTTTCCGTTTTGTTTGATACAGAAGGAGAGCACCGGCATCTGCCCGAATATGAAGTCCTCCCTTCTCAGGAAGTCTTTTGTGGCATATACAACATGGGAACATTTTTTAACATCATGCTTGCTCTGGCTCAAAGCCAAATAAAAGGCCAATGATGCCCTGGAGGAGGGAGAGAAGGTACTTAGATACTGAGCGTCCTCCTCTATGGGTGGTACAGAACAGAAAATTGGTGTGTGGCTTAACCAAAAACACATCTGCGTATATCTACAGGCCTGCTTTCTGCTGTTCGCCTCTCTGTAAAATCTATTTAATGTAGTTCATTCACTGTTTTCTTAAGCCATAGAGGAAAATTCACAGCCACGGTCATTATCTAAACGTGCTCAGTGATTTGGACTGTGGACATCTGAAACCCTGCCAAACAATCTCCAGGGGATTTGGAGAAGTGCTTTGGTCCTGTTTGATACTAGGAGTGAGGCAACAGGAGCTGAAATGGTTTTGCAGCTATTTATCTCGGCACAACAGAAAAACGCATCAATCTCTATTGTTAGTTTTGAAATACCTGCCAATCTGGTGTGTATTCATGTATTCTGTGTGAACGTATTAACGGAAAAGGAGTCTCCACCCTAGAGCACCACTCCTTCTCTGACCACAAGCACAGGTAATCGCATTTTTTCACGAGATAACTCAGTGCAGTTGCCAGCTCAGCTCCAGTCTGGCAGTAAGAACTAGGGGCTTTTGCAGAGCAAAGCGAGGTCCAGATCTGTGGAGACGTGACTTCCCTAACAGAGGCACGGGAAGAGGGGGGTGCTGCAGAACAAGATTGATGATATCCTCCTGCCCATGGTGCAGTAAAGAACAGCTAAGCCAGGCTGCAAGAAGCGCCAAAATGAAGCACGTTTGAAACCCAACCCTAAACTGGCCATCACCAATTAACAGCTCAACAACAGCTCCTTAAGTTCCTACCTCGTTCCTTTCAGTGTGAAGAGCGAGGTCGGTCTGCGTAACACCCAAAAAGCAAGGACTGGGCTCAGACTTACCGTGGTCCCATAGTCGCCCCTTGGCCAGAAGCCATCTCAGCTGGTGGGGTTTCTCTGCCCGGAGAGCGCCCAAACCACGGGGCTGCCTGCCCTCTCCACCCAGCCTGCTGGAGAAGACCCAAAGGCCACCACCACTCTTGGGACAGGGCATATTTCTGCAGTGATTCCTGAATGCAAGCTACAGAGGCAGTTTTGCTGGAGGATTTCATGCCAGGAGTCCAGTACCCAACAGAAGCCCTGGCAGGCTTCTAGGTGGAGTCCATCTGTGTCTCCTGCTCCACCAGAAAGATCGGGAAAAGAATTGCTTAACAAAAGGACGGTGAGTAAAGCCTCTCCTTGATCCACCTCCACACTTTATTGATCGGCTATAAACGGAAGAGATTATCCTGCCCTAATAAAAACCACAGAGAGAAGAAAGCAATCAACAGAGAAGAAAGCAATCAACAGAGGCAAATGAAGTGAGCGATTAGTCTGAAACCCTTCAGACCAGCTTTACTTTCATGCAAGGTCTTAGCAACATGATGCTGATGGAAGGATCTCCAGCAGTTACAAGGTAATCCAGAAATTTGTAATCTTACTCTGCTCTAGATTTAAATTACCTTGTCTTATTTTCTTAACTTTTTTCCATGCTGGAGGGTGAGACTGAGGTGCTCCTTAGGACATCTTACTGATGGGACAAAAAGCGATTGTATCATGGGGGAGGCTGTAGTAAGCAGGTGATCTTCCCTGTTCAGTAACACTCAGCCTAGCTCTCCTTGCACCAGGGGAAACTTCACATGAGATCCTGAGACAGCTTCTGGGCCAACATTTCAGTTTATTTGCAGACACATGCACTAACAGATAAGAGGCAAACCCTGGACAGTCTACTTAGCTACAAAATTATGCTGCCTGGTTTTACTGTCCGAGCTTTATAATAGTAGGAGTTGTTGCAGATCCCTCTTGACTCATGTTGATAGGAGGGGTAATAGTTAAACTAAAAGAGGGGAGATTCAGACTAGATAGAAGGAAGAAATTGCTTATGATGAGGGTGGTGAGACGCTGGCACAGGTTGCCCAGAGAGGTGGGAGATGCCCCATCCCTGGAAACCTTCCAGGTCAGGTTGGACGGGGCTCTGAGCAACCTGATCTGGTTGAAGATGTCCCTGCTCATTGCAGGGGGGTTGGACTAGATGGCCTTTAAAGGTCCCTTCCAGCCCAAACCATTCTGTCATTCTATGTCACGTGCAGTATTTCAGTCTGAGCAGCATTTCAGAGCTGGTATCATTCTTTGTATAAATGTGAGTATGGGTTTGGCTTGGCTGTTTTCCTATAGGGTTGTATTTTCTTCAGTGACTCACTTTTTTCTTATGCAACCTTTGGCTACACAGATTTTTCACGATAATTCCATTTTAAGTTAAACTTATTGATGCAAAGAGAGTAGAATTTAAAGTGCAACATCTAAGACTTCAGATACAAGCTGGTTTTATGCCTGAGAGCATACTGGCAGACAATTTATTCTTGTGTTGATTAACTGGATGTCATCAGGATACATACTGTGATTCCACATTTCAGTTATATTCCAGAAAAGGAGCTAGAACAGAATAAAATAATGATCGGAAATCTGTGTATCACACATACAAGCTGGAAATATGTGTGTGCATGCGTGTGTGTGTGTGTGTGTGTTTGTGCGGCAGTATTAGTACGAGGTGACATCTGAATCTGACTTGAGCACTTGGTTTTTATCCATTGTACTTTCCAGTAATAAGACGTGTCATAGTTTTAAGCTTCTACAAGAGGAATATTATTGTGGTGAAGGCATAAAACCAAGAGGCAGGAGATCTGCTTGAAATTGCCAGCCATGCCACAGACTGACTGATGTAAGACAAATTGTTAGCCTCCGTTTCCCTGTCTCGACAGTAGGTTAATGATGCATCCCTGCCTCACACGCTTGCTGGGAAGAACGCTTTACCCAACATTTTGAGAACCTCGGTGCATGGATGAGGGTTTTGGTAACAGGCAATATTGCTGCAGTGAAGTAATGTTGTTATTTGCCACAAAGCAAGAAATTGTCTTTTGGGCCCCCATCCTTTTTCCATCAAGTTGTTGATCATTCCTAGTTACTTTCTTATGTGGTGACAGATTTTTTACAGGAGTTAAGCACTCCGCTTCTGGAGGCAGTGAAAGAAAAGGTATAACCTGGGCTTGAGAAACCTGGGGTCAGTTACCTTTTCTGCAAAAGATTCCCTCTGTGTCCTGGGGCAAATTGGTTGGGACTAGATAAAAGTGTGTGCTAGATATGCTAGAGTGTGATGCCAACGTGCTTATCCATGCCAAGATTAGAAGCCCTAGACAAACATGAAGTCAAACTCAAGGCATCTGGGGAAGCTCATTGCCTTAAGAGAAACATTCAGGTTTTTGATGTCAGATTAATGGCGACAGGAGAATGTATCTCACAGGGAAGTTGTAAAGATAATTCACATTAGAGATGGTGAAATACTCAGACATCATAAATGGATCTAAAATAAATGTGCTGGTTTTGAACATTAAACTGCGATCTGAATGTCTGTTGGCTTGCTTTTTCAGGATGGTCCCTGCTGGCGAAGAAGGTTTCCACAACACGGCGGTTTCCAAGGAAGAAGGTGCTTCATTTTCCTGTTTGTTAGCATTTTAAATCTGTTTTGCAGTGTTTATTTGTGTGGCGACACTACTGAGAGGCGCCAGGCAATAGCAGTGTTATCAAGTATATACGATTAGCAGATACAGAGTGTTGAATGGTCTCAAAAGGAATAAATGAATCAGCCATGATAGACCCATTTCTGTTGGGGTTTTAGAGAGGGAAGAATGGTGGAAATAAAAGGAGCTGCTGCAGCAGAAGAAAGGAGTGGGAAACTTGGAGGCAGGGGTAGATTGGGTACATAAGCCAAATTTCACTCCCTTAAGTTTGGAATTAAACCCAAGAGCCAAAAAGGATGGAAACTGAGATTGATAATGGTGGAAGTGGGTGGAAAGTGCTGTCTAGAGAGGCAGTAAGACTTGGGATCCTGCTACAGCTTTACTGTGAATAGGTGGATAATGTGAAATAACTTTGTGGTCTAACAGTGCAGGGCAGACTTTTCCACCCTCAGATCCATAGGGCTGGGTTTCAGCCCTGCAAAGCAGTTTTGCTTTGTACATTGATAGATAAAGACCCATGAGTTAATTAACTGAGCTGCAAGATTTTTGAAGAAAAAGTAGTTTCCCAGGAGCGCCCTTCTAACGCAGAGCTGGTCATCCCCCTCCATCCACGGTTTGCAGCAGGACAATCAGTATTTGCAACCTGTAACAACCTGGGGTCATTTCAGAAAAGCTTGCATTTCTTAAAGCTATTTGTTGGCAAAACTCACCTGTGATTTCCATACTCTCTTCAAGGTTCATCGCCGTTTACTTACGAGATTATCATGGTGTCTCTCAGTGGAAGCCTCTTACTGCTGGTTGCCATCAGCGTAGCAATAAGCGTTCTCCGGAGGTGAGTGTTAGGCAGTAGGAGAGGACCCAGTGTCGCCAAGGAAATGTGTGCAGCAATGAATTCCTCCAGGAGCCAAGTGTGATCAGGGAGCCCATAGCAAAGGCCTGCCAAACCCTAGAGCTTCTTGGGGTCCTCCTTACGCTCTTTCTCCATCAGCCTGCAGCAGGGTTCATTAACAGTGGTTAGAGAATTGCTAGGGTGGGTGCTTGGGTAATACTAATTTAGACTCTTAGAATCATAGAATCATTTAGCTTGGAAAAGACCCTTAAGATCATCGAGTCCAACCGTAAACCTAACAGTGCCCAGTCCACCACTAAACCATGTCCCCAAGCGCCACATCTACACGTCTTTTAAATACCTCCAGGGATGGTGACTCCGCCACCTCCTTGGGCAGCCTGTTCCAGTGTCTGACAACCCTTTCAGTGAAGAAGGGTTTGCTAATACCCAATCTAAACCTCCTCTGGCGCAACTTGAGGCTGTTTCCTCTCGTCCTATCACTTGTCACTTGGGAGAAGAGACCAACACCCACCTCACCACCACCCCCTTTCAGGTAGTTGTAGAGAGGGATGAGGTCTCCCCTCAGCCTCCTCTTCTGCAGACTGAACAACCCCAGTTCCCTCAGCCACTCCTCACAGGACTTGCTCTCCAGACCCTTCACCAGCTTCATTGCTCTTTAGGGCAATGAATTTTGGTTTTGTTTTATATCTGGACCAAAATCTTCTCCCCAGATTTTATTGAAATGCATATTTGTATGTATTGAAATTTTATTGAGGAAAATTAAGAGACCCAAGCCCCTAATTTCTCACTACTGCCAACGTTTTCATTTTTTCCTGAAGTCACAAGAAGAGGGACATTCCTTGAGATGTTTCTATAATGAGAAAGTAAACAATATGTTTTGAGAAATCTCTTCAAACAAAAACTTTGTTCAGCTTTAGTTTGAATGCAGCTACCCAAATGGTGGAGAGTGATGGGGTCCTAAGACATGTTTTATGCTAAAGGACAGAAAGATTAGGGGGAGAGGAAAAGGTCACCTCCATAATTAATTAAATCAGCTCTATCCCAGCTATCAGTTCTGTACTGCCATTAGTTATATCCTGTTACTAACTGGATTGGGTTCAAAATGCAAACAGCCCTTCATGCTTCTCTAACACCTAATGATTTGTTTTACTCCGTTTCTGTTGTGCCAGGCGCTGCACATCAAATTATTCCTCCAAAGATCTCAGTACACCTGTGGTGGTGGAAAATATTACAGTGACGAACAATAGCTCTGATAAGATTTCCACGGTGGATTTGACTGGCCCGGTGTGTATAAGTTATATATCTGACAAGGGAACTGTTTCCCCAGAGTTAGCCATCTCTGAAGAGACAATTTCCATTTTTGATTTACCGTTCTTCACCTTTGCTGTCTCGATAACACCCCCCGATTCAGCGCCAGAGCAGTGATGGCCCACACAGCTTCTTCCACCTGCAGCTTTCTTCTGGAAAGAAAAGTGGATGAAGGACTCGGGGGTGTATGCTGGCGAGCTGATGGACTGACATTCCCCACTTAATTTTCTCCACCATAGCTTTGGACTGTGAACTCGTACCACACCAGTATTAGAAAATGCAGGAAAATGGATTTTTTTTATGGAAGTGGAGAAAAAGTGTAGATAGATGTACTTTATCTCTGTGATGTGTTGGGTTAAAAATTTACTGTAGAGACAAACATATTTCCATATTATCTCTTTCTGTGGGATGAGTCATGGGAAAAAATTCCTGGGGGGATTTCTGGTAATTTTTACAAAGATTTCCCAATCCTTCTGACTCACAGGTGAATCCCACATGTTACGCCGAGACCTAACCTTTTGCTCATGGTTTCCTACTAGCTGTACAACTCTGTGGCTGCGCTAACGTTATTGGACAGGTTGCAATTTCTTAAGTCACCAGGTTTGTGATTTTTTTTTTTTCTCTACCCACTTTTACAGCCTGAAGGAAGATACCGTCTATTAATCTTTAATCTGAGTGCTGCAGCTTTCCCAGCACCGATGACCTCTGCCACTGGCGTGACACCAGCTTGCTAAGGAACAAGCCTGGCTGTTCTCCCCATTCAGGTGGCAGTTACAGGGGACAGGTTAGTCTGAGATCTGGCACGGAGAGGGATAGGTGTGCTCCCTGGATCTGGCCAGCCTAGCCCAACTTCATGCCCTTTGCTAACTGCTGCTAGGAGCCCTGCAATAGCTGCAGGGTATATAATTTTCCATTCCTCTTAACAACTTTCTTGGCCTACCTCCAGCATGTTTTCCGTACAAGTAGATGGAAAGTTGAAGGAAGCGGGAGAAAAGCCCTTTGACCAATGGGTATTCCTCCAAAAAGTGGTCTGGCATGGTCCGTTCCTCCTTTGTGCTCACATGTCACAGAGCACTGAAAGTATCTGCAGGATCATTAAGGCACTTAACAATCAGCAACGGGTTGGAAGCATTGTTGGCATCAGTGACTGTGCCTTAGCTAATGGCTTTAGCTAACCTTGGTGGAAGTAATGCTCTCAGGACTCATGTTTTCAAACGGGAGACCTGAGGTCCACCACATGTCTGAACAGGAGGGCTCCAGCCCATGAATTTCCTCCTCTCCCAGGCTTAGATGGGGCCAGCGTTCACTGGGGAAGCTGTTGATGGAGAGTCTGGCCCCAGCAGGACGCACCATGACACCAACACACTCGTGTAAGCTCCTGTATGTGATGCTTATCAAAACAGAGACGTAGGGCAGGCACGGAAAGATGAGGCTTGCCCACACAGATCCACGCAGGCTTTAGGCATTTCAGAGACCTGAGTAAAAATCCGTGTGCTCTACTGCAAAGGCAGTCGGACTTCAGTCACCATTACCACACCTCTGTATTTGTCCCAAAAGGGCTCTTTGAGTAACTTTTCTATTAGCAGAGATGGAAACCAGACCAGATTCTGCAGTTGAGGGGATGTCACCCTCGCTGGTGGAGGTTCAGCCACAGCAGGGTCCTTTCTCCTCTGACATGAGCCATATTCCCATTCAAAATACTGCTGCTGATACCATTTTCCATGGTCCGATGGAAACACATTTGCACATCCATGGTGGAAAACACCAACTCCTTGCCTGTAGCGCTCTGTGCCATGTTGGTCTCCCTCTTCCCATACCTCTATTTAGTGAGCTGCTCCTGCCTGTCCACCACCTGCAACGGCAGCCTCAGGCACCCCTTCCCTTTGCTCTCCTTAATACCCCTGCTCTTTCTTCATGCCGCTCGCTGCACGGCAACAAAATCCCTCCCCCTTGTCAAAATTCATGGAGCAGTTTCCTCATCCTCCTCTAAATCCTTCCTAAAGACCCGCTGCTGCCTCAACGCCTGCAAATCCTGACCATCTGTCAGCAGTAAGGCAGGGCTAAGCAGAGACTTCCAATTCTCTAACAAAGTCTATTTGTTTTCTTGCTGCCCCATTCCTTGTGTTGGCCTGCTTTTGATATCCACTGTTTTCCAGCTGAGACATGGACTGGAAAATCCCTACGCTTTGAAAAATATCTATATGGTACTGAGCATGACAGGCTTTGGTTCTGGACTGGTGTATTCCAGCACAAACACAACGCAAACGGTGACTTGGGTGAAGATGCCAATAGTTGCAGTACAATATAATGTAACAATGTAATACTGTGCTATTGATAATACCAAGATGAACAGCAGCGTGTGTGTGTGTGTGTGCATGCACTAGCCAACAAATGACATTTAAAGGATGTTACAGTTACAGAGCCAAGCACAATAAACTTAAGGAAACGGCATCAATAAATTTAGGTGTAAATTCAGAGTTTTGTATTTGTTTTTCCTTTGTTCTTCAGTCTCCTTTTGTGTGTGGAGTCATATTAATGTACTCTCAGGGTACAAATCTTAGGAAAGCTGGCAGGCTGTTTTTGGAGGGACGGCTATTCACTTTCCAGATAAGCAAGGGCAGAGATGATACTGCGCAGCACATTTCGAGTCGTGGAGAAGACAAAGATCTTTTCTGTATATAGCTGCTGAAGGGTAAGAACCAGATGCCAGTTCTCTCAAATGTACAAAATCTTGCTGCATTCCCAGCTTTGGTGGTTAAAACAACCAACAACTGGAAATTAAACCAGCTAAATACTCCATTTGTGTTTACAGGAGATGGGTTCCGTCTGTAGGACGCATCATTAACCTTTGCAGCACTTCAGCAGTGCAATAGGTGTGATGATTAAAGGATGACGAAGGCTTTAGTTTAACTGCGAAATGTAGCTACGCAATTTATTTATAGCACGTTACTGAGCTGCAGAACCTGAATTTTTCACATACACAGAATTTTTCAGTTAATGGAGTCACTCATGGTAGAGGTTGGTACATGGCAGGCAAGTGTAAGGACTCAACTCCTTGATTCAGTACCCCATTCCACATAGTGTGATGGTTTATGTCTGTTCTGAGCCCCGTTAAGGTAAAACCACGATGTAGCAAGCTTCCTTCTGGCCTCTGACAGTGAATGTTTAAATTTTGCTCATCTTCAGCTCATAAAGTATTACCGGGCCCATGGGCAAATACTTAAGGGAGGAAATTGTCAAAGCTATTTCAGAAAATAAGCTCAGAAGATGGTGGCAAGTGAGGCGAAGGACGTAGGGATTGAAGTTGTGAGAAGGCTTCCTTTGACCTGGTACTTGCTCACGAGGAATAAACTCACATAATCGTGAAAACTTGCATGCAACAAGCTCGAGTCTCATTAACTGTAGAGGATAGTTAAACCCAAGGAGCTATGCTCTGTCTGACGATACTGAACAATAAACCGAGAATAAAAAACACCAGGGTCTTCACAATACTTCACCAGCCTGAAGTTTAATCCTTTGACATCTGCAAGGTGGTTTAAAACTCTCCTTTATGGTGATTGACTGCACTCTGCAGATGACACCACAGGAATTTACTGCAACGAAACATAACACCTTAATGAAGAAAAAAAAAAAAGCTTTCCTTCTAATGCAACTTCGTCTGGTTTTCCCTTCAACCACGTAACATGATGATTCAGAGGTAAGACTTGTGTGGTTGTTAAGTTGCCATGATGGATTTTACAACGGGGAAAATCACATCCAGTTTATGTAAGCTTGATAGCAGCTGCTCTTTGGAAATACATCTTAATTATGGGTAAAAATACTAAGCCATAACTTGTATACTTATTTTTAAAACCTCTTCTTTTTTTTTTTTTTTTCAGTGCCATAATTCTAAACATTAGCTCTTCACTGAGGTTAGTATGTATTTATAGGTTGGATACTGTAAGGAGGTAGCCCAGGAAATGCTACTTGATGATGGTGGTTATTAGACGTGCCTGGTAGTGACCCCTCGTATTTATCTGTATTTAATTATAGAATTACTGCCATAATGCCCTAAGTTATGTCTGAGAACAAAAGGCAGCTCCATTTGTGAGACCATTATATGCCAGCACTCACAACTTCTTAAAAAATAGTAATGACCTTTGGGATGAAAGCTTTGCAGCCCAATATTGACTTTCTCTGGAGTTTGGTAAAAATCAAGATCAGCCTTTTTTATTATTCATAGACACGCGGAAAAAGATGGTTTGAATGATTAAAAAAGCTTTTTGCAAACTTTGGGGGCCTCTGGGTAATTAGGAATGGCTCCGTTTTAAAATGTTAAACTGATCGTTTTTAGGAGGTTAGTAGTTAGACCAAATTTAAAAATCTAGATGAGAAATAAAGAAGTTAAGTTGGAATTCCTGAGCTTGCAAGCGTGTGTTCATGTGCGCCAGTACACTCGAGTAGTGCCGCTAACTGCTGACGTACATGAAGTTAATCATACACGTAAGCGGTTGCAGAATCAGAGGCAACATTTGGGAATATTTTGAGCTTTCACATAACAAAATACTTCAGCGTATGCTTAAATAATACTGATTTCACTGGAAGTGCAATAGATGTTTTACTCGCTTCCCTGAATTGAGACTATACTCCTTTTCAAGACTGAAAGGACAAATATTTTTGACCAGATGACAAAACTCTGATGAATGATGTTTGATTTTTGTTCTCTATTCTATCTCCCTTATTTAATAGTAGTAATTTGGGGGGGTAAGTTACTAATAAAATATGCTATGGGTCTGATGATGGGGTGCTTTCTCTTGCTTCCAGTTCCAGCTGTTAAAACGTAACGTAATTTAATAATAATGATTATTTAGATGCATAATACTATGTCATCGACTATACTAAAGGGAGTGTTTTGGAAAGCAAAGCTGAAGACAAGCAGAAGCTGAGCTGTGGTTTTCTTCGTGGCTAATTCGCACGGTATCTTGAGTGTCTGTTGATTGTCCGGTCCCGACGCTTAATTAATTGCTGAAGTGAGTGGATTGCTGGTGAGTGGATCTTAACTCAGAGCTGAAGCATGGAGACATAATATTGATAAAGTGTGAATAATTTACCCAGATCGTATCAGAAGTCTGTGGCAGGGCAAGGAATCGAGGTGGGGGTCTCTCCAGTCCACCGCATTAAGCACAAAGTTCCCATTTCTCTCATGGCGAATGAGTCTAATAACCATCAAAGCGCAGCAATTATGCAAATCATTGAACCCTGATTGAGTAATAGAAGTTATCAACCATCCGGAGTTAAGGGGTTTGCATATTGTATGATTACTGAGAAATAAAATCGAGTGATTATGCAAATCACCCCCTTCAGCCAATCGGACTGAAAGATGCAAGGCAAAAAAATACACGTTTATGCATCAATAACTATACAGTATCCCTGAGCTCCAGTTGTTATTATTTTTGTTATTTGACAGCAGAAGTACCCAGAGGCCCCGATCAATGTGGTGTAAAATATAATTGGTTTTTTTTTGGATTCTGCTGAGAATCTTGACTTCTGCGGTCATTACATTGTGGATAAACAACAGTTGGGATCTGAGCTGATTTTCTCCTAGAGAAAAATGTAAATCAACAGGTATTGAAAGAATGCGGGGTGGGGGGAAAAACGTTGTCGATAAAATTAAATGTAAAATACCGTCATGTTTTTGCATATGAAGTGGTTTATGTTTTTGACGGATTCTACTAATATCAGATGATGACTCGGTGGTGCCCACGGGGGCCACCCTGCAGCCCCAGGGCGGGATGACGCTTCCCTGCCAGCTCCCGCTGTTCGGAAGATGCGACATTGAAATTACTGATGGAGAAAGGTAAGGCTGCGCCTTCCTCCTCCGCTGAAGCCCAGCTGAAACAGCAGGCCGCTCGCCAGGCGGCAAGCAGAGCTGGCCACGTGGAAAATCCCCGCGCTTTCCGCCCACGTGCGCTGCCCGGGGCGCGCGCCCACGCGGGATCCCACCCCCCGGGAGAGATCAAAGGGGGAGCGCGGCGCTCGGCCACGGCTGCGCGGCGGAGGCCACGCCCACCGCCACGCCCCCTTCCCCCGGCCCCGCCCCGCCACGTCCCGCTCGGGCGCCGCGTCCCGCCCCGGCGGCGCATCGCGGCGGCGGCGGGCCATGGCGTTCACGCTGTACTCGCTGCTGCAGGCCGCGCTCCTCGTCGTCAACGCCGTCGCCGTGCTGCACGAGGAGCGCTTCCTCCGACACGGTGAGCCGCCAGCGCACCGGCCGGCCGCGGGGAGCGGGAGGGGGCGAAGCCGGGGCCAGGCCCAGGCCCGGCCGCCGCGACGCGTCCCCTCGGCGGGGCCTCGTGAAGGGAGGAGCCGCCCGGAGCCCGGCTGGCGGTACCCGCCGCGGCCGCCCGGCTCTCGGCCAGCCCGGGGGTGCTCCTGGCGGGCTCCGCGGGCGCGGGAAGGCCGCCCGGTGTGGCGGGGGCCGCTGCCGACCCGCCGGGCTTCCCGGGACCCGGTGCTGCGGCCCGCCGCTGCCTTTCCTTGCCGGCGTTGGATATCAGCGGGGGAGGGATGGCCGGGGGGGTGCGGGCTGGAAGTTGGGTGTTCTGCCGGCGTGGTTGACGTCGCTCCTGTCGTTGCTTTGTCTCTCTCTCTCGTTTTTTTCCATGATTTTCTCTTTTTTCTGCCCGTTTCTACTATTCCGTCTCCGTTTGCGCCGCACGCCGGGATGTTGCGGTAGCGTGAGGGGGTTTCTTTCATCCTGCCGTGCCTTTTTTGGCTGAGAGAGCACTTCTCGGCCTTTGCACGCTCACGCTTCTGAAGAAAGATCCCCCAGGTTGGGCATCCTTGTCCTTTAAAAGAAAACAAAGCCCCACAAAACACAGAAAAGCCACCGACACCAATCTCTGCAAAACCCCAGAAAGAAATAGCTGTGATCCAAGGTTTCCCAGTTCCCTGCTCTGGAGAATTCTGACTTTTCCAAGTCAGGCTGAGCTTGGATCTTTGGCTGGAGTGCGGATAGTTATCCCTTTCTCCCGTTCCTCCGTAGGATTCACTGCGAGGGACCTGCTCGGTTTGGGTGTGGGGTTTCTTTTGCAGCAGCTGGAGGAAAAGGGAGGTGTGAGGACTAAGAGGATGGGTCAAGCCACTTGTCTGCCCTGGGTGACGCGGGAGGCTTGGGAATAACTCCAAGCTCATCCGAGTGGGAAGCAGAGGCTCACAAGGCTGGTGAGGGAGAGGACTCGCCTACTGCCCCCAGCCCGCTGCCAGTAGAGAGAGGGAGACAAGCAAGGGGGAAAAAAAAAAAAAGTCACTCAAAAAAAGTTGTCTCTGGAGAAAAGAAACTCGCAGGTTGCACGGTGCAGCTTGGGATACCAGCAGCCGCTCCCTTCTCCGCTCCGCTCATCCCCAAATGGGTCAGGGCTGTGGCCGGCAGGACTCAAAAATCCCTGGTCCCCATCACTGGGACCAGAGGCTCTGCCTCCCCGCAGCGGGTCGGGAAGGGTTTCTCTCTTCAAGGGCTTTGTAATAAACCTTCAGTACTTCTGTTGCCCTCTGAAAAGTTCCCAAGTCATGTATTTCTCTTTTTTTTTTTTTAATAGCAGTTACTAAAATCATCATCCCAATTTGGAATCTATGCTGACCGTTTTCTGTCATGCAGCTCATTTCTCAGTGCTGAAGCGTCACTTCGTACCCAACAATTATTTGCTATTTTATCTTATGGTAAAGGACTGTGAACAGATTTGTAGTTTGTTTGGTTTTATTTTGGCGGGTGTTTTTCTGAAGCCCAGATAAACTCATTTGTTTCTCCGGCACACAGGGAATGGTAGTGTGTTAAAAAACTAAGGGTTTCCTTTACAGAAACATTGCTCTGTCATTACTGTTGCATTCATTAAAAGGTTTAACAGTTTTTGGTATATTGTTTTAAATTCTGATCTTGAAATAACGCAAATGGGTTTGTAGTTTGTTCTCATGTTATTGATAGTTATATGCAAGATAGATCACTCTTTGATATTGCTGGTAGCATTTGTTGCGTGGTTTTGGGGTGGTTTTTCTAATGTGTCTGGCTGGTTTTACATCACGCAGTTGGCTGGGGAAGCGATCAAGGGATTGGAGGATTTGGAGAGGAACCAGGAATTAAAGCCCAGCTAACGAACCTTATTCGATCTGTACGAACCGTTATGAGAGGTAAGGTGACGATCTCGCGTTTAAACGTTGCCCGTAAAGTTTTGTTTCCGTGCTTTAATGAAGTAACGTCAGTATTTTGACTTTTCTTTTACCAAACAGCTGCTATTTCTGCTCGCTGTTTCCGATCTGTCCTCCCTTCACGCGTGGGCTCTGTGTAGGAGGGTGCAGGTCCCAGCTAAGGTGCCCTCATTTTGATAAAGTGTAAAACATTCCCTGACTCTGGCTTGTGGTGCCGCTGCTGCATCCTGTCTTTCCTCGGAGTTTGGGAGCTGGGGGGAAGCTTGGTGATCAATCAGAGAGTGCAGTTAGCTTCAGCTTGGCTAAATTCCATTTTATGTGACGGGAAATGTAATTCCTGCCATTCTTAAAGGTAAGCCAGGCTTATGTGCCTCAAAGGATGGGGAAAAAAAAAAAAAAAGACTTTAATTTGTGAGTAACTGATAGTTTTCTTCACTATAAAGCACACCAAAAATTCCTTTTATAGGTGATGATAAACAGGAATTAACAAATCTTACCTGTCTTGCTCGCCACAGAGTAAAATCTGATATGTTTCTTCTAAATCACGGCAAAGCCAAGGGTAGAAACTGACTTTGAGATGGCTTAGTTTCGTTTGGAGACAAGGTTGTTTGGGTTCAAGTTAAAACCTGATGGGCCATACAAAAATATTTATGCTGTTGCTTCCTAATTTTTAGTATCCTAGGCTTTGATCCTGGCTCCTTCCACTAATCTTGATTTTTGCAGAAGAAAATTCAGTGTATTTTTAAAATTTTGATTGCTTTTGCTTCTTAAAAGGTAGTTTCCCAAGATAAGAACGATTTCTGTCACTTTGTGATGCGCAGAAGGAAAATTTTCACAATTGCTCTTCTTTTTTTTCCCTACAGTGCCATTAATCGCAGTGAACTCCGTTACAATCGTTCTCCTCCTGTTGTTTGGTTGAAGGTATCTGTTGTGAAATCCTTTGGACCTCCAAAGAAATGCGTTGCTAACCATCACTGCTCTGCGTTTTCTGGGATCCGGCACGGTTTAGCTATCAATTTGACATTCAACTTCAAATAATAAAGACACTATTTCTATTTATCCTATTTCCTAATGTTCACTTGCAGTTTCATTAAACAAGATAATGGGATCAATGCAACAATGCTGCAAATATATCGGACTGTGACAAGTTCTGTTGCTGCCTGTTAATAGCGTTGACTGTTAGAGTATATGCGTCGTAACGTATTGCAATGATTGTCAATAGGATGCGGTTTTTAAATGTCTCGTTACTCAGGGATGAATTTCCTTCAGTACACTTCCCAGTTTATTTTTAAATTTAAAAAAAACCCCAGTGTCTTTTTTTTATTTCAATTACTACCACAGTACTATTTAAGAGAATATGAATTAGGCTCTGAAAACATGTTATAAATTATTGAAGTACAGTCGTGGTATTGAGGGAGACAAAACTTGCTGGGGAAAGACCCGATTCAGTTCACACTGGAAGTCGGGATTTTCCCGGTTTGATTGAGAACGGGATTTTTCTCTTGGTGTTTGGTAGCCTTTTCCAATCAATAATATTTGATGCTGATGGTGAAGGAAGTTGAAAAGAGGTGCAATTGCTATGCAAAATCTAAAAAAGCTGTACCTAAAGCTGGGCAACTCTGTGTTAATTTAGACTAGCAGGTGATATTAGTGATTAGCCATTTTGTTACTGTTCTGTCATGGATTATTATACTTTTTAAAATGCGTGTTAAACTTCTGCGTGGTGTTCAGCGTCTTGGAAGTGGGGAACCATTTGTGTTCTGAGCTGCTTGGGAAACGCAGAGGGGAATGCTGTGCCCTTTTCAAATGCAACGCTTTGTTAAAACCAGCAAATTTGTGGCCTCTTCTATTACTGCTGCGTCTTCTCCCGCCCTCCATCTTCCTTTGTTAAATTAATAACTTTGAAATGGAAAGTCTGGGTATGATCTTGGCAGTTCTGTCGCAGAGACTAATGCTAATTGCTTTGGTACAGATCTTGTCTCAATTAAGGCTGCTGGGTTAGGTCCAATGTTATATAGCAAGTCTGAATTGAAGAAGGATGATTCTCATGTACTTTTTTAGAGAAGTTGGAAGTCTGATGTCTGTTCCTCTGCTAAAGTGTTTGAGCTTATTTTTCAAGTGGGGAAAGCCAAAGGAAACCTGGCAGTTTCATTATTTCAGAACAGCTTAGTTTATCATCTCTTCTTCCGACGTCTTGATGACTAAAGCATACGCCGTTGTGTACAAAGATAAATCTGTAAAATGTGTAAATTAATTTAATGATCTTCAACTGCAGTGTTTTGCAGAGTAGAGTATACCCAGGAAGAGAGTTTTATGTTGTTCCCTTTTTTTAGTGAAAACCTGTAAATAAATTCTGAATTTCTAAGTTAAGCACTCTCTTTCATAACTCGCTCTATACCTGTGTACAGTGGGAGTATCTCAAAACTCAATGTCGTCCTGTTCCAGATACCAGAGTTACTGTTCTTACATGAAATACTTTTTTTCTCATCCCTGTGGCACTTGCAAGTATCATCTCTCCGCGATGAAGCTGTGTTTTGGTTTATGTAGCAAACCTAATGAGCCGTGGTAACATTGGCCAGAGGCAGAATAGGATCACGCTAGGCTTTAAATTCTAGAGTGGGTAGATAAGATTATAAATTATTCCTTATAATAATCTTTGTGTAATTCAGAGGTGATGAGGGTATAGTCTGGATCAGTTATTTTCATGTATCTGTCTCTCACGGAGACTGGACAGTATGTATGTGGAACAGATAAAACATGGAAGGTATGCAGGCCTTTTTGTAAAACTTTTGTACAAAAAGCAGTGGTAGATGTTCCCATTGCTGCTGCATTGGGTTGGAGTACTGAATGATTTGAAGCACAGCTTGCATATCATTTCCTTTTCATATGTATTGACTGTTAAAACCCTAGTTCTTACTAAAATAAAAGGCAGTACTGAAGATTACAAGCAGCAGCTTTAAAAATGGGTAAAAAGTGATTTTCCCCATCTTCCTGTCCTTTCAGAAAGGCTGAAATTTCAATGCACGTGGGCAGAGGCTGAAATTTCAATGCATGTGGGCAGATCGTTTCAAAATCAATTAGGCACATGTGGGGAAAAAGGAGCAGTGGTTCTGTGCAGCAGGAATTTGAGGCAAAACTGGGACGTGTTTCACCTGGCAGATGCAAAATAATGACTCGAAGTGGGGCAGCAGCTGCAGATTAGGTCTCCCAGGTAATGAGCAGGAAAGAGGGCAAAAGGGTGGCCAGCAAACAGGCAGAGAAGGAGGGAGTATAGAGAGAAACAGCAAGGGAATAATTACACTGCTGCTGCCTCCTCGTGTGGCTTTGAGCAGTTCTGCTGTGACTTAAGTTTAAAGAAGGCGAAGCACCTCAAAGCTGGCAGGGGGTCGGGTTCTTCAGTAACAGGGAACATGCAAAAAAAGTTTCCACCTGGCAAAGAGCTCCACGTGCAAAGTAGCCTGTGATCCAGTAGTCACTTCGAACTGTGAAGAGTGTTATCGCTCATACCTGGCACAGAAATGACAATAACCATGACATTTTACACATCAGGATGGGAACTAAGGTTTCCTATTGTAGAATAATCGGCTCGTTTCTAGTAACGATTTGAAAATAGAACACGCTTTCACAGCAGGAGTTTGCAGCGTGGCGGTACCAGTCGCGGCTGGTTGTGGGGAAAATGGGGCTTGTGGGACACTTCACAGTCCTTAGTGCAAATACAGGCAGGAATAAGGGAGTGATTCTGTGCACCTGCACTGTTAAAGGTTTTGTTTTGAAGGGCATGGCGACAGGCGAAGGGAAAAGTAGGAAGGTAATGGGTTTGTACACAAATAAATGAATCTCAAACTCACTTTAATTATCTTTTGACATCTCACCTTAGGTTGCAATGTTATGAATTTAGAACCGTATTTTCCTATAGACCTTGAATTTTTTGACGTACCATCACAATATAAAACTGTGAACGCGTGTCATACTTAATGCATTGATGTGCTTTAATTTCTTAGGAAATCCTGACTGCAACGGCTTAAAACGCAATTGCATCTCCTCGTGTTTTCTGGATGTTGCCTCTCCTGCAGACGAGCGCGGCACGCTCCATCGCAGGGGGAGAGTGGTCTCCACAGACTGGGGCTTGCCACCGCCACAGGCGAAGCATAGTCCTTACAACTGTACCTTTCCAACAGCGCAGCTGTCGGGAGCCCATCTTCAACACGCCCATAAATACTTGCTGGGCGGCGTCGCGGCTGAGGCCGCAGCCCCCAGACCAGGCCCGCTGGGGCATGAGGCGGCGGCTTCCCCCTCCTTCACGCCCCCTCAGCGCGCAGCTCCGGGCCGCGGGCCCGGTCTGCCGCCGGCGGAGCGGGGACCCCGGCGCTTCCCGCCCTCCCCGCTGAGGCGCCGCGCGCCCTTTGCCCCCTCAGGGCCGTCGCGGGCTGCCCGCCGCGCTGCCTGTCGGCGACCGCCGGAGCCCAGCCGGCAACACCGGCCTTTGAGGGCTGAGCGCCGCCGCGGTTCCGCGGCTGCCGTGCCGGTAGCAGGCGGGCACCGGCGCTCGGCCGGGCAGCCCCGGCTTCGCGAGGGCCCCGCGGGGCGGGGCGGCGGCCGGCAGTCCGCAGGGGCGGCGGCGGGGCGGCAGGAGCCAGGTTAGTCTTGGGGAGGGTGGCTGCCGCCAAGCCGCTCTTCCCTCTCGTTCGAGTGGGCCCGTCCGCCTTCTTCGAGCGTGAACGGGCGGGCGGAACCATGCGCGTCACAGGAAAGGGGAGCCCGCCGAGCTCGGATACTCCCCCTCCAGGGAATGGACCAGCCCACCTGTCCATTGTAAACTGGCGGAAAGAGGCGGTACCATCTCCTGGCCGGGGGTGGGGAGGGTGGCTGTACCCTCATGCCCTTCCAGTATGGCGAGAGGAGGGGAAGGCATCTGCCCTCGAAGGCGTTGTGGGGCAGGGGAGCGGCCCCGGGGCTCTCTCGAGGGAGGCACTCGCTGCCCCCGGCACCTCAGGGGGCAATGGCAGGCCCCCAGGGGAGGCCGTGCGGGCTCTCTGTGGGGCTGGGTGGGGGGCCCTGGAGTCTGGGGCCCCACTCCCCTCAGCGCAGCCGGCCCCGGGCCTGGGCCGCTCTGCTGCTGTGTCCTTGGACTCGTCAGTGGCTTCGGGGGCTCCAGCTTTGCTGCCTGGCTTGTGCTGTTGTCCGAGGGAAAGGCCTGGCCTTTGCTGGCAGCGCTGTGGGGTGGCCCGGCGGTGGGGTCTGGGGGAGAAGAGGAACAGGAGCCGGGGGAGGCCGGCCCGGTGCGGGCAGCGCAGGGCACCTCTGCCGTGGAGATCAGCCCCTCCGTGGCCCTAACACAGCTGTGGCATTACAACCTTTCCTGCAAGGGCATGAGGCCTCTTCCATGTAGGTTCTGAGCACCTTATACATCCCTATAGAGCATGTAGGCCCCTTAGAGCGCCAGAGACCGGGTGGGAGTTGAACTGGATGGTCTGTCATGTCCTGACCAGCCTGAACTATCGTATGGCGTCATCCCGTTGCTCTAGCTGTAATGCCAGCGCGAAGGTGAGGTTTCCCTGATGTGTCCGGCTGCCATTATGAAAACTGAGGTACTGAAGTTTTTTAGGACTTTCTTGCTAGGCCATGAGCTTTATGCTTAAAATCAGCTATGCTGAAAACTGGCTCTGCAAATAACTTTCATGCCACTTGAATAAATACACTGTGAACAGAAGAACCAGTGGAGGTCTAGGGTAAAAGAGGAATAAAAAAAAATACCCTATTTCTGCTAAACTAGGATATTCTATCCCCATCCTTAGTTGTGGTGTCCATGCAGGCATGGTGCGGTTGCTTTGCAGTCATGTGTCTTTGGCTAGAGAATGTATATAATTGCACCTTCTTCGGTCCTCTTTTTAATCTCTCTCAGCACTCAAAATTCCCTGTGCTAGAGTTGAAGTGCCCGAGGGAAGAGAGGGGTGTTTTTGCTGTGGAGATAATGTACAGTTACGCAAATTCCATTCTGTTCAGGCACTTTGTCTGCACTAAGTATTTTACTCCAAGTAGATGTCTTGGAAACCTGGTGCCCTCTTCCCTTGCGATTGATGAAGCTCCCTTAGGAGTTCTGTTATCAGCTCTTTGTCACAGACTTTTAACCTTGGCATGTGAAGCAACAGAGGTACTATAAAATAAGCGTGGTGGTTGTTTTTTTTTTTTTTTTCTTATTGCAGGGAACCAGCAGGAATAATGAAAGTGGCATCTCGAAAGTTTTTTGCACGTCTTGTACCTGAGACATTAAGTTCATATGATTTTGATCATTGATAAAACTGTCTGCAAAGATAAAACTATCCTGATAGAAAATTAAATGTATTAAGGCAGGTTCTAATCATGGTGTTGACTACTCTCTGTGTTTTTTAAAAGTACCTATGTGTTACATGTTCTGTCTGTAACCAAAAGGGCTCAACATTAAATCGTGATGACTTGCTAGTGATGACAGATCAGATGGTTGTTATTGTCTAACAAACAGGAGAAAAGTTTCCGTATTGGATGTTTGCTGAGGAATAGCTCAGCAAACTTGCTTGTGGAGCAAAATACAGCACTTGCAGCACACATCAGAAGTACTCATTTCTGAAGACAGCTTTTTAACCAGATGACTTGCACATGACCTCACTGTTTTCTTCCCCAGTGCCTTTACCCTTTGAATGCTGGCTTCTATTTTGGGCTAAGTCTCCTTTTGTGTGACACAGAAGCTTGCTGTAGAAAAACTGCTTGCCTGTACCCTTTGCAAGAGGAGGGAGTAACCAGCCCTTCAGGGTGCTGAATATTCTTGAGCCCTGAGAGCTTCCAGGCTAAATCCACACTGGCACACAGCCAGTCAGCCACTGAATAACCTAAGAGTTAGGGCACCTGAATCATATTGTGGGCTGGATCACCGTAGATCTCGCTTACAAAAATAAAATTAACAATATCCACCTTCACAGAGCATTTTGAGCTTTATAGTCAGAGCACTGTATCATCGCTTAGTGGTATTTTATTTATTTTTACTTGAACAGCGCCATTGGGGTCGATGGGACTTGCCGAAATGTGCTTGCTGAGGCCTTGAACCAGCGATACCAGACCTAATGATCCTCTTCCCAACAGTCTTAGTTGTTTAGAGAATTTTTTGATGCGCAGAAATAAAGGCACTTAAAAAACAAATAGCACCTGATTTCCATATATAGAGTCTTTGGGAAAATACCACCCCATCAATTATGTATTTTTTTTAAACACTGCCTTTTATTTCTCTGTCTAAAGGGGCCCATTTAATACTGCGAGTAATGTTCTGAGTAATACCGGGCTTGGCACAAATGAGGCGCTTAACTGAGTTCCTTATTTTTATTATCCATTGTCTGCTAACCAGTTTTTTGTTGTTTCATTTATTTGCCTTTTCCCTGGGGAAGGAAGGATGGCAGCTCGGCGTGCGCTGAAAGCTGTCTTGGTGGATCTCAGCGGCACACTTCACGTTGAAGACTCAGCTGTGCCAGGCGCGCAGGAAGCTCTTAAAAGGCAAGCTACCTTTTTCGATTTCCTCTGACAGGTTATGTCAGTGCTGTGTACACAAAGAGACTTCTTTAAGTAAATGGGCCTGAAGCTTCTGCCTTTTTACTCTGTTGTGGATAAGCAAATACATGGCCAAATTCTGCTTTTATTTACACCTGCGTTAATACCAAGAGAAATCAGTAAAGGGCCTAGATATTGAAAAGTTGCTGTGTATCACCTGAGCCCCCGCAGCTTTCCTGAGTTGCTTCTAGGTCTTTTTGAAGTCTTTTCTAGATAGAAAAAGACAATATTCAGAGTGTTTCTGCCAATTCATATGGGACTACAGCCTTAGGCAAAGCGGAAGGTAGTTGAGTTAACCTGAGTTACCCCATGTACACCAAAGTCACTTCAGCTCAGCTGTTCCTCGGTGCCTTGTTTAACTACAGGAACCTGATTGCTTGTCTGAGCCCTTAGGTCTGTGGTGAGCTAAAGTGGAATAACAGAATAACTTGGACTAGTGAGCAAGGCATCCTTTGCAGAGTTCTCATTTCATTTGGTCTTTCAGCCAAGACTTTGCTTTGCTATTTTTAAAGTTTCTTTCTGCTAAGTAAACAACCTCAGTCCTTTTTTAGTTTGAGAAACATTTGATAATACAGCCCATCTTTTGTAGGAATTTTAACACGTTAAACAGGACAGGTAAGCACCTCTTTGTCTTCTGATGAAAGGGTGCCTAAAGAAACTGAGGCATAGTAAAATGACTTAATCTGGATGAGTCAGTGACAAAATAGGATATGCAACCCCAGGGATCTTTGTACTGTGTTATGACACTGTTTTCCTGGAGAAGACACCTTGCAATGGATGAACAAAAACACAAAGTGATAAATCCTATCACGGTGTGTGAGGGAGGATACCTTAAGATGCTGGGACAGTAAGGATTAATCAGGAGAGAGGAATTAGGGTTGAGTTAAGGGTGAGAAGTTTTTACTGGAGTTGTATTGGCTACTTAGATTTTTATAAAGCTAGACTGTTGCTCAGAGGAAAAGTTCACAGAGGGATTAGGGAACTCTGCGTTTCTTTTCACAAATAATTCTGTGGAAATAATTATCTCCAAAAGATGTAAAATTGCAAGGAAGTAAAAACTGCTAAAGTATTGGGTACTCAGTCATTAATCATTCGTTCACGGGACTGTGTCTGCCTGGACATGTGTGTCATGCTACAGGGAGAACTCATGCCAGGTGAGAGTCAGCATTCTCAAAAATCCATATAAATAAATAAATAAATATCTAAAAAAAGTGGTGATATTGTTGAGAAGAGCTCAGTATCTGTCCTGTCTGCTGCTCACCTCCAAACCTGCAGGCAGTAGACTGGACAGAAGAAATGGCTTCTGTATAAAACAGTTTGTCTTCTGATTCTAAAGCCACTGATTCTCCTTTGTCTTCTGCTTCTGCTTGATTCCTACTGAGCCGTGCTCGTGCAGGCCCTGTACTGGCTTTGGCAAGGGAGGGGGTTAGAGAAGGGATAAGGTGCAGAGAGAGTCTGGTGCTGTTTGTCTGCTTCAACCTGCTGTCACAGGTATGGAGAGCAGGTGTCATTTCACTGCCAAGAACAGGCAGGTCTTTTTGCTTAGAGATTTGAAAAAAATACTTTCTCTTGCTCTTTTCTGCTAATCCGTGTCATCATCCTTCCTAAAGAGAAGCTGAAACGATTGGCATGCAGCTTGCTTAGGCAACAACTGGATAGATTGCAATTTTAGGGTTACTTCTCAGTATTGAGGTCCATAGGAAAAAAAAAAACCCACCAAACTAATTTTTATTTTATTAGCAACCAGGGGACGTTTTTACCAGTTCATACTTGTGAAGGGTCAGTGTATCTGACAAACAAGAGAAAGAAGTGGCAGGTGCAAGCAAGTCTCCAGCGTTGACCAACTTTATGCCGATGTTCTCCACACAGTCGTGATGCCAGTGTTTGTTTCTATAGCAACAGAGAAAGTGATGGTGGGGGAATAATTAAAGGGAACGCCTTTGAAATTGTCACTTAAAATTATTTGATTGTTTGGTGGCACGTACTGTCAGTGTAGGGCAATAATGTGGTTTTATGTGATATCGGTGTTCCTCAATAAAGGGAGAAATGGCTGCAAAAGCTGACATAAAATCACCACACAGGTAACATAGGCTCCTAGAGTATCCTCCATCTCTGAACGAGCCACAGCTGCTGTGAAGTTCACCCGGCCGGTGGAGTTCAATATACTAATTTAGCAACAAAGTTCTTTTGTTTATTTATTTTGGTTCAGGTTTCTGTTGATCCAGAATACAGGGCTTGTTTATTCATTACCTAGTTTGAATTAAAAGGCTTTTCCAACTAGTTGTTGTTGATCATAGATGTGTTTGTTACTACTGTGAAGATGGAATTTGGAATCACCATTTTCCTCCCGACTTTTCCTGGTAGAAGCAAAGCAGGGGAGGCTTGGTCTTGTTCTGGTAGCTGTAATTCTTGGCATCTGTTTCACATTGCTCTCCAGTCCACAGAAGTTAACAACCTCGTGGTTCTTCTGTGGCACCAGTGGTCTGGGATGTATACAGTCTTTTCATCTGCAGCCTTTAGACAAATGGGCCTTTTTCAGTCCCGAAGAGTTGTAAATAGAAGGATGCTGTGGCCAATTTGCCTTTGCTCTTCATCCATCAGGCTGCGCAGCGCTCCGGTTACCATTCGATTTGTGACGAACACAACGAAAGAGTGCAAGAGAGACCTGCTGGAGAGGCTGACGAAACTGGGATTTGACATTGCAGAAAATGAGATCTTCACGTCTCTGACAGCAGCCAGAAATCTGCTGGAGCAAAAGCAGGTTCGGCCTCTCCTCCTGGTGGATAATAAGGCCCTGCCTGATTTCACAGGTGAGGTGGTCAGAGAACAGCACAGGGGAAGGAATTTGGGTAAAACTCAGTACTTTTTATTAATTTCCAGTGTAAAAAAAAGTAATACTTACCACTAAATCATTGGAGAATTATCCCACCTACCAGTGCTGATTTGTTTTATAGCAAGGATGTGTCAATTTGTTGGAAGTCAGGTTTCCCTCAGCTATTGTACAGAGGTTTTGCTCATAAAGGGCTGAAAAGCCAGTGTGTAGGCACACGCAGGAGGCTATTTCTCTCTTAATAGATTATTATTAAATGTAAAATCTCCAGGTAGTTATTGTTACCTGTCTTGTACTGAACATCTAGGTCTCACTCCATGTACTTTGATACATTAATTGGTGACAGACAGTTCATTGCCCTGACTTCCCTGGATTGTCGTCTCTAAAAACCTGGTTAAAACTTGCTTTACTTTCAGATGTTCCCTCCCATTTCCCTTCCTCAACACTAAGGGGAGTAGAAGATGATATATTCTAACTTGGACATGTCTGGCAGGCGCCTGAAGCTAGAACAGTTAGTCCTTGACTTAACCATGTTGTTGTTTCAAGAGTAGTGAAGATACCCACATTTTTAACCTGCTCAGAATTGAAAACTGTACATTGTATATTCAGTCTTTCATTTAAAGTCAAGGCAGCAAAAATGCGGATGGCTTACCACTGCTCCCTGCCCCTTGCCTTGTGAACTGAAATCCTTATGGCTGTGTAATTTAAGTAGGTTCTAATCTTGCTAGGAGCTAGACATTTTCTGTTACATTTTAGTGCCATAGTCTAGTCAGTAATCTTCAGAAAGATAAGCGTTCAGGAGAAAAGCCTCTGTGGGCTCTGAGAGCAATGAAACCTCATAATCTGTTCCACCTAACATCGTATCCAGAGAAATACGCCCCCAGCGATACTCTGTATTTGTGTTCTTGGGAAGGCTTTCTTGGGTCAGAAGCAGCAGAGACAGCAGCTATTTCACTGAAGGTAGTTAAATCAGTTTAATGTCCATAAATTTGGGATCTTGCAATCAGTTTTACAATAGCTAATGCTAATTTTGTAAAAGATGGCAAAGATAGAGGTATCAGCGGAGTACATTGAGGGCATTTTCTGAGTTGCTTGGATCTGGGACGGATTGTTTTGTTTCTTTTTGCTACTAGCGGTTTGGCTAATACTCATTCAGTGCTGCTCTTGAAACATTTAAGTACAACGGAGAATGTTTTAAATTCCTCTTAATGGCTGCTATTGAACTATTCTTGGCTAATCTCTCTATAAAGTTGGTCACAGATGGATGAATGTAATCCATTCTTGGTTAAAGGATCCAGATGCTTTTGGATAGTGTCACAAATCCACATGGCGTCTCTCAGCGTACATTTTGCTGTCTGAGCTAACTGAAGGACGTGTGGCAGGAGACATCAGCCAGCAGGCTGCAATGACGCTCTCGGGAGACCCAGGAGCTCTAGTTGTCCCAGTAAAGGTGTAGAGGATATGCTGTGCGAAGGCAGAACAAAACGCATGGCAAGTGCAGGGTGCAGCTGATACTTAACCTGTCCTGAATAAAACTCTCTGGTACTCCTGTTTCTCCTGTAGACGCTACTCTGCTTCCATTGCTCGTTCTGTTCAGAGGTGGCACTGCCACGGAAGAACAGCTGTGCTCCTCTGGAGCAGTGCAGGACAAAGGAGGTGCAAGCTGTTCTCGACGGGACTAAGCCACATTAAAAAAAAAAAGACCTTCCAGAAGAGCCAAAACTAATCTCGTGTAACAGCTTCTAGGTCATGCTGCAGTACCGTCTTTGCTGCCGTAACCAGACTGATACGTAGAACAACAGTCAGGCTTTATACCCTAAGTGGAGTTTTCTGTGACCAGAGGGAATAGAAAAACTGAATGGAATTCACTAGTCTTCCTGCTTTACTGTCTTACAAAGCAGATAAATATATGTAGAAAGAGATTCTCAGATAACAAAAAGTCATTCAGTTAAAAATTGATTTGTGCAGTCTGTTGCATTTCAGACGAGGCAGTGAGAGAATCACTGTTCCACAGGAGCTGTTAAGACTATCCAGCTGCAGAGTTGAGTTCATCATGAAGGATGGCAGAGTCTGGACAGACCAAGACCTTTTCCACAGATGCTTTCCTCATTTCTGAAAGACATAAAACTAGTCTATGTGATGTGTCTGTGTCAGAAAACGCTATTTTTTGCTGTAAAGTGATTAATTGCACTTGTTGACTGTGTACTGCTAAGTATGAATAACATCCTGTTTGCTCAGAGTCATGTTTTGCTTTTCCAGGGATAGCCACTGATGACCCCAATGCAGTGGTGGTAGGACTGGCTCCTGAGCACTTTCACTATGAGATGATGAACAGAGCGTTTCGGTAAGTCAGCCCCTCCTCGTGGCTTTTTGAATGGTGGCTGTCGTGTGCTGGGCTCTGTACCTCTACAAGTGTGAGGAGATCTTTCTCGTATGGGAAGAAGAGGGTGGTAGCCGTGTCACCATTATGTAGTGTAATTATGGTGTCTTCCTCCGTGTCTGAGAGAGCGCCTTGGTGGATTTGGGACCTTAACCATGAACTTGGGGCAGTCCAGCCGTGGTTTTCGTAGCTTTCAGTCTGTAAATAAGCTACAGAAGTACAGTCATGGTTTTCACTGAGGTGAAAAAGTTAGCAATGCTTCAAGAAGAAATACACAAGAACAAAGATGTATTCGGGAGATGGCTTCTATGTTCAAACCCCAGCCTTCAGAGTCCAAATATGATAGGGAAGGAAACCCACTATTTAGGGCAGATTATTCCTTACCTTCCTAGTGCAGGATTTCTAGCAATTTCTTCTGAAGCATCTTGTGTTCAGGAGTGGCCAGCACAATATGCTGGGCTAGATGAACTGTGGATCAGATCTGGTCTGTCTTATTTCTAAAGCTCTTAGTTTTTCTTTAGATTAAGGGGTAAATCGGATAAAATTTGTCTGTGACTGTCCATGAGCCAGGCTGCAACAGTGTGTGCAGAGGTGCATAGCCGTGCGTCCTTCTCTCTAGTTCTAGCTCAGCGCAGCAAAGTACTCTTGATTTTAACTTGAAAAAAACCTGTAGCTTCAAAGACTTAACATGAGCCTGTTGCTGAGTTTAGCCCCGGTGATGTGCCTTTTGCTTGTTGTGAAATGCGCAGAGGAAGGTTGTCTGAACATCCCACCTCCCCTGCGCCCTGGCAGAGACTCCCGTGCCTCCATTTCATTTCGCTGGGAGCTCTCAGAGCCCGCTGTCCTTCAGCAGCGGTTTAGGCCAAGCTGATCAGCCCGGCCTTGTGACGGAGGAGGAGCACCCACCCGCACAGCCCGTCCCAGCTGCGGGAGTGCTAACCCCTGCGGGCAGCTGGTAACTGACTTTAGTCTCAGAGCTAAAGAGGACGTCTGGTAACACCCTGGATCACTCCCTGCTGTGCTACGATACATGCAATGAGTCCTTTCCACTCTTTGCTCCCAGGATGATGGCTACCACACAATTTTTCACCTTGGAATTTGAAAAAAACTGATCTCAAGCACCTTCATCTGTCTTTATAACCACTAAATCCGAAGAGGGAGTATCAATTACTGCTCACCAGTATTTTACAGAGGCTCCTTGGAGTAAGAAGCCAATGCTGTCATTATCTGCACGCCAGTTCTATGTCATAAGAACACGTATTGACCCAAACTGATTCTCTGGCAGCCTCATTAGTGCGTGTTGCCAATGGCATTGATTTTAGAGTTTTACAGCACACTCATGAGTGGCCTCTAATTTCACAATGGTATGAACTTAACCCATCATGTATTCCAGGGCTTACATCATTTTATTTATTGATACTTCTGTCATGAATATATTAACCCTTGAATAATAGTCATTAGCTGCCTCGTGCTGGAGACCTGGACACTTAAAACAAGAAACCAGTCATCCCATTCAGAGTCCCTGAGGGCCCCAGGCTTCCCCAGGCCAGCAGACGCTGGAAAGCCTGCAGAACTGGCCCTGTGGAGGTGGGCGAGGTTGTCCCAGGCTGGATTTGGGCTTTTTGCATTGAACACAGAATTGGACACTTGCTCTGGTGATGGAAGGAAGGCGCTGAAGGCCAAATCCAGTCTCCTGCAGCTGGCGGTGGGCACGGCATGGCCTTGCTGCCCAAGAGAGACATGTGTTCAAGGGGCTGGCATGGAGTCCACGCTGTCTGGGTGGTGCGGCTGAGTCTTGAGGAAGGCTGAGTCCTTCGGCTCACCTTGCCTAGTGCAGACACATGCCCAGCCGCTTGGCTGACTTGTCTGCTTGGAGGAAGATTTCATCCTCTGTGAATCTGTCCTGGGTTTGCCTGGTGTTTTCCTGGTCCCGTGTTTCAGGCTGGGCAGAGGCCCTAGGGTGGGCTCTGTCTGATCTTCAACATCTCACTGACTTGTTCTGGGGTTTTCCCCCAGTCCCCTATTGAGGGTAAACTGTTCTGCTGGTGTCAGTTTTGTTTGGTCTAATGGAAATATTAACTACTGGCCACATTCTCTTCTTCACAAGCCTTGTGCTGTGTCTGTATTCCTTGTCCTTTACCGCTCAGATAATTAATTCACTTGGGATTTGCATTGCTCATAGCAAAACTTTAAGGTGAATCTGATTAAATGCAGGTATCTACAGTGCCGGTGCCTGTATCTGAGCCGGTGACCTGGGCTCCTGAGGGAGAGAGGAGGCGTGTGCAAGGCATCATTCATTTTTCCCCTAGTAGTGCTTAAAATAGGACAGTTGAACTGTGCCCTAGGAGTGCTTTTTTCCTCTCCACTGACTGTGAAGAGCCCAGGCTGACTAATTACCTGGTAGGCAACTACTGGGTTGATATCTAACGTTAGGTTAGGTAAATCTAACCCAATATGAGTCCCAAAACGAGATACACAGAGTAAGGCCATTCTCTAGGCACCATTTGAAATGACTGAGACTAAATTTCTCTTTTTGTATACATGGGATTTTGATGCCACGTTTAAAAGAATTCTCTCAGGTGAGATCCTTCCTGCATACTGCTGAATGTAAGTGGTTGTGGTGCTGCTGTCAAATTAAATTTTTCTGTATCCTAGAGGCATCTTCCCATCGTGAACATATCTGGCTGCTCACAGATGCACATGCCAGCTCTCTTCTTGTTGAGCTTGCTTTGGAACATGTTGATTCAATAGAAATGTTTTGTGATAATTAAGTGAAATGAAATAATATCATTTATGTACTGCTCAGAGTACCCACCTCCAAAGAGCGTACGGCTCACCGAAGCCAGTCTCTTTGAGCAGAGCTGCAGCAGAGCTCCAGGAAGGCAGTGAAGGGGCAAAGCAAGATTTTGTTTGTTTTCCTAAAGGCTTTTTTTTGTAAATTAGGTGGGGTTAAGGGGAAAAGAAATCCTCCTTTCTGCTCTGAAGATAACGGCCCATGTTTCTCCTCTGTCCCCCAGCTTTTCTAGTTATGTTCCTACTTGTTGCGATAAAGACTGGAGTTGCCTGCAGTACCTGAAGAAGGTGCTGTAAAATTGAATGGGGAGCGTTTGGCAGTCGTTACCTCAACTTTTGTTAATACTGTCTGGAGGGCTTTTATTGCACTGGAACTGAGGCTGGCGAGGGGAAGGACTGCAGTAACATTGCTGTGCTTGGTAGAGGATTCCTCTAGCGCAGCAGCTATGCAGGCTTCCCTTTGCTGCAGGACAGGTAGCTGCTGTGTCCACTGTAAGGAAAAACTACCGGGCAGGTAACAGAAATGGAAGAATCAAAGATTAGGTCCAGATTTTGTGAAAGCAAGCCCTCTTAAGCTCCCCTTTATTACTTTGCTGTCACGGGTCTGCTGTTGAGGCACTGTGCGTGCTAACGAGACACGCTCCCTTGCCGTGAGGGTTTTACAAGGCAAGCGTTAGACAAGAGCCCTCAAGCAGACCTGAAGTGAACTGACAGGGGTGACAGGGTAGCGAGGCTAGGGAGGCACTGGTTGAGATCGGTGGACCAACAGCAGTTTCTTAATTACTTCTTCCCTTACATTTTTCCACCCAGTCCAAACAATGCAGGTTTTGAACAGGTGGGTCAGCTGGCAGGCAGAGATGCTGTCTGTGGAACCCCGAGGAGGCTGCACGCTGGCGTGTCGGGGCAGAAATGGGCCCATGGAAAGTGGGAGGATCTCAGCTGCTGGGCAGGCAGCAGTTCCCAGTTTCAGACCACTGCTGCGCTCGCTTCCCGAAGCTCCTAGGTGCTGTGCCCAGCCAAGACCCTCCTGTAACACTGCCATACTGTGCATTATGACCCTTATTCTATGACCGTTTTATTGTTCTCAGAAGTGTTAGGAATCTGCTGACTCGTTGCTTTGAACTATCTTCCGCTTGGAATTTTTGGTTCCCAATAGCAAGTAGCCCAAATCCAGCTTTGTTTCTAAAAGGCTCAGTAGTAGCACTGTTACCTGGGGAATTCGGCGGGACGTGAATGTGCCTAATATCTTTGTGCTTTTTCATGTAACTTGTTACTGCAATTCCTCCAACGTTAAAATTTGAAGTTAAGGTAAAATGATTCACCTTCTACCTGGGACTCACCTGAACAACCCATCTCTGCTGGCAACACATAGCTCTTCGGCTGTTACAGGTGATACCGACAGCCCCAAGAGCTGCTGGGCTGCAGATTCCCTGGCAGCAGCATCCTGAAAGCACTGCTGTGCTCTCAGTCCAGGCAAGGAGATGAAGGCTGTGGCCATCAAACTGCTGCCTACAGCCACTACCTATGGTTAATGTATTTTAAAATATTTGAGTGGGGAAATCAGATGGGTTCCACTGTTAGGATGTTTGCCCTAGTGAAAAGTGAGGCTGCTTAGAACCCAATTGAACGCAATTGCATGGAAGATATAGATAGGATTTAAAAATAGTTACCTGTTAAAATACTCAGGATAATAACTTCTTTATTATTTGGGGGATTTGTTTTATTAGCTTTTTCTGGGGAGAAGAAAGGAAGGAACTTTATTTAACTCTCCAAATGAATGCCAGCTTGCATTATAACTTGGGGCTTCATCAAAGTCAGTGGGAGTTTTGTCATCGACTTAAATGAAAACCAGTTGAGGCCTTCAGCTGGAAATACTCTTTCTTTAATATAGTTTTTGTACTTCTTTCTTCATTCATTCTATAGGTTGATTTTGGATGGTGCTCCCCTTATAGCTATACATAAAGCCAGATATTTCAAGAAAAAAGACGGCTTGGCTCTGGGACCTGGACCTTTTGTAGCTGGGCTGGAATATGCGACGGACACCAAAGCAACAGTGGTGGGGAAGCCAGAGAAAACCTTCTTCCTAGAGGCTTTGCGGGGGACTGACTGTGCCCCAGAGGAGGCCGTCATGATTGGTGATGTACGTGGGGACCTAATTATCTTACCACTTGCTTGTTAACGTAGTGCTCATCTCCACTGCGTGTTGTGCCTCCTAAATGCCGTGAACTGACCTTTGTAGAAGTGCTGGGATTAAACGAGGGGTGAAAATGGAACCATCAAAACTTGCAGGATTTAATGTGTAGTCCATGGGGTTAGTTCTCTTACTTCAGTCGCTATTTGATTTGATCGGGCAAAAAGCACATAGTAAATAATTCCTGTGACAGTTTGTCTAATAGGTAGCTACAGGATTTGACTCCGTGTAACTGCTTTTAAGTGGCTGGTTAGTGATGTGCAAAGCACAGAACCTCATGAAAAGCTTATTAACAAATAGTGTCTGTGACCACTAACCAGCTGATCTCCTGTTCTGTCCCAGGACTGCAGGGATGACGTTGGTGGCGCCCAGAACACGGGCATGCGTGGGATTTTGGTAAGGACCGGTAAGTACTCGATGGATTGGTCGTTTCGGGAGACAGTGGTGCATTCAGTGATCTGGCCCTGCCTACTACTGGCAGGCCCCATGCCCAAAGCGGACGTATGCTCTGGGCCCTGGCACTTTGTAGAAGCCCGCTACCATTCCTGCAGTTCGTTACTCCAAGGGGCTGCTGGGAGACCCCGAGTCCATCACCCCATTCATTTTGGGGTGAATTCAGCAGATACATTTCCTCAGCTGCAGCGTGGCAGCCTGTCAAGCAGTAGATTGCATTTAAGTCAGGATAGGCCATTATATTTAATGTTTCAACAACAGGGCTAGAGCACAGACCCTGAACTGAGATGATATGAAGCAATAGATGGGGGCAGCTGATCTTGTAGCTGTGAATTTTTTGCTCTAACGACTGTAAAATCCCAACCACTAATCAAAGAACAGAGAGAACTGTTACTGTGACATCTTAGATTGACAAAATCAGTCATAGCAATGTAACCTCTGATCATTCAGGAACTCTGAGGGCATTCCCTAGTAATTACACTGGTAATTATAAAAGTAATTTTGCTTCAGACAAAAGTGGACCCTTAAGGGACTGACAGCTATTATCAATGTTATAGATGGTACCATGGTACCGTGGACTGGGTGAGGTCTTTCTGAGGTGGTGGCTGCTCATGCCACACAGTCCATTATGTTGAAAATGAAAGCAAGTAATCCTCCTCTTCCTCACAAAAGCCAGAAGGGAAGATGATAACATTCTTATTTCAAGAACCTACAACACAAATACCTGAATAGTCAGTTAGTGAACAATGCCAGTACAGTCGAGTGAAACCAGTGCGTAAGTAACACTGATTTTGAGCCAGAGCTGCCCCTGGAGGAATCTTCAGCAAGGCTCAGTCTTTGTTTAGGGAAGACTTGTGGGATGTTTGTTGCAGGAGAACCTCAGATGGGCATTCGTCCTACCGTGTCTGGTTGTTACTGATCCGAGCAGGCTGTAATTTTCAGGGGAAAAAAAAAGATACTCAAAGGAACTGGTAAATGCAGCTTTTTGTTAATCTGTTACAGGTAAATATCGACCGGCAGATGAAGACAAAATCAATCCGGCTCCTTACCTCACCTGTGAGAATTTCCCAGAGGCAGTGGAACATATCCTAGAGCATCTGCTATGAGAAAAGGGAATAGTTAGTTTGAAGAAACATCTGTTTCACATGAATTTCCTTTACTCTTGCTTCAAAAATTAAGTTCACAGATCAATGCATGCATTGCATCAGCAACCTAGCCGTGAGCTCCTTCCACTCAAGTGGTGAAAAGGCAGAGGATGGGTGCGGGACTGCAGATACCCAGCAGGTGAGACCGAAAGGCTACAACCAACACCGCTGCTTTCCTGAATGACATAGGGAGCACGGCAGAGAGTTCTGTTTAATTTCAGTTTTCAAGAAGTAAGTGATGAAAAGCCCTGTCTGGGACATGTCACATTCTTCTGATGAATAAGCTAAACTGAAAAACCCACTGGAAATACTTAAATAAATAAAACCTCAAAGACTAACGGAGCCTTAGTCAGCCTGTAGTGATTTCACTGAGTATCGCTCTGCTCTAATTTAAAAGTAGAGAGTATGCACATTTAGAAGTGACTTTAATGTACCACCATTGTTAAATAATAACTGCTGTTGATATCTTTCCTCTCACTAGAACAGATCCTGGGTTGTGTTTTTTCAAATTCTACATAAAATTAAAACTGTCAGCAGTTTACAGATGTTTTAATTAGATGCTGTTATTAAAAAGAATGGTACAGAAACAAAAATCTGGTATTAAATGCCTTAGAGACTGTGGGTTTTTGAAATGAGACTTCAGCAGGGTCCTATTAATGCTACAGTTGCAAAATTTTACTATTGTTGGGGTTTTTTTGTTTCTTTCTAATGTTATGGGAAAATCCTTCACAAGCCATGGGGACAGATTCCAGTTTTTACACAGTTGGTTAGTAAAGCTGTAAAATGAAATTTAATTCTGTAGTACACAGTGCTTCTCCTATGCGCTAAATCCCCCAATATGAACCAACTTTGTGATGACGGTAAATAGTTTTTCTGGTCCATTTGCAAACTGTAATAATCAAAGTCCTTTACAGTTGTTTTACAGTGCTCCTGAGTGTTAAATTATTAGATTGTAATTATACATTACTGGAGTGTTAACCTTACTGAAAATAGTTTTGTGTTAATGAGCCATGCTCGT
This sequence comes from Gavia stellata, assembly GCF_030936135.1. Lineage (NCBI taxonomy): Eukaryota > Metazoa > Chordata > Aves > Gaviiformes > Gaviidae > Gavia > Gavia stellata. The sequence continues at coordinate 4,477,071 of NC_082637.1, forward strand.
TCTTGTTAAGAAAAATCATTGTGATGAATAAATGGGAAGCTCTCCTTACACAAATGATTCTCTGCCTGCACTCTGACTTGGTGAGTGGTTATTTACATTCAGGTTTAACCTCTGGCTGAGACAGAACGTGTGGACCAAGTAGACTCTGCAGCAGAAATACAAGAAACAAACTCCCCAGGAACAAAACCAGTCTTTAGATACTCTTTGTGTGCCCTCATAAATCGTAACCTACAGTTTTGCGTAAATTCCCACATCTAGTGTTCATGCTAGCAATTCTGAACCTGTGTTGGTTTCTGCTTGGAGTAGGTAAGGGAGGTCTTTGGCCCGTAGCCAGAGTCAGGTTGAGGAGGCGAGAGATCTATAAGCAAAAATCCTGTGAAGACATTGCCCATAAAGACTTGTGACAACATGAGTGACGCTAGAACAAAAAAAAGAGACTAGTTAAATTAGCCTAAACCTGCTGATTTTCTACAATGGCTCCAAGTTCCTCTAATTCCTTGCCTTTTCCACCTTGGAAATACCCCAATTCAACTGGAAGGCAACACATTTGGCACATCAAGGCTTTGATCTCAACTGAAAACAACAACAGACTAACCAAATCTACAAAGCACTGCTAAGCTCCTGAATTTCATTAAAAGCAGTCACTTATGTTTCATTAAAAAGGGTGCAGGTCTCTTCTAGGCAAGCTACATCGATTGTGGTGCTTTAACGAGTCTCAGAAAGGGAGAATTACAGTAATCATCAAACTGTTCTTAACAAGCTTTCTGCTCCAGTTCTTCTACCCCAAACCTGTAAACAACTGTCATGAATTAAAGACTGAGAAGCAATCAATCTTTTAAGTCTTTATATAGAAAATGAAGGCTGGAGTCTTCATTACATAGCAACTGCCATTCTGCCATTAAATTAACTCCATGAAAAACATTTTTGAATGGCTAATAAAAAATAAATAAACAACCCACCCACCCCATTGAATTTTGAAAGTGAAGATTTCCCCCTGACATTTCTCACTGCATTCTCTTCCCTGAAAACAGCAGCACTTCCTTCCCCATCACCATTCGATCCTTTGGAGGCAAGGCGATGCCATTTTGGATAGCAAAAGTCTTTGAAGTTTTCAGGGTTTGGGGGTTTTTCTTTTCAAACTGACTCAAATTCTCTCTGCCAAGCTGTGTACTTCTGGCTTAGATTCTTTGCTGATGGCTTGGTGTGGGCGATCACATCCAGGAAATCTGCTGTTGTGATCGTGTCTAATCGGATCACGGGTAAGTTACTGTTACCTAAAGAGAAGAGAGTTGATTAAATACTGTTATTATTACCAAAAGACATTCTTTCATATGAGTTTCTGCCTAACGCAACACTTAATATACGAAAACAACAGAATAAACCTAGTGAGATAAAGAAAACTTTGTATTTGTGTACAGAGCAGAGATACAGACAGCTTTAAAAAAAGGCCTGAGTTTCAGAAATGTTAGCTTAGGTAGATGTTTTAAAAATGTAGTTTTAAAAAACTTTTCTAAGCAGATAAGAGAGCTCCACCTGCTGGGGCTAACATAATTTCTAGAGCTACAGCAGTAGATGAGCATTTCCCAGCCCGGATTCTCTACTCAGAGCTGTGGTACCTGGCTGATGATTTTCAAGAGCATCGAAAATTTTCCTCAGTGGTCTCATGGCTGCTTCCTTGCACACCAGTTTTATGTCTGAGCCGGAGTACCCATCTGTTTCCTGTGATGACATCAGAATGGTACGTTACAGCTTACAGGCTTACGAATCAGACAGGAATGGCGTTTACAAGCATATATATTTATGTATAATATTTGTAAAGTCTATTCCTGCCTGAACTATATGTGTTTATATATATACTTATATATTTTTATGTGTACCCTCCCCTCAACATTATATTGCCTATTCTTGTTTCGAATGCCCACAGTACCTTGTAGGAGCAAGGAAAATACCAGGCATTTTCTTTCTAAAGGGCAATTTTCCCTAGGTCAAATAAAACTCATCTTTCTGTATCTGTTCCCAGCTTCCCTGTTAATAAAATAACTTTATTTCCTCATTTATGAAACAAAAGCTGAGCAGTATTGTCTCTGTGAACAGACGTAAAAAGGGCCAACTGGGTAAGCTGTAAGATACTTTCAAAGAAATTAGGATGTGACAGCGGGCTAAATGAAGAAAGCTTGGGTATCTAGTGAATCTCTTCACTGTCTAAATGCTCTTTTCTCCCGCAGCAGTGGAGCTGTGACAAACCTTCCCTACACAATTAACTGTTCATTACCCCGATGAATTGGGAGTGCTTCCAGCCTGGTGAGAAAAGTGATAAAATGTACTGTTGCTGGAAGTCTCCCTGTATTTAAGGCTGAAAAGTTGGCCCAACAGAGGGGGTCGGAACGCACCATTTTACCAACAGAGCTGTGTGACACCAGTGGTTTCCACGGCCGGGTACGTGCCTGTGAAATGCTCAGCCCCCTGTCTCGCTGGTCTCCCTTTGGCTGGAGGCTCACACTGAGCTGAGGTCCTCCCCCCAGCTCTGTATGTCGCAGTTGCTGTATACAGAGGTGCTGTCCCAACCCTCCAGACCTCTTCTGCCACAATGTAATGCCACCGCTGTGGGGGATGTATGTCACTCTTGCTTACGGTTCCCACCCAGGAAGACCTCAAGCACCGAGTGGGCTTTGTCCCTGCTGCAGTGCTGCCTCACCTGGCCCAGCAAGCTGTAGTCCAGATCCGTTCTCAGCTCCACTCCTCCGCTGTTGCTCAGAGGGGGCAGCCAGTGCTGGATCATCACCCGCCGTGCCTCTTTACTTGGGAGGTCGACCAAAATCCTCTTCTCCAACCGCCGCAGCATGGCGGAATCTAACTCCCTGCAAGCAAAGGAGGAGAGGAATCATCTCAGCTCGGCTCGTTGCGGAGACACGGCTTTGACAGCAAGCTCCTCACTGCAGGGACTGCCATTTTTCAATCCCACCTGTAACTGTCAACCTAATTTGGGGGGGAAAAAAAAAAAAAGAAAAAAAAGGATTAATTATCCAGTATATTCCTGTTCAGTATAATAGTGATACGCTGGCTTGTGACAATGAGGCTTAATAATAACAATCAGAAGTTGTAGTTCTCTTCCCTGACTCTGGTATGCATCTGCAGCATGTCTTATCAGCGATAACCTCTCCCTTTCTCCCTTTGCTGTTAAGGAGACACTACAAATTGTCTGTCTGGGGCACTGTCAGGACTAATTAATTGCTACTTTGTAAGGGATGCTTAGTAGGTCTAAAATACAGACTGAAGGTCTCGGATGCCAGGGCCATGTTTATGGCAGAACACGACGTCAATCTGAGACTGCTCCTGCAATACAAATTATAAATAATACAGCCACAAAGGAAAGTATCCTTATAAAAAGGATCATGTGAAGGATGGACAGGCTGGATAAACGTGTCAGTGAGCCAAAAACCATGCTGCTGTCAACATCAACACTGATAAAGGTGTTTTGCCTAAAAAAAAGAAGAAAAGAAAAAGGTAGAATACAAAAGATTGGGACTACTCTTCATTTTTACTTGCTTGTGATGCACAAAGGAAGCTTGAAATAAAAATTGATGTTTCTTTCTGTTCCTTTCTCAATGCATTTCATCACCATCTAGAAACAGACCTTCTTGCCAGCGCCACTGATTCTATGAAGTGTCAGGAGTCCTGGTACACCCGGAATACCAGCTCCTCTCGCACGCACCCGAACAGGTCGTTTTAATCCAGTTTTTTCCCCCCAAGTCCTTTTCAGTTGTTTCTATCTAACGGTAACACAGCCAAACAACTGAATACAAATTCCTACTCCAGTTCATCCCTTGTCCCTTGTGTAATGGGAACAGTCTGCAAATACCCCAGTCATCCATACAATTTTCAAGAAGAAATAGCTGCTACAAAACATTTACTCACTCATAGTCTCCGGTGCCTTCCAGGAGCTACTCTGAGCTATTATCCTCCCAAGTGCTGTACCAATCTTTCTCTACTGGCCCCAGTCAGTCACAGACTTGTTATATCAGTTTAAAATATAATTCAGTCCTCATACCTGCTGAGAACTCTCATCAATGGGAAACTCACTTCAGCATGTCTCGTGCAGGCAGAAAAACAGGAGCCCTAAGCACCATTTCCACCCTTGTCGGCTGAGCAGAAGGAGCCAGCTGTTGGAAGACTGCGCCTGCAATCGGGGACCGTAGGTACACTTAAATAAACCTGCCTTTAACTTTCCTGATTCCCTGGGTGAAATCTTTTCGCCAGCAAAGTCAACATTCAAGCAACGCTTCTTGTATGAAACCCCTCTTTAATTTACCGAGAGCTCAAAGCCAGCTCAAGACAGATCTGTAGCACACCAGTAGAGCTCATTTCTGTCACCTTTGGTGACTTGTCCTTATTTTTTAACAGCAAATGTTTCCTACTGGCATAGAACATGATAAAGAAAACCAAAAATGGGCTCCCAAATCCCCACCTGGATGCCTGCCTAGGTTTTCCACAGACCTCAGCACGCCTGGCTCCCAGCCCAGCGAGAGCAGAAGCGTCCCTCTCCCCAGAAAGGACCTCTCGGTGTGGGAGAGCTTGTTCCATGTGGGCTGAGCCAAGGGCAATGAAAGCGAAGATCAGAAAACCAGATCAACAGGAACTCGGAGGACAACAGGAATTCACTCAGATCCATCCCAGTACTTCTAATCAAGGCCTCAGAAGTAAATACCAGAGTTTGCTCATCAATGGCTGTTGGCATATTGATACTGCTATTTTTAGACTGTTTAAGATGCAGTCCAACATTGGGTACAATGCCTCTCACACAGGGTCCCACCCAGAACAGACAAAGAACTGTCTTAGTCCCTGCTCTCCTTCCAAACCTATTTTTCAGCTCAACATCTCCTCAAAATTATTTTGCTTGGCTGGAAATTACTCCTCTCTGGCTGACCAACCCCTTGGCTGTTTTTTACCCACATTACCATCCTCCACGTAAACAAGCCAAAAGTTCTCAGGGTTTTAGAGGTGCCTGTGCAGGTACTCTAAACCGCCCTTGCAGGCAAAGGACAACCACAGCCAGAGTCTCTGCAAATACCCTACAAGTCCTTTAAATGATGACATTTTCCATCGCTCCTCCTGCTTCAGAGCACTCCTGGTGTGTCCCCCAAGATCACAGTTTCATGACCTCCCTAGCCATGTTCTGTAAATCAGTCCGCTGATAGGCAGAAGTTGCTCTATTTTTCCAGAAAGGTTACAGTGACCCTGCTTGTTAGCTAAAGAGGAAAATAAAGACATAATTTTTTTGTTATCTTAAGTGTTTAGGTTGTTTTCTAAATTGTTTTGTTAGTGATCAAATGCAAGGTTAAGTGACATTAACCAGAACAGAATAATAAGTGCTGAGCCAACCAAAATATTCTCTGAAATAATAGCCAATAAAAGTATTAAAATCTCATGAAAAGATACACAAAGCTGTACAGGACTTATAGAAGAGGGTGACTTTTCAGAGCTCCTCCAGGTTAAATCACAAGGCATCACACCGTGTTATCACTCCCAAATTTCATGAAGACAAACAAGACACCTATTTTCATTTCCAGAAGGAAGAAGGATAACAGACGTGTTTTAGGCAGAAACCAAAAGACCTCAACAACTCCAGAGGTGAACCCAGAAAGAGCAACAAGGGCTGACTGGTCCATAATTAATCCCTGCCTAGTGTGATCGTCACCGCAGTGCTCTGGAGAAAAAGGCACCAAGAACGAGCGAGCTTCTCCTCCTTCCCATCTCCCATCCTCCTGTGCAGATGGCCTGGGCAGAGCCCCCACAAGCTGAGGGCTTGTTCTCCCTCCACATCTTCTCCTGCTCCTCTTAGGGCTTCCCCACCCCGTCCTCCGCTCTCTTTCCTCACTCTCCTCCACCATACACACCATGCACTGCTGAGAGTGAAGGAAAGGGCTCACTACAGGGTAATCCCAGATCTGATTTGGGTTTCAGAGCCCACATCTCCTTGAACCCATCTTGGCCACACAAAACATTCCAGGTCAGGTTGGACGGGACCCTGAGCAACCTGATCTGGTTGAAGATGTCCCTGCTCATTGCAGGGGGGTTGGACTAGATGGCCTTTGACGTCCCTTCCAACCCAAACCATCCTGTGATTCACCCACCCTGAGGGTGGGGAGGGAGAAGAAAGCAGCACTGCAATGGAAGTGGAATTAAATGCACTAATACATTAAGAAACATTCACTACGTGGTTAAGGATCACTTTATTTCTTCACTAACAAGGCCTTTATTTTATTTAATTATGTTGAGTCATTTCAACAAGTAATTTGTCAATAGAAAGTGCCTTGCTGACGAGCAGGAAGCGAGGCTGGGCAGCAAGCACTGGCTGAAGAAGATCAATAGCTGCAGTGCAGCTTAGGACAGCGTAAAGAGCTTTGTTTAGGCTTCTTTTCATTCATCTAAAAGCAGCTTGGTACTAATTTTTTTCATCATCAATAAATATCCAAGTTAAAAAAATCTCTTGAAATCCAGCTTAATACCAAATGTTTGCAAGAACAAAGGGCTGTGCTGTGCAGCCACAACCTCGGACTGTAGTAGTAGGTGTTTTGAAACTTTGTTATGAAATATCCCTATGCAGCTGAAGGCTGGGTCTTACAGTAGGACTGAATGTCACCTAATATACATAAAAACAAACTGTAAACATATAGTTGAGATCTTAAAAGGGGTTCAAACCCCGCCGACCTCTCTAGAAGCAGACACTCCCAAATTCCTCGAGGCTGTGAGCCTCAGTGATGATGTAAGATGCTCATGGCTTTCACTGGCTTTCCATCCCCCTAAAACACCTTTCTAAGCATACACTCAGCCACATTTTAAAGCATATTCTCTGCGGTAGGCACATTTCTGCCAGACAACCTAGTCGGTACACTCATAGGTTAGATTCGCTTAAGAGAGGACAAAATCCAACCCACCCATGAGCAATGCTGAGAAAGTCCAAAAGGAAATTCTAAGCTCTCAGGTATAAAACTTTCGAAAGTGGGAGCTGGCTTCTCACAACAGCTCAGCTGCCACCCTCGTACCAACACAGATTGCCAGCTTTCTGTGGGAGCAGTTCCCCCAAAACAGAAATCTTGTCGTTTTGGATCTACCTTAAAAAAGCTGTGTCATTTTTGATGTTTCAAAGAAGCAATTTTGCAGAATTTAGCACTTCAGAATTGCAAAATGATCCAAAATCAAATGTGTAAACCACTCAAAACTGTATTTTGTAATTTTTGCATGACTTTTCAGAAAGAGTTTATCGGTTGCATAAGGCAGACACATGTTAACAAGACACGTGCAGGAACCTCCTTCTGCAGAAGCATACAGAAAGAGATCAGCCTCACACTTACATTAACGCGTCTCCAAGATCCCTAGATCCAGCACCATCCGCACAGTGACCTTCAGACCAGCTGTTGTCTCTGAACTCTTCCTCAGTGGGGTTCAAATACCCAATTTTTCCTTTCAAATCAGCGTGCAAGAGTAGAAAGACATGGATCCTCTAAAGACATGTGATCCTGTTTTAATATTGCCATGCTGCAGCATTACATGTGAAGCTTAGCTACTCACAGGGTAATTTAAGAGACCACGGAAAGGTGCAATGCATTGCTTAGAGTTTCTCCTCCTAAAAGGGTAACGATGCTACAATAACATAAACATTTATAGTGTATTACTAATGAACCATAAAGAGACGAATGGGTTATTAATGTATTAATTCTCTTTCAGGCTTAACTGTTCACACACAGAGTAGCTATTTATTTTTCAGCATTTTCTCATAACAATGGAACATAATTAAATCAAATTCTGCTCAGTTCCTTTCAAGTAGATACTGTAACAAAAAATGGGGTGGATTTTGTACTGATTTAAATTCATGAGTTTGTCCAAGGCATAAATCCCCCAAACCAACATACATACTCCACTACTATGGCTATAAAAGCCAGCGATGGCTTTGTATTCACACTGTCGGGCCAGGTTAGGAACCAGCCTAACTTGTACATCTAATTTCTACATAAATTTTAGGTGCCCACACAGCCATTTTCCTAGTTAAAGAGCCTGAAAGCCCTGGGAAGGCCACAGAGAGAGGCAGATTAAAGCCTCCGAGTATGTTGCCTCTTTGGCACTTGAATTTCAGCAGGTAAGATGTCTGCCTGGTGGCTTTCAGGTTTCCTTGACTGTATGGGAAACATACGGTTTTGCATTAGGGAAGAAAATATAGAGGGAAGACAGGCTTGTAGAAGGAGGTGGACTGGATCTCTTCCCATGAGGGACAGAAACTCCAGCCTTTACATCAGAGAAAAACTGTGTAATTCTCAAGTGACTTCTTAGGTATTTATTTTAATTTATCTAATTTTCATGAGGGATAGTGAAGGGTAACACACTCCCCGTTTTTATGCAGCAACTGTGCCTCTATGCCTAAGTTAGAAGACCACTGCCCTTAAGGTTTCTTACCTTCAGAAGAGAGAAATACTTTGAATTACTGTCATGGTAGCTAGATTAGGCCCCTGCTTTGATTTACAGCATGACAGAATGGCTGAGGCTGGAAGGCATCTCTTGGAGATCATTTAGTCCAACCCCCTGCTCAAATCAGGGTCAGCCAGAGCAGGTTGCTCAGGGCCACATCCAGTCAGCTTTTGAGCATCTTCAAGGATGGAGACTCCACAACCTCCCTGAGCAACCTGTGCCAGCGTTTGATCAAAGTTCATGAAAGATGATGGACTGGGGTAAAACACCCCTTTGTTCATCGTGCAGGAAATACTGCATGGCAGAGCCATCCACAGAGCCACGGAGACTTGGGGACCCACATTCTCCTGCGTCTCTGAAGGATTCAGGCTTCTCAGCACCAACGTGTTTTGAAACTGGCCAGGCTTACAGGCCACATGGGACTGATTGAAAAATATTACCTTTGAGCCTCAATTCTGAGGCACCATCATCACTCCTGTTGTTTAATTCTCTTTGCCTGTTCCCTTGGCCTTTCAGCCAGGCCTGCCAAAAAGGGGGTCAGGTGAAGAGAGGAATAAAGCGTTACCACAAACTTTGCGAGAGAACATTAGGTGGTGTGTGATGATCAAGAAGTGCATTTGTACATTATATGAAACAAAATACGCACTCGGGACTGGGGCTTTTTTATAAGTACTCAAAAGCAAGCAGCTGTGGATACACACACTGTGTCATTCAGACTCGGACACTCCCTACCGCCAGCAACAGCCTGCTGATCACAGCCCAGAGCCCTCCCGTCACAGAGAGGCTTTTCCAACACACCTCCCTATGGCAACCTCATGAGAATCAGCCAAAAATCCCTAACCATGAAAAACAAACCAGGAATGAAGCCTGTGGTTTTGTGGGTGCAGAGCCCTCTCTTGCTCCCAGCTGGTTTTGGATGCCCTGCTCTGTGGCTGTCACACTGCAGAGCTGGGCGAGTGTCACGTCCATGAACAATGTGCCTTTCAGTCAAATTTCAAGTATCACCACTTGAAATGCTGCTGAGCCACTGCTCACACAAGGTCATTCCTGTGAACACCTGCCATTGGGCTCCACCGAACGTTTCCCAGACCACAGTTTGAAGTTCCCTGGAAACAAGACTGCTGTCTTCTCTTCGGACTCCTAGCTTGACCACCTCTGCATGTGAGAGGTGAACAGGCCCACTTAGGTCTGCATGCCTTTAGGGACACGGCTATCAAGAAAGATTTCAGTGCTATGATGATCAGCAAACTGCAAAACATTAGCCATTCCCACAATCTGACCCCAGCAGACACCCTGTATTTCTCTGCTTCATGTATGCTTCAGGGAAAGGAAGAAAAAAAAACAACCCTTCTTATGCCTGACTCATCTTTTTGCAGATATCTGTCTCCAAGCATGTCCCTCACTGAACAGGTAATTTCCACAGTTTACTTCGCTGAGGTTCCCCTCTCTGCTTCCAACGCCCAGATTTCTCATCAGGAAAAGATGTTCTGCTCATGGATCGGTAGCCCAGGGACAGGGGGAATCTCGGGGCAGGCAGAAATCCACGGACTAGTTCCAGACCTACGAAAACTAACTTCAAAAATAAGCCCATCATCAATGTCCTTCAATTCCCTGTACAGGTGTTGGCTCCTACTCTGGGAAATGGTTAGTGAGCTACAAATCAGACTGTTAAAAATAGCTGTGCTTAACCAACAGCCACTGTTTTCCCCATGTACTACTTGCAACCATTTGATAATGGTTTGTATGAAAGAAAAAGATACACTACACTAGTTCAGGCGAATGATCAAGCCAGATCAACATTCTGGCTCTGACAGTGGCCATGGGAGACGCTATTGAAGGAAAGCACATGAGCTGGCCATTTTCTGCTGTGTCTTGGACTCCCCCCAGCATCCACAGTTGTTATGCTAGAAATGTTACCTCCCTACCTCATCCTCTCCTCTCTGTCATGTTCTCAATATATGTCCCACCTGTTTTGAGAACCATCGTGATGAAGTGCCCCAGTTCCAATCTTAAACCACTTATTCCTCTATTCTAAATTATGTTAAAGAAACTGAACAATTTTGTCCCTCAACTTTTAAAAGTCATATCTGACACCAATAAAATCCAACATTCCTATTTATGGAGTATCCTTCTAAGCACTAGATGTTTTAAGCACCTTACAGTTCCAGGCTGAAACCCTTCTTAGCTTAAACATAGTAAATAACTTGCCTATAAAGTCCAATACTCCATTTTAAATATCAGCAGCTGGTAGCACCAGCATATGTTGACTTTATTATGGATTATTCTCATGTGGCACAAATAGCAAGAATTGTAGAGTTTAAAAGTAAAAGCTCCAAATTAATCTTTAAATGCTTTAACCAAATATAAAGGCTTTTCTGCAAAAGTCTAAATAAAATCTTTATCTGTGCTTAGAAGCTCATGCAAATGTATTCAAAATGTACTCTCTGGATCTCTTACCATGGCAGATTGGAAGCTGCTAAAACAAATACAAGATCATCAGATCGGGCCAAGCCATCCATCTGCACCAGTAATTCTGTTTTCATCCGCCGACTTCCTTCGTGTTCACCACTACCAAGATTCAGAGAAATATTATTTGCTCAGTGCATTAAAGTAATCATCTTTATTTATACAGTGTCATTCACAGCAACTGAGCCCTTGTCACAGTGTTGCCCCAGTTCAAAGCATGATTAAGCTCCATTAGCTAACATCTAAGCATTAAAATCAAGCTTTCTAATGATTACTTAAATGGACTCTTTTTGGTGCATTAAAGTGAGGAGAATTCACTATTACTGAATCCAAAGAAAATATTTTTTTTTCTTTTTTTCTTCATATTAATCTCCACGCAACATCGATGTTTACTGGTAAACAGCTAAGGCTTTGATTGATTGATTTATATAAGAGAATTTTTATAATGCGATAGTTGCCATTAAATAACTAACACACCTACCTATTCAGGGCAACTACTGGCATTTTTCTGTCAGTGAATGTTAAGTGGCCACAAAAAGATACACCTACTGCTAAATTCAGTATTTTGCAAAATGTTCTATCAAAAGCAAACAGAAAAATGTGCCGGATTGAAATTAATTTCAAAATGGGGCAGAGACCACACAGCAAGCATCCTTCCTCAAAAAGAGAAGGGGAACTTAAGCGAAGTGCTGAGAATTCTGGCCCTGATCCAGGTAACCAATTTTGCAGGAAACCAAATTTGAAGTCTTGGTCCCAGATGTGGAGTTCTTGGAAACTCCTGGATCAAACCCAGAGAAAACATCAGGGCCTTAGATGGTAAGAGCTACAAGTCAGGTTTAATGACTTATTTCTGCAAAGGCATCCACACATCGGTGCCAAGTCAATATTTAATACAGATATGTAAAAATAACTACATCATCTTAGATAAAAATCCTTATTAAAATATATAATCCAGTGATATTAATGAGAGCTTTAAAAAGTATATATGAAGGCAAAATTTGCCCCATAATTTACAGCTATTAACTGACAATTATTACAAGTTGTATCTTTATGATATGGCATATTCTATTTATGAATCTTTGTGAGCATATAATTTACAGCATATAAAATCCTTTGTAATGGGCTCCTAATGGTTATAACAATATTTTTATATTTCTCCTGCTTCTTCCTCATCCCTAACCTTTTCAATCTGTTTTCAACTATAAACTGCCTACACCATGGGTGACAATAACAACATCCTCTCATTCCTGCATCTGGAAGTCCTGACAACGCCACCAAAATCTATCCCATTAATGAAAATGCCATTCCACTGTGTACACTCCTCCTTATCCTGCTACACCTAAGCCTGTCCAAAGTGTCACAAAATCAGCTGCTTCTTACTTGCCCCTAACAAGTCATCTGTTGTTTCCCCCCACTGCCTTTATTTCCACTTCAAATCCCTTAAAGTACCGCACCACTGGCTGTACACTCTTGCACCTCCCTCCTTCTCACAGTCTTGTTGGCCCCGTAGTCCCTTGCTAATCTTCACATAACCTGTCTTTCATGCTTGCTTCTCTACCGCTCTCATCTACTGTGAATGAAACAACCGCTACATCTCGCTCTTTAAATCCCCACAGCGTATGCAACGCTTCCATGAAGCGGTACTTTCGGAGCTGATAGGCATTCTGACAATAACACCCCGCGAGGCTCCTGAAGTTGACAACAGAACAAAAGAAAAATTGCTTAATAAAAAGTCGTGAAGATTATCATTATCACTCAAAGTAATTATAATGTCAATAAAAATCTATAAGACAAGTCTTTCAGGGGCCCACTCATGCTCCTGTTGAAATTTATGGAATAGCCTCAGGCTTTAGTTTAGCTAAGATTTGTTTCTAACAGGTACACTTGTATGATTAAACATCGGTCAGCACCTGAACACACACACACGCACTATTGAAAAGATGCAGTAAAAGGGGGACACGTATTCTCCTAAAGCGATAGGAAGCGGTCTCATCGATTACCCAGAAGCAGTGCCTCTTTGACTCATAACTGACTCCAGCTCATCCAAGAAAATTGTGGAAGGAGCGTGGTACCGGGCAAGCTCAAATAACACCTGTTTAGAGAGAAGAGTAAACGTGAAAGAAAAGATAAACTAACGCAAAAAGGCATTAAGGGCCACTGGCACAGAAGATAAAGAACAGCACCCACATTCCAAACTTCTGGGGCAAAAAGGGATATCTGCTGGGAAAAAGCTCTGGGTAGGCTGAGGGTCCCCGAATCCTCTCAAATTCTGAAAGGTTTGTAAAGGAGATATAAAGAACACAGGCCTGTAATCCTGTCTTTATATGTAAATCTTTCTGGCTAAATCCTATCAGAGTACCCTGCGAATAATGGGATAGAAGAAAACGATCTATCTGAGGATTCTGGGAGCTCCTAAATTGTTATCAAAGATTAAACAGCCGCCTTTTGTTGTTGCTCCGTTTGTAGTTTTTTTAAATAAGGATTTCAGAAAAGAAATTTAAAAAAATCAGCTGAACCATAACGAAAGAAAATGGACTGATTCTCTTGGTAAGAATCAAGCAGTTCTTTTGTTTTTCGTGGTGAAAACAAACGTAAACTGCTTAAACAATCAAGATTAAAAAATGGAATATTAAGCTGACACAAAAAATCTGGGTCTACCCTTTGGAGAAGGAAGTTTCATCTATTTTTCTGTAAACACGGAGAGTCTTATATTAGCAGTAAGAACATCTTGCCAGTTCTTCTTCAGTGAAGTGTTCTTTTGAGTTTTTAAATAAATATCACTAACAATATATATTAATCCGTCACTTTTTAATCTGAACACTTAAAAAACAAATTTAAAAAGATATATATTATTTTCTACACTTTGGCTATGAAGCACAGGGTTTAAATTATTTGCCCAGAGTCACAAATAGTCCATGACGAGTCTACAATTTTACTACAGATCTAAAATATAAAAATCACACCAATACAGCTGAGAACTGAGGAAAACGGGATGAGTGGACCTGCCTCCAAATGACCACAAAACCTACACATACTTCACACAACTTGAGAAAACTCCTGCACCAGCCTCATGTCATTTTAGGATAGAAATTCACACAATACTTTTCTCAGAGCTGTCCCAATCCACAATCTTATTTCATTTCTGGATTCTGCCAAAAACTCAACTATGGGGGAAATGCCACAAATTCAATATCACTGCAAATGCTGCAGCATGTTCACAAAAACCCTTTTGGATAGTGGTGTCAAAGAACAGACTGTCCCATCCCTACTCCTGCCAGAAGGGAAACTTCTAGGAAGCCAATGAGACAGATGTCAAGAGGATCAATAACATAGGAGGTGGATGTCAGAAGAAAAATGTGCTATTTTAAAGGACAAAGGGCACGTGAAGAATAATTATGTTGCAGACATTGCCTAAATTTCAAGAGAGATTAAGAAAGCTTGTAATGCCATGTGCCGAGTGCAATCTGTTACGATTATTCATTTTCAAGAGCTCTGTATTTATCTGAAGCATAGCCTAAGAGATGAGCATAAAGGAAAGCTAAGAGCTCGTGGATTTCTTACACTGTAATAGTGGACGTTATGGAGGTATTAGGATGGGCATCTTAGGGCAAGGATGCTACACCTGAATCCCTGATTTTTTTTGTACCACAGCTGAGCCATGCATGCTACTTCCTAGTATATATGCAAAAATACATTTACCCATTTACCATCAGACTACCTTCCTTAAAACATTACATCTGCATTTGACTATAAGATCTTTGTGACAAGGGATTTCTTTGCCAATTCTCTGCCCCAAAGACTAAGAATAGTAGGGAATTTGGGAATCTAAATAACATTTTGTAAGCAGCCTAGGAGCCAACCTTTGCAGAAAGGATGTGAAGCGCTTTGAAGGGGTCACTAAGCAAACGCTATTTTAGTTAGGAACTCTGCTTGCCTGCCTCTTATTCAGCGAGTCAAAAATCTTTGCTGCCTTCAGGACATCTGCTTCATCTCACATTACAGAACTAAAATTCCACAGCAAGAATCTATGGTGAGACTTCTGCAGCAGTTATGTTATTCCCGTTTTAAGAACTAGACACAAACAGAGCCACGCGTTTTATCCAAGACAGGAAAGATTATGAGTATCAAAGGAATACTCGCTTTCCAGTTCTGTTAAACTCCAGTTCTTTAAGTGGGAACCTGATGTTTGTTGAAGTATAACAAGTAAGATAAAAATTCTTACCCGGACAAGCTTTTCCGAATCACCCCTCCATTTGCTGACAATTGTGGATGCTGATATGTTGAAAAATGTTGTACTGCATTCTGTGGCAACAGCCTTAGCAAGCAAAGTTTTTCCAGTACCTACCAAAACAGCGTTGAAGAAATTCACTCTCTGAAGAAATACGATGCAAATGTTTGAATAATTCCCCTCATCCTACTATCACTCAGATAAAAACACTAAAATAGAAGAAGTCATAGAATCATAGAAAGGTTTGGGTTGAAAGGGACATTTAAAGGCCATCTAGTCCAACCCCCCTGCAATGAGCAGGGACATCTTCAACCTGATCAGGTTGCTCAGAGCCCCGTCCAACCTGACCTGGAATGTTTCCAGGGATGGGGCATCTCAACATTCACAGGAACAAATGGAGTTTACTGCAGCAACAGCCTTTGCAACCTGACTCAGGTGGTACTTGTGCCCTCTGTCCCCTCCTAGCCATGCTCATGGTGGTAGTGCTTGTGTCAAGGTGGAGCAAAGGGAGCAGTGAAGCTGTGCTGACGTGGAAAACACCCAGCTGGCACAGCAGAGGGCAAAGCTTCCACCTCATTTCCAAAACAACCACCAAATGCAGAAGAAAGAAAGGACGTTTTCCTTAAAAAGGTGAGTCCGTGCCAGATTTATTCATGTTTTGTAAGATCAGGTTAAGCCAAACTTGACTGATATGGCCCAAGCTGAGTAAAAACAGAGATACAACATAAGCTCTCACTCCTCTGAATGGTTAGTACAAGTACTGGTTTTTGGAAGATTGAGGTGTAGAAATAGTCAAGGGTTGTGAAAAAGGCAAACGGACAGGTTTGAGTGTGAGAGACAAACATAATCATCTACCACTGTCTCCTTTTATTTCACATTACAGAACATGTCTTAATCAACACGTTTTATCTAATTAGTGTCAATGATTTACCCACGGGACAAAAACAAAAGTAGTGATAAACAAATGGATACGGTAAAAAGCTTTTCATACCTGGTGGTCCATACAGCAATAATCCTTTCCAAGGAGACAGAATGCCTGTAAACAGCTGGGGGTACTGAGGAAACCACAAAGTAATTCAGGGGTTAAGAATGTATCATCTATAACAAAATGCAAGGGATTCAAACCTCTACTGCTCCTAACATGTTCAGGAAACCTAAGAGGAGAGGGGGCAAAACCCTCCAAAACAATACAATACATACGATCTGAGTACTGAAAAGAATATCGTATTTACCATTTGAAATTAAGCGAATTCTTCACATGCAATTGGTTTGATATTCTCTTCCATAAGTCATTTTTCGTTAAATTAATATAGGCTAAATCCAGCACCTCTTACATTGCCAATGGTGCCAAAGAATAGGACCCAACACTTCTAATTTTAATATTGAAAGGCCATTTTCCTATAGGAGAATGCGTATGCCATTGTCAGATGAAACAGGAACAGGAATAGTTCTAACATGAACTGCCTACAAAAGCACAGAAGTTGTGAGAACTCTAAACCACCACTGTAATTACAAGGAAAATGCTAACAAGCCCAACGCTGTTTTTTTCAAAACTATTTAGCGCCTTACCTTTATGGGATAAACAACTGCTTCCTTGACTAGCCTTTTAGCTGCATCCAGTCCAATAATATTGTCCCACTTCACATTTGGATTATGGAGATAAATGTCCTGCAACACACATCGCATCCTGTTAGTAAAACAACTTCTGCACTAGGATAATGACCTCTGGCAAAGTAAAAGAATCGAACCAGTTATAAAGTAAGAGTGCTATTAAGTGATACAAACTGCATTATTTAACCCTACGTACGAGGGACCTCCCAAGAGGAAAGCTTACACAGCAATCATTTCTACAAAACTGCTACATTGTGCCTTGCTTCCCCTCAAGCCCCTAGTTTCCCTAAGAGCATATACACCGCCAAATGTATATGCTGAGCAGATCTGTTTCTCAGATCTGTTTTCTGTTAGTTGGTTTTAGTAACCAGCTAATGTATGAAGAGCTATCATGATGCAAAGGTTCATCAAGCCTAATATTTTGTCTCTGAAGCTGGCAAGTATTGGATGTTTAATAAAAACTATAAGCAATAGGAGTGACATGTTGGTTCATATTTACATCCACCAAAATCTGCAATCGAAGGACTTCAATAATTAAAATTACATCTTAGCCTTTGAGATCAAACACCCTTTGACATTCGTTTTCAGTGAATTTCTCTTACCTGTTTTTTGAACGTGTTTATTCTATAGTAATAAGTTCCACAGTTTAATCATACGCAATGTGAAAATACTTTGTTTTAAACTTGACACTCAGTAGGCTGCACCTATTACTTATGTTATTACTTATAAGTAACAATGAAAAATTGCTATTTACTCCTCACTATGCAAGAGTTTATATGCTGCAAGAAAAGGTGCGAGAAACTCCGTAACAGGAGGAAAATTTTCCCCTAAGCATCTATCAAAAAGATAGTCGGTAATTAGTCTATGCCCTGAAGCACTCACTAAATTAATTTCATTTAATTCATCAAACTTTCCAAATCTTCTATGAATCTTTCCATTTGCCTTAGTAATATTTGGTGGCTTTGCATTCCAGAGACTAATTGTTTTGCAGAAAATATCATATCCTCAATATAAATAGTTGGGATAAATTCTGCTCTCCAATAAAAACAGGCAGTCCCCAGAGCCTGAAGAAAAATTATGTGCTTATATCCGAGGGGAAAATTTGATTTAATACAATTAGCAAAATTATTTATATAGAGTAGATTACACTTTCCCTTTCTATTAACAGCAAATTAAGATGAATCAGATTTATGATACTAAGTAGAGACTTCCATAACTGTTTCCAAATTAAATTAGATTGTGTTGTGAAATAGATACCACATGCTATTTATTTTTATTGATTTACACAGTGTTGATTACCATAGCAACTAGGAACATAACAGCACAATTTAAAAAACATACCATAACGAAGGCTAAAGCAACCCTATTGCTTTTTGCTAAAGTAGCAGCAAGAACACTATTTTAAAGGTTTACCATAAATTAAAAACCAGACAGGAATTGAAATGAATGAGAATTTTCTCACTTTAAGGTTGGAAATTTCTTAGACTTCAGTTCTACTAAATTGCAAATGCAAAACTTGCAGACCAAGAATTTGGGCCACATACAGCTATTAAAAAAAAATAATTAAAAAAAAAAAATCAGCAAAAGTCTTCCAGGCTTTTTAAACAGGTAATTTTAAAGTATGTGGGCACAACAGCTGATACCATTTCTGATGCTTATATCCAGAAAGATTCACAACTCTATCAAATATTGTGATGCTATGAAGCCTTTTGGACAAATGCCTCGTGGAATCTGGGAGGTGATGCATGCAAAGCATTTACCTGCTTCATAGCCACTGATCCCCCAGTAGCCCAGGGCCCCTTTGCTAGGCTGCACCTCGACCCATGAGTGAAATGAAATGGTGCTGACAGTGTTGGGATTCCCTCCAGGTGTCAAACTGCCCATCCTGGAAGAATCCCTGTCTGCCCTGGGATACAGTGTATTACTGATGCTGTCCATGCAGCTCCTGTGCTGGGATGAGGGAAGGGCACTGCTTGCAGAGCCTACAGTAAGAGCATCTCTCAACTGCACCAAGCGAGAAAAGACAAGGAGTCCAGCTCATGCAGGCAGCACAACGCAAGGCACAGGACCAGTATTAATAAAAATGTGGGAATATCAGCATCTAATAAATTTAGTACATGGTATCTAGCAGATACACTCAGAATCAGGATATTGCTACAATACTGTCACACCATCCACACTGAATACAGCCCAATGCCTTGAATGGAAACAGCATCCACAGAGTTGAAGCAAGGTTTTTCCCACCATTTGATCACAGTTAGATAATACATTAGATAATAGCTGATATTAGCTAATACATTTAAATCTCTCTTTTCAGTGCAGCAGTGTACATTTTCTGTAGCAATAAGAACAAAGGGAAAAGCTACGACAGTCTCATGGGTACAGCATCATTAGATTACATGTTTCCCATTAGAAAGGAACGGTCTTAATTACTTCCTCCCACTGTGTATCAGAAAGAAACATCATTACATATAAAGAAATGACTTGTTGGGAGTTGCATGATAAGAAAAATAGCTTGCACATTCAAGAATAAGCACTATCGGTGACAGCAGAAAAAACCAAACAGCATTCTCAGATGACAAAGATAACCAAGATCTCTATTCAAATGAAACAGAGATCCAATCTTACTTTGCTTACAACCATTGCAAGTTCTCTCATCTCACCAGTCATGCCAATAAAAGCACTAAGGGGTTTCAATAATCGTTCCTAAAAAAGACAAACATAAGTTCTTGTCAGACTTCAATTATTTTTAAACAGATGAACTATGAAATAGTTTCAAAAAGCTGATACATCATGATAATATCAACTTCTAAAGCAGTAAAAATATGGATAATAACAAAGATTTTGAAGTAAGCCATATTTGCAGTAACACATCTTTTCATCTGACAGAATCTAATCCTGAATTAACATTAAAATGAGCAGCTCTCTTATCGCACGTGTAGTCCTGAACATACCCTACATAGATGAAGAGGAGTGCAAAATGTAACTATGGGTCACCGTTTTGTCACATTCTCTGTTTTGAAAGTCTCTTCAAGTGTAGCAGTTGCCAGGCAGACTGGCACCACATAAGTTGGATGCACCGTCTGAGAAGCCATGGCTTGTGTCAAAGAGTGATTAGTGAAAATTTCTCTTGATTGTCTAAACTCTGTTCTTGTCTCAGCTGAAGCAGATGCTAAATAACATACTGAATTCAAAGGAACCAGAATTTCACCCTCAGAAGTTCTGTGGGTTTCTGCAATATATTTTTTTTTATCATAAGGTATCGCTTGTATTTGTTGCCTACTTTCATGTTCAAAGAGTAAACACCCGTCAACAAATTAGACCAGTATCAAGTATGACTGTCCATTCAAGAAGGAAATACACCACTCAGCAATCTAAGCCCTTTTTTAGCACATAGGAACAACAACAACTTCGCTGCGGTATTTTATTTTGTTCCTGGTTATGAAAAACTGATGTTCACATTCATTGGATGGAAATATGAACAGAAACACTTACGGATGGATCTGGATGACAGTTAAGGCTGTTCAAGGCTATTCCATTTGATGATACTTTGACAGCATCCTGAATTGTCCCATGGAAGTCAATTACTTGGCCCTAAAGGAGAAAATAATGTTGTGACAGGCTTTACTATGATGGTAGCTCTACTGTTAAAACTGCATTGGGCCAAATTTTGCTTGCCATTACCACAATGAGTTTCCTTACGGCACATACAGTCCTAAATAAGGCAAAAACTGACCACAGAATCTGTGGAGGCAATGGGAAAAGAATGCACATCTCAGTCAGTGCAACAATTTAACTGCAGAACCTCTTATCATCTCATTCAGGAATTTGAAATTTATCTTCAATTTTAGCTATTACCACTGGCGTTTAAAAATAAAAATATTTTTCCCTCCCAACAATGTTTGAAATAATATTTAATGCAAGCAGAGTCTCCTATGCAAAGAACTACTGCCTAAATCATAAAATGGACCCTTCAGCTAATTATACAGGAACATTTTATATAAAAATAAACACAAAAAGCTCACATTTGATCTTTGTGAAAAACTTTCATGTGTTTTTTCTACATACACATTTCTATCATAAATCACATACTAAGTTTCCACCAACCCTTCTTGGGTGAGTGTTGTCTCCTCCAGTTTTGTTGATTGCTGAGATACTTAAGCCAAAGTCAGATTGCTCCACAGTAACTGCACTGTCATTATTCTAAAGAAAAATCAATTTTAAAACAGATGTGTTACCAAGTAGATGAGTTGCACACATTCCATTACAGGTATCATCCCACTTCTTCATACATGCCCAAATGAACTGTATTATTACATGGAAGTTGCAAGAGTAATGCCCTATTTGTCAGACAAATACCGTTGTACATTTAGTTAGACTTCATCTGACTGGTGACAGCAGTGGTGAAAGCCATGGCTCTAGAGCTCAGCATTCAAGCTATTTCATGCACAGAGCTTCCATTTTAAGTTGTAGAAATCTGCATTTTACACAGCTATGAGAAGAAACACTTAGGAACAGTGGAAACGACAGGCAAGTATAAGGCACAGCATGTCAATTCAGAAATGAGGAGCCATTTTAGGATCATAAGTTACTTTGACATTCACTTCATAGCAGTCATTGCTGTAGCATCCAAAAGCCAATTTTTTAAAAGGGTGAGAGAACTGATCAGAGATGAGGTCTACCCTATGCAGGAATATGGAGAAGGACTTAAAAACAAGAGGCTCTCCTTCACACAGTTCCTCAAAAGCTGTAACAGACACGGTGCTTGCCCACCAACCTGCTGTTCCTGCTCCATCCTCTGTAAGGCATGGTAATAAAGTAGTTTTCACAGCAATCTTACCAAAATGAGAATCACAAAATTACACAGCCAAATTACTCCCCCAGTCTCAAACACCTTATGCACTGTGAAGATGCTTGCAACTGACACCAGACTTTCTACTTGGTTTGTTTGTCTTGCTTTCTGGCACTAAAGGATGAATCTACTGGTATTAATGGGAAAATTCTGGTGGCTTTCAGTATCGGTTGGATTATATGACTCCTTTTCTTCTAATTTTTGCCTGTGACTTGCTCC
The DNA here is from genome assembly GCF_030936135.1 of Gavia stellata. Lineage (NCBI taxonomy): Eukaryota > Metazoa > Chordata > Aves > Gaviiformes > Gaviidae > Gavia > Gavia stellata. The sequence goes on from NC_082637.1 coordinate 4,498,907, forward strand.
CCAACTCACAGCCAGAAAGCATATTCTCCTGAAGCCTTGCATCTATAATCCTTAAATTACGTAATTAGTAAAACCCATTAGTTACACAATTATTAATTGTCTAACTCGTATCCTCTTGCTGCCTCCAGCCTCTCAAAATAAAATCCCGTTAATTTCAACTGTAATGTTGCCAAGATAAAACACGTTTCACCTGTTTGGGGCTCTCCTTGGTGGATGATTTAAATTCTGTTGTACTCCCAGGTGAAGTTTTTGACAACGGTCGTTGTGCTGTCTGATGTTTGAGCCTTGGGAGATTCTGAGAAGAGCTTGCTGCCCTAGAATTAAAAAAATTAGTATCTTGAAAGGCTTTCACAACTTCTTTTTTCCTTCAAAATACCAAAAGACTAAAAGGCAGAGTTTTCAAATAAAGCAGTTTTGAGCTAAATTCGCTCCCACTGAAGTTAAGGCATCAATTAAATCAGAGCAAATTTCAATGCTTACTGCTTTCAAACACGCCAAACACGCCACACTGCAGAAACTTTGTAAGTTGTCTACATCTCCATTTGGGAAATAAGTCTCTATTTTCCTCTAAAAGATCCAGAAAAATGCACCACGCAGTCAGCAGCATGACTCCAGGCTTTAGTATTCCTATGGTATCCCAACATTATTTTAACCACGCTGCATATTGCTTTTATAGGAAAATTTTCTGCCCAGAAAAAAACCCATGCATTTCTCTTACCTTCTTGGTCTTCCTCCAGTTCTCAGTTGTTGTTTATTTTCTGCTGTGGCAAAATTAATATTAAAATGGAAAATAATTAAGGATATTAAAAAGGGCAACTTGATTTTTTTCTTTCCCCTTCAAAAATATTTTTGAGCACACATTAATGACCTTGGAAATAACAATGCATAAACAGGAACAGCATGATTATAAGCAATGCAAGCTTGCAAAAATGTTTTGAAAATAAACTGATATTGGAGAGAGCAGTTTGGCTTCCGACTTGCTAAATTTTAGGCTCATTCAGTCTCTGGTTTCTTTGCTTACATTTTAAAATCAGTATCATTTTCACAGTAAAATGGGCACTACCAGAAATTAGATTAAGCACAATAAATTAATTTAATATATCACACAAAATGCTTATTTAATGTTATATTTTTCATTGCTGAATTGGGAAATAAGAATTTGCCTTACTCCTCTTAATAGTAATTTTATGTTCAACATACCAAGACAGCATAAATGTCACATTGCAATGGTGGTTATCAAACTATGTCATTTTTTGCACTTATATAATTTGAAACAATGTCTGTCAAAGAAAAGTTTTTTTCACAAAATGTCAAACTCGCAAAAGCCCAGATATGAACTCATAAAGCTGAGGGTTTGTATCATACTAGCACGCACCTAGTTGCTCCAAAATACATCTCCTATCAGTGTACAGTGCTCTCGCACCCACATTCTCACACACTTACATAAAATAATCCTTCCCAAACAGCTGTTTCAATGAAAGAGCTGGGTAACACAGTGTACTTAGAGGCAGCAGAACCCATGCATGAAACTTGCAGTCCTGCGGGTACATCTACAACGCTGCAAACTGCAATTCAGCAGAGAAATAACCAACTTGGTTCTGTAGGACTTGCCGAGAGTATTGCAAAGAATTTAGTAGGAAGAAGCACCACACTAATCATTTTCTTTGGCCTGTGTATACCACAATCTGACCATGGACACAACTTAAGGCAGGTCGCAAACTACACACAGGAGCGGAGGCTGCTTATGCTTCAGGGCAAAAGGATGATGCATCCCTGCCAGCACAGTCACAATTCTGAGCTTGGGTAAGGGCAGAGTACCCCATGCCTGAGTAGCTTTACTGACCAAAAAATGGGTACTGGGAGCTTGTAAGTCTCTAAAAGTGGCTTTTGGGAATTGTTTTTTCACTTGGATCATGGATCAAGCCTTGGCCACCACTCAGTTTGATTAAGTATGATATGACAAATGCTTTGTAATACATTTTCCTTCTTGATTCCCTTTGGTTTTGTCCTGCAGGGCTGCTCCTCTTTGTATTAATGCCAATCAATAGGTTCTAGCCGTAAATCCCTTTTTTGCGCAGATAATGCTTGCTTCCAGCTCGTACTGATCTGCTACATCACCATGAATGTAATGATGACTAGTAGCTTTAGTATCTTTCAAAATCATTCCAGCTATACAGGTAATTTTATTATATGTTTCATTTACCTGTGATTTCAAAGTTGCTGTCAGCCATATGAAACAATGACAACAGCTCGGAGATGTTCCCTGGCCAATCATCCCCTTCTCTAATGATTATATTTTTCTTACAAGACAAATAAGTAGAGATGTTGATGTTTTCTGGACCCTCCAAGCTCTTCATAACTGACTCTTATACAGTTGTTTTTATGGCTTCTGTAAGTTACATTTTGTGCTCAAGTACAAAACCATTCAGGCTCTCAAGGTCATAACAAAACACTCATGTTCTGATTTGCCTTATACTGTATCATTCATTTATACCTCAGACTTTAAGTCCTTTAGAGCAAATAAACCTATTACTTGTTTGGCACGTTACCTTTAGTATATGAAAATGTGCAAAATAAGTGGTTAATGAGACTAGTGGTGAAAAACTTTTAAGCACTAGCTTGGATGAGATAAGTTATAATTTTTAAATTAAAATAACCCACTTAAATGAAAAATTAAATCCAAAAGAGAACAGACTTGCTATTCTCTCCCCATGAGAAGAAAGTGAATATACCTATGCCATAATTCTTGGCACTTACATGGCATTTTCCAGTATCAAAGCAGTTTTTAAAAGACAGAAAAATACCACCTTCTTGTTCCTCTACATAAAGAGAGAAGGAAGAGCAGAAGGGCTCAAAGCTCCATCTCTCAATTCTTATGTGCTAGATCTATAGCTCTGTAACTGTAAGAGAGTTCAGACATTAAACACTGACATACACGAGAAGGGCGGTGAGCATATCAGGCAGTTTTGAGCTAACTTTGCTCCCACTGAAGTTAAGGCATCAATTTTAGGCTTTGAGAAACAAAAGCTTTCTTTTCGGAAAACAGCCACATACCAGTGTCCAGGGCCTTTTTGGTAATTTTAGGATACTTTTGAAATTTCACGAAGTAATAGCTTTCATACTCCATCAAAATTGTCTCAAGATCAATGTTGTCACAAACTTCAAAGCCACGTAAACTTAATTTTGTCTCTTGTTCCAAAGCATTTGCAGCATCGACATACCTGGTAATTTCAAAAAAACAAAGATCAAAAAACCTGAGTCATTATTCTGATTTTTGAGAGAAAAAGCAAGCAATGGCATTAGTAAGTATATGGTATTTTTAACCTGTCCACAACTCTATTTATTATAAAAGCATAAACTCTCTTTAAAAACCCTTTGCTGATTGCTCTATTTTTAAATTATACAGGACATTTTTGTTCCAGAAACTGAAACAATTTAGCAAAGTAAACTGCCAGATATGTAATAGTAGTTTACCTCATTCTCACATCAAACCAAAGGGCCATGCTGTCCATCCACCCAACAGAGGACAGAAAGACACATTATGGGAGGTCAGACACACACAAACCCACAAACGTAAAGCACTATTATTTAAAAAAACATACCCTTCCTCCATTAAATAATGCAAAATTAGAATGAGGAGATTTTTTCGACGGGCTTCTGTTCGCATCTCATCCTGTGAATTAAGACAGAACTCTAGATCAAATGTAATATTCTCTTTATTGCTGTAAACAGCATCTAAATGTAGCCTGCGGAAACAAACAAATTAAGACAACAGCATGTAAGAACTGTAAAACAACTCACTGTTAATAAACAGAAGGAAAGTGGTTTCCAATGTAATTTTTCTTACACATTATCAGGGCTACTGGATGGGCAGAAACATTTTCCTAGAGAAGAGAAAATTACTTTGAGGTTGAAAAAAATAACTTACTTCCCTTACTGTGGTTATGGATATCCAACGTGTTCAGGCTGCTGCGAATTTCAGGGTAGGACTCTTGCTGACCTCATGTACAGTGTCTCCAAGGGCTGTGCAAGGAAATCTTGTGCTCTGGCATGGCTGTGTCCCTCCCTCTAGAAACTAGAAACCCGTTTTCTGAATGCTTGGAGAAGGGGGGATGGAGAAAAGATATGGGATCTTCCTAACTACACTACAAAGACCAGCTGTACACTGTTGGCACCTCCCATTTCATGGACCTTAATATATCAACACAAGTGAAACACAGAGCACTTGAAAAATTAGTAGCTTGAGATAACACCAAACTTGCCCAATTTTAACACAGCAGTGACCAAAGTCAGGTCCCAACATGCAGAAATTTGAATATGGAGTCAGTTCTATGGATTTCTTCACACATATTGGAAAACCCAAAGTCACTCGCAAATGGTTCAGGGATAAAAACAAGGCAGCATGAAACACCTTTGCCATCATTCAGTGAAGCTACATCTGGAGGAGCACAAAGTGCAATATCAAGTACAGCAAAAGGGACACTGGAAACAGAAATCTCGTAAGATACTGGAACGGTCTTGCTCTGCTGAAACATGCCATATATGCTGAGTGCCTGCAGAGAAACCCTCAGATTTCAGGGTCATAACAGAAGTTGCTACAAGGAAAGCTCTAGAAATGAGCAGATCGACTTTGGTCTGCCTCATTGGCATTTGAAGCTGGGACCACAGGAAAAGCAGGTATGGCCAAACCCACATTTAGGCAAATAAATTACTTCCTTTCTCTTTTAGGATGCTGACATTCAGCATTATCTATGAGGACTCAGTGTGAGCATGAAAGACTGGCACTTACTCAGTGGATGGGGAAAGAGCAGTAGTTTAGATGTTGCTTGCATAGCACATATACATTCCTAACAATATTGCACAGTAATGCATACACAGACTCCCACTTCCACCCCCAGTTTCCCTCCCTTCTAACCCAATCGAACACTGCCTGCATCCATCCCTGAGAAAAAGCCCAGACCAAGCGTTAGGAACCTGCAGCAGACAAACCCACCAATCTTTGTTCTCTTCATACTGGAAACAGAGTCCCAGCATCTGCAGCAATGACTTTTGCTGCTCTCTGCCAGTGCATGGCACACAAACAAGCCAAAGAATTACTACTGACCAAAGTTTAAGTTTTTACATGCCACAAGATGCATAAAAGGAACTTCCATATGGAAAGACAATTACCCTATCCTTCCTGGTCTCCTGGGAGGAAGCATCATTATAGCAAACTGCAGACACTGAAGAATCATTTATTCCTACAAGAAAAGGTGCTTCTGGGTGGTGCAACATACTGCAAAACCAACTTACCTCTTCAGTGTGCCTTTCCTTTGTCAGATTAACCCTATCTGCTCCCTCTGCTCTGTACACAGCAGTGGATATCATATAGCGTTCTGCTGCCAATTTAAACACTTGAGATAGCACAATCAGCTATTGTTTTATTTTAAAACTAATACCTCTGCGTGTTTGCCAACCTGTAAAAAGTACCGGGTAGAGCAGGCAAAAGGTCTCCCAGTATAGCAGGTATCTCCTGGGATGTTTGCTTCAGACGTGGGGCCATCTAGTGACACAACTAGGAAAGGGCGGGCGTTTGCTTTTAACAACGTTTCCTGCATGGTGAAAGTGTATTTGTATTTCACATAGTAATAAAAAGATTGGTAGAATCTTCATTCTGGTTTTCTAGAGAAAAGACTCAAACTGGCCGGGGTAAAGGGAAGAACCTGTACCCCACTTCTAGCCTTCACTACGCAGCCACTCTGTTTCTGAGTTCATAAGGAAGTTACAATACCATTTGCCTTTCAGTGGTGGTACAAAGATGATTTTTCTAAACCATTTTAGAAAGGAAGAGTGCTGTGTAAATGCTTGGTAGATCAGTAACTCTTGAATGAAGCAGATCAGTTCCTGAGAAGTGCTGCAACAAGAAATGAACCAATTCTGAGAACTGTCATAAGCAAAGAGAAAACACTGGCACCCTGGGATGAAAGGATCTTTTTCCTTCTTAATTGTTTTGAGGTGTTGGTGTTTGGAAAACAGATTTTGAATTGTGCACCTTTCACCATGTCTCCTGGATGACCTGAATCTTCTGAAACAAGCTTAGAGGTGCAAGAAGGCAGCTGGAATCACCACTGGCTGTGAGTCCCACCTGTACATTCTTCTAAATGCAATCGCTCCTACTGTTTCATGCTGGAAAAAAATTAACTTGTTGCGTTTGCCCACATATCAAAAGGCAGGATCACAGCTATCTCTGAATATTTAAACACAGTATGAAAACACAGTGGTTGCCACAGAAGACCAACACATCAAGTGTTTCATGTTCAATTATTTACAGTAATACTCTGATGAGAGAGGAATTGCAATCTGCCTAATGAACCACAGGGCTCACAGTCCATGCTTGGAACTCTCCTTAAAAAGAATTTCTATTCTGGAGTGTCTTCTGCTGCTCTTAATCCCACCAGGTTACTTCTGCTATTCCTAGAGGCATTTTAAGTTTAGTATAAACAGCGATACAGCGATGGGCAGCATCTCAAATACTCTTCTAGGTAGAGACTTGCTTTGGGCAGTATAGGATAACATCGTGTCTATGTATGAGCAACCCACTTCAACCTTAACATAGCAATGTTCTTGTTGTGTTGACCAAGCAGAAGCAAAAGTGAACCTTTACATTAAAAAAGAGCCCTGTTTAAAATCAGAAGATGCTTTAGACTGAGAGGTTCATTCTGTCTTTATCTTGTACCAATACGAATGCAAAAAGCAATAGTTAATTTGAGAAGTCAGACATCTGTCCAAAGAAAATTAACTAAGCCGTTAACCAGTCGATCAACTGACAAAGACTTACATTAGATTGGATCTGAAAAACAGAACAGAGATATCAAAATCTCTGATCCCAGTTCTGTGAAGTTTCTCTAAAACAAAAATTAAGGACCTTTTAACATGTAACTGTTACCAAATCATAAATCTTGTGAGTCAATGGTGCACAGACCATTGCTTTCTTGACCAACCCCACAAAGCCATGACTCCCTACCTTTCACCAGTCTTATTTTACCACATACTCTTTCCAAGAGGTAGATGAACCTCTGCACAGGTCAGTGCCACAGGCAGCTTTAACTGTCCACTTAAAACAGCTCTCTGCCCACGCTGGTCTCCTTTCCCGAACTCCAGGTTATTCTCTAGGGACTGACCCCCACTCCAAATATGTCCACAAAGCAATGTGCCTACCACAGTACAGACAGATACTAACACTGCCCAGGACTTCTGCTGTGTTTAAAGAAGAAATGGTAAAACTTATATGGCATGAAAAAAATAGGAGTACTTACGAGTGCAAAGTTACTTAAAATTCAGTTTAGCTTTATAGTGATTTAGCCTTCCTGTTTAATTAGTATTTAGAATTGCATGTTGTTTATAGCCACTGGTATTTCAATAGATGTTTAAGTGTTTCTTAAAAGAACAAAAAAATGTATGTAATTAAATTTTAAATTACTATAGGGGATTTTGGGGTCCATGCAATTAATAAAAGCTTAAGGCACTTAAGCGTGATCTTGTTTTAAAAACTAAATAGTTGAGCACTTAACTAATTAGCTCCAACACTTATAGTGTATTTTATTTATTTCTAGCTTAACAAAAGACTGGTACATATTCCTTTCTTTGAGCCGTTTAGAATTAAACTCTATTAGAGTCATGCATCTTTAAATGCAATTGTTAGTTTAGTCATTTCCATACCTTTTACTAAAATGCATTTACGTTATAAATCAAGCTAGTCGCTTGTGTAATTCCATCAAATTAATGGACCTACTGAAAGATTCATTTAACCCTATAATGGTTCATGATCATTTGACCCTAGATTTCTTCATGCATTTATTTGATAGAATGAAGAAAAACGTTACAGAGTAAGTCAAGGTCTGGGAAGCTTGGAAATAAGAATTATACTACTGTAATACTGTGTCCTTTTACACCCATCTTACCGTAACACACATGCAGTGTCCCTTCCCTCTTTTTCATTTGGGATCCCAGGACCGCTGCCAAGTCTGGGGTTCCTCAAGATCAAGCTGGCACCATGTGTCAGGACAGAGAGAGTAGCTGAGGCATGATGGACTTCCTCAGTTTTCTTCCTCCCCCCCCGCCCTGTATCCCCACAGCTTTCCCTCTCCCCTATCCCTTTGCGTGTTACATTTGCAGCCTTGCCAGGCTTTTTAGAAGGCTGACATTCGATTATCATTTGGCTTGCTGACAGTATTTTTTGAGAAAAACAAGCAGAGAAGGGAAATGGTGAGTTTTAAACAATGTATAACTTGGCTGCCATTGAATAGAATTTCCCAGCACAAAGAAAAGGCGCTTCTTTACTCTCTCCTCTATTCCAAATTATACAAGCCTGCTGCAAACAAAAGAGTTGGCAAAGTTTCTCAAGGATTACAAATAGCTTTCATAATTGAAGACATACAGCAAGCTCACCGCAGAAGTTATGGCTGTCCTAGTAGTAACACTAGGATGCATTCTAGAGGTGTTATGTTTAAAACTGAAAGATATTTTACAATTTGAGTTTGGTGCACTGAAAACAGAAACCTTCCGATTTCTCCCCCCATTGCAATAGTTACATGCCATCTTTCATTAATTCATGCTCCAACACTAAGAGCCACTCACAGACCGCTATTATCTCTCTTTTAACAGGAACATTGCTGAAGCCAGGTTTTACACAGTCAAGACTTGATTAATTTGAAGCGATATGTGTTATGAATGCCTAAAAATGAACGGACACGAAGTATGGTGAATTGGTAAACAATACAAATTAAGGATGATGAATTTACAAACTAATTAATAAGCATTAACTCTCCCACTCATTTGTACAAATTTGCAAAGTTCTACCGCAGTTTACAATAATATTGTTTGTCAAGCGTGATTTACAGAAAAAGCATAGGAAATAATTAAAACCAGTGAAATGCCTCACAAAACAAATTTCTTTGATTGGAAGACTACACTGGGTAGCTGTGAACAGCCATAGAATTGTAATGCATATAGGAATTTATTTTTTGAAACACTTCTCCCCAAACTGGTAGAAAATAATAATCTCCATTCTATAGAACAGATTAATGGAAAAATGCAATACAGATAAGGACAGGACTGAGGAACTAGGAATTCCAGTAATTATTTAGTGCTACAAATTAAAGATGTAGCAGTCTAACTTTTAGATACTGCATTGGGGTACTGGAATTCAGAAGCCTGAAATTAAGGATCTGGGCTCCCTCCACAGAACTCAAGAACAGTAGAGCAAGAATCAAAAAAGCCTCTTGGCAGCTTCAGGTTGTTCCTGAATCACTTACTGGCTTAAACAAAGTAGGCTCCAAACTTCCATCCCTCTGCAGGATATGAACACCTCCCTCTACTCTGTACCCAAAATATATATATAAGTATATATAAAATCTGATCTTCACATCTGTCCTGCCAAAAGGCTATGGAGAAGTCAGCTTACAAAGCAAACCAACCCAAACCCAGTGGTACAGCTCAGGGGGGAAGTCCTTGAGCTCCAGGTCTCATTCCCACAAATGTTTCTGCATTTAGCAGTCAAAACCATCCTTGGGACCAGGGCTACCCAAATCCCCATTGGTGAGGTTACAAATCAGAGCCCTTTTTCTCATCTTCTTTCTGCACATTAACATCATTTCAGTACCACACCTTAGGGGGCCATTCTCACAGTGGTTGGGAACTGAATCCACCTAGGGGTCTGAGACTGTGCTGGAGGCTCCCATTCCTAGGTAAATATATAATCTACTAATCTAAGAGGCTGACACAACCTAAAACTCAGTCTCAGATTGCCTCCCAAAACTGCCTTTTTGTGAGCAATCCTGTCCTATTCACGCACACTGGGGATTTGCGTATGCACGCACAGCACCCAACAAACACCTTTGTGGGAAAGGTTTTTAGCAGTCCTGCAGTGCAGCCCTACAGTCTACCTTACTCCAGTTGAATTTGACCAGCAGGTGGAAGCAAAAGAACAGGTTAAGAGATTTAGCAAACTCCTGCTGCTTCTGGGCTTCCTGGAGCTCGACCCGTCCGTGGGATGGAAGCACGGCGGGGCAGGACAGCCCTGACTTATGGAAAAAGGAGCTGAGGGAAGAAGGAATACGGACTCGTCCCCTTTCGCTGTATCTACTCCTGCCATGACCATGCAACAGACGGGGACTGAGGAGAGCAAGGGGACCTGCCCCGCCCTGAGGAGGGGGCAGGATAAGAAGCACTTCTTTCCTGCAAAGGGAAGAGAAACGAGAAGGGGGAAGGCCGTGGGAAGCCCCTACCCTTAAGGAGAGCCAGGACCGCCGTCACGCCGATGACCCCGAGGGCCTCCAGGCCCAGCCCTCCCCACGCACGACCAGGCCCATCTCGCCCGCCATAGCTCCACCGCCTACCTCACGCGCCTGCGCACAACGCACCGCTCCCCGCGCATGCGCAGACGTGCCCCCCATTTCCATAGCAACGGGAACGCGCGGCCGTCCGGCCTGCCGGTTCTTACCGCCTCCCTCGCCTGGTAGGTGGTTCGCAGCGTTTGGCAGGAGAGCTCCATCGGGACGTGCAGCGGGCCCGGCCAAGGGCGGGTACAACCCGCAGGGAAAGTCACAGCGAGCTCCCGGCAGCACCCGGCCCCCGCACCTCGCGGAAGCCAGCGGGCGCCGTGAGGGAGAGGCCCGCCCTACCGCCCTCACGCAGCCAATCGAGACGCCGGAGAGTGAAAGATTGCCCGAAGAATTGCCCAATCAACGGTGGAGTAGGGGGTGGCCGTTTAAAGGATGGACCAATCATAGTGGTGAGGAGAGGCGGGGTTGACAGTAGTGCCGGCCAATCACCTCTAGACTTACCTGAGCAGGGAGGCGGTTTGTCGGGCTGTCAGGGGAGTGATGGGGATGCTGATGTGAGGGGCCGGAGGCGGTCTAGATGGGACCAAACCAAACCAAACCAAACCAGCCGTGCCCAGCATAGCCCACTGTTAAACATGTCCAGCTCACCCAGACAGGCGAGGTGCGCCTGAGAAGAAGCAGAGTGTGGTCTGCCCCTCACCTCAAGGATGGCGGTGGGCCTTAAAATGGAGGCGGCTGGGGGGCTGGTGCTGAGGGAATGCAGGGCTGTGAGAAATGTCCTCTTCGGAGCACCTGAAAGCCATTGTTAAACTTGACTGACTGCTGCAGCCTCCTGGGTTCAGGATGTGAATTACTGTTGGGGTGATTTGTACTTGCTGGAAACTGTCTTCAGTCCAGGTGGAGGAGAATATTTTAAAAAATCCCTGAAAATACATGGAAGGCAGATTAGACCGTGCAAAATGCTTGCTTGGTGACAGCCACAACAGGACAGGAATGGTCAAAATGAGAAAGAGCAATCATCTGGAAACACCCTGTCCTCTGGTATGTGAGCACTTCCCAGCCAGGCAGCTGCAGGTGCAAGCTCTCCCTAAGTCCTGCCTGTTGGAGACCAACAGCTACTCAGTTCCACCAGCTGTTCTCAGACGGGGTAACTACCAGATTCTTCACATCCATGCCATGCTATGCTTGCTTAGCATCCCCAAACCTGTGTTCTCCAGACATCCAGCCCTTCTTCCAAATGCTGTCTCCTCAGCATAACCGTTAATACCCCAAAATGCATTATCCTTTTGGTGCAACCCTGTTCCTACTCAGGAATGTTTCTCCAGCCCTTTTCTTAAACCTTCCCAATCCAGTACGCGCCAACACAAGTCTTCTGTTCCCTCAAGCTCCCTTTGCTAAGTACCTCCAACTGCACGTATCTCTTATAACCCTTATCTCTCCTTTCAATATATCTTAATCTCAAGGATGTCCTAAGCAAAAACAGGACTTCAGTGTATGTTAACTTCTCAGTTAATTGCGCTGCAAATGAAATGAACTTTCATCCTGTTAAGGATGTAATTTAATACATATCTTTTTAATTAAATTTGTCCCATAAAACATGACGTTTTCAAAGTGGATCAGATTAATGTTCCTGCATCCAACTCAGGTTCTCTCCTACTAGACGTTGTGTTTAGTTTTGTGGCCTTAATGTGGTAGTAGAGTAGGTAAAGTGTTCATTTTCCATTATTGGGTGCTTCTGTTTTATGGCTCTGAAAGAGAAGTTCCTATAATTGAAGTTAGGATTCAACCCATCCCAATTAGGTTCCCAAGATCATATCATTACTGTTGAGAGAACCGCCTAGGTTCTTGGCTTTGCTTGACTGGAGAGAGTTTTCTACCACGCTCTTAAAGGGGTAGTGGTATCTTAATACGTGGTTTGCTACTGTTTTCATGGATAAAGAGAGAGAGGCTTCAATCCTTAGAACACAAACTTGAGGGTAATTTTCACCATATGTTTGTAAATGACTCTTTCAAACTGTCCTTGGAGACAAACACACAGTCACAGTCAGAGAGCTCAGGCGTTTAAATCTGCAAGGGCAGACTTCTGCAGCTTAGCAGGGCTGGTTGGCAGGATCAAGGTATCCTCAAGCAATTCAAGAACCTACAAAGAAACCTTGCTAGGGCACTCATTATCTAGGCCTTACATTCAATAGACATAATTTAATAAAAATAATGATGGTCAGGTAAACAACTTTATAGCAAACATTTAAATATTTCCCTGCTGTGCTTATAACAAAAATATAGGTGTATCAGCCTGGTATGTTAGGATAGGCAAGCAAAACTAATTAACGTGTATTTCATCATCAAAACTGATTAGAATACAAAAAAAAAGAAGAATAAATTAGGTTTGTAATTTGCATTTTTTCTGCTAAACATTAATATATCTACTGAGCCTGACTTCACTGTAGTTATATATAACTATATATCACTTCACTGTATGTCTTGATATAACAGATAGAAGGTTATATCCCATCTAAGCTCTGTTTTGTCAATTGGCTGCACGGAAAGTGCAGATACAAAGCAGCCACATGAACGATTTCTTTCCAATAAATAGAGTAAGTATCCAACTCAGAACATCTTGTCTTATAATCAGAACCCACATTTTTATGGGCAGCGCAGCAATCAAGGGGGGCTGTGAGCCTCCGTGCTTTGACAGTTCTAGACAACGCAAGAGAGGTGTGGGCACTGAACACCACCCCATTACAGTTTTGCCATCCACTTTCTCTAGTGTTACGTTAGAAAATAAATGGCTATGGGATAGGAAAGATGATGGAAGAGCCTCAGGCTGGCCTCATAAAGTTCTTACCTTTAAACATAGCACACACACACAAAAAATCTACCTTCAACCCAGTCATCTGTCACACCAGAAGGCTGCGCTGCCATTCAGCGTGACCTGGACAGGCTGGAGAGTTGGGCAGAGAGGAACCTGATGAAATTCCACAAAGGCAAGTGTAGGGTACTGCACCTGGGGAGGAGTAACCCCAGGCATCAGCACGGGTCAGGGGCTGAGCTGCTGGAGAGCAGCTCTGGGGAAAGGGACCTGGGAGTCCCGGGGGACAACAGGACGGCCATGAGCCAGCAATGTGCCCTTGGGGCCGAGAAGGCCAACGGCATCCTGGGGTGCATCAAGAGAGTGTGGCTAGCAGGGCGAGGGAGCTTATCCTCCCCCTCTATTCTGCCCTGGCGAGGCCACATCTGGAGTGCTGTGTCCAGTTCTGGGCTCCCCGGTTCAAGAAGGACAGGGAACTGCTGGAGAGGGTACAGCAAAGGGCTACGAAGATGATTAGGGGATTGGAACATCTTTCTTATGAGGAAAGGCTGAGGGACTTGGGTCTTGTTAGTCTGGAGAAGAGAAGACTGAGGGGGGATCTTATCAATGCTTATCAATACTGAAGGGGTGGGTGCCAGGAGGATGGGGCCAGTCTTTTTTCAGTGGTGCCCAGTGACAGGACGAGAGGTAACAGGCATAAACTGGGTCATAGGAAGTTCCACCTAAACATGAGGAGGAACTTCTTTCCTTGGAGGGTGGCAGAGCACTGGAACAGGCTGCCCAGAGAGGTTGTGGAGTCTCCTTCTCTGGAGATACTCAAAACTGTCCTGGACACATTCCTGTGCAACCTGCTGTAGGTGACCCTGCTCTGGTGGGGGTGTTAGAGTACATGATCTCCAGAGGTCCCTTCCAACCCCTGTCAGTCTGTGATCTCAGAGGCCCCCCAATCCTATCAACACTTGTTAAGTAGCTGGTTAAGCAGCACAGGAGGAGTTTGTTGAGGTATAATGCTGATGAGTATAATTGCTGCAATGCTGGGAGCAGCTGTAGGGTGGTTTTTGTTGTTGTTTGGTTTTTAACTGTCTGCAATGTGTTTGTGGGAAGCAGGCAGAGTTTATTTAGATGATCAGATGTCCCCATTTCAGTAGGTAACACAGCTGTGGGAAGAGTCAGTGCTTGTATGGACATACTGTGCATAGTCCTAGAAAGATTACTAGAGAAGACAGAAGCTCAGATGTATTTATTTGCCCCCCTCCCAAGCTTAACTCAATTTAGGGGGCAAGATGCCTAGCACCTATAGGCTCCCTTCTTACCCTAATTAGAGCATATTGGGGGAAAAAAAAACCCCAGCAAGTGCTGCAGTGATATCTTACCAGATGGGAGTATGAAGTGGCTGCCTTGAAGGAGAGCAGGTTGTCTGCTCCTCTGATGGCTAGTGCTGAGCCGAGTTTTAAAGCTTGTATTGCAAAATCAGAAAGGACTCAAGGGGAAAGCGTGGGAAACGCTTTAGGAGCTGCAGCAGGGGATTGTGAGAGGAGAAAGAGGAGGGGGAGGAAGAAGTATCGGAAGTGGAGGTGCAAGAAGCAGCAGAAGTGTCAGAAGCTGGAAGAATGTCTGACCCTTGAGGTAGGTTTCTTAAAAGTTTGGTGGAAAGAGAAGTGTTGGGAAGGTTGAAACTTCAATAAGCTGCTAGGATGGCCTGGTCACTGGGGAGCGGAAGTCTGGAGTTGATGCATGTGTGAGGATTTTTGAAAAATCAGTGGGGTTTTTGAAGAACTAGAGTGAAAGTGAGATCCATTCTAGTTACTAGAAAAAGTAGAAGAGGGAGATTTGAGAGAAACCTTGCTATGGAGATAAGATAATGGAGTGGGAGAGGATAGGCCTGTGCTTTTGTGGAATAGGGACCTAGGAAAAAGCTTGAGGAGGACCAGAAGTATGGAGTATGTGTTTTTTTCAAGGGTATGGCCCCAGTGATGAGCAGGAGAAAGGTTGTGAGGGAAAGCTGGGGGAAAACAGAATATGATGAAGAGAAGGACTCTAAGGAACTCTTCAAGCAAAAAATTAGGATAAGCTAATATGTAAACTCTTATTATCTTACGCATGTGAGGCACGAACACGAACTATAATGGGTTCGCCCTTATCCCAGCAAGTATAGGGGATGAGATGAATGGGAAGGTTGAAAGATGCGGTTACAAAGTGAGAGGTGAGCGTACGCGAGAAAAGAAATGCCCAGCTCTGGTGTGAGCCTGAACATTGATGTCTTCCCTGGTGTATTTGAAGGAAGAAACTTGTGAGGGTGTGCTGAAAGAAGAAGAGAGAAGGCTTTGGGCTGGCTTGTGCTGCTCTCTGCTTTAATGATGTAAGAGATCCTAACCTGCCGCTTGCCTCTTTAGTCTGGTACTGAATTGCATAGAAAAAAGAAATGTTTGATGGTCTTGGGAGTTGAAGTAGCGCAGCGGTGTGGCAGACAGCACGCTTTATCCGGCTGCGAATTCCTGGGTTTGACTAAAAAAGGGGTTTGAAATTAATAAAGTCCTTATGTTTAAATCTTCAAGGAAATGACTATTATAAGACTGAGCACAGAACCAGTTTATGCAGAGAGGACTAGCTATCTGTGGTTATGGTTAAAAACTTCAGCGGAACTAAGGGTTTATCTTGGTCTAGCCAACAGTAAATAAAAAGGAAAGCTTGCCTCAAAAGGCTATTGCAAAAGGACCACTAACATTATTAATTTTTTTAGTTCCTTTGTGTCCAGATCTTGTAGCGATATTGAGTGACCGTAGCCAGTGTGTACGGCCAGGCATCAGTACCCTCTATAAAAGCTCAACTCTCTGTTCCCAAAATTGCCTGCTAGAATCCCGCTTGCTGCCACCATAGCCCACCTCTTGGCCTGTTAAGAAGCTCCTGGTTTCATGTACTCATATTTGTTCCGAGATACCTTATGGTTGTAGTTACCACTCTGAATCCGTCACTCGGGCAAAATCTGCTGCCTTTTGGTGAATATGGGCAAATGTATTTTGTGTTTCAGACCTAATTTTTTTTTTTCCTATGTCTCTCTTCAACTTCTCGTTTGAGGTGGTCTTGGCTGCTTGCCTGTTTGTTGGCTCAGTCTTTGCTTTTTTTTTTTTTTTTTTTTTTGCAGTAAATCGGTTGTTTGGTTTAACGGCCCAGTTGCCAATGAAACTGAATATTGTGACTAGGTAATTATTGTGACTAGATAATGATCTCTGGCTGCTTTTGAAAATAATATTCTCAGCTGCACCTCGATGTTTATTTTTTCTGTAAATGTCTCAACATTTCCCTTGCAGCAGGAAACCCATTATCCAGTTTTGAAGCTTACTGCCAGTGACATTTTCGCTTCATTTTTTATTAATAAAATGTGTCACATCATCATTATAGCACAAATTATGAGAATGTTTTTGATGAGATGGATAAAACTAAGAAAGCTATCAAATCACAGCGCACGTCCAACCCTTCCACTTAATACACTTCAATCGTGAGACTGTATTATTTGCTGTTCATCCTTTTTTGTGAATATAACGATTCTCTTTAACCGCTGAGTGAGTCCTCCGCGGTGTTAATTCTGGAGCGGGGGAGAGCGGCAGCCCCGGGGGCTGCGGGCCCGCCGGCTGCTCCCCTCTCACGCTCGCGTCCCCGGGGCCAGGCCTTGGGCTGCTGCCGGAGCCCCGCTGGGCCTGAGGCGCAGCCTCCTCTCTACCGCCCCGCGGGCCGGCTAGGGAACCCGCGGGTCGCGGTGGGGCCGGTACCGGCGGGTCCGTCTGTACAAAAATCAGGCTGGTTTTACCTCACGATTTCCCTCAGGGCCGCCCCACCGGGCGGAGAGGTGGCCCGCGGGCAGGCGGCCCGGGGAGGCGGCGCGGAGCTTCCCCCCCCGCTCCCCGCCGCCGGAGCCGCCCTCCCCCGTCACGTGGCGGGGGCGCGCACAGGGTGCACGATGGTGGCGGCGGCGGCGGGGCCCGGCGGCGGCGGCGGCGGCAGCAGCAGCGGGTAGAAAATGGCGGATTTCGAGGAGCTGCGGGTGAGGAGGGAGAGAGGCGGCGGCGGGGGAGACGCGGGCCAAGATGTTGCGGCCGTTCCCGCGGCGGGGGGCCTCTCGCCCACCCCCCTCCCCGGCCTTTCCTCACGGGGAGCCCCCGCCGCACCCCTGGGTGCTTGCCGGGGCGGGGGGGGGGGGGGGGGGGCGGTGAGCCGTCAGCGCCTCTCCCTGAGGCAGCAGCCCGTAACGGCCGGCCGGAAACCACCGGGGCCCCGCGGCCGCCTGCGCCTTCCCCGGGGAGGAAGCGGGGCCGCCCTGAAACGCGGTCGCGGGGCGGCGGGAGCCGGCGGCGCTGCGGGCTCTGCCCGAGGAGAAACCTCCCTGTCAGTTCCCCGGGAGGGTGGGGGGGGGGGGTGCTCGGGGAGGCCGCTTTCCATCTCCGCCGTAAGGGTTGTGCTGGGGTTCTGCCCCCCCCAACCCCGACATTTTAAAAGCCGTTTCGGCTGCTGCGTGCGGCGAGAAGCCGGGCCCCGGCCCGGTGCCGGAGGCTTGCATGGCGCCTGGCGGGGCCCCGCACCCTCGGGAGGCCCAGCGCCGTGATGCCCTTGCTGCGAACTGAAGGGAGAATGCTGAATAATTACCGATTTTTTGGGAAATATTAGTAATTACTGCATCTTTTGAAAATTAATTAACCGCTTTCTAACTGGGAAAACTGCCTGCGAAGCATGAAATCCAGTATTTCTTTTCAGACCTGTTTTATCTTCAATTGAATGCCTTTTATATTGCACTTGTGGACTTTCTGTGACAGATTTTTCGGTGGGGGGGTGACCTTCCATATTTTAAGGTGTGTAGGCAAAGAGCTGACTACATTGTTTCTGTTTTTCCTTATGTTTCTTGAACAATCTGTGAGTATCTTTGTTCAGAAGGAGAATGTTGTCCTTCTGCAGCATCTACACCTGCAGAAGTGCCACCGAGGGAATACTACGTGCACACTGAACCCCCCCGACCTAGACTTTTCGACAGAAGGAATAAAAGTCAGTTAAATAGGAACAGCTGTGAGTTAGGCTTTAGTGTAGAGAAAGGTCTGATGGCTGAACTGACTGTATTCTGACCAACAGTTGGAAATATGCTGCAATCGCCAGAGAATTTCCTACACTAAGGCTTCTTCCAGTGCTAACACCACTTGGGTTGAAGTGGCTGTAGTGTAGCAGAGGAGCTCGATTATTAAAAAAAAAATCTCATGGAAAGAACTGAGTTTCTTTGAGGACAACGGTGCTCTATCTCAATCTTAGGTTTAAGAAGGGTTGGCTTAGGAAAAAATAAGCTAAACTTTTTTTTTAACTTGTTTGTGTTTACATGTTTTCTTGTTTAGTGTCCTGACTCATTTTCAGCCCTCTGTCCAATGTCTCTCAAAGGGTGTAGCTATGTAGGTGGCTAAACCCCCACTGTAAACTTTGTAGCAGAGACCTCTTCTTTCTGTAGCTCCTCTTCTGCAGGCTTGAGCTGGAGCTGTGGTCTGCTTTTTCCAGAGGGCTATAATCACTTATCTAGATATATGTAAGTATTGATAGACTCTGGGAATTGGGTACCTAAATATCTTTCAAATTATATATGCACCTGAGTTGCTTGCCAAAAGTAACACAGGAGGTATGGAGGGAAAAAGGAACTGGGTTTCAGGCCAACTACAGGATTGCCCTTTTGTCACTCAAAAGAATAGGTGTTGGTAGTTAAAACAATGTTAGTCTGAAGAAATGTCTTTTGATGTTCCCATTCATCTTATTTGTAAACGGGAGTGCCTGTGAAATGAATCTGCTAGCCTGGAGCTTCTCTAAATGTCTGTCCAACATCCAGCTGATAATAATTTATGGTCCATTTTGGGAAAGCTCTAGATGTTTTTTGGAAGAGAATATAGTAGACTGCCTCATGTCTTCAAGGTCTTTACTGCCTTTTTTAAGAGGATACCTTTGGATGTGTCTGCTTGAATACCAGGCACTTGGTTTGCAGGTTTCAAGTTTGGTTTTTTTTTTCAGACAACCAATTCTTCCCGCTTTTGGCGAAAGAGGAAAGACACCCTACCCCTTGCAATAAATTTTGTGAATTGACCTTTAGGAGTGATCTTAAACTGCTGCTTTATAGATGAACGTACAGGACGTTTTTATGGCAGTATTGTTTGCTTCTCTCTTGTTGCTTGCAATTTCCTGTAGTATGTGATCTCTACCTGCCTTATAAAAGGCCACTAGGGCAATTGGGATAGTTAAATTTATTTTAGTAAATCGTTAAGGACTGGCTAAAGGCAGGAGGTCAGAGTTCTCTCTTAAATCCTGTTTTTGCAGGAAACATGCAGGGGCAGTGTTTTTCTACTCTCAGGGCAAAGGACCATTTTAATATTTGTTAGTACCATCCCTGCCATCCTCTGAAGCTTCAGAGTAAAAGTTCTGGGGAGCTATGACCAAAGGGTTTAACTGAGAGGCTGTAGTGAAAGAAAACAAAGAGACTCCAAGGAACCTGTTGTTACTTCATGCCTTTTGGAAATCTTCAGTTTTGTTAAAGGTTTCGGAAGTAGCTGTAACCACGGTCATTACTTTTCAAGATATTGGTGAAAATGTCCAGTATAAGGCTTACCCTTCCAGACCTTCAGATTAACCCTTAATTAATTAGTAGTGTTTAGTGAATTCTGTAGTTCATGAGTTTCTGGAATATTAGGGAGTTGCTGAGAAGATGTGGTGAGCACAACTGTATCTTTCTTGTATTTTGAGATACAATTTCCAGACCTGCTGTTCACAGATGTTTTTAAACATGGCTCATACTTTTATTCATAATCCTCACTCACGAGCAGCCCGATGAATGTCAAAGGGATTACACAGGCACAGACAGACGTGGAGCAGAAGTCAGCAGTCTGGTGTGGAGGCCAGAGATGGCATGTGAACACATTTTCAAACAGAATTGGCCCAGGAGTGGGGAACTACAGCTCCTTCTGAGAGCCATCTGCGAGAAAACAATTCCAGCTCCCAAAAAATTCCAAACTCACCGAGATTTGGCTTGATGTTATACTTTGCATCCCAGCAAAATACTGCAGATAGGAGGATTGGTTATATATTATTACTTCGAGAGAGAACATCTTTTGGGTCCCCTAAGTTTCTGCTGGCATCCTGACTCTAATTTGGAAACAAATAATACAGAGCGCACGCTATCCTTGAAACATTAGAGATCCTTAGTTTAGAAGATAACAGCTTCAGTCTCATAGTTTGTATTTCATCGGGTTTTGAAGTGGTATGTTAGTTTCATCTTTATGGGGGAAAAAAAAGCTCTTTATAGACAAATTAATATGCCTGTGCCAAAACTAATTTGTGCGACACTAGTGATCAGTTTCATGGCCATTGTGGAAAACCCCCTCATTTTAGTGAGAAGAGATGGAAGTGTGCTCATACATCCTATGTGGAAGGGGAGATTACATGAAATTTACTGGAAAATCAGAGTTTATAAATGCTGAAAGTAAGTCCCACTTCTAATTTTTGCTCTTGCACACCCAGTACTGAAGTCATACGATTCAAATGTGAAGAACAATATGGTATTAAAATACAGAAATCGAAGTCTCATTCTTGTATGTATAGGATCTCTCGTTCATACCAGACTTGGTGTCTTTCCACTCCTCTTGCTTTGTTTTTCCAGTCTGATTGGACAGTGTTTGCCTGTTTACCAGGTGAAGCTGTGCTCAGCACTAATTCGTTAGCCAAGAAGAAAACAGAGAGCTATTTTCACGTGTCCTCTTCAAGCTCATTGCCAAATGCTCCGTTGCACTCTGCTTTATTTCAGCTGTGTTAATAACATTGTATATGCTGACCAGTTTGGGGGTTTGTAGAAATCAAATTCCGCATGTTGATCTGGGGTAAACTTAAAACGATGGACAGAATAGATACTGAGAAGTTTCTGTTGGTGATGTAGTGGTCTTTAGGTTGCAGTTAACATTGACTGTATTAAATAAGATAACCTCTCATAAAATACTGTTAATAACCTATGACGATACACTGTTTGTTATCTTGTATCTGTATGTAATTCCCCTGTTCTTCCTAGATGCGTTAGTCACTTACTCGGACCAGTGAGTCTTATTGTGATACCTAAAAAGATTGTTGTATCTAGAATAACTAACAATTAATGATTGTGCTGAAATATAGTGATGGAGGAGAGGAAGGAGATGATGTAGTTTATGGTACTTAAAAAAGGAGGCTGCAATGAAATGGGTCAAGCTTTCTCTTGAGTCTCTTATGTGAAGTGAACGCAAGTAGTTGATTTAAGATTTTCACTGTTATATTAAGTGCATGCAACTTTGAAGACTAATGGCTAATTTAGGAGCCAGGCTAGAGTTAGTCCAAAGAAAAATACTCATAATACTGAGGACCTGGTGGTCATGCTGTTTCCACCAACTGTTATATTCTTCAGAGCTGCTCTTACTGTGCTGTACTACTTACACAGACTTAACTAGTGACATCTTCGTTCTTTCCCAGGACTTGCAGTCTTTTATCTGTAGCTACACCAGTTTCCAGAATATGTTTATATTTGTATTTAGGGTCAACATAGAGGTCTTCAACCATCCCAAGACAGGAGTTGCTCTTTCTTACCGGTATTTTGCATTTCTAGCCCGCTGTAAATCGGTGTGTATACAAATTTGTTGCAAAAGATGTCACAAATGTGCTTCTCTGCTATAAGTGCCCAGAAAAGGGCTTAAAGTCAGGAGTGAGGATTTGTGGGGCTGGTCCTTGGTGCATCCCTTCCCTATATAGCCTTCAGACACTTCAGAAAATATCTGGAAGCCAGTGGGGCTGAAACAGAGCTCTTAGGTAGTGACTGAATAGAACTTTTGAGTTGACTTGGATTGCTTCTGCAGGTTCAAGTGTAGGGTTCACTCCTCGAGCAGTTGCGGTTGCCCTAGAAGGTACAGTCGTCGTCGCTTACTGTAGACATATGTCAAGAATTTAACAGGCATTCGTGGTTACCTTTCATTCATATATGTAAGTACAGTGACTTAAAATTGCAGGTAGCTTTGGCAGGGGGAGCATGGACAATTACTTACCTCTTGTTTGAGAGATATGTTTGATTCCTTACTTTGCTCTGAAACATGCCTGCACTTAATTTCAGCAGCATGTCAGCGTTTTCTGGACTCCTTAACATCATCATCCCTGTGAAATGAATGCCATTCCAGATACACCTACGGCTTAATGCTTTAGAACAATATTTCTGCTTATGAATCACGGTTGCTATAGTTTAACAATAAGAAACAAAAAAACCCCGTGAAACTTCTTATGACCTTCAAGTATGAACTTCAGGAGGAAAAAATGTTTCTGGAATATAAAAGTACTTGAATTATCCAGTCTGATTTCCATCCTTAAAGTTCTGTCAAACTACTCTTTGTGTTCATGGAGAAACATTAAAAATAAAATGGCTTTGGTCTTCTGTGTTAAGAAAGCTTTTTATTGGGCTCTGCAGCTGTAAAGAACTTCTCTTACGAGAAAATTGATGGCACTTACATGACACAACTTGAATGTGTAATCTTAATTCAGTGATGTGAAAAGCATGTTAATAGCTAGGCTGCAGTCTTCTGCAATATTGCTGCAACCCCAAAAGAAAATAACTTGGTAGGGTTTGTTGGAAGTAATATCTGCCTTGCACCATGATTATAAATGCTCTTAAGCATATGTTATGCCTCCATAAAACCTTGTCGATTAGAACGAGTGTCCACTTTGATATATCTGTAAATGGAGCAATAAGCTAAAACATGTAGATCAGACTAGCTGTGTTTTCACGTACGTGGTTGTTGTTGCCTTAAAGGGAATGTAGAATCAGCTTTAGGGGGAACACGTTGCAAAAGCCGTTGTTTAATTACTTCCGGTAAAACTCACTTTTGCAAGACTTCTTTCAAAAGCATATGTAAAACTTTTGCATTGATGGACAAAACTATGTATTTTTTGTTTATACTCCCAAGCATTTTTAATGGATGTGTCAATTTAAAATCTTGCTGACTATGGTATTGAAGCCAGGCTGTGTCTTCTAATAAAATGAAATCCATCTTGTAACAAAATGCTAGTTTGTGGAATTTCCACATAAAATGTTAGCTGTTTCAAGGCGTGATTGACTGCACATTTCACCTTGATTAACTTGCAGGAATGCACAGAAGGCAGCAGGCAGGGTAATAGGCAGTGTTTTGCAATACATGCTGTTTCCCTAATCTCAATATAAAGGATTATTTTATTCATTTGCATTCTGATTATGGAATCCAGAATCATGCTTACTGCCTGCATCTGAAATAAAGGAGCTGATGTTGCTATCAAGCTTATGCAGCTATCTATGGAAGCACGCAACGTGAAGTTCTCAGTAAATTCTTGAATATCAGTATTATCTTTTAACACAATTTCTCCTTTATGTGGCGTGACTATAAAGCTGTTATAGTCCTTCAAGCTATTTGTTATGAATATTGAAACACTTTATTTTCTTCACTGTGTTTCACTGTGAGACTAAGGAAAAGTAGCAGGGGAATGCCAGGTGGAAACTTAACCTCCAACAGCTTGCAAACTGCATGGAGTTCTGTCTCCATATCCTCTTTTCTTGTATCATTTTGCTGTTGAGAGAAGTTGCTGGAATGAAATTAAGGTGACATCTGATGTTGGCCTCTTCTTCAGAAGTTAGGGTGAGCCACTCGATGCCTCATGTGCCACTGCTTTCACTGGCAGTTGCATCCGTGGTGTGTTTATAGACGGGGTGTTGGGGGAATACCAGTTTGGAGACTGCTGGGTTAGCTCCCTGATAGCTACTTGATAGCATCACCATATCCAAACTGGCTGTCTGGAAATGCTGAAATTCAGTATCTGAAATTGGATAACCTCGTCCCCTCAACAACAAGGAAAGGGTGTGCCTGATGAGAGTACTACCACAGTATTTTAGATGGTTGTTTTGATATGCACGAATGATGTGGCCCTTGAAAAGGTAGGTTCTGGCTGCTTGCTCCTGCTGCCTTATAATGGCACAAGTTGAGTTTTCATCTGGCTCAATTCCCTGATCTGTCCTATTGTAAAAACAATTTTCTCAGCGTTAAGGAGAGAATGGGGAGCAAGCAGTTGGGGATGCAGGGGGAGTTGAGACCTCTTTTTGGTGGCTGACTGCGTGGTTGTAGCATAGTTGTGTTTTAAAACTTCAGCTGACATCATATCTGTGTTGGAATACATGGGTGTAAACTCTGTAACTGTGTACTGGAGTTTAAGGAAGGTAAACAGAAAACATTGCGTTTTGAGTTGTATCCCTTCTGAAATCAATGCCCAAAGCTTTAAATATTGTATATTGGACTACTGTTTAAAAGTCGACAATGCGCTTTTGAACTGGTTCTAAAAATATCTTTTTGTGATCCCAGATGTCTATTACTTCATACCTTCACTTAGGGCCTTCATCTGCCAGTCCTCAAGTCTGGAGTTGGTACGGTACAGCAGTACAGATTAAAGTCAGATGTTCTTTCATCTTTAAAACTTAACTTCCTTGTTAGGGTGGAAGAGTCCCACAGACATAGGAAGGAAATTGCATAGAAGAATTCTGGATAACTTTATACTTCCGAAAAGAGAGCCTGCTCACAAAAATGTGAGATGGTGCACCTATGCCAAGTTACTAGTTTGTAGTAATGATGGGAGAAGATCGCTTCCTCTTGCATAGTGGGCTTTTTTTTTTATGAGAATCTTTCTGTTTATGAAATTCATAGTTCAATCCTCAGTCTTCCAAAACCAACTCTGATAATCAAGTAAATAATACTATTTCCTTTGAAGAGATCTTTCAAAGTCCCACGATACCAGAACATGATGCGAAAAGGACAGGAAGTTTTCTGTCATGTTCTGGAAGAATCAATTATGTTGGTTAAACAGTTTGTTAGTGTGAAATAACGCAGCTTTTTAAGAAGTGCCCACCTTGTTGTGCCATCCTTTCATGAGTGAAACCTGATGTGCCTGTCTCTGTTCACGCATGCATTTAACATGCTGCACGAAATAAAGGATGTTTCAGAATAAACTATGCGGAACTTAAACAGTTGCTTATTTTATGGCTTAAAATGTGTTGGAAGACAGGTGAGAGTACTGATTCATTTGATCTTTTTGTTTGTTTCATGAAGTGAGACAGATTTTGTGTTAGAGCTTATGCTTCTGTCTGTGAATTTAAGGTAGCGCTGCATGGGTTGCATTAAGATTTTGTTGTTGGTGCTGTTTTTGAGTGTGAAAACAATTAAAGTCTTTGAGTTTGGTTGTGTTAGTGATTTCAGCCTTCATCCTGGATGTTTTGTTTCTTTGCTTTAAACTAGCTATACTCTCACGTTGGGTAAGGGTGTGGGTAGTATCCAAGATGACAGATGTAAAACTAGAATGATGGAAGTTCAGATGCTTCACCATGCTCCTCAAAAAGGCCTGCTTGGGGTACTGTTGGTTCACCTGTGCTTATCTCTCTTTTCTTTCTAGAATATGGTATCAAGTTTTCGTGTTTCTGAGCTACAAGTGTTGTTGGGGTTTGCTGGACGTAATAAAAGTGGGCGGAAACATGACCTCCTGATGAGGGCACTGCACTTACTGAAGAGCGGCTGCAGCCCAGCAGTTCAGATAAAAATCCGAGAACTCTATAGGCGTCGGTACCCAAGGACGATTGAAGGACTTTCAGACTTATCGTCTATAAAACCTGCGGTTTTCAATTTGGACAGTAGTTCCTCTCCTGTCGAGCCTGACCTGGCTGTTGCTGGCATTCACCCACTCCCTTCTACTTCGGTCACGCCTCAGTCTCCTTCCTCGCCTGTCAGTTCTGTGCTCCTCCAAGACACTAAGCCCCACTTTGAGATGCAGCAGCCGTCCCCTCCGATTCCACCCGTTCATCCCGATGTTCAACTGAAAAGCCTACCTTTTTATGATGTACTTGATGTGCTCATAAAACCTACAAGTTTAGGTAAGTGTTTAATAGCTGTGCAGGTTGCTTAATTCATGAACTAGGTGTTGCTTATGACAGTACTAAGTCCAGACTTAAATGGCTTTTTGCAGCTGGGGAAAAGTGGAAACTCCCTTCCCTTCTCATCTCTACCCTTGCCTTCTCTTCCCCACTTGTCCCCAAAAGTGCTAAGCCACGCTTCAGAAAATAGTGTTCTCTTTTTGTAAATACTATATGATTAAATTGAGTATTAAATAATATAATAGAATAGTTCAGTTGGAAGGTACCTACAATAATCATCTAACTGCCTGACCACTTCAGGGTTGACCGAAAGTTAAAGAGTAATAGTTAAGGGCATTGTCCAAATGCCTCTTAAACCCTGACAGGCTTGGGGTATCGACCACCTCTCTAGGAAGCCTGTTCCAGTGTTTGACCACCCTCTCGGTAAATAAATGCTTCCTGATATCTAGTATGAACTGCCACTTCTGGCTGAAAGGGTTGGACCTGAAGTCTCTACCTGGTACAAGTGAGGAACACATCTGTCAAGGCCAAAGGAAAAGGATTTCAGGGTCAGTAATTAATAAGTTGCAACAACATAAAGAGAACAAATTGACTGGTTTGTTAGTTTATGCTTCTCTCACTGCAACAGTTCTGCAGGTTCTGACATAGGGCACTGAAATGGAGCTTTGCTGTACAGATCACCTGTGTTGTACTCGGATTAGTGAAGGTTTCTCAGCCTACAGGTTGTTGCCATACTGCATGTTAAAATGTAGAGTGGACCTTTGTCTTCCAAATAACCTGAAATCTCAGTTTAGCTTCTTCAAACACCTCGCTCTTAAACATATTTAATTATTTGGAAATATGTTGTGTTCTGTCTTGAAATTCAACCTGTCTTACCTTACATGGTAGAAAATGTTCCCTAACTGTTTAGTAATATTGTTTAGAAACACTTGAGCATTTTGCAAGCCATTTGCATCCTTTTAAACATTTTAGTTTCTTAACTGGTAATAGAGCCTTTTAGGCTGTGACTTGTACCTCAGTGAGGCATACACTGATCATCGCTCATCCTCCAGTACCTAAACCAGCAAACATTACTAACAAGCATTATTTACAATGTCTGTTGTCACTTGTTTGTGTGTTGTGACACCCTGTTAGAGAAGAGTTTAATATCGAGCCCGCGCGTTGGTACGATAGCTGCTGCGGTGCTGGACAGCTTGGTGGCTCATGCTGCCGTTACCTTTACAGAGATAATCTGTCAGTGCCACCGTGTCCTGGCTAACTCCCGCTTACGTTCCTGTGCGCAATAACTGAGTATCTTAACTAGCTTCCTAAATTATTCTGTGTTATGGGACAACTGTTGGCTCATAGTTAAATCAGACTGGTTGCCAGCCACGTAGTCACTCTGTCCCATATAATGCAGTGTGTGCTCTGCATTATATTTCTGCGGTGCAGTTACCTTTTGTTTCCTGGTCAATGACATCTAGAGGTGGCAGTGATATGCTAGAAACTTCCCTAACAGCTGTTTTCCTCAGCTTTGGAAATGATCCTTTTTTTCCTGAAAGGAGAATCTTCCTTAGGGGTGTCACCATGTTACAGTTAGAGCTGCATGAAAATTCCTCTTTCCCTGGAGGACTGTAGGCTCTTTGTTGCATGCTGCCCAGTTTTCAGAGGAGTGAGGATTATTCAGTCCTGTAACATTGGGGTCCTCTTAGGACATGGGCGAGGCGGACAAGATTAATTTAACTGAGTACTTGCTTGCCTTCAAACTCTTTCCAGAGCATGGTACCTGAAGGTGGCAGCAGCCAGAGCTACAACTCAGATCTGTGTGAGGAGGAGCGGGGAAAAGAAATGTGGGAATGGCTTGATATGCAAATAATGGGCCCTTCTGATGTTAGAAGAATATGAACATTGGCTGAAAATCACTCTTAACGTGGATTCATGAGCAAATTTGGAAGTCAGGCTTCCTTTAATATTTTTAGATTTATATGGATCGCTTATAGTCCCAGTTAGTAGACCTGGGTGATTGGGACATGGAACGAACAAGTTTTGTGTGTTTTGAGAATTAAGGATTCAGAAACCGAATAGGCAGGTAGGTCAGAGAGCTAGGAGTATAGTCTGCTTCACTGCTACTCTTTAAAAGGGATGAGGATAGGTATTCTTTTGCACTAATATGAGAACACAAGTGTAGGTGTGGGGTTTAGTTTTAACCCACACTTATTCAATAACAAAATATTTCCATGATCTTTTTTACACATGCTCAAGTATTATTTTAAAATATAACATGCTGTCTATCGTGTGTATGCACATACATGCACAGTGTAGCTGTTTTGAATTGTTTGAGGAACTCTGTGTGTGTGTTTGCACCTAGGTTCTTTTTTGTGTTTGTGTCCTTTTTGTGTGTGCTTTCTGGGCATAGAGATCACCTCTGAATGTCACAGTGCACAAGACAGTCTAGCTCTTCCAAATTTGCCTGGTTTAGTTGTGCTACTTTTGCATTTGTCCTCCTTGCTGGTTACTTTAAACTGTCGGACAAGTCCAATCTATCTTTATTTCAGGTCAAGATTTCTAACTTCTCAAGTTGAAAGAAAGTAGAAAAGTTACATGTACATACTATGAACCCTTAATACTAAAATATTACTGTTTTCCATCACTGAGAGACAAGTAGGATTCTGATATGAAAGTTGTATTTGTTTATTTTCTTGCCAAATGCTACTGAGGGACAATCCCCAGACATGAAGTCTAGCTGGCTTCTCTGGCGTTAGGGGGTGTGCTCCTTCCCTTCCTCCCCAAAGGCTTAGTTACCTTTAGCTTTTTCTGAATTGAGTAATTTTCCAGCTGTCCATTAATAACTCCTGGTGCACATTCTCTTCTTGTAGTACACTAAAATAGTTGTAAACATCTTCTCTGTGGTACTTTTTGTCAGGTATCCAGTGTTATATTTTGTTGTGTGTTTGTTTGAACCTCTCTCCCTTGGGAGAAAGGATTATAATGTGGCTTGCCAAGCTTCTTTAGTACTGAAGTGTAATGTGATATTAAGCCATCTGAATATAGTTGAATGAATGATTTGTTCCATTGCTTTCCTGTTGACAGTTATATGCAGTTCAACAACAATTTGATTATATTAAGTGACTTGTGCCTTGTTCCAGGAAAGACTCAATTGCAGATCCTGTTTTAATCAATGACTTTAATCACCATGGTTAAACCTCTTTTCTGTCTCTCTCTTTTTTTCTAGTACAGAGCAGTATTCAGAGGTTCCAAGAGAAGTTTTTTATCTTTGCTTTAACACCTCAGCAGGTCAGAGAAATCTGTATTTCCAGGTAAGAAGTAAGAGTGTGGTGTAGCATAGGTAAACTTTTGCAAAATTCCAGGAGAAAACGTGGTTTTTTTTGGTTTGTTTTATACATCATATAAGCTTGCAGATGCAGAGTGATAATCCTCACCGAAGTGACGCTGAGTTTATCTGTTCTGTTTTCTTCAGGAACTACTGTGCGCTGAATTTATGTGCAGTTGGGGTAAATCCTACGCCACTAAAGAGTTAACAATTACTCGGTTCCAAATAATTGTGACTGTTTAGAGAGGTGGTAAGCTTTTCTTCCCTGCATGTTTCCTGGCTGCAGGAATGGAAGGCTGCTTTTATCTTTGTCCCAGGGTTCATGTTGTTGCAAGACCTATGGTGTAAACCAAGAGAACTCACGGGGTTTTTTCCTCTCTGTCAACATCATACTTTATTGTTACTATAAACTCTTGACAGAGGATGCTGATCCTGAAGTCCTGCTTAACTTGCAGTAGCTAAACAGAGGTGTTGCTCATGAGACTTGTTCATAGCTCAGTAAAAGAAAAATAGGAGCAAAGTTTAGTGATGTTGAGCAGGTGTGCCAGTTCTTTCTGCATATGACTGGAATATGAGATCTTCTGTCTAAATGGGTACTTCTCTTTTTCTTTCTCTTTGTCACAGGGACTTCTTGCCAGGGGGCAGGAGAGATTACACAGTCCAAGTTCAGCTAAGGTACCTTTTTCCTAGTGTTCCCTTGTAACTTCTTAATTGGCAAATGAAACATAAGTTTAGATGTTTGTGGGGACATATGAATGTGGTGACACTTGAAAATGACGCTTTCTCTTTTTGGGGATATAGGTTATGCCTAGCAGAGACAAGCTGCCCTCAAGAAGATAATTACCCTAATAGTTTGTGTATTAAAGTGAATGGGAAGCTGTTTCCATTGCCGGTAAGCTTGTTTGTACGTATTTGTGGCTTCCTTGTGACTTGCGGTGTGTGTGCTTTTTCTGTAATGTTAGCTTGCTAAAACAATCAAGCTGTTATCACTCAAATTTCTCTAGTTTCTAATGTTAGGCATGTGGTTTCTACATTTGCTGTGTGAGAGCGCCATTACTACTATTAATCGTGTTACGGCCACTGCATGGATTAATTGTGTTTTTAGCCACCTATAGCAAACCTCATCTGTTGCAGTTAACACAACAAAATATCTCAAAACTAAACCAGTGGCTGCATGGGGAATCCTCTTCATAGGTCTTTGAACTGAGTTTATTTGACTTGATTGGTAGCAGCTCTTGCTGTAGGGGCTATTTATATTTGTGATTGGCTTGAGTTCCTTCTTGTTATGAGGGAATGGTATCGCTTTCTTGCGTACAAGTTTGTACACTGCTTTGCATCTGTCTGGTTAGAGCAGAATTCATTGCGGGGATGAAGAACAGACACATTTTAGAGTTCCTAGCATTTGCTGATACTGGAACAGAACAGTGTTGGCAGTCACATGCTTTACTGGTGTCTGATGCTGCAAAAGTTAGTATGGAGGCAGGGTCACCTCAAGTTTGAATATATACAAAAAGGGAAAAGCATTCACGTTATTCTTGAAAAAAATCTCTGGAACGGGTATCTCTGTATGGTAGAACAGAGATAAACTCTTACACAACCCATTCTGAAGTAGTTCTGGAAGCTACAGAAGATGAAAAAAGTAGTAGTACAGAGGTTTTTTTTTTCCCAGCAGTGGGTTTGTAAAAATGCTGTGTGGAGAGAGGAGGTGTGAAACCTCTTTTTCAGAATGTTTGTCACCTTCTTGGCGTGTAAGATGTCTTGTCCTATACCCTCCCTCCTGCCATATGCAACCATGACTTCTTTTTTGCCTATACTCAGCTTAAATGAGACTCTCTAGCTTCTCTTCCCCCTGCTTTTTTTAACCATTGCATCACTATTCTTCTATCTGTCTTCAGTGTGTAGGAGAATTTCTTTCATATGTTTTCTGGTCGGTGTTTTCTGCAAATGCCAGTTACGTTCTCTGTGATAAATTTGAGGATTTTCTCCTTTCTTCTGCAGATTGTCTTCCTTTTCTTTAAGCAACCCACCAAAAAGAATTGGATCTGATGTTATCCTGTGGACATCAATGTCTGCTGATTCTCAGTCTTGCTAATACAGTTTACGCCCTGCTATGCTGTGTTATGCTATCCATTTTGTGTGGATACATTTTGCATAACGTATGTCACAGGCGTAGCAAAAATTGTTTGTAATCTTGGATTATTGCTTTGCGTTAGATCTAAATCCCATAGGTTCTTCCTGCCCATCATAAGATGACTGTTTAATCTGTCCAGCAGAAACTTTAGGTGAGAAAGTGAATAAATGACAATTGCCTTGGCAACTTCCTTTCCTCTCCTCCTTCAGTATGAGCTGAATGACAAATACAGTCTCAGTCCGAGTGCACCTGCAAACACTTTTTGTTGATTTGGTCACTGACTGCATCCCGCCGGTGGTTCCTTTCTGTTGCAGGAAATGTAAGACAACTTCTTTTCCTCAAAGACCGCTATTGTCCAACTCATTAGTGTTGGTGTTAGGTAATTAATCAGTGATGCCAGCCTCTGTTGCCAACTTGTACACTTTCTAAGTGAGTACTGTTCTGTCTTTTCCCTGGTATAGCAGTTCATGCCCCTGCAGATGTCTGTAAATTATTCTTGGTCATCTCCTTGGCTGCAATCCTTACGAGAAACTTCAGAGAAAGGCTGCCAGTGTGCCAGTACTGCTGCAGGTTGTGCCAACTCATGTTAACACGGTGTTTTCCTGTATTCCTACAACAGTCTGTGTCCTCCTCTTATAGTGTTGGTTCTGACTTAAAAGGAGTAAACGTAGAGCCTTGCATGCTGGTGTCTTGGCAAGTAACAAGGTTTTTGCACATCATGCACTACAGCAGGTGTTTCTCCTGTTGACTTCTCTTGTAGGCAAGACAAAACACGAAAGTCCAAAAAGGTAATTTGTTTTTCTTCTTGGGGGATCTCCATAGACCACTGCAGGTCTTTTTCAAAGGGCAAAATCAAGTATGTCAGGGCAGGTTGGAAATAGGCAGATAGAAGAGCAGTCACACTTGCTGTCGATAGATTTTTCTGGCTATAGCAGATTCCAGCTGCTTTGACTAATATGGTTCTTGCAAGAAGTGTGGCAGACTTAAAGACCCAAATAATGTTGGTGCACGTGCTAACCACTAGAATTGGCAGCCTAACTAAACAGCGCTAGACCGTGCTGGGTGCGATAGGCAAGCAGAGTGCTCTTTACCTAAGTCCTGGAAGGCTAGGAAGGGACGGTTTTAAAAAGTGTTCTAGGAGTACAAGATTGAATCTGATCTCAAGGTCATGGCTCTGTGGAAGAAAACATAAAAGCTTGACTGAAATGAAGCACGTGCGCTGCAGAGTCTGTCTCTAAAAAAGGAAAAAAAGAAAAGCTGGGAAATATAAGAGAACTTGCATCCTTGCTCTCTTGAAAGCGAGGCAGCTTCATTTTAGGTTGGAGACCAGCAGGATTATTGTGGCTGGTACAGTTTGTGTGGAAGTACTCTCCTAAATATTGCGGGGATGGTGTGTTCATCCACATAAGCTCATTATAAAGTCACCATAGTAGAGAAAGGCCTGCTACAGCAAAGCAGCTAGGATATATATGCTCTATAATGGCTGCAGCTGTTACGTCTGATTAAAGAAATGGCAAATCATTCATTCTTTTAAATGTGAAATTGTCAGCAGTCTTGATACATCTGCTGCCTCTGTGTTCTGTGATAAAGCAGACATGGTAAAGTTCCTAATAGCTACTGGGTCACTCATCTGGGGTAAGAACCATTTTAGAGAGAGTTCTTCAGCAATTGCTGTCTGCCACTCTGGCCTGGCAGGCCTGCCCGTAGAAGTTCTGAGACTCTATACTGTCACTGCAAGCAGGAGTCTGGTCTGAAATTAATAAAGGGCAGTGGTGAGGCACAGCCAGGGCTTGGTTGTCAGGTGAAACATATGGACTAGTAATAGAGCTGCTTTGGAAACCTAGGAAATGGTGTGACAACTATCGAGTCCTCCTTGGATTCAAGGCAGTGATTATCCTGTGGTATACTTGGCTAGTGAGCGGAAGAGGCTATTTCTGGTTTTTATTTTCAGACTTAGTGTCTCTCAAAGTAACTCTTTTTCCAAGCACTAGGCTGTGAATGTGTGTGTTTCTCTGGGTAAAAAAAAAAATGTGTGTTTTTCCCAGCATATCCTTTCTGAGAGAGTTTCTTATATAGAACAACACTGTCTTGAACTAAACAAAATCTGGCAGTCAGTTCTGTTCAAGACAGAGGGGTGCAATCTCTTATTGGCATCCTTCTGGTGCAGGATGAGTTTTTGAGATGAGTGGACTGCAGGCTGTCTGTGTGAGCTCAAACCAGAGATTCTCCGAGTTCCTGTTGCAGACTGGCTCGCTTTCATAGCGACAGATGTGGGGTGAGATGAATAAGCTGCAGTTAGGCCATGTGCTCCTTCACATAGCACAAGTACTTTCTGCTCATGATGTGCTGGAGAGTATGTGCTTGCCTAGAAGCAAAAGGGAACCGGATGGCTCCCGATTCAATTTGCAAACATCATATAGGAAATAAAACTACAGAGAAAAACAGTCTAGGTTATGAAATTCTTCAAAGCTGAGTAAACGAGTTTATTTTGTTTCTGCAGACAACAGCAAAACCCATTAGCTGTTAAATACAGCTGATATTCCATGCACAGCACTTCTTCAGGGGCCTTGGCGGAGTACAGATAACAAGCTGTTGCTGTGGGGCTAGGTGTAGTTGGTATGAGGCAAAGCAGACGCCAAGGAGATGTGGAGCTCTTGGAACAAGACTTTACTGTTTCTTAAATAGAATCAATGAAGTGTTTTCCAGGTGTGAAACACTGAATTAACTCCTCATGACTTGCTGTGTTTGTCACTAAGGCTGTATCCCTGGATTGTTCCGTGCTCTTTCTTTCAGTGGGGTGGGGAAAAAAGGACAAAGCATCAACATTGCTTTTTATTCTTCCAGTGAACTCACCTGGACCAAAACTGCTGCCTTTTCCGCCTTTTCCACCTTTTCAGCACTTCTGTGAAACCACTTTAAAAACAAAAAATGCTTTAAAATTGTGGTTGACTTACAATATTAGACTGTCAAAGACTGGTATTTCTCAGAGTAAGCGTAGAACTTACTCTTCAGCTTAGAGAGCCTCTAGGTTTACATCGTTCCCATAGATCTGTTTAAAACTAACAAGTCTGTTTCAGCAGGTTTCAGAGTAAGCAGGGAGACTTGGTAACGCTTTCCTTGTCCTTTCTTCTCATAGGGATATGCTCCACCGCCAAAAAATGGAATTGAACAGAAGCGACCTGGGCGCCCCTTGAATATAACATCTCTAGTTAGGTTGTCGTCAGCAGTGCCAAACCAGATTTCCATTTCCTGGGCTTCTGAAATTGGAAAGGTAAGCTGATGTTCTGTAGGATGTGGAAAGTTGTCTAAATAACCTCATCTAGCGTTCCTTCTTCCCCACTGCCTGATGTTGCTGGCAAGGCACGCACCGGCAAGTGTTTAGTGCTGGGTGGCTGAACTTACTATCAGAGCCAGGAAACAAAGTTTCCTCTAGAAGTATGGTAGTTTACAGTAACATATATAAGATTTGCATACAGGTGGCAAAGACTTCCTTACAGAATTCACGTTAGAAAGCCCTGCCATTAGGGGTTGCCTGAAATGTGTGTCAAAAATACCAAAATCTTTGCGATGTAAATAGTACAAAACAGTTCAGACATGACAAAATAACACTTTTCCATATCTGTTGTAACTGTCCATTGGAGAAGGCTTTTTAAACTGACCACATGTGCCAAGGCTGTGGGGGTGGAGACAGGCATTTCCTTTCAAGGTTTTTGTATTTTCTAACCCAGTAATACTAAGTAGTTTTACAAAAGCAATTTTTATTTCATAGGAAGAACTGGTTAATGGATATTTCCATCTCTGTTCTTTTGAGATTCCTTGTTTACATGAAAATAGCCTCTCTATGAGTTGATTTAAAACTGTACTTGCAAATAAACCAAAACAGGGGTGGAATTTCCAGCTTGGAAAGCTCTTAGATGGCAGGTTGCTGGGAAGGGTTTACTGGGGAGGTGTCAGGCTGCTGGGGCTTGATGGATCTCGACCATGCTTGGTTGGACCAATGTTGTGGGGGGGGTATGTGTGTTTGTGATGCAGGATATCTGAGCAGTGTGTGCTTTCTTACAAATGAAGAGTATTCCAGGAAGCTTGGGTGACTTGAGGGAGAAGTGACTCAATGTGGGGAAGGATGGAGGGCTGGCGAAAAAAACAAGATAATTGAAGCCTTTTCATAATGCAGTTCTAAACTTCACGGAAAGCTGCAGTGGGGGAAAAGCATGCTAGACTTCAGGTGATAAAGGAGGTGGTGACTAAAGTGTGATACCTGTTGCTTTCTAGTGCCTGCAGTCATTAATCATAGTTTAAAAGGAATTATCCTTTAAAATGGCTGCATGGCTGTTTAGACCCTATGTTTAAACCCTATGGATTTACTAAAGAAAGGGAGAGCGTGAGTAATTTCTGAATTCTTCCTAGGTTTAAATAGCTGTTGCAGCAGCCCTTTCAGCTGTTGGCAAGTCAAGAACTACTTACTCCTTGATCTGTGGCTAGTTGTGTATATCCTTCTGGATTCAATTATCACAGTAGCTTACCTCCTGCTTTTTTTCCTTCAAAATCAGAATCGGTGGACCTGAGACACCATATGTTTCAAAGTGAGATTTCAGTATAAACTTTTATACACTAAAATTTAAAAAAAGAAATTGGAGACAAAGCTCATGTTCAGAAAATAAAAGGGCAGTGCTGACAGCAAAGTTTTTTTTTTTTTTCTAAAACAGAGGTGGGGGAAAGATCTAAGCCATTGCTTCCCAATCATAAAGCACAAGAATCCTGAAATGACTGCAGGGTTATGTGTGGTCTTGGCCTCTCCTGCTGACCCCTGCTTTCTTCCTCCCCTGTATCTGCCAAAATATATTCTCATGGAAGCAGATGAATTGGAGGTTGTCCCTGCACTCCCCCTGCCCCGAGAGGTAAAGTGAGTTCACTGCTTTAATGTTGGTGCACTGCTCTAAGTATCAGAACCCACATAGCAGCCGTCGCTCTTCATCCTCTAAATGAGACCCTTGGGGACAGTGAGGGGTGTCAGTGGGTGCACATGGTAACGGCTTTGCTGGAGCGTGTCCAGAGAAGGGCGATGAAGCTGGTGAGGGGTCTGGAGCACAAGTCTGATGAGGAGCGGCTGAGGGAGCTGGGGTTGTTCAGTCTGGAGAAGAGGAGGCTGAGGGGAGACCTTATCGCTCTCTACAACTACCTGAAAGGGGGTTGCAGAGAGGTGGGTGTTGGTCTCTTCTCCCAAGTGACTAGCAACAGGACTAGAGGAAATGGCCTCAAGTTGTGCCAGGGGAGGTTTAGGCTGGATATTAGGAAAAATTTCTTTACTGAGAGAGTGAAGCATTGGAACAGGCTGCCCAGGGAGGTGGTGGAGTCACCATCACTGGAGGTGTTCAAGGAACCTGTGGACGAGGCATTGTGGGACATGGTTTAATGGGCATGGAGGTGTTAGTTGATGGTTGGACTTGATATTACAACCTTAGTAATTCTGTGATTCTGGCTTACTGGCATGTACTTGACTGACAGTGGAGGGCTTCTGAGCAAAGGAGACATTAATTCCATAGAGGTGGTAGGACTTGAGCCTATAGAATTCTTTCTGTAGGCAATAAACAGTGCAATGTATGGTCATTCTTTCAGGGGAAAAAAAATTATCCATTTTTCTTAGTGGTTTCCCACGCATTTAGATAACTTTATCTGCTCATCTAGGTAAGAGCTGGTTTTCCTATAGGTGGTAAAGGAGGAGCAGGGCAGTAGGTGTTCTTGTTCAAAATTCTTGTGTCAGTACCCAGACAGTATATGAGCCATAAGAAGGTGGCTGGCAGGAAATGGAAGAGACTGCAGGTTGTGTTTGTTACACAGATGAAACCATTATTATTCTGCAGTAGTGGGACTTGCAGTATTTTCTCTTCACTAGTGAGCTTGAAGAGAGAGTGAACACTGAACAAAAGCTGGCAAGTGGTGTGAATTAGGGAAGAGTAGTAAATGCTAGGGAAGGTGGCCAGCCTCAGCGGAGTGGCTATGGTGTAATGAGGCTTGGCTTAAAAGTGCAGAGCAAGCTAAAGAGAAGGTACAAAGAAACTGGTGCAGCTGTGTGTCATTTAAAGGTGTTGTGTTTGCACCTGAAAGAGCATTACTCTTTTCTTTTGTCTTGTGCTTATCTTTGAGCTCCCCACTAACAGATTGACACTGAAAAAAGGGATGGATTTAGGAGACAAACATTGAGAAGTTCTTTAAAGACTGTATGTATGAGAAGGTGTGTCACCAGCCTAAATCACCTTACCAAGAAAACAGCTCAGGTTGTCTCTTGGTTGTGGAGTTGTTATTCGTCTTAGTTAAGTCACAACTGGAGTAGGACAATTGGACTTGACTGGCAGGAGAATTCTGGCAGAGTACTGGAGACTCTCACAGTAATGAAGTTGTCTGTCAATGCTTTTCATAACTATTAAGGGAAAAAATTGGCATGTTTTTGTTTTTACTGTATGCTACAACAAGTGAAATAGTAACCTGTTGTCATAGTGGAAGTACTGTATGAAATCAATATTTAATCTTTAATCACTCTTTTTGTAGAATTACTCCATGTCTGTGTATCTCGTTCGTCAGCTCACTTCAGCTATGCTTTTGCAGAGGTTAAAAATGAAAGGTATCAGAAACCCCGATCATTCCAGAGCACTAAGTAAGTCAAATTAATTTGCCTGTCTGTACTTTTTGAGGGTGGCTGGTGGCTCTTTCAAACTAGAACTGGTAATACTTAAGGGATTTGCAGCATTTTGAAAAGCAAGTCGATGCCCAGAGTATCAAAGGTTCCCTTTGCTGTTGCTGCGGCATCATGCACTTTTTCAGTAAGGGTCCCTGAGCCGGTAGGGAGTCGCACCTAGGGATCCCTTCTGAAATGTTCTCATGGGAATGCCCTGAGCACCACTTACTGTGGTGGGCTGTGAGGTGCAGGTGGATGTCCTAAATTCTCTTCACTTGCATGTGATGCTGATTGTCTTTGTACCTCATTCACTGATGATTATTTTATTTATCTCTTCGCATGTTGGGTTGAGTTTGCTCTACTAACCATTGTGGCTGTTAGTGCATCTGTTGCATTTCAAATAGTCTTGTGATGCACAGTGTTTGCCACTTAACTAAATAGTGAAACTATTTTTGTTTGATATGGCTATGAACTGGTTTCCTAGATGCTTAATTTTTTTTTTTAGATGTACTGGTGAATCAAGATTAGCATTTCAAATAATGATGTCTGTGTATAACTTCTTAATTTATTTTGATAGTTAAAGAAAAACTAACTGCAGATCCTGATAGTGAGATTGCCACAACCAGTCTGCGGGTATCTCTGATGTGTCCTGTAAGTACAGCTGGAAGTTACCATACACAGATTTGTGTAGTCATCTATAGTGCAGAGCTGGGCTGCTTTTAAAAGGCCCCGCTTTAGGAACTTACCTGGTTTTTGGTTTATACTGATTAATGAATATAAAATAGGGGGGAGAAGGGTGCATCTACAAGCACCTGATTGTAGCAGCATTCAACCAACTATGGTTTAGAGCTGTGAATGCCTCAGTTGTAATGCAGTCAGAATCAAGTTGCTACTCGCCTGTATAGGGAGGAGTAATCTCATATATTGAGGCATTGAGACTAACTGGGCAGGGTGACAGACTAATTAAAGGACACAATGATAAATAAAACTTTGTATCTCCTCATCTTGGTGGTATTGCTTATACTGCCAGCTACTATAACAAAAAAAAATTGACCACCGGGTAACAAGGTAATGCTGCCTTGGGGTTTCTCTTCCCAGGTAGAAATTGGCCTTGTGTTTGTGACTGGTCTGTTAAGTCAAATGTTAAAATGGGTGTAATGCCATTCTGAGTCTGACATAACTGGAGCTCACAAAAACCCCTTGAAATATTTGGTTGAAAGAAAACAGTAAAGCAGGTGCTTCAGTAGGTCTTTTAATAAAAATAAAATCCTAGAAATAACATCGATGCAGGTCCATTAGAAATGTTTCTGACTGTTTTCAACTCAGTGAAGACTTTGAGGATGGCTTTGTTCCTTTAAGTGCACTGTACGTGCTTTGATAGGGTGGATTTGCCTGCAGTGACCTTAGCACTGGGCACCTCTGTAGTGAGAAGAGACAGTTACTTCACCGACTGCCTCTGATTTCATTGTTAGCCATCCAGGCCTGCTTCACTGTCTTCTGTTCTGACACTCTTTAAATGCATCTCCTGCAGCTGGGAAAAATGAGACTGACAATCCCATGCCGGGCTGTTACTTGCACACACCTGCAATGTTTTGATGCTGCTCTTTATCTTCAAATGAATGAAAAGAAGCCTACCTGGATCTGCCCTGTCTGTGACAAAAAGGCAGCTTATGAGAGCCTAATATTAGATGGGTAAGAGGCTGGGTTTGCAGATTACCCAATTACTTAAAATTTTTCATGATGTACTTGATAGCTACTTTTGTGACTTGAGGTTTAGCCATTTCATACTATTTTCTTTGTCAAAATACTTTAGGCTGTGAGGAATCATTAGACTCCATTAGTTTCTGTTCCCATGTAATGAACTATAAGTTTATCTCCTAACTGCATCATCAAACTCTTGAGCCTCAGCATATTGCCTCTGGAGAAATCCAAATGTGACATATAAGGATAGAGCTCCCTTTTGCGTGACCGTATCTCTGAAGCTATTAACTTCAAAATTTAACTTCTAAGTGATAAACAAGTGTCAAAATTGATTCAAAGGATGATGATTTCTGCTTCTGTCTGGGAATCTATGAATTGCAGTAATGTTGGAGTGGAATATGGGTAGGCTGGGATACTCTTTTAGGATTCGATGCCTGCGAAGGCTATAATTGCAGGCCTTCAGGTAAGATGAACTAGGGAGAGAGTACAAGCAGTGGGTCCAAGGTGATCATAATTAGCTCTTCAACTGTGTCTCCTTTTCACTTAAAATAAAAAATTTCACTTGGAGTAAAAAATGAAACCACTCAACTTTATTTTTCAGGCTCTTTATGGAAATCCTCAATGAATGTTCAGATGTGGATGAGATCAAATTCCAAGAAGATGGCTCCTGGTGCCCCATGAGGCCAAAGAAAGAAGCTGTGAAAGTCTCAAGTCCACAGTGCACCAAAATCGAAAGTATGTACATCTGGGTGCTGGTTGCAAACCAACAAAAAGTCCTGGAGGCTTAGTTATAGCTGGGATAATGTGTATGGATGTTGATGTTTGGGGTTTTTCTTGGGGGGTGGGGTGGGGTTAATACTTTTCAACTTATTTTCATTTAAACTTAAAAGGGTTGTATCGCTAAAAACGTGCATTTGTGGGTTTTGTCTTTGCTCTTTATAATAGCAGTTAAGAAAATGAATGTTTTAGGTCTTTAAACTGATACGTGAAGATTAAAGCTTGTGCTTTAATAATATCAGCATGATACAGAGTACTAATAAAACAGGTCCTGGGCCGTAACATTCTCTGTAGTAGCCAGGAAGATGAGCTAAAACAGGATTTGAGATACTGTTTCTGTTGCAAATAGAAACTGATGATGTCAACAGCCTTTAAAAAAACAGTGATATTTTATTTTCTTGTTTAGGTTCCAGTGTTGTTAGCAAACCGTGTTCTGTGACGGTGGCCAATGAGGTAAACAAGAAGAAAGTTGACGTTATTGACTTGACAATAGAAAGCTCGTCTGACGAAGAGGAAGATCCTCCTGCCAAAAGGAAGTGCATATTTATGTCTGAAACACAAGGAAGCCCAACCAAAGGGTTTGTCAATTTTAAAGTTAGTTGTTATTCTGTAATGTCTCAGATAAACTGATGTGCAGACAAATGGACTTGTAATCTTCTCTCTTCGTGACCCAGCTCCACACTTCCAGAGGAGAATTTCTAGGCCTCTCCTTGCAGAAGGTTGTATTGATACAGTACCTTTGTACAGGCAAAACACTATTAAATAGTTTTGCATCTCACAAAAGACTTGGGCTGACTGTTGGTGTGTTTGCAGGGATATTTCTCCATAGAAAAGGAAGCTGATTAAGCTAATGGACAGGATTCCGCTGTGAAAGCAGATTATGCCAAGTAGAGGACCTTTATGCATTCTTGCTAAGTTAGTGTCATCTTAAAGGCTCTTCTCTCGCTGTCTGTTATACCCTTTATCTCATCTGCTCTGGTGCCCAGGAAACTAGGCTGCGTTGTGTGTTTCATCAGTCTTGGAAGGGAGGCGCTTTGCTGTTTTGAATCAAGACAAGCTTTTTCCTCCATCTCTCTGTTAAACTCTGGAATGTCTTGGACACTGTTGCTGGCCATGGTTATCAGTCAGTCCGGCACCTTGGTTAGCGCAACGAATGACTTCCCAAGTCCTCTGTCAACTGCTTCATCTTTGTACTCATGCCTGACTGACTTCAGCAGCAGGCTTAACCAGGTTCTTCACTGTTGTGCAGCCTTCTGTCTGTCCCAGTCTGTGCAACTCAGCTGCAGTTACTGTTTGTGGCTTCCATAAAGTTCTTGCTCTTGGCCCTGCAGGGAGAGAGGAGTGCTGGTTAGGCTCTCCAGCAGTCACCGCTCCACGAGGCAATTCCAAGTGTCAGCTTTTAGTAATGGCCTGTTAGTGTTGCTGCATGCATGAGGGGTGTGTCTGTGTCTCTCAGCGTAGTGGCTTATGTCTTGTATTAAAATAATAGTCATAAAACCAAACTCCTCCTGTTTTGCCAGCTCTTGAAGTAATGAGTAGGTGTACTGTGTCTCTAGTCCACAGAAATGTGTGGTCTTTGGTAAGCAAATGGTTGTCTTCAATGACTTTCAGCAGTGATACTGAAATGCTGTTGCTTGTTGTGAGGACTGTGGAGGAGTCCTTCTGCAAGAGACCCTGTTTCTTATTTTTATAAGGAAAAATTGCTACAAATACATCTCTTGATGAAGTTTCAGAAGGCACCAAGACTTACTTCCATGCTCCTGTGTTTGTCTGAGCTGGCTACCTGCAACCATAATTGTAGAAGGATTGAGTTTTCTTGTCTGTGACCAATGTATTTTCCTTGCTGTTTGGGTATGGAAGTGGTGTGTTTTCATTCTTCAAATCCAAGTCAAAGCCAGGTTTTTGGGGAATAGCTTATCTCCCGTAAACAATGTTGCCTGAATGCTAGTTTTGGCAAAGCTGTGGGGTGTCTTCCTACAGGCAGAAGCAACATAGGCTGAAGTATAAGAGGTGCTTGAGAAGGGAGGGTCTGAAATCCAAGCTTCTGAAATCAGAAGTAGCATAAATGCACCAATGCAGCAGTCTGGGGAGAAAGATGTGAGTGGGTAACAGTCAGGGCTGGAGGGAGGGATGCGGAGCAGCTGGGAGGGGGACTCTGGGTGTTTCCACCTGGCTTGGAGTCTATGAAGTATTTTATGCATGTGGCTGGTGCCTGAACACTTGTGGTGTCATCTTTAATGGTGCCACGAGGTAATCAGGCAGAAGGTGGGGACACAGGAGGGTTTTAACTGGTTGCGTGCTCGTGGAACTGGTGAGCTTAGCTTGGGCTCTGGCTGTGAGTAAAGATGGGTTTGTTATTTAACTCCCACGTGTGTAATCTGTGCTCCAGGGGTGAATAATGGTCAGTTGTGCCCTTGGTGTTGACCGTTAGCACTGAGGAGCAGTTACATGGAGAAACTGAAATGAGTGCTCTCCTCCTGGCTCTGGCTACCTGCACATCCCTCCCAGGATGCTCCACAGATACAGAGGTCCATTTCTGTCTCTGAATGGTAGACTGTTATAAACGACTCCAGCACTGTACTTTGTTTTAATGCCAGCTTGCTCTTATATCATAGCCGCTGTTGAGAGCCAAGATATGGTCATGTTATTATGAAGACTGTTATGAAAGAGGAAATTAAGAGTGGAATACTGTGTAGTGAGTAGCCACGCTATAGTTGTGTTGTAACATAGTGACCTTGTGAATGAGAGTGCACAGCGGTACGTAATTTCTCTTCTGTAACTAACGGCCAGGTTGTTTGTAACTTCCCGTGCTGTTTAAAACAGGGTTCTCATGTATCAGCCATCTACCGTCAGAGTGCCCAGCGTGACAACAGTCGATGCTGCTGCTATTCCTCCTTCATTAACAGACTACCCAGTACCATTCCATCATCCACCAATATCCAGTATTTCATCAGACTTGCCAGGTAGGTGGTGGCTATTTTTAATCTGTATTCTGACAGCCTTATTAATTTGTGGGGTGGGTAAAAATTGGGAGAATGGATCAACTTTTTTTTTTAAATGGAACAAGACCATGTGCAGTATTGCACTGATGTGATGTCTAGACAAGTCTAGTACAGGCTGTCTTTCCGCTTTCAGATTGCACTTCACAACAGCGATGTGAAAAGCATTGCTTCTGGGGTACACCCTCAAATTGGTGCTTTGGAACGGCAGCCAAAAACGCTTCTCGCTATAGTCAGTTAGACTTCGTGTAAACATCCGGTTGTT
Source organism: Gavia stellata (assembly GCF_030936135.1). Lineage (NCBI taxonomy): Eukaryota > Metazoa > Chordata > Aves > Gaviiformes > Gaviidae > Gavia > Gavia stellata. Next base: position 4,542,843 of record NC_082637.1, read on the forward strand.
ACGTGTCGTAGATGCGAGGGAGAGTAGCTGCTTATTTAAGTTACAGAAGCGTGATGGCACTGACTCATCCCAACCCTAGATGTAGAGATGTTCTGCTAGCTGATTCTAGTGGTGCTCTGTCTAAACTGTATGAAAAAAGGTTAAGGTGAGCTACAACATGTAAGCTGACCTCTATTGACTTTCTTTACCTAGACATTCCCTAAATGCCTATGATGTATTCTTCAACACTGCTGCTAAATATCAGACAAAAGGTGGGGATACTGATTGTTTTCTACCCTGGCTCCTTGAAAAGAACACTGTCTATAGGGACTCTGGGGGTTCTTTTTGCCGGCTGTAACGAACCCAGAGCCCAGGAAATGGTGACTTGTGGTGACAGGTGTCACATTGGCCTCCTGTACTTCCCTCTCCCCCTTCCATTGCCTGTCTCCATTTCTCCCCTGCAACATCTCTGGGTTTTTTCCTCTTCTTTCAGCACCAGTTTGGCAATGGGATGGATATCATTCCCCTTGTTTCTCTGTCCATTTTGGTTCCCTTACTGCTCCCTCCCTCCACTTCTACCTTGTTAAGAAATTGGTTGCCTTCCCAAATTGGATAGGAGAGTAAGCTGAGAGAATGGAAGTCTAGAACTGTTGTCCATTTCCATCAACTGAAGTTCTAGAACGTGCAAGAACAAAAGCAGCTGTCAATTCTGTAAAAGCAGCTGAACTTAAATCTCCTTCAGAATCTTTCTCTAATGGAGAAGAGAAACCACTGGCCAGAACAGACTTGGAGGTGAGGGAAGAGGGAGGGAGTAAGTTTACCATTTCTTTCTGTTGACATAGCAAACACAAGGCCAATTTTTAGAAACGAAACAAAAAAGGCTGTAATTTCTCATTGGTTTCATAATTTTAAATATCTTGCCCTAAATGCTTACACGCTAATGGTGTATAAGACGGACGCTAGTTGTCACTGCTCTTAGAGGATATACGTTGAACTACTTGTAGTTTCCTCTTCTTCATTCCTTTTATTTGTCTAGACACAAAACGGGGATGATATTAGAAATGTTTCCTTATTGGCTGCCCGTGGGTGGAGGAAGAGACCTGCTGCTTGTTTTTGGACTTGTGCATGTTGTGACTTTACTTCATTCCAGCATCTTTAATGTGATGACACTCTTCATGTCCCAGTTTGGCCAAGTCAGGTACAATATGCAGTGAAACTTGCATTGTGAACCAACAGCTCCAAATGGCAACCTCCATCTAAGCAACCACATTGAACCCACCCTGCAATATCCAGTGAATAATACATCATTATGTCATTCTCATTCTTAAAAAGAGCCACTTGTACTAGATAACTCGTTTTGCTGCTGCCTGAAGTAGTTGTTGAGAGTGGTGTCACAGTGGTATATTCCATTTAGAAATGCTGTATAACGATTGCAAAATCTGTTTCTACGACCACAAAAAAGTTCCTTAAATTTGTTGTGTATGAATAAAAGAAAGACGCATCAATTTATTATCCTTCTCTTCTTTCTAGGTCTGGATTTTCTTTCACTAATCCCAGTTGATTCACAGGTATGTTTCTGAACTGCTATGGGGTTAATTTCCAAGTCTGGTTTTTATGACGTACTGCTCGAGTAACTATCACGGTGCTGTCATCATCCAGACCGTGGTCGCAGTCCACTTGCTTAGACCTAACCACAGACCAGGAAAATCCATGTTCCCAACAAGAGGTGGGGATGAAGATGCATTAAGGGAGGATTCAGTTTAGCCTCACTGTGATAAATCCAGGCATGGAAACTTGTTCTTTATTGATAGTCCACCTTGCTAAAGTGGATACTTGCACAGCATTAACTTGAATACACCCATCACGTATTTCCTGCTCTTAGTTTGTACTGTGTATCCGTAGGCCAGATTAAGCTCTGTAAGTACCCTTCACTGATTGCTGTTTCTGTTGGGTTTGATATTAGTAGGAGATTAAGTTTTAAAGAAAATATCTTCATTAATTTGGTGGGTGCATGACTGAACACTTTTTTATAACAAATCCCTCCATGTAACACCTCAGCCCTATTGGCTTTGGATTATATGGAAACTTTGTAGGTCAGAAGTAACTAGGCGGTGCTTTTCCTTCCCTGGAAACTGAAACTTTACACAGGTAGGGAGAACGGTTCTTCCTGTAACTAGATTCTTACACAGACAGACTCCAGCCTTGAAATGTGGGGGAATACTGGCTCCCTAACTAAGACAAGAGGATCTGAAGCAGACCCTCCGTTCCATCTCTCTGTCACTAGAAGACAACAGTAATAGGACTCTACAGCAGAGTTGATTTTCGGGTGCCTTAAAAACAAAGGATGAACTTCCTCCTTTTCTCTCCACTTACTCCATCTTGCAATACTCTGTGCCTGACCTTGAGATCTGAACTGCCAAAAGTGGGAATAACAGACATTTGTTCATGTGGGAGACTGGAAGCAGGTATGCTGCTATGAAGGGTCCACTTTGGACAGTTCAAACAGTTCAGGCTCAGTTCCAAACGTATGCCCAAGATTGGAATCCACAGGGTAAGAGAAAGCAAGACGTGTTGAACACCGTGTGAGCGTGCGCGCATGGGGGTGTCTTATATTACCCTCTTCTTTGACACCTGGCAACCTTGTTCTGTTTCTAAATGCTTAGAATGTTCAGCTCTGCTTTGAGAAGGCTTGTCTTCCACTTCAGGAAATTTTAAAGCAACTTAGTTATTTTTCTTAATCAGACTTGATCAGGGCTCACTTATCACTGCTAAAATGTTTGGAGACCTGTGTGTATCATTGCAGGTACATACTGTGAAAATGCTGGTTAGTACAGCTGCTGGCATTTGAGGGGATACAGTTATTCTAACCTCCATCAAAGTAGCAAAAAGCATTCTGCTACCTTTCGTGGTGAAAGGAGCCTGAAATAATGCAGTTGTACCCAGTAGCTATGGGCAGCGAACATTCTCCAAACATTAAGGGGTCTTTTGTGATCATCATACGGCCATGACAGTGTTTCTTAATGCCCTAGTAAATGCTCAAGCTAACCACTTAGTAAGAAAAAAACAATGGGGAAGATGAGAAGGGTTCGTGGCTACCATCTCTGCTTGCTTGCTGGTTTGCAGAACTCCGGTTCTTGCTATGCATGTGTTAACAAGGTTCTGCTAGTAACGTGTTTTTGTGCTGGTTGTAGGGAAGATGTATCTTCAGAGCATACATTTCCCTCGTGCAGTTAGTCTCTTCATTCTTCATTGTTTGTTTCAAGCAGTACTGTCCTCCTATGTTTTTGGATAGTCTCACCTCAACCTTAACAAGCAGCACGCCTGGCAGCATCATCACATCAACCAGTCACCACGAGAGCAGCACGCACGTTAGCTCCTCCAGCAGGAGCGAGACAGGAGTGATAACCAGCGGCGGAGGCAGCGCTCCCGACATCATCTCACTGGACTGAAACAAGGGCCAGCGCAGGACTCCTGGAGAAATTGCACAGAGCTGCTGCTTGTATCTCTGGAACTTCAGCATCTCAGAAGTTATTCTGATATTTATTGAAAGGATTTGCCTTCTGGAAAATGGAGTGAATTCATCTACACTAGGAACAGAAGCGGTAGATTTTTTTTTTTTTCCCTTGCTTGTTAAATAGCTGGTATAGAAAAGGCCCCTTCAGAACACGCTTTCATGCTTTCAGCTTGTTCTGGGGAAACTGACTTTTTGTTGCTGGGTGGATCCCACAAATGGTTTTTAATTTTGTTGTAAAACACAGCAATAATGTAAAAACAAACTTTTTTAATTAAAAAGGCACTTAACCACTCTAGAACAACAACAACAACCTGGACAAAGGTGCAGAAGTGTATGCATTGGTGAATTTTTAATATTTTCACTGGGGCCTGTAATAAACTTCATTTAAGACAATGAAGCTTTGTGAAATAGCCATGACTTGTGTTGTATGTCTCTTGTTCCCCACTTCCCCCTTACCTGGGGATGTAGGGGAAGCCTCTGTAAATGGGATTGTTTTGTGTGTTGTTTTTCTTTTTTCCCCCCGATCTTATGTTTTTCACAAATGCAACAATCCTAAGCTGTGACTTCTTCCTCTTTCTGTTCTTTGGGCTGGGGAGGGGACAAACTATCTATGCAAACCCTGCATTACACAATCTCTGTGCTGTCGTGGCAGAATTAGAATACCTCCCCACCACCAAAAACCCTGAACTATGCACAGTTGAGCTATAGTTGAATTTCTGGTTTGATAATTTTAAGAGGTGAAAAAAAAGCCTTTAAACTCAAATTCGATTATAAAGGCCTAGGTGCCCCTCTTTGAAACTGCCCCCCCTCCCCAGATGATCAAGTGAAGCGCATGCTTTCTGTCGCAGCTGTAAGGAGACAAAACAGGAACTCCTTTCTCCAGTGCAGGATTACTTTCTAGGACCTTTTGCCTCTGGCTTCTGTCACTTCAGTGTCTGCTGTATTCTGTCTGGGAATACTGCACTCTGACCTCCCACGGGCGATGCTGGGCTTTTTTCGAAGATAAAAGCTGTAGCTGCACCGTGTTCCCACCTAACTGGAATTATGTGTTTAGGGCTTAATGATGCGTTGTCCCACATTATGTGACCTCCTAATCATGGCTTTTCTAATTCAATGGGAATAACTTCCTCCTGTTTTACTCCTCTGCTGAATCTGCTGCTTTGTTGTGTGTATGCAGTGTCTCCCTGCACACCTCTAAGGATAACCTCAGCAGTACCCTATGGGAAGAGGTTACAGACCAGGAAAACCAAGTCATTTCCATGGAGCTGGAATAATGGTATTGTCTGTATATGTTGTCATAGCAGCTTTTCCAAGTGTTGTGCTTCTGTTGAGTAATTGTATTTGAGATGATTCCTTCCCTAATTACCAGCTTTCACTTTTTTCTGATTTTGTGTTCCTTTTATTTCTTTAGTCAGATGCGTGGTGCTTTTTGCCTTCCATTACTGTTACAGTATTTGAACGAAGTACATGGATATGAAATATTGACGCAGGATGTATTGTAACTCTCGTCTGCCCTGTACTCCTACCTTTAATGCTGCATTACTGTTCCTCATTGCCTTTTTTGTATGATCTTTCACAGCAGTCTTCAGGTCACATGTTGGTCTTAATATTGCATCCACTCTTTCTTCTCCCTTCCTTATCTGTTAAATTTTTTGTACCTGTTAAGGATCAGTTTTTAGCATGATTTATTTCCAATAAAGCCATGCTACTCATGAAACTTTTTCCTAATGGCCTGCAGCAGATCAATGCTTTCTGCATCACGATTGCCCAGTGACTTGAACTATAAATAGAGTGTGGAGAGAGGTTCCAGAGTCATTCTGAATAAAGTGTTTAAAACAGGTGTTTGTTGCTGAAGATGCTGTTTGTACTTTTAACGCCAAACTGGAGCGCAACTCAGGGAATTGCTGAACTGGCTGAAGGGACGTAAACATCTCACATGTATGTCAGAAAAGGTAGGTGAGGGTGAGTGCCATTTTTAGGATGTGCTCTAAACCATTCACAGTGTTATGAAATAGGGCTGGAATTTTGTTTATTTTTGTGCCCTGTTAGTAGTTAAGTATCAGGGCTGAGGTGTGGTTGTGTTCTCCAGCTGTTTTGGGCAGGAGTTTTGCAGCTGCATTTAACTTTAAACCTTCTAGACCCCTGAAAGCAATGGCAAATGCAAACTGAAGGCATTTGAGCCTCACTTGTTTAGGAGAGACCTAGCTTGGCATAGGCTGTGGTGTGATGTAAGTTTTCCTGCAATGCTGATACACACAAGCAGTAGGTAATTACTAGGCTTGTGTAATGCCTAAATCCTTTAATTCACTGAGTTTGCAGGTGATGTGTATCAAGAGCTGCAGTTATGTCACCGATTTGATACACCTTCTTCCACAAGACAACAAAGAATTCACTGAAGCAGCAGTGGGGGGAGTGGGGACTGCGGGCTGCAACTGAATCGAGGCCTGTACCACTCTAGCCCTGCTCTAAGCAAGCCTGTCTGTTGTAGTTAGGCGAGTTTTTGGTTTATTTTTCCTTCAACAAGTTCTAAAATGCATCCAAATGTCTATTCAAGAACTTCCAACAAGAGAAAAATCTTGAAGAAAAGGTTATAGATGACTTCTTACCTATTTGTTTCCACTATGGAAGTATCTGGTCACTGCTTTGAGTGGACTATGTCAAAGATGCCTTCAAACCAACTGCAGAAGGAAAGTAAAGCTTATGAGACTAATACAAAGTCCTTCTACTGCAGAGATAACTGGCGTGCAATGAAAGCCATGCTGCAAGAGCTGGCCCTTTTTTTCCCACCCATCCCTTTGCTACACCTTTTTCTGCATTTTCTGGAAGATAAGTGAGCTTCCTTAAAAGAGAGGTAGCTGCTAAAATACTAGTTCCAGAAAGGCTCTGTCTATGCACTGAAGACTATTAGCCTAAGCTGGCTTCTGATTTTCGTATTTCCAGGTCAGATAAAGCTGTCTGAAACAATTGTGAGCCACGCAGGCAGGACTCTGCCACCCAGCCATACAGCCCCAGCCCCAGGAGGTCCTGCACCTGTCTGCCAGCAAGAATTCAGGCATCTCCAACATCAGTGGGGATTTTCTGTATCTGCCTTTAAATGTAGGTGCTGGATGCTAGAAAGCTTACCTGTGACTGCACTATCAGTCTTCAAGAGCACAGAGGATTACAGCTCAGCTTGGAAAGGAAAGAATTGCATCTTCTGGCTGAGAGGACAAAACCTGACAGGTCAACAAGAATTTCTGCGAGAGCAACAACGAAGGGAAGTGCTTCCTAGGTAAAAAGACAATTGCGGATTAGGCAAACTGTGAAGAACACCATTAGTCCCAGGCAACTGATTTGGGTTTTTTTCATGTGTATTTCTGACACAGGCATCAGTGACCACAGACAAGATACAGGCAACAACAATCCCGTAAGTCAAATTAGCATGTCATTTTTTTAGTAGGCAATCATGCCATCATCATAATATGTTAAGACTCTGTGTATTCAATATGACACTCTAAATTCCTTCCTGGTTTTATGAGGAATGGTATCAGGACAAAACTGGGCAGTACATCACACAACATGAAACAGAAGCGATTATAACTTATCTAGGAAATTATCCAGAGGTGGAATACCCTCCTTCAAGCCTTTGCATATACGTGTTTTGGCCACAACTTGCCAAGGATGACAATTTGCATCCTAAGGATCTCCAGGCAAAATCTGCCGGTGATCAAAGACACACTGTGGAAAAGCCTGGGCACCAGTGTTGGATCTCAAGTTGGTGGTAAAACCTAGTGGGAAGGAAAAAATAAAAAGGGATGAACCAGCTATAGGAAAAAATAAAACTGGTTTATTGTGAATTTCTGCATAGACAAAACCCTAAGAATGCTCTTCCAGAACCTGGGTACGGTACTGTTAGGAAACTGCTACTTTCTAGGCGGTTGTTTCAAGCAGGTAAAAATGAGGCCAACTCCAAAAGAACTGCAGAAAGATCTGCTGTGACCAAGTAAATTGGCAATAAAAAGGCAAACAAAATTCAGTTTAGACAGATAGAAAAACATATGGGGAAATTTATGTTTCAAGGGTCTGGAGCACAAGTCTCATGAGGAGCAGCTGAGGGAACTGGGGTTGTTTAGCCTAGAAAAGAGGAGGCTGAGGGGAGACCTTATTGGTCTCGACAACTGCCTGAAAGGGGGTTGCAGAGAGGTGGGTGTTAGTCTCTTCTTCCAAGTGACAAGTGACAGGACAAGAGGAAATGGCCACAAGTTTTGTCAGGGGAGGTTTAGACTGGGTATTAGGAAAAACTTCTTCACTGAAAGGGTTGTCAGACGCTGGAACAGGCTTCCCAGGGAGGTGGTTGAGTCACCATCCCTGGAGGTATTTAAAAGATGAGGTGCTTAGGGACATGGTTTAGTGGTGGACTTAGCAGGGTGAGGTTTACAGTTGGACTTGATGCTCTTAAAAGGTCTTTTCCAACCTAAACAGATTATGATATGTCTCAGGACCTGAACTGATCACTGCCACTCAGTTTGAGATCTTAGGGTTATGGTAAGCAGTACAGAAGTGTTAGTTCAGTGTTCAGAAGCAGTCAAAATGAGAAATTACGTTTTAGTACCTGTTAGGAAAGGAACAGGAAACAAAACATTATGTTCAGTGAAAGCCTGCACCTTTATAATAAAATTGTGCAGTTGCGGTTCCTTTATAATAAAGGCAGTTACAAAAAAAGCGTGATCTTGCCAAATGACTCATTTACAGGTAGGTATGCCTTGACCACAAACACTGGAGTTCCTGCCGCGTGGGATTCTTCAAAAACGTGTCCCCTTTTCCTGTTCAACACACCACAGATGCCACCAACCACTTGTTCTGGGCACAATGAAAACAAAATTCTATCAATCACATTACGTAAAAGGAGGGGATCACCAGTTATTGAACACAGCCAGGCAGCATTGGACAATCTCTCTAGACAGCTCTCGATGTTTTTCCCATAATGGCTCCTCACTCAAGAGGAATTTTTCTTATGTGTAACAAGTGGCTTCACATTCACTTCCAAGACATCTTTTGGAAGCTCTGCCTAACTTCTCTGCCTCATGTGACTGTGAAGTTTCCAATTACTGCCTATACTGACTGTACCAGATTGTAGTTTACATACACAAAGTTAGGCAAAAGTGCCTATGCTCAGGGAATTACCTTCAGCAATCCTTGGGCACAAGAAAGCAGAGTCCTCTAGTGTTTTGTAATAAATGCATTTACTACAGGATGCAAATTTTACACAAACAGGATCTCACCATACCTTATCTTAGAACTTACAACATGGCTGACAAGCACTCTGGTAAAGACTACTTTAAAAACCACAACTGCTTAGAAACGTACCACTAAGGCTGCAAAACTCCCCTGCTTTGTCACCATAGGTCTCACGAGTCATTGAGGTAAAAAAAACAATCTCCATTTTGCTGTTTTGTCCTTACTTGCACTCATTTTCTTCAGCCCTCATGGCTAAGACATTTTTTAAGCAACTGCGCTGGTAGATTTCCTGCCCACCACCCAGCACCGTAGTCTGGAATTAATTTTTAAAGCAGGTTTTAAATCTTCCAATTGCTTTTAAGACAGTTAAGACAAATTGGTATGTGAATAGCTGTACTTGGTGATAAATAAATACTTTTAGCATGGAACATATTTTCCAGGCTCTTTCATGGAAGAATTTAATTTATCAAGAAAATGCAGTTATTCAAAGGACAGAAGTTAATATTTAAACATTAACAAAAAAGCTTATTGGGGGGGGGGGAAAAATCCTTGCTGCTCTTTCTGGTTATTTAGGACACCCATTGTTTGTTCTCCTGAATGTTTACAGTGACAGAAAGAAAGGAGGGGAAAAAGAAAAAACCCAAGTCATAACTTCCCCAAAAGTACTGGCAATTCATAAAGAACAGCATAACTCACCTCCCCACCTACATTTTGCTGTTTCCATTTAACCTTTTCCTAACTTTGGAATGGAAAACCTGTCCTCAAACAAAGTCTTTGCATCACTGATCTAAAGGACATAGAACAGAGCCATCATGGTTTCTCGGAAGAGAATGTGGAAACACGATTATAGATCTGTTGCATCTCTGTTGTTGTCTTAGTTAACGGTTGGACTTGATGATCTTAAGGGTCTTTTCCAACCTAAATGATTCTATGATCTCATGTATAATACCCTGTTGCATACCTGTATTTCTGCCAGACAGATGGGTGCCGTAAGAGCAGAGGCACACAGAACCCTCCTCGCAGCAGGAACGACTTGCCCACCACCACGGTGAATAGCATCAGCGTGCAGAGTGACATCATGGATATCAAAATGACCACCTCTCATGTTCTCCTCACACAAGACACACTGCAGTATTAAAAGGGGAAAAACAAAGGTGTGATACTACTCAGGTGTTTCTAAGATACGAACCTTCACTCGGCAGGAGTCTGGCGTGATTTTAGTTACTCACGCTGATGCCGAACAGTTACATTTGGACCAAGGCAGTGTACGCTATACACACAGCAAAGTCCTTCTAGGAAGGACTCAAATACTCCTCTAGCGTTTGAGAACTTGCACTTGGAACAAACATTAAAATACCCACAGAGAACAATGTGTTCATTACACAGGTTGAGTGACATACGTTCTTCAGCAGGGACAAACTCCAACTAGCCCATTACCCTGTTCTTATCAGTTATCGAGAGTTTCTAAAGTTTTCACATGAATAGAGCTCAAATACATTTCAGTAACACAAATACAACATACAGAACTACACTTGCCTCTTTTATAGCCCACTGGAAACCAGCAACAATGCTGTCTTTGATTTAATTTAGATACTGGACACCTTTCGTGATGTCAACTAAGTTATTTGGACCGGTACCATCAGGTCCAAAGCACCAAATCTTATGAGCCTCAGACACATCCCACTCGTATTTCTCTGCCAGGTAACGCACACACTGCTTCAGTTCTTGATGGGAACTGACTTCCCTTTTGTCTATGTCCTCTGCCAGGCCACTGGGAAAGGGTCAAGCATTCATATACAGCCTGTTGTGTTTGTTGGGAGATTTGGATAAGCACGCCTGGCTCGACTCTTCACCAACTGTCTTATGGTAAGATACAACTGGGTCTGATTTCTGTCAAGTAGTTCAAAGACAAAAAATTCCCAAGTACAAAGCTGATCATTTCCACATACCGATCAAATGCCATTCAATAAACTGCGGCTTCTTCTCCTAAGGCAGCGTGTTAATGGCAGGTTCACTCAGTCATGCAGGCGTGCTCTGCCAGCTTCATCAAGAGAAACAACAACTTTTTCAGTAGCGCATCTGCTGTTACCATCATTGTTCAAGTTAGTTTTCCTGTTCACTGGATTTTCTTCACATCTCTAATTCTAAGCTCTTTCAATGAACTAATAAAGAATTCCTTTTATTACTTAATCGCTTGGTCTCCTACAAAGCTTCAAATTGCTTTAAGGAAGTTGCTTTAAGGAAACCAACAACAGCAGATCAAGATGATATTTTCAAAGGTTAATATTTAGTCACATTCCATACACTGCAGTCCACAAAAATTCTTGAATACCTTAATTGGAATACAAGCATGATCTCCCTCCAGATCTTTTAAGGCAAATTTCTAGATGCAGCTCCCCTGCTCCAGCAGGGATGTGTTCACTAGACTCTTCGATAAGATGCTAGAAAAGGAAATAGTAGGGATTAAACACTTCAAGAAAGTATTAACAGAAACACACACAGACTAAATCAGAAAAATTTCAGATACCAAAACTGCACAACCCCAAATATTCAAAATTCTAACAAATTATCATCTCTACATTGTTTCCAGGAGTGCTCCAGAATGAATCTCACCAACAAAACCGGGTACTCTCACATTAAACATAGTTCCTGTCCTACTGAGGTATTGGAGCATTAAAAAAGCGTAAGGGAAAGTACTGCTCAAAAACCCAACACTAATTGCTGCGGAGTTCATGTTTTTCCTCAGGATCTTCCTATTCAAACGCTGACTGAACTTACTGCTATTTATCTTGTGTTAGCTCCGACAATCACAGCTGAAAACTGTTTTGAGCCTATAGCCATGCCATTATATCACATAAAGAGCTCTCTGTGAATAAAGTTGAATGCTTTGGGTATCGCACTGCAAACCTGTAACTCTAAAGCTAAAACTTACAGCTAACACTCACCTGAACCATAGGATCAGACTTGGCCAGACGCTTTAGACCTTCAACCAGTTTTGGTAGATCAGCAGGGGTTTTTTTGCTTCAGCAGTAGCACATGTACAACTGGACTAACACTAAATTTCATCACTCTCATGTTGCGGGCATGTTCAAAGGTGGTAATGGTACCTGTCTTCACCAAAAACTCGTCAACACCAACTAGACCAACAATGCTGCCACAAGGTACATCCTCAATGGACTTAATGTAATGACCGATGATCAAAATGGTTCTTACAAAGACAGACGGTGAGCAGCAATCCTTGAAGACTTGTTTTATCCCCAGTATTTCCAAAAAGCTAAGCCTTTTCACACAAAGGAAAATTTCCTATTATTGGCCTATAATCCCTCTGGATTACTGATTATTAAACAGGAAAAGACAACTCTTATAAAGAAATATAATCTCCATTTCATTAGGATTCCAAGAACTAAAAGCAAGCATTTGTTTTTGCATGCATTGCTATTCAAAAGAAATACACTATTTCCATCTACCTTTGAACGGGTTTTAGGTAAAGATCTTCTTTCTTGCGAGGTCTGTAGTTTGGTCCCATGATTCGAACTTGCCGTCCAGTAGAAACAATACCAAAGAAAATTCACCCAAAGGCGTAGAAACGCCCCTTATCAGATGTGGGGACCGTTTTGGAAATATACATCATCAGAGGGCTTTTGGGATCACAGTTTTTGACACCTGCAATAAAATATGTATCTGCATCAGACACATTTTCTGTGAGACTTCAAAACTTAGAACTATATACACACAATTCCCAAAATTCAGTGAACCTTATTAACAGCTTCTCTCTTTTTCAGTCAGTAAAGGACAAATGTGTGCGGACAGATGAATTATACCTATGGTAGCTATCAAAGATTCTTTGTTAAGGTAATGAATCATCACCACTGTTGTTTCTTTCAATACTGAGACCTCTGTGGGTACTTATTCCCTGCTTGCCCAAGCTTCCCTCTTCTCGTAACAGGTTCCATGATATCAATAAATCTCTGCTAATATGACCTAGTCCCAGGAAAAGTTTTGTATAGGGGGATTTAAAGATACCCTGTGATCCATTAGAATCCAGAAGATAAAATACAGTGCTAGAAGTTTGCGTCCTCAGTGATCATATTGCTGATATGGTCAGAAGCAGGACCTTTAACAGAAGTCCTGTTCCAGTTTTGTGAGAAAGAGTTAACAGTTTATTAGAGGATTAAACACATGTGCCATCACAGATAAGCTTCTGCTAATACTGGACTTGAAAATTACTTCAAATGTGATTTATTGATTTCAACAATTGTGCATTTCTGAGGGAAGTGACAAATCTACACAAATCCAAAAAATGCAGATCCTCTTGAAAATACTCAAGTTAATGATCATATTACAGACCATCATATTACAGACAAATTCTTCAAAGCTTAACTCCTTCCTATGCATGTCAGACCAACGGCCCTGTATCAGATTCAGATTCAGCTATTTGCTCTTTATTTAGTCATGATCTCAGCCACCCCTTCAGACAACCGGGAGATGGTTCCATTTTCTACCAGATTTTTGTCTTCCACCTTTAAGGTTGAATCAGAGAACAGTCACAACATGTCAGCTACCAGGGGACATGTTAGAAGTGTTTGAAAGTGAAGTATCTTGTTATGATTCTGACTGTGACTGAGGAGAAATCACAGGATTCATTAGGAGACCATAATGAAAGCTACAGAGAGAATGAGGGTAATGAACTTGCTGCTCCATCCGTCTCTTACAGTTTATGCAAAGGCTGGTACATACCATATTCCTGCTCATCTCAACCACACGTTCTCCGAATCTAAAATAAATACAATGTGGTTTCACACACATCAGCATCCCACATATAAGGACATAAAACAAGTTTTATGTGTCGTACCCCAAGGCTTTTCCTTTGCTTTCTTACTTTCTGTAATACCCTGCTCAACAGAGTCCCAAATTAGTAATTATCATTGTAACACAGAAACTTAGTCCAAATCCATTTTAAGCAGTTTTACTCATCTGTGCACTAGGGGTGCTGTATTTTTGACAGTGCCTGGTAAGCTGGGAAATTTTTTTTTTTACCCATAGCAGCTTCATCATCAGGTGGCCCCTCATAAAGAAGGTCACAGTGGTATTTTTGTGCTGTTACAGGGAAAAGTAGATGAATGGCGATCATCTGAAGCAAGGCATCTCCAGCAGGCAGCCAGCGGCGCATCATGGCCTAGGACCCAAAATTCACGTTGTAATTAAAATTTGTTTCAACAAACATAATAACTGACCCCCAAATAAACCTTTTGGATAGCATGTAGAAGGCTACGCCTAGGGATGCAATGTAAAAAGTCCTGACAGCCATTTAAATTTTCCCTACGGCTACTTAAATCTTGTTAAAGGCTATGAGTAAAATACGTATCTAGAACAGGCAACTTGAACATAACCCTATGTTTGAATTACTGAAAACCAACACTCCTTGCATTCTTCTTTTCCTTGGGTTAGTGACTTACATTTCAACACAAAGGTTAGGATTCTTTTCTGCCTACAACAGATGACAATAGTAGAAAGAAAAAGGTCCATGAATAGTCATATTTTATGGCTGTATCTTTCATATATGGAAGATAAGAATAAAACCAAATCTTTTATTAAATCTCTGGCCATTTGCCACAGTGATGCGGTTGGATTTCCCTTCTCCAGCGATTATTTCAAGAAGTTTCCACATGTATCCCTGAGCCCCCTTTTCATGTGGGTTTTAATATATCTGAGGAGAACACAAGTTAGCACAGGAACTGGGCAGTTTCTTAAAAAATCTCTGCTTTTAACATTCAGTGCTGCATAGAAAGCGATCACGCGCTTTCAGATATTCTTCTTCAAAAGGTTGACTGGAATTCAGCAGTGTTCTTGAATAAATTGGAATTTGTGAGAGCCAACCAGAAACCATGTTTCTGATTACACAGCCAGAGCATGCATGTGCAGCAACAGACACTTTGTACTAGCATTGCATTTACACCTTGAGAAGAGGGAGAGAGGCAGTATTGGTGGGTTTTTTCATGTATGAAATAAAATTTTTCTCCCTTTTCTTAAATCAAACCAGGTATGTCTTTTGTATGCTGCAACCCACTTAAGTCCTGTTAGCTCTCTAGCAAATTCAGTGCAACACATTACCAAGCACCTTATTTCAAATCATGGCATTCCTGACGCACAAATAAACCATTGGCCAGATTATAAAAAGACAATTCATGTATGTTTCTGTGAATTTTAGAAACACCTGAAAGACTGTTCTCCTTACACAGCTCAAGGGTAAGAAATGCTACCATGCTGGCAATTCTAATGAAGTATAAAGACCAAGTTACCTCAAGAAGGGGTTTTCCCCTCTATCTCGATCTTCAATGTCTAGCTTGGTGTCACGTTTCTCTATTAGTTTGGCTGCCTCTTCCTTCTTAAAATTCATAATGGCATCAAAGATCTGAAACAAGTTTATCGTGACTGGAGTAAGTAATGTAACAGAAACAGGTTTTGCTTATTATTTATCTGAAACATGCTGTACATCTGAAAACACTCTGGTTTCTCTGTTCTGGGCTTTTGTTTGAGAAACTATTCGCAAGGATCATACAGCTCAAGATTCACAAATTATATCAAATGCTTCTAATTCCAAAGTAAATTCCAAATTCTTATCAGAAGAGGTTCATACAAGATGCATAAATCTTTAATCTAATGATATGCAGAATATGTTATTGCAGTGAACAGACCATTCAGATTTGCTGCC
Organism: Gavia stellata; assembly: GCF_030936135.1. Lineage (NCBI taxonomy): Eukaryota > Metazoa > Chordata > Aves > Gaviiformes > Gaviidae > Gavia > Gavia stellata. Next base: position 4,558,265 of record NC_082637.1, read on the forward strand.
TTCTACTTCTGTCCCACCTTTTGCACACTGTTCTTATACTGCAGAATTTTTCTAGTCTCTACAGAAAGTATGGACACACTTTATAAGAGGGATGGCTTTCCTAAGAGCTAATCTGCTAAACTAAAAAAAAGTCTCCCTCTACACCCCTGCAATCAAATCAAGACAGAGTATTGCATTACCTTAAAGACAGGATCCAGAACTAGCTGGCAAAATGTCCTTGGCAACTTCCTTCCATCTGGGCTAGTGGCTGATCTGCTGAATTTCCCAATTGCTGGATCAAAATATCTAAAGATGTTTATTTTTACTTATCCAGTTTGAACTTGAGGAGTATCCACTTCTCCTGCAAATTTCCACTTAGTTATTTGTAAAAGAAAACTTTGTAAAGTTTCACATTTAAGCAGAGATTAAAATAGCAGAAGAGTGGCTAATCCTTATTTGAATGTAGCAATAACTGTTAGATGTTTGGAGAGGCAAGGGATTGCTTTTTGTTTGTTTAGGCTTTTGAGGTTTTTTACTACACTTAAATACACTGACTTCAACATGCATTTTTAGGCTTTTACAGGGAATTAAGCATTGTAAGCAAAGCTGATGCCAAGAATTCTCTTACTCCACCCTGTTATCTATAACTGTCTTTTGAAGCCTTGCTAAAATCATTTAAATACCGTACAAGATAAATCTTGGAGCACCCTGTAAGCTAAATGAGTCAAGGTAGGTTAATTTATTATAAGGCATCAGAATACAAGCAAATATATTGAGCTTTCGCACATGTATAAAGCATTCAGTTAATAGCAAGTTGTGTACACATCTAATAGGAAATTAACTCCATTGTTTGTGAGATACAATTTAAAGGTTCATTAAATTCACATAAATACTCATTGGTATCAAAAGACCGGATTTGGTCCATAGTCTTGTGTTGCGTATTAATTTTAGCTATGCAGTTCAATAAAGGCATTTATGTTCTGAAGTTCTGAGAGTGAATCTTCTCTCTCTGCTCTGATGGAGCAGGTTATCAGAACTCACCATAGAAGGCACATGCAGCATATCTGCATTACAAGCAATTGCCTCTCTCAGATACATAAATATTTTTGTTGTAAGAGTTACAAACTCATGTCTGTAACTAGCTTTCTAAGCTGCCTATGAAAGCTTAGTTTTACAGAAGCACAAACTCAACATGCACTGGTATGCATCACTGATACCCTTAGAGCGTCACTGTGGTATCTAAGCATGTATCTACATTCATTCCATGCGTACCATGTTACTTATCACCCCAGAGTTTTTTCATTGTATCTTCTACTTTCTTTGAACGCTCATCTGGAGGGAGTTGTGCTTTTTCACCTTTGGCAGCAAATTTGGTTACACACATCTCAGCAAACTGTTTCAGAGTAAACGCCCAGCCATGCAGACCAGAGCCAAACCCAATAGTACCAATAACCGGATAAATCTTTAAAAGGGGAAAAAGTTAAAAGGGGAAAAAAAAGTGATTGCATTTCACAAAGCACCGATTTGAAATCTATCAATCGCTTTCAATGACAGGTAGCATCAGTGAAGATGCCAAATATTTTCTGGAACACAGAACAAGGAAATATTTCCCCTAAAATGGGTCTATTGAATACTACCTTGAAGCAAGAACCTTACTTTGTCCCACATGGTGAAAATATTTGTAACAAAGGCTAAAATAAAAACTTCAGAAATATATTTGTGAAGTGCTAAGTAGGATTTGAAGGATTATGACTTTGTAAGGAATATTAACTGAATTGTTAGTGAACTTTCTCTGGAAATTAAAACATGGGTGGCTCATTCCTGCCACACAGATAAAACTGGTCTGACTTAAGAATGGCTGAGATTCATGGAGTATAAGAATCAGAATACAATCCTAGCCGAGTCCTTTGTTCCAATAACTAGATTAAACTGCAGTCAATTTTAGCCATAAAACAAGCTAGTACAGGATGATCACATTTAAATAAAGGGACACAGGTCTGAAAAGTCTGGTGAGAAGGTCTGTCTTGTAGCTATTTGGTGGAGAAAATAATATCTGAAGCAGCCTGATTCTGACAATTCCTTACTCTAACAGCTGGACCACCAGAGACTTGTAGTTGACTTTGGTTTTTTTATTTTACAGTTCTCAGCTGCAATATAGGAAATACTATCTGTCTTTCTAGTTTCAAACCATCCCTCCAGAGATATCCAGCATCTTATGACATAATTAGTGATAGAATAAGAGAGACCTATATCTTCAGATCAGAAAAGAGAACATTAAGTATCTTATCAGACAGGAATAGCAGGAAGGCCACGTTTCTGGTTGTGTAAGTGACATAAGCAGCAAAGTCAGGCACGGAAAGCTAATCTTCTGGCTTCTGGTTCTTTGCCTTAAATTTCAAACCATAGCTTCCCTTCAGCAGTTTGCCCCAGGCAAATGTCTGACATTTGATGTTTGAATGACACTGAGCAACTGCCTTGAGGTTACACATTTTGTTAGTGAGAAAGTATCACTAGAGGATGATCTGTTTTGTGAATTCTCTCCTCTCTCCTAGTTGCTTTCGCTCCCCAGTTGGTTGGTCTGAAATAATATACCCAAAAGTATGAAAGAGTGGGGGTGGAAGGGGACTGAAGAATGGCTCCTTCAGGTTGGCCAGAGACCTGAACTGCCATAAGTGTATGCAATCGTTTCATATCAAGGCTGGTATTCTCCAAAATAGGATTTCAACCACAGCAAAGTTTTAAAGTTTTCTTTACCATAATATTACCCATTGGTCCAGTTTCACCCTTGCCGTAGGTGGAAAATGACATTTTCCACAATACGCTGAAATGCCTGGTAAAGTTCCTCAGGCTCCAGCTGCAATTCCAGCAAAGCACGATTCATTTTGTTCATCATCAGTACTGGTTTGGTATGTTCTGCAATAGCCTGCCATAGAACAGTCTCTGTCTGTACACAAACCCCTTAAAAAATATAAGCACAATTAAAACATGTATTATATATATGGGCGAGATCTCTCATCTACTTTGTACAGTGGTGACTGGGAAATTCAAACTGGGAATTTGGTGGTAGTCTCAGTGCTCTCTGAAACCACCATTACTCAGTTGCATGTATCACTCCATTTTCTAACTGAAGGAGAAGAATGACAGGCAGCTCCTTGCCCTAGGATTTTACTGAAAAATTGACTTTATTTCCTCAGTTACTCTACATTCAACCTGCAAGCTGGTTACAAAGTGGATATAATCCTCTAAGATACAGGAAAGGCCATGGGCTAAGACTGCAAATCAGAATTCATACCATTAGAAATTAAACTTTCAGAGAAAGAAGCTTCTTCCATCACTCATAATTTTTTTTTTCTTAAGAGGAAGAACATAAAATACACTGAGGTCTCTCTAATTAGAAAAGCACGCTTACCTGAAACACAGTCAACCACAACAAGGGCACCATCAGTGACACGGAGAGCTGCTCTAACTTCAGAGGAGAAATCAACATGTGCAGGGGAGTCAATTAAGTTAATAAGAAAACCTGAACCATCCCTACACCGTTTGATGAAGGCCAAGTCGTTGTCTGAGAGTTCAGAATACATGGAAATTGCCCTGTAAGAGAAGATAGTTCATTTTGATAATTTAATAATGTTTCACAATTTGCTGATTTTAAAATTTGCGTTGGTCAGGCAACTATACCTGCTCTATTACAGTGCCAATATTTCTTGATGTACTTAAAGGAAAAAACACAAGAAGACTTCAATATTTCAATTTCTAAAGTTCTTAGGATCTAAAAGTCTGCTTTGAGTGTATTTTTTTTTATTCTTATTCAAAACCAACACCTCAAGATAGTAGTCAAAGCCTAATATCACTGTCAGACACTTGTACAGTCATGCTCCAAATCACTTTACAACTTGTTAACTTTGCAGTTGCACACATCAAAGACAGAGGCAATAATAACGAGACAGAGCCCACCACAGTGCTTGGAGGAACAGGGTATTAGTCTGTAAGCAATCCAATAAAAACAAAGGTTACTACTAAGAATCTTTCTGAAAGCATCTTTCTCCATAGGGAGAAGCGGGTAAGAATGGTTGCTAGGTATCACTTAAAAGCTCTACTCCAATATTGCCCAGATTGCACTCTGAAGACTGTGAACTTCTGTTCTGTAATGCACAGCTTGATTCACATGTCAACTTAAAAAAAGATCTGACAAGAGGCAAGGCTTTCAGCAGACCATTTTTCTGTCTTCAGACTACAAAGAAAGAAAGAAAAAAAGAAAGATACAAACAAATTCTTACATAGACTTGATTGTGATACATCTTTCTTGCTCACCTTTCCATGTCTCTGTCAATTGCGTTTCTATGGCTCTGGCTGAAGCAATGATGCCCGCTTTACACACCAAGGAGTCTGTCAAGGTAGATTTGCCATGATCAACATGAGCAATCACAGACGTATTCCTAATATGGGACTTCTTGCCCATGATTGCTTGGATCTCATCTACTATGAAGTTCACCTGGATGGGGGAGGAAAAAAAAAACAAGAAAACCAGCTGTTGCTTCCTTTTAAAGTATACAAATGTCTACGTGAAATTTTAAACTTTTGCTATTTCTTATTAAATTCACAATCTAAAGAAGAAATGAAGCTGTTCATACTTTTAAGCTTAGCATTACAAATAGTTGTTCACATTTTTAGCATGTTTTCATAAGTATGAAGAGTGGAGGCATAACTTCAAATACGGCTCAGATTTTGTATCACAAAATGTCAACTGCCACAAAAAATGAAGAATCCACCTGCGGAGACAGAACAGCTCATCCCTGCCAAATGTTACAGGAGGGTTAGTGCACACAACTGCAAGCCACAGCTCTCATCAGAGCTTCAGCACACATCCTTCTCCTCTCCTCCCACCACTGTCCCTCGCTTTGCCAAGTCTTCCTCCCACACCTACCCTCCATCTCCCAGGGCTTCTCAGGTGAGCCACTCCTCCTGGTTTTGAGAAGAGGCTGGGTCTTCTCCTTTTGTAGCCAATATACCAGCTCTAGAAACAGGTGTTCCAGCTCAGTCAAAAACCTCTTTAAAGACTTTAATTAGCCAAGTGCAAAATTTTTAAAGCCCCTCTCACAAATGATATCCCAAAAAGAAATTTTTCTTGTTTCTGTAATTCTTCTATCTCTTGCTAAAACCAATTCCCCTCCTTCAATTTGCAGAAAAAACATGCTGACCCTCAGAAGCCCTGCTGATTATCTATTAAACACATGACAATTTAGCAAAGGAAGATGAGATCTTAGTAATCTCGGCCTGTCTCGTTCTGTAATGAGAGTCACCTGTAGGTCACAGGAGTGCAGTTAACGTGGTTATTCTTGCAAATCCCTTTCATGTGTGAAGTGCTTCACAGGGACACGGAAAAAGACAGAATTGGGAGGAAAAAATGATGGGGAATATTAACCAATCATGTACCACATCAGTAGTTTATACTAGTGGCTCCAGTGAAGAAAAATATACCATAAGAAACACTTAAATAGGTTCCTCATCTGTGTTTGGGTTGCAAATGACACAGAAATAAAGAAACATGTTTTTCTATTGCTACACCAACAAAGGTTTCTAACACAGGCTAGGTCTTAATGAGTGCCTGTGAACACAGGGAACCCGTCTTCTTGCAAGGATATTAACTAAAAAAGAAACAACCGAGCCCAGCTCAAAATATATGTAGGAGAAAAAACAGGGGTTTTTTTACATGAACAGATACACTTCTGATATATAACTTATTACTGCATATTCTCATACTGACTTTGGAGCTGCAGTTCAACTTTTTCATTATACATTTTCTCAAGAAAATGGTTCTTATTAAAAAAAGGAATACTGACTAAAATAGCCAAGTTCTTTTTACAGATGAGAAAGATCCAAACTAAGCAGCAGCCTGGCCTCTTCCCCCCAAAATGTATTATTTCCCTGCTCTCCCCTACATTTATAGTTTCTTTCCTACCTCAAAGTCTGCAGTGGAGAAAACAACAAACTCACCCCCTTCTTTTTCTGCTGAAGAAAATTTAGCACAAACAAGAAAATTTTTAGAGTATGCTTATGGTTTTGTCAGTGATCTACCTCAAATGAAGGCACTTCATTCCTGAATTTGTTCTGTTAGGTTATTTTCAGTTTAATAAAAACCAATGATACTTCTTTTCTAGAACGTTCTAGGGTGTCCTGGCATCCAAAGTCTCACTCAAGCAAAATTTACACACTTCTTCCAAGACCTTCAAATATTTCTTTCTTCTCTTCCTTTTCCATGTAGAGAAAATAGCATCACTGATTTTCTTTTCTACTTTTATAATTCTCCTGTTTTTAAATTGTGCTGTGCTAAAAAAAAAATAAATCAGTACTTTTAGTGAGAATTAAGTATAGTGCTAGAGCTCTGCTATATATACTTATTTCATAATCTAAATAAATACTTAAGTGTTGAGAAGTAAACCTACGGGCTCTTTGTATTTGCTAATTACATACTTTCTTAAAGGAACAAGTGAAATTTACTTCTGATAAATATTTAACTACACAGCTATCACATTTTGAACTGAAACCTGTATTTTTTTCCATTGTCTCCAAGTTTCCAATAAATTTATATACACAGGCTAGACTGTAGTTTTCTTTTGGGGTAAGGAGCAGAATGACCGTAACAGTTTATTTCTTCCTTGTATGTTAAGCATACAGGCCTCCTACGCATGTCCATTTACGTTAATTCTAGATGTAAACTTCACGTGCATGTTCCTCCGACAGGACTGGATGTTCTATGGACTGTTGAAGCTATTCGTATAATCTGACAAAGGATGGTATTGGAGTTGTAAAAACCTCGATTCATGCCTAAAAACAAAAGAGCCTTACTCTCCAGCTAGGATAATTACGTCCCACAGTTACAAAAGTAGAATGAAAACAGAGATGCAGAATGACCATTATACATGACACGGATGTAAAATGTTAGCTTTGCGGGTTTAGTTGCTTGGTGTTTCAAGAAGTCATTAATATATTACTGTCATTAATATATTACTGTCACTTTGTGGTGGAGCTGGAGCAACTTGGGTTTGAGATGGAAAAGAATCACTAAGTCATGGTGAAGGAAAGGAGAGCCGAGAAGCAGGAGAGAAGAGCAGGGTCAGGCAGTACTTGGGTGGGAGGTGGGGGGTAAGGCAAAGACAAGAGGGGTCTACAACCAAGTTTAATGGATTAGACAGACTGTGGGACCCAAAGCTCTACAATATTATACCTCAAAAGAAGTCATCACCACCAAGGAGGTGAAGAGGCAGGCCTCCATAAGTGACCTCAAAGCTCCTGCTGATAAGTCTCACTGCAAGCCGCCAATGCCAACAACGTGAACATATTTTTATTTCAGACTTTCCATCCTCTTGCTCAACTACACGACTGCATCCCTGCCCAGAAACTGAAGGTCCGGTGTCTCAGGTATTACCGTGTTAGTACTTTTTGCCAGGCCTACAACAATACAATACGGCTGGGCATGAAGCTTTCAGTCTGTAGGAAGTTAATACTGAGAGCCAGGTTTAGGTAAGTGGCACTCCTTTATTATTGCTTGGTTCATCCCTTGGCCTAAATGAGTATTTTTAAGAGCTTAACGCTGCTGGCTCACTTTTAATTCACTTCATTATATCATAGCAGCTGTTCTTGTTAAAATAACTAGGTAAACCATTCGTAAGTTTCAGCTAATTAGCCTGTTAATAAAATATAGTATATTAGAAATGATGAAGAGCTCAATCCAAGCATTAATATTAATGTCTTACCAGGCCTTCTGGCAGGAACTTCAGGATTATGTAGTAATAAATGCTATCCACTCCCATACATTTTATTTACCACTTAATTTACACAAATGCCAAAACAGAGCTTACCATATGTGTTGTTCTATAAGAGAGAGGCGCACTGGCATCACAATTTTTTTTGGTCATAAATACAACTAAAAACACAAAGCCAGATTAAAAATTAATAGCAATTTTAATGTTTTTCATTAAAGAGCTGTTACAGAGTTTCTGTTCTGCTGTGATAGACAGCAACTGTATCGGTTATCTTGCTATGAAATCCTTGCTGCAGAGGGGTTAAGGTCTTCCATGTGCAAGAGCAAGCAAAAAATGAAGGAGATGAAAGCAGTATTTGTAAAAGAGAGAAAAATCACCACTTTATTACAAGTGGAACATCACTTTTGCCAAACCCCTCAAGTTTCATGGCCACTATAGCCAGACAACAACCTCGCTCCTTTTAACCACTGCATTACATCATTTGGGTAGCCCATATTGCAGTGTTGCTTATCCCTGGCTATCAGTAACGCCTCCAGAGTAGACTGCCTTCCTCTTCTGCAGGGCATCTCTTTCTCTTAAAGATGTTCAAATTCTTATTGTAACAAACCGTTACACAGCTTCAATTCAGAAACACATATTCTAGAAACAGAGAAAAATGAAAACACTTATTGAAGCTGACATAAGTAACTAGAATGTCCATTTCAGTAAACAATAATACTCATACAATGAAATATTACAAGACTTTAAAAAAAAAAAAAGGAAAAGGTTCCAAGAACATTAACAATCAAGAAATGCAAAGACGTACAAGCATCTGTTTATCACAGAAACAGGCTGGTAAATTCTGATTCAGTAGAATAAAGAGACTCAAAACAGGTGAAACACATTACTAGAACTGCAGCGACTTAAAATAATGAGGCAGGCTTGCTAAGGAGAAAAGTAAATTAAAAACAAAACAACACAACCCACCCCACAGTGTTTCTAACACAGATTTCCCTGAGAAAATGCTGCTGATCTGATTCAGGTCAGACCATCCTGCCTCAAGATTAGCGCAGTACAGCACTGTATAACGCATATATTCACACATATGCATTGCCTTTTCCAAACCTCCTTAGAAGCAATGCTTTTATCTCCCATCCTTATAAACACCGATGATCAGGATTTAACCCCAAAGCTTACACTTGAATTCACTACACACGTTGGTGGGCAAAACGTACAGAAGCGTTCCAATCTGTGACCTACACTGACAAGGTGCACTCCCCATACCTGCAAAAGGAGGAGAGAGAAGCGGCAGCACCCCCCCTACACGTGCACCTGGCACCTTTCTAATAAAAGAGCATGAAGGGGTTGTAAAAACAAATAAATAAGCGGTGCCCGAGTCCCACAGCCGGGCAGAAAGGGACGCGGCCACTATCGCCTCAGCGGTATCGGGCGACGCCGCTTCCCCGGACTCCTGTCAGCACTGGGAGGGTGGGAGCCACCTCCCCCTCCTCAGCCAGCCCCCAGGGCTGAGAGAGAATAAGCAGAAACTCCTGAAAAGTATCATGCTCCGGCGAGGGCCAGCTGGGCGGCTCCAACCCGCCACCCCTTCCCCAGCCCGCTGCGACAAGCACGGCGAGGAAGATGGCCGCCGCGCCCCCCCCGCCCCGTCCCCGCAAGGTACCCTCTGTTGAGGCGCGGGCAGAGCCCGGCTGCCTCAGGGCACCGCTGTGGGTCGGTGGCTTGGCCGCCCCGCGGGCGGCACCGCGCCTGGCCTGGCCTCCTCCCCGCGGGAACACTCACCGTCTCGGCGGATGGCTCCGGATCCCACCTGCCGCCTCAGCCGGGCTGCGGGAGGCGGGAGCGAGCCGAGCTCAGCTGTTGCCGGGCTCCAGCACCGCGCCCCCCCTCCCCGCCGAGCGCTCCTCAGCTCGGCGGACGCCCGCGGTGTGCTGAGGGGCGGACGGCCTCCCCTCACGGCGGCGGGGCCCGCTTGGCCGCCGCCTACTCCCGCTGCGACCCTTCCCCGGAGGTGAGCTGCCCGCTCCCGCTGCGAGCCTCCCGCCCGCTCCTCCCCGGCGCTCTTTCCCAACGGTGGCCCGGGCGCCGAACGCCGCCATGACCCCCAGCCATCGCCCGGCCCCTCAGAGGGGCGGCGGCGGCTCCCGGGGTACCGGGAGGGGACGGGAGCCCCTGGAGGGCGCGGGGAGGCGGTGACAGTCTGGGCGCGGGGACCCCCGCCACCCCAGGGGCTTATGGTGTCCTGGGTTCCTTAATCCCCCCGTGATAGCCCCGTGGCTGCGAACTGCAGGTTACTGCGCGCTGTGTGGAGGTGGAGGAGAGTCCCGACTCCGGCCATCGCGCTAATCCTCCCTCACTCGTGCGGGCCCGGCCCGCTCTCGGGTAGCGTTAGGTGGAGCCCGGCCCCTTCCCCTCAGCGAGACCTGCCGGGGGGTGCCGTGGTGCGCTGCTGCGAGGACCGCCCCGGCGCGTTTTCCCTCTTCGGATGCTTAGCGGCAGGTTTGATGGCTTGCTTTGAACAGGTAGTCAGGCTCGGTGCCATAACCCCTTATTAGTTACTTTGAAAAATAGGTTAAATGACTGATCGGTTCCCTGTTGAAATGCGAAGGTGACATCGCGTCCCTTTAAAAATAACTTGCTGTTGTGAAAGACACTAAAGTAATAACAGCACTTCACATTTTTAATACAGACTTTCACCTAAAAACGACTGTTAGAAATGTTAGGTAATTAAATTGTCAAGCAGAATAGAATGTCTTCACTGAAAGCACCAACTTCTGGGATCAAACTAAAGGCAAATTTACACAGTAGTACTTCCTAAGAATGGAAGATCAGAAAAGAAGACTATCAAATCAACCTATTATACACGCATATTATTATATATAAAGCACTATGGATGGACTAAATGGCCAATCGCACTTCTCTAAACCCAGCATTAACACCTCTGAGGGGATCCTCTGAAGATAGCAGGTTTATGCATGTTTCAGTAGATTAACTATTTGGATCTGATTTCTAGTAATGATGCATAAGAAGAAAACCAAGTAACTTTATTACTAAGATATTCTACAAGAAAAGCATTTGCTGATATAAGATGCTTGATGAGGCAACTGTTTCTTTACAACTGATGATTCACATAATTTTTGGACCACTAACAGGGACCAGCCCTGCAAATTTTTTATCAAACAAGTGGCAGACCATTTACCTCAAAATACATGGTGAATCTTCTGCTTTACAGTATTTCTGTATGAATAAAAGCCTGTGATGGATGCGCTTATGGCAGCCAAAGGGTACCTGACCAATACGGTGTTAGAAAATCTGTGAAACTGAAGCCAGTAAGCCTTGTAAAGAGTAGAAAAAGTCTGAAATCTGTGTTGATTTTTCAGGACTGTGGAAATAAAATCCTACTAGTTGTAAGTTGAAGCTGTGTGGTATAATAATCTTTGAAAGGCAGTGAATAATTTCACTACCAGCTTTTGGGATTATCCGGGGTAGCACCGCTTTTAAAGCTGAAAGTTTCCTTAAGGAAAACTTTCCGTTGCCATAGGTTTTTTAACTTTGTAACCTCTCATCTCAAGCAGTCTTTGAGTTTAAACCCTTGACTGTCCCCCTAAACTTAATTTCACCTTGAAATTTAGGTAATCAGGGGTATATAGTTATATATTAAGTGAGCCTTTAACTTTTCTTTTTCTCACAGGCTTTTTCCTAACACCATGCAATTCCTTTAAAACTATTAATCAGAACGCTGAGGAGTTCTTTTGCTATTTTTTTTTTTAAATTATGCATTGGTTATAGTCAGGCGATCCCTTCAGATTTTGCCTGCACTTCAGAAATGCCTGGGTCCATCTCAGAAAATATTAGGCATTTGAGAGAGATATCTACATTGGAGGCCATACTTGGCAATGAAGAGAGACAGGCGCTTCAGGAAGGCAGTCCAGCTTTTTGTTCGCCTGTAATTTGTTGTGACTGAAGGACTAATAGAATATGCCACATGACATCATTTCTGCTCCTTCACTAGATGGTTTGCAAGAATATCTGGTATTGATACTAACACATAAAAGCAGCACACATGATTTTCAAAAGTACTGTCTCTGTGTTGCCTTTATTCTTTTCTCCTTAAATCAGTGAGATTGCTGTTGTCATTGGTTTGAAATAGGTTGGCCCAAAATGACTGTTTTTGAAAACCCAAGCTGTAAAAATTAGCATTTTGCAAAGACCGGTATGTGTAAATTTGAAATGGATCATGTGATCACTTGTGTTAGTGAAACACACTTGCTTGTCTACATATACCAAATGAGCAAGAACATAACTGAACCATGTCCGTTTAGAGTTGAGGGTTGGTCTCATAAATAAGGCACCTGATTTTGGGAAATAAATGAAAGACATTGCTGGAAAATTATATAATCTCTTTGCCAGGAGGTGCATGCTTGTGAATGAAATTAATAATGCTTCCCTACCTTATCATAATTTATTGTTACAATACTTCTTATAATTAAGTGTGATTGTTTTAAATTCTATTATATTATTAAATATGGTGATATGGATATAGAAATAGTTATATCAAAGATTCAAGAAAGTTTAGTTGTAGTGTTCATTCAATTCTGGTTGTAAACCAGAATGAAAAGGAAGGGAAAGTACAAGGACTGAAGTGTTTTTCTGCTTCGGAAGGAATGCAGGCAGATTTTTCTCTAGTGGATTAAATTAGGGCTACCACTCAGCTTTCTGGTAACTGTGCTACATTGAGAACATCTGCCAAATTGCACTGAAAAGGTCGCATCTGTTTATCTGGGAGCAGGATGTGTTTTGTAATTGATTGCAAAGAATGGCATAGGCCAAGTGGCAATGCAGTAAGGCTGTCCTGAGCATAGCCATTGCGGAAGTAAACACAATTTCAAGAAGCTCTATCAGGAATGAGCAATCTTGGTGAACCCATATGTACAGGGTTTGAAGTCTCTAAGGAATTTCTGGATCTTTATTACACAGGAAGTGACCAGATTAAGACTGAAAGCTCCCAGCTTGAGCCAGACCCGGCAGCCAGGTTCCTTCATTGGTAAAACCACCATGAGCACTTTCAAGTCTGGGATGGAGGAGTTGTCATTTCAAAGTCCAGTTGGATCAGTTGCCTGGGGCATTTAAACTTTATCTCTGGCTACAGCCTGCCAAGGCAGATGTGCCCCTTTGAGGGAATGGATATCACAGGGCTAAGGCGCAGTGTGAGACGACCGGAGGAAGGGCACCCTCACTAAAGGGGGTTGGCCATGGAACAACCCTCTGCAATGATCGTATTAATCCAGGCTGATGAAACAAATCCAGAGTTTCACCATCTTCCTCTCCTACCACAACTATGGTGAGGCTTGTAATAATCAACTTTATGCCCTTTTTTTTTTTGAAAAGGTGACTCAATATAGCCCTCTTAAGCAGAAGTGATCCAGAAGTGATCTCTTAGAGCTACCCTGGGGAGGTGAAAAGCATTACTGCTACAATAACACCACTGTTAAATATTTCTGCTTATCTGAGTGATGATAGGATAGTTATAAGAGCTTTTTGTGTAGTCTCTCGTTCTTCCAGGGACTCCCATCTTCTAACATAACTACTTCTTCCCTCATCTAGCAGCAGTCATGAGCAGTTTACTATAATGATAAATGTGTTCACAGTAAAAAATGACGTTATAAAAACTGACTATAATCAGGGATAAAAGCATCTGTTGTGGTGCTGAACATTTGTTCATGGTCAGTTCTTTACAAAGCAATATTTTTCATTTTACAAGCGGAAGGATGATTTTTACAATGTCTCTCTCCTGCAGTGCTCCCTGAGAGCTGAAAAATAAAATTTGTACTCTTTAATGTCCCTGACATAACTGTGAGGCATCAGGTTTCTGCAGAACAGACAAATTTGTCCGTGATGCATGAGACAAAGTAGAATCCAAGCCATTCTTTCGAGTTTTTATTTGGTCATAATGCCAACAGGTCAATGGACCTGTTTTTGTCATTAGTGAGAACAGATAGGAACTTTTTTTAATCCTTGGCCTAAGTGTGTTTCATAATCACATGTTCTTTTAAAGCTGGGAAATTACATTAACATCAGAAAAAAGAAAAAGGAATAATTTCTCTCTTAGGCACTGCCATATGTCTTTCCAGGTGGAAATACAACAGGGTGCAGTAAGGCAAGGATTGTGGAGAGACCCTGTTGTGCTTGGCTGTTGGAAAGCATATGGTGCAATAATATTCCAACTCTGACTGTGAATTTTCCTTCTCTTGTCCTCTCTGGCAAGTATGAGCATTCTAATTTATATTCAACTATTCTGTTTGTGCCTAGGAATAGAGTGCATCATCAAAACTACCTATTAGATCAGGTCCCACTTCACAGACAACTCCAGAAGAAACAGAGAAGAGGTACGTAAAATTTCCTCACTAATTATTTGAACCACCTTTATAATGTAGAAGAGGTTACAGAGGCTTGGATTTCAATGGCCTTAACGGAGACTTTAGGATGCTGGAATACCAAGAGAAGGAATCTCTCCCCATCTTAAAGTGGTAGCTGCTCCAAAGAAAAACAGTGCCGGTCTTCAGCCAATTTTTGTGCCCCTACAGTAATGCTGAGCTGCAGTTGGCTTGGTCTCAGGGCTTCCTTCCTAGCTTTGGAGGTGACTGCATGGAAAGTGTTGCATTTCAGAATTTATCATTTCTTGTTTAAGTTTCTCAGTGCACTCTTTGGGGCAAGATGCTGCAGAAGTGTTAGCAAAACCTCAGTTCCTATCATTCTGCTCTCCTGTGCTTGGCCAGGCACGTTTACATCATGGCTTCACATCTCCAGCGCCTTCATTTATGTGGAATCCAGTGAAATGCTTCAGAAACCTGTGTAATCAGAGATTATAGCAAAAAGTAGAAGTAGTTGTATTTGTTTCAGTATCATCTTTCAGTATCAGGTCAGCGTACAATACAGTTCCTGAGTGAGGCTGTTCCTTGCGGCTTCTGAGGAAGAGGGCATAAATCTCGGGCACTTGGCAGTTTTGAAATAAGAAGCCCATGTAGGGAAGTTTGTCTGTAATCATAAGCACTTTAATGGCTGACTTCTATTCTGAAGCTGGAGGGGGTTTTATGTCTCCTAAAACATATCATTATTATCTATAGAGTTATTGTCTCTAATGTAACTGTGGGTATTTGCACTGTCCAATCCCTTTAAAAAATCCTGTTAGGCTTTTGACCTCTATGATTTCTGTCTGCACAAAATTCCTTGGAGCAAAATTAACCCCTTACAAAGTTCCCTGCACATACACCACTGAGGGTATTTCTACACCGCAGGCTTTCTGCATTGTGGTGTCCAAACAGTTAGCAACCTGAAGCTGGGTTTGCCAGCGTGGCTGGAAGGAAGTTGTGGACGCCTGTTTGGGCAAGGCTGTAATCTGCCAGTTTTGCAGTGTGGTTGTAGTACATTGCAGAACTACTGTAGTAGGTTGCAGTAAGTTATAGGACTGAAAAACTGAGTTGTTCACTACTTTCCTAAAACTAGCTGTGCCTCTATCTCTCTTCTGCCGTGCTGTGCCTTGCCTTGCCTTGCCACCTTATCTCCTTCTTGCCTGTTGCCCCCAGAAGCTGCAAATGCAAAGTAATGCAAACTAACTCAAACTTATGCACAGTAGATGCAAAATAAATATTGCAGATTCTGTTATAAAATGGAGTCTGAGTTGCGCTTCCAGGCAGTAACTTGTGAGCATCACCCAAGGGGACTTGACAGTAGCACGCAGAGTATTAATCAGATTGTTTATCTGTCCTGCTGCAATGCCGTTGTTGACACCTGTATATACTGGTTGAATGAACTGGGAATCATTACCATTGCTGTGTTCTAGACAAAATACTTCCTCTTCACAAATGTTGAGCAGAGCAGTGTTGGCAACATTTATGGGAATGTCAATTGTGACATTAATAGCAAAATGGCAGCATCATCTTGCTTTCCTAGCAAGTGCATGCTCCATTAGCACTCTCTATCTGCTGAGTTTTTAATTCTATTTTATATTTATAAATTTATTTATATTTATATTATATTTTTATATTTTAATGTTTTTCTCTGTGGTCAAGGTACTGCTCCACAACCAGAGCAAAAGACGGTAGCAAGGTTTTCTAATGGTAACAGTAGACACTGCTGTGTTGATAACAATATCCCTTGGAAGCAGTAGGACCTCATCTGGTCCCTGCTCATAAGCACCAGATCTCTTCAGTAGCCTGTGCATGCATCTTTACAGCATTTTCAGTATTGATGTCTTTTAATCTACTTTGTTTCTTTGAGGGCTATCTCTCTGTTAATAATCACTCTTGAGATACTTAGTCTGAACTTGCCACTTCTCCTTGATCCTTGGGAAAACATTGTTCTCCCTTGCCTTTTTACTGCCTTTTCTGTGGGAGGAAGCAAAATTCTGAAAAATTCAGAAATGTCACCTTAAGGAGTTCATAATCCTTTCTGCTCATTTCCTGCTGGCCCACTGTTAGCTGCTGGTGGTGATGGTGGTAAATAAAGGATGAAGTAATTTTTCTATAAGTGTAAACACAGTAAGGAGTAAAAGCACAGGGAGAAACATGTATAGCAAACCTTCACAATTCTGATTAAAAACAACTCTTTCATGAGAAGTTTGGAGAAACATTCCCATAAACTGTAGGGCTCTGAGGTGAGTTTATCGTGGGGCCTAGGGTGCTGGGAGCTCCTTGTGACCACTAACTCTTCTCCATCAAGTGCATACTTGGGTGGCAGAGAAACATTTTATCCCTCCTATGCCCTTTTCTCCCAGGGCATCCTGGAAATGTGTCTGGTTTGGGAGTTCTAGTCTATCAATGGGAAAGTTGGAGTATGGTACGGTCATTAATTTCACTGTGTTGGAATCCAGATTCAGCAGTGGTGTGTTTTAAACAGAATGAGTTGCCCAGAGCTTGGGGAAAGCACTTTCTAAGTGGGAATATCAAGTAAACTGATAAGTTATGACAGAATTACAGAGATCGCAAATTGTACCAGAAACGGAGAAGTCCTGCAATGTAACTTCTTGCCCATTATCTTATCTATGTGAGTGTATCTAACCAAGCTCCTGCATGTAAAACTTCAAACCTGATTTGAGGTGTAAAATGTGACGGAGAGTTGATAGGGCTTGAGACATTGCTCCAGATGTCATCAGCAATCTGTTGTTATTGTTCAGTCTTACTGGAGATCTACCTGGAGGCTTTTAGCAGGAGCAGAAAGCTGCTTCGTGTTGTGTGTTAAACAGCAGCAGGCAGTCCTGGCCTCGATTAGTTATTAATCTAAGAGCCAAGATTTTGGAAATTTTAACCCATTTTGTGTGACAACTATACTCATGTGAGTGGCCTCAAACAGGTCAGTGTTTGAGTCAACTTACTCATAAGACAGTTTGCAGAATTAACCTGTAGATTCAGCGTTTAACTCAAAATTATGCAGGAAATAAGTTTTCTGCCCCTTTTTTTGCTTTTCAGCAGTCATACCTGTAAAAGTTGCATTGATTTAGAATTTTAGATTTAGAATCTTGTTCAAATTTTAAGAGAAATAAACCTCTTCAAAGATGGTCTAAATGCTTCTTTTAGATATAAAAATAAAACTTGATAGTGGAAATGTTCCTTAGAGAAGTTTTATTGACTCCAGGGGGTTTCAGTGCCACTGGAGCAACTGAAAGAGCTGTTTCCAGCACAAGCATGGATTTAGCTCAAGAAAGACGCTTCCCGCAGCACAAACAGCTGTTCCTTGTCACATAAGAGAGAAAAGCTGCAAAAGAAATAGGACAGAAAGTACGGAGTGAATAAAACTGCTGCTTCCCTGCAAACATCCCTTTCAAAGTCTCGGGCGTAGGAGGGCTTTCCAGCTCATGATGCAAGAGCCAAGGCAGGGGGTGGGTTTCGTGGGCTGGACTGAAATTTGACATCAGTAGGAAACTGAAACCCAGCATTGGTGGAAGCACACTGTGATGCAGAGGTGAAGGCTGGATCTGGCTTGACGCTTAGGGGAGGTGAAAAAGGGGGACAGCCCGCGATTCAAAGAGCGAAAGAAGCAGGAGTCCATGAGTGGCAGTGGAGGAGAAACAGAGAGAAGGGGGCAATCTGGCATAATAGGAGGGCAGCCACAGCACGTGTAGAAGGTAAATAAGTAATCACAGTAAAATAAGGGGCAATCTGATTGGAAGACATCTGGTTGCTGCTGCTCTCCTTGTCTGGCTGGATTTCTTGCAGCCGGTATGCGTTGTTCTCTCTACAGCACATTTCTGATACAATTGCACAAACCTGTACGGGAAATCTAGATCCATAGTGATCTGCATTAATCTAAAAGCTTTGTAAAAATTGTGAATCAACTCCAAACACAAAATAATTAGTTTTCAAATGGGGATTATTTTTTTTTTTTAAGTAAAATACATTTGTATGGAAGAAAATGAGCGTTCAGAGACAGGCATGGCACATCTGTAAGATGCATGCGTGTTATGGGAGGCGGGGGGGATTGCAAACCACAGATCACTTGTTAGCTGCTGAACTTCATGCATGCTTTAGATTGTATCCCTTAGATGCGTTAGCAAGCTGTTAACACCTGCACTGAACATAGTTGCCAAAAAATCTTAAAGTGTTTAACTAACTCTAATAATAATTTCATATGTTAAAAGCATGGTGCAGAATTATAGAAGTAGGAAATAAAGAGGGATCGTAATGGAAACTGGCTGTGTGATGAAGTGTAAACAAATCAGAAGTCAAATTAAGTCCTATTAAATCTGACTCAGATATGATTTGCCTCAACTTGTCTTCTCTGGGGTTGCAGGGTGTTTTTTCCTACCTAAATAGTAGCTGAGCATTGTGCAGATGCTGCCAAGTTAATCAAATGAATAGTCATTTGAGCACGGGCATGAGTTTTAGGGATGAGTGATCAGGGCATTTGCTGAGGTCATATGGGACCCCATTGAACTAAATAGTAGTGTGGGGGTGGGAATGGGAGAAGAAAGGAACCTGTATCTTAGCATCTGACCCTACAAAAGTGACACTGGCTTTGCCATTGAAGAAAGAGATTTAAGATCTTATTTCCTGTTTCCAAGTAAATCTCTTATCTAGGATCTAGTATCCACTATCCACCAATATGTTGAGAGACTGCAGTAATGAATCTTTCCATCGCATCCAGGGGAGGCTGGTAGCAGCACCGCACCTCTCTGACATTACACGCTCTAATTACATGCGAGGTTTTTAAGAGTGCTGAAACATCACAGAAAAGAGAAAAAATAAAAGCCAAGATTTCAAAAAATGATGGACCAGGACTTCCAAGATAAACTTCAATAGAGAAAAGGCAGCTTGTTTCTTTTTGCACTTGTTTCATGGGCAAAAAAAGAATACTTAGGTATTCCTGCAGGAATGCAGAAACCACAAACAGAGGCTGCAGGAGTTGCAATTAATTGCTCTACAGAGGGATGATGCATCACCCATGCCCTATTACAGCTTCGCTTTGAAGAACTAAATGACTCTCCAGCCACCCATTCAGCCCTGTGCTCAGCACTGCTTTGCACCCTGTCTCTGGGCAGAAGGCCAGGATGCTTATGTACATAACTACCTTCTCAAAAGACTTTTTCACAGATTAATCAGAATGAGGTATTTGATGGAGTAATTAGGTGTATTTTAAATTAACAGTAACCAAACAACTTGATTTTAACTCAAAAATGATCCAAATTTTGTAATGGACAAGGCCAAAATAAGCTTGGTTTAGGATCAATGTACAGAAGCACCTAAACTTGTTTCTAGAATAATTCTAAGGTTTCTAAAGCATGTGAATGTATGAATGCATCATGGTTTTGAAAGACTGCAACTATTTTTGACTAAGGTATTTAAAGACTACAGGTGTTTTTGACTGCTGGTGTTGGTTTCCTCCAGACCTAAATTCTTATAGGTTGTGCAAAGAAAACATCTGCTTTTGCAGAGTGATTTTATTCTTGGCTGTTATTCTATTTACTTTAATATTAACTTATTTTTAGAAGTCCACTTCATATTTCAGGCACAAATGTGTATCTAAAGTATTGAAAAACAGCAGTGTTTTCCTGTCAGGGAAAGTGAGAAAATGGGAGTAGTCAGTATTTGCAATTGTATAGCATCTTCTCTCAAAGGATATAGAAGCACTTTGAAAATACTAAGTTGTCCAAGATCCAGGGAATTTTCAGTAAAAGGTTGTGTGATACTTGCACATCTATCACCGACTACACTGAATATGATGAAGGAGATGCAGCCAGGAATCTCTGACCTCCAGGATTTACATGGGAAAGGAAACTTGGAAAAATGGAAGACAGTCTATCTCATTAAATAGGTCAGCTGTTCATTTTCTGACCCATAGAGGTGATATACTCTGCGTGGTACCTGGGGAGCCATGTATGAAGGAAGGGACAACTTAAAGTTGTTGCAAAGTTGCCAGATAGCTTTTAGTGCTCAAGTCTAACTGTCTAGAGCTTTGACAACTGGATCAGTACAGCTTTGGTACTATCACTGCAGTATTGGTATAGGTTTTAATTAGAATAACCCCTTTTTATTGAATTCTGGGAATGTCAGTTTGCTAATTTTACCTCTAGCTCATTTTCAGACCAGCTTTTGCTTGGAAAGTATTTTTTAAATTGGATACGGGAGGCTTATTAGGTCACTGAAAGTGACAGAATAGAGATGTAATCAATAGTTCATCACTGGGAAAGAGGGTGCCAGAGGAGGTGTTGCAGGTCAGGTGAATTGCTCTAATGGGACTCAGAGTCACAGACTAAGAAAATTACTTTTTATTGCATTTGCTCATTATCATCAGTTATAACCCTTAGTGTTCATTTATCAACTTTCCAATGATTCCCCAAAGAATTAGGATGCATTTGCTGTACAAAACTCTCAAGAGTGTGATTCTTACTGTTTGGGTATTAAGATGTAAAAAGGATTATTGTAAAATATTTAAATTTATTGCTTATAACTGTCATTACAGTCTGTGTTAGGAAAATTAGCTTTAATTAGTACAAGGAAAATAGCTTACTAAAAATCTCACAAAATCTCTCTGGGTCTTACCAGCGAGGATGTAGACCCACGGAGGAGCTTTTAGTTCTCTTTTTCAAGAAAAAAAAGAGAAGTACAACTCTGAAGTGAAATCTCACCCTACCGTCTTTGCCCTTTAATGCTAAGATAGAACATCATCTTTCTGTGTGACAAGTTTAAACACTGATGGTATTTCTGCATTCTTAGCTCCTTGTGTGGTTATAGCAAAATGCCTCTTTTTGGACCTGTAACACTGGGCAGATCAGCAGTTCCAACTTTTGAACTCAGTTATATATGTCCTGACTCTAGATCTGAGAAGGAAATAGCTATTGGCCTGTTTTTACTGGCAATGTGAGAACTATGTGCTCAGTTATCAGTTCTGTTTTGCTGCTGCTTCTGTCAATATCCCATAAGTGATTTTATGTGTAAAAATTGTGCGTGATCATCTTTGTTGGAGGTACTGTTCCATTTGATCCTGGCAAGCATTCAGTGTTTTGTGGTTCCCAAACTATTAACTGTTATTTCCTCTTTTAAAGCAATTTCTTATTTTTCAGTCCTGTTTATTTTACAGTTAATTTTAAAATTCTATTACTTTCAATATTTCAATTCTGATATATTTTCCAGTATCCTAGTAAGGGGCTTGTGTCTGTCAATATTCTTTCCTTGCTTGAGTCGTGTAGTTTATGACATTTCTAGAGTGCAACATTCTGTTCTAAAAAAGAAAAGCAGGTATCATTCAGTTTTAGTGGATGTCTATGTTTGTACTTATTGATGTAAAGACAATCATATATACATTAAGAACCTCCAGGTCAATGGCTATAAAATTCTTCGAAATAAGAATACAGCTGGTAGAATTTTCTTAGCATAAGCAGCTTCCTAGACCTGCAGCTGAAGTTTATAGACTTTCCAGTTAGACAGCTAATAATAAAAAGAACAGTTTCAAAGAGCAGATTCAAAGTACTGTAGACATCTATCCCCTTCACACCTCAATAGATTTATTTTGCAAGAGGTTTGTATTCTTTATGCAGAAACCCCAAAATGCAGCTTTTAGTGTCCTATGCTCTGAAATTAAAATCACATGGAAACCAGGAATGTTGTTTCTTGCAAAACATTTTGAGCTCAGAAAAGGTGGCATGGCTCTTACCGCTTTTCATCTAAGCTTTTGACATCTCTTAAGGCTTAGAACAGAGTGAGAGGTATTATTAGGTAGGTAAATGAATCCCACTTGCAGTGCTTTTTATTATGTGAAAAAAAAAATGGTTTCAGTTAGGGGTGAAAGCAAATTCCTTGTGGTCCTAGACCTCAAAACCCATTAGATTTTCTGGGTCACGTAGCAAATTATTTCTCATATGATTTTTTTCACTGTTAATTAATTTTTGGCAGCACTACATAGATAGAGAGGAAAGAAAATCTGTCGTGAGACAAATCACTAAAGTTTTGTAGAACTTCAAAGCAAATTTATTAGGTGGACTCCTGGGAGCATTCATTCAAACATTACAAGAGGCTGCTAGGAGAGACTGTGGAATCTCCATCGTTGGAGATACTCAACACTTCACTGGCAAAGGCCGTGAGCAACCTGTCAGTTTCAGAGTAGGCCTTGCTCTGGCTGGCGGGTTAGACTAGAGGACCTCCAGAAGTTCCTTCCATCATAAATTAATCTGTGATTGTATGAGGTTTTGGCTCTATGAATCATAGACTCATAGAATCGTTTAGGTTGGAAAAGACCTTTAAGATTATCAAGTCCAACCATAAACCTAACGCTGCCAAGTCCACCACTAAACCATGTCCCCAAGCGCCTCATCTGCACATCTTTTAAATACCTCCAGGGATGGTGACTCCACCAACTCCCTGGGCAGCCTGTTCCAGTGTCTGACAACCCTTTCAGTGAAGAAGTTTTTCCTAATATCCAATCTAAACCTCCCTTGGCGCAACTTGCGGCCATTTCCTCTTGTCCTATCGCTTGTCACTTGGGAGAAGAGACCAACACCCACCTCTCTGCAACCCCCTTTCAGGTAGTTGTAGAGAGCGATGAGGTCTCCCCTCAGCCTCCTCTTCTCCAGACTGAACAACCCCAGCTCCCTCAGCCGCTCCTCATCAGACTTGTGCTCCAGACCCCTCACCAGCTTCGTCGCCCTTCTCTGGACACGCTCCAGCACCTCAATGTCATTCTTGTAGTGAGGGGCCCAAAACTGAACACAGCATTCGAGGTTCGGCCTCACCAGTGCCGAGTACAGGGGCACGATCACCTCCCTGCTCCTGCTGCCACACTGTTTCTGATACAGGCCAGGATACTGTTGGCCTTCTTGGCCACCTGGGCACACTGCTGGCTCATCTTCAGCCGGCTGTCGACCAACACCCCCAGGTCCTTTTCTGCGGGGCAGCTTTCCAGCCACTCGTCCCCAAGCCTGTAGTGTTGCATGGGGTTGTTGTGACCCAAGTGCAGGACCCGGCACTTGGCCTTGTTGAACCGCGTACAGTTGGCCTGGGCCCATCGATCCAGCCTGTCCAGATCCCTCTGCAGAGCCTCCCTGCCCTCGAGCAGATCAACACTCCCTCCCAACTTGGTGTCATCTGCAAACTTGCTGAGGGAGCACTCGATCCCCTTGTCCAGATCATTGATAAAGAGATTAAACAAGACCAGCCCCAGTACTGAGCCCTGGGAACACCACTTGTGACCGGCCGCCAACTGGTTTTAACTCCATTCACCACAACCCTTTGGGCCCGACCATCCAGCCAGTTTTTTATCTGGCGAAGAGTGCACCTGTCCAAGCCATGAGCAGCCAGTTTCTCCAGGACAACACTGTAGGAAACAGTGTCAAAGGCTTTATTAAAGTCTAGGTAGACTATATCCACAGCCTTTCTGTCATCCACTAAGCAGCTCACTTTGTCATAGAGGGAGATCAGGTTAGTCAGGCAGGACCTGCCTTTCATAAACCCATGCTGACCTGGGCCTGATCGCCTGGTTGTCACATACATGCCGCATGATGGCACTCAGGATGGTCTGCTCCATAATCTTCCCCGGCACCGAGGTCAGGCTGACAGGCCTGTAGTTCCCCAGATCCTCCTTCCAGCCCTGAGAGTTTAAATCTCAGTTTAGCCATGGAATCTCATAGTTTGAGCTGAGTAGATGTGTCACCCTGATCTTAGTTGCCATTACATATTGAGAGAGCATTCGGCCAGTATTGATGCTCCTAATCTGTTCTTCTGTGTTCACCGTTCATTCCGTAAAGCTTCTGCGACTTGATACCTCTCCTTTCTTCCAGGAGTTAAGTGGTGATGAAATTTTAAATGATGACATTTAAATTAAATGATGACCTTTAGATGAAAGCATCCTGTTTTCTTGGTTTCTTTCCCTACCAATAACTAGAATGCTTTTTAAAGAGGAAAGAAATTAAAACAGAGATATAAGAAGGAAGGAAGCTGATTTGGATGGGTGACAATGTTATCTGTACCTTGGGTTTAATCCGTGCTAGGTCTTGTAGTCTTGGCTCTGCCACTTCCACCTTACAGGGTCTTGAGAAAGTCACTCTATCTCTAGATGCCTTAACCTGGCCATAGCTTGGGGACGAAGCTTTCTACAGATAAATCTGGGCTGTGGGCATCAAGCCACCTCGGAGGTCAGGGGCATGGGAGTTCTCTTACCAGGGGACTGAGCTCAGCCCAGCCACCAGGCTACAAAGACAGAGGAAGGCTGAGGTGAACCCTGGCACATAGCGATGGAGGAGGCTGCAACAGATTTCCTATGGCCATATATATCTCTCTCTATATATAACTGCTCTTCTGCATCATTGTGTAAACTCATGGTGCCTCATTTTGGCATTGGGCAGGAGTTAAAGTTGCTACAGAGGTGTCAAAAAGAAATGAATTAGGCCTTATTCACTTCTCAGAAATGTAGTGAACCAGAGTTCAAGAAAGTTAATTTCTGCATTGTCTTTGGTGATCTTTCAATCAAGCTGGGATTAATCTCAGTTAGTTTTAGTTGCAAAGAAGGTAGATCTTTAGTCTAAGCTAGTCATTTAAGCACTTTCTGTAGTCAGTGGGGAGAAAGAAGCACACCCAATGGCTCATTTGCCTGTCTGTCTACCTTAAAAAGCAACGAAACATTTCTGGAGATGCCTGTTTTCATCTGCTGGCTATAACAGGATTCTGCTGAACAGCCCTTCTAGAGATCTATCACTGAGAGCACTAACATTAAATCAAATGAATTCTGCATTTTACACATCACACACATGTTCTGAGCAGGCCCCTAGCAAGAGCCAATGCACATTTCCTCCAGAAGGGAAGCTGGATTTAATTTTTTTTTAAATTTCAGTTCAGAAAAGGCACAATATATATCCTTAGTTAGATGTATATGTAATTAATGCTATCAAGATTGAGCATTAATCAGGCTTTTTATTTGCCACTTTTTATAAATATGCTTTTTTTTCCTCTCTCTGTGTAATGTGACACCCAGAAAATTTAGTTTCTATCATTTGCAGTAAATGGAGCAAAGATCCCCAGGTAAAGCAGTCTAGCGCCTGAACTCCAGAAGTTGGACACGTAAAAAGAGGACATTTGGATCATGAACTTTAGGAGCCGGGTACATTTTTATGCAATTTTTTTGTCAGAAGGTAGTCTGATAGTCTGGTATATTATTTACAGTTAAGATATTTGAGTGAATGGACATTGCATTACTATTTTGTGTTAAGAATTATGTATGCAAAGAAAAAATAGGGCTTGTAGTTCTCCTTAATCTACATGTGGGACATTCATTGGTTCCTAGGGAAACCATTAAAGTAGGATTTGAAGAGTACAAACGAGAAAATATGATAAAGCAGAGTTGGAGGCAGAATCTCTTATAAAAGCCTCTGAGAATGAGTGCATAACCCTAAACATGAACTAGATTTGAGGTGGAGGTTCCCATTAGTGAATGAGGACCTAGGAATTGATCCTCAGAGTATACAGAGTATTAAATGATACAAAGCAAAGTAATTTTAGAGATGTGATGTGGTGTTTTCAGCCTACATAATACTTTAATCCTCAGACCTACTATTCTAAACCCATCAGCTGTGGTTAATCAGGAATGCTTACAGCAGGGCTTGAAATGCCCAGTTCACTCCTTTTTTCCAATCAAATTTTGCTCTCAGCTACACTGCTGTCCTATGTACTTGTGAAGGCAGGATTCAGGGCATCATTTGGATCTTTTGACTGCAAGCCAAATGAAAAATTGCGTTTGACTTCGCGGTGAGACTCACTTGCTATACAAGCTGGTTAGTTTTCCCTCTGGACATTCACTAGTCTGTAATAAAAAAAAACAATTTTTAAGTGTTTCAAAATGTGTTTTCAGTGTGTTTTTAAGAGATCTGGGCAGAGCTGAATCATTGTTCCTAATCTAATGCTATATTGGAGCCGTTCCATAGGATGGGGGATTTTTCAGTTTGGCTGGTACATGCCATTTAGCCAGTGCCTCTGACTTCCAGGTACCTTTCTAGCTTCTTACACCTACTCCTGCAAGGCAGGAGGGATCATACTGCACTTCTAGCTTAATCCCTCCTGAGGACAAACAGGAAGGCAGGCGGTGGCATGCGTGCCGAGTGACACAATTTCATGATCACTGTCTTTAGCTACAGGGTAGCTACATCTCTTTGCTAACTAACCTGTGTGATGATGCTCACCGTCCATGCTGAGTCAGATTAATTCTTTCCTTGAGGCTGTAAGGAGTTGCCGAAGTGTCAAGATAGGCAAGGTCCTGCCTCTTTTTTCTCCCTCTAGCTTGGCTCTATTTTTGCTCTTTTTGCACATGATAGTTGACTCTCCTGACTCTGAGAAAGAGCTGTTATCCTCTGATGTTAGGGCAACACTTGAGCAATAGTTGAAGTCAATGGCTCTGGATTGCTATGTGAGGTCTTTTCAAATCAGGCAATGAATGACGTGTCTGTTATCTTTGCTCGGAAGGAACAAATCAGAATAACCCCCCATAGCCAGCCTTGACCACTGCATAACACACTGACTAAAAGTCATCTTCCAAAGGCTGGACTGAAAGACTCTTAAGCTTGATCCCAACTCCTGGTGTGAGACATTTGCCCAGCTGGAGCTGGCAGGTCTGGTCCTCTCTGTGCAAGGATGATGTGAAGCGCACTGCTAGCTGCCCTTTCTCCTGTGCTGATACCTCCCTTTCTGACCCATATTGAAAATCTGTGATGCGCACTGGCATGTTGTGAACTCGCCGGCGGATGGTGTGCACTTCTCCATGTGCAGTGATGCCAGGTGAACACGCAGGAGCTGCAATGCAGTAGAGCTTTCCAGTGGATGGGGTTCATAATCAGAGGGTTGTTCTAAAGGTTTTTAGTAAGGAAAGTGTCATGGATGAATTCTTCATCCTCTCTCACTAGGTGGTATTTCATTTATCATCAGAGATCCTTGCTTTTCAAGAATTTATTCCTTTTCAGTTCATGGCTGGAGACTTAAAAAATAAAACTCACATCTCATTAGTTTACTGTCATTTTGAGAACTCATTCTCTGAAACCCATGGTTATTATTTTGCCTGAATCTCACACTGTAAAATATAGAAGAGTTTGTGTCCTTCAGCGTGACCTTACATGGCAGTAGCACAAAGAAAGCGATCAGATTCCATTAGCAGCCTTCTGCTGGATTAATGGCCAGCAAAATCTGGTGGAGATGCCTGGAGCTTTCTAGCATCGCTCTTGTGATTTTGTACATAATTGCCCACGAGCAGCTACACAACATCCAGCAAAGCTTAGCTCAGCCACAGCATCACGCTGTCAGGCCTGTGCACCCGCATGTCCCTGCCCACCAGCTTTCCAGCTAAGGCAAATCGAGGCCAAGTGCCTCTCCCACGGTTACACAGTGAGGCAGTAGATCTCCTGCAGTTAAAATCCCCCATATCTACATGGCTCTTAGGTTTTTTGTCCTGGCCACTTGTGTGACACGTCTTTATCCTTCTGCCTACTTGAATGGATGGGTTTTGTCGGAAAATCAGACTGTGCTGTGCAAAAATAGGGAGAGACGTGATACGATGTTGTCCAAAGATTTCAGCAGGGCTTGCTTGAGAATGCCACAAGTCACTTATTCAGGCCATTATTTCACAAACACTTTCAGCTGACAAAAGCCAGTACAGCTGCCAAAAGAGTCCGTTCTCACCCCTTCATCTCCAGCTTCTCTACTCATACCTCCTGTGTATTGTCCCCTCTCCTGTTTTGTGGGAGCGTTTGTGTGCTTGTGCAGTGAATCTGGACTGGAAGGCTGATCCATGTGAAAATAAACGTTTTAAATTCTTTTTATGCTGGGTTTATTCTAAACTGAATTACCTCTCTGGTAGTCATGACACATCTGTGCAAACACTAATGCTATACAAGGGAAGGAGCAGTGCAACAGCAAAGACAGGTAGCTGAGAGCAGGACAGCTTTACTTCTTCTGTTGCTAAGATCAGCTTAGGACAGGTTGTAGTACTTGTAACATTGCACCTTCATTTTTTCTTCAGCCACTAAAAACCATTCTGTCTTGGCACACTATGAACGTTTCCATAAAATAACGTAGTCAGGAACAGCTAGTTGGAAATATTTGAGAAAGTGGTATTTATTTTTTTTAATTAGGGCCTGTTAGACCAGATGCTGCACTTTCATTAAGCAACTGCGCAGATGTAGGAGAGTCAAAGAAAACCCTTTCTGTACCCAAAATGATATAATTTAGTCTCTCCAGAGTCAGGAGATGCTGTGTTGCCCCAGGGTAACACGCAAGCAGTAACAGTGCACAGACCAGGCTGTGGACGCAGAAAATGTAAGGGGAAAAGACCTTTGACAGCTTCCCCAAGCTGGGAGGCAGAGGTCAGAGAGGGGAAGGGAGCTGTTGTACTTTGGATGTTCGACTTGTCAGAATTTGTTTAGTGAAAAAACAGAAATGTTTCCCAAAGCTCCTTTTCTGGGATCTGGGCACATCTGTTATATGTTCAGAAAAGGAACTAAAATAACACGGGGATAAAAGTTAACTCCCTAACATCAGGCATGGAGAAGGAGTGATATCCACTTCTGGCTATCGAACTCTAACTGTGAGGGGGGAAACTTCACCCTCTAGCCTACCCCAAAAGAGTTGGGCACAAAGAGGTTCCCAGTAGCATGTTCAGGAGGTTATGTTATCATGGATCCTCTGGAGAACAGGGTCTGACCAGCTCCTGGGCATGCCTTATACCCAGCTCAGTGCCCATTATACTGACATAGCTCATCTTTAACATGAGCAGGATTTTCAGGGGGAAATGCAGATTTTTAGCAGTGATAGCCTGGTTGGGACCAATGAAGATCCCAATTACTTTCCCTCTTACTTGTCACCAAGCATCTGTAAAAGGCTGGAGCGCAAGCAAAATGAATCAGGACATGTGGGGTTTGAGGTACCGACTGAGCCTTTGACAAGGTCTGAAACAGGAATGAGAGTAGGGAAAACATGACAACATCACTTGAAGCCAAGCAAAAACTCATCTGCACTAAAAAATGTCTCCTAAAGAACACAATCTCTCTTCTGTGCTTGCTGCCAATTGTACTCGATTAATCAGGTTTCTGTGGGGGTGTTTTCCTTCACTCCATTCCTAACAGCATATTTTTCCATAAGTGATCTTAATCTTATTGCAGATAATTTATTGCCTGCAAGATCATGACTGCTCCAAAAAATTGCAGTATTTTGCCCTCAGAAACTAATAAAATTCTTGTTGGAAAGCCATAAATACCTTTTCAAGACATCAGCCCCACAAAGGTATTTGTTCTTTTAAAAGCAATCATTGTGTGTTTTCCTCCCCGCAAAAAAGGGGGGTGGGAGTTAGGCTGGTTTTGATCCTGTGGAGTTCATTGAAGTTTTCCTGCTGGAGTCTATTAGATAGTTTCAATCCAGGGAGCATTTATGTGCAATACACCTGTTTCCAATAGCTCCCCCACCTCCATAAAGACAGTTGCAGCAGAAAGTCCTATTCACTCTGGGGAAAACACATTTTATAATAGCTTCCCATCCCCCAGCCAGATGGGATCAAGCTGAGGCAGCTGCAGTCCAGGTCCCATGAGAAATACTACAAAAAGTGCAATTAAAATAATTAGTTAATGCCTTTTTTATCCGGCATGGTAACAAATTCGGGAAAAAGCTTGAAATAGCTCTTCTACATATCAGTCCAATATGATATTGGATGCTTCCCAGGATTGCTCTAAGCTTTCCCTAGGGCTTTAAAAGAGCTTGTGGGTGCTCAGCCAGTTGCTGGATTAAGGATCTCTATTACCGATGGTAACGGGGGTAGGTTAAAACCATTTGCACAGATTTTGCTGTGAGAACAAGAAAAAAAGTGAGTCTGAATTGATAATAAAGTGATTTAGATTCTGTTTCCTCCCTTGGAAATCAAAATTGCTTCCCATTGATTTAAGCATGTACTGGCTTAGGTTCTGATTAAGCAGAATTTGCCCGATGATTCAACTTTATGGGGGATGTACAAATGAAAAATACTTGGCCAAATACATCCCTAGCACAACTCAGTGAAATCTGGCATTTACCCAATTGTTAGCTGCTTGTTGTTCGAGGGTTTCTCTGCTAACCTTCAAATGGTGCAGCAAATGAAGATTTCTTTTGTAGGCATTTTAATTACTTCTCCTGAAGTCGTCATAGCAAATACAGCAGTATACCAGGAACTGTAGCCCCAGTAAGCTGTATTTGTTATTGCCATAGCAGGTGGTATTTAGTCTGCAGCCAAGTGAGATGACCAAAGGGTGAAATATAACCTAAAAACCAGGGCAGATTCTCTTAACAATCCTTAGCTTCCCTGATTTCACTCTCAGATTTCATCCAGGGGCCAAATTATGCAAACACGAGTATTTTTTCATTTTATATTCCTGTTGCCGTTCCCTGCCATCACTGTGGGGAAACCTGGAGGTCAGGCATCTTGGTGAAGGGCATGAAAAGAAGGGGACGTTGAATAATAAATGCTTCAGGTCACGCAAGCTGTTCCCATCTCCCACCTTCCTAACAGATGATTACAGAATAGCCTAGCTGAGGAAGTTTTGAGTGGCTCACACAGTGATTCTGGGGTGTTAGTACGCAATCTGTGAAGCTGTCAATGCTCTTAGCCTTTGCATGGGTCGTCAAAGGAGTTTTTGAATCTCAGTAAGCACTTTGCCATGTGGCAGGGACACGTAGCTATGTGCTATATAACGGGGCATTTCCTTTTAGTAGTTTCAAATTATTTAATTTTTGTTACTTTTAAAATTCTTTCAGTTCTAGGAGAAATGGTATTTTAAAGTATCTGATTTTCTTATATTGTCTGGAAATGTAACTCCCCCCCTCTCCTCACCCCAGATCATTTTTGAATGTTACTGGGGGGGGGAAGAAATATCGCGACTCTCAGATTTGCCTTGTCTTCCTTTTGACTGTGAGAGGAGGGTTAATAGTAGAAGTGGGAAGAAGGGTGAGCAAAGGGGAGTGCTAGTCATGTGGACAGAATGCCAGCAGCAAAGTTGGCACGTGTTTTTTCATTCGCATGAAAGTATGTTTTATTCATTTGCTGATGATCATCTACAGTAGCTATGAGAGAAAAAAAAGAGTACCAGAGTAGTATTGGAAGTCTAGGTGAAATTCTGTAGCTTTGTCCCCTTTCAATGGCAGGGGACTGCAGGAAATGTGAGTTTCTGTGGCAGTTTCACTGGAATTAATATAGGCACTTCCAGTGGATTAAATATTAAGGGGAAAACATTCGTAGCTCACTTCCTTATGTTATTTGCTTGGCATTAACTGCAACTTGTTTTCATGCTGTTTTCACACTGGGCCCTCTCACCAACATTTAGGCGTCCACCGTGCAGACACCGGCAACTGAACTGGTCATCCCAAGCTCCCATTTTTAGGCATGTGATGAAAGGGCATTTTTAGGATATGATTCATTTGACATAGCTTAGAAATTTACTTTAGGATGAAAAGAACGGCTAGTCTCCATGGAGTTTATTGACTAAATCTCAGCTAACTGCACGGAGGGTTTTGGTAGGCTGTAGGCACATGCATTTATGGTGGGAGTCAGGTACGTCTACGTTTAGTGCTATTAATACCTAGATTTCCTGGTTGCCACTATAGCAGGGTTCCTATGAGATGTGTGAGATACCTGGCTGCCTTAACCAGATGATCCTGGGGCACGTCAAGTAGTTCAGGGTGGCAGCGCTTCGGAATTGAATCCTGTGCCCAGTCAGGTGGATCCTGCTCTTGCAGTCCTCAGACTCATACATTAAAAGGCAGAAGAGTTTTTTTGCCTTACGCTGTAAGTGGAAAGCTTCATACAGTTGTCCTTGTTACTCCTGCAATACACCTGCAAGGCCAAGAAGTGCTATGATTGCTAGTTCAGAAATGAGGGAAGAGATGCTGAGGACGGTAAAGATACTCATCTGCATGGCATATGGAATGTAAGGTGAGGTGACTAAGCGGTAGATGACTCCACTGCACCATGCAGAAATCACAGTTCAAGTGCTGGAAGCAGCCATGCTTTTGCAGAAGTGCCGTTTTGCCTTCTCAAGCCAGCTTGGAGATCTCAGCACTGCGGTGTAGCTCTGCCTGAAGTCATGAAGAAAGCCTGGTGAAACGGTGGAGCTAAGCCCAAACCTCCTCCTAATTAGCAAATGATTGTTAGGGCTGTTGTCCCCCCTTGGATAAGGATAAGGATGAACTCAGCTTTTGGCCTTCTGGGAGGAAGTTTAGGGTTTTATGTTAAAAAAGGACTGGATAGTTCTGCAAAAATAGCAAACTAGGGAATAGTTAATGATTTTTTAGTTGAATCTCTTACTTTTAACATTAATAACCTATTAAAACCAATGGGGTAGAACACTTGGAGCTGATGTTTGAAGTCAGCTTGGATGGATATCATTGAACTGTAACTTTTTTGTAGCTCTGTAACTTTTCACTAGCTGCTGGGAAGATAATACTTTTAACAGGAACATGTAAGTTCTGGAGCACAGATGTGCCGTGAGGGGAGAGTGGGGACAGCAAGGAAGGGCAACAGACATGAAATGCAGAGTTAATGGCTTTCCTGCCTATTTTAGGGAGGGGTGATGTGCTGGTTCCAGGCAGCAGCTGGTGAATTCAAGTATGTATTTAACATTCAAAGTCAAGCTCTGTTCTGTGTAGGGCCAGTCAGAGCTTGCAGGGATTTACCAGGTGTGTGGCCCAGAGCAAGATATGTATTCCTGTGAAGTTGGTGACCATCTAAACTAAGATCATGTGCCGTAGCACAATGTTTATTGTGAAAGAACTGATTTTTGCAGTGCCAGCCAATTCCTCTGCGTCGTCAACTGGAAGGAGCAATGCTGAGGAAAAAGGCATGTCCTTCCTTTGCCCAAAGCAGATGATGGATGCTGTATGTATAGAGCTGAACTACGGTTTCCTTGTATTTCCAAGCCAAACCTGTAGTGGTATCCAAGGTGAGGGGATACCGCCTGGACATGAGCTGTCAGAGGGAAATTGATGACCGTTCCATAGTTCCCTGCTGCGCTGAAAGGCCTTAAGTTTCCTATTGCTTTGTATTTGATATCACGCATTTTTCCAGTTGGGAAAAGTGAATGGAAAAATATCTACCCAGGGTGGTGTATTGTGAGGGATGGCTCCAGGCCTTAAGGAGGAAAAGCAAGAGAAAGTGGGAGGCTAGAAAGCTGTAAATTAAAAAGGGGTAAGGGACAGTCTTCGTACACCCTTTCCACCTTTCTTTTAATTTCCTTGTCTGTTAAACCTTAGAGCAAAAGTTTAATCAGATTATAATGACAGTATGCAACAGTATAGCATATATCCTCTATAATCTCTTTGTCTTTGCCACAGTTAAAAAAAAATACGGAGAATTTCACATGATTATTGCCCCTGCTATTAAGCAAATATTTTGTCTGTCATTCCAATAGAGGTGAACTCACAGCATTGTTCTTGTTTGCCAGCTACTCTCATAGACTGCAATGACCCACAAATGGTACTAGTTATGATTTTTGGTATCACAACAGGGAAGAGCTTTCCTCATCAATTAGCCAACTCTTGGACCTATGAAACTTTCAGTGTGAATCTGGCTCCGTGGTTCATTTTCTTAAGTGCTGCATGGATTGCAAAAGAGAAATACTGATTTGGCTGTTCCTGTGTCATCCACATCTGTGAAATGATGATGTCACAAAATAAGGATCCAAAATGCAGATACAGTATTTAATTTTAAACTGATTGTGAAAAAAAGCAACTATCTGATGTAGAATACCTTCATTGGTGACTTTTTGCCATTTAATGTCCCAACATAATGAATCACAATTGAAAGTTAGATGCATTGAAGAATACATTTGTAGGCTCTGAGCCTGAACAACCACATTTTTACTGTGCTTGAGTCCCGGCTTTATCTTCCTCTTTTACCCAGGTTCAAAGCCTTACTCCCTCACTGCCACTACCTATTTTGTTGCTGCTGTTTGCTCATGTGGATCTTATTTATTGTCATTTGACACAAACTAAAAATGCAGTTCAGAAAATGCTTTACCAAGAGTAATTTGTTCCCAGCAAGATCTTTTTAGCTACACAGTAACATGAAAGCATCAAAGTGCCAGGAAAACTTTTTAAAAATAAACTGCCCTGATGCTAAAATAAGCTTTAATTGATTGAGAATTGCACTGAGCCTGACAATCTGAACCATTTATTATTATTTTTCCTTTCAAGCTTCAGCTTCATGTGATTTAAAGTGACTGAATTACAGTTCCCACATACCTTCCTACCCACACTGCATGAAAAAACCCCACGCACAAACTTCTTAGCTCCAGAGCAGCTGCTGGATACACCTGGAAGAAAATAAAAAAGCTGATTGAAAGTGCAGTTTAAGTAAAGATGATGATGATGGGAATCTTCTGCAAAAAAACCCTATTCTGGCTAAATGCCATGCTGTGCTTCCTTCTCCTCAGAGAAGAGCTCTCCTGGGGATGTCTCTCCCTTTCAAAGGCATTTCTTTAATGCCTGCTTGTAGAGCACTGGATCCCGTAGGCCAGATGCTGTCGCAACTGCCTGCATTGGAGTTTAATAATAGGCTGTGGATAAACTACCACTCTGTCTTCCCCATTTTAGGTTTTTAAAGAAAAAACACAACCCAGTGGCTGTACTCAGCTATTTAAATAAAAAACCTGTTGCAGGCTGTCTAGCAAAAGGTCAACACCACCACCAAAGACTCCTGATAAATATGCAAAACTTTCTGGCCGATGGAAAGGAGGCTGTGCTGGTGGTCCTACGCTAGAGAGAAGTAAGCGCTGGAAGTAGGTGGAATATATAAAATGTCAATGGGTCAGTTACGGGTTTCTTCTTGGCAGTACGTTGTGGAGGATGCAAGTCTGGTCAGATATTAATTAGTGATAACTAGTGATTCTTTTAAAAATATGTCAGCCATGCTCATGGCATGTTTGGGTGTGCAAGCAGGGAAAGCATGGATCACTACCTTTGGCCTGGGGAGTGTTTTTAGACTCATGCCAGTGTAATGGGGCTCATGGGTAGCTGCAATTTCCCCAAGGGCTATGCTATGTTCAGGTCAGAACAACTCCCAAGCTAGCCCCAAGCTTCAACTGAGTTTAAGATCTCACTATAAGTCCTTATCTGAATTGTAGCCCTGGACAATTTACTGCAGCCAAGAGCCAAACAAGGATTTTCATTTAACTCCCAAAACATCAAGAGGAGGAAGATGCTTCAATACTGTTTTGGCTGCAGCCCTCAATGTCCGTGCCCAAGGCAGCACTGCCTGTGACAGTGCTGTGACGTTTACGTTCACAGAGCCGGCAAAGCTCAAACTGCTGATAGAGGTTAGGGGAGATCAGGCCTGGTCTACGGATGAGTTTCTCAGTCTGGGTGGCTAGTTGTCCCCTCGGGACTCCCAGAATTGTTTGTCAGCAAAATGGAACATCGTCACCTTGGGTTTGCATCCTAGTATGTGTTTGCAAGCTGAGCAAGTTGCATACTCTCAAACATCAGCTCTAAATCACAATTCCTGCTCTCTGTCAAAGGGACTAACAAATCCCTCTCTCACCTTTCTTTCTTGCCTGCTTAAATTATAAATTCTCATTACAAGAATTGGCTCTGCTAATGCCCAGCCGCAGTGTCTAATGCAGTTCTGTTCCAGGAGTGGTCTCTATTTGCTACCCTAATACAGACAAGCATGACCCAGGAATTCATGGCAGATCACAGATCCAGAGGAAGGAATTTGAAAGTTTTATTAATAGCCATCTCTGTAACCTCATGCAGGTCAGACCGGACACTGAGCAGAGCTTAAAAGCTGAATCCACGCTATCACAGGAGGGGCAGAAAGATGTGCCTAGTCACAGTATTGTAGGGGTAGAGATTTCTTTCTTTAGGGTTGGTTGTCCAGATTTCCAGTGAGAACTTTCACAGTGTCAGAAGAGTGAAATAAAATATATTTCAGGAAGAGATTTTTGAAGACTGCAGAAGCCAGCTGGATTTTTTTTTTTTATTTATAATTTTTGTCATGGACTGAACTAAGCATGGACTATTTAAAAAACCATGATGTGTCTGAAAATATATTGGCTTTGCCTAGAAGAGTAACTCAGGTAAACAGGTAGACTACCCAAGACAACACCTGCTGCCTACGGTGTGTAGTTAATAATGTAATCAGTGCTGTAGGAGGGCATCATGAAGAATGGTTTGAAAGCTGAATGTCTGGACTGGTTGAAAGTTTGTGTGACTTGAAGCTGGTGGTTGATTCATGAGGAATATGCTTCATTCCTTTGAATGCAAAATCAATACAGAACTGTGGTAAAAAGGCAAAGGTAACTTTTCCTAAATAATTTTCTGTAATAGGTCTCATCTATGTCTTGATTATAAGCATAGTGTAAAATTTTTGAAGTACTTAATTAGCTGATTATTCAGAGGAGTATTTTCTTTTTTCATATTACCCCCATTCTGATTAGTGCTACTCACTGATACAGCAAAACATATTCCAAGATCAGGTTAATTGTCTCTGTGAATTAAATCGAATGTTATATGCTGTATTATAGTTTTTTAAAATAGATTAACACTTCTATTTTTGCTGTAAAAATGTGTTGTTAAAATAGCGAAATATTTATTAATTGGCTTTTTCAGCATTAGATAATGTGTGATCCCTATTCTGACCATGGGAAATATTTGTTCATTGTAGTTAATGCTAGAATATTTTCAGGGAAAAGAAATGTCAATACTTTCAACTGCCATTAATTAAACTTGTAACCTGAGTGCCACTGACTCCAGCACTTCCCAGGCTTTCACTAGAAGGTTTTAAATTTGGTTTTGATGAACTAGGTGGGAGTTATGACTTGCTTGGGATAGAGGCAGGATTATGTTCCTGTTCTGAGAGCCAGTGTCAGCCATGGAAACCCTTTGACCCCTCCATGGTTCTGCCAACATCTCAGTCCTGTTGATTTGGTGCTAACCCAGGGCTCCCGTGCAATGCTCTGAAATCAAACTAATACTTTTAGCAGATGATTCCTGTAAAAGCAATTTGGTCCTGTTTCTTTTTCCCTGCAGAGAAAGTGTGCTTCTATCATTCTCAATTACTTGCAGGGTGGTTGTAAGCCTGTACAGGATCATAACAATCACACTAAACCTCCTATATTTTCTAGGAATCTGGGAATGCCACTGGGAAAGCAAGGCTGTCCCTAGCGTCGAGCGCAGCTTAGTTTTGCACTTTGCTATATGTTTTAGCAAGCCCTGCTATAAGGAACTGTTAATAGTAAATGTACAGCATTATAGCCATGGCAGCCTCTGCATTAGAGCTTCTTACCAGCGAGAGGAAGACCTCACTCCTTTTCCAACAGAGATGGTATCAGCAATGTGAAAAGGGGATATTTTATGCACTGGGTCATTTCTCCCCCAATGCCTATGTGACCCATAAGTGGTAGGAAACTGGTCATGATTCGATAGATGATGTAATGTACATCCAGTGTACAGACCATATGTTATCTTCAGGACACTTCCTCCAATTCAGGCATCTCCACAGGTAGGAGGCCTGGTGCCAAATTAGCCATTGTCATCTCCTCGTGGCTTAGCCCAACTCAGAAGGAAATAAATGTTTACATCTTAGCTGAATCCTTTCAGCTTCCTTCAATATCCCAGTTTAAGACATATGGATTTGTGGCAGTGATGGGGGACTAGACATTGTGTTAAGCTAGATTATGATAATAAATTCTTGTGTTATATCTGCAAAAGAATTAATATTGATAAGCATATGTTGATGAGTTTCATATTCAGCAGAACCTTCCAGGCATATACCTATGTGCCAGTGCTTTGCAAAATCAGGGATCTAGCAGTTGACACAAGCATCATAGAAACTGTAAATAGGCTTGATTTAATTTCAATTTAGGGGAAAAAATGAGATGTAAAAATTGTTCTACTAAAATCTTTTACAGCCCATAGTATTCTGCTATGCTGTGTGTGAAGTTTTTTAATTTGCATAACAGTCATGAAGAGGAGTGGAGGGTGGCTGAGCAGGCAGGGAGAGAAAAAATCCTGAAGGGGAACGTGAAGCATGTTTTGCTTTACTCTGAGCCTGTACAATACTGTGAGTTTAACATGTTCAGTTATGCATACTGTGATTTAAACAACCGACAGACAGATCTTGCTGTCTGAGACACTAAATGCCCTTGCTTTCAGCTGAACTTGGAATGCATAATCAGTCAAACACTGATTCAAATGACAGGTTAAATGAAAGGTACTTAAGGAAATTCCCAATCAGATCTGCCCATCAGAAGTGAATATTTCTGTTTCATTTGCATTACAAAATAAACTGTGGCTTAGAATTACGGGCTGCATATTGTCCTTTCAGCAGAGAGATATGCTTGTTCCCTGCTCAAGAGAAGTAGAGTCTGACTCCTACCAGGTTTTGTCCTTTTGCTAATTCATCTTTCCTTGTGTGGAACTTCAGAAACATGGTCTTGCTGGTTAGCCAAGATTTCGTTGTCTTTGAGAGTCAATTTTAACTTTTTTTCTTTTTTTTTTTAATTCAGTTCTGCTTCATTTGGATTTAAGAGCGAACTATGAGCTCCCATTGGAGGGTATCACTGTCTGGAGCATGTTCATGTTTGTGTTAGAGGGCTCAGAGTCTCACGGCTCAGGCTGGAGGAGTTTTTTGTGATAGATTATCTCTGATAATATTCAGCAAGCAGCTCACATACAACAAATAAAGGCCGTCAACGTGTAAGACTGACTGCTTCTGGCAGCTTCGTATTATGATAGGTTATGAGCAGTTTCATTTTGCCACTTTTGCTTTAGCCTCTGAAGTCTATGCTCCAAGAAACGATATAGGAATACCCTTTCTGAGCTTGTGCATATCAGGCAGCTTATCCATCTCTCTTGCCATCTCATAAGAGGTATTTTGAGTAGCTGATACTAGTGAAGTGACACCTGATCTTCTGGTGATGGAAGAGATCTTATTTACTGGGTTCCTGTGCTCTGGCAAGATGCTGGCTGGAGTACAGTGTGATGCGGCCTGGACTCCCTGTATGTTACCAGTGCCATTGTAGCTACATTGCCAATTGCAGGGTCAATGTCTATGTGACTAGCAGTCAGTGCTGTACCCATGGCCCAATCATACCCAGCAAATCTGTGTTTGCAACACAATTTACTGTAATGTCCTTTTCTGCAAGCCCTTCTCAAAATCTGGAGGGGCTCTTTTGTTGCCCGTTGCTTGCTTAAGTGCAGGGTGTAAAATCATTAGAAAAAATTTAAATTGTTCTCTGAAGAGGCCTGATGCTTTCAAGGAGGCTGGTAGTTGACAAGTCAAACTCTCAAAGGTCCCCTGGGATGGAGTGCTGGCATTGCTCATTCTGCCCTTCTGCATGCAGCATGTGACTATTTTCACTTACAACAAATATTGCAGGCAACCTTAAGGATCCGTCGAAGATTTGTGAATAGACAACCTATTTCTTTATGCTTGCACTGAGCTGCTCTGCTTCCAGTTCTGCAGTGTTGTTGTAGTACTGGGCTGAAGGCAGCAAACAGATTTCTTTTGCATATGACATCAGGAACGGTGTCTGCGCAAGATCTGGCACAGAAACTCTCCTCCACTTATAATACATATCTTTGTATTTGCTTTTTGCTTTAGGCATGCAGCTCTCCTGCACATAGGCCTCTCAGGTGCTGTATCTTCTGGCCGGCTTTGATATAGCGGAGAGGGATGAAAGGACACAGAAAATCAAAGACTGACTGAGAGTACATGGCGCTTCCTCGCTGTTTACTGCAGCTCAGGCTGACCATCAGTCCAGGAGCAAGAATAGCTGCTAGGCTCGTGAGTTTGGTGCACTACAGCACAGATATCTCAAGAAAAAAAGCACTTTGAATGGAGGGGAATAGAGTAAGAAAGGCTGAAAGCATTTTCACCGAACCCTAGGTGATATTAAAATCTGCAAAGATGGCATCACACCCATAGAAGGTCATAAGTAGCCAAATTCTGTTCTCTCATGCTTTGCTGTTATGGTAAAATAACTCTTGGAGCAACTGAGACCATTTTCTTGGAGAGGATTTTCAAAGCTGTCAGTAAAAATCCAATAAATCAAAGCATTAAGTACCTTTTCCTTCACATCTGTTCTTACTGGCCTTACCTCTCAGCTTCCCCAGCAAATCTGCCTGTATAGTATCTTGTGGGGCCCCAGCTTGGGATTTCTGATGGCGATACTGCTTTTCCTGTTACTGAGAAGGGTATGCAGTTGGATCCATCTAAATGGTACGGTTCCTATATGGCAACACTCATATTATATAGGCTTACATGAACTGCTTGTTAAAAGAAACATATTTGGCCCTAGAGCTGATGACTTTGACAAGAGGGAGTCAAACTCCTTTTGCTATTTAATTTGTAGTCCCCTGGTATGTGTATTATTCCCAATACAGTACAAATGAGTGCATCCAACTCAGTTATTTTTCTAACCAAAATACTGTTTTTCTTCCCCCAGTTCAGGAAGACCCTGAACCACAAAATGGTGGGAGAGCATTTGCAAGGAAGTATCAGTATGTCCTTGTCCTCTTGTTCTACTTTTCCCTGTGTATCCATCACTGGCCACTGTCAGGGACAAGGCACTGGGCTGGATAATCTTTGATCTGACCCGGGATCACCACTCTTTCTATATGCACAGATGATAATTGAAGCATTTAGCAGGGTTCAGAAATGCATGTGTGGGAGCTTTGGAAGGGGCTGAAGAAGGACGTGTCAGAGGCTGGATCCCTATACCTTCTCTGCAAAGTCAAGGGTGTCTGAAGGGCTGGTCTCCCCTGGGGGTTCCTGTCTGCAGGAGGTCAGGGTGACCAGGTTCCTACCTTAAACACTTATGTTACTTTTGTTGCTTAAAATTAGGTAAGGCAAAACCTACTTTAGCCCTTCATTGTCTTGCCTAAATTGCCCTAGCTCATGCTGAGGACTAGCCCAGGCGACAGGAACTGGGTTGAAAGGGTTGCACAAAGTTATCTTTGGCCTTTCTTCCCATGCAGCACCAATTACAGCTGAGACAAAGTCCAGAAACAGTCCCTGCTTGCTACTTCACACAGCTGGGCTGCTGGCACACTAGAACATTTTGCATATGCTGATTCAACTGTTGGAAAATTTATTCAGACAAAAATCTTCCCATTCTCTTAGACAAAGGATTTTTTTCCCACATTTTGTTGTCAAAATCCTTTTCCCATCTGTTAGTGGGGCAAAACAACCTCCTAGCCAGGACGTTTCATTCATGGATAAAGCTTTCATTGGAACTTGTTTTACGAAGCTAATGGTTGGGGCAGATTTTGTTCCCAGTGAAATCAGCAACAAAACTCCCATTGATTTCCCTGGGAGCTGAATCTCGAGCCTCTCTTGACAATGGGGAGATTTTTAGAGGAGTTATGATGGCTGTGGCCAAGGTCTTGTTGCTTTGCCCTTTCAAAAGAGAACTGTTGCTGGTGGAGGAACAATCAGAATATTTGTCTCTTTAAATGAATGGTTCTTAGAGCCTGCACTGAGAGGCAGTCTCCCTCTCTGCGGCTGTGAGGCTACTCAGAGCCTCCAATAAATCAGCATGCAGGAACTGAGTGCTCTGTCCTTGAAGAGATGCACAGTGACCTTGCTTATGCTTACTCTGGAGGAATAACCAGGGGAAACATAGGAGCCCAAATAGTGAGCGGTCTATGACTCAAGGCGCTGCATTCTGCATGCAAATGCTACAGTACCGGAGGCATGGTACGGACGGCACGCTGCTACACAAAATGCAGCTTTCTTGCTAGCCTGACCAGATTGCTGCTGTTGTTTTTTGCAGGGGACTGAATGAAATCCTCATGATCGTTACATGCTTGTTCAATAATAGCACACCCCAGTCACGTCTGCTTGCAAGCACATTTCGTTGGAATCACTGAGCAGAAGCAAAGAAGAGCTGACGACTATGTGTTTCCAACGCGGGTTGCCGGAGCCCTGTGTTTGCCATTGGCTGCAGTTTTCTGGTTTATTTGCAGCTTCCCCCATCTGGAATATGAAAATGGGATTGAAGTAGATAATTGCTAGCAGCGGGTTTTCAAGAGAGGCTTAGAGGGAACAGAATGCCTCTTGCACAGCACAGGCTGCCTGTGCTGAAAGAGCTCTGAGAGATGATTTTAGATGTTACCCACGTCTGAATCTCCTGGAAACTTTACCGTGGAAGCAAGCCATTGCGCACAATCCTGGATCTAACATCCAAAAGGTGCAAGGAAAGGGCAGCAGGGCCAAACAATGGGATACCTTGTCCTTGGATTGCTCAGAGAAAAGCCAGCAAGCGTTCCCCTCAGCTTCCCAGCAAAAAGGGCATGAAGGCGACAATGAACTGAATTTTACCCAGCAGAGCTTCAGTGGCTTTTGAGAAGGATGGGATACACTGACCCTTCATCAAGCAGGGATTTGCTGGGAAACAGAACTTTGTTCTTCATATTTATCTGCGCCTTTGCCGTGGTCACCTTGCTGCAGCAGATCCTTTATGGGAGAAACTATCTCAAAAGGTAAGGGGGGATTTGAGGGAATAGGAAAAGTTGTTTGATCGGACTGAATGGAGACAGAGATCCAGCCATACCATTATGCAGGTTCAAACCACTTCTCGGTGTTGTGTAGACAATATTAATAACTTGTCAATCTGGGAAGGTGCATCTGGCATCTGTAATGTCTGTTAGATTATTAATAAAGGAGAATGTTAGGCAGAATATAATGATTTGTGTGTTTCTTAGATTGTGTTTTAGTCCTCAGCTGTTGTAAAAATCTAGGTCTTACTTAACTTTAGCTAGACTGACTTATACCACCTGAGTATTTACCCCTGATCAGACCCTGCCATATAGGCTTTTCACCTGATGTAAGTTCAAGCTGAAATGGCTTGAGAGGTTGAATTAAGGTAGCATGCTCATTGCCTAAACTTTAGTATTTTTAGAAACAAACATGTGGGTGAAATTCCTAAAATCAAAGTGGCAATATTAGCGTTCCAAATAACAGAGAATGCACTTTATTTTTTCACTGCTGTATTCTCATGAATTTACTGCTGAGACTGCTTTGTTGTAGAGCACATTAGTCTTTGATCTGAAAATGGTACTGCTCTTTTTACAGCAAAGACCAGTGGGGATCTTCAAGTGTTTAACCTTGACCCATGCAGAGTTTATTTTACTTAAATCTAGTTTGAGGTGTTATGGCTTGTATGATTTTAGAAAGGGGAATGCTTCTCTTACATGCTTTGAGGTAAGTGGGTTTCAGTAGTGTAGGCAGCTGCTGTGGAATTTTTGATGAGAATTTAGCTGTGTTTTGCCAGAAGAGATCAATGGTTTGGTTCTTATCTGGTTTGCAACTCATGTAATTGTTTGCCTTATGCCAAGAGCAAGCAAAACGCTGACAAATCAGCAAATGTTTCTCACTGGGGGGGAACAGCAAGCATGATAGTAATGTGTATAGACAGGAGTGTTTTAGTTTATTCACAGAGCAATTTGTGTGCCTTGCTTAGCAGTGGGGCCTTGGCTGGGGGACTTTGTCTGGTTTTGGGCACCTCATTTCCAGAAAGACGTGACTCAGTTGGAAGGAGCCAAAGGAAAGCAGCAAGAATGAGCAGGGGTGTAGAAAACGTGTTTGTTTGGCTTGGAGAAAATTGAGGGGGGATATGATAACTGTCTTGAAACACCCAAACTATTTCTGCCAAGAGGAAGGCAATAAACACATCCCTGTGAAGACTAATGACATGGCAAGAAGTCAAGGGCTTAAGTTGCAGCAGGGAAAATTTGGGTTTAATCATGAAGGGAAACTTTTAAAGAATAAGGCTACCTGAGAAGGTATAAAATCTCCATCTTTGGGGGCTTCAGGAACCTGTTAGGTAGAAAAGGTAGTACCCAGCTGCCTTAGTGTTGAGAGGATGACTTTATGACCAGTTCAGGTCTCCTCTTATTTTCTCAGTTTCTCCCACTTGTCCTAAAGGCCTTGTAGCCCTACCAATACTTGCTTTTCTAAGTTGAAATGACTGCAACAGGATTACAGGAATGAAAAATAAATCCAAAGTATAGATTGAAATGAAGAATAGCAAAGTAAAGATAAAAAGGTGAGAAGATGCAACTAAAACTCTTTCAGTGAGTGATCTCTGTGGTCAGTCTCTGTCCTGCCTCATGCCCTGGGAGCCTCTCCTGTCATCCTGGCTGCAGGGTGATGTCCGATTCTCAGGCTTTCTAGGAGAAAGTCTGGTTCTGAGCACTCTGCCATCAAAGGGTCTTAAGCAAGATGTGCATACATTTTGTCACTTTGACTGGAAAACACTGGGTTTTTTTATTTGTGG
Source organism: Gavia stellata (assembly GCF_030936135.1). Taxonomy (NCBI): domain Eukaryota; kingdom Metazoa; phylum Chordata; class Aves; order Gaviiformes; family Gaviidae; genus Gavia; species Gavia stellata. The sequence continues at coordinate 4,602,761 of NC_082637.1, forward strand.
TATTTGTTATGTTTTTTTTTTTATTCCAGCTTGTAATTATTTGTTTCTATTCCTTTTTTTAATCACATGAAAGAGTCACGCCCCACTCAGTGCAGCGAAAAAGAGGTTTTACTCCTTTCTGCTGAGAAGTGGTAGTTCCCATCTTTGATGGAAATAAAAATGCAGGATGTGGTAGTCTCAGGCTGTCAGTTATCAATGATAGAAAGGTGATTTACATAGCAGCCTACATCGTTACCATAATATTATCATGAAGGTACTTTTTCACTTTTTCTTTCCCTCTCTCTGTCTCATGTCCTGCAGTACATTATGGTGACAATTCCCAGGCAGTTTGATTGCCAGTCCGCTCCGTGCAGGGGTAGCTGTAACCTTTAATTAGTCTTTTCTTTCACAAACCTCCTGTGTTAAGTCTGCTGGTAGAAGCTGATGCTGGCTGTGAGGTTCCTTGGACACGTTATAGCTGGAAACTCCAGGGATCACGGTGGAGCTGGTGGTTTTGGAGAGCATCGTTGCAGAGGAGAAGTGGGATATTTATAGCTTTGATGCCGCTTGCCAAGCTGGAGCTTGGGGACGCTGCCTAAACCTAAAGCCATTTACTCGCTAGGATTCAACATGCTGCTTGTTTTATGATAGCCTTTGCTTGCATCCCAACATCTGCAACAATAACAGGCCTCTGGGCCTCTTCCGAAGGCAGCAGGAAGAAATTCCCTACTGTATTTAGAGAAACCTGAAAATTGCCCTGAAGTACTATTCCAGTAAATGTACAATGCTTTTAAGCCTAAATATAACACAAGGCTAGCTTGTTTCTCGCAAGAAGATGGCGGAAATGGGTAAAGGCCAGCAAGGCGGTGGGAATCTGACCTAAAAAAAGCAGCTTGGGCACAACGCAGGGGACAGCATAGACTAGAGACTGGTCCCAATAAATGGTGTGGACAAAGGCACCCTTTTCTGGGAGAAAGATGGAGAAGTTAGCTGTGTGGCTGTAAGCTGTGCCATGCCACTTGCCCTTAGAAGCAGGGAATGGGCTAGTTTTATTGCCATAAAGACCCACCTGAAGCTCTCTGTGGAGGGTGCCATGGAGGCTTGTGGTCCTGTGTTTGCCCACGTCCGTGCTCCCAAAGCCTGGCTGTGGGGATGGCAGGACTGCAGGCCGGAGAGGATGCTCCAGGAAAGAAAGTCTGCTCAGTGAAATTTGATAAGGGGGCCCAGCCTCCAGTCAGGTCCTCTCTCCCCTTAATGAGATATTAATGAGCTCCTGGTGTTGCTGGAAGAAGGGGAGAATGTACAGATGGAATTTCTAGGTATTCACACATTTTTCACCCACCATATAATGTTCTCTGCTCCTTCCCCTGCTCTTTTGGACTCTGTCATTGGAAGGCAGAATCCTGCCTACCTTTTTTTTCCCTTTTTCAGTTTTCCCCCAAGTGGGATGGATGTGGGTGCTCTCAGCAAAGCCAATGCCTCATCCCCATAGTAGCAGCTAAAGTCCTAACGAGAGAGTTAAACTGCAAGCTGGAGAGTGACATCGGGAAGCTCTGGTCTCTGTAGCTCCTGATCCTGAGTAAAAAAGGATGATGAAATGAGATATAATTAAGGGACTTTAATACAGATCTCTGGGGTAATTATTTTTATTTTAGGATTAATGTGAAGATTAAAAATCCACTGCATTGATCTGCTAAAGTAGGTTAAATGCTGTGGACTTCTGCTTAAAACCAGAGCTGCCACTTGCTTTTGTATTGACTCATCTTTCTAATGCTCGGCTTGCAGCTGAATTTTCTTTTGAATCAGATGCTCAGCTGAGGGCTGGCCTTTTTTTGTGAGCTCTTGTTTGGCCAGCAGGGAATAATCCTGGATTATATCAGGAAACTGCCACTACAATAAAAAAATGTTGAAATGGTCCCCGTCTTCATCTCCCGACCTGTAGCATGGGAGAGATCAATAGGACAGTCCTTGTCTGCTTTGGCAAGGGAAAAATAGCAGAGCAATACTTTGCTATATACCTATATTCTGTTGGCAGGGGATTCACTAAATACTGTTTTTTTTTAACAGCCTGACTTCTGCACAGGGTGAGAGTCAGCTGAAGAAGGGAATCTGCCCCTTTAAAACTGTTTTTTTTTTCCAGCCAAGCGAGGAGAACACATTTTTGAAACTATTAAAGACTTTAAATAAAGAATACCCTGGGGTCTGTCAGAGAGGGCACATACAATAACTCAAAGAATCACACAGCAAGAAACAGCAAACCTTCCCATGCAGGCAGCCTACATTATTTGAAAGCTTTACATCTTCTAAATGAGAATAAAACATCACTCCTATGTGGTGTACACTATAATTAATATCAGGCTCTCATAACTTGAGGTTATACCACCATTTTGGTATTTCTGAAGCAGCTTTTATTGAACAGTTGCAAATCCATCCCCAGACATCTTTACCCCTTTCTTTACCCATATAAGAAACATGGCTTATGATGAGTTTTTGCACAGCATGGGCAAATAAGGAATAAACCCACAGAAAATAAACCTGGACTACACCTTGAGAGATCGTTTAGTCTGTACCATGCTATAAGTCAAGATTATATCTTACTTATACCTCTGACAGCAGTAGTTGTGATGTGGACACAGAGGCTGCATGAGGCCTGAGTTGTTTTTTGTCCTAAGCTGGGCTCTTGAGGAACTACAGCCAACTCATGTCAGCGAGAGCTCTTGCCCCATACCTGGCATGTGCTCCTCTGCCCTGTTTATAATACCCTGTGAAGATGATAACCGTAACCTAAGACCATCTATTCCAGTGTTAAAAGTCTCTTTCAATTTAAATATTTTTCCCAAGAGACGTAAGCTGAAGGTCACCTAGTGAGTCATCTCTCTAACACACAGCTCTGTGCCCCTCCATTTCTAACCGGAGTGAAATATTATCCCAGCAAAATGACGTGCGACCCGTGAATCACCTCGCCGAATCCCTGACGGGGCTGCAAAGCAGGTCTTGGTTTTGGTTAGTTTTCTTCAGAGGAGAAGAGCACTGGAAACTTCAGGAGACAGCAAAGTCTTGAAACTATATACACCAATATGTATATGTATATGTACGGGATATGGCCATCACCTTAAAGTGACTGGATCTACTCTAGCATAGCAGGAGAAGCTGATGTTCCAGCCATGCTGTTCTTGCTAAAAGTATTCCCAAGAGCATTTCAAGGGGATGGGGACCGGGCTGCTGGCATCTCCATCGTGCCTAACTAACCTTGCAAAGATGAGGAGCTGAATCAGCCCCCCAAGAGGTCAGAGGAGCACTGGAGCCTGTGCTGGGGGAAGAGATGGCAATGGATGGAGGGGGCAGAACAAACAGGGAGCTGATAAATTAACCCAGCTGCTTGCAAAGTTATTCCCTGCTGGTCACCCCATTCCCTTTCTCATTGCTGCTGTTGGTTGCCTTACATAATGCTCCTGTCTCCCCACATCAAATAAAAGGGGAGAGCTCACAAGTGTGTGGCATGTGAGTTAAAGCTCTGCAAAAATTTGCAAACAATCACAGCTCTATCACAGGCTGCAACAGAGACTTTTGTTGTGAAAAGTGTCCCGAAGCCAAAATCTTACCTTCTGCTACTTGGAGTTTTTTTCTGACTCATAACTTTAATTTGCTTTTAAAGGAAAGCATCAAGTGGCTGAAGTTTTAGTACCAGGGCATGAGGGCATATTATTTCCTCTCTTGTGTTCCCTGGCAGTGCTCTCTATGGCTCTGATGCAGAAAACAGGCAGGGTTTGAATCCCTGCTTTTTAATCCAGACTTGCTTTATTTCTAGCATTGTTGTATTGCACCTCTGCTGTTAAGATGGCAAAACCACTTGCAGATCTAATCCGTGAATTGCCAATCTTCCATTCCCCAGATGACAGTAATTTAAGGTAATGAAAGTCAGTTATTTCAATATTTTACATGTGTAAATTGCATTATCCTGAATGCGTCATTCCCTGGTGTTACACCATGGTCCTTCCTGAGCTCAAACCACAGGGGTTGTGAGTCACTACGGAGTGACCTACAGACACTTGCCCCTTTCTCTGTGGCTGTGGCCACCCAGCACTCCCTAATCCAGTTCCCACAAGCCCAGCCTGCACAGGAGTGGTTTGTTTGCATAGGGTTTAAATCATGTTGGGTTGTAGGAGCTCTGCAGAAGCTTCTTGCTCCAGATTAATGAATTATAGGTGTCCTGTTTACCAGCCTAAAGATGGCCATCGCCCTCACTGATTAATACAGAGACAATTAAATCCTGATTCTAATCCACATAATACTCAGTAGCAGGTTGCTTCAGTCTCTAACTTTGCTGTGTGGGGATCTAGGCCTGCTTTAGTCCATGCAAACAGCTCTTTTTGAACATTTGGCTGAGTATCTAGGCTAACGCCGCTTTATGCACTTTACACAGTTCTCTTTCCTCTGCATGACAAAGTAATGTCTGAGTTTTGCCGATGCACGGCATTCAACACCTGTGAATCAAAGCCCTTGTATCCAAAGTGGTTTAAAACCCATGACATTTCTTTCAAAAACATCCCTGTTACAACCTGCCATCAACTTGTTTTATGTCGTTTTGAAAAAATTAGCTGCTTGCCCTCTATGTGTATGGGCAGGTACAGACTTCAGTCTTACCTACGTTTGTAGAAAGCCAAACCCAGAACCCAGGCTTCCTGTTTTGAGTTGAGCTGCAGCTGTGTCCCCCACAATGCCAGCTGTAAGCGATCACGTCTGTGACCGCTGACCTCCACGGCCAGTGTTCCAGACCTCCTGGTAATTCGGTCTTTTATTTTTGACCTGATTGGAGCTTCCTGATCGTTCTTACACTTGCTGAATTAGATTCAGACATAGCTGCTTTGCAAAGCTTTGAATTTTCTTACTTTCACTGTGCCTCATTCTTACCCTTGATTGCTTTTTCATTTCATTTCTCATTTTTTAATTCAAGTGTATTCATTGCTCAGCAGTCCATGCCTCCCTCAGGCAAATTGTGGACTTAACCTTTTATTTCTTTGAGGCATCCTTGCCCTTCATTGCTTGCATCCATTTTGCTTTTTCATCAGCCCTGCAGATAGTCACTGTCCTTCCACGTCCTCTTTATTTAGTTAGTTTTATGGTTTAGTTCTCATGATGAAAACCTTAAAAGCAATCTCTGGCACTGGTAGTTTCATGGCACTTTCCAGAAAAACAAATACAGCCAAGGCTGGGCTTTTCACCGTCCCAGCTGAATATCTTGGGCAGTCAACAGTTTGGAGGGCTTGCACAAATGGTAGGAGGAGATTGTGCCCTCCACTTCTGTGCATGGAGAGAGGGAATGTTGCCTACTCCTGTGGCTGATACTGAGAACAAACTCATTGACTCTAAATGGGATTTTGCTCATTGTCTTCAGCACGAGTCCTCAGTGCAGTTGGGGCTCTGTGGGTATGTTTACACAGAAGAATATAGTGCAGTGTAGGGACACTTAACCTGGTGCTAAATATATTAATTTTGGAAACATGAGATGCAAAGCAATTAGCTCACTCAGATCTCTAATGCTACAGTGAGATTGCTTGTGGTACCCGTGCTGTGTCAGGTATCTTTGCACTGAGCTACTGTCTCAAATGTCAGAATTTGCTAGCATCTTAAAATATTTGGGTTTTCCTCTGAGCCTCTGTGCTTGGGGCTTGATTGGCCTTTTTTCTTGAAAGAATTTGCAACCTGCCTCAGTGTCAACTCATTCTCTTGTGGTTCTTGTGTTTCCCCTAATTATTACAAATAATAATATTTAATTATGAATAAATTTTACAAAATGAATTGATACTGATTATCTGTCACTCCTTGGATATTTATCTTCCAGCCACAGATGAGAAAAGGAAAGATTGTACTGTTTTGAAAGGTATCCTTCGATGTCCTTGATGTCCTAGTCAACACTTCATCCCATTTCAGCAGACTAGTTGAATGTTGGTGTTGAGCCTGTTTTATCTTTCTTGGGAAGTGATTTTAGATCAGGTTTTTCAGACGTTGCATGTGAATATCTGATACAAGGTTTATCCCAAATGTGAAATGTGCTACATGAAATGAAACCTTTTTTCAGTATAATAGTGGTTATAATCCAGAAGCTTCCCACCTATGTTTCCAATTTTGCTCTTTGTGCTAGTCAAAATATACTCCTCCACCACTTTATTACTACCATTTCCCTCTAATACGTAGAGCCAAACTTGTCCCTGGTATAATACTGTATGGCCAAGTGTGTGGTGTAACCAGACATGCCCATTTCCCACATTCTCCATCTGTATTTTGCTTTTCATGGGACCCATATTATTTCATTTCTTCCTTTTGCTGTGAATATACCATTCCTGCTCTCCCCCTTATTTTCATACATTTTCAAAACCTTTTCTAAAGGTTTTCTCCCAGTAAGATAGCAAGCAACCAGCTCAGCAGTTACCCCCTGTCAGTCAACTTGCAAAGCCATAGGTCACTGAGACAAAGGTTGGTCTCTATTAATGCAGTGAGCAGAAGTATATATGTGGTGTATCCAGACTAAAACTTGCATTTTGCTAATTTTACTGGAGAAATAAGTATTTTTCTAAACTGGACTGGTCAGATTCAACACTACTTCCACTGAATGCAAACATGAGTTTTATTATGGACTCAGAGAAGAAGGGGAACATCCTGCTCAAGTATCTGAGTTTACCCCAGAAATGTTTTATTTTTTTGTGCTGTACCTGGTAGGGTTATGCCCATGGATTCTGTACTGAAAGAGGTCAACGCACACATGGTATTTTTCTGGCATTATAGCACAGGTGAATTGTACCTGGACTGCTACAGGCAGATTTACGTTTCTTTCTTTCATCTGTGCTGTGTCTTTCTAGATTGCTGTGCCTTGAATTTTTATTTCAAAATGAATTGGAGCATTTTAAGTGATATTAAACTATTCAAATAAGCATTTGTCTTTCTCTGGTCATCTAACTTCATTCTCTTCAGGGACTGAGTCTGGCCCTTTTGTCAGGAAAGGGGAGTTTTTGGACGCAGAGACTAGTCTGCCTTGACTCTGCTGGGTTGGGTTTGATCTCAGCATCTCATTGTTACCTAGTGGATGCTTTACTCCTTTTGAGCCCCTCTGATGTTTTTTTAAGTGCAGTGTAAATAAACTTGCTGTTTCTGGCCCCTGTGGAAAAAAAAAAGGGATCCTTGTTTTTTCTTCAAAACTCCCCTTATTGTTATCTCTGTTGGCTGCTATGCTTGTGTTCACTTGTGCAGCAGTCTGTCACATTGGAGACTCCTGATATTCCCCTTTCTTACTCAACCTCCTCTTACTCTCTGATCCATTTTAGTGGGTGTTTTCATACACTCTCATCTACAGGTCATTCATGCATACCACTATTTTCATTTTATTTTCCATACACCCTGTGGACACAGTAAGTCATAGTTTCCTTATTTTGCAGAAAGAAGGAACTGGATCTTCAGCAAGATTAACCATCTGACTTGTCAATACCTCTGTGACATCCCTGTTAGTTGGCTAGGGGCATCACTTTCCATTTTTAAGAAGAGTAGTGTGATCATTTAATACTGAAGTCTTCAGTTCCTCCTCTCAAGGGCATGAGAATTATGAAAGGGGGAAACTGAGGTACAGTGAAAGTAAGTGATTTTCCACTGGCTTTAGGAAGCCTATACGTGGCCTGGACTGTCTGTTTTTCAGGTCAGGGACTGTATATGGCTTCTGTGTTTGGGCAGTATGTAACAGTGTAGTGCAGCAACCATGACTAGGCCTGTAGAAATATGATTATAAAATTATTAATGATGTATATGGAATTAATGTACGTACTATTAGCTTATAACTTAAACAGGAGCCGGAGTCACAAAAGCTGGGCTTGCTGTCACCTCCTAATGGCCTCTTTGCTAGGGAGAATGCATACAGAGAAGGAATATAAGAACTGCTAGAAAGAAAGAGCAGGAAAAGTGAAGACAAATAAGAGAGGGAGCTCAGAAAGAAAATGAAGTAACTTGCCTTCCTCTTGAGGACATTCCTGTCTTCCTTTCACCCCTTCAATGAAGGAGTCTATAGACTCCTCTGCTTCCCTTGCTTGACCAGTCTGTAGTAGGTCAGCAAGCTAAGTCACATTTTGGCTTCACCAATACAAAATGACATGGCTTTCTGTCTGTTTTTGCTTGCTTTTGGTTTAGTCTGCCTCTGGTAGGTGCAGGATGGGGTTAGTGGTAGCTGTCACCTTGAAAGATGAGCGGAAATAGCCTGCTGGCTGGAATAAAATGAGAGGAGATGGTGTTTTTGGGGAATGGGTTGGCACTGGAGTGGCGGGTGCTCTTCCATGCCCCCTCCTCGCACCACCTGCGTGATGCCCCTGTTTCCACTCAGTCCTCATTACCCATAGGTGCTGATCACTCTGTTGCTCAGCCATTTGCTCCAAACTGCTCTTATGCCTTGAAAGCACGTGGGTCTCTCCTGAATAAATTTGGTTGCATACAAGGTCATGGCCTGCTCTCTGCTTAGAGCCCAGACAGGACCGCCAGCTGTGCTTAAAGTCTTTTGGGTCTTCTCTGTTTATTAGCTGTAGAATAGCTCCCTTTTAAAAGCCTTGCCTTCTTGTCTGAGCTGAATTTTCACCTTGCCTTTACGCTTTAGAAAGGCAATGAGACATCCCTAAGGTGGGACCTCAGTGTGACGGCAGCATGGATATGAAGCTTGCTGCAATCTATCCACTTGTTCATTCTTGCCTTATAGTTCAAAAACTTCATAATTGTTTGACATCCTCTGCTACTAAAATCTCTGCTTGTGCAGGAGTTGTTTCTTGTTTGGACTGCAGCAACAGGCTTTTTGCTTTGCTTCCTGCTGCTTCTTGATAGCCGGTCTTGACAAGCCCTTCAGAATTACTGCTGCTTTGTTAATTTTCTGTTTTTTCACCCCCTCCTGCTATTCTTACATTACACCAATGTTTATTTGACCACATACTGATTCAACATTTACAGTTACCAATTAGGATCAAAATATTGCTTTGACATTTACCTGAAACTCAAGGTCTTTATTGGTAAGACATCCAACTTAACGGAGTTTCTCTAACGCAAGGCACAACATCGCTCATACTCTCATTTGTTAAGGGTAAGTCCTATGATTAATGATGCCCATAAACCTTGGTGAGAAATTTGCTTACAGTGAATTGGCAAAACATAGCATCTCTGCACTAAGAGTGTTTCTGGTTATTACATCTTTTATAAAGTCCTCCCTTGTCATCATCATCATCACGCATTGGGGAAACGTTCTAATTTTAGGAGGAAGTATCATTAGGGCAAATTGAGCAAATGGCAAAGTTCCACCATTGGTAATCATTGGTAATGATCCCAGGCTTAAAATTAGCTTTTTTTTAAAACTGTTTGACATGAACTGTCTAAATTACATAGGAGACCTCTATGTCTAAGTCATTTCTTCTGCTTTCCTTCCCTCTTTTAATCTTTCCTTACCCTCTTTTTTGTTCCACTTCTTTTTCTCTTCCTTTTCTGTGTTTCCATCCTGCATGTGCTTTTCTATTGCAGTTCTGATTCACAGAGGCTTAATTTACCTCTTCTTTGTTTACCTGTTTAAATGTAGTTAGTGCTGAGAGTGAACATGGTAGAATTTAACTACAGTAATATGCCAAAGAAATATACTGATGGAGCAGTTCAAGTCTCTTCTATTTTCTCAGGCTGTTTGCAGATTTGGCCAGGTGGCTTTTATGAACACTTACAACTCACAACTGAGAGCATTAGAAAATCTTATGTTTTTAAAATTGAAATCTTCCAACTCAAGGCTGATTGAAATAAATGGTAAAACTCTCAGTAATCTTGTTAGGAGCAGCATTAATTCAGGTCAGTGTTTTTAAATGTCTCATCCTTGACTTCTACTCAGTCCCAATACTACAAACCATTATTCATGGGAGTTGTTGTTACTGGGAGGAAGAAGTTTATTGTACCATCACTCCAGAAAATGCAATACAGTGGCTTGGTCTTGATATTGCAGACTTACAGTGAGAGACACAGTCCCGAGAGCTGTGTAATGTTTCCTTGGTAGTGTGTTTTGTGTATATACAAGTGTACGTGTTGTTAACCTCTTGAGTACCTGTTCGTTGGAAGAACAGCACTGTTTGGTCCCCTTTTCCTGTTTGGTTCGGGGTCGGACACTTAGCTTGCTCCTGACCCTAAGCTCAGCTCACAACTTTGTACTTTTTCCTTACTTTGTCGTACCCAGACCCTTGCTTGCCCTCGTTAGTTATTTTTGTACCTCAGTTAGATCCCCCATTCTGCCATTTCAAAGCTAAGTATTTTAAGCTGTTCATCATAAGACATATCTACCATTCCTTGGTGTTAGTCTTCCTGATCTCCTCTTGGATCTTACCCAAAATGTGCATGTCCTCCTTTAAACTTGGTGCCTCAGCTGCAGGACACACTGTTCCAAAAAAAGGCTTGATGAGAGAAGGGCATTAAAGAGTGGTTTTATAATTTCTTTTGCTTTATGGACAGATTCACCCCCCTCTGCCTTTGAGAATTTACTTAGCTTTCATTCCAGCTGTTACATGTGGAGTGAAGAAGTACAAAGGGAAAGGACTTTACTGAATGTTTTAATTCTTCATTTCATCTGCCTGAATATTGGCTGTGCTTTAAGAGAGTTCACTTCTGAAGGACACACCAACACCACCTATTTATCTATATTAATGCTCTCTATTTCAGTTTGCAAGTAAATACCTAAGCCCAAAATATCTAATTCAAATCCAGTTAAAAGTGCAATTCCAACTTCGTTTTCCCACCTTCTACTCTCTCTCCCCATGTATCATTCAGTGCTGCTCTTAGCAATTAAAACATATTTTTTAGGGTGTATGTTTAGATGCCTTTTACAAAGACATACACATTCAAAAGAAACATGTTTCCATACCAGTTACAGTGTGGCAAAAAAAAAGTGTTAGACTGTGGTACATGGGAGAGAATCACAAGTGTTTATTTCAACAAGCCTAGAAGCGAAGGTGTCTTAGGAAAAGTGAGAATTTTCTCATATTTTCTTCACACCAATATTCTACTCAGAAGTCATACCTTGGGCAGCCTCAGCTGATTAAAAACTGCCAGGGCAACGTAAAAGGTATGGGACTCCCTGACAAGCCATAACACTGCATTATCCTATAGCTATTACAGCATAACCTATACACCCTTTGATGTGATTTTCCAAACTTATCACCAAAGTAGCTCTCTCCAAGCTGAATGTAAGATGTAAATATGCAATATCTCATTTTGCTTATGACGATCAGCATAGTCTCTTCCACTTGTTTTGATTTTTCAGAAAACAGGACAATTGTATCCATGTATTTAACTAAGAAGTAATCAGAATGGGTCTCCTAGGAGCAAAAATTTGGCTTCTGTGTTTGAAATGTTCCCATCTTTATAATTAAAAAGTTTTTCTTTGAAAAAGCAAAATTTGACCCCTGGAGAACATGCAAGAAATGAAAATGCATTTGAAAGATTCAGAGGAAGCTTTTTCTATATTTTCATGGTGCTTTTCTCCCACCTTTTGTGGTGGGAGGGAGCTTGGGAGGGGAGAGGGCAGTTAAGGAGGCTAGCTCTTTCCTCCGTTCAGAGTGTCGAAAGGGCTCCCTAGCTTCTTCAGAATTCCTTGTCCCTCAAAATGCCTTTACCAAAAAGTCTGTTTTCAATAAAAAACCCAAAACAACAAACCAATCAAAGAGATTAAAAGGCACAAAACATACAAGAATAAACTTCTTAAATTCTTTCAAAATATCTTGGGTTTAGGTCAGAAAAACGTTTGTGGTGACATGTGCTGCACTTCAGTTGGGTGGTGGGATCCTTCTGTCATGCGTGCCCACACTACAAGCAACGCTGGGCTCCCTGTGCTGCTGATGGAGGAATAGTTTGGGGGATGGATCAGTTTACCCTAGGGTGAAGGCCAGCCTTTGATCGGGTGAATCTTTCCCTAAACTAACTGTACTGAGCCAATCTCTACTGATTTTTAAGAACTGAAACAATTAGCTCACGTGGAAATGCCTGCACTGCAGATACTTAAAGTTAGACAAGGTTGTCTTGAAACAACTATGACAACAAGAAGTTACGTGCACACATTTCCACAATACAGAACAAACAAACTCCTACTATATGTTTTTGGAGCTGTTTAGAGCTACTCTCCTTTTCTGTTGCAGGAAGCAAAGAGGCCTTATTTTAACTCCCCGTGTTGTTCCTTCTTAATTTCCTATGCTTATAACTGCTGCTAATTAGACTAGAGGATGGACGTGGTCTGAGAGATTCTCCAGTCCTTCTAATAAGCCTGTTGACCAAGAAAACTAGTGGGGTCCTGGATGCCCTTTCTTTCGGGCAAAGCAGGCTGGCAGATTGTTTCCTGGCTGTCCCCGCACAGCCCAGCCGGGAAGTTAACTTTCAGTATTGGCAGCACCAAATGTTCACAACTCAGCTGCCAGGCTTCTGAAATCATGAAATTGGGTTAAAATGGAGAAGATTAAAAATAACAATCTGCAAGATTCTTTTTCATTGACTTCTGAACTAAGGGAAGGATTTGACTTGTGTTGTCAAATGTTTCTTCAGACCCAGCTTTTTGAAATACATGTGAGATTTCTACCCAACTATAGGTGGAGTTTCCAGAAGACTGCAGGCATCATGGGCCTTGGAATGAATTAGTGGAAGTTTGAAAAACAGGGAGTTATGATGATTGTGATATGCATTGGCTCAAAAAATATCTTCCCAAACAGGGAAAAGAAGCAATACAGTGTGACTTAAAGAAGTCATCAATTGACAAATCCTTTGCTAGCACGGCCAACAAATCAGAGGAAGGACCTAGTGCCCACCACATTTAATGACTACTGTAGATGTAAAATTGAAGCTTGGAGGGTTTACTTCTTGGGCTCTGCAGTTTTCCACATAAGTCTCCAGCTTTTTGCACTTGGGTTTCTGGGATTGAAATTTCCACCTTGCTCCACACATATGTATGTCGTTTATGGGCACAGATGATTACTGGCCTTCCAGTTTGGTTGGGGAGTCTGGTGTTGTTTTCAGCCAAGAACTTGTAGAGTCTATGGGAACTGAAAATTAATTGTTTCCACTAGTAAGATGATGTCTTGGTGGTCTTGGTATCTTTTTATTGGGTTTGATAAATGTGTCATAGTCACATTTCTGTGTTAAGAAAAAGGACATGAGAACTCATGCTGATAGACTTAACCTAATGAATAATATCAAATATCAACTGCCTCATTTTCTTGCTAGAGGGCTGCAGTTTAGCTGGCAGAATGGAGAGGAATTGGCAAATTGGACCGGCACCTTTAATTTCACGGATGACGGAGCAGTGAAGAGTGGCAGTGACACAGGCACCAGGTACCAACACCCGAGGGAATGACTACAGAGATATCTCTCTCTTTGTATGAACCACCAGTGTGAGCACAGGCTGTACGAAAAATGAGATATGCAGTTTGCTTTGGCTGCTCGGTACTGCTCCCCGTGGCACAGAAGATGCCAGGGGTGCCCAAGTGCTGTGCTGTTTTCGCCCTTCAAGGCCTTGGGGCCATTTTGGAATATGCCATAAGCATCCACGCAGTATGCAGGAGGGTGACTTCTGTGTCCTGGCCTCTCCTGTTTCCATTCCCCCACCAATGCTATGTGTCAATATGCCGCAGCGTGGGAGAGTAGGGCTTGGGTGGGCAGTGTCCCAACACAACACTATTGATGCACACAGAGCACACTGGAGAATCTGCCCCAAAGCTTTCTTTATAATAGAATATGTATTCTAAGAAAACACTGTTAAACTTGAAATCTTTCCAGGGCCTAGTAGGGGAAAAGTGTTCTGTCAAGATAAGAATGGAGTATTTCCTTTATTTACACTCTTTTGAAAATGAGAGAAGCACTGATGTCCCATTGCACTTTTTGTACTTATTAATTTGTAGTAGGATTCTTTTGACTGACGTGTATCTGAAGGGTCATGAAGAGCCATGTGCATACTCAGGAAACTGGCTGCAGTTGTGCCTGAAGAGCTCGGTGGCTGTTGCAGGCCAGCTGCATAAATCTGGATACAGGCATAGGGCAAATATTTGGGGTATCTTCCTAGAACCTCAGTTGTAGAGGTTAAAAATCCTGAGTCATGTGTAGTACCAAGTTCAATAAGTAGCACGGTAATCTTAGAAAGACTGTAAGTTAAAGAAAAAAAAATTAAAAGAAGCTTACATTTAATACCTATGTATAAATTACATATTTTGTTTAAAATATCGTCACAGTATATTTTGGTAACCATACGCCACTACAGCTGTGGAGCTGATAGCATTTCAAAGGCAAGCGGAAGTAGACTCTGACCTGCCAAAACTCATCTAGTCTCACTGAACCGCAGCAATGCTGCAGTTCCTGTTATGGCTCTTCGCTGTTATGTGATCCTGTAAGAGTGCTACCCGCCACTTGGCTGGTTTAACTAGTTAAGGTTCTTTATAAAAAGAACCAGCTTAAGCTGCAATTTTTTGCTCAGAGCAAGGGAAAAATGGTTCATGCTGTGCATGTATGTGTGTATCTATCTATCTGTCTGTCCGTCTGTCTGTCTGTCTGTCTATCTATCTATCTATCTATCTATCTATCTACTTTTGTTGCCTTTTTTCTGTATGCATCTATAGTTTGTATGTGCAAAGTCTTCAGTTTAGGCACTTGGCATATAAAAGAACTGAATGTGGCACAAAGACAGATATCTTCTTGAAGACATGAGAGAATTAATAAATATAGATTTCCCCCTCTAGGCACCCTTGACAGAGACAAATGAACCATCATTGATTGCAGGACGGGGAACCAAAACCCTTGACTGCAAAATACATTCTAGTTGTGAGGCACCGAATGACAGTACTATTCTCAGTTTGTTTAGACCCTTCAAAGATGAAGAGGTTCAGGATGTAAGTTTTTTTTAGACAAACAGGCTCAAACTGCACAAGTTAGGTATAAATTTCAAAGGTTGTAATATCAATAAAAGATGCAAATTTCAAAGTCTGTGTCATGTTAATGACTGTGGAGCTGAAAGATGAGGATTCTGAGTTAGGGATAAGTCTAGCTGCAACATATATTGCACATAAGTGTGTTATAGATATTATGTATCCATTTGTCTACTGTCTGAAAGCTGAGAATCCAGGAAAATAAAAAATAACTGTATAAATGTGGAGGTGAGACTGGAGGTGAAACTGTGTGGTGAATAACTGCAGAGCTATGTCATAAATTGTTTACTGTTTATCTTTGATCACCTTTCTTACTATGTTATCACGAGACATCTCCTGAGAGTCCTAATCGACACCCGACTTCAGGCTGTTGATATCAATTGAAAACAAGCCTTCTTCAATGAATAATTCTTTTGACCAAATGGAAAACATGCAGGCTACATTTTACCGGCCTGATTTTACTTGTATATATTTACAGGTCTCCGGAGAGATGTCTAAAGTGCATAAAACTAATTATATGTCAACATATGCACAGTAAATACCTTTCACTGCATGTCTCTGCAGTTTATTGTGTGTTATCACCTCCTTGTGAAAGGTTTGGTGTTTAAAAATATTAATTGAAATAGATATTAATATGCTTTTCATTAGCTTATAGCATTGATATATTTATATGCATATAGATACATGTTTATTCATACATATGTGGTATCAACCCATGTATACTCTATAACTACCCTTTATCTTTTAATCATGTAACTTAATACATGGTGTAGAGACATTGACAACTCATTCTGTAGGAGTGATTTATTAGATGAAAATGAAGGACTTCCAAAGCAAAGGCACACTGAGAGAATAAGTGCATTACAATTGCAAGACAGCCAGACTTCATGAGAGTAGTGGCCATATCAAAACCAATGAACAGTGAAGATTAAACATTGCATAAAAAGGATCAGGTAGGACACAAATGAAGAATGTCATGTTATCTGATTTCAGTAGAAACTGATTCAGACGTTAACTAATGTATGAAGTTAAAGTGTGTCTTGCAATTAGAATGTTTTTTACTGTCCAGGGGAGTTCATTACACAGTTTCAGAAAATGAGTCCTCCTCTGAGTGCAGACAGCTCCACTGTGCCAGAGTAACCAAGCTAACCAAGGCTTTTCATCCCAGTGCATAAGACGCCTCTTCAGATTGCGTAGAACCAGTCCATGGAGATAAAAGCTAATATGAGCTCGGCTCAGTATGTGGTACAACTCAGAGTGTGGATCATGTTTGTGGCATCTAATATTGCTGTGCGTAGATGCCTGACAGAAATCTCTATTTGCTGGGGCTTTTTGGGCACCAAAAGCTTCATTTCAATGCATATTGCATTGCTGCAGGTCTTCTAGGTAGCAAAGAAGTTGTGAATACTTGCAAGGAGTTAAAGTGAAACATTCAA
The DNA here is from genome assembly GCF_030936135.1 of Gavia stellata. NCBI lineage: Eukaryota > Metazoa > Chordata > Aves > Gaviiformes > Gaviidae > Gavia > Gavia stellata. The sequence continues at coordinate 4,619,115 of NC_082637.1, forward strand.
AGGCTCCCCAAAGCCTTAGGGATGTGTACTTTCAACTAAAAGTGGACTAGATGAGCTGCAGGCTCTTTGAAACCCTCACTCAGATGCAATGTCAACCAGTTGTCAAATACTGTCTTATTTTTGGTTCTTACGTATCAGCCATGGCTGAGATTTGAGATTTCTACCTTTTGCTTTTTATCTTGTGCTAAGTATTGTAAATCTTACAACATCCTTGTGGGAAATTGGGTAAAGGGTTCTATCTGATGCTGGTTATGAGAAGTAATATATGAAACTACTTCCTAGAGCCCTGATTCCTCTGTTCTTTTAATATGTTTTGCAACTTACTGGGATTGTGAGTCTTCACGCTTAAAGCATTTTTTGTTGTCAAGAAGCTGCCTTAATGATGTGATGATCTATCTGCCATATTTGTGAGGTTATGGTGTTCTCTGCCACCTTCAGTCCATCTGAGCTGAAGATAAAGTTCGATGTAGGACTTGGCTGGTGAGACCACAGAAGCCTTTGATGGGTGAGAGGAGAGGTGAGCTTTATACTTTTGGGCCTGTCAATTTGTACACTGAATTCTCCAGTGAGACAAAATAGAATAGTCCCCAGTGGCTACAAAATAGAAAGTATAATCAATTGGATTCATCAAATACACATTTTACAAGAATGAATGTAAGGGCTTGAGCCATCAGACCTCCTTGGCCGGGACAGTAGCTGAGGATGTTCCTTAAGTCATAGTGCTGAATTTCTCATACAAAGATACTAAAATCTTAAGAGCCACAAGAAAAAAAAAAGCCATTGCTTGCAATGATAAACTAAAATGTGTTTTTTGAGATGTTACTGATGTATAAGTGTTGTCATGTGTTTTGTTATGCCTCCCAGGTGGTCATATGGATAACAACATTAGCAGCTTATTTCAATCAGGGTGATGGGAATGGGCTTTTATAAAACAGCAGTTTATTAAAAATTGGAAGAGTTCTGAAATGACATTGGTAAAATAGGACTCCCTGCAGCATACCGCACTGCTGCTTGTCAGGAGCCAATGTTGTTTTGATACAGTGACTGTGAAAGAAAAGAAGCACTAAAGTGTCCCTAAAACTAAAATTCGATATACTCTCCAGTAGATCATTCTAGGGGTGACACATTGTACAGTGGGAAAACCTCTAAATGAAGATGCATGGCAGTCTGTGTGAGAGAAGACCCAGGAGGCACGGGCGGTAATGGTGTTGGTTCAGAAGTATGGTCTGCAAGGTGGGCTTATCCCAGGTGGGTGACCAAACTGCAGGAGGTAGCCTGGACTTTGCTCTGTCATTTAGGGCTGTTTCTGCTTTAGCTCCTGCTGTTACACCCACAGCGGTTGCAGTAGAGCTGTATTGGGTAGTAGACTAAAATTTTTGAGAGGCTTGGCTTCTGAATAAGTGGGCAGATGAGAAGGGAACAACGTGGCATTGGCTGGAGTGAATGTTTGGCCAATTCACCCTGCTCATGTGGCATTGGGCAGCAGAGCCAAGCAATCCCGAATGATCTGTATGTTGAGACATGAAGACAGGAGATCAAAATCAGAATGGCAGTGAGCAGCCAGTGCCAGTTTGCCAGGAGCTTTCATAGTCGTGATGAAAAACATATCCTCAGGGTATCACAGCTATCATCTTAACTGTACAGATGTGTAAACTGTCTGAAGTCACGGGACCAGATCAAATAAGGAATCCAGAAAAAGAGCACCTCTGAGATATGAAAGATGGACACATGCGCTATTCTAAGGTTATTTGGGAGGTACATAGAGCTATCAGTGACTTGCATTTAAAGGGCAGAAATATAAAAGCCACTCCTCTTCTGTGGAAGATCAAACTTAGGAATTTAGGGCTGGTTCATGGAAGCACTTTTGGTTTTTTTTTAAAGTAAAAATCTTTAATTTGGAAGACAGGCAGGGTATCATGGGAAACTGCCCTTGTCTTGGTGGATGGACATTTCTGATGCCATCTATTATCAAAACCCAGAAAACTTACGACACTGTAAGGAGACAAATATAGCGAAACATATCAAAATATCCTAGGCATATGATCAAGAGGTTCATGACTTAATTAGCTTTTAACCTCAGCTAAATGAATCTGCTGGGAAGCATGAGTCCCTGCCTGTACAAGAATTCCAGCTCCTGAGTTTTGTTTGATTACTCTGGTTCTTCTAGAAAGAAAACCAGCCTTGAACTAAAGATGATACTTCTATCTTCAGCTTCCAGGCATTGGATGCTATTTTTCCTTGCTATACTGTATTGAAAAGCTTCCTGCCACTAGTAATTGCTTCCCGGTGCAGTGTCTCCCTACTCAGTCACCATATGTTTAGATTAAGCTTCATACGCCTCTCATACTTTTTAGAACCCAAATAATTTTTGCAGGTCCTTTTATAACTCTCGCCAGTGTCTCAAGCCCTCAAAGATGAAGTGTCAGAACTGGATGCAGTAATTCAGAAGAGCTATTACCGCATAACATGTACAAAGACGTATGACCATTCTCTCTTGCTTATATTTTCATTTTTTTACATCACACAGTTTATAGTGACACATTTTGTTCCTAGCTACAGCCACATACTGAAAGTTCATGATCAGTTAGACATCTACTAAGTAGCATTAGAGATGAAGATGGTAAAAGATTTAAACCGGTTAATGCCAGTGACATTGGCATCAGCAGGTGGTAGCCAGGAGGAATGTGAACCATCCTTTTTTGTATTTGTTGTCCCCAAGGAGGAGGTAGTCAAATAGTTTCATCAACCTGTATAAGAGAAGACTATTGCTTCTCCAGCCTCCTCCTTTGTGCCCACAGCACCTTCTCTCTCAGTTCAGTCTTTCAAGCACCATCCTGTTGTGGACAAGTCAACTCAGGCTCTCAAATGGCAGAAAAAACACATGCAGCAATATGATTTTTTGGTGCCACAGCCCCAGTGAAGTGTAAATTAATCTATGGGCATCAAACATTTCTGCTTCACTTGCCAATTCTCAGAGCAGAGGAATCTCATTTAACAGTACATCCACAGGTGTTTTCTTTTGCAAGGTGTAGTGTGAAAGGTCATTATGATTTCCGTCAACTTCAGAGGCTGCTCTTGTTCTTGGTGGTAATCGTGTGGTCTAGGCAGTGTCTGTGAGAGCAGAGCCCAAGGTCCCCATTCCTGCCTGCCACGGACTTACCTGTCAATCAGCCTCTACATCAGCTTCTTTATCTGCCAAACGGGGATCGTGCCTTCCAAGTGGGGTCAAGGTAATCTTAGGAGAATATGCCATGCGAAGTGGTAGGATGCACTCTTTGAGGGAAAAAAATCACTGTGTTGATGTCAGGCCCTTAAACCTTTTGACCAAATCTTCTGATGTTGTCACATAGAAATATTAATAGAAGCAAAGGCTAGCGGGATTTGGTCACTCACTTGCAATGGGCTCTCTGATGAAGTCAACACCTAGTTTGCTCTGCTCTGGATGAGTTTTCCAGAGTCCCTATAGCCATGCTATGCTCCACCTCAGCAGTATTCTTGCTACAAGGCTCTGAAGATCCCATGTGGGCCTTGCCAGATGAATGTGAGTCCCCGTGTGCTTTGGGGAGTGTGCTCTGGCACACTTGCAAGGTTCCTGAGCAGGGACGGTGAATCTAGACCTGAGGCTGGCCATGGATCTGCCCATACTGATGAGTGCAGGCACTGCTAATTGGACAGTTCTCTTAATAAGTATTTAGTAGAAGCCTGCAGGGCTTGGCTCATTTATTCTCATTTCTTAGTCACTGGATAATGTATATTTTTGGAAAGATCTTTGTTTTTCCTGCAGGGTAGAAGGAATCCTTCCTGTGGTAGTCTGCTCTCTTGCAGTGTAAGTGATGCAGCCTCACAGCAAACAGTGCAGAACCGGCACTGCGGGAACGAGCGAAATGGGAAGGCAGCTTGTGCAGAGGAGAACGCTCTCCTTTAAAAGATGCCTGACAATTACACTCAATTATATTTTAAAAACTTTGTTCAATATATCAGACAAATCAGTGCCTCAATCCAAGTGTCACTTGAAGGCAGTACTGAAGTCTCAGGCTTTTTAATTCATGTAGCATGATCAAGAAAAGCTTACAGAATCACTAAGGTTGGAAAAGACCTGTAAGGTCATCAAGTCCATCAAGTCCTGCTTTTGATCAAAGCAGGAGCAGCCCGACTGCAGATGATCAAAGACCTAAGAGTTAGCTGATGTACTGGGAAACCAAATCTGTCTCTCACTAGTGAGCTCAGTAAGCTGCTCAGCTGGAAGTGAGGTTGCAATGGGAGACGTGAAGGTTAGAAAAGAAGGAAGTCTTAGTTAGTCAAAAATGGAAAATTACAGAGTGAATAGCATCTCATTTCTGGGCATTCAGTACTGAGAGCCATAAAAAAATAGTTCTTTCCAAGCACCCGCAGCTTGTGTGGTGTTCAGAAACAGGATTTGATCCTGGAAAAATGTTGTAGATTTGAAAGCTACAATTGACCTGAATGGACATAGAGCCATGAGTTGTGTGTAGTGCCCAGTACCCTGGGAAAACGCAATCCCACGTGCAGTTTGTTGTGATTTGGTTGTAGTTGTGTTCCCTATTGTAAAGAATCATGAATTCTTGTGTTGGTTTTCCTGTAGACTTGTGACCTTTGAGGGATAAAAGTTATTTGGATTTCAGCAGGGGAAGCAAAGGCAATGCAGGGAGAGGACATTCTGGCAGTGACATATCAGCTTTGTTTTATGGATATGAAACATGACTGTCATTCTTGTAAAGCTGAAACACAGCCCTTTTCTGTAGCAAAAGGAGTAATGTAGTTGGGTTTGTTACTTGTTGCTAATCAAGAGCATAAATCAAAATAAACTGCGCTACACCCTTGCTTCTTAGCTGGATATCAGACTAAGGAAGATGATGGGGAGGACAGTTTCCATTTGTGCTAATTCAGCTCTCTGACAGGCAAATGTATCTTCATTCACAGGGAACTACATGGTTTAGAGTGGGAGTTAATAGGCAGAAGCAGCACTCAGAGCCCAGGGAGTGGGTGAGAGCGATGCTTCCTCTGGGAGAGTATGGGGAGCTGCTCTCCAAATGTTCCCGGCAGGACCAGACCCTGCTGAGTGGAGGAGCTGGGTTTAAAGGACTTCTGCAGGGGCTGAGGGAACCCATCTTCCTTGTGCTAGAGCCCGGTGTTGTACAAAAGCTGTATCCTGGGAAAGTACAGCGTGAAACACTTCTGTGGAAAGAGGTTGGCCAGTGCTCTAGGGAGCTGCCTCTGCTAATTTGCCTCCATCTCTGTAGCAGGAGGGAAATTGCTGTGAAGCAAATAAATAGCATGAACACTCCTGGGAGAAAGAGAAGAAAAAATTTTTTTTTTGTCTATTGACTAGATACTGTCTCAGAAATTCCCTAATGCTGTTGTAGTGTCATTAATGCTTGCAACCCAAGTGCTACAGCATCAGTAGCATTAACGCTAAGGAGGATAGCGTCTGTCTGACTGCTTCAGATGTGGTTCAGGGCTTGTGAATGACAGCCCAGATGATGATTATTCAGCAGCTCAGGCAGGATGAGTTAGTTTCAATTGAGCTCACCCCTTGGCCAGTAGCATCTTCTCCCCACTTGGTGCAGAAGACACTGCCATCGGTGTCGCGTGCCTTTGCTGCAGGAGGCACACGTCCCATCGGCAGTGTATCATCCAGCCTGTTTCATGGGTCCTCCCTCTGCACTTCCACAAGGTGCCAAATGGTGAATTCGCCACTCCCAGTGACTCTGCTGGAAAAGCTGGAGCTATTGTGAGAGTTAGTGACTCGCAAGACAGTCCTGTGCTTTTTGAAGCTGTAGGCTAATGGAATAACTCTCCTACAAATGCAATGCCGCCTCATGGATTTCCTTTCAGAAGAAGTGGTTTATTTTTTACCTAATCCTTTCCTCCTTACCCTTCTGCCTCTTTGGTAACACATCCTTTTTCATTTCTGTTTTTGGTTTGTGGATTGGGTAAACAGGCAATGATCAAAGGGAATCTCTGGGACTCAGGAAATTTCATCTCTCTTTCATAAAATGACATCTTTGTCTCCAGTGCCACAGGGTGAAGCCAGCTTTCCCCTGCTGCGGCGTTCCCACGTGATAGCATGTGCTGTTTGACATCTGAGCTGCACTTCTCTAACGCAGCAGCAAAGCCAGAAGTGCGCAGGAGAGATAAAAATGCATGTTAATCTAGATTTTTGCCATTCTTATCTGTCCTGAGGCACATACAAGATATTGAAATCCAGTGTTAGGTGAAAGGCGAGGATGAGGCTGATAGCTATTGCTATCTCCTTTACACCCAAAGAGGTAGGAGTGGTGTGTAACATGCTGACTGTTGTGTGGGTATGTATATCTGCCTCTAACTATTGTTTAGAACATGCACATTCAGGGTCCCAGTCTTGTCTGACTCAAAGAACCAAAGTAAAGAATGGATACTGCAAAATACAGTAAGAAAAATGAGTATTGCAGGAGGACCAAAAAGTTATCTGGACTGGGAGCCAGAGGGGACTCCTTCACCCCTGTAAAATTCTGTGACCAGCAAGAAGTCCTATGGTATTGGCTCCACAGAGAGAAATTTCAGTTTAGTTTTGGAAATTTATCTGGAGTACCTCCGTGCAGGGCTTTGGCCTGGTGCAACCAGGTGAACTCTTAATCCCATTTCAGTTGGAGCAGCTTTCAAAATACACAAGTTGCTCAGCTTCAGCTCAACAAGCCAAACATGCAGGAGATGTGCCAGTGCAATGGATTTCAGCTACTCTTCAGCAAAGGCTGAATGTCCAGGTGAACGATTGAGTTGGAAGGAGAGCCTAAGCCTTTTGGTGAGAGACCACATGAAGATTCATGTTACATGAACTTTATCTCCCTTCTGGAGACTGAGGAAGTCTTTTCCCAGATTTGTCACTGATTACAGAGTGCTTTAAATATATAATTTCCTCTACTAAACTCATAAAACTATATTTGTTGCCTTGAAGACTATGCAAACACATTTCCAGATAGTCACATTTTTAAAGATTACTGAGCTATTGTTTTTTTTCTGACAGTAATCAGTTTAATTCTTTATTGGGAATTTATGATATTCTCCTGCCACCTTCTAGGTATGGCCTTCTTCCTTTCTGTCTCAAGGTCTCTCACTGGATCACAGAAATAATTGGTTTGGGATCTGGCAAAGCCGAGGTGGTGAAAACCTCAGGGAGACATGAAGGAGACACATCCTAAAGCAGCATTTGACAGGATGAACGTTCCCAGTTGGTAGCAGATTGCTTTGGGAAGTTCTTGGGCTTTTTCCAGTTACATACTATATTCCCTTTCTCCCTTCTATAGATTTGTCTCTTCCCCGCTTTATCAGATTGATATCTGGATGTAGTTACAAGGCGAAATTCAGAAGCTTTTTGTTTTTAGATGCTACTGGCCTTTGGAGGCCCTGTTGGAGATACCTGGAGATGTTATTTTCTGGACACTCTCCCTTCCTACAGTTCTCCTGGGAGGTTTGAATGCTTAGCACTTCTCCAGAACAGGTCTAACTTTGGATCCCCCAAAATTTTGATATTAAGTATAAACATGAACTACTAAGGAAACTAAGAAGGCTTTCCTACTTAAGGATTATATATTCAGAACTGAACAGACATTAAGGTCAAACATGAATTTTGATGTTATTTTAAAATGAAACAAACCTAAAATACTACATTTCCAATGATGATTTAGATAAAGCTCTTCCAGGAATCTTGTATTTTTCTTTCATACTGAAAATTCAAAAGGTAGTTTGGAGTTACAGCCTCATGAATTCTGAGATTTTAAAGGATCCATCAAAATAACTTGCTCTAGCCTTGGCCACAGTACCTATTCCTCCAGGTTGTCTCCTCGTATTTCTTCATTATGCTCATAACTGCTGTATGGGTATGCGCGGTTCTCAGGTATTAGGTTTTAATACAGACTTCTAATGATAAGTGGTGAAGCTGATACAGAGCTTGCTTTAAACTCTAAATCTTTTTTGTAATTTCAATACAGTCTCATTGAATTCACTGGACAGCCTGGGCTTTCTCTGGCTCCTAAACATGAGTAGCTACCATTGTGTTTTGTTTCCCCTTCACTCCAGTCTGATGGCTAAGGTGGAAGAATTTAACCAAAAAAAGTAAATATTTATGTCTATATTTTAATTAAGAATAGCACTGTCATTTGTGCTATGTCTGAGCATTCAAATCCTTTCGTTCTAAAAAACATCTCAAATTCTTTGAGAAGAAAATCCCAGCTCCCCTTCCCCTCCAAATATACCAAAAGAGTAAATCCCAACAAAAAGCTCAGTTGCGTAGAGCTATGCAACAGTCTCCACAGACAAGATGCAACCTCCAGCACTTTGCTTTCCACCTAAGAGCAAAATTTAAGCAACTGATTTTTGAACTCTCAGCACATTCAGACATCCAAAGCATGGCAACAGTGTTCCTTAAGTGATCTGTGTTTTTCTCCTGACTTTCAGTGGCAGCTGCCATGTGCTGACTGCTGGAAAAGGTAGCTAGTCCTTGTTGGTGCCTACAAGATAGATGAAATCTTGTAAGGATGGACAAACTGGACATGGGTGGCTGTTCTACAATCAGCAATGACATCCGTGTTTTCCTGTGAAATAATAACCTGCCTATGGACCAGACAGTGTAGTCTCAAGTTAGGCAGAAATCATAAATGACAACTTTAAGCAAATTTCCGTTGATGTGTAAGAAAGACAAGTATTCCAGTCTAAGGCTTATTTATAATCTTTTTTTCTTGTCCTTCTTCAGGTATTTTGAGTTTTATGAAGGTCCTTTGGAATACAACTCTACCAAATGCCTGGAATTACGGCAGGACATCATTGAGGTGAAGGTTTTGTCTATGTAAGTATGAATGAAGGTTTGCTAAAAGGTTACTTTTCAGGCAGGATGAAAATGATAACTTACAGTAAGATTGTGAAATATGAAAGACTTAAGAGATCCCATCAATAGGGATCTCATCAGAGATTCCTGAGGTTCTCTTATATGTGCAAGTAGTCACATTTGAGTTTGATCTGAGGTCCAATTGAATTTGATCTGAGGTCCAATTGAAAAAACCTGGAGGGATTTCACATACATTGAGGCATTTTGGTCAGGCCCAGTATCACTGTTTGGAATGAAATACAGTGTCATATTATTTGCAATATATTCCAGGTCCTCTACTGAGAGTAATTGAAGAGTAAGAACAGCCAAACTGACTCATAGCAAGTTTCCATCTAGCCTAAGGCTCTATCATTGACAGTGGCCAGCAATGAAGGCTAAGAAATGAAGCAAAAAGGTTAGCCCTTCCTGATAACAAATACTGGCATGGGGACTTGCTGAGTGGTAGGTGGTGACTAGACTACAATAGTCAGAGTGGACAATAGACGTCTCTGTTAATTTGTTTAGATCTTTTCTGAGCCCATCTGTACTCTTCACCTCCACAATCTCCTGCAGCAGTGAGTTTCACAAGTTAATAACACTCACTAAAAAATAGGAAAATGCAATTCTGAGAAATAATAAAATATCTATATTTTGTCTTTTGTGGTCCTATATGTACATCAGAAAACTAATGAGTTGAGTGAGATGTAGCCATGAAGCCATAGAGATGTAATCAGGCAAAAAAGTGAGGTTGCCTATGGAGCTCATTGGATGGAGCAAAGCAGGGTATTTTTGTGTTGCCCTTTTGCATTTTCAGCATTGCACTGAATTTAGGTGCTTAGATTATGCCTAATCCCTTACCATTTCTAAAACCAGTGGTTTAGTAATCTTACCAATAATCCACAAGGCTTATTAAGGTCTGTAAAGTGCACTGAGAATCTCAATTGAAAGTGCAGCTATACAAGTGCATAGCATTAAGCAATCAAGGCTACAGCAAATACAATTTGGTGCTCCAGGTCTGCATGAATTTTGAGCATGTTTCCCTTGCTGACTTTGTGCACAGAAAAATGTAGGTTATGTCCTTGTCTTCTGTATTTGGTACTGGATGAAGGATACACGAGTAACAACTTTGCACTGCTTGCTGACTTGCGGTACTTAAAAATAAAAAGAAGGGGTGAGAATGTGATACTTCTGCTTAGATTCTGCTGAAGATGGGGGTTTTTGGATTGCTTTTCTGCATACTTATCAGATGGTACAGAGAATTACTCATTTTTCTTCATCTTATCCAATGGCACGTAGAAGGTAGTGGACTCCAGCTCAGCTGGATAGAGTTAGCCTTACTTTTACAATAGATGCCATTTGACATTAAGCTCTTTTACTATGCTGGGTTCTTCTGATGTGCTTGCTTCTAATGTGCTACATTTCCTAAGTCAGCCCTTACAGTAATGGAAGATTTCCAAGTTAATGTGCTCTGGTGGGCAACAGAAAGTACAATGTAACCTAATTCCTTCCTGTAACTTCCACAGCTTGGGAAATCCTAAGTTCTGCTCACTTTAAATATATAATTATCTTAAAAGTCTTTGCTTTATTCAAACATTCAAAGCCCTCAAGCCTGAAGAGAACTCATTAAGACCTATCAGTCTTGAAGAAAACTCAAGACTTCAAAATTGCCTAACCAGATGATGACATTGCTCCCTAGCTCTAGATATTTGCAAGGCCTTCATTATCTCTGTTGCCCAAATACAGAAGAATATGTATGAACTCTAAGGTAGAAGTGGTTGGAATTGACAATATCACCAAAAATATGTTATCCTGTATCAGCCTAGTAGAAATAGGAGTGTCATTTTTTGATATAACTAAAAATATATTTATTAGCAGAGGGGGAGGGAGAGATCCTTATGTAAAGAGCTTTTCATGTCCTCTTACCGTCACAGATGCTTATCCCTACACATGTACTATTGCAGTTTATTTACCAACAGTGCTGTTCTGTAGGATCTCATGGATTAAGATAACCTCACCAAAATATAATGGTAGTTGGTCAACTTAAAGTATCCTCTTTTCCCATACCCCCTCTGCTGGGCCCTTCTGCTAGGTGCAACTTTTTCCCCCAAAGCCTCTGTAGTTCCCAGCAGACTGTGAACAGACTTTGGTAAAGTAGATGCTTCTTGCTCAAAATTGGATTTTTTATTCTGAAGAAATGGAGAATGCCTATCAGGGAATAGAAATCAGTCCCAAACAGCTGAAGAGCTCCATCAGTACCTGTGTATACATGGCTTAGAGTTGCTATGTCTGAGCAGAAAAAGAAATAAAAATGATAAATTTTGCACTGGATACACTGACTAGTTTGCCCTATCGAAAGCCTACAGCATGGTACCCTGCCTGCAGCTGTTTTAGGAAATGAAGCCCTTGTAATAAAGTGAATTTTTATTTTCTTTCTTTTTATCCTTTAGGGTGAAACAAACTGAATTGTTTGACAGATGGAAGAGCCTACAGATGTGTAAATGGGAGATGAATGTCACAGAAGCTAATTTATTCAAGTAAGAATGGTCCACATTAATGAGACTGAGTAAGATTTACTTTAGTTTGAGTTTAGCTTCCCATAGAGACATCAAACCTTCACATGGATAGGAAGAGTAAACATTATAACACTGTTACTGTTGGAGTACCATCCTTTTGAATAAATATGGACTTTTTTCTACTTTAAAAAAGTCAACAGCAAGAGTGAAAGAGAGCTCTTCCGGCATGTGGGACAGTCTTTCCAGGAAAGGCATGGAATTGTTATGGGAAAGATGTTTCCAGGTATGATTCAGGCAGAAGTGAGGATGGAGCCAAGACTTAATGGCTGCACCTGATACATCATCCTAACTCTGTGGTGGTGTAAAATGGTAATATCACTGGTGACACTGCAAATTTGGCCTACAAAATACTCAAACTAGATTTTTTCTGCAGTGTATTAGGTACTGTCAGACCTTGTTTATGACCTCCTTTTTTTAATGGCTTCTCAGCTATTAATCCCTGACTATTTAGATATTTTTTTCTGGTCTTCAGAGACCTCTGCAGTTTGTTTCTGTAGTGCTCTGTCTTCCTTTACGTGAATTCCTCTTTTCTGAAGGTCCTCCGTGGTCCTTCCAAGACACAATTTTTGAAATTCGTCTTGTGACGGTAATAGTAGAATGAAGCCAAAACAAAATTTGAATGTTGTATATTAGTATATTCAAGGGCTATATTTGAGTAGGTCTAGAGAAAACACATTATTTCAGAGTAAGTGGAATATAGACTGGTTAAGTCACTGGCATGATTCAAAGCTGTTGTTTAGAATAAAGCCCCACAACTTTCTCCCAAATTCTCTTACACGATTCCAGGAAATAGCTGTCATGAGAGAATGTGAGAATGCATGTGCTGGGTTAGTCATTAACATCTTTAAAAATAACTAATTGTTAGTCCCAGGCTCATAGCAGTTTTTCCAACATGAGCTCCACACATAAGTTTTTTTAGTTTTTTTTTTTAATTATATTTTTTTCTGGAAATTACTTGATCAGCAATTATCAAAGCCCATTTTGAAGACAAGAGCCATTCAGAATTAGAGCCTGCTATCTTAAAGACTGCTTAGAGTAAGAGAACTAATGATTGTGCCCAGAGTGCATGGAGCACACGGAAGTATGGAGGCCAGCCCAGAGGTGGGAGCAACGAGAAAGGACTATCTAAAGACCATTACTCTTTCTCAGGCCACCAACACCAGCACATTAGGCGAAGAACCCGTCTGCATCCTAGACAGTGTATTGAGAGAAAGAAGAGATGAAAGACTCCTGTCGCTGGCTGTACCTGCCTGACTGATATATCACTGCTTAAGAAACTCCCACTGGCACCTAGATGTAACTTAACCTTTGTTAGCTGGTTCCAAGAACGATAATCATGGTAGTCATGAAAAAAAATAGAAGTTCAAAGTCTGTTTCATTTTTGGTTTATGGGACAGAGACTGCAGCGTGTGAATGTGGGGGGAAACTGTAGTCCCTTAAAACCAAACCAGTGTCTCTGAGTTTGGAGGTAGACTAGTAGGAGTTTAAAATGAGGTGGTCTAACAACACTGAGTTGTGGGCTTTTGAACTTTGCCAGTTCTCGGCCATCAGGTGAGATGGGGAGAATCCAGCAAAAGTTAAATGGCAGCTGCTTAAGCAGCAGAGGGGGAGGAAGCACAAAAATCACACTAGTTTTTGTATCTGGAGACTAAGGAAAACTATTTCCTTGACAGTCTTCCTCCATCAGATATCAGACATTTATATTAAGGAACCTGCCTCTGGAAAGACAGTTGGACATTACATTAAAGAACAACATCTCTTTCAATTCCTTAATGCAGAACTAATGAAGAGTTATTTTCATATCTCAGTTATCACAATTCAATCCCACTACCTGCTTGTAATTATTTAATGATTTCATTATTAAAAATTATTAACTGACATTCAGTCTCAATTGCTGCCTTGATCTGATCATCACATTGTGTCATTCTGCATGAGTCAAGTATATAACAGTAATTGGACATCACTGAAAAATTTGCATAATTCTGTATTTGCTTTCTGGTACTTGTAATAGAACCCATAAAGACGACTGGCTTATTCTTCTAACTCATAATGAGGCCACATATCCCAGAGGCAAGGTATTTAATCTAGGTTATTTGAGAGCCATTTGGCTTTGTCTTCATGTTTGTGCATTTGCCATGACATGTATTTTTCATTGAAAGTGTAAGATGCATTGACTGAGAAACAAACCGCCTCTGGAGTAAGAATAAGCTGAAGTCAGGGCTTTCAGTTCCACCAGTAAAAGGACAAAAGCATTCAGGGAAAGATGGGACCTAAGAAATGGACCCCTATTTTCCTATTTAAATTTCATATCAGAGCAGAATGGGTTTTCTCTCATGCCAAGAAACCCATTTTTGAGATTTCAACAGTTCTTGTTTACATTGGAATACCTGCCATTTTATCCCAGCAACAAAGAAATTTTTGCCGTTTGTCTGAGATTTTGGAGTTGTAGCCATGACCAGTCTGCCTGGCACCCATCTGTCAGGGCCACATCATCTTCCTGATGCACATATGCAAGGTCAAAGGCAAAACTAAGACCTTTAAAAGTTTTTTTGTAATCAAAGTGTGTCGTGCTCCACAGTAGTCTGGTAAGTGGGGTAGTGTCTTTAGGTATTGCTGTGTTTAAGTTCCTGCCCTGCCAAGCTCCCACATCCCCAGATGAATACATTAACCCCTGTGTTTCCTGCCCAGTGATGAGTAAATAATTTACAAAACGTGGAAGACCTCTATGCAGAGAGGGACTAATTCATTAGGATGGTTTCCCCAAAATATTGGGGACGGAAGCTGGGGGTCTGTATTTGGGGTCTGGAGCAGGGCAGAATTTGCACATGTATTTTCTGCAGCCTAGAAGAGACAGGTACAGGGATCTCATTTCTTCCCTTTTTTTTTTTTTTTTAATTGTAAGTTCCTCAATCAAGGAAAATTTCACTGAATCTGAAATTTTCTAGAGGAGAATGCAGCAAACCACCATTTTACCCCCCCTGCAGCTAAAAAGTTCCTTTTTGCTGAAAAATGCCATGTTAGGAGTGATAGTAATTGGAAATCCTAAAGCATGCTATCAGCTCCTTGATCTTATTTCTCTCTTTTGCATTTTACAGGTCTACTTTGTCAAGGTGTTGCAATGCCCCTGCCTTTCTGTTTACCACCCAGAAAAATACTCCCTTGGGAACTAAACTGAAATATGAAGTGGATACTAGTGGAATCTTCCATATCAACCAAGAAATCTTCAAAATGTTTCCAAAGGTGCCTCCTGCGTCTGTCCATTTACAGAATCAGCTTCACTCCACTTGATGCATTAGATACTATCCTATAGCCAAGCATTTAGCAGTTGGTTGTTTGACATTTCTACAAACTTCATTGCTTATACTTTCAAAATGTTTATTTTTGATACGATATTTTAGCTGATTATCCTATTGTCTAGTGGTCATCTATTCTAGTATGCAATATATATGTATTTTCCTGAAGAATATTACTGACCTAGCAGCAAAGTGGCTAATGAAATAACTTAAGAAAGCTGAATAAAAGAGGCACTTACTGATCACAACTTTTTAAAAGTATAATACTCACATATGATAGATCCAACATTTGGGGTAGGTCTGCTTTTTTAGGGGCACGATTATTTTATAATTTCTATTCACAATGACTAACTATTTTTATACTTATTTCTGTTTGCAGCTTATCTGTGAACAGGCCGCACATTTTTTAAGTATATTCATCATAATGATTATTCAAAATCTTTTCAGCAAATAATCCTTGACCTGAGGATCATTCAAAGTTATAACCAGTGGGCAATTCTCATTGCACATAGTGACTGATGTGCAGAAGTGGGCTTATGTGACTACTGATTTATCATGGAGCACACCTCATGAATTTAAAATGGTATATTTGGAAGGGATAACTGAAATTTACCCCTTTCAGAAAGTCAGAAAAATACTCAAGTTAAGTACCTAGATTTGTGTCATTAACATTGTCCTTCAGGGTCTAACCGCTTTTAATCTGTTTGCTTTTGAGCACTACTAAGAGGTTGGGTAGGGCTGTTACCTAAATGTGCACATGGGGAACTGGGGCAGAGCAGGGGAAAGGCTCAGATCCAGGAACGCACTTTGGCATCTGGAGACGTGCAGAGAATGGGTACATCTAAGTCCAGGAGTATTATCCTCAAAACCTTGCCTGACTGCGCAGATGAATGCCTGAAAGACTAGATGCCTACACTTTTGCTAGGAGTGGCCTATAGCTGCTGTTGTATTTATCCAGGTATTTTTCAGGCTCTATCCCATGCCAAAGTGCCTTTGGGACTCACTGGGCAGCAGCTATGTGGCCAAAGCCACCCTCTGCCTAGGAGCAGGGCTGCAACATGGCAAATGTAGGAGATAAAGGGCTGAAAGCACAGGAGCAAGACTGTAAGGGCAAGAGCCTTGTGCTGAGTGTGGAGACCTGGCTTCTGAACTCCCTGAAAGGGACTGCTGAGGTATTTTGTGTTAAGGAATTGCTGGATAAAGCGCAGACAACTCTATAATGCCTCTCTGTTAGACAGCTGCTGCTTTCCCCAAACAGGTATAATTGCACAACCTTTTGCCTCATGGCTTATGAATGCTGTGGAAAGATCCTGGGAATAACCACCTAGAAATGTCACGCCACTATTGCATCTCTTTGTAGTTTGCGGTATGAAATTATTGATAAAATATGTATGTACCAAAACGAGCGCTCTCATGCTTATGTAAGCGCATCTCTACATATTCATAAGGTGTAGTGTGGCTCAGTTCTGCATCACAACCCTCTCACCCTAACGGCCCAGTTCTGCTCTCGGAGATGTGATTTTCACTCTCTCTGGCTTCGGCAGCAGCTTCATGTCTGCATATGAAGACAGAATTTTGCCTGAAGATTACAGAAAGATGCATCCTACACAAGTCCAAAAAGGTGCCTGACCACAGGCTCTAGGCACTGCTGGTAGTACAAGTGCTAATTAATAAACATTAATACTATTAATACAATTAGCGGTAGCAAGCACTAAAAGTTGGGCTAGGTTCTGAGTAATAGCTGTAATGTGCTGTCTGACTTAAGAGAGACTTCTTGGGCTTTACTAGTTGCTCTGGAACTATGTGTGCAGACTTCTCAAAAGCAGGACATCAGAGCCTGAGGAGCAAGCAGTTTGCAGGCAGCTTGGAAGGCAATGCCTGGGGTACGCTAATTTTATGATTCATGCCCTTATGTGGAAATCACAGAATCATAGAATGGTTTGGGTTGGAAGGGACCTTAAAGATCATCTAGTCCATGGCAGGGACACCTTCCACTAGACCAGGTTGCTCAAAGCCCCATCCAACCTGGCCTTGAACACTTCCAGGGTTGGGGCATCCACGACTTCTTCAGGCAACCTGTTCCAGTGCCTCACCACCCTCATAGTGAAGAATTTCTTCCTTATATCTAATCTAAATCTACCCTCTTTCAGCTCAAAGCCATTACCCCTTGGCCTATCACTACATGCCCTTGTAAAAAGTTCCTCTCCAGCTCTCTCAGAAGGGAAAGCAAGATTCTAAAATTACTTCTTCCATTATTAAGTTGGGACAAAACCAGGTTATTGCTTTTTTTCCCTCTGAGTTAGTTGCCCATACCATCTCTAATCGCACGGAAAACAATCCCATCCATATGTACACCATGGCAATATTGCAGGCCAGAACCAGTGCCAACTTCCTATGATTAGTGCATCTGCAGCAAGATGCAGCTGCACAAAAAAAAGCAAGAAGTAAAAAAGAGACTTGTTGCCTCCATATTTCCAGATATTTAACTGTTTCCTTGCTGTCATGTTGCAGGATATGCCATACCACCGCTCCCAGTTTAAGAAATGTGCAGTGGTTGGGAATGGAGGAATTCTGAAGAACAGCAGATGTGGCCGGGAGATTGACAGTGCAGACTTCGTGTTTCGGTAATCACCACAGCACCATTTTTCTTTTGGCCTGTTTTAATGACAAATAACAGATTGCAAAGCTATTCCCTCTCACATAGAAACATGGGATTTGCCAAACTGGCCATATCAAGCCTGCTTCTTGCACAAAAAGCAATGTTTCGGAAAAAACCCACCTTACTGTATAATATTTATTTAAAAATTATGCTTTGAGGCATTACTTCTCCCTAACTCCATGTGGTCAATCATTGACTTACTGACAACCCCCGTTACTCTGGTTGTGGATTTATCCTTCTGTGGACATTAGCTCAGGAGCAGTGTCCTGTGAACATGGCCATGATTTTCTGGGGCAGTTCTAAACCAGAGGTACAACCTCTACTGCATGACAAGCAGCTTGGCCAGATGTTAATAGCTCCGTGCTGTGCAGCTCATGTGCTTTGGAGGTGTGTTTCTGAAGTGGTGCAGAGCTCAATTGCTAGATAATGGGAGTTATAGTAATCAGTACTGTAGACTCCAGGGTGTGCAGAGATGCCTGAATGACTTTGAAGGTTGGGTGTCTTCATATTGTGCTCCCCACCGTAGGTGGAGTTATCCAGATTTTGCATAGACTGGGATGTCCCATGACTTGTGTGCCTGGACAACAGAGTTTAGCAGCACTTTACTCATCTCTAATATATTTGGGAAAGATTTTTTTTATTATTCATATGCGTGACTAATCCCTCTCTAAATCCTGTTAAGCTCTTTTCCCGGGTCATGGCATATGACAGCTAGCTCAGAGATTCATGACTATTCTGTAGAAAAGAAAAATCTTTTCACTTCTGTTAGCCTATTTTCTGATCTTGGGTACATTGCTGTCAGTTTAGAATAACTGTGCATAAATCAATGAATTGCTCTGATTTCATACCAACAAAAATCAGGTCAGATTTTGGCTCATTGTGTTCTTAATTTAATTTGGCATCAAATGAGAAATAAAATTTTACTGGTCCTAGCTTCACTGTTTATTATTTTCAGACCCCTTGTGTCTGCCTCTTGTACCCACTTTATAAAAAAGTATTGCCTTATTTTAATCTGTGAAACAGTACAGACTTCACATAATTTTCTTCTTAAAAGCCTATATACATTAAATGGTTACTGTAGATTCCCTTCTATTGTACTGGATCACAGCTACCAGTATGGTTGAAAGGAGTGGTACATATTACACATGGAGGCGACAAACCTTTGAGTGGAAGTGGAAATATGGGCAGCAAATGTCATGATTTATGTATAAGAACTTTCAGTGGGTCCCTTTTTACCACTGTTACTCTTCCTTGAACTGTCCCACAACTGATTAAAAAGAGCAGACCAGATCACTCCAGAACTTAGAAACTGCGTTGCTTTTGGTACCAGAGGTTGCTTTTGGTACCAATTAAACAGAGGCTTAAGTAGAACTGAAATATGAATAAGTACATCAGTACTTGTGCAAAAAAACCCCTGGTTCACAATCTCCAGAACATGTGGGACCAGCATTATGCACAAAAACATGCTAGTGTTTAAGAGCTTAAGGTCTGCTGACATCAATTTTAAAGTAAAGCTTGTGTTTAAGGTCAGGTCTGAACACATCCACTTCCCAGCCTAACACCAGTTCACCAAACTGTCAGGAATCACCATTTTGCTCACCAATGAAATGATTCTTTAAAATATTTCAAGAACTGCCTGTGGAGCACTGCTAACATTCAGTGATACCTTCAGGACACCTGGAAGAATCTTGTATTGTCATGAAGTTTGTGGCCACCAGGCTGCAACCAAGATTTTTCTATGAAATAAATTCTGATAGCAATTAATTATAGTACAATAGAATATATAAAATACACACATATGAATTGCATTTACTAGTTGTTATTGTCTATCTCCATCTACTGGCCAGAGTGGAGATCTGTAGTGAAACATTGGGTGCATTTAGAGATGGGACTACTTACTCTCTTTGCAGGGATGAATTTCTGGAGTCTTATGGCAAAAGTACAGTTTATGCAGATTGTATCATTTTTATATTTTCAACAGATTCAGTCTTTCTTAATCCTGGTGGGAGTTTACTGTTCAAAAATATTGAAGCTGAGTATTTGAAAACCATTTTCAAATATAATCTAATGAGCACAGTGCCCAGTGCTAGGTGGAGCTGAGGATGCTAGAGGACGTTGCCTGACCTAGCAGAGAAAAGTGCTGGAAATAACATTGCCTATGAGAAGATGAGGTGGCTAAAAAAAATTCTCTGACCTGATAAAGAGGGACTCTCTGGGAGGTAGATGTGAACCTCCTGAGTCTGAGAAGGACTTTGAAGGATTTTTGTGCGTTCCTCTGCTCCCCCACTTGCCCCCTCCCTGTGACTGGGAAATTATGCTGACAGATGAACTGTAGTATTGTGAAAACACTGCGCATCGCTTACCCTAAATACCTTTACAGTTTTCTCCTATTCAGCCCTGACCTTCAGTAATATGGAGATGTTTGGGAATTAGGCACAGCTTTTTGAGATGTGGGGATCTTAAGAGTGATGGCTTTTATTGAGGCTTGTAGATCACTTCAGAAAGTTTTCAAAACGTCAGCAAGTATCCAATGCTAGCTTAAACTGACTGTAAAACTTGCTGCAAGGCCGCTTATGTTGCCTCTGATAACACATGCTGAAACTTTTGTTTTTAGCTGGGTTTCCCATGGAAGTGAAGCTTGTGTGTATGTGTGTGTGTTTCAGTAACTTCAGCATCTCTTGAGGGATGCTCTGAATTTTTTGAGATGATGAATCTAGGTCAAGGCCAAGGTGAGTGGAGGCTGGGCAAAGTTAAGGTTTGCAAATCTTCACAAGTTTGCTCCTAATACCTTTGACATTCTCTAGTGAATCTGTAGAGCCAGAATTGCTGCCCTTACACTGCACTGGGAGATACGCATAAAGGGAAAAGGAAGGGAAGCAGATAGTTTGGGATTAATTAGGACTGATTTCTCTCTTGTGGAGCATTTCCCCTAAATTCTCTTGGGTATAAAACAAAGCATGTTAAAGGCGATGTTAATAGATATAGCTTGTCTATTAATTATTGAATACGGCTCAGCTGTTGCTGAGGAAGTCTTTGATTTTATAGACTGATTGTTCTTGGGGCTTCATCCCATTTCTCGTCCTAAAGTGCCAAAGTAAATAGCTGAACTGCTATTAAGGAAACAAAATGAATGAGCATTGGCTACAACTGCAAAAAGGGGTCATCTCGCACAGGCTAGGGGAAGAAGAGAGGTTTTGATACACTTTTAAATTCTCAGTCTGTTTCTTGATTTGTTGCTTGGAAGAAGTGTTTAAATCAGTTCTACTTTCTAGTCCTAAAAAGGTGCCAGGAACTTTCTAACTTTCTTACTACTTCCTTTCCTTTATAGATGCAACTTGCCTCCTATATCTGAGAAATACTTCACAGACGTTGGGGTAAAGACGGATGTCGTGACTGTCAATCCCAGTATAATTACTGAGAGGTCATTTCTGTTTTTCATATTTTTATCTCTATTGCTTTTCCAAATCTACCTTTCACTTAATTCTAACTGTTACAGAGAATTCTTTTCCCAATATCACTTTAAACTGACACTATGAATCATACCTTTAATGCTGAATTGAAGTTGTTCAGTATACGGAATCAGTAACAACTTACAGAAATGTGTTGAATGCTTAGACCTGCACATTGGTGATAGAAAGTGGGAAGCTGATGAGCTAACATTGCAACAGCAGAGCCATCCTTCCCCTGGAAGTCTTGTGCCATGCTTGCAAGCCCCACGCAAATGTCTCAGAAACATTCAGGGTGGAAGCAACTGGATCCCACCCTAAATGCTTAAATAAAGTAGCACACATTGTCATATGTTTTTAAAAAATGCCAGTTAAACTTTGTAGTCATGATTGACTAGGTGACTTTAAATTTAAATTTGTTAATACCTTAATGCCACCTTGCTGACAGGTTTGGGACCTGGGGGCTAATTTTTCTTGCTGGGAGAATGTGTTTCTTTTCTCAAGAAACATAAAATCATTTGCTTGTGTTTCGGATTTCTTTTAAATGTTACAGTTAGACATTTTAGACATTTGCTCTGCTTTGGTATTTGTCACTTTTTTATACAGTTCTGCACTGCATAGTACACTATACAGCTGACCACGCCTTGGAAGAATGACATACTTCTCATAATAAAATGAGAAGCGAGACATGATCAGAAATGTCTACAAAGTTTGTCCACTGTTTAATGAAAGTATTGCCAAAAGAGAGGAGAATATGTATTTTTTAATCCCCTGCCTTTTTGCCCTGCATTTCATACTGATGCTTTAGCTGCAATTCTAAATACATTCCCCTTGTTAACTGAAACATCATTTCAATTATCTGCGTATCAGAAATATTTCAGTAAAAACCCAGTGGAGGTTTCTTGTCTGCTGGGTCCAGACTGAGTCTACGCTGGTCTGACCATTACGTGCATCTTTTTCCCTTTAGATTTCATAAGCTGGAAAAATGGAGGAAACCCTTCTACGACGTGCTCCAGGTCTATGAGAACGCTTCTGTGCTGCTGCCAGCTTTCTACAACACTCGCAACACGGACGTCTCAATCCGGGTCAAATATGTCCTGGATGATTTTGAATCTCAGCAAGCTGTTTATTACTTTCATCCCCAGTATCTCATCAACGTCTCACGCTACTGGCTTGGCCAAGGGGTGAGGGCCAAGCGGATTAGCACTGGACTGATCCTGGTGACTGCTGCCCTGGAGCTCTGTGAAGAGGTCCACCTTTTTGGCTTTTGGGCCTTTCCCATGAACCCCTCAGGGATTTTTATAACTCACCACTACTATGACAATGTGAAACCTCGCCCTGGTTTTCATGCTATGCCCTCAGAAATCTTCAACTTCCTCCACATGCACAGCAAGGGGATCCTGCGGGTTCATACAGGCACCTGTAGCTGCTGTTGACAGGGACACTTCTTCCTCTGACGCAAAAGTGTATCAGGAACTCAATGCCTGTGTATGGTGTAGGAGGTTTTATTACACCCTGAGATTATGCAATAATTATTTGATATAAAATTCCTGAAGGCATTGCATCCCATAGGATTTAGGATACCAGCATCTTTCCTGCTAGCAGAGTTGGGTCCGTAACAGTGTAGGAGAAACAAAACTCCTCTGTCCCAGGGTATACACTGCCCTGGAAAGCAAGTCAGATAAGAAGCACATTTCCAATAGATTTAGGGATAAACAGAGCACATTAATATAGTTATGATTTCACTTCGAAGAAAAGCACCAAACTTTTGAGGAGAATCAGTGATTGAGAATTTTAGCATAGACTGTATGACTTTATATAGGTTTCATTGCCAGATTTTATTGAAAGCACTGTTCTCTGGCATTTGGGTTTTTGAAAATACTCTTTAGCATTATAGTTTTAAGGGAAAGTATATAACTTGAGGTCTTCTGTAATGTCACAAAGTATTGGTGAAAAATAGCAGATAGATGTGATAGGAATAAACAAGATCACTTTATGAATTTTTTCAGCCAGGATAGAAAAGAATGTTAAACTCCCATTCACAGCAACAGGTAACTGTGTTGATCATGGTGTGCAATTGTTTTAGACTTTCTTTCTTCTTCCTTCTTGTGTCTTACATTTCTGGTCTCCTCTGCTGATGATATTTTCTTTCTCATTGTCTGTAATGGTCTCCTTCTAGCTAATGCATGAGCAATGTGTGTGCTTCCTCCTACAGTGACCATCTCATCTTCAGATTGGAGTCCTTATTGAAGAAACATGCTCCTTCACACTTCTGCAGGCTCTTCTTGGGCTGAATAGCAAGGAGATTACGCAGTTATATTTTCTGAGTTGATTTTTTGGTTCAAATATCACAGCTAAGATAGAAAAAAGCATTTCCTCTTTGATTTTTATTAAAGACTTTGTAAGAGTATCTGAATGTTGATTCATCGTTATGCAGGTCGAGCTAAATACTTTCAGGTATCTGTGATAAGTACTGGCAGGAAATGAAGTTAAAATACAGTGAAGATAATTTGTTGCTTGGATTATGATGCTTATTTTAAAATTGTGCATCTCAAGATGTCAGATGTCTTAACATGGCATTTTTGTATGTTGAGAATGTTATTAGGATAGTAAAAGGGCTGGTGTAGTCTTTAAAAAGTTACCAATCTAACTCTGTCAGTTATGCCAAGCTTAATTTTTCACCCGGTACAGTTAAATTGGCAAAATCCTGATGCAGAAAAGATGCCACATATTGCTGGAGTTTATTTTGGCTGCTGAACCGTGGTGTAGCAGGCTGCTGGTATATGCCCTTTCATACTGGTGTGACTGCACACACAGGAGGGTGAGGTTTGCTGTTTCGGCTCTGCTGGCATAGTTAAATGAACAGAGTTTCCTCGTACAAGTTCTTAGTCTGATGCACTTGGGCTCTTGTCCAGTGCCTTGTCTTGTCTTACTTAGATTAGAAGATCTTTGATCAAGGATTTGGAATTTAAAGTGCTAGTTCTATATGAGGGATACTTTTTCTTTTTTTTGAGAGAGAGTGTTTAAATCCAAACCTGGGCTTGGATTTTGATTTTGTAATGCATGACTGCACAAAGCTTCTTTTAAAGCCTCTGTGCTGTGCTGAGAGCTGTGAAAGTTGCTCACGCTACAGATAAAATGATCAAAAAGGAAGTAAAGCACGATGGTCACCATTTCAAAAGTCCCTACTGACCAGCAGTGACCTGGACGGCATGTGAGAGTGTATTTCCGTAACTTTATGCTAGACTCCAGAGGTCTGATTACTTTAAAAGCAATCCATATCCTTGATAAAGGTGTCAGAGCTCACTTGGGAAATACCAGCCAGGGGTAGGTGAAGGACCTGTGCTTAAGCTTTATATATTTGTGGTGTTGTGCTTTTGGTCTTAGAGTTATACCCTGTGTTAGTGAGCACCACCTTGTATCGGCTAGCTGTGAAATATGCAGCACACTAAGAATGAACTTGTAGATGAAATGGTTTCCTTGATTTAATATGCAAAAGAGATCTTTGTCTTTGCTGTGTTTTGTATATTTATGTGCAAAGGGCTTTGATAATGAAGTGCTGTAATGAAAGTGCTATTTAGAGAGCAATGTGAGCCTGTGGGTTGGCCATCTTGCTGTGCATTAAGCTTTATGATAACAGTAATGACGCTGAAGCTGATACCTAGAGCCCTTACTCCTTATTCTGCCTGAGTATGGGACTAGTAGTGACTTCAGTATTGCTTTGCTGCTGCTGCTTTGCTAAGGTTACCTTCTTTAGTAAGGGATTTTTCTTTTCTATGGTGATTGAAGTGAACAAAAGCAACCGAAAGGAGTCTGGTATGTTGCGGAAGATACTTAAGAAAAGACGGGAAAGCACTTGAGAAGCATCCATAAGTTGGAAAGAAATGGTGCAAATCCCTCTTTTTAGTTGCAAAAATCCTTTTGGACTTTTTGGGCAGACAAAAGGATAAGCAAAACTGTAATTACAGTTAACCTGTAATTACAGGGTCACAGATGTTTCCTTTCCTTTGTTTGCTTCATATAAATGAGCAATGTAAATTCACTTAGGGTATACTGTAATAAGTGCAGTTTTACTGTGTTTAGATTTTGATTGGTTATAAATCTATAGCTACTCTATTTTTTTAATGATTTTAAAATGTGTGTGCAGGATACTCGCACATATGCACCAAAGGCCCAGTCTTGCCACATTTATCTGAAAAGAGCTCCCATTCAGGTGGATGGGTATTTTATTTGTGTAGGGACTGCAGAAACAGGCCCAGACATGTCTGTGACAGTGTACATAGGTGTATAGTTAGATATAAGGAGTGATTTGCAAGCCAGGAAGATACTTAGAAATATATATAAAATAGTCCTTGAGATGAAATGCATGTTGCAACATGTTTACTTTCTGATTCATTTTTCAGGTGTTGCTCAAAAAATGATTGAAAAACTATGGCATTTGTCAGAAATGCCATATGCAGAAGTTTTCAGATATTTTTTGGCCTCCTTACTTTGCACTGGACGCTGGAAAATCAGATTCTTGCTGCTGTACCACACCATCTGTGGGGCCGAGTGGAAATTGTGTGGTGGCAGCTTGCAGAAGCAGGGTCTGAGGATGGATCCTACCTGCTGGTCTGTTCTCCGTAGGTAGCAAATAAATACTGCCTGGGATATTTTAGCTCCATGGAGGTCACCACCTGTGCAATGTCACTGTGGGTGGGTGAGCCAGCATTGACCAGCCCGTCCTGCTTAAATGGACGAAAAGAAAGGCTGTTGCAGAAAGAAGGACACTCCTTGTTTTCTGCCATCATTCTTTTGTGTAGTGAGCATAAGAAAATACTCTTTTGACATCAAGAATTTGTCTGAGTTTGAGGCTATTTTGTTTTCCCTTCTCCCATGTGATCAAAGCTCCAAATGTCCAGTCTTAACCTTCTTTGAACGATGGGATACTTGAGTGATAAGAAATGACTGTCAGGAAGCTGGGTGTGTGTGCTGCACACTGTTATGGCAAGTGAAGGGCGTGCATAGCATGTCGTGCTTTCCCACAGAAAAGGCTTCAGGCCCCAGAGAAATCCCTTCATGCAAAAATCTGATCTGTCCAAGACGAAATGCTGTCAGCTGTCTGGTACCGCCACATCCTGAGCTCCGGCTGTAATCCCGGCTCTGTTGCTGAGGATGTGAAATCTGAGACAGGGAGAGAGAAAATTACAATATTATGGTTTAATCGCTGACTTCTCATATTATTTAGGAGAATCTCTTAAGAAGTTCCTGAGATCTGCATACACTGGCAATGCAAATTCAGTTGGAAAAGCATAACTAGGACTGCTTCTCCTTTATTGTCAGGTCAACAGAGGAGGCTTATGAATCTGCCAGTGCTTTCATCAAAGGGAAGGAGGTATTTAGTTGAGAATGTTTAGCTGCTTGCTTTTGATTTATGAAATCCAACTTTGCTGTTGGACAGAATGGATTAAGTGGTGATAGGGCCATTATAATATTTTAGCATATTTTCTGTGATTGCAATGGAGTTATCGAAACGAGCTCACGAATTGCAAAGGGAGAGCCATGCCATGGCAGCTCCTCCCGCTGTGATCTCGGGGAGGAGAGGCACCATGGTGAGTAGGTCCGTGGTTGCCTGGAAAAGCGATGTAAAGGGAATATGGAAGATCGCAACCACGTCTCTGGTCCAGAGCCTTTAGCACTTTGGAGTGACATGACAGTGATGATAGATGAAGCTTCACAGCTTGCAACGGCCAGGAGTAGCTCCCCTAGTCCCTGAGAAAAGCTGCCTCCATGCAGGCTCGACTGATGATAAATTAAAGGTGATGTTCACTCGGGATGTTTAGATGTAGTAGACGGAAGGAAATCAACTCTAAGAATAGTCCACTCAGTGGGGGTTCGGTGAATCAGTAGAAATGTTGCTCAGACCTTGAAGGCAAAAACACTGGTGGTGACGCAGCTACGTGGGCGAACTGCACGTGCTCGGCTTTCCATGGCAGGAGGGAGCGGATAAAACACTGAGATGTGGAGCGAAAGGGAATCTGTCCTTTTTAATCTTCTGAGGCCTGGTGGCTTGTCAGCAAAGCTCTGATTGTAGAGAGCATGAGCTTGGGTAGTGAAAATGGTCCTTTCCACCATTTTGCTCGCATCCGAGCGTGCAGAGAACTTCGGAGCTTTTACACGTATATGAAGAAGGAAACAGAGAAATTCAGCAATCCCTGAGGGCCAGATTCCCTGGGGAATTCTGGAGTGAGCTGAGGTTTTAGGAATAAAGGAGTCAATATTTATGCTTAGGGCCTTTTCCAAAATCCAGCGAAGTCTGTGGAAGGTTTGGTGTGCTTCAGAGCAAGCCTCCAGAAATGGGCCCCGATCATGGGCAGGAAGAGCAGCCTCTTGTTTCTTACTCACTTGATTTCAGATACATTTTTTAAAATATTGTAGATA
The DNA here is from genome assembly GCF_030936135.1 of Gavia stellata. Taxonomy (NCBI): domain Eukaryota; kingdom Metazoa; phylum Chordata; class Aves; order Gaviiformes; family Gaviidae; genus Gavia; species Gavia stellata. The sequence continues at coordinate 4,646,366 of NC_082637.1, forward strand.
CAGTGCAGTAGCAATACTGTGTTTTTAATGGTGTGCGTAAAGAACAAACTTATCTGGAAGCAGAAATGTTGTGACTGTCGCTCTCCCTTCCAGATTTTGGCACTTTTCATCTTTTCAAACTCATCTATGCAAAACATTTTGTCGTGGTAGTGTAAATCACCATATCAAATCACAAATGAACCCTCTGTACCTGTATGTATGCGAATCACACCTCGAGAAAAGACGTGTTTTTCTGCTTGCTTTAAAATACCAGTGTGGAATTCATCAGTGATAAGAATGTGTTCATGGCAGGATTCAGCCCCTACCCTTTGAAGCCAGCACAACCTTCGCATTTGGCTTCAACAGAAAAAAACATTGGGTCCAATGCTTGTAAGTCAAGCCAATAACCTGCATCTCCCAAAAAACCCTCCCAGACTATTATCATTTTATGTCTTACTATCATCCTGTCTAATGTGGGTGAGGCTGCTGGGCATCTCTGTGTTGTCTGCATGGTATTCAAAATCAACAAGCAATTGTACTTAAGTGCTTTTTAAAATAAAGGAAATCCAAATGCACGCTAGGCATTAGAGTGAGAGAGCTCGAGTCCCAGGCTCCAACGCTCCCTGAAGCCCTGAGCATCTGCGAAACATCAGAAATGTGGGACTGGGCCATAGTGGGAAACTCAAAGAAAGACAAATCTGCCTCAGCGCTTTGAGGATTGAAGGCTGTAAATATATTACCGACACGTCTGACTTTCCCTTTAGAAGCCATAAATGTTCTCGGTGTTTGATCTTTGGGTAAGTTGATGTACATTTTTAATTGTACTAATCACTGTAAAATGTGTTAGCATGTAAAATGGTGACAAGTTAAGCCAGCAAAATCAGATACTGGGTTGGCTAGTTCTCAAAATGTCTGTTCTACCTGAAACTCTCTGAGGGACTAAGACACTGAAGTATCTCCAGTGCTCCATACGGCTCTGAATACTACCTGTTTTAGCAGTGGGGAGCAAGCAGAATTGAATTAATCCCTGTTTGTTAACCTTGTGTTGGCCAAGTTATACGCACTGATGTGTGACACTAGAGCCTGTCCCCTTAGAGACGAGGAAAACTGCCTCTACCTGCTCCATCTGGGACAGGACACGGTGATTTTTGCTTCATTTCTGGGTCCTCCTTATTGTCAACCATGAGGTCCCTGATCAAGCCTGCGCGTTCAACCCATGTAAATTGTGTTGAACAGCCGCTGCCTGTTGAATATGTCCCCTGTTTTCACCTGGTGGAAAACAAACACTTAGTTTGGAAATACTGGAGCAAAACTGTGTGTCTTCGCGCTAGGGGAGCTTGGGCGATTACAAAAATAAAGCTTGTTTCATGTTTGTTATTTCTGTAAGGCGGTGGCGGTGGAGAAATCAAAGCAGAGTCATGGTATTTTCATGCTGATGTTAATCCCTCGTGTCCATTGACTCACCTTTCTTTTTTCAGCCTTCCACCCTGTAATTTTTGCTTATTGTTTCTGTAGCTGTATTACGATTGTAATAGAAAGCCTATCAATTGATGTAAGCCATAACTAAAACAGTAATCAGGGTATTTTTTTGGTCTGTGTCACTGTGTTTGAAAGATGATTTAATTCTATTGAATAAACCACTTTAACAGTTTTATGGGAAAGGCAATCTTGGGGCCACTTTTTGTGTCTTCAAATTAATTTTGTATTTTCTGCTGTTCTGTGTCTCTGAACAGAGAAAGTTGGAAGCTCAGCTGGTAGAAATTTGTTTGTCTAACTAGAGAATACCACTGTAGAAGTATATGATGATATAACATCATATATGTATACAGATATATAAAAGTATATGTAGGGCTATACAATGATATAAATTGAGAATTTGGTATTTTGATCACTGGCCGTTCAATGTTACATTCTGGATTGTAGCCTACAATATAGATGGGCCAGTAAGGTAATTTATTACTAGAAGTAGCAATCTGTATGCAGACAAGCTTTGAAAAGCCTCTGCAATCCCCGGGTTTTGCCTACTTACGCCTTCCTAACAGCTCTGTCCTTTACTGTCCTCACCCTTTACATAAACTCATCTTCCTCTGGTCTGGTCGATCTTACGCAGCCGCAGTCTTTCAGGCTTACACTTCCGTCAATATTCTCAGCATCAGGAGAATTAAAACATAAAGGTAAAAATATTTGTGGGAATACAGAATAGCAGATGAAACAACCGTATGTATTTGAAATTGGGTATTTTCCTGTGGCATTCTATTGTTCCTATATTATAAACTGAAATAGGAGCAGGTATAGAAATAATACGATCTTGATATTAGTACTGGTATAAGGAAAATGTAAATGACTTTGAAGATGCAGAGCTGTGGTGAATGCTGGAGGAGTCAGTTCTCATTCTTGCTGACATTAAAACTGATGGATGTACTTCCTTCCCCCAGCTGCTTGTGATTATTGTTAGTGATTATTCAATCAAGAAGAGGAAACATGTGGAGAGGGAAAAATGAATAGACAAATTGACACTGGATGATATAATTGCTGTCTATCACATTGCAAATTGCTCAGCTAAGCAAGCAATCAAAGAATGGTTCATTTCCTAAAGACTGCAGCATCTGTCATTTTCCTTCGTGGCGTTTGCAGCCTTTCCTCTGAGAAAGTCTCAATAAAAAGCCGCAGTGAATTACAGAGATGTTTCACCACAGTCTGCCTCTGACAGTGCCCAGGAGTGGGTACTTAGGGAAAGAGCAGAAGAAATAGAGAAAGTAGTAAATGGCTCTTCTGCTGGTATTCCCTCAAACTGGTATTGCCAGTTTGTATTTTTGGCCTCAGCAACGCTGTGTGGTGCCAAGTGTCAGGTTTTAGCTCTGTGCTTCTGTGATGAAGTGATTCCTTTTGCTTTCGGGAGCTGCTGCTTTCTCCCAAGGGCATCCAGCAAGATGTTGTTGGGTTGTGGGACCTGCTAGGTGGAGCCAGGGCGGATACTGACCTCCCTTCTTCCACCACAGGCATCACAGGCGTGACCTCTTGGAGTAACAGCTTTATGAATCTCAATTTATCTTTTTTTTCCTTTTTTGGTTCCAACCAGCTCTAGAGCTGTGATGAGCACCGCTAAGCAGAATCTACTCCTGGGTAGTGAAGTGTTAGCCATCAGGTAATTTTTATCACTTAGTTGTTTTCTTGCTCTAAGGCTTCAGTCATCTCCAAGCCCTCCCAGTGGGTCTGGGTAGAGGAATAAACCATTTAAATCTGTAAAGGAGCTGTTGCCCATCACAAAGAGGGAAAATATTCTATTAAGTGCCTATAATTGCTGCCACGGGCATGTTTTCAGGTGGAGGAGACACCCTGGTTACGAGGATGTCAATGCCAAAGCTTCCTACATGTACAAACTCAGACCCTGCTAATTTTTTTCTACACTTGAAAACTATTGAGTTAACAGGTTCAGGTCTTAACCAAGAGCTGCGAGCATGAGTATTTTGATGAAGGTGGGATGTAGAAAATAGATGCTATGTAAACCTCAGAGACAACAATACAGACCTCAAATCCTACCACTGACTCCACACAAATGCTACAGGAGGGTGTCTCACTAGGTGTTCGATAGCAACTGTGGTAGCCCTAAGTAGACAACTGTAGGAGATGCAACACAGAATTCTGAAATATTTAACAAAATAATTGTTTTCTTGCTCTGCTTTTGAATGACTGATGTACATATCCCCCAACACACTTAGGTTATTCTTATCACGCAAGCCCACAGTTTTACCCAGTACACCGGCACTGTCTTTTTCTCTCTTGGATGTGTCAGATATTGTTTCACAAACCTGCAAAATCAATGGGCAGTTACTTCAGCTCGTCATCACCAGCTTTGTTTTGCATTTCATTACAACTCGTGGAGATGAAATCAGAGGTCCAGAACACCTCGCCTGCTCTTTTTGGCCCAAAGCTGCAGAAAAACACCGTGCACTGATGTCCTCCCTCCTTGCTGACAGCATCCCTCCAGGTTTAACTGGTCTGATAGAGAGTGATAAAATTCATCAGCAAAAAAAAGCTTTCTCTGGCCTTCTTTGTATCTTTGGAAAGAAAAAAGGACTGAAATCCGCTGTTTCTCTTTCACAGGGCATCTTCTGTTTATTTTTGCAAGAAATAGATCTTGTCAGATATACTAAGAGCCAGGACCGTCACACTGTCAGTTTTAGCAGTGTTTCTGCCTTGCTGGACTTGGAGACAGTTTTTGGAAAATGAAGTTCATCCTTTTCCCAGACGAGGTGAATGAAATGCTGTCGAGACATCTGAGCTGATGCCTGGAGCTTCACGAGAGCATTTTCATCTCACTGCCTGTTTGCTTAGCGGCACTTGCTAAAACTGTGGGCTGCAGTCAGGTCAGGCAGGCAAATGCCTTTCAGGCAGTGGAAGTTAATCTTGGCAACATCTGTGTTTCTGAGCACGTTATTTCCCTTGAGAAGTGCTGAGGCACTGAGGGAGTCTGATCATTTTGCAAATAATTTGCCATCTTTGCTGCTCAATGCAAATGCCATCAGGCGATAAAATAAAATACTTGAGTCCCTAATGCCATGCTCTTTGGATGTTTCCGAGAGCATGTGGTGCAGGATGATAAATATGGAATATGCATCCCTTTCACTTGAAAGATTAATGGCATTTTTGACTTCCCGTATAGGTGTTTCATGAAGTACTGTGTACTGAGAATGTTTTTTTTGTTTCAGAAGTGTCTCTTCAATCACGTTTTTAATAAATCTCTCAGAAACTTTGCTTCAAATGGCAACATTGGGAAAAACACTGATGGATTTCAATATCACACTACTTGGAAAACTGATTGAGTAGGGTCTTTGAATGATGGTGAGAATGAAATTTAACCACCATCAGGTATTTCTCTTTCTCCTTTATAGAGTATCAGTTACTTATGTAGAACTGGTGCTATCCTTGCAACTAGAGGAGATGGTCTCCTTTTCCCCTTGAATTCTGATGGTCCAAGTATCCCGTAGATAAAACTGATTAAATTCCAGATATTTTGGAGAAAGGATAGCCATGTCTCTGGAGCGGCGAGGGAATTTGGCTGAATATCCTTCTCTCTTTACCTGACATGCCCATTTTATGACTGGCTCATCTCCACTGAGCATTTCTATACTCATCCCACTGGGTGGTGGGACCCAGATTTGTCACCTGAGAGAGGAGACCCCCGGGGGTGATGGCAGCTTTTCACCCCTGTCCACCCCATGTGTGTGGAGCCCCCCCCATAACTGGGTGGTTCGATGTGTGCATGCCTCTCTCCTGCTGAGATTTAGGGTGGGTGTCACATGCAGCTACACCCCTTCTGCTCCCCTCGAAGAGAATAACGTAGTGTGGTGCAAGCTGCTTTCTGCACCACCTCCGTTCCTTTGCTGAAGCAGGATGAGTCTCACTGTTCCTCCTGCCTTTCTGGGAATCTTGTTTGCTTTCCCTATGACAAGGTAATATGGAAGTGGTTAAGGAAAAGGGAGGCAGGAGGAGGCTGCAGAGCCTCTGCACAGCACTCTGCGCCAGTCTCGGACCAGTCCCAGAACCTGACTTGGTCTGACCTTCTGCCTTGCCGTCTGTCACTGAGAAAACATAAAAGCCAGTCTTGCCTGGAACCTTAGCAACTTACCCCAGGAGGTTCCTGGTCTTGCTCGAGCTGCCTTCTTTTCTAACGAAGATGCATTTTTCTAATTCATTTATTTTCCCCTTAACACTCACGGTTTTATGGCTCTTTAGTCTCTCTTGCCTTGCAACCATGGACAATGACTTGTAGGTAGCAGTGCAGATGTTGGGATTAGATGGATTTCCCTCATGGCAGCAGAGAAGCCCCACTGTCCTCCCGCTGCTCCAGCTGCAGCAGCAGTACATAAGCCAGTACCATGTTTGTTGGTGAATATAAGGGTTGAGGGTTGTCCCCTTGCATGCTGGGGACACGTAGGCTGCAGGGGTACAACCCGTAAACCCGGCACAAACACTCTGTATTTCCCCAAACCACTCACTTCTCCTAGAGCTAGATGCTAATTTGTCCTTCTTATTTATTATAAACTCTTAGGGATAAAGAAGGACAACCATAATGAGTAGCTCATATCTAGTAGCTGCTTTAAATTTCAAGGTTTGGAGTTGTTTCGTCTCAAATCACAGACCTGTTAACACTGGCAGAAAAACACCTTATGGCTTTCAGTATTTCTTTATCAACTGTTACAGACTATCTGGTTCTGTTTATATGATTGTATCTGATCAGTGTGTTGCCTCACTCATCTGAATAAGGACTAATTAGTAAAAATCAATGTATACAATATTCTACAGAGAGCAGATCTTGGCTCTGTGTCTGCACAGGCCTCTTATCCTAGAAAATAAACCTGCTGGCATCACTTTATTTAGCCTGCTAGCAGAATTAAATGTTTACACATCACCGCAGGAGGAACCATACGTGTCCACAAGCTGAAAACATCTAAACCACATCCAAAACAGTTTCGTGAGCAGTGGGGCTGAGGAAAATTATCTTCTTCTGGGTTGATGGATCATGATGGGCAGATTTCTTCTTTAAACAAGTGCAGCAGTGGGTTTATCCCGTATTAGACCTTGGAGGACTGACCCAGCAGAAGAGATGTTACAAATGCTTAAATGAACAGAAAAGATTAAATCAGATTTTCTGCTGTATTAGACACCAGAGACGCCCCTCCTTGGTTGGGATTTCTCCTCTTTGCAAGTTCTCCAGTATAATGAAAGCACAAGTATACGTCCACTATCCACAATAGCTCTTTATTTCCCTAAAATGTTCCATAAACTGTCTAGGAAGAGACTGTCTCTGGAAACACTGACTCGCTGTTAGCCTTGGTTGAGATTTAGCACAGGAGTTGGAAGGCAGAAGGGAGGGGCTGGCAGATAAGACACAGGCAGGGGCCTTACACAACCCTTTTTATAAGAAATCATCTCACCAGGCAATATTGTCCCCAAAATATTAAGTACTTGCTCAATAACTGCTCTGCTATCTTAGTATTTTCTTTTATCCCAGTGAATTTGCAGACACTTTGCCAGGCTGATGCTAAACCGTTTGTCACAGAGAAGAGGCTGATTAAGACACATACAAATGTAACTTGATGATTTGGTTGCAAAAGTAGCAAGCATTTGCGTCTTTATAGGCTCTTCTTATTAAAGTTTTTGGGTGAGTTTTCAACCAGCTCACCAGATGCTGACTGTCCTCTGCAGGGTCTTTAATGCACTGAGCTCTTATCAGCTATGGGTCTTCATGGCACAGCTCATTTCCATCTTCTGGGCTGAGTATTTTTGACTACCCCTAGTGCAAATTTTTATTAGGTATTGCTAAGCTTTTGCTTGAAAAAATGTATTTTTATGATTAGCAAACTTTGTAGCTGCATGAGCGAAAGATTTAATTTCTGGGGATTAATTAACCTGTACCTTAATGACTTTTTCATCTATTAGCCTTTTGATTGTTAATTTTATACTAATAGCCAGCAGGAAAAGCAAAGAAGATGCATTCACTGAGCAAACAAATATATGTTTTTACAGTGGATGCTTCAGAAGACATTAAAATAGATTGGCCCTGCTCCCTTATCCTAGCCATTACTATTTTGATAAAAAAATTATCGTTTTCTGCTGCATAATTTTATACTGTGATTATGGCTGTTTAAAGGGACTTGCTTGAAGGACAGGTATTTGTTAAAGTCTCCCAGTAATCCAACCATAAATCACATAGACTTAGATGGGTCTGCTTGGGTTGTTAGCCTTGATCGTCTCTTTTTAATCCCGATCATACTCTGCACAAGAAGATTGAATGTGCCTCGTCTCAGGGTGTTAAGTTTCATTGGTTTTGAGTGGCAAATGAGATCTCTGCCAAGTAGCAAATGGCTTAGTCCAAAGCTGAGGTCAAGGTCTTGCTTGTTGACCGTTTGAGACACAACCCCAATGTGGTAAGACCCTGACAAATGACGAGGTGAGAACTTTTGTCTCTTTGGCCATTGATCTCCAACAGCATGAGTGGCATTAATGATCTTAGCTGTATATAATTCATATTCTCAGTTTATAGATGGAAAAACAGAGACAGAGAAAAGTTGAGTCTGCACCTCCTGCAAATACAAAGCAACAATACTTCTTGTGAAATTAATCCCCTCTAATTCTAGGCATCTCCAGTGTAGAGCCTACAGGTGAGCTCCTTGCCAGGGCTCTGTTTGCAGAAACATGCCCCAAATTTACCAGCTTAGGCCAGGTATTGGTTTTGTTCCTCCAAAATGCATCAGAATGATCACAGGTTTCCTGGGTGCACCTCATCTTGCCTTTCTTCCCCCTCCTCTGCATCACTCCGGAGGGACTAGAGCTAAACAGAGATGTCATCCTGCGCCTGTCCAAGGACAAGGTTAGGTTTTGTTTTCTCTGAAAGCTGAACTCATGTCCTTAAAGAGATCTAGTTAAGAAAAAATAAAATAGGGCTGACCTTAAACTTGGAGCGGTCTCCTGTTTTGCATAACTACAGAAACAAAGTGAATATCTGGTTGACCTGTAACGCTGTAATTTAGAAAGGTCATTCATCCCAATAGAGCCAGCTTGTGTTGCAGAGCAGTCTGTGCTCATGATATGGGCTCTGATATTGGGATGTAATTGCTTTTCTAATATCCATGTATTATTTACACTATGCTACTGTTGCAACCAGTGGCAAACTCCTTTTGACTCCAGATCTGATGTTACTGTAATGTATTTATTAAAGCAATGCAAGGTCAGGTTAACCTCAGTTATTCGTCTTTAAATGACCCAACTGAAACCAATAGTTTTAGTCCTGTAACACCAATGTAAGTGAGATCCAAATCAGGACTCTGGAGTATTAATTTACTTTATTGCCATATCTTGATAGATGGTTATTAAGTGCTTTAAGTATTAATGCTGCTGCTTTATTTATAACACAGAGATATGTCTTACATGTTGCCTAAGTATTTCTTCAGGAGAAGGGCTTGAAGGGAAAACAGAGCGAGACACGCACATCAAAGATGATCGGATCAATGGTGACTGAGGCAACGTTAGTCTTCAAACTCTTCCTAGGTTCGGTTAATACCTTTGCAACCCAAAGTCCAGAAATTGTATATATAATAAGATCACCCTGCAGAAAACAGTTGATGTGGGATTTCAGATTACTCTGATTTTCTTCAAAGTGAAATTACAGACTGGAATGGGCTGGGGAGAGCGTGGGAGCTTCATTGGCTTAAAATCTAACTCAAAATACCGATGTAGTCAGCTCTCCATTACCTCTGGCGAGATGAGGCAGGGCCAGCCTGGGCAAAGAAAAGCCCAGGGAAGGAAAGCAGCAGAGTGCCGTGCAGAGACGTTTCTGGTCATCATTTGTAATTTGCCTTGTGTATGTTTGAGGCCGATAGTGTCCCTGCTCACCACCCGTGCATTGTTTTCCTTGCTTTAAGCATGTCTTTCCTGCCTTTTTCTTTCCAAGGACATGTGCTTCACCTTTCTGTATCTCCACCTATGCTACCTGGGGAGCCTTAAGGCACACAAGGGCAACCACCTTTATCACCATTTGAGACATTCGATTATAGCTTGAGGTAACAGATGCTTGTATTGGATGGTCATTAGCTCACAACCATGCAGAAAGTCTATCTTTAAGGGCAAAATATCTAAGATATTGTCCCCAAGCCAGTCAGCTGTACTGGATTTAGGTGGGTGCTCTGTGTAAATGAGGGTGATGCAGCACAGTTCCTCTGCTCTTTGCTGAATTCAGCAGCTCAAGATTGTGATGGCTTTGCTGTTCGTGTGATGAACCATCACCTTCACCGCACAGCTATCTTGCTCTCTGGTTTGAGTGAGGGTAGTCTGCATGCTTTTCCAGATTTCTTTCTTTTTAGAGAGTTTTCCCTGGTGATGCACATATATCTAGGAGAGGTAGATGTTGCCAGGTCAAAAGGATGCCAAACGAACCACATCTAAAACTTTCCCAAAGAAAAATTTCATTATTCATTGAGGATACTAATGCAGCACCTGAGTAGCATTTTTCCTCTCATTATCACAATCAGTGGGACTGATATGAAAATCACCTAAAAAAGCCAAAGAACCCAACCCAACCTAATGGTCAGCTGCTGGATAGGAAGCCCAAGGTGAGAAAGATGAGGTGAGGAGGGTGGCACCGGTCCCCTGTGCTTGGAGCTGCTCCATATGCTTGGAGTGTATTTGCATCCAAAGGAATGAAAAGACCTTTTCCTTCATATTGATTATTCCTGTAATTTTTTTTTAATAAGGCCCATGCCTTTCATTTGCACATGCACACACTCTGGGTTTCCATTTGATAAGCTCCAGCTCATTTATTCTCCTTTCAGCAAAAGCCCTTGCCTCCCCTTCACTGCCCAGCGATGCTTGAATCAGTCCACACTTTCTGTAGCTGAATTAAGTTATTTTCCACTTTGCAACTCATTCTATAACAAACTAACTTGCAAATATAAGAAAGCTGGCACATTTTCATTTCTTAAAAAATAGTCAATACTCAGAGAGAGGATTCAGGTTAGTCAGGCACCCTCTCTCTTTAGAAAATCCATGTTGCAATATATCTTATTCTTTGTTAACCTCCAAAGTCTAACTCAGACTGGCTTTTGGAATATGTCTCTCATCACCCCCTTAGCTTATGATTTATATCTGAAACAATAGGCTTTGAACCTCTGACTCAAAAAATCTCCAAAACTTTGGTCCTTTAGCTCTTTGAAGCAGTTGAGTTCACTAATTGGCTCCATTATTTGTTTCAAGGTTTGTCTTTTTGAGTTTAGAAAAGCCAATAAAGCAAAGACTACTTCAATATGTGCTCACATATACACAAGCTTTGAAAACTGGGGCATGTTCGTAAACAACCGTTTGTGGAAAAGTGCTTTGCCGTCATAATAAGTAAACGGAAACAAGGCCTGAATTCAGTATTTTCTCTCTCAGGTATGGTCTGCTGTAGGGTGAACATGGCCAGTTGGGACCCACAGGTCCGTGCTGCATCGCAGACTGGCAGTGCCACCCCAGCTAGTGCTTGAGTAGAAACTCCCCTAACACTCCCCGTAGCGCCCTGTGGCAGTGTCAATATGTTTAATGTCTTCAAAGTTCAATATTAAGCCTTAAAGGTTGCTCTTCCAAAGAGACTTGGTGAGACATCACTTGCTCTAGCTTGCTGTTGGCCTGTAGGGATGGCCGGATCTTTGTGAAACCAGCTCTGTAATTCTTTACGTAGTATTTTAATTACAGTGAATACTTTTCCTTTTGCAAAAGAAAGTGCATCTGGTGAGTTGTGATCTGAGGAAGAACTGCAGATGGTGTCTTCAAGCCAGGGTTTATGGATCAGATTTTCCTAAGGCTTCTGCACTGACCTAATTTTGTTTCTATTGCAAAGCAGTGGTGACCTGCCCTTTGGTTGAGTGCAGGCGAAGCTGGCCGTCATGCACAGCTCTCCCCAGTTGTCCTTTTTTCCTTTGCCCAAGTAGAAAATGCTTGGGAAAGAGGGAGGAAATCTGTGCTCAGGTTTGAATACTGAAAAGCAAAATAATACCTTAAGGTCCATTTAACTTCAGGACTGAAGATATTCTCAGTTATATGGGATAGACTCTATCAAACAAACCTGGTCTGTACCTTGAGAAGGGGATTTTACTGTTCTTTGGACTGATGCTGAAAGTCAGGATCTGGAGTTTTTCTTCCTCCTTTGTACGAAAAGATAAAATGGATCTAGTCTGTAGCATATGGAGAAAGTTAAGGTGAGTTAAATGGGAGAAATGAAATTATGGGTGAAGCCTGCAACGGCAGAGCACCTGCTTAATGTGCAATTAGTTATTTCTCCTTTTTTTTTTTTTTTCCCCCACCATCTCCCCACCATCTCTCAGAGGTCAACAGGTCCTTGCTGGCTTCATATTTTTTTTAAAGCCCTCATTAACTCTGACAGGGCTCTCAGCTGACTGCCTTTGGCACTTAAATACCCACCGTGCTGGCTGGTGCCCCTGACTCCCCTCCCATCTGCCTCGACCAGTTCCTCTTCTGAGGACACCTGAGACCTCGGGAAGGACTTTTTCTCTCCCAGGTGGCTTCATTTAGCAATCTGCAACCAACAGCTGAAGAAGGGAACCGGCTGATCCCTATTAGAGCAGGAGCAGTTACCATGTGGTGGGGGAAGAAGCTCCAGTCTGCTGGTGAGTGTGCAGGTAAGGTAATGGTTTTTGCTTTTCTGTCTTTTATCCCTCAAGCTCTGGATGTATAGAGACTCCTTTTCCTTTCTTCCCTCCAGAAAATGAGCTCCAACAATGTCAATTTGAGGTATATCCAAAAGTTATAGTGTGACTTTTTTTTTTCCTGCTATAATTGCAGAGAAAGTAAAATTACCTTAAGAATCTTTTCTCTCTGTAAGGAGAAAGTAGTTAAAATATGGAGATAAAGTCTTGAGGCTGGAGGCATGCAAAGAAATGCTGTAACAGCTTCTGTTTACTTTGAGCTTGATACCAGTATTTTGCAGTCAGGTAGAAAACTTAGCCTGGCACCAATTTTTCAAAGTCTCACCGTGTTGTCCTCTGCAGGAGAAGACAGATGAGACCAAAAATGAGTGCTCCTCTTTAGTACAGGTGGAGGATACCTGTAAGAATGTGCATAAATTGGGAAAAAGAGTAGCAGAGTGCCCTGTTCACTCCCCTGCCACAGCTTCACCCTCAAAGGAGCTAAATTTACATAAGTTAATAATGGGGAAATAAAAACTCACATGATGACTTAATAGCTTATGATCACAATAAGCTTCTCCAAATCTGTATGACTTGGCGGGGGGGGGGGGGGGGAAATGCATAAGCTAAGCTGCTGCAGTATGAAGTAAGAGGTTTATTGTTTAATATTTTAAATGAAATAATACAGACTTGAAGATCTGACCCTGGCAATGAGAGCTGAACTGTGCTGAAAATCGTGGTGGTAAAATGTAAAGGGTGAGGAGACTTTTGTGCTTTCCCTCCTTTATTTCTCTTTATTTGCATGTGAAGTGGCATGCTAGTAAATCTTAAAAGTCTCTGTCAAAAGACCAAGAAGAGTTATACTATCACAAGCCCTTTATTAACTGAATACTTGAATTATTCTGCTTTGTAGCTTCTCATGAAAAGATGTGTGCCTTTCAAATAAAGGCATGATTTCTCCTTTATGTGTCGGAGACAATGTACTGTTGAATTTTGGAGCAATGCCCTGTTCTTTGAACAGCTCTAATGTCACCACTGAAATCCTCAATTTGGACTCTGGTGTCTGAGGCTTAATTTTAAGCACATCTCAGGTGTGCTGCTGGCCTGGAACCCAAGTAGAGGATGGAGGAGGCAGAGTGTTGCATGGTCCCAATCGCTGACCTCCCATGATGGGTGGGGTGCCATGGTCTCGGTTACCTGAAGTTATACTTTGACGATAGTTCTTGGTTGCTATGGTCTAAGTTACCTGAAGTTACACTTTGATGATAGTCTTGGTTAAGTGTGTTGCAAAAATGTTAATGCTGAAATATGCAGGTATGAGGGTTTTTTGATAGCTCAACTGAAGCAACAGTGTATTTTGTGGAATTGTTAATCACCTCCAAGGCAGGGATTTTTTTGATGGGTTTTGAATATCTTGGTGGCTGTCCCATGTTGTGGCAAGGGATAACGAGGGGGAGGTATGTCCTCAGCTCTGCCCAGAGCCCTTCGGGAGCGCCCAGGCTGCTCTTCTAGTGACGCCAGCAGGCACTGGTGGCCTTTGCCTGAAGAAAACCTCAGTCAGTTATGCCCTGGGGAATTTTTCCAGAAAACCTTCTGACTTGAGGAATTTATGCGAAAGGGGAAAAAATTGTTTATCTTCCGGTTAAACGCCTGAATGCATTAACAGTGCTGGATACGCAGCCGCTTATGTGCTGCCAAGAGCATCACGCTCCCCACGAAGGAGGCAGCAGTGAACTTCATCCAACATAACACTTAAAGGGCTGTTTAGTTTGGCACGTGCTAGCTCCAGTGAGGTTGCTGACAAGTGTGCAGTGAAGGAGATAATCGATTATTTTGATGGGTTGATGAATGTAAGTCTCAAGCCAAGTCTCAAAAAGCCACCCCTGAGATGCTAAAGCTGGGAATCGCACCTGGCTGCAGAGTGCTGGCTTATGGCAGGATGGGTCTGAGATGGGAGCTGTGGTTGTCCAGCTCTGGTGAAAACAGTGCAAAACACGCCTCGGTTTAGGACACCAACGTTTGGAAATTTTGGCCTTGTGCAACTTCTTTGTGAAGAGAATAGAAAGAAATTGCATAAATGCTTTCTCTGAAAAGAGCTGAGATTCCTGTCTGGATTCAGAGAAGCCTCCAAGTGCTCACGAAGTTCAACAGGCAAAATCCTGCCTCAAGCCGGTTCAGTAAGACCAGGATTTTACCCTGCGGGTCTAATTATATGCTTAGAGTTGATCAGCTGCAAAAGTGCTTTCTGAACTCAGCCTTTGCCCCCTAGAAAATGCTGGGAATTGGATCGCTTTCAGTTCAATTAGTTGGCAGAGCCGAGCTCAGCGTGGATGATGACTTACTTATTACTCCCAGACCGGGGATGTGTGGTAATACCATTTTCCTCTTCATCTCTTATTGTAAAGGTGCCCTCTATGTTTTTTTTTTTTGTAGCAGAATATTTCACCTGTTTGATATTGTACATCTGCCTTGCTCTTGCACATCTGTCCTTTGTGTGCTGCAGCCCACTGCAAAGACAGTGCTGGCTGGGCTGGGTTGCTCTTCTCTCTCCGTTCTGTTTGTGTATGTGCTTCAGTTCCTGTTGGTCCTCATATACGCTCTCTGTGTGTCAATATATCGCAGAAAAAAATCACAGAATTGCTAAGGTTGGAAAAGACCTACAAGATCATCAAGTCCAACCATCAACCAACACCACCATGCCCATTAAACCATGTCCCACAATGCCACGACCACGTGTTCCTTGATATATACATATATATCTGCACATATACAAGCTCTTTTTGCTCCTGCCATGTTGTCCCTTTCTCCTAGAAAATGGGAAATACAAGTAACTGTCATTCTCCTCTTGTTTCTGGAGTTCAGCTGTGTAGTAACGCAATGCTTATTTATGATCATTTAAGTGGATATTGGGGCTTAAAACAGCATTTCCAGGAATCTAATTTCAAAGTTAACAACATGAATAAAATATCACTGCTTGTTTGCTTCTTGACGGCTGTGTACCTGGTACTACAACACAGAGCAGCGAGGACTTCTGCCCAGATAGTTCTGCGAGTAGAGTTTGCCAGGGCTGGTGCAAAACCTTCTCAGGAGGTTCATGGGTTGGGTTTTGAGTCAGACTCTCAGTTAGGGACTTTTGGCTCTTAATCTACATTTTCCAGGCTGAAAAAGTCCCTCTGCTGATCTTGAATACATGCAGTGACATGACACAAGTGCACAGGTATGAAAGAAGGTTTACCATGAACTCCTACTGCAGTGGGAAGGGTCCCTGTGTGGGAGCACCTCCCTGTGCGGTTCCGACATAACACCCCTGCAATAGTCTCAAGGTCAAGTGTGCAAAATGTTAGAGAGTTCAAACGAGACTAGCGAAAAGCTTGGAAATGTGCCTGAAAACTAACGAGTCAAGCATCTTAGTTTGTCTCAGCATGGTCTCTGGGCACTGGTGCCTTCCTGGGCACCCAAAGTCAGTCTTGCTTCAGTACAAAAGATGTTGTTAGAAGCTTAAGTCAGACATGGGAGATAGTTTGTCATCTCCCCCAGTGACTGTTATTGTGACCGTGATGACTTCTCCAATATTGGAAGCTTTGTTTTCTAAAAAAACCCCAACGTTTAACTACAGGTATAAGTGTTGCCACCCAATCTGACCAGCCTCAATGCTGTATGAGCAGTAGGACCTGGGATCGCTAGACCAAAATCCGTCTCTTTGCCATGAGAGGTAGAAATGTCAGTGTAAATAGGTGTTAAACTCAGATTGCTGTTCACCTGTGCTGCAATATAAGTTATTAGTCATTTGGCTGGTAGGAGGTAGCCAAGCATGTTTTGCCTTGAAGCAGAGCTTTATCTCTGGATGACCCATTAGATTTGTAATGGTGGAGGGTGGTTTGATTTCAGAGGGGGCAGGAAATCAATCAGGCTCAGAAATAAAGTTCAGGGCAGGCTGGTTATCGGGTTCCCTAATGTTATGTGTGAACCTGAGTGTTTGCATCTTGTTCACCATCGTGGGACGGAGACCACTTGTGTGGCTGTGATGGAGTCACCTATGGGCAAATAATACAGAGGATATTTAGGGAGGGAATTAGTGTAGTGCATTTTGGGGAAGCTTATTTGCATGCTTCCAGCTCCTTACAGCTGTATTCAGATAAGGTATAGCAAGCAGCAAGTCCTGCAGGAATAACTAGATCAGCTCTGACAGCCTGAGAGTAAATCCATGGCACAGACAGATAAGGGGTATTAATATTTCTTGGGTTAGGTCTGGATCCCTGTAACTCTGAGAGCTTTTCTATTTTTATGTCAGCTTAACAGAAAGTTTTGTATTTATTTGGTGTTATCTGGGCAAGTTCAGCTGCAATTATTTTACTTTTATACTTTCCCAGACACACGAATATGCACTTGCACTCTTGTTTCTTGGCAGCTTGTAACAATGTCTCTAATCCTCCTTGGCAGAAATCTTCTAAACTAATTCTCTTAGCAAAAAAATATTTTTGTTGGCGATAATTTTATCGCTGATATAAGAATGGAGGCGAAAAAATATCTGAGTGAAGAAACTTTGGCCAAAACTTGACTTTCTTTCAGTGCCTGGCTAGAGTAGTTTGTGTGCTGCAAAGCCTTAGTTCTCCTTCAAGATAAGGATCCTTGGGAGAAGGAGGATGAGGATGGTGTTATGAGAGGCAGGTAATGCTATCGGGGTGACTCAGGGGTTTGGTGTGAATAAGAAAGGAGAAATAAACCCACTCAGCCACATGTCTGTAAGCAGAGTCGCAGGTACCACCTGAAATCCCGTATGGTAACGTGGATGGGGTTTGTAGGAGTGGTGGCATTTCCAGTCTGCAAAAGCACTGCGAAAGGCTTCCGTGGGTTGCTCCCTAACAACCTGGAAATTCAGCCTTTACCTGTGTTGTAAACTTTCTGGGGATGATTAGTGTTTGAAAGGGTGAAAAGTTGAAGAGGACACACATGTCTGTACAGGATTGCAAAAACAAAGCTTTGATATTTTTTTATTTTAAAAGGAAATAAAACCCCAGCAGTTTTGCAGCTGTTTTCAGCTCTCCATCCTCTCTGATCTCTCCTAGAGCAGAGTTAATGCACAGGATTTTCAGCTGTGGCCGATCAATGGCTGATGCATTGTGCTGAACACCTAGATACAAAAGAAAAGATGCCAAATGCTTGGTGTGCTTCACTTCCAAGGTGCTGTGCAAAGAAATGATTGTTTTTAACAGCTGAGACAAGTGTCATGCACTGAAAAAGGACCCCAGCTTTGATTTTTTTTTTTTTTTTTTTGGCAAGACATTTCACCTTCCCTCTTTGAGGCCCTGTCTGGAAAGAGCTGGTTACTATGTTTTCTGGGATTTAGAGATGAAAGTAGCTGTGCCACTCCGGGTCCTCCAGCGGGTGCTAGCAGATGCGTGTAAAGTATTTGTAGGATTTTTGACTTTCCTTGTAGAATATGTTTGGCAGCTGTGTCTAGCTGTGATCGGAGCTGTTACTGCAAGCTGCCTGCCTCGAATCAGTGATGGGATATTACCCTGTCCATGAGAAAAAGGAAGAAAGGAGATAATGTGTACAGAAATAGCAGAACACCTCTGGTAGGTTGGAGAACAGTGTGAAGGTGTGTGATGGGCAGAAAGCAGGTCCTTCAGTAGGTGACCGCAGCATCACAATTTTTTCACTAGCACTTCTACATGTCCTGGATTTGGAAAAGCCAGGGTTGTTTTCTTGAGTGGGATTCATCCCTGTGTATGGAGACACCTCATCTTAGCAGTCATCCATCAACCCTGGCAGAGGTGTGGGGTGGCTTGCTGGGGTGTGGACACCTATAGCATACATTTAGGTGAGATGAACCCCACCTGGACAGCCCTGTTCAGGTGCATGGACACGTGCATGCAGCAGGACCTGGAGGAAGAGCAGTACTTGCAGCTTGGTAGCTGAGATACTGATGTGAAGGACCTCCCTTTGCATCAAAGTGTTTGTCTGTAAGGCTTTGGCTGATGGTAGGTGAGCTGGAGCCAGCGATCTTCTGTCTGAGTGCCTGACTCTGTCACCAGGAAACATTCCAGGTCAGGTTGGACGGGGCTCTGAGCAACCTGATGTGGTTGAAGATGTCCCTGCTCATTGCAGTGGGGTTGGACTAGATGGCCTTTAAAGTCCCTTCCCACTCAAACCATCCGATGATTCTATGACCAGGTATCCATAGGTGGGGACAAGTCCACTGGTGAGAGAAGTGCTGCTATATTGTAATTGGTGTAAATGATGGCTGGATCAGGCCCTGGGAATGGTGAAGTGCCATCCAGACAGCCAATACTGAGAAGTCAATGCCAGGATGACGGGCCCTGGACCATCTATGAAGTATTTAATTTGTGAAATGCCACTGCAGTGTCACCTGCTCACAAAGTGATTATTTTAGAGAACACAGGGTTGCAAGAGACCATGTGCCTCGCCAAGCCTAGTCCCACCTTAACCCATAAAGTACTTAATCCCTGAAGGCCCCAAGCCCCTGCTGAATCCAGCTGTGGGTTTATGCCCACTACTCTTCTTGGGGGGCTGTTTGAGAATGTCCTTGCTCTGATGTTGAAAACCTTAAACTTGCTCATGAGCAGCTTGTTCAGGAGCCACTGTTGCTTGAATAGTTCTTTAGTTGTTTGTGAAGAGCATCTACTACACCCCTGAACCCGCTTCCCTATGCACAGGTGGCCGCATGCAGCAAGGAACATGTGAGGAAACTTTGGGTTTTGGTGAATATTGTTGCTGGTGACTCGGTGATTACTGGAGCAGGGCAGGTAATGGAGTCAGGAGGTGTCCCCAGCTTGGCTCTGGTGACCTGCTTGGTGCTTGTGGCCGTGCTCCTGCCCTTTTCCTATTAGCTCTGTGTCTCTCCTGCCTGTGCAGAGCCTTTGGGGCAAGGACTTTCCCTCTCGATGTGGTTATTGCAGCATTCAGCACAGCAGGGACCCAGTCTCAGCTGGGAACTCTAATGTCACCGCAGAGCAAATATGAAATAACAACTAAAACCAATTGTTTCCCCATTATCTGGGAACAGAGTACGCGGAGGCTTCTCTGGTGCTGGCTACATTGCTAACGACCGTCTAAAAGGTAAAACAACGTTTGCAGCACGGGAAGGTATTTAAGGTATAAAACGTCGGTGTGTCGGGGCATTGCTGCCAGGAAATTTCTCCCTGTGGATGTGCATGGGTGCAGCTGAGCCATGCGGCTTCTCCAGCCCCCGGGGCAGGAGGGTCGGAGGCAGCGCAGGGATGCTGAGCGGTATTTTGGCAGCCCTGCCGCAGGCTTCGAGGAGGCTGTGGGCGTGCAGGAGAGGAAATCAATGACTGTTGCAGAGCCAATTTGGCGGCGTCTGAAGAGCTGAGTGTTTGAGCCCTTCTGGGTTTGTTGAATTAGATCCTCATCTTTTAGCGAGGGAGGCGAAGGTAGCTAACAGAATTGGCACATTTGCTACGAACGTCCCCAAATTCAACAACAAGCTGTGTACTACAGGCCTTAATCATTGCTGCTTTTCTGGTCTCTGATAAGTGGATCTGATATAGAAATCCTCTCGGAAGCTTAACGCTGTTGAAGTTGGAGGATGTGCATTGGGGTCTGCATATTTACTGTCATTACATCGATAATGGGTCTGAACTCTGCAAACACTTACTCCTGCTATCTAATGTCAACAGTGGTACTGGCTTCACTGGCAGCTCTAAATTCTCATAGGGATCCTGCTGTTTGCATTAAATATTAAATGTACTTAAATTCCGTAGCCTGTGCATAGGTTTAAATAAAAAATTAAAACCAGTGTTCTTTAGTTGCGTAACTTTTAAGTAAACAGATCTGTAGAAACATCTGTTAGCTTTGATTTTAATTTACTGTATAATAGCTTACATCATAATAAATGATGTTGTGTGATTTGGATGTAATTTTGAATTTGTCGGGAAGCGCACAGCCAAATCACTGAAGTTAATGGTGGTTCTGCAATCAGCTTCACTATGTGTCAAATCAGAGGAACCATTATTGAATTTTAAAAGGCTGAATTACTGTGTTGTTTGTATTAAATCTTAATGCCATTTTGGATAACGGTAATGTTTTCCCTTGGAGGTATGTGCTGGACAGGGTTTCTGTTCCTGAATATAAAAACCAAACAGGGTTTCAGTGAAATTGCTTGAATTCCAATTTTAAAGGGGTTAGATGTATCCAAAAGTAATTTCAAACCTGTCCTAAAAGAAAGAATATATTTCCCCTGTTGGATATGGTGTTATAGTGCAGTCGTTTTATGAATTAGGAGAATTTAATGGTGCACTGTACTGATGTTAATTACAAAAAATAATGTACTGACATGGCTGGTCTTTAAGGGCAGGGAAAAAAATGTTTACATTTCTCGAGGGTTGGAAAAGGAATAGGAACTGCCCTGTACTTGCTTGTTTTGAGGCAGTCTCGCTTCCACTGACCACTGCAGGGTGTGCTGCGAGCACTGCGAGAGCATTGTCTTGGGCTCCTCAGGATGGGCTGGGAACCAGTAGATGGGTATATGTGTTCTTACACATTCTGTTACACTGTTCTTAAACCTTCTAAAGTTGGGGGTCATGGTGGTTTTCTTCTTCTCCCCCAGAACCTCAAGTCTTTTCAGAGAGTTGTGAGGTCCTAGACTGATTGTGCTGGTAGTCTCTTGCTATTTCTAAGTTTGTATTTTAAAATAAATAAAATTTAAAAAAATCTCTTCCTGTAAAGCACTTCTGGAGCTGAGACCGTGGCTTGCCAAGTCAAAAGAAGCCTCCTAGCTCTGGCGGGTGCCTCCCTCTGCCGAATCTGGTGCTTGGGAGTTACCCGCCTGGTCGCTGGAAAGGGAAGGCTATGTCAGCCCAAGGTGCAAATGCTCGACTGCTGTGCTGAGGAAAGGGGTGAGATTGGGCTCCTTTGCTCATGTCTCTAGCCCTGCTTTGCTAAATCAGCCTGGGCAAGTGCTGTAATAAATTAATTCTCTCCTCAAGCTCCAAACTACCTGTTTGGAGGGTGGCTGAGCTTTCTGGCTTGACTATTTGCTGTAAGGATTGATTTGTGTTTAAGTTCTCTGATATGTCTGGAAGAAAACCAGAGATGCACAGCAAAATCACTAAGCTTGATTGTTTCCATTGCTTTTTATGCAGATGATGGCAAGCAAGTCAACCGGCCTGATTTTTCCATTGTTTCCCCAAACACAGTCCAGATGGGGCATCTCTTGGCAGGGACAACTGAACCAGCTTCCCTGTGTTTTTAACGCTGCAAACTAGTCTGGGGGTTTAAAATAATTTTTGTAGCTCTTAGTTAAATCAGCATTTCATGGGTATCAACACCTTTTAGATAAATGTTATTTGAATTTTTATTTGCTCATGATTTCCCAGCAGGTTTTTCTTTTTTCTTCTCTCTAAAATTATCGACTTGCTCTGTGTGGTGTCTAGTGCAGCAAAGCCTCTCACCTGCAGGAGAGCACTGGCCCGTGGCATCACTGGTGAGCTGGGAGACTTTTCCCATCTCCCTCGGGCAGTGCGTGACAGCAATAGATATAATGGACTCATTTGGATAATTTAGTACTGGCTCAGTGTATCTGGCTTCTCTAGTGACACTCTGACGTTCATGCTTGACTTCCCCACCTCTCAGATAATAAATGAAAGAGGTTTCACCTTGTTGGCAGCACTGGCTTTTGGCCCATTATCTTTCTTGACATTGTGTGATTGAGAAATTAAATTACCTAGTTTCCTGGCTAACTCCCTAATGAATGCCATTAATATGTTTTTCAAAGGAGGAGGTGTTTTTATTCTTAATCCATGGGAGAATCTCTTTCCTTGGCCCGCCCATGAGCAGGGTGTTTGCACACGTGGGAGCAGGTTGGTCCCTTTGCGGTTGGCTCTGCCCTCAATGTCCCATAGGCATGTGCTCTGGGCTCTGTTCCCCAGGGAAATGCTGACTGGGGATGTGGGAAAGTGAGAGATACCCAGTGAAGTATGGGTGGAAAGTGCTAGCTGATTCCCCCTCTCTCCCCCATCTTCTCTTCTGCATCAGTCTCTAGTCCACTATGAGCAAACTCTGCCCTAGGAGGACAGCAGACAGTTAATGTTTCTGCCCTCTTGACCTTATTGTTTCTCACAGCCAATCTTAAAATCCTCTTTTTGTGCATCTTGGGCTAATGATGCTACACAGTGCAGTCACTGTTTGCTTTCAGGTCTTCCTCAAGCCTTTAAAAGAGAAGGTGAGTTCAGGTGAAACAATTTGCAGAAGACTTGTCCACCTTGGTGCTCCCTAAATGTGCCCTTTGCCTTGTTTTACAGCACTTTTCAGGGGAAGATCTAGTCCCAGGAGAAGCCAGGTTAATGAAAAGGAGGATTCTCTGCAGGTGATGGACCAATGTAGCAAAGATGTGCTGCTCAGGATGCAGCTAGAAGATGGGTGGAAATGCAGCCTGGTCCTTTGGTAGGAATTGGCAGGAGAGTGTGGATCTGACACCCCTCCACCCCTTTTTTCTCCTCTTTAAATCTCCTTTCCCCAGTGGAAGTGGTAGCCCTGTGTACAGATGAACATGGGGTTGTAAACCTAAGCTGGGGAGAGGTGTAAAATCACAGAATCACTAAGGCTGGAAAAGACCTGTCATATCATCAAGTCCAACCATCAATCCAACACCACCATGCCCACTAAACCGTGTCCCGCACTAAACCAATGCACGCACCTTGGAGATCAGGGATGGCTTTGGTTCTTCTGGATGGAGAAAAAGGGGCTGAGCTGGGGATGCAGAAGATGAGGGCTGGGGCAATGGGTGTTGGGTTGGTTGTGGTGTCCATCTGTCCTTGCTGAAGATGGTACTGGAGTGAGAAGGGGGAAGCTTGGGGTGTTGGGGACAGGGGGCTGGGGTGGTGCCTGGCCTCCACTGCAGGCAGTAGGTCGTCCGGGTGGTATGGGATGACTTGACATAGGCTCAAATTCCCACTCCTGAGCCTCTCCAGTGCCTTGGCAAGGGATAAGCTGAGTGAATGTAGGACCTGGTGCTGCAGCTGGTTTCTTGAGCCGCTGAGGCCAGGAGTTGGGCAGGGAGCAAGCAGAACTGTGCTCGGGCTCTGCAGGGAGAAGCAGCCACATGGATGCAGGCAGCAGTGACATGTTCTGTGCCACTGAGATGAGAGCAAAGCTCTTGGGTTTGCTTGGATCTGCTCTGATTCAGGCAGGCCTTCAAGCATCAATTGATCCCACTGACTTCAGTGTTTCTACCGATGCTTTAAACCTCACCGTGCTCAATACCTTGCAAAACTGAACTCTTTTGGTTCTTTACCCTTGCTGCAGTGCCTGAAGATAGCTGCTTTCCTCCTCGTATCCCCGCTGCTTAGTAGCTTCTGCTGCTGCCTCTCGTTGTGATCTGTGGTGTTCTTCACTGGGGGGGGAAAGAGCAGTGTCCTTTGAAATATTAAAAGCTGATGTGAGGCACAATCTTTTTAAGAGACACTGGATTTTATAGCCTTCTGGCAGAACAGATATGTCGGAAAGTTTTAGGATGCAAGGAGGTAGGCTGATCCCTCCTGGGGGGAACTTAAAATAACTCCTGCACAAGATGATGAAGGAGCCTCACCAGCTGTGGGAATGCTTAGTACTTGGTACAGCAGTGGCCAGTGCTCTGAATCCCTCTTCCCACTTTTGGTGGTTGGGCTAATGTATATTATGATCAAAAGGAATAGATGAATTACAGTCTCGGGGCTGAAGCTCTCATTCTCTTGGAATCAGCAAGACTCAAACTGTTAGTCTTTAAAGAAAAAAGTCTCTTCAATAGGAAACCGCATGTAATACCAGTAATTGTAGCTAGTGCCTTAATCAGGGCTGGCTGCACAGCTGGTTTAAACAGAAATAGTGTCCTTTAATTTGTTTAGCTGATAGCCTAGCCCCTTATGCATTGGAGTGTATCTATGTACACTTGAAATTCCTGATCTCTGTGGGTCTTATTTTCCTATCGCTTTGCAAAAAGGCAGTTGGAGAAACAGGTGAAAATGCAGTCAACTCCTCTCCTGCTTTCTGCTGTTGCAAAACTCCCTTGAACAAGAAGTCTTGGATGACATTCTTCCCAAATCCGTATTACACAGCTTCTTTGGTGACAGAGGTTGACTTCTCAGCTTTGAGACCCCTCTGTTCATGCAAAAAGCTGCAAATAGAGATTTTTGCGAGCTGCTTGTATTTGCTGAGTGCACGTAGGCTCAGTGTGACTTTCTAAGGGCACGTAATCACAGCCATAATCACAGTTCAATCTATTTTTAATTGCTGCTAATTAATTCTTAGCAATGCTTAAACCTTGTGAATTAACTTGATAAAAAAGAGCACCTCTTTCACCAGCCTTGCACACTTGCTTTTGTAAGGGCTCTCTTTTATCCTAGCAGCGTGAAGATGCTGTTTCTTCCCAGGCTTGTGGTTTTTAAAACAACTCATTGCTGTGAAAGAAACCTTAACGGATTACTGCATGGATAACTTGCCAGCTGTGGGTAGCTGGAGCAGATCCTATGTGTCTGAGAAGAACCCTGAAATCCGAGGTACCACAGCCCCAGGGAAAAGTAGATGAGAGCATTGCACTCTCCCAGCACCTCCTTATTTCAAATCATAAGTGTCATCAGGGTAAAAACCTCGGGGAAACGCTTGGGTCTTGAACCTACATTGGGCTCGGTGCTCCTGCAGCTCCTTGGGCACCTGAAGCTGGATGGGTGATGTTTAACGCTCGCTTGGCTGTGTCCTCGGAGGTGCAGGTGAGCTCCAGGAGGTGCCGGGGGTGCTGCTGGGGTCTGTGCTCTGGTGCTGCTTGTTTGGGCAACGGGAGAGACTTCATTCTGCGTTGTGGAAGAGTCACACAAATCCGTATCTTGACATGGATTTAAGACCCCCAACTTCAATCACCTATTCTTGAATGAGCTGATTTTTTTTTTTTTCAGGCAAATTCTCTTAAGAGCCCTCATGCTTTACTCCTGTTTTCAATGCTTTTTCTTATGACCTTGAGAAAAGCAGTTTCCCCAGCCCTGAGTTTGAGGTGGCTGCAGGAGCCGCTGTTTCAAGGGCTCAAGGTCTATAAGTGTGTCCCTGCTGAAGGATGCCTGCAGCTCCTGGGGACCAGGGACTGCTGCTTATCTCCTTGCAGGACACTTGTAGCATTTGCTAGGGAAATATTTCTCTTGGCTAAACCCCATTTTACCAGCAGAGGCCGTCATGCCCAAACGCTTGAAGGCAGCGAGCTCCCACTGAAGCCCATGGACATATTAAAACCTTTCCAGCCTGTCTTGGAGATGGATTGCATTCCGTCCCCCGGTATCCCCAACCGCCTCTCGCTGAGCTGTTGGGCTGATGAGATTGCAATGTAGATTTTGTTATTTGAGTTAAAAAAATAAAGAAAAAGTAATGAGTAGTCAACTGGGGATGGAAGAAAAAGCAAAGCTCTTAGTAGGCACCGTGAGGTCTGATTAAATCTGTAATGACTGGTGCTGCAACACTGGCAACTGGGTCCCCCAGCACCTCTTCTGCCCAGCCTGGTGTAATCTTGTGCATTACTCATGTACATGGGAGAGAAACGAAATGGCTCCATTAAAGGAATCCTTTGGTATTTATTTCTGTGGCATTAAATACATTTATTTTCTGAAGGAGAGGGACTATGTGTATATATATTATGAGTATATGGCGTGCTGGGCTGCAGGGAGTATTTTCAAGAAACTATCCAGAAAAGGGGGTAGATCCTGCCCTACTGCCAGTTATATGCATAAAAGATAAGAAATCCTGCAGTACTAAAGCTGAGGCAGCGGCTGCCAACCCTGCCTGGCCTGCGGCACCCTGGGGCTGGCAGATGCCCCGGGCAGAGCATCGCATGCTTCAAAGCCCCCTGAAGCTCTCCTACCTCTGATAATTCAGCTGGAGTTCATGGATGCCCTTTTTTTTTCTGGATTATACCTCAACCTGAACCTCACAGGAGCAGTCGGGGAGGCAGAATCAAACAGCTGGTTCATAAAACATCTGGAAAACTGCTCGGCCTATATCTGACCTATGTCTTGCTGTCTGTCCTTCACAGCCAGCTGCTTTACCCTCATCTCCATGGGTTGTGTTGGTCACCAAAAGAGCATCTAAATACAGACCATGCGTGCGGACACCAACTTTTTCTTTAAATTGCCTCCAGACTGTGCAATGAGGATGGCAGATTTCTCTAACCAGAAGTGCAGAGCAGCATGTGTTGAAAAATAACCTCTCCTGGAACAAGAGGCTTCACTGCATCTGCCTTGGGAAGGAGACAAGAACAAATGTTTCTTTGGGATAAGCCAGCTGTGTTGCATGGCGCCTGGGTATGGGACATCTGGATTTTATGGTAATAAGTGCAAAATAGGAAAGACATAGAGGGGAATGAACTAAAGAAAAGGTGTGTTCATGCCTTGCCTAATATCTACTTAATAATTACTAATAATAATCCTATTCCTAACAATGGGTTAATTCCAGGTTTAGCGCTGTACAGCTTTTAGCATCCCAGGAAAAAAGTTTACAGGTGAGTTAGGACCTCAAAGAGCTAAATTCTGACCTCTTGTACTCCACCAAATCTGTTATAATTCAAGAAGTCACCCTGGGCTCACGGCGCTCTGGTGGCTTCTGGCCCGAGACTTTTTGGGAGGGAGGATTTGGGGGAATCTCTTGCTGAATGCGGGGTAAGAATATAAACCCATATAAATACTGTTGACAGTTTTAACTAATGGTTCTCACCAATAGCTTGGTTGCTTTCCCGGTAGTTCTTTATGCACCAATAAACCCCATTGTTCTTCTCCCAGCTGTTATTCACAAAAAGAACAAAAGCGAGCTGGAGCGTTCTCGGCACATTTCTTTTTAATTAAAACAACAGACGAAGGAAGTGTACGGGGTGAAGTTTGAATGAGACATGGTAAACACCTCTTCTCCCCCATCATTTTAGCTCATTTGATAGGAGTGATTTTTTTTTTTTTTTTTTTTTCTGTGGCTTGTACCTGAGGTCCTGCTCCGCTGCAGCAGGAGAAAGCGAAGCACAAAGCTGGAGGTAGCTCAGAGGGGTGGTTCTCACTGGGATAACTGCCATGGTGTCCCACCGGTGCCTTTAGTGCCTCAGATGTTTCTTCCTGATGTGACTCATTATTTAGGTTATCTCTGCAAGTGTAGCTGGAGCCAGTGCACGGCCTCAGCCCTTGCTGGGGCTGCATCAGCCTGTGGCTGCTCCCAGAGCTGCCCTGAGCATCCTAAACGCGAATCTCCCAGTGCTGGGGGGCAAAAAAGGCATTTCTTCTACCCCAACAGCTCTGCTGTCAAAGGCAGGTCACTTACTATGGGGGTGGGGGTAAGCAGCTATTAGGAAAACTATTTTAGGGCTAGAAGGGATCAATCTTGCACCTGGATGAGTTGTCCTAAGTAATTGTAATGCTGCCTTTTGGCCTTAGATGTTGATGCTGTCAGCATTTTGCTGCATAGAGCTGGAGCCGTTCGGAGCAGCAGCACTCGGGGAAGTCGATTTGATGAAGTGTTTGCCTTGTGAAAGCATAACAAAGATTTGAGCTTTGCTTTTCTGAGAGATCCCATGATTTTTCTTTTTCTGAAGGCATGTTTTTGTTCTGTTCTGTGGAATTTTTTTTTTTTTTTGGTGGAAAGGGCTGGCTTTTCTGCAGCCAAAACACAAATCCAACTCCCAGCTTTAAGCCGAAATGTTTGCGCCTGTGATTTCTGCTGTGGGCTGCCGCCTGTCCCAGAGAGGGGAAAGGTAACAGTTATGAATATGCTGCGCTGCAAAGCATCTGTCTGGGGAAATGTGCTGCATCATCAAATATCTCTGCAGGATCCCCGAGCTCCTCGGGACTGGCAGCATCCACGTGCCTGGATGGTTCCCTTTGGAGCAGTGTGCCTTTGGTGCCTGCTGAGCCAACCGTCCCGTGCTCACTCTCAGAAGTGCCATGCAGAGATGTGCTATGTGCCTTTCTGCTGCTTTCCAGAAAATAAAGACCTGAAAGTAAACAGGGGATTTCAGGCACGGTGTGGGTCCTGTGGTGCTGATGTCCCAGGAGTTTGGCAAGTGAGAGCTGTATCATAAGGAAGGGCAGTGATTCTTTATGATTTGAAGACCTTGGAGAAGCCATTCTTGTGTTTCATCCCAAACCTGTGCTTTAACCTACTTGGAAGCTGTCCCTGAATAATTCACTTTACGATGCTTAATAGAAAGATTTCCATTCAGCATCAGAGGTCATAAAAAAACAGTGCTTTTTTTTAATTATTATTCACATTAAATTGTTGGAGACTGGTGCCAAACACCTGCTAAGGAGGGTGGGACAGACCCTCGCTAACCCCAAATCCTCTGGGCTGGGTGCTCCCCATCTGCTCCTGCCTGGGGCACCGCTGCTGCCATCCTGCTCAGGCTGCACATCCTACTATCGAAACTTCCTTTTCTTGTGTTCCTGATAACCCACCGCCGATGCCATCCTCCCCTTCCAGGCTGGCTGCTGGAAACACCCAAATTTATCTCGGAAGAGTTTTAAATCATGTGCGTTAAAGACTTAGCATGGCTGAACCCTCTGATGTACCACGCAGTACTTATGGTATCATTAACTTGGGCAACATACCATCAAGCAAATCGCACTTAATTCATCATTTGAGGAAGCCGTGGGCTGAGTTATCCCACAGGCAGGGCGGGTGGTAGCAGGAGGCTCTGTATCATTATCCTACAGCCCTGCCATAAGCTCAGCTCTTGCTTCTTCCATTCTTGTGATTTAGTGCCAGGCTGACTGCCCTGCTTGGTTTACGTACACTTGAGCTACACCAGAGAAATTCGGTATGGTTTTCCATGTCACAATTTTTAATTAAACTTCATTTGCTATGACAAAACCCATAACAGCACCTTTGAATAAGAAGAAATAATTTCTCTTCCCGTTTGCAGTCAGACTTTAAATCATCTGCTCCTGACTGCAGCTGAGACTGACCCAGTCTTGTGGTGTTTGTCCTTTTGTCCTTCTCTTACCTGCCACGAACTCCTGCCGGAGCCTCTGCAGGGCTGCATGCCAACCCAGGCTGAGCAGTTGGGGCCATACACTTGCACTGTCGTGGGGCTTGGACCACGGCTGCACTGGTGGCTTAGGTGGGAAGAGAGAGATTGAAGGACCCCCAGTCTGCTCCTATCTCCCATTGGTATATCTGCTTCTGGGCATGGGATTGAAACCCCTGTTGCATGTACTAGATGTTGGGTGAGCCACATGCTGATGTCCCTGGGCACAAGCTGGGTCCTGGGCATGCTTCGTGCTGTGGTGTCCTTCCAACCATGATGTTACATCATTTATTTTTCCCATCCTCCACCTGTCTCACCTCAATATCTGCCCGTGAGAGCTGTCAGATGGGTATATTTGTGCTTGTGCTCAGTTATTAATCTAAGTTTTATTTCTTTTTGGTTGGCCAAGATGGGTTGTTATAAGGGCACCTTGTGTAAAGTGCATTCAGTGTCTTGTGACTGTTGTATTTATTTATTGAGTATTGATTTTTCATTTGGTTGCAGGTGCAGCACAGTAATTCATGGGCGGAGGAGCTAGATGCAGGAATGCGTTGCTGATGCTGAAGGTCTCCAGACAAAGACCCTGGAGGTGTTTGTTTTTTCTGGTCACTGGCTTGGCTGGTCAAAAAAAAATAAAAATCCATGTAAAGTTGAGACCTTTGTTATCAGTAAGGTGATCCTGACACCATGAATAATGGAGAGGAAATGCAGACCAGTGCGATATGGTTGCTTGGTGGGTCTCCTTTTTCACCTGCCCATCTGTCTTACAACCACATGACTGGATAGCACTAAGTAATTTTTCATGAGGTTTCTGAAGTTGCTACATGTTATGAGGAGGAGAAATGCCTCTGTTTTATCCTGTGCTGAGCTGGCTTGTGAAGGACAAGAAGCAACTTGACCATGTGCCCTCATCTGGCCGATTTTCCAGGGAGCTACAACCTTGATTGGCATGTCCTGATACTGTAGACCCAGATTGTCAACTGACCCTGAGCAGAGGCTGAGGTGGCACTGAAAACAAGAGAAAGTTCTCAGCACAGACCAATGAATAAATAATAATAACGAAAAGGAGAAAACCCAAAGACCAGGAGAGACAGAACAGAGAGGAAGGTGCCCCAGTCAAGGAGGTGAAGGAAGGCGGGAAGAGTCAGAAGGAGGTGAGCTGTCGGCACCCGTGTGTTGGGAAGGACAAGGGACTCCAGGACATACAGACGCTGAGCTAGGGAGGAGGAAGGACACCGCGAAACGAGGACAGCCCAGCCCTAGGCAGGGGGAGGAGGACTAAAGGACTTTGGCAAGCGATAAAGAAGCCAGGGTAGGTGGCAGAAGTCAGGTTCAGGCAATCACAGAGTGTTGGTTAAAAGTGTAGGGGTGAAAAACAATGACATGAAAGAAAAGACCAAAAAGAACAAAGTAGAAGAGGAGGAGGAAGAGGAAGAGGTAGTTGAGGAGGTAGTTAAGGAAGATGGGGAAGATGAAAGCCAGGAGAAAAAAACCAAAAAGAAATCAAAGTCCGAGGACTCAGAGAATGGTGGGGAAGTGAAGAAAAAGAAGCAGAAAAAAACCAAACGAAGAGAATATAGCAGTGAGGATGAGGATGACTATGAGCGCAGAAAAAAAAAGAAGAAAAAAGGTAAAAAAAGCAAAGAAAAGAAGAAGAAAGGTGACAAGTCCAAGAAAGGAAAGACAGACGAGAATTTTTTGGAGATGTACGAACAGGAGCTTCGGGACTATCATTCAGACTCCTCCAATGCGACAGAAGATGAGTACAACAAAAAAAAAGGTCAGTTCCATCGTTTCTTATCTCCCCTCTTGAGCAGGCAGTTATGCTGTTGGCCCTGCAGTTGCCTCTCTCGGGACCCCTCCTGGGAGCGTAGGGACTAGTCATTCCTATGTGGGGAATATTTCTAATTAAATAAGAATTTTTACTATGTGAGGTGGCGCTGACAGACTGTGTCTGTATTACCTTTACTTGTTATGAAGTCGCTTTGCCCTGTGCATGGTACTGCTGTAATTACATTCTCCTAATTAATATTTGCATTGTGGTGCTGTTCAGAAGCTGCAATCAGCAGCTTCCCCTTGTGTAAGCAGGATACATAGCAAAGATGCATTGTTCTGCTCAAACATACGCAGCAGGAGCGTACTGGTGGTTTTAGCAATCAGATGAGCAGGCAGTGGACCGCTTAGGATTGATGTAGAAGCAGGAGGTCCAGCACACCATCCCTCTGACTGTTGCAAGTAACCAAATAGGCTGGGGAAATATTGCTACTCATCTCTAAACCTTGATACTGTGTCGGTACAATAAATAGTCCGCTCATTCTATATGCACAGGGTACTTTAGTTCAATGCATGGTGTGCTATGCAGTGACTTAAGGTTTAGGTGATGCACCCAGTTTCATTAGAAGAGCACGGTCTGGAGAAGTGCAACTGGATCTTGGCATGACTGGGGCAAGACACTTAACCTCTCAGCACTGTGGTTTCCCCATCAGTTAATAAGAATAATAACAAGTCTCGTACGTGGCAATTTAGAGAACCAAGTGTGCCTAAGGAATCTTGTAAAGCACCTCACGCTTGCGGTGTGGCTATAGGTTAACTAGAACTGATGACTTCTGTGATGGTGCCGTATGGTTGTACTGGGAAAAGAAAAATTATTCAACTGCTCTGACGCAGAAGCTGTGAGGCCCTCCCATATACACTGTATTTAGGCTATGCACAAAACCTGCTTCATTTGTGATGGCTCTTTCAGGGGAGGGAGGTTATCTCCCCCCCATACTATAGGTTTTTTTATAGTAGAGGAGTAATAACTGTTGCACTTTTAAAGAGAGAAATTCCAGCAAATGTTTGTAATAATCTCTACATGGTCTTCTGCTTGGTTTCTCAACAGTTTCTGCAGGGAAGGTAATAGCTTGTGGTTGAAACACTGGAGAATGAACTAAGTAGGGACTTGATTCTCATAGTCCCTATGGGAAATTAAAAAGCTTGGTCCAAATCCTGCAACACTTACTATTGTGACAACCCTGAGACCTCCAAGAAACTTGTCATGTGGCCAAAAGTCCCAAGGGTGAACCACGGGTTGCTCCCTTGGATCGTGGACAACTCTTCTTGGTCTGTGGCTCAGTATTTTGCACCCTGGTTTTCCAGAAATTTATGGAAGTGAGTGCACATGTATGTGAGAGAAGAAATGGTGGGCAAGGGAGAGGAGAAGGATGTCAGGTAGGACATATGCAACCAATGAGCCACGGAGGTTTTCCACCAGTGAAAACCTGTTACTGGGCTATTTGCACCAAAAAGAAAAAGCTCAGGAGGAAACTCTAACTGCCCTATCCTCTTGCTCGAGTTTCAGCTATTCCCTCTGCCATTCACTGTGCGCTTCGTATTTTGATTCAAAACAGCAGATTTTTTTTTTGTGTGACTTAGTCAGAGGCCACTGCTGCTTTTCTTCCAAAGGACCATTGAGTGAAGGCTCTGTTGTTGGTCAGGCTTTAGAGAAATGTGTAACCTCTGCAAAAAGCCTCCCAGAAGTTTTGGGGATGTCAGCTGCCTTTGGTACCGGTGACTATTTGGTAGAGATATATTACATTCCATAAGCCGTGATTCTTTTTGCTGGTAAAAAAAAAAAGAGGTGTTGTAAATGTTTTATAAGTAGGGAGTCGATGGTGCCTGTGTCATCTGATGTCCTCTTCAGCTTATTGTATTAGCAAACAGGAGAAGGGATCCCCCCCATCACATTCGATCGATGACTGAAGAACAAGGCAAATCCAGCTCCTGGGGACAGGAAAACAAAAGATATCAAGTGACTGGGTGATAGTGTATCTGAGAAAATTATAGCAGAGATAGTAGGCATTTTGGACTAAATTGCAGCTGTTGTCCATTCCTGTGATCCCGGTGTTAACGAGATTAGTTATTTATTAATTATTAATAAGTATTTGCAAAGTTACTTCTACAATATACAGTACAGAAGGCTCCAGGGAGACCTTATTGCAGCCTTTCAATACTTAAAGGGGGCTTATAAGAAAGATGGGGAGGGACTTTTTACCAAGGCCTGTAGTGACAGGACAAGGAACAATGGTTTTAAACAGGAAGAGAGTAGATGTAGACTGGACATAAGGAAGAATTTTTTTTTTACGATGAGGGTGCTGAGACACTGGAACAAGTTGCCCAGAGAAGTGTGGATGTCCCATCATTGGAAGTGTTCAGGATCAGATTGGACAGGGCTTTGAGCAACCTGATCTAGTGAAAGATGTCCTTGCCCATGGCAGGGGGGTTGGACTGGATGATCTTTAAGGTCCCTTCCAACCCAAACCATTCTGTGATCTTGAATTGCCAATAATACTGCAAACAGGACACCTTGCATAATGTACAGTTAATCAGTGGAATCGGTAGATTTAAAGTGAAGTAGGTATCCAGAGACTGTTCATATAGCAACCTGGCTGCCTAAACCATCATTAAAGCATCTATAGGTACCAGCTACCTGAAGTTCAGAGTGGATGTTCAAGACCTGAAACCAACCCTTTGCAGGAACTCCATCTCTTTTTTTTTCTCTGTACCTTTCTCTTGGTATCTCTAGAGTCTTGTCTGTGACAGGGAAGGGGGAGACCGCCACTGTTATTTATTCTCTTGCTCAGGTTTGGGGTCAGAGGACCATGAAGGAAGGGACTAAGTGTCACTATCTGCTTTCTGGGTCACTTCTGCCAAAGCCATGGATGTCTCTGGGTTGGTAGGAAGAAAGAAAAGGTTTTCTTCCCCAAACTTGCTTTTATGCTATTAAGTGAGTCTTCCCTCTGGCTGAGCTGGTAGCTGCTGGCTTGGTGACTCCAGCCCCAAGACACCTACGGGCTGTGGGAGACGGTGTCCCTCCTGTGCTGTGTCACAGTAAAGGGCTGCTGGCTCAAGAGATCTTGGGGCTTCCCTCTTTTGCATGGCTGTGGCTCACCAAGAAGCATATCTCATTTCAGAGGAAAACAATCTTGTTTGGGTCCTATTGATGATAAATCCTCTTTTTTCTTTTCCTCCCTCTTTTTTCCTGCTGAGTTTAGGATCTGGATATTAAGAAGTGGGTATCTAGCTTTCCTTTAAAAAGCAGCAAATCCTCTAGTGGGTTTTCCTTGTCTCTTGGAAGTTTAACTGGGGCATGCAGTCAGACCTGTCACACTGTGCTCACTTGGTCGCCATCTCCAGGGCCAGGGTTCCCAGGACTGTTTGGATGAAGGACGATGAAGGAGGATGAAGGATAAGGCACTTCCATACATTCAACCTCTTAAATGACAGGTTCTCATGACAGTAAATGTCTAGGAAAGCTTAGGTGACTCATGATGCTAAAGACACTGTAGAGGTCTATGGGAAATGTACACTCCCATGCAAGGAAGCAAAGCTTGGATTAGCTCCCAGGAGATGCAGTACTTCGAGGCTGCAGTTGTCTCTTCCAGGGACAGATGATGAGCACTTTGTATGCAACACTGCTGGTTTGTCCGTATGGCACAAAGGGTGAAGCTGGACTTCAGTGATCTTGGCAGTGCCGGTTAATAACTATAAAATGAAGGAAGCTACAGAAGAAATGCATATTTCTTGGTGATGGGGGGGGGGGGAGTGGCCACTGTTGATTTGTAAATAGATATACATAATTTCTTTTGATGTGCACCATCCGTTTTGTTGTGTTACATTTGTCACATCATGTTCCTTTAGCGACTGCAGCAAAGGGTTATACAGAAAAAGCATTCAGGACATGCTGAGTTTATTGCTAAATTCTGTTTAATGTAATTTAGCAGCGGAATGGAGGAGGAGAGCAAGTGCTGCATGCCAGCCCTCTCCCTGTGCTGTGTACAGATCTGGAGAGATGTATCACATATTTTTATGATAGATGATCATCAGTTGCAAAATCACCTCATCTGCGCCCTGCACCCACCGATCTTCCTGAACTGAGGCTTTGATTAATATTCCAGATTGGAAGGAACAAGGACTCCTCTTTGGAAGACAGGTTTTTTTTTTTTCTCCTTACTGCTAAAATGAGCTTTGGTTCTAGGCATCAAACATTCAGAGAAGAGTTTTGTACCAGCGGCAACTTTACGTGATCCAGTGGGACATGCAAAGCATGCTACCAAGAGAAGGTGGTGCTGCGCCTGCCTTGGAGATGTGGTGGATCACGCCTGTTTGCATTGCAGCATTTTCCATAGTTACAAACGGCTGCACAAAATATGAATTTTGAAAAGCTTGGATAATTTTTGGAGTTTGTCAGATAAATGTACCCAGGAACTATCAGCTTGTGTGACAGAAGCCAACACTAAGCTAATTGTGATCTTAAAGTGCTGATTAAGTTGCAGGAGTGCTTGCTAATATTTTTATGTAGGCACTGAAAAATCATAGACTCATAGAATCGTTTAGGCTGGAAAAGACCCTTAAGATCATCAAGTCCAACCGTTAACCTAACCCTGCTAAGTCCACCACTAAACCATGTCCCTGAACTGCCTTATCGACACGTCTTTTAAACACCTCCAGGGGTGGTGACTCAACCACCTCCCTGGGCAGCCTCTTCCAGTGTCTGACAACCCTTACAGTGAAGAAGTTTTTCCTAATATCCAGCCTAAACCTCCCCTGGCACAACTTGTGGCCATTTCCTCTTGTCCTATTGCTTTGGCCTGGCTATTAGACAGCCCCTACTACACACCTGCATAGTCCCACTGGAAAAGTAAAGTTGTCTGGAAGTGTCATGCTGAAATGGGGTCTTACAAATCGGAAATGAGTAGTTAAAATGCTGCAGATGGGGCTTTGCAAGGAATCGCAGTGCCTTTTCATCTTTGACTTTCGTGGTCGGCTATTGACCTGCAGCAGGGTTGCTGCTAGTCATTGGTACAGAAAATCAGTATTGCAAAGCAGATCACAGAATCACTAAGGTTGGAAAAGACCTGTAAGATCATCAAGTCCAACCATCAACTCAACCCCACCATGCCCATTAAACCATGTCCCACAGTGCCATGTCCACACATTCCTTGAACACCTCCAGGGATGGTGACTCCACCACATCCCTGGGCAGCTTATTCCAGTGTTTCACCAGATGAGTGCAAATCCACCTTTCAGAGCGAGTCCTGGCTCGTATCTGAAGGTTTAGGCCCTTGCAGATGTCTCCTTTCGTTTGCAGGTGTGTGCTCAGCAAGTGCAGGCACGGGGCTGGTGGGAGTGAGCGCTTGTGTCCCACCCCACCTCTCCCCCTCCCCGGGCAGGACCCAGCAGCCCCAAGCATATGCAGAAGCCATCCTTGTTATGTACACACGATCCATTTGGGATGGCTCAGCCCAGCTGGCAGCCCCAAAAACAGCATTGAGGAACAGCTGTAGGCGCCAGGCTGCCAAATGCACAGCGCAGCTGATGTGCCGGCTGATGCCTGGAAAACCCACACCTGCGAAGGCTGCAGTTTTCCAGCGTTGCTGCTCTCCTCACACCCAAAATACTTAAATCTGAACAGAATGGCAAATTCAGTTTTATATCCTTGATTGTGTGTGGCTACTTTTTAGACTGAATGTTTGGGTTTGGAACTTTGAAAGAAAATACCTGAGAATTCCTGAAGAGAAACTGAACAAGATTTCCCTGAGAAGCAGATGTTAAATGCAGATTAATATATTCAATTTTAGATGTGTTCTCCCCAACCCATGTGTCCCATCAGCCTGGATTTAATGATGTGCAACATCCGAGGTGTAAGGCAAGGTGTGCTCTCTGAGAAAGGTGACCTTTAGAGGATGCAGGGCTAGAACCTGATCATGTTGGAATAATTCAAGAACATTTAGGTTTTGGGTTTTTTTCTTTTCTTTTTTTTTTTTTTTTCTTAAATCCTTAAGAAACTAAGTGAGATTCCTGTGTTTTTAGAAGATCCAAGATTTTTCCCAGGTACTTTTTCATTCTCTGGTTGCAGAAAGAAAACTGAGAAGCTGCTTTTGCTCACAGGTACAGCAGTTCTCTCCACTGGTGCATCAAATTTCCAGTTTCAGGACTGCATTGGTATTTTAAGGATCATGAGTTTTGTTCCCATTTATACTTTGTTAAATATACATCTTCCAGGTTCTCCATGAAGTTGTTTATCATCATGTCCCTGGGTATTTGGACAAGCGTCTGAATACTGTGCCATTAAACCAGCAGAATTGCCTCCATTTGGATGGAAAGCCTGGGCAGAAAACCATACTGAGCTATAAGGGTCTAAGCACACAGAAGGAACCAGGGCAAGTCAGATTTTTATTCTGGCTTGAGTCAACCACCTGCACAGCCTCAGGTGAGGTGGTTTATCCGTCTGAGCCCCAGGAAAGCAGAGACTCGCGGTGGGGTTGGTGTTGAGAGCATCTGACCACTGCCGCCATGCTGTGATTTACTGGGGGTTTCTGTGCCAGCTGTTGAGGATGCGACCAGGATGTAACTCCCAGATTCACAACATACTTTTTGTCTGGTTAAGGCCTCCTCTTGGCTGACTATTGCTGCTCCAACAAATATTTATTTATTCTTGATGCCTTGTGGGCGCAGATGTTTCCCCAAGCATTGTCACATAAGTTTTTCTTCTGCTTTTCTTCTTTCTTCCTTGCTGGACACTGCTGTGCAACACCATGTCACAAATACCTGAGTGGCAAGACTTAAAAACAGCCTGAAAATAATAATTGTGGCTTTCATTGATGGATTTATAAGCATTGCAAGACTCACTGGACACATATCACAAAGTAGTCGTTCATCGTTGCTGTAATCGGATGTGGGTGTTGGAAACTCTCGGTCTTTTCGGCACTTCACCCCCTGATGTTCAGATCCGCTGTATTTTTCCACATCAGTTTGGTGTCCTCCATTTTAAAGATGTCTCTATCATAGCAGTATCTCTATCAGACTTGCTCTATGAGCTGCAATGTTAATCAGGAGATACTTGCAAAGGAGGAAGAGGTAGGAAGGTCATAGTTTGTATCTAGTCATATTTGGTTTTGTCTTTTTTTTCTTTTTTAAATCTTCTAAGGTGCTAGTTGGGTAGTAGTAGCTGTCTGTCGTGGAGTTATGGTTAATTCATAATGACATCTATGAATGTGTGTGTAAATACAGGTAACGCACTTAACTTGTATTTATAACAAGCTTCTGACACGTATTGGTCCCTGCTTATACCATGCATCAACCTGAAATGCAGCTAGAAGTTGGGTCTCAGGAGCAAAAGGTGTTGGTTGCTCAGCTGAGAGCTGCCAAGGGCGCAGTGTCACCCTCCGGCTTGCAGATAGTGTGCCTGCCGTGGGGCGACTGTCCCTGCTCATGGCATCGTGTGGTCCTTGCCTGCCGGTGGCTTTGCCAGCTGTTGACTCCTGGACACGATCCTGCTGGATTCACTGCCTCAGGCTGAGCTGTTTCAAAACATGTCATTGCTGACGTGTTTTTCCCTACAAAAACAACTCAGCCGTTCCCCAGAAACAAACTGGGAGAAATGCCCTGCTTGTGTCAGGGAACATTCAGCGTCCAACACCTGCAACACTTCCAGACGAAGGATGCTGGGGGGGGCGGGTGTCAGCAAAAAAATGATCTTTGGTGAAATTGCTCTTCCCACTACCTGGGTATTGGGGCTCAGAGCTGGCAGCAAGGAGAGTATCTCTCCTTGCTCTTGGTTGTCCTGCTGCCTAGACAACTAGAAGAAAGTGGGGCTCTTATTTGAATCTGGGCTTGGGATGACATGATAGACAGCAGGGAGTTACTTCCAGTTGCGTTCTGCAGACACCTTGCTCTACCGCAGACTTTGCTTGCTCAATGTCGCAGGTTAAATCTGTGTCGTATTTCACCCAGGCTGAATTTTACACTTCCAGTTGGACAGAAATGTCTAATGTTGTTGTCCACAGTTGTGATTCAGAGACACCCTGTGTCCTGGCAGGCCCTCCCTGTGTCCAAAAGATAATGAAAGAAACGGAACAGGTTTTTCTCGAAAATGTTTCTCTCCCCTGCGGCACAGTGTTTTCCTCCAGCTCAGTTTAACCTTGAATAACAAAGATGTTGATTGCTAAACTAATTCTACTTTGCTGTTTCAGCAAAGAGCTGAGATGTTTTTTCTGGTGGTGCTAAGGCAAAAGCACTTTTAAGTCATAGCTGGAGCATGGGATGAATTGAGTTTGGCTTCCTACAGTGCATGAGAAAGAAATGTTGATTTTGCAATAGCTGATGAAGTAAAACAAACTCCAAACCACAACTACTCTGCCTGTGGGAACAGACAGGACAGTGTTCAGCTTTGGATTTATATTTTAAGAGATAAATGATGTTTCAGAGCTCAGGATAATGCTATCTGTGTGTACTAGTGGTAAGTTCACAGGAAACTTCCCTAATTCATGTCCGTGAAGTGTCTCAAAATGCAAGATACTATTAATTCTGCAGTTCTTTATATATTCTATGAATAACAAAATGTATAACAGTGTGCAGACAGTCCAAATATTCATGGAAAAAAAATCCCTCTTTTGCTTCAAATAATTAATTTGGCATCCATGCCAGACTCAAATGCTGCTTTTGCTAAAGCATATAAAGAGCAAGCAATATCTCATAGTGTGCGAGGCCCAAATCAGTTCACAGTTTTGCCAATACAAATCCAAAAATCATTGTGCTCAAGTCAATGGAGTTAGTCAGGATTTGCCCCAGAGTGAATAAGAGAAGAATTTGACTCATTTTGTGTATGACAAGAGATTATTGCTCTAATTGTGGCTTGATAAAAACAAACAAGCGCTGATTTCAAAGGCCCATCTTCACAGTGAGTAATGGATGGTCCTGATAAAACTGTAACCGTAGTAAGTATTTAATCGGTGTGTTCATGTGCATAGAGGATCATTTTGGTAAACATAACCTGTAACAGTCAGCACAGACCCTTAAAAACTTCCAAGTATTTTGCATAAATGTCAAGGTACTCTTCAGGTGCTCCAAGACAAACAAATACTGAAGTGCTTCAGTAGGAGCCAGAGTGATGGGTGCTTTGCATCAGTCGACATTAAGTGAATCTTGAGAATAATCAGTGAAGTCCCAACTGGAAATAGGGTGAAGTACAAACAACCATTACCGCTGCCGAGGTAAATGCATCCTGCTAAACGGGTGCATCTGAAGGTAGCTCTATAGCCATAGCTTCAAAGTAGTTTGTGTTGGTTTGGGTTTATATTCAAGATGAAGACAGCATTTTGCCAGTTTCTTCCACTGCTTTGGTGTAGGGGGGTTTAGTTCTCGCTCACCCTGTGCGTGCAGCCTGGGGGTATGGGTTTGTGGATCTTTGAGGAAGCAGGTAGTGATGAGGGAGGTGAGGTTTGCCATGCGTGTGGTGTACGATGGTATGTGATGGATCAGCTCAGAGGGGAGTAAAAGGCAGAGATACTGGAGGGTGGCAGGCTGCCTCCAGGACACCGGTGCTTCTGTGCACACTGGGATGTTTCATATCTGCAGCCACTTTGGAGCTGTCACCCCCTCTGTTTCCCTGCCCATGCTCACAGCATGCCTCAGCTCTTGTTTCTGCTTTCCCTCTTCCTTACCCAAACTCTTTGATGACTCCTCACTGGCTTTGCTGTCTTGTTCCACCTGTTTAATCATTCCTGTGGCATAACCCTTTATTTTTTTTCTACCAAGGGCCACTCTTGCTAGACAACAATTAGGCACTGTCATGAGCCCCAGCTCAGTTCTCCATATTCACCGTATAAGAACATGACCGGAAGGGATCTGTAGTCATTGCCATAATTGGTGCTAAGCAGTCCCATG
The DNA here is from genome assembly GCF_030936135.1 of Gavia stellata. Classification (NCBI taxonomy): domain Eukaryota; kingdom Metazoa; phylum Chordata; class Aves; order Gaviiformes; family Gaviidae; genus Gavia; species Gavia stellata. The sequence goes on from NC_082637.1 coordinate 4,687,229, forward strand.
TTGTTGGAGTCAGAAAAACCTGAATTTATCAGCCAAAGCACTCTTCTGCCCTGAAGATATTCCTTCCCTGTGGAGCTAAGGGAATTTCGCATGCTCTTAGCTAAAGGATCTCAGTTTCTGCTTGTCAGTCTTTACAGCTTTACAATAATTTTAGCAACCATTTTGAAGTGAGTGTTTCTCTACTTTGGCCACTGAATTGATGGGTTTATAGTATCAGCTCTTTCTGCAAGACAGGGAAATGCATTTAAGTTCTTCCAGCGAGGCTGCAATGTAACTTGATACTGATTTTATGCTGTCTGTATCTTGTGCTTGAAATGACCATTTTTGAATGCTTATTTTCAGCAAAGCAACTAGTGTCTATTATTTCCTTTATTGAGCTTGTACATGCCCATGAAAAGCAGTAATAGGTTTGCAGTCCATAGCAGATCAGTTCTGTTTAGCTTGCCAAAACTTTCACCGGTTTCCAAAGCCTTCATGCCAGATAGCTGAACAGTGGAGTCAGCTGGGGATTCACTATCTACCAGATGAGATAAGTGAACCAAATTCCACTTGATTGAGATAATATTTGGAACAAAAGAGTCTGTATCACTGGCTGTATTAAAAGCTTTGTATTGACTCTGCATAGCCCCTTGGGATAAAAGCAAGATTCAGAGACTGGCCTGAAAGTCAAGGATTCCCATACTAATACTGTAGATTACTGTAACTTGGCCATGTTCTGGGCACTCAGAATAGACTTACCTTGACCTGGTGAGATTGTTTGCCAATTAAAAGCACCTAAATGTAGGTGTCTTCCTGTGAGCAGTGGCCCACAGAGCAAGGCGATATTCAAATGGGGATCCAGTACTCTCCATTTTGCTTTTGCGACCTCTCTTTGGGGCTCCTCTACCCATGGTGCATGATGAACTCAGCCAACACCGCTAAGAAAAGCGTTAAGGAGTAGCACAGGTGGGCAGGAGCATCTTAACACTGGCTTAATGACCTGGCCAAGCAGCAGCTTGGGTGAAGAGGCATGGACATTTGGGGCATCCTGTCCACGTTTGAAGGAAGGCGGATGACTAATGCCAGTATTTGACACGGGGACATGGGAATGTCATGGTTTGCACCTTATGTTTGACCAAGAAGAAAACAGGGTTACGATGGGTACAAAGCTATCCATCTGTGGAGAGGCTAAGAGATCTCTGCCAAAGTACATCTCAATGTGTAAGACCAGCAGGAATATATATAAGGAGTTGTTTTTCACATTATGGAAGCCAAAAGTTATTGCAAAGCTCTGAAGAAAGTTCGTGTTCCAAGTCCTGCCGACTAAGATGGGAAAACCAGAAACTCTTGAGGTCTGCAGCTGGTAAAACATTACCATGCCTGCTTAGGACTTGTCTCTCAGCTGACTCTGTGGAGGAGATGTCAACAGTGTTGAACCAGCCCTCCCAAACTCCACTTCGAGAGCAGATCTCTTTGAGGAGCTTAAAGGTTCCCCACTATAACTCTCAACAATGTCAGACAGATAAAAGCAAAGCCACTACATACTGATATCTCATAAATTAATAAGGGAAGAGGGAGACTTTGTGGATGCACTTGGAAACTTCAAGGGTAACCGTAAAACCCTTGTGGATGCTCTCTTTATTTTCATTCAGTGATTGCTTCCTTTGAGGAGGTGTCTAAATAGTAGGATGCAGCCAAATCTGGAGTGATATACCAAAACCTCATTCTGTCCTGAAAAACTTTGCTATAATTTGTCTTTAGCTGTCGGACTGAGTAACAGCCCCAAAAGAAATCTTGAACTGACTATGTGCATCAGCTTCAAAGGATAGGAAAATAGCAACATTTGTATTTCGTTACTTTGCAAAGAAATTATTGCGGTTTTGTTGTGGGTTGGTTGTTGGGTTTTTTTACCCTTCCATTTGACAATATAAACTGGATGGATGTATTTTTTTTTTAACTGTGCCTGGTAATAAGCATATATTCCATGTGAAACTGATGCAGGTGAAAGATAAGAAAAGTGAATAAACAGGTGGCCAAACTTATTTACACAGTGCCCCTGTTCAAAATGAATTGGGAGATTCTGGAGAATTTGGGTAGATATTTTCCATCAGTGGAGGGGTTTTAAGGGCTGGCATCTTTGCACCACAGAAGCAAATCTTTGGTGAGCATTAACATCTATGATCCTGAGAATATTCACAGCAGTGGTGGAGGTGGATCCTCAGTAGGTAATTCAGATCTCTTGAGTGGTGGAGAGGGGTTTGAAAAATAGGGACTCAAAATGAGGAGAGGATTAGAAATACCATGAGACCATCGAAAAAGAAAGTAAGGAACTTGATGGGAAGGGAAGACCTAGCTTGCATTATGAAACATATATGATATTTGAGGTATTTAACGTCTGTATTTTCTTAATCTTCCCTTTCACAGCTGGGGCACTGAAGTAGCAAAATTGATCTTTCTAGCCCAGATTCCACCCTTGGTTAGAAGTTTGACTTCCACAGAAATCCAATTTCAAGCTTTTCAGCTAATTCGGCTTTATTGTCCCATATCATAAAGTACAAGATGTTTATGCTTGGGATTTGCTAAGGCTGGACATGTTGTCTCAAAGCCAGAATATCCAATTATTCAGGAGCAAACTCCTGGGGTGGTTAAGAAATGTCACTAGTCTACAGTTCTTGTTGCCTTCCATCATGGACGCTGTTCCCAGCAAAGGGGCTTTGGGGTGCAAATTGCCCCCCGCCCCCCTCCCTGCCCCAACATGGTAGCCTTTTCTGCCTGCTGGGTCCTCAAGCTGCAGAGATGCTCCCAGCAAAGATGACAGCCATCAGTTGTCAGTGGTTGATCAAAAATAAAAGAAATGCAAAGGAAGGAAACAATCTTTGATCCAAACCGGTGAACTTTCACGCCTTCGAAGGAAGAGGCTAAATAAGCTGTGTTTGTCTCCAGGTGCCTTTTCCAGAAAGAGCTAGCATCAATATTAGTATTAAACTTTCTTTTTCTTCCTGCAAAGGAAGTCATGGGCCCTGCGTCCATGACATCACTGGAAAGTTGTGACATCATTTACTTGCACAGCTGGTGGCACAGCTGTAGTGCTGGAGAAGGGGCGGCAAGGTCCCTTTGCCTTCCAGGTGTGCACCGTGGCACTTGTCAAATGCGGTGACATGCTGGTGTCACCAACCCAGCCCCCCCTTTGTCCCTCTGTGCAAAGTTAATTAAAATGGTGCTAACCACAGTGTGTGCTCAGTAATGACCTGTGCTACTCGGGCAGGGCTCAGCACATCTGTCCTGGTAAAAACTGCTCATCCACGTGCTGCCTGCTCACCGTGGTGCGTGGAGGCTGAATTTGGGGATGTGAATCTAAAGTGCAAATTTGTACATACTCATGGCTTGCGTTTTCTTGCAACTGTGAGACTCCCATTGCAGGAATTAGAGAAGGGGTTTGATTTTTAAGCGGGGGGGAATATTGAGGCTTGTTGATGGTGTTGTCTTAGACGCTTGATTTCCTTGTATCCCATCATCTCATTTGTTAGGGGTTGAAAAATGGAAGTAGATCAGTCTGACTTACATCTTCTGTAAGGAAATTAAGGTTAGGTGTATAGATGAGGTGACGTCAATACCCGTAGAGGTGCAGCAGACCGGTTCAGGAATGGGTTTCACTTGATGTAACATGGGCAGACTCTGCCTGCCACATATAACTTATAAGTCCTAGCACTTCTCTAGCAGTAAAAAAAGCCTCACTAGAAAACCTGCCTGAGCTTTTGAAAGGTCTCTGGGAACTCACAGTGTTGTGATGACTTTTTTTTCTTCCTTTTCACAGGAAAAATACCTTCAGCTATGTGCCCACTGGCATGAAGCTAGACACAACTCAGCCCCTGAAAACAGGAACAGGGGCAAATTTTGCTAAAGCTCTGTGGGGAGAGGGGGGATGATGCGTTAAAGACCCTTTTCTGGAATGAAAGCTTGCAGAGGGATTCTCAGCTGTAACTGCCACTTTGGCAATGCCTATAGGATGCTCTGACAGTGTTAAGTACTTCCATGGTACAGATAAGTTGCAATACGCTTTGAGATGGTCAGACATAATAGGCTGCTATAAGCGAGGGCAGCAATATTATAACTTAATGACGTAAGCTCACTGTTTCCAAAGCAGAGTCGATACAGTGCTGAAAACCATGAAGCAACCAGTGCTGAATCACTGGGGCAGGGCGGATTATGAGTCTTTCTCCCGTTAATGGCTAATGCGAGGACGTCGTCTGTCTCTTCGTGCTATGCCAAACATCTCCCGCTGGCATGTGTGAATGCTAACAGGAGGAAGGTGAAATGAAAACACTGTTCATACATATTACTCATGTGCAAGCTGTGGATTTCGTATTCTTTTTTTGCAAAGAAAACTCCTCTTCCTTTGAGCCCGTAAATGACATACGCCAAGCCAAGGGATTCTTAAAATTTAGCCAAGCACAGATCATAACTTACTGTATTTATTATAATAACGTCCCCTTTCTGTCCTATTTACATTCATGGAAAGGTAAGGTTAGGAAAATATTACAGTATTTTTTTCCATCCCAGTGCAATAGAGCCGCTGGAAATGAGGAGTAGTTTCTAATCAGTTTTACATGAGTGGCCTGGGTTTTGCTCTAGCACTGTCTCCATGTTTTTCAGTTAAAATGGTGATTTAATTTCTTCTCCATGACGCTTTGAAGGAAGAGCGTTAGTGAGGGAAAACATTTGATGCTCAGAGTAGAATCCCAATATGTTTTTTTGTCTCTTTTGACTATGTGATGTAGTGAGGAAAAGATGGACACTAACGAAATACATGACAGTTCTGATGCACCCATGAAGTAGGACATTTTTGCAATGTTAGTTCTGAGAAATCGCATGCTTAGCAGGCAGGCTGTGCAAGATCAGATGATGAAAGTTTAGCCTTTCCTCCGGCTTATAGGTCTGAGCCTGAAAATATCGTTATTAGCTAATGACCATCAGGTAGTCTAAAGGCCCATCAGGATGGGTGGTCTGGCCATAGGCAACATTTTATAATTTCCTCCAATTCCTTCTGTACTGAGCCAACCAAGACATGTCCTTCAGAAAGGTAACCTGTTTTCAAGCCTTAAGTCTTGTTCAAGCTTCACTCATCACCCTGCTTAAGAAACGTGTGTCTGACTGTAATTTGAATTTATCTAGCTCTACCTTCCGGCCATTGGATCTTGTCATGCCTTTCTCCACTTGAGTAAAAGGCTCTTTTTAACTTCTGTCTCTCCCAAGAAGATATTGATGTGTGGCAATAAAGTCGCCACTCAGTCTACAACTTGGAAAGATAAATTGTTACAACTTTGAGACTCTAATTTAAGCATTTTCCTTCCTTATTCTCATCATGATTTACCATTTGGTCTTTGGTAAATTCTCCAGAACAACTGAAATGCAAACTTTCTGGCTGTAGTGATTTCTCAGCTTCATACAAATATATTATCAGAGCAAACAGGAAAGCGTGCATTGCGTTGATATGTGCATAAATGAAAAAAAATGGCTCAACAGCTTTATTCTAACACTTCACATCATAAATTCATCTGTCATATGTAATACATGCGCATGCATTACGGTAGGGGAGGCCATGTGTTCGCAGAGAAGTGTTTTATTTTCAGCAAAATCCATCTTAACTCAATCCCTTTCTGCCCATGCAAAGTGTCTCCAGCAGTTTTAGTTTGATGTTATGATTCTCACCAGTTGTGCTGATCCTTAGCAGTGACTATGCCCTGTCCAAGAGATGGGTTTGTTTTGGTGGTGGGTGCAGTGATCCGTCTCTGGGGTCTGTATTTCAGCCCAGGTTTGGGGATGACTTGGATCTATAATGTGTAAGTTGACGGATTTCTCCTGTTGTCCTGATCTTTCTTTTCCCCTTCCACAGTTTATGAGGTGGTGACAGTGACAGGAGATGTCCGGGGAGCAGGAACCGATGCCAACGTCTTTGTTACTCTCTTTGGAGAGCTTGGGATTACTCCCAAGACTCATCTCACAAGCAAGTGAGTATCTGGAAGGAAATCTGTATCCTTGAAGCCTGTTCCTCAGTAACTTTTATTGCATTTTGATGAAACGTAATACTGTGCTGATGGATGCAGAGGGAATAAATCTAAAAGGTATTTCAAGATCACCAGGGAAATCTGAATTTTTGCCGTTGCATATTTCTTACCAAATCCCTTGCAAACCTGCATTCCTTTCTGTAGGTGGAAATGTATGTTCAGATCCATATTACATAAGGCTCACACTTGCAAGGTGTGGGGATACTTGCTTTTCTTAAAGCTTAAATTAGGAGCTCCCAATTTAGAAGCTGAGAATATTCATTGCTTGTTGGAGTGGGCATGATGGGCCATGTTCGCATGCCTAAATCCCACTGAGGTCTCCATGCTAAGTCAGGTACAGAGATAAGTGTCCTTGAACGTTTCTGAAGAATAACTCGGTGGGTTTGGAGCAATGTTGTTGTTGGGTAACCACCCACACCCAGCCACAGGACATTTGAGGCGAGCAGAAATGGAAGAATTTAAGCTGCTTCCTAATTTAGGCTGTTTCCATCCGATCTGCTGTATGCTTGGTTGCACACCGCTGTGGTTACACATCACTGTGGTGGCACCGTTCGGTTTTCCTCCAGCTGATGCCAATGCCACCCTCTGGATGCAACTTCTCAATTCTTATCACTATGCTGCACTTAGTGGAAACTGTATTTTCTAATTTAAGAACCTACTATGAGGCTTTTAACTCTCTCAATAGCTTTGTTGGTGAGCACCAGGGCCAGCAGGTGCTCAGCTCCCATGAAAGCAAGGTGACTTTTAACAAAGTCCCACCTCTGCATGTACTAATTTCCCCTCAGCCAGACAATTGCACCAAGAGAGAGCAGAAACCCCTTCTCCAAGGAGCCTAGCAGAGGCTGTGTGTCCCTGTTTTTCAGTGTTCTTATTGTTTCGGTTTTCTTGAAAATGTGCTTCAGAAATTATTAATCCTGTACTAATGTCACATGGTAACTTCACATTTTCTCCATTTCTACAGCACCGACAAGAGGTACCTGCAGCTATTTTAAATTTTACCCTCAAAAGAGCTTCTCTTCCCAGTGAAGCAACTCAAACATGAGAGTCTGTAAAGAAAATTATATGGGAATGGTAAAGAAAATACATGAAATTTCAGCCCTGTTTGCCATATTTGAAATTCAGAAATCAGAGCTAGGCAAAGGAGTTTTATTATCCCAGCACCTCTAGAAACACCAGGGAGAACTTGCTGATTGTATATGATATATCTATAAAAAATGTTTTGTCTCTGTTCGATGATTTCCATCCAGACATCCCAATGAAGTTATAAAGCTGAGTACCATTTCTCTTGATTTAACAGAGAAGGAAACCAAGGCAAGGAGGTAAAAGATTACATGGTCCCATAGCAGTTCAGTGGCAGAGCTGGGAGCTGCTGGAGGAAGAGCTTCTAGCACCCAAACCTGCCTTGTAATATTTGGCAAAGCCATCAAGGCAGCATCTGCTTTCCGGGGTGTTTTCTTGTGGTTGGCATTTACATAAAGAGCCATTTCATTGTGAAAGTGCTCTCCTGCACGTGGCTATGGAAAGAATCCAAAAATTACCTTCCAAAACACCCCCCCCCAAAACTGTATGTCCTTTACGGAAGAAGTCAGGAGATCCCCATAATAGATTTCTTAATCAGCTGTGACTTTAAATGAGCTACCAGTTGTACAAGTCATCTTTGCTGGCACTCTGGTGAATGCCTGCTCTTTCTTCTTTCCTCCTTTCCACTCACCACTTCTTTTTCTGTGAAAGAAAGAAAGAAGGGACACGCAGGGATGATTTTAGGTTGCAGCAGCAGTCTGAGCTTGTTCAGACCTGGTTTAGCATTTTGGGTTTGGTCTCTCTTGCTGCAGAGAGCAGATGGCTGAGGTGTTGGTAAGCAAGGATGAAAGGCATGGGAAGCCAACCTTCTGCAGTTCAGGGCTCTTAAAACTGGTCCCGTAGGAGGTGACCGCTAGAACTGCAACCACAGCATTCCACTGGGGGTTTCCCAAACCTCAGCAAAATTTCTGCACCTCTAAGCAAAGTCTGGCGCGTTACAGTGCTTCATCGAGGAACAGCGAGAGAAAAGCTAGTCTGAGCGTAGGAGTGTCTGCAGATCTGCTTAATTGATAGTCTTGTCTCCTAAATATGAAGCAAACCTTGAAATAGTCACTTTGCCCCCAAATCTATTATGCAGCTTTGTGAATATGGCAAAAGGATGGAATCTCATGCATCTTTCAACTAAATGTTTACATGAGTTCACTTATGACTGCAAATGCATGACATTTTATAGGTGTTTACATTTCCCCATGTATGACAGAAAGCTAAAATATCATGCATTGCTTAAAGATGGTACTACCATTTCAGCTTCTGGTTAGAATAGGTTTTTCTTATTTCTTTTGTGGTTGTGTGCTGGTAGTGAAATACATGACATTTCAGATCTTTTTGTCATGCGCGGTAAAGGGAAGACATGGCAAGCTGATGAAGAAATGTCATGTGTTTTTAACATTGGCCAACGATAAGGTAACTGTGAAAAACAGACACAAATCTTCATCATGAGTTGTCAGGAGGAACATCAGTTCTGGAAGTGGCAGCACCCAAATTCTGTCCTAAAAGATGCATTTATCTAGGCCAGGAGGTTTAGCCATGTAGTGTTTGGGTCTGGGAGGGACTGGAATGAATCCTCCTTCGCAGTCGCTGTCTGCCAGTTTGAGGGGACGGTAACACCTCTCCGCCGGTGCCGGAGGTGGTGGATGGGTGCTGGCAGAGTGCTGCTCAGTCCCGGCTGCTCTTGGCAAAATCTTGCTTCAAAACCCAGCTCACAAAACTCTCCAGATCCCCACCTGCCATCCTGCACCAGCTACAGCTCAGCCAGAAGCTAAAAGCGCTACCACAAGTAAGTTTCTTTCCACGGGCTCCATCATGGGCACATGGGTGGACACCAAGGCATTGCTTGGTGGCGTTTTGGCAGTTGCCAAGACCTTTCCTACAGGCGCGAGCTGCTTCTCCATGGTCCAATGCTGAACAAACAGTGCTGATCCTCCGCAGTGTTTTATTTCTCTTTGCTCGTGTGTCTTCCACCACGCTGGGGCTGAGGACCGATTGCAAAACTCAGCCGGGAATGCGGCTGCCGGCTCATTCACAGTATGTAGAAGCAGATTTATTTATTTGTTGTTAGTGTAAATGAATCCACTTTTCAGTGTCAGGCTTACCTGGTCCAGCTTGTGACAACTGCAATAAATACTCATAGAGAGATTTTTCCTTTTTTTTTTTAAAAAAGAGACATAAAAAAGAATTTAGCAGCGACAGCAATCTAAAAGAAATATGAAATAATTGGTAAGTGACAGCTGACTTCTTACTGACTTTGAGGACCGTGCAGTGGATTTTTTTTTTTGTTTCCTATGCTGAATACCTTTAACTGGCCCTTCTACCTGGTCTTGAGTCGCTATACAGAGCTTTTCCTGCTCCTAATGCCAGCAAATACATATGAATTGCAGAGTATGTACGTGATGGTCTTTAGAGGATGTTAATGTTTGTAGCTGTACTACACCTAAGGCATACTGAGTTGCGCAAGATCTGATTTTGTTGATTAACTGCTCTGGAATAAATAAACAAATACAGGGAAGCAAGCTTATTTATTCTGAATAGTTATAATAAGTTCGGAAGTGTTAGAAAGTTGGTATAGAAGGGGCTGTTCAGGCTAGGAAGCAAACGAACCCCAAGTGCAGTGGAGGAAGACGTCTCGCATCGCTGCTGAAGCACTTCAGAGACGAGTTGCAATACCGTTCCTTTAATGACAAGGGATGTTTCCTGTTTTAAAGCTACTTATGTATCTAACCGTACTCTGATTTATGCCCGTACAAGTCTGCACCACTTACACTGCGCTCTGAAGACTTAATGATCTGGGGCAGTGATAAGTGACAGCACACTTTACAGTCTATATTTGTGTCTGAAAAAGAAACAAAGTGGGAAATTGCTTCTTTTTCTGGCTCAGGCTTATTGGCTGGTCTGTGTCTAGCATTTCAGGAACAAAACCACCTGAGAGGGTGCTTAGACAGCTGTGTTGAACAACCCAAAGATAAGAGCCGGTAGAACTGGCGTATGTATAAAGGATAATCCACCTGCAGCTACACACGTAGCAGCTGGCAGTACCAACTACAAGGAAGGTCAAGCCTTAGAGGGAGAAACAGGAATTTACTCAAAACATGCGGACTTCTAAGGGAATTTAGCTGCTAGGCCAGGTCCCTGCTGATAAGTTCCAGCAGCATTTTTCAGACCCTAAAATCTGGCCAGTTTCCCCATGGGATGAGTACAAGGTGCCTTCCTGGAACAAACTCAACCTTTTTGCCTTGCTCAAAATCCTGCCCCTATCCCAACTCATTAACCTCAGTCTTAAAAATGTCTGAGCTCATTCTCATTAAAATTTTCAAAAATATTTCTCCATGGGAATGGGATAGACATTTTCAGCAGCGTAAAATTTGCCCCCAAATTTGGCAAAGTAGATGCATTTCAAAATGTAATTTAATATTGGGAAACGCTGAACAACCTTTGCACCGTTATTGATGGCACTATCTGCTTTGTATACAGTTTCTCCAGAAAATAACAACCAAACTGCAGATAACAAAGACATAAAGCATAGCTAAGATTATCTAAATTAAATACCACTGTTTTATTGTCTTTATGTAAATCATGCCACCAAAGATGAAAAACTGATATTAAGATACTGCTGCTCCATACAGTATGAAGGGAAGGAGCACATATCCAATGCGTATCATTAAGGCTATTGAAATCTGCGTTAGGAATGCTTATGGATAAGGCAGGGCCTGTTTCAGTGAGCCCTACGGCACTTTGTAAAGTTTCAGGGTAAGTTCAGACATGGGCTCTCACGGTTTTGGGCTGGCGTTTGTCTCCTGGGTGTCATCATGCTGCTACACCCCTGAGCAATTTATCTCATTCATTTAAATCCTTTCAAGTGGGACCATTTATTTACCAATTCTTCTGTGCTTGTTTAAGCAAGATTCCTTCTGCTGGTCAGGTTATTGGTAGAAAAAGAAAATAATGTCCTTGTTACAGAGATGTTTGCAGTCGCTGTGCTTTTTGGCTGGTTTCTTTTCCATCTGGAGTATTTTTGGACGCATGCTGCCTTCTGCGGTATTTCCAGCCGCCCGTTGACTGATGTTGTCAGCTTCATGACAACAGTCTTGGCAAAATATTTGCAGATGAAACTCCCTGGAGTATTCCTTGCTCCAAGAAGGAGGTTAATGATGCTGCTATTGGAGCTCCACGTTAAGAGTAAATACGGTTTGAACATATGGGTTTTTTGCAATTAGGTTGTCTGTAAGTCCATCCAGGCCAGTGTCCTCTCTCCGGGAGTGATCGATACTGGATGTGTAGGGAAAAATGTGTAGATGAATGAGGCAAACGCATTGTAAGCATTTTTTCCAATATCTTTTTGCGTCTTGTGGCAAGCTGCCATCTTACTAGAGGCCTGATAATACAGGGGTGTGTGTGTATATATATATATGTGTGTATATATATATAAAAAACACAGCCTGGGATGTATGTTGGATAATCTGAGGACGAGCAAAGCTGTCTGAACTATCAAGCCAGGAAAACAACAGGGATAGACCAGTGCTTGTCCGTGCCACCTATGTACATTAAAACTACGTTGCCCGACCCTAGTCCATGAGAAACTCGCCTCCCATGAGAGAGCAGGTGAACCAAGCAGCATTTGTTTTTCCCTAGGGAGTGACAGGCTGTAGGATGGTTTTTGCTGTGCGACCTTCTGAAATCATCGTTGGTACCCAACTCCCTCCCACTGCTGCTAAATGTTAGTGGCGAGAGCAGGCAGACCTGCGGGCAGAGTTGCAGGGAGATGCCACCAAGAACTGACTCTTTCTTGATGGTTTAATTGAGGATCTTTAAAATTTTGTTCGAGCTGACATCCATGGTAACACTTTGTGCTTTGGTGCAGCCCTTCATCCACGGTGCTTTTGCAGGCGGTCCCGTGTGTACGCAGAATTGTCAGGTAAAGCGCCTAATAAAAAGGCAATTTAAATGATCATTAATGTGGTGGTTCAAAGCTAAATTTATTCAGGTTACTCTATCACTGCTAAAAGTTGTGGTTATTATTTTTATGCCTCTGCTGTGATCAGTACCCAGGTTTTCCCTCTGTTCCTAAGCGCTCAGCTCTGGGAAGGGTGCTGTTAATAGATCAGAAGTAAAGACTATTTTCTACAAATATTCAAAATTTCAATTTCAAATGTGACTTTCATTTAAGCGGTGGGATTATCTCTTGCTAATTCCCCTTCGTTTAAAAAAAAAAAGGTAATTTTCTAATGCAAATGTTTATTTTATGCACTTTTGCATTTAAAATTGCATCGTTGACGGTTTCTTGTTGTCAATATACCCAGTAGTAGTGAAATTCTCATGGCACTGGCTCTGTTGGCTGTGCCAGTGGCCTACAGAAGAGGTGCATGCAGGGATTTACAAATACTATGCTCAAATATGAACCAGTTCTTTTGGTGCTTTTAAGCAATGTGACTTATCCAACCAGGGGACATAGCACTCTAAATCATTGTATGTTTGCAGTACCACGAGCCGTGCAACCTGCAGGCAATCGTTCAACCAAAAGAATCTGAAAATAGCTTCAGATACAAAAAGTATTTGAGAATTTAATATACTAATCTTTGGTGAAGTTCCTTGGATGTTTCTTACAAAACGGTCGGGTAAAATGTTACAATGGACTATAAAAAATAGAGCTGCTAAAGCCAATTAAATATATGAAATAAAAAACCTGATTGAAACAGATTTCTGAAGTTGCCCTGGCCCGATATACCAGCTGAATGTAGGGGTCCAAGTGAAATTCTGCTGATCTTTAAGTCTTTGCTTATGGCTAGCTATGCCCAGTCCCTGGGTCTGAATTCAGTCAAGCCTGAACATTAGAAATTTAGTGCTGCAATTTCCAAGTCAGATTTTTCCTTGCTTTATTTGTCACTGGAGCCATGCAAGCCAGTATGCTGCACTGTTCGGTGTAACGAGTTCCTTATGGTAATCAGGCTATGAATTTCTTGCCCCAGCCCCAGCCTGGACCAGACTCTAACACAGCCCAGCTGTAATTTCTCCTCTCTCTCTCTCTCTCTCTCTCTCTCTCTCTTCCTTTTTTTTGGATAAACTTTGGTATAGCAATTCACGATGGGATATTCCCTCACACTCTCTCTTCATGCTTAATTGACAATGCTAGAAAAATGCTACAAGGACGGACTGGATTTTTCCTTAAAACATTCCCCTTTTTTGTGCTGTTGATGCTATGTATCCGTCTCAAGGGAAGAGACTTGTCAAATTCTTCCTACCTTTCAACAGCAAGACTTCCCAGTAGTTTGACTCTTGGACCACAGTCATGTTTCCCCCAGCTCTTTCAAGATGCGTGAAGCATCTGCTCGATGGACACTTTTGGATGCCCACTTGGTGCTCCTCCAAGTGGGTTTCCTCCCCTCCGCTCTCCCACCATCCCAGCAACCGAAACAGCCCAGCACAGTGGCGGGACTGCCGTAAAGCAGCAGCCACCAGGACGGGTGCCCTGAAAGCTTTGGGCTAATTAGTCTCACAGTACTTTTGTGCCATCTCTGTAGCAGTCTGCAGCACTGCATCGATCTCCGGAGCTGATGCGGGGAGAAGCTGCTGTCATTACGATGCTCGCTCAAGCCTGACAAACTAATTGCCTCGCACTCGCTGACTGTTTTCTCTCCGACAGCCAGGTTGGGGGAGGCTGGGCTGGATTTAGTTGTCTCTTGTCTTCGCGGCAGGGCTAACCGTTTTAGCCTTTTCATGTAGCGACGATGCTCCTGGTGCGGTGTCTGAAATAGCAGGATGGAGGAGGAGGAGGGCTGTGCAGGCATTTGCAGAACACACAAAACAACCTTTAAACAAAGGCACATGCAGATCCTTCAATGATGTGGAGAAGGGAGCCAAGCAAAAATGAACCCCTTGCTTGGATTATTAATATTCATTAACTTTCTGAGTACAAGCTGCTTGTGACTGTGACTTCATGCTGCTGAAGTGCTGCGGTTTCTTGTTCATTTTAATATGACTTCTGGATTTTGCTGTGTTTAATCATCTGTAGCAATGCTTAGCAGCCCAGGTGAAATGGGGGCCCATCAGGGAGGGCAGGTGGGAGAGGATGTGTCTTCAGAGCAAGGATGGGTTTTCCCTTGATGTTATTCATAGTGTTTTTGTAGAAAATACGATCTCAAAAAGGGATGGAGGTGTTTGCCAAAGATTGCACCGCAGGCTAGAGGCAGAACTGGGAATTAAATTCTACATCCCCTGACCAGGGCCCATATACTTTATATTGCCTTCCACTTGCACCAGTGAAATGCAAACCACACACTTAACACTTCACAAAAAAATGGAACTAGTGCCTGCCTACAGTCGTTTTGCCTTGAATGAGATACAAATCACAGGAGCAAGCTGCAAAGGAAGTTTCAGTGGTCGTTAAAAAAATGGCTGAAGATGAGCATGGAAAGAAGCCTTTGTTGCGGTTGGATGCTTTTATCTCTGGCTGAGCTCTGGGCAGATCTGTGGCTCTGCAGGGAACCCACAGGGCTACAGAACCCCTTCACTCCATCACCAAGAGGGGGTCCACTCGATGCCCGGGGGCTGGAATGGCAGGAGAGAACACCTCTGGGAGCGGGAAACAGAGATGAAAAGCATATTGAGGCCCTGTAAAGCAACTAGGGTGGACGTGCAGGGGTCCAGATTCACCAAGGTCTTCTATGTTGGTTGGCCAACAAGGGCTGGGGTCGGTAAGGGCAAAAAGAAGTTCTGACTCGACCATTCCTAACAAGCACTTTCCAGCCATCCCGGAGGGGAGCAGCTGGAAACATCCCCTGTTTTTTGCTGTTGCCTCTGCGTTTTAGCAACCGGTGGGTGGGCTAGCAGAGTTGAGGAACCACAGATGAGCTGTTGCCAAAGAGTTGGAGTCTTTCATGTAATTTTTGCTTCATTTGTGCTGCCTTGAAATATCTTTGCTGAAGATTGTTTTCAGATACCTCTGAAAGCTACTTGCTGATGGGAAAGTCTTACAGGCTCCCCTAGCTCTTACCTCTATGGGCAATTTTGCTGAGGATTTTGAAAAACCTTTGTCATGTTTTATTCTTGGAGGTGATATGGAATGTGATCCAAGGTTTGCATCTGCTTGGGCCAGCATTGCATTTCCCCCAAAGCTTCCATCTCAGCTTCTGGAAGGACTCTTAGAGCTCAAGAAGGGAAAAAGTCTGATAAATGTCAGTACTTAAAGCTATCCGAAACTTGTCATGGAAAAGAGGATGTTGAAAAGTACGTCTATCCAGTGCTAGAAGTGACATTTCTTCATCCTTAAACACTAGCACTCTGTCAGGCCACGAGGCGTGCTTGCTGACAAGGTTGTTATTTTCTTACCATAGCTTTTGGTGCATGTGTATTACAGGAGCAGCACGGCCTTTGAGAGGAGCAAAACAGACGTGTTCCGAGTAAAAACCAACAACGTCGGACAAATAAAGAAAATAAGGTACCCCTACAATGTTACTACCACGGTACCTGCTCCGCGAGCTGCTAATCAAATGACAGGCTTAGAGGCTTTAGCGTTGCCATGTTTTATTCATTATTTGTTAATGTGCTCTTATCAAGGTGAAGTTAAGGGGTGGTAAAAGCTTGTTTACTGCCTAAGATTTTAACTGAAGCGTGAAATCACCTACGGTATTACTTATAACTATCCACGCTCACCACCAAGAATTGTATTTCTGTCATATGCAATCACAGAGGAAGGCATTTAGGACTGTTTTTATGTCCTGACGGTGGTAAATGGGGTTCGCTATCCTCTTTTGCTAAATTAGTGTAATGTAAATGATCATTATTATGTTTAACCATCTGACTTATCTACATAAAATTAAAAATTAGTAAGTAATACAAAGAAAGCTGGGAAAATGGGAAGAGGCGGATAAAACAAAGTAAGAAGAGAAAAGAGCAGAAGGGTTACAGGCTGGGAGGAGAGTCACTTATGTTTTAGGTATGCAGTGCAAGGTGAACGAATGCATATGTTGAATGAACATGCAGGTGTGCGTATGTTTGAGTGCGTCCCCTTGCAGACGATAGCCCACATATGCACCAATGATATCTACACACAAATATATATGGAAGGTTATTTACAAAATACCTTATAAATGCCTGTAAGTCCTAGGAAACACTTTGGATAGACAAGTATAAGTAGGCACTTTGTGTATAGTTGCTCTAGCCTTGCCTAATATAAAATATTCCACAAAATTACAGTACTAGAGGCTAGTCTTAATCAAAATACTAAATCCAAGGTTGTTCTTCCTCTAGGATTGAGCACGACAACACTGGACTGAACGCGGGCTGGTTCCTCGACCGCGTGATCGTGACCGACATGAACAGACCTCACCTCCGGTTTTACTTCCCCTGCAACAACTGGCTGAGCAAGGAGGACGGGGATGGACTGTACGTCAGAGACCTCATTGGCAGCCTGAATCCCATGGATGTGCCTAAAAGTAAGGGTTTTCCAAACAGCACAGCTTTCTGGTGCCTTGTTGGAAAGGACAGGGTTGCTTTCAGATTACTTCAGCCATAAGTAAGATTACGTTTCAGCAAAAGTAATCGCGTACTCTACGCTAATTTGAGTGTTCTTTGAGTCAGTGGAGAGAGAAATAGGAAGATGCAAGGTGCCTCCAGAGGGTAATTCCTTCTCCCAATATTAGACCTGACACCTTAGGGTGGGATAAATCACTATTCGGAGAAGCTCCACTTGTTGGTTGAGTACTGAAGGATCCGTGATGACTACTTTAAATTAGGTTAAATGGCTACATGTAGATGAGAGGCATCCTACCCTGGAAGATGTAGCCGGTATTGTTGTGCGCTACCAGAAGAGGCGGTGTGGTTGCAGTCCCGTGAATAGAGTTAAGTGTTTCCAGGCTCTGGCGATGACCTGCAGGAAATGTCCATAAACAAGCCAACCCTCCTGCTGTAATTCTACGCCCTTTACTGTATGCGTATGATATCCATATTGAACTGGTGCCTATTTTTCAGAGTGGTTTTAAGCTAATGATGTTGAAATGGAGCCAGGACAGCTTGCAAACCAGACATGTACTCCCAAATTGATATCAGTGTGTAGGCCATGTGGTGATGTATAGTGCATGTAACGTGAGTGGGAAGATGATCGAGATGTGAAAGTGGAGCCAGCAAACCAGCCTCAGGTGGTATGTCAGCAGTTTATCTGCAAGTGCTAATGAGGAAACCGAGTTGTGTTTTCTTGATGACCTCACCAATGCACCGCTCCTTTTTGGGAGCTTAATTTTGGGCATGGAAAGTGAAGTACACCCACCGCTAGCCACAGGTCTGAGGGAAAGGAGAGCTACAGTTTGGTGCACAAGAGGGGAAACTTGTGTTTTTGCTAGTCTCACATCTTTTTGAGAATAAGTAGTAGATTTCTTGCACTAGCATTGTTGACATGACCACTTAGGAGCGTTTTTTTGGTAAAAACAGTTTATTGCCAGCCTTAATACAGTGCTTTGAGCATTACAAGGGCAAATACAGCGCTTTGAGCATTACAAGGGCAAATACAGCGCTTTGAGCATTACAAGGGCAAATACAGTGCTTTGAGCTCTAGAAGGTCAAAGTATTTTTATTTTTATTGAGATCCTGTTTGAGGTTAACAGTGAAACAATATACCATGACACTGTTTGTTCCTGAATTGTTAAATAATTTTGCTCTATTAAGATACGACCTCCTAAACCAGTTCTAGTATGTTGACGATACAAGTATTAAAGGATACTGCATGTGAGTTAGCATGCACAAATAATATCCATTGACAAGCAATATATGTGGGAGCATTTTATAAATGCAGACCTCTCCAGGGTGGCTGCCACAGGGGAATGAGATAACGTCTGGAGATACTCTGCCAAAAACCCACCCAGTTACTGCTGGGGCTGTGTGTGCCAAAGTCCTTTGCTGCTCTTTCATCCGTTCAGTTTGTGAAATGGAAGGGTTAAGGACACTCAAGGGGGCAGGAGGGGTCTGGAGAAGGTAGTGGATGAGTCAAAGCAATACACAATTAACGAGAAGTTCCCTCGAGGAGAAAGTCAACCATTCAATCTTAATACATCTTTAAATGACACAACAGTTTATCTGAATTTATTATTGCTCCTGCCTGGGAGAGCTGATTCAAAGGAATGCATGTGATTTCCTCCATCCTGTTCAACACCTGTCTCTCAGCAGGAAAAGATTTGTGGGCTAAAGCCTCAACTGGTAAAAATCAGTACGGCTCTAACGAAAGTGCTGGAGTAACTTTGCATTTCACCAGCCGAAAAGCTAGTCCTGAGTGCTCGGTCCTCTGGAGAAGTGGTTTTGGGTTATAGAGCAACTGCTCACTATGTGCTTGGTCCAGGACAGATACAAATAAGATTGTCTCCTGCCTTAAGAGTATGAAAGAAGAGATTTAAACGGGCATTTGTCAGAAATGTATCTGTTTTCATCCCCTTTATCAGATAGAAAAGCCCACTTTTGAGTGGCACAGGCTGGATGCTCTGCGGCTGTCTGTATAAATGCAGGGAGCTGGGCTGGGGCCAGAAGCACGGGTGAAGGGTTGGATGTCTTCCAGGTGGCAGGTCTGAATCTGTAAGAGGAGAGGGTTAGCTCAAGCTATCTCAGGTTGCAGTTCCCCTTGAACCATAATTAATGAGAGATAAACATTCCCAGGCTGCTGAGGTGAACTGTCAACTGCAAATGTAAATTTACCTGAATTCATTTGGCTCCTTCTGGATCCGTAAAGGTCTGAAACAAGATTGTGGTATGATTTTCTTTGTACGTAGGAGTTATTTGCCCTAAATTGGTTGTGTTGTTTGTTTTTTTTTTTTCTTTCAAATGGATTAAACAGTGGTGTTTACTCTTTGAGTATTAATATTTTCTAGGCTACTAGACAAATGAATAGTTATGTGGTTTGGTAATTTTATGTGCCTGTAAAGAAAGATTAGTTACTCCCTCTTAAGTCCCTGTTCCCATTAGCAGTGCTCAGTGCCATACTCTTCTCCTTTTTGGTCATGTCTCTTCAATCACTGTTCCCCTTTTTTCTTTAGTTCTTCTTTGTAAACCACCACAGCGCTGTTGTTACAGACCTTAGTCTCGTGCTTTGCTTTCACGCTCCATTTGGTGCCACATTCTGGTACGTTTTCGGAGATAGCCAAACAAGTTTCCTTCACGTTCCCTCTCCTGCAATATCTTCAGCTTTTGATCTTCTCCTGGAGAGCTTTCTCATCTTTGTCATGAGGATTTACCTTCCTCTCTTGAACTGGAGGTCGCTGCTGGGACGTGCATCTTCTCTGTGATTTGCATGGGATGTGGACTGGAGAAAAATTAAATGATTTTTTTGTCATATTTTTACTTTGTTGAAGATCTGTAGAGGCATTTGAAGGGGATTGTTGCTGCTTGGATCAAAACCTACCAAGCTATGGGGAGACTCAGCCTCTTGGTGAGGAGCACAGGCCAGCCAGAGAACCCCTGCAGGGCTGTGAGCTCTGAAGAATTTAAAGGAAAAAAACAGAGGCTTTATTAAAAAATTCAGAAAAGAGTATATTCCAAAAAATAGTTAACACATAATTGAAAAATTGGACACACACACACACACACAAAACAAAAGTAGAGTTCTTTTCATCATCCAAATAGAGTTACTGAGGATGGCAGGAATACTTAGTGATTGCAGACACCTGAGTGATTGCATTTACTTATCTGAATAAAATGGCTCCTGTCAGGTTCCCTGTTGAATGCCACACATTTCTCAAGGAGAACAGGTTACATCTTAAGTGTTCCTGCTTGAATGATTCTCTGTTCCCTGTATTCATGTCTATGGCTTCATGTGCCCATCGCCCTTTGACACAGATTCTTATTTACTCAGCAGCTGCTATTGGCAGCCTGGATTAATTTACATTACAGGTATTAATTACAAGGAAGGGTTATTGTTCGGCCTTATGCTGCTTCGCTTGCGTTTATGAAGCCTTAGGATTGTATGACTGTGGTTGAGCCTTTATGCAAGGGATCAGCTCAAAGCTAAAGTCAGGAGATGGTTTTCCTTTGAATGTTGCGGGTTTTGGATCACTCTGGGGGTGTCTGATGTCCTACCAAAGCAGTGGGGGAGCAGAACACTCATAATAGCTTGTAGCTGCGCTAATAAGAACTAGTGACCCAACAGAAATGCAAAAGCAAATGAAGTTTGGGAGCCAGTTTCCCGCCTGTTGTTTGATATCTGCAGACTTGTCATGAATCACTCGTGCCACTCTGTGGACAGACCCTTGTGTCTCCCACCCCGTGGTGACTCTCATTTGGTTGGATTTCACCCTGCTTTCCCTGGCAGTTTGAAGCCCCAGAGCTCCTCTGCAACCCTAGTCTGAGCCTAGTACATGGCATGAGTGCCGTGGTGGTTACCCCACTGGGGTGAAAGATATCCCTTGGAGCCGGACACAGCACTGCCATGCTGTAGGTGGAACATCAGGGCCGTGTCTTTCTCCATCCCTGTGTGTGTGGTGGGTACAGCTTTTATCACCCAGTGGTAAAGCAGGGAGTCACAGAATCACGGAATGACAGGGGTTGGAAGGGACCTCTGGAGATCATCTAGTCCAACCCCCCCGCCAGAGCAGGGTCACTTAGAGCAGATTGCACAGGAAATGTGTCCAGGACAGTTTTGAATATCTGCAGAGAAGACGACTCCACAACCTCTCTGGGCAGCCTGTTCCAGTGCTCTGCCACATTCACAGTAAAGAAGTTCCTCCTCATGTTTAGGTGGAACTTCCTATGACCCAGTTTATGCCTGTTACCTCTCATCCTGTCACTGGGCACCACTGAAAAAAGACTGGCCCCATCCTCCTGGCACCCACCCCTGCAGTATTGATAAGATCCCCCCTCAGTCTTCTCTTCTCCAGACTAAGAAGACCCAAGTCCCTCAGCCTTTCCTCTTAAGAGAGATGTTCCAATCCCCTCATCATCTTCACAGCCCTTTGCTGTACCCTCTCCAGCAGTTCCCTGTCCTCCTTGAACCGGGAAGCCCAGAACTGGACACAGCACTCCAGACGTGGCCTCACCAGGGCAGGGTAGAGGGGGAGGGTAACCTCCCTCGCCCTGCTAGCCACACTCTCTTGATGCACCCCAGGATGCCGTTGGCCTTCTCGGCCCCAAGGGCACATTGCTGGCTCATGGCCGTCCTGTTGTCCCCCGGGACTCCCAGGTCCCTTTCCCCAGAGCTGCTCTCCAGCAGCTCAGCCCCTGACCCGTGCTGATGCCTGGGGTTACTCCTCCCCAGGTGCAGCACCCTACACTTGCCTTTGTGGAATTTCATCAGGTTCCTCTCTGCCCAACTCTCCAGCCTGTCCAGGTCACACTGAATGGCAGCGCAGCCTTCTGGTGTGTCCGCCACTCCTCCCGGTTTTGTGCCATCAGCAAACTTGCGGAGGGCACACTCTGTCCTTCGTCCAGGTCGTTGATGAATATATTGAACAGGACAGGGCCCAGTCCTGAGCCCTGGGGAACACCGCTTGTTACAGACTTGTACGCTTGTACAGTCCTGAGATTTGGTCTTCAGGTGGATTGAAGGGTGTCTCAAGATGTCATACAGGAATATTTTTGCAAGGCTACATTTTGTCCTCATTCATAAAAGAAGCTGAGGTTTGGTCAGGTTAGGTGATATGTTAATTATCCACAGGCCATCTTTTCTCCGGGGTAACAGGCTGTTATCACTATCTAGCTGGTTGAGGTTAGTCTAGGGTCTCCGTAGTGTGACCTCCAGTTTTCCTCAGAAGGAGGGAAAAAGTTAGGTTAGGTATCACCAACACATATTGACTGTTCTTGATTACGCTTGAAAACTCTCCCTAATCAAAACAATTATCTGTACTTGCTCTTTTATTGAGAGAAAGCAGGAATATTCATGGTTTAATGGGCATGGTGGTGTTAGTTGATGGTTGGACTTGATGATCTTACAGGTCTTTTCCAACCTTAGTGATTCTGTGATAATATTCATTTGCAAAGGGGGCCTTTACTCACTTGGTCCTTAAAACCATTTTCAAGAGCATAGATACCTGAAAATGAATTCAGACTTCTGTGCAATTGCAATTTATGCTAACCTGTCGAATTTTGGTCAAGTCTTGCCAACCTGCCTGTTGCAAACGAGGTTCAGAGCCAAGGACTGATTTCCAGCTGGCTCTTCAACCATCAGCACCCTGAAATTGTTTAAGATAGGATACGATGGGCTATAAATGTGCATGCGACAGCAGCTCATGTCAAATTCGTTCAAGGCTGCATATTTACAGTAGGACAGAACTACATGTGTGACCTCAAACTGTAAAACTCCTCCATTCTGTTTTTTCTGGGTAAAGTTTAGTCTTATTTGGTCTCTTAATAATGAATGTGTTTACAACGGGTGCGTTACACAGCAGAGTTCTGAGGAGTTGGGCAGTTACAACACGTGGCACACCCAGACCTTGAGGATGGGAGCATCCAACAGTTGCATTGCCTTTATTTTTTCCATACTTGGAAATTTGTCACTGGTCATTGGTCACTTACTGTTTTTTGTTATTATTAATATTATGTCAAAAATGGATCGCAAGACCAGATCAGGTGTAGCTGTGCTGTATCTAGGGCTAAGTCCGCATGATCTTTTGCAGGCAGACATGAGTTTTCTGCCTTACTGAGACAAGAACTAGCTTTGGACTGGAAGGTCGGTGGTTCTGTCAATTTTGGCCTGATTTGGCGTTGCTATATGGTGCATATGAGAGTTTGCGTGGATACGCCCTAAGGGGTAATGGCTGTAAGGTCACACTGAGTAATTAGGAACTGGATTCCTGTAAGGGTAGATGAGTGGTGACAGTGCCCATGTGCTTGTGCATGCAGAGGATAGTCTTGCCTTTAAAAAATGAGAACAATATTTATTATAATTACAAATGAGAGAAGTTCAGCCCATCAAGTTGCAGGTCAGCCCCAATCCATTAGTCTTTCACAAGTTTCTTTGAATCATTGGTCTGTCCTCATCTGGGGCAGAGTTAATGAGATCACCTGAGGAGACTTGGACAGTTTGTGTTCATGGTGGGTCAGAGGAGGAGACCACGGGCAGAGAGAGCCACAGAACAGCTTCCTTTGAAGGCAGGAAAGGCACTCTGTGCACGCGAAGCAGCAGCCTGTGCTGGACTTCTCTGCCTGGTGTACTTTTGAGAGCATCTGTGCGAGCACACGTAGAGTTAACATGCGGGAGATACTCTCTGAGGTTTTTAGGTCCGCTAGGACCTAAAACTCATATATTTGAGCTGGGAATGTGAGCTGTGTTATTTCTTTCCTCTGTGAAGGAGGTTTGTGTTAAGACTTCACAGTTCACTGTCCAGAGTTTTAATGTTGGCTGACTTATGAGGCACCGACCCGGCTGTGGCTTGAGGAAACACTTGGGGCAGCAGATATTGATGCACATGATTGACTTTGAGTCAGTAGCTAAATCCTTCCTCTCCCAATGGGATATGCATGTCCCTAAGGGCTGGACTCGATCCGAACTGAAGCTGTGGCCGATATTCCTCAATAACGTACTGGCGCTAGAAGCTCTGATAAGACGCAGCGTTTTGGATGCGAGGCACAGGTCGATGGTACCCTGTGGGCTTTGCAGCCTCATTTTATAAAGCGCCAGGTCCCGAGAGTGGGATTGGTCCCTCTCCTGTCTCCCCTGGGTTGTGATTCAAAAGGAGGTGTCACGTTTTGGAAACTTTCATGATCAGAAAAACTAAAAAGATTATTTCGGGGGGGGGGGGGGGGGGGATAAAATATTAATAGGTGTTACCTGCTCATCAAAGCTCATCTTTATTTACATTGGGAATTGGAAGTGTATAATCAGCACAGGAAAATACAGCTAAATATATTTATGAAACAAATATGAGTTGTTTACTTTTGAATAATGGTGAATACCCCCTGTATGAAGGACAAGGCCTTGCTGCATGCTGAGATACTCAATAAATAAGGTTTGTAGAGGGAGTAGTATCTTTTACTACCCAGTTGATAACACTGGAAAAAAACCTGTCATGCTATCTGGAACAGAGTATCTAAAAATGTCTTTTTCTTTTTTTTTTTTTTTGCCCAAAATACTTCAGTTGGTCTAATAAGGTTTTTACTCTCCCTTTGCCCATTTTATATCACCACGTCTAAAATGAGGCAGCTATGGACATTTTACTTGTAGCATATTTCTTTGCCTATTGTTTTGTCTCTAAAGATGGGTAAGGGCAATGAGAAATTGAAATGTAGAAATAAAAAGAAACACTGGTGACTTGTAAACCACAAGGAAGACAAGATGCATAGAGTTCAGAAATGGGATGGAAATAGAGATTTGTAATTCATATAATGGACCTCATGTTTCAAGAGAAAGAATTTTGGAGAGGCATGAGACATCTCTATGTGTGGCTAGTATATAAATCTGTATGTAGCCAATACAAAACAGCACAGTACGTTTGTGAGGATGGGGGATAATTTTGACCAATTATGTCTAGATATTGTAATTAATTCAACTATCAGTTTTGAAATAAAGTAACTTTATTTAAATAGATTATTTCTACAGAGCAAGACTGAAGTACAGTGATAATAATACCATTTTAAACGATACTGTAGAATTATTTCACTCTTCATTCTGAGCAGAAATGTTTTACCCAAGAGGTTATTTTCAGTGATTTCTTCAATTTTGATAATAGCAGATCTGGGGAAAGCAGGAAGTGGATATCTCTTTTGTGAAAAGTCTGCCTTTTTTTTTCATGGGCTCCCACCCTGGGGCTGAACTAATGAAAAATAACGAGAAATCTTGGAGAATCAGATGAACAAGGATTTCCGCACTGCTGTCACAAGGTGGGTTGCCCTGTGCTAAGCTCCATGCCTCTGCAACTAAACCGCTATTGTCTCTTGAGCAAGGTCTTTTAAAGCTCACTTCAAAATGTCATCATCACTTTGAAGTCACAGTAGGAACATCAGTTTAGCATATCCTACAAGCAAAGACTCCTGCATGTGGTAGATTGCCTCTCACGGGCTTTGCAGAGGGATGATCTGGGCTGAATCCTAATATATTAACTGTTTTGACGTGTAACTTTGATTTCATGTAAAAGCCACACAAAATGAGGCTGAATCGCGTGGTCTCTGGGCTGGATGGGGAGACCAAGCGGCTGAGTTCATTATAGGGGGGGCACGGGGCAGTGGTTGAGGATGATGTGATATTCCACAGAGCAAACATAATCGTTTGCTTTTCCCATGTGTTATGCCTCCTTGGGTGGCAGCAATAATACCTCTTTCTTAAGAGTACACTTTTAGAGACCTCTTCTCAGATTAATGAAATGATGATCCAGGGTGGCACCGGCCTTGCATCCCTGGTGCTGCCTCTGACAACGTGCGCCCCAAAGCCATGTAAAGGCTCTTCAGCCTTTCTCCCCCACCAACACTGTGTTTTGCCAGGGGTGCTCATGGCCAAAAGCAATGCAAAGCTCTTTCTTCATCAACATCCCCTGCGCTCCAAGTGTGCTTGTAATCTGCATTTCCAATCTGAACCCTTGGTTTAAGGAGAGCTGTTCACCACCTCTGAAGGTGCAGCTCATTAAGAAAGTAAGTTGTCAATTACTCTTGACAGAGATTAATTATTCTCAAGCTCTAAACCAACCCTTCGAATTCAACCTTTTCCTGGATGGGGGAAAAAAAATTCTTCCTTCACTGTGTGCAGTTGCTTCGTGCAAGAACAGGCCATGATTTGAGACAGAGCTAGCTCCTGGTGAACTCAGCAGGGCTCCTCCGCTTTTACAGGGGTTGCTTTAGGTTTTCATTATGTCTTGCTCTGAGTAGCTATCTCTAGGGTCCCTGCTACTGCAGTAGAGACAGATGTAATGATTAGGGCTGGGCGAGTTTTCTTCTCTGCAGTGTTTGCAGAGGCTCCAGAGACTATGTCGTGTTGTATGAAAATGCAGTAAGGCATCTCCACCAGAAGGTCAGGAGAAGCTGATCTAGGAAGGGGTGGTGTTCGCCTGGTGGGATGGGCTCTTTCCCAGGACAGGCAAGAACTAAATTCAAATGCTTGCTCTGAATCAAGCGTGTTGGGATGCCAGATCGCAGCTTTGAGCCCTAAACATAGGCTGTCTGACCTTTGAAGGTCGCTCTGACCAAGAAGTCGAGCTGTCACTGAGGAATATGCTGTCAGAAGTGGTATAAAGGAGTTTCCACTTTGGCAAGTCAGTGCTTTCCATCAAGAAGAGATTATGTCAGACATTTTCTGGTGGGCTGGAATGACTGACTCTATCTGACAGCGAGGAACCGAGGCATATGGACGTTAAACCACCTTCCCAAGTGCGTGCAAAAAGGCTGTGGCAGACTCAGGTTGAAACTGCGCCTTGCCTGCAGATCCAGCCCCCTGCCTCTCCCGTTAGCAATAGTTCTTTTCATTTTTCATGCTAACCACAAATGTATTTCTTTGCCAGCAGCAAGTCAGAGACAGGACCCGTCCCCCCCTTCTCTCTTCTGAAATCTGCCTGCTCAGTGCTGAGCAGTACAGGATGGATCTTAAACATTGCCACCCTTGGGAGCACTGTGAAAACAGAAGGATAATTGCTAAAAGTTGCCTTATGAGAAGAATCCATCGCTGCCTACGACTTAGCTCCCTGCTTTTAACCCAGCGCGTTTTGCTTCTGAAGGCTGTGACATTTCTTAGTTGTTGGATGCTGTGCTGCTGCCCTGCTCCACGGCAGGTCATGCACAAGGAGGGTAGGCAGGGATGTCTAGCAGGGAATTCACTGTGCCCTGCGGGAGGTGATAACTCTAGGTAATGAAGCAAGGTTGCCTTTTTTTCCCTGCCTAAATCTGGTGCTCCTGCTGCTACAAACTCAGCAGCTTGTGCGTAAACGCCCTATCTAATGCCCCAAATAATATTAGCTACAAGATTTCCTTAGGCAGTTCCATCCTAAGGTGTTTCAGGTGACCATGATATCAAATTGCTAAATAAATGGCATTAACAGATTAATATCACATGGTTGAGCAGTCAGCTGCAGCTTGCAGGTGGAAGGAGTTGGCTGGGATGTGTCCATGCATTTTCCATGGTTGGAGGCAGGAGAGATGCTGCACGAGAGCACCCAGGGGTGCTGGGGCTGGATAAAAAGATCCTGGGCAAGGTGTTGGGCTAGTGCTGCATGCTGGCTCCTTGCGATGGAGATGGCAGTGGGGCCAGCCTAGAAGGGATATACAGGGGGGTAGGAGTGCTGCAGCCCCATGGCCATCATTCCCTGGGAGCAGTGCTGGGAATGCCTGTGGCATCGACAGCCCTTCACCAAAATAAACCCCTTGGCTCTCAGTGGAAAGAGCCCGACTCTAGCCCACGGTGCAATATTAATCTCCCCTCTCAGCTGTTGAAAGCTGTGGCTGTGTTGATTAGTAACAGACAAGCTGCTTGACTGTCACACCTCTGCTAAATTAACGCAGTGGGGTCGTATCAGTTAGTGCCACCCCACTGCTTCCCTGAGATGGCATCCTGGCAACATCTCCGAATGCCTTCGTGGGACAGCTTTGTGTGTGTCAGCGTGTTGGATGAGAGATGTCAGGGGGAGCTGGATTGTCTCTGACAGAGCAGACACCTTGCTATAAAGAAAAGGAAAGTGCTGTAAGCATACAGGACATTTGTGTTGCAATGGGAAGAGGAAAGAAAGCAGAAAATAGTTACTGCTCTTGCTACAACATTTTTTGTGAGCTGTTCTGCTCTTGGCATCTTGCAGTTCGTGCCTCTGAAGCTGCTAATTTCGCTGTAGGAAAGCTCTCCTCCCTGTGCTGCAGCGAGCCTGCACTGCTAGGTGGAGTCTCAGCTTTTACCAGCCGCACATTAGCATTTTGCATGTTCCCAGTGCTAGGAGAAGCATTCAGTAAAAAAAATATCCAGGCAACATCTTGATCTCTGTTTTGCAGATGAACTCGGAGCCACGTATTGAGATTAAAAAAAGCCGACTGGGTATTTTTGAAAAGATGATGTTACTGTTTTAAATAATGCATGATTAAGGGCTTACAGAATAGGGAACAACATCCACCCATGCTTAAAATGAAGAGTGCTTGACTTCAGCCAGATCTCTGTCTGGCTGCAATGAAGAGCCTTTTCCTGCATGCTTCTAGCAGCTGGATCCTCGCCGTCTTTTTCAGATGTAGCATCCCTTTCTATTTAAATCTGCACATCCACCACGTAATTCTGTAAGATGTGCTGATGTATAAAGCACAGAAGGACCCCTGAGCAGAATGAAGAGCTACTCTCTGCTGCAGCTGAGTGTTGAATTGCTTAGAGGGGGAGAGAGCGCTGGCAAAAATTCAGCATGGCTCAGGACTGGTCCTGATTGCTTCCTGAAGATGCAGCAACTAAAATTGTACTGCATGCAGAGCTGAGCGGGGCGGGTATGGGGACCGGCTTGAGTGCACACAGTTTCGGAGTTGGGAACATATGAAAAAAATTAAGGGGAAAACCTGGTGAGAGCACACTAGGCATGATCCTGTGGTCCGTGAAGCACGGGTGGGCTATGACCTAAGTGAAGGACCGCTAACGCACCTGGAGTAGCTTTGCCTGCAGAAGCACATCTGCAAGGAACACGGAGAAGAGGCATGCAAGCACATACCATGCACCCCAGCCTTGCTTATATTTTAGAGGACAACATAAAATCCTCGCAGCACAGTGCCCGGTGATTGCCACCAGCCCAAAGTGATAACCCAATGCATTGCCCGTCTCCATGGGCTCAGGAATCAGCTCCGTCAATGGGATGTCCATGCTGACACCCTGACAGCAATGTCGTGTGTGTAGAGAGCCCTTGGGAGCACTCGGTGTTCTGAGCAGGTTGTCAAATGATGTCATTATATACCTTAGATTTGAAATATAATGATGTTGAAAAACCTTTCAAGGCATTGGATGTGGCAAATAATTTCACCAGGGTTTTGCTTGCTGACCAGATGTATTTCTGCAGAAGCTATACGAGGTGCCATTCCTGCCCTGGTTTTGGTCACTGCTGCTGATGGCTCTTCATTGACTTGTTCTCTACATGTCCTCTTTGGTGCTCTGCATGTGCTCAGGCATCCTTCTGGTCTATACTTCAGAGGTATAAAGCCTGATCCTACAAGGGGAATCTAACTTCAGCCACTGATGCCTGTCCTTTTGTGGATCTTTTTATCCCATCGGGCTCTTCTGGCCCCTGAAAAGTGGAGTGGAAAATTAATTAGTGATATCAGAATAAATATTCTAGAGAAGGTGCAAGGAGCAAAGCTTCTTGAAAAATGTGGTCTGTGATTAAAGATCCCAACGTACAATGGGTCACTTTTAGTTAGAGCAGCTTCGTGGCCAAATGGGAGCTGTAAATTGTGCCATCTCTATCCTTGGCTTAATGCAAATGAAATCCTTTGGTGTTGGCATATCTCTAGCAGGTTGTTACAGCTCTATGAACTGAAGTTAAAGAGAAATGTTAAGGCATTTTTTCCCTTGTCTGAATCTGGCTCTGCCCTCTTCTTTCTTGTTATTTAGTATTTATTGCATTTTTATCATTATTATTTTATTTGTAATGGCATGTTTTGTGATGGGGCGCCAAGAATGTCAGCTCGATTTTTAGCCTTTTCAGAGCACATTCATTAAACCGTGACAGGTGATTTTCCCTTCTGTTTGGGCTCTGCCCTTGTACTCCTCACCCTGGGAGCTGAGCGCATCTTTATAATTCAGGGCATGGTCCATACTCTTGCTTCTCATACGCTTGCTCTCACATCCTCTGCCTCAGCGGGAGCACATGCACTGAAGTGTCTGCTGTCTTTGAGAATAATTTTTAATATACGCTGATTATGGTGGAGGAGACAGGTGACCTGCTCTGGGAGTGGTAACCCGGGGTTTGTGATGGTCCCTAGCTCCTGAGGGAATTAATTTCTGGTGTTGGCTGAGAAGCCCAGACAAGCTTCTCTCCTAACTTTGCACCTTCCAAAGGGAAAAAGTTGCTGGATGCCAAGTGCCCACCAAAGCCGTTCCATCACTCCCCTCCTTAGCTGGGCAGCGGAGAGAAAATATAACAAAAGGCTTGTGGGTCGAGATAAGGACAGAGAGATCACTCGGCAATTACCATCACGGGCAAAACAGACTCGACTTGGGGAAAATTAAATTAAATTTATTGCCAATCAAATCAGAGTAGGATAATGAGAAATAAAACAAAATCTTAAACCACCTTCCCCCCAGCCCTCCCATCTTTCCAGGCTTAACTTTACTCCCGAATTCTCTACCTTCTCCCCAGCGGCACAGAGGGACGGGGAATGGGGATTGCATCAGTTCATCACACGTTGCCTCTGCCGCTCCTTGCTCCTCAGGGGGAGAACTCCTCATGCTCTTCCCCTGCTCCAGGGAGACTGTCTCCCTCCCATGGGAGACAGTCCTCCATAAACTTCTCCAACATGGGTCCTTCCCACAGGCTGCAGTTCTTCACTAACTGCTCCAGCGTGGGGTCCCTCCCATGGGAGACAGTCCTCCACAAACTTCTCCTACGTAAGTCCTTCCCATGGGCTGCAGTACTTCACAAAGTGCTCCAGCATGGGTCCCTTCCACGGGGCGCAGTCCTTCAGGAACAGACTGCTCCAGCGTGGGTCCCCTGCGGGGTCACCAATCCTGCCAGCAAACCTGCTCCAGCGTGGGCTCCTCTCTCCACAGGGCCACAGGTCCTGCCAGAAGCATGCTCCACCGTGAGCTTCCCACAGGATCAGAGCCTCCTTCGGGCATCCACCTGCTCCAGCGTGGGATCCTCCATGGGCTGCAGGTGGATATCTGCTCCCCTGTGGACCTCCATGGGCTGCAGGGCACAGCCTGCCTCACCATGGTCTTCACCACAGGCTGCTGGGGAATCTGCTCCGGCGCCTGGAGCACCTCCTTCCCCTCCTTCTTCACTGACCTTGGTGTCTGCAGGGTTGTTTCTCTCACGTATTCTCACTCCTCTCTTCTCCAGCTGCCGTTGCGCAGTTGTTTTTCCCCTTTCTTAAATATGTTATCACAGAGGCGCTACCGCCGTCGCTGATGGGCTCGGCCTTGGCCAGCGGCGGGTCTGTCTTGGAGCCGGCTGGCAATGGCGTTATTGGACACAGGGGAAGCTTCTAGCAGCTTCTCACAGAAGCCACCCCTGTAGTCCCCCCACCCCACTACCAAAACCTTGCCACACAAACCCAAAGCAGTGGTTCAGCATCGATCGTGGTGCAAAAAGTTTTATTTTTGCAAGGGAGATATGTGTGATGTGGCCTGTGCATTTGTCCCTTTTGCAGAAGCAGCATGCCCAGGGCTCAGTAATACAGGGTATAACAGATACTTTGTTGAGGGCATATATGATGTCATGTGCTGTTCAGTAGTAGATTTTGCATTAATCTTTATCAGTTTTGTCTTGTATCTTGCTGCCTGTCTCCAGCGCTGGTTCTGCACAGAGGATATGGCACTAGACCTCTGTCACGGTTGAGTTTGCTTGCAGGAACAATGTAGTCAGGTAGACTTTGGTGGTAGATTTTGAAAGGTGCTCATGTTTGCCCCAAGTATAGTCATGCTGAAGGCCATGGCAGTTTTCTCATTGGTGTCGGAAGAAGCTGAGCTCACCCTTGCTGACCTTTGGAGCCAAATTAGACCCATCCTGTTCCCTCTGAAGAACTTGCTTCTCAAACTCACTGACATGGCATGTGTGAAATGTTCGTGGTGTGGCTCACCTACATGATTTTTGCATTTCTTGGTGCCACACATGATGTAGCTTCATAGTGTCACAGCTCCTGGGCTTTACTCCTGTTTCTTCATTAAATGGAAAGGACTGGCTTATTTTTTTTTTAAACTGGGCAGAGTAGTAGGGTAATCACCTTCAAATTTTAGTGCTCGTGCAGTGTGACTGACCTTTCCTCAAAATACTTGTTGTTACCAGACAGGCTTAATATAAGCTAAGCTGCAAAAATAGCTCTAGGATAGCATTCAGAGCAGAGGGGTCAGGTCTGAGCTTGGGCAGATGGCTGGCTCTGTAACTCATTGACATTTTGAAAAAGCGAGGCTGGTGCGTAGGTCCGAGTTCATTTAATGGCCATGTATCAACATCAAAATTTGCACCATCTTGTCATCCATTTCAACTTTCAACGTCAAGGCCAGGAACTGAGTGATCCGTTCCTCTTGCCCTGGGCGGTGAATACGCGGTGTCAGAGCTCCGCCTATGGATTTTATTCCTCTTACGGAGGAGAGGGTGAGTGTACCAGGACCCATGGTTCAGACATGCTTTCAAGATAGCACCAGCACAGCCTGAACGGGTTTGTACTATTATGTTTTGTATCAAACCATAGAGTTATTAATGTATTGGGATTTCTGCCTCTCTCCTTGCAGTCAACAAATACGTGGTCCGAGTTTTTACTGGTGAAGTCAGCGGCAGTGGAACAGATGCGGATGTCTTCATTAATATCTTCGGTGAGAAAGGAGACACAGGTATTCAAATGCAAATAATTTCCTAAAATATTTCTTCCCGCTCTGCAGACCTGTGATCTGAACAACACGCAGCAGCAATCTGGCAAACGCAGAATAATTTGGCTGAGTGAAAGGCACAACAAATGGTGTTGTTAGCTCTGGGGTTTCTCACATCCGCAGCTTCTGGAAGCTGCGTCTGCAGAGCAGCAGTCATAGCTGGGCTGTGAGCATGACTGAAGTTACCTATCACCAAAAAACTCAAACCCTGGGAAAATGCAGCATAAACCACCAGCATAAACCAGTGCAATAAGTGCTAGACTGCCAAGGGATCCAACACCAATGTGTATTTTCAGTGCGTGCAGTGAGAGCTGCATGTCCCGTCTTTCTGTGGCCCTGGATGGATAATGTTGTCCTTTCGGTGTGGCACAGATTGAGGCTGAGCCTGCCTGGCCATTTAGAAAAATAATCTAACCAAGGTTTATTTTAGCTGCCTTTAAATTAATGGTAGTAGCTTTTTTTTTTTTTTTTAAACGTAGATTGTACTACAGCAGTGGTCTAGGAACTTGAATTTAATATTTAAAAAATATTTTTAACTGAATAATACTAAAAGATGTGCCCAGACCAAACTCTCTGGGTCACGCCATGGACAAGAGTGGGCGGAAATTCCTGGAGACCCAGCTAGCAAATATTTTCTCTCTTCTATACTGCACCTATCCTGTCAAATTCAAGAAAAAATGACATGATGTCAGCCGAGTGTCCTTGAACAGATTATGAAACCTAGTGGATAGGTCTCATCCTTGATTAATTCTCCAGACTTTTACAAGGAGATTCATCTAATCTCACTGGAGACGTCTGAAAGTGGGAGTCTAAATCTAAGCTGGTTGTCCACGCACTCTGTCGTATCTACACAGAGAAATAACACCTCTAGAAAATGATTCACCCCCTTCTAAGGTAAGTGGGATGAATTGCCTTCCGACACCTTTCCCTGCACTGGTGCCTGGGGTGGGTTCAATCCCACTCGCAGCATCGCTCGCACAGGAACAGCGTTGGTTGGAACCGGGGTCAGCGTTTTAATACTTTTCATAAAGGCAAGCTCCTGTGAGATCAGGAAAAGCCAATAGCCCTGGTTGGGTCCTAATTTGAAAATAAATCCTTCCTGTCTGATGCAGCAAAGAATCCTGTGTCCTGAAATGTCAAAATGTGCAGCTTGTAACCAAAGCCTTTTTTAAAGAGTTTGGAGATTTTTAAAAGACATTAAAAATAAAAGGGAAATGTGGTGGTATGAAAAAAAGATGCAAGAGCCATCTGGATATATATTTCTGAAAATTCCGAGAGCTGTGACATTAAAGTGAAAATCCTGGTCTTTTGTGTGCTCAAAAAAAGGTACCTTTTTTATTAGAATATAAAGTCCTCTGCCTTTACCTTGAATCCCGGTTGCGGAGAGCTGGTACCTGGAGAATATTTGATTCAGTCGGTGGTGATATTCCTAAATTTTTCTTCACTTACAAACATGCGTGTGCCAGTAACCCTTTCCTCCTTGTTTTTTCTCTATTTATTTTTTCTCAGGTGTGAGGAAACTGGATAATGACAAAGACAACTTTGAAAAGGGAGCGGAGGACAAGTTCACACTCGATGCTCCGAATTTGGGAAGGTTAAGGAAAATTAATATCGGTCATAATAACAAGGGTGGCTCTGCTGGCTGGTTCCTCGCAAAGGTTAGTAGCTCCTGAGATGTTTAACATGAGCGTGTTGTGGGATCAAAACGTCTCACTTACTTACCCTCTCGGTGGTCCGGTGCCAAGAAATGCAAGGGCGTTTGCTGGCGGTACAGGTTCCTGGGTACTGAGAAAGGTACAAATCAAATTTTCACCTTTCCAGAAGTATCCTTTCCAGCACTTGCTTATTCTGCAGAGCAAAGGGGGGCTGATGAAGCGCTGGCAGCAGCCTGGTGCATGCCAACGTGGTGCATCTAAATCAGCTGCAGCAGATTCAGATTGGGTAGTTAGAAAATGAGGGACATTCTGGGTTTAGGTAAATTGTCTAGCATCTCAGGGGCCTTTGTGGCAGTGAGAAAATCCAGTTGTTAAGACCTGAATTTGCCTGCTTTAAGAGTATTTCTCCTGTCTCAATTCCCTGCAGTTTCTTTGACAGATGAGGAGGAATTCTCCAAGCTGGGGCCTCCAAGCCCCCCTCACTCTGTTGACTTAACTCATTACCGAGACGGTAAAGGTACCAGAGTCTAAGAAGTACCTGTCGAGTCTGTTCACACTGGAAATTTGCAAAGACTTATAGCTCGGCCAAATTTAAGTGATTTATCATTGGCACAGCAAAAAAGATATACCTGCCACAAAGATCCTTTTCTTCCGCTCCTGCTTTCCTCCTCATTTTAATCTCCTGCTCTAAGGCGTGAAGGTATTGCAGCTTTTAGTGAAATGGTTGAAGGAATATTTTAAAAGCAGAAATCTATGACTCTTTCCTCTAATCTGATTTTCTTTCCTCTGCTGGTGTAGTTTAACACAGCTGCCTTTAATCCAGTGAAGATCTGACCCCAAATTTGTAAATCCTAGATAACAGGGTGGTTTGTTGTATCACAAATGCAAATATTAGCACATGCTTTTCCACCATCACCATATGCTGCACTAGAAGTTATTGTGTTGGTTGTCCGTGAAAAATACAGAAGATAAAAAATAGAGCTGTTGTGCTCCCTGTAATAAATAGTGTGTGTGTATGGGGGGACCCACAGAAAAGGAACCTCATTCTCATGTTACAGATGAAGTCTGCATGACATAATTTTTGATGTTGGTTAGGTGGCTTAAGTCCCAAAGCCCAAAGCAGTGACTAGTTGCATCCAACATGCTAATCCTATGTTTTGCCACAGGAACGGCTGAGATGTTTGTGATTAAGTAAAAGGCAACTTTTGCCTTGCAAGTTCAGCTGGAAGCTTGGAGGAATGAACTAAAACATAGCCCCGTTATCTTCTACTGTTGGTAGATGTTTTTCTCTAATTTGCTCCAATATTTGGGGACTCTAGCGTCATCACTCCTGGATGAACTTGCTAAGCATCACTAGAAGTTCTTCTTGTGTTTCCTGGGTTTTCAGTGTGGCTTATACTCAGAGCTGGTTTTTCACCTTCAAATATATGAATAAAGATATTAACAGGAACCCAAAGAGGATCAGGTGGTAGATGGGAATCTGAGTGTTGATATTTCTCCTGAACCTCGTATCTTTCAGTCTCTAACACTCCAGCACAGCACTGCTCTCTCATGCTGACAATCCCAGCCCTGGCAGACACTGCTGTCCATGTCTACTGAGATACAAGAAGTATCTGTAGTGCTACAGGTAATAGCACAGTGTGGAATGAGTGACAGGAGAGGAAGCTCTGGTTCCCAAAGAATGGTCTCACAAATCTATCAGAAAGGAGAGATTTCAGATTTTCCCTGTTTGCTGTTATGGCAGAGAAAAGTGGCAATGACTTTCTATCCCTAACAGTCAATTTTCTTTCTCTGAGATATAAGCCACGCAGGTGAGGAGAGATTTTGGTTTCTTCTTTGCTGGCTGAAAATCTTCAGTACTCTTAATGGCTTGTTTAAAATACTGCAGTAACTCTATGGCAAGCTTCAGAAACCCAGAAGAAGGTGTTGGTAAGAAATGCCTCAGCAGGAGGTACAAGGAACTTCAAGTGGGTAACACTGGCTTAAAGGGGAAGATTCTTCCCTGGCTTGTGTCAGTAGAGTGTGTCTCTAGAGTAGGGCCAAGAGCCAAATGCTTCCAAATTAGAAACTACTCCTACCACAGGGTTTCATGGTTGTCTGCAATGGCTACTCCATCCTGGAGTAGTAACTGAGTAGGGTGAACACAATATTACTGGGTCACACAAGCTGATCCGACAGTCTTGATTTGTCCTAAAATTCCTTGGTATTATTTTATAACAAGGCTCTAAAACCGAGAGAGAAAGAAGACAGTCTGTTCCAAAAGCAGAACAAAGAGCTGCCGTTCAGCTGATGGAGAAGACTAGCCAGCAAACGGGCTCTGGAGAGAAGGAAGAGAGGCCAGCCAGCTGGTCTTGCTAGCAGAGACATCTGGTCTCGTACATTGCAAGAGATGCAGATTGTGTTCACTGGATAAAAAAAGAAAAGAAAAAAGCCTGGTTTTTTTACTTGCTGATTGTCTGAAATTCTATCAGTACTAATTAGGGAGCGGAGGGGGATCTGCGTGAGTACTGAATGTATTAAGTATCAGGTGAGAGCATGTACACTAAGTTTCTGCTCTTCTGTCACCCGCTCGTGTAACACCTTTGTTTTTTCCACATTACTTTGCAAAGCACTGTTTCTTTCCTCTTAGGTGATCATTGAAGACATTGGCAATAAATGTGTGTACCAATTCCCGGTTGGACGCTGGTTTGCTTTAGATGAAGATGATGGAAAAATCCAGAGGGACATTCTTGTTGGGGGCACTGAAGCCACAGGTAAAGTCATGGGCTGAATCCATGGTGAGAAATGCGAAGATACAAAGGCCTAATTAATGCTACTAGCCATGTTTTCTTTAGAAGATTGAATGCCTTACGCTTAGGGAGACCTGCAGTGGAACATCTGCTCGTGCCAGGCTGTTTTGTGCGAGGGTCCCTGAACTACGACCACATTTCTCACCTCCGCATCTCACTGCTGAAGCTGTGCAGGACCTACACGCTGATTTATCACCTGATGCACCTAGATAAGGGGCTGATGGGCAAAGGATGAAAGGTCTGGCTTGTACTTTAGCAAGTTGCTCACCAGCTTTCAGAAAGTGGATTGCTATTTCCACAGGCACCAATGTGCCACACAGTAGTGCATATTGTACTTCAGGTTCTTGGCTGGGGAACTACACATCCTTTTACAAAAAAAGAATGGCAGTGCTGAGCCCTAAAACTGGCTTTTTGATTATCCAACGTGGTTAGAGCAGAGACAACCAAAAGTTATGTCTCTGTTAAAAGAAACCTGGTTGTAAAGTCAATAAAGCAAATTGCTAAGAGGCAGAAGATTATTTGGATAGCATTCTGCCTGTATTTATTCATTAGCGTAAAGGTAAACACTTTGACTATTCACATAACATCTGTTCTTTACTTCATTGCATGGTCTTCAACATCTGCAGTCCTTATATTCCGCCCACACGTGCAGAAGGAAAATGGTCTGGGTGCAGAGTCCTGACTGCAGGCTGCATGTTGGGAAAAATCAGGGGAAGACAGGGAGAAAAATCTGAAAAATGCAATTAATTTGCTAAAAGCTTCCCTTGTTCCTTTACCATTCATGACTGTGCATTTTTTTTCCTGCTCTTGTGAGTCTTGTTGAAGATATATGCACAGTAAAACATGCTTGAATACATTTTTTAATGTAAACTTTAAAGAAAGAGAGGATTGTTTAGAAAAGAGTGAGTTCTGATGTTTCTACTTTGTCCAAAGTCCCTATTGAAATTTCTGGGTGATTTAAGCAAAGGAAGAACTTAGCTTGGACCTCAACTATTTTATACATGCTCCCTAAGACACTGTTATATTTACAGAGGTGTCTCCTTATTCAATACCATGACACAGCCCTAAGACATGGCTGTCAATGAGCCTTCTGAGAAGTAAGGCTTGTAGGAAGAAGTGTTATCTTTCTTAGACCAAAAGTTAGAGCTAGAAAAAACCAAGTGAACCTTTATGCATATAGACTTCTTTTCAGAAATATTTTTCTTT
This sequence comes from Gavia stellata, assembly GCF_030936135.1. Lineage (NCBI taxonomy): Eukaryota > Metazoa > Chordata > Aves > Gaviiformes > Gaviidae > Gavia > Gavia stellata. The sequence goes on from NC_082637.1 coordinate 4,725,420, forward strand.
CTTCCAGCTGGGCTAATACCTCTCCCAAGCCTTGTTTTGCTGAGATCTTTAGGCTCTCAGAGTGGCAGTGAGGGTCCTTCTGGCTTCAGCAGCATCAGAGGCTGCTGACCCCATGTTTTCAGAGTTTTGTGATGCTGCAGATCTTGCCACTGCTGTTTAAAGCAACACCCCTCCATCCTCTCAGCATCCTCTGACATGCCTGGTGCTTGGCACCTCTCAAAATCAAGCGATTTACTTAGTTGCCGATTCAATCTTTTGCTTTTCTTCACCTAATCATCACCACATGGTGATAAAAAAAAACCCATACTTTTTTTGAGTGAATTTGTTGCCACAAACCTGTTTCTCTTGGACAGTCTGATGGCAGCTGTGAGTTTCTCAGAGGTATGTGTGGAATGAAAACAAATGAAGCATTGCACTGTGTGTAAGTCGCAAGCTAAAAAGACCAGTGGGAAACCAGTACAGCCTAATGTAAATCCAATCAAAATTATTAATCTCAGCCTTTTTCCTCCCTTCTTTTCTTCCTAACCAAATTCCTGATTCCTTCAGGTATTGTGTACAACGTTGCTGTAGTGACAGGAGATATCAGAGGAGCTGGCACAAACTCCAAGATCCATGTAATCCTCCACGGCTCCAAAGGCTTAAAGAACAGTGGGAAGATTTTCTTGGAAGGAGGTGAATTTGAGCGTGCCAGGACAGATCTCTTTAACGTGGAGATAGCTGCTCTTCTCAGCCCTCTCAGCAGAGTCACCATCGGGCATGATAATTGTGGTGTCAGTTCTGGCTGGTTTTGTGAGAAGGTGAGACTAAAAGTTGTTTGTAGGCAGCCCTCAGACTGTTTCCTATTCATAACCTGATCCCAACAACTAAATAGGGTTTAAAAAAAAATTTTAAAATCTGCTTTTCGTTGGATGACAATATTCCCAGTTTAACAAGCCAATAGTTTACATAATGCATGGTAGTAGCTGATTGCCTCAAAGATACATTAGATGCATAAGTCAATCACTCTCTAATTGGGTTGATTGCCCCTTTGCAGTCGCAAAGATAGAGATTATTGTTTGCTCAGCACCAAAAGCACCTTCAGATGTTCGCCCAAGGGGCCGGACAGAAATGCAGCCCTGGATTGTGCTGAGCATTTCAAAGTTATCATCTATACTCAGACCTCCCTGAAGTTTTTAGATGCTGCTTTGGAGCTCAGAAAAAGAAGTGGCTGACCACAGCTGTTACTGGGAGGTAGTGGAGCAATACGTGATGTGAGATCGTGTACAAGATCGGCAGGAGCTAATTGGAGGGTGAAGAGGGAGGCAGCTGCCTACCCTGAAGCTGGGAGGAAAGGTAGTTTTCCTGGAAATCAGAATCAGCTTAAGATGCGTTTGAAGGCTTTTTGTATCTTGTGTTTCCTGCAAATCCCTACCATGCACTGGTGTGGTTCGGGGCATGCCCTGCACGCTGACACGATGCTGACTCCTTCAGCCACACTGCCTGTTCATATTCCCTTCCCCTCGTGGTGTTTTACCTCTTCTTGGTTGACCCATTTTAATGTACTTCTGGAAAAGTGGGAATGACAGGACAGATGGGTCCTAGCTATACTCCAATTCGGGAATTGTGTAACCAGTCCAGTTCATGTTGGTCCAGAAAACCTGATTTTGAGAGCAGGACAAAGATCTCCGGCTCTGTATTTGCTTCAGTTACTACAATTTTCAATATCAAGGTCCTGTGGGCTGCCAGTAACAGAACACTCAAACTCATCTTCCCAGTCTCTTTTCCTAGGTGGTTGTTTACTGCCCGTTCACTGGTATTGAGCAAACCTTCCCGTGTGGGAAATGGCTGGATGAAGATGAAGGAGATGGTCTCATAGAGCGGGAACTCTACGAAATGGTTTCCCTGCGCCAGAGAAGACTGAAAAGTAGGTACCAGTCCCCAAGAGCCTCCTGTGACCCCCCACGTAACAGCACCCTGCATGCCACCCATGCAACATGACATGGGTAGACCTGTGGTCAAGTGAGGCTCTAATGAATTGAGTCCTGCATGAGTTTCAGCTTTGAACATCCTGGTTTGGGGAGTTTAAAATGAAACTTTTAAAATATTTTGAAGAATTGCACTCACTTTCTTAAGGGAAGAAATCGGACCTGGCAGTCCTCCTAGGTTCCCTGGGCTTAGGGCTGCCTCAGGCACCATCTCACCTTTGCAGCCAAGCCAGGCTATGTTCCTTATCACTACAGAAGCAAAGCTTCCCTGTTGCAGATGGAAACAAAACCTAAATATAACAAAAAGAGAAACCTGGGGGAAAACAGGAAGAAAAACCAAACTCTTCCCACCAACTTCAACCTTTTTACTCTTGGCCTTAGAGAAAAAGCAGCTCTTAGTCCCGTCCAGCTGCCAAACGTGCCTCCCGAGGCACACGAGCTCTGCATTTGAAGCCTCTTCTCTAGAGGGAGGCAATGGCACACGTTTGCTCCGTGCCGTGCAGGGCAGCATACCGGCGTGTTCGTCCACCCGCCCATGGCTCCAGCACCCGGCCTCGCTGGCTGGTTTTGCACCAAGCAATACAAACTGCTGCCGCCTCGCCTGCGCCAGTGCGTATGCGTAAGCAGAATGTTTTAATTCGGGTAACAGATACAGTTTAATCCAAATGCTTCGGGTGGGCTCCTGCTTAACAGCAGTTCATTTAAATAAGCTTTATCTAAATGTTAGTCAGTGTTATAACCACATTGCGCCTCTGACTCGGTCCATTTAACTAAAGTATCTGCAACCTTTAACCCTCTATTATCAGCTCTGATTGTTATTGACAGGCTAATTCCCCTGCTGCCGCAGTGCAGGAGATAGACAGAGAGCATTAGCCTTGAGAAATCTGTGACCTTTAGCTGCCAGATTATAGAAGCGTAAGACTTGGAGTTAGAAAAGACCTATTATGTCATCTCGCCTATCTCCCTGTGCATGCAGGACCGTCCCTTTCTGTAGAGCTGATCAAAGCTTGGTTCAACCTCACTTTGGGTATCCATGGTGAAATGGTTCCCTGCGCAGCCTTCGCAAGCTCTTCCCCGGCGGATTGCAGCTCGATGTGTAGCTTGTATTTATTCTCAGCCTTTTTTTATTTTTCCTCTCCTTATCTTGAATGTTATCCTGGAAACCGTTGTGTCAGGTCTAGCCCTCCCTGGTACTTGTGCCCTGGGGAATGTTTGCTCTGGCTCCGAGAATACCCAAACTGCCTGGATCCCTTGATGTGAAGGGACAGGAAACGGGAACGTGCCCAGTGAGCCCTGGGAGGATGATGATGGGTATTTGGGGAAATGACTGGTCTTCTCTGGCAGCTGCAGACCTAGCTCACCCATGTTTCTCCCTGTGTGGTTTCTCCCTGACAGCCCTTTATCAGCATTTAATCCTGGTACAAGTTCCCTTTCCCCCCTCCCCGCATGCATCACTCCTCCTTTCCTTCAGCAAGAGGTCAGGGAGGCCAAACCAGACAGATGAGCGAAGTCTCTGGTGTCTGAATTGCCCTTGCCCTTTTCCCCAGGGAGGGCAGGCTGCTGGATCACATGCCATACTCAAACTTGCCTTAGCTTCATTTCTGCTCAGATAAAACTTGCTGGCGCTTTTCCGAAAGGAGTGGTCATGAACATTTTGCATATTATTAAAATAGGGGGAAAACTTTTTCTGAAAGAGAGTTCCCTCTTCCCCATCATTTTTTTGAGTAGCTGTTGCCTCTTTTTTACAGTCAAATGCCAGGTAGATGAGTAAAAATCTAATTTATATGCATGTCATCATATTTTCATATTCCATTCTGGGCTCTGAAGGTCAAGCCGTGCTCATGTGGGCTCAGGCATACTGAAAGGGTTAGCAATTCTTTCATTAGGATTTGTTAATAATTCAGCTGATGTCTGAGTCAGGAAAGAAGCCTGTAGGTGCTGCAAGGCCTGCAGAAGTGAAACAAGTTATTATCAATAAAGAATGCAGATGAGGGGGTCTTTAGAGGAAATAGTGTCACCTTTATATATGCAACCATCCTCTGGTATGAAAACCAATGTAAAGTTGCTGTAGGTGGACTGCTCTTACAGTTAAAATGTTGGGTGAAGACTTAAGAGATAAAAATTTTGTAGCTTTGGGCATGTCACTTAGAACAACACAAGTGCTGACTGAAGTCAGGTGGGATTTAGGCATTTAAATAATTCAAAAACTTTTGAAAAATATCTTTGTCATGCTCTGAGCATGTTTGCGCCACATGATGCAGCCTGGCTAGAGACACCTGAACGGGCTCCGAGCCAGCCTGTCCTGCAAAAGGCATATCTGGGGTAACTGGTCCAGTCTCAGGAAGGCTCATCAGCTCAGGATGAAGTGATACATGGCTGTATCCTCCTTGTTCCAGGCACAGATCATCTGGAGAAAGTTTTAGGAGCTACCTGGAGCTGCATTGCAATGTACACAAGTAACTGGAGACTTTTTCTTATTGACAAAAAGAAAGCTGACAGTATTTCCCTGGCTTTAAAATGGTCTTCAAAGCTAGAGCTGTAGGTGTTGGAGAAGTATACTGAAACTACAGAGATGGAGCACATCCCTGGATTACCCTGTTAGTAATGTATGACATAGAAGAATATGGTTCACCTGGAAAGTGGCAATTTATGGTTTTTCTCATTTCATTTTAAATGAAAACACAGGATTATATGTCCAGGCAATATCATTCCTGTATGTCATGTGGCAGCTGATGATGTGCAGAAAAGGATAAAATGTCCTGGTCTTCTTTCATACCATCCTGCCCTCTCTATCACCCAGGGAAAGAATGAGAATTAAGTTTTTTACCAGGACCCCTTTAAAAATTACTTTTTAAACAAAATGTCTTGAACCTTTCTTTGTAGAAAACCCCTGGTCTCTGTGGATCTGGACAAGTGACATTAAGAATGCAGGGACAGATGCCACCATCTTCTTCCAGGTTTATGGAGACAAGGGGAAGTCAGATGAGATGAAGCTGGACAACAATTCAGACAACTTTGAAACTGGACAGACTGACAAGTTCATGGTATGAATCTTGCGCAAGTGGTAAATTTGGCTTGGTATCGTTCTCCAGGGCATCAGCTTCAACGCTGCACAGAAAATCATCAGCATGAGATCTTTACCTCAGTAGATCCTTCTGAAGTGGAGGTGAAGTCATTCAGCTTGGTGGTGATGCAAATGATTTCCCTATCTATGGGTATGGCTTATCTTCTCCAAACAGGGCTTAGGCTGGGTTGCTGGGTGCTCAGGTGGTGATGACTTCAAGTCAGAGTGGTACTAAGTACCACATCTCCTCTGTGGCTCCTGAAGCAGATAGTCTCCCCCTCAGGCACAGCCCCAATCATGTTACAGACTGCTCCACTCATTTAGCCCATGCCTCTCTAAAGCTAATAATTTATCTATTTTTCCCTAAGTGGTCATTAGCTATTTACAGGAGAATTAGCAATGGTGTTTCCTCGGTGATCCGGTCTTCAGCCTCAACAGCATGTTGAGTTTGGAGGCTGGGGAGGATTTTCTTGTGTTTAGAAACAAATATGTCTAAATGTTAACTGAAAAATTGAGAAAAATGGAGGATTTTAATGCATGGGTGTAGCCAAACCATTGACCCCCTTTGCACCAGCAGCCGTAGATGCTTTCTGGAGGAAGTGTGGCTGTGCTTTGCAGACACTGTTTGAGAAAGAGCTGAAGCTTGAGAACTGCCCTTAGTTCTTACTAGGAGGAGTGGTTTCAAGGAGCTCTCATGATCAAAAGCGTACAGATTCAACTTACATGTTCTCCTCTCCTGAAAAGAGAGGCATCAAGCTAGCGTTGCGCAGTAGGGTTTATTACTTTGAAATAACAATTATTTTTTTACTTTAGTTTTTGACTGCTCTCTGATTTGGCTCTTAAAAGATGTTCAGAGGTGTCCTTTGCTTTGCTGACTTACAGAAATGGATAATGCACTTTTTTCCCCTCTATAGATTGAGCTCCCTGATCTGGGCACATTTTATAAGCTTCGGATATGGCACGAGAAAAGAAATCCCTTTGCTGGCTGGCATCTGAATAAGGTGAGGGGATGGCAAGGGAAGGTAGATCTGAAAAGCCAGATTGGTCACAGAGGTGTGCAATGTCAGTCCTGGGTCACTGCCTTCCCCAGCTGGCAGCTGAGTTTGGTGTGCAGTGGTCAGAGGTACGCCCCTTTACAGACGGTGCTGGAGGAGGGGTGGAAGTGGAAATCCTACATGAAAACGGGATGTGAAGAGAGCACATTGTAGCATTTGCAAAAATATGCGGGGAGAGAAGGATTCATTGAGTGTTTTTTGGAGGAAATTCCTTCTCCTTCCCGTCCATCTCAGTTCAGCCCAGCTACGTATGGGAAATGAGAGCAATGGGAAATGGCAGCTCAGATCGATGGCGAAAATCACATTTCCCCACCCTTCCAGCATCGGACCACTGCAGTCCCCCCTCACTGCTGCCAGGGTTTTTTTCCCTTACTCTTCAGAAATCTTCCGACTCTTGGACATCATTCCTGTAGAGAGAGGCAAACCCACTCCTTCTGTGGCCTATTTAGGCTGGTCATAATGAAAAACTGATTATGGCAGAGACCTATTGTACAGCGGAGCATAACCTGCCCTGAGGTGCTGACAGCCCCGTTGCTGGAGCTGGGCACTTGCAGACTGAAGGAACCGTTGGGAGACGGTGCAGGAGAGAGCAGCACTGTGCTGTCTGGGAAATAAAAAGGGTGATCTGCTTGATCTTCAGTCACGTGTCCTTTGTTCTACCAGCAACGACTACCGTGCTGTCAACCCTCTCCTGGGTCTGCAAGGCAGCAAGTTCATCTCTAAGCTTCACCCAAAGCCCTGCAGAGTTCGGAAGACGTTCTCTGCACTTAACGAAACATACACTTTGCTGCGCAGCCGTAAATAACTGTGATGATAAATCACAATTTACCGCTTAGAGATTTGTCTTGCGTGCCTCTAATGTGCTTTGACAGATTCTGCTCTCCTGTATTGTCAGGGAGCTGCAAAAGCATATGCAGCCAAAAACGTCTCTCCAGTGTTCTCCGTATGGTGGGAGAAGGTGTCTGGCTGTGGTCTTTATCAAAAAGAAAGTGCTGGTCAGACCTTGGGCCACTGCAATCATCTCTATTAGTTTGTTCACAGATGATGAGCAAGAATGCTTAGACCTTCCATAGCTATACGTTTCCCTAGGGTATCCTCTTTTCCTGCACAGAAATTGTGACCAGGGATGACAAGAGGGATCTGACAGTGTGTCTAGGACTCACTTTGGGCCAAACTGTCTAAGCAAACCTGGTGAAGATGCATGAAATCGATCTGCCTGTATAGAGCCAGTCTGATGTTTTCTGGATGCATCAGGCTCATGGCACGTGAGTCCCATCACTTGTGCATCCATTTTAGCATCTAGGAACTTAGATGAAGCCTTAACGATGCTTCGTTCCAGTCCTCACACATTTCATGCCAGGCTTGCTTCATGTCAGGGCAGGCTTCCATTTTCTATTACAAGAATGCACGAACAGCCATACTGGTCAGGCCAAAAGTCCATCTAGCCCAACATCCTCTCTCCTGTGTCACGTAAGTGCGTGATTAGAGAACAGTAAGAAAAGGACAAGCATTTATGATATTTCCCCCTAATATTCTTCCAGCTTTCAAGTATTTCCAGTTGGTGACTTACTTCCTGAACAGATCTACTAAATACGAAGCATTTAGTAGGCTTCTCTTCCACTTATTTGTTTAAAAGTTCCAGTCTCCCCTTGAACAATTCAACTTTTAGTGACCATGATAGCGTTTGGCAAGGACTTCACAGGTTGCTTGTGCCCTTTTGTTTGCTTTGAACTTTGGTCTACCAGCATCATTTGATGCCCTGTATTTCGTGTAGCAGAAGGGTGAATAGTTGACCCCCCTCTGCCTTCTCCACGCCACCTGTGATTTTGTAGACCTTCATCACACCCTCCCTTCACCCGCTTCCCCAGCCATCTGCAAAGCCCCACCTTATGTGCTCATTGCTCCTTTGGAAGATCTTTGCAGATCTTTCATCATTTTGTTGCCATTTTCTGGGTGTTTTCTAAGTGTGCCACGCACTGGTTTTGAGCGGCGGTAGACCAGCAGTGCAAGCGCCATCCACGATTTGTTCTGTGGATTTACACAGGGGCATATGACGAGCAATTACTAAGAGCCACGTATCCATCAAAACTTTCACAACACCGTGGAGCGACTGGAGAAAGGAGGAATGAAAAGCCATCAGCTATGACAGACTTAGCTCTGTGCATCGCTGCGGTGTGCGAATCTGAATGACGGTCTCGTTATTAATGTGTGTTATTTCTCTGCTGTTACCTACTCTTGCTTCTCAGGCAAAAAAACTGTCAGGAGCTTGTTGCTTTTTTGTCTTTAAGCCTCTGAACTCACGCAGTGTTTTGGTTTAATGAAGGTAACTCTGCTGAAAACGCTGACAAAAGAAAAATACTCCTTCAACTGCGGCCGCTGGCTAGATATAAATGAAGACGACAATGAGATCGTGCGGGAGCTCCCTGCGGAGGGATCTCTAGTGACTGAAGTCATGCCAGGTGAGAGCCACGGGCTCTGTGCAGGGGTTCACTTAGGACCTGAATAGAAAGAAACTCTCTTTGTGTAAGGGATGCACAGGCAGACCCATGCAATTCAATTAGCTTCCCTTTCTGGCACTTTCTCTCTGCAGTATTTTCTCTGTGCATCATTAGCTGCTTGAAGCCTCAGAAATCCCAGGCTCTTATTCTGAGCAGATTTCTCTGTGGTGGGAGATGGGAGAGATGTGGCCACAGCACAATTGTTTCCAGAGCTATATCTTTTTTCAAACTTGTATTTTTTCCAGTCTCCCTTAAAATTTGAAAATGCCAGATTTGAAGGGATGTTCATGGGAAGCAAGCTTAGCTGAAATGCAATCTAAAATTTAACAATCATTTTTTTGGGCTTTAAAGTTTTATTTAGTTATATGCATATTTATGCAGCTATACATATTAATGTATAGGAAGTTGCACAGAACAGTTGTATGAAAGAATAGGCACCTTTCAGTACATGTGAGCAATCTGAACTATTTGTTGGGTTAACTACGCTTGAACTGGAGATTTGATTAAGGAGAGCTGCAGAACTTTGCACTGGCTTCCTGAAGTCGTCAATTTTGTCTTGACCTTTTGTCACAAGAACTAAATGTACTTGGAGGGAGAATTTTGGAGAGCAGAATATCTCAAGGTGGCCATTGGGATTTTTCTTATTTTCCCCAAAGCACCCAATGAGGCTCTACACGCTGTAGACCATGAGTCCCGTTTGGTGAAATTTCTGATGAACTCAGTGATCTGCATGCAGCTGAGCAGTTCCTCAGAAGAGGAAGAATAATTGTAATTGCAGATGTTATTAAAATGTAAATAAACGTGGTTTTGAAATGTATTTTTAATCAACTGTGGAGAGGGCTGCTGGAGTTCAAATGCAGGCACTTTCCTGTGAAGAGCTGTTGTGCTGAGCAGAGGTGAGACGCAGCACCCGTGTGTTGGGCTTGCAGGCAGGTTTGGGAGAGAGGGTGGGAGCATTGCTTCTTGTCCCTTCCCGATGCTGGAGAAGAATGTCACTCTCTCTTGAAGGTTGGTCTATGGGCTGGTTCTTCATTGCGAAATTTCTTCTGGAAATCCTTCTCCCAATGGGATGGGAGGGCAAAGATGAGGGCAGGGTGGGGAGGAAGGTGGCAGTTCAAAATCCAACCAGCAAAATCCTAACTAAAGATCTCAAAGCTGACAAGGAGGCAAGACACAATCCAACCTCCTACACCATGAGTTTCCTGAGGAGTTGGGGCCAACTGGGCATGTCCTGCCCCATAAAGCCAAGATGAAGAGCCCATTCCCCACGTCCCTGAGCACTTGGCCCTTTTTAACTCTTTTTTTTCTGCCTGCCATGCCCCTGGATGCTGAAAATGATGTTTTTCCCCAAACATGTTGTTACAAGGTCCCCCATCACCAGGACCTTCTTGGGAAGGCAGGAGGGGAGGTAGGAGGGCTGGGGCCCCAAGGAGGCCATGCACTCCAATTCATGAGGTTTTACCCGAAGGAGTCAGCATTTTTCTGTGCTTCTTTGGAGGGATTTTGTGGGTTTTCTTAACATTTCAGGCCTTTCTTTTTTTTTTTTTTTTCTTTTCCTAGTGATAGCATGGAAGTATAAAGGTCAATACATCAGCAGAAGCACCGACTGGAAGTATGAACACTTAAAATTAATTGCAAGTCTGTGAAAAATACAGTAAATTTAAATGGCAATTAATCCTGTTGCTGAAATTGTTTTATTAATTTATGCCTCCACAGTGATAAAATACCGAGTGACAGTTTGCACTGGGACGGTAAGTGGGAGCGGCACGGATGCCAACGTCTTTGTCTGCCTCATCGGCGACCAGGGAGACACGGGAGAGCGGGTTCTCTACAACTGCATCAACACTGTCAATAAATTTGAAAAAGGCAACGTAAGTTCACACAGCAGCTCCTCAACAGGGGCTTGAAAGTGTGTAATGGTTTGCAGATATTTTTGGTTTTGAGATGTGCATTTGCAACCTTGGCTGATTTCCCTGCCAGTTTGGCAGTGGGGAGAAAGAAATCATGTCCACCGAGCATCATAACAAGTTGCAGCTGGAGGGAGGTTTAGGTCAGGGACAGTGTGCCCTTGCTTGGTGTTGGTATGTTCATAAAAGAGGCTCCTGGTTTGCTCCCCAGCTAAGTACTGGCTGTTGAAATTGCATCTTCAAATTGGGGAAGGCTTCCAGAAAATCTGTCCATCTTCCAAGAACAAGAGGGAGCCTTTCCCCCTCCATCTAATACGGCAAAAATTTGGCTCCTGGGGCAAAGGAGGAAAAAACATCTTATTTAATGTCAAAATCAGAACTGAAAGCCTAACATGTTTGTATTTCCTCCAGTCTCCCCTCAGCTGTGCTGCACTCAATTTTTGTGTCTTAATTTCAATCTATTTTTCAACATGTTTCTGTGTGCCCATGTCCTGAATGGAGGGAGGTGGAAATGGCTTGAACTGAAGACTGAGCTTGTTGCATGGAAAACTGGAGATAACAAAGAGGTCAAACTGTAGTTAAAGCCCCTGCAGCATTAACAAGCAACCAGTGTGCTGATCTGATCTATGGGGTCAACCTACCTAATATGTAGTTAATTATGAGGCACATCTGGATCTCTAGAGTCCAGCTTAAACTGGTAAAAGGTAATCAGTATCTCCTGGGGAAGATTTTGAGAATCTGATCACAGAATTCTGCAGATTTCCCTTCTTTTGTGTCATTATTTGATTGAAGAGTTGGAATGCAAAGAAAATGAGGATAAAAGGAGGTCATGTTTTCAAAACTGACCACTGAATTTAGGCTTCTGAAATATGCATTAACACTTTAGATTTGCCTTTGAGTGTCCAGAATTTCCAATTCTTCTGAGTTTTTTTTAGACTTTAAAAGAGTTTCCATCAAGGTTTTCTTGTGCTTGCAAGACCTGTTCATGGAAATACGTGGCATTTACACAGTGGGAAAGTTCATTCTGTTTCTAAATGATACAAAGGCTTGCAGATGTGGACATTGCAAACATCATATTTTTGCCTATGCTTTTACATTACAGATTTTTTATTGTTAAAAGGTAGGTCCAAACTGTGAAGGACAGCATTTTGTCATTTGGTGAAGTCTTGTTTTGTCAAAATGGTAGCTAAATGAGTCATGTTTTGGTGGTGGTTTGAAGACTGTTTCAATGGAATTCCTAAAAATGTTGTTTGGTTTACAGAAGACACAAGTTTTTTAAACACGGATGATGACTCTCTTATTTTTACTCCCAAAAATTAGTTATAGGATAACTTGCACGAAGGGGAAAAAAATAGGAAAAATAATTTTGGAAATCAATTCATGTGATTAATAGTATCCAGATGATATAAACCAAACTGGAATCTGTTAATGAAAAACTGCTCTTTTAGCATGAGGAGCTGAAAGCTGATGAATGAATCGGAAGCTGCTTAAGGATTGATGCTGACAAACTTAGAGCTCGTATATGGAAGAGACTGAATGAGTATATCTGCACTGATTAACTCAGATACCCTGTTAAAAGGAAATGTAGCTAAGACAGTGTGGTCTCTAATCTACAGCCACTTAAACCAATAGTACCTTGATTACCAATTTAACTTGAAAAGTTTCCTTGCAGATGCAAACCAACAGCCTGTATAGAAGGTAAAATCTAAAGATGCCTCTAAATTAGGTGTTTGCCCTGCTGCACTTCTGTTTAGTTACTTACTCATTAATTTATATCAGCTGTTAATAAGTAAGAGGAACATCAGGCCTAATGAATTAGACTTCATTGACTTAGACTGACTCAATGAGGTTTTAGCACTTAAATCCCCGATTCAGCAGGTTTTGAGTATGTAACACTTGTTCAGGTATGTAAATGCATCTTTAACACTTAAAACAGTGATAGTATGTTTAGTTGTTTTTATTTCAAAGGTCAGTTTGGAGTCCTGAATGATGGAAAAATTATTATTGGTTTAATAAATTTAAATGTTTAAATAAATACTGCCTTGCCACCACGCTTTCTGGGAGCTAGCTGGATATATGCTACCAGTGTATGGGCTTCACGGGCTTTTGGGAGATGATGAAGAACGAATGAATTGCAGTATTTGGTTAGCTTTCTCTTACCTAACGAGGCATCTCAGCCAGATGGTAACCACAGCAGCCATGCCTGTTTGTCAGGCTATATGCTTCAGGTATACTGTGTATTTACACAGGTATTTAGCATACCTGTGTGTGCATTTGTACGTGTACCATAGATACTTGTCTGGCCTGATTCCCAGAGGAGTAACTTGCTTTTTAAATACATTTCTCTTCCTTCGGCCATCGGGAACTACTGCTCCCAGTATGATCTTGGGTAACAGAGCTCCAGTCCTGAGGGGTCATCACTTGGGCTAATCTGTACGTTGGTGATTTGAGCCCTTTTCCTGGGGGGGCGGGGGGGAAAAGCAAAATTCATGTCTTGTGGGGTATTAAGAGTATTTAGCTGTTGGGTTAGGTTCAGACCAACCTCTGAACACAACTCATGGAGCAGTTGCGAATACCCCTGCGCAGCCATGCCTGATGCGTGCATGCCAGGAAATGGCTGGGGTTAAATTGTGCTCGGTAGTCCCTGTCGTCCGAATTTAACGTGGGGTAATGTCTTTGAACTGTACGTCTAAATACCTCTGTGGATTTGGTCTGAAGTGACCTCCCCCAGGTTTCCCAGAAAGCTGATATCTGAGCAGGGGTTTGAACTTGGATTTCCTGCCTCTCTGTATGAACTTCTTAATAATCAAATTACTTTTCTTTTTTACACTTGTGGAGGACATGCAATGACGTCGGAGATTTAAAATGCTGGCATATTTGTAAATCTAATGTTGTACACCTAGCACAAATATTCAAGCTTTCATTCTTTGGTAAATTAATTCCTACTTTCTCCTTCATCTTGTGAAGAATTATCTTGCAGCATGCTGATGGTGTTGGTTTGATTGCCATAATAAATTTGGTTTGTTTGTTTGTTTTTAAGGAGAAATATTGCCTTACCTGTTTTCTTCTCCTTCTCAAAGGCTGATGAATTCTTCATTGAAGCAGTAACGCTGAAGCAGGTGAGGAGGGTGAGGATAGGGCATGATGGCAAAGGAGGAAGCAGTGGCTGGTACCTTGCCAAAGTGATAGTGAGGGAAGAAGGACAGCCAGAAAGTGAGGCTGTGGAATTCCCCTGCTACAGGTACTGGAGACAATGCTTGCAAATTACACCTCCATCTATGCATTTGCTAGACTTTGAAGACCCTAGCTATTGTTCCAAGACTGGAATTTTCTGAGCATAGCTTAATCCTTTTTATTTATTCATTCATTTACTTTTGCTAAGTCTGAAAGCAAAGAGTGTGGATTGGGAGGTTTAAGATATGGTTAACTCCCCTTACCAAACAAACAGAAATCTGAGTTGTGAACTTTGCAGCAATCAGCTCAGTAATACAAAGAATTTCCAAAAAGTGAAATGCAACCTTCCAGTACCACATCCAATGCCACTGCAATTGCCTGCTGCAGAAACACGCTCTGCAATCTGCTGCAAAATACTATATTTTTTTGCATGTGTGGGATGAGCTTCTGGTTCCTCACATGCACATTCCATCTTTCCAGGAGCAATGGGATGCTGTTTTCGTGTTGGGAGAATGCAAAATTGTTTTGCTGCCATCTTGAGAGCTCCTTGCATGAAGGGAAATGCATACCATGTAGACAGAGACAGCAGTAGAGCAGAGGGCTGTAACTTACCCCTGTGGGTGAGTTATAAATGTATTCTTCTCTTTCCTAGACAGTCAGGTGGCCAAAAGAAATGTGCTGTATTGAGGCTACCCATGGGGAACGAGATGCGCCATCTGTCCTGACACTAACTAGTGTCTGCCTCAACATTGCGGCACAAACTAGAGAGAACCGGGTGAAAACATAAGAGACTAACTTCAGAGTAGTTCAGTGTCCTGTCAAGTCATGCTTGCCCTCTCAGGATGTCCACCTTGTAGGATGGAAGTTCACTGAGCTCCACTTAACAACATCAAGTACCTGTTCTAAAAAGTCATCCCCCGGGGGGACAACTGGAATTGTAAAACACAAAAGCAATTATTTTTAAATTGCGAACAACGGTAAAACCTCTAAGCTGGTTACTTGTCTCTTGTCACTGTAAATCAGGAAGAACTTCACTATAATGAGAGGAGTGAGCCAAATACAAAACAGGAGCCAGCCCCAGCCTCTCTGCATTGCTAAAGCCACATCACATCAGAGAGCAAACTCACCGGGGAGACAGCACGGAGCAGCAGATGCAATGTCATCTTGGTTGTGAAAAGCAAGCCAGTCTCTCCCTTTTCAAAGAACAAACCACCATGTTGTCGTTGCTGCCTTTTGATACATATTTAACAACCATATGTTTTACTGAGTTAAGCAGGCAAGCGAGGCAGGTTTTTACTTGGACGTGAAGTGTCCACGTGAAGAGCTGTTTTGCTCAGACTCCTCAGAGATATTTCTGTGTGTAACTGCACTGTGCAGCTGGCTCATTTTAAAGATTTTGTTTGAATTGTCTCCTTACTTGACTGCATAACTGGGTGTCTTCCCTCATCCTGGAGTGATGACTCCCTTCTCCTGAGGCTTACACCTGTGAGTCAGAAACGTCAGCGTCCACGGGGCATTCCCCTCAGGCCAGGGACTGAAAAAGGAGGGAGGAAAAAACCCCAAGACCTTAGCCCCAAAATATTAATGGGGTGCATTCAGGCCTCGAGTCACAAGTGACGGAATTCCACTCTTCTTGCCTTTCTTAATGTCTCTTTTTCCAAGTGGTATCAGTGTTGTTCGTGCAGCTTTGTTTGCTGTCCTTGTGCCAGCATTATCTCTTCCTCTCAGATTGAGAAGGTAACATGACTGACCACCTCCAAAGACAGGGACAGCGGCTCCCTCTCACCATCTTTGGTGCCTCTGTCTCTTGAGAGACTGGGGCATCATCGCAGTATACGGGTGTCGTCATGGAGTCTGGAGATATCTGAGGGTGAAGGTGCTCACCCACTGCATCCTCCATGTGAGGGATAAGTGTTTCCATGACCTGCAGCGTTTGGATGTTCCCTTCCAGACCTGTAGGCCAAGGACAGCTTATGTCCTCGCTGCTTTGGCAGGTCCTCAGGGAGGCCTGCTTCACCTGCTTCTTCAGAGCCAAGGTGTTGAAGAAGACTTGGCCAAGAAGAGCGGCCTTCTTTTATTGAGCCAAAGCAAGCGAGGTTAGTTAGAGACTCCATCCAGGGAAGCTTCAGTTTCTGCTTAGCCAGTCCGTGGCCAGCCAGTGGACATGCTGATGTTATCATTGCCTTCATCTCCAAGACCTGATTAACCTCCACTCTTCTACACAGCACAATTGCATGGTCCGGAGAAAGTATCTTCTGCTGCTGTGTCCTTATTGAAAGCTACTTCGTTGACCATTTGCTGCTTAACTGCTACTGTGAGACAGCTAGAGAACAAAATGCCTTCCAGCAGAAACACGTCTCGCATGCAGAAAGCTTCACAGGCTTCTTACCTCTGTAAAAACTAGGTTGTACCAGCATGTGGAGAGCAGATATTACAGCAAAGAGCTGGCTAACCAACTCCCACTATAACTAATGTGTGTAGGATATCCTTATAGATCTTCCCTGCATATAACTCGTTGAAGTCTCTGTTCTTGTTATTTACATATTCATACACACGGCTATGTTTTGTCTTTTAATTGAAAGCTTTTTTATGACTCTGTAGGAACATCTATTACCTAATAGTCACAAGAGCTCTATGAGAAGAACTGCCTTTGTCGTACAGGGGAGCCAGCAGAGATAAAGAGAAGCTAAGTGGATTAATTGTGAGTTTGTGTCAGATTCAGGAAGAGCATTGAGAAATAATGACTCCCAGGCCTGTGCTTTCAACTCTTAAAGCAGTTGGCTGTAAAGGGAATGCCTTGCAGCTCTTCCTAGAGTCAGTGATTTTTAAAGCGGTCATTTGATCTGGGCTTGCAAGAAGTAAATGCAAGTAACTTCTCCAAGCGTTATTTGC
Source organism: Gavia stellata (assembly GCF_030936135.1). Lineage (NCBI taxonomy): Eukaryota > Metazoa > Chordata > Aves > Gaviiformes > Gaviidae > Gavia > Gavia stellata. Next base: position 4,741,974 of record NC_082637.1, read on the forward strand.
AGAATTACTAGTACATCACTTGGATGCATTGCAGTATTATTCCTCCCTTATGACCACACGGCATTATAATATCCACGCTTTTAGGGACTGAACACTGAATCATTCAGTGGCACAAGTGAACAATTTATACCTTATAATACCTGATGAATTTAGGTATTGTGATTATGAGTACCGCTAGAAAGTTCAAAATGAAGGAATTCACCTTTCACCTCAGAACTGGAGCCAAACCTTTCTGAAGCTCAGAACTGAGATTTCATTTTCTCCTCAAGGCTCAGTGGAAGTCCAGGCATGGACTAGCTGACATTCTCTAAAATAGCCTATTTTTCATAATATTTATATCCCAGACAGAAATGAATTTTCAATCAGGCAAAGTCATGAGTTCGTGATAGGATAGAATTTTATATGCTATAAATCATTACAGCTCCACTGAAATCTTCAGTGATACTTCATTACATTTTTTTCTAAGCATATGGACTGCACCATCCTAATTTTTCTCCAGCACAAGCATGAGGGAACACTGTTAATTCTTTGAAGAACAACAGGCAGACCATGAATGGGATGATACACTGGGAGGCTCCCGTGAAAGAACATTTATTCACTCAAATGCCAGAAGTGTTCATCATACAAAGGATCCAAAGAAACCTCCTTTTGTTGCCTAAAAATAGACTGAAATGCCTATCTATGTTACACATATTTATATATATATAGGTTATGTTTAAAGACACAGACAAATACATATGTTTCTGAATCTAATGGATGTGCTACTCGCTCTAATTGCACACAGGCTATCATCTGCTGGATTTCTAATGCTAAATATGATGTCATACCATATTTTTTCCCACTGCTTCCAAGAAATGCTTCAGTGCTTCTAGAAATTCTCTCTGAAGTGACTTTCATGTCATATTTGTGTCTTCTTTGGGTTGTTGGACATACAATATCTCTTTAGAACTAAGTATATGATACAGGACACGACTACACCCTTGCAAAACCCACAGTGGCATATGAATTACATGCACTGAAATCATGTGGAAGCTCTGGTAGAATAAAAGATTTTGACAGGTCTTTTGTACTAGGAACATGATGGCACTATACTGAAAATTTCTATTTTCTGCAGCCTGATGTGTTTATAATGTGTCAATCCATTTGTGTTCAGTGTAAGGCTATAAACCCCTGGTTGCAATCTGCTGCTCGGTGATACGCTGTTGGAATTACATTGAAGTAAAATTAGGATATTGCAGCATATGTGCTGACGGGGAGGAACGCAATAGCATTGCTCATCCAAGTACTTCCTCTGTCACTAGTTAAAGTGATCCTCTTGAGAAAATAGCGAGTCTGCCACTTCTGGCTATTCTTTTGGCTGAAACAAAGTAAGGAGCCTTAAGCCACTTCTGCTGATAAACCTTCCTCTTCCAGTCCAAGACATACTCCTTCCCTTGCCATCAGTAGCTACCAACATTGATAGAGGAAATTTTTTTATCTAAGGGCGTGTCCTCCTTTTTGGATTACTTTTTCTTTTCCATCCTCACTGCCGAAGCAGTTAACATTTGCCGTGCTGCACACAGAGATCTGTTTCTTGTGGGACATATTTTCATCCTGCTACCTTGGGGCAGAAATGGTTCACCAAGATTCATCCCACATTTCCCTAAAACATCAATAATGGTGAAGGTGACAGAAAACAACAGCATGTACACTGGCAGCAGAAGCAGCAGCTTGCAGGACACAAAAACCAGCAGCAGGAGAGCAGAAGTGTATCTACCTTGTGGGCTTCTGCCTTCCTGCATTCAGTGGTCCTGGGGTGGTGGAGTTCAGGCTGGAACTCTCCCAGCTAACATCCATGTACGCAGAAGCATCTTGACTTTTGGGATGATGTGATCCCCTAGCCATTGGATACCTGTCCAAGGATGTGAATCCTGAGCCAGCATCAAGAACTACATGATACAAAGGTATTGAGGACCAGTTCTAACAGGTAAAAAAAAATTCCCCAACCCCAAAACATCAATAAAGGCTTCCTTTCTTAAGACAACGTGATGTCTTGGCATGCTTTCCTTCTGCCCTTCTTGCACTCCACCCTTGCTCAATTCTTGACATTAATTTCATGGTCTTCCCCACCGATTTTTCTGCTCCTCTGTCCCCACTACACCTCTCAGCCTCCACTGAGGCACAACACTGCAGCTGATGCCTTCACATGGTGTTCGTGTGATCATCACGTGTTCACATGTTCATCACCTTCATGCTGACCCCCTTAGCTTTTAGCCCTTTTCAAGCCACCTGCACATGGCCACCTGCTTTACAGAGTGAAAGGGAAGAATTACGGGGTAGACTGCATACCCAACAACCCACCAAAGCTTAGAGGGGAGCTGGGAGAGATGATGTGTGTCTTTGTGGTGGAGCTTTATGCACCTCTTTTGCATGGGGACTTTGCTGCTGGTGTTTCTGGGACTGGCCGGCTCTAGCTCATGTTTGGATTTCTCTCCCAGTGCTGGTTTTCTGCATGGTTTCTTTGTGCTTACGGTTTTCTTGTGCGTGGGAAGAGAGAGGAGGCTAAAAAGATAACCTTCCTTCAGATGGACGAAATGGTGACCTATCGTCCTTGGTCTTCCAAAATATTTGTTTACTTCTTGGTCACCGTGGCAATTCCAACTGGTCATGACAGTAAGCTGTGCTGGCTTATTACCAGCGAGATACTATGGGTTTGATCCAGGTCTTAGTGGGCATTTGTTCATGTCCCCACATCCCTGTCACGAGGGTCGTTTGCTGGTTTCCATGTGTGCTGGTTCATCAGCAAAATCTAAGGTGGATACTCAAATGGGAAGTGAGCTCCACTCCTTTTTGGTGTGAGGGTCAGCGAACGCGCATGGCACGGCAACATTGCAGGAAGCGTGCAGTACATCTGCGCCGCATGTGTTTGTGCAGAAGCAGGTCTTCTGTGGTCTGGTTTCATTCACATAACTGTGTGGCTGCCTTTAAAAAGAAACAGTTTCTGGGGGTTTGTTTTCCTCTTTCTAGTTCTGGGAACTATTATAGCAATTTAAATACCCTGCGTGACCTGCCAGAGCTTGCTCACTTGTCCTCTGTTCACCCCATTGGTTTTAAGCAGTATTTTTAACTGCAAAAGATGCTGCCGCGGATAGCCGTGTACCTGGGAACAACGGGCTTTCTGGGAAATGCGCCTGCTGTCACATTGCGATGTTCGGGGACTGAAATGACCCCAGTGCACCGCTGTGGGAAACCTGACCTTAAGCAGGTGCTTCCAGGAATATCCTGAGTGCTGCAGCAGTCTGGGTTTGAAGCGGAAAGTGAGAAACCTCTGCCAGAGCCCTTGCTGTTGTTGTACAACGGTTGCTTTGTGGTGTATGATGGGGCTGGGGCTGTAATTCCTTCATCCCTGAGGCTGAAGGAGCAGCTGTGAAGGTTACCAGATTACCCATTGGTTCCCCTCCATTTTCCTTTCAGATTTTTTTCCCTTGAGATCATGCTACGTTTTGCTTTGTGCCCAGCTTTTCTTCTTAATTAGTCTAGTTGGATCATTAGATTGATGTTGAGAAACAAAGGAAATCCTTCTTTTTGCTGGTGCCAGCTGCCTCCACATACACAGCCCTGAAAATGGGAACAACATAATTCATCCCCTTCCTGGTGGAGAAAAAAGGTTTATATACTTATCTGTAAAGAAGAGAAAAGTGATGATAAACTAGAGTAAGCAAACACGAAGAAAAAAGTGGGTTTTAGTAACTTAGACGCTATAAAGGTTGTAATCAAGGCAGCTAGTAATAAAGGCTGCAAGTATTTCTCGTCAATGCAGGTCAATGCTTTCAAGAGACTGAGACTGCCCATTTACAGGAATAACGTGTGGCTATGGAGTTTGTACTTTCCAGACAGATCAACATCACAGCAGATGCTTATCTACTGCGAGCAGGGCTTTCATGATCTCTCTTCTTGGAAAAATAGAGGTTTAAAATGTGACTGCTGTAGGGTTCGGTCAAGCTCCTGCAAAGCTAACAGAGATACAGAGCCCTGTAAAAATATCTTTTTGACTGTGGTGTGGATTTTTACTATGATGTGTGGAGCCAGCCTAGATTTTGAAAGATCTAATAGGTCCTAATTATTCAAAGATAACTTACTTCTCTTTGTAAACCAGATGGCTTGACAAAAATGAGGATGATGGTCAGATTGTCCGAGAATTAGTGCCCGCTGGGGAGTCACCAATGCTAAAAAGTGAGTTTAGCTTGGAAAAAATACGGTCTGGGTTTGAGCTGTGTATGCACCTATTTACTTGCTTTATTCTACTTAATGATTCATGGCAGTTCACAGTAAATCTACTGGGCTTTTTTTCCCATTCTTATGCAAGAAGCTGCAGTAGGTCACTTGGGGGGAAATGCCTCTGACCCTCAAATCCTAGTTTATGAATGGGATTAATTTGCATAAAAGAGAATAATTGCAACATTATATGTGTAGAAAGAAACTTTGATTTTTAATGTCATGATTTGTATAAGAATTGCTTTCCTGTATAGTTTTCTCTGAAGGATCTTGAATTGCCACTGCTTTAGTAGAGTAAATTCCATTGAATAACACTGTGTTCCCAGAAGAAAATCACCAAAAAGATTACATTGTCCTTTTCTGGAGAACGAGGGCTCCAATACTACAATTTTCTTTAGAAAACAACACTTACAGAGCTCAGGTTGAGATGCTTTTTGTTTTGTTTTAGAAAAAAATGTCAAAGCTGTAGAATTAAATTGTAAGTAAAAAAAAAAAAAATGAAATCACCTCACTTGCCTAAGCTCATTTTTATGGCTTGGTAATCATCTAACAGTGAGAAGGTGGAGTACAGAATATTTTCTGCTTATTAGTGTAACTGTTGCATCTCTTATGTTTTGGTGAATAACTCCATGGCGTGACAGCTTATCCAGTGTGGCCTTAAGATGCTGGATGGAGCAAAGTCCTTTCTGTGTCTGTAGTTGGAGCCCTCCTGCCCTATATCTGTTCAAAGCCGATTGCCTGGCTGAGCACTGGAAATGCCACTCACGTGTCTGTGTTTTGTACATTGATCTCACTTTAGATGTCAGTTATCACATCAGCGTGAAGACAGGAGATATCCCCGGTGCCAGCTCAGACTCCAAAGTTTTTATCAAACTCTATGGCGAAAAAGCAGACTCCAGCAAAGAGCCTCTCTTAGTCTCTGATAATGATCTAGGCAATTATTTTGAACGTGGTCGAGTGGATGAGTTTACTCTAGATACAATGGATATTGGGAAGGTAAGAATTAATTACAAGTGGTTCTGTACTTCGTGCAAGTGTCTGAATTCAGAATCAATATAATGCTCAGGACTGAATATGGTGTAAGAATCTCTGACCTTTACATTGGATATTAAGAAATACATTTTGTATAGACTATTACATCAGCAGTCTAGCGTACATGCTGGCATGTGAAGAGTGTTTTAAGTTTATAGTTAAATACATATATAAATTATTTACATGAACACGCTGGAAGAACAGGGTGCCAGGGGAAGGAGTCTTTATATATTAAGTAAATTCTGTGGTGTTGGGTTTTTTTCTGCCCTCTTCGTTTTTGTGTGCTTTTTTTTAAAGATCAATCGAATACTGATTGGACATGACAACGTGGGTCTCCGGTCTGGCTGGTTCCTGGCCAGTGTCCAAATCACGGTTCCAGTCCAGGGAAGGCAGTACATGTTCCCCTGCAACCGATGGCTCGACAAAGATGAGGCTGATGGCAGGGTGGAGGTGGAGGTCTACCCAAGTGAGATTGTGCCTATTGAGAAATGTGAGATAAAACACATTGAGAAATATGTGCTTTTTTATAGCTAGCAATAAATTTGTATTGCTAGCATTTTTAAGGACCAGGTTAGATACCAAAACCAAAAAGTCCCTGTCCCAAAGAGCTTATGTTGCTGAGGAAAGTAAATTATTCTGGTCTTGTTTTGTTTTCTAAAACAGTTGGAAAAACATTACAGAGTTTTCCATCTCCTTTTCCTGAGATTGTAAGAAAAATTTACGTCCTGGACAGTGTAACACAGCACAAGATGCTGTGCTTCTTCATTACAGTATCAGTGGATTCTGCTTTTTTCACATTTACCTGCCCCATTGCCCCAGTCCTGCACAAGCACATGTCCCGTCCTGCCTGTATTACCCCATTGTCTAGAAAAGAGAGGCTGTTTGATAAATAAGGACCAAATCCCTACTGCCTATTTGACTTTCATCAGTACATTCGTTTTCTTTTAAGGCTATGGTTAAAATTTGCCTTGGGATCCTGAGAAAAGATATGTTTTTCCTCTGCTCTGTGTAACTCCCTCCCTTGTTTTATATTAAGGAGACCATTTAACCCCTCTATAGTTAATACTGAAATGAAATTCCCTTTTAAGGCTCTATCTTGCACCACTCTGACACTGGTTTAATACTTGTAAAAGGAAAACTTTTAGGTTAGTCCTCAGTGAAGAGTTGCGTTATCTCACATTTGGTTTGGATAAGAGCAAATGGTTGGCTACGTGGTCATTTGTTAAGACAACATAATTTAATTTTGAACCTGAGCCCTTAAGAATGTTGTTATCTGAGCTTCTCTGCTGATGTAATTGCTTTATTTTTGGACTAGTGATAAACTACGAGGTGTCTGTAGTTACCGGAGACATGCGGGCCGCAGGCACCAATGCCAAAGTCTTCATGCAGATTTATGGCGAGACTGGCAAAACTGAATTGATCACCTTAGAAAACAGATCGAACAACTTTGAACGGGGAGCCACAGATATATTCAAGGTATGACGAAGGCAGTCGTTGCCGCTTCTATGAGGGGAAAGAAATGACCAGCCAAAACTGAGACATCGACAGAATAATTGGCCCAATCGTACAAAACAATAGACTTCTTAACAAAACTGCCAGATCTGTTGGTATCTGCTGTCCTCTATCCATATTTTTGGGAGGCTTTGTATTTCTTTTTGGAAGTTTTGTGCTTCATGGAGTGACTTTCATCTTCTGAGGGACTGGTAGCAAAGGTGTCATGGAAGAATATGGTCTAATAGCAGCATTTGTTTACCTTTACTTTCAAAAGGAGGTGCTCATGTTAGATCTCGAAAGACCTTAAACTTAGATTTTGGGTCTGACCACATGTCATTGTCCCTTTTCTTTATGGAGTTGGGGAAAAAGAAACCCCATACAGAATATAAGGAATCCTGGCTTTGCCTGTGGTCAGACACGTCGTTAACCACAGGTACATGTTGTCAGCCCAAGCCTACAGAGGTTTGCTGCTGTAATTTCTGTGAATGGGTGACTGCCCCATGGATTTTACTGCCTGTAGCACTAGTCCAGCGAGCAGTGCACAGTCACGGCGCTCGAGGTGTACAGCACACTCCTCCAGCTATCGGTCTGTCCAGCATTTACAGAATGACAGAATCACTAAGGTTGGAAGAGACCTGTAAGATCATCAAGTCCAACCATCAACCCAACCCCACCATGCCCACTAAACCATGTCCCAAAGTGCCATGTCTACAAGTTCTTTGAACACCTCCAGTGATGGTGACTCCACCACCTCCCTGGGCAGCCTCTTCCAGTGTCTCACCACTCTCTCTCTAAAGAAATTTTTCCTAATATCCAGCCTGAACCTCCCCTGGCACAACTTGAGGCCGTTTCCTCTTGTCCTGTCGCTAGTCACTTGGGAGAAGAGACCAACACCCACCTCTCTGCAACCTCCTTTCAGGTTGATAAACCTCATAACGAGGTCTGATTTAGGTTGATAAAGCAGAGTCCACTCCTCTTTCTGAGCAACACAACAGTAATTAGAGTATTTGCAGGCATGAAAAGCCTCAGACATAATTCAGGTGTGTGAACCAGGATCTGGTTAATCCAGCAAGAGGTGCTGGGTGGACAAGGCTGAGCAGCGGGTGTTCACCGCAGTGCGGTCAGGCATCCTCTCCTGAGTGGGCCCTGGCTATGTTGGACCACCATCCTTTTCTGGCTTGCTTGCTTGGGTTTTCTGTCCAGAGAAACCAAGGTCTGGGGGGAAAGGAATGGTCTTAGTTCTTGCCCTGATACGGGGTTAGAGAAAGGACAGGATGTGCTGTCAGGGCATGTCAGAGCCACATCCTTCTGTACTGAAGTAACCTCAAGAGACACCAACATCTGGACAGTGAAACACAGAGCCCAGAGGGAAGCAGGATTTAAGGCACATCTGTCGTATGTGCTCAAGGCATAAGGCTCAGCACTGTGGTGCCTAGGTCTCTTTGTGAATTTGCAGTCCCACAGAGGTGAGATCCATCTCATCACACAGTTAAGCACCTACTTGGAGCTAGTTGTGGAAGGTCCCCTGAGTCATCAAGACTCAGGTATCCTTCCCATTGCCACTGGCCAAATGGAGGTGCCTTTATCCAGAGCTTTACCACAGTTTTGTAGAGTGTATTTATGAGATCAGTTCACCTCCTTCTGCCTCAGTTTCTTGCTTTATAGAATGGAGTTAGTAATGTTTATCCATTTTTAATGAGTTCTTTGGGTTTTAAGATGACTAGCACCTTATAAATGGTGAGAGTCTTTTTAAAGACTCTTTTTAAAGACTCTCTATAATTTTAAGATTAGGTTTCCCTGATTTTAAAGGAAATAAGCTTTCCAAAATTTATGAGTAAAAGCTATTAACTTATCAGATTTATAATAAAGCCACATGTACAGTGTTCTGTATACATAGCCATGTTTATATTCTCTCTCAGATGTTTATTGCCAGACTTTAAAGTTCTGCCCATTTTCTGTAATTTTTTTTATAAGCATGCAAGGCAGAAGCTCTGAAGCATTAATAGACAGATCTATCTCTTTCATGATATGAATATTTACAGAAAGATATGGGCAAGAATAAGAATTTGTGAGCTACATGCTTATAGGAAATGCCATCAGTTATAGACAGGCCATGTAGGATGATTATAGCAAATCTAAGGGTAAACCAGTGTAAGGAAAGACACATTCTTTACGCCAAGACAGCTGGATCAATTTTAGTTTTCTGATAAGCATCTTGTGTGCAATTGATTTTGTTTTAATCTACTATAGAAAAAAATGTTTCTAGACTGAAACCTTATTTGCCAATAGCCAGATTTCAGCCTGAAGCAAATGTTTGCAAGTTTTATAACATAAACACTGCCTAACAGCATAAGCAATCATCAGAAACAAGTCATTGGTTGTTAAAGGATTGTGTGGAGTAAAACCTTCTATCCAACGACATTAGGTAGTAATCCAGACAAATAATCTAAACCAACAAGGTTTTGTAACTCCTGTGTTGACTAGAGAGATGGAAATCTTCTGATTGATACAGCCTTCTGCCACTGATGCATTGTAATCACTAATAATTGCATCCTCTCTACACTCTAGCCAAGTGAGAAGATATTCTTCTAATTTTCCACATGAGAAGTAAGGAGAAGGGCAGTCCAAGCCCATGGTCCGTGTCAGAGATCAGGTTGTCTGAGTCCAAGTTTACTGCCTTTTCACTATACCGTTATTGCTTCTTGCTTGGTTCGTGTCTCATGCTGAGTATTAAATGTATCTTATTATTAGTTTAAAAAAGAACTCAGGCACTGAGAATCTGATAAACTAGTATGATATTTTGGCATATTCACCTTTAATGCCACCATGGAGACAATACTGGTGAGGAGAGGAACGGAGAAGTAGGGAGCCCAGTAAATATGAATTCAGCTCCTATCCTTGCCCTACTTGCTCTGAATGTCTTCAGCTCAGTCTGTTCAGACAAGATTTGGTGATGGGAAGTATGAAGGAATAAAGCAGGAGGAAAAAGTAAATGTAAACTTGGATAAAAAATTGATCTTATCCTTGCTTAGATGTTTTGGGTGATAGAGGTGATGTTCCTCATTTTTAAGAATGCACTTTATGAAGTTAAGATGTCTTATATCCTCCTGGGTGCTGACTTTCCTTTGGTCGCAGAGAGAGGCTGCAGATGTTGGCAAGATATATAAGATTCGGATAGGCCATGATGGGAAAGGCATTGGGGATGGCTGGTTCCTGGAAAGCATCACGCTGAAGCGGCTTGCCACGAAGATGAAGGAGTCTGATAAAAAGAAGAAGAAGAAGAAGAAGAAGTCTGAGGAGGAGGAAGAAGAGGAGACCAAGGTGGAAGAAGTAATGGATGTCTATACGTTTGTGGCACACCGTTGGTTGGCTAAAGACGAAGGAGATAAGGAGCTTGTGGTGGAGCTGGTGCCTGATGGAGAATCTGCCCTGGAGGGTAAATATCAGAGGGAATGTGCATGTGTGTGTGGATACAGCGGTTGCATGAAGGACGATAACCATGCTGTGGTGCTTTGCCAGGACCATTTATGGCCCCCCCAGCCATCCCATTGCCCCAGGCCTGCAGTGTAGCTTACACTGTGGTTTGGTTGATCAGCTCTGGGGAGGAAGAGGACAGTGGTTAAACTAAGGCAGAGGATGGAGGAAACAGCCTGAAATGGGAGTATCCTAAAGGACTTCTATAGGATTCTCCAAGGCTTGTCTGGGGCACTTGGGTTGCAAGTCCCACAAGTTACCACTGTGGCTGGGAGTTTAGCAAGCTGTAACTATTTATATAGTTAATGACAAGGGCTGGAGAAAGGTGGAGCTGCTCATGTTTTAAGATAGATGCAAGCAAACTCTAGACAAAATCTTTCTTAAAGCTGACTGTGCCAGCATTTTTGGGCTACGTGCTTTCATGGTGAGCCACGGATCTGATGAAATATGGTTATCTCTGGGTTCCTCCTGACCTGCCTTTGCAATTTTACCTGCAGAGAATACGTACGAAGTCCATGTTCTCACTGGGAATGTGTGGGGAGCTGGGACGGATGCTAATGTCTTCTTGAGCATCTATGGCGTAGGAAGAGGAGACACCGGTGAGCGCCAGCTGAAAAGGTCAAATAACCTCAACAAGTTTGAAAAGGGCCAGGTAATGCATGAACTCAACTCAGTCAAGCGAGCAGAAGGATGGCAGAGCTCTCTCAGTTATCACGCTGGCCATTCATTACAGCCTCTTCTCTGCAAGGCTTGGCTTTTTCTTTCAGCTTAAAGCTCGGATGTGTTTTATTTCTTAAATATATTATTTAAAGCAAAATGCCTGAAAACATTTTCCAGGGGAAATTAATTTCAATAATAAGCTGAACAACAATTCTTCTTTGGAGCCACCTTTTGCGTCTGCTTCCTGTAAGCATTCTGGTAATGTTTCCTGCCAGGAATACTTGAAAACCACAAACTTTAGATTAATACTGGAGAGCATTTGTGAGGCAGCTCAAGTATGTCAGTAGTTAGATTGCAAATATGATTCTAAATGTTCTACTCAACCAGTCAGGGAATAAAAGCAATATTACACAGTGTGCTATAATTACATTATAATCCAATCCAATTAAACAACATCTCTTGTAGATTGAATATTTGCCATAAAAATGTTTATGAACAATAAACAAGCTACTATTATAGCCAGGAATTGTTCAAGGAATAATTTTGAATAAAAAAAATTACAGAAACAATAAGCAGCTGTGGAAAACTTGCAATCACAAAAAAGAGCCTAAGGTTGTTAAATAAGCTGTTAGCTGTGATTTATGAGCTTGGCACCAGTGAAACTGCAACCTGCACATGGTTCTTCATTCAGTGGGAAGAGCTCCAAGCTGCAAATGTAATGTTCTCTGCTCTTGGGAGTAGAAACCCAAAGTCTACCAACAAGTTAATCACATTAAGATGTTTAAATTATTATGATAACAAGGACCATCCTGTCACACTAATACAGCTAATAAATGAACCTCTTGGTTGTAGTAAATGACAAAAGGAAGAAATTCTGTGGTTTGAAATAAAGCACATGGAGGTGCACACGAGAGTTTCCATGGAGTCAATATGTTTGTGTCCAGTTCCAGTTTCAATCTGGGGGAAAATACTAAGCCTGAAAGGAATGAGATTTAGGAGAGATGAGTTAAACCTAGCGGAAGCTGAAATGGGGATGAGGTAAAGAAAGGAGTGAAGGGTTGTGCAGCTCTGTGCCCATTACTGCCTTGTAGGAGCCAAGCATGAGTGTTAGTGGTTGAGTGCACAGCTCTGTAGTTATTTTAGTACATCCACCCAAAGAATACAAGGGGGACTTAGAAACACCTTTTCTTTTAATGGGAAAAAAGATTACTCTGTCCTAGGCTGCATCAAAAGGAGTGTGGCCAGCAGGTCGAGGGAGGTGATTCTGCCCCTCTGCTTGGCTCTGGTGAGACCCCACCTGCAGTACTGCGTCCAGCTCTGGGGTCCTCAGCACAGGAAAGACATGGACCTGTTGGAACGGGTCCAGAGGAAGCCACAAAAACGATCAGAGGGCTGGAACACCTCTCCTGTGAGGACAGGCTGAGAGAGTTGGGGTTGTTCAGCCTGGAGAAGAGAAGGCTCTGGGGACACCTTTGAGCAGCCTTCCAGTACCTGAAGGGGCCTAGAAGAAAGCTGGAGAGGGACTTTTTACAAGGGCATGTAGTGATAGCAGAAGGGGTAATGGCTTTAAACTGAAAGAGGGTAGAATTGGATTAGATACAAGGAAGAAATTCTGCACTATGAGGGTGGTGAGGGACTAGAACCAGAGAAGTTGTGGATGCCCCAACACTGGAAGTGTTCAAGACCAGGTTCAATGGGGCCTTCAGCCAACCTGGTGTAGTGGAAGGTGTCCCTGCCCATGGCAGAGGGGTTGGACTAGATGATCTTTAAGGTCCCTTCCAACCTAAACCATTCTATAATTCTATGACTTTCTAATTTACTGCCTTTCTCTCCCCCTTTCTGGGAAACAGAGTAATTTGCCTCTTGCCTTCTGTGCAGGTGGATGTGTTCACCATCAAAGCCATTGACTTGGGTGAGCTGAAGAAGCTGCGGATCCGCCACGATAACTCTGGTGCTAGCCCAAGCTGGTTCCTGGAGAGGGTAGAGATTGTTGACCTCAAGGAGAGCACCACGTGAGCAGCCTGTCGCACCCTTTTCATATGGTCAGAAAAGGGGGCACGTTCTCAGGAGTCTGCAGAACCGCGGGAAGGCAGAGGCGATGCAGAAGGGCATCGTCATGGCTCCTCACCAACTCACAGGGAGCAGGCACCCTTTGGGAGCCTTGTGATGATTGTGTGATGATTGTGGGGCCATTCTGGGGTACCTCTGTGTGGGGTTTTGATGTCCCAGTATCTCTGCAGTTTGGGAACCAGCAGTGTTTGGAAGGAAACCTGTTTCTCCTGGGAGGGACTCTTCCTCCCGAAGAGGTCCCCTTGCAGAGCCTGCACTCATAGTTTCCTTTCAAGGGTCCACTCTGGAAGTCCCTGACCTCCCATTTCCTTTCTCTTTTGCACCTAATGCAAAGATCCGGGCCAAAAGCAAGTCCTGATCTAAGCAAACTGCCATGATTTTCACAGGTCAGCTGGGTGAGCAAAGCCTAGGCTGTTAAAAACCTGAAATACAGGCTTGCCTTTGAGCTGGAACGTGCTTAAAGTCACATGCTTAAAAGTTGCACAATGCTCTGGTGGGTGGGACTGCTCATAAGGACCTCAGGATGGGTCCACTCTTCATAAACAGAAAATGCCTGGGAGACCAGAGGTTCCCTTGAGTTATTTGGGTTCTTCTGGGAGTAAAAACTAAAAGGAATCAGTCATATGGGGCTGACAGCTCGGAAACAGCACTTTTCAGTAAGTGCTCACTAGCCTATTTATGGATTTAGTTCCCACAAACAATACCAAAGCTCAAGGATGAAAACAGAGTTATTGTTCAGCTTTGAGTAATCGTGTTTTCTTTAAGTAGCCTCTGATGTGTGCTTATTTATGTTATTAAAACCTGTGAAGACCTGTGTAAGTGCTGGGTGCTGCTGTCATTTTTGTAGGTATTATTTTCCATGCCAGCGATGGTTAGCAGTTGAGGAAGATGACGGTCAGATTGTCAGGGAGCTGGTCCCAGTGGATGAAGCATTTGTAAAGAAAGATTCGGAAAATGATGGCCAGTCTCTTGCAACGCTGGGCCTGGAACAGAAAGGTTTATGTTAGCCTTGTATTTCTTCCAGTATGGGGTTGACAAGAAACCAAGTTATTAGCAGTGCTAAGGGCATTAACGGTTAGTGTTCACTAGGCTGTGAGTAATTCTGCCCCAACCATGAAGTTTTCAGGTGTGAATGAGGTGTGAAGTGTGTGTCAGCCAGTGGAGTGGACACTCCTCATTTTTAAGGGATTTAATCATCTTGCAAGATTGGACCCAAAGTGAGAAAGCTAGGAAGATGAAGACCATGTTCAGTCATCATCTCTCAACCGAAATGCACATCAGTTACAAATATCTAAGGCAAAAATCCCACCCATTTCACATCATGGACTGGAATGGTTAAATGTTTCAACGTGAAACCAAGTAGAGAGCAAACATGACCAGAGAAAGGGAAGGGACCTAAATTTGTCTCACTTCCCACCTTGCTGCTTGTGTCCGTTGTACTCCAAAATAACTTTCTCTCTCTTGTACATAATTTTGCATGGTAACCACAGAGCAATGACACAGTCCTGGGTCTGATACTGAAAGGTGCTGAGTGCCCAGCGCTTCTGCTGGCTTCACTGCCAGTGAAAGGTCTTAAACTCTCCCCTAATTGCACCTCAGATGCTTTTGAATACATCAGTAATTTCCACAATTGTGTAGCCGACAAATTTCCACAACTTGTTTAGCCTTTTGGTTCGGGAGGACCCGCTGGCTGAGCAGCATCTTGGAAACGTGTCTAATTATGGAAGAAAGGTGCTGTTTTGGAAATCTCAACTATTTTTGCAGCACAGTGAAGAACATATTAGACTTTTCCACATTTTTAATGAGTTTATTGCGCTTGCTAGAGGATGGTGCAATAGAAACCTCCCTAATGATGCTATTGTGAAGGGTGTGTTCGTGAATATAAATGGCATATATAATGAATATATATGTCAAAGTGCACATACTTTCTTGTATGTGTTATATGCATATATATTATTTGTTGCTAATAGAATAAAGGGGGGGGGGGGCGGTTAATGAAATAGTATAGGCAAAGGCAGCTTTGAGAAGCCTTAGAGATGCCAGGAAGCAAATGGGAAGGCTTGAGCCCATTTCTTATCTGTAGATATGCAGACAACGTACTGAAAGACTGGAGCAGTAGAAGGCTCTGCAACCAGATAGCCCAGCTCACCCCAGGAGCTACCACAACATATGACAGGAATTAGAGATTACAACATGGCTGTGATCAGTCAAAATAAAACCCAAACCAAACACACATTATGCAATGAAAAGTAGAGTTAATTCCTGCTCAGACTTCACATTCTTAAATTACGATATTTTATTTGACAGCTAAGTCAACAACATACACTGTGAAAGTGAAAACCGGGGACAAGAAGAATGCTGGGACAGATGCCAATGTCTTCATCACTCTCTATGGAAGTAAAGATGATACAGGTATGGCTTCATGTGTTGGAAAAGGATAGCACCTCACTGCTGGACACCTGAAAAGACAGGTCACGGTTTCCTTTTGTTTCCTCAATACCCATTCCTCACTCCTTTTTAGCACAACTTCATGTTCTCGCTGTCTCTGCATACATTGTGATAGCTGGGAGCATGCCACCAGCTGCTGTAAATCACTGTCGAACTTTGCGACGCTGATTTGCACCAGCTGCCGATCTAAAGGCTTTAATTTCAATTATAGAAACAGCACAGTTGACTGGGACTACATTACTGAGTAGTGAATGCAGTGAATGATTTGCTTTCCTCAGCAATGAATCAGCATGCTCCTGAAATCCAGCTCTCCTCTGCCTCTTTGAGTGGCCCAGAAGTATTTAATCAGCTGATGAGCAAATCCTCTTGGAAGCAGCTGAGCTGTGTGTGCAGAGACTCGGATGCCTGTGAGAGTGACGGGGAACTGATGGGTAGGACCAATTTCTTCAGCTGTGAACACAGCGCAACAGCATTGTCCCTGCGGCACTGCCAGACAATCACTCAAGAAAGGAATTATGTATATTTTGGGTGTTGATACAGATTTGGGTTCAGAAGGAGGGAGGGACAAAGCTCAGATCTTGAGATGAAAAGCCGTTTTTTACGTTTTAGCCACTTCCCATGTTCCACTGTTGACATTCCCAGAGGATTTGTTTCACATGCTGAACAATGTCCTTTTGCATCGCCACAACAGGAATAGTCAGCCTAAAGGCCTCAAAGATTAACAAGAACAAATTTGAGCGTGGGAAGGTAGATGAGTTTACAGTGGAATCTGTGGACATTGGAGACCTGAAAAAAATCAAGATAGGCCATGACAATAAAGGTAAGACAATCTGCTTTGTAACGTAGTATTTCTAGTGCATGAGGCAGTTTGCTATATAAAATAACCTGCCTCCAAGACCCCAAACGTAATTTACCTTTTGGTGACAGATCCTTGCTGTTGTTGCTACTATCTTTGCTGCTAATACCATTTCCATGGTTGTGGCAATAAGCGCACAGTGGTGGCAACTTTCAGGTAGCTTTGCAACCTCTGTCTCTGTGTAAGAGGGTCATTAGTTTTGCAGCCCCATCTTTAGAGAGATTCCTCATACATCACCAAACCTCGTATTTTTTCTTGTCACGCATGGGACCTATAGACTTGTCTCATTTCTTTATCAATATTTTAGTTGTTTTGATCATCAAGTCTTGGCTGCTTTTTAGACATGTCCGTGTCTCTACTACAAACAAGGGAAGGAGTGGAAGGACACATGTGTTCCTTCCCTGTGGGGCACCAAGGGACATGTTTGTTGATAACTCCTCTGTCTTATTACAAAGGCAAATTAATCCAAGTGATGGAGTAATTAGCACTTCCACGTGCACATCTTTAACCCGACACATAAAGAAATGTAAAGCACATTAGCTCAAACCTGGACAATAGCATGCAATGATCTTTATGGTATCTATTCTATTTTTCCATTGGCAAAAGAGAGGAAGTTTTATTTCTCAGAGGTATGGAATGCAATGTTTCATTTACTGTTGTCTGTAAAGGCTTTGTGGGTTATTCACTGTTATCTCTCCAAACACAGGTAATTCAACTGGCTGGTTTCTGGAATGGGTGGAGATTGATGCCCCATCACTGGGACAGTGCCTCAAGTTCCCTTGTGGCCGTTGGCTGGATAAATCGGAGGATGATGGAGCCATTGAGAGAATTATCTTCCCTGCAGAACTGCAGACAACAGAATATATCCCATGTGAGCAGAACGCCATTTCCCCAGGATACACCCATCATTACAGAAGATAAAATCTCACTAGCTCATGCAGTTTTATAGGCCTGGCCTCTCCCTTGAATTGGCTTTAAAAAATTTATAAATACATCACATGCCAACTATTCCAGTTACTACCAGAAGGTTCCTCTGGGTGCTCTAGACTAACATTTCCTGTATTTCCCAAATCAGAGAGTCATTAGAAGCCATGTGACTGTGTACGATTGTCTTTTTGCTCCCTCTTGCCCTTTCATCTGCAAGTCCTCAGCCCATTCCAAGCTGTCATCCTTGTCTCCAGTTTCCCTTTGATCTTGTTCCATTCTAATATTGCTGTTTCTATTGTCAAAGCAGACACTTTGGTCTTGCTTCCAAGCCTTGGTTCCCCCAGTGCCTTTGGCATTGCACACACCTCTCTTGCTGAAAGACCCTCTTCCAGAATTTCTTCGGTGTGGTACTTTTCTGATAGTGTTGCACCAATCTGCCTCTTTTAATGTTCTCCAATTTTTCCTTACTCTTCACTCCCCTCTAAATTAATGCTTGGGGTAAATCCAGTGTCTTTTGGGAGCTCCTTCTGAGTACTAAACTTATAATTTTCAAGTCTGCTGTGGCACCTCAAACTCTTCTAGTGGGGTAACTTTTCCTGCCTCCAGAACACTGAGAATCAGATAACATGGCTTTCTTGAAATAAATGACTGGAAACATTATGTTGGGTTTTTTGTAGCCCTCTCCTTCCCTTTTCACCTGTGCATCCTTGACTGCGTGCAGGGAACTCGCAGCCCTGAAACTGTATTTGACTTGTCCCTCCCTGATCTGCCCCATTTCAAGTTGTCGACAATATTTCCTGGCCCACCTTCAGGGCACTACCAAAATTACCTTTTCCCTTCGTTAGGTTGGATGCCACGATGATGAGGGATGAGGTCTGGAACCTGAGAGTTGATTTCCACCCCATGCCCTGCCAGGTGCTTCCTAGGTCACTCTGGACAAGTGATAACCTGTTCTCACCAAAGCTGTCTCCTATCTCCTTGCATCCCTCATTGTGTGCATTGATGGTATCAAAAGCCTCACCTCCTGCAGTTCCTTATTTAGATATCAAAAGTTAGAGCTGCCCAATCTCTCTTTTACTGCCTCAGTTTCCTTCATAAACAGCTGTGAGAATAACCACACAGAAGACTACCAGCTGCTTTGGCTCCTTTTTTACTGTCAACACTGTAGTTCGTGTTGAAGGTCTTCACACTGGCTAGCCGACCCTCCAACATCCAGATCCTCATATCCTGCAGTCTGTAAGCTAAAATCATCTTTCTTCTCTGAGGATCTGCCAACATCATCTGTTTGTGCCTCCCCCATGCTTTGACCAAGCTGTTTTTTATTTCTCATGTCTTTCTTACTTTACCTAAACTGTCTGGAGCAGAAGAACGGATACTCTTTGCTCCCTTCCTCACTTTTGTCCGTCAGCTGGAAGACATAATAGTCTTTGTGTCTGAAAAAATAAATTGGTAGATAGATACAGTGAATACGTCCATAAGAGTGAATATCACCCAGAGACCTTCTACGTGCTTCTCATCAAGTTTTTCCATGTTGTCCCATTCGATATGTATTTTGATGCAGATGTTGACTATATAATTTATTAATGTCCCTGTATATTACAATGAGGTAAAAGTTTCTGGCATACCATGCCTTTGAGTACATAGTTCGTGTAAACCTGATTTTTGTCAGCAGTCCACATTCAGCCTTTGAAAATAGTCAGGCCTCTCTGGCAAAAAGGTTGCACCAGGCTGTGTGTCAGCTTAGGCTGTTTCGACATTTAAACCATTCCCAATGTGCTATTTGCTGCATCCTGGTTTCCTAACTATTAAACTGGGGGTTTCAGTTTGCCAGAGGTAACGAAAGGGTTTGATTTGTTTTATGATGACTCGTGCCAGAATTGTTTCACGCCGAACAAACGATGAAAACATGTCATCGGCAGTCCAATTAAAATCACCCCTGTGGGGATACAACTTTAAAAGTGCCATGTAAATGAAATGGGTGTCTGACAGCTAAAAGTTGTGCTGCTAGTGACCTTGTTACGGTGCCACTTTGCTGATTCAGTTCTAAGCTGACGTTAATATTCAAGCAACAAGAGCAAGCGCCACGGACTTCAGCAGAGAAGATAATTTTTAATTCATAATGTGTAGCATGCGATTTTTGGCCTCCAGGATTTTTTTTTTCCCACTCTTACGTACTGGAGAAACTATTCCAGTTTACCTGCAGCACAGCAGAGCAGATTTCATTGGGTTGGGCAGAAAGAATATTAAGTACCTCCAGGCTGACTCTCTGTAGAAGAAAACTTCTTCATCTCTCTTCTCCCGAGAGCCATATTTAGAGAGCCTGGGCTGTTAATGAATGATTAGTCTCTGATACGCATGATCAGAGTTACTCCAACAGTAACAGATACGGTGCCAGAAACCTTCTTTCTACCCTAACAGAGATGCTGAATCTGAAATATAGCACCGAGTACTGTAGTGTAAATAGCAAAGATGACTGAAGTCGATGCAGTGTGGGAGGCTGCAGATGACAAGCAGCTGAGAAGATCGTAGTGAGGGATGGGAAACGGTGGAAGCTGGGTAGGTGGTGTATGGGAGAGGGATGGCCTCGAGCAGATCCTGGTGATAGCGCTGGGTGTCGAAGGCTGTGCTTATGGGTAGCGACGTGGACTACAGGGATTGTGTCTGCTTGCAGCAGGAGAAGTCCCTGCAGCTACTCGGTGGTGCCCAAGCCTTACCTGGGATTTTTCATCTATAGATTTCAGAAAGGATTCAAAAGAGATGGGGACAGGATTCAGTTTGCCAAATGGCACCCCTGAATTTACTGGTCCTCATGACAGTGGAGTGTCTGAATTCCCGTTATCATCAATAAATGTTTGGTCATTCACAGAGGGTGGATCTGGAGAATGATTCAGCTAACCCCGAGGAAGATGCCTGCATTTGCTTGTCTGACTGTTTCTCCAAACTCCACTGACTTTAGTGATTACATCTGGAGACGTACACACCTATTTGGCATGCAGACATCTGAACACAGGCTTCTTACTCTGTGAGCTAAACACCATCTCACCTTGGCAACTGAGGATAGTCAACAGATGTGTAGCAGAGCCAGGAACAGAGCCCCAGTCTTATTCCTGGGTCAGTCTTATTCCCGAGCAAGTCCGAGTCATGCTCCAGCAGAACCCAGGACTGAGAAGCTGTGAAGATAGATTCTGGGGTCATGGGACATTCTGGAGAAACCAAGGGAACAGAATAAGGAAGTATTTAGGGGCTTGATCCTTACTGTACTGCATTCACCATTGATCTGGTAGTAATTTGACCTGTTTGCCTTGGTGTTATGGAGAAGGCGGTACTAAGAGAAAACTGGATCAGAGTGGACAGCAAAGGGTTTTATTTTTTTCCTTATGATTGAGTTTTGTCACTTGTTTAGTAATGAAAATAATAGGAGATATTTTATCAATCAATATTTATATACTGCCTCCAGTTGGCTTAACTTCATCCATCTGCCTAGTTGCTCAAAAATTGTGAATTCATCTTTTGCTTTAAGACTTGAGCTGTTGAAGTAAATCCTGTTTCAATAACTTTAGATGGCAGGTATAAATATACTGAGCGCTTTCTGATCATGTGATTAACCCCAAAATCTCAGTAAATGAACAATCCATCAAGGTCAATCGGCCTTATAGGGTTAAAGGAAATTCCTGTGGTTTCTCATAGTGCTGACCAGCTTGATAACTAAATGACCACAAGTGTGTGGTTCCTACCCTCTTCCCTTTAACTGCTGAGTTTTCCCATCTCATTAAAATGTTCTTAGGAGTGTTGGTAAGCTGCTTACTAACTTCTGTTGGTTTGTTTAATTTTCTGCCATTTCCTAAATCAGTTGTTCCTTACGAGATCACAGTCTACACCAGTGACATCTTTGGAGCTGGCACAGACGCAGATGTCTTCATTGTTCTCTATGGAACAGATGGGATCTGTACTCAGCAGAAATCCCTGTGCCTCAACAAGAGAGAGCAAAGGATGTATTTTGAAAGGAACTCAGTGAATCAGTTTATTGTGGAGGTAAGATCAAAGATGCTCACTCTCATCTTAGGTTGCCCTGAGGGGATTAAGAAGAGAAAATGGAGTGAAGGGAACTTTTCCTCTTTTAGGGAAAGCTACTCAGCTCTTTTACTCAAAGAATGTGGGTTCAAAACTCTGTTCTGCAACGGACTTGCTGTGTACTGGATCAAATCTTTTCTCACCGACCTCTGGTTAGTAGCAACTCAAAGGTATCAACATGCAGTGCCCCTGGGGCCTCATGTTATGTTAAGCCTTGTAAAGGCTGGTGCAATTTTGTCATGGAGATGAGATGTACCAATACATGGATATGGAGGCTTCCTCTTCCAGGTGAAGTTGAGAGCCACTTTGGAAGGTCTTTACATCTTCCCATTTCCTAGACCATACTTGGTAAAGAGAGGGTATCAGTCTCTGTGCATGCTGGATCTAATATGTGTACCTCTCCTTATCACGCTTATTTGCTTGCATATTTGCTTTCTCTTGCAGTTTGCAACACTTTGAAAGGTAACAGGAAACAAATGCTTGCAGTATCGCTGAAATTGGCTGCCTTGTGTTTAAGGTCCCCATGCATCCTTTCATGTTCTTGTTTCAGCAGATTATGTTGAAGGATCTGGTCCATGGTGCTCACTGCTTACGTGACAACCTAAACATCATGCTCTGTTTCTCTGTATCCTCGAACAGAGAGATTATTACTTTGCTGCAGATACTGTGATTTTTGAATACGCGACGCTAACTTTTTGAAAGGTCTTATCAAATATTTCCTGAAGTGTATGCAAATACTAAACCAGTGCACGTAAATGAATGAGCTCATTTACATCTACAGTATTCAGCAATTCCTATTCATAATATATTGTTATTGCGGAGAATTTGTGAGAGGCAAAAATATAGGCAGCCCTGCTCTAGCCTACCCTTTTGGTACTGCTTCATGTCCTCACCTTCCCTCCCTGGATGCAACACCAACACTGACTTTGTAGAGGACTGCACAACCTCTCTGTGTTTTGAGTTTGGTTTGTTTTTGTAAAATAATTGAAGGCAAATCTTAAACTAAACTTTTTAACAAGTTAAAATGCTTCCAGCCCACATTGTTGTTATATGGCATGAATCATAAAATAAATCCCCAGTGCGATTTGTTAAAAACAAAGAGTAAGACTTATTTCGGTGGAGTTTCCACACGGTTTTTCATAATAGAGGTTGCATTAAACCATAGTATAAATCTTAAACTGAGTGTTACTGTTATTTCTTTATTCTGTAAGATTTATTTTAGGTTTGGTAGAATCTGAAACATCAGTACTTTTCTTAGATGAAGTGAGTGAAAATGCAGTTTGTTCTCCAGATTTATAACATCATATTAACCTGTCCCCGAACTTCATTCTCTCTTCACTTCCTCTTGCTGCAGGAGACGGGGATGAAGCAAAATATATTCTTCTTTCACCTGCTTGTGTAGAGCCATAGTTTGGAGTTCAACAGACCTTAAAAAAAAATTTGGGGATCTGAGGAAACACAAACTGAGAATTGCCCATTTGTTTTAGTGTTTTTAACTGCCCTTACCATTTTGTATTTTGCAAAAGAGGGAAAAATGATTAGAGACTGGTCTCAGCTATGCTCCCAAGTGATGATTTCTTGGAGATGCATGCAAGCAGAGTAAAGACCACTTCTTCTTTAACATGAATCTTTACTGGTCAAGCATCACTTTATTGCTGTTTCCCACAGTATTCTCCTGGAGAAGCTGCTGGCTCGTGGCTCAGACAGGTGCACTCTTCACTGGGTAAAAAACTGGCTGGATGGCCGAGCACAGAGAGTTGTGGTGAACGGAGTGAAATCCAGTTGGTGGCCGGTCACAAGTGGTGTCCCCCAGGGCTCAGTTTTGGGACCGGTCTTGTTTAATATATTTATCGATGATCTGGATGAGGGGATAGAGTGCTCCCTCAGCAAGTTTGCAGACAACACCAAGTTGAGCGGGAGTGTTGATCTGCTCGAGTGAAGAAAGGCTCTGCAGAGGGATCTGGACAGGCTGGATTGATGGGCCCAGGCCAGTTGTGTGAGGTTCAACAAGGCCAAGTGCCGGTCCTGCACTTTGGCTGCAACAACCCCATGCAATGCTACAGGCTTGGGGACGAGTGGCTGGAAAGCTGCCCAGCGGAAAAGGACCTGGGGGTGTTGGTCGACAGCCGCCTGAAGATGAGCCAGCAGTGTGCCCAGGTGGCCAAGAAGGCCAACGGCATCCTGGCCTGTATCAGAAACAGTGTGGCAGCAGGAGCAGGGAGGTGATCGTGCCCCTGTACTCAGCTCTGGTGAGGCCGCACCTCGAATGCTGTGTTCAGTTTTGGGCCCCTCACTCCAAGAAGGACATTGAGGTGCTGGAGCGTGTCCAGAGAAGGGCGACGGAGCTGGTGAGGGGTCTGGAGCACAAGTCTGATGAGGAGCGGCTGAGGGATCTGGGGTTGTTCAGTCTGGAGAAGAGGAGGCTGAGGGGAGACCTCATCGCTCTCTACAACTCCCTGAAAGGGGGTTGCAGAGAGGTGGGTGTTGGTCTCTTCTCCCAAGTGACTAGTGACAGGACAAGAGGAAATGGCCTCAAGTTGCACCAGGGGAGGTTCAGGCTGGATATTAGGAAAAATTTCTTTACTAAGAGAGTGGTGAAGCACTGGAACAGGCTGCCGAGGGAGGTGGTGGAGACACCTTCACTGGAGGTGTTCAAGGAACGTGTGGACGTGGCATTGCGGGACATGGTTTAATGGGCATGGTGGGGTTGGGTTGATGGTTGGACTTGATCTTACAGGTCTTTTCTAACCTTAGTGATTCTGTGTGTGTGATTAAAAGCCTCATTGGAAGTTGAGTATTTGGACAGGACAAAGGAGGAAGGAAATAATTTTCCTCTAGTGTATACTTGTGTGCGTGCACAAGTTTTAGAAATTAGTTTGGATCATTTAATCATTTTGCGATTGATGCTTATGCTGTCTAAAGTCAGGGCAGAGCTGGTGAAATCAAAGCCAGTTTGTTCAGAGTGTGAACTCCTTGAGTAATGCAGTCGGTCTTACTGAGTCAAGGAGTCTCCTAAAATTACTGATGTCTTTTCTTCAGTATGAGGCAATTCTGTCAGCTGGGAAGAGAAGAAGGGAGTAGTCTCCAATGGCGCAAATTGACATGTTCAGTTTTCTCATGTTTCCAAGAAAAAAAGACTCCAAGTCCCTATGGATAGAAAAACAGCTCAGTGTGCTGCTTCTACGTGCAAAGGAGGTTTGCAGCCAGCCTTGTTTTTTAAAGGCCAACTATAAAAAAGCTTGCACTGAAATAACCAAAAGCTATTACTTAGGAGCAAATATCATTTCTCCTGTTCAAGCCTTTGGAAGGGAGGTGACTTAAAAGTAATGAACTAGTAGCAAATTGCTCAAGTAATAAGGTGAGGCATAAAAAACCAGTAGCCACTTCATAAGATAGTGATTCTGTTGATTTGCTCGGAATGGCATTGGGATTCTGTGGAGGAACAGGAGAGAGATAATATAAAATGCCAGGCCGTTAATATTGTACTTTGACCTCAAAGCTATTCTTCCAGTGTTGTAAGAGTGCGCATAAGTGTTTAAAAAGGAAAGGGATATGAAAAGACCGATTTAAGATGCAGCAGCATTGCAATTTCTAAAAAATTGCCTTCATTCCCACTCATACAGAGAAGCCTGAGATGCAGGACTGCTGCTGTGCAACCAAACCCATAGAGTAGGTGATTTGTGCAGAGCAAGATTCTCTCCATTTTTGGAACAGAAGTTTAGGGAAACCCTTCAGCTAAAATGCAAGTTAGGGCATAACTGGCATCAACACTAATATTTGCTCCTCTGGAACTTCATACAGACTGGAAAAATAGGAAATAAGCTAAAGAAGTAGTGTCTCAAAAGTAACCTGTTGTTCACACCATAATCTTTCTCTTTTTTTTTTTTTTCTTCTTTTTTCTATAGCTGGAGGATGTTGGTGACATTATTGAAAAGATTCGCATAGGACACAAGGGTGGAGGACTGAACTCTGGATGGCATTTGGACCGTGTGGCGATTCGGAGACTGTTGCCAAACGGAAAGGTAGGCTGCAAATCCCAGCACTCTGCAATATGTTTCCATTAGCAGACGCTTCCATTTCCCAAAGTGGATCTTCTCTATACAAAGCGTGATTAACAGTGAAAAATGACTCTCTAAAGAACAATGCACACTAATGAACTTGCTAGAGCTTGGGGATCTGGGGACAACAAACATGTATTACCATGTTTTATTCTTCAAATGTTGATTATAAGACTCTGCAATCATTGCTTTTTAAAAAATGCTGTTCTCATTGTACCTTTTGACTAGAACAATTTCCTCCTGGCAGTGGATGGGAGGAAAGAAGTGATGTTGCTCCTCAAACTTTTGGAGGTCTTCGCTACTCTTTATCTTTTGTGTGAAGGAGCAACCTGCCTGCTGGGTTTGGAGGCAATGTTATCATGACTTGCTTGCTGGAGGGGAGGTTCCTGAGTTTGTACCCGTTGCTGTGCAAATACAGCGAAGGAATTACAGGGCTGAGCAGATGTCCCTGTGCTGCACTGCACCACTGTTTCTGGACATCCCAGAGTGCCCAAGGCTAACTTAGATAATAGTGGGTTTGGGTGACGTGAGATGCCAAAGCTTCGTATTTTCATGTGTAGTTTTGTTTTGAACTATCGCAGGGAAGGAAGTGGGTGTACCATCTTAAAATAAAAAGCATTGTTGCTAAACATGGACAAGAAATAATTTCATCAGTCCCTTAATTCTGGAAGAATAAATGCAGGGAGCCAGTACAATTAAGACAAGGAAAATGCCTGTCAGTGCAAGTTGCTGAATCACTCATATGAAAAACATCAAGTTAAGTCCTAGGCTTTTTGATTGCTCATGTCAACAGGATTAAGGGAGTGCAGCCAGATTGGTCATCTTGATCCTGTCCACATAAGAAACTGTACCTCAGCCCTGCTTTTAGATGCTGGCTGTAGGAACAGGAATGAGTCTGGCTGCAGGGAAGTTCAGAAGAAAATCACCTCTTCCAGACCAGTTCAGAATTGGAGCAGTAGCTGTGTTTGGGAACACCTGGGCTCTCTCCTCTGCCTTGTCCTTTCTCCCCTTATTCTGAAGGGATGTCAGCTTTCATCTCCACCTCAATGCTCAGGTCTGCCCCCTCGTGAAGTGACTTCTAATATCGTGTTGGTGTAAACACGGCTTGCTCAGTCATGGTGGACCTACTTTCCACCTTGCTTCCTCCTTCAAAATTTCCAGGGTATGTTTTACTCTCTTTGCCTCACAATCTGCTCAAAGGTCTGCCTTGAACCTTCTTCATCATGCTCAAGCCTGTATCCTCCTGTACAAGCTTCTTCACAAGCCAAGACCCTTGATTATTTCTCGTGATCACCTTTTTGCCCATCTGTTACTCTCAGACCCTCTATCTGTGTATTGACTAACCCTTGCCTTGTACAGCTTCATTAGATTAATGAACAAGGTGATGTTGTTTTTGGAGATGTTATTGGTCATAGGCTAGGGAAGATGAAGAGGGGGATGCGCAAAGGTATGGAAACCAAGGGAAAAGAGATTCCTGGGCTGCCTCTTTCTACACCTACTGTTAACTGAGCACTTTGGGAAGCTCCTGAGAGCTCCATGATCTTCCATTAGCCCAGAAAGGGTCTCGAGGCTGCACAGCTCTGCAGTCATTACACCAGCTTTGAAGGACAGACGTTGAGAAACCTGGGAAGGTGGAGGAAGGGAGGAAAACCATGAACAGCTGAAAAATGGAGATTTCCAATTCTGCTCATCTTTTGATTATGGCATGGGAAAAAAGAAGAAAGCAGAGCACTGCACAATGCCGCTGATCAGCTGCAGGATATTATGACCTGCCACAGGATAGCAATATGCTGCCAACGCTTCTAAAAGCTGTGCTACCTGATTAGACTGCTGAGATGTGTCTAGATGTATCTGTAATGCTGCAAAAGAAAAATGAGGTCAGTAACTTTTCAGATTAAATTGAAAGCACTTGGGTAGGAAACTAGGATTGTTGCATGCCAATAAAGCTCTGTCTTGGCATGCCAATTATATCTGATAATTGCATTTCATTTGTTGCAACTTGGAGAAGGGCAAAGCGCTGACTTTTAGCACACTATCATACCCTGCTTCTAGCTTAGGGCCAGACTCAGACTCTAATGAAACAAATTCTGTTTGGAGCTGCAAGAGGATTTTACCGTGGGTAACATAAAACAGTGCACTTTGTGTCACTTAAATATTAATGCAATCACTAACAAGGAAACTCCAGCAAAAACTGTGGCAATGACACAGTGATTAACAATAATGATACAATTAACTCTTGCAGTAACTGCACATTATGCCCCACTGTGCAGGCACTCAAGTCCTTAGATATCCCATTACCAAATAAACAGTGTTCATATCAATGGCACATACAGCCAACATTATGAATGTTTAGGAGCAGTTAAAAGCTTCTGCGAGAGACATGACTGAAGTGGGATCTCTACTGGGAGGAGAGGGTTTCAGCACTGAAGCATCGTTCTGGAAAGCCCTCTCTTCCCAGGCTGTGGGTGGGGAGATAAGCACCGTTCATCGGCTCAGCATACCATGAGATAATACAGGTTATGCGGTCAGGCAGCCGGTGCAGAAATGAAGAGGCAGAAGTAATGGTAGGCAGAACAGTCTTAGGTGCTGTATTTTGCTTATACAGCACAAATAACACTTGAAAGTAAAATATTTGAAATCATCTAAAGTGCTGCCAGTTTTGTTTGACACCATTTTGTACAAGCCATGGTCCAAACTGCCTTATGGAGTTAAACATTGCAAGCCTGGGATTAAACAGCAGCACTGCAGGGAGTGGCAGAGAGGAGGAGAAATGGTGTTTTATTGACAGCAGAAGGTTCGGGCTGTGTGGCTTCAAAGGATGGCTCTGCTGCAGACGCAAGACACTCAATCGCACAGGCCCCTTGGAGGGGTTCAGCTCCTGCAGACCAACTTGTCTGGGATCTGTGCGCAGTGGTATGATGACCTGTTCGTACCAGGTTAGCAGTGACCGGAGGGGGTCTCTGATCTTAGATGCACAACCTATTCCTCCCCAGTGACCGTGTCAGGGAGGGCAGGATCCGGCAGCTCAAGGCAGTACAGTGCAGTAGTACACAGTGATACCAATAATCAGTATTGCTACAGTGAAAGCTATTCCCTTCTTTTACTATATATTATTTTTTTTATTGTTTAAATAGTAAAAAGAGTGAAGAAAGGAACCTGTGTTGGTCTGATAAATAATTACGTGAGAGTAATTAAGGTGGAGAGTATTCGTACGTATGTATGTTGTACATGACAGTGGTGGCACACAGAGCGCTGCAAACAGCAGAAAGCCCCTGTGCTACTTAGGAGCGAAAGTTGTCAGTAAGGAAAGGGCCATTTTTTCTTCCTTTATTTAATTACTGTGAGATTAAAAGTAACTTTTTTTTTCCCGTTCAGACTTGTGGGCTCTGCGAGTTGCATGATGGCTCATGCCCCTTTCTTTATGGAGACGTAGCCTGGGGTGCCCAGCACACAGAAAGCTGCCTGCCCCTTACCATCTTGGAGACCTTACGGGAGTCTGTTCTTAATGAGTGGTCTGGGATTAATTTTGTTTACCAAGTGGAAAACACATGTTCTATTGTTTTTGTTTGTTTGATGATAGAAATCCTATTTGTTTCCACCAAAGTGAAGTCAAAACAAAAGATCAAAAATTAAATCACTATTTTTCTCCTCTTAATGCGTGTATGGGAATTGCCTGGAAACCAGCTTGACTCACAGAATTATAGGGCAAAATCTGAAGTATTGACTCAGAAAAAATACCCTACTGACTTCAAAGAGAATGCTGCCAGAATAAGGATCGAAGAGGGATTGCAGAGTCTCAGTAAAACATGGCTTCAGTGGGAATGGTGCAGTCCCGATGAGGAATTTGCAAGATCAAAAACTGGGAAGGGCGGAGAGCTACTGGACCATACAGCCAGTCTCACGCAGCCATTGGGAATACTGTTCTCTGCTACATGTTCAGTGCTTCTTCTCAGAGCCCTCAGATGTCCTTTTTCTGGAGGAAGTATATTTCTATATACTATTTCAGGTCTGCATCTACATACACACGCATACATACACGAGTTGAAAATCCTTGCTTGCATGTCAGAGTATTTTCAAATGGGAAATGCTAACATGTGTTCACTTTGTTTTGAAGAGATTATCTGTGTCATGTTTACTTCAGGGCTCAGAAACTGTCACATTTCCATGTGAAAGATGGCTTGTAAAGTCTGAAGACGATGGGGAGATTGTCAGAGAACTGGTACCATCTGATATTTTTACTGAAAAACTCATGAAGGACGGGACCCTCAAGCAGATAGAGGAAGAAGTTGAAGACCCATTAGAAGGTAATATAACCCTAGGAGTAGGTGGGGACCTGTTCATCTGATTTTTTGGAACAAAACATCTGAATGTGTGGTTCAAGCAAATGCAATGCTGGTACAACTGTTCACATTTCTTTCTCTTCCTGTTCTCTGGCCTCTCTTATACCTGAAGCACTTCTATGCAATAAAAACATTATTTTGCTGTAGGGCATTTATAAACCCGTCACAGACACCCTTTCACACAGACATAGTTTGCACATCTCCTCTGATGCCTAACAAATTTCCTCCATCTTGTCCTTGTCTTCCAGGCTCCGCAAACACCTTTACTTGTTTGTCCAGCTTCACCTGTCCTGTGCACTCTGCCCCTTCCTTTCCTACCCTACCAGTCTGATTTATGCTCTTCTTTCCTCCCAAAGTTGTTTTTCCTGCTGCTTTTTGGGTACATATGGACACCCTCTAAAAATTTGGCTCTAGGCAGCCACCCTCACTTCATTAAAGTGCCTCTGGGGAGGAGAATAAATTGTTCACATTCAGTGTTTGGTCCTCCTGGTAGCTGAAGCAACTGAACAAGGACTGAAGTTTCATCCTAAATTCTTTGCTTGTCTGTCTGCCCAGCTGTTCCTAACTCTTTTTCCTCTAGGACCTCCTTTTCCCACCCTGAGCTCCTTCTGCCCTTGAGAGAAGTTGCAACCCTTCCTACACCCTGAGCAGAGCAAACTGAATTCAGCTGCCATCTTCATTCTTGGTTCTTGCATCTGGCAACAAGATGATTCAACAGAGAAAATTATTCCTCTCCCTGTTTGGTTTCTCTCAGAGTGATTTGCATTTACAGTGCACCAGTGTCAGGGTGGAATTTATATGGATTGTGAGTGTTTTCCATTGCCAAGGGAAGAGGCGTCTTGCTGTAAGAAAGGCTGGAGCCTTTGCACTGTGCCTTTAGAAGACACAGGGGTACTTTTTCCCCTGTTAGGAACTACGTGATAGCTCATGGGAGATTTTTTTCCTGCAGAGGCAAAGTCAGTTTTAATATCAATTAGTAAGCGGCATGACTGCTAGATGCCTACAGAGCATTTTCTTTAACTTACTAACTCCTGTTGCTTTACCTTGTGTTAGTTACCATGCCTTAACTAACATAGGCAACTCGTTTTTTCCTTCTAAAGGCAAAGCCTTAAAACAAATTTTACAATCTATGGAATAGGATTTTTGGATGGCTGAAGATTTCTTTTGGCTGGGAGTTAGGGATAAGTTTGGGAACTTCTGCTTTAGATATAAAGTATCTGGGATGGGAATTACATCTTCTGCATATCTATGAGTCCTCATACATCTTGGGAACTGATGCAGTGTAAATGACAATGATGGAAAATCAGCTTGTGGTATTCTGAGGATCACCTTTTATATAGTAGACTGCATTTCAGTCCTGAAGGTCTCCAGAACTGGCAAGCAAAAACTGAAGAGGGATGAATTGACTACTTAGACTATATGCATTGCTTCCTTCATTACTAATGTAGCAGCACCTCAGGGGAGGTTCAGGCTGGATATTAGTAAAAATTTCTTTACTGAGAGAGTGGTGAAGCACTGGAACAGGCTGCCCGGGGAGGTGATGGAATCACCATCACTGGAGGTGTTCAAGGAAGGTGTGAAAGTGGCATTGCGGGACATGGTTTAGTGGGCATTGTGGTGTTGGGTTGATGGTTGGACTTGATGTTCTTACAGGTCTTTTCCAACCGTAGTGATTCTGTGAAATATGAAGCTGTAATTCTGTAGGACATAATGTGAAGAGGCAAACCAGAAAACCTGGCATTGCACCTGGCCTGATGAATAGTTGTGATCCATTTCTTAGAGAAATCAATGGAAAACTTTCATGGACTATGAAGCAGAATAGGCTCTGTTTTACTGGGAAAGCTAGGTACAGCAAAAAGACAATACAGATATTTTCTTTGATGCTGTTAATGTACAAAGACGAAACCTAACTAAGACTTTGTGCCTCTTCTTGATTTGTATTGCCCTGGGATTTGCAATGAGGCATTCTCCAAGGCTCGTATGCCACCAGGGTAATCAGAGACTTGTACAGTTCCTAATTGTTTTCCTGGCGAGGATGCTTTCGGTAACTGTTTGTTTTCCCTGTGTAATTGGGAAAAGAGTAGCAAAATAAAAACAGGAGTATTTAACAGGTTTAGTAAAGCACATTACTAAAGATTTGATGAGGTTTTATTGGCTCATCATTGAGCAAGCTAAAGAGAAAGGGTACTTAAACAGTATAGCTCCAACACTTCCTTAATTAAATACTGTCTCAGCAAAAGGACCCAGAAACCTGTTCTCTTTCTGCTTGGGGAATTTATAGAGATACATGCCATTAACTCCGGTAGTAATTGCACATCTGAATCCCTGGAGTTTGTTTATGGAAGATGGAGTATTAAGAATTCACAACACTGAATCGCTTGTTCTCACGTGTAGGTCCCTTGAGCCTCGGTATGAAAAGGTGCCGAGTTCTCTCACCTTTATCTTCTTCGCATCCAGTAATAACCATAATGATTCTTTGCATTTTTATGCGATCAAAGCAGTACACAGGCATTGGTTAGATGGGGAAAAGGAAAGTCAGCAAATTTCAGCCCAGTGATTCCCCAACCTTTGGGGATCCAACCTTTGGATCATTATCAGAAGCCTGGAAGGATAACGCATATAAGATTTTAAACCTCCAAGAACTGAGTGATGAGCAGAAAGTTTTGGGACCATTTTCTTAGGTAAATTCAGTATTTAAGATAGACCTTGATAATTCACCTGGCCAGAAGTCACATCTCCATTTCTTTCTGCAGTTCACACGTACAAGATCAGCGTGTTCACTGGAGATATTTATGGTGCTGGGACAGATGCTAATGTTTTCCTAAATATCTACGGAGATCTGGGGGACACAGGAGAGAGAAAACTCAGCAAATCTGAAACGAA
This sequence comes from Gavia stellata, assembly GCF_030936135.1. Lineage (NCBI taxonomy): Eukaryota > Metazoa > Chordata > Aves > Gaviiformes > Gaviidae > Gavia > Gavia stellata. The sequence continues at coordinate 4,774,541 of NC_082637.1, forward strand.
CTTCAACAAGTTTGAAAGAGGACAGGTACAAATGCAACGGGTTAATAACACTTTCAATTTCACAGTCTTTAACCTAACAAGTCCATGACTGTCTTTATAGGATGAATTTTCCTATGAGGGATGAATTGATTGATTCTATTTACCATGTTTATTACCTCTTAAAATGCTTTGTATGGATTGTCAGCTGGGTATTACGACTGACAGGCACTGCAGCAAATGGGTAGATGTTTCTGTGAAGTCACTGATAGACAAGTTATGAGCTTGGTCCATACAAACTGGCCTGAATTGTTAGCTGCAGATTTAGGAGCACACAAAACCTGAGATCTCTTACTCCCATAGCCTCTGTGGAGCTGATTTGCAAGTACATATTATATATTGTATATTCACCACAGAGCATGATAAATTGATGGGACCTAAACTGAGGCTGTGTTTGGCAAAATAACTCCAAAAGTGGTACTCTGTGGTCAGTCCATGAGTCATATTCACAGCCTCATATGGAGATACTCATATATAATGATGGCAAAGACTGTCTTATCTGGATCGTTCATACAAATCTAACTGGATTAGAAAGAGAAGTCTAAGTAAGACTTAAAAATTAGGATGTAAAATTCCAGGAATTCAATATTGTCATTGGTTATAAAAGTGACGTTTTGTGCAGCTCCCCTCATAGCAGAAGCAGGCTTCAAAACGCTTCCCTGCAGAACAGTTTTAGCATACAGACATGCCTCTACAGACTGCTGCAAAGCTTTTAACCAAACACTGTCATGTGAGATGGAATTTAAAGACGTATTCTGCTCTGTAGTCTCCGTTTGCTTTTGTCCGGTAGATGATCTGTTGAGAGCTCGTTAACAGAAGCAACTGGTATTGAACACTCTGCAGGAGGATACGTTTGCTATACAGGCTGTGGACCTTGGCATTTTGTACAAGATCAAGATTCGGCACGACAATAGCATGTTCAGTCCTGACTGGTTCCTGGAAAAAGTAGAGATCCTGGATGAGACCACAGAGGAGTCATTCGTTTTCCTGTGTGAGCGCTGGCTCTCCAAAAAGAAAGAGGACAAAAAGATAGAGCGGACGCTTTATGAACAGGTACGGTTACGGCTCAAATCTGTGATCCCAACCCACTCCTACTAATAAAAATAAAATGATTGAATAGCTGGTTGAAGTCCAAGACAGCTCATTATGGACTTAGGGTTTTTTGGCTTGTCCAAAATGAACTTGTGGTTTTCAGGTAAGTGTTGAAAGTATGGCCCCTCTCAGCCCAGTATCACTAGCTCTGTAATTTGCAATTTCAACAGAAAAATCAAGGAGTCTAAGTGAAACTCTTCAGCTGAGTGTCAAAGTACCTTGCTGATGCACGGTAGAGTGTATTTCCGTGCTGCTTTGCTTGCTGTGCCCACAAAGTAGTTTAGTTATGGGTCCCACTATTCAAAGTCCTCAGGCCAAAATATTGAGTCCTTTGACTTCACCCTCACTGGACTGGATGGGTTTATCTTTTCAGCTCCTTCTTCCACCACTGCCAAACACAAAAAGTCTGGTCTGTTTGCTACCGCTCAAAGAACCAAATGTTTTTTAGTGAAATGCTCTTTCTACTTGCACATTCTCTAGTGTTTTATCAGGCTAATATAGCTAATTGGAATTCAAGGTACATGCACTAATTAAAATTAGCAAACAAGATTAATAGACCTCTCTTCCTTCTATATAGTGAGGCATAATAAAGCAGCTGATTATAAATCCATTGCATTTAAGGAGTCCACTTTGCAAAATACAGTGAGGTTTTAATTGACAGTTACGACTAAAATTATCATCAATGAAATTGATGAACTCATCCTGAATACAACAGAATGGATGTAAGAAGAGTTACACCATGGATGAGTATTGCCATATGCTCCCTCATAAAATTGCAGCAGACAATGCTACGAATGCTTGTGGTCACACTTACCCCATTGCCCATATTAATTCATAATGAGGAAAAGCTAATCACTTTTTTTTTTAATTATGTGACTGTGTGGTAAGAGCCTCACATTTATTGGACAATGACACTGAATGCATCTGCAGTAACTCTTCAAATACAGTAGATGTTTCGTATCATTCAGCTTTGCAGTACTCTCCCTCGTATGCTCTTTGACCTGTGCCAGGTACATTACTCTGACACCACAGGGCGTGCCGTGATAAGCAAATCTGGCACCGTTCCATCCATCTGAATTTTATGTGGCTATTGCTCACACAGGTAGCAGAGAAAAAGTCACAACACACCATTAAAGTCTGTTAGGTCCATTATGTTTTCTTTTATTATAACACACATCAAAAATGACCTGTCAAGTTTACCAATGAAGTAGATGAATGACCTGCAGTAAATTACAGTCACATTCATTTGAGCTACACTGAGCAAAAAGCTACCTGGGGAACTACAGGGATTTCTTCTCATGTTGTTGTTGGAGGCACATGGGAACAGCTGACAACACTTGAGCACTCAACCTCATTACCCTCCTGTACATGCCTTCCAACTAGAGCTATGACGGCGAGCGAAACAGCCTGGATGGCTCATCTCTCAGCGTATCGAGTCAAGATAGCAATGCAAACCTGAAGGAGACTAAAAAATCCAGCTTGGTTAAGGCAGCAGAAGAAGGATCATGTGAGCGAGCACTGTGTTTGATTGCATGCATGCATCCGTTCTTGGCTTTCAGTGCTTGAGAGGTTGTGTTTGTCCCGGTGAAGAGCAAGGAGAGGCAGAACAGCAAAGTGCTTCTCTTCACCTTGTGTTGTGACTGCTTTGAGAAAGACTGGATCAGTGCTTGCGTTGCTGTGTTTGTTGCTTTTCCTATAGCTCTTCAACCCTAAGAGTGGAATGAGCCATGAACTTCACAGCAACGTCAGTGTTTCCAACCCTTTTCTTTCTCTCCCGTGGAAATTTGTGATGATGTAGCTTGTCAGAATTAACTTCTCCGTTGTCAACAGACGTAAGTTCTCCAAACCTGTGGTGCTTTGGACAGTGTGACAATATTGTTAGGTAGGTGGTTATTTAAGGGTACGCTGTTTTCTGTCGCAGTGAGGCAAAAGGCACAGGGGACAGCTACGGGCAACTGCAATAAAAAATCATGTCCCTTAGATGCCTTAAGTTAGATGAGACCATCCACACGACCAAATGTGGAAAGGGGGCTAGCCAACAACATCCACTGGGCCTCTTCAGAAAGAAACCCACTGACCTGAAGAATCATACTCCCTCTCCCTCCTCCTCCACCATCAACTTCATTGCAGACAGCACTTCAGAGGTGGAGGGAAGTGATGCTGCCCTCTGAACAGTGGGGTCTGGTGGAGTTAAGGGAAGAATTTATGCAAGTTTTACATAATTTTGTCTGAAGTCTCCTTCAAAGGATCCAAAGCTCTTTTCAGTGAGAGGGACAGTAGGGAAGTCAGACATGTTCTCACCAGAGGAGCCTGCCTTGGACTATCAGAGTTTCTTTTCCACATGATTCCTTAAAGTAGCTCTTGTTGCTGAAAGCAGCTGGTTTTTTTCCTCCTATATCTTTTTGACCTACTCAAGATAATGTTTCATATAGCATATTAGAGCTGAACTGCCAAAGGAGGCTTTGAATTTCTTGAGACCTTATTTGCCACATTTAAGCCATCTCCCCTTTTCATGATCAGGCTAGTAGTGCTTCATCACCAAGGATGTTTGTTCAATATTAATTTAAATGTGACTTATTTTAGAACCCTTCAGGTTTTTTCCTTACAATACATAGCTGCATCCCAGCAGCTGTTGGGTTGGGAGGGGAGCGGGATATGAGGAGCTGGGCAAGAGCACAGATAAGTCTCTTGGCTCTCAGAAAACAAGCTTCAACTGGGAGTTCTCAGGCAAGTTTGTTCTTTTCTAGAGGGTGGATTGTCTTACAGTTGGGAAGAGGATGAGGGTCTACAAACGCTGCCGCTGAAAGACAAGGAGTCCGTGAACTCTGGTGTGAGGTTCCTGCTCAAATACATGATCAATACAGTTGATGGCTCTAGTGTAGATTTTCATCTTTAGGCTCTGGTTCCTGAGACAAAACAAAGTTGAATATAAAAGAAAAATCTGTTTCTGGATTGCAACTTATAAAAAGTGAAATATGCTGGATTGTGTCTGCAAAGGTCAGCTTTCATGCAGAGAGGCTAATCTTGCTTGGCTGTCTCCGATACGAAATGGGGAATTTGCACAAATTTTGTTTCTGTCCTGGCTGTGAAGGAAGCCTGGAAGATCAGTGTCCATCAGCTGAAGTTTATGTTTGTGGAAAACTTCCCAGTCCATTGATATTTCCTTATAACTTCATTACCACACAGGCTTTTTTCTCTGTATTTATTTACCTTTTGATTAACCACCTCTGGGTTCCAGGACAAAGGCTTATCATCTAAATTGCACCTACTGTTTGTTGTCATCCTACATGGGGTCTTCTAGCTTTAGATTAAGATTTTAGATGTATGGTTAAGATACCATGTTGTAACAAGTAACTGGGCAGCAGCTGAGTCACAGCTACTGTCTGTATATGGGCTCTCAGTCCACAGCAAGTGCAAAATAATTAAACTTATCTTAAACTTCCATGGTAAGCCAAGTGTAAAATGATGTAATTTGGCTTAGGAGTTTAAGATAGCTTTCACCGACATGGTCCAAGGGAACTTGCACAAATGGTTACTGCAGCTCAGCTGATGCCCAGTAGCTTGTTGTGATGTGATACCTGGGTTGCATGTCCCACGCCTTTAAGTTGTGAAGCAGACATAAGGCTACACACTCCTTAACCTGGTCTGCAACCCATGTGTCTTGGGGCAACCCTTCTTTTGTAATCCCATATTGTGCTCAAACGAAAAATAAGCGATTCCCATGTTCCTTCTGATATTACTTCTGTGGTGAGACAATGGATAACATCTGCCATGTTGGCGTTCCCTGTAGTTTCACAAATAATGAGTAAAACATCAGCATCTCCCATGAGAACTGCTCTCCAGCAGAGCTAGGATAGTTCCCATCATCCCCATTGTGCCAGGGTGGTCTTTCTTCTCTGAGTCCTGGAGCTTGTCATCACCACTATCTCTGTTGCAGTGACATGGCCTCATTAAGGAAACTGCATCTTGAAGGAATGTCAGATAAGATGGACTGTGTGAGCCAGACAGCCACCTCCCGAGCTGGATAAAAAGCCAGCTGTTAATTAGTTGATTAGGGGAAGTGGTATTGGGAGTTGCCTGGGAAAGGGAGTGACAATTTGAGCAGCCCAGTTCTGACTCTTTCATGCTCAAGATGGTGAATACCTATGAGAGGCAGGAGGTGATGTGAGGATGGAGCACAGATGAAGGTCCTGTTGACTAGGAACCTGCTTGCGTCTGAACCGGGAACCCTGCTCCATGCTGGAAGGCAGCGCTGGAGATGGTGTGGTCTACATCCCAACCCCATGTGAGGGGTACACGTGCTCTCGAACAGCCTGAACTCTGCACAGGGACCCAAGGAAACGGAGCAAAAGGAGATGGGCTGGAGGACCTGTGGTGTCCTGCTGTGGCCATGTACCTCAGGTTTTGCATTCTCCAGTGTTTGAAGAAGTAGAGCTACGGAGTCCCAGAGAAAGAGGGAGGCAATGGAGAGAGAGATAAACAAATTAAAGGATCGCTTTTCTAGTTTTTAAAGGAAAGAACAGCAAACAGTGTTTCCTGCTGTCTGGTAGCAAGTTACTGTGTGTCTCTATATCCATTATTTGAAGTGGGAAATGATAACAATTTCTCATAGTTCTCATTTTTTATATAGGTGTTTCAGGTACTTTGGCTTGAGGATGCTGGTAGTTCTGTGAACTTAGTCTGTCACAGGAGAACAGGGTAAAAACTGTAGAAAAGAAAATTTTGTCCCTATTCAAAATATACTTGATTTAAAAGAGGAGTCTGGAGCGGTTCTAAACGCGACCCCTCAACATATTCTTGTAAAATCTGTCTTGCCTACAGCTAAACCCTTTCTCCTGCTAATACCAGCAGCTCCAATGGTTATTTTGTGAAGAATGCATTGCATATCGTTATGCTGATGTGAACACTGAAATGTAAATGATACCATAAAGGGGAGAATAAGTCTTGCCTAATCATCAGTTCATTTTGTGTTGGTACACAAAATCCTCAAAGTGGGGCTGAATGAATCTCTGTGGGTTCTGCTCTGTCCAGAGGTAAGGACAGATTTGGTCACCATGAATTCATGCCTTTCCTGATACTGTACACATATTCTGAGCTTGATGTAGGTTTATAGTACAACCCCCACCTCAAAAATGTTGTTAGTCATCATAAAGCAAAATTAGATGTCAATCCCGGATGATTTGAAAACTAACCAAGTTTTTTTCAAGGTTTATAAACCTTTTTTTAAAATTGAAAAAGTGATGATGAAGCCAGGCTGAGTTTCGAGTTTGTGATGAGGCAAGTTTCAGAGCTCCGAGTCTTGTCAGAATGGTTTGAACAGCCCTGCACAAATGTTCTGAGAAATCAAACGAGTATTCAGCATCTAATTCTGCACCGCCTGCTCGGCTTACCCAAATGAGCTTTTGGAAAGCACTTGAAAAGCAGTCTGGCACTTCCTCCCTTTTAACAGCTGAACTGAAATCTCTGAGCACCACAGAAAAACCTGCTAAGTCCCAAGCCTTGTCCTGAAGGTTTTTCTCCTAATCAATATTACTATTCAATATATAAAATTATTGTGTGACCTACTTTTAATACAAAGAGTATTTATTCATAGTTTGCCTGGATTTGCCAAGGGATGCTGAAACCCTGAGCTGCCCCATAGATCACAGCAATCCTTGAATGAAGCACAAAGGAGAACATTTGCAGTTGTACTGGGATGTTCAGTCAGTGATGGTTTACCTTGGAGTCAGCGTAGATTTATTTGCCTTTATTGAACGGTGAGTGTAAGATCTCTTTGGTCTAATAGCCTATTTAAGATTTAGGTGCTCAGTCACATCTTCAGGAAGGTCTCTTGGTGTATATAAGGATTCGAGCCCTTTGCTGTTCTGCCATCTATTAGGGAGAAATCTGGACTGTGTTATACCCCTATAAACTCCTTGCAGCCAGTAGCGCTGTCTGGGGAAATTAACCCTTGCAGAATTCAAGTGTGTATGGGAAAGCCGTCTCCCGGGCACATTTGTAGCCCAATGCAGCACGGTGTTATCCCTTCTCCAAATGAGTTCAATGGGATGTGAACCTATTTAGCACGCACAACTGCTCCCTCTGATGGAATGAGTCCCTGGTTTTCTGAAGTCTCATGTAAATGCATCTGTGTGGGGGTTTTCTGATGTCTAAACCTCTGTTCGTTGCAGTGATCCCGTACCACATCACCGTCACGACAGGCACAGAATATGACTCCAGCACTGACAGCCGAGTGTACGTCATCATCATGGGTCCTCAGAAAGTGCAGACGGAGAGGCTGTGGCTGGATCTCCCGGAAGGAAAAGATGAATTTGCAGATGGCTCTGTAGAGAAATTCTCTGTTTGGGGCCTAGATGTTGGGGAGATCAAAAAAGTGGAGGTACTTTGTGAATGCAGCGCGGGCACTGGAGGCGTATGAAATACGTGGCCAAAGAAAGCCCATGTTCCTGTTATTCTTAGCAGTGAAGGAAAGGCACTTGGGCCTAAGAGGAATGTGAACAGGGATGTATTAACGAGATTTCACATGTGTCCAAACATGAAAATAAGTATGCTTTAAGTCTGGCAAAACCAAGATCCTTGGGAGGCAGAAGATAATTTTGAATTATAAGGAAGTTGTAACATGTCCCAGTTTTGTCCCATCTCTGGCATTGTTTTTCCTTCGTCAAGCCCTGTTATTGACGGCTGCAGTGAAGGTTCCCAGGATGCAGTCCTCCATCAGTCTTTTTCCTAGTTGCTTTTTACGCTGCTTCCTGTTGGGTTTCATAATTTGTGCCTGCAGTGAGAAACACATCTTGTACAATTTTCTAGCTAAACATGAAAATTGTTTTCACAGCTTGGAGGACCCAGGCTTAGAGAAGAAAATTAATCATCGTTCATAAGTAACGTGCACAAATATATTTTGGTAGAGGAGCCATTTTTTCTGCTGTGGCTCAGGGAGACAGAATTTGCATAGACTTTCCATCACTGAGCTTAAACTTCACATGAATCTTCCAGAGTGTTTGTGTACATCATTCTTGTTTCATATGGCAGTTCCATCTCCTGAAAGCCTGCTCCAGCCCGCTGAGCGCTGAAACCCCCAGCATCTGAGGACTTCAAGAGCCTATTTAATTTTATTTTTACCCCATGCCCTGTGTTGCAGTAAGCCTACATGTTGATGTGCATGTTTGTGCATTTGGAGGGAGAAGAGTGAAAAAAATATAAAGAGAGAAATCCTAACTAATGAAAAAATCTTTGCAGTTGTACGTCCTGTTGTAGCAGCTGATAGACTGAAGCACTCCCATTAGCATTCATTCAAGCAAAGGATTCTGACACCTTGAGAAGTCTCCATACTAGATTGGAGTTTATTATCAAGCCATTTTCTTAATGCACTGCAAGTGCCTGGTTATTATGAGTATTAGTGGCACTTTCTATCTAGCTCTCTCTAGGTCAAACTTTGAAAGTGAAACAAGTACCTAAACCCTTCTCTTCCAGACTGTGTGCACATGGAAACAGCCATGGGCTGGGACAGAGAGGCAGGAAAAAGCCAGTATAACTCCTCGGTGTCAGAGAGACAGAAAAAGCTGGGTGAAGAAAGAAATAGTAAGGGATGCTGGAAAAAAGACAGTGAGTAGGGTGAGGAACAGGCAGAAAATGGGAGAAAGTAGGAGCAGATACTTGGAAATAGAGGAAAGCAAGGAAAAGAAATAATTTGAAAAGGAGTACAAATGGGAAAGAAGAGAAAAGGTTGCAAATGAAATGCAGAGAGTTAGAAAAAGAAATAACGTATAGCTTTCAAGCTGGGTGATGTTCTTCTGCACTCTTTCACCCCTATTCTCAGTGATCTCACCAGTCAGCTGCCTCACCTCTTGCTCATTTTTCCCTTTTGGTTTGTAACCCCCCAGCTCGTGGCTGGAGGAGCCACCTGCTCCTGGCTTTCTGCCTTCCTTCATGCAGAGCCCTCTGCTTGGAAGGTCTCTCTCTCCTTGTTGATCCACGTCCCAGCGATGACATTGATGTGCCAGACTGCTGTGGTTGCCGTGGAATCAGTCCATATTTTCCTTGCAGAAAATTGCAGTGTTCAGGGACACTGCAGAAAATTGCTAGTTATCTACTTGGGAAGAGTGAGGAACAGTTCGTTCTCAGATTTGGCATTTGGCTTCTTCTGGAAGAAGGCAAGAAGTTCTGAATATGAGTTACCATGTGAAAATAGCATAGCATGGGGATTAAGTTTCCAGAAGCCCTCTGCATAACTCAGGCAGCAGACTGCAGGATTTAGTGGGATCGTAAGATTTGCAGCACGATGCCACTTTTACATTGGTATTATTCTCCTGCTGCAAATATACTGTAGTGAAAGCAGAAACAGTGGAACATGAAGTAATTTGAAAGGGGCCCATTTATACCTGTCTTGTAAGCCTACAGACATAATAGTTACTACTGGTGTACTTTAATAGACATGCTGACATGAAAACAAGTAATACAAGTTATTGGGTAGAGGCACTTTATACTGTGTTCTTAAAACCCATTTTAATATTTCTTCTTCTAATGAATGAAAGTAACTCTGTTCCTAGACTGCTGTTGCTGCAGAGAGAGACAGGTATGATCAGAAGAGTCCTGCATTGGTCTGCATTTCTAAACCACTTCTGGTTCAGAGCCTTTCTCCATCACAAGCACAGACTAAAGTGTGGTGGAGTGTAAAGTGTTGCAAGTCCAGTCCCTCACTGACTAGGGACCTGATCCTGGAAGACCCTCATGGCTCGCTAAGCAAGAAATCCCATTTTTTGGCATCTTTTCCTTCTATCTACCACTCAAATACTCTGCCGTTTTCCCCTGTTGTTGCGTTCGGTTTCAATGCGATTGTGAGCTGCCCAGTGCAAATTGTGCATCTTCGTCTTGGTGATGCAAAGTACTCCACAGTCTCTCAAGGACAGTGGGAATGAGTTACAAAGATTTTCAAACAGCCCAAGGATCTAGCCGCCTTTGAAATTCTGTCATTCTAACTTGGTTCAAACACCTCAGCCCAAACAGCTTCTTGTGATATTGGTATGCACATCCAGGCTATGCTGCTGGTGGGGCCACGGCTTTGGATCATTCACTGTATTGGCATGGTCTGTCTAAAGATTTGCTTGGAACTGAAAGGCAAATCCCAGTGCTCTGCTCTAAAATACCAGCCATAAGGAAGACTCAGCATTGGATGAGTTTATCCCAGACTTTACAACATTGTTCTGGGAGCCCTTGTCCACAGGTTCTCCACGGCAGCTGGATGTGCAGGATGCTTTCTTCTGGCCAGTCACCAAAGGAGTTAAAGGTTGCTGTGAAAATTTGGTACCTAACAATGTCTTGGAATGATGCTTTAGGAGGTGGCTATAAACAAACCCAAAAGAGCAGCAGACTTTAATGGGCTCATCGGGATTTTCCCTCCAGCTGCTCTGTCCCTGCTTCACTGCAGAGCCATTGCCCTGAACTTTCCCCGCTGCCTCATTTGCACCATCCTGCAACAGGTCTCGAGAGGCTGTGTGCAGACTCTCAGAGGGGCTTTGGGTTTGGAGAAGGGCAGCCAAGCTGGCAGAGGGAATGGGAAGGCAAGTGTTACTTTCCCATTCACCTCACACCCCAGGAATCTGAGAATTAATGCATCCATTGTAGACTTGAATTTCCCTAGTGGTTAACTCTAATTTTCTGCAGCTGCACAGACATTAGTATAGTAATAATACTCCTAATAGCAGTGATGGCTGAGACAGATAAAAAAGATTGCTTGTTTTGGGGCAAAAAAAAGATACCACAGATATATCACCCTAGATGAACATGTTATTAAAAATTATTTTCTGAGCAACCCTAAATACCCTAATAATTTAAAAACAAAACCAGAGAGAGCTAATGACCTTATTTTCCTAGTAATGGCACAAACAACACTTGCTCTGAAAATAATGAACTGTAGGTAGCTCTTTTATTCAACCTTTTATGTACAAATAGCTCACTGGAATGAGTGGCTGACTGAGTTTTGTACATCAGATGGGATACATAATTATGCTTGTAAGTCTGTCCTGGGATGAATTGCCCGCATTCTTTAAGAGGTACACATGCAGTTTCTTGAGAAGTTTGCACCATCAGCATACTTTTGCTGCTGATATACCTGTAGGAACATTGCTTGCTGCTCTTTATGGCCAGACTCAGCTCCAGGTGGGCTTTGGCTTTTCTAACTTCATCCCTGCACACCTGGGCAGTGTCGCTGTATTTTTCCAGGTCCCCTATCCCTGCTGCCACCTCTAGTATTCTTCCTCTTCTCAGGAGCCCCTTGTTCATCCATGCAGGCTTCCTGCCACTCTTGTGTGACTTCCTGATCTTCAGGATGCACCACTCTTGAGCTTGGAGGCGGTGGTCCTTGAAAATCAACCGGCTACAGGTGTAAGCTCCATCTGTTGGCTCCTATACAAACATGGACCTTTTGCAGTTGAAGGTGATGGGAAGCAGAGAAACAGCCTGATACATAGAGCTGACTTAGATGTGGTTTTGTGAGGGAAAGAGTGCTTGAATAATGCAGGTTGTTTGCCTAGCTGCGTCTTTCATCTTGGCTATGAAGCTTTGGATAGCCACTTCTAAGTGTTGCAACAGCTGAGGAAGGGGTTGGAAAGATGGAGAAACGGGTCTGCAGAGATCAGCAGACTAACAGGTAGAAGTCAATGGAGCAGAGGCAGAGTAGCAAGAGAGTGGACATGTTTTCATGTAGGTCAGCGCAGTCTACCTATTTCATAGAATAGAATCATAGAATCATTTAGGTTGCAAAAGACCTTTAAGATCATCAAGTCCAATGGTAAACCTAACCCTGCTAAGTCTACCACTAAACCATGTCCCTAAGTGCCTCATCCACACATCTTTTAAACACCTCCAGGGATGGTGACTCAACCACCTCCCTGGGCAGCCTCTTCCAGTGTCTGACAACCCTTTCAGTGAAGAAGTTTTTCCTAATGTCCAGTCTAAACCTCCCCTGGTGCAACTTGCGGCCATTTCCTCTTGTCCTATTTCATGTTCCCCTTGCTTGCTTTTAGGACTGGCAGTGTCCTGCCTTCCCTCATGCTCGGCAGCAGGTGACCTGAGCTTGCTTGTCCACATCAGCTACCATGTACACCAATGTCTTGCCTGTTGGGCAGCAATGGCACAAACTATTCGCAGCTCGCTCCATTCCACTGTGGAAGTGGTTTGAGTGATGGTGTATATAGTCACACTCTTAGTCCTTCACCACTGTTTAAAACACCCAGTCAGGGTGTCTCCTCTGAAGAAATCCCCTTTTAACAAGCAGGTGCTTTCTCACTGACTCTCACAGGTGGGGCACGATGGCGCTACCCCTGAGAGCTGCTGGCTGGTGGAAGAGCTCACCATCGTCGTGCCCACCAAAGGCGTCATGTATAACTTTGTCTGTAAGTGCTGGCTGGCCAGAGACAAAGGTGATGGACTCACCTCACGAATCCTCAACATCCTGGATGCAGACTGCGTTAACGTTGGCCTCAAGGTAGGCTCTAGGCTCATCCTGTATCTTCAGCTGTTGCATGGACCTGTGCTGATACAGGATGTGTGTCAGCAATTCTCCTACTTGGACTTCTGCATGTGGTTTGAGCCTTTTGTTTGCAGAGGGTTTCTTTGTTATTTCTTTAGCAAAATCTTTAGGAATGGTTTAGCATCATTACCACTAAAAGCACTGTTCAGTAATGCTGGCTGGATGCAGCCATGGCATAGGCAGAAGGACAGGGTAGGGCAGAGCCAATAGGACACAGTTCAGCACCATGTCCTTATTTTGTCACCACACCTGGAGCACCCGCTACATCACCTGGTACCCATAGAGTGGGGGCAGCTGCAAGGTGAACAACTTGGTGCAATCTAACTCCATCGTGTTTTGTTTGATGAGATACTTCTAACTCATCGAATAGGAGTAGTGGAGATATTTTAATCTCTGCATAGTGTGGCTACATGTCCGCTTTTCCAATACGGGATAGGGAAGCTGAATTCAGTGAGAAACTAATAATAGTTGGAAGTTGTTGAAACATGGAGACATTTTGATCTTTGAAATGAATAACTGATTAAAGTCAAATAAGCAATGAAAAAAACTATATAGTCTTTTCATCCCTATACATGAAATTTGAAGTAATATGTGCTATGCCATATTTCAACCCAGTACAGTTGGAAAGCTGAGCTATGCTGATTTTGGATGTAAGATTTATAACAGAAATAACAGTCTGGATGAATAGGACAATAATACTGTGTTTAATACCTGTATGGCAATTTAAAATCTCTATAGATGTGTTTTTATTTACAGTGAGGTTACACTTTCATAGTACATTATTTTTGCTTTATGCTGCTCTTGATTCCCAAGCTAAAGATATTCTCCCGAAATCTTTCTTGTTCCCCAGACACATGAAAACGTGATAAAATTTTTAGCATCTGTGAAGGATTCAACAACTCAACACAGTTTTCAGTGGTAGAACTGACCTAAGAGGGAAAAAAACCCTCCCTCAGACTGAATACCAAGGTTAAAACCTAATCTCTTAAAAACTTCCCATCAGTTGTTTAACCTCCTCGATAAGGTTTCCAAACTCCTATTGGTGAGCCGATGGCTAGCCCATAGATTGAAGTGGATATTAATCACGACTTATGTTCAGTCTTCCTTTAAAAGCCCAATCCTGAATATTTATTTTCATAAGCATGCCAAAAATAGACACATCTAACTAAATTTTTTTCTGTGATGTTGGGCCAGAAACTTGCTGAAATGTTTGAAGGAAATCAGGGGAGATGCTTGAGACATGAAATCAGAAGTGCGCATTTGACTTTCTGATCAGTCTCCTAGTTGAGGGAATTTGGGACTGTTCCCTTGTAAACAGATGTAGTTAGAAACTGAGATTAATTTTTTTTTTTTTTTTTTTTTTTTTTTTAGGGTTCAAAGACTACTAATACATTTAATGTCTTTGGGAAAGTTAATGCTTTTTGTTTTGCTTTTGCTTGACTCTTGCACAGCCATACATACCCATTTCAATTTAATTTTCTTCTTGGCTTGATATTCCCTCTTTGTACTTTAAATTGCGTATTTGCCTTCCCATACATAGAGAAACTAGTCAACGTCCACTACAGTCATTAAAAACCTTTGATGCATTGGTAAAATGGTTTATCTTCTCCTACGTCTAGCAAATATGATGCTTTTCTATGATTTAAAATGGGTGTGGATGAATATGTGATGGACAGGTGACTCAGGATTGAATGAACATGAAAAATAATTTTTCTCTGACATTATTCCTTTGCACTGTTTATTTATGTGGCAATCACAATTCTGGCCAATAAAAGTTGCCTAGGAGTGGACTATTTGAAATATGTTTTGTTTCTTGATATTCTCCCACCTCTTAAATCCAGAGGTCTTGTTACCATAGGTACCATCTTGAAAGCATCTAAGTGGCCCCAAAGTCTTAATGCCACCGACAGCCACTGGGACTTGCACGCTTTTGAAATATTTTCTTCTGAATCTTATTATTCACATGTCAGGAGACAAGAACAAAGTTAGGCTAATAAGGTGAAAATTATGCAAAACATCTTTCCACAAATTGGCATACCTTTAATGTAAGAGATCTGGGAACACTGTGTTCCATGCAGCAGTGTGCGTCCCACTGGGAAATGGGATAGCTGCATTTTTCTGCTGTACAGAGCGTTTGGATGCATAGACTTTAAAACTATTAGTGATGCTGGACTAAATGTTGCCCAGATGGACACCAAACACTTTGGGGAAACACTTTGCAGTAAAGGGAAAGAAAAAGTTGTGTCTTTGGGAGCTTTTTTTTTAAAATGGCGAAAAGTTTGGTGCACTACGGAGGTCTGGAGTGCTGGGAGGTGGCCAGGAGGAGATGGCAGTAGCAGAGGGCTGGAGACCCACACACTGACGTGAGGGTTGTGACTCCCATGGAGAAGCAGTTTACCAGGTCTTCATCACTCCGCAAGCATGTGGTCGTCACAACGAATCTGTCTCTCTCCGAGTCTCTCTAGGCTGAGAAGATGTGCAGAAAAAGTCATAGATGAAGCAAAGGGTAAGGTCCTGTAGCAAGTTTCAATCTCTAACTTTGCCTTTGGGATCCATGGTGTGGCGAGAAACCAAGAAGCCATGTTGTAATGATTTCTGGCAAAGAAGCAGATTTCCTGCAGAGCCTGTCTAGCATTTTGCCCAGGCTTTTGCGTGGGTTAAGGACAGCTGTTTGAATGAGACTTTCTGATTGTTTCAAATCCTCACCA
Organism: Gavia stellata; assembly: GCF_030936135.1. Classification (NCBI taxonomy): domain Eukaryota; kingdom Metazoa; phylum Chordata; class Aves; order Gaviiformes; family Gaviidae; genus Gavia; species Gavia stellata. The sequence continues at coordinate 4,789,904 of NC_082637.1, forward strand.
GATCCTCTACGAAGTCACGGTTGTGACTGGAGACATTGAAAGCGGTGGTACCGATGCCACTATTTTCATGACTGTCTTTGGATCCAATGGGAACACTGAGGAGATGCAGCTGGAAAAAAATGGAGACAGGTACAGTAGCTTTGTCATTTTTGTTTGTTAGAAATGGAGTGATAAGAGATTCTGGTGTCAAGTCAAGAAGCGCTTGGGGCTTTGATCATGCTCCTGCTGAGACACAAAGATAAACTCCCATTATAGATTCAGAACTGGGCCCCTTGTAAGTCTTATTATAATGTATTTAACAGAGTGGAGGAAAGGAGAGCACTGTGTAGCTCGAGGAATCATCCTTTGTCATTTGCAGAAGTTTTGTTTGACCTGTTCCTCATGGCTTTAGAGACGAGCTTTGAGAACAAAAATACGAATTTTGAAGTCTTGCATCAGCTCCAAGAGGAACTGTGGACATTGCATGAAAACACAGGTGTAATTTCTGCAAAACGCATCTTTTGTGGAAAAATAAGTAATTTAATTTGAACATTATTTAATGGAAATGCATGAGTAACTGCATAATGAAAGACAGACAAACCAACATGCATATACCTGCCTTGGGAAGTGCCTGTGATGGGAAGGTGCTGACTCTCCTCCGTCTGCTCCTCCCATTTGCTTTGCTGGCCAGATGTGAGCCAGCTCGGTCCAGAAGCCGCGTGAGGTATGCCAGGGCCTGAGCTGGTAAGCTGAGGGCCCTGATGAGATACCGGCTTCTTAGCTTGGGCTCTGTGCCATGCGGTTTTGGAACCAGAGCTGGCTTGTCTGCAGCTGGCATGAAAGGGACATGCGATAACATCTGTCTGCCCAGATGTGGCCTTAGGTGCAGAGAGAGAGAAATGGGCTGTGAGCTGCGTAGGCCACTGCACTGCATGCTCTGATTTTGCTAAAGAGGTGACATCTCATGTTTTCTTCTGCATAAACAGCTAACAAACACTGTAACCCTAGTCTGACGCCAGCACTTCTGTAAGCCAAAAAAAGCCACATGCCACCGATCCATTTCGTAACGCTTTCCTGTTCCTTTCGAGCACCTCCCTCAGTACAGAAAGTTTTGGCATGCTCGACAACGAACATGGCACTAACCGTCTTTTAAAGACAGGCTTCACCAGGCTTAAATTTAATTGACTACCTCTGATCTTATTCAGTAAAGCATCTACAGAGCGTCGGGAGGGTTGGAGCATTTGGCCACAGGGTTCGAGCTCGGCTTGCCAAGGTGATGCTGGACTCTTCCCCCAGCCTCCTGGCAATGCAGTTCCTCCACTGCAGCTTTGCATATCACATGTGGGCTGGATAATTGAAGATAAGGCTCCCTGCATGGAGGTGTTTGCTCAGGGGATGTTTTACTTGCAGCTGTCATAGCAGAGTGGGTGTCTGGGCAAGCGTGTTCAGCTAAGCTTGAAACCTTCATGTGTTTAGTTAGTAACAAGCACGAGCCTTGTTGGCTTTGAAAAAAAGTGCAGCAGAGGTGCTGCTGACTAAAGTCTCCATGAGAAACATGGCTGAGTCATGCAAAAAGACGTAGCTCTTGGCCCTGCTCCCCATCACAGAGAGACATCCAACGTGCGGGGCAATGCACCTGGGTTACCCCCATGTCTGGCTGTCTGTGACATCCCCCTTTCAAGACTCCAGGCAATCCCAAACAGATCTGTCTTCCACTATTTTCAGCCCAACATTCAATTCTAGTAAGTGGGAAAATGGACCACGACTGGTTGTATTTAAAAGTAAAGCAGACTTCACATCGGCGTACGTCAACCAAAAATCCTTAAAAGGGACAAGGCATCTCCAACCCCTCAAGAGAGGGATTGCGGTTTTGCTCGTGATATCCCTAAACTATGTGGCCTATAAAAAACCCATCGCGTTTGTCTACACGGGTGGGATGGATAATCTCTGCTATAAGGGTATGAAAATGCCATGAAGGAGGGCCACACAGTTTGTATGTTATTAGTTGCTTGGGTTGCCTTCTGCCAGTAGAAGATCTGCAAAAGGTGTTGAAAACTCACTGGGGTTGTATAAAGAAGAAGGGCATGTAAAACACAGCTGTTAATATGTTAATATCCCCAGGATGCTGTGCTATTCTTTGGGGAGGTACTGGCACATCTCTGCTAGCTGGAGGCGCTCTGTGTCACACCTCCAACTGTACAGAGTTCTCGTCATCTCATTAGCACCCTCTGCAGAGGACATGCATGTCCCCAAATACACATACTGCCTGTTTCCACACCACTCCCACCAGTCTTCATCCAGCTGTTAACAACACAGGCTTCCCTGGCTCTTGTTTCGGGTGGAAATCTCGCCAGCCTTTGTGCCAGCAGCGAGGGATGGGTGAGAGCCGCTGCAACCAAATGGTAAAAGACACTTCATCTTTATTGGGGCCACCCAGTGCCAATTCACTCACAGCAGCTTCATGCATTATGAAGAACCGTCTGTCTAACCTGCTGCAGATTTAAGGCAATTTTAGCTACATTGCCGTTATTGCCAAGACCTCTGGGCAACAGAAATATTTGTAAGTGCAGGCATGGGTAGGAAGGCTTAATGAAATCCCTTAGATAAATGCTTCAGTGTCCTGGAAAAGGAATAGCAGCAGTCAGCTTGTCTGGGTGCTTCTTCCCTTCTTAATTTTTTTCAGGCTTACGGTCATGTTCATATCAATTAGGGATAGAAAACAGCTTTTGGGTCACCCAGGTTACCGCTTTAGCAATTGCTTCCCTCTAGTAAAATGACTTCTTGGAAGTAGCAGGTGAGTATCAGGCTTGCAAACTGTAAACAGAGCATTTACTGAAGGTAAATAATGGTTTGTTTTGCTGACTGACTGTGTAGTGTAGAGTTGCTCAGTCTGAAAAGGAGCAGAGTGAGAGACTTCTATGAAGCTTTGTAAGTAATAGTGATTGTAATGAAAACTGATCACAGGATCATGGGATAATTCAAGCTGGAAGGGTCACACCTTTTTCTTAAATAGAAGTGGAAATCAATCCAGTCCAGGCACAAAAGCACATTCTCTTTCTCACAGTGAGACAGGCTGTCTCGGTATCCGGTACCACAGAAAGACAAATAACAAGAGGGGGAAGTTTTTCAAAGAGTAAACATAACCCTTAATAACTAGAAATGGACTGGGACCAAAACGCCCTATCCAAATGCCTCTGGGAGCGCAGGGAAAGCAATGCCTGGATGAAAACTGAGAGGCTCGAGCCAATCCCTATTGCTAACATCTGCAGCTATGCAGGCTCAGATAATGGTGCGAAGATAATCACATTCATGCTGCAGGGCGTAATCTGAGCAGAGGTTGGTAAAGAAATGTTTTTTTCTCCATATCCTAGCACTGCACAGCTGTAGGAGGCTAAGTACATTGCCAGGAATGAGATGTCATCATTATGGATTTCTATATTATGGTAGTGCCCACAGTTTGCAGAGCTCTCTCCAAACCTCGCAGCAGACTCGGATAACACACTCACAAGGAGAAGTTTGCACGAAGGAGGAACCTCAACAGCAGAGTGGTCCTGGTCGTGCTTGGTAGAACCCCTAGACTTGGTTGCCCTTCTACTTAGCAAGGGTCAGATTTCCATCTCTAAGCCCACAGCAGGTCTGCCAGAGTATTTCAGGGGCAAACCTAGAAGATACACTTGCTCTAAACAGAGCAATGTTCAGCCGGAGGCAGCACTTTCACTGGAGCAAGGGTTTCTTCCTAGCACCATTGATGCTAAGAGGGAGGTAAGGTGGCTGCGGTCCTAGCCAGGGTAATATCTTCTTCAAGAAGCATATGTTAGCTGTTTTTCCTTTTTCCTGCTTTCTGCTGATTGCTATGGATTCCTACTCATCCTTGTGCCTACATACAGCAGCCAAGCTGTAAGGTAAGATCTTTCACGCAATGTTACACAAACCTATCCTGGTTCTTACCAAAGACAGAGCTAGTTTGCAAATCCAAATTCCCCAGATTCAGGAGGGGAGTGCAGGACGGTGAGTTTTGGCTCCTCTCTAACCCAATTTGCCTGCACTTACTAAACTTAGGCATTGGGCTCCGACTTGCAATCAGGTTGCCGTGTTTAGCTGAGCTGCAGCAACTGTCTATCACTGCAGCAAATGCAAAATTATGTGCTGCGTCTTAGCGAAAGAAGATTAGGCAAAATTGCTTTGCCTTCTCGTTGGGATAGGCTAAGGACAGGCACGTGGGCAGATGCCAGGAGGAAGGCGATGTGCAGAAACCTGACTGTGAGTCTCTATTGTTCTGGTTACAAACAGAGTGATAATGTATGCTACAGGCTGCCTGGAACGATTCCCGGTGCCTCGTATGGGCTTGATTTTCCAGGGGAGGAGGAATCCCTGTCAAATCTGCACTGAGGTGTCTTGCCAAAAACACAGTAGCTAGTGATTGCAGGACAGAAAAGTTCAAGTCCAATAAAGTGCACTCATAAACTTTTAATTTGAGGCTGTTGGCAAGTTGCGAGTTGCAGCAAGGACAGGGGATCGAGACACAATGATGCTGTAAAGCAGCGGGAAACCTCCTCGGTCTTTCAATCCCTCCAGGTTTGAGCGAGGCCAAGAGGACAGTTTCATTATGGAGATCGCTGATATCGCACCCCTCAGGAAGATGAGGATCCGGACGGATGGGAAGGGGACTCGCCCGCACTGGTTCCTGGAAAGGGTAATGCACTTCACATCGCGCGTCTCTTTGCAACCTGCTTCTCCTGAAGCCTCTCAGCCCTTAAGAAAGAGGAGAAAGGCAGCGAGTGACTCGCTTTTATTAATTTCCTGCCTCTTTCCCTTTGGTTTCTTATGTTTTTTTCCTGCAGGAATTGAGTCAAAAAAGAAGAGAGCAAGGGCAAAACCTGTGCTGTAAAGCTTTACCACAGTCTCTGCTGTTAGATATCACTCTCCCTCCCTCCAAAAGAGCCTTAGCTTGCCACCCAGGGCCCCTGCAATATTTTCTGGTCCCAGGGATGTGCCTTCAGCTCCTGCAGACCCCTGCCATGCTCTGACCCCGTGGGAGAGTGGATCCCTCTCTGCCAGGCAGGGACAGCTAGCATGGGCCCGGGCTGGGTGGGACATTTCCAAATAATCCATCCTTTCAGGTGAAGCATCACATCTCTCCCCTTCCCTTCTCCCTCTAGCACACAGGCAGATTTCTTTCTTTTCTTCTTCATATACATAAGGTGGTGTTTTCTTTCTGCATTTTGAATAAGGCATGCAAAACGGCTCCCACCGCTTCTGTTGACTGCATTTTACCCTGGTGTCCTATCTTGCAAAAAAGCACAGTGCTTGCCTTTATCTTTTCTACCGAACCACCAGCCGCATGTAAACATCACCTATATTTGGGCAGTAAAACGTAGTTTGCTTGTTACGGGTCCCTATAATTCTATTTCTAAGATAGAGATGGAGTGATGTGCTGATTCCACGCTATCAGATGTCATTAAGGGAGGAACACATCTCTGCCATGTTTATTTAGCATGCTTTTTCCAGAGTAGATATCCTGCTGGATTTCTGTGACTTGACTTTTTTATAAGAATAGGTTAAGACCCAATAGCTTAACCCATAGTCAGAAAGAATAGTGCAGGATTTTTTTATTGGGTCTTTTATCCTTTTGACTAGTCTGAAGCCGTCCTTCATTTTCCCCTAAACAATGTGTTTTGAAACACTGGTCCTAGGTGGCCACTAGTTTCCAGTGAAGTGATGAACTGCTCTTCACCTCCATTAGCATGGCCTAAAAAGCATTTCTGTGGTGCAGTACCTTTTTCTACTTGAGCATTGTCACTTCTAAGTTTTTTCTCAGCAGCTCTTGTGCAGCTTTCCAAAGCATTAGACCTCCAGCGTATATCTTCCAAATATATGCCAGAGACACACAATTTTTCTCTCTGTGCCTAAGGAATAACTCAATCTGTTCTCTGATTTGATTCAGTTATCTTGGTCAAATTCCCTTTGCCAGTTCCCCGATACCTTCCCGAGTTTTATAAATCATATTCTTATAAAATGAAATCAAATAAAGCTTATTCATCCAGAGACATTCCAGATCTTGCAGTCGTGAATTAGCAATAGCTCAAAGGCAAGGGACAGCGGCACCTTTAGTGGCAGGTAGCACCTTCGCATGTTGCTGTTGCCAGCTCTGTCCACTTGTCCAGCATGCTGGACTGGCCCACCCAAAGCCAGGCTTTCCCAGAGCAGCAGACAAAAAGGACTATCATGTGGACCCATCTGGTGGGCTTCTGGCCCTCCTATAGCTCTACGGAAGCAACAGGCAGACCGTGCACCCAACTCTTTGAGACCAGGATTTTAGAAGCTTTGGAAAACTTTACCCGTATTTTCCAATTTTCTTAGAGAAACAGAGCATGGAGGATCTTCTAGCTCCAGTGATACGTAGAGAACTTTATTTATTAGTTTTCTTTCCCACCTTCCCTGCAAAGGTAAACATAGCATTTGCATTCCCAGGCAGAGGGTGAGGACAGGAGTGCTCTGGAAGAAGGGAGGAAGGATTTGTGTTCTCTGATTTGTATTCCAGCCTTGAAAACTTATGTAGCCTGGTGTGACATGAAAACTGATCTGAGCCCATTTCCATTTCTGTCAAAAGTGCATATTAAAACTGCATAATGAAATACTTGTGGGGGTAGTGCTAAACTCTCAGACAGATGGTTCACAGTTAGTGCTAACTAGCACAGTGAAATGAGAAGCTAGATTAAGCCATCAACCCCATAATTAACCATTTGTTGCTCCATTTATCTACAGGATATTCTCAGTTTTCTTCTTCTGTTAAAATAACAATAAATGATCTTTTTAATTCTCTTTGGTCTTTTTGTAAAATGTTGCTGGTCATAATTTATACTGCTTTTAGTTTACCAGAAATAGAAGTACATAAATACCAATTAAAATGCATGAATTATCAATGATGTTGTACACAGCCAAAAGATTCAATTTACAAGCAGGGAAGTAGTCTTTTTTTTTTCTTTCTGTCTAGATAAAATACATTGAATTTTCATTCAGAATCTCAGCAAAGTAATGAACTTGGTGCCAAAGATTCAAACTGCACCAAAAGTGGCAATAAGATTTAAACACTGATACTTAATCCTCTAGAGGAAACAAAATTTGATTAGTGATGTGTTGGGCCAGAATGAGTATTATTGATTATTGCTGTGCGCAGAAAGACATACCGACAACTCTGGAAAGCTGAGCAACGCTTTCTGATCTCGCCACTGCTGGGAGAGACACAGAGTGTGGATATTTTCCTCTGACCTAATGCTGAATCTCATGTTCTTCCGCATCAAGCTACCACGAGACTGCTCCGTGTTTCTGAAAAGTCAGAGAACAGAATCATAGAATGACAGAATGGTTTGGGCTGGAAGGGACCTTTAAAGGCCATCTAGTCCAACCCCCCCCTGCAGTGAGCAGGGACATCTTCAACCACATCAGGTTGCTCAGAGCCCCGTCCAACCTGACCTGGAATGTTTCCAGGGTTGGGGCATCTCCCACCTCTCTGGGCAACCTGTGCCAGTGTCTCACCACCCTCATCGTAAAGGATTTGTGACTTCTAATTAGGCAACTTATCTAAACGCATGCTTTGGAAACCTCCTCCTGGGATAGCCACTTCCTCAGTCCACATGATGATTTCACCTGCTGCCCAGTGTCTTAGATACGAAGTTGAAAAGCTAGAAATAAGAAGGGATGAGAGCTCTCTGAGCGAAACAACAGGAATTGTAAGACTGTTGAATTCTACAGAGTTGCTTCCCTCAGAATTTTAATGTTACTTTGTGCTGTCAAAGCCAGGCAGATAAGAAGCTGTCTAATGAAGCACTAATTGCATTGCATTCAAACGTCACAAATAATCCTGAATGTGGGACTTGGTCTTTATTCAGTTCTTTTTCCTTTATATAAAGGAGATTAAGAGAATTTGAGACTATTCATTATAGCTGAAGCTGACTGTTGTTCTTTGCAACAGAACAGTCTTTTTGTTTTACCATCAGAGGACCCTGTTTCTAAGCGAAGACTAATGACATGCCACAGAACCGTAAAAACCTGTGGTTGATTCTTTAAAGATGAAATCCAGGACCTATGTATTTTGGTGTTAGTGGGGTGTGAGCTCCTGTGGAGTGTGTTTTACACTGCAGCTGGGAGAAGGCTGGCTTGAGGTAAATCAAATGATCGGACATGTCAAATCTTTCTGTTACAGCACACAGCGCACAATTAATTTCAAGTTGCTGGTTTAAAGTTCCTGTCAACTACGATACTTGCTCAGCTACAAAACAAATTATCAACATTTTATTCATACGTACCTCTCCCGCTTCCCTTTCATTTCTATAGGTGTTCTACAGCCCAGTTAAAACTTATGCATGATTAGTGACAATGTTTGAGCTTAAAAGCACGCAGGATGTCTACAGCAAGTTCTAGGTATCCTAAAAAATAGTTTAGATGCAATGTAAAGCAGCAGTCTCATTGCCAAGCGGTAGCTAATTTTTCTGAGAGGAACAGAGAGAAAATAAAAATAGCCTCAGCTCTGCTCCCTGAGATGACTTTCTTGACCGTCACGATCCAAATCAGAATCCTGCAGCATCCTGTGTGTGTGCAACACCCACAAACGTCTCCTTGTAGCATGGGATTCATTTTGTGCTATTTTAGTCATTGAAAAAGCTACGTTCAGCTTTCACCTCTTCTACCAAACTATTTAGGCCGGCTCTGCTGTCAGCAGAGACATAGATCTGAGAGAGGGAGAGATGTCTTGAGTGGCCATTTACCTGCCCCCAGCTTGTGTGGGGCGCATTGCTCCCCTGGTGGTACCCGGCTCTGGCCGACACGATGTGCTTGGGCTGGATGCCCGGCGTTTAGGCGGTCCATGCTAGGTAAGGTAGGCAACGTACCCACGTTGTGACGGAGCAATCAGCCTGCCCGAGGTCTCCTGCTGCCTCCGTGTCCCTTGCTGTGATCTCCCGTGAGCAAATGAAGCTTGTAAAATTAATCTCTTGCCCCTGTCTGCTCCTCTCTGGAGCACCATCCCAGAACGAGATAGTGGAGGCTGCTTGCTCTGTCTGTGCTAACTGCGTACATGAAGCTGCGTATGGATGAAATCGCTCATCCTGGGTGAGGGGCTGGGGATGGAAAGAGAGGGTATTTTGTTCCGGTGGTTTTAGTAGCCAGACAGTTTTTTCCAGACAGCATCTGGAGCGTTGGGCATGGGCTGGTTATTTGTGAGAGGTCTGATCTCTCTGTCTGTGAGTGCACTCCAGCTGGCAACTCTAATCTGCTTCTACCCCCCGCTGCTTTCCTGACATTTCCCTGCAAGCTTTGCTCAGGACATTTTGCTACTAAAAGTGTCCCTGTCATTCCCGAGCAGAGCAGAGGGAGAGCTGGCTGAACCTTTTCCAGCAAAGAGTTCATGCACCGAGGGGGAAAAAAAGGTGTTTTCAGTCACCCTGAGATTTTTCATGATTCAAATTTGCAAATTTTAGCCAAAGAAAAGTTTCTAGGTTGGACTCCTAAGGGGATGTAGACATAGCTTACGCATCCTTGAGAGGGGAAACTTCCTTCTGGTCTGTGCCCCAGCGGAGAGGGCACCAGCTGGGGTGGTGGAGACCTGATTTCTGCTTGGTTCAAAGCAAGGCTTTGATTCAACGTCGCTTGACTCACAAAGCAGTCTTCTGACCACAAAGTAATAGTGTCACCAGCTGTGAATAAGCAGCTTTTTAGAAAAGTGGGACAGCTTCAACAGCCCAAAATGTCCTGTACCGCTGGGATGAAGGTGCTGTGTTACAGATCCCTATTTAGCCTCAGGCAGAGAGAAAACCCCAGATGAGTGTCCTACCCAAGGAACAGTACAATGCACAAATAGCATGGCTACTGCTTCAGCTTCGGTCTACCTACTACCCTCTTTAAAATCCTGGAGCAATATCCTTCTTTTGAACGGCTAAAGGCTCAGGTGAAGATTGGTTGGGGTCGACAGAAGTGCATGGACTGGGACACATGCAGTTTGAGGATGGAATTTGAGCACATTTTATCTCAAGTTTTTAAAGTTTCTTAGGCTGATATATGAGAGTGCAGCAAAAGGTCACTAAGATAGTCAAGGGGCTGAAGCACATCGTGTACTAGGAAAGGCTAAGGTAAATGGAGTTTTTAAGCCTTGAGAGGAAAAGGGTAAGGGGGAATCTAGTTGCAATCTTCTGATGCTTAAAGGGAGGTTATAGAGACCATCTATTCAGTGTCTTCTCAGAGGTGAACAGTGAAAGGGCTTGAGGCAATGGACACAAGTTGCAACAAGGAAAATCCTGATCAGATAGAAGGAAAAAAAACTTCCCAATGAGAGTGATGCAGCCCTAGGATGGAGGACCACAGTGCTGGGGGAATCTCCAGCCTTGAAGATTTCCAAAACTCAGCTAGACGTGGCCTTGCAGTTAGCCCTGCTTGGAGCAGGAGGTGGGACTAGACACCTCCAGGTGTCCCTTTTAACTTAACATTTTCCACGACTCCATGATTTGTTTTTTCCTAATATCATGTCACGCTTCTCTGATGCGTCTGGGCTCAATGGCCTTTACAGAGATGTGCCTTGCAAGACACTGTTTCTCGATCCAATGCTTCACTCAGGTATGGTCTCTGTTTCTATTAGATTGTAACGAAAATGGTAATTTGCAGCCCTGCCTCCTCCCTTCCCTCCAACTCCTCCAATCTAGTGAGAATTTACTGCTAGGTTTTTGCTGTAGGCAAGTGTAACGCCTTTCTCCCGGTAGACTGATGCTCCACTGAGCCCACACTGAACAGGACACATAAAGGTGAGTATTTTATTAGGTGTTTGTTGGAGTAACTCACTGACTTGTTCTATTCTGTTGTCCTATTCTGTTCTTATCACCACAGCATCTGAGCTCCTTCCCATGACACATTAGGCAGTGTGACTAATACCTGTTGCATACTGTTTGTTCTGTCACCTTTTCCCAGAGGGAGAAGAGTGTGAAGCATTAAATTTTGCTGGCCTAATTTTATCTTGTGCATTGCTTTAACTTGTTTGGGGTTGGTTTGCGTATCTCTACAATGATTGCTGTGTGCTTGCACAGAGAAGGCAGGAAAAAGAAAGATATTGTGTACTTCCAGGAGAGGTAGTGAGGTTTTCAATAACTCTCTGTTACTTCTTCTTTAGACTTTATTCCATACTGGCTTCCAGGAGAGGTCTGACTCTTTTAGAGATGAACTTTGTCCTTAACTTATATCAGAGGACCAATTTCTTACTATGCTTTACCCCCTGCGTGAAAATGTCCAATATTATGAAGACCATTTCTCAGGACAAGTCACCACAGCAAATATTGTCTGTAGCAGAGAGCTCTGTTTAACCCAGAAGAGCTCAGTACAGGTTTTGAAGCTATGACCAAGCTCTACCCGTGTCCTACCACACTGTGCACTTTACAGATTTGATCTTTGCCCTCATTCGAATGGTAGTTGAAATTTAGCTGAAGTTTCTTCCCTCATTTTGGCTCCTCACAGATCATCCTGAAGAACCTGACCAATCAAGAAGTGGCCACGTTTACCTATGGTGAATGGCTGTCAAAGCTGAAAAATGCCAAGGGAAGTCTTGTGTGTGAGATGCCAGCTGTGATAAATGATGAGCAGATGATGGAGGACACAACATACACTCTTCAGGTTAAAACCAGTGATGTTGGAGGTACGTCCATGGTGGATATTTTATGACTTTTCTAGTATGAAGTTTGAATTTTAGCTATGGAAAACATCTCCTGCTTAATTTGAAATTATGTTTAAAAAAGCATAATTACCTCTGCTATGCTGGAACACCGCCATTTGGGCTGGCTGTTCATCATGACTGTTATGCTGTGGGAGTTATCCTCATCTGACCACTGGGCATAAAATATTTAGACACAAGGCCTAGATTTGACTGCTCGCTGCTTCCTCTGAAGAAACTTTAACAGAAGCTATTGCCAGACAATGTTGCAATGGTCAGGAGCCCCCTTTTTCTTTTTGATCAGGTCGGGTCCATCCACGTAGGATAGAAAAACAGGTTATGGTCAAAGCTGGTGGGCTCCAGGTTTTTGGTCAGCACTATCTACTTTGCCCAAAGAAGACAGCAGTAATTCACCCTCCTTTTCAAAGTGTTTTGAGACTATTTATCTCAGACCATGAAAAACCACCCCTAAATGCACACCAGATAGAAGGGGTGGAACAGAATATGAAGAAAGCTGCAGAGCTTCAAGAGCCAAGAAATAGGATTTCTATGTCATTTCCTGGGATCACTGCCTCTTTTCATTTTCTTGAGAACTTCTGTCAGGCTGCTGAATGAAAGCTGCAACCACATACAAGCTGCCTCGTGCCAAAATGGGGCAAGTTAGATATCATCTTGCAGACATCTTGTTTGAAAGGTTGACCCTCAAAGGGGATTCTGCCACACCAGTGCACATAATCACCTCCTGATCTCTACCTCTCTTTCTTTTTTTTTTTTTCTTTTCTTTTTTCTGGATTTGCCAGTGGTAATTTATGCAGCTTGTGAGCTTTGATCTGAGAATATCAAAATTCCCCTGGCAGAGTGTCTTCATGCCACCTCACCATTTTTTATCTATCATCTATCTGCTCCGCCTGCTGCTTGTCTGAAAAACATGTAGTGAAATACGAAAAACAAAGGAGAGAGAGGAAGATTTGTTTATGTATCTGGCAATCCATCTAGTATAATGGTAGATCTTTCTGTGACCTTTTTGTGAAATCCAGCCCTAACTCACAAAGGCGATGGAAATAGAAACGAGAGGAGAATAGAAGATGACAGCAACAGCAGACAGATCTGCCCTTCCCATTGAATGAAGGATGACGGGTATTAATGATGAAACATTTTATTTCATTATGAACAGCGACAACCAGTAGGAAAGAGCAGATTACAGAGAGGCTTCAGAGAGTCTGTTTATGATTAGATCACACAGCGCACTGACATAATGCTGAACTTTATCCAGCTTATCTAAAGAGGGTACAAGTCATGAACCATCTCCTCTCTTTGATCGTTATGTATTCCACAATTACTCCTGGTTAGACCAATTCGGGAAGAAAGACATTTTATCCTTGACGGTTAGTTTAAACATGTTATATCCTTTCCTGCCACACTGGCATTGTCTAGGGACAGCAATGCTCCACAATGAATAGAATCTGACGTGTTTATTTCTAGGTATAAAGTTTTTCTCTGCAATAGCTTTCAACTTGCCAGTGCATCAGAGGCACTGAGAAAAAAAAAGAAAATGAAAAAAAAGGAAAATTCATCTCACCTATTTGTCACTGTCCAACAAATTGTGCTTCTGGTCTTAGTTCCTTCTAGTCTAGAGTGTCCCTGGTCAATTCATCTGAGAGAGGAGTCTTTATCAGAGGTCTGGCTCATCCTCTGGAGGGTCTCTGTCACTCTCTCTTCATCAGATTCAGAAAGAGCCAGCACAATTAAGTTAGGCTAGATGGCTAAAGTCAGGGAAAACTAATCCCACAAAAAATGTCCTGCAGCTAACTAGAATTTCCTCCCCACCATACACACATATTTAAAAACAGTCCTGTTTTACTTTTTCCTCAAAGAAACCTTTGAGTTACAGTTTGGCTTTCCAGAAGTCATTCAGCTTGGATGATCATGTAACATACAGAGGTTGCATCAGGGAAAGACTCCTCTCTTGCAAAGGTCAAATCTCCTCTCTTTCAAAGGTCACCAGAAGTACCTCAGATGGCAGCTCTCAGAGTACACACAGATAAGAGGAGACGAGGTTGTTAGGGCAGACGCATCCCAGGTCAGATGGGGAATCTTTGGTTAAAATCCAGATCTCAATTTACTTTTGATCTTATAAGACAAGTAACTCACAATCTCATTTTCTTCAAGGTATGACCCACAGACCCAGCAACAGAGCTGGACCACCTGATGGCTCTTTCTGTGGCACAAAAATGTCCTCACCTCTTAATTTTGATTTACGCATGCTTTCTGTATTCTACATGCAGGCATCATATACATGGTAATGCAATAAATATGGAGAAAGAATAAAGACTGCTTTCTCGTTTTCCAAGCATTAACGAAGCAGGAGGTTTTTATCTCTGCTGTTATAAGATTAATTAGTATGTTGTCAGCTCAGCTACAGCCTACAAATTACATAATTTAGGACAGTTGGTGTCAGTTCCTAGTGCTTTATCCAAGTCTCTGTTAAGTCAAAAGAAGGAGATCCTTTGGCCTCAGATAGCTGTGACTCAAGCCTACAGTTTGGTTGAAAATTATGCAGCTGCTCAATAAGAATCATAAAATCACAGACACTTTTATTGGAAGGAGCCTCTGAAGGTCATTTCATCCTCCTTCCTGCTCAAAGGACTATTGCCAGCACTAGGTCAAATCAGCTAAGACTCTGCCCAGCTCTGTCTTGGACACCTCCAGGGATGGGGATGCCACCACCTCCCCAGGCACCTGATCCAGACCTGTACCATTTTCCTAAGAAATATTTTTTTTCCTTGTGCCTAGTCTGAACCTCGCCAGCAATTTGTGGCTGTGGCTCCTTGGGGTATGGTCTGACATCTCCACAGCATATGACCCTGTCATGGTTATCACTGTCCCTCCATGTGGTCAAGGGGCCCTTGTTCACCTGCCCCAGCTCATCTCCCTTGGCCTCTCCTCACAGTTGTGTGCCCCAGTTCCTGTCCATCTTGGCAACCATCTGCTGAGCCCTCCTCAGTGTCTCGACGTGACCCAGGGACCCAAACTGGCGCTGCGGTCTAAGTATGGGCTCCTCAGTGCTGAGCAAAGGGCATAAGAGCTTCCCTTCAGCTGCTGAGGTAGCCAGATATGTGGTTTGCATTGAACACTGAGAACTTGCTTTTAGCTCAGATTCAACCTGAATATGAATGTTATTGCTATAACCTCTGGGCCTTCTCCAACTCCGCAGCAAGTACATGTGCAGGGTTTATTCCGCCCCAGACGCAGAACTTTGCATTTCTCCCTGCTGAACTTCCCAGGATCTCTGCTTGCCCAGTCCTCAAGTTTCTCAAGATCCATCTGGGTTGGAACTCTGCCATTCAACATGTCAGTCACTCCCCCAAATTTAATGTTATCCGGAAATCTGCTGAGGATGCACTCTGTCATTGTTTAGGGTGTTGAAGACAAAGTTCAGTGCTGCAGTCCCAGTATCGACCCATGAGCTATTGCACTCATTGCCAGTTAAGGCTTGTGCAACCACAGTACCTTCATCTCTTCATTTATCAAATCTGTTACAGTTCCTAAATGTGCCTGACAGTTTCCTGGAATTAACAACAACAACAAAAAAATCAAAGAGAGACCCAAATAAGTGAAATGTACATTGATTCAGCAATTTCTGTTCTTTTCTTTCCCGTCTCCTGCTAATTGCTTGTGAGGGAAATGTCACGGCATGAGGCTTCTTCCTGCAGGGAAGGTTTTGCTGAGAAACTGTTGGTTCTGTGCTTTTTGAGACCTCGCATTAATTGGGAGCCTGCTCCTTGTAAGGAAATGGACTTTAGTTTGCTTTGTTCCTCACCTCAGCAAGCTTTAGGGTCATAAAAGGTGCTGCCAGATAAACTGCCTGAATCCCTGATGCTTTCTCTTCCTTCTTAAGTCCTTCCCAGGGAACTGCTGAAAATTAGCCTGAATTTAACATAGGCAATTTTTCACTTGGACACCAAACGTTGCTTTGCCTTTTCTCTGTATGACTCTCTTTCTCCTCTTTTTTTCCTTCTTTTAATATTTTCTTCAGTCCTTCTATAAGAAGAGCTGTGATTTCTTCCTAATTTCTGTATTCAAATAATTACCCCGAAGAAGTGGTAGCTTTTTCAGAGTTTTCAGTCCCCTTGACTTTGTCTCTGCATTGTGTTGTGAATGGAGCTGTGGGAAATACTGTCCGTGTGGTCCAAAGTGGATTTACGATCCTCTTGTGTCAGAAATGGCTTGGCAGGCGGTTAGAATTTTCAAAGCTGGGCTATCTAACCAAGGGCAGCAGATACTGAGTTTCTTTGTAAGACAGATTTGGGTTTGATGATCTCATTTTCATTTTCCAAAATTCAAGGGCTTTGGTTCTGACACAGCAATGAATGTCTGCCCACACGGAATCAAACTTCTTTCTATGAATCTGCTTTTTTGTTATGGCATCAAAAATAAAAAGCAATAATTTTGGTCAATTTATAAATAATGCCAGGTAAAATTGTTGTAACACCTTCAGCTAAAATGTTCGTAAGGTCACTGCAGGTGATGGTTTGGCCTTGAACTCTCCAAAAGTCAGGAAAATTTCTGCAGCAAAATATGGGCAGTCATGGGCATATGAAATTCAATATCAGGTAATGATGGTCGTCTTAGAAATTATTCTTTTCCTAACAAATGCATAAGAAGAGGTGGGAGCTGGTGGGGCAAACTGTTGCATAAGAAATCGGGACTTTTTCCATTAATGCAGCGTGGACAACATTTTGAGAAACAGGAATATAGAAAGAAGAGTTACGGGAGGGGAAAGCGGGCCACAGGATGCCATAGCGGTTTGGTTGATGATCTGCACTTTTCTTTCCAATCCCTGTGCCATACAACACAGGGAGAGCAGCACGAGGCAGACCCCAGATGAAGTGTCCTGGGTGCCACAGGACAGCTTGGAGGAGGCTGTGGCTCTGCAGAAGGCAACCACGGTGTGGAAAAGGGACTGTGGCCCAGTGGGAAGCCCAGGACAATGTGTACTAATACTTGGACTGTAGCTAGAAAAGTTAAAATATGTTCTTTAATGCTCATCCATAGATTGCTGGATGTTGCTGGGTAAGTCATGTTGCTTCCCAAGCCACCTTGGAAAAATGGGAGTCACGACGCTGACATCCTCTGCAAAGCGATGCAATGCACAGTGCTCCATCCGGAGCAGATACTCCTGCTTCCTCTTAGTACCGCTGTCATCACAGTCACCATAGCTTGAATGCAAGGGCGAAGCGTTCCAGCTGTATTTGGGGGACAGGCAGGAAGGGCTGGCTTGTTAGGTACCGTGGGGTGTCCTCCTTGCAGGATCCTGCACAGATTCACTGAAATTTGTTGGCTGTGCGCAGAGAAACCTCATCATCACTGCAGCCTCTTCCAGCCTGCCTTTGCTGCTTCCATTTCGGTGCAATCGGAGGCTGAGTGTCAGCCCTACGCGGCAGGCTAGCTCGTGACGATGTGCCTTGCTCTCTCCTTCCAGGGGCAGGCACCGACGCCAACGTGTCCTTGATCCTGTTTGGGGAGAACGGGGACAGCGGGACCCTGGCTCTGAAGGAGTCCAACAAGTCTAACAAGTTTGAGAGGAACCAGATGGATGAATTCAACTTCTTGGACATGCTGAGCCTGGGAGATCTCTGCAAAGTGCGGATTTGGCACGACAACAAAGGTGAGGGCAGTGACTTGGGGGGGTGGGAGAGGTCGGGACAACATTTTCACTCGAGGAAGCACATCCCCTCCCGTGGACATGGGGCAGGCTGAGGGCACTGTCCCCAGCTCTGCTGCAGGCTGGGTAATCTCAAGGATTTTACCTGGATCCTGTGTCCCAGCTTGCCTGTCTAGACATACCCCCTTCATGCAGGAGACCGTCTCCCCAGGCGCTGGTGTAATATCTGCTCTAATAGGTCCCCAGCTTCAGTCAGAGCTTACAGCCACCACTGCAGCAACGATAACGACAGCTCCTCCAAGGCAAAGCCATCCAGCCTGTTATCCCAACACACCGACTCTATTAATGCAACACCTTTTTCACAGGCCAGTATGGCACTTTCCTAGCCATTTAATGCTATCAGCCTGACACCGGCACACGGGGTAATGCAGCCTGGCATAACACAGTGAGCTTTAAAAGACAGAAATAAAGATCTGTGTCTGTCTTTATTAAAATCACTACATCAGATGGTGAGTGTGCAGTACCCTGCTGAGAGAGATTCTGACATTTCCCTGCTGCTGGACATCCAAACTGGTTTCATAAAAAAGCAGAGCAGCACTGTCGTAGTCATTTGTATTATTCAGGCACCAAGCAGCATCTTGTAACAAATGCATCACTCACACTGCTGTGATGACGTCTCATCCCATCCCATCTTCATCTGAAAGAGACGATCTTGCATTAACAATGACTTACTCGCTAATGGCAGGCCCTTGTTGCAGCCCAAATGTGAAGCTTGATGGTTCCCATAGACCCACCTGGGTCAGTATTAACAAGGCTGTTTGGGCAGGAGTATTTCTTGAAGTCTTGGGAGGAATGGCAGCAGGACTACCCAGTCGTTACCTGGTTGTACTGAGGCAGCTGGTTTATGGCTGGGCTGTGGTTATATGTCAGTATGGACATGTTCTGGCCATCATCTCCTTGACTTCTCCAAGTTGTGGCAGCTGGAGAAGGCTGCATGTCATGCAATATTAATAAAAGATGCTACCTCTGGGTCAGAGTCTCCCACTGGAAGTTTGCCTCCATACTGTTATTCAAAAAAAAAAAAAAAAAAAAAGGATAAATCAGTTAGGAAAATATGGGAAATATGACCACCCACCTCATCTGGCTTCATGATTGTTTAGTCCCAGCCACTGCAAGCTTCAGGCTCATATTTGTCACTCACAAAACACAGGACAATTTAGTTGTTTAAGCTCTATAACATCATGTTATATAGCTGGCGTGGTTTAACCCAACTGGCAATTAAGCACCACACAGCCGCTCACTCACTCCCCCCGCAGTTGGATGGGGGAAAGAATCGGAGAAAAAGTAAAGCTCGTGGGTTGAGATAAAAACAGTTTAATAGGACAGAAAAGGAAGAAAATAATAATAATAATAATAATAATAATAATAATAATGATAAAGGAATATACAGAACAAGTGATGCATAATGCAATTGCTCACCACCCGCTGACCGATGCCCAGCCAGTGCCTGAACAGCGGTCCTGCTCCTCATTTTTGTTCAGCATGACTTCGTATGGTATGGAATATCTCTTTGGCCAGTTTGGGTCAGCTGTCCCCTCCCAGCTTCTTGTGCACCCGGCAGGCAGTGTGAGAAGCTGAAAAATCCTAGACTTAGTGTAAGCACTGCTCAGCACCAACTAGAACATCAGTGTGTTATCAACACTATTCTCATCCCTAAACCCAAAACACAGTGCTACACCAGCTACTAGGAAGAAAATTAACTCCATCCCAGCCGAAACCATTACAATAGCTGGTGCTGAATGCAGTAAGGGAGACCATTTTACCTGATTTTAGTTGCCAAAACACTTATTCCTTGAATCTGCGGTTTAGATGCTGAAATGGAAAGGGCTATCAAAACACCCACTGGAGTTTTAGCTCAGCAAACAGGCGTCTCTGCAGTTGCAAGGGTGGTTTGGATGTCCTTCGGAGAGCAGCAAGAAAGCAACATGGACTTGCAAATTCGTTTTCAAATATATTACCAGCTAAAATGTCTACAAAGAGAACGTTTTCCTCAAGAGGCATTGTGGCTCCCCAGTGATCGGTCATGTTAACAGGATGAAATACACCCACCAGGTCAGAGCTGATCCTTAGGGCTCAGGCACGCGAACAGGCTGGCATGTAGGGAGATAAGAACTGGGTCAGACGGAGGGTCTGTGGAGCCCAGCAGCTGTTTGCAACAGCAGCATCACCGGGTGCCTGAGGAAGAGGAGGAACTGAGCAAGCGTGTGTAATCCTTTCCCAATCCTCTGCATCTTACTATGCGTAGCTCAGAACATCTGAACTGGATATCATTTTTGTCCGTTAAGTAACTTTCAGTGAATTTTCTCATTCAAGTGCTTGTCCAGACTCTCCAGGAGACATTTAGCACCCACGGCATCCCGTGGCAATGAGGCCCACAGCTCTGCTCTCCCTTGCGTGACAAGCAAATGCTGTTAATCTAGGCAGTTTTGCTGCCTTTTCCTTCTTGCAGAAGTGATCACGGTTCCCCTTCTCCCTGCCACTGATGATGTTGATACAGGTTGGGGAGTTACCACGTGGCAGCTGAGCTATGGTAATTGCTATTTGCATGCTCTTGGTTGGTGGCAAAGGGAAGTAACAGAGTTTAGCCTTAGGCTAAGCAGTAAATAGGCTCAATTAGCTTAAATTTGCTGTGGGCTAAGAGCACGTACCCAGATAGTCACTACAAGTCAGCTAAAATAGTATACCATGTGTCCAGAACCTGAAAAAATGCTTCACATTTATGAATATAAATACACATTGCAACCTCATATTCTCTTTCCTTATTTCCCTCATATCACTGGTTTCCATTTCTAAATAATAGTTAACAGGGCTTTTACCAGTCTTAGCTGACTGCAGGGCTAAGCCTTGGACAAACAACATGCTTAGGTTTTGTTCAACAAAAATGTACTTGTTTTTCCTCCAGAAAGAAGGACAACTATAGTTTAAATCATAACATATGTTGTCTTCATTGTTCTTGCATTAGTCATGTGAAAGGCATATCCTATCTAAAACTGCACACAATGCAGCACGACAGTTTGTTGGGTAGGTAGAGTATTTATTACTGCTGGGATCCCAGGCTGTAGCTATCCTTTGCATATATGCCTGATCTCTCTATATAATTTATATAAATTGGCTGTGCCACTGGTTAGAAATTCCTGGCTCTGTTTTTTGCAAAGGAGTAATGGGGTCAGGGGGTCGAGGGTCATGTATGTTTTTTGTCAGATGCTTGGGGGACTTTGGGTATTAAATAAAAATGTGCTTGTATTTACCAGCACTTTGAGCTGTCAGATGTTGATCATTCTTTCGTTAGCTTTTTTTCATTTTTGGACTAAATGGTTCTCTGCCAATGGTCTGTGAAAGACTCAGCCTCACACTGGCCTACCTCATTGCTCCTCACAGCGGCTGAGGGAGCTGGGGTTGTTCAGTCTGGAGAAGAGGAGGCTGAGGGGAGACCTCATCGCTCTCTACAGCTACCTGAAAGGGGGTTGCAGAGAGGTGGGTGTTGGTCTCTTCTCCCAAGTGACTAGCGACAGAACAAGAGGAAATGGCCTCAAGTTGCTCCAGGGGAGGTTCAGGCTGGATATTAGGAAAAATTTCTTTACTGAGAGAGTGGTGAAGCACTGGAACAGGCTGCCCAGGGAGGTGGTGGAGTCACCATCCCTGGAGGTGTTCAAGGAACATGTGGACGAGGCATTGTGGGACATGGTTTAGTGGGCATGGTGGGGTTGGGTTGGTGGTTGGACTTGATGATCTTACAGGTCTTTTCCAACCTTAGTGATTCTGTGATTTACATGCTGAATACTTGGAACATGGATGATGTTCTTTTCCTAATTTTCTTAATAATCAGCCTTAATGAAAGCATCAGCCTGTTTTGACTCACAGTAGGTGCCTTTAACACCTATAGGCTAGTTAAGGGAACTACTAACCATCACGAGGCTTCTTTTTCTTTCAGACGTCACCTGGTCCCAGCAAGAAGTCAACCAAACTGCCCCCATTTCAGGATAAAATACATTTAAATGGCTTGCCTAAGGTGGCTACTTTGCCATGAAGTTCAGCTCAGCGTCCATCCCCATCAGCAAAGTTTTGCTGCAGTGGCTTTGCTCCCAGTTCACATCCCGCTTTTGTTTATCCTTTCACTGGAATTTGACTGCAGTGGGGTGTTCAGAGTTGAAGAGACAGTAATTGCAATGGCGAAGACTGTCAGAAGGTCTTTAAATTGCAAACACTGCGTTTGCCTCCTCTGGAAAAGCACGTCAGTTTTATGGTCTCACTTTAATGTTTTTAAATGTTGTTTTCTCCACAAAAAGTGCTGAGTGGCATCTCTGTATGACATATAAAGGAGGAGTGAAACCCCCGTCTAATTCCTATGACTTCAGTAAAATCGATTAGGAAGTTGATGCTCATTTCAAAACAGGCAGTTTAGAGACTTTGCAACTGCATCTTCAAGGAACTTGTTCCTGATTTTTTAGATGTTTAGAGCTCACCAGCGAAAGTCTGGTAACAATGAATTGCTGTGAATGAAATTTAGTTTTACGTTTTGCTCCATGTCTTTTTATCTTGCCCCTGTTTACTTTGAGATATTGATGTTCGACCTAATATATTTAGACTCCCTGAACAAATTTAATCATTTCCAGACTCCCTATCTCCTGATCTCAGATAGGCACTATGTATTTTCTCATATCTCAGTTCATTTACTTCTACATTTATGCAAGATCAGTATCTGTAGGTCTGTAGAAATGCTGGCTTTCTAAATATAGGCCTCAATTTTTCCTCTGGTTTAAGGACTAAATCACCATTCTGGAAGAATGGCTTAAAGTTTCTCAGTATTTCAGTAATGGAATTATTTACCTAGAAAAAGCTTTTTTCCCCCTTTTTTTT
The DNA here is from genome assembly GCF_030936135.1 of Gavia stellata. Taxonomy (NCBI): domain Eukaryota; kingdom Metazoa; phylum Chordata; class Aves; order Gaviiformes; family Gaviidae; genus Gavia; species Gavia stellata. The sequence continues at coordinate 4,812,151 of NC_082637.1, forward strand.
TGTTGCCTTTTTCTCCTTGCAACAAGGAGATACATGAAATCTGGATTTAGCTTCCTCATCTGCCTGAGTAAATTTGAACCCAGATGATAAGCAGTCTTTCTAAAGTCATTAATTTCAGATTCTTGATTATCTCAGTTGCCATCAGCCAAGGGGAGCCAGGAAGAGTCTAATTATGGATAAACCAGACTTCTCTGTGTTGTTATAGGAGCAAAGGCAGAAGTAAATAACAAGGTTATGCAGCCCAACTTCTTTTTTGCTTCAACAGGGACCTTTTATCAATTACACCAACTGCTATGAACATTGTCTAATTGAGTTTTAAATAGCCTAACTGCCCCTGTGACTCCTTTTGGGTGGCTCTTCCAGTCGAGAAAGTATCTTATTCCCCTTTCTTGATCTGGACCCAAGTCAAAAACGTTAGTATACCCTTGTTTTTCCTTTTCTTTCTCTGAAGGAACTACCTTTTTAAGGAGCAGTTTCTTGGATCAGATCTTAAATTGCTCAGGCAATTCACAGCACACAGTTTTTCCAGGGATATGGTTCTGCAATTCATGGACATGATTCCAAGCCTTTTGGGCACTTGTAGGCCATAACTTATTAAAAGAAAGCTAAAGATCTGCCTTTTTAGGCCTTTGTAAGGATTTGCTCAGCTATCAGACTTGAGAAGGGCTTTTCTAAGCCCTCTTCTCAGTGCTTGACTGGTGCCTCATAAAATCTGTTGATCTATGGGGCAGATTTGTTGAATAGTTTCTGCTTTAAATAAAAAGTGAGAAGAAGAGAAATAGATGCGTAAAACTTCCCAGGGAAAGGAGAGTCCATCATCCCCCCTGTTTTGTTGATGGCTCAGTACAGAGGAAGACAATGTCAACTCCTGCATCTTTCTGGATGAAGTCAACACCTTAGACAAGGCACAAATGGCCATGCAAGCTGTAGACCTGTGTAGCTTGCCAGCAACCATGCTGTGGCTGCTTAGTCCTTCAGATTGCCCAAACCTGGCTTCAACCCCTTGGGAGACCCCAGCACTGACCCGCACAGCCCTCCTCACATGCCATGCAACTTTGTCTCTCTTCAATGACAGGTTTTTTCCTTACACTCAACAGTCCTATCACAAAGATGTGCTACAGGCATTACAGTGCAAGCAGAAGACACTGCAAAGATCTCACAGTCCAGAGTTGACATAAAGTAGAAAAAAAAATATGTAAGCAAATAAAACAGCAGACTTGGAGAGAAGGCGAAGACTTCAGTGTTGACCTTGCACAGTCATTCATTTCTTCCCAATCTCCTCTAACTGCAGAACCCTTCACTACAGAGTGGAAAGAGCCCAAAAGCCCAGATATAGCTGTAAAATTATCAAGTCTGTAAAAGCTTCTCTTTTCTACAAGCCTCCTTTGCTCCTCTTAGGGACAAATTATCCTGCACCCTTCTTAAATGCTTTTGCATCAAGTACCCCTCAATAAAACACAAAACACACTTCAATTGCAGGAATATCATCTGAGAAACTGTTATATCTTCACTCTGAGTTGTTAAGTGTTTTTGCACAGGAGTCGTTTATCTGTACGATTGGGGGGAGGCAGTGTCTGAGAGTAATTTATGGGTGGTTTTGACTGGGGTCGGATCCTGGACTGAACAAGTTGCATAGACAACAGAGAAGGGGGGCAGGGGACCTATTTTCTAAAGCTGTCCCAAGTCTTAATCTTTTGCTTTGTTAAAGGTTGTGAGAGGTTTTACATTGCCTGTCTGCCCTGATGAGAAATGTTGTGGTGTGAACCAACATGATCCTAAAGTAGAGATATACAAAAGGGATCTATTTTTATTCTGCCACTGGCTTGCTGAATGACCTTGCGTAAATCACATCCCTGTACCTCATTTTCAATTATGTAAATTAGGGATAAAAATTATTCACCTTCTTAAAGTGTTTTGAGATGTACTGATGCAAAGCTAGATGCTATGATTTTAACACCTCACAATTAATGCTCCATTTCTAGCGATCCGACGCTGCTATCAAAATTTCCACCACTTTCTGGGTGTTGTCTTATGTGGTGGGGTTTAGGAATGGATGGTCATCTAACCAGGCAGGGGATAAATAATGTCAGAGGACACAAGGCTGATGAACTGTCTTTGCAATGGTCATGACTTTATGTTTCAGAAAATGTGAAAATTAAAAAAAAAACGCAATTAGGGGGCTGAGCAGTGCTGGTTGATGGTTGTGAATGGCTGGGCAACAGCAATTCTTCACTGGTGCCTGAGCGGTCAATGTCCCAAGCAGGATTTTTACTTTACACTTACGGGAACATAAGCACCAATAATGACAAATATTATCCTTGATCGGGCATCAACTGCCTTCAAAACCAAACCAAAGAAGATCTGCTACAGATAGACAAGGGGTAGAGAGGAAAGTTGATGAATATGGCTGCAAAGAGTGGAGACAGTTTAACATCATGGACACGTGTGTACCCGAGCCTGGATGTAGTTCTGCCATCACAGATTTAATCCCACCAGCTCTCTCTTTGCAAGAAATAGTAATCTTCATTAAAGCAAGGTCAGGGACCAGGTGCCTGGTGAGTGGTGAACCCACCCAGACTTGGTTCATTCTCACTCTTTTTCTCCCATCCTCCCATGTTTCTGCATGTGTCAGAATAGATTAATATTTTAGGGGTGAATGTAGGCTGGGCAAGTGGTGGCTGTTCCCAAGAGGGGCAAAGGAAATTTCTGGTGCTGCAAGTTGGGTTTTTAGTTAAATGAAGCGGTAAGTTCATTATCTGTGTTACATCTACTCCTTCTAAAGTCAAACCCCATTGCGCTAATCACTGCAGAAATGCATGACAAGGAGCTTACGATCCAACCTGTCTGTCCAACGTCAGGAAATCAGAGACTTTTAGCATCGGCTGGAAAAAAGGCAAGATGGTCCTCTGAAGACCTTGCAGATGTTCACAGAAGATCCTTGCCCAACATCACGCAGTTGTCATCTTGGGCCCTTTTGGAAAGGAGGATAAAAGGGACAAATAACTGCTCTTTTGAATAAGGACACTAGGGGAAGAGAATACATTTCCCTACATGACATTAAATTATACAACTGCCGGAGTCAAGCGAGCAAAGTGATTCTGTTTTCCCCAAAGCTCTTCTCCTCTAATTACATTTGAAATGTTTTGCATGCTATTGAAAATGTCACTTCCAGCTGCGGACCATTAAGGAGCCTACATGGCACAGCCATGGGTTTTATTAGGGCAGGTTTGCTGCTGGGGATTTCGATGGCAGCAAAACAGGCCTGGAGTGAAGTACCTTTTGTTACAAACATTGAACACTTGTTATGGTGATGGGGGATCTTCCACAAAGGCACAGTGGTGGCTGAACTATTTTAAAGGCTGAGACCTGCATAATCAAGCAGGAACTGCTCAGATATGTGCTATTTCTTCCCTTCTGCGCCAAAGCAGTAATGGTGACAAATGTAGTGGTGCTGGTTTGTGCTGGTGTCACTGCAGAAAAGCCCACGATGCTCTCCAAGGCATTTGTGTGGCTGATTTGTTCCCGAGCCTTTGTTCTCCTTGTACTGTTGATCGAGGTGCCAATGGGATACAAACAGATCTGCGCTGCCTCTCCTGCAAGCATCGGAGGTTGAGTGATGGAGCAGCTGTGGTTTTCACGGCGGATCAGGATCCACCATCCAACAGTATCCAGGGAAAAGGCTGATGAGCCATCGCTGCAGAGATCCTCCAGTTTCTCCCGCGCAGCCGGGCTGTGTGAGCAGTGGACAGGACCTTGGAAAGTCTTTCCACCCTGCTACGTCCACACCACTTTTCTGGCTCCTCTTCCTCACTCCTTCACTGATGCCCACTCCATAAACCACCTTGTGCTGAGGATTTGATGCCTCTGGGCTAACATCCGTATGGAATATCGTTTCCTTTCCTGTTGTTTCTTAGGGGCTGTAATGTCTCTGAGCCCATTGCTCTGAAAAGCCACACAGGAACAGAAGGTGTAAACAGGGTAATATCCTGAAACCAGGATTTCATGACCTGAAAAGTGGATTGGAAACACGGTTTCTTCCCCTTCCACTGATGTGCTTCCCAGTGCACAGAGCCAGCTCAGCAGGGGGAAAGTCTCATATTTAGACTCTGTGCATTATTGGACTTTGCATTTTTTTCCAGATCAATGCAAAAAGAAATTAAATGTATCTTTTCTCACTCTGAAACGAGAGAAGAACAATACCTTGTCTGGTAAAGCAGAATAGTTTCTTCAGCCCTGAACCAATCCTTCCATTTTAAACGGGGTTTAATGCTGTGGCAGTGAAACCCTTGATGTGACACCGCTCCTGGCACCAGGGCACATGGACAGGGTGGGAAGATGTGCTGCTCTGGCCATAGCCAGTACAGCATTCACCTGGGGTCAATTATTTCTCTTGAGAAATGAAAAGCAATATAGGATACTTCTACAGCTTCCAGGTCTCCTAATCTAATTTAAGTTGCTAACCATCAGGAAGGAAAACAGGAAAAAGGAAACACCAATTCTAGTGAGAGGGAAGAGAAATATTTTTCCTTTAAAGCAGACAGGAGGATGCTTTGGGGCAGTAGCACCATTTTTCTAAGAGCGACCCGCCAGCTCCTTGATTCGAGGTATGCTTGTGCTGTAAGGGACACCCTGTTGGTATTTGCTTTTCAGTGTCGACCCCCTGACAGAGCCCAGAGCTTGCTCTTTAAATAGCCCAGAGCTGATAAATGCATCTTTTGCAGGGAAATATGGGTAAAAGCTGCACTTTGTGCATGCTTTGCCCTCAACTCCAACACGTGCTGGAAAGTGAGCTCTGGCCCATGTCTCCCTGTGATAAAAGAGCTGGGGTTTTTTGCAGCTTTCCTGGTGAGCGGCTGCTGGGACCACGCTAGAGAAGAGGGAGGGGGGTATGTGCATCTCATCCATTCTCTTTTCTGATACCACTGCTTAGCACTGATCCTGTCCCAATCATGCTCTTCACTGCTGGCGACAGGACTAAGATCACCAATTTATTCTATCCCAGTCTGCAGTCATTGATCTCTCTCGCTGGAGAAGGATGGGATGTTTTCTTTCTTTCATCCTGGACTGTTTTAACTAAAGTTTTGGTAGAAGCAGGGCAGCCTCCTGAATATGCTGCAGCGATGTTCATTGAACTTAAATGGAAATGAGCCTGCCAAAAAGATTAACGGCTGACACTGCTAACATGTTTAGAATACATTTCAAAACAGCCCCAAAAGGCAAGTTGCTCCAGTTAGAGCCCTGGGGAGCTTGGTAAGATCTGCCCAGGAGGCAGTAAACTGGTGAGGATATGTGAAGGTACTGTGCCAGCCCACCCCCAAAACCTTGTGCTGAGGATTTGATGCCTCTGGGCTAACATCCGTATGGAATATCGTTTCCTTTCCTGTTGTACCTGTTTCCTTTCCTGTTGTAGCTTTGTCCTGCTGCTGGAGCCTGGAGGAGGTCTTGCATGTTTGGGTGGTGCATCCAATTCCCCTGCCTGGGTGCCTCACCCGTGGTATTTGCACGGGTCTTGTCATTGGCACATAGCACTGTCCTCCCAGTTCAGGAGAGACAAGGACGTACTGGAGAGAGTCTATGTGGCCATTCACTGGAGGTGACATTCACTGGAATTCCGCTCACAAGGAATTGGAGCATCTGTTGTATGAGGAGAGGCTGAGAGAGCTGGGAATGTTCAACTTGGAGAAGACAAGGCTCAGAGGGATTTTATTGATGTGTACAAGTAGCTGATGGGGAGAGTAAAGAAGATAGAGCCAGACTTCTCTCAGCAGTGCCCGCTGACTGGACAAGAGGCAACGGGCACAAATTGAAATACAGGAAATTCCATTTAAACATAAGAAAAAAGCTTTTTTCTCTGCATGGGTAATCAACCACTGGCATGGGTTGCCCAGAGAGGTTGTGGAATCTCTATCCTTGGAGATATTCAAAACCTGACCAGACACAGCCCTGAGCACCCTGCTTTAGCTGAGCTTGCTCTAAGCAGGGGGTTGGACTAGACATTCTCCAGAGGTCCCTTCCAGCCACAATGATTCTGCAGTTCTGTGCCCCCGAAATTTAAGGGGCAAGTGGTGGCTTTGGTTGAGGTCTGTGCTTTGTAGCGGGCAATTTCCTAGCTTGAAGACGGTTCAGGAAGCCAAAATACAAAACAGGAATGGCTGTGAGGCTGGTAGGGAACTGCCAACACGTGGTGTGGAGAGATCGGCGTCCACAGGAGCAGGGTGACTTGTTGACAAACAAGTCAAAAAGGTGCCGTCATTTTCTTTCCAGGGCTAAAGAAGATTAATATTTGCAGACTAAGGAAGTAGACACATGGCAGTGAGTTCTTGGAAGAGCAAGAGCTGTTTAATGTCTCTGGGATGTAAATAATAAGTCAGCAGAGATCTCTTATCATGAATATAACCTTTCTTTGTCTGACTAATAACAGGACTTGTAAGTAGAACTGTCAGAACCTCCCATGCCCCCAAGCTCAACAAGGGCTTCTTCTATTTCAACAAAGAAATCAGAAAAATGTTCCCAAATGCCCTTTTCTTCATTTTCAAGTTGCTTTTCCACTGGGGGAAAAAGAAAAAAAAGGAATTAGAAAACTAAAATGGAGCTATGACTCCTCAGAAGGCCCCAAGGCAAAAGTTAGGTGTGATTTGGTGGTCCCTGCTGGAGCATCCATCACTTTAGCCTGTCCTGTGTTCATGTCCAGTAACAGCATTAGTGAATTCACCCAGGTTGCTTGGCAAAGTCAGGATAGCATGGGTAATTTCCTTGCATGGGCTAGCTGGCAGGGTTAAAGGAGCGAGTTGTAATTTACCTTCTGACCTTCAAATCCAAATATGAAGGGTTTGGGGTAATGCAGGCTGTAGAGAAAGACACTAAACCCTACAGCTTGTGGCCAACTAGCACTCCCAAAACATGAAGGAACCACCACAAACCATGCACACACTGCTATGTCTTTTTTAGTAACTACAGACGTGTGGTGGAGGGGTGGGGGTTAGGTGGAACATGAACTCATATCTTTCTTTTGGCTTTAAGGCTTCACATTCTCCTTAAAATGGAAGGAAGAATCAGCAGCAGTTTCTGTGACAGAAGCTGCTCCATTAACTTTTGCCCCCAAACCCTCTGCTTTCCAGGAGATTTCATGCTTCTGGCTCTGGCAAAGAGTTCTGCAGGGCCCTGATTTCCCTGGGTCTTTGTAAGGGTTTGTTGTCCCTAAGCCACAGTAGTTCTTCTTTCTGGGACGATTCCTGTGTTGGTGTGTTGACGGCGGCACGCCGGCCCTGGCTCTCCCTGTTCACTGCTGCTGCTACTGGTACTGCAGAAGCCCCATCTCTTGCAAAGTCGTGGACAAGGACAAGATATGGCCCCTTGCCCAGAGAGCTTGAAACCTAGCTTGTCCAGGACCATGCTCCAACACCCTTATATCTGATCAAAAGCCAGCGACTCTCGCAAAAGCATGGCCTGACTCTAGAAGGGGGATCACATTATGGTCTCGAGGAGGTTGTCATTGCTTTTGGTATCAGAACAACATCATGTTCACTGGTGACATTATTTGAAGCAAATATAGATAATTTCTAGTACCAGCAGTGTGCTCTTGAGGAGAGGTATCTGACCTCCTTACCCCAGCTATGTGAAAATATCCAAATCTTTTTTTATTTTGTTGTTTTATTAGGAATCGCACCAGGTTGGCACTTGGAATATATTGACGTGAAGGACTCTGCCATGGACAAGACATTTCGCTTCCAGTGTGATCGCTGGCTGGCTAAAGGTGAAGACGATGGGCAGCTCATAAGGGAACTGGCTTGTGCCAATAATGACATCCTGGAACTGAAGGAACGGACCGGTAAGATTAGAGTTGACCTGTGGCATTTGCTGAGGGACCTCAGAGGCCATAGGACCACATCTCCTGCAAGCTGCTCCACTGAGGGTTCCTATGCAATTGGCATTTGTATTTGCAGGCTGAAAGGGTCGTATTATTTAAGGTACTCTTTAGTTCAAAAGTGCAATGCTGTGATAAGAAAGAGACAAATCAAGGTTTATGAGGAAGAAAAAGATCTCATTCTGGGTTGAAACCTAAGAAGAGCCCATCTGCAGTGATTCAATCCAGCAGTAAGCCATGAGGACACATGGTTATGGTCTCATTAGAAATAATGGGCTTGAGTCTTTGAGGTGGAAAATAAGTTCAATCCTTAAAGCTTTGTAAGTGACATTGCTCCAGCTTCCTCCTTAACATGTTCTGGGCTGCCAGATCAAGTATCCCAGCTGAACATGATGGCTGAGCTTAACACCCCATAGCCCAAGGTCTGCTCTGGGTAATTCCACTGAGTCTGAGGTAATTACACTGGTGTCTAATGTGGTGAGCGAGCGAGCAAGCAAGAGTTATTTAACTGCGCTGATGATATGCAAAGTGCATCTCAAGAACTCCTGCACTGCAGTGCTCTTCTTCAGGAGAGTCCTGGAGAGTCAATAATCACATTACTTCAGTGTGATTTCACTCTGCCCCTGCAAAAAATCAGCCTTGTGATCGCCATTTTGGGTACTTACATGCCACCACTGCATCTGAGCACATCCTGTTGGGTACGTGGATACCCCCACTGTCCCTGTTAGGAACGGTGGCACAAAAACTGTAGGGTTTGGGCTGTGTTAAAAAGGGAGTGCTTAGCACAGCAGGGAGCTGGACAGAGCTTGTTCAAGAGCAGCTCCATCTACTCTTGCTATCTGATCAAGCAGTAGTCATATTTTTCATGTACCCTATTCCTGTATGAAATCGAAAGCACGTAGAAGTCAAAAGTCCCACAGATTTCCGTGTGGTTCCATCCTTATTTTGCAAATGCTTTCTTGTGTGCTGCGTTAAATATTAGGAAGAGAGTTTTTGAGCAAAGTGACAGCCAAATGAAGAGATCTTTCGGGCCATCTGCTCTTCCTTTTCTGTTTAACGTGTGTGTTAATTATGCTTTAAAGCCTATGAGATTGTCACAGTAACAAGCGACAGAGAGGATGCAGAAACAAAGGAAAACATCTGGATCATCTTGGAAGGAAAGCTGGGCCGCTCAAAAGAATTCCTTATGGAAAATTCCTCCAAGAAAAGGAGATTTGAAAGGTAGTGGGACAGGGTGGTGGGCTAGAGGAACTCCCCACCAGCAGTGCGTCTTCCACAAATGCCACCTCTTCTCCAGGATGGTTTACAGAGTTGCTTTTGTGCCATGCTCTTTTGAGTCACCCTTCCAAAAAGCCTAATGGCTTCTCACCTGGAGTAAAAGGAAGATGTAAAATCAGTTTCTGATGGGCAGACACAGAGCAGGTTTGAAAACGATAAGAAAAAGGCGTTTGGTAAAAGGAAACGTAGATGATGCGCGTGTGTGTGTGTGTCCTTTTGTATTAGTACATACAAACAGGCTTCTGGTGAGCCTCCGGGGAGGCTGTGCATTTCTGAGCTGGGAGGAGCAGAAGGACGCTGGAGGTGGTTTTAGTTCCTTTTACAGCATCTCACTGGCAGTGAGAATCAGAGAGAAAGTAAAAATAGTTGGAGGCTACATGTCATCAGAGCTGCTCAGATTTGACTTTCCAGACGAATCTGGAGGGGTAAGGCTGAAAGATCACTGTCGCGTGAGGAAAGCTGAATATCGGCTCCGTGCGCAGATATGCTGGAGGCACATCTATGTTACATGGGGCAGATTCCTTCTCCCATGTGCAACCAAAGTGCTCCAGATGTAAGATGGGTTTTCTATGTTGTTTAAGGACAGAGCACGCCCTTAGGAGATGGGAACCTCTTCGAAGTGATGGACACTCCTGATGTTCTTTTGCTTTGCAGGGAGGAAAGGTTTTTCTTGCGGCTCTGTAAAGGAAGGTGAAATTACAGATGATGTGGACTCTAGTATGAATGGCTGAGATTTCATGTGAAACATGGAAGATCGGGAGGAGCTTCCTCCTGATCTTCAGCTGATGGTGTCTACAGTGAAGCTAAAGACACCACTCTCCAAAGCATTAGTCACAGTCCATCCTTGGAGGCAGGTTGGAATAAGGACCAGTCCAAGGAGAGAAATCTAACAGACACGCAGGGGACATGACAGGGAGCCAGCCAAGGGTTTGACAGAGACCTATTGTTTCTCTGAACTGTTTTCAAGCTGAGCTTCAGGAAGGGTGGCTGAACTAGCAAATTTAAAACAGCTATGGTGGGTAGATGTGTAACAGATACAGTATCTGTCAAGGATGAATGAGTAAGTGCCGGAGGGGAAATTAGTCATTCTTTAGCTTTATATATAATGAGGCAAACTGATTTTGTATGTTGAACAGCTCAAGTTTATCCTGGAAAGTCCTAGTGGCAACAATTTGAAGTGTCACTCCTAATCGAGATAATACTAAATTTAAATATGGAAATTATACTTTGTGTTGAATGATTGTAGGTTAAATCAAATGACTTTAAATGAAGGCTTATCTTCTATCTTCTGTAGCCACATGCAAATTACTTAATGTCCATATGAGACAAGTCACTGCCAGCCTTCAAGATACTAACTGAAGCTGCTCCCTCTTTCCTGTAGGGGAGCAACAGACACATTTCAGTTTTCCTCAAAGAACGTTGGTGATATTGCGGCCATCTGCGTTGGTCACTGCCCAAAAGATGGGAAGAAGTCATCTGCAAAAGCTGATGTCTTCTGGCATGTCCAAGAGATTATCATAACGGAGATGGAGCTTTGCAACAAGTAAGTGCCTTCCCATCTGCAAGGAGCCGCTCCAGGAGGGCATGGGGAAGCTGAGCAGCTCTGCATGCATCCTCCTGAAGCATTTCAGACTTAAGCAATAGTGGAAAGTGTTACCAAATCTTAATCCCTTTCTGAAAGCTGAAGACAAGCTGTTTGGTGTGTGGGGTACAGAACATCCCTGCCTGACTTGCCTGTGCAATTTCTGAGTTGTTAAAGAGGGCATTTGCATGTGCGGATAAGTTTATAAACAAGGTGGCTTGGGTGAATCTCACAGCTGTAACAAATTAATGTCTCAGCTTGAGGGAAATACTTAGACTGACTGAAATTTGAGGGGTTTGTAGGATGCTCTGCACAGACTGGCCTTTAGGTGAGTCTTGTAAAAATAACTTCTAGAAAAAACTTGAGAGTAAGACAAAATCTGAACCTCTGATTCAGACCAGTTTGGATGAGAGATCCTTCTGGTAGGGTCCAAAAGGCCCACTGGAGATGTTGCAGTCATGCAGCTCAGCTACTCTGATTTGAATATGACTGAAATCATCCATGGACAAAAAAATGAGCATGTCTGAAGAGCCCTGAGCCCGTCAGGTCCTATACCCTTCGGTCTGAACCCTGTCTCTGGCAGGAGTGACGTTCACGACTCAGGGAGCAGATAGCACAGGGACTATGCAGGAACCAGAGAAGATCGTCCATTTGCAGAACAAACTGCTCTTCAGAGAAAATATCCACAATGTTAATCGTGGATTTCTTTTCTTCTCCATGATATATCCATTGCTGCTAAAGAATTTAACTATAAGGAGTTTGTTCCAACTGAGACAATTGAGTGTTTAAGAAGAAATCCTTGAAGTGGTTGTTTTTTTAAGGAGCTAAGAGTCTCTCCTAGCAAATTAATCAACCAGCAGAAGAGCCACAATAATATTTGCTGAATGAAAACTCAGTCAATTACATACTAAAACATGTTCTTTTCTCCTGGTGGGGAAAAACCTGGAACCCTTAAAGTCCAGCTGTGCAATCAAATCCGTGCACTAAACTCATCAGGAGCGTGCTGAAACTGCTGAAACACTGTGTTTTGAAGGGGCCAAAGATCTTCTCATAAAGCGGCAGTTTTTTTAAGGTTGTTTTAAATTAAAGAGGGCAGCCAGGAAATACCGGTAAAGCCTGCAGCCTGTCATTGCACTGAAGCAGGGCTCCAGCTCTGCAGCACTTCACAGCGGCGTTTGCTTTGCAAACGCTCAACTGGAGCAGATTGCACTGTGAGAGCAAGCTCTCGCTTCAGGTATTCCCAATCACAAACATCCAAAAAAACCCACCCAGTCAAGCCAAAGACCAAATTAAAAGAGTGATGAGATTGCTGCAGTAATAGTTTTGAATTATACTGGGATTTTTGCCTTTTAGTAGTAGATCTTAGTATGTGAAAGGGCTGTATTTAGAAGATTTTTCTTGCAAATCCCAGGGCTGGAAAGCTCATCTTTTTTATTCTTGCCCCTCGTGAAGATTGGCATGCTCCATTATAACTCCAGACCATGAGATATGATGTAGCCCAGGAAATAAAACTGCAGCATCAGGCAACCCTTCCACCCTACTCTCATGCAGTTTTTCTGTCCCTGAGCCTAAAATTTTGCTCCCACCAGAATTTCTCATTTAGAAAGCTTCTTTCCAGAGAAAGGAGTGCTTTACTTTTTGGCTGTGGAAAATGTCAAAAGGGTTGGAAGTGCTTAAGAAGCACAGTACTGCTGGAACCGCAGTAACCCTTCCTCCAGGTGTTTATTTTACGCGCACGCACTGCAATCCAGCTACAGTCCCTCCAGGAGGACCTGCTGCAGTTTGGTGAAGGCGGGGGAGGAGGGAAAATCTCATTTGGAAATGATCTGCATCATTGGAAATGAAATACATCATTAAAAGCAGAGTGCTCCAGCCTCTGGCCGGGTGCCAGGTATGCGGTAATTTATGGATGTGCTATGTGCTCCCTGCACATCACCAGAGGCAGCACTGCAGAGCCAAGGGCTTTCGGCATCTGGTACCTATCATTTCTGTGCTCGATGCTTTTTTTACCTGCTAAGGATGGGCTGGGCGATCTAGATGAGGAAAGCGAGGGATTTAAACCTCCTCCTCCCATCTTTCCCATTCCCTTTTTCCTAGTTCCTAGCCCAACCTTAACCATACCATCAGTGAGGATAATTGCCGGTCTCCCTGCTCTCAGACCCGTTATACTCGGCAGCGCTGGGCTGCATTAGCTGCGGGGCTGATTGCTCGTCCTGCCTCGGTGGGTCTGTAAATGGACATGCCATTGCACAGGCAAAAGAGGTGACAAGTGCCCCACACCAACCCTCCCATGTGTGGGGTGGCTGTGGCTGCTTAGGGAGATGTTGGGTTTTCCAGTTGCAGTTGCAACGTTCAATCACGGCTGTCTTTCTAGAGAGAAACTCTAGTGCTAGCACATATATGGGAAAGTACTGAAAGAGCATTAATACTATGCAATTTAATAGCATGCCCAGTTCATAACATTTGCCCAATAAAGTGGCCATCCGTACCATCCGTAACGTGCTGCTAATTTTCCTTTGGCAGATACTTTTTCAGGTGCAATGTGAAAATCCCTCTGCGTTACAAGAGACGGGACTACAAAGTCTTTGAGTGTGCCAAGGTCACCGAGAGCTTTGCCAGCAAAGCCCGGAGCTTGGTGCCAGTCAAATACGAGACCATTGTGGTCACAGGCTTTGAAAAGGGCGCAGGGACTGACGCCAATGTGTTCATCACCATCTTCGGGTTGAATGGGGACTCGGGAAAACGGGCGCTGAAGCAGAAGTTCAGGAACCTTTTTGAGCGGGGCAAAACCAACAGGTTTTACTTGGAAACGCTGGACATGGGGGAGCTAAAAAAAGTCCGGATTGAGCACGACAACAGCGGTCTGGCCCCGGGCTGGCTGGTGGAGCGTGTGGAGATCACCAACTCGGCGACTGGTGTAACTACCATATTTCCCTGCGGGAAGTGGCTGGATGAAACCCGGGGTGATGGGTTAATCTGGAGGGAGCTTTTTCCTAGGTACTGAGGAGGGCAGGGCTGCAGGAGGGTTTCAGTCCCTTCTGCACGTGCATTTATCTCATTATCATCATTTTAGAATCTTAGAATGGTTTGGGTTGGAAGGGACCTTAAAGATCATCTAGTCCAACCCCCTGCCATGGGCAGGGACACCTTCCACTAGACCAGGTTGCTCAAAACCCCTTCCAGCCTGGCCTTGAACACTTCCAGGGTTGGGGCATCCACAACTTCTTGGGGCAATCTGTTCCAGTCCCTCACCACCCTTATAGTGAAAAATTTCTTCCTTATATCTAATCTAAATCTACCTTCTTCCAGCTTAAAGCCATTACCCCTTGGCCTATCACTACATGCCCTTGTAAAAAGTCTCTCTCCAGCTTTCTTGTAGCCCCCCCTCTTCAGTTACTGGAAGGCTGCTATAAGGTCTCCCCGGAGCCTTCTCTTCTCCAGGCTGAACAACCCCAACTCTCTCAGCCTGTCTTCATAGGAGAGGTGCTTATACTGTTTTATATTGCATTTTACTTTTTAAAATGCTGCCTTTTATATTGAGAGATTTTTAGTAGCAAGATGTTCTTCCTGGGTTAACATTTTGTAAAGGTAATACTGCTTTTTTTAAAGTGCATATAAAATTGTGAATGAAATAAATATGTTTCTCGCTTATTTATGACTAAAACCCACAACTAGCAGAGCCATAAACTATCCTATAACAGCTGCGGTGCCATCTTCTGCTTTCAGTGCTTTGCCCTGCCAGGTCTGGGAAAGTCCACTGGCCTCCACCACTGATGGGGTCACCTTTTAGATGAGTAAAGAGAATAAGAGAATTGAGACAATATATTTAAGAAAATTGAGCTTGGAGATCCCAGTTTCCCCCACTTCTGGCAACTGTGAACACTGCGTGGCCGTACACACACATGCACACCTCCAGAAAGGACCACATCGAAAGCAGTGGGCACAGCCGGGCTTTCTGCAGGGAGGGTTGGGAAGGACCTGGTATCCACCCAGCCAGGTCTCAAGTGGTGCTATCTGGGTGTATTTTCCACCCATGGGCTTTTCTCCCATGCCAGACCCAGTTCCTGGGCTGGATTCATCCGAGTCTGCCCAGAGCTGAGATCTACGGCTATGGCAGCCAGAGCGAAAGACCTACCAGATAATCAATTCCACTGCAAGGAAGCTGTGCTAACTATATTCAAAGCTGTCTCAGGATAATCTTACCCTATATGGCCTGAATACCAACTCTGTTTCAGAGCAGCTGCCATTCATTTTAAGTTTTTTCTTTTCATAAGGATTGCTGGTTTGATTTTTTTTGTTGTGAAGAAGGGATTTCCCAACCCCAATAAGGGCCAGTGCTCCTGTAGATGAGCTCTTCCCAGCTCCTCGCATCTCTACAGGTACCAACAAGAAAAGCTGTTTACAAATCATTACTTCTGGAGGCCCACCTCCCTCCCCAGGGAGCAAAGCGTCAGGACACATCTTTTGGAGGAGAAAGGGGGGTGTCTGAGCCACCATGAGAAGAAGACCTTCTTTCTGGTCCAGCCGTGTCCTAGGAGAGGTTGTTCCCCCTCCCAGAAGCTGGTTTTAAACAAGCACTTTGTGGGAACAGGGATCAAATGGGTCAAGAGTGGGTTAAGCCCACTGAGCCCACCCACCCCATCAGTCTCTGGGTTGGGGAAGATGCTTTGACTGGGAGATGACCTGGATGTGCCTGGCCACAAGGCAGGACTGTCCCACTGCTGAATCCCTGCCTGGTCATGGGCAAAGGAGACCCCAGCAAAGGCTGGTGATGCTGAGACAGGAGTTAGGGGCATATTGCAGGTGCTGTCAATTGCTCCTGGACATTTGAAAGCTGCTGCATCCCACCAAAGCCCCGCCGGGGAAGTACTGCATCTTTATTTTCTGCAGCAGGCACCAGCAAAAAGAGTCTTGAGCTTTTTCAGGGCTGTCTATGCCAGCTCGCAAATAATAGTTCAGACTAATTCATTTTAGAAACCTTTATGGTAACTGATGGTTTTGGAGCAGAGCAAGTTGCTTAAATGAGCCCAGTAATCAACTTCATCAATGATCAACTACTTACTGATGGTAATAATAACAGCAGCATTTACTGGCTGTATTCTCCCTCCTCCTCGCTGCAGACTGGTGTGACCAAGCTCTGAGCAAGGACTGAGCCGGGGGCTGGGAGCTCACAGGAGGAGCAGGACAGACCTCAGGAGGGCTGAAGGTGGGTGCTGGGGTCAGCAGCCCCGTTGCATCCCTGGGACCCTGCTGGGATGGGGCTGGTGCTCCCCAGACAGCCAGGGGGGCCCACGAGCAGAGTCTGGAGCGTTTGCTTTTGCTGTGCTTGTGCAGCGTCGTTGCAAAGCAGCGGTTCCCCAGCGGGTGTTTCGAAACAAAAAAAGGATCCGGCTTTTGATCTCTCTGCTTTCCCTCCCATCCCAGTCTACCAGGGCTATGAAAAACCCTCCCTGTCAGTAGATTTGTCCCATTTTTAGACAAATGTCTGCTGCAGTGAAATAGGAGCTTTTCCCAGTAAAATGCTGTAGTCCCAGCATTTCCAGTTGGCTCCAGCCAGCACCCACTTGATGCGGAGATGCCAGAGATGCTGGTTTTACAGTATCGCAGCAGTTTAACCCCTGCCAGCCCCTGAGCAAATTCACTGTGACGCACGCGGGACCTGTACTGCTCTATGCTTCCAGCCCTTGGGAGCAGTGAGGCAGTTCCTGGTCCATACACCATCCCTGCATGGGGCAAGGAGGAAAGAGAAATCCTTATCTTGCATATGAGATGTGCTCACATCCAGGGGTAATCACACGTAGCAAGTAGCTACAGCCGTGGATTGAGGTCCTGCTGAAGCAGGAGTGAACATCTCAGGGGTCACCAAATCACTGCATAGGTGGGAGATGGGATTGCAGATACCAGAGTTGCCATCAAAACCAGCTGCCAGCCCTGGACGGGCATGCTCAAGACAAAAGCTGTGCTGACCTCCAGGCAATGTTGCCCTAAAACGGGCCAAGGGGGAGTTTGCTGATACAAGGTCAGCAACCTCACTGCCTTCCAGGAAGGCAACCTTGGCAAAGCATGAAAAAAAATTCTGCTTTTTTCTTCTGAAGACTTCAGAAATCCTCCTTGTTTGTGCAAAACTCAGCTCCACCCTGGCTCTGGGGAGTCGGTCTGTTGCTACAACAACTAATGCTACCAAAGCAATAAGGCAAGAGTGGACTTTTTCCAAGGGCTGGATTTGCATTGAGCTGCTAAAACCAACACGTTCTTGGCCAAATGGAGAACTGAAGAGGAGGAAAGCTAAAATTGTCCTATGGCTGTGCCTTTTGCAGGGCTCAGGCGATCTCTGCCTGCTGGGGCAGAGCTCCCCAAAGCTCTTGGGCAGATGCGCAGCTCTTGCAGACCCTGCCACTCTCTACCTTTTTTTTTTTTTGTTCTTCATTTCTTAATTGGCGTGGTTTTAATGCACATGCCTTCAGCTAAGACCGTTAATGTAGGTGAGAAGCAAGAGCAAAGGACAAGAATGGCAACACCCAGCAGAAGTCTTCAAAACCAGACTGTCCCATCATCTCTGTGGTCCCCATCATCTTAGGAGCCCAATGGAGTGCTGCATTTATGAAAGCACTTGGGTGCTGCCAGTGAAAACAAGTATCACCAAGGAGTCCTTCGCAGTGTTGGATGCTACAAGGGACTGGTTGTCTCTTGCTGCAGGACACAGAGAATTATTTGAAAATCTCTAGGAAATTGTTGTGAAACATTTTTAATAGCATCATATACCTCCAACAACCTTACGTGCATGAAGGCAGAATAACTGAGGGCTGTGAAGTATCCGTCTTATAATCTCCTAGGCCCCATTGTTATGTGTAGAGGCCCATTTTGACATACAAAAAAGCCTCATTAAAAACAAAACAAAACAAAACAAAACAAAAAATTGGTATTTGCTGTTGAGGTTGTACAGCTCTGAGCTGCTACCTGTGGGCCAGCTGAGGATTTAGATACTACACAACACAAATAAGGGCTAAGCTTCCCGACCCCGGGCAGCTGCTGTGAGAGCGGATGCTCGCAGTGAATAAAGATGTTGCATCTTGCCCCTTGCATTATACCTTAATGGGCACAACCCTCGCTCCCCCCCAACACAGCCACCGGTTACTGCTCGCAGCGCTCGGTGGGGCTGTTATCAGATCGCGGCGGCGTGTTTGCTGCGGCAGCTTTGAAGCAAAACTGATTGCCATCTCAAGCAACTCTCTCAGTGCCGTTACCCTTTCAAAGGACATCAGCAAGGTCTCAGTGAGCAGCTGAGATTTTCTCCAGCTGGACCCGTAGGTCATTTTTAACCTGTTTTCTGTTTTCTGAATTTGTAAAAGCTTCCTATAATGGGAGCTTCGTATTGCCTGAATATGGTGCATCCCTTACGCAGCCTTTGCTGGATGCTGGAGGAGCTGGCAATTCCCCTTGGCTACGGGAACCAAATCTCCATGATCAGCAGCCGCCTATCTCCAAGGCTAATTTAGTCTAATCACATAGTCAAAGCTGGGGACTGGTCTCAGCCATTCTACATGAAGTGCATGAGGAGGAACAGCTGAATCGAGAGTGGGTAGGAGGAGAGACTGGCACCATTCGTCGTGGGAAAAAATAAAAGTGCAAGAGGACCTATGAAATGAGCTGTGCAGGATGCACAGGTTGGTGTATGGCCCATTAGATTCTCCAATGGGTGACAAAAGGATTGAAAACACTCCCAGTTACAGCTGCATTAGTTTGGAGGATTTTTGGTTTTTTCTAATAAGTTTCTCTTTCCTTAGTTTTTAAACAAAAGATTAACAAGGAGGGAGACGCTTCTCCACTGGGAAGAGGGAGGACCTGTCAGTACCTCTGCAGGACTCGCTAGAGATATCCTACAGGCACCGTGGCCCGTGTTTAGAGAAGAAATCTCTCTTTAACAGGCAATTTTCACTAGAAAGTGATTTTGATACCTAACCATAAAACCGGTGCTACAGGACATCACGCACGGTGGTGTGCCGGGCGTGCAGAGCCTCACCTCATCTCCGCCATGGAGCTCGAGCACCAACAGCCTCTGCAAACCAGCTGGGCAGAGCATTTCGTACCCCAGCAGCATCTCTTTTGCACATCAAAGTCCAAATGCATAAGCAGTGAAAAGAGAATTGACTCTGACCCAAAGAAAGAAGAAATGAGCGGTAAATAAAGACCAGGCGATTGCCCTGCCAGGTGACTTCTGCGCGGCACAGGTTTATAGTTAGCAATGCAGTTTGTTTTATTAGTTATAAATAAAGTACAAAAAATCCACCAAAAGTGAATCTAAGCATTTACACAATTTCTAATGTCTTTTCATTTCTTCAATGCACTATTGCTTTAATATTAATAATAAATATTTTTCTAGCTTTCTTCTATAAAATAGTCTATGTAGCAAAATGTTGCACAGCACAACAGAACAGCAGTAGGAGTACAAAAATGTGGGTGATCCTTTCAACAGCCCAGGTCATTAAAGGAGAGGATTTTTGTTCGCTCACCCCTTGTTTTACCGATCCCTTTTGCAGTGTCTTTGGGAGCAGGGGGAACAACCGACCCCTGTCCCCGCACGGCTCAAAACCGCGGCTCCAGGCTACAGGGGAGGAGTGTTACAGAGCAGCAAGGAAAAAAACACAGACAGGTTTTAAACCCAGGGTAAGGCAAAGTCAACAAAGCAGAGCAGCACCCTGAAGGGACAGAGAGAAAAATATTAAGATACAGCCGTTTTGTGCCTTTCTAACCCAAATGAGAATTGCATCCAAGACCTTTTGGGGCGGACGGCTGCTGGCTGAGCACACGCATCGAACCCCACTTCTGTCCATCCGTGGCCAAGCACCTGCGCTGACCAAGAGCGGTTATGGCTTAAAGCTTAAAATATTAGCAAGGGTGCTCTAACCCTCTTGTGAGGCTCGAGCACTTGATGTCCAGGAGCCTTTTGGGAAAGGACGGTGCATTGAGAGAGCAGCGCGGCCAGGGATGGGGATGGGGATGGGGACGGGGATGGGGATGGGGATGGGATGTTTGGCGTGATGTCAGCTTAGGACTGACCCCCTCCTTGGGGACAGGAGGGCTCTGATGCAGGTCCCAGCTCTACAGTGGATTAAAAACCTTCAAGTCAAGGTTTCCCCCTCAACAAGGGGGACGAAACCAACTGGAAGGTTTTCAAGAAGAGGGATTCTGCTCCGTGCGTGTTTTACAGCTGGGTGATAGCAGATGCTCGTGGCCAGGCGTCACCGAATTGCTCCCACGTTCATCCCAGTCCCTCTCAGCTAGACCAGGGGTCAACCCTTTAAAATTGCAATGAATCCCTTGGTTTTGTTGCCTCCAAGCTCAGGCTCAATCGATTGCCTCCTTCATCCTCCCTGCAGCGCCCAGCTGGGTGCATGCACGGAGGGTGAAAAGAGCCAGACCAAGCATTGATAGGCACCAAAAATCGAATAGAGCCACCACGCCTGGGCTTCCTTCCTCAGCTTTCAAAGCAATTTGCAGACTCTTGCACTAAATGCATGCATTGACCCAAGCACAGCCTTGTAGCGGGGGGCCGTCGGGTGTTATTGCAGGGTAACACATGCAGCAAGAGCAGTAGCATCGGCAGCGGCATCGGGGACAGGGCGGTAGCAGGAACCGACCGAAACATTTTGGTTTTGCAGAGCGCCGTTAATCACCTTCAATGCGCAAGGACACAAGTGAAAGGATCACCAGAGTTTGATTATGAGTGCAAATAATATTCATATATATGTGCTAAACACAGTCACTATATTGCAGTTTTCCACTATGTCACAGCATACAGAATCAAAGGTTTGCATTTTTATGGAATGTATCCAAGGTAACAGCACCACAGTAATACAGTTTGTAATCACACACCCTGATTTTTTTCTCTTTTTTTTTTGACAAGATAAGCATTACCCCCCACATCCCATGTTTAATTTTTTTTTTTTAAAGTACCGATGCATGCAAAGCATTCCATTCCCAGAAACAATGCAAAAATGAGGTAATAGGAGTAATAAAAAAAATTAGTATTAATTTCTAAATAAATAAATTATAATTAAAAATGCAAAAAACAACTATAAAAATAATTAAATAAGAACCCACAATATCTACAAGTTAGTCATAAATTATGATTGTTAAATATAAGGCATTTAAACTCACAAAACCCTGTAAACTATCAATGTTTTGTTCCTAGAGATTTTTTGTTGTTTGTTTCATTTTGTTTTTAGACTCACCCTATTATCGCAACCTACTCGTACAAATTATTTAAACGCAAAGGAACCTGACACACCGATGCAACTCCAGACGCTGTAAATTCGCACGCACCTCGGGATCAGTCACTCACACGAGACCATGGGAGTTTGGTGCTTTTCTTCACCAAGGTGTTTTTTTTTTGTTTTTTTTTTTAAAAACTGTGCTTGTTCATTAGGCAAATAGTAATACTTTCGCATAGGCTTTAAGAAAATGCGCGGTTTGGAAGCGCTCCTCCTTCCCTCCCCGCCCGGCCAGGGTCCCAATCGCCCCGTTCCTCCCCCTGCTTCGCCCCCAGCTCACGCCTGGACAGACCAGACTGGCTTACAGTGTATTTCACCAGCAAAGCCTTGCTTTGCTTGTCCATATTATTAGTAACATTAGTATTATTTTTAATGCTGCTTCAATCTGCTGCTGCTGGAGGAAGCTCCATAGGTATTGATGGACCACTCCTTGACCCAAGGAGTCCTCAGCTCTCCCGTCGGGGCTGGGATCACTGCATCCCCTAAGAAGCCATCGCTTGTGCTGGGTGGCAACTATATCATAGAACCATAGAATGGTTTGGGTGGGAAGGGACCTTTAAAGGTCACCTAGTCCCCCTGCAATGAGCATCTTCAACCAGATCAGGTTGCTCAGAGCCCCGTCCAACCTGACCTGGAATATTGCCAGGGATGGGGCATCTACCACCTCTCTGGGCAACCTGTCCCGGTCTCTCACCACCCTTGTCATAAATAATTTCTTCCTTCTATCTTCCTTATATGCCACCATGTATCCCCCTCCACTCCCTCCTGCCTGCATGGGCACAGCAAGAGAGGGGCTCCTGCATCCTTTCACCCTGCGGGGCTCCCCTCTTTCCCTCCCCTCTCCAGTTGGGAAAAAAAATTCTCTGGGGTGTCTCTGAGGTTGGTGGTTTCCAATTACAGCTCATGGGAATCCCACAATCTCTCTGACAGTAATTTATGATTGTTTCTTCTTGGAGAGCATCTCTTGGCTCCAGCGAAACAGATGCTCAGGGGAGCCAGAAATCATGCCCGCCACATCAGCATTTTCAATATATAATGTTCCTGACTAATTCCCCTTGCTCCTTGGCACCTTTCTTTCCTTTTCTCATACCCTAGTATGCAAAAAAACAACAAAAAAAAAAGTATTTAAAAAACAAAAAGAAAAAAAAGGGTTTTGCTTGTGAATGCCAGTTCTCTGGAGGGTTTTCAGCTCCATCCCTACAATTGGTGTGCTGAGGTCTTTATTTCAGGGGGAGCTTGGATCGCAACAGCTCACTCCTTCGGGGACTACTTCCTCATTCTGTTTTGAGTGTTAACGCAATTAGGTTTCATTTGAACAACCACTCCATTCTCCGTATGGATACGGCCTGAAACCTGTATGCAAACGCACGCAGGTGCAGGTGCACATGCTTTGAGGTGGGATTACAACCCAGCCCCTCCGGAAAGCAGCAAACCCCCCTTCCAACCTGCCTTCCCCTCCCATGTCAAAAAGCTCATGGCCTCAGCAGTGCCTTGTGAGCATCGAGTTTTCT
This sequence comes from Gavia stellata, assembly GCF_030936135.1. Taxonomy (NCBI): domain Eukaryota; kingdom Metazoa; phylum Chordata; class Aves; order Gaviiformes; family Gaviidae; genus Gavia; species Gavia stellata. The sequence goes on from NC_082637.1 coordinate 4,834,657, forward strand.
CCCATCCTGTTATCAGAGATGCTTTTGCATGGGAGAGGAGTCAGCAGCCTGCATCTCTCAGCACCTCTCCGGCATTATTATACCCCAAAGCACAGCTGTAGGTGCCAACTCCGGTAACCATCTTTTTGGACCAGTGCCAGCAGCGGCTGCTGAAGCCAACCAGCCTCACAGCTCACGGAAGAAAGCATCATGGACAATGGCAATCATGAAGACAGCCCTTCCTTGGATTTCGATATGCCAAGCTACTTCGTTAAGATACGGAAAGCAAAGAAACAGCATCTACTCCAATATTTTGCCCCTACAGAAAGCATCCAGGACCAGCAGATAAGCAGGAACGAAGCTTCTCCCTATTGCTTCATTCATTTCATTCCCAATATTTATTTTTTAAGCTTCTCTAAATTTGCAACACACTGTAAATGCAAGGAAAGGAAGCACACGCGGCTGAGGCAAAGAGCGCAACCCTTCTGACTGTAAACAGGATTTTGCTTTTTCGCCTCTTCCCCCCCAAGGGTGGGAAAGCTTGACCTCTTTATTCCCCCTCTGCAATGTATTAGTCAGGCACCAAAATAAGGAATCTATGAAAAAATATTTGGTGCAAATTAGGTAACAGCAACATGTCCACCACAAGATGAGTAGGGCATCAAACACAACATTTCTTAAGCTAACATGCTCCAGCTGCCATCCATAGAAATAGCTAAAGGACCCCTAACATGTTTCTACGTATTCGAGAGGTATATATACAATCCTCATGAAATGCAGGATTGACAGGCCAGACTACCACAACTAGTTCCTTCATGTTCAACACTAAATCTTCTGCAGCACGGGGTCTCTGAGCTCCGGGAATGCCAGCTCCCTTTCACCGGGCCCGTATCCTGCGTATGTGCAATATCTCCTACCGCTAGATATTGTACCGCCACCTGCTCCTCCTCCTCCTCCTCACTAACGTGCCTGCAGACTTTTCCTCTCAATCCAATGGCTCAGAAGGCAAAAATTTTGCTGCAAGGGTTTATGGCCATATGACCTGGTAAGGAAAATGGTGTGTCCAGCCAGTCCTTTCAGCTGTCCGAGCCGAGCTGTGTTTCAATGTCCACCCTGCAGATCGGGCACTTCTTGCTGGTGGCCAGCCACTGGTCCACGCACACTTGGTGGAAGAGATGCATACAGGGCAACCGCCTGCAGAGAGAGAAGTACCGCCCCGTTAGGATGGAGGAGGTCCAGGGGACCAAGAAGAGCCAGAAAGCAGCAGCCAGGGCTGCTTCAAACATGGGGAAGCACCGATGGGGTGACACCAGTGCTGCCTAGGTCCTACAGCCTTCCCCAGCCACGCCAGCTCACATAGGGCAGCGGGTCAGAGATGGTGGCCTTCTTGGCTAAAAGCCTTTTAGAAAACCCCACACCCTCCTGAACTGAGTTGTTTCAGTTATTAATTACCCTGGCTGCTGTTTTTTCATCTTTCAGGAGTATTAGGTTATACTCCAAAGCCTCTTGGTTCTTCATCGTTGTGGCTCATTAGCAGTCCTGTGGGTCCCCACCGCTCCTATGTGGGTGTCTGGCGTGCCCGAGGGAATGTGGGTGCTTTCACCTACATCACCCTTGTCATCTCTTCGCCCACCCTCTCGAGCCAGAGAGATCCTGAACCACAAGGACCCACAGCAAGAGGATCAGAGTTTTTCTTGATGTTTTAAGGCAATTAAAGGGTGAGGAGCAGGACCAGGTAGTGCAGCTGCACTGCTCACCTGCAGGTCCTTCAGCCACGGTAGCTCAGCCCCTTGCAACTGCTTGTCCCCTTCTTCTATCACAAGAAGAGATATGACCCAGCTAAGAGCCTGGGGACGGCTGTGAGGGATAACTGGGACTTTCACAGGACGGCTCCCTGTGACTCTGCAGGCAGAGTAATCTCACTTATTCTACAACAAAGCAGCTCCGTCCTGGCCACAAGCCAAACTCTCCTGGACTTCACACCCACACTCCCTTTTATCGTACTTTGGTCATCTGTCAAGCTCAGACGTTGACGTCCCTGAGCTCCAGATGGCTGTCTGAGACCTGGGACCCATCCTTCTCCGACACTTGCCACCTGGCCCATGGGCACAGCCTTGAAGCAGGTGATCCAAACCCAGGAGATACTGTAAAAACTTGGCCCTCCTGCTGCTGCAGAGCTCTTCCTACCTACAGCCCATACCAATGTCCCTCTAACTGGCATTTGGTTTCCCAGACCCTGCAACAGCCCAAGTGAGTTTGTCAGGACAAGAACAGGGACAACCCCACCACCTTACAGCGGCATTAATCCCAATAAACACAACTCAGATGGCATCGAGAAGCAGAGGAGCAGATGGAAGAATCATACCTGACGTCTTCTCCGTCTTCAAGCATGGACAGACAGATTGTGCATTTCTCGTCGGTGTCCGACTCCTCTCCATCCTCTTGCTCAGCTTTGCCCTCCTGCGGTCTTCTCTGCAGCAAGGTTAAAGACATAATTTGATTAGGACTTGACTTTCTAATGCTCTCCCAAGCCTGAGTAGTTGCAGGAAGGCAAATAATAAGAGCTTCGTCTATCAGTCAGATCCTCCAGCTTGGGGAAGCCAGCCCAGCCAAAACAGCCAGTGAGGGGAGGATGCCACCAGCATGCTGCTGGTTGGCACGTCTCCTCCTGGGGCTGGTGGCAGTGGGGCTGGTGGTAGCACCCCAAGGAGCAGCCTGTCCTCTGCTGCCCTAACACAGCCCCCCCACCTCCTCCATCCTCCTTGCGGTGGGGATGGCCCCATAGTCTCCTTTGCTGGAGGCTTTTCCTGGAGACCCCAAAGCATGTGGGGCCACCACTGCCAGGAAGGGCAACCACTGTGCCCCATGCCAGCTTGGCCACTGGCCCAGCCCCACACTGCGCCATGGGGCAGTGCTTAGCCTGTCAGCTCTCCCCTTTTCTCTTCCCCCCACACATCCATTCCTATTAATATCATTTTTCTGGATCCACTGGAGATGCAGTCAGAGATAAGCGCAGCAGGAGTTGACTCACTTCCAACTTGGGCAATGCTATGTCCCTACTTGTTACTGCCCAGCCGGGAAAGACCAACATGTGAAATCACTGTGCAAACAAGCACTTTTCCCATTTTCTATTTAGCACGACCCAAAAACACGTCTCCCATTTCCTTACGGGCAGGAGATCTGTTCCAACAGAGGAGACACCTCTTGCAAAACGAGGGGAGGACAAGCTCCCCTGCGCCATGGAGCCAGCGCCCTCATGGCAGGGCGCGAGGGCAGCACTGCTTGCATGCAGAATGGGGTGGGTTTGCATGCACGAAGCCCCCTTGGTGTGTGCACTTTCTTACCAGGTGCGGACAGGGGGGAAATTGCACCCGCTGGGTGGGAGAAGGTTGAGACCCTTTTGAAAATTTGGCCCGCAGCTTCCTAGCCTAGAAGTGAGAAACAGCCAGCTGAGCTACACCACCGCTTCAGCCCAGGAGCCCCACAAGATATTAAAGCACCAAGTCTGGATTTTACATTCCTCCCCCACTTTGGGGAATATTGATGACACTGGTTTGCCAACCCTGAGGATTGCAACCCGCCAAAGTCCTTCCTTCTGTCCTCTCCGTGCCCACAACCCTTGGCCAACTGAGAGGGGCGGGCAGCCGTGACGCGGTTTTGGGGCGCTCACCTTCTTGTACTTGTGGGGGAAGGTGAACCTCTCGATGGTGTTCTGGACGGCACCTCGGCTCACGCTGCCCAGCCTGTCCTCCAGCTGCAGCAGCTCCTGCAGCGCAGGAACAGCAGCAAAGCACCATCAGCATTGATCCCGGGGCACGAGGTCCCACCATGCCACCCCACCTGCTGGGGACCAAGGCTCCCTCCTGCCCTTTCCTTGGTGGAAATGTCCATTAAATCCAAATCAGCCATGCTTTAATGATGGATCTGAGCTCTTGGGCTAGTAACTAAGGGCTCAATAGCCAATTTTCAGAAATTTGAGGTCTGTTTGACAAGCTGGGAAACAAAGCCCTGCAGAACTGGAGCACTTTGTTCACAGACATGAAGTGAGCCAGAGTCAACCCAAGCCAGAGCCAGGCACCGCGGAGTAAACTGTCTTTTACTAAACCCACTCAACCCCTTCGCCTCCCAGTTATTACTAAAATTTCTGCAAGACTCAATGTAACTGCCGTGCCACACAACAGTCTTACAAGTTTATGCCAGAGCTTGCACAGACTCCCAGCACGTAAAAATTTAATAATCATTCCAGTCCTCAAGATACGTACTTCATAGCTCTCCCGCACAGCGGACGTGTGCCTGCTGGGGTTCAGTCCCTGAAGAGCAAGTAACTGAAGCTGCGGATAAGGGTAATTTCTGATTTCGTGAACAACCTGTGAGAAGTGAGGGAGAAAAATAAAGCAACCTGTACTTGTGCATAGAAATCCCTCGGGTACCCTGATTTAAATTTAGCATTTTAAAAATTCAAAATGAAAGAGCAGACTGACACCTTCCTCAATGGAAGCCTTTTGATAACCAAAAAATGAGGTTTGATTAAATAGGTCTCCTATAAATGGTAACTAAGAACATGCATTTCTTCTGGATAAACTATCTGTACTAATAGTTCCTGTTGCATCTATAACTCTCAACATGGATTAGCTTAAAAAGAGATTTTATTTTATTTCTTTTTAAATGGGTGGATTTTCCTTCATCCAAGCTTTGATTTTTTTAAGCCTCGCTGTAGTACGCAGGTGTCAGGGTCTGACTACCGGCAAAAGGTAAAAACACTCTCATGGGATTTCTGAAGATGCTTTAAGGATTAGCGGTGCTCGACATGGCTCAGCTCCAAATGCAGCACCCTGCTAGGAGAAGGGCCAGCAAATGACCCCAGTCAGCCCATCTTCTTGTCAAACTCCATCTCCACCTGTGCAACAGGTCATGCAAAACCTTTATAGACATAGAGAGCAATGATGTGAGGAGGGATGGTCCTCGGGGCTGAGCCCAGGGAAGGGAGTCATCTACTGCCAATGCAGCAAACCCTGGGAGCCCATAATTTGTTCCAGTATTAATAATAGTATCAGTAATAACTGCTGAGTCTCTCACATCCTGCCCAGGTTTTGCAGACCAGCTTGTGAGTGCGGTGCTGGACGCGATGGACCAAATCTTTCCAGAGCAGCTGAGCTTTTCTTTCCGTTCTCTAATCCAGAGTGCAATGATGCAGCATTATCCTTTCAGACATTCCCTCCCACGGCCGGAGATAAGTGGGATTCGCAGAAGACAGGTGATAGAAAGATAGCAGCCTTTATTTTCACTGCCTTCTGGCAGACAATGCATAAAACATTTCTTGGTAAAAGCATTTCACTTACCATCTGTGTCGAGGATGTGCTTCTGGGGAAGTGGTGCATCCGAGGTGTAGCTAAGTAATGCTGATAGGGCTGAGGGACCGGCCGGACCTGGAACTGGGCGTGAGTCAGTCCCGCATCGACACTGAGGTCCCTGTGGGCACGAGGATGAGGATACAGCTTTGACTGCACGGTTTTATTGCATGGCCTACAGCAAGTCAGATCGTGCTAACGGGGCAACTTCCACTGGTGGGCTCTGGGCTGCTGTGGGTCCCTCAACCTGGGATGATGATGGAAGGACCTATGGAGACAGGGGAGACTGTACCTCACCCAAACCTGGCTTCAGGGAACCCCAGAACTGCTGTTTGTGCAGAAAATATAAAGGTTTTAAGAAATTTCTGGATGAGACTGCTGTAGGAAACGGTGTCACACGACCAGCAGGCCAACGCCAGTGAAGCAGGACATCTCCGATGGTCTCACCCGCCTGCACGCAGCCTGGTCTGGGCACGCAAAGCGGGATCTTCACCCAGGCTGGGGCTCAGCTTGGTGAGTTTGGGCTCTTTGTCCCCCAAGAAAAACAACCCAGCTCAGTCCCGGGACTTGACACGACCACGTTCCCGGCAAATGCCGCAGCTCTGCCCAATCAAAGCATGCAGAGACAAACTGCAAGCCCCATCCCCACGCCGCGTGGAGGGGACGGGAGGAGACCTAACGCAGCATCGCCATCTATAATCCACTTAGCTGATTCCTCCTCTCTCCAGCCAAAGACTCTCTCAGCAAACAAGTGCTTTGAACATCATTCACTTTATCATAATTACAAAAGCCGGCGCTCTAATAACCATTGTCTTCACATTTGCCAAAGCTAAGCTAATTAGAGCACAGGGGTGGCTTCCCATTTCATCCTCGAACTTCTCTTCCCCTCCACGGAGGACAGCGGCAGCGAGTGCCACGGCTTGTTAGGAGCAACCCAGACGTGTCCTCCAGCAGCTGTGAAACTGCGTTCGCCCAAGAGCAGATAATGGACGTGAGGGGACAGTAAATGCAGAAATCCTTTACCCAGAACAGCCTGTATACCAGGCAGCAGCTCCGGGGCTTTAGTACTCCCCAGTAAGTCTCCCCGCAGCAAGGTGAAGCAAAGAGAGGGACTATCTTTGCTGGCCATGTGCTGGCCACGTCCTAGACAGAAAAAACTGGCAGAGGATAAAACACAGCAAGTGACTGGCAGGAACACAACCAGGGTGAGAATCCGCAGGACTGAGCATTTCCAGTTCCCGTGTCACAATTTTGGAGATTTATCCAATTTCTGAAGACTGTTCCCAGGTGGATGGAGAAGGCTCAACTGGCAATCAGGAGGCTTTGCGTCCTGTCACTGGCCCGATGCATGACCTTGAGCACTTCCTCTCTGCCTTCCCATATTCCCTGTCTACAAAAGAGATGTGATAATCCACAGAGTGCTTTGAGATCAAGGACTGAAGAGATCTCTCAAAGATGAACGGCCGTTATTAACTTGCACAAGCAATTGCAATAACAGCACTGCAGAACTATTTGTGCACCGGCGCATCTAGATCCTTAAAATCAGGCTCCTGAAGTAATGCTGTGGGTCTACAGAAGGGCCCAAAGCAGAATACTGCATGGAACAGTGTTTTCTCAGGGTCTGCAGGTGAGTTAAGCAGAGCACATTAGCTGAAGAAAACCAAAACCAACCACCACCTTCTAGCCTGTGCTACACGGACAACTGCACAGCGTCTTGGTGCTCGGATGCGAGGTTCAAGAGCTGTGATGCCTATGGTACACAGGCTGCCAACACCAAAAAGTGAAAGATAAGGACCCAGGTAACAAGTTGGATGGTCATCACTAAATGCGGGTGCAGAAGATGACTTAAGGAACCAAATGGGAGTTTACTTCTTCTTCACCAGAAGATTTTAATCAAGGTTGGGCTGTCCGAGATGACTGATCACCTTCAGATCTTCCTTCTATCCCCGTTTCCCGCGACAGTGCCTACCACCTACCGCCTCTGAGCGAGTGCCGCTGCTGCTCATGCGGTGGTAACACATTAGAGGGAAGTTTTTATATCTGTCACTGGGCGAAGCTGTACATGTGCCCCAAGGGGAAGTGAGTCACCCAAATATATATACACAGTGTATGATTTCTGTCATCCCCACTCCTTAGGTTTTATAAGGCTATGGAGCAACAGAGGGGGGAAAAGGAGGGAGGAGGAGGGGAACACAAAGCGATGCTTTATCAGATCCTTCTAATGATTATAATTAAACACTCTGCACCAAAAGAGAGGCAGAAAGAATGGCTCTATCCAGATGGTACACGAAGAGCTTTGCAAACTGATCTGAACAATGTCATCCCGGCCAAATTCAGCTCACAGGGGTGCCAGTAATGCGAACACCTGAGAAGAAAATGGCAGAAGGATCTGGCCATATTTTAGGTTGTATGTTATTACCCCAGAAGGGGAAAAAAAACCTCCCTGTGTTAAAAGGACTCTCCTTTTGCAGAACAAAGCACTCAGATGTTAGGAAATTCCATAATTAAGATTTCTTGTGACATTTTATTTCAGTCCCCTTGTGCATATACATAGCGATTGTTTCTAATTACATGCTCACATGCTATTTTTTCCATTCAGTGCACAGAATGGACTTTGCTCAGCTAACAAGCAACTACCCAGAAGTACATTTTTATTTTTTTATTCTTCCAAGTAGGGCCCCATACCTTATTAACTGTGCAAGAGCTCAAAACCTGCTCTGAAAACAAAATTATCAAGTCCCTGCTCGGCTCTTCCAGGGTATCGAACACTGCAGTGGGAGAAAGATTAACAACTATTAATTCATTCACCCCACGCTACGGGGTGGGGATCACCATGCTCCCTAATTTAGACCACAGAAAAAGTTGTGGCCGCTGCTTTTTGAGTGCCTGGTGGACAGCAGAAGGTGTAGTAAGGGCAGAGATGTTGGTCCACAGGAAAAAGATGCTGGCTGTGTCCTGCAGCAGGAAAAGCCCCTGGAAGAAGATTAATGTTTGGCTGCACTCTACATTCATGGATGGAGAGTTATGGGCAATATTGATGCCTCGATGTTATCATATACTTGCATAAAGGCTTTAGCATGCACTCATGGCCGTCCCAGAGATGAGTTTTCACATTGCACACTCCCCACATTGTATCTGTTGAGCTGCACCATCAGCTTTCATGAAAGCATTGATCCGTGATGATATTCACCAACCCTTGCTGCCTCCCCAGGACTTTTTAAATACCTCATTCAACACACAAGTGAAATGTGGAAGACTTACCAGTCCGTGCCTTCAGCTAAATACCTGGGCTGGGGCCCCATGGGTTGTGGAGTTTGCAGTTGGTGGCTGAAGTCAAAGCTGGGGTGTAGCCGGTGAGGCTGAACGGACATGCGCTCTTGAGCCCGCCTGCGGGGAGGAGGAGACCAGCAAGCGAGTTAGCCATGCAGGAGGCACTGGTACGTATGGCTCCTGCTCTGAGCCCGTGTCAATAAACCAGGGGAAAACCCAAGTGGTTAGGCTCGTGAATATGTGCCCAAAAGAACAGAGTCCAGGCAGGTGTCAAGGATGATGGGAAGAGGAACCCAGAGCTATGTCATTTACTTGTGGTCACCACGGACATAGCACAGACCTCTTCTCTCACCCCCTGTGGCATCCACATACACTCAGTTTACAAAAGATGCTATTTGGTGGCAACATGGAGAGAAAAAGAGGAAACCAAACAACTTCTTCCTTGGAAGTTTTGTGCCATTTGCACTATTTTCTTTTTCTCCACTGTCAGCCCCATAAACAACACACAAGATAAAACGTGTCCCTGGTTCAGCCGTTATCCATCATCATAAAGAGGCTGCAGGTTGTCTTGTCTCCCCATGCAGTCCATAAACTCCTGGGGAACCTCATTCATAACAGGGTTACTCAGGAGTAACTGAAAGCAGAATTTACTCTCGCTGGCCTTTGCCAACATTTCTCTGGATGATGGACAGGCCAGGCTGGGATCCAGCTCCTTCTCCCCCAGCTCTGCTGCCTTTGCAGGCAGGGAAAGGAAACTAGTAGAAAATATAGCAAGGTTTTTCTAAAGACTTGAGTCTCTTCTCATGATTATTTCCCATTTGAACTACTCAGGGGAAGAGTGTGTGCTGCTTGATGAGTGTCCACATTTGGAGAGAGACAAGGTGGATGCACAAGTGGGATTTGCACTACAAACAGCCTCACACCTCTTGCTCCCTGACGAGTCCCTGCTGACCAGTGCAGCCATCACAAAGTAAATCTACGGGAAAACACTAGAGTAAATGGAGCAATAAACTGCTAGATAAAGAATTTTTCATGCAGCCACAGCTCAGAGGCTTCACTTTTAAAGGCACAACCCAGAATCCCATTACTGGGACCTCATGCCCCACATCTGTAAGGTTTCTGACACCCTCCTCTGATGCAGCTGTGCTTTCAGAAACAGGCTGTGGGACCGGGCAAGGGGTTCCTGCCCTTTTCCACGCCACAACCCACTTGCAGATGGAACACTGATAGCATTTACCAAAGCTGCTTCTGGGTGGAATTGTGCTCTGTGCTTTTATTTGGATTCAGCTTATGACTAAGAGATAAACGCTTGTATCATCAGTGCCTCAGCCTCACACATATTTGCTACCCAATTATTAACTAATCATTAAATCCACCTAAAATCCAGCTTATGCAAAACAAAACAAGGATGAGGAGAACACAATTTTCAGACAGAAAGGGTATGGAAAGCAAGTGTTTTCCGTCTGTAGCATTCTTTCCAAATGAAGCATTATCACGAAGACTCATCCTCTGATTCTTGATCCATGGGTACATCCCACAAATAGCTTCCATATGTTTCCAAAAAAAGCACTCCTCTCCTACGTGCTATCTAAACCCCTCTCTCAAGAAACACAATCAGGACAAGGCCAGGCATCCATTTCCACCTCTGCTGAGTTACAGTAAATCTCTCTGCAGTCCTCTGCCCAGTCTGAATTTAGGCTGCTTTCCGTGATTGAATATGCTGCAGGTCAACAGCATCATTCCCTCATAGATCTGGGAAGCCTACCTAGACCCAGAGGAGCAAGCTCTTCATGTGCTAAACCTGATGGGACAGGTATCGATACAATCTCTTACATGATTTTGAAACAGCAGCTACCAGTAGGTAGCTTGTGCACGCAGCCTGTTGCTCTCTCTGCCATGCAGAACATGTTCACTGCAACACCAAGGTGTTACCACCATGATTCTCCTATGAGTGATGATAATAGGTGACCTTGGGACACATTAGATGAGCACGGTATGGATCCCCATGGGAAAGGTACACCTGCAGGTGCAACCTGTCCTGCAGGTTCCCTTCTAGTAGATGCATTTTAGGGGTACACAGATGAACTTGTGAAGAAAACCAAATGTTACCAGCATGTACCGCTGGGGTTTTGCAGAAGCCACTTTGCTGAAGTGAGGCTGCTGTAGTTTCTCAGCATCCTTCAGGAAGAGTAAGATCCCCTTACCTGGGATGGGGCATGAGCCGGCGGTGCTGTGCCTCGAGGAGCTGCTGCTGGAGGAGGTATTGCTGGTGAAGCGCCTGAGGTAGGAAGGAGGGTCCGGCCACGTCCTGGAAGGGCAGGGCTGGCACCGGTGCCAGGGGCTGGTGCAGGGGGCCGCTGTGCTGGTGCGCGGGGGCCATGTGGGGCGTCAGCCCCGGCTGGGGCTGCACCGTGTGAGGCAGGGTGAAGTCGGTGGAGAGCTGAGGCTGGGGACCCAGGTGGAAGTGCCGGCAGGAGGTAGCATGGGGATGCTGAGACCTTTGAAAAGGAGCACCTGGAAGAGAAGAGCACGGCTGTCATGGGGGCCAGCGGCGGCCGGGGCACCCCAGCTTGGTGGTTGCCCATCCAGGGCAAGAATTGGGCAAACAGCTGTGTCTCCTGTCTGCCAAAAGGGTTAAAAAAGAGAGAATAGGTCAGTTAACGTTGATTACATGGAAAAATGTTGATTTTGACTAATGGTTTTTCTCCTCCAAAAAAGACTGGAACCAAAACATGGGTTTGGGTTCAAAGTGACTTTTTGGCTCCAGATTGAAGTGTATACTGATGAAAACTGCTTCAGCTTGTTTTGGTTTGCCTGTCTTAAAGAGAAAAAAAACAAAGTTTTTAACAGGCCCTGTAGCAACAGGACAAGGGGTAATGGTTTTAAACTAAAAGAGGGGAGATTCAGACTAGATAGAAGGAAGAAATATTTTACGACGAGGGTGGTGAGACACTGGCACAGGTTGCCCAGAGAGGTGGGAGATGCCCCATCCCTGGAAACCTTCCAGGTCAGGTTGGACGGGGCTCTGAGCAACCTGATCTGGTTGAAGATGTCCCTGTTCACTGCGGGGGGGCTGGACTAGATGGCCTTCAAAGGTCCCTTCCCACCCAAACCATTTCATGATTCTATGAAAAAGCCTCAACATTTTAAGAAAGGAAAAAGAAGATATCTGTTTTCCAAAACATACTTTCATGCGTTATGAGCTCACAGAAGTTTTCAAAGCTTGCTGACTTCCCATGCAATTCAAGGTATTTCTTTGCCTGTCTAAAAATGTCTCATAGGCAAGGAAATAATCTCTGCTCTAAGAAACTGTCTCTTGCAGGACGTGAATGAGACACCTTCCACCTCTGAGAGCCAGGATTAAGACCGTGCATCTTTGCTGAGACTCTTCAATAGCCCGTGAGCTGCATGCAGGGAGAGAGCGGCTGCGGTAAACACAGCACGGACTGCTATGAGATCAGCCATGAAACTGATGGGAATGAGTAAGAAATGAGGTGTGAAAGATATCCGTAGCGGAGGCTTTTTGCAAAACATCTGGCACTGGCTTGCACCTCCCTCAAGATCCTTGCTTGGATGGGTCCTTGGCCCAGTCCGACACGTTAATTCCTACATTCCCGGAGCATTTACAGGCAACATGGCAAAACTTTTGGTTCTTAAACTAAGGAGAGAGGCAGCTGAGAGGTGAAGGATGGGACTACAAGTGAGGCTATTAGAGATGCCTCTTTGCTGAGGATCAGCCCCAGGGTAGGACACCTACCCTTTTATGCAGTCTTTTGAACACCTCATCTTCCTAAAAACTCATCTTTTTTTTTTTTTTTTTTTTTTTTTTTTTATCCAGGAACAACAGCACTAAGAGACACTGAGTGTCATCCCAAGGCAGAGGCCAGATGTGCCCATGATGCCTTCTTCACCCAGACCCCTTCTGCTGGCATCTCCCTTCTGCTGGCATCTCCCTTCTGCTGGCAGGCAGGGTCAGTCCATCACAGCAGCTCAGGGAGCCCCAAGCTCTTTCTGTTCAGGTCTGTATGGAAATGGGAGATACACAAAGAAAGCCAGATGCCAGCAAGAGAAACAACAGAGAGGACCTAACAGAAACGAATGGTTTGCAAAACTGTGCATAAGTAATTACACACAGCATCTCTTAAATACAAACTAACCCTCCGTAGCGCTCCTCTGAGAGAGGCAGCGGGTAACAAATGCGTGTGCCACCAGCAGCAGAACTTCTTAAGGTGATAATTTCTCATATTGTCAGATAACGGCATGATTCGGCTACAATATTAATTATAACCAGAGGAGGAGGGATCAGCCCCACTGTTCTCCAACAATGGAGCCGCAAACACAGACCCATGAGCCATCGGTGTACCCTGTCCCCTGGTACTGCAAGTTATATTTTCTGCCATCAGCTTGGCCCCAATTCGCCCTACTCCACTGACAGGTAAAGGCTGAGTAATGAAATGGGGTTCCTGTGCTGCCCTGGCCCATTGCTCAAGCTGAGCAACACCACAATCGCGGAGAGATGCCTCCTAACTGTTCTGTTTGCTGGGTACTTGCAGAGCGACTCATGGTGAATTGCTCAACCTCTGATGGCCATGGGTCCTCCCAATGGAAAACAGCTACGGCAGGTCATGGGTGAGCCATTTTACACCTCCAGGTCTTCACGGCACCCGAAGACAAGGTGCTAGAGCAGGTTGAAGTGCTAATCCCTCTGCACACCCAAACACACCAGACTGTGCCACCAGGCAGCTGTTTAGCTGTATTTCAGACAAAACTGGCTGATATCTGGGCAGGAAGGCATGCAGGGCCCGTGCAAAGCCAACTTAACCTAAACTAAAAGCCTAACCTATTTTATTTAGGTACTGAGAGTTGATTTGCCTTATTTTGGGGCACTAGTTAATTAAAACAAGCAATTTTTAGTATTTTTTCTGGTACCTACTGGTGCAACGATGAATTTCCGTCCGTAGGAAAAATACTATCAAGATGTGACCGAGACCATATGATTAAATAAACCCCATCAATTTATCTTAACATAATTCACTATCTTGTGTTGTAATTCTTCGTTCCCTACAACTAATCCAATTGCTGATGAGGATTTTGACAGCAAAGCAAAGACTTTGGGGAATACTTCAGCAAATCTATGCTTATTAGCAGTCATCAAATCATATAGCTGGCATAACCAAACCAGCCTGCACAACAAAGAGCCAGTCCTTGCCAAGCATGTTACTGGTGGGCCTTAGAAAGCCTTGGCAAACAAACAACAGTGCAAAATGGAACGTTTCATCTCTGAGTTACCTATTTTCAAGTTTACCCTCTTCTGTTCATCATATCTAGCCGCAAGGGGCCTTGGTGGAGACTGCTTTCCGAGCCCACATGTTGATCTCGCATAAACAAGGTAAATCCAGTGTCACCCTGCTGACACCAGCTAAGCAGCCTTACTCCAGGTAACTCACCATGACCAGCACCAGAATCTGGCTCGCAGGTGCTCACCCCTATTCGACGCAATGGAGGATCTCATGTTAGCAGTGTCTATTAATGACTACTCGACTAGCACATCTTCCTTCTCCTTCCCAAGCTGCAGTTTGGTCCTAGATCACATTTGCATTGGAACCTACAAGCATTGCCCGTAAAATGCTTTGAGAAAATTTGATTCATGGATTTAATCAGCTTTTTGCCTGGACAGTAATGTCTGCCACAGCAGAGAGCAATCCATGACTAAAAGCCAGTCCAGATACTCTACTCTAGCTTTTGGTTTTACTCCCTAGAAAAAGAGCAGGGCTGACATTTTCATTAGCTAAGCTTTGAGGACATTTCCCCAGCAAGGACGATGAGGTTGGAAAGTGTGCCTATAAAGCTCCAGAGCTGCTAATTGCATCCTCCATAAGCCATGTTCCCCACAACCTGCCCCAGCGGTTGCTGTGAGAAGGCAATGTTGCTCTAGGATCTGTGAGGCAGAGACCTTCTCCCAGCTCAATGAGCTCAAGTTTTGGTTCTCATCCTACAGCAGGATTATCCATCTCCATTGGGATACTTTGATTTTGCAGGAAGCGGGGGGTCAGCCAGATCTTGGATGGTTTTTTATGGCCTATCCCAAAGGCACCTAACAGGTTCATCAGCTTCTGTGGCCTTTGCTGCAAACACTTATCTTCTCCATCTGAAGAGGCAAAGGAAGCCCCGTGTCCTTGCTGCAGGAGCAATGCAGTCCTCACCAACTCTGAGCGGCTTTTGACCCGAGACCAACCTGGAAATGCAGCATGTGTCCCCATGTCCAACCTGCTCGTCAGGAGGAGAGGGTCCATCCTGCTGTGTGAAACTCATTGACGTGCTCCTCTTGGTGGTACGAGTAGCTCCAGCTGCTCATGGAATCATAGAATGGTTTGGGTAGGAAGGGACCTTTAAAGGTCATCTAGTCTAACACCCCCGCAATGAGCAGGGACATCTTCAACCAGATCAGGCTGCTCAGAGTCCTGTCCAATCTGAGCCCCCATCATACCTGGAGCCGCGGAGGACTGATTTCTCTGGACTCACTGTCAGGCTGCCCACCAGCCATAAATCCTTCTTTCCTTATCCTGTTGCTTCTTCCTTTCATTTAAACACTGTTGCTGTGGCAGATGATGACACATCAGAACAACATCAAATCAGCAGCTGCGAGATGAGCAATGCGTCACATCTGTGTCAGCAAAGCAGACAACTTATTCCAGTTTTGTGCAGTCTCCCATAACTGGTTGAGGCCAGATGTCACTGAGATCAGAGACCTCTGTCTCAATGCAAGCATCCAAACAGAGTTATTTCTGCGCAGAGCCGGGGGGGGGAGGTATTTTCCCCCTTCTTTGCCTTTCCTCTCCTCTCCATATTAGTTCCTCAAGCTCTTCTGTTGACCATACGTGTTTGCAAGGTCTTCTGTCTTTCTCAGCCTGCCCACCCACCCAAGCTCCCAGCTTGGACAACCCTTGCTGTCTTATACCCTGCCCTGGCCTCAGCTAAGCCACAAAAGCAGCTAATGCCTGAGCCTGGCTAATCCAGCTCTAAAAATTGCCCTGCAAAAGTCTAAAGCCTAACACATGGATACAAAGATGGAATCCGGTGGAGATGTGAAACAGGTCTTGAGCAAGCTCCCTGCGGGGTGGGAAAGAGGAGATAAGTGGTCCTCTGACATGCCCAGGGCCAAGCCTGGCCCAAAAGAGGCTACGGCATGGCACGATGGTGTAGGACCATGTGGTCATGGATGCCCCATCCTCCTTGTGCCTTTGGGTGAGCACCAGCAACACCTCCCTGCCTCGTGTGATGCTCTGATAGCCACTGCATCCACTCCCTCTCGGCTTCTTCCATCATGTCCCAAGGCCAAGGTCAGCACTAGGGATCAAGGGGTGAGGGAATCGGCACTTCATTAATTCCTACTGCTGCCAGAACATGAGTGCAGATCAGTAGCTGCCCCAACCGGTCTGGCTCACCCCCGCTACTGCGACGGACGCTGCGGCTTCGCACCCTGATGCCGAGGACCCCCATGGAGCTGGGTCTGCTGCATTCCCCACAGCTACGCACCTCGGCGATGCCACGGCCCCATCTACCTACCTGCACCGTGAAGGTGATCTTCAACTAAAAAACCCACGGGGAAGATCGCTTGACAGCTATTTACAAAGCTCCCAAAACACTTAGCTGGAAGGCGGCGTTACAGGCTGCAGTCTCAAACCGAGGAGGTATAAACTCGTTTTTAGAAAGCCAACAGATGATGCAGGCGTGTGGATAGCTGAACCTGTTCGGCTGCTCGCTGCCACGCCGTTTCCACCCTTCGCTCACACAGGCTCCCAACACAGCGGAGACCCACGGGGAAACTCATCACGTCCTCCTTGCCGCCACTTTCTCACTTCCACGGCTTTTTTTTTTTTTTCTCAGTTCTACAGTTATATTTATTGTTTCTACACATGATCTGAAGCAGCCTGGACCTTTTTTTCATTAAAAGAAATGCTTCCAATTCCTTTGTGCCCCCAGGTGAACCCCGTAAGTGACAAGTTCATATATTTTTGCAGGTTGGTACGTGACATCAGGTCACAGACATTTACTGGTCTGATACTGGGTATTTCTGTCACTGGGGATTCTCCTTTAGCATCAGTCAGGATTTGACTATGCATATGCACATGCAAATTTACCCATCCACCAATATTTCACCCAGAAAGGCTGAAAGGATCTGTGTGCTCATTAAACACTGACCCATCTCGGAGATGCAAAGCCCCTGGTTAATCCCTGCAGAGAGACAGGGGATGCTACAGGCTTTACGAAAAGAAAAACCCAGAAAGCAGAACGTTTTATTTCCACCTCTTTTTCTCGTGGCAGCAATATTTTTGATGCAGTCGGGTTACTGGTAAGGGACGCAGGATCAGGCCCGGAGCTGGCGCTGGAGATAGGTATCTTGAGCAGACAGCTGCAGCCCAGGGAGCGCAGCCGCCTTCGAAAGGAAAACAAAATCTGTCTTATGCTGTTAAGCTGCCTGCGATGCATGTGAATTTTTCCCCTGGGTAAGGCAACCTGGCCAGCTTGTCGAGGCATTCACGGTCTGCGTGCGAGCGTGTGGGGGCTGAGGGGGTGGGAAGGGAGGCTGGGGCTATTTATACATCTCGATCCCATCGCGGCAGAGAGGGAGATGGCAGCTCCTGGAGAGCCCTGGCTTCACTCACTGACAGATTTTGCAGCCACGGAAGATCTGCCTGTTGCAATCGGCTGAGCTGGGGGCTGGAGCCGGACCGTCTCAGCCATTTCACCCTGATTAGAGCCACCACAACCCCTCCTCCTGCCCTGGGAAGGCAGATAAACCCCTAAACCAGCGCCATCCGCGGTCCCTCTCCGAGCGCTGGGCTCTGCAGAGAGCCCACCAGGCTTTTAATAGCCCAGGCGCTTGCAGCTTGTTTCCCTGGACGTGCATTACAATTCCCCTTGGAGACAGCAACACGGTGGGAAGTTAGCATCCGTCCCAACGGTATACAGCGAGTAAAGGCTAAAATTGTGGGAGCAACTCCAGCTTCACGTGGCACCCTGAGAAGGACTGCGTTTACAAACAAGCTACTAATTGCCTGGCGCCGTCAGCCACATGTTAACCCTTTGCAAAATTAGTTGTGAATATACCTTTATTAAAGGAGTTATATTGACTTACTAATAGGAAATGAGGGGTGACAATGTCCCTGGAAAATAAAAAATTTAAAAAATAACCCCCCAGACCAAATCCACGGTACATTCAGCTGCATAAAAATTTAGAGGTATCGCACAGAGGGAGATATCATGCCGTCTCACTCCCGTTATAGGATACCAAACTGCAGGGCAAGAAGATTGGGGCAGGGAGGATGGAAGAGGAGGAGGAAAGAATTTGAGAAAAATTTATCAGACAGGAAGGAATCTGTCTCACTTTCAGCACCTTCGCCAACAGCTTTCTCATTTCATTTCGCAAATGGCAAGAACAGTGCCAAAAATAATAGGCAGCCAGCTCAAATCCAGGCCAGGGTGCAGCTTGCTGTCCCACACATCTAGTGCCATGCAATGGGTAGCAGAGCCCAGTACCAGCCCGTGGCTGGGCAAGGAGCAGCCCTGGCACATGTTAGCGATGGATAAGGAGCATTTCCATTTGCCTTATTTGCTTGTCCAGGCTGTGCAGCACCAGGGACCAAGTCAGAATGGAGCCCTTGCAGTGGGCAAAGGGCTGGTCCATGGTGGTTGGCGGAGCATGGCTGGGTTCTGGGTGGAAACATGAGGTTTTGGAGGCTTATCATTCTCCCGCTCAGAGTCTTGCACACTTGATGGAAAAGGGCTGCAAAGGAGTTTAGGAGAATGGGGCTGAGATGGGGTCCCCCACTGCTGTTTAATGGTTTGATGGTCTCTGCCACCCAACAGCCCTTATCACGTCCCGCCTCTATGGACCTCTCCGCAGGCACCACAAAACACAAAACTCGTCCCAAAAAAGACATAAACACAGACTTTAGAGGCTGCAGATTGCCCCTGCCTGCTTGTACGATCCCCATTCAACATCCTCTCGCCCTAACGAATCTTCTCATTAATTGCTGAGTGACATGAGCTGGCGTGGCTGGAGCACAGGCTCCTACGCACACCCGTGATCCCTAACACTGAGCAGAGCATCTCCTCTCCTTCACACCATGGGGTGAAGCCACGAGCAACCCTGATGCACCCAAAAAAAGCCAAGGTGGGACTCGTCCAGAGGCTAGACTCAGCAGTCAACAAAAAAAACCCCACTTGCAACTGGCAATGACTAGCGTTTACCAGCATATTTACATCAGGGCTGAAGCGATGCTGAGTGGTGGGGTTGGGGAGCAGCAAGAGATAGTAGTGGGATACGGCGAGGCAGCCTGGACCCATAACAGGAGAGAGATGGCTGTTTATACAGCACTGGATAAGGGTTTTTTCCTGCAACCCTCTTCCACTAGCTTCAGGGGAAAAAAGAGTTTTGTTGAAGATGATGTTTCACAGGAACGTGTTGAATTCAGCAATATTTTCCAAGGAGGAAGGAGAAACACTTCAGCAGCGTTGCTACGCTTAAATCCGTCTTTTTTGCTTTTATACTTCGCACTATGTTTTAATTATAGCTTTATTCTCATGTACGGCATTCGGGGGTGTATTTATGATTTTTGGATCGTCACACCAAAAAAAAAAAAAGCCAAATCGGGCTGAAAGAAAATGTTTTCTGGGATTTAATGGTCCCAGTTTCACTCCTCCCCTCCCAAGCTCTCGCATGCCTGGAGGGACGGGTGGACCCGGCAGCCTGGCATGATGTTTCCCACCCAGCCCGGCTCTTCCTCCCCAAACTGCCCTGTTTCTCACCATTTTGGGCCCAGCTCCACACGTCTGCCAGGAAAGGGCACTGGAGGAAATGCGGCTTTGGAGATGTTGCAAAACACCTCTGCGACTTTTTAATAATGCTTCTCATTTCTGTTTTGTCTGAAGGCATCGGAAAGGATGGCGATGAACGGCTGACAGGAATCACTCACCCTCAACACCCATGCTAAAAGCAGGGGTCACATCTCAGGTCTCAGTGATATTTTTGGGCTGCTTGGCTGTTTGCAGGACTTATGCTCAAGTGAAACCCTGGCTCTGCCAAGGGCAGAGAGGGTTTGGCTGGTACCTGAGCTTCATGGCACTCTTGGGGCTTTGCCCATCAGCCATGCAACCCCGATGTGCTCATCCCTCCCTTCTGCCCCACCACCATCCCAGCTCCTGTGTGTAACCCAAGCCCATTTTACGTGCCGTGCGGTGGGGAAGACAAACAGCGTTGAAGATTTTCCCAGTTTAATGGCAGGCACCTGGGCTCAGTGGCTCTTCTCCAGGGTTTGGACTGTTAGCCCAACTCAAAAAAAAAGTTGACACGGAAGTTGAGGGGGGCCAGGGGCCCCTTTGGTCAAAGGAGGCAAGAGAGCTCATCTTTTTGTGGTTCTACATTACTAGCAGGGTGTTATATCCACGTGAATTAGTCCCCAATCTTGAAATGGGAAAACTAACCAGGGAAAGGAATTCATCCTCAATTTAAAAATAAAAAATTAAAAATCCTGACGTGACAGCAGTCTATTACTTGGCTCTGCCTGCAGAGAGCAATAGGGAAGCACTTGGAGCAAGCCCTATCCCTGCTCTTGGGAATGTAAAAACGTGCTGACTTGTGCACGCAGGAGCCTTTGACTTTGATGGGCAGCGATACGCTGCAGCCAGTTGTTTGGAAAGGGAAATTCAATACTTGGGTTTCCAATGTTTCCTTGCTTTCACAGTGTCCAAAACCCTCCCCAGACATTTGGAAATGCTCAACACCTGCCTTAAAACACTCTTAACTGCTCCTAATGACCGGCCGGGGGGTTTGCGGCAGCTCCCTCCTAGCAGTAATGATATGCAGAACATCCAGAAACAGGCAAAAAGCCAAAACCATGGGGGAAAAACCCCAGCTAGATGTTGCAAGGACCTGGAAGGATATTGAGTGTGGCGCTGCATCGCTCACAGAGCCTTTTAATTCTGTGACAGCCTAAAGTAAAACCCTCCACCCAAATGCTGCCAGACCTGGTGGGTCTGAAATCCAAATGCAACTTTAACCCTTCTCTGGAGAAGGCATTAATGGGAAGATCCTACGTTCTCAGCTGTCTCTTGTCCATGTTTGAGCAAAAGGCTTCGTGATCCCATCTGGTGTCAAACCTGGATCTGCTCAACATCAACCCACGCAACGCCAAAGCAGCTCAGACAGGAGCCAAGTCCTTCAGCACGCCCGAACACCGTGGGCACACAGGGACCAGGGCTTTCCCACAGTCCTGGTGCAGCCCAGGGGATGGGACTGCTCTGTCCCGCAAGGCTGTGGGGACACAGCAACAGCACCCCAGTCCTGTGCCGGCCCCAATATCCCCTCCCTCCTCAGCAGCTTCTGGATGAAGACCAGCGGCGTTGGTGCCAGCCCTCTCCTCTCCGCATACCTTGTCTCCCCTCCCCAGGTATTTCCAGCAAAGATTCCCATCCTGCTCTCCCCTTATCATTAAAGAGAGGAGAGGTGCTTTTTGGGGCACGGTTTGCCCGACCTGCTTTAAACCTCCCTGCTAGGGAGACATCAGAGCAGCATTTGAAACCTGTCCTAAAAACATGGAGAAGGCTGTTTTGCAGGGAGTTACTTGCATGAATCCCATCCGTCTCCATTTTGCGTGTATTGATTTTCTCCCCAACCCATTTCAAATGGGGCTGTAATCACCAGCTGGCTTTTCCTGCTTGATTTATTTACCCGCAGCTTAAGCCCGGAGGTGGGAGATCCCACCCAACACGTCTGCACAGCTCCAGAGCAAGTGGCAGTGATTTGGGGAGCAGGCTTGGGAAATAGGTGGAGTGTTTCGCTGTTTCTGGGAACAGCACACCAGGTTAGATGGGGGACGTTTTTGCAGTCGTAGAATCATAGAACCATTTGGGTTGGAAAAGACCTTTAAGATCATCAAGACCAACAATAAACAGTCCAGCCTTTCTTCCTTGCTGGCTTTCTGGCAAATCGGCCCAAAAACCAGAACTTTTTGACGGCGAAGCACAGCTCCAAGTTTTGTTTCTGCTAGCATCTGCAGAGACGTGCCACCAAAAACCTCCCAGAGAGTGTGCAGCCCTGGGGAGCCGCAAGAAGTCAGGCCGGCTATTAAAGAAAGGGAGGTGGCAAGTGCTGGGTGTGTCGTTAGTGCCACTATTAATGCTGAGGGCTAATAGAGTTTGTAGCGGTGAGAGGCAAGGATGAGAGTCAGGATGAGAGTCAGGACATGGGACATCCGTTTGCAAAGGGATCGGTTGATCCCATGTTGCAGGTCACCTTCTGGATTTCATCCTAAACCTTGCAAAGACACACCAGGCGCTGTGCATAACATTTACCAGGCTGCATGAAACCCTCAGCGAGGCCAGGAGGGCAACATTGCAGCATGTGCAGTACCTGCCACCCCGGAAAGCCAATATACTGTACAGTCCCTCTCGATTTTTTTAGAGACTTCTCAAAAACCATACCAAAAAACGTCCCTCCTCACCACACAAGGCAGAAGGCAGGAGCTGTTCAGCAGCTCGCACTTCTTCCAAGTGACAATACGCAGAAGACAGGAACATCTTACAAATGCGAGGGTACAAAAAAAGAAGATTATCTCTTAAGAGAGAGAAGAAACACTCCTGGTAGATGGGTCCATGGGACGCAGTGAATGCAACAAGGTTAGCAAGTCCCCCGTGCAGCACTACAAGGTCCTATCCTAAACCCACGAGCTCACCACCTGGTCCAGGAGCAGCCCTCAGCATGGGGGCTTGCACCTGTGGAGCTCCTGCAAGTTCCCAGTCCCCGCTGGACCTCTTTATTTAATTAACCTAAAGGACTTCGGAGGTTAGACCATCGCTGTGCACTGGTTGGAGGTGCCATGCACTGGTTGGAGGTGCCTTGCAGGGACCCGTTTGCACTCCCGGCACCGCGGCAGCAGCCGGGGCCATGGTCCATCCCAAGGACCAAGGCTGAAGAGAAGCCGCGTGAGATGTGGTGGGTGCCAGCAGTGAGCTGGCACGGGTTAGGGCAGCTCAGCGGCGCTTCACGCTGAACCGACTTGAACTCAGGTCTGGGAAAACCCCAGCTACCGCGAGTCCTGATGTGCCGCTGCCTGGCAATTCCTATTTTATGCTCCATGAATAAGAAATCTGCAGCTAAACATCAAAGATCCTGGAAGCCTGTTTCCTATTAAACTTAATATCCCGAACTTTATAGGTATGTGTCACTCCAGGAGAGAGAGAGCTGTGTTTAAAGTACAAGTAAAACATCACTTTCTCGATGCGGAAATAGCTCTTACGTTACATTTCTGCATGAGGTCCTGGCATGAGTTAGTGCTGCTAAGCCCTGCTGTAATAACATATAAGGGAAAACTCTCCTCAGACAGCAAGAAATAGGTATATTATAGGACTAAATGTAAAGTCATCCAGCTAAGAAAAACCGTACAGGTCCTATTTGCAGGTGGCAGGCTATCCGAGAGAAAGTGATTTTTGGTAATCAGCAAATCATGAGCTTCCAGAGCCCCAGCAGCATCTGAAGGCACAAGTGTTTGCTATATAAAAAGCAGGGGGTGGGGTCACTTGGGAGCAATAAGCTCCTTATATTGATGCCAAAGCCAGGAAAGAGGCTTGGAGAGGAGCCTGAGGGTGCCATGCATGCACCCTGGAGGGAGGCACTGCAGGAGACCTGTGCCTCCACGTCAGAAAGAGCAAAGATGAAACAGTGCTTGAGCACAGCCTAAAATGGTACCTCGCACTGGTTGGGCAGGATGAGGCTCATCAGCCTGGAGATGAGCCTGACAAAACCCATCGGCCGAGACTGACCTGCAGCCAACACAGGCTGAAACACCGGGCACAGTGTACCCACAGCCAAAATGCCGTCCTCAGCGCCAGGGCTGATAAAGCCCAGGCTGGATGGTTTCCTAAAGGATGTGCCCTCACTTGGGCAAGAAATAATTTTGGGATGTGGGATGGAGAAGGTGACAACAGCTGTCCCTTCCGGCATGAAAATCCACCCGCTCACTGGTATCCTCCCCTCCCGCTGAAGTCAAAGGAGGCTGATTGCAGGGACGTGCTTTTCCACTGCAATAGGAATAGGAAATCAGGTTCCTGCTTATTCCAGCAAGAATATCCCGCAGGGCTGCAGGTGGCCCGGCAGCAACCAGGTAGGATGCTGCAGGTACTGCTCCACATCACAGGCAGCATCTCATTTCCCTGCAACCAGCTTCTGAAATAGCTCAACAAGCATCTGGCATCCCTGAGAGAGTTAAGACTAAGTCAATGTTTCCGTCATCAACCTCACTTTCAAGGGGCTCGTAACTCTCAACGTTTGTGCTCTCGTGAGGCCAAAACTTGGCACAGAAGCACACGGCCCAGATGCAGTTTTATTTGGTAATAAATAGCTTAAATCTCATAAGCCTTTTTTTTTTTTGGCTTAAACATGTAAAAAGGGAAAAGAAAAATTTGTGGGATTTTTTTTCCTACCTTCCGATAATTTTGGAAAAGCAGTTTATACTGAGTAATGGCAGGGTTTTTTTTCAGATACGCACAGTCCATAATGCTGTTTGTCAAATATCTTGCCTTTTTAATATCCGTTCTTTAACAGGATCAATGTCCTTTACCCAGCGCAGCACCAGCATTGCAGCCCAAGATTTCCGGGGGTGACTTGCAACCCTGGATTATTTGATCTTTGGCACATTAAGCCTGATGTTCAGGAAGAGCTAAAACACAGCAAAATTCCCCAAGCCCTTTAATCAATGTCGGTAATGTTTTGAGGATGGATTGCTGTTTTAATTGCATCCCTGTGACATCCCACTTCTCTAGAGTTCAGGCAGTTATTGCAGCCCAGCACTATCTGACCAGCCCCTGGGTGAGCATTGGTTTTTGTCAGCTATCCCTTGGGATTTAGCACTTTCTGATTTACCCCAAACACAGAGTTTGCTCTATCGAGGCCAGCTGCTTTTCAGTGGCCAAAAGCCAAGGAGATGCCCCAAGCCTCGAGCCTGAGGGCTTGGCTGCCCTTCAAAAGTCCACCTCAGCTGGAGCAGAGAGAAATAGCAGTGATTTTGCTCATGCGGTCAGCTCCAGACATCGGAGGGTCCCCAGTGGGACGCTGGGCTACTGTCCAGCTGGTGCTGTTATCTGAATGCTTCATTATCTGCAGGGCTGGGAGTTTTTGCAGGAGGCAGTTGGGAGGGGGC
Source organism: Gavia stellata (assembly GCF_030936135.1). Lineage (NCBI taxonomy): Eukaryota > Metazoa > Chordata > Aves > Gaviiformes > Gaviidae > Gavia > Gavia stellata. The sequence continues at coordinate 4,859,453 of NC_082637.1, forward strand.
TGCCAGGCATGGGAAGGTTGCACTGGTGTGGGGAGATGGGCTGATGTTGGGTCAAGGTCGTGCAATGTGGCCTGAGGACAACTATGCAGATGTTACTTTAGGAAAACGTCCTTTTCTTGGGGTGGGGATCCATCTGTCATCCCATCTGAGGCATATCCCCATTCACTGGGACAGAGGATGGAAGGCGAACCTACAAGTTTGGAAATTTTCCCCCAAAACAGCCTCCCACCAAGTTCTCCATCTCAACGTCGGGCTTGCAACCCAACAGCATGCACAGAGCCTCTCTGCGCGCTTGTCCCACATCTCAGCCTCCCCAGATCCCAGCAGACCCAGTGAAGAATTACTTGCAAGAGAGGTATGGGGAATTTGCTGGCTGGAAGCAAGGCAGGCGGCTCGTGCTGCACAGCTCACCCCTTGTCCCAGAAGGTCCCAGCCTGCCGACAGCCCTGTGTACATGTATTCTCCAGGAAGAATGGGATAGCCCACATATGGTATGGATTTGCACAGGATCCAGGTGACTCACTGAATGAGGGAGTGGTGAATCGGAAGAAAAACGCCCAAATATATAGGTACACTTTGGGCCATCTGTCCTTGAGCAAGACAAGCCGCATTATAAAGCACGTAGGAGACGTCACAGCAAGAAGTCACTCATGTGAAACCACTCTGACGTGGCATAGCAATTGCATCCAAGGATGAAGCATCCTCCTGCTGCAATGAGGCCATTGCAGGAATTTTTCAGTGGATAAATTGCAACACTGAGTCCAGAGCTACCTCCAACTACAGCAAGGTCTTCCCACCTCTCATTCACATAAGCCGTAACCCAGCTCCTGCAGCTGGGCTTCTGGAGAAAACACCAGGCATGGTCCACGGTCGGGAAGCATTTGCTTAACATCAGGCCGGTGCCAGCTGTGTCTGCTGCAAACCCACGCACGCTGGTTTCAGTCTGTCTGCAGGAAAGATGGCAGTGGTGGGTCTGCGCTCCCTGTGTTTGCCATCAATGAATGGCTTTTTTTTTTTTCCCTTTAGGTTTAAAGGCAATAGGGTGCCAGTAATTAAACTAGTTTAAAGAAGCAAACCCAGCTACCTAAACAGAAAAGCTGTTGCAGAGCCAATCCATGTGAATATTAAAGACCCAGAAACTACCAACAAATCCCAAAATTAACCAAGCCAGGTGATGAGAGAGGCCCATATGCAAACCTGCAACCCTTGCTTTCATGTCTTCTCCTACTGCCGCGGGAGGAACGAGGGGCTCGAGCAGGTGAGGAGGATGCAGGGGAAGGGGAGAGGGACCCCAGCAGCAAAATCTGCTCTCGCCTTCGAGCAAAACGCAACCTCCAGCAGTCTGCTCCCCATCAAATCAGTTCAGACAGAGCTAAACTGAGCATTGCAGGGTGGGAAACTGGGCTAGGTCCAGAGTCCTCACATCGCATGGACCTCTTGGTTGGATATGATGGGGACCTCGTGGGATGGAGAGCATCAGGGACCTGGGGGAGCCGCTGGGAGAAGAAAGTGCAGGGGACAAGCCAATCCAGGCGGCCTTAAGACACCTGAAGGGAGTGTTACCAAGGCAGTGGCAGTCGGGTTTATCTCCCTTCACCATTTTCTTTCAAAGACTTGCCTCCTCCCATCACACGCAGGAGCAAACCGCCCGGCTGGGACCTGAGCTGACCTCCCATCATGATTTTTACCATTCCTGACAGCAGTTTTGCCTAGCCCGCTCAAATAGAAATATTTCTCCTCTCTCACGCGGATGTTGTTTTTATTACATCTACCTTGGAAACCTACATGCTGCCATTCAGCACAACCAGCAAGCACAGGAGGTACAGGGAGGCTACGCAGCCCTCAGCCCCGCTGGACCAGCAAACCTCCTTGGAGAAGCCCATTAGCAGAACCAGGTTGCCACCGTTATCTTACTTTCCAAAGCCAGCCCTGCTGCTGAGAAACAAAACTGGCATTCAGAGGGAATTCAGCTCCCAGTGCTGTGGGCTCTCACTACAAGAAAGACATTGAGGTGCTGGAGCGTGTCCAGAGAAGGGCGACGAAGCTGGTGAGGGGTCTGGAGCACAAGTCTGATGAGGAGCGGCTGAGGGAGCTGGGGTTGTTCAGTCTGGAGAAGAGGAGGCTGAGGGGAGACCTCATCGCTCTCTACAACTCCCTGAAAGGGGGTTGTGGGGAGGTGGGTGTTGGTCTCTTCTCCCAAGTGACTAGTGATAGGACAAGAGAAAAGGGCCTCAAGTTGTGCCAGGGGAGGTTCAGGCTGGATATTAGGAAAAATGTCTTCACTGAGAGAGTGGTGAAGCACTGGCAGAGACTGCCCAGGGAGGTGGTGGAGTCACCATCACTGGAGGTGTTCAAGGAACATGTGGACGTGGCATTGTGGGACATGGTTTAGTGGGCATGGTGGGGTTGGGGTGGTGGTTGGACTTGATGATCTTACAGGTCTTTTCCAACCTTAATGATTCTGTGGGTGCTGCTCTTAACAGAGACAACAAAATAAAGAGGTTTTCAGTTACAGGTTGCAGAATAACCTATAAATTGTTGTTTATAGGGCTGGTTAAGTGCCCCATAAATACAAATAGTGGCAATGACTGGAGTCAGGTAAGCTGTCAGCTGCAGGGAGGAAAGGGGGATGCTGTGGCAGGGAAAGCATGTGGCCCCAGGGCTTTCTGCATACCGGGCACTTTTTAATGTAACTGATGCATCCACCCAGAGGTTTTCAGGTTCAGTCGCTGCCCGCCACATATAAGGTGAGATTTCTCTCATGCAGATGGGTTATTTCATGTTCTCAGGATATCTTTTAGTGGTTTTAATGGGTGTGAGGTTCACCTGCTCCTCAAACTCCTGCTCTTGGACCTCTGGAGGTTCTGGGAGACCCAGTGTCAGACATCAGAAATTGGTCTAGGGAGAATTACTGAACCCAGTTAGACCAGCCATCCCCGCCAGCACAAGAGCTGAGGAATTTGCCAGTTAATTAGCACAATACTATTAGAAGGTTGGTGGCCTTGGGGAGAAGCCTGCAGCCTTATTGAGCTCTGTCCACAAGAGTCTAACCCCTTGGTTAAACTGATGCTTTGACTCTGCTTTTTCCAGATGAAATTAATCTCCAGTACAGTTCCTGCACGGGCAAATTTTATGTCAGATGAAGGCTTTAAAAGGCCAGATTTTCAAATAAATACAGGACGTGGGGATGTGCCTAATGGACATCCAGAAATGGCCAAGCAGACGCAACCACACAGCAGACCATAGCCTGACAGGACTGACCGTTCCCACCTTGTTGGGGGCCTAAACAAGCAGTTAATCAATCTCAGACTGGCTCAAGCTTTCCTCCACCCCCAGAAACTCATCTTTCAAAGCAGTGGTCCATCCATTGAGGCCAGCCCCAGAAGCCAGGACAGGAGGCTGGCAGACGGACAACGCTCTGTTTCACAGCTGCTGATTAAACTGGGATGATGATGCTTGTCAAAACGCCAGATTAATTAGCGCTAGCCACACGATCTACAAGTCCCTTTTGGCTTTAAAAAAAAAAAAATCTAAGAATTTTCCAAATTCATTTTCGCGTACCTCACCGGCCTGACATTTTCCCTTGAATTTGCTGTTCCTGAAGTTACATCTCTCTTTCACAGGGGGCTTGTGCCATTTTTAGACACTGGGAGTTTGAACGTGCGGCAGAAGGAACTCGGAGCCTTTATAGCCCTTGGCCTTTCGGAGAGGGTGGACTAATCTTTGGCTGATATTTAGCAGAGGCTTGCAGTGCTGCACACGACCTCCTGCTTGATATTGTTATGAACTTTCAGCTTCGTTTGTAAGACCATCTGAAATTTGTTTGATTCGGTTTTTCTGCAGGGCCTTCAAGCAGATTTTTCGTGCTGTGGTGAATCATGGCATACACAAATTAGCTCTTTCTGTACTTAAATGGCACGGAAGGACACCAGGCTGGTTAACGCACCCTGTTTTACAGCGGAGGAGATGGGAGCTGGGCAGAAGAAAAAGCTGTCCTGGGCAGCAGAAGTGGTGGATGCTGGACCCAGGACCAGACCCTCTCCTCTGCGTAATCTCCCATGCAAAGGTGTTTGTACAACCGCAGGTCACTGCCATGCCGTTCCCTTCCCCACTGCCTCTTGGTGATGCTTCAGGGACTGAAGCCACCTTTTCCCCTATGACCAGCCATGGTCTCCTACATCACCCCACGCTTGCAGGGCATTTACAGGTACCACCCCACCTCGGGCTCCCACGCCGGTCACTACGTTACCATTGCTAGTAAGATAAACCAAAGAACAACAGGGTTGACTTTCCATCGGTAGCAGCCTAGATACCCCTTTTTTGCCTTACACAAACCATTTTTCCCAGCAGCAGGAAGTTTTCTGCCCTGCAAGCCATGGACACACACAACCAGGAGCAGGCAGACTCATCCTGGAGGGCACTGGGTCAGCCCCAGGGAGGTGGGCAGCAGATTTACAGACCGTAAGATAGCTCAGCTTTGTCTACGTATATCACTCCTGAATCTTAGGGAGTGGAGACCTTTCCTCCTCAGAGGATGACAGAGCGCTGTTTACAACGTCATGGCCCTAGACCTTCAGGAGGCATTTAGGAAAATTGTAATTCCATCTTTTATCTGGCACCATGACGGCCCAGAGCTTCCTCCTGGCTCCGGAGAGATGGCTTCATCTGCTCCAGACTGAGGCGGGATCACGCTTTTCCCTGCCAAACAGCTGGGATAGTGGGCCCATTCTCCAATTTTACTTTTTCCTGCAAGAGCCCCATGCTGGGAACCCCTTGCCTGCACCTCGCCTGCCTGCCCTGCTGCACCAAGGGGCGGGCGGCTCGCGGGGAGAAGGGAACGGACAATAAACTGGTTGATGGTCCCAGCCCAGACACCTACTTGTACCTTTTATTTTTGGTACTTGCAGGGCAGAAACTGGCCAGTGCTGGGTCCCCGGCAGAGCCCAAAGCCCTGAGCCGCAGGAAGAGGTTTGTACTTCTTCCCACAGTCCCGAAATTCCTGTGGGATGGGAGGAAAACAGCCCCCCCCCCCCCCCCAATCCAGCTTGTGACCCAGCTGCCTGCACTTCCCACCAGAGCAAGGACTGCAACCCAGCACCAGGGATGGGGGGTGACCACGTCCACTCCGGGCACCCAGCCAGATTTTTAGCAGGTGAACATCCCCGAGGCCAGATGGGGACCGTAGGGACCCCAATTGCTGCAGGTAACACACCTGCAAGGAGGGACCCCATGGGGCAATGGGTGCATCAGGAGACACCCCACAGATGAGGGTCTCAGGGGTACAGGACCTGTGCATCTCAGCGAAGCAAAGGAGACCAGGAGGGTGATGGTGATGGCTATGGGGCTGGAGATGAACCCATGGGAGCGGGGTCAGGAGCATCTCAGAATTTCCCACCAGTCCAGGGCAAGTACCACGCTCCTCCCCACGGCACACAAGACACTACCAGGAACCCGTGGAGTTGCAAAGTGGAAAAAAAAAATACATTTTTTTTAGTTCCACATGTGACCTCTAAGCCCCAAGGATTTTTACTAATTACTAAATTTAATTTATTTTGCTCTCTTCTCAGGGCTAAGACTTTGCATCGCTGGGCCTGTATTGTTTCCGTTACAGCCTGCTGGTGTCCAGAGAAAATTCAAATTAAATATCAGTCACGCATTAAGGTCAGGCAGCTCAATTCCATTAACAGGCAGCAAGACTCAACCTCCCTGTAATGAATACTGCCTGCGCCTCCTAATGATACCTGCAGAGGAACCGGGCAGAACCAGCACAGAGTGATTGGCACCCCCCTGACACCGGGGACCACAAAATTGATTTTAAAAGTCCATTCATCTTCTACAAATCATGGCTTAAGTTTTTCTGACCTGTGACAAATCTGCACGAGCTTCAGTTGAAAGATAGAGCCAAGAAGGGGGCGGGGGGGAAGAAAAAAATCCACAAAAACCCCAAAAGCAAGAAACAGATTTCAGCAGGGTTGTTCTGTCTCAGCTTCCAGCCCTCACCCCCAGCCATGAATTTGTCCCCCTCACTTTATGAGCAAGATTAAAGGTTTTTCACCCCGCTGCCTGCCACAAAGAGGGTACGGAGGGTTTAAAGATGTTACAAGAGCCTCCTTGTCGCTGGCCTCATGGACGTTGGAGCTGGATAAGCTCAGCCCAGCCTGTTGGGTCTATCCCTCCTTCAGCTTTTCACAGCCCAACAGCCACCAACGCTGGCCCCCCCCCTTGGTCTCTGTGTCCAGCTGGGAAGCAGCTTTGAGGAGCTGGTGGTCAACACAGCAGGGAAATGAGCAACGCATGTGCCCACCCCATCATCTGCCCATACCCTCCTGGCGAGGCTCCACGGCTGGTGGCCCACTTCACCTGCGGCTTCTCTCCCTGCTTCTACAACAAAGCGGTATAGCTACTCATGGGTAAAGGAGGACCTACCACTAAAAAACATCAGAAAACACTTTTCCTACTCTTTAGCACAATTAACCCAAATCCAAGGGTGCAGCCAGCTCATGTCTATACCAGATCAGTACAATCTCCAACTTCTTATAGAGCCTTATTTTGTCAAAGTCCCATTTGGGCATCAAGGTGAGGATGTTCCCCACCACGTAACACAACAACGTGGAGAAGAAGCTGACTTGGGTTGAAGTCAGGAGTTGCTCTGCTGAAGCAAGATGACAATTTTAGTTGTGTGTGACTACCCGAGGTCTGACCAGCTGTGTGCCCAACACCATCGTTTCAGAGACATTTTGGAAGTGTAATTGGGGTGAGGGAGAAGAGGAGGTGGGGAAGGGCACTACCACAGTATAAGGAGTCTGGGTTTCAGGCTACAAGCTGTCACATCGTTATTGCTGAGGCATTTGGGAGTTTTAGAATAGCTCTTTTACTCTGTAAAATTCATCCTTCCTAAAGGAAAACATTTATTTCACTCCAGCACAAATAGGAGTTAAATACAGGCAGATCAGTTTAATAGTGTAGTTATGCCTATTAAAGCGACTGTAAAACTAACATCAAGGCATTTCACATTAATTCCCTCTCAGTGACTCCAGACCTGATTTACTTCAATAAACCCCCTGCTATTGAGAAGTGGCCACAGGTCCCCCTGGCCCTGTATCAGCCGGCATTGCCAGAAGTTGCTGTTGAACTCAAAGTCAAGATCTATTAGCTACATGTGGAAAGCAAACCTATTGATCAGAGCAGCTAGATAAGGAAGTCGTACGGTTAGTATCAGCAGCCAGGTTTTCCCCCAGATCATTATTTTTAAGCAGATTTCATAGATGAGATGGGGCCTGAGTCACTCTTCCCACTACTGCAGTGGGTGACCTTGGGAAAATGCCTCTCCTGGATTAAAACAAAATAATGTTAAAACCATTCTTAAATATATATATATGACACTAAGAAAGAATTGAGGTTTTTATTTTTCATCGTCAGCTTTCTGTTTAATTTCTAAATCTATTTCCTGAAGAAAGCAGAGACATCTGACCAAGTTTTTATGGCTAAATACAATTCTTCAGACATCTCCTGTAACACATTTCCTCAATAGTGACCACAGAAAGTAGGATGAAAACCAGAAATCCATTTTTCCCCACCCACATTTACATTTTCCCAGGATTTTTACCTACAAAGGAGCAGAATCATCTACATTTTCCTTGTTCCCTGGATTTTATACCCAGTGGCGTGCAAGATGGGCACTGGTGCGTGTGGATGTGGCATTGTGGCATGTAGCTTGATGGACATGGTGCTCTGTGGTGTTGGGTGGGTTGGTTTTTGGTGTGTTGTGGCTTGTTGTTGTTGTGTGGTGGTTGGCTTTTTTTTTTTCTTTTTTTTTTTCTTTTTTTTTTTTTTTTCCAGGTTGGACTTGATGATCTTACAGGTCTTTTCCAACCGTAGTGATTCTGTGATTCTGTGGTGCATTGTACAGATGGAGAAATCAAGGTGGGAGACCAAAAGCACTTACTCAACCTTAGGGAAGGTCAGAGGGTCCAAGAAGGGATCTGTGGAGCTGGGGGTCAGCCTGTTGTGCCTGCTGCCCACCTGGACCCACATGTGCAATTTGGGCAACCTGCAAAATGTCCAGCACTTTGGGGAGAGCCAGTTTCTGCTCCGGGTATTGGACGTAGCCCAGCTGCTCGGCCTTGGACCAGACCCATGGCAGTTTGGGGTCTTCCCCATGCAGATGTGGCCATGGAAGTGGATCTCCCTGCCCATGGGAAGTCCCCTTGTTTGGAGGGGATGACCCCAGTGCAGAATGGACAGAAAGTGTCCAACATTGAATTTTATGGCAAGGGAGAGCACATCTGCACCCCTGCCCACGCCATCTGACTGCCCATCCAGCCCTGGGAGCAGGTGTACTCCCGAGGGACTGCTGACCAGAGAACAGGCACCTCCAAAGTGCGGTCATCTTCATCCTTGAATATAACCAAGAGTGGCTGGGCAAGACCCTGAGACACTCAATAACTCTGAAGGTAGCCCTGCCCTGAGCAGGGGGCTTGGCTGGAGACCTCCAGATGTCCCTCCCCAGCTGAATTATTCTGTAACACTATCAGCCAGTGGAAGATGCTCTTAAAAAAAGAAAAAGAGCATCTTCTGGGGCATCTGAGTATGCACCTCCACATTACAGCTCTGAAAGCACCAACAACATGGAAAAGTCTCCTCTACGCTTGCAAGGGGTGTGCTTGTATAAGCACACACGTGCACAGAGTGGTGCAGTGCACAGCACTTCTGCATCATGAGAAGCGCAGGCTTTGCACAAAGACTGGAATGAAAATGATCCTAGACGTGCATTTTTCATTTCCACAGCATAACTGAACCTTTAGAGAAAGCAGAAGATTACAGGATTTTTACAGCGCTAACTGCTGAATCCAGGAGAAGACTTCTGCCTGAGCTGGAATAATACAACATGAATAACACTAACCCATGTAATGTCCATTGGTCAGTGATTCTGGCAGATATCAAGTAAAAGAGATAAAAGCAGCAATTATATAGGTGTATTTCAGATTGAACCCAGCTCTGGGGAAAAAAAATAACATCTGTTCAAGCCACAAAATCTGTTGACTCCTCAGAGCTCCCAGTTACAAACAAAAAGGAATTAAAGTTGGGATCTGAAATTCTCAGTGATGTTAATTAAGGTCTGGTGCCTCTAGAACACCAGCCGAGCTGCACGCTGCTTTTCTAAAATTTCTCTCGTGTTTTTGAGAAGCATAGACTACAACGCATCTAATCCTGTTCCTCCATTCGGAAGAAGCATTTTTGACCAAGCAAATCAAACCGAGCCCCATTAGGAGCTGCGGGCTGGCTCAGAAGTTGTCCAAGATTTGGCAGATCTGCGAACATCTGGCCCCAAAGAGATGTCTGCAGGCAGACCCCAAACCCTGAATACCCTCACACAGAAAGCTGGATGGGTGAGTCTTGATTTCTGACATTTTACAGTTGGATCATTCTTATTTTTTAGAGAAACAAGGAAAGCTGTATGGATGGCAAACTTCCTCCTGGAACCCCTGCGTTCAGGTAATTTACTCTTCTGCTCTAATGGAGTATATGGATTTCTGCTCTCTGTTTTTTCAGGGTAGCAGCACAGCAGCGTAAAGCTGCACTAGCATTATCCTGCTTGTAGTTTTAAATGCAGGGATGCCCTGGTATTACAGGAGCAGCTTGGACAGAGTTGCCACACTCCCAAATGCCCCATTTTCTCAATGACAAGGGGTGGATCATTCAACCCTTCCAGCCCTTCAGAGCAGCTCAGCTTGCTTGACAAAGGTCTCCCTTTCTCTTAATGTTGTGGAAACCAGTCAATGGCCACCCCCAACCCCTGCCCAGCTTGGATGCGGTGGAGACCCACAGTTCCCCTCACCATTACCGAGTCGCACTGACGAACATCCCCAGCCCACTGTGTGGGATCTCTGTGTGTTACTGCTTTTCCTTGACTTTCTGGTCCATCACCCGCTGCCCCAAGAGCCTCCCAGGCTTCCCGCTGTGTGTTGCCCTCCCTCCTCCACCATCACCCAGCACTTCCACACCAGAGCTCAGCTAAAACCTCTCCCACAGATGCAAATTTGCCGGGAGTTTTAAGCACTGCTCTTTGGAGAGAGCAGGACACCAGAGGTGGAAGGCACCTTTCTCACCATGGAAGGTGGTATGCACGTGGACACACATAGAAAGCAACTCCTACAGCTTAAGGACTGCACCACAGCCAATGCCAAACCCCAGGAGACACGGGGAGCAGACCCCCTCATGGCAGACGTCGATCAGAACAAAGAACATTTTCACTGGTGTTTTGGTGTCTGAACCTTGGCAAACACTTTGCATTTTCATGTTACTGTTGTATTCTGGGCTTTTATCCCTTTTTTCTATTTTTTTTTTTTTAAATCACAAAGTCTCATTATATTTGTCAGCTTTCTCAAAGCTCCAGCTCCCTGGCGTGATGCAGAAGTGCGTGCGTCACGGCATCACTAGAAACGGACTTGTTCTTTATGCTGAAAAAAGAAAAGCAATGAGGAGCTGGGTCTATTCATGGGCTGGAGAGGAGTGTTTTGGCTCAGGGGGCAGGGTGCCAACTCTGCACACCCACTTGCAATGTTACACTTAACCTCCAACAAGCTGCTTTCAAAGAGGACTCCCCAAAGTCCTCTGCAGAGGTGGCAGCTCCAAGTGGGGTTAGTTGTTAGGTGCCCTGGTACATCCCTCTTCCCTTGCACCATCTGCCTGCCCAGCCCTGGCTCGCAGGAGGGTCCCAGCACCTCTTTGATGCTCTTGCGCTGGCCTGGATGCCACCTCCTCCCAAAGGATGCTGCCAGTGACGCTGGCCTGGATATCACCTCCTCCCAAAGGATGCTGCCAGTGAGTTGGGTTTCTGCAAAGCATGTCCATCCCCCTGTTTCCCATTTGAATTGCAGTGTATTGGGAAGGGGCCCTTGCTGCTTCCCCATTCCCATCACGGGGCCAGAAAACTGTGACCAGTTGTGCTGGTGCACCAAAAAAAAAAAAAAGGAGGTGGGGGAGAGGAGAGGCACCAGCGCTCCCTGCTCAATGTGATGAAAAAGCAGCAGCACTTTTGCACAGGTATTTTCTGCAAAGCATCCATCAAAACCACCCCCTGCCTCTAAAAGCAATATTTTGTAGAAGTGAAGCCGGATGAGGGATGTGTACCTAGAGCCCACTTGGCACCACACCATGATGCTCCTTTCCCCCAGCCAAATGACCAATGTGACCACGCTTTAAAGCTAGTACTCCGGTTATGAGATAGACCTCCCCAACACTGCGTTCCCAACACCAGTTATTACAGCATCAATCACAGCCATCTCCTGATGCAGCGGAGAGAGGACAGCACTTGCTCTTCAGCCCCCTCATACCTTCAGCCCATAGAGAGCTCCCAAGGAGGTTCTCCATCTTCTGGAGACACTACCCCATGGACAGCAGTGCCTTACCCTCCCCTCCACCAACACACACCGGACCAGCACGCTTGAGCATCTCAAGTGTTTCCAGCAGGTTTGAGCCCTGGAGCCAGCACCAGCCCTGAGGAAGACTTTGGTGCCCAGGGAATGAGTGTGAGGAAGGAGCAATTCAGAAAACCCATCACATCCAGGGGGGAAAACATGGCAGATATTTAAAAGCATGGTGGGAAAAGAGAGAGGTAAGGGTGAAGAAATCATGTGAAGGTAATACTAACAGCAGTGCTAGCCAGCTTCTCATCTGGCATATAACCAACCTCAAAATGTATTTGCTGAAGACCAGCAAACATTGTGCCTCTGTAGAGAGCCAGAGGATGGGTCTAAGCCTGGGTCTGCCAGCATCAAGGCCAGCCCAGGCTGAAAAGACCTCCTCTCATTGCTTAGTTTCTAATAGAAGAAGGTCCGATGAGAGATGCTGGTCTGTGGATAAGGAATCCTAGGACAAGGACAGGGGTTCAGCACAGCCAGTCCCACATGGTCTGGACGAATGCACGAGCCAGTGTAACGTATCCCCAAAACTGCTATGAGCTTCCTGGATGTTGTTGAGGTCTGGCCCTTGATTTTGTTAATGAGGCTCAAAATTGCTTGTTACAGGAAGAACAGAGTCACACCGGACACCTAACAAACATACTTTGGCTTCCCTAACAGCACCCCAACTCCTCCCAGGAGGAACTGCTTTCTGTCCAAGGGATGGAGGGGGGATTTACCTTGCCTCCCTTCCACTTGGTCCAGGTCCTATTTTTCTAAGCTTGTAACTGTCTCCTGGTAACATTTTCCTTCCCCAGGACACCCCTGCACCCTACAGAAGCAGCACCTGGATGGCATCACGTGCCATCTGGATGTGGCAAGACAGGACTCTCCTTGCAGATGACCCAGGGCGAGATGATACATCCTCATCTCCAGGGTACTTTGGTCTCCTTTGGCAAAACAACCAGGATTTCCACTGGCAAGTTTTTAATGACATGTGCCAGAGAGATTTTCCTACTCAAATCAAACAAGGCCATGGAGAAGGTATTATTTGTCCCTGCAGGCTGAAGAAACTCAGGTGGATGAGCCCACTGAGGAACAAAGCAGTGGTTGCACATCCCCTTCTAGACCTCAGCTTTCATTTTCATTTTGGAAACCACCTCCAGTCCTCACAAGCCTGGAAAGCCACCCTCGTTGCCCATAGAGGTGAGAAGGAAGGAGAGGCAGGGGCTGACATGATATTCCTTGTTTTGTAAGGGGCCAACTACATTTTGAGACCTCCTGCACCGGGAATGCAGCTTTTGCTTCTCCAAGACTCATTTCAGGCATTAAAGCACTTTCCGTTGATTAAATAAATCTGATTCCTGCACACGCTAAAGTCACAACACGGTTTCACAGTATAAGAATGTGGAGGAGTGGGGCAGTCTATTCCTGACCATTGCATGCTTTCCAAGCGAGTACAAAACACTGAATCCGTCTCTCAGATATGAAAACATCTAGATGAAACATTTCTGTACGAAAAACCCAACTGAAATATCATGATGAATTAGTTTTATTCCCTGCATCCAGTTGATGCTCTTTCATTTTCTGCCATAAGAGAGCATTTCACCTCTGGGGTTGTGGCATATTTAATCTCACTTCAAATGAGCCATTTAAAAGCCTCCCCCCACCACCTCATTTTGCTGAAAAACTCAAAGACAATATAAAACTAGGAAAATAAATTTTCAGCCAGTGAACTGGAAAATAATCATCATCATCAAAACCAGATATCTCTGTTCTCACGTAGCTCTAGTCGCCGGCAACTTGGATCAATAGCAGTGCCATCAGCTGAGCTGCTGGTCCACCACCCGTTGCTCACCCTTGCATCTCCCGGGACACAACATCCCTTGCTCTGGGGCCCAAATCCTGTGCAATATTCCTCCACGTCGCAAATGAGTTGCCATTTTTTTCAGCTGACAGCTTCAAGGAGCGACCTTGGAGACAAGAGTCCGGCCACCACTCGTTAATTTAACGCAGGAAGGAGTCAGGCAGAGAGCTGAGCAACAGATTAAGGATGGACGATGGGTTTTGCTGCTGGTTTGGTAAGAGCAAGATGGTATTTCACTCCCTGGGCTGTGGGTCACCCTTCACATGGGAGGGTTGAGGGGCTCCACTTCTCCACAGCCTCTGGCTGCCTCCTGCCCACCCAGATTCACCCACACCATCATTTCCCACCCAGACCAGATTCACGCACCAGTAATAAAAACGCCAGACAGCATAGGTCAGTCTGCAGCCCCCGGCCAGGTTTGTTGCTTACCTCCAGACTCTCCCAGAGCTGCACTTGACACACGATACAACCACTACCTCAGGTTCATATAGACATTCCCCACTCAGGCCAACGAGAGTTGAGCAAAACCAGCTCAGTAAGTGCTTTTGGTATGCGATGGATAAAATTTTCTCCGTTCAGCCTCACGGAGAGCTGCCTGCAGCCCATCGGTCTCAAAGGAAACCCTGCCCAGAGGAGGGAGTCTGGGGCTGCTGACGGGCTTTGCAGGTGGCCAGCATGGGACAGGATCCTTTTTTATAGGGTTGCATGCAACTGCGACATTCACTATTAAGAAAAAAAAAAAAAAGCCTCGTAACCCCAAGCCCACTCACGTCATGCTATCTCTGTGCAGAAAGCTTCCTCGTTCCTTATCTCAGCCCCTGGAGATTTGTGGGATATCACAAATAACTGCTGGACAAGATAAGGCTTCTTCCAACACACTGGTTGCTCCTAGCATCTATAACGCCCCATTGTGACGGGCCTGAATGGACCAGTGCCTGGGGATGCTACACCTCATTCATTTTCAGTCCAGCCCTGCTCTTTTCCAGATGTTTTGAGTAAACGTTGTTGTTTCCCCCCCCCATACTGTTCTCGCACCTTAGATGCCCATCTCCAAACCCTACCAACACCCTCACCTCCCACCAGGAAGAGCGGAGACGAAAGATGCTCAATTTTGGCCAAGCAAAGCTTAATCCATTCCCAGTCCCTTCCAGCTCCTAGCATCGAGGGAACATCTTAATTTCAATTAGCCACTCGTGCAGTAAAAGCCCCCTGAGAAGGAGGCGAGCTGTCAGGATCCGACCCTCCAGGGCTTACCATCATGGTAATGCAAAGCCAGGCACGCCGGCAACAAGATGTTTATAGCCCAATGATTCATAATACTGCAGAGTTTGCAGGAAATGTAACACCATTCATGATTAAGAAATGCTCTTGTTTTCTGCTAAATATATAAAATAATCACTCATCCCCTGAGCAGCAGATGCAAATTATACATAGTATTAGCCTCATATGCCAACCGCTATAATGCCAGTGCAGCATGAAGCTGTTTCCCAAGGCTCTAGAAGTCCCTTAATCTGCCTTTTGACGTCAAATGACAAATTTCTTGCCTGGGATCATTAACGGGATGACTAATGAAAGCTGATAAGTGAATTTATAAATGAAATTAAAGATATTAATATTAAAGGCCAGGCTACAAGAAAGAGAAATGTGGATTTAGCAAACCACAACAAAAAGCACGGTAATCTGCATGAGATTTACAGCTCCTTTCCTGCCGGGCAAATTAGAGATGTGGTATTTTCTGCCTGAAGGATGTGGAAACTGCCAGGCTTGATGGACACCTCTCCTGAAGCATGAGCACCCCCATTACCTTCAGACACTGCCTGCGATTTAAAAAAAGCTCCTGCTCAAATTTGCCAGCAAACACCATGCCAGGGCTGAAAACAGGCTGATAGTCTTGTAAAGATAACAGTGTCACCAAACCCTCATGTAAAGACAATACCTTTAGATGGTGGTCAGCTTGCTGTCAATTATTTTTATTTTTTTTAATTAAAAAAAGCCCACCTCAAACTAGATTCTTATCTTACTCATCCCAGTAAGCAACTCTTTTAAAAGTTGAGGGCTTATTTTGGATTTAGTCACATATAAACAAGATCAGACCTTTCCAGCTTGGTGTTTGAGCCCACATCCAGGCAGCTTCATCACAAACCCACAGCTCGCTTCTGCCTCCAGCTGCTCCTCACTGAGCTTTGGGGGCTCACAGGAGAGTCTATTTAAGCCTCAGCTCCCACCAGCTGATGATGATCAGCCCTGAATGGACCAGACAAACATCCTCCACTGCCCCAAGGAGCAGACAAAGGAGATGCTACCCAATGCTGCAGGGCTGCGTAAGAACAGGCACCTCCTCTGCTATCAAAAAAAAAAAAAAAAAAGAGGAGAAAGCTTCCTTTTACCTGTAGATGCCCCATTTTCAAGCAGATGTATCATGGAAACAGCTTGGTTGGGCAAGTGCTCATGAGTGGTGCCTCCTCATGCACCCACAGCGTCCAAAAAACCCAAGATTCCTTTGGATATACCAGGACCTTGAGCCAGCGGCGTGACTGAGGGAAGAGCCAGCTGCCACCAGGAGAATGAGAAAGCCCAGAGACACAACACGAAGCACCGCTGGGGAGGGCACATTTGCTATGGGGACGTTTCCCAATCCCACCCTCCACTGGAGGAGCCCAACTTGGGGAGTGGCCGCAGCATGGTGGGTACCCGAGGGACTGTGTTTCTGAATGTCTTTTACAGATCCCCTGAGCCTGGAGAAGATGAGAGCAGGTTTTTGGAGCAGCTCCTAACCCAACCCTGGCGTTGGGTGCCTGGGCACCCAACCTGGCAGGCTGTCCAACTCCATCAGAGTCCTGCTCAAGGTCCCGTCAAGAAGTCCCAGAAGATACCCATGGCCCAGCTTTCTCCCCGTTAGGGAAACAGCTCCTCCTTGTAACATATGAGGAACGAGGTGGAGGAGCGATGCACGGTAACAGCTCCACAGCATTACTTGAGCTCTCAGGAAAAACCAACAACGGCCGGCGGCTCTGTCTAAGCCGATGGTCACCCACACCTTGGGGTGTCACCTCCAGACAGGGCAGCTGCTGCGAGCGGCCAGGAGCACAGGGATGCAGGGCAAGAGATGGAGACATCCAAGTCCTTCTCCGAGCTACCGAAATCCTCATCCGAACATCTCCCCACAGACATGTCCTCACTTCGAAGGGTGCCAGCCCACAGGTACCAACCTGCCCCTTATTGCCTCTCCCCATAACCTGCATCTTCACTGCTTCCAGCATCTCCTTTCCTCCTGACACCACTGGGCTTATTCACTCAAACCAAAGCAATAATCTTCATTAAAGAGCTACAAACCATACACGTGCAACTTTCCTGCAGGCGTATTGTACAGCCTTTAAAGGGAGGGAGAGAAGACAAGAGTGGTCAAGGACACTCACCAAGGGGGATCCACCACAGCACGTGCCAACCAGCCCAACCCAGCTGGGGCTGGGAAATGTAAAGGACCAGCAGGCAGGAAAACGGGTGAGGAAAGGTCCCGGGAGACTGCGAAACTGAGCAGAGGAGGAGCAGGAAGGGTTAAGCAAAGGTGGTGGGGAGGCACAGAGCAGACATGAGTTTGCTTTCGCTGTGTCAAGCCCCGCCAAGCTCAGCTCTCCAGCACGGGAGCCTGGTCCCTGCAACAACCAGGATCTGCTGCTCTGGCTGAAAAGTTATTTGTTGTTTTTTTTTTCATTTTAGAGGGAGAATTTAGCCACTCCCAAAAGACCTGAGTTTCTCTCTAAGAAGGATTAGGAGTAAGAGAAGACCACGCAAGGATTAAGTCGGGGGTTGTCCCATGAGATCCTGTGCAGAGCTGCTCGCAGGCACGGCACGGCTTGGGAAACCACGACCCCTCTGCCGACTGACCCACTCCGTCTCCCCAGATTGAACCCAAAAAGGGAGAAAATTGTCATTTTCTCCACTGGGTCTTCGCCCCACTCTTGCTGCCCACCTGCAGGTCCCTGCCCTGGGGCCACCGCAGCCACGTAGAATCACAGAATCATTAAGGTTGGAAAAGACCTTTAAGATCATCAAGGTTGGAAAAGAACTTTAAGATCAAGTCCAACCATCAACCCAACACCACCATGCCCACTAAACCAACATGTTGCCCTTCTCCTTCCTAAACCACCGCCTCGGCTGAAAAACCTCCCGAGTGTTGTAGCTGACTCCTGGTTTTGAGCACCAAGTTTGCCGTAAGCTGCAATTTGAAGCTGTACTTTATATACTACCCCGTAATCGAAAAGCCGTGTGCTGTCGCCTGATTCCAGGAGCTGGGGGTTTATGTAGAAACACCCAAATACCGTGAGATGCCCAAGGTGCCATCACACCTCTCTCAATTGCAAAACCAACTCTGGCCTTGGAGGTTACGGGTATCAAAGATGATCTAGACGTAGGAGAAGACCTTCTGCAAAGTCTCCCCTTGCGTTTCTGGCACGTTTATGTAACGCTCCCCAAAACGAGCGTTCCCAGGTTAAGGGGAGGGGAAAGGCTCTTCTCTGCTGACCTGCTGCAGCACGTCTCCCTTTTTGAACACCTCTAGAGACAAGGACCTTCCAGTTTTGACACGAGGCGGCCCCAGCGCACGGTTCGGGTTTAAACCACCGTGTAAACAGGCTGGAGGGGATGCCCATGCCCTCGCTACCCAGCGTCGTGCCCCGCAGGGCCCCTGGAAGAGCCGTCCTCCCCTCTCCTTCCACCTCCAGCGGTTGCGACCATCCTCTGTCTGGTCGGTGGAGAGGGATGAGCCGGTTTTGGATGTCACATGTGCTCCCCGTGGCACTTGGAGGGGGCGGTTCTCTTACAGGTTTGGGAAGACGGGGCTCCCGCGCTTGCCCCAGCAGCGCTCCATCCTCCCCTTTCAGCTCACGGGTTGTTCCCCAAATTACAAGCAGGGTTTAAAACAAACAACAACAAAAAAAGGAAGCTCAGACTTACTCTAGGACAGTCCTTCCAGGAGGTTCACGGAGGAGGACTCGGCGCGAGACCGGCGACGCGGCGAGGACCGAGGCCGGAGGCGGTTATGGCAGCATCCTGGCGCCTACGGGTCTTGCCCCCCGGTTTCGCACCCCACACTCTGTCCAGGTCACACCGAGCGATGCTGGACAGTGTCCCCACCGTGTCCCCCCCGCCTCGTCCCCCCCCGGCCACGGCAGCTCCCAGGTTTTGTGGCAAAGACCACCCAATCCCCCCCTCCCAGCTTCGCAGCTGCGTTCGCTTTCTCGCTCGGGCACCAACTCACCGGTTCTTAAATAACACATTTCCACGGGGCCGGATCCGCACACAGCAAGGTAAATCCAGATCAGCTTTCATTAGACTTTGCTGATAATTCCCAATATGAGCAAAATGTGACCACTATTTGTTTACCTTTTTCTTAAAAACGATGGAAATTGTGACAACACCCCAAACCCCGTGTGAGAGACCGATGGGTCCAGCTCCCATTTGGCATCATTAAATGCACACAGATGTGTATAGGACCTTTACACAACCCATATACAAATGAATCTCAGAGCCCGTTTTGTTCGTGTTCGGGATTATCCGTCTCCCTGTTACTGAAAAGTTATTTAAAGCAGCCCAGGAACACAGGTTGGTGCTGGAGAGATGCACAGGCTGTACAGAAATCACTGCATGTGCCTCCACACCCACAGCAGCACCACCAGCACGTGACTCGTCTTGGATTTCCTCAGCCCGCGATGCTAAAATCAAAAAAGATTATTTTCTTTGTACCAGGTGGCTTTTCAAGACTCGGGAGCGTCAAAGGAATTAAGTCATTAAATTGTGGATGCATTTGATGGATTATGAGCTATGCAAGCTGGGTGGTTACTGACTAATAAGGCTGGGGGGTGAAGGGGGGGGAATGTTTCTTCTCGTAAGAGCGTGTTTCTAACAAGACAGGTCAAAATATGATGCGGATGATAAATTGCTTCGTACAAGTTGCCATTAACCCAGCAGCTTTCTGTATGATTAGATTACCAAGGTATCCTCAGAGTACATTGACCAAACAGTTTTGCTCTGTATTAGCACTAATTTGCAGAAGATCTGGGGGGGTTATTACGCCGGCTGCGGTGAATCCGCCGCTCCTAACAAAGGGGCAGCTGCCCGCAGGTGTCTGTGGCGCGAGGTGCGTTTCGGAGGGTAGTGGGTTTATCCGTGTCGGGGTTTCGGGGTGGGGTGGGATTCATTTTTTTCCACGCCATAACCCAAATCTCATTGTCTTACGTAGGGGTTGAATTAAAAAGAAAGAAAAACAAAAAAAAAAAAAAAGAAGGGGGGGAAAAAAAAAATCACATTGGAAAATGATCAGCCCCAACAGGCATGCATGTCTCCCTTCATGCAAGCGAGAAGCACAGCCTCCCTCCTCGGGATGCGTACGGGGACGTGTGTCAGGCACGGACGGAGCTCAGCGCTGGCCCGGGGCGAGGATGGAGCGAGAACAAAGGGCCACAGCATACACTACATCCAGGGATGGGGGGGAGCGGGGGGCAACCCGCTGGTGCTCATACAGGGAAAGGGGGGGACAGGATGGCCAAACAGTCATCGAGATAGACGGAAAAGGAAATATGGAGAAGGAAATAATAAATAAATGGATTTTTTTTTTTAAAAAAAAAAAGCCAACCAAACTCAGGGTAAAGCTAGAGGGGAGGTGGAAAGGCACGGCCTTGCAAAATGATGCGTCTCTTCGAGGGATGCCGGGGTAAGGCAGGGCGGGCTGCGGGAGCCACTTGCTTTTGTTTCCTTTGCTAGCGGCTCCTCTTGGAATTTTAGCGGTGGGGACACCACTGACCTGCTGAATTTGTCTTCCTCTCCTTAAAGACAAATAACCAGTCCTGTGTCTCCCCAGCTGCTGTGGAAACGCATTTAAGACAAGATTCTTCCCCCCCCACCGCCCCCCCAGCCCCAGCCCCGGCTCCTGCTGTCAGGAGCCCTGCCTTCCCTCAGTTTCTGCTGGCATCCAAGCCAAAAATTGGGAGGTTTTACAGGACCATTTTGCAGACCTGGGAAAGGAGGTCTGGCGCAGGAACAAGGAGGGGGAAACCCACTCTTATTATCGCTTTGCAGCTGCAGCAAAATTGCTCGCTGACCGCAGTTTGGTTGTCCATCCCTCCCTGCTTCCAAGATTTTAAGGTTTCCCAGCGACTTTCTCCCAAGCCCATAGTTTGCTCTTTTGACCAAATGGGGTTATTCAGAAGATGGGGGGGGGCCTGGAGGCTTGGAGCAGGAAAATGTAGTTCCAACATTAGCAGCTGGGACGGTTTTACGAGCCCTGCCTTGCAGGGGGCTCCTGAAGATATTTATAGCGTGCCAGTCGCCGCGGGACCGAGGCACGGCAACTTCTCGCCTAGCAGATGGTGGGCAGGGCACTCGCTTATATGTATATATGTTTAAATATACAGCTAATAGATTAGAAGGATTTATTTTTTTTTTTCCAGGTTCTTTTACCTCTTGTTAATCAGAGTTAAAAAAATTACTCCCCCCATCCATCCAGAGGTCATCCCTCTCGTTTGGGTACCAGTCTGGTAAGGAAGGTGTAATGTTGTAACTAGAATGGAATAAGCGGCAGACCCTTCATCAGATATCTATCGTCTTTTGATTAATAATGAGGGCTTGGATTTATACGCCTTTCTTTTGGCTATTCTGCGGTAAAACAGAATTCTGCATCGGCACAACGGTAATACGGACTGTGCGTCTAGGGAGTATGTACACACAGACTAATGCTGAGGGTAGATATGGGATAGGAAGGAAAAAAAAAAATATATATGTATTAAGAAGCCCCCATATCTGCGCTACGGGGAAAAAAAATCCACTCACTCAAACCTGACGATGGGGGAAAGCAAGGAAAAAATCTAAACAGCAGGATACGACAATAAATGGGAAAACAGCAATAGAAAAAGCACACTAGGTTAATATAGGAAAACTAGTTTCTTTATTGAGAGATCGTATATTAGTATTAGTGGAATCGTGTGTAACAATGTCATCATGCACACAATACAAAAAGGCAAGGCCCACCATGCTATGGAAGGGCAACAGAACAAAAGCAGCGTACACTGAGCAGATGTATAGGCTACAGCACATTACATTTCAGCAGGGTATGTCTCTACAGAGAGATTTACATCAGAAACTAGGTAATGTAAAAAAATACAGACCATGCTTTAGTTTTAGTACAAGAAAAAGGTGAAGATACACAACCAAAGGATATTCGATACAGAAAATTACCCACAAAATAAGAACAGGAAGTAATTTAGCACAGCAGAAAAAAATGTTATCCCTGTTTAATGGAAAACCATTTTGCCAGTCGTCTCTTTTCACAACCAGATTTTTTTTTTGGGGGGGGAGCGCGTTGGCCGTGTCGGAGGCGCACGAATGGGACGGGACACTTGTGGCTGATGGGGCCGGCGGGATGGGGCGCGGGGCCGGCCGGGCGAGCGGCTGGGTGGGCACCCATGGGAGACGGCTGCGGTGTCATCGCCGCCGGGGACAGGGACGCTGCACCCCTTCGCGGGCGACTCTGGCCAGCTAACAGCTTTTGGGGGGTATTTTAGCCCCCGTTTAATCACAGATCTTACTCTCCCCAACTCTTTTCCAATTTGATGTTTCGGAATTAAGGCCAATTGCGTTTCCGTGCCAGATTTCCCCTCCCCAGTTTAATTTGGGGGGGGTCTGGGCGCAGTTTGGGGGTGTTTGGTCCCCCCAGAGCCCCCCCAGGAGACTCTGCGCCCAACGACCGCAGCAAAATGAATCCACTTAACAGGAATTTACAGTGCAATGTACTCAGCTAAACAGGATGAAGGTACAAAAATGGCTGTTATCGTCTACAGCTACGCTGAAATGGGCTGGTGGCTACGCTACACGGCGAGACGGGGAGGGGGGGGGAAGTGTGGGGGGGTTAAAATTAAAAAAGAAAATAAAATTTTAAAAATAAAAAAAAAAAAAAGAAGGAAAATGGATCTACCCAAGCACAGACTGGAGGTGCAGGCGGGAGCTGGGCAAGCGGCGGGCGCCGGGGCGGCCCCGGGGGTGGAGGGGTGGGGGGGGGGCACCCCCACAACGGGCACTGCTGAGGGGGGCGCGGAGCCCTGCGCGCCCGCGGAGCGACCGGGCTCGCCCCAACCGCCGAGCTGACGGCTTGAGGGGGTGGGGGGGGGTGGGGGGGAGGAGCGGCACCCCTCCTCCTGCCCGGGGAGCCCGGGCCGAGCCCGCCGGGCGGGCGGGACGGTGCGCAGCCATACGCGCCCGGCCGCGGCTGCAGCCCCTGCCCGCCCACACCCCCCCCCCCGCCCAACCCCGCGCGCGGAGCGGCCCCGGGACGCGAACCCGCGGTCCCCGCGGACGGCGCGGTACCTCTGTTGCGCACGGAGCCGAAGACGGGCAGCACCAGGTAGCCGACGTGCACCAGGACCATGCTGCGGCCTTTGTGGCGCGGCGCGGCCCGGCCCGGTCCCGCCGGCCCCTCCGACGCGGCGGCGAGTGGCGGCCGCCCGCTCCGCCGGCACACAAAGGCGCCCGCCGCCAATGGCAGCGCGCCGACCGCCGGCCGCCACGCCCTCCCGCCGCCACGCCACGCCCCCCCGGCCGACGCAGCGGCCAACGGGAGACGACGGGAGGGCGGAGGGCGGGGCGGGCGCGAACCCGCGGCGGGCGCGCGGCCGCGCCCGCGGGCACGCGCACGCCTGCCCGCGGCCCGCACCGCCGCAGGCGCGCGGCCGCGCACGCGGGCGCGTGCGTGTGCACCCGTGTGCCCGCACACGCGCAGACGGGCCTGGAGAGGTGTGTGCACGCGCGTGCAGGGGCCCGGGCGCTCGCCTGCGTGCGTATGCACGCCCGTGCACAAGCGGACACACGCACGTGCACGCGTGCAGATGTATATATGTGCGCAGGTACATATGCAGGCGCAGGTGTACGCGGGCAGCGGCGCAGGCGCGCAAACGCATGCACAGGCGTACCCGGGCGCACGCAGGCACAGACGCGTGCACGCGCCGTTGCGGCGGCGCGGTCCCATGCACACGTGCAGCTGCAGAGGCGCGGAGGCACGCACGCACGCGTGCCTCCGTGCGAACGGGCGTGCAGCCACGCGTGTCGACGCACAAAACGTGGGCGCGCACCCCTCGAGGCCGGCGGCCGGCACGCGTGGCACCGCGGGCTGCAGCCCTGCTCTCCTCTCCGTACATCCCTCTGCGCCGCAGCACATGCACGTATGGGAAACACGCGGCGTGTCGGGCCCGAAGCAGAGGATCTCACCGGCTGCAGGAGCACGGAGGGGATCGTCCCCGTCCCCGTTCCCGTCCCCGTTCCCGTCCCCATTCCCATCCCTGTCCCCGTCCCCGCAGGCGACACAGTGGCCTATTGTGCTGACGCCGCAGTTACGGACAGAACTCGCTCGTTGGGGCAGCGCTGACCTAAAATGGCTCCGGCCGAGCCCAGAGGGATGCGGAGAGCGTGCGGAAACCCCACAGGGCACCGACTGCCCTCTCCATGGGGCAAAGACCCCCCCCATGGCTTAAAGGAGGGCAACCCCCCAAAAAACCCACCAGACGCTCATCCCTGGTTATTTAAAACCGTTTTAAAGCAGCGGGGTAAGACCCCCGTAGCGAAGGACGAGTTTCTGTCGGGGCGCAGGGTCCCGGGAAGCATTTTACTGTGCTGGAAACCGATTTTTGGGCGCCCTTTGCACCCTGGCCAGGCCGGGGGTTGTTGTTGTCACCGGGTGGGGACCCCCCTTAATCCCCGCTCCGCGTTATCCACCCCCTGCGTCTGGCAGGTTTAAGCACTCGGCAGCCACCTCACGTGGATGTGCGATGGATTTGTTCGCCGGGATTATTGCGTTGGGTTGGTCGTTGGGTTTATTTTATGGGTTTTCTTTTATTTTTTTTCCCGATGGGAATTAAAACCGGGACTTGGCAAGCTGGCTCTGTTTAACCCTTTCCCTCCCAGCCCCGGCGGGCCCCCGCGCACCCTCCCTGCCTTCTTCAGAGCTGCGACGTCCGCCCAAAAGGGCTCTTTTTGGGAAGGCTTCCCACCGCTGCTGTGCAGAGCTCCCCTCAAATGGGAGCAGGAAAAGTCCCGGGTGCCCAGTGCCTCCCAGTGCCCACCCGATCACGTCCCAGTTTGGATTTTCCCTCCTGCCTCGCCCCGCCTTGGTGTCTCCCGGGAGGCTGCACCGACCCCAGGAGGGTTTTCCATGTGGGAAGGCTGGATCTTGTCCCCTGCTGTCACCACGCTGCTCTGAGCGATGCCCCCGGTCTGCAACGCTCTGTATTTGCAGGTACCACGCGTCGTCCACACCAGCACGAATATTTCCAAAGAAGGAGCAAACTTGGGGTGTTTTTCCATGCTTATGCCATAACAAAACACTTCCTGTTTGTGGAAAAATGGAAAAATTACCGCTTTCCACCCATTGCTGCCAGTGGCAAGAAATCACTTCCAGCAGCAAGGTGCGATCTGCTTAAGGAACGTGTGGACGTGGCACTGCGGGACATGGTTTAGTGGGCATGGTGGGGTTGGGGTGATGGTTGGACTTGATGATCTTACAGGTCTTTTCTGACCTTAGTGATTCCGTGATTCTGTGCTTGATCGCGCTGTGTTGAGCACACCCTACAAAGGGACACGTCTCCAAGCTCTGAAAAGCCTGGAGGGGGTAACGCAGCCAAACCCACGCGTGAATCAACCAAGGAGAGATTTCCACCTCCTCTCCTCTTGCCTGTCCCCACCACGACGGCTGCAGGACGGGCCCCGAGGGGCTCCCAGGACGCGCATGGACCCTGCAAAGCACCACGATGTCTCCTCCGTGGTACCCCAAGACTGCTGCCGGCCCCGGGCCGGGGGCTGCAGCCCCGCCGCTGGCTCCGGTTGCCTTGGGCAGCTGCTCCCGCGGCCCCTGGCCCCGCCACGGCAGTTGTCGCGAGTATTTCGCGGGGCTGAGCCCTCGCTGCTGTTCCTTTCCATCCGCGCACACTTCCCCCCCGCCCCGGGACACCGGATCCGTCGCTGGGGTTTGCATGTCACGCAGATGCCGCAGGCACAGGTTGAGGTTAAAATTAGCCCTTGGCTTCCTCCCGCCCACAGGGCCGGTGCCTGTTGGTGTCCCCCAATGCAGCTTTTGGGGTCCCAGCACCCCCAGTTTGGGGCGTTTCCCCACTTTTGCCCCTCTTTAAAAATTAACGCCATGAAATTCTTCTTCAATGCGATGTTCTGCAGCCTCATGGATGTCACACGTGCCACCGGCGTACCTATGGGGTAGATGTTTTGAAGATACTGCTGGTTCGGGGCTCCGGGGATGTCTCACCCCTCACTCCCACAGGGAAGGTTTCTCCCCTTAGCCAGGCACGCACGGAGGATATTCAAGAAGTATAAACGTGACACAGAGCAGTTGAGAAGTTCTGGGGCACATATGGCACAACAGCCACCATCCTCGGGCAGGTCTGGGGGTGACCGTAACACTCAGCTCATTTCCAGACCTGGCGCTCCCCCTCCGCCCACCTCAAAGCCCTTGGTAACTTCGATGCGATACGGGATTTTTCACCTTCTCTGCAAAACCAAGCTGGGTAAAATCCTTTGGGAAGCCGGGATGGGATCAACCGTTATAAAAATTGATGAGCCAGCACCCTTCAAACTTGGGGGTTTTTTGGCCGACCTCTGGCAGGTCAGCAGAAAAACCCCGGTGAAGGACTTTTTCCGGCATTTTCAAAGCCATGGTTTGCTCAAGACGGGCATCTCGCACCCCCAGAGGCCATTTTACGTCAGGATGGGGAGCAATGGGATTGATGGCATGAAAAGACCTGATGCCTCACTCCTGGTAGGGATGAAGTATACGGACAGCGTGATCTCTTTGCTAGACGATGGTCTGAGCCTTTGATTATTTTCTGATTTTCAGTGATAGGACGAGAGGAAATGGCCTTAAGTTGCACCAGGGGAGGTTCAGGCTGGATATCAGGAAAAATTTCTTCACTGAGAGAGTGGTGAAGCATTGGAACAGACTGCCCAGGGAGGTGGTAGAGTCACCATCACTGGAGGTGTTCAAGGAACGTGTGGACGTGGCACTGTGGGACATGGTTTAGTGGGCATGGTGGGGTTGGGGTGATGGTTGGACTTGACGACCTTACAGGTCTTTTCCAACCTTAATGATTCTGTGATACATTTCAGGTAATGATTTCCTTGGGAGCACGTCTTGATGTCAACGATGGTACAACCATGGCGTGCCAATGGCTGGATCTTTGATGGTGCTTCTAGGGCAAGGGTGGTGGGAAGGAGGGTGGGTCTTACCCACCCCATTGATGAGAACAGGTCTGGGGTTTTGAGGGTCTCGAGACTTAGATGGGGCAGACAAAAAGCCTCTTGGGCTTGGGAGACCAGCACTGAAGAGGACAACGTACAGGGAAAAGTGACGGTGGAAAAATTAAAGGCAAAAAGAAGAATGGATAGAGAAAGGGTCAAAAGGGAGGAGAAATCTCTCCAGCAAACACCATAGCATCATACTGTGCCTGGGAGCGACAGGAACCCAAACCCAGGTGAGGAGCCAGAAAGTGGGGGGCTCCTGGTTCATGGAAGGCCTTTATTTGAGATTTATTTACACTGAAGTTTATTCTACGCTTATTTGCCTCCTTTATTTTCTGCCTCCCTGTAATTTTCTCTCTTCTGCCTTTTACTCCCTTTCTTTTTTTTCTTTTCTCCAAAAAAAGAGACGAGGTAGAGAAAATCATTATGCATTCGCTTAAAATTAAAATGAAATATTTCAGCATTTCAATTTTCCAGTTTTATGGGGAGAAAAAAAGAAAACTGATGAAAACCTCACATCCAAAGCGCAACCATTTGGGGAATGAGAAAGAAAACACCGTGCCCCTATTTTGCCAGAGCAGATTTCAAATACGCAGCCCAGGACTTACTCCAGAGCAAAGCAGGAGGTGGTTTTTCCTCGTCCCCTGAGAACGGCGATTTTCAGGAGCTCACAGCTGCTCGGAGGGACCCAGTGCCCACCCAGTGCCCTCCCGAGCTCGTTTAAGAGGGATCGCAATTTATTGTGGCAAAGGGGGACAAGGGGTTGTGATGGCCCCATTTATCTCTCATCATTTTGCTAAAATTGAATCATTTTGCATCGAGGAATTTCATTCTCCCTTTGCGTGGGTATGGCAGCCTACAAAATAAAGTCATTTTTCTGACACGTGATGGTTGTTGCAAAATGGAAGCTGGCAACTTTTCACTGCAGAGAGTTCGGAGCGGGATATTGGGGCTGATTAAATGCTTCCTTCTAATTTTACTTTTAACGGGACATCCTCGACGTTGACCCTGTGCCTCCCTATGGAGTGGGCAGGGATTGAGCTTTAGGATATTTCGCATCACCCTATTTCAAGAAGAATGGCCCCAAATTCATCCTTTCTTCTCCGTCCTGCCCATATTTTTGGAGAGTGGAGGTTTTGGTGTGTTTTCCTTGGTGGTCCCCCCGACGCTCTCCCCATCCCAGCACCCCACCAGTGGCTTTGGGATGCAACCGCAGCCGGTACGAGAGTCGGGGCGAAAGGAAAGCCCTCTCCTGGCAACACGCTCGGCAGCAGCCTTGCTGCAAAACCCTGCGGTTTCTGCCGCCAACCGAGGACGTTGCAATATTTTTATCTGTGAAATCTGGTCCTGGCTCTCAAGGTGGCTTTGCACTAACCAGAAATAAGGCAAGGGCAATGACCCCTGTCTGCATTCCCAGATCCCGGGCTGGAAACCCTGAGAAATGACCCTCCATCAGACACATCGATGATTAATTACCTTGAAATCACAGCTGGGTAATTCAATTTCAGCATTACGTCCAGATTATTCGATTTCTTTTGCTCTTCTTGGGGCCCGTTTCCCTGCCATGGGATGGATGCTGACTGCCCAGGCAGGGTCCAGCCAAGGCGACTGAGTCCAGTGTGGTTAGGAAAACAAAAAAAATTTGGTCTTTTCACATCCACAAACCTTTTTGCCTGTGTTTGGGGGCACTTTCCCCCATCCCGGGGGATGCAGCGGAGGGTGCGATGGCAGCCCGGAGCCCGTATCCTCCGGCTTTGGTGCCATCTAGTGCCTTCCCACCGGCTGCTTCCAGCCCAGACTTTCTGAGCTAAAATGTCGGTGGCCAAATTGCATTAAAAACCTTGACTATTTCTTGCCAAAATACCTCCTTTGCAGACTGGGTGCTGCTGAGAGCCCTCGCCTCCATCCACATGTGTCCCCCCAGCCTTTCCATGGGGCTGGGAGCCAGTCGGGCTGAGCCTGTAGTACCAGAAATTGAGGGGATTCCTCCCTGGTGCATGGGGAAGGGAGGAAAGTAGGTGTAAAGCTAATTTTGAAGCATTTTTGAGAACTTTTCTGAGCATTTTCGAGTTTTGCTATACCCTCGCGCAAGCTGGGAGCACCCATCCAGGGCAAGACCGTACATCGGCCATTGAAGGATGGGGCAGCTCAGCATCACTCCTCTGAAAACTTGGCCGTAGCACAGGGTGCTGCTGGTTACCGGGGTATAAAGCATTATAATAACACTTTTTTGGCGGGCAGGGAGCTCAGAGCCTCCTGGAAAGTGTGCTCCCTGCCTAGAGCCATGCTCAGGTGGGACTGCTTGAAAAATTACCCTAATTCTTCCTCTTAACAAGCAGCTGGAGGAAGGAGAGATTGTGCAAGGAGCCCATGGTTCCACAGCTCCAAGAGGGATGGGGTTTTTAATGGCCTGAGACTGTGTTTTAGCAGCATTCCAGCCACAGAAGAGGTCCTCACGTGTTCTTAGGAGGTGTGGAGGATGGTCAGGTGTGCACCAGGGGCTCATCCTCCTTTTGCAATGGAGATGAACTGAACAGCATTTTCAACTCCCCAAGCCTTGTCCGAGACATGCTGTGAGTTGCCTTTTGAAGTTATCCGTCTTTTCATTAGGATTCACCATGTTTTGTCTCTTCCTCTGGGTGCCTTAAAACTCCAGCCTGCTCTTCCCCTTCCCACCGTTGTCTCCTAACGGCTTGAGTCTGCCCTAGGTTACCCCGAAGGTGACCTGCACCCATCTTCCCACCTCTGCAGGGGACAGTGGTCTTCAAACCTAGGGGGAACCCACCCTGACTGATGAAAGTGCGATGGAAAAAAACAAACCCAGCTGAATGAAGAACAATATTGAGACCAGTTTTGTATCATCTCCTGCAGCAGCGGAGGGGCAGCGTGCTGCTCTCCGGTCCCTTTATCACATCTTAGGCACCATGTGCCAGGGCCTAAGGTGGTGGCGTGGGCTTGGTTGCACAAGAGGAGTCCAAGGACTGTATTGGAGCTGTCTGATGCCCGTCATCAAGAATACATCTACAACACACCCAAGGCAAATGAGTGCATCAGCACAGGTAAACACACGGTCTTCAATTATTCAAGGGAAGGCATCTGCTTACTCGCTCCAGCCTAAGTAATGTATGATCATTTGAGCAGCTTCACACCTCCCCTGGAGCCAACAGACACTAAAAAGCCATGAGATTGTGTTAGGCATTAAGGGATGCGTTGAGTGTCTGGTTATTTAGTATGTCCTGGCGTTGTTGGAGCAAACCTCCACCCGGCCCCGACCACCTGGGGAAGGGCGTACCATATATACGCTGCTTCCCCCACACACTCCTGCCCCCCACGTCTGACTTTTCCCAGGCCAGACATGGTTTGTAGACACGTAGGGACTCCCAGTGATTGGCTTTTTCATCGTTTCAGGGACTTTTTTTAATGAGAGGTATTTGGGAGGCTGGTCGGGCAAAGCACAGAAATGGGGGTGTTTCTACAAGCTGGTGCTCCCACGTCTGGTTGTCCACCGGGATTTTGTCTGGATAATCTCCATCTCTTACCTGTCCAGAGCTGAAAATGGTTCTCTGAAGAGCGCTGGTCCTTCCACAGACCAAGGGTGAGCCCTGTCACTGCCTGTCCAGCCTAATGTTCGGCGTGGGATTGAAAATGTGACACTAACAGTCCAAGAAAAGACCCAGCACATGTAAAGAACCATCAGAAATGAAAATGATTTGACAAAATACCCAAACCTGCTTTTTTTCCTCCTTGGGATGCATCTCACAGAGAGGCAGGGCTCATCTCCCCCTTTGCTGAGAAAGGGAGAGACTGTCCCCACCAAGGATGTGTGTACAAGCTGAGGTTTTGGCCACATCTCTCCACAGTGCTGGAGATACCCCTTCTGCCCCGGGGTTGCGATCTCCTCCAGAAGCAAGAGGCAAAGCTGGAGAAGCAGTTAAGGAGTTGTCGTGGTTTAAGCCCAGCCGGACTAATCACCACACAGCTTCTCACTCACTCCCCTTCCTCAGCTGGACAGGGGAGAGAAAATATGAGGAAAAGGCTCGTAGGTCGAGATAAGGACATAGGGAGATCACTCACCAATTACCATCATGGGCAAAATAGACTTGACTTGGGGAAATTAGTTTAATTTATTACCAATCAAAATCAGAGTAGGATAATGAGAAGTAAAACCAAATCTTAAAAAGCAACACCTTCCCCCCACCCCTCCCTTCTTCCCGGGCTCAACTTCACTCCCGAACCTCTTCCCCCCCCCGAGCGGCGCAGGGGGACGGGGAATGGGGGTTGCGGTCAGTTCATCACACGCTGTTTCTGCCGCTCCTTCCTCCTCACACTCTTCCCCTGCTCCAGCGTGGGGTCCCTCCCACAGGAGACAGTTCTCCACGAACTTCTCCAACGTGGGTTCTTCCCACGGGCTGCAGTTCTTCACGAACTGCTCCAGCATGGGTCCATTCCACGGGGTGCAGTCCTTCAGGAACAGACTGCTCCAGCGTGGGTCCCCCTCGGGATCGCAAGTCCTGCCAGCAAACCTGCTCCAGCGTGGGCTCCTCTCTCCACGGCTCCACAGGTCCTGCCAGGAGCCTGCTCCAGCGTGGGCTTCCCACAGGATCACAGCCTCCTTCAGGCATCCACCTGCTCCAGCGTGGGGTCCTCCACGGGCTGCAGGTGGATATCTGCTCCACCGTGGACCTCCATGGGCTGCAGGGGGACAACCTGCTTCACCATGGTCTTCACCAGGGGCTGCAGGGGAATCTCTGCTCCGGCGCCTGGAGCACCTCCTTCCCCTCCTTCTTCACTGACCTTGGGGTCTGCAGAGTTGTTTCTCTCACATATTCTCACTCCTCTCTTCTCCGGCTGCCGCTTCCCGGTTTTTCCCCCCTTCTTAAATATGTTATCACAGAGGCGCTACCACTGTTGCTGATTAGCTCAGCCTTAGCCAGTGGCAGATCCGTCTTGGAGTCGGCTGGCATTGGCTCTATCAGACATAGGAGAAGCTTCTAGCAGCTTCTCGCAGAAGCCACCCCTGTAGCCCTCCCTACTACCAAAGCGCTGCCACGCAAACCCAATACAGGAGTCACCCACCAGCTACCCCTCGATGACATCCTGCTCCCATGGGTCCCATCCTCGTTGGTACCCCACGTTGTGAAGATGCCTCCATCCTTCCCCACTCCCGTGCAATGAAGACAGAAAGCTGAGAAGTGCAGTCCCTCACCTTCAAGAGCCAACCCCGAATGCTCAGAAGAACCACCACTTCGCCCAAATCTATTCATTAACCCACATCACCACTTTATTTAAGTGCAAAATATGTTTCTTAGGGTGCCCTTCCCTCTTGCTGCAAGATGAGGAGGGGGTATCCCCCTCTTGGGGATGTGCTGCTGGCCAAGAGAAGAAGGAAAGCCCAGCCAAGGTGGTTTCCAGCCCGTCGTCTCATCGTGGAGAGCTTCTCTGTGGCTCTTCGTGCAGACGACAGAGCCCATTAGAGCTGTAAAACGCTGGCAGAAGGGAGGCGTTAGTGAGATGTCAGAAAATAGATCTGTGGCGCTTGGCCGGTGATTTGTGACTGGCAGAGCTCCTGTGAGGGGTATTTTTTATTTGGTGGTTTTGTCACACGCGGTCCAGGGAGAGTGTGAATAAATGGACTCAAATGGGAAGTGTAATCATGTGGAAAAGCAATAAAACTACCCTTTCATGAATCTCTGTCATATCCTGTGCCAGGTAAGATGAGCTTTGAGTGAGAACACATAACACAAGTGATGCATTTCCCATTAGGATCGTAAAAGCATCACTCCAGCCCAACCACCTCTGACTTGAAAGCTCCTCTTTGGGTTTACAGGACCACTGCCGGCTCATAACACCACGGATAAACACCTCCGACGTATCTACAACCTCAGAGTGGGGATTTGAACGCGCCCTGCTTCGAAAGAGCAGCTTCTCCTGGAGGTCCGTGCTGCCAAACGCTGGGGCATCCAGAGGGCTGTAGTTGTAACAGTGGGGAGAAACCAAGAGTATTTTAAGGTGCAGATAATTAAATTGGTTGGACTCAATGATCTTAAAGGGCTTTTCCAACCTAAATGATTCTACGATTCTATGATCTGCGGGCGGTAACATTAGAAAAGATGCATTTTCATGGAAGCAATGGAAAGTCACTATTTTTATGAGTGACTTTGGCATATAGAGTTGGAGATTTCTACTAAAAACTGCTGATCACACCGAGTTGCGCAGCAGCACTGTCAATACTGGAAGACGTGGATGAGGTCGGATGAGCTGGAGTGATGGATGTGACACTGGAGTTCAAACATGCCAAGTTTAAGGGAGACACACAAGCACCTGGCAGAAGGGGAACGGCAAGATTTGTGTGTCTTTGATCATGGGCCAGCCAAAAGCTATCAAGGCTTTGAAGCTATGGGCAAAGCAAATGCGATCCTCAGCTGTTCGGGATGGCATTTTGTCAGAGGCATGCGTAGGAAACCCCCTGGAAAAGGCACCGGTCAGACTCCAGGAGTTCTGCATTCAATTTGCATCACCTACAGTAATGAAAAATGAATTTGACAGGAGACTCTTACTTGTTTCTTTTTCCAGCTCCGATGTGGCTGCCCTGGATTCACCCAAAGCTGCCTACGCAGCTAATAAATGTAGAAAATTATCTGAAATTAAACTTTCAGACAGTTTTCCCCTGTCCACCCCAGCTTTGCCCCGAGATTTACTGTCTGAAAGATCCTTCCTTCCCAGTAGCTGGCACTCAATTCTAATTTTAAACTGAATTACAAATCCAGATGACTAACCAGCTCCAAGAGAAAACTTCCAAGGGGCATTTATAAATCAGTAGTCGTAAAGACTCTCAGGAATGCATCTGTACTTTCATAAACTCCCTGGTATCAAGATACAGACCTGGGGGAGGTTGGACTCCTCAGCTGCTGTTGAATTTCCGTAAAAGGAGGATGTTCACCTTATTTGCACCAAAGATGAAGGGTGCAAGACCAATTTGCAGGGTTTGTCCGTCGCAAGTTTGCATTTTGCAGGCGTGCTGCTCCTTTCCTTTGCAGACAGAAGAGAAACTGCATCCCTGTGCTGCTCTGGAGAGAAAGCCACAGCAGCAGACATTCACAAACCACAGCTCAAAAAAGGAGAGGGAAAACCAAGCAGTATTGCAGCAAATGGAGGTGATGGATTCAGCAAAGGACACCTTTTACAGATTCTCCAGGGAACTGGGGAACTAATCCACTTAGTAAAACACTTTCAGTCCCCATTTTAAAGCAGACAAACTAAATTTTCAGCCAAAAAATTAATCTGCACTGCAACAGTTTCACTGGGGAAAGCAATACAAAATCCAACCTGTTCGGTGGCTTTTGTCAGTTCTTGTATTGCCCCAGAAATGCCAGTTCCCACAAAGCACAGCGGCCCGAGCCTCAAGAGATGTGCTGAGTGCTGCAGGAGAAATTTTAAGCTTTCCATTCGGTGTATCCTGAAGTCCAAAGACTCTGGGTATCTCTTGGTGATGGAGAAATAAAAGATTCAGGAGATACGTCAGCTCTCATCCTTCCACATCTGTACCAAACTCCACAGCGCTGTTCTCCCTCAGCTGGTGATACAGGAGATGAAATCTGAGGCTGGCGTCCACCTCCACAACGACCACCAGACCCAGAATCTGTATTTTAAAGCTTCACAAAAGCCAAGAACTCAGGGTGGGCTGAAAAGCCAACTCACTTCACTCTCGTCATCTGTCTTGACATTTAAAATACATGGATAAACATCTCTCCTTATGTGCACCTCTGAGAGCTTTCTCACGTGATGAAAACTGCAGAACTAAAGCAAACTCCCCTATTTAGCTGGAAACATAGTGGATTTTATTACTATTATTATTATTCCTGCTTCCATATTGGCTATGAGAAGACTGGCAGGCAAGGGGACCCTAAGTTTAGCACAGCGCTACCGTCCTTCTCTTTACTTGTGGCTGGAAATGCCCCAGTATAATTTAGAGGTTCTCCAAACGCTGTTCAGCCTGCCACCACCTCTCATGGTCTGCGAGGACCCACCCAGAGCTTCATAGCTGGTCTACACATCCATTTCAAACGGCCGTAGATCTGAGCTGGTTGGCACTACCAGGCTGCGTGAGAAAGTCCGAGTGGAACGTTGGTCTCAGTCAAAACGGTCTGACTGACCAGCGGAAGACAGCTGTGAGGATGGGACAAGGGGATGCGGTCGGAGAAATACCGGTATGAAGGTTGCTCGGCCACCTGAAGGACTGCGGTGTGTGGGAAGACGGAGGCTGCACGGAAACCACATCCCTAGAAGGGATTCTGCGGAGCAGGATGAGCACCGGCCGCTGGTTAGTGCTACCTGCGCATTCCCCACCAGCGCGACAGGGAGAAGCAGTGGTCCTGTCCTGGTCTGGGAGATAAAAGCAAGCTTTTGTGGTCAGGAGATCACGTTTACATTCTGGACATTCAAAATTAAATGCATTACCGTAGGGAACAGTGCTGAAATTGGGCAGCTGTAACCCGTTCCCAGAGTTTAAGGCTTTATTTTGGAGATGTGACAAACAGCGGCTTACCCAGGGAAGTGGTGGAGTCACCATCCCTGGAGGGATTTAAGAGACGTGTAGACGTGGTGCTTAGGGTCATGGTTTAGTGGTGGACTTGGCAGCGTTAGGTTTACGGTTGGACTCGATGATCTTAAAGCTCTTTTCCAACCTAAATGATTCTATAATTCTATGAATGAAAGTGGGGAAAAAAAAAATCTCAAACAAGTTGATACTGTTTAAATAATACACTCTATTTTATTTTGTCTTAAAATAGTTTAACCTTTATGCTACAGACTTGTTTCAAAAAACAGAAGGTCTCATCTTGCACCAAAAATATATATATTTTTATATATATAACACTCTGTTTTATTATTATTTTTTCTCCAAAGACCATTAAATACTAGATGGAAAATGAGAACTAAGTAACGAGTGTCGAGAAGAATCAAATTTTTTAACTAGAGTCGCACGTTTTAAACATTTATATTCTAAGCAATGATTTGTCTTCACTACAGCAGATTCCAAGTTCACACTCCAGCAATTCAGGAACTGCTAAAACCGTGAAGGGCTTGAGCCAATGCACACTGAAGTCGATGGAAAGCCCTGCATCAACTCCAATGGGTTCCGGATCAGGCCCCAAGTGCATTGGTTCGTAGCCATACAACGGCTAACGTTTCTCTTTCCTGCTGAGAAGAGCAAAACCATCCAGGCACCTTTTGCTCTCTTTTTTAAAAAAAAAAAAAAAAAAGGAAAACAGAAAAAACAAAACAAAACAAAACCACTTCCTAGCTATCCAGTGATTGCGGTTTTCGGATCACTACCCTTTCAAATTTGTGAAGAATAAGAGAAAATACGTAGTGTTTTAAATAAAAGAAAAGAAAACCTGCATCAGACTACAATACATGAATTGTTTAAACAAACACAGTGCACAATTGGAGGAAGTTTGGTTAGGACGCAGTCGTTTTTATATATACATGGAAGTCACATCATATACAAACTGAAAAACAAGAGAGTTAGTTTGCATTTTTCATGGAAGGACTACAAATGGGTCCCTGCAGCTTTCTTCAAAACTGATCTTTAAAAGACTTGGTGAAACAGGCAAAAGCAGCCACACTAAATCACTGTTCCAAAGTTACCTTTACAGCGCGTGTGCTAGCCCACTAAAACGACGGCCGAGTTGCGTGATTAAAATATGAGGAGAAAAGATCGACAGCCACTACTGATACAGTGCCCCAATAGTACAGGGGCTTTTCCCTACTGCGATGCGAATGGGCTCCGTCCACACGCCGCTCCCTCCCGCCCTCCCTCCCACCCCCCGAGAAAGAAATCGCTCACTAGAAGCACCACATACATTTTTCTGGCCATGCAATACACTTACGTTCAATGTTTTCGGAAGCTTGAAATTGGAATATCAATCCCTTACCTAGTTGTTCTTTAAAGTGCAGTCATAACCGTTCTGCTTATTAAAGAAAGAGCTGTTTGTTACTAACTATACCACCACTGCTGGGTTGGTTTTTTTCCTTTTAAGTTATGTGACAACATAGGTAATTTTATTTATTTTTTTTTGCCTACAGATAAAATTATTGGAAGCCAAATAAATTTGGAAACCAGCCAACGCAAAAAGAAAACAGAACTTCCCATGTCCTGACTACCCCCATTCAGCCTTAAACGGCAAAAAAATCTGGTGATAGAGCTGTACAAAATTCCCACTAGAAACATTCTGAATACAAAGGAACATTTTAATTGCACAATAGACGTTTAAAGTGAATATCATCTTGTTAAAGTCTAATCTTTGGTTTTTGCCTTGAGAAAGGCTCAAAATGACAGATGAGGGGCAGGAATTTCCATATACACTACAGAAACTACAGCCTGCTGAAGCAAGCAGTTCCACTGATATCAGTAAATATTCTGGTAGGAAGTGTTCCCTGGATCATACCCTAAAAACAATTCCAAAACTAGGATAAGAGACATGACCTAAAGCCAGGAAAATGATGCAGATCTAGTTAAAAAAAAAAAAAATCATCACAACCTTAAGCCCTGATCCTGCAACATCTTTTAGGACAGAGTGTTAAGCACTTGAATGGCCCCACGAGTTTCAGCGAACTATCCGAGCTGAACGCTATGCAGCTGCTAAAGTGCTTTGCCAGACTAGGGCTCTGGAAAGGGTTGGGTTGGGTTTTTTTTTTTGAGATGGTCAGTGAAGCAAATAAGCAACAGTAGAAATGTGGACTACAAGCAGAATGTTTCGTTTCTCTCCTTCTCCTACTCCAGGCAAGACTTGGATATAGGTAAAAAAGTTCAGCTATATTTAAGAAGGAGAGGGACGCCAGGCCTTTTTATTACTTTTCTTTTTCTTGTGCTTTTGCAATAATCAGCTGCTAGTAAGTCACTACTATTACTATTTTAAACCGTAACAAGCTGTGGGAAATGATCAGTGAAACACAGTAGTCAAGCAGACAGAAGACTCAGCACTGAAAAGAGTGTAAACTATAAATTATACTGAAAATAAAAAACCTTTAATTAAAAGCTGTTCAGTGCATATGTTATGGGCCGTTTGTATTAAAGACAGTCCCTCCTGCTGGTAACATAACCAAATCAGCTTGGGTATAAATACTCTTGGCCCAATTTTCGGAAGTGTTGAATACCCCCAGTTCCACTGAAATCAGTGAGGACACAGCATTTCTCAAAATCTCTGATGCTCACACAGCAAAACACTAACTTCTACTAACAAACTCAATATACTGATAAATTAAAAATGTTCTGAAGTCGGAGGTGGGAAAGGGTGGGAGGACGTAAGTTTGCACACAGTTATTTCTTCAGATTAACACAGCACAAGTTAGTAACTGTAGATGCGTTTTAAATTTGGAGCTATTGGCTTTTAATTCTGGGAGGAATCCTCCTTTGAGAAGGCAAACCCATTTAAA
Source organism: Gavia stellata (assembly GCF_030936135.1). Taxonomy (NCBI): domain Eukaryota; kingdom Metazoa; phylum Chordata; class Aves; order Gaviiformes; family Gaviidae; genus Gavia; species Gavia stellata. The sequence goes on from NC_082637.1 coordinate 4,897,442, forward strand.
ATTATATTGAAATTATACTACATTCTTACAGAAATTAAAAACTTCATGAGTTTGAATTTTGTAATGCCAGGAACAGGGCTTCTGAAGCTGAAGCTTTAACAATGAACTTCTGTGCCACAACAGGGAGAAGGGGTGGGGACACAAACACAGTGACACTGCATTACAGTAGATATTTGCGTCTGGTATCCTCATCCAAAGTGAGGTCTACTACTTCTGGGGGCGAAGACCAATTCTGCTGGGGAGTCACAGCTGTCCATGATTGTGTTTGCTGAGTGTTAATGTACTGTGAGCCTGAGCCATGCTTCCAGGAAGACACACTCTGAATCACACCTCCCCTGGGATGCACACACCTGTAGCAAGGCAAAAAACACAAAAGATTAAAGCTATTATTGAATTTAGGCACAAGATTCTTAGCTTCAGTGTTTTATCACTTAGACATCTTGTTAACATGTCCCTCTCCAAAATGTCCTCATGGTTTTTCCATTTGTATAGTCCATGACATCTTACATACCCAGTAAACAAAGCTGAGACTACACTTAAATTTAAACTTGGGGGTGGTGGTGGTTAAATTATTTTTAAGAACTGAATTCTACTAGTGGGTGTAAAGTGATATTCCTTACAAAATACGTGCATGGATCCCAAGGATCATGAAGAAGTCTGCCCCACCATGTGTAGTACCGTGCATTATTGAGAAGCGGTTTCCTGCTAGCAGTTTTACCCACTGGACTTTTAAAAAGAGAAAAAAATTAAGTGAGGTTTGATGAGGCACAAAGAAAAGCTATCTTTCTACATGAAAACAAAACCATGTTAAAATAAGGACATAACAATACTTTCATTACAATAATTACAAGAGAGATCTTGTAATTACATTATTACAGCCATTACACTTGATTTTTCTTTGGTCTTCTGAACTAAAAATGACAAACATGCTGGGAAATGCTCACTGATAACAGTACAGCCCCACTTCAGCAAAACATTTAAGCTTTCAGTGATTATAGTCAATGAGACTAAATCATGTATTTAAAGATAAGCACACACTCAAGAGCCTTGCTGAAGTGAGGTACATATCTACTTATTTGCACTGTATTTTTACCTATTATATTCATAACAGATACATGACAATTTAAGTCCAAGCTAATAATAATTAGAAAAAAACGAAAATGAAAGACAGACTTTCTTTTTTTATATGATGATGACAAAAATTTACTGGAGTCTTTAAGATGATCACTCCATTCCCAACTATAAATCTTAAACAAGTGCTAGTAAAACCTTATACCTAGTGGTCCAAAAATTGTTTTGCTCTTATAAGCACTGGTGGTGGCTGTAGCTGCTCCTGGCTGCATATTTAAGCAGGAGATGTTTGGCTGCTGGGGTAACCTTCTCCCGTTTCTTTGTGATGGCACGTGTACCATATTTCAGGAACCCAGGTCTTCTGCACTGGTGAAATCATAGAATCATCGAATGGTTTGGGTGGGAAGGGACCTTTAAAGGCCATCTAGTCCAACCCCCCTGCAACGAGCAGGGACATCTTCAACCACATCAGGTTGCTCAGAGCCCCGTCCAACCTGACCTGGAATGTTTCCAGGGATGGGGCATCTCCCACCTGCTCCAGTGTTTCACCACCCTCATAGTAAAAAATGTCTTCCTTATATCTAATCTGAATCTCCCCTCTTTCAGTTTAAAGCCATTACCCCTTGTCCTATCACTACATGCCCTTGTAAAACGTCCCTCTCCGGCTTTCTTGTAGGCCCCCTTTAAGTACTGAAAGGCCACAATAAGGTCTCCCTGGACCCTTCTCTTCTCCAGGCTGAACAACCCCAACTCTCTCAGCCTGTCCTCACAGCAGAGGTGTTCCAGCCCTCGGATCATTTTTGTGGCCTCCCCTGGACCCGCTCCAACAGGTCCATGTCTTTCCTGTGCGGAGGACCCCAGAGCTGGACGCAGTACTGCAGGCGGGGTCTCACCAGAGTGGTTGCCCTGACCCAGGTGTAGGACCTTGCACGTGGCCTTATTGAACCTCATGAGGTTCCATGGGCCCACTTCTTGAGCTTGACCAGGTCCCTCTGGATGGCATCCTGTGCCTCAGGTGTGTCAACTGCACCACTCAGCTTGGTGTCATCTGCAAACTAGCTGAGGGTGCACTTGATCCCACTGTCTATGTCATTGATGAAGACATTGAATAGTACTGGTCCCAATACAGACCCCTGAGAGACATCATTTGTCACTGACCTCCATCTGGACATTGAGCTGTTGACCACTACCCTCTGGATGCAACCATCCAACCAATTCCTCACCCACCCATCAAATCCATATCTCTCCAATTCAGAGAGAAGGATGTTGTGGGGGAGTGTGTCAAAGGCCTTACAGAAGTCCAGAGAGATGCAACCCTTAGCTCTTCCCTTGTCTACTGATGTAGTCACTCCATCATAGAAGGCCACTAGGTTGGTCAGGCAGGACTTGCCCTTGGTGAAGCCTTGCTGGCTGTCTTGAATCACCTCCCTGTCCTCCATGTGCCTTAGCATAGCTTCTAGGATCTGTTCCATGATCTTCCCAGGCACAGAGGTGAGGCTGACAGGTTGGTAGTTCCCAGGGTCCTCCTTTCTACCCTTTTTAGAAATGGGTGCAATGTTTCCCTTTTTCCAGTCACCAGGGATTTCACCTGACTGCCATGACTTTTCAAATATCATGGAGAGTGGCTTGGCAACTACACCAGCTAATTCCCTCAGGATGCTGGGATGTATCTCACCAGGTCCCATAGACTTACGTATGTTCAAGTTCCTCAGAGGGTCTTGAACCTTATCATCCCTTACAGTGGGAGGGACTTTGCTCCCCCAGTCCCTGCCTTGTGGTCCATCCACTTGAAAGGTGTGGGAAGAGAGGCTGCCACTGAGGACTAAGGCAAAAAAGTTGTTGAGTACCTCAGCCTTCTCCTCATCTGTTGTTATCAGTTTGCCAGTCTTGCTCATCGGAGGGGTATACTTTATTTTACCTTCCTTTTCTGGCTGACATAGCTGGAGAAGCCCATCTTAGTATTCTTTGCATCCCTTGCCAAGTTCAGCTCCATCCACGCCTTGGCCTTCCTGACCCAATCCCTACACAACCAGGCAGCTTCCCTACACTCTTCCCAGGATACCTGTCCCTGCTCCCACTGCCTGTGCATTTCCTTCTTGCCCTTTAGTTTGACCAGCAGGTCTCAACTCATCCACGCTGGTCTCTTGCCTTCCTTGCCTGATTTCTTACAGCTGGGGATCGAGAGCTCTTGCGCTCTATAGAAAGCGTCCTTAGAAGATCTGCGAGCGCTGTTCTGCTCCCTTGTCCTTGAGGGCAGTTTCCCAGGGGGTCCTGTTGACTAATTCCTTGAACAGCTGGAATTATGCTTTCCTAAAATTCAGGGTCCTGACTTTAGTCTTTGCCTGACCCATATCCCTCAGGACTGTGAACTCCACCAGTGTGTGATCACTGCAGCCCAGGCTGCCTGCAATCTTGACATCACTGATTAGCTCACTTGCTTTGGTGACCAACAGGTCCAGTATCGCATCCTCTCTGGTAGGGCTGTCTTATTACCTGGCTTAAGAAGTTATTCTTGATGCACTCCAGGAGTCTCCTGGATTGCCTACAGCTCGCTGTGCTACTTTTCCAGCAGATTTCAGGGTGGTTGAAGTCCCCTAGCAGGATGAGAGCCTGCAAGCGCGATGCCTCCTGTAGCTGGAGTAAGAAGGCTTCGTCATTAGGCTCCCCTTGATCGGGTGGCCTGTAGAAGACACCAACCACAAGGTTCCCTTTGTTGCCCTGGTCTCTAATTCTTACTCATAAGCTTTCAACCTGCTCGTGGCTGTTCTTCAGAGACAACTCTTCACACTCTGTTTCTTGATGTAGAGGGCAACCCCTCTGCCCCTCCTTCCTCGCCTGTCCCTTCTGAACAGCTTGTAGCCATCAACAGCCGCACTCCAGTCATACGATTCATCCCACCAAGTTTCACCAGCAGCAATTAGGTTTTAGCTTTCTAGCAGCACGGTGGCTTCCAACTCGTCCTGTTTGTTGCCCACACTGCGTGCATTGGTATAGAGGCACTTCTGGGCTGTCAGCTGTGTCACCTTCTTAGAGGAACACCCCTTAACTCCTTTGAGATATTTCTCTGGTGTTTCCCTGTTGGCTCCTACGCCCTCAGGAGCCCCTGGCTCATCTCTGTAAGACTTCAAATGTGCTCCAGTGTACCCAGCATGTCTCAGAGCAACAGGCTGAGGGCCTTTACTAGCACTTTATCCCTCTAACCTTGGCGTGTCACCCCACAGCTTGTCACACGCAAGCCTGATACTATCCGTCTCTCCCTTCAAGTCTAGTTTAAAGCTCTGTCAATGAGCCCCACTAGCTGGTCAGCAAAGACTCTCTTCCCCCTTTGAGAAAGGCAAATCCTATCTGACGCCAGCAAGCCTGGTGCCACGTAGGCTATCCCATCAGCAAAAACCCCAAAACTGTGGTGGTGACACCAGCCACGGAGCCATGTATTAATAGACTGGGTCTGTCTGTTTCTTCCAATGTCACTGCCCACAACTGGAAGGAGAGAGGAAAAAATAACCTGAGCTCCAGATTCCCTTACCAACCGCCCCAAGGCCCTGAAGTCTCTTTTGATCGCCCTTGGGCTACACGTTGTGGCTTCATCACCACCCACATGGAAGAGCAGTAATGGGTAATAGTCCGAGAGCCATACCAGGCTAGGAAGTTTCCTAGTGACATCCCTGACGTTTACATTTTATTTGTTTTAATTTAAGTAGTGCAATTTATTTACTCCAGTACTACTTAGGTTATGCTCATCTCTCTTAGCTCTGGTTAGAGTTTCATGAAATAGAATGAAAAATCTCATTCTCCAAGCTCCAACTTCTCTGAATATAAATGTCTCATTTCCTTCTGAGATACGCTATTTAGTTTTGGATGTGATGTTCAAAATGCCTTTTTTGTTACTTCTTCAGTCTTAAAAATATATACTTAAAGTACGTATCTACAAAGAATTAGTAATAAGAGACTGGAACTCTAACAAATGTAGGGGATTTATTTAAAAAAAAAAAAAGCTTTCTTTTAAGAAGAAATCTTTTTAAGCATAACTGACAAGAAAAGCTTGTAGCCAAAGCAAACTAAATACGCTGTTCGGTCTCAGGGACGATGGTCCATAGTTCTGATACAGAACAGTCCTCAATGCTTAGGCAAAGCTAACACTAACTCTTCTCCCTGAAGATGACAAAAAGCAAGCTATAAGTAATCTCACAGAAATGGTATCTCGCAATAATAAAAGTGTTCATCCTCAAACAAGTCACACAAGCAGCCAATAGCAAAATGTTCAATCAAACATTAGCTTAGGGAACATGCTTTCCAATCTGTAGCTAAGGGGAAGATACCAAGTAAAGGCAACCAAAAAAAAAGGAAAAAAAACTAGAAAAAACAGAGGAAGACTGTTTTATACACATGCGTGATAAAAAAAATAATCTATTGGACAAAAAATAAAAAAACTAAAAAACATGACTTGGTGTCCTGAGTAGATGCCAAGTAATAGTCCACCGATGGAAACACCACCAATTCACCAGCATCTGAAAAACTACAAATGATGGACAAACTCTTGGGTGTCACGACTCACACCAGTCCGACAGTGACATGGAATATGCAGCACGATAAAAACCAGTGTGAGCAGAAGTACTGAATCCAAACACCATACTAACTAAACATGCAAAAAATACTGATCAAAAACCTAAACCTTTTCCAAATGACAACCCTGTCAGAAGCCCATCAATACTTCATAACTCCAAGCCTAGACCTGCAAGAGAAATAAAATTCTAAATAGGATTCGAACAACTGAAATGTGTCAGTCTTCAATGGAGCCAGTAAGAACTAGTCTTCAGGAGACAGCAGATAAACTGATTTTAAACAGCAACGCTGCATTTACTTAACATTTCCGTTCTTGTACATGGTAAATATTATCGAGGCAAGCAGCATGGAAAGCTTTTGACCAGGGGACCTCAAGCAGAAGGGTTGTGTGTACACAGTGCTAGAGAGATTTACACAAACTGGTAGTAGAGGACAAGTCCACACTGCTTATCATTAGGAGAAAGATCCTCTAAGCCCTGGGTCTGCTGGATAAACAGGCAGGAGAGCTACCTCCTAAGGAATTAGTATCTTCCAAAAGAGTTAGCCACGCAAGTACTTCCACTATTCTAAAAGGGAAGACGAAATCTCTCTTCCTGAAGCACCTTAAAATTTCCTTTTTTCACATCCAACAGCACTGGATTGTGCCCACACTATCCGCACAGTTTCTGGCCTGGGAAATTGGGTCCTGCACACTTTCCTTCTTCCTTTCCTCAAGAAAGATGCGGTGAAGGGATGACAAGGAAGAGCTCTGTTCCTTGTCCCTCACATCCCTTTTCTGCCTTCAAGCATCCACCAGGCAGCAGACTAATTTTGGAAAGAGCTTGTCTGTATAATGTTTTACCCTGCTTTTATTCCACCAAATTACCCCTCTACACTATATGAAAACACCAGTCTTGTTCAACTGCTCCATAATACCTTAAGCCAAGGAAAGATCATAGACTAAAGATGAAGAGTAACATGAGAAAACACCTATCAAGAGTAACAGTTGAAGCACAGCTGGACAGCTTTCTATCTAAGCTTGAGAGAAACCTCTGGCTTCCTTGCCTTCATCTACTCTGGGTTTGAACTCTCTTGTATCTTGAAATAAAACCAAGATTTGTAAAGATCCGATTTTTAATCTAAAAGGGCTATCTTACGACATTAGCCATTGAAACATTGATAGTATTTTTAGAGCTACTAATTAATTAAATAAACCGGAAGCTGAGTAAATGCTTAAAATTAATGTTTTGAAAGGAAACAAGAACCCACATAAATATTTTTGTCTATGTATTTGCATATTCACATTACGCCCTTAAAATCTGAATTCCTAACAATGGTTCCTGAAGTATATAAATTTAGTATCTCAGTATTTGGTATCTCAATATTTGGTATTTTAATACTACATGTGTTTAGCCTGCTAATGTTTGATATTGAATCACAAGCTTAATCTGAATACATATGAAGATGATAATGTTCTAAAGAAAAACACATTCTGCATCACCGTGACCAGCAGAATAAAAAAACCAAGTGCAACGTTTGCTACCCTTTGGGCATCAGCCATGGATGGATAACTACACAAGTGGAAGTCAGCAGTTTTTTTCCTTTATTAATTTTGGCAATACAGATATTCTGATAAAATGAAAGAAATATTGGAAGTGGAAAAAGCAGGAAAAAGGAATTCGTACCTGGCATGTTCCTGAACTCCAACAATCTCTACTTCACTATCAGAAGAGGCAATATTAATTTCTTCATTGATCTGGGCATTACCAGAAGAGGTTTTGTCACTTGCAAGGAAGCCTGGATCCAAATGACCTACAGATGGGGAAAATGCAAATACAGCTGATGTTTAACAGCTTACACAACTCAGAAATCAGCTGGAAACAGAATTTCTCAAGCTAGCAAAAAAAAAAAAAAAAAGGCTGAAACACTGAGATAGAACAATCTTAGTAGATCAAGTTACCCAACTTTCAGTTCATCACCTGATACAGGATGACCACCGGATTTATCCAGTCTCAATAGCTCTAGTGATGGTGTTATCACACAAATGTGAACGAAGCCTGACTATTGCATCAAGGACACTTGATGTAATTAGGCTTTCCAGCTGTTATTTTACAACAATGCTAAGAGTTAGACTGCGCCTAAACCTCTTTGAAATAAAGAAACATGACAATCTATTGTCAATAAATCAAACACAATGATACTGTGGAAAACAAAGCTTATAAGGCTGGACAGAAATATCACACACACCAAGGAAAATTAATTTATTTTCTTTTTAAAAAAAAAAAACAGGGGAAGCCGGTCAATGAAAAAAAAAAACAACAAACCCATCAGTTTCTGGTCATGCTGCTTCACACAGCTGCTCTAACATTATCACAAATACTTGAAAAAAGCTCTGTTTTTCAGAAGTTCCATACACAGCAGTGTTGGTTTTTTACTACAGTTCCTCAATGCTATCCAGTTCATCAGTCTGTCAAACAACAAGTCCTCTCTAAACACTCACGAGCGTAGCAGGTTTTGTCTTTTCTGCCAAAACTGCTAAGGAGGTTTTTCAGCACAATTAGTGAAGCTGTGTTGCGACATATTAAATACTTGCATGGAAAACACAAAACAGGCAAAATTATTATTTGTTTTACAGAAAATGAATGATTAAAAAAGTCAATTAAAAAGTAAGATTTCAATAAAAAGAGATAATGTCTACCTTTTTTTTTTCCTAAAAAAAAAAATTAAAAGAAGATTACTTCTACTGCCTCTCTTTTGCAGTAATTTGGGGGATGCTGGGCAGCCCTGAAGCAGATGAAACTACCTACTTCTTGGAAACCACTCACTCAGCTGTATTACACAGGGAAAGAATCACTTGTCGAGCAGGAAATTTCAGATTAGATGAATATATTATGTATATCTAGTTTGACTGGACACCTCTTCAAAGATGAGAGGAGGATTCAGTAATGATCCACAGAATTTCAAAGGTGTGCGAACATGCAGAATTGATTATCCCCCCAGGTAGACCAAGAGGACACAGAGAAGAAATTAAACTTAGAACAAGTGCCAGGGAAACCTTCTAATGACTGCTTAAAGTACTTGGAAAAGATGCAAGTGAGACCATACTGTATGTTCAGTTTTTGGAAAGCGAAGACCCTTGGCGCAACATCTGATCAGGGTTAGCCAGGGAAGGAAACCTATGTGCTGCCGTGTACCCGAAGGAGGAGTTTCCACCTTGCAAGACAAAAAAGATTTGTCAGCTGAACTTAAACCGAATTAATAGCCCAGGCAGACTTTTCCTAACATTACAGTTCAGCTGAACACTTCTTGGCAAACATCACTGACTGCGAGAAAAATCCCAAAACGGGTCACGGATATTTCTTTAATAGCAGCGGCTGGGCACCGTGAAACATGAAACAGAAGTGCTCAGAGGCTTTGATTCATGTGCTGGCGATGCCAACCGGGAGCTTTACGTGATCACCGCCCCGATGATTCGCATCGCCCCGCTCCTGAACGTCACTGCTGCTACAGCACAGGCAGCAGAACAGCAACACGATCCTTGGTCATTGATTCACGCAAGCTGGTATGGATATCAACCTGCCTTAATATGTTGTATTAACGCATTAATGACGTACCACCATTCTGCACCCTTTGCTAGACAGGGTAATGTCTGGCAGAGGGGCAAAGCAGACCAGCTCTTAAATAGCCCCCAAATGAATCCCCAGAGGTAGAAATGAAAGCCCCAAAAGAGCCCTCATATATTACCATAGCTTTAAGTTCAGACAACAAAAAGGTAATTAGCAGTAGAGAAACCGTGATTAGCAGAGTAAATATTTCAACAGTAGCTGAGTGTAAATCAGGATTATAGCATACAGCTAGATTTACAGCCTCTAGCCATACAAATTTAATGCCTAATAACATGCCTAAGCTGTTATTTCTTTGCACAAACATTAGGATGACGCCCAAAGGAGATGTTTTGTTTGCCCTACAACATCAGGGCTTGCAAAACAGCCCCAAATATTTGACCATGCACAAAGATGTGATAGTGTGTCCTAATAAGATTTTTCACTTAGATAAAGCTTATGTCGTTATTTTCCCATGGGAACACATCATTTAACGTCTGTTAAACTAGATACAGGCTGAAGATTAAATTTGGAAACAAGATCTAACGTTTGAAAATTCTGCTATCCAACTGTGCAATCCCAGACATGGTAAGAAAAGGCCAGTACTGACAAATGTGCAGTCAGAGGGGTATGGAGGCTACAGGGCTCTGGGGCAAGGCGTACGCAGGAAGAAAAAGAGATTCATCCTTTCAGACGTTGAAATGGCCGCAGCACCAGGAGCAAATTTGTCTGGACACGTTCCCATAGGGTCAGGGATGAAGAAGCTTCTTGAAGTTTTCGAGTTTTCTTTTACCTGGCAACCTCTTCCTCGCAAGTCCCCTTGGATGTAGGTGGAAGAAGGAAGACAAATTTCTACCTGCATCGCAGTATTGTACTCGTAAGCAGAAAGTGGAAGAAAGCTCGGTAAGAAACATTACTTTTTATTTCCTTACACTCCTTTGAAGTACCAGTCCATTAGTGCTAGAGAATAAAGTTAATTTCAGCTGTTCTAATCATTTAATAAATCACTTTATAAAGGAGTGCTAACTATCAGTCAGCTGCTATCCTGCAAACAATACCAGTGAGCTTGGAAAACATCGGCTAGCTTCAAACAGGCTGCAACCACATCCAGCCACAGACCACTGTGAAAATAATGCAACAGAGATTCTCATATTCAAATAAGGGACTTGTCCACTATACAATAATGGAACATTTCTTTCAAAATTTGCCATATACTTGTATTTTTTTAGGCCTTATAGAGATGGAAAAGTAGCTCAGAGCTACCAGGACACTTCCAACGTAGGTGCCCTTTGGCAGGTTTACATTTGGAAAACACAGCATGAAACAAAATCTGCTGTGCTCCACCACTGCAGGCAAGACTCCGTGTCTTATGAAGCTAAAAATCTTAACAGCATATTAAAAAAAAAGAGTGGAAACGAAGGCAATATGTTGGTATACAAGGCTACGGGATGAAGTCTACAGGAAACATTCCCTGTTAGCTCTCTGCATCCAAACCACAGCAGCATTTCACGTTGCTGTTTAACTCTTTTGTTAGTGAAGAGTTGCAAGCGCTTAGTGAAGCTGAACAATTTTTATGAGCTACATGAACTTCCCTGAATTCTTCCACAGTATTCCTGCTCTTGCTTTCATGAAGGAAATTTCTTTGCTGTCTCTTGATGCTAAGCCCACTTACCAGCACCTTTTCACCCTTCACCTTTCTCTGATGCTGGTCTGTCCTATTTTCTAAGGCATGTTAGAAATGCAGTTGGAATATGGGAATAATTAATACTTGTATTTTAAAGAAATAAAGAGACAAACAAAGGAGACATGCACAGACAATTACAATACTTAAAATGAGATTATGATTGGTTTACTAGCTGGTGGCACGGGTCATCGTAATCAACCATTCAGTAACAAGCTTATCTCACTTTCATTTAAAAAAAAAACACAACACCAAAACCCCAGACCTAAGTTCCAAGAAGTCATTAGAGGGAAAAGAAGAAGAAAAAATAATTAAGAAAATTAGTGTCAAAAAATACATTGCAGTAATCTTTGTCAATTTTTATCAGTTGTATTTTGGAATAAGTGTCAGACCTTTTTAATAAGCACCTGTACTGTTGTATTGCAAAATCCACACAGGGAGCTTTTAAAGGTGTATAAACTACAAAAGTACTGAAAGCAAGAAAGGGAGAGGCATCACCTGAGATGCTGGACCAGGTATCAGAGGAAGAGAATTTAAACAAACCTGTATCAGCACTCAGTTCATCTAGCAGCCCTCTGGTTCTCCAGGTAGATCCCGAGTCTTGATTTCCTAAAGAATTATTGTGCTCTTGAACTACTGCAGCTGCCAACAGATTGTCCACATTTACCACTTCTGGGTCCGAATTTGTGTCTGATATATCATAGTGAGCTACAACTGGAGGTCCATCTGCAGAAGGAGAGAAAAGCAACACGTATTAGAAGTCAGGGTACTGTGAAAGACACCTTTAAAAGTATAAATAATTTGTTTAAGGATTAATGCAATCTCTACATGAAGCTCTTAAAGAACGATAAATTATATGAATTTCTTAAACTTCAGTTAATGAACACAGTCTGAGATTACAGAGACACTTTGATCTTTGCATACACAGAAAACAAATGTAAGAAAAAAACGTTATCAGTGTATCAGTTATTTGTGTATTATCTTTTACATTAACACATAAACATCTCCATATCTGACAATGTTACATTTACAATCTTAAAAGGATAAAACCTTCAGTTTAAAATAAAAAATAGTGAGTTACAGGACATTAAATTTGGCAAGACAAGATATTTAACTAGAGAATTTTACAAAACTCAAGTGACAGCTTACATTACTTTAGGGTTGACTGAATAAAACTAACTTTTTGATATAACTGATCCAGTGACAATAAATTTAACATTAGGCAACCTTCCTTACGTAATATTTACCTGTCAAGGACAGGGGAATTTTTCAAAATGGCCATTTTTTTTGGTGTTATTTTTTTAAGATCAAGAATAACAAGAAACAAAACTACACTGTGCAGTGATAAATATGCTTTTAATTCAATATGATTACCATACACATTTTTGGCCACCAAAGTGAAGGGGGAAGGAAGGGGAAAAAATTGCTTACATGATTCTGAAATCTATTCTTGAGGAATAACAAAAAGCTATTTTTGGTCTGTTTTGTTAGGACAGACTATTTTCTTTGTGAGGAATGAAAATCACCTATAATTGGAAAGCATGCTAGAAACAGAAGAGGCTCAGAAAAAAGTCGAATCGAAGACAAGGATTAAAGTGGAAGCAAAGAGAGAATGGATAAATATTGTAATTCTGAAAGGATGCACATTTTAACTCAAATGCCTCGTCTCAGCTACAGCTTATTGACTCGGGGTGGATGAAAGTGGTTGGAGTTCCCACTCCCCAAATGGCAGAATCAAAACTTTCTTTGGGCCAAGACTTCAGCCACAAAACCAAGTACAAAATAGAAAACCACGTTGGGCCAAAGCTCAGCAGCTTTGCTACTGCAATTCCTTAACTCTAAAGGAGTTCTGGCAGTTGAGTGTCTGTGGGACCTTTTTGTTACCGGTATGATACATAGAGGGTATAATTTGTAGGGGGTAATATAAAATAATCATAAACTAACAATGTGTTTAGGAAGATAGCACCTTCAGAGTTACAAAATGACTAAAGAAATCCTTAAAAGTCACAAAGAGTAAACTGGAAAGACTTTTCAGGCAATATTGGGTGCTTTTAGGAGTGTTAAGTGCCTGCTGAAGACAGAAAGAACATGATGAACTAAAAGTTTCAAATTTAGTTCTCTGAAAAGCTGTTTCTACCGAGGTTTTTAGGCTGGGTTTTTTTTGGTTTTCTTTTTACCTTGGCCCCTGAAACATAATTCAACCCACTATTATAAGAAACGCCTATTTTGCGATTAGCAACACACTTCATTAAAGAGTGACCATATTGCTTAAGTTGTACTAAAGATCAGTTTTGCAACAAGGTATGAAGAAATTCACAAAATATTTCCAATCAGACCTGCCTCCAAAACAACAATTTCATAAAGCAATGTTATATTACAAACTTAAAACAGACCCGACAAAAATAAATGGGTAGTTAAATGCCAATGTATTAAAGACCAAACTGTTCGCAACATGAAACGCTGATGATGATGACTGGAAAAGAAGGCCTGATAATTAACTGAAAGGCAATCTTTGTCTTTTTAAAAGGCAATTACAAAATAATGGAATACCAAGTTCAAAATTAAGCTGGCTGATGTTCAGTTAATTATTTGTGAAAGCCGATGATTAAATTACATGCAGAAGTTGCAACTGGACTGAATCATGAGAGGCATGTTTTCTTTCAGTCTTATCATCAGAGTTCAGCATGAACATATATAATGTGATCTATAGAAATAAACAGTTGAGTGCAGAAGATACGAGGGTCAAGTACAATATTGACTGTTTGACCATTTTTTCAATAGGTTATCTAAATTTTCAGGAGCTATGTACTGTTCCTTCAGGTCTTTGTTTCTCTCGCTTCTTACTACCATCTCCAAAAGCAGAAGCGGAATTTGATTTTAGATAGACGTGTCTACACAAGTAAAATTATATTTGGACAAAAGGCACCAATAGTCTCAAGTCAAAATTGTACCACTCCTACATGTATAATCATGCAAAAATGTATAATAAATGTATATACATGCAGAGTGATATTCTCATCACCTACCCATAGAAATAACTTGTCTGAAAGTCTTCATCAGTAGGAAATACAAGCATAAACTTGTTATCTGTAGCTCCACTCTTGTATCTTCCACACTTCCAAACAGCACACCTTATAACTTAGCTTATATTTAGTATACATCAAACAGACAAAAATATTTTCAATATAATTTACAAACTGTAATTATATTTGTCAGTGTAATAGCCACCAATTTAACAATCTGGAAAAAAACAAGCTGCCTATTTACAAAGCAATCACAGCAGAGATCTATTTTTGCTTTTCTCAGCCTTGCCTTTCAGGATCAGATTTGGAAATGAAGGGCCCCCGGCACCAGGGTTATCCGTACCTGTCACCAGTAAATGACCTACGAGGTCAAGATAACAGCGATGATGCTGCAACAAATCCTAGGATTCCCAGCGTGTATAAAAGAAGAAATAAGCAATAAATGCCTTTGTGTGCTTAAAAAAACCCAATAAATAAACCAATATATAAGTTGTAGACAACTACAACTAGATGAAAGTTGCAGCGAGGCATGTAAAAAAAAAAAATCCTCTAAAAATCCTTGATTCCCAAAAGCCTGTTTCCTTTTCAGTGCCACAAGGATGGGACAGGAGGGGTTAAATTTGGAAATAAATAATATTTCCCTAGCCAACTACGTGATCATCCGATGATGTGATGCAAAGTGAATGTGTGGTACCAAGAAATAAGGACAACTGGCTTCAGCTAGGAAATAAGGGAAAAAATGAAAAGGTAAAAGGATTAACTACAACCATAGCTGTAACTTATCATCTTCTCTTTGCAACAGAGCCACTCCTCCTAATTACTGACTGTAACAGGATTTCAACCCATAGAAAAACAGGCACCAAACAAACCATGCCAGAATCAAAATTCAATGTAGCACAATTAGGAGGTTCCCCAGTCAGTAATTTAAACAATCTATTTAAGAAAAATCGCGTCTTTTGAGAAGCCGAGGTAGCTGGAAGACTTACATTTCCCTGGTGATAAGCTTTAATTCATTTCTAAAGCAATAAATGCTTGAAAAAGACAAGGCTGAAAGTTAATAAGTACCAGCAGCAAAATACAGCTGTTGACATTTAATGTTAACAGGGGGAGGGAAAGACTGCTTTTTTTATTTTTTTTTAAAGAATTCAGAGGCAGAGGTCATCACGGGGACAGCGTTTCCAAGTGTCCAATTCTCCCTTAATTTACAGAGCTCATCAAAACTAACTCCGCTCGGGACAACTGAATCGGAAGCCACACGCACAAAAATTCACGTCTATACACGTCGATTTTTATTTTAAGCTTGCAACATAGAGAATTCAGTAATTTCTTATTTGCTAGCCACTCACATGCTTTTCACAGAGCCACATCTCAACGTTCAGCGGTCTAAACTGTGCCGTAAGATCCACAGTCCTATTATCCCTTAATTCATTATAATGGCAGCACAAGGAAAAAGGGGGAATCAACCGTAAAATTCCAGCTGGAGGTTAAAAGCAGCGATCCTATACGAAGCACCGTACCTTCACGCTGCAACAGCTGTGTATCAATGGAAGGCAGGACTTTATCACAAGAAACAAAAGATACTCGCTAGCAGAACCTGAATGGGGAATTTAGTCCTTGAAGTCATTAGTTCTCTTTAGCTTTCTTAAATTTAGGCACGTAGGGCCAAGCTCATCACCTAAACTCCCTCCCACTGTAGCCTGAGAGAGGAACTTTTCAGGGTCAAGTAATCTCAGCCTGGAAATTGCAGCCTGGAGCATCATTATCTCCTCTCCTTTCCCAGTAAACAGAAAGAGCTTAGACAACCACCTTAGACAAGACACCTAATTTTTACCCTGCTGAAGTTCAGCAAGATGAATTCCAGCCTTAGGGATGGGATCTAAACTTTGCTGTATTCTCTCTACGAGTAGTGGAAAAAGACTGCAATCTCCAGAGGACTATCCTGATTGAAATAATTTCAAAATTAAAAGCCTAATTTTGGTGGTCTGAATCGCCCTCTGGAGTCATCAGTGTCTTTGCAATGAGGTGATGTGGAGCCTTATTTAGGTGCGAATATCACCCTGTGCTTTAAAACACACATAACAGGTACAACAATAATGGCAATAATAATTACAGCACTTTATTCTTACAAAAAGCTTTCCATTAGTGGATCTCAAAGAGCTCCGAGGTGGTTATTAACCTCCTTTTGCCCATGGGGGAAACTGAGGCAAGCAGAGATTTCCACCGTGCTCAAGGCTAACAAGCAGAGGAGCTCAGCTTTACTGAAAACAACACTCCCCTCAAATTACTGAACTATTTTTAACTAGTAAATTATTGAGGAGTTTAAAAATAGGGTTTAGGAACGCTTTCGTGAAACATGCAAAAGCTACAAAGGCAACAGACAGAGGCACCCGCGTAATGGCAAGCCCGAGGAGACACGGCTTCTTCCAGCCTCACCTCTGCATCTTCGCTGTGAATGTAGGCACTGCTTTGTCTCAATCTCAGTACTCGAAAACTAAATTGCATTTATTTTTCTACAACAAAAGAGAATACTGAGACATCTTAAAATAGTAAAAGATCTAAGAATGCCCTCCTTTACACTTACATTTAAGAGTTAACTCCCATTTATTTCAAGATGAAGCAAAACATAGAATGGACTTTAATACCTATATAAATTTTAAGATCAGATGATCATTACAGTAATGGAAATAATCATATTTTGTGTGCCAAAAACTGGAAGAGTCATCTTAAGTGACTTGCCAAAATAGTTTTACAGCAGACACACAACCGTAACTTTGATCCAAACAGAAAGGCTTCATATACAAGACTACAGTCTGAAGTGACAGTCTTTTTGTTTTACCTAAACAATACAAACCTG
The DNA here is from genome assembly GCF_030936135.1 of Gavia stellata. Classification (NCBI taxonomy): domain Eukaryota; kingdom Metazoa; phylum Chordata; class Aves; order Gaviiformes; family Gaviidae; genus Gavia; species Gavia stellata. Next base: position 4,914,215 of record NC_082637.1, read on the forward strand.
ATATTATTTAAAACATCATCCAGAGCTACGGTTTCATAAAGAATGTGCAGTTCAAATGGCATAAACTAGCTGAACCCTAAAACAATTCCCAAAGGGGGGTGGGGGGCAGGAGATCTGTGCTTTTTAATGTCATTTGGCAACATGAAACACTTCATTACTATTTGTATTTATTTATTTATTCCAGGTTACAGTAGTTACATTTCAAAATTTACAGGGTTAGGCAAAGAATACATTGTAAATACAATAAAAAACAATAGTAGTGTAACAACATTCTCTCTAAAATCATAAAGTGAACAAAAAGTTATAGATGAATCCACTTTCCTCACATTTTCCTTCATTTCCCACAGTAAAGCTTTTGTGTTTGGTTTTTTTACCATAATAATAAAATAATAAAATCAAAACAACATCATCAAATGAGTATCTGTTCTCAGACTGGATCATTCTTAATATATCACATCAAAAGAGATCTCAGAAATTCAAGTCTTGCTGATCAACATTCATTCTTTCAGGCTTTTTGATGACTAGATGGAAAATATCTTGGGTTTGTTTTAGCAAATTATATATAAAGACTTTATTATGTCTTTTTCATTGTGCGTTAAGCAAAGGCACATGGAACCTGGCTGTGGATTGAAAATATCGGGGAGCGGTGTGCACTTTGTATCTCCCGATAGGATTTATTTTCCCTGATGCCACCTAATGACTCATTAATTATGGAAGCACATATATTAGCCAGATCTCTTCCCCCGTTTTACTTGCAAAAGTGTAGCAGGAGGGTTTTGGAAACCATCACAACTTACTCTTACATAGCTGTGACAGTTAAAAAAAAAAGAAATTCCCTATGTAAATAGAACTTACATTAGGAAGAGGCAGGCAAAGACGCACCCCATACGCACCCCTCCAGAAAACATCACATTTTTGCAAGTCCAAGCTACATCTTCCGATGGACGGACCGATACAGCCTTGATGCAAAACTTTGGATGGTCCAGACTAACCCCCCGCTCAGTCAGTCTGCGAGACCGAACAGAGTGCTTGAAATTGCGTCTAACTTCATAAGCCTATTTTCCATGTGCCTTCGTTTTGCTGATCTAACACTATGAGACTAACCAAATCCGTGAGAAAGACCGGTTTCCAGCTGCGTGTTTTGCAAGGTACTGTCCACCTCTATCAATCAGCCTGAATATTTTAGCTTCTACAGTAGAAATTACACATCGCGTTTGTTCTAATGCTTCCAAATGTAACTGCAGTGGTCACAGTGCAGACCTTGATTATTTTAAAACCCATCTACTCAGCTGGCCTGATTTACACACACTCATCAGGCAAAGACTCCCCTTAAAGTCAGCTGAAGGATTCTCTGACCAAAAACTGCAGAATAAGTTCAATTCCTAATGAGGTGAAATGCTAGCCCCATGGAAATTAGCAGAAATTTTCTACTGGTTTTAATGGGGCTAGGATTTAATTTCTTAATGCCCTTGAATTATTACTTTAAAAAAAAAAGTTGTACAGTATGTGGATACAGGAAGAGACAAAATATATTAACAAGAGAAATCAGTGATAATAAATACGTTTCAACTTGCAAAATAACTGCCAAATATAATGCCATTTCATTGAAGTTAAGCTTGGTCCTCCAGTCTTAACTCTAGCAGCTCAGATAAAATAACCTAACAATCCTGCAAAAACACTAAAAGACGCTGTGAACTTAAAAAAATAGAGATGTATATTTCTGCCTGAATTGTTTTGTTCTAATACTGTTAAAAAGAACACTGAAGAGCAGTATATCTGAAAGGTTTAAGATTTTTCTTTTTTCTTCCCCCTGCTCAGTTATTTTTTGCAATAGAAACACTGAATAAAGTTTCACTGCCTTTACTTGAATTTGTCGTGTATTACCTTAATAATTTTTTTTTCCTAAATAAAACCTGAAAATTCAGATGTTTTATCAGAAGCACGTGAAGCAAAACCCCAAACCCTCAGATAAAACAATGTGTGAAGGGTGGAATTTCCTAAAGACCTTTCTTACCAAACCCCACTTGAGGGAGGGAAGGAAGCAGCACAAACGCCCGGGGAAGAACCTGCAGCCCAGCCTGCAACAACACTGCACGCTAAAGCCCCTGGACTTCCAAGGACTCCTACAGAGGGTGCAATTCTAGGAGCAGATCCTTTAATTTTTCCTTTCTTGAATTGTCAGTTTGACATTTAGTGACATTTAAATCGAGCCTTTATATAAAGCCTTATTTCTTTCGCACTCGCACAAAAACCACCAAGTAGCTGTGTTTCACCAGCTCCTAAATCCCAACTGCAGTCATGCGGGTGTTCAGTTGCTCCCGTGCAAACAGCTGCCACATTGAAAACATATAATTTGATATTAAAAATGGCAATATAGAAACTTGAATAAGCCAGTTGGGTTTAAACTGGCACCATCCTCCCTGGAATTACCCCAGTCTACAGCAGCTGATCTGACTTGATGCATTTGCTCTTTCCATCCATAAGATAAGTAAAATTCTTTAAAGAAACTAGAATATTTCTTTACTTCTATTCTGAAGTATAAAACCTAGGGCAATTAGAGAAACCCTGAATTATCACCTCTGATTCTCCACGTCTGTGCAAAACTCCTAGTGATTTCTCCTCTACTTGTTAGGTTTGGTGGTTTTGAAGGAATTTGTTGGGATGTGAGCATAAACACACATTCCAAATGTAACTCCTGGTTGGGAAGTAGAATAACTTCCTTCTGATAATCTTAAGATAGTTTTCAATAAGGCCAGACCGCTTTAATGAAATACAGAATGGATGGGATTAAAATTTATCTTAAAATTTCAGCTGAAGAAATTTTAACTCCCTGAAAGTTTCTAGTCAAAGCCCTTTGAAAAGAAGAGCTTATAATGGAAATCATGACAAACTGCAGCCATATAATATAGCAAAAACAGGAAAATAAATCTGAAATGATGTATTAGGAATCTGTTTGCTCAGAGATGCCAAAGGCTGCCGCACGCACATTTAAAATACAGACTCATCACTAGTATTGGTATCTGAAGGTTGGTTTCTTCAGTGCTCTGCATCTTTCAAATTCCCAATGCAAAGCAAGAAGAGTGATGCTCCTGTGTAATTGCACAGCCTGCCAAATCCTTCATCGGGGTCGGTTATACTACACCTGAACAACGGAAAGGTGGGGTTCCTCTCTCAGTTCCTAGAAGGAGAAACATGTTTCTTCACATGGAAAACAAGCTAATGGACCAAATATTCAACTGTGTAAATCAACGCACGCTTTTAATTTCAAAAGGAGTTGATTTATGACAGCTGAAGATCTGGCTCCAGTTTTGAGGCAAGTGAAAAGAGCGACCAAACAAAATAATATTTACCATTTACAACCATTGGTCTTGCACAGTGTTCTTAACACTAGGTAGCTCTTGTGGGGAAATTAACTTAAAATTATAGCTAATATGATCTATTCCCTCAGTTTTCTGGGTGCCTTGGAATAATTTTATCATAAAAAGAATACAGCTTTAAAGACTGTACGCTTGACTGCTGTAATCCTCTTCTTGTTCTTTCACATTCATAGCTACTTGCATTCAAAAAACCAATTAACATAAATGGATAAAAACGTTTGACAGTTTTTCGGTTTTGCCTATAGTAACCAAACAATTTTTTCATCTATTAATACACTGAATGATTTCAATATTTTTTTAAGAGATTACCTAACCAAGACATTGAAAGTTGGCAGAAATTTCACTGGCTATATCCCTAACAAAGTTATTATCCATTTATGAGATCAGTATGTAAAAGTCTGTTTCAGTCTGAGAGATAAATGAGTTCAACTGATCTCCTTACACAATTTGTTTTGAAATACCTAATTGCTCCATATATACTATTTTATAAAAAAGGTTAAGGGCATGCTTACAGACATACTGAGTTAAGTGACTCTTACACATTAAAAGAAACCTGTCACTGCAAAAAGCTGCTTCTGCATGCATGGAAAGACTTGTAAAGTTGTCATGCTTTAAAATATGCTGCTCTTATCGTCATAAACATATATATATATATATAAAATCTATGAACACCAGAAGGATTGATTTTTTTTCTATCAGCAAATAATTTTCCCTGAAGGATCTTATATTTTAAACAGATGAGGACAAGTTTATTAAATTGCAATCAAACATAAAATAACTCATTTAACTTTCACCTATAGTTAAGTTAAAAATGCACACAATGTCAGATGAGGGAGTTTTCTTACAAGTTCATATCAAAATCTTTGTATCAAAATTATGCATGAAGGTGATCTGTAAAGAATTTATTCCAGTACTGAAAAATATTTCCTGCATAGTCTTTCAAACAGTTACTCTGAAAATAACACAGCTCTCTAACCTCTTTTTTTTTAATGAAAGCATCACATACTTAAAAAAAAAAGTAAGTCTGGGCCAAGAATAATGTTAAAACACCAGTGTTAGTATTATACTGATAACAAAAAGCATTTCTTGAGTTCCTGATACTGGTTTGATCCAAACCCCCATATAAATTGATGGAAAAAAATCCCACTGACTTCAGGGAGGAAAAAAAATAAATAAAAAAATCAGACCTACAGAAGATACAGTGGTTATTTCCAACAGGAAGAAAAGGAATTACACGGAAATAATCGGGGGAAAAAAAGTGACTGTGGTTTAAAAAGCAAAATAACAGAGCTAAAGGAGACCTATAGTGTTCTCTTTACTTAAACTATGTCTATGCAAAGATTCTCGATTTCCATTATTAGAATTTTAATTTGAATTAGAAACTTTTAGCAAGTTCTAACTGATGATAAATATACATTTTTGGTAGCTACGGAGATGTTACTTCACATGAAGAAAGGCCTTAATGGAGAAGTGACAAAAAAAATCCCTGTGTGTAGTGATAGTAGTAAGAATTAAATAGAGATTTCTAATATATAGTTTAAATTAATCCTACTTTAAACATCACAGTTTCAAGCCTGCCTATTCAGGATAACTATCAGTATAAAAAAAATCCACACAATAGCAAGTTATTGTATTATTTCAATGAAACTAATGTTCTGGCATTCCCCGTCACAAGTAAATCATGATTTCAGTGGCATTCAGACATGGTTCAGAAGAAGCTCTTGCTGTCTCACCCAGACCAGCAACCCATACCTTCAGACCACCACAGTGTTTACTAATCTGACTGTCAAGCCTTCCTTTAAATTCCTGTGCCAAGACTTAATCCATCCACCGACGGCTGCTTATCTTAGGACTGACACGACTATTTTTATTCCAGCATGAAGGATGCGGTTTGATTGTATATACAGAAGGAAGCAGCAGTGCTTTGTGTGCACAGGTCATGCATGCACACGCAGTTGGGTGTGATTCATCTCACCTAACTTTTGGCTAAAGTTATCTATTCTAAACTGTTTATAAGGGAGGTTTAGACAACTAATGGAAGAGAAAGACGCTGCCAGGAGGAATTCTCTGTAGCTGCTTCTCTCTTCCCATTGACTCAGGAGGAGATCCACAGAACAGCAAACTAGACACCTAAAATTAGAGGAGATGACTTCCACCCAAACCGAACACATATATATATGTATACATGTGCGTATTCGTGCACACAATATAAGACAGCTGCTTCCATAAATATGCCATGTGCAACACAGCAGTGACATTAATAAAAACTCTGGACAGAAAATGAACTACCGAATGGGAGACAAAAAAAAGATCAGTTGTGCACATTTGTTATATATAGCTAAATCTTTAGGGTAAGCTTATTTATTACTTCTGCCTAAAAAAGGAAGAAGGAAAAAAAGGATGTGTGACATGTTCAAGCTGCAAAACTTGGGAGTAAACAGACAGTTAAGGAAATGTTACGGGTCTGTATCTAGTCTGGTTCTCTAGGGTACTTTACATCTTTAAATATAAAACTTATTTCCTTATATAAACATTTTAACATGCAAAAAGAGCATTTGGATGGATACTCTGAATGCTCCTATTGTAACAAACATAGCTCTACGGATTTTGGGGTATCTAAACAAGGATTCTAAGTTATATTTTCCCAAGTTTGGTAATGAAAGCTTAGGGTGGTGCCCCCACACACCCTTAAAGGTGTTTGTATGTGTGTGCTGGCACATGCACATGGGCATACTGTGGGTTTTTTTAAACTACATATATATTCTCTATAAATTAAAAAAAAATTATACCATGGTAATAAAACCCAAAAGAGAAAACCAAAACAAACATATACGAAGAGAAAAGCAAACCTTGTTTTTAGCATAATCCAAAGTAACATCAAGACTGCAAAGATTGGATTTTTTTTTTTTAAGTTTATGATTGATTCAGATCAGGGTCTGCAATATTCCCATTCTCTGGAAAGATAGGTGGAAAATTGTTATTAAAAGTCGCTGGAAACTCTAGCGTAGCATCGACATTTTGATAGCCCATGTAAGAACTGAACGACTGCTGTGGATGTACTTGGCTATCAGGCATCTGTATGAAAGCCCCTGACTGTGTGGTAGGGGGGATTCTTTGGCCAACTAGTTGAATTTTAGGTTCCCTGGGCTCCAGTTGTTGCTTGCTTTCTTCATCCGTGTCAAGACGGGTTAGCTTTTCTATCCACATGCGAAATTTCTCCTCTGTCTGCCTCTGCATCTCGGCAAAGCAGTTCATGGCCTCTTCCAGGACATTGCCTATGCAGTTCCTATCCCACACGGTGCCCCTGTCAAGCAATCCTGGAATTTCCCTGGTCGCTCCTCCAGATCCCCCAGCACGACTGAAGCCAGCTTTAAAGACATTGAGGCCATTTGATAAGACATCATTAAGTAAGAACATAGTATTGTTTATTAAGGCATGTTAACTCAGGAAAACAAACTTTTCTAATCGTGTCCCTTGGATATGACAATGGGGGAGGAATTAGCAAATATTAACCAACAGTATTACCGTCAAAAAAAATAACATTTTACACTCACTGAGGTTATAATAGAAATTTTGGCTTCAAAATCATTTTTATTCTAGAATTCTCAGACAATTCTGTCACAAAGGTCTTTTTTTTAAATAAACCAAATTAGTCCAATTCCCTTTTAATTTCTGTTTTGAATTCAACTGAAGGTGTCAAAAACATTATACAATAACATGTCTAGTTCTGTTAAGCTGTGATCCAAAATATTACTGTTTAACTGATAAACCTGAATAATTATGCGTATTTTACTTACGTACTTGAACCCTTTTATAACGGACTGTTAAACACAGACAAAATTGTACACAAGATAACAGAGATAAAGGCTGATATAGTGATTGCAGCATCTAAAGTAGCCAAGCCCAAAGCTCTTGGTCTGATTTTGGAAAACACACTAAACACCAATGAAGAGAACACACAACACAAACACATAAACATGGAAACATATGTGAATGCTATGCTAATACATGAGGTGAAAGCACCCTCTGTTAGGTCTGATGGACACAGCTGCATCGCGGGGGTAATCCACACGACATGTAGGAGTGAGCAACCTCACACCAACTAGAAGCATGCCCTTCATGGCACGAGCCAGCGGCTGTGTGGCATTTCTAGCGTTACTTCTAGCCAAGGCAGAAAACAGACAGGGCATAGTTGGAAGGAAATTGTTCTCCTTCCTTCTATCCATCAAAAAGATGGTTAACATGACTGGCTTTGGGATTATCACGAAGAACTTTAGCAGCAAGAAGAGGAGGCCATCCTCATTATCTTACTCTACACATCAGTAAGAAAGGCAGTGGTATCTATATTTTTAAGTTTAGTGTTCACTCAGGAATCCTCTAGGAAGCAATAAAACCCCAAGAAAACGAGGCTCTGTATATGTTTGAGGAATAATAAACAATATGCACATGCCCTCCGAACACACAAACATTACCTAAGGTAATTCCAAAACAAGACAAGCATCACATTAAACTACACAAAGCAGCTACAGAACCTGACAATATAATATCTAAAGGTGAAACTTGGGGGATTCTCTAGCTTAAGAATAATAGAAAATATCCTAAGAATAAGAGAAATCATTCCACAACCTAAGCAAATATTTACTAATAAAAACATAAGGCACTAAATCTTTATTGGGATTTCACTGAGTACATGAAATTACAGTATTACTTAAACAATACATTCTTTTTAGGAGCTATTTAAATGAGGTATACGTAAGTCCTTCAGTAACAGCTAAACAAAGCCTAGGATTATTCTCTTATTTCCGAGCAGTAGCAATGCTACCCACCGGGGGCCAAAAACCTTCTATTAGAACTACTGTTTTTTAAGTCCCCTCTCCCGTCTCTTTATCTATCAGACAGGCTGGAAATTCAGCATTCAGATCCTCTGCTCAAAAAGAAATCACTTTACAGCAACTAATTTACATCCCTCCAACTGCATTTTAACTAAAAGTAATTAAGTAAAATGGTACCTTTTTCCTAAAACGTGGTTCCTTTTGTATATTCAATGTCTTTTTTCTCCCTGAAAAAAATATTCCTTCTGTTCATATACTCCTAGTGTTGAACATCCAATATGATTCTGTTCATTCGTCTTTAGTCAGGGATCTTATCCCAAGATCAAATAATTAAATGGCAGTCTTTCTGATTTCCATAGGCTTATGATCAGACAGCTTTAAGTAACATTGAGTAAGTTTTAATTGCAATTTAAATAAAAACTGTTGATGGCGATATGTGAGACGTAATCTAGTTAGGCTTTTAAAGTTAAGAATGAACTAGCATGGTCAAAGTTGACAAAACTGTTTTGTAAACTGAAGAGACTATGCATTGAAATATATATTATGCTGCAATATTATTTTTAAAAGGCATCATTCATAGTATATCTACAATTTACAGTAGCAGCAAATCAATGCTTCAAATGCTTCCCTTGCAGTTCTTACAACAAGACTTACTCAATCTTTTGTTTACTGGTAGCCTTCAGCATTAAAGAAATTTAATCAAGCCTAAAAATGCATTTTTATTACATTAAAAAGCTAGCTATCCAATTGGTCCCTTCGCTATCTGTAAACTTACAGCTCTATAGTTTTGAAGTTAGACCAAGTTAAAAGGCAAAGAAATTTGCAATCACAAAGGGGTCAGAATCCAAGATTTGTATCTTATTTTCAAGACAATACCTCATGCAGAAAAGTACCTACGAAATTCCCTAATACTGCCTCTCTGTGGGATCTATTAAGTACTATCCAAATAATGACCAAATCCAAAGTTATTTAATTTAGGAAATCTGACAATGTGACAATTTATTCTAATTAGCAATGGTGGATTCTTCTGTGTCATTATGCTACCTGACATTTCCAAATGAGTATTTTACTGCAAACCACTCTTAACATATTTTTTTCCCCCCTCTGTTCTTATATAATTGTCATCCTGCGTTACTTCAACCAAATCCATCCCTTGCAAAATGCTTCATCCAAGGTCTATGCACAACTCTTAGGAGAAAGTAACCTGGCTGAGAGTCCCTCACACACATTGTTCTCCTCTCTTTGGACTTCTACATACTAAAACCCCTTTTCTTTTTTAAAATGTGAGCTGCAACACCTTTTTTAACATCAATACTCAAACTTTTTAACAGATTTTTTTGAAAGCCTAACGCTATTTCAATTCAGATTTTTCCGAGTTGTAGAAAGCACAACAGTGGTGAAATGCCAATTTTTTTGTATATTTGGATTTTTAAAACCCCCTTCCTTCTTCCAAAGAAAAGTATTTACACAGAAATAAATATCAATTCCCAGACTTGCTCTCATGCCAATTTCATTCAGAGTTAATTTGCATGGTGAAATTTGAAATCATTTAAAGGAAAAACTTTCAACAGCAGCAGGTCTAGGAGAACCTAATTTCAGGACACAAAGATCATCCTCTTATGCTGTGAATGCTATCTGGTGTTTAAGAATGGTAAAATCCTAAATGCCAACAGAGAGGCTCAATCATTAAAAGATAAGAAATTGTTCCTCATCTGCAATAATTCAAAAATGACGGCATTCCCTGAATTAAAGAGCCCAAGATTATGACTGCTCAGGTCAGTGAAAAAGATTCTCAGTATGAAGTTTAGATTGAACCTGCATTTTCAGGTATAAATTAACACAATATATTCAGAATAACATATCCTATTGCGCTTAGCTCCTACTGAGCTCACAATATTTGTATTGACGTATCACCAGTCAGACCTCAACTCTTTACTCTTCAATCTTTGTTGAGAAGAAAAACAAGCCTGCCAGTACTTTAATCCACATTACGTTGGAGTTCAGTGGAGAGAACTGACTCTCTATTGCACAACTGCTCAGTTCACAACTTGGGTGCACACACAAAATGAAGCTAATAACACTACAGATGTTCACAGCATTATTATGTATTTCACTGAACATTTTCCTTACCTTACTAATTTAGCCAAACATATTTCAGAACCAGTCACACGGATGGTTTGAAAAAAAAATAACTACACTATTAAAATGGAAGAGGTTTAGTAACATGACATAGAAGACTACTACTGTATTCTCAAATGGGGCACTTAAATTTTCAGACTGCACACAAGCAAATTGTCTTCTGTAATGCTATGTGCGTTGATAGAAGGTTAAGAGCCAGAGTACATACAACCTTTGTACGTGAAGGCCACATTACATTAACTGTCACTAAAAATTTTAGAGCATCTCTGTTGGCAAAGCTATTTTTCAGACAACAGACATTGAAAATCAGTCCCATTAATAAGCTCTGTGTAGACAGTAACCAACATTATAGCTGAAGTGTCCAAGTACAGTAAGACTAAGGGGAAGAGAGACTACCTGTAAAACTTTTCTCCATCAATGTGTACAGACTTTTTCAAAAGGAAAGGCAAAAGTTTTTTCATGCTTATGTCCTTCTGACAGGTGCATTGTAGTTTCTTGACACTCAAGTTCAAGTATCAAGTTAAACCTGAAGTTTTCTCTCAGCTTTTAACTGTTTGCAGAGGACACTCATGGCCTGAATTTCCAGTAATGCTTTTTGATACCCTGTATTATTTTCTAACTACGTGTTCGTTCCCTAAATTTTGAGGATATTCACAGTGTAATGCTAAGTGCACTAAAATGGCTTTCTAGTCAAAAAAATAATTTAAGTTCATCATTTTGCCAGTTCCAAGAGGGATCGCAGATGGCATGTGAACCTACCACTGCGATGGAGAGCTGGGAGTCCTGCTCAGACTCAGAGCTCCACTGCATCTCTTAAGACCACAACGTTTCATTAACCCGCAAGTAGCACAGATGCCCTTATCTCTACAGGGAATACTTTTCTCTTGTACTTGGAGACTCTTTCCCACAAACCAAAGTCCTTTCTATTTAAAGGAAAACCGCAATGTGACAGGTATGCATTGCACCTAATTCCAAAAGGACAGCTCAAAAGTTTTAATGTTTTAAATGCAATTTAGTATCAAGCAGATGATACAGGCTATGAAACAAAAATAAAGGCCACTGGTCCTCGGGATGTTTTTTGCACTCCCACATTTTGCACTACAGGTAAAACTGGGCCTTTGTGTAATCCTCACTATATCATCAAGCTCTTTCGTGCACTGCAATGGGACCTTTTCACTGCAAGCATCTCATGGTTAAGACTGAGAGCTCAAATACAGAAGAGCCTAATGACACAGAAAAAGTACCCTGGAGTGGTTTCAGGTCTCCGCAATGGAAATCAGAAACCTAGGCAGCACCATGTGGTGCCTTTCTGGGTCGCAAGGTACTTTTATGACTCAAAAAAGAATATACCCTGGGGGATTTATTGTGTGTGCATTTGGGGTTTTTATAGGGGTGGGGAGGAACCTGTCCCAAAACTCAATAAAAGAGTCTTCTTCGACGGGCTCTAAATCAGGCTTTAATTGCCCAAAGTGTAAATATAGTAAATAAAAAGGCACAAAACTATGAAAGCTAGAAGTTTGAATAACTACTAAATTGGTAAAAATTATTTTAGAATTCCTATTAAAAGTTTACTACTCAATTAATTATAGGAGGACTATGCCTTTCCCAGACTTTCTAATAATAAACATTAACTTCCTTTGTGCAACCTGCTTCCTAGCAATATGTGGGAAAAATGCCAGTTCTCATGGTGACAGAATCATTCACCATAATCAAGCCAGTTAAAACACAGTTATTTGTAAAATTTGCTGCAAATATTTTAAATAATTCATCTAGCAAACATTAGTTCAGCAACTTAAGACTAATTATTGCAGTTTTCCTTTAAATGTTCTTGCCCTATGTAAGCTGATATTTAGCTCAAAAAAAAAACCCTTCTAGCACAAGAGGCAAAAAGGCATGTAACCCAGTAAAAATTGGCAAGCCAAAAAGTTTATTTTGATGTGATTTTATTTTAATTGCCATATGAAGATTGCCATATGATGACGGTTCTATGGTATAATATGCTGCAAGAATAATTCACACAAAATCCTGTCCATGGCACTTGGGCTAATAAAAGAACAAAGACTCAGCAGACAAAAAACTTCAAGAATTCATCTTTCTTTCACTAATAAAATCATGAGAAGACCCCTATAATTTGCTGCCTCCAATCTTAACACAGATGTGTCAGAAAATTAAAAGTATAGAAATTATAGATCCTTATGACATAGGAAAATGGTAATAGCTTTGTCTAAAATGGTGAAAATTTAGGTGTGAATATAAGCTTGGGCACCTGCGTAAACAAATTCATATTTATGTCCTAAAATAGGTGACCAGCTGCAGTCTGGAAGAATTTACAATAAGGCTAAGTAGGTTTGTCATGCACTGAAACATAGAGCTTAAAGCACAGCGTAAGTGCAATAGTGAACAGGGCCTTACTGTAACACGGGCAAGAGGTATGCCATGTTATTTCTAACACAGCTGCCAAGCTGTGGTCTTAATATATTAAAGCAAAGCTGGCCACTTATCTTAAGAATGTATTTATTAGATTATCACCATCTAATGGGATTTGACAGCACTGATAGGAGTTCATATAGGCTTACAAAGGAAAAGATCTGAAAATTCCAGAAATCAAAAATAGTCCTTCCTCCAATTTACCATTTCTATGTTTTGTTGGTGTGCAAAAGTGCACCGAAACCTCAGAACAGATTTTAAAATTTGCCCATGTCTTGTTAATATACTGCAGTCTTCAAATTTACACAGAGCTGCAGTTCTCCTGGTTTTTCTCAAGTGTCACTCATCTAATTTAGCATGACAGCTGAGAAACGATGTCAGATGCGTTACAGTTCAGTTTAAAAAACATCCTCTACCTGGTATCTCTGCAGTGATTGTCTTGCTGCTCCCTGAAACCTCTTCGTCATCATCTGATGAACTCGTGCTCGAGTCACACGTCAGGTCACTATCACTGGTACTGCTGTCCTGCAGCAGGTTGTACTTCTTGCGAGCAGCTGCCTCCCGTTTCTGTCTTAAGAGCCGGATTCTTTCTTTGTGCTTTTGGCTTCGATGACCTTTTACCTTGGTAACTCGACCATTCTGCTTATCACTAGACTGTCGGTTTTTCTTGGCAGCCATTGTTGAAGTTTCACTTTCGGACCTGGATCGCCTGGATTTCCTCCCAACTGCAGCCCCAGACACCGCAGAAGGGTCTCCCTCTACAGCAGCTTCAGCTTGACAGGGCTCATTCTCTTCTGTGGAAGACAATGTATCTGAGTCAGCCAAATGCCCACTGGAAGAAGGGGAAAGCATGCAATGATTAGAAGAGTCACTCTCGTAAACTCGACCACCCGTTGGCTTATCGCTCTCTGTAGATGCTAGCTGAGACTCGGAGGAGTCTCGCCTCAGTTCCATCAGTAAGCAAGGCATTGAAGAGAGCACCGCAGAGTCTGCTGCAGTGGGCACGTTGTCTTTCTGAGTTTGTGTCTCCAGTTCTATAGGTCCGTCTTCATCAGGAGCAGTCTCTTGCTTTTCAGGAGTCTTTGGTGGAACTTCCGAATCAACAAGTTCTTCTGCTTTTCCCACTGCCTCCATCTTCATTTCAGAACACCAAGGTCCTCCTGGTCTCAAAGCATGGAGCACGCAGTCTGGAAGACTGGGTGAACTGGATATGGACTTCAGCAATACAGCAGCCTGCACAAGAACAGAACAGTAAGAATAATTTACCCAAATAACTCACTCAATCCTGCTCTTCACAGTATTACCTAATCAACTCATTGCTTTCAATTTACAGACAGTATGGTTCAGTATCACATTGGTTTTCTTAATTTACTTTTTCCTAGTGAACTCATCCTGTTACACCAAACTATTCTTCCTTTAACACACTCATGAAAGATGGTACTGGAATCACATTAAATGTGGTTCACCTCACTAGAATAATCAAAACAGATCAGAAAATAATAAAAATATTTCTCAACTCTTACTTTATAGAATTTAAATCAATATATTATAAGCAACACATGCTAAACTTCTTTACCTAGAACTTTGAACATATTTTAATGGAGAATTTTAGCCCTTATGAACAATGCCAGCGTGAAAATTCCCAGACTTGGTAGTCATCTACCTGGACAGACCAGAATATAGGTCAGTTTCCACATCTATGAGAAATCTACTTTCAGTTGAACAGGACCTCAACTGTATAAAATTACACTGTTTTTATGGTAATTTGCAAACTTACAGTACTAACATGACATAGGAGAAATCCATTCACTTTGAGCTGATGCCAAACAGCCTCTGAACATTACAGAGCAAGACTACAAACACCTTTTTCCAGCGGAACCGCTCTGCCAGTAGATCTCACGTCACAAAGATGCATTTACAAGAAGCACCATGAAGTGATACTAAATTGTCAAGGACATGGGGTTTATGACATCTACAAGCAAGGTCTTTAGAGCCATGAGCTATGTGTAACACAGATTTCTCAGCAGAGAACCACCACGCTGGTGAGTTGTGTAAAGACTTTTTAGGAGTATCTAACATATCTAATACACCATTCAAGTGCTCCTTGAGTGACTCCCATACAAGTCCTGGTTGTATGAGAACCTACCGGTTGACCTAGTTTCTCTCAAATCTGCCAGGAAGACAGCATCAAATAGTATGGACTGCAAGCAAGAAACAGCATCCACCCACACCAGTATCCTACATTTTACTTCAAGTTATAATTTAATAAATGGCATTGCTTCAGTGCAAGCACAAAAACCCAAGCTATTTATCTGATTGATAACTTCCATGTTATCAACCCAAAAGTACCTGAAGCACCTTCAGGGAAATTTTCTTTTAGAGGTCAATCTTTACCATATTATCTTCATTAGTCACACTCTGCCATCCACCTAAATTTTCACTTGGATTTCAACATAGAATAAAGATCTTTGAATTACCACATTCGCTTACAGATGAATGGTATGGAACAAATTGTTTATGGGTTTAGAAGTATAGTAAATTATAAATTTATGGCACTTCAAAAAAAGTATAGACAAGAAAAAGCAGTGTTAAGATTTAATCTACTGGTTTTTAAACATGCATTTCTGCAGACAAGGGCAATTAGTACTTGAGCAGCCTGAGAAAGCATGGATGGTTCAGAGAGATTTTTCTATACTCTGACAATCGTTCTTCAGATTCCTGATCCATCCCAAGCTGCCTGTAACTGTACGTAGGTAATTGTACGCTGCTTCCCCCCTCCATCTGCAGCACGCAATAAGGCTACTTCCCGGCTTCTAAAAAGTGCTGTGAAAAGCTCAATGTTGTCCTGTCTGCCCTAACCCACTTTGAAACTTCATTTTTAAAGAATATTAAAATAGAGTTCATGCTTCCTTCAGGCTAATGAACGATATGCTGGATGGTGCAAGGGAATTATGAAAATATTTATGGGAGAGAAACACCAGTTAAGGAAAGCAAGCTTAGTTAATATCAGACAACACAAGAAAGATGGGGATGACAATTCTAGGTCTGCTAAACATGACAGAAAAACAAAAACCAAAAAGCAAAACTAGCATTTTACTTCCAAAA
This sequence comes from Gavia stellata, assembly GCF_030936135.1. NCBI lineage: Eukaryota > Metazoa > Chordata > Aves > Gaviiformes > Gaviidae > Gavia > Gavia stellata. The sequence continues at coordinate 4,930,095 of NC_082637.1, forward strand.
AAAAGAATAAAATACATATGAAAAAATACAGGAACACATATATAAGAAAAATATTTGCCAATACTTGCAATACTCCCTTGAAAGCCACTTAAAAGAAGAATTTCTGGAGATGGTAATTTAATGTAAGCAATCAATATCACGTAAGAACCAATTTATTTCCAAGGCCACAGGACAGCATCAACAAACCCAAATGATGAATACACATATTCCGAGACATAAATGTGTCCCAATACTGTAATAAAATCAGTATTTCTACATATTTCATCTGCAAATCTACATTATCAAATAATTCTCCTATTGTACACGTAAGTAAAACACAGATTTGATGATTAAATGACTGGCTGAGAGCTATACAAAGTGGGATATGTATTGCACCTGCTAGTGCAACTCCCAGCTTTGCTCTGGCTATGCACTTTGAAATGAAAAATATATTTTCTAAGGGTTTTGAAATGTAGATGCAAGGAAAAATTTGATTGCTCAACCACATACAAGAATAATATGAGCCTGGCCAAAAGAAATGTGTTTAAATATTCATATTAATAACTGCAGAACAGCTTCTGCACTATTCATCCTTTTAGCCTGGGGAGCAGAAAGAACAGAGCTCGACACAAAACTAAAGGGCAGCCAAAGTGAACTAGAGACTCTTTTTTTCCACCAACGTCCTACTTGGGAACACCATCTACCTCACAGCTCCCAAAGGGACTACAAGAACACCGGTACTTGCCTTTCCATCTCTCTGGCCTATCAACCAGAAAAAATTATGTTTCATCTACATGGTACCACCTTGCTAACAGTCTATTCAATGACTTCAGAAGATTTTTTATTACTAAGTAGGATCTTTCTTTAACTACTCAAACCATGCTGGTTTGATCCCTCACTCAGGGATCAGAGATTTATATTTTCAGTAATAAGGCAGCACAGGGACTGGTAACTTCACAAGAGTATATCTGGTCAACATTTATGTGTGTTTCTGTATGTGGACAAGATACTTGCTCTGATGAGGTTTGTACTCTCCAGGTCCCTTGAACTGGCTATTTAAGAAGTCAACAATTCTAGTATTAGTACACATGTAAAAAAGAACTTGGTATTTACCTCGGTGGAAAAAAAAGTCTGTCGTGACTCAGACTTTGCTGCAGGGAAGAATACAGACAGTTCAGGGGGAAATATCTATGCCAAGGAAAGCCTGTCTCAAAGAAAGAAAAAATGTACTGATTTAGTTCTACTTGAGGAATGTATAGATCAGACAGAGGAAGGGACTATAGTGAAAAACTCCCAGTCCTTTCTTGCCACTCACTTTTCTAATAGCAGTGCTAGAAAAGCTAATCTCAATAGGATGCTACACAAAAGACCAGTTTCTTACTTAAATGAGAACAACATAGCACTGAAGAATAAGTTGTGATGCTTACGACACAGATGGATACTTAATTAGACATTGCTCAGAAATGTCATTCTCTTTTCTGATGCACAGATACCGCACTGATGATGTTAAAAGGCAATTCTGTAAAAACTTCTGTGCTAGATTTTTCCAACATAAAATTATTTTATTTTCCAGCCACACAAAGAACACACGAGAATGCAGAAGCCATTCAATATCTAAGTGTACCTTTAGCTGGGAAATATTTTCAAATCATGGACTCATTTGTAAAGGCACACAATTTGTACACTATGAAACCTGCACTTTAGTGAAGAAATCCAGAAGGATCCTGAAGGTCAAATTAGCAGAGACAGCCCAGCCAGTCTAACAGCTCGCTGCCACTAACAGGGATGAGTTTTACCCGCTACTCTTTTACCACCTAATCGTGACTGCGCAGTCATATTCGTTCCTTTGCACCAGAACTGGCTGATCCTTTCTTGCGTAGACTCACTTCACTAAGTCAGCAGAAAACAAAACCAGAGAACAAGTGAAATTTTCAGCCAGGGCTGGCAGGAAGATAAGGGAGGGGTAAGCAACAAATCATCCCTTTAGAAAAAAAACTAAACCTGATAAAAAACTACCTGCTGTTTGGTCTTATCACACCTTGAACTCACAGGTTCCAACTAGACACAGGAGAGGGTACTGAGTGTTGCTTTCACAGCACTCTTTGCTCTGAGAAGAGATTTTTGCAGATAAAAGTTATTAAAAAGCAAAAAATTTAATTAAAACACAGGTGTTAGTAGCTTCCTAAAGAACAACTATCATGGAATATATGCTATTAAGTAATATATACTACTGCAGAAAGAGTTGTATCGAGGATGGCGTGCATACCCCTTATCAATCAATAACTGGCCACTCACACATCCTTCATAATATTTTTGTTTGGTTTGCTCTCAGTGAATGCTGCTCTTTATAATTGTATATCCTGCAATGTCAGAAGGAAATGAGTTTCACCGAAACAAATGATAAGACCTGAAATACTTAAACACCACGACACCCTAACCTTAATTGTACATTGCCATTTTAGGTGTTATTGACCTGATTAACGATAAAGAATGCCTAGCTTATATGAAGCAAACCAGCTCTTTTTCTCAGCAGCTGTGGATATGACAGATTCTTACTTCAGAAGTACAAAGTTTTTCATAGCAGCTTACTGTTAAAAGTCACTTTAGTTTATTACTGACACATTTCCTCTTATTCAGAGTCCAACAGACCACTTCTTTGGCATGCTTACGACCATATCACCTTCTTCTGCCAGTTCTAGCGATCGTTTCAATGAAAAAAATTATCTAGCAGAACATTGTCTTTTAATGCCATTTTAGCACTGAAACCAAACAGTTTGAACAACCTACCTCTTCTCACCACTAGCCATTCATTCGCAAGCTGTAATTAAAAAAAAAAATGAGAAACTGTACCTACATTTTTGCAGAAAATAACATCAAGTACGTACTTCAAGCTTTTTCTGACTACGTAAATGAAAAGTTAAACTGTGCTGCTGCATAGGAGTTACTTGTTTGGAATACACAGCTAACTACAGATACCATTCCAGAGCATGTACTACCCTACAGCTCCAGCATCACAGAAGTCAGTATTTTCATCTAAATCTGAGTATGTTTTTGTATTTATACAGAACTAAAGACTATAGGGGCTCATACTGACATAAACAATTATTTCCATCACCAGTGGATTACATTATCTCACATTTACCCAACATAACTGAGCAAAGATGGAATAAATCAGAGGTGTGAGAGAGGTAATGACAAATATAGACAACTGAGGCTAATAAATTATGTAGAACAGTTGACTTTTTTTAAATTTAAACACTCAGGCAAGCCCATCAAGAACTCTGAATCAAACACTTGACAGACTGTGTGTCTAAGGATGGTGGGTTGGGAAGGGGCAGAAGCAGCACATGACCTGGGTACTGAAGAGTTGACAGTAACGCACAAGTCCACTTCATAATACAGAAGAGACTCTTGGCAACGACCAAAGTTATGTCCTCTTCTGACAGAGAGCCACATAACTCTGAAGATGCGAAATGCTAATGGCTCTGGCCCCCCCCGAAGCTTCACCAAAATCTGTTGTAGGTGTACCTGCATGTTGGTCATGCTTTTTTTTTCCCCTCGTACTTGAATCACCTTCCTTTCCATTAAAACCAACACGCTTAATTCAGCAAACTCACCACTGACATTCTGGTAGGAATAACACAGACATTTTGTTGTTGGGCAAATCTGTACAAGTAAAAACTAATCAATCCAAATAATTAGATCTCTATCAGAAAAAACTAATCTGCATCCAGAGAAGCGTAGAAGTACCAACGCTTTCTGCGCTTCCCAACTACTGTCTTTTGGACTTGTTCACCTCCTCCCCAAGATACCATACATTCTTTTTTATTTTCTTAAGTGTCACACATACCCATGCACTTAGAACAGCAGAAGTGTGACCAGCACTCAATTTAACTCAAGACAGTTGACTCAGCTCTGTGTGGATGTGTGTGCACGATGCTCTAGAGCAGATTTTTCATAACACTAAGCCACCCCCACACGGATACTGTGTAATTTATATAGTGTTCCTTTGAAAATGCTGCCCTAAAGCTGACTCACTGGCATACAATTCTACCTAAGGCACATTTCTGGGAGTGGAGCTGGCTTTTTATCAGATGATTCATAAATCAGGCCTGGTAGCAATCCTAAAGAATAGGACCCTGGTAAGAGAATTGCAGTGCAAAACAAAAGAAGAACGGATTAAACTAATGCTGTGTTTCAACTGGTTTTGCATAAACAAACGAAGGTTAAAAATAGGCTGCTCCTACTGAGTGCTCAACAGGCTGCATATACAAATTATCCATGACTGAATAAAAATTACAAGTATATGTATTAAAACAAAGGTTTGCGGAGCATCCTTTGCAACCTTGAAAAGCAATATTCTTCATCCTAAGAAAGAAGCAAGGCTTTATATTTAAATACAGGTTTTTGCATTGTAATGCTTAATGCACATATTCTGCCTCTTTCAAATGAGAGGTAACTACCAGCTATAGGGTAGTTCACAAGCCTGCACACAGGCTTCCAGAAACATTCACCAGCTGCACTGGAATCCCACAAAAAAAAAAAAAAAAATCACAGCCCTCGTAAAAATAAATTCATTAGCATACAGATAAAGGCACACGGGGTTGGCTGCACTTACTCTTCTACAGTCTCATTTCTTTCTCATAGTGAAACCATTTTTCTCAAGTATGCAGCGATTTAAAGTCTACAATGCTCTCCACTCTAAAAATTAGAGGGGGCATATTTTTATTACTATCTGTTCCTAAAATTTTAAGCAACTCGCTCTTAGATTTTTCATTATTCTTTCAACAAAACTAGTGGCAGAAATCAATGCTAGGATAGCTGTGCTTCATTTCTTTTTCTCCCTGCCATATATTAGCTTGCAGAAGATCAGCCTACTGAGGATAGTCATATGGATATACCATCTTTTTCTAAGATTTTGAGTTTAACAAATTTTCTCACTTCACCTATCCATTTCTGTTACTCAAAGGAAATGTATTCCGTGCTTCCTCCGCTGGTTCGTGCCATTCTACATAAACAGACCTCCTCTTCTCAAGAAATGTTGGTCTGTTGTTCTACCACGGTCAATAAAGTAATGCTCACAGAAAAGCCATATTTTAAATTGCTTGAGCATGACAATAACAAATTAATCCTGGTTTTCAGAGCACAGATTTTCTTTCTATTAAGAACATCTATCTGAAATTTCCTGAAAGTAATCAAACATTGCATTATTTGCTAATAGCTCCAATTGGCAGATCAGGACAACTGCAGTGTAACTTCAAAGTAGTAAAGTCATATCAGTACTGCAGTATTCATTCACGAAGGGCTCGTGCCTGCCTCCTGCAAAAATGAAAGCCGGTCCAGCATGGACAGGCACAAATGTACGTTGTTATTGCTGTTATTTGGAAATCTTGAAGCAGCAACAAGTGCCATGGGACACTGCTGCAGTTCCAGGAGCCCTTAAGTCCATCACCACTGTAAAGAGGTAGAACTGTCTACCTGCTGGGACAGTTAGCACCCATCAAGTCCTTTTGTAATTCAACTTCCCAGAGGAAAGCTGCACACCTTATGGCAGGGCTAGTTGGCTGAACCAGGTCAGAGTCAGGGTCCAGAAGGAGAGCAAGGGGAGCATCTTACACAACAGACAGCAGCAACAGGAGCAAGGGAGCGCATTGGATGATTCTCCTGATCTTGCAAACCACCACTCCAAAATTGCACAACCCTTGACATCAGGAGGACAGATACTGTCAGCAGATAAGAGAGCTGTTTTGTCAAGTTCTGTGTAACGTTCCTTTCCACTAACAGTGCTGCCTACCTAACCGACGCTACAACTGCCTGGGCTGTTTTGCGGGTACTTCTGTAGCTCACGTAGCGACTCGCCAGCATCTCCTCATCTCTTACAGCTATCTAAAAGCTCAAACTGGTATGGATTTATGACAGGCATTTAACAAAGATCAGTTAAGTGATGTTAAGCAACTCTACAGTTTGTAAGTATTTTATGATCAGTCCTTTTTACATATCTTTGCCACATGCTAGTAGACAGGAAATAAACAAAACCGATCCTCAGGTATTTTAAACCTTCAAATACTTTAATTCAATACCAGCGCTGTCTCTTTGCCTTAAGCCAGTATCTTCCTGCCACAGGGCAGTAACATACCCATTTTATGGTCTGGCCAACTGAAGAAAGCTAGATCGGGCAACATGCCCAAATTCTACAGGAAGGCTGCAAAGGAACTGTAAGCCAAACCTTGGATGTCCAGTCATTTTCTCATCCACCAGTTACTAAGATTATTTGTTTGTTGCTGTAATTATTAAGTTAGTAGCATAAAATCTAAATATTGCAACTGAAAAATAAATGGTATCAATACACTAAAGGCAAAGTCACTTTGCATTCAAATCATGAAAATTTTCATAACAGTAAGATACCAGCTGCTGTTGGGCTGTCCTTCACACCAAACCCTTGATCGTTTTTCGACCAGTAAAAAGAGGTGCCAACTGAGTTCATCATCCACCAGATTGCTAACAATCGATACCACGGTCTTTACATGTTCAAAGTGCTCCTAATGAAGGAAGCACTCATGACACTGGCCTGTCATGACCTAATTAGGACTCAGTAAGAAACAGGTACAGCTTCACTGGAAACAACCCGCTACCTTCTCACGAAGAAAGCTCACCCGTGCCTCTGAACCATACTCAAGAGCCCAGTTAACTCAAGATAGCTAACCTTTGAGACTGTATCTTTACAAATCCTGACACTCTCCTCCTTAGTTGAGCTTTCCTAAGAAACTAATGCAACAAAAAAGTTAAATTCTTGTAGGATGCCGCAGGCATAGACAAACATCTGTGGACACTGGCAGAATTAGAGGGACTGTGGCTCGGTCTGTTATAGGAGGAGAACGAAGCCTGGTAAAGAAAAAGGACAGTGCAGGAGAGGGTTAATTTAGAATAAGCTTTTGACAAACAACAGATGAAAAAATAGTATGAAGTAAACACAGGTTGGTTCTACAAATGAACAAAGGCTACTTTGGGTATTTCAAAAAACAGAACTGACTGGGTCAAAAGCCAGTTACATGTGCATTAGGAATAATGACTCTACCACAGGTTTTACTATCAGATACTTCCTACAGTATTTACTCCCAGCTGGCAGAGGTGAAGAAATTTGACCTCTACTTCGAGAGGATAAGAGACAGACCAGGAAACAGACATTTCTTTCCCACAACGTACAGAAGACTTTGCATATATTTGACTACAGAAATTAAATAACAGCATGTAAGAGAATGCCAAGTTACCAGCTATTAAAAGAGCAATAGAAAATTAAAAGGTAGTTTTCATCAGTACCATGCAATATTGACAGGAGAAAACAAAAACAACAACAAAAAAACCCCAAAAAACCTTACTTACCCTTAAATAAAAGCACCATTTAACCCAAAATGATTTGTTGCATTATTGTTCTTGATTTAGGAAAAAGAGGCTCAGCTGCCAGAGCTTGCTTAAGAATAAAACTAATGGTTAGCAACAGGAGACAAACAACATATACAGCTTCCCCAGCAAAAGGGGAGCTAGAATAAAAAAGAGCATCAAGTCTGAAGTATTAATTCAACCCCATTCTGTTCATTCAACACAGTCGTCTTATTGCTGTAGCTTGATGAGTTCCATACAAACAGTGAAATCCACTACAGGTGTTAAAAAGTAGAAAAAACAGTTTGATCTTGTAAAACAAAAAAGGGAAATCAAGTGTCTGTTATTAAACCAACTTTAAATTGATGTGAGGTCTGTAACTTCATAAGCCCCCAATAATGAGCTAACTCTGGCAAGAGACTCACTACATTTCCCTAACTTGGTTTTATGGTACTCAACACCTTCTGGATTTTTTTTTTATTACAGTGAGCGGATCCAAAGCCTGAAAATTGCCTTTAAGATCACTTATTGATATCAGTAACTAGAACCATGGAAAATAAACCTTTACCTTGAAGGCTTTTTAAAAACAATACTCAGAAATATTTTTTTTTTTTTAACAACTCCTCACAGATTCTGCATAGTGCTGATCAAAAGGTATCACCAGCTCTGGAGGAACCATAGCTATTGCAACTCAAATTATATTTATCAGTAATTCAGCTCTTGGGCACTGCTACCCACAAGCCCATTCTTTCCCACAGTGACAAATTCATTTCCAAAAGACATCTTATTAAATGTGATGAGGCCTCAGGCTACCAGCATTTCATCCAATTTCATTAGGAGACAGCCTCTACACACCCTTATCTTACATTGTGTTTCCAACCATAAAGCACATGGAATTAGTAAACAACTTCCTGACCTACTCTTTACCAACCTTTTTCCCTAACATTTTTCTCTTTTGCCAGATTACGTAGAAATGTCTCTCCAGCAAGAGTTGGCATTCCCAGAGAGCAAGAACTGGGGGAGTGAGGTGAGGAATCAGGAGTTTACCACCTGATGAGAAAGCCACAGTACAAGAGAACAGTACTGTCTTAGCGTTACCTAGCTATCACGTTATAAGTTGCTTCTTTTTACTCCAAAAAGTTTGACAATACTATTGGAGCATATAGCGCCAGCCTCAAAATGGTATCACGGAAATGTAATATTCCCAATGAAAAACAAATTATTGAAATGGTAATAACAGCATCATCATACAGACAACTGGTATTATAAAGTCTGGCTCTTAGTTATTCCCACCTCTGCTACTGTGAGTCACTTGGTCTCTACCCATTATGGATAAATGAAAGTGAAATCTGCCTTCTCTAAAATAAGTCTTGAAAGGCTAATGACCAAGCACTGTGAAACAAGACATTACAGCAGAAACGTAGCAAGAACAACACTTATCCAATCATGGTCAGGCTCTTCCTGCTCATTTCCAGGAAACTTTGAAGCATCAAAGCAGAAGAGCATTGTGCAGGACATTGCGGAAGTCTCACTATTAAGTCAAAGCCATGATCCAAGTATATTGACACAAAAATGCTATCTTGAAAGAGTCTTGCATACTTGCATTTAATTAAAAAGTGACTACCTGTTCTGCTTATGTTTAAAAAGCTGTCAGATTGGGTCCTATACAGCTTTTAAGCTGTCTTCTTGGAGACCAAATATCACAAGGCATGATACGGCTGAAGCCTGTACACTATTCTGTTACTTAAATCAACTTCTGAGCATTCAAGAGGCAGACTGCGTGGTCAAATTGATATAAAACCCTAAGTACCATCTTAAATAAAAAAGGATATTAGGTTGGATCATTCTGAATCTAAAACTGACTCACCATCTGACCACGGGTGTGTTACTTGACCTCCCTGTACATTCAGTAATGCATCTGCAATGGTGTAACAGCAACACCTCAGTGACAGAGCCGCATCTCATTTTCAGTCCTGAATGAGTAATCAATGTGTGCCCAAACTGCAGAAAGTAAGTCATATCCGTGGAGAAATTGCTGTACAGTACAGGCTCTATTCATGCTGATCAGACATGTCAAGAGGGAACACTAACAAGTGGGAACGGGCAACCACAAATTTAAATTCTAACCCTTAGCAGTAACACTGAATAAGTGACAAGGTATCAGTCCCTCCAGCCTAGCCCAGAGATGTACTCTGCTATGATAAGGTAACCGCAGAGGCTAATATTTACACTATATGCACATTTGCATTTACAGTCTCTTTCATCCAGTTTTCTTTTTGCTCAGAATTGCGCATTTGTAGACGTTGCATTCTAGACCTCAAGTCGCAAACTCAGAACTGCATTATGCATTAAGAACCTGGAACACAGATGTGACAGGAAGACAACATGAATCACCACGAAAATAATACAAAGTTCCCCGCAACAATATTTGCTGCCACAGATTCTGCACTCGTAACAGTTCACCTGCTCCTGAATTACAGTGCTAAAGTTAAAGGCACAAGTGTTGGTTCTCTGCTGAACTTCAATTCATGTACTGGAAAACTGAGATAAAAGTTGTTCCCTCACCATGTAAGCCTCAGGTTATCTTGGAGCTGTAACTGCACAGCAACACGCACTGTACCACACAACTTTACCCCAGAGCTCTTTCCCAGCACTACATCTGTCTCTCTCTCCAACTGCTGCTTCATTTTTGGTTCCCCGTTGCTACCGATAATGTTCAAGCCAGCAAAGATTTTCAAGTTTTGGTACTTCTTTTCCAGAGCGCTTGTTCTGAGGCACGAGTTATACACTTGCAACTATGGTATTTAAATCTTTCACTCTGATCTGGTAAATGTGTTATTAAATGCGCTGCTCACTTTCTGTCAACGTTTACAGTTTTTTAAGTCATTTAGTCAACTGCAGATAAAAACACAGAAGCTGAGATTGACCATAGACCCAATTCTGTCAAAAAGTACCATCAACAAACTAACTTTGAAGTGTTACAGAAAATTAAATACGGGTTGCTCGAAACAATTTACTCATTTGAAAAGTTTCCAAAGCTTTAACATATCTAGCGGTGACATTTCGGTCAGAGGGTAACCTGACAGTTGCAAATGCTTGGTCTGCAGCGGCTTTCACAGTGTGGTACGTAGAAACTCCCATCTCATTAACAGATGTTTAAGTGAGATGTTGATATACAGGTGGGTCATAGATGGCACAGACATCCTTGGTGGAGCAGGGAGTTGATGTGTGATAATATACAAGAGATAGTGAAGAGAGTGGACAAAATCAAGACAAGGCAAAGAAGTTTTAAAGGTAAATACGCAGCAAGGAGATGGGGGGTCAGGACAACCAAGGCAATTATTTCTTGTTGCTCTGATCAAGTTACACCAACTTATCTCCCTCACGCTTAGTGTTCAAAGCCCCTCATGATTCTCTATATTTATTCTTTGTTCATCCAATCTTATCATACCTCATTAATCCCCACCTCCTCCACACTGTCAGCTGCCAGCGGGATCTGCCCGTTTGTCAAACACACACAAACATCCTTCCTACCTCTCTTTTATCAGTTAGAGCAGTGCTTGGTTTGTGTGTGTTGTGACCACTCCGTATCGACCGTTCTCAACTGCCTTGTGGTTGGCTTCAGGTTCCTTCCCTTTTCCCCTCCCTCCGCAGTACTCAGTTTAATGTATCCACTCATTTCCCAGCTTGTTTGTGCACTTTAATTTCTACCAAGCAGGCAGCTTTCGTGTGTTTATCGAGCGCAAGCAGAGAGGGCCAGGCTGTACTGCCATAGACATCATAGGCTTGAACGTGTAAGACCACAGTCCTTTCCTCTTCCTGATTTCTCAGGAACTTCTCATCGCACCTCTTCACGATGCCAACTAGCAATTAGGCTGAAGAGCAAACAGAAATAGTCGACACATTATAATTAAAAATTCAAGTGTTTAAAAATGAGTCAGAACTGTTATCCTCGTACTTGAGCATAAATACCAGCTGCCCAACCTCACGTACTACCTTCCATCACCCCCACTGTCCCTCCTCCTAATCCCCTGGACAAAACACCAGTGTTACTGGTATACCAGAACCACAGAAAACAGCATTTTACTAGCTTTTAGTAGCCATGTAACCACCCCCTTAGGAGCTTCTTCTGCCAGCACCAGACCGCTCTAGATCACTAGATGTGAGAAATACTCAGAAAATGATGCTTAAAAGTGATTGCTGTTGGGCAGCCGAGTTCTCTGCACTTCATCTCCCTGCTTTTGTATGGTATGTGTATATGGAGGAGGGGAAGCTTGTTTGGGTTTAGCAAACACATGACAAGCAATTCCCTGTTCTCTTTAGAGCTTGTTACAAACCTATTCCCTCCGCAAGGGCAATGTTTCCCTCCTCCAGGGCAAGAAGGGAAGCTGCACTGTTGTGACTGCCTGACTTTCAGCTCTTATATCACAGAAACAGCAATTACAGGTGTTAACTAGGGCAGGAGAACCACAAGATGAAGACCTCAAAAGAGCCCCATACCTGGTTTCCACCTCAAGGTCAAATATTAAGTTTTTTAATAGACTTAAGCAGCATAAGATACTTTAAGAGAAACATTCTAAACGTAATGTTTGTTTGCTGTTCTGAGGGGAGAGCTGTTATTGTTTGTATTAAAATTTTAGCTTGAAACTGGAAATAGGCTATCACTTGCCTGTAAGCGAAACTATTGTTTGGGCTTGTGCATGACAAGTACCAGAGAAGAGTTAAATAAAATCTATTTGGGGACAGGGGGAAGGGGAATTAAGGGAAATTTTACATTTTTAAAGCAAAGCTCAAGGGTTCAAAGATCTACTACCCATTCATTTTTAAAAGCTAGCATTACTTGCCAGTGAAAAAACAACCAAAGCCAAACAGGATTTACACTTGTGTCATAGCACCTCCGCGCACAAGTTTTTTCAGCCTTTGAAATGCTGTTAGGTACTTTATGTCGGTTTAAAGTATGTACCTAGTTACAATCAAGACCTTGTTTAACTAAGTTATTGCAGTTACGGATTCACAAAGTACCTGCGAACTTTAATACAAGTAACCTAGTTCCACTATTAACAAATGAAGACATAAATACAATTAGATACTACTTAACAAAAGGTGGAAGGTCTCCCCAGCAGCTACACAATGTAAACCTAAGAAAACCCCACCAATTCTTTCAAAAAGTGGCCTTTTAAGTAGTTGTCCAATAACCTCAATGCAAATAAAGTTACAATACCGGAATTGGGGAAACAGTTAAAATCTTACAAGTCTGCTCAGACTGCCTTTTTCCTTTTTGAAAAGAACAAGTAGCACAGTTAAATTTTATATTCTCCTCGGATGGCTGTGTGGCTCGAAGCCACATCTGCAACCCATTAGATGTTAGGAGCTCAAGGGGAACCCAGGCTAGATAAGCATCGAACAACTTGAACTTTTTTTCCACATAAAATATATATTCCCACATCATCCAAGGTAAACAAAGAGGCAAAAAACCTAGAGAAGCGTAAAACTAGAGCAATTACACGCCTCGTTTTTCAGAGGGTTTTTCTCCGAACAGCTAATAGGATCCCACAACACGTTACAGAAGTCCTAGGAAACACCAAGGGGCCAGAAGTTGCTTCCAGGAGCTGTGGCAAGGCTTTCAGCGGCTGACTCCGGGCAAGGCTAGGACAAAAAAAGCGGCAACTAGGCTGGACTCCTGCGTCCCGGGCACCCTGATGGAGGTCACCCCTCACCGAGGCGGTCAGCGCCGAAAGCCACCCAACGGGCACCCACGTTTTCCTGAAACCCCTCGGCCGGCGCGGAGGATGCCCGGCGCGGGCAGGGCCGCCTCCCCGGCCCCGGTGGGACCAGGCCCCCCCAGGCGCTGCGGGGGCCGTGCCCGCCCGCTGCGGGGCACCGCCGGGCCGCCCGCTCCCGCCACCGCCGGCCCCGGGGGAAGCGGGAAGGTGGGGGGGGGGGTAGGCCGGCACCCACCCGCCCCTCCGTGGCGCTCCGCCGCCTCCCGCCCGCGCGCAGCCGGGCTAACGGCAACGGTTCCGCCGCCCGCCCCGCGCCCCCGCGGCTGCGGTGAGGCGGCCCGGCCCCGCCGGAGCGCGCAGCGGGCGAGCCCCGGCCTCACTCACCTGGACGACGCAGGGCCCCTCCTGGCCTCCCCCCCGGGGGGCAGCAGCTGGGGCATGGGCGGCCGGGAGGAGCCGGGGAGGAGCCGGGTCTCAGCCGCGCCGCCGCCCCCCCGCCCCCGACGCCAGAGAAAATGTCACCGGAGGCCGCGGGGCTCCGCTGCTCGGCGTCACTTCCTCCCGCCGCCGCCGCCGCCGGAGCAGCCGAGCGCCGCGCAGAGCGGCCGCCGCCCGCCGCGCCCGCCAGCGCCACCTCGCGGCGCAGAGCAGCGCCGGGGGCGGGGCCGGCAGGCTGGCCCCGCCCCCTCCCTCACCTCTCCCCCCGCCCTCGCGGCGGCCTGAGGGGAGCGCCGGGCGGGCGGGCTGTCCCGCGCGCAGCCCTCGCACCCTCCGGGTGTCCCCCCCGCGACACGCACACCCGCCTACACGCGCGGGGGAACCCCTCCGAGCAGCCCCGGGCCCAGCGGGGCCCCCCGCGGGGCGTCGCCTGAGGGGACGCAGCCGGCCTCGGCCAGGCCGCCGGCGCCCACGGCGGCGAGAGCGGCAGGGCAGAGGCTGCGCTGCGGGGCGGAGGTGCGAGCGGCCCACACCGCGTGAGGGGCACGGCGGCAGGCGGCCACCGCCAGAGCCGGTTCACGCCGGCGGGCACCTTGGGTCACCCGCCACAGGGGAGAGCTGAGGCAGCGAAGGCCGGTAGATCAGCCAGGAGGGAGACCCATCTGCACTAACGGTACGCCGCTTGATTTGGCTTCCCAGCGGCCAAGCAGAAGCGTGCAAACCACGGCGGTTGGAGCCCACTCACCGGAGGAAAAGGGCAGAGGAGGAAGCAGAAGGAAAGCAGGAAACGAGAAGAAAGAAACGTCTTGTCCCGGCGCAGGGGCCGGGTGAGGAGGAGGGCCAAGCTCGGGAGAGACGCAGGCGGAGGCGGCAGGAGCCTGGCACCGCAAACGCCTCTCGCCAGTCCCTCGGCCAACGCTCGTTCCCCCTCCAACACTGATCCTGGTGATCCTGCCTCTGCACTCCCCGAGATCAGAGACCTGGGGGTTGGGTGGGGGAAGCACGGTGTGCAATTAGGGTGACATTATAATGCATACATTAAACACGGTTCTGATGTTTCTTAATCAGAGTACTTAGCTTTTCAGCCCCGGGGTATATATGCTGCACAACTGCACAATACATTGTAGGTGGTGCTCTGCAACTTGAAAACGTGGCAGCAATCATTTCAGTATAGTCCCTAAATCCTGATCAGGGCCTACAAACGCCTGGGAAATTCAAGTGTTAAACATGCGTCGTACAGCAGAGGCACCCTTGGAGGATCCTGCTCCTCTACAGCCACTGCTTGTGGCACAGAATCAGTTATAGGGTTGATAGTATAGAAACGTGTGTATGCATCTACTCCCCCCCCCAAATCACGTACATGGACTTTGGAAACAAAGCCAGACATCACGTACTACCTCAGGAGAATTTATCACACTGAGGAGAAACGAGAGTAAGAGAGACATTCAGGCACAAGCAGAGCTACATATTCAGGAATTCATGATTCTCTTTTAAAACAGCACTTTGCAAGATATTTCTCACTAAACATGTAAAAAACTTCCTTTGCAAGAGCACCAGCCTCGCCGGTGCATCCGGTATCGGCAGTGTCAGCAGAAGAGGGCACAAGCAGGGTGCTAATGAAATCCGTACTGAAGAGAAAACCTGGGGGCTCTAATCCAGAATCTGAACTGATTTTTTTATGTGGCTCGAGCCATGCCCTGCCACCAACTAAAATCAACCTCCACAACCCGGCCGCCTACTTTTGGGAAAATAATCCAGAATCTATATTTACAGGGAAGGATGCGCTTTGGCGGCACGACTCCTGAAAGACACTCAGAGGACAGAACGCTGTTGTTAGGCGTTAGGACACGGCAGTGAGGAACAAGCAATGCAGTTTTGGACGGCGTGCGGAAAAGCATAACGACACAGGCGAGGGCGGTGAGCATCTGCCTCGCATTTGCAAGAAGAGTGATAAATGGAAAGGAGCTCAAAGAGCCACGACTGAAGGAATCTGCAGCCTGGGGGCATTATGAAGGAAAAAAAGAAATTCTGACTATCATAGGTACAACAGAATTAGTAAACTAAGCAGGGAGATATTAGTGATCTGTAAATAGTGGCATGAAGGGAGAAGACTGGTGATACGTTAATGATTTTAATGGGGTGAAATGAAGGAAGGGCATGTTTAAGCTGAGAATCAGGGTGGAAAGCTTTTGAATGGAGAACCGTAGGCTGGAAAATTGTCTCCCTAAGGGAAGTGGTGAAAGCTTTATTGCCTCAGATTTTAAATGCCAGATTAGGAGAAATACCAGGGGACTCATTCTGAATTTTCAGGGAGATGGGCTGAAAGATTAGGAAGGGAGGAGGAAAGGCAAGAGGCGGTGCTGGCTCCAGGAATTTAGGGAGTACAGCTCAGCGCTTCTTCTAGGCTCCTTTGGCTCCGTTTTATCACTCTTCGACCGCCTCTGCCAAGAGTGAAATGATTTCAGCGCTAGTTACCTCCACAAGGAAGCAATAAGAATTCCTCCGCCACGAAGAAACGCTGTGGAGAAATGGGAGTCTCGGTGGGACATCTCTAGAAAGGATCACCAGGAAAGGGAGCGGCGGAGGCTCCTTCAGCTGCGGAGGGGTCCGCCGGTGCAGCCCCACGCCTGAGCTTCCAGGGGACAGTCATCACCACTGCCACCTCCCCTCTGTGGCACTTGCGCTTCCCCAAAGACAATGGGAGGAAATTAGCTCAGTGCTGGAGCAGACGGTGGGAGCGACCCCAAGCAACGCTCCCCTGTCAAAGTAAAAGCTGGTTGTGAGAGCACTTTGGCTTCCAGGGGCTTCCAGGCTGGCTTCCCTCAGCCGGCTCTTGGCAGGGGGAGCGGAGCACCTCTGTCCCCGCTCCCATCTCTTCCCCAGCCCCAGGCCAAAAGTTTCGCTCCAGCTCCAGACTGGGAGAATGACTTTTCAAGAGCTCATCCTCATGCATCCGATGGCGGTATCCATAGGCACGTGACTAAGCATCCTCTGCAGAAGGAATTTATAGAAACTTCACCTTCCCAGTAACATTTAAACAACACCCGTTTTCCAAGCTGGGCCGCGGGCTGCCAAGCATCTGAAATCACAAATGCGCCGCTGAAACCCGGCCAAGCCATCCCCTGGCTGCGCTCCCGCTCCTTCGCGAAGTCACCCAGGCTCCTCCGAAGCCACCAGCAGCGACCAGAGGGGGGCCACGGGAAGGGTGCTTCGGACACAGAGGGGTTCATCCAGCCCTCAGCTACAGCCCACGTGTCCTGGGAAAGGAAAAGAGATAAAACCTTTCCTCACTGCTGGGTTTTACCAGCCAATATTGGCTAATTAAGCAGCTGTGCTTTAAAGGCATCTTTAGCAAGGGGCTAGAGGAAGCATTTATTAGATTAGGTTGTCGTTTTGGAGTTGTTGGTTGTTTTTTTTTTTTACCAGAGATTACATGGTTCAGGAAGGACGGTGAAAAGCTGAATGACTTCAAGGCAGATGGAGGCAGCGCTGTATCCTCCATGTAGGTGGTACCCAGCAAAGAGAGAAGGAACCGCAAGTTTTACTTTAAACACACACTTATTGGTAAAGCCTCTGCTTACTCACTTGTCAGGGTGTTTTTGCAGAAGAAGAATTTCTGAATTGGAGAAGCAGAAATCCTTCCAGCCTGGTAATGAATTTTTTTAATGAAGTGAGCATATAAGAAAATGAAAAATGTTTCTAAAGCTGCTTGAACTTACTAACAGCAACTGCGTACTCAGAGACAAAGCGAAGGATTTCCTGTAGCATGCAAGGCCATGCGGACCAGGATTATTATTGTTCCACTGCTGACCCTGTAATTTAAAAATTCAAAGAATAGCTCAGAAATACAAAATCTTTCCCAGACTGGTAAGACCTATTCAGTACTAGATGTAATTAAAAAAATCTTAAGTACACTTACAATTTGACACATCACATTTTTTGCTCATAAGTACCCAAAACAGGACTGAGTATTAAAAGAATATTTGGAGTGTTTTACTGGAGACGGTACAAAATGCAACCAACTTACTTTTAAAATAAATCTTGAAACTGTTTTAATATTTTTTTAAATTATATTTAATTACACAGTCCCATATTAATATTCTGTATCCACTAAAGGACTGATATGAATGAAAACAATTTTGAATATTTTCAGTCAAAGGAAGATTGAAAAGCAACCACAATGAAATGTTTGCAACCAGTAGAGTATTTCTATCACAGAATCACGGAATCACTAAGGTCGGAAAAGACCTGTAAGATCATCAAGTCCAACCATCACCCCAACACCACCATGCTCACTAAACCATGTCCTGCAATGCCACGTCCACCTGTTCCTTGAACACCTCCAGTGATGGCGACTCCACCACCTCCCTGGGCAGCCTGTTCCAATGCTTCACCCCTCTCTCCGTAAAGAAATTTTTTCTAATATCCAGTCTAAACCTCCCCTGGTGCAACTTGAGGCCGTTTCCTCTCATCCTATCACTTGTCAGCTGGGAGAAGAGACCAACGCCCACCTCACCACAACCCCCTTTCAGGTAGTTGTCAAGAGCGATGTCTCCCCTCAGCCTCCTCTTCTCCAGACTGAACAATGTAATACTAACCAAAATAGATAACAAAAAGAGATTCCATCCACATCTTTTGACCCAATGCATTTTGAGTAAATAGATGCATATTTCAGCTCAGTAGCCTTAATTTTGCCTCACGTATTTTGCACTTCTCCAGCATTTTATTTTTATTATTCTGGTTCTAGTACCTAAATGTTTTCTTTTAAATAAATCCCTATTCCCTAGCTAATTTGGGGATGAATTCTGATTTTTTTTCCTAAAGCAATCATTATTTTGCATATTGGCCTGATAATAACAGTTTGTCACTTTGTGGTGAAACGTATACAAGTTTACACTTGAGGTTGACCACTGTTTTTCACATCTAGTGCATAATTTTAGTTCCTTTTTTTTTTTCCCACGTGGATTTTGGAGCCTCACATTTTCCAGGAGGAGGAATTGCACATGCAGTGATAAAGCGTGCACATCTTTTGCGCTTTGTTCGTAAAACCAAGGGATCTGTAGCTCAGCCTGGCCCTGGCTCCAGCCCTGTGGCGCCCTAGACCATGGGCAGCTGCCCCGCAGCTGCGGGAGCCGCACACGAAGCTCCCAGCAAGCACAACTGCTTTTGGCTTGCAGGTGTTAATAGACAGACATCTCCAAAAATCAGGCTGGGAGTTCAGAGCAGAGCAGCTGATGTAATCTGAAGTGAGGCTGAAGCAGTGGAGGCCTCTCCAGGCATTCGTGTCATTCTCAGCTGGGTGATTATTTCATAATATACAACAGCCGAGGAGTCCAGCTGGCAGCCTCCCTCCAGGCTGCCACACGGCTCCTCGCCACCCACTGTGACCTCCATGGAAAGACAACAGCTGCCAGGGCAGAGAGCAAAGCCCCAAAATCAAACATTTTCTCAGCCGAGCACTCGGGCCAGCACACTCCTGTCTCAGCAGGACCTCTGCAAGGCGTTCCTGCGTCGGCATCCCATCCCTGCACTGGGAAAGCTGATCACCCCAAAACACCAAGCGCAAGGAAGGAAGGACATCTCCGCTCGCCCTGCAAGGCACTCTGCCCACACAAACATGAAACTGAAGAGCTGAGAAATCTTACTGACAGTCCACTGGCTGCATAAATCTCATTTATTTGACTTTCCACATTTCCATCAAAAGCTGAACTGTCAGACCAGACAACTGGCCACTGATTTATGTTGCATGTGCCACAGATGGCTCAGCTGTGGCACACAGCTCAAAGGCAGCTGCTGAGTATTTTTTTCTTCTTGCTTTTCCAATGCTAGGAAGCAACACGTGGCTATCTTTGGACAGCTCTCGAGGCAGAGTCTGGCCCTGCCGCTGTCCATATTCGGGCTCTTTGCCAATGAATGGGACACAGCACATGCTGTGAAGTAGCAGCAGCCGGGGAGCGGTGCAGCTGCCCTGCGGGCACAGGGGGAGAATACTCCCCCCCTGCCAGGTTTCACAACTGGTGCAGTGTTATGTGATGAAGTGGTGCTAAGGCATCACCACAATCCTGGGAAATCCTCCCAGGCCTTCAGTCATGGTTACACATATGCGATAAAACACCTTCATCTAACATTAGCTGATTAAGTCTTGAGGCTCTCACTGAAAAGCAGGGCTGGTAACATTCTCAAGCCCTCACCTAATCCCATCTGTCTATCCCAAAGCATGATCAAAACTCCCTTGCATTATAAACACTTAAGCAAAGCATTTCTGATCTCCTCTTAAAAGCCTCCAGTGATTAAGGTTCCTTAATTGTCAGGCCATGACCCCCAGTGCCTTACAAGGGCTTTCTTGTTAAATCATCTCTGATGTCTACCCAGCCATGTTCCAATGCCTTTCAAGACTATGACTTCTTTCCCCTTCCACAACAGGAAAGGTCAGATTATGCTCTTGCCAGATTCAAAAGACTACTCCCTTGCCTTCCGCTGGCATTTTTTTTTTTGTAAGCAGCAGATGAACCTGTAGTCATCCCTGCACTACTATGCCTGCTCTAGATTTCACATTCGTAACCTCCGAGGTAATTTCCCTTCAGCCAGTTTAGCCCACGTGTACAAAAGATGGCTTGTCCACTCGCTTTTGCTATCTTAATTTCTAGCCCAGAAGGAACTGAAGATAAATAGCCATGAAAGGCAACTAACCCTTTCCTAACATCTTGATTTAAAAACCGGAAACTAAGCAGCAACCCTCTCCGGTGTACGGAAGATGAGGCCAAAAGATTCCCACTGCTCGTGGATCTCCAAACACCCTTCAATTCTTCACCGTCACGGTGACAGAAACAAGGTGAAGAAGGTCACAAGGTGAGGAGGCTGTGGCACTTTACTGACACCTATGTCACTCTGAGCTTGCAGCTTCTCAGAAATCAGAGCTACGCCCTAAGCATAACAGATACAGATCTCTTGATGCTATTGCTTCAGGGGAAGACATGAAGCAATAGAAAGAATCACTCTTCCTGCAGATCAGTGAAATCTATTTCCGTGGTGAAGGAACAGCTCCTGGGGACAGGCACACCATCTTAAATCATTACTGTAATCTTTTGCAACTCTAATTGCAAACAGATGCAGCTACAAACTGTCACCATGAGCACCACTGCTATTTGTCTGGACGTTGCCCGGTACAAACAGGCCCTAGTCCATGCTTGATGTCCTTAGGTGCTGCCACCATTTTCTAGATTTTTATTTTTCCTCATAAACAGAAGACTTTCAGATTTTTGGCTTTAGTACAAAACAACTTTTAAAAGCTGGGGTCTTTGAGGCTGGTGTGGTGGTGGCAGCATAGAAGTAAGAGGAGGGCTCTGGGGACCCTTTTGGAAGACAGCATTTGAGGTAGAATTGGAAAGGACAATCTAGCTTCAAAATGATCACATCCCGCAGTGGTTCTACAAAAACTTTCATGTATTTTCAGACCTAGAAAGGTCTTATTATAAAGCCCTTTTTTGTTTTTAAAGCTATCACTTTGCTATCCACAAAGCTATTTATCTACTTTAATTTGCTTAGCTCTATGTATAACATAAGGAGAAACAAGTAGTCAACACTAGACTGGTATCTCTCAAAGCCTTGAACATGGGCAAACCTTACAGGTTAGTGCCACGGGCTTCCATCTTCTCAGACGACAATGAAACAACAGAACCATAGGAGGTTGGTGCTGCTACATCTCAGCATCTGTACATGCGTGAGCAAGGACCATTTATTGATCTGTGAAGCCCATACTATGCCCCATGCGAAACAAGTCAGAACTCAACCTGTTTCCGTGAAGGTAGACAGCCATCACACATGCAAGAAAATCCCCTTTGTGGGCTGTCTCAGATGCTGCAGGGCTTTAGAAGGCAATGGGAACTACTGTTCTGAGCCCTAGATCACAATTTCCATATTGTTCACTTTGATTAACGTATCAAACCCCTGCTGAAGACATTAAGGAGAAATTTAACTGCTTAGAGAAAATGCTCAAACTAAGCAGCGCTCCAGGCACGAGTCCAGAACTCATCTTCACAAACTTAGTAAACATCAGACATGCTACAAGTGGGAAAAAAAATTCTGTGTCCCCAACCCTCAAATGACAAAAGAAACCAGGACAAGGGACCAAATGCCAATGATCTAGTAGATGAAAAGAGAATCTGTCATCATCATACTTGCACCACCAAAGAGAGGACTCCAGGAAAAAGCACAATCCAGAGCCTGGACAGGGAAGAAGAAAACCAGACCCCCTGATCAGTTCAAGTCTAAGTGGTAATGGTCAACCAAATCCTGACAGACACATTTCCTGGTGAAGGTGCCATCTGGAGGCCAGTTACAGGTGTGTCTCCCATACGGAAAATGAACTGATAAAGAAAACAGTAAGTTTGGGGGTTATTTTATGAAAAATAGGTGATATTTACAAATGCAAGGCTACATGAACCCCTAAACATGAGCATGCTTGCTGGAAGGTCACAGGTGTGCCATCCAACAGCAAGAAGAGTAAGGCAGAAAGCTGTAGAAGTACAGTAAGAATTCCAAAATGTTTTACTAGTGCAAATAAATAGACAACAGAAAGGAAATCTTCTTCCACGCAGACAGCTTCAGGTGAACTGGAGTTTGCTGGGCTCTGGCATCTCAAGAGTCAGCATGTCAATCTGCTTTGAGAACTCTGCCTCCAACGCATTCTAGTGGGAGAGAAAACCAAAAGGACTCGGTGACCGTGAAACAGTTTTCTTACATTCTTGTTAGACAAACATATCTATGATGATCAAATCTTGGGATATTATTAGCACTGATTAACCCAAGTATTGAACTGGAAGGTCTCACTACTGCAAAGGGCAGTAGTCTCTGTAGACAGCTACAGAGAAATCTCCAAATGAAGGGCTGAACAAGCTCGCTGGCCTTTATACTGTGCCCTGATGTGATATTGGACACCTTCAAACTGAACAGGTACACTCCAGAAGCGAGTATTCTCACCTGATAAAAGCCTCAGGCTGGTAAGGTGAGCTTGTACTTCTGAATCAAAAACAAGCAGCTTACCGACCTGAGCGGTCCCATCTGAAAGTGTACAAAATACTCTCAAATAGCTGTGATTTTTGATCACAGCTTTAAGGCTCATCACTGAATACTTTATGCTTCATCTATGAGCAAGCAGGCAGTAGCCAAAGTAATAAAGACAGTTTTCATGCTCAGATGTGGCCCAGCTCACTCAGGAAACCTACGTATGTACTTCCCAAACAGCTTTATATGAACATTTCGCAACAACCATACCTGCAGATTACACACGCATGGATGAAATAGGCATTATGTTTTATAGGGGAAGGCCCCCGCTGCAGTCTACAAGGCAGCTATTAAATAAAACAGGGGCCCTGGAGCCCTCTGGGAGTCCAGGAGCAGCAAGGAAGGTTGTGAGCCCAATAAGCTGCAACACAGCTGAGTGAATAAACATTCTGACAGGTGAAGCAGACAAAATTCAGAGGGATATAGGTACCTAATCCCTACTGATACCATTATGCCCAACTGCCTTTATAGCTTAGATATCATTTCTCCACTAGTTCCTCCTACCGATATGCACGGCTTCTGCCTTACCAGAGCAAATTTTCCCTCTGGAGATCATTAAGACTACAATCTGAGGTAGATAAATCCACAACCAATTAATACACATAGCTTGTTTTGGAACAACAGCACTCATTTAAATCTCTGTGAAAGATAAAAAAACCAAAACTCTTACCAGTTCTCGTTTTACTTCTTCAATCTTCACTCGTGCAAGGGAAGGATTCTAATGAGAGAAAATGGCATAAAAATAAATATTTCAGATGGAAATACAGAGTCCCTGCATCATTGCAAGAGTCTAATGATGTGCCGCAGGGGAATTCAGGGATAATGAAATCAGTTTTGTGTACACCCTTCACATGCAAAGTGTACTGACATTAAAAGCCTAGTAGCAGTTTGGTTTGGGCAGTCACATATTTTTCAAAAGTCTGGTATGGCCTAAAGGCTTAAAAAAAAAAAAACCAAACAAACAACCCTTGTTTTTAGCAATTTTCCAAACCTACCAATCCAGGAATTGCATTTTAAACATATCCGTGCATGAATTTTCCAAAGCACAATAAGCTTGCAAGGATAAACCTTCCTCCCTCCTCCTGCCTGCACCAGAAATGAGGCATCGGGGCTCTCCCTCTCTCCATTGACAGCAAGACGGGAGGGAGGGGGGAGCTGGAGAACCTAATCGAATTTGAATGTCCTGGTTTTGCTTAAGGAAAGGCAGCAGCTGCCTCTTGGAATAAGACGGATTTAAAAGAGAAGCAGTCCCACCCTCTCCCTTCATCCTTTTCTTCTAGGAGGGAGACAGCAGTAGTTGTATGAGGCAGATACGTTGAGAGGCAGGAACTTGATGGAGGGGCTAAGAGAGAAGTGCAGCCCAGCAGACAGGTCCCTAGTTCATCATACAAGAGACCTGATTCATCGCAGAGCTTCTATGTGATTTTGAACAAGTCCCTCTGTTTCTCTGGACCTCTATGCCCCATTTATAAGAACTAGAATAAATCTTTTTCACCTCTTACACAGAAAGAGGTGAGGTTAGCGCTGTTACAGGCTGTAGGGTACTCAGATGAGGAGGTAACAGGGGCCTATCAGGTAACTCAAATACAAAACTGTAAACTGGGACAGTTACAATTGTATTTAATAAAACCAAATCCCATTCAACTATCCAGTTTTTGCTACTTCTCCCTTGAATGACACAGCAAAATGTCCTTAATACTTATCTGTAAAAGCAATAGCAATCTTCCAAAGGAGATTGGAAATACTTGGGTTTAGTAGTGCCAAATATCACAGGTGGCGATGTACAGATGTCACACAAAGCCAAGGCCTTCTGTTTCACGGACTAAAGCCTTGTTTACCCATGATTTCTTTAAGCCACTCTAAAGTTCTTAACAAAATTACCCTTAACTGAAACAGTCTTTTGCAACAAGCATTCTAATTTGAAAAGAGTAAAATCCTTTTTAACACAGATGCTTCACACAGCAGTCTGATAGTAACTCCTAGCACAGTGACCAATAGTGACAATAGCCAAAATATAAAATGAAGAGATATGCAGACAGGGGCTTTCAAAACTGTAATTTAGTCACCTAAATGAGAAACCTGCAATTTCAGAGAGCTGAGTACCCAGCACACTCAGAAGAAATCAAACAAAATGATGGAGCAGCCAGTACTCATACAAGCTAGAGCACTTGTTTAGGGGACAACACCTATATTTGGCTATTTCTTCATAATCGTTAAAATCTTGCTGAGAGCTCCAACCTCTGCACAACACGCTCTGTCCACCATATTCACAGCCTGATGACACGTATAGCTAATATACTGGTAAATCTCAAAAAAGTTATTATACTAAGGAATTCTATTTTCTTCAACATTTCTTTGTCTAATTTCTAGCTAATTCACCCTGATACTGAGCTCACCCAGCAAATCTGTGCATTTTGTTAGAACAAAGTTTACCTGGGAAACATACTTAATTTCTTGGCTTTGATTAATATATAGCCTTCTGTTTAAGTAAAGTCTTTCGTTTACACCATTAATAGACCTGTAGGACATCTACCTGTCCACTGAAACCATCACAACAATATCCTTTACATTCTGAAGTCCATTAAAATTAATCTGATGGCAAATACAATAGAACAATAGAAAAAAATAATTACAGGAGTTAAATCTAGGTAGGACTCCAGTTTCTTCTTTAAAGGCACAATTTCTTCCTGTAGTCCAGACAGTTTCTGGGAAAAGAACAAGACAGATTATATTCTATAGTCTTACTTGTAGAAGTGATGTAAATCAGTGAGACAGATCCACAATTATCTACAGTATTTCAGACTTCAGGGACGTTGGTGAGAGCTTTCATGATCCTTCTTAAAACCCATGGAAAACTAAAGATCCGATTTAGATCTAAGATGAAGTAAGATCTTAGATGAAGTAAGATTCAGTTATCAATCAGTCAAACACAGTTCAAATTTTACACAGCGGTATCAATTAATTTTTCTTCGTTCTGAAGACATCTTCAGATGTCTTTTCTTACAGTATAACCACCTGATCTCACCTCCCGGAAAGAGGATTTCAAATGAGAATCCACAAGACAGAGGACTTTCGCTGTCAACCTCACTGTAGGCCAGAGAGAGAACCGAGCCCCAAGGGGATCCATTCTCATGCCTTCTGCGTGAAAACGGTTTTGCATGTGCAGCAGCAAAAAGACTTCCCTTACACTTGCACTGCTTTGCTCAATTCTGCTAACAACGGGAAATAATTTCTCTTTGGGGCTGAAAATTGAGCACCTTCCACAGTCTTCAACTCTTTTCAAATAATCAGCTTTAAGTAAAAACCCATGCACTCCAAAGATAAAGTCACTTGCGCTGCCCAATTCACTGAGCTCTTGGCAAAGCAGATACAGAAATGTCAGGGAGTCAGATCTGCCCTTATGCTCGGGTTCTAGAAGATGACAAGTCTAGAAAATTGCCTATGACATTTCGTATGCAAGATTCCAACAGAAATTATTTCTGTTTAGTACCCTTCTGAACCACTGTGCAATGTAAACATTGCCACCCAGTGCTGGTTCACGAGAATGACAACATAGAAATCAGGAAACTTACTTTCATTGTTCAACCTTACTAACATGCAGGAAAAGCTAGCAAAAGAAATGGGGAGAAAGACCAAGTTCTCATTACAGTAATAGCCAATAATATTAAAACATGGTCTGAGACAGAACAACACAAATATATTACATTTGTACAAATGCTTCAGCACAAAGCTGGAGAATCTATAGTTAGTAACTCAAGAAAAGTGTTTTTTGCTTTAACAAGTTATCCTTCTAGGCTTGCAATACAGCCATCTAGCGATTGCAATACACAGGCAGCCATGTAACAGGATATAGTCCACAGAATATCCACCCTCTGTAAAACACGGATTACAGAGAAAAGGCAGATCACAGGCTGTCAATTTTCTTTCAGTGGCAGGGAATTTATTCCATGGAAATTCCCTAGGAGGCTATATTCCCAATTACAGATGAGAGGCAGAAAGAGAAGAGAGGGAAAAACAAAAGGCAACAAAAACAAAGATTCCAACTGTTCCCCTCAATCAGTCCAGAAGGAAAGCTTCCTACCAAGTCCAAAACAAGCCCACATCTAACCCTGAAGAAAAGGTACCACTTCAGCACTTGCAGATGCTTCTCAGGTTCTAAGAGAGACAAACCCATCCAACACACCCCGACTCAGAGGTATCCACCTACGGGATTTTTGTTTGTGCTTCTTTTTACCATTAATACTTCTCCAAGTAACCAAATGGCAAACTACATTTCCTGAAACCACCCCACAAGCCTGGTCCGTACCACTGCAGAAACACCCATCTTGTATCAAAAGACCTACCTCAGAGAGGCTCACAAGTGACTCGTGTGTCAGCGACTGGTCCAACCCCGTGGCAGCAAGCTGGTCCTACAAACAGGAAAGAGTTCGTTCATAACTGACCACAAAATACAACAGGGAGGAGAAAGATTTTACCTTTTCCTTGGGTTTTGATCTAAACAGGCAACAAGAACGCAGTTTGTCAACAACAGAAACGTGTGCTATTTGAAACACAGCTATAACTGGTATATGAAATCAGTTGCTACTAAAATTTGTATCAAGAATAACAAGCCTTTCCAGAAAACTAGTACAAGAAGAGCACACGGCAAGGCTGGGAAGAGGCTTCTCAGTAAAATGTCATCAACTCTAATACCACATTTTCCATCTCGTATTTGTCAAGGTATTTAATACTCGAATGCTGTCCAATAAAGCATTCACATGTCCTTCATCATGTAGGAAAGGTGAAGGAGAAGACAGTACAACTTCTGCCTTCTGCGTTTAATCACTCATTAATTTCAAAAAATGGCTGTATTCAGAATTTTGACACACAGTTTACATCAGTGAATCAACTGCTTTACTGGTAGCTGTCTATATACTCTTACATGACAGTACCTCATAATAAGCACAAGGTAGTCCAAGCTAATACAGTTATCAGTGAAAGAAGAGAAAGTGTCCTTGCATGTATCATAGGATGTCCTGGGGAGAGACCATGAATATAGAAGGAACAACTGAGGTGTAGTAACATGTTGTCCCGTTAGCCCAAGAGTCCTCAGTTCTGGCGTTTGGGAAGCTCCTGGGATGTCTCTGTACCTACAGTTCTGGGCCCAGCCAGCCACGACTGTGCCATCCTGTCAACAATGTCTTGTTAGACCATTCCTTCCATCTACCTCAGCAGCCTTGATCCTGATTTTTAAATCCTCAGATTTATCTTTCAGGAACTTCAAGTTCTGGGATCGGCTGTCAGCTTTGGCCTTTTCTACTTCCAGAAGTTCCTCTGTTTTTTTAAGATCCCTTAAAAAAATACAAAAAGAAACAAACTTTTACATTCAAAGAGATACCAGTATACAAATACTGCTTAATTATCTATGCTCAAGCTAAACCCTGTAATACAACCAACACGAGAAGGGAGAGAATGGAGAAAAACTTGCATTTCCCTGTGAGATCTCCCAGTGGAAAGATCCACAGCTGTTACATCCAGAGTCCCAAAGGCCAGGAAAAAAAAAAAGGCCAAGGGGAAAGCAGTCTGCATAAAAGCAAAGAGTAAAAGTCTTCTGCATAATTTCCTAATTCAGTTAGAGACCTGTTATGCAAGTTAAACTTAAGATCACAGAGAGGGGCCGTGGCAAACCTGCACTAAGAACACACGTCTGGTATCTTTGCTACAAGCAGCACCACAATTACTACTTTAAAATACAAAAACCAGAAAATAATTAGACTGGAAGGGGCCTGTGGAGATCATCTGGGACAATCCCCACTCAAGGTAAGGGTGGATCCTGCTACGCTTGGCAAAGCACTTCAGATGACATCCTCTAGGGAATGGACTTGATACCGATTAGTTTTTATTTTTATTTAAGTCTCCCACACACTAGTTAAAGGAAATTCTTACCTGGGAATGGTTTTTGTCTTACCTGGCTCCTTCACTCTGACTATAGAGCCCATGCTAAATGTGATAAGAAAATCAGGTTTGCCTTCAACCTCAGACGAAGACAACTGGTGGAGGATGCCAGCCCATATCCAAAAACTGCTTGTAGACCATTTTTGGTTTAAAATAATGGGTTTGATGGTACCCCAAATATCTTTTGATTACTGAATGTGCCCACAGCACATGGCTTTTAATAGATACTTCAAATATTGTGAATTAGAGCTGTGTCAAAACCTGACAACTCAGTTATCCATGTTAGTTATCACAACCATTGTCCCACATTGCAGAGATCAGCAGTACTGCTTACATCATTCTCTTTTCTCATCCATTACTCACTCCTCTAACCGCTTTTCCAGCATCAGCGCTGCAGTTAGTTTTTTCCTAATGTTGCTCAATTCCAGTTCCATTTCTCTGTTTTTTGATTCTGTTGCATACAGCTCCGAAGTCATATCATTGATGGCACAGAAGAAGCTGGTGAAAAGAAAGATTCAGTGGGAATGCTCAGGAGTCAGCTCTTCTGAAACTCAGAATTACTATTGTTACTTCATCCACACTTCCCACAAATTACTTGTTTTTGTTCTCATATTATGATACATCAGACAACTGCCAGCTATTTGAGAGCAGGAAAGCAAAATAAGTCACTAAGGGTATCTGCTTTCCTTAACTAAGAAAGATTTCATCTGGAAGGGGAAACAGCCCAGCAATCTCAGTAGGAGGAAGTGAACAAGACCTGGCACTCTACTGAATATAACCACTGGGTTCGACATGATCAGATGCTCCACTCGTGGCTTGCCAAATTGCTTTTGAGAGAAACTGTATTCAGTCCCTGAAAAGGCACGTCCCTGAGGCATGCCCAGCAGTATTTCAGTTTGTTCCTCTTCCCAAATGGTTCAAAGCTGCTTGTCCCTCCAGCTCAGAAGAGCTGTAAGAGCCAAGGTCCTGAACATCATACAAAAATTGGATTCCAAGGCAGATTTGGGCCCTTCCTTACTGCCAGCGCTCAGCACAAACCTGCTGTGTTATGGGTCAAGGCCAGGCTAGGGAGAAGGGTCCAGGAAGACCAGACTAACAGCTGCCATTTCTCTGTGGCTAAGGAAACCTCCTTACATTAACTGACGCCATATAAGAAAGGGAAGAACAAGGAGCTGAGACAAAAACCGGTTACAGTTCCCCAGTCCTTGCCTAAGCAGTATGAAACCTGCTTTAGCTTGTGCTGCCTGGCACAAAAGTCTGAGTGGCAGCATCCTGCAGCCACTGACCACAAAAGCACGAGCAAAAGAGATATTGAATTCTGGCTGAGGCACTTCTCAGGCTTCAGAGACTTCCTTTGCTGGGATAATCAAGAGCTAGAGCTTTGTGCTCAGTTCCTGCGTTCTCCAAAGCTGCCCAAAAGGTGCAAAAGAAGCTGGAAAAGTGAGATGCCTGGTCAGGTTTGAAACTGTTGAATTGAAAACCCAGAGGGAAACAGCACTGACCATCACCCCTGATGCACAGTGGGAATAATTACCTGGCAAGAGAAGTGTCCTTTGTTTCAAGTGTCATTGCACTGTTTACCAGGACATTGAGGTAGCCGGTGCCTTCACTGGACAGACTGGATAGGGAAAGATCCAGGCTTTCTGCAAGAAGGCCCTGTAGATAGTTGGCTGGAAAACAAATATAACCCAAAGTAGTAAGTTTTTTATATTACTGTTCTTTTAAGGCCTAGATAGGACTCTCTCTTTTAACACAGGTGTTAAAAATGTATTGTGGTCCCCTGAACCACTCACTTGCTCCAAAAAACCACATTATCAAACACGCACTCTAGACAACTCGAGCATAACTTAATCACCTCACTGTTGTTTCAGATTCCTCAAGCACTTTCCTTAACAGTGGATTAGCACCAGCTCAGACTCTTAAATCAGCTGTAGGGTTGCTTCCCTGTCTATCCAGCCAATATTTTAATGCTGTGCTACTCAGCCCAGCAGGCTAGGAGGTTTTAACAATTAATCTGCTTGTCCGTATTTACAGCCTGCTCAAGACGGCTTAAAAAGATGGCTCTTGACCAACCTTATGTCACCGTAAATTTTGCCAAAAGGAAGGCATGGGATGCATTGTAGTAAAAGCTGCACCAGAACAAAAGCTGAGTTCATTCCAATTATATATATATTTTTCATATATGTTTGTAAGATTTTAACAAAGACAGTCTTCAGGGTCACTAAGAAAAACTAACTTTGATGGAACTGAGACGTGGAGCTTCAAACTCACCTTCTGCTTCATATTCTGTTGCCTTCTGCTTCATGTCCTCTATCAGCAAAGAAACATCCCTGTCCCTAGCTTCATTGCATTCTACAAGCTCATACAAGATATCAACTGTCCTTGCATTCACTTCATACTGTGGAATAGGCTGATTCCCATATATTTTCTTCAGCCATAAAGTAACCTGCCAGAGAAGGGAAAAAAAGAATAAACAGTCAAGTGAAACGACAGAAAACAGCTGATAGATGTGAGAAACGTAAAATGCTGCAAGCTCTACACTCCTGAAGAACAAATCCTACTACATCAGTCGAGGTGTGGGTGGAAAAGGGGGACAGCTTCTTTTATCACTTTTTTCAAACACTCTCTGAAGTTTAGTAAACCATTTCCCTTTCAATCTCCCTCCTTTCTCTGGACACCTGCTTATCTCCAGGTGATAAAATTTTATCTTTTTAGTCACATGACCTGTTTGCTACAGACATGCTAATGATCCAAGAGATGTTAAATGGGTATTTGGGCAGCTGGTAAAAACTGCATTAAAGCAGCGTGGGATAAAACTGCCCAAACCATGATCACTGGGAACAGTCTCCATGGGCTAGCGGAGGAGAAAGGGTTACTACAGCGTGCAGGCACGAGCCCTGCAGAGCAGTTTTTACCAGTGAAAAGAAGGTCAGACACAGGAGAGAGGTTAATACAGCATTCTCACGTGGCACTGGAAGATTAGATTATGACTGATGATAACTGAACACATGGAAGTTCAACACTGAGGTAACAAATTCTTGTCTAAGGCTACCTAAGCAACCTGATGGAAAAGGACCCAGCCTTATAACTTTAAAAGATGTTTCTTTCTAGCATGTCCTTCTTTATGCTTCTACCGTACCAGCATCTCAACCACATACACTGCACACAGCAAACATCACCCCGAACTATTATGGGGAGAAAACCATGAAGCCCTTAGAAGCAAACAGCACTGATTATGCTTAGATGAAACTCTAATACTTCAAGAGAGCCAAGTTCGCAAACAAAGGATGAATTACATCTTTCCACCACTCTCTCCAGTGAGAAAGATCTGAAATGCAAAAGCTTCAGGCACTCAAGACCTTCATAAGCTGGCAACTTAAACCAGCTGTGAGCTTATACTTCAAGGTCAGTGAGCTCGGGCTGTTATCTAGCGGGTAGTAGAGGATCAAGCGGGTGAACACAAGCTTCGCTGCTGCAAAACCCACCCAGCGACCACGTCTTGTCTGTCCCCCAACGCTTAAAGGTGCAAGAAAACGACACAGCCTCATTTCTACTCTTAAACCGCGCACTCCCGAGCGCCAGCCAGGCAGAGCGATAACTGCCAGGGCCCGGCAAAACCTTCAGCGCAACCCCTCGGGTGCCTCGCCCGTAAGGGCTGAAAGAGACGCTCTCGGGAGAGCAGGACGAAGGCTCTGCTAACACTCCGGGGCCAGCCCGGGGGTCACGGCACCCGCCCCGCCCGGCGCCCCCCCACCAGGCCCTGTGCCGGGCCGGCGGGGAGGAGCTGCTGGGCGGGTGAGGGGCAGCGGGGCCTGGGCTAAGGCAGCCCCAGGAAGGGGCTACTGCCACCTCCACAAACCCCGCACCGTGAAAGCCAACCCGAGCCGAGCCGCATCCCAGCCCCACCATTACCCGCTGAAGCTTCTCCTCCATGGCGGCCTGCGCCGCCTTGAGCCTCCCGCCTCCGTCCCGGCATCCCCCGCGCGCAGCCGCCGCCCCGCGGGGCCTGATGGGACTTGTAGTTCGGCGGGGGGGGGTGTGTGTATTTGTGGCACTGGGAGAGCTCACCCAGCCCAGCAGCACCCACTTTCCTCGTTTTAAATTCTTAAAACAAAGAGAAAATAATAAAAAAATCAGTTCAATTCACTAGCTGCAGCGAACGCTTTTACCAAAGTCGATTTAAATGCTCTCAATGCTTTGAAAGAAGCTGCTTTTCCCCTCATATACCCAATACTTCTAAGAAAATAGTCTTGAATCAGTAAAATAATGTGAGGGGATTTCAGTTTTTGATGGAATTGTGTGTTTCATGTATTGCATAAGACAAATTACAAATAAAGGCATATAAACCTCTTCACCAAATAGGCATGAATCATATTTTAAGTTCAATGGTAAAACTTGAAATCTGAATAGTTTGCATACGCTGCTTACATAAATTCATATAAAAGATGTACTCCTTGTTGTAAAATACACCATAAAACTCTATCTTCTGAGTCAAACTCTTCAAACAATTACCAATGAACCACCTTTCTTTAGCAACACGCAAAAAGTGCAAATGTAAATGGCTTAAATCAATTATTTAAATCAATGTGGGTTTTTTTCAGGCAGCTTTAAAGAATTTAAAGTGATTAATGAAATAAACAGCCCAAGAAACACACCGATTCCCAAATTGCTGAGGCATCATATTTGATACAACGCATGCCAAAACCGTGGAGGACTTTTCACTTAACCTTTTCAATTCCTAGAAAGGTCTGCTGGGATCTGTGTTTTACTAACCTCCCTGGATTACCAACAGGGACACGATCACACTGTGCCTGCCTGAGTTTCGCCACTTTCTCGCGGGCAGACTAAATCCTACGTCTCACACACAGGATCCGTGAAGGGCGCTGTCCCCGCAGGGTTAGGCCTTGGTAGATGGATCATGGTAAGGGAGAGACCCCTGCATGCCATAAGCATGACTGCCTCTTGCAGTGAGGTTCTCCTCCGCTTGCAGTGCTGCTATCCTGTCACTGTCACCTCTGATGGCACCTGTGGGGTCAGCTTTTATGTTTCACGTATTATCAGCACAGTGGATAAAAAATTTAAGCTGCTCTGTAGTATTGGTAAGAAAGCCAACACAGCGCTGCACATCGCGTCCCTTTTACCCCCGTTTCCAGAGCGCAGGCGAGATGCCAGCCCTCCACTGCCACACTTTTCTTCTGCCACCAGCACCTGCTACGGGACAGGTTTGACAGGAGCTGGAACACCCGCAGCTCCCAGAAAAGGGGGGGCACCCCCCAACCACCTCCTGCCCCACACCACCTCCCGCTGCCTCGCAGCCCCTCACACTCCGGTCCACGTCCCCAGCCCCAGGCCGCCCCACCGCCCTCACACTCCCGCCTCCCGCGCCTCAACACCGGCCCCTGCCCACCTCAGGCCCCCAGCCCCGCCCCGCCGCCGCTCCCCGCCCCTTCCGCCCGCCGAGGGCCATTTCAAGGGCGCCTGCCGCAACGGGGTATTTTTCTAAAAGCCCCGTTCCGGGTTTTTTTTAATATATTTGTTATATATCTGTATATTCCCTTATGAGGCGCAGGAAGCGGGAAGGCACCACAACGCCTGAGGAAGACGGTGGCGGCGGAGGAAGCACTTCCGGGCCGCGCCCCGCCCCGCGCCGTGGGCGTGGCCTCGCCGCCAAAAGGGGCGGTGCGCGTGACCGCCATTTTGTGGAGAGAGCGCGGGGCCGGCAGCCGCCTCCCGTTTGCTTCAGTCTTCTCCGGAGGAGCCGCCGCCCGCCGCCGCCATGCTCTCCGCCCGCGTGGCTGCCGTCCTTGCCCGCTCCCTGCCGCGGCAGGCCGGCCTGGTGAGCGTGCTGTCTCCTCCCTGGAGCGAGCGGGGAGGGGGGGGGACGGGCGCTGCCGCCATCTTGGGGGCTGCGGTGACATTGAGGGGCTGCGGCCTTCCGCTCTCGGGAGTCTGGGGTGGGGTGTGTGTGGGGGGTCACCTCAGCGCTGGGTGACCGCGGGGCCCGATCCCCTGCTGAGGAGCGGGGTTCCCTTCACCTGGGAGGTGGAGGGGTCTAGGGGACGGCGTGTCCTTCCCAGGGGATGTGGGTTGGCACTGCTGGGGTTCAAGTTAATGCCTGAAAACTGCTAGATCCCAGCCAGGGTTAGGGATTTGAGCTGCGAGGCTTTGCCAGGTGGCACTTTTTTCCCCGTGTTTGTGGGGAGAGCGAGGGTGCAGAGGTCTGTCGGGATCTGTTGCCGGCTGGTGTCCCTTGTGAAGGTGAACGGAGGAGAGGCCTGCCCAGGCTTTCAGAGGAACAGCATTAATGCTGCATGGGATTGCACTGGGAGCTTTGCTTGGGATATAGGATTATAATCTTTTAATGCGTTCGTTGTCACAGGTTTTTTTTTTTTTCCCCGTTTCTGCTATCGCGTAAGCTCTAGCCATGCTTGAGAAATTCTGCAGAATTTCTTAGAAATAGAAAAACCAACTCTTAGAATACACAAACTTTTTTCTCCCCTGTGTAGTACCATAAGGGATGCACTGATTTCTTCATGCCCTACACTTTTGATGTTCAGAGCAAAGGTGGCAAGCGAGAGGAGATGTTGCTTTGGGACCTGCTGCAGTGCTGTGATGGTGACATCGGTGCAATGCAGAAAAACGGAGCCAGTAATTTACAGCAATCTTCTTTACCACCATCTGTCCTTGCTTAGTAGTGCTGGACTTGGTTCCATAACTACAACTTGTGAATGGAGTGCTGTGGAGCTCAGCTCAAAACTGAGGCATATTCAATATCTAAGCTCATGATCAAAATTTTCAGTGTGTTGTCTCTTAACGTTTTTTTTGAATGATGAAGGAAAGCTCACTGTTACTGAAACAATTACTTATTTTAGATTTCCAGAAACACCCTGGGTGCAGCATTTGTTGCTACAAGAAACATCCATGCCTCCAAAACATGTTTTCAGAAAACCGGTGAGTCTGAGGAAGATTTTTATGTAAGAGTGCAGTTTAACAACTTGCTCTATTAGACAAAAAGGAATTTGGAGTGTGAGGGGGGATGTGTGTGTCAGTTGACAAAACACTCGACGAGGCTTATGCACTGACAGTGTTTGACAGTGAACTGTTACACAGTCACATCCAGGAGACTTCACTTTAATAAATATTCAAATTATGCCCAAACCAAAGGAGTGGTCACATGTCATTTGGCTTACACAGCTTATCTGCTTCATAAAGATTTGGTTCGGTCTTCAACTCCTGCAGAATTATTTGAAAAAATGCCTCAAATTCCAGTTTCCTGTCTTGTTTGTAACAGTATGAAGGAACAGATGACTTTCTCAGGCCTGCCTGGGTTTGACCTTGTGTCCTTGAGTATAACTTTTTTGCTGCCAGCATCTTGGTGTTCAGAGAAGTCAGTGACACTGCATAGCTGTATTTTTGGTAGTGGTTCATGTACAGTTTTTGAAGTGGTTTAGGGTAATGAAAGGTATTAGGAAATAACAGTTTCACAGTGTTATTTACTGTTTCCTAGCTGAGGAAATAAAAAGTTGTTGGAGGCGCACAGCCAAACAGATTGGAGGAAGATGGAGAATAAATTTTTATAGCTTATATTAAACAACTTGCTCCTTAAATGTATTAAGTTCCTTTAAATATATTTGGATCTTGGATTACAAATCAGCTGACAGGGTGTTTCGATGCCTTCAGTCTAAGTAAGTGCTCTGCAAGCGGAGCTAGCATGTCTGTTCTTTCTGAGCTAAGTCTGATCTATTTAATTTAATTGCTTTCTAGGGGGAGAGACTGCTAATAGTGTAGGACATACTGAAGGAAATTGATAACTAAATAGCTGTCAATGTTTTGATTGAAGCTGGCTTGTGATGAGTTGAAGCTGCTTTTATTGGCTGTAAATACAGAAGCTGTTGTTTATCTTATGCATCTTATGCAAGGAAGAGTGTTGCTTGCTAGGCCTGGTGGTGTACCTGAGAAAGGGTACCTTGGCTTATGAATTCAAGACAAGCTTAGTGAATTCATACTGTGCCTTAATGTGCTAAATCTGGTTTGAAACTTCTCTTTCCAGGCACTGCTGAGGTATCCTCTATTCTTGAGGAACGTATTTTGGGAGCTGACACCTCTGCTGAACTTGAGGAGACTGGCCGTGTGCTCTCAATTGGTGATGGTATTGCCCGTGTGTACGGCCTAAGAAATGTCCAGGCAGAAGAAATGGTTGAATTCTCTTCTGGACTGAAGGTAAGCTTTCACTAAAGCAGTTTGTTTAGCCTAGATATATCAAGACTTTTTTAAGGAGAATCTGAGACTATGCTTGGACTTAGCCATATGGACCTTTTCCAGACTTCACTGCAACTTTAATGCGTAGTAACTAGTTGAAATAATACTACAAAAAGCAAATATTCTTTGAATTTGTAATACTTTGCTTTCAGTCTTAGTATATGGTTCTTGGCCAACATTTGGGCTTTATCTGTCTTCATCTAGGAAGTGTTAAGAATGAATCTGATACTGGATTTTGTTTTCTTTGGTTTCAGGCTGACTTTACTGTTGAATAATAGTCTCTGTGCTCCAATACAGCGTGCAGTTTGCTGACCTCTTACAGTCCTAAGAGTAGACTAGAGTTAAAAAGCTGACTGTTCTGAGAGTACTGCAACATCTCTTCCAGTATTTTTAATGACCTAACTTGTTTTAGGCAGAGAAGAAGCCAGTGCTTTTCCCTTGTCCACTTCCTAGGCAGGAAAGGAATGTTGTATTTGAAACCTGTTTATCCTTTCTGTTCTTCTTAGAGAGATAAATGACTTTATACTTGTAGCAGTCTAGCATTATTAGTTACATAGTAAGCTGAAGGCTTAGGCAGGTTCTCTAATCGGTATGGAAGAACATGTATGTGTTGCACTTAACAGCAGAATATTGACTATTGTTACGGATAAGATTGAGACAGGACGATGTTCGATGTTCTATACTGTAGAATAATCATACTGGTATTAAACTGTCAAAAATTTGTAAATGTTGGCATGGGTTTTCACAGAATAATGTGATCTTTGTCCTAGGGTATGTCCTTGAATTTGGAGCCCGACAATGTTGGTGTTGTCGTGTTTGGTAATGACAGACTGATCAAGGAGGGGGATGTTGTGAAGAGGACTGGCGCCATTGTGGATGTTCCAGTTGGGGAAGAGCTGCTGGGCCGCGTTGTAGATGCCCTGGGCAACCCAATTGATGGGAAGGTAAGTGTAACTAGGTGTCTACTACCTCTGCTTGTATTTATGTGAAACAGGCTGCAACAGGTTTTATTTCTCTCCTTTAAGGGTCCTATTACATCTAAGACTCGTAGAAGGGTTGGCTTAAAGGCCCCTGGGATCATTCCCAGAATCTCTGTGCGTGAACCTATGCAGACTGGTATTAAGGCTGTGGACAGCTTGGTGCCAATTGGTCGTGGCCAGCGTGAGCTGATCATTGGTGACAGGCAGACCGGGTAAGTTAAATGCCCAAGCTAAAAATGCTTCCTTAAACAGAGATGCGAGTACAGCATGCGCCAGTGCACAAAGCTGAATGCAGAACTGCATAGAGGTTGGGAGAAACGTAGGCAGCTTAACTTACTGAGCTCTGTGTTACACAGGAAAACTTCAATTGCAATTGACACAATAATCAATCAGAAACGATTTAATGATGGAACGGATGAGAAAAAGAAGCTGTACTGTATCTATGTTGCAATTGGCCAGAAGAGATCTACTGTTGCTCAGCTGGTGAAGAGACTCACTGATGCAGGTACGGATTTTTGAAGATGGTTGAGCCTGGCGACTAGTGACATTGTGTTCTCATTATAATGCTGAATACTACTATGACCTCTGCTAGCTGCGAGTATGGACAGAATTCTTATTAAATGAGTGAACTACTTTTGTGGGCAAGAAATTTTTCTAGGTACCTGGGGGAAAAAACCTCCTTTTTGCTACATCACATTGGAAGACTAGTATGAGGCCTCAAAACTACTGAATTACTTCTGGAAAAGTCACCTTCCATGGGTTTTTTTTAGCAGAGTTCAGAGAGCTTCCTCTTGGCAGGCAGGCCTGATGACAAGCTATGGCCTACAAGTATTTATGGACTTGGCATTTATTTCATATGTATGCAAGTCAGTGTGAATGGCAGTTGCAAGTTTAGCAGAGAGACTTTACTGCCCAAATGTAAGGGATTAAATGATAGCATCTTTTCAGAAACAGTGATCTTATTGACCAAGGCTGCATATGTAACAGAGCTTGCAAGAGGTGAGGCACCTTCTTGCCTGCTGGTCAAGTGGAGTCATACCTAGCAGGAACATAAATCTGTTTT
Source organism: Gavia stellata (assembly GCF_030936135.1). Classification (NCBI taxonomy): domain Eukaryota; kingdom Metazoa; phylum Chordata; class Aves; order Gaviiformes; family Gaviidae; genus Gavia; species Gavia stellata. The sequence continues at coordinate 4,968,911 of NC_082637.1, forward strand.
AAAGACAGTAATTTGTTTGGTACTATGAAACAAAGGGTACTATGTTTTTGCAGAAACCAGGAAGTCACAGACTTTAAGGCTGAGTTACTTCTAGAACCAAAGTGTGTCTTAGTGAAAGTTTAAACTTCATTTTAAATGGGAAAGAAGTCTGCAAGTGTTAGACATCAGCTGCCATGAACTTGCTCGACTAACTCAAGAAGTTTCAAGAGCAAATGGACATGTTCATCAGTATGGTGTTCTTTCCTGTAACAATATAGTGATGCTGCCTGGGCTTGCTTCAACAACTAGGACTTCACATGTGTATTGTGTTTGCTGACGATGGGCATGATAAGGTAATATACTCAGTAATGTGTCTCCAATTCTTTCCAGATGCCATGAAGTACACTATTGTGGTGTCTGCCACAGCATCTGATGCAGCACCCCTTCAGTATCTGGCTCCCTATTCAGGCTGCTCCATGGGGGAATACTTCAGAGACAATGGAAAACACGCGTTAATCATCTATGATGACTTATCCAAACAGGTCAGGAAACATAGGCCTCATAGTCTAGCATAGTTTATAGGCCTCATAGTCGTAACATTGGTGTTTGTAGCTGTAAGATCAGCTCAGGTTTAGAACTTCAAAATTCTAAATGAGCTACTGAATTCTGAGAGCTTCCTTCATACCACACAGGCTGTTGCCTATCGTCAGATGTCTCTGCTGCTGCGTCGTCCACCCGGTCGTGAAGCCTACCCAGGTGACGTGTTCTACCTGCACTCTCGCCTGCTGGAGAGAGCAGCCAAAATGAACGATTCCTTTGGAGGTGGCTCTCTGACCGCTTTGCCTGTCATTGAAACTCAGGCTGGTGATGTGTCTGCTTACATTCCAACCAATGTCATCTCCATCACTGATGGACAGGTAGGACATCTTCACATGCCTGTACTTCTGTGTAACCTACTGGCAGGTCTCTGGGAGGCTTCCAGGTGTCTGACCAAGACAGTAAAACAATTTTCTCATACAGATCTTCTTGGAAACTGAGTTGTTCTACAAAGGTATCCGTCCAGCCATCAATGTTGGTCTGTCTGTGTCCCGTGTCGGTTCTGCTGCTCAGACCAGGGCTATGAAGCAGGTAAGTATGAAACTGCTGCTCCTCCTCTTGCTAGAGATGTGTAGTGTGTAGGCTTTCCAACCCGTTCCACTCTAAAGAGTTGTGAATAAAGAGGGAACAAAGCTTTAGATTCCTTAGCATTATGAAATTATAAACAAACAAACTTTGGGGATCTTTTTGATATTTCCATTGCCTGCTGAGAGGGGGTAGAGGAAGGAACATAGTATCTGCATAAGGATGTAGGACTGTTAAGTTTCAGTATGCTGAACTGGGGTACTGATCTAACTAGAAATAGAGAATGCTCTCTTAACCCCATGCTTTTAGTCCAGATGTGGAGTTAGAGAAGTTTAATATCAACTGTCACCATTTTAGGGAGGAATAGCACGTTTATGTTAAGAGGCCAGGCAGATGGTGGGATTTTTAGAAATGTGTATAGTGTGTCAGAATCTTGATAGTCACTTGACTGGTGATGCAAGGCAAAGCTGACTTGTGACAACTGTCGGCTGAAGATAACCTGCAACCTACTAGACACATTTAAAAGGTCAAACTCAGTCTGACCTGTGTCTCGTGTTGTAGGTGGCAGGTACCATGAAGCTGGAATTGGCTCAGTATCGTGAAGTAGCTGCCTTTGCTCAGTTTGGGTCTGATCTGGATGCTGCCACGCAACAGCTGCTGAACCGTGGTGTACGTCTGACAGAGCTTCTCAAACAAGGACAGTATGGTGAGTGTCTTGGACGTAACAAGTCCGCATTTCCCATTAGTCTCTTGTGCTAACGAGGTTGTTCTTTGTGGCAGCGTTTACCATGTCCATTCTGTGGACGTGGTAATTGCAGACTTAGTTGAACCATGTTGTATATGTGCAGTTGATCTTCAAAGAAGGACTCTGTAGTACTGATGTGTCTGGCTGTAAGAGTCACCAGTGGCATGAATGCTTTCTTTTCTGCAGTTCCCATGGCTATCGAGGAACAGGTTGCAGTCATCTATGCTGGTGTAAGAGGTCACTTGGACAAGCTGGAGCCCAGCAAAATCACTAAATTTGAGAGTGCTTTCCTCGCTCATGTACTGAGCCAGCACCAGGCCCTCCTCTCCACGATCAGGTATGATGATTTATCTTGCTTCATCCCAGGGGTATTGACTTGGTGGCTGGAGTGCAGATGATGGTCACTGAACTGTTAATTTAATATATTGTAGAACATCAGGCCTTAAGCTGCCTGTACCAGAACTGGAGGTTAAACCAGCCTTCCTACTGTCCTTGCACTGTCCAGAGCTCAGCTTCATGTCTCCAGTTTTTACTTAGGAAATCCAGCTGATGCTTAAAATGAACCTACTTGCATACCTCTCCTCTAATCTGGTACTGAAATCACTTAATTGAGTCAGTTCCCATATTTTTGACAGCTTTAAGCTATTACAGTACTGTGAATTAAGTGCTGCCCACTCCCTTCTCTGCTGCTGAGCAGGCTGTTGGGGATGGAGTATTTCCGTAGCCCTGTCCTGTAAACTGGTCCTAGCTTGTTGTGTCAGGAGCCAGATCACGTGCCTTCTGTCTCCGAGGCACAGAGTCTTGCTGAACTCTATGTACAGCTAGTTTGAAAGTATTTGTTGACAAACCTTAGTTCTTAAAGAGGACTAACTTCTTGAGGAGGAGGGATCTTATGTTAGTTGATGTTACGTTAGTTTCATTGGTATAGCTTCATGCATCAAACAGAAATGTGTTAGTTCATCTGCTAATTTTGATAGAAATTGGAAGGTGTATTGTAAAGTTTTTTCTTTGCCTTAGTCAGGGATTGACCATATGTCTATTCATGTGCCAGAAGTTTAACTAAACTCTTTCAACAGGACCGAAGGGAAGATCTCTGACCAGACAGAAGCTAAGTTGAAGGAAATAGTCACAAGTTTCCTGGCTACTTTCGAGGCATAAACTCTTAAAACTGTTCAATCAGACCAGGCTGTTGTGGTGATACCATGCTCCAGCTCCATCAAAGACTTAAAAGTATGTGCGACTTGAATGTACAGATCTCAAGGAGAATAAAAGTTTCCGTGTAAAAAGGCTTGTATATTCTGTAATAAATTATTGCTACCTGAGCAACACATGCCTTTAAAAACACAAAGTTAAACTCCCCTGGACACATGCTTGCTGAAGGAGCTCTGAAAAATCAAGGGACATCTTAACTGTTGGGTGGATCAAACTCCCCGTACAAGAACGAGTAGGGGCAGCAGTTGGGTTCTGTGGCTGAGACTGCAGTTCCCATCATGACGGTGCCGAGGGCCGCTCTTGCGGTTTTTGTTCTTGTCGCTAGGCAGCTGATCTCGGAGAAGAGCATACAACTGGGGAAGCAGTTTAAGCTCTCTCTTCACGAGCAGTAACTAATTGGACCTCACAGTATTCTCTAACTGTCTGATGCTGTGACAGGATTTCTTAGAATAGCTGCCTTGACCCATCCTGGTGCCTGGCTTTCAGAAGACGAGTTCTTTCAGAACTGACTGTCCTTGTGTGTCAAGGCAAGGGCACGTTTAGCTGTTACAGTAGTAACTGCTAGAGACTTAAATGCCACCATCCTCTGTAGCTGGCTCCAGTTCTGTCAACAAACGGTCTGCAATCGTTAGTGGTTTGTGGGGAGGTTACATACCAGAGCATCTCTTTCATTTCCTTACTTTTCTGCATGCTGTGTGAGGTACAAGACTCCCCAGTGTTAAACTTGAGTATGGGATTGTGGGAGCGTTCGGTTCCATCCTTGGCTCTGCCTGTGCTGTGATGCTGAAGGGGGTACTTGCACACTAACCCAGTTTGAGGTCGCTCCACTTGGTGTGGTGTATTCAGCTTTACCTGGTATGCTGGAACGTGGTCCTTAATCCTCTGTGAGCCTCTGCTCCACGGTTACCTGTGATCAGGACTTCCCATGGGGGCTCTTTGCTCTGTCCCTGGTTAACTTCCTTCACAGGAGCATCCTGCCTCTGAGTTCAAACCCCCTGTGCTACAAGCAGCTGGGAACGCTTCATCCAAGCCTTTCATGCAGTTCCAGGCTGACAAGCTTCTCTATTAATTAATGGCTTGAGTGCTTTGAGAGTGTGAGCTCTGGCTTCTGCAGTACAGGAAAAAAAAATAAGCACTTATTTTTAGGCCAGAAGTGTCAAGACACTTCTCTGGGAAGAACCGGGATGTCAGAATAGTGCTGTGTTCCTGGAGGAGGGCTTCCTGGGGCGTTCCTTTTGTCTTTCAGAATCTTGTTTCTCCTGCAGCGGTGCCTGGGTGTGAAGGAATACTGCAGTGGAGCCTTTTTGCTCTGGCTGCCCTATGTCGCTTGTCCCTTCCAGGACAGCTTTTGCAGCTTGTGACTCTCTTCTTGCACAGTGACTAAGTCTGAGTTGTTTGTTGGTGTTGCTGTGCCATGTTTTATTTACATGCTGCTGTAGTTAGAAAGCACAGAGCTTAGGGCTGTCTTAGTCCAAAATTGCACAGAAATGTATTTGTTTCTGGTAACAGATAAATACTCTAAAGTTCTGATTTCTGCCCTGTTGCTGCTGTGACTTAGGAAGGTGGTAATTTCCTCATTAAAACACCTGAGAAATAGTGGTGATGGTGTGGATTCATGGTGAGGGTTTGTGCCCTCTCCTGGGGGGAGTGTGCACAGGGTCATCCCACTACATCAGCTGAAGAGCTGATTCAGAAAAATCACAGAAAGATCCCAGAAACATGTTATTTCAGCATGGTGTCCTGTGACACCTGCTTGCGGTAACACCCGCTGTCTCTGCAGCTGATGCCAAAGCTGTGACGTGTGGCTGTTGCTGCGGGGCTGATGATGACGGTTGCATACGCTGCCCTGAGCTGCTGTGCCTTCATCCACGCTGCTCCATCCTGCTCCCTTTCGGTCTCACCCCCCTCAGGCTTATCTGCCTGTCCTGAAGAGTGCTCTGCCAGAGCAGTCAGATCAGACGGAGAAAACTTGGAAATTTATTCCAGGATTTCCACTTCGGAGTTTTTTGTGTGCTTGCTGCTGGGCAGATGGCACCACAGCTGACAGATGTTCAGATGAGGTTGCTAAAACCTCTTCAAAGCTGTGACTGAAACCTTTCAGCTCTGAAGCACAGATGTGAAGCTACCTCTGCTCTTGGGGCACCCATGAACACTGAAAGAAAAATCCATACAAACCTGGTTTCTTCACTATAAACCTCAGAAATGTTTTCCAAGTGGCCTCAGGTCACTTAATTAAGTGGAAAATGCCTTTTTTTTTTCATGTTACTGGACTGTTTTAGCTGTCCCCGTGTTAAGGGAGAGGCAGCAGGTTAGGGCAGCGGTTATGATTCAGGTTTTTTGGCACACAGTGTCCTATCTCATCTGCTTTCATCCTTTTTAAGAACCGCTCAGAGGTCGCTCACCAGCCTGGCGTCTCGGGCAGCAGCCCCTCATCAGCTAAGGAGGAGAACGGGACCTGTGTTGTGGAACCTTCCCAAAATGCTCTGGCAACCTCTGGCCAAGCCAGGGCTGCAGGGGCACAGCCGGTCGTGATGCTCACCCTCCGCTCCGTATTTCCTTCGTGAAACCCTGTGGGTCAATCGGGTTTGGCCATCACTAGTGGGTTTCTCCCCACGGTGCAGCGACAAGCGTGCCTCGCGTCCCCCCTCATCTCACCCATCTGCAGCAGCGCGCCCCGCTCCCCCAACCCGCGGAGACTCGGGGGCGCGCAGCGACGATCCACGCAGCGAGTGGGGTGGCTGTCACCGTGCTGCTGGCGGGGGGCGTGGGACTGGGTGGGGTCACCGCGCCACGGGGTGGGACTGGCGAGGTGGCGGCTGCGGCGGAGCGCGGAGGCAGCGGTGGCGGCGGCAGCATGCGGGAGGCACGGTTCAGGGACCACTTCTGGGTGAGAGGGGGTACGGTGGACCGGGGGGGGGGAGCGGGGTGGGACCCAGCCGGACCCCGGGGGGGGTCACCCTTCTCTGGTCAGAGGCAGGCACTGGCTGTCCAAAGAGCCGTGGCTTTGCAACATGCCCTACGCAGCCAAAATACGCCGCAGTGAGCTGCGGCTGCTGTGCTGGAGGGTTTGATAATATTAATCGGTCACCAGTGAACTCCTTGGAGGCACCGTGGCCAAAAAGGGTCCTTTGATGTCAAGCTTATCCCGGACTAGGAGCGAGTCCCTCGGTGTGCCGCTGCCGAGAAAAAGCCACAGTTCGGGGAAAGCCGCAATTTATTCTTTTAAGTCTGAACTGTGCTTTTGGGAATGGAGAAGTGCAGAATAGCCACTTATCTGCTGAGGGGCATCGGCGCTGTGGCTGTTTGGTTCCTCTTGATGTGCGAGTCTTCACTCCAGGTACTGGCAACCAGGAAATAAATAACAAAATTTTGGCTTTCAGGGCTGAAAATCCCTGTGACAGCACTCAGGGTTTCCCAGTCGATGCCTGGGAAGCAGCTCCAGTCTTGCAGGACGGGGCGAAGGTGCGTGGGCCCCGGGAGGAGCGGGCGGCAGGTTTGGGGCTGCTGCGTGTTGTGGAATAAGAGGGGTAAACGCAGGGCGCTGGGCTCACCCAGCTTCATTAGCCTGTTACCTGCCATAGCGCCGTCAAATGTGTAAATCCCATATAGGTATCGAGCCCGGCTTGGAAAATAAAGCCAGCTTTGCATCTGGCAGCTATTTCTCAGCTATTCTCAGCCCAAGAAATTTCCACGGTGCTCCCTTTGCTTTGTAAATGTGCAGGAGGGGAGGGATGCGAGGGTGGTGGCAGCGTCCCCCGGGCTGGGGGGGAATAACCGCGATGCCAGGAGACCTGAGTAGACATGGTTTGTCGTGCTTCGGTGGCACGTTGGACTGAAGAAGTGGTCCTCGCTGCCCGGTTTGTTCCTCTCCTGCTGCGGTGTGGTGCTTTTTGAAGGAGGATCCTGGAGGAGGGGGCTTGGTGGGAGAAAATACCGGGGCAGGAGCTGCCCCAAGCCGAGGAGGAGCCGGGACATTGCATGGGGCGCTCAATCCTGCCTGACCCCCTGTACTGCAAACACGTCTACTGAATCACCACCAGTTCTTGCCGAGCCCAAAACTATTGGTGTTGCCAGGGATTTTGCTTGGCTTTTTCCTTTCCGAACGAAGCCTGTGTGCTTCAACTCCCCCCTGAGCGACGTGCCTGGGGCAGGCAGCTGGGGCGGAGGTTGGACAGGAGCGTGATGGATGTGACTCAGTGGAGAGATCGAGGCCCTGCTGCGGTCGTTTGGCCCATGGAAAAGGCAGGTACCACCCCAAGCAGCCTCCACGCCACGTACCGGTGACTGTGCATCCGCTGCGAGAGCTGGGGAGGGGGGGGGGGATCAAGAGACGGGCAGAAAAGAACTAATTTAGACGAGGTGCAGAGGGCTGCTTGTCTGCTTCAGTTTGCTGTTAAGTGCTGTGAGAGAGCACAAACTTCCTCCTACAATTTTTTCTCTTAAATTACTTCGCGTAAGCCAAAAAGGGAAGGAGAACTCTTCTTTGCCAAAGCAAGTGATTTCGCAGTGGACAGGACAGCCCGATGGGAAAGGGGAGATTTTGGGAGGGGTCCAGGGGAGGGATGCTCCAATTGATGGGACAAAGTCTAAAAAATAACCAACCCCACCGCCCCGAAAAAAAGCTAAGCCGTTTTTGGTATCGCATCTTTCAGCTTTGAAACGCGGCTGGTCGTGAATGGTGACCGCCAAATTTCTTTGTGGGGATAAGCTCCAGCCCGCTCTGCTCCGCTGGGGCGGCGGGGCTGTGCCTCAAGCCTCATCCGGGGACTGATTTAGCTTTAAACCCCGCCAGTTCTGGTTTCTTTGGTGGGATGCGTGTCTATCTTTTCGTGCACTGGAACCTGGCCCCTGCCAAAGTTCATGGCATGACGCTCATGCAGCGCTGCCTTGGGAAAGCACGGTGCGACTTTGCTCTCTGCATTTGAGTTTGCGCACCCTGTTAGGACTTGGCACAAGATGATAAATTCCTTTAAATAAAGGAGTTTGATCTTTTGCATCCTACCGCAGCTCCGGCTCGCTCGGGGGCCGAAGTCCGGAGATACCCTAAGCTGCACGTGAGGGCAGGGAGGACCTTAAACCAGCGTTGCCCCGAATGCCCCCCTTGCATGACGCTCCCTCCCGCAGCCGCCTGCAAAAGAGCTGTGCAAAAATAAAAATACGCCAAAGATCATGGTTGTTTCCTCTTGCCCTGCCCGTAGCGATTGCCGTGAGTTGAGCAAGCGTGGGGTTTTCTTTTCGTTTGGTTTTGCAACCTCTTGTTATTCTTTCACTCTATGAGGTCTCTTCTTTCACTTTAATAATTTTCTTGGTATGTGCCTAGTTCTCCCCAAGCCTGTTCTTGCAGAGTATTTCGGGTAACCCAACAGCAAAGCTTTGGGTCTCATCATTTGGTCCTCACAGGCACCTGTAAAACTATACGGGGAGAAATAGAAATGATGGTAATGCTAAAACACACTTTAAATCTGATCTATTGGCTGGCAGCTCGCAACCTGGAGGGTGGATTCTCGCTCATTTTGCTTTTAATGAGACGAAAGCAATGCTCTGCTCTCTGCCATGTGTTCCAGAGGGCATTAAAAGGAAGCATTCGGTAAAACATTAAAACAATGCGCAAATGATGCTAAAGCCTGCGAACTGCTGACTCGCACCGAGGTTGGTCCGGTCAAGAGATTTTTTTAAAATAAGACTTAGGTACCTAAATCTTTTAGGCACTCTCAAATATTTGTCACGCCAAGAAAAAGTGATGCTGCTAAAACGATCCATGGCTCAGGCAAGTCATCTGCAGTAAAAGCTGCACTGACATTATTTAATTTTCTAACAAAGCATACGGCAAAGCATCTGAAAACGCTTATTCCCCCCCTGCAACGCATAGGAAAGAGCTATTGCGTCTCTTTGCAATGGCAGAAACGAAGCTTGGGGGAAAAGAAATGCTTTGGCCCTCGCTACAGAGCAGGGGAGCACCGGTGTCTGCAAAGGAACCGCTGCCACGGGTTATGGACGGTATTTTGTCAATGCTGCGACTGGCTTTATTTCTTCTTCTTTGCCATGGGGTTTTTTTTAGCTTCGTGTGGTTGGTCGGGGATAAACTCCTTTTTTTCTGCGTCCCTGCTGTCGGGGGACGGGGGGGGCTGCCAGCTCCGGGCTCCTGGGTTCATTCCCCGGCTGCTGACTCGCGACGTGATGCTGGCTGGGGCGTTTCACTTCCCCTTACCCCTGCTTGTCTTTCTCTGAACGGGGCCTGGCTTGGCAGAGTTTATCAGCAGCGTTATGAAATCCTCAGGTTGTCGTTTGAAAGGAACAAGGTGGGGTTTGTGGGCAGAAGTAATTGCATCGAGGCGGGATGGTCCATTGCTTTCTGCCTCGCTGGGATGAGCGGGGGAGATGTGTTGGCACAGGGAGGAGGAAACTTCAAATGAAAAACTATTAATCAGAAACCTGCTTTTCGCAGGATGCTGTTCTCAGGTGGGGGAATTTGCGGCGAGTCATTTTCCTCCCTGCGATGAGTTTTGTCTGTCCTGATGGGCCCACCTGGTTATGGGATGGGGAGAACTGTAGCCTCTTGCAGCATCTCCTGCTCTCCTCACCCTGCTCCCTGCAGGCACCAGCGCAAGCATTTTTCTTGGTCTCAGCAACCTCCGCAGGACTGTATTGACTGTAAGCAAGAATAGCAAAGCCATTTATTGTTGCATGGTGTTTCCGACTGCTAAAATAAACATCCAGCTTCTGCTGCGATTCTCTAAGCAGATAAGGTTGAGGAGAGATACTAAGAGCTCTGCATAAATAAAGATCTTTCAAGAGATGGTCCGTGAGCAGTGCAGCGCCCCAAACCTTTCATTTTCAGGAAGGTTGGGACAGACTGCTGGAGGGCAGGAAGGCTCTGCAGAGGGATCTGGACAGGCTGGATCGATGGGCCCAGGCCAATTGTATGAGGTTCAACAAGGCCAAGTGCCGGGTCCTGCACTTTGGTCACAACAACCCCATGCAACGCTACAGGCTTGGGGACGAGTGGCTGGAAAGCTGCCCCGCAGAAAAGGACCTGTGGGTGTTGATTGACAGCCGGCTGAAGATGAGCCAGCAGTGTGCCCAGGTGGCCAAGAAGGCCAACGCCATCCTGGCCTGTGTCAGAAACAGTGTGGCAGCAGGAGCAGGGAGGTGATCGTGCCCCTGTACTCAGCTCTGGTGAGGCCGCACCTCGAATGCTGTGTTCAGTTTTGGGCCCCTCCCTACAAGAAGGACATTGAGGTGCTGGAGTGTGTCCAGAGAAGGGCGACGAAGCTGGTGAGGGGTCTGGAGCACAAGTCTGATGAGGAGCGGCTGAGGGAACTGGGGTTGTTCAGTCTGGAGAAGAGGAGGCTGAGGGGAGACCTCATCGCTCTCTACAACTACCTGAAAGGGGGTTGTGGTGAGGTGGGTGTTGGTCTCTTCTCCCAAGTGACAAGTGACAGGACGAGAGAAAATGGCCTCAAGTTGCGCCAGGGGAGGTTTAGATTGGATATTAGGAAAAATTTCTTCACTGAAATGGTTATCAAGCACTGGAACAGGCTGCCCAGGGAAGCGGTTGAGTCACCATCCCTGGAGGTATTTAAAAGACATGTGGGTGAGGCGCTTGGGGACATGGTTTAGTGGTGGACTTGGTAGTGTTAGATTAATGGTTGGACTCAATGATCTGAAAGGTCTTTTCCAACCTAAATGATTCTATGAGTCTATGATTCTTCCATGCCATTGGCTTCATAGGGTGTGTGTCTGGAGTGGGTTTTCCATGTAAAGTGGGGCAGAAGATGGAAATGTCAAGCTCAGCAGCTTTCATTTCAGCTGTGACTCACGCAAGGTCATAACGTGACTTCAGATCCCCACTGGAGCATTTTAACCCTTCTTTTGGCTAGATGTGCAAACAAAACCCAAAGCATCACAACAAGTACACGAAGTCCTTCTCCTCATCGAGTCCATTAGGAGAATGGCACAAACCTGGGTAGTAGATTGGGAAGGGAGGGGCACGTCCTGCTGAGCCCCGTGGGCTTGGGAAACATCAGCTGCTGCTTTGTCACCTTGAAATCATCAGTTTGTAGTTTCCATGGGCTGTCCTCTAAATAGCACACGGGCTCAGAGCTCTGCCCAGTGGGGAGGACCAGGACAGCCACGTGCTGCGGGGTGGGAGGAGAGATGCTCGTCCTCCCGCATCCCTCTGGTTGGGGAGAGCTTCATGCAACTCCCCATTCTCCATAGCTGTCTTTGGCTTAGTTTATTATGTTTCTGAATCTTGTCCTCTGCGCCCATGGCTCTGTGCTCGCTGCGTTGCCCTTCCTCTTTCATTGCTCCCTGCCAGCCCTGCCTTTGGGACATCCCACAGGCAGGCACGCTGGTCCTTTTTATTATTTCCATGCCAACATCTGCCCGGAAGAGTTCTGCAAAGGCTGGTTCCACAGCATACAACCCTGCCCAGCTCCTTCTGGGCCAGGAGCTCCTCCTGCCTGGAATCAGCTCTTTCGGAAACCTGCACCGTCTCTGTTACCTCCCATGTTCCGTATAACACCTTGCATTGTGAGGTCTAGTCCAGCCTTGGGTGCTTAGGAAATGCATACGTGCTGGAATTAAATCCTTCTACTGGAGGAGGAAGAATGATAAAATAAAGAGCTTAGTGCACATTTTTGATGGATGCTCCCAATTTTTCCCCTGGGGCTTCTGCCTGGCGCAGCGAGCCCAAGTGTCCCAGGCGGCAGAGCGGGATGCAGGAGCCTTCGGGTGCCCCCTGACACACAGCGATATGGGTCTGACCGCCCCGTCCCGCCCGGGCTTGCAGCGACCGACAGTTGTTCTCCGCATCCATTTTATTTCCTTTGAAACCGGGGATAGGAAGTCAAGTTAGAACGTTCCTGCGTTTTGCAACTGTCGTGAAGACAGACTTCAGGGCAAGTGTGTTTCCTTTTTTCACAGACCCGATTAGCAAAGACACGACATAAACTTAGAACTGGTTGTGGGTACATGAGTAATAAGCTCATTTTGGAGGGATGTTTGTGCTTTGTAAAGAAACAGAAACTGTTTTGGTTTCTGCTTAGGTCCTGCTCCACAGTCCTCTCTTCCCGTGCATGCCACGGATGGAGCAAAGCTGATCTGGGATACCCGGGGATTTCCTGCAGGTCCCACTCCCCTAGATCTCCGCTTCACTTCTTGCTTTCTGGCCACTGATGTGGAAGTCCTTGACTCCTCAGGGAAGTCCACAGATTAAATCCTTCATTTATCACAAATACCAGCCCTGTTCCTCCTTATTTCTTGCGCCGGGTACAAAGTCCTGAGAAATCGCCCGCTCTGCCGCCCACACTTTCACGCCAGTTCTCTGTGTACTCTCACTCTGGCTTCAAACCATTTCCTGAATCTCTCCATCCTGCCATTATTCCTCTTCAAGCTTCTTAATAACTCTTTGCGGCTTCTGCTTCCTTTCCCTGAGTTTCATATCGGCGCCAGCCATTGCTTCCTTTCTGCAGCCTCTTTCCCTATATTTTTTGCTCCCATACGTCCTGTCCCATGCAACACCGACTGGTCCTCTTTGCAGAAGATGACAGGTAGCACCTTCTGCTCAGCTTCCTGCATCTGCTTCAGGCTTCTTCCAGAGAAGGAGAGCTCATGGTCAGAGCACCTCTTTGTATTACCATAGCACTTAGGAGCCCTGCTCTTGGCCCAGGTCTCCAGGGTGGTAAATCCTCAACAGTCATAGGGCAAAAATCCATTTTTTGTCCTAAGGTGCTTCCAGGCATGGGTATGAGGAAAGAATGGGGTAGAGTTAGTCAACCTTCGTCCTAGCCCACCTACATCATTGCTGCATGTATCTATCTTTTTTTTTTTTAAATAAGCATGACTACAATACGTGTTTTTAAGAAGTAATTTGAAGGAAAGCACTGATCCTTCAGAAGTCTATGGGAAGTGTGAGTGGCACTGCGGGGCTGAGAACCTTGGGTTGGAAGATGGGACTTGGCCTTGTGGGTGGTGGAGGCAGGACCTGTCCATGGCTGTGATGTTTTGGGGGAAGTGAAGAAGCTAGCCCTGTGTGATGTGTTGGAGGGCATACAGCAGTGGTGGGGGATGATGTGGTACTTAGGGAAATGATCTTTGCAGTGGTGTTTTGAATTGATGTGTGGGATGGTGTTGCTTTTTGCAAGGACAAAGAGAAGGCTGTTGCAGCAGCAGACATTGGGTGCATCAATACATTATTGTGAGGGCAGCAAGAGAAGCCCATAGCTCAGCAATCCTGTGCAGAAAGGTCTGATAGATTCACCTCCAGCCCAGATGAAGGCTCCTACAGCCTACAGATGTGAGGGTGATGCCCAGAATAGTGCAAGTCAATGCCAATGAAGATCCACCTCCACATCTGCAGAAACTAGCAGGAGCAGTAGTAAGATGGGCTCTATCTAGAGACTTGGAGGGGTTTTAGTGTTTGATTTCATTAAGTTAGAGCTGACAGCTAAGCTCCTAGGAGGAGATGTCATATGCCATGGGGCCAGCTGTGCTTAGGCCAGGGGGGAGCCATAGGATGTGGTAGGACTGAGCTCTTCTGTTTTCTGAAAGTCACGGAAGTGCCTTGTCCCAACTTGCCAGCATTGTTCTCATTCTGGAGCCTCTCCCACACCTAAAAGAAAAAGATCTTATTTCATAAAGAGGCACTTGCACACTTGCTCCCAGCTGAGCTGTCGCTTGTGCAAATGCCGCTGGAGGTGGCAGTGTCCATGGACTGCACTGACGGGGATGTGACTCCTGTTCTTGTGTTCTCAGAGTACGGATCTGACGAGCACAGTTGGCTACGACAGCATCATTCAACATCTGAATGATGGCAGGAAGAACTGCAAAGAGTTTGAAGACTTTTTGAAGGAAAGGTATGGAGCTGCCTCTGAAAATGGGTTGGGTTGAACCTGGGAAGTGAGGTGGTGGCACCACTTCTACTCCTTGTATTCCCAGTTTGGTTTCTGTTGCATTTAACTGTCCACTATGTTAAAACACCTTTGATTTCTGACTGATGAGGAACTTGTTTACTTACACTGTCCTTTCCTTGCACAGCTGGTGCTGTGGTATGAAGTCCATGCCCAGGAATCCTCAGCTGCGTGGCAGCAATGATGCCCAGGGCTTGATGCTCACATTTTGAACTGTCTGTTAAAAAGAAAGAGGAATCAGGAGCAGTTTAATAATTCAGTCTTACATGTTGCCAGACATCTGTACTGATGTGTTTGCAGCTGTTGGTGGCCTGCCCAGGCCACATGCTCTCCCATGAAGTTCACCTTGCAGTTCAGCTTGCAGAAGATCAGGTGAAGACCTTGGCATAGGAGAGGCATGGCTTTGTCCTGAATTTTTCTTTGTACATTATGGACAGCCCACAGATTTTATGTTAAAAAGAAGTAGTAGCATTAGATACTGCATTTATTAATCAGAGGATACGACCTAAGTAGAAGTTCTGTGGCTACAAAGGCACAACTGAGATGGCCTGGCCATGTATTTTGACTTTATGGTTCACCTGGTTAGCAATGGCTAAATACAAAGAGTGTTGTAGAACAACCCTGAATTAATGTAGTTTTGGTATTGAGAACTGAACAAACCTCTGAATACAAGACTTTGTACAAAACAGCCTGGAACAAATGTAATGGGGATGAAGAGGAGGACAACCTGCAGTTACAAGTGTCTAATGCACCTGCATCTGTCTAGGCTGTAATCCCATGTTCCAGGAAAATTTGGGCTTTCCAGCTGCCCGAGCAACCACCCGCTGAACACTGAGAACCATGTCCCACTCATCCGTGACAATGGAAAGAGTGCAAAAATCCTCCTCCACACCCTGTGCCCTGTTCCTCTTTGCTGTTGAAGGAGGTATAGGTTCCCACCGACGCGTCTAGCCAGGAGGAGATTAGAGGCTGGACCTGAACTTGCTACTGGCACCCCTCTCTAAACATGGCCCAGTTCTCCATGTACAGCATGGCTGTTACATGGTCCCAGCCATGGAGAACATGCCTGTTGGATTTGATGCTTTGTCTCAAAAGGAAGTTCATGGGACTATTGTTAGATAGAGGAAAAAAATCAGTTTATAATCTTTTTTTTTTCCATTTCCCTACATGCTTTTGGAGGTTTTAAAGAGTTAAGTTGGATGAACCCTGCTGCCAAACTCCAGAAATCAACAACATAGGCATCTGCATCTGCATTGGAGATACAGGCATTTTAGGAAGCTCTTTATTTTATCCAGTAGACCTTCTAGTGCAAGCCTCTACCAGTACTTGTTTTTCTCCACCGACTGCAGACAGCTCATCCAGCTTGCCCAGATGGAGATATCTACATTTGACCAACCAAGTCCAGCCCTGGTTGTCTGTACAGATTTCAAAGCAACTGCAGAAGGCTGGTTGATCTTAGACTGCAACACGTAGGCTTTCTTTTCCCTCGCCTCTTCCAAGAGGGGAGGACAATACAGTCTCTCAAAGGTGTTATGTTACCTCGCAAGATGTAGCCTCTCCTTCAGGTGTTCTCTCTCAGGACCAGAGGTGGGCAGGAGAGAGTACCTATTGCCTCGTTTTAAAAAGTCCTGAAGAGCTGAAATGGCCCAACTGAGCTTTGGGGTGCGTGTATGGTGGCTGAGCGGTCTTTGAGGTGCCTACTCCCTTCTGTCACATTTGGTTTAAATAAGCCAAATCAGATTCAAAAGTACTTTGTGCGGACGGACCGACGGACACTGATGGCCGAGATGCAGAAAACGTGTAATCACACGAGCCTTATTCCCGTAGGAAACTGAGCCGTGAAGTGCTCAGGTGACTCACCTGGCTGCATCTAGCCACCAGCTGCACTGGCTGCTTAGTCCTCCGTCTCCTGCGGAGGTGATCCTTGCACCCATCGGCCATGGGGAGATGGGGAGAGCAACGCATCGGGACCACAGACACCGCAAAACAAAGTGTTTTCACTAGAAAGGCTGTTGGGTAACTGCAAAGAACAATCTTCCTTCAGCCGGCCATCCACAGTTGGTTTGCAGCAGGTCAGCAGATAGGCAGGGTGTTAAGAGTGGGTCTTGGCCTCTGCTGCAAACAAGTATCAGTTTCTGAAATGAGAACTTCCTCTCATTTCTCTCTTTCCTCAACAGGGCAATTATAGAAGAAAAATATGGCAAAGAGCTCATTAACTTGTCGAAGAAGAAGCCCTGTGGGCAGACGGAGCTGAAGTAAGTTCACAGTCCTCTGTGTGTTTTTCTTTTATGGGTGTCCTTACTTGGAGCAATGAAGGAGAAGGAGAAGGAGAAGGAGAAGGAGAAGGAGAAGGAGAAGGAGAAGGAGAAGGAAGGAGGTTGTGAGAGACAAAACAGTGTCGAAATGTGATTGGGACGCTACCAGAAGATGATCTGGAATCAGTCTTGTGAATGAACGGTGCTCATTTGGGTTGGCCTTTGCCAAGAAATGAGTTGGACTCCAAGTTACCACCAGCTGTAGACTAACCAAAGCATCGTAGACGCTCAGGCGGGATGTGGGTTCAGCAGAGGGCTGAGGACCATGAGACCATGGGTTCGTTCCTGACTGGTTTTGTGGCCAGAGGGAAGTACAGGTACTTCCTTGACTCAAACCATGCAAATCTTCAAAGCCCAGCATGTTACCACCCTGCAGGGGTGCTGTGACCGCTGTGGTTGGCTCCATGAGTGGTTCTCCATTTCCCCAGTGACCATTGGCACCTTCTGCTTCCTGCTTTGTTTCTGTACTTTATACATGCCCGGTCTGATATTCTCTGATCATTTATTTACAGTTTTATATTGAGGCCTCACATAAAATGTTTCTGAAATCTTTATTGTACAATATTAATAGGGAGAAAAGTTCTCTACTTTTCCAACCACTGGCCAATGCTCCATGTAGAAGGTGTTCATATGTCCCAAAAGATACTTTTAGGAGGTTGCCTGAAACATTTATCACAAAAGTCAGGATTTTTAATAACATCCAATGTTCAGAAAGATGTAAAGTAGATCTCAAACCAAGTGAGCTGTGTTCTACTCGCCGAGAGGGAAAAAGCTGAAGGTGTGAAGAGGGTAAATAAACCTTCTTCGAGCTGATTTGGCCGATGTCGAGTGAGTTTGGGAGAGGTGCTCTGCCGATGCCTGCACTTGGCCGTGCCTCCCCACTCTTTTTAATGTTGTACCTGTGTTTTTCAGCACGCTGAAGAGATCCCTGGATGTTTTCAAGCAACGTAAGTAATTCTTCGTGTTTGTCAGGACACTTGGCAGCGCCAAAGCCTGCAGGCAACTGCTTGGGAAGAAAATAGCAGAGAGACCACTAAACCTGTGCGATGCTGGGGTCAGGCACAGGCTGTCCTCCTGGCACGGCTCATCCCAGTCCGCAGGGTTTGGGACCAACTGCTCCAGGGCACGGGTGGGAGAGGGGACCCACAGGGCATCCTTTTGGGGATCTCTTGGGCTTTAGGGGCTGGCTGCAGCTCAGAGGTCATGCTTGCGTTGTACATCAGAAGCTGTGCACGGCTCTGCCCTCCCAGCAGCTGACTAATAGCTGCAGGTTTGAAACAGCTCTGGGGCTTGAATCGTGAGCTACAGTTTGGCTTAGCTCCCTTGATGAGCTTGCTGGTGCGGTGTTTTGTGGTATGGCTGCTCGCCTTCAGTGCGATGAGCCCGAGATTTTTTTCGATTAGTTTTTCTGTGCCTGCTGTGGTTTAACCCCAACCGGCAACTAAGCCCCACACAGCCGCTCGCTCACTCCCCCCAGGTGGGATGGGGGAGAGAATCGGAAGAGTAACAGTGAGAGAACTCATGGGTTGAGACAAAGGCAGTTTAATAGGTAAAGCAAAGGCCGTGCACGCCAACAAAGCAAAACAAGGAATTCGTTCACTGCTTCCCATGGGCAGGCAGGAGTTCAGCCGTCTCCAGGAAAGCAGGGCTCCGTCACGCGTAACGGTTACTTGGGAAGACGAATGCCATCACTCTGAATGTCCCCCCTTCCTTCTTCCCCCAGCTTTATATGCTGAGCATGACATCAAATGGTCTGGAATATCCCTTTGGTCAGTTGGGGTCAGCTGTCCCGGCTGTGTCCCCTCCCAACTTCTTGTGCACCCCCAGCCTACTCGCTGGTGGTGAGAAGCAGAAAAGGCCTTGACTCTGTGTAAGCACTGCTCAGCAGTAACTAAAACACCCCTGTGCATCAACACTGTTTCCAGCACAAATCCAAAACTCAGCCCCATACCAGCTACTGTGAAGAAAATTAACTCTACCCCAGCCCAAACCAGCACAGTGGTTGTGCGCTGGCCTGGGGCAACGCTTTCTTCAGACAGCTCCTTCAGGCTGCGATGTGTGGAAACATGCCCGAATTCACCCGGATGAGGGGGAGATGTGGCTGCTCATTTGAATAACTTCTCTTCATAGGAGTTTTCTTAAACTGAAGGGCAGGCCCCAGCAGGACTGATCCTGAATAGCTCCTCACATAGGCAAGCGCTGCTTGGAGGCTGCTTCAAAAGTTCTGCAAGGGGATGTATGATGTGGGGTCTCGGGGTCAGTCTGATGTCAGCTACAACAGTTGACTTGAGCAACAGAGTCTTTTTAGGAATATACATATATATCTTTAATTTTTTTTCTTTGCAGAGATAGACAATGTGGGGCAAGGTCACATCCAGCTGGCACAAACCCTTCGGGAGGAAGCAAAGAAAATGGAGGACTTCAGGGAAAAGCAAAAACTGCATCGGAAAAAGGTCAGGCGCCGCGGGAGCACACGCCTTCGCCGCGGGGTGTCGATCCTGCCCCGGCCGGCGGCTCCCGCCGTGCCCCAGCCCCCTCCGTGCCCCCCCGTGCCTGCTGCTGCTGGGAAGTCCTGAGCTCCTTCCTACATGTTGCAACCGTGCTGGTGAACTGTGCGGCAACCTCCGACTTCCTTCTTCTCACTGCTGCGTCTTCTCCTTTGGGCGCCTCTTGGGGCCAACTATGGCAGGGGCTCAGCTCCAGGGATGACAGCCTCAACAGGAATGTTTTTAAAGCATATATACAGTGCCGTATGATCTCCTTAGGGTCTGCTAAAATTGGCAAGCCTTTTAATTTTTTCAGGCTTGAGATTCCTTTGTCTGGAAAATGAGGGAAAACTGCTAGAACCAGGGGCTGGTTGGGACCTAGCAGAGGGGAGTGAGCTTCCCAGTTTTGCCAGACCCTATGGAGGTGATACAGTGCTATATATGGCTAGGATTTCATTTGTAGAGCTCCTTTGCATACACAAGTGGAGGCTTAGATAGGAGCATAAAATACGGGTTTTGTGAAGATGCTGTGGGTGGATGAAGGTCCTTAAACCCATCTCAATCTGGTCTGTGCCTCTTCCTTTCCTAAGCCACATAGTCCGTCCTGGAGGTTTGATGGTCAGTGACATGCTGTCTCTGGGTCTGTTGTCTTCACAGATAGAGCTGATAATGGAGGCGATTCACAAAAACAGGAATTTGCAGTACAAGAAGACCACGGAGGTAAAGCAAACGTGCTGCTGTTTCTTGCCATGTGGGTTAACGCTGCTAACACGCACGTGCACGGCACTGGGGCAGACTTAAATGCAGAGGTCTTCCTCCTCTGCTGCAACTCTCTATGTTGTGTCTGCACGAGCATGGTATGCAGGGTGCGCTCAGAAAAACTGAAAAGTGCAGCAGGGACATGGCTGGTGGTAGCCTTGCAGGGTTGGATATGAGTGATTTAGATGTCATGGACTCGATTGCCATGAGCTTTTCATTCCAAACAAAGAGCAGCTTGTCTTGTGAGGTTGGTTTTGCCCAAGGAGTAGGGCATCTGGGACCTTGCATGCTGTACTCTGCTCCGCTGGCAGCCTGTGCCCACCTCTTCACTCGTAGGCTGTGCTTTCCTCCAAAGCCTCCCGTGTGAGCTGTATTTGCATCCCATTGCTTGCTGACACGCTCCTGCCCCGTTTGATGGCTCTCCTAGGCCAAGCGGCTCTACGAGCAGCGCTGCAGGGATAAGGACGAGGCGGAACAGGCTGTGCATCGCAACGCAAACCTGGTGACGCAGAAGCAGCAGGAGAAGGTATGGAGAGGCGGGTGGCCGTGGGGCAGAGGGAGAAAGGGGTATCTCTTCTTGCAGCTCTCCTACCCCATGGCTCTTCTCCCAGCTCTGGGTTTCGGGGTGAGACAGGAGGGCTGGTGATGTTGGTGATGCACCAGGGCTCTCCTCTACCTTTCTTCTCTCTCCCATTTTTGGCAGCTGTTCCTGAAGCTGGCTCAGACGAAATCGGCTCTGGAGGACTCTGGTGAGTGTGGAAATGCAGCATTTGGAGGGTAAGGGGAGCGTTTCCCAGGCCAGGGGGTTGTGAAGCCATGGCATGGCTCTTGGGCGAGCTTCAGCTCTTGGGTCAGGCATGGCTCCTCAGAAACACATGCCCAAGATATCGGACGTGGGCACCTGCCCTGGAGAAGCCTGCATGGCCCCACCAAGGCTACTCCCACCATTTCCCCGCGGCAGGACCCTCCGCTTTGCTGTGCAGCTCTGTGTCCCTTTGTAGTGCCCACCCACAGCCAAGCTCATGCATTACTGCTGCTTTCTCCCTGACGTCCACTTCGGACTTCACGCATTACCTTCTAGTGAAGGGGTATTTTTAATTAACATTAATCAGATGACAATGTGATTTCTCTCGCAGACAGAGGTTACCAGCAGAGTGTTACCACACTGGAGAAGATCCGGGAAGAATGGCAGAAAGAGCACATCAAAGCTTGCGAGGTAAATGCCCCGAAATGCCTTCGTGCGGCAACGTGGTCCTCTGGATGTCCACCCCTCGCTGCAGGGGTCAGGGACGGTGCAGATTTGCCTTCTCTGGATTCCCCTGGCAGTGGAGCAGCAGGATGTGCTGCAGCTAACCCTGCGTGTGTCTCACGCTTGGCTTCTGGTTTCAAGTTCCCACTACTTCAAGGTTTCCCCTATTTTTTTCTTTTAATTTTTTCTTTCACCACCTTTTAAAATTGACAGAGTCAATGCATTAAGTAGTGACATTTTTGCCCATTACCCGCCTGCATGTTTGGTGCGGCCATCGTCTTGAACAGTCATGGTCATCGTCACCTCTGCGCACCTGGCGACTCGAGGCCAATATGTGCTGTAACTGCAACACCACCCAGCAGACTCTGAAACTCTGAAAGACTTTAAATGACTTTGCAGCAGAGGCTGGTGACAGGCTGAGGATGCAGGCTGGGTGAAGCCATACCCATGCACCAGGAGCCCTTCGCCTTGTATCTCATGGACCACATGGTAGTGTGGGAACCCCTCCGATGGGTTGTATCAGCTGAAAGCAGACTGTCTCATAGCAAAGTGGTCTAGAAAGGATTTCTAGCATGTGCTGGGGAAGTCCAGAGCTGGTGGTGAGCAGCTGCTCTGCTGCTGACCTGTGTCTTGCAGCTGCCTGTGATCTGTGACCGAGGGATGGACAGAGACTGCAGAAATCCAGGTTTTATCCCAGGTCTGCTGCAAGCTTGGAAAAGGTCTTCCCATCCCCAGCCACATCAATCCCTTCCCAAGCTATTTAATCTCAGGCCTCTATTTTACTTTTTCCTTTTCAAATGGAATTTGCTGTCTGTTTTGTGTGGTGTGGGTTGGTGTCTCAGTGCTCGTGTGCTTTTGGTGTCTGGGGTCTCCAAAAGCCTCTCTGATGGTGGGGCAAGGGAAGCAGTCGTCTCAGTTCCACAGGCGGATCATGTGGAGGTTTTCTTCTCTGTGTGTTGCAAAGGTGTGATGACAAGTCCATGTGTACACTTGGGATTAAAAGTTGTCTTTCATGGAAATGCATAAAGGCATGTGAAATTGAGATAGGTTTCAAAAGACTTTGGTTTAAACCTGCTTGGAAAAGGGCTGGGCAGGAAAGAGGGAGAAGACCAACCAGTCAATGCACCTCTGTTTTCATACATCCCCAGCGCTTTTTTACTGTTCCATACCTGTGGGAGGGAAGGGAGCTGGGTCCGCAGGACCACGGGCTGCCTAGGGAACACGTACTCCCTATAGGAAGGTGGCTTCGTCTCCCCAGAGGTAGTGGTATGCCGGGCGACCCCTTCCACATGGGTCCTGCAGACCTTCCCGAGCTTAACGCTGGTCTTCGAAATACCTGGTTGTGTAGAGGGATGATTTCTCCTCTGGATGAGCTGGAGGACTCGTGGTTTCCATGTTTCCTACAGGGGACCACCACCACCTGCGCCTCGCTGAGGACAGTCATCTTTCTAGTGGCACTTGGGGATGAGAAACATTCAGGATAAAAGAGATTTGCTCTCGTTTTAAAGATGTAAGGGCTGTTTTGTCTGTGTTGTTACAGTTCTTTGAGACTCAGGAGTGTGAGCGGATCAACTACTTTCGCAATGCTCTCTGGATTCATGTCAACCAGCTCTCCCAGAACTGTGTCCAGAATGATGAGGTACATCAAGTGAAAACCTTCATTTTTGTGTTTGGACAGCAAAGCCCGATTTGCTTTTGCTATACACTGAGCTGTGTTATGTCCGAGTTGGGCTGTGGCCTTTGATCGGCCACCAGACACCAGCATGAGTGTGGAGGCAGAAGGTTTTGGCCAGAGCTCTTGCAAATGAGGTTTCCTCTGGGATTCTCATGTTTTCTGAGGGTGGTGAAACACTGGAACAAATTACCCAGTGAGGCTGTAGATTCCCCATCCCTGGAAACATTCCAGGTCAGGTTGGACGGGGCTCTGAGCAACCTGATCTAGTGGAAGATGTCCCTGCTCATTGCAGGGGGGTTGGACTAGATGGCCTTTAAAGGTCCCTTCCAACCTAAACCATCCTGTGATTCTATGATTCTGTGATTTTATGATTCCCCTACCATTGAAGCTTGTGTCCTGGGTGAGCACTGGGCTTTCACACCATATGTGCTAAATGATTGGAAAAAACCCTCTTGTTTTTTGACCTGATGTATAGAAATGCTTTTTATTTCCCTTTTGCAGAAATATGAAGAAATCCGCAAGAGTTTAGAAATGTGCAGCATTGAGAAGGATATTGATTTTTTCGTAAATTTACGCAAAACTGGAAATTTGGCCCCAGGTAAGAGCTCAGTACAATCCCACAAAGTAGTGCTGACTTCCTTGTACTCCTCAGGGAGCTGCTGCTCTGATCACCATCAGTTTGGATGCAAAAAACATTGATTTTGCAACATCCCTCCTTTCATTCACTGGCATGCAGCGCTACTAGTCTCTGCTGCTTATCACCAGCTCCTGAAGATAGTATCCCCTTTCTGTAACTTTGAATTCCCTGATTAGGCATTCTCCCAGAGAGACAAAAGACTTAGCAGCTGAATGTTGATGCTGACAAGTAGTCTATGCTTATAAAAGGTCTGTACTTTACTATTGTTAACTTTTCCTAGCTCCTGTTGTTTATGAAAACTACTATAATACACAGAGAAATGTAACTCCTGTGAGAAGTCCAGTTCCTGTACCTATATCAAGGTAAGGGACATAACATGTACAATTGCAATTGCTATTGCAAATGATGCTCTCCCCCCCAAAAAAAGCGTATTTTGTTGCTTTCAGTCTGTTGGAAGCTTGACTTGGGAGTATTAGAGGAAAATATTTCCCATGCTATGTAGTCCGTCAATCCCCACAGCAGGAGTTATGCCAATCTGCTGCCTATTACAAGCTCTTCAAGGACCCCCCAAAGCCCAGTCAGAGGTTTTTGCTCCCCCTTTTGGGGTCATTTCTCCCTTCTCATGGTTGGAAATCTTATTCTGAAAGTGCTTGTGGTGAGGGTCTGCTCATCTTTTCTTGTACCAAGCCTGTTCCAGAAGTCCTTTGCATGGAGGTGAGGGGCTGCAGTGCTCAGACAGCGGGAAATCAAGGCAGCCTGGGGAATACTGAATTTTATGCCTTGCTCTCTTTGGGAAATATGTGAGCTCCTTTCTAGAGCAGCCTTTGATACCAGAATGAAACCTTCTGGGCTTTCCTGCATGGTTCTTTATGTGGTCTGTCTGTCTGAGGAGAGATGGATCAGTTAAAAGCTTGTGTGGATAGAGGGAGGAACAGCAGAGCCGAATTCACCCCCCCGGGACAGAAGCTGGGCAGGGAGGACAGGGTGAAGGATGCTTCTGCCGGGGGCGGGGGGGGAAAATGAGGATTCAGGGTTAAAGACTGCTCCTAAATATGAGTGTGCCTCTTTGGCTGACACGTCAGGAGAGGAGTCATGGCCAATTATGGCTTCCTGATGTCTCACTCTGAGCAAAGGCATGTAAAAAGGCATGCCCTGGGGCCCACTCGTGAATGTTTCCCCAACTTGGTGCTTTTTGGTTACTTTTTCCTCTCTCCCACTGTATCAGCTTCAATTCCCGTGTTTGCCAAGCAGGCTGTCGGTGGTGAGCCCACCATGACATGCCTTGGTACCAGGTCTCCCTAAAGCCTGGCTTGGCCAAACCTCTTGCCCTCCCACCAGCTCTGGGAGGGCAGTCGGGGAGCGCAGAGCCAGGGCAAGGGGAGTCCCATAGCCATGCACATCCTCAGCTCTGCGTTTCCTTCTGTGCAGGAGGGGACCTCTACCCACCCCGACCAGCGCTCCAGGTGAGTTATTTGCTTTATGGGGTTTCTGGCCCCGCAGAGGAACTCTCTGCTTTTACTCTTCCCTGTCAGATCACGAGCGTTAGCTCTCTAACTGGATTGCTTTAGGTGAAGCTCCTGCTCTAAGTCCGGTCCCCACTGAAAGATGCTGGGAAGTTGGGCGCTGACTCTGGAGGCAAGGAGAAGTTCTGATCAAAGCCCTGCGTGTAGGCATTTCTAAAGCTTAAGGGTGTCTAAGCTTGGGATCCCACCAGTCTCTGCAGTTTGGGCCTTTCTCTGCTTCAGCAGCACGAGCTGTATCATTCCTAGTGCCACTTCAGTGATGGGATACTGCAGCGGGACTCAGTAAAATGAGGTCCTGCTTTGGCTCTTGGGCAAATCAAGTCATCTCTCTGAGCCTCACTCACCCTTGCCTCCCATCCCTTTAACACGGGTGGCCAGTGCATGGTGTTTCTGTCCTGCGTAAAGTCTCGTAATGAGCACTTCTAATTTTTTTGTGCTCTGTGTTTCAGGCGAGCCTGATTACGCCACAGTTGATGGCTACAGCTTGATACATCACTAATAGCCACAGTAAGTACTCACATTTGATGAAGAAGATTTAATATGAAGTGCAGCTACGTGGAGGAGGGACAGTGGAGAAAGAAAGGCCACCGGTTAAGGGATGACATTTTGAGGTGACTGACTGGGAGTGATGATCATGTCAGCCCTCCCATTGCTTGTCTGAGCTGGAGCTGTGGTTTAGATGCTGTTGATCCTGTTCTGTAGGTTCTCCAGGCAGAAGACACTGTTGGTCTGGCCAGCATGGCAGAGGCGGTGTTTCCAGTTATTCCCAGCCACACAGAGCTGAAGTGCTTCTCCATTTTAAGAAAGTATTTGAGGACTCTGATAATTATTTGTACATTCAGAAAGTGCCTGCTAAAAATCTGTGCCTTTGATCAGCAAACTCCTTGGACGGATATCCCATCTTCATACTCAGGGGAAGAAAAGGAATATCAGCAATGGACTCAGACACAGGGGCAGTCTGTGTCAGAAGAAGTTTTTGATTTGAAGTTCTTCTAAAGTGCAGCCATCTGGGAGAGGCTGGAGCCTCCCACACTCCAGATAACTAAGAAGTCATATGTGCCGAGGGGAGTGCTGCGCGATGCTTTGGGCACGCTGGCTTGTGTTCAGGGCATATGTATCCCACTCAAATCTCAGATTGCACTTTTGCCTGTTTCTGAAGTCTTTCATTAATGGTGATTAAACTTGTAATTTATATTTCATTTTGGTCATGTCTCTTAGGGACCTTACTTAGAGGAGCACCAACGGTTACACCATGTGTCTGGCTTAGCCGTAGATGTGCTCCAGGCTTAAGCGCTGATACTAGAAGCTGATTTGTATCTTGCCTGGTGCAGCAGCCCACAGCGCAGTTACCTAGTGAGAGGCTGTGCCACCACAAACATGCTGGGAAGTCCCGAAACATGCAGCATTGCTGAGGATCTGAAGGAAGTTGGTCAGCTCTTCCAACTGCCTCGCCAATGAGGAGCTTGCGGTTTTTAAGTTCATGGTATAGCTTGTCCCTGGTAGGTTCTGGAGACCCCCGTTTCATTAACTTCTGGGAATCCCTAAACTTTGGATTTGTTCTGACTATGCACCACTGGAAACAAACTTAGCTACTAACGTTGGGCTGGAACCATGAAACCTGTTTTCTGACCAGGTGTCCTCTAAGTTTGTGCCCTTTTTCACAGAATCATAGAATAACGGAATGGTTTGGGTTGGAAGGGACCTTAAAGATCATCTAGTTCCAAGTCCCTTGCTATGGGCAGGGACACCTTCGACTAGACCAGGTTGCTGAAAGCCCCATTGAACCTGGTCTTGTACACTTCCAGTGTTGGGGCATCCACAACTTCTCTGGGCAACCTGTTCTAGTCCCTCACCACCCTCATAGTGAAGAATTTCTTCCTTGTATCTAATCTAAATCTACCCTCTTTCAGTTTAAAGCCATTACCCCTTGTCCTATCACTACATGCCCTTGTAAAAAGTCCCTCTCCAGGTTTCTTGTAGGCCCCCTTTAAATATTGAAAGGCCACAAGAAGGTCTCCTTGGAGCCTTCTCTTCTCCAGGCTGAACAACCCCAACTCTCTCAGCCTGTCCTCATAGGAGAGGTGTTCCAGCCCTCGGATCATTTCTGTGGCCTCCTCTGGACTCATTCCAACAGGTCCATGTCCTTATGTTGGGGGCCCCAGAGCTGGATGCAGTACTCCAGGTGGGGCTCACAAGAGTGGAGTTGAGGGGGAGAATCACCTCCCTCGACCGGCTGGTCACAATTCTTTTGATGCAGCCCAGGATATGGTTGGCTTTCTGGGCTGCAAGTGCACATTGCCAGGTCATGTTGAGCTTCTCATCAACCAAGACCCCCAAGTCCTTCTCCTCAGGGCTGCTCTCAATCCATTCTCCGCCCAGCCTGTATTTGTGCTTGGGATTGCCCTGACCCATGTGCAGGATCTGGCACTTGGCCTTTTGTTACTGTATATGTGATTATGGATTTGATTCAGAAGCTCACATGCCTCAGGGCTGCTGGCCTCTCTGAAGTCCCTGTGTGCAGCGTTGCTTAACAGCTCCTCAGTGCCCTATGACACTGGACACAAGGACATAGGACATGGGGACCAGCACACAATTTACCTGTCTAAACCTGGTGCCAGGTGACTAACTTTGGAGCAACAGGAGTTGCTAGTTGTATGATGTTCTTCAAGTTGAATCTGCATGACTTCAGTGTGTGCCTAAGCCCACCAGTCCCCGGGGCTTTTACTGTATTTCCTTGTGCGGAGAAGATCACCGTGAGCTTTAACGTCTGTCCTGCTGCATTATAATGAACTGTACAAAGTACTGTACCTCACCCTAGGATGTTCGGGTCAGGTAAGTTGCCTCTCCTGGAAGGAAGCCCACAAAAGCATATCCTTCCTCAGCGTTTATTTCAGTACTTGCTCAGTACCAAGACAGTTGTGGGAAAGAACACCCCAAGGAAGGTTGGCATGAGAACAAGTACGTGTGATTAGCCATGAACTGCATACCGTGTAGGGCTGTTTCCCCTGGAAGAGTATCTACTCTATAATACATTGCATGGTTTCTTTATTGGGATTTTTCAGCTGACTGAGCACAATAGATGCTCTTAGGCTTTTCTGGATGTGGAGGTCCCCACTGAGGCTGAAACTTGGCTTGTGCATTCACTAAATGCACAGAAGTAATCCCAAAACAGGCGTGCTGGTTCTAACTCTGAATACACCAACTCTTTGAATAGACCTAAAGCCAAGCAAACCCTGGCTTGGAAGAGGAGTGTCCAGACATGGAGCTACTGGGAAGGAAGTCTGTGTGCCCATGAGTGCTGAATTGGCTTTTTATCTTCAGTAACTTCCCTTGCCTGGTTGTCTTCCAAGTGGTGCAGAAGACTTTGGCCTCCTCTCAGGCACCTATGGAGGAGCCTGGTGTCCTCCTGGGCCCCTATGGAGAAGCCTGGCCTCGCTACAGACCCTGCTAACCTGCTGTGCCAGCTTCTCGGAGCAGTGTTGTCTGTGCAGCTCCTGCCGTCCCTCCCCAGGGTGCCCCACAGGGAGAGAGAGAGACAACAAATGCCTTAATAAGATAACTGCTTTAATAAGACAGAATAAGAAGAGGAATACAGATAGCGAGTAAATCTTATGTCCCTTCAGATGCTGGCCACCCCACCTTTGGGCACAGTCGGATGGAGCTCTCCCTTTTTTCGTCCTTTGAGCTAATATATAAATTACTTAGAGCAAAACAGCTCTATTCCTGAAGGATGTTCACACTAGAACTTCTTGCTGCATTTCCAGATATAGGCAAGGTCAGGCAGGTGCCGTAAGGGCTGGTATCGTGGGGTACCATGCTTCTCAAGGCCTAAGTACAAGGTCCAAAGGAGCAGACATGGCCTGTTCAAGATCATTAACTGCTCACCTACGATGTCTTCTGCAAGGTGGGCCTGAGCTCTGTGGGGGCTTGTCTGTCTGGGGACAGAGAGGAGTCATTTCTGCTCCCAGTGGGGCTTGGACTCAGTTCCAGCCGCTGCTCCCTGGAGATGGCTGGGTGCCAGGGTGGGGATCAGAAGGGACAGTGGTGCCTGGCCCCCCGGACTGAGCCAGCAGCCCCGCCATGTCTGGAGGAGCCACAGGTGCTGCAGGACAGGCTGCCCTGCTCCAGTGGTGCTTCCAGGTGCTGCTACAGTGCAGGCAGAAGAGACCTCATAATCCCTATCCTCAATAGTAGGGGCTTCACTTCCCACCCCACATGCCCTCTAGCAGCAGCCTGGCCTCCCCACAGGTCCTTATAGGGGAGCCTGGCCTCCTCCCAGACCCCTACAGAGAAGCCTGACCTCTCTATAGATTCTTACAGGGGAGCCTGGCCTCCTCCTAGACCCCTATGGAGGAGCCTGGCCTCCCCATAGATTCTTATAGGGGAGCCCGGCCTTCCCCCAGACCCCTATGGAGGAGCCTGGCCTCCCCTTAAATTCTTACAGAAGAGCCTGGCCTCCCCCCAGGCCACTACAGAGGAGCCTGGCCTCCCCATAGATTCTTCTAGGGGAGCCTGGTGTCCTCCCAGACCCCTACAGAGGAGCCTGGCCTCCCCGCAGATCCTTACAGGGGAGCCCGGCCTTCCCACAGACCCCTACGGAGAAGCCTGGCCCCCCCACAGATTCTTATAGGGGAGCCCGGCCTTCCCCCAGACCCCTATGGAGGAGCCTGGCCTCCCCTTAAATTCTTACAGAAGAGCCTGGCCTCCCCCCAGGCCACTACAGAGGAGCCTGGCCTCCCCATAGATTCTTATAGGGGAGCCTGGCCTCCTCCTAGACCCCTACAGAGGAGCCTGGCCTCCCCACAGGTTCTTATAGGGGAGCCTGGCCTCCTCCCAGACCCCTAGGAAGAAGCCTGGCCTCCCCACAGATTCTTATAGGGGAGCCTGGCCTCCCCATAGATTCTTACAGGGGAGCCTGGCCTCCTCCCAGACCCCTACGGAGGAGCCTGGCCTCCCCATAGATCCTTATAGGGGAGCCTGGCCTCCCCCCAAGCCACTACGGAGGCGACGCACCGCGACTCGGTATGTCCCTCCGTCCCTCCCGTACCTGCCGCGCTGCTGATTGGCCGAGAGCGCCCGGGGGGGCGGGCCCGCCCCTTCCGCCACCGCCCCGAACCGCCGGGGCAGCGCCGCAGCGGGCGGGCGATGGCCGAGGCCGTGAGGGCCCCCCGCAAGGCCCGCGCCAAGAGCAGACCTAAGGTAGGGGGGGCCGGGACCGGGGCCGCGACCGGGGGGTGGCGGGGAGTGCCTCACGGTATCGCACCGCCGTCCCGGGGTGGGGGGGCCTCGGCCCAGCGGCGGGTCCGTCACCGCCGCCTTTCGTTTGTGGCGGCTCCGGGCGGCGGTTGCGGCAGTGAGGTGGGTGCCATGGTGGGGGTGGGGGTGTGGGTGCGTGTGCGTGTGGTGTTATTACACGCCGTGGGACTTTGATCAAGGGCTTTGACTCGTATCTGGGGTTACTCCTTTTCGTGTTTGTTTTTCAAAGCGGCAGAAGGGCTGTCTGCGCTGGGCGGTGTGTGTGTCCGTGTCTGTTCCTCCTCTTCTGCTGAAAGCGGTTAGGTCGGGGTGGGGGGGTGTTTTTCTAAAAGGATTTCTGAATATCTGTGCTTTTCTGAAGCCATGTGAGGAGACTTAGGGTAATTGGCAGCCAGGTGAAGGGTGTGATGGGCCTTGTGCTGTAAAAGGGTGTAAACAAGCCTTTTATTCTTATGGTGTAGGGCCTTTTCAAATAGCTCTGCACAGCGAGGCAGCTCAAGTTGCCTCTGCGGTGAAGCTGTAGAGCTTATCAGCATTTGGCAGCGGTTTAGTACAGTGTGGGATGATAGTCCTACTACATCTCATATGTATAAGTCTGGCTTTGAAATGCTGAGAATATATAGGCCACGTATAGCAGACGACAGTGTTTGTTCTTCATTAGTTGGTGCTACAGTTGTTACGTATCGCTCTTCCTAGGTTTTAATCCTGTTGTGTGTTCCTTGTTAGTACCGACAGCTTTCTGAAGGCTTTGCTTTCCTTGCAGCTGTGCTATGCAGAATTTCAGTAGTTTATGGAAATGATCTGAACTGAAATACCTCACCTTAGAGTTGAGTCAAAATGGAAATGTTTCCCTTAATTGCTTAACCTCTACATGTTGTAAACTGCACTGCACAGAGCAAAGACATTGAAGCCATGGCTGTTGAAGCCCTCTGAAAATAAATTAATGGCTTAATTGACTGCTGTTTCGTAAAACAAGGGTTAGATCCACGTATCGACTGCGGCCGTGATTCCTGAACTCAAGGCAGGTAAAGATTGGAGGGAAGAGCAATCCCAGAAGAGTAAGTGTGTCATTGTTTCTGTTTTGATTCAGCTCCATAGCATAAGCAAGGCAGTTAATGCTAAAGACTGCGGCTTAAGAGAATCGGTTCCCTGCAGGAAGGCAGTGAGTCACAGATGACGCTGGTAGTTCATTAACAACATGTGTACAGTGACTTCAGTGGCTGCTGTCTTTGGCCATCCCTTCCAGGTGTAATTCACTGTGAAACAATTCACTGGCGATGTCACGTGTGAGAATCCAGCATCCTTCAGTGTTACACATGACCCATTCCTGATATTTTTGTTGCTATTATTATCCTCAGCTCTGTTAATACCCAGGGGTGTTTGAGGATGCAGTTTGGGGCCCAGTCACATTAAGGATATTGCCATTCCCATGCCTCAGAAAGAGCCGTAATCCTTTGAAAAGCTGAAATTCTCATGAGCTGGGAGAAAGGCTGGCTCAGCTGCAGAGCTGCCAAGTAGTGGAACAGAGCCCAGGGCTTTCTGAAAATAGTAGCCCCAAAGTTAAGCTTGGCCACCACCAGTAACACCAGACTGATTGAAACACAGTGAGGTGGCAAAACCAGTGAACCTGGAACTGGTGAAGATGAGCCTGTGTGTCTGTGCATCTCGCTGGGTAGCACTCAGTTATTCCAGAGATGTTTCCTGAAAAATAGTAAGTGTCCTTAGAGCTTGAAGTGTTCGCTGACATGCTGGGAGAGGAGAATGGTTAGACAGGGGACAAGACTAATGAGCAGGCGTTGTCTTTGACTTAAAGGCTAAACCTCAGAAGAGAGAACAGCAGGTTTTGCTTTCATGTTAATTCAGAACCTGATTTCTCTCATCCTTTCACAGGTGAAAGTTAATTCAGAACCTGATTTCTCTCATCCTTTCTCAGGTGAAATCACTGTTAAGGATTATGGCATTTTTTGCCTTGGAAAGAGAGAACTGAAAGGCACTTCATAAATTTTAAAACCAACTATTTTATCTAACAGTAGTGTTTGGGAGGAATACAGGATGCTGCTGAAAGATAAAGGTAGTTTCTTCTGTATGAGGACTGCAAGAGGGGACTTTGAGATAGTAGAGGGGAAAGGACCAGCGTGTGTTTGTTACGTACGCGGATCGGTACACTGTCAAAAATATGATCTAGTGATACAGTATCCTATGGGAATTACGGACTTTGAGTTAGTTGTCATGAGATGTTTATTATAACAACAAATCCTGGTTTAAAGAATTGTGTTGCTCTATTTTTAACCTCTCACCTGTAGCTTTAGCCTTGGAGTGTGTCAGAAGTGTTTTGTAATCAGAAGTGTTTACAGCTTTTAATACACTCTGCCCTGGCGAGGCTGTGTCTGGAGTGCTGTGTCCAGTTCTGGGCTCCCTGGTTCAAGAAGGACAGGGAGCTGCTGGAGAGGGTACAGCAAAGGGCTACGAAGATGATTAGGGGATTGGAACATCTCTCTTAAGAGGAAAGGCTGAGGGACTTGGGTCTTGTTAGTCTGGAGAAGAGAAGACTGAGGGGGGATCTTATCAATGCTTATCAATACTGCAGGGGTGGGTGCAGGAGGATGGGGCCAGTCTTTTTTCAGTGGTGCCCAGTGACAGGACGAGAGGTAACGGGCACAAACTTGGTCACAGGGAGTTCCATCTAAACATGAGGAGGAACTTCTTTCCTTGGAGGGTGGCGGAGCACTGGAACAGGCTGCCCAGAGAGGTTGTGGAGTTTCCTTCTCTGGAGATATTCAAAACTGTTCCTGTGCAACCTGCTCTAGGTGACCTTGCTCTGGCGGGGGGGTTGGACTAGATGATCTCCAGAGGTCCCTTCCAACCCCTATCTTTCTGTGATTCTGTGGAAACACACTCTGAAAGCAAAGCCAGTGTATTGCCATTTTATAAAGAAGCTGTGAGCATATGTTTGAAGTAAAATTTGGCTTGAGATTGAGGTTAGCTAGGGCCTTGATTTGAGCTGTTTTCATGTATGCCCTCTCATCAGGCAAAGTCATGTTAGATGTTTAGTGGAAGTATGTGAAACTGTCAGCAGGTTTCTAAAACTATCGTCTTTTCCCCAATCGTGGAGGAGCATTGAGAGCTTTTCCTAATTTCAGCAGTGTTCTTTGTTATATTATCTGGGTCATCCAAAACTGGAGCGCTATAACCTAACTCTTCTTAGTTTTGCTTCTAATAAACGGGTAGGTGTATGCGAACACTTTACAAATTGGTAAAACACTTTGCCAATTTTTTGTTTTACAACTTGTCATATGATTTACAAATTGGCAAAATCTTTGCTGATTTCCTGTGCAACGTTATTTCCCATGCTGTGCTTTGGAAAGGAGGCTAATCTACGCCTTAGACTAGGTCTATGGGAATTGTATACCTCCAGACTGATATTAGTTTAAAACATGGATAATCTTAAGGTCACTACTAAGTTTTTCTACATCTCTAGTGTGTAAGACCTATTGAAAATAGGTATTTCAGTATTTGTACGGATTTTGTGATTGTTTTAGAACGTAATTAGGGGATGCATTCCAGACTTTCTTTGTTCTGAAAGTACTTTTTTGAAAATAATTTTCTGTTCATTAAAATATTTCTGTAAAAGTTATGGCAAATCTCAGCATAACTCTTCGTAATTTGATAAAATCTAGTGACTCTTTTTAGAGTTCAGGGTCTTGTTATTTTGATTATTTTATATGGTAATGAAACACTCTGTCCTGGGACGTTTCTAGCTTTTTACCTAGAAATGTTGAAGCATTGTTCAAGAAGTGACCAAGAAAATAGGTGCTGATAGACAGTCTTCAAAGGGCAACTAAAGAACAAGGATCTGTTTGGTGCATTTTTTTTTTCACCTTTAATATGAAAATTAACATGTTAAGAGGGGCTTTCGGAGTTGTGATGTTGACAAATACTGGGTTTGGTGGTGGTGGGATCTGGGATGCAGGGGGGAGAGATTCACTTGGTAGTGACACTCTTAATTTTTTTTTCTAGGAAAAAAAGAAAAAAAGTAGTGAGGAGTCCCAGATACAAGAGTCTGATGATGTCTTCCTCCTTCCTGTGGCAGAAGTGTCTTCTCAAGCCAGTAAAGTGCAAGTGGAACATCCTGGAGAATTTACAGAAATTCAGCTCAGTGATGAAGTAGAGGATGGAAAAACTATAAATGATGTGTGCGACATCCCCCAGAGTAATTTAACTTCAGCAAATGAAGGGCCTTCAGCGGTGACTCTGGAGCCTCCCACAGATGCAGAAGAGTTCAAAGCTGATCTT
This sequence comes from Gavia stellata, assembly GCF_030936135.1. Taxonomy (NCBI): domain Eukaryota; kingdom Metazoa; phylum Chordata; class Aves; order Gaviiformes; family Gaviidae; genus Gavia; species Gavia stellata. The sequence goes on from NC_082637.1 coordinate 5,003,075, forward strand.
TCCCATGAGGAATGTGGGGGGGATGTTGAGAAGAGGGGAAAAAGCAAGTTGGACAAACCTCAGAGCCCTGTGGAGGCGGCTGCTAGTGAATTGGGAAACTCTGATTTATTGAGTAGTACCTTTCATTCCAGTGCTGCTGGCTCTCAGACAGCAGTGGGCTTTGTACAGGACAAAGAAGCTGAAAATGTACAAGATGTTAAAAATCCTCTTGTCCGTTCTTCAGAGAAGCTTCCTCTTAGTATTTCGCAGCTCTCTGAGAAATCCAAAACACGTATTCAGCGTTTGGGGTTGAAACCAGTTTATCCAGACTTGTCGACTGAATTGTCCTATGAGAGACCGACTGTAATAGCAGTTAAACCGCTGTTGCACAATGAAAGGCTGTATCCAGAGCTCCCAACCGAACCAGAATTGGTGCCGTTTACCAGAGAACAGCTGAAAATTTTTGAGCCGTGTTCATGGTTGGAGAATGTTGACTCCTATGTGGAGGAATTCGAAAGTGTTGCTCATCAGGAGAGGCACGAATTTTATGAACTGCTCCTGAACTACATGCGCTGCAGGAAGCAGCTGTTGCTGGCTGAGGCAGAGCTGCAGGCTATGACGGCAGATTGCCAAAATGTTAAGGGGAGATTATGGACTTTTAAAGAAGAACAGAAAACTGTGCAGGTGCTGTTGCTGAAGCTACTTTTGAACCCAAACTATTTGGATGTGATTCCAGACATTAATTTTGCTTGCTGTCAAGTTTATTGTATTTAAGCTGTTTTGTTTTAAAAAAGATGATTGCCTTTGCTTTCTGTCTCTCCACTGACCCCCAGTACTTCAGAGTATCATCTTGTTGAGATTTAAGACAGCGTTTTGTTTGATTTTTTTTTTTTTTTTAAACTCGGATGAGTGTAGGGTAGTGGGATCTCTGTTAGAGATCTCTTTTGGAGTCAGACTCATGTCTGTAGTCAGTCGGAATGAGCTGTGTACAGCCAGTTCTGCCTGTCATGTTGGGTGAAGTTTGTGCTGCAGTACTTCAGGTAGATGCAGGGGATATGTGGTGAAGGAGGACTTCAGAATGACTGTAGCGGTGATGTCTCATCTGACCTGCTGCCTGTAGTGACAGTTTTCATTGACGTCATTCCTGACTGTCCTGCTGTCAGAGGTGGCAGCTGCAGAGGAGCTCAAGTCATGCTTGTGGGCGACCCTGTTGCTCAAAGCAGACGGAATGTGAGGTCCATCCACTTTCAGTAACTGTTGCTCCGTAAGTGTAGCTGTGGTTTTAGCTACTTCCAGGGTGATCATGGTACTCTGCATCATTTCTGTCTGCAAAGCAGAGGGGTCTGGGGAGCTCTTTGGGGCACCCATCAGAAAAGTTTTCCCCCAAACTCATTCTGTGTCACTGTCTTTGGAGCTGGACGTTACAGTAGGAGTGAATGAAATTGTTCTGGCACTCTGATGCTGTTTATAGCCAACACGTCATCAAAATTGTCCAAGGGTGCTAAGTACCTATGTATGTGGTGGCTTTTACTGTTGTTTCTGTAAGTGCAGTGCCTCTCCTGTGCAGTTCTTCACAGAATCACAGAATCACTACGGTTGGAAAAGACCTGTAAGATCATCAAGTCCAACCTGGAAAAAAAAAAAAAAAAACCAACCACACCACAAAAAACCAAAACCCACCACACAACAACAACAAGCCACAACCCACCCAACACCACACAGCACCATGTCCATCAAGCTACATGCCACAATGCCACATCCACACGCAGAGTTGAGATATTGAGAAACATCCACTTAACAGATTTCAATCTTCTCCTTTTTATTAGGGAATAACACTGAACCTCACTGCACTCTGTTTTGCATTGATCGCTTTCTACACTGAAAGCAATTTTGGCTTCACTCTGACATCCCCACTGGTCATCATACAGTTGGCTAAGCTTGCTGCTTGCTTTATTCCATCCTGCTTCACTATGTAGTTACTGTATGTCCAGAATAATTATCTTTATACCAATTTAAAATTCTTATTCTACTAACTTAGGAAATACAGGGATACTTTCAAGCTAAGCTTCCAAAATGCTGGCTCTGAAGCATGTTCCCTGGTTGCATAAAAGAATAACAGGAGTGTTATATATTGTGGTTTTCTTGTGCTGAAGAATTAGAGATAGGATATAAGACAACTGGCCTCAGCTTTTAATTCCAGTTTGGGAAAAAGTTAGAGTACAGTTAATTTCCGCAAATTTTAAATGTACAATTGGGAATTGCTATAAATATTCAGTTCTGGGAGCTTGGGAAAATATTTATCTTTATTCAGTACATATTTTAGCTTTAAAATAGCTGATCCAAATATTTATGGAAATCTATAAACTGAGAAGCAGTGGTACTCACTGGGGGTAGAGAGACCTGATTTTGTTCACATCTGTCAGTGATCCAGACAAGTCACTTCATGTCTATTTCTAAATCTGAGTTATAGAGGGTTTATAGAGTAATTTTTTCAGAAGTCAGGGATGTGGATCTTCAGTAATCAGCAGCTCTAAAAAGTATGTAGGATGTTCCAACATGTTTGTCTTTTCCACTGTGAAGTGGCCTCTTTTATGAAAACTTTGAAATCTATTGAGGGGAGGGTTATGTCAAGTTTGATTTCTGTAAGCACACTTGACCCAACAAAGTGACAAAGCCACTTAAATAAAATAATTGCTTTCTTTTCAGGGTCTCTGTGCAGATCAGTGCAAAGTGACAGGTCACCATCGCTACCAGACAGTGGAGCTGAATGAAAGTGTGCTGGGGGAACTGAAAAAGCTATTTGAAGCCAAAGCAGAGCACGTGCATCAGACACTGGCGCTGCACTCGTACACTTCGGTGTTGTCCCGGTTGCAAGTGGAGTCGTATGTCTACAGATTGCTCAGCAGCTCATCCCTGCTGAGATCAGTAGCTCTTCAGCAGCAAGAACAAGGTGTGTTTCTGGTCTAGACCGCTCCCCATGCTGTTTAGGGTGCGCAGCACATTGTTCACCTGCAGTTTTGGAGTCTTGTGGTAGAATTTCTATACTGGAGTGTTTCTCCTCTGATATTAAAACCTGCTGATCTTCTGTAGGGATCAGTGAAACTTTTTTCTCACAGGAGAAACTCCCAGTTCTCTTACCTTACTCACCTGGAGAGTGGAGGCTGAATGCAGGAGTACTTTCTTCTAAGCTGCATACTGCCACTGATTACTGTAGAGGAACACCGGGTGGGATGGGACACCTGGACTCCAATCTTTTGTTCTCAAAAGCAACGTATAATACAGTCCCTTTTCCGAATTGATTATGCACAATTCTAAAACCAGTTGGATATTTTTCCTGCTTTACTTCCTCTTAGAAGGTCATTTGAAATCTCACAGGTCTAATACTTAATGATCTTTTTGGTTTTCATCCTAAATGTATTACTTAGCCTGGAGAAGAGGAGGCTCAGGGGAGAAGTTATTGCTCTCTACAACTACTTGAAAGGACGTTGTAGAGAGGCGGGTGCTGGTCTCTTCTCCCAAGTGACAAGTGATAGGACAAGAGGAAATAGCCGCAAGTTGTGTCAGGGGAGGTTTAGATTGGATATTAGGAAAAATTTCTTCACCAAAAGGCCTGTCAGACACTGGAAGAGGCTGCCCGGGGAGGTGGTTGAGTCACCATCCCTGGAGGTGTTTAAAAAACTTGTGGGTGAGGCACTTAGGGACATGGTTTAGTGGTGGACTTGCCAGTGTTAGGTTTACGGTTGGACTCAATGATCTTAAGGGTCTTTTCCAGCCTAAATGATTCTATGATTCTACTTATTTCAGTTTGTGCCAATGTAATCTTTTAGCTTAAAGTATTCCTTCCCCTCCCACCCCTATTTATCCTTCCTAGTCTTCCTCCCTTTGTCCCCCAAACCCCAGATAATTTATATGCATAGTAAATGGTGGTTCTTAAAAGGCCTTCCCTCAACATAAAACTTTTTTTTGAGAGTAACCATAGTATATTCTTCTTGTAATTAGTGTCCAGCACTTAATGATAAAATTAAATAAAGTACTCTAAATAAGTGTTCTTCACTGTCAGATTTACACAGCAGCTGTGTTGAAATATCTTCATATCTATAGATACAGAGAGCAAGTTTTCTATATATCCCCAAAACCATTACTTATGCTGCTATTCTGAGAGCTGCTCATCAAAGCTTCTTAATTCTGTTTTTAATTTACAGTTTCAAAGCAGTCAGAAAATCTTTCTTCAGACTTGAGCCACTTGAAGGAATGTATCAGCGTCCTTTTCAGTTTCACTCGCAGAGTTATCGAAGATCCTCAGTTTCAGAGTGACCTTCTCATGTGGCTGCAGAGACTGGTGAGGGAGTAAGCATGGATATATCAGTTTGATCCAACACATGGGATGAATTCGGGAATAATTTCTGAAAGTGTTACTGTTTCTCTTGCTGTCCCATGTGCAATGATTATTTTTTTTGTGGGGGTGCGGGGCATTGTTCTACTTGAGGAATAGAATCTGTTAGTGAATCTTGAGAATGAATTCCCTTGTCTGATGAAGTCAGTAGAGGTCAGCACCTGAGCAGGCAACACTGCTCAAAGTGGACTTAATATTCATTATGCTTTTACTTATTTTGAAAGTAAAACTACTCTGATTTCTCATTTTTGAGAAACTTCTATTCTTGCTGATTTCTAGATAAATTTGTTTTTAATGCAATTGTGAAGTAATTAATTTTTCTACACCAAAGAAAATGGTTTGTGGCTTATTAGCCAAGCAAGCAGACTTTTAAATATTGTTCTCCTGGAACTTGCTCTGAAAACTGAGGCTTGTTAGAAAGCATGGGAAGAGAAATGGAAAAAAAAGTATTACTCTAGTTAGCAAGACTATAAAGGAATGAACCTTGAAATTCTTTACAAGATTACAATATACTTCTCTGTAGGTGTCCGTGTTGCAAAGAATTGGCTGTCCAGGTGACCATCTCTTCCTTCTCAACCACATCCTTCGGTGTCCAGCTGGGATCAGCGAATGGGCTGTTCCATTCATTCAGGTGTGAATGTTTAATTCTTTATTGTCAGAAGGTTGGAGTGGGAGTGGAGTGGGTAGGAGAGGAGGGTGTCTTGTGCCTAGTCAATCCCTCATGACTGCTGTGTGTTTCCAGATGTGTGGAATCATGGTAACATTGAGGGGTTTGTCAAGGGATGTATTCACCCATGTTAGTCCAACTATGAGCCGGTTAACAGGGAAACATGCTTCTCATTCTTGGCTAGAGAGACTCCATGAAAGGGAGTCGAGGACTTGTGGTGTGCCTGAGAAGGCCTCATGTAGCAGCAGGTTTTGAGAGTGCTCTCCAAGAAAAGGAAAGAATATTTAGACTTGAAGCAGAAACTGTATATGAGACAAGTGAGATTAGAGGCAGCTCTGTTCTTCCTCATCCCTTATACATCACAGATTTTTGTATCCTCCATGTTTAAATTGGACTGGTTTTCCTGGGAAGTTTATTGGTTAGGTAATTTCAAGGGCAAGGGAAAGGGTTCACTTTGTATAAATCAGAGGGAGTGCAGATATCCAGAGGCACCAGGGCATTCTTGCAAAGAACGTTATTGCTCCTTAAGAGGGGAAGGTGTTTGAAATCTAGCCATAGGAAAAGGATTGCAGTTGACATCCCACCGTCAGGGGAAAGACAAGCAATGAAATAAAAGGATAGAACAGAATAATTTAGGTTGGAAAAGACCCTTAAGATCAGAGTCCAACCATTAACCTAAGATGGTAGCATCCTAACTTCCCCTGTGCTCAACATTCCAGTTCCCCCTGGTGCCCAAAAGTACACATGAAACAAAGAGAGAAGTTATCTTTTTGTGGAGCTTTTGATGGGTTTTTTCATCCTTTAATTTCTGTAACTACTTATTTTGGACAACTCCCAATATTTTGCCATAGCAATAGTTTCTCCAGGGTGTGGGTACTGTGTTTTATGGATACTTTTTGGTCTGAATGAAAAGCTAGTGAAGAAATGTGGAACTTAAGATTTTAATTTCTCTGATAAAACTAATTTGCCTTTTTTTTTACTTAGATTTACTTAGATTTTTGCATTTAATTTCAGATCAAAGTCTTGGATAACCCATCAGGCGTCTTTCATTTCATGCAATCTCTTGCCTTGCTTATGTCTCCTGTCAAGTAAGTATGAATATGATTTTATAAATCTGTTCTGATTATTTAAGAGTAGAAAACATGACACAAGGTCTGCTTGTAAAATCCTGAAAGTTCATTGCAGGCAAAGTTATAAAAGCAGGCACATTCACAGTTTATTTCAAACTCTTTTTACTCATTCATCTTCAAATACAGCCTTGGGAGTACATTCTCCTACTGTGCACAGTATGATGCAGCGTGCTTTCAGCTGTCAAATAGCTTGTGAAGACTGACGTACCTCCGTGTTTTGTTACTGTGACTTCTGAAATAAAGTTCTTGCCTGGCACAATGGAGTTCTTGCCTTGCACGATGGCCTGCTTGTTTATACCGTCTCTGCAACAGAAGCCCTTGAGTAAAGGGTTTGTTAAGTTAGTGTATATGCTGGTTGGGCTTCTTAAATTATTTTTCATCCTTTTTTATCTAGAAGGAATACATGGTGCTTGGAGAAGCTAGTTAATGAAATCAGTCATTAGTGAAAACTTATGTGCTTCAGATAAAATATGTAACTTGCCTCCCCCCGCCCAAATTTTCAAGTGAAGGAATCAAACTGCTGGTATTTAGGGTTGTCATTGTGATCTTGGTAGTCCAACTCGGAGTTAAGTGGGAGTCCTATTTATTGGAGGCTATTATTTTAAAGGATTTTGGTTTTACGTTTCCTGTCTAGAGCTGCTTGGGGAAACAAGTGTATCCTGAGGGCATGCCTATTGCCAGTGCATTTTGATGTTTGTGTTTTGAACAAGGGCTAACTTAAGGTGTCTGGAGTGATGCTTTCAGCTGTTGATACAAGAACGTAGAGCCTCCGCAGTGGCTGTACTTACTGGTAAAAGAGCTGACACTTGTCTGTTACGACTGCTGCGTGTCAGGAACAAGTTCGAATTCTGAGTTTGGTTTGTGAAATCAGTATCTTAAAACTTGTATTTCATTTGTAATACGTTCATATTCTCAGAGTATAGGCTCAAGGAGATCAGGAGGGTGATGCTATGCCGGAGTTTTGCAGCACTGTGTGCAGAGTTCTGCCGGTACATTTCAAGTTACAGGGAAGTTGGATGTTGTAATTTTAACTTAGAGTCATAGAATCATTTAGGTTGCAAAAGACCTGTAAGATCGAGTCCAACCGTTAACCTAGCGCTGCGAAGTCCACCACTAAACCATGCCCCTAAGTGCCACGTCTACATGCCTTTTAAATACCTCCAGGGATGGTGACTCAACCGCTTCCCTAGGCAGCCTGTTCCAGTGCTTGATAACCCTTTCGGTGAAGAAATTTTTCCTAATATCCAATCTAAACCTCCTCTGGCGCAACTTGCGTCCATTTCCTCTAGTCCTGTTGCTAGTCACTTGGGAGAAGAGACCAACACCCACCTCTCTGCAACCTCCTTTCAGGTAACTGCAGAGAGCGATAAGGTCTCCCCTCAGCCTCCTCTTCTCCAGGCTGAACAACCCCAGTTCCCTCAGCCACTCCTCATAAGACTTGTGCTCCAGACCCCTCACCAGCTTTGTCGCCCTTCTCTGGACACGCTCCAGCACCTCAATGTCCTTCTTGTAGGGAGGGGCCCAAAACTGAACACGGAATTCAAGGTGCGGCCTCACCAGTGCAAAGGGACAATGACTCCCCTACTCCTGCTGGCCACACTGTTTCTGATACAGGCCAGGATGGCGTTGGCCTTCTTGGCCACCTGGGCACACTGCTGGCTCATCTTCAGCCGGCTGTTGACCAACACCCCCAGGTCCTTTTCCACCAGACAGCTTTGTGACATACTTGTTAATTTCTTGTTCTTGTATCTGTTTTTAATTATCTACTTTTAACTAAAAGATGAGTTAATTAAGAATTTTTAATTTTCTAATTGTTTGTGAACTTGATTTTTCACTTGAAATCAGAAATCGGGTGGACTTCATGTGCCATATGAAACCAAGTGAAAGGAAAAGTTCCTCTTCATCTGGGAAAGAATCTGGAAACTGGACCCTGGTAGATGAAGGAGGAGAAGAGGTACAGCAAATGATTTCTTTTTTTCTCCCTTTGTGCTTTTGCTCAAGATAGTTGTATTGGTTTTGTGAAATGGAGAAAGAAGAACTGATGTTCAGTTAAAAATTATCGTTCGAAATGTGGATCTGTTTTATTCACCTTCTATCTCTGTGATATAACTGTAGATAGTGGAGCTTCCAGGAATGAGTATTAACAGATAGAATTTAAACATTTGAGCTGCTGCATGCAAAAGGAGCATGGAAGTAGACATATGTTTGAATAGGTGCTTCCCTTCAGAAGCTGGTTGGACTAACATAGCGTTGCCTCTAGTTCTGTTTCCTAGCTGATGAGGGCTTTTATGTAGAAAAACAGACAGAAGAGGAATTTAGGAGGTTGTGTGCATGAAGGAGACTTCATTTGTACTTTCTTTGTTTTCCTCTTACAAGCAAACTGTGATTAGTACAACAGTGAAGCCCTTCTACCATGAGTTTTATTGTAAAGCTACTAAAAGTGACTGTATGTGTCCATAGGATGAGGATCCTGAAACAAGCTGGATTCTGCTTTTGGAAGATGACTTGATTTCCCTGTTGTCACAGTTTCCATTTCATGAACTCTTTCAGCAGTTCCTTGGATTTAAGCCTGGAGGTAAATCAGTTGCTAAAGTTATTCTTCATTTTGCTTATGCTAATTGTATTAATGACTAAAACTGCCAAGAACGCTGCTGCATTATGAGAGTCTGAGTGAAGTAATAATGAACCTGTGCAACAGCTCACAGACTATGAGACTATGAGATGGAAGTGTATGCTGTGTGTATGGGATGACCTATAGCAATACTGGCATGAAAAACATTAGAGTCCTTTCCTTAGTTTTGATCTGCTCGGTTGTTACCCTCACAGATGTGCTTTCAGAACTAATTTTTCCCCTTTTCCTCTTAGCTGTTATGTTACTGTGATTTTTCTCCAATTATTTATTCATTCTTTATTTTGCTAAATCTCTGGACAAGTACATGAAGATAATTACTTGCTAGGGGTCTTATTACCTGCATAGTTTATTTGTACTTTCATACTTAACAGGTATTTACTGTTCATTTCATAAACAAGACATAAATTTCAGTTCACTGTATAGCTGACAAACAATGAATGAATGCCAGCTATATGGTGAATTGTTGCTTTGAGTGCATATCAAGTACTTAAAAAAAATCCAGAATTCACACATTTTTTTTGAGACTTACTTTGCTGTCTCTGTCTTAGGTGTTTATTTTCCTGAAAAAACAACTCCCCAGGAGATGATGAAGATTTTTGCTTTTGCAAACTCCTTAGTAGAACTTCTGTCTGCGGGCTTAGAAACATTTAACAGAGCACGGTACCGACAGTTTGTGAAGCGAATTGGTCAGCTGATCAAGTAAGAGAGTATCTTTGTCATGTGACTAAATCTTTTTCGTATGGTCTGGTTTAAAGTTCAGAGCTGCTAAAAAAAAAAAAAACCACCAAAACCCACCACCAAAACCCACCACCAAACAAACAAGATTTTGCTTTGAGAGTTGATCAGTTTGGGGTTAGCCGATCTGAATCTGAAATCCCAGGGTCCTTGACTCTAAAGCTGCCTGTGAAGTGTGGAATTCCAGAGTCTAAATGCTGTGGGTACAAAGGAGCCGGTAGAGCTGTGGATCACCAGGCTGACTTCCATTAGGGGTGTGCTTAGGCTTGTCTTGGAAGGTCACTGATACCCAACAAACAGTTTCTGGAATCACCCCTATTTATAACCAGTGTTACTGCTTTCTTTCCATTGTTACCCAGAATTGTTTTAGGGTTTTTAATTTGCTCCTTGAAAATTGCCATGTTGTTGCAGTAAGCAAATGTAATTGAAACCTAAAAGTTGCTTTTTATTTTGAAACCTCTAGCAGTCGCTTTATATGGCTTCTGTGAGTGTGTTTTTAAGGGGGATACAGTTAAATTGGAAATAAAATTCATGTTTTTCTTTGTGTTACTGGAGCAGTAATTTTCTCAGTATAATTATTCCTGTACAAGCTCTTTGCATGTACTGCCACTTCATCATGTAGGACTACCTTAAGGCTCTGAAGGTCATACACAAACTAATTAGGCATAACAGAATATTATGCATTGTTTGGTTTCAAAACCAAGGAAGGATGGCACAGGAATTTTAGACTAACTCTGTCTGAAGAGGGGAGGGAAATGCTATTTATATGGAAATCTCTGGAAACCAGAGGACAAAGGGTTGAACATGTCTCTTGTGACTAGACTCTGATCCAGTTGCACTTGTCTGTGTTTTTATATGGTGATGATGTACTTAATGATCCTTCTTCGACTTGTTTGTTCTGCTGTGTAGGATGACACTTTGTCATGTGAGTGACCACTGGGCCCAATACGTTAGCGGCAATAAACAATATGGATCAGTAGCGCATCCCTACTCTGTGGAAAAATTGCAACTGGAGTTTGATGAGCTGTTTTTTAGAGCTGTTCTTCATGTTTTGAAGGCAAAAAGGTAGGCTGTCCAATGTGATTGATACTGGCATCATCTTGGAGGAGTTAAGTATTTGAAACTGGGAATTGTGGTAGCTTAAAATACTTAATGGTTTAAAAAAAGACTGCAATATGCAGGATTTTTCAGCATATTGGTAGTATGAAGATGGGGAGGAATTATGCCTTGATTTCTAGCATCTGGCAGAAGCTCTGGGAACTTGTTCAGTTCAGAATGAGGTTAACTCAGAATTTAGGATGCTAAGACACATCTTCACGTGCCTAATTCTGTTTTATGGCAGAAGTATGGGCATATGTCTCCTTTTCAGATGTTGGGATTTATCAGGGTGAAACTGTTTCTATCTGCCTCTTCAAATCCAACAGGTTGGGAGTCTGGTTGTTCATGTCCGAGATGCCTTATGGAACGTTATCCAGTAACATGCTTTGGAGGCTCTTCTTTGTCATGCACTGTGCGGAGAGTGAGCACCTAGAAAAGCTCTGCTCTGCTCTGCAACCTGCTGACTGCAAACAAAGACTCAAAGGTAGAATTCTTTCACTTGGAACCAATTCTCATAGATTCAGCTACTGCTTCATCAGCTATGGGTTTAATTCTTTGCAGGTTTCATTGTTAAATGCACCCGCAGCAGCATGACTGGTCCAGATGCCTCAGAAATGTCTTGGGCAGTTCACGGGCTTCCAGCACTTGTTTGCCCGAACTCTAATTTTAACAGGAATTGTCATATGTTACTGTAGTTTTAGTTTTCTCTCTGACAGTGACTGCTACTGGTTGCTTCAAAGAGCTGCAAAAGTGCCATGCAGTAGGTACATCTTGTGTATTCTCATATCAGGTCCCATTTTGACCTTTGATAGTATTTGGAGAGTGAGATTTAAATTCTAAAATACAGAATTTTGTATCACTTAGGGTTGGTTTAGGGTTGTGTTTGGTGTTTTTGGGGTTTTTTTGTGTGTGGGCTGTTGACTGTTGAGCTGCTGATAGTTTTATAAATACCCCAGTCTTTCCCCCCCTAAACTTGCTAGTTTTGGCTTCAGTAACTTACAGTGTGGAAGATGAGCAAATCTTCCACAATGACAAATGTTTCCCTTATCTCAAGCCTTCTTTGGATGCTTTTCTTGTCCTATATGCTACCTTTTTCTTTCTCTTCCCCCTTGACTTCTGTCCTGTGTTGATCTCCACAGTGATAGTGGTGGCTTCAGCTATAGCAGAGTTATTTAGAAGCCAGCTGGAATGCTGTTTTCCCTTTGCTGCCTTCTTAATGGAAAATATTTCAGGACTTGATTGACAGGGAGACAGGTAAACAAAGCAGTAACTCCCTACTTCGCAGCCTCTTTGCTGTCTTCAGGCAGAGCAAATCTCACTCTGTCAGTTTTACTTTTCAGCTAGCTGGTAGCTCAGATAGCTGTTACTACATCAACCAAGTCTTTTGATGAAGAAGCAGAAGAAAACTGCGACCTTGAGAGGTTACTTGAGTGTCTTGACTCTGTGCAAGCTCAGCTAACATCTGAGGCAATTTTACACAAAGTGGGAGAGGGATATCAAGACTGTCACCGTGTATGCTTTATGAAGTGCTGATCTGATCAGCACTTGCCAGCCAAAACAGTAACAGTTATACTTTTTCAGTAGGACTTTTTAATTTTTGTTTTTGCAAGAAATTTTTACTGCATCTTAAACAAAGAGAATGTAATATGATGTGGTGGGTTGCAGCTCTGACAGTAGCAAATTCTGATTTTTTTTTTTTGGTTTTTTGTTTTGTTCAGGCTTTGTTTGGCTTCTAGCTAACTTTAATGTTTTAAAGCCCCTGGTATGCTGATGCAGGATATTTTTATCCTCTTCATTCTTCTCAGTGGGTTATGTCAGCGCAATACAATTTTTCACAAATGTCTAGACAGGGAATATCAACAGTTCTTTCACTGAAATCCATCTAATCTTCTGAAATAGTTTCTTTTGACTGACACTTAACAGTATAATGCTGACTTAATTTCCTGTAATTCATACCCTAGAAGACCATGGCATTAACATTCTCTTGGGAGAGAACCTTTTTTATTGATTTCCCTTGCCAAATTAAGTTTGAGAAATGTTAAGAGTGGTAAACCTACACGTGGTAGGAAGCCTTGGTAATTGATGGAAGGTTTAGGCTTGCACATACAGAGGTGGGAGCATAGTTGCTTTTAAGGGATAGCTAGAAATAGCATGATAAAACAGAGTACAGTGATGGAGCTGCACTTCTAGGATGACCTCTGGACTATGAGAGCTACCAGATATAAAATGACCCCCTAGGGAAATACGGGAACTCTGGTTACTTCAGGTATTCTTGAATGGATCAAATGTTAATAAATTTACTGTGGAACACACATGCTCACTGACAAGTAATGACCTAGTAATTTCTTCTTGATATTTGATACATGTGTGAGTACAAGCATGTGTTTACCCTAAGTTTTATAAATGTAGGATTAAGAGTTTTGTCTTCGCTTGCATTGCAGTTGGCAATGAGAACCTGCTGAACAACACTTCAGGTTACAGTTTCTGTACTGCCATTACCAAGATTTGAGGAGCCATTGATTTTTAGGGTCTTTCTGAACTTGCATTGTAGTGTGATCAAATGTGGAAGGGAGGAAGGAAATTGGCTCAAGTAGCAACTGTGTGGTGAAGATGTCATTGCTCCCCTGTGAGAAGAGAGGATTTAGGTGGAGTCTCTCTTCTTCCCTTTTTCCTTGTCCCCATCCTTCAGTCCCAAGCTATGGCTTGGTTTGAGGTTGGTGTGGGGTCTGCAGCATGTGGAGCCCACAGGCAACCCCAGGTACAGTGAAGAGGAAGCTGGGAGGTTGCAGAGCTGTGACTTGCTGCAGAGGAGGTCTAGTGCACATGTGCTCAGCAGCTGGCTCCAGCCCTCTTCCTTCCATCTACAGTCTTTGTCCTCAACTTTGCCAGATCCCTTTTTTGCTCTTCTGTCCCTCTCCCTCTCTTCTGTCCCTTCTCTGTTGCTTAGCTGGTCTACGCCTAATGAAACACAGATGCACACATCACCATGCTAATACGACAATTGCTGTCATAGTCATCTGTTACTTGCGTGTCCTACCCCTTCCCCACGCTGTGGGACATTCTGCTGTGCCTTTATATATAGTAATGGCATAGTCTTTTTTTTTTTTTGTCCTTCTGCAATACGTTAAAACCCCCAAACAACAACAAAAAAACCCACAGTGCGCTGTAACTTCTGATATAAGGATAAAAGGTAGCATTAGAAAAGGGAGATGAATGGATGGGACACCCCCTGTATGTCTATTGTATCTATCAGGAGTGTAGTTTATCTTACTATATGGAAAAACTCTTTACTTAAATTGCACAATCCTCTAGCACACTGTTCATGAGATGTTTTGGCTGTACGAGTCTGATCTCAGGTTGAAGTACAGTTGCAAAGCTCTTGAAAGCCCTTAAAATAGAATTTCACCTAAGTGGAAACGTTTAATCACAAATGTGCTGAGCGCATGCCTGTGCAGATTAAGTGGTTGAGTACCACAACGAGTGCTTTTTCAGTATATTCAACTGCTATGATAAGATCACTGTAAACAGTGTTTACTGATATGTTATGCTTCAGAGGAAGCAGACCACTCTCCCAACCATTTTACAGCTCAAATGCAGCTTTCAATGCTTGCTTTGCCGCACAGACTCTATTTAAAAGTTATTTGGAAGAAATAAAAATTATTTTCAAGTCCTGTTTGGGTTTCTTTGTACCCTTCCCTTCCTGTTGTCCCTCACCCTGAGGATTGAAAAGTTTATTTGCATTTGGCAAAGTGTCACTCTTGGCTTTAAAGAGGAAGCCTGCCTTGAATTCAAGTGACGGCATCTCACAGCCTTCCTGTCCTGTTTTCAGAGATACTTTCCAAACAAGTGCATTCAGTAGTTTTCTTGTATTGAGTTTGAGAAACTGAAACTGACCTTTCCTTGTAACTCTTGCATGTAATCTAGGCCCAGGGCTAGATGCTTGAAGTATTTTTATTTGTAATCAGCATAGAATGATCTCCCCAGTTTAATTGCTGCTTGAGACTGTGGTTTGTGGAATGGGCAGAGTCTCTCAACTTGATCAAAACCTCTCTGCTGTGCTTGGATGGGCTTAGTTTTAATCTTTTCTTGACTGTGTGCTGATTAAAACTAGAGTACTTTCATATAACTTAGACTTAATCTGTGGAATTAATTGCTCCAATATGTAATGGAAGCCAAAACTGTGATAACATTTTTAAAAAGCAGAAAGATTTGGGCAGTTCTTCCTGTGGATGATCAACATTGCATAGTTAAAATAATATGAAGTATTGAATTCCAGCTGTTCTTGAAGCAGTTTTAGCTTTCATTATCAATTACTAGCGTATTTACTGAATCGTATGGACTCACTGCATATTATGGTGTTTCTTGCACCTTATTTTAAAGCAGCTGATACCGGCCACTTCTGAAGAGAGGATACTAACCCAGTGATGATAATTCCTTTGTCACTGATTCCTTCTCTGGGATTGGACTGTCAATAAATATATAAATATTATGATGTATGTCCTATAACACTACTTTTATCATGTTTCTTTCATGTGACTTTTTTCTAGACCCAGAGCACCTTGAAAATTTTGAAAAGTATCTCAAGTCAATGAACTGCTCGGAAGAAATTTGTCTGCTCACCACATTTGCTCAGATGGCACAAACCAAACGGGCTGATGTTGATGAGGATTTTATCAAAATCATTGTTCTGGAGATATATGAGGCAAGTAATACAATGGAAAAGGATGAATGTGCTCTTTTTCTTTCTAACAGTGGAAGGTGTGAAACATTTATGGCTTTTGTAGTTTATTCTACCATGGAACGATGAAAGCGCTACTTCTGAGGTTTATGATCTAGTACTGAGTTGAAATTTCTTGAAGTACATGGTTTTCTGGGGGAAAGAACAGCTTTTCTGTGGACCAAGCCAGAATGAAACAAATGAACAAAAATATATTTGTTTTGCTTTATTTTTCTTGCACAGGTCTAACTTGTAGCTCTGAAATTCCTTGTGTGGTGTGGTGGTTTGGGTTTTTGTTTTTTTGTTATGGTGTGTAGGTTTGGATTTTTCATGTGTGTGGCATTGTTGTTCCTGTGATTAGTTTTGGCCTTTGTTTTTGGCACTGTGACATAATAATTTCCTTATCTTCTAGGGCAGTCAGTTTCAGTTTTAATATTGGCATTTATCAACTTTGTCCAGAATCACCAAGAGCAATTTGGTTCTGCATTTTCCAAAAGATATTTTATTGCAGTGCCAGTGAAGGTCAGCCATAACCAGTAACTTCTCTGTGCTCATCTTCTCAGGTGTCTTATGTTAGTCTTTCCACAAGAGAGACATTTTCAAAAGTTGGTAGAGAACTGCTGGGAGCAATTGCCAGCATCCATACACAGATTATTTCTGTACTGCTGGATCGAGTTAGAGACACCATCGAGAAAGTTGGGATGGTAAGTGTTACTGTCCATCATTTAAAGCAAACACCCAGGTAACGCTAGAGGCCGCACCAGACCCTTTTGTAAGGTACGGCTTGGAATGAATGGACTGTGTTAGAAGACCTGTCCGTGGTTTTTTCTTTTTATTATATTGCTTTTTAAGATAGAAGGATATAATGCTGATTATTGTTCCGTACTGAGTACTGATGAGCCTTTTTCTTTTCTGCCCTCAAAGGTTTCTTTATACCTGTTTAAAGAACTGCCGTTGTACCTGTGGAAGCCTTCTTCGTCTGAGATAGCACTGATTCGTGACTGGTTATTAAATTACAGTCTAACGACAGTGGAGAATAAACTAGCCTGCATTATCTTGGAAGGGCTAAACTGGGGATTCGGTGAACATGTATGTATGAAATACAGAAGGCCTGAACCTGGTTGGTTTTTCAGAGCAAAAGTATTACACAACCTGGGACTATAACTGAATTTGAAAACAGTTAATTACATACTTTTTCTGTGATGGCTGTACATATGATGGCATAGAATGGGAACTTCACAATAATTTTGCAGCATTCTGCTTGAGGATTTGCTTGTGTTGCTTTCTTGTAGTGCTGCAGCTGTGATTAAGAGATATATTTAAGCAGGAGTTTCCTCTCTCTAAACAAGAGGAAACAGCTGACAGGACAATTTTTGTGAGTCACTTGATTAAGATAACTGTGGCTGCAGGAATAGAGGAATCCTCCAAGAAGAGTGTATGAGACTGGTGTGACTGTAGTTTGCAGGCTGGTATTCAGGTATGTTTTTCAAAATGCAGGAAAACTAAAGATTGAAATTAGAGATTTCAAAGCCCTGAGCATTATTTAAATGATTGGAAAATATTCCTTAGGATAACTTACTCCAGGAGCTCCATCAGTTCAGGATCCGATCGAAGGTGAATGTTTTTTCCAGAGAGAAACAAATTGGGGGAAAAAATCCTGTTGCCTGTGTTCGGTGATCCATTTTAGTATTGTAATCTGCATTTGATTATACTGAACTCTCCTCTTTGCTTGCTGATACTTGTATATGAAGATTACCTTACTTTTTCTCCCGGTTTCTTGATGACACGTGAAAACAAAGGAACGGTAGGGAAAATTAACAGCAAGGTCTTTGCTGTGCAATAACAGTGTCATGTCTGTGCCCTTTGATAGGGAAAAATGGTTCTTTAATGTGACAATTGATAAGAGGATTTACTATGTTTTGATACAAAAAACATGGTATGTTTTTTGGTTTTGTTTTTAAAGGCAAGGTTTCCAGTGTCTGTACTATGTAATTTAAGATTCCATCTATGGATCTTTGGATTAATGGCTATAAATCCACAAAATGCACATGAGAAGTGATTATGGTCACTTTTTTTTCTGGAAATAATCTAGCTGTTGAGCTTTGTGTTGCCCAGCATGAGCCCATTATTTTCAACGTTAGGCCAAAATTTTTCTTACAGCCCAAGATTTTGCCTAAGTATTACTATCCTTAATCTCTTCCTGGCTGTTCAAATTAAGATTATACAGTTGTAGAGACCTTTTAATGAGGCAAGATTTTGTGATGTGATTCTGTTTTTAGCAGGATGCTCTTCATCTGGATCCAGCTGTGCATTCTGAAGTTGCATTGATGGTCCTAGAAGCATATCAGAAATATCTCTCCCAGAAACCATATGCTGGGCTGCTTTCTGAAAGCATAAAACAGGTATTCCTTCTTCAGAATTACAGGGGATAGCTTATTGATAATGATAGGTAGGAAAAACTGCAGGCCAAGACCTTGTTTTCATCTTTTCTTTTTAAAAGCTATGATATCTTGATACCACTAGAAAATCATAATATACCAACTCTCGGTGTTTTTGCAACCACAGACCTATTTGAAGATACTGTTAGACTTACGTTGAACGTCTATATGAGAAATAGAAATTTTAAATTTTTCCCCCTTTTAGGTTTGCATTATTATCCAGCCTGTAGTTGGATAGTTGCAAACTGTTCTTGCAAAGCATCCTTTACTCATTGCGGAGTTGGCCAGTACTCACTTAATGAAAGGCTACTTACTATTCCTGGTGAAAATAAGAGACATCCTTCCTGCGTCTCCAGCTCTTAATCTTACCTTATTTAAAAACTCAAGGTTTTAGGAACTTTTCAGTAGTGATCAGTGCTGTGTTACCTGAACACCCTACGAACGTTTATTACATTGATTTTTACAGCACACTGGTGACTGAGGAAGGTATGGCTCCAAGTTACAGAAGGGGAATGGAAGGATAGAAAGATCAAGGTTAAAAATCCCTTTTTTGGATATTTAATCCAAGATGCTTCTATTTATTTATTCAGAGCTTTTAGCATTGTGTTGTGCTTTGTCTTCTCAGTATTTCTTGTACTGTGCTTTCTCCTCCCGTGTGCTTTTTTCTCCAGTCTTTTCTTCTCACACTTTGAATGTTCCTTTTTGTCTCTGCTCTTTTCTGACTTGCATCTCTGCGCTGCTTAATTACGGTTTGTTGTCTTGTGCCAGCTAGATGAGTTCTCTTTTTAAGCCTATTTCTGCCTTGATTGCCACTTGCATTGGTGAATCTGCCCTGACTTGCATGAGCTT
The DNA here is from genome assembly GCF_030936135.1 of Gavia stellata. Lineage (NCBI taxonomy): Eukaryota > Metazoa > Chordata > Aves > Gaviiformes > Gaviidae > Gavia > Gavia stellata. The sequence continues at coordinate 5,021,713 of NC_082637.1, forward strand.
GTAACTAGAACTTAAGAGAAAATAATGTTCAGGTTCTTGTACCCCCACTCAGAAAGGACGAAATATCTGCATTGACTCCCAGCTCTGCAATTTAGACTGGTCTATCAGAGCATGTGCAATATTTTCGCCAAAGATTTATAATTCCCTCTGATCTAGACAGGGTCTTCATGATAATGGACACATTTACATGGCACAGAGACTCTGCCTGTCTACATTACAGACTTCTTTCCAAGGAGAGGCTGCCAGGCTTTTTGTTGGCAGATGTTATTTTTCGTATACGTATTTTTAGTTTTCCTTCCACTAGCAGTCTTAAACATTATTGAAGGTGGTGTGTGGTTGTTTGGTTTTTTAATAGTAAAAACAAAATTTAATCGAAGACCAATATCTAATTTGGAAAACTTCAGCCAAACAGTATAGGTTGATAGCCTTTACCAAAAGGGATGGGTGGAGGAAGAGGGCAGGTGGAAATCAAGGCCATAGAAACAGAGATTTCAGATAAACGTAATTGGTAGTGCTACATGATGTGTTTGAAAAATAACTACTGTTGCTCTGATCTCGTGTCATGATGTTGTCATAGAAGAGGAAACTCATCCAAGCTGACCCAAGTCCTAGACTAGTGCCGTACATGCTGTAGTATGGCTGTGCTTCCTCTCATTCCTCCTCCTGCTGCTCTGTTCCAGGTCTCCTATTTAGCCAGCATTGTTCGTTACGGAGAAACACCAGAGACTTCCTTCAATCAGTGGGCATGGGGTTTGATTTTGAGGTTAAAGCTTCACAGAAATGACCGTGGCATGCAGCATGGCTGGCCTGCAGTCCCTGTGTCTGGCAGTGTGCCCGACATGACGGAGTCGGTCACGCTTCACCCCCTCCTGAAGGCTGTTAAAGCAAGCATCCCTATCGGCTGTTATCTGGCTCTGGCAATGACCACGCTAGGTCACAGGTAGGTCTGCTTTCTCATGTTTGCCTTGAATAGATGGCCCCAGTGACTGAGCAACCTACCTAACGATGAACAGAGGGCTATGAACATCTTTATGCGTGTTTAAAGAATAAAGGACTTCTGGCACAAGCGATTGAGCGGTCTTTCAGGCACTGTAGTTTCAAACAACGTGCCATTTCCTATATTTTGCTAATACTATTTTTTGCCTGCTGCACGTTAGGGTAAAATAGTAATTAGAAATAGTATTGAAACTGAGGCGTTAGCATGATTGCTATGGACAGGAATAACTTTTAACCACACTTACTGAAAGGGTTGTTCTGCAGGTGATTTTTTTTTTAGCAGGGCTGCAGTAGAGCATTCAGAAAATAGTGAGGAGAAAAAAACCACTCATGCTGGTAATGATAAATAGAGAGCTTTATAACCTTGATACTGAACCTCCTAGCCCTGACTGTGTTCCAAAACAGTCTTTTCCAGTGCTTTCAGCTGGCTTGTAGATAAGGTTTTTGGACATAATCAAATGCACTAGTTGATTAAGGTACAGAGCCACGGATAGGTTAATCAGTCTCTCCCAGGTTTAGTTTCCTTGAATCTGTCATCTCTTTAATTATCTCTTACTCTATTCAAAATTTTCACTAACTTGTTTTCTGCATACAATTTTGCTTTACTCTTTAAAGAGAAATTGTCTCGGCTTTCTTCTCCTTCCCCAAGCCATTGCTTGATGCTAAGGTTACGCCATATATACATATGCCACAGAGTAATTTGAGACTGATATGAAGGTATTCTGGTTTGAGAGTGGAAATTTTTGTGTGACTTTAAGCATGGAATGAAAAACAAGGAACCTCTTTACTTCTGTGGTTTTATTGGGTTTTTTGTGTGTGTTTTTTTTCCCCAAACATCCTTCTCCTATCTAAACAGTAACACTGATATTTATCACATGCGAAAGTTCAAGGCCAGTTATGTTAATGAGCATAAGAAACAGAGTGCTGTGCTGTATGCTAGTGACTTAATACAGTATTTCATTTTCATGACCTCAGAGTAGACATAGGATTAATGTTTTACATGTTTTCCTAAGAAGGTGCAACCCTTCTCAGTTAGCAAAACTTGATGCAGAGCAGTGTACCAAATAAATTGCCAGTGGTGAGTTTTCTGGACAGTAAGAGTAGGATTCATCTCAGCTGACTGCAGCCATCTAAGTACCCACTGTAAGGAAACCCTGTGAGCTCCATCTGTAGGTAGTGAAGAAAGATGTCCAGAGCTTCATCCATCCTGAGGAGATGTCAAAGGTAGGTAATATGAAACTCCCTCTAGGTTCTTCCTTTGCCTGGAGAGGGAGGCTGGTTGGCTAGGTTAGGCAGGAGCCTTGAGCTTTAAACTGATTGAAACTTTATGGTTGAAGACCCACTTCTCCACCGATTTTTGGAAAACAGGACACAAACTCTCAGAAAGGCAGGAAGAACTTATCAAATCTGTCAGCAATCGAATGACTCCTGCAGCTAAAGGAAAAACTCTGTGGATTTAGCTGTTTAGGATTTCAAAGATGAAGTGTAAAGATATGAATATCTTTACATCTCAGTTAACAACAACAACAACAACAAAAAATCAACACCCTGTCTCCCTTTCTACCGATAGTCAATGTGTTTTTTCCTTATTTTTTTGTTTTGACAGCATTGAGAAGTTCTGTGCTGAAGGGATCCCTCTTCTGGGTGTACTCATCCAGTCTAGATATCTGAGAACAGTAGTCCATGTGCTGGATAAAATTTTACCTCTATTTTACTCTTGCCAGTATTATCTCCTGAAGAATGAACAGTAAGCATTATATGTTCCTAATACATTTATTGATAAAGAACAATGAAAGTTAAGATTAACTGTTAAATTTATCAAGCTTCATTCTGGGTTTTGCATCCAGTGAGAATGTGATGCAGATGAGGGGGAAGTAGGTCTCGTTTGCAGAGTTACTTTTTGACATTGACTGTGGTTGAGGAAGTAGTTGTAGAAGTGTCTCCTGCTGACATCACATGTACAGTCGTCACTGATGCTGCTGCTGTGCCACAGAAGTGGTCTTCAAACAGCTGTATCAACAAGTAGCCATTGTGTTTAGATGAGTGAGAAAGACAAGCAGGCAATACTATTTAACTGTGTTCTTACTGGTAAGTTGAGCAGCTGGGAGCGTTCTCAAGTGCTGGACCTCAGTGTCTCTCCTGGTAAGTTAGTAAAGTGGTCCCTGGGGTGCTTTTGGCTTGGACCACCTGGCATTCTCTCAGACAATTCTAGATTTGGGTGCTGATGGGGTTCAAGAACTGTATTCAGTCCTGATGAGCTGCCTGGAATTACAGTCTGTCATGAACTGCTCATATTGTGCCTATGATATGATTAAAATGGAGCAATTAAATCTGCAGCATGGTTGCGAATCAAAGTCCTTGTATATGGGTGTCAACAGTTCTGTTGAGCTGGTTTTAAATGCTCTAGAAGCTGGTTTTCTGTATATTATGCAGTAGGAGAAATTTTAGAATTAATTTAATTTGTTGTTATCCTTAGGTTTTTATCTTACATCCAGCTGTTCCTTCATCTGGATAGTGGAGTCCCTCAAGGGGTGACCCAGCAGGTTACCCATAAAGTAACACAGCACTTGACAGGAGTGAACTATGGAGAAAATGTTAAGCTGCTCAGTAGTATGATACAGGTAAGAGGATTATTTAAAAATGCCCTCTGCCCTTTTGTATTTTTGTAGGCTTTTTTGACTGAGTTAGTGCTTAAGGTTAGAAAGGATACTGAATCTGGCAGTTCTGCAGCCGTGGAGTATCCTGCATCAAGCACAAATAGCTGGGTTTGGTTTCCTGAAATACTTTTGCTTAAACTTGCCTAAATCTGGCAGCGCATGTGACACTGAACATAACAATGATATGTGCCTTCCAAACTTGTTGGAAAATGCGTTTTCTAGCACCAGGTCAAAACTGCCTAAAAAGGGAATGTAATACGCAGCACTACTTTCTCGCTTGTGTTAGTTGAGGAATGCAGCAGATATATTGATGTTTGAAAGCTTTACTTTTGACCATTAATTTATGGCTGTGGTATGAAAAAAATGTTCCTGTGTTAGGGAACAGTAGTGTTTTTTCTAAGTGCAGAGAGGTCAAGACCCAAGGCCCTCTAACATTAGAGAGGGGTAAGGGCTAGATGGAAACACACCTACTCTGCAGGAACAGCAGGCTGCACTTGAGAAATAGGTGCCACTTAAGCCTGCGGGTTGCAGGGGTTCTGCTGGTGGCCTTTGCATCTGTTTTTGCTGACTGCACAAGGTGCTCAGTTCTCCAGGCTGCAGAATCTCTTCTGGAGGTTGGAGATGACAAAGCTATCTTTACATAGGCATAGAGAGCATCATCGTAAATTTTTTTTATTTTAAGGATAGGCCCACAGCCTGCTGCAATTTAAACAGTTCTTCAATAAATTCTTACCCTTTAACTGAAGCTGCAATCTCTTGAATAATTCTACCCTTCAATTTGGCAGACGCACATTTTTCTAAGTGACCAGCCAAATGGAGTGGGGCCGGCTGCAGTGCTGGAGTTCTGGGTTCAGGTCCTCACCAGCCAGCAACTGTGGCACAGGGACCGAGCGACACTCTTCTTGCTGGATGACTTATGTAAAGCTGCTTTTCAGTACAGTCAAGAAGACTGTGTACAAAAGCTGCTTTACCAACAACACAAGGTAAATGGGTGAGGTATAATGGTGTGTCTGTTGAATAAATAGTCAGTTCATGTGTCACTCGTTCTAATTTTGATGTGAATGTATTTTCCCAAAATGTAACAAGAACAGTCATGATGATGAGTGATAATGGGGTTATGTTATCTGATTTGTTTCTGAGTAGGTCAAGATTAGTGAAATATCTGATATTGGAATAGTAAGAAGAATTAAAACCTATTTGGAATGCAGGTCGCTTTCATGAGTTCTGTCAGAGTATTTTACTATGTGTCTTTGCATTTCAAATGTTTGATAGTGTATTCAGAACAAAAATGGAGCATCCTCTCCTGAAAAACAGACACTGTCACTGTAACAGAATCTTTTCAGCGAAAAAGAAATAAATTATGAGTAGGCATTTCAGTGGCAGCTGGTTGAGCTAAGGTTGGAAAGTAGCAACATGAGGCAGAAGGGAACCTGGCTGAAGGCAGTTACATACCTGTAGCTTGTAAATAATCTGTTAGGCTGCTTACAAAAAAAAAATCCCCAAATGTTTTCCTGTTTCTGTGCAGAATGCTTTGGGCTATCATTGTGACAAAGGTCTGCTGTCTTCGCTTGTTAGCTGGATCGTGGCAGGCAACGTGACACCTTCCTTTGTTGAGGGCAATGCCAGTTCCTCTCAGGTAAGTGGTATGATGGTGTTGTATGAACAACCCTGGGATAAGCAACATACAGGTGTTTAGGGTTTTTTCTGCTTTTGCATATTTTTGCAGATTTTTCTCTTGTTCCCTCTTTCTTCCTATCCCTGTGTTTGTGAATTTTTTTGTGATAAAATCCTAATTCAGCCTAAGAGAATGCTTTGGGTTTGTTACACTAAAGAGAACATAGATGTTTTGCACAGAGAAAGTTCGTCTGATCTGTGTCCAAGAATTCATGTAATAGGATTTATTAGTTAAGATTTCTTTTAATCTTCAATTGCTCTTGATATATTTAATGAGAGAAAATACGTAAAGCCTGACTCTTCTATTAGATCAGTCTTTTTCTGATAAGTATTTTGAATACCAGTTGCTTTCTGTCTGCTTAAGCAAGTTCCTCATTTGAGCAAAAAGAAAAAAAACCTGCAGTACCCCAACTGGAGATGTGTAGTGCAAGCGGGAGAGAGGAGATCTTGTTTGAGCAGGTTGCTTCCTCCAGAACTCTCTGGATAATTCTGTCAGTTGTCTCTGGTTTCACCCTTCTTTCCCAAGATTGTACAGAATACAAAGGGGATATTTGAATGTAGATAACGAGGAAACTGGTTTTCAGTTTTCTTGCGAAAGCAGTATCGTATCTCAGCAACTTTGTAATGAGGATCTGGCAAAGACATATTCCTCTTAAGAAAAACAGTAAGTTTCCCCATCCTGCCCCTGCCATTTTGTTATCAATGTTTCTGTTATTACTGTGTTGTGCAGGTCTGGTTTTCATGGATGGTGTTAAATATGGAATCAATATTTGAAGAAGATTCACAGCTCCGCAGAGTTGTGGAGGGGGAGTTGGTTATTAATGCTTTAACTCCTGATCAAGCTTTGAAGGTGAGAGAACTGTTCATCTGCTTTTATTAGACAGAGCTACTGGAGAAAAGTGTTCTCTTGTATTGTTTAGTTTTAATCTTACGTGCTTTTTCTTACCAGTGTAAAAGCATAACTAATGCTTTATCTGGCTTTCCAGGAGAAAATATACCTTGGGGAACTTTTCTTTTACATTTTGAGTTGAATATTTAAAAACTACCATAGAAATGTCTGGTATATTTAATATACCATTATTTACAGAAAACTTCAGTCACTAATTAGTGCTCTTTCATGATTTTCTGGGTCATCTCAATGCCTCATGACCTTTAGTGGATTTATTCTATACCACTGAGATGGGGAGTGCAGGTACTCTTATTTTACAGGTGGGAAGACATGTCTGTATTTCAAAGAGCATTTCTCAGATGATCTGCATTTTGCAGGACTTTGGGCTTTACTTTTCTCTGTATTTGCTGAATTATTTTCCAAGACTTTCAGAACTGTTTAGGCCTCTCCCTTAACAAGGCACTTTGTCAGGTGTGCTTTAAGCCATGTTGCAGCATTTTCCAGGTTCTTTGCCCAAATTCAGTTAGAAATTCTGGAATGAAGCAAATGGAAACCAAAGCTGTCCAGTCTTGAAGCGTAGCTTTTGGCCCATCCTTCATCTCAGCTGTTTCAGTGTGTTTTAATGGAGAAGGTAGTCTAGAAGCTCTATGTAAATAGGTTTGCCTGGGCTATGTCCAGACTAGTACATGTCTTGCATCCTTGGAGACTAGTCTGGAGGACATATGTCCCTTGGCTTGCATGTCTTAATTTAACTGGAAAACAGTGAGATGCTATGTGGGGAGTGTGTGGAAAAGGTTGCTGAGGGTTCTTGAGGTCCAGTGTGGGGGATGAGGTAGTGCCAGTGTCTGTGCTGAGACCTGAGAACTCAGAAAAGCTTCCCGTTCCCCTGCTTCAGGCACAGTCCATGTGAGCTTGATGTATGACTTTTTAATGATTTAGTGGGTCCATGGAGTAGTGTTCTATGTTGCTAATATGGAGTGCTTCTACTCATATGTTGCATTGCCTTTCTTTTTGCAAAAGCAGAACAAAAATAACTTTTTCCTTCTGTATTCTTTCTTTACATTAGTTTTACCTTTTAGATTTTCAATAGGGCTGTATGGAATGTCGTCTGGAAAAAGTGAAAAGTGGTAGTAGGCTGTAGGATTCTGTGTTCTCACGTGGCTTAAGACTCTTATTTTTACTGGTTGGAACGTGCTGTGTGCTTCGCTGCTGCTGCTCTGTTCTGTATCAACACTGGTCTTATGGAAGCCTAAAACAGGAACATCTACCTCTGTGAGGAAGAACAGTAGTTGAATGTAATTAACATCAATGGCCCATATGTTGGCCTTGCATCACAGTAGCCTTTCCATTCATGCTATTTTTTTTTTTTGTAAGCATCAGAGGTGTAGCACTGCTCTTTAACAGCTGTCCAACACAACTGTGAGCTGGGCAGCTCTTCCTCTAAGACCTGTAGCAGATGTGTGAATGTTTCCAAAGTTTTCTCCTTCATAAATTGCTGAGTTTTCGTGCTGTGTTAATCTGTTGGGTTAAGTTGTGACAGCCTGTTACCGGGAACCGCAGCAGACCCCTTGTCTGAAAATGTTCTTCTTGCAGAAAGCGCAGACCCAGCTGAAGCTGCCCATTGTACCTTCCCTTCAGAGGCTCATGATTTACCGCTGGGCTCACCAGGCCCTTGCTACCCCTGCTGATCACCCTCTCATGCCGCTAATCTGGCAGAAATTCTTCCTCCTTTACCTTCACCGACCAGGACCGCAATATGGGTGAGTCTGATCCTAAGAGCTGTAGCAGAATAGCAAGCACTAATAAGTCTGCACTGCAAGGGAGATCAATAAGTGCCTCATGCTAAGGCTGTAGCTGAAAGCGGTGGGTACCAGCAACTTCTTTAAGGAGTCAATTTATTTGCAGAGATGCTGATTAGACACTTGCAACAAGACTTTGTTGTGCTTTTTTGTTTGTTTTTAGATTACCTGTAGATGGCTGTATTGGAAGACGTTTTTTCCAGAGTGCAGCTCATATTAACTTACTGAATGAAATGAAGCAGCGCTTAATAGAGGTAGCAGACTTCCACCATGCTGCCAGTAAAGCACTGAGAGTGAAGAGTCCCTCAGAGGGCAGTGACGGATCACCAGAGAAGGCGAGCTGCTCATCAAATTACCTGACTTCACCAGAACTGCATAAGGAACTTGTCAGGTAAAAAAAAGCCTGCCCAGTTCAATCTTAGTCAATGCAACCACCTGAGCAACTACTAGAGCACAGTCTTAGCTGTGGGAGACATGAAGGGATGTATGTGACCCTTGGCTGACCTAGATGTACTGCAGGCACTTGTTATAGGTGGTGGTGAAATCTGCTCCTCTGTTGGTACAACTTGTTTTGTTTGAGAGGCAGCTGATTTTACTACTAAAAATAAACCATTGCTGATAGAGTTGTCCTTAGGGGAGAGCTTTGCTTTTTAATTAATGGCATCCCCATACTGGTAAAATATTTGTTGTTTAGACATATCTGCTACTGGCATGTGTATCACTAGCTATAAATGTAAAGTGCTACTCTGTGTGTATACCTCTGTTTGTCACAGCCTAGGGCCCAAACTTAAGTCTGAATAAGATTATTTCTTCAGGGAATTTACTGGATATTTCAACACATGATTTAATTAGTACAGTTTACCCAGTTATCATGCTAAAATTGAGCCGCGACAAGTGTGTTCTGTGCCAGCTGGAAAGTGGTATGTCTCCTTCACCAAAATGTTAGCACAAGACTGTCTCCTTGTGTTGGAATAGGCTAAGGAGATGTGCATGGTCACTCACTGCAACTCAGCTGATGAACACTCATGTTTTGGAAGGAATGGTAACTTCTAAGAGCCACGTATCTCATTCACAATGAAACTGTATCTATGCTCTTCAGAAGTCCATGGTTCCGTTGCACAGAGACTTTTGGTTTTAAAAGTCCTACCTTAGGGAATATTTGCGGACTCACAGTATCTGGATTTTCCCAAAAACTATAATTGAAAGGATTATTTGAGGAGAGTCCCTTGTTCAGGGGGTTGGGGCATACAAGATCTGAGCTTCTTTTAAGTGCTTCCCCCCAGCAATCAACAGGTACTGTACAAACAAACAAGGGAGATCATAAATCCTTCTCGGTCATATGTGAAAAAATAATCCAGAGATGCTTACTGGGTGGAACTTGATTAATCATTTTGTCAGTCTTTGATTTCAAAGGAGTTCCCCATTCCAACATATAACCAGTCTGCTCTACAGCCAAGTAAATCTTATGCTCAGGAAGTTTAATGACCACCTAGACAGGAAGGGAACTGTTCGTAGAGTTCGTAAGGGCTGACTCGTAGAACTAGACTGCTTCCATTTTTTTTCACCAATGACACTGATACAGGAAACAGGAGTTTGTTAGTGGTACTTAATACCACAGTGCAAAGATTGGATGGTATTCTAGTTCTCCCTTGTATTTTATTGGGAAAGCTTGGATGATATGATTATAAAAAGGGTACCCCTCAGTACGGTGATGTCAGTTGAAGAAAGAAGTATATTTATGTTGAAGTACAGTGTTAGCAGAGGAGGAAATGGGAATAAACTAGCCATGAATTTGAGCCTGACAAGAAATTAAAAGATGTAACGCAGGTGTGAGCTTTTAGAACAGACACTCTAGAGAAGTCATGGGGGGAGAATCCAAATTTGCTCAGGCATACTGTTTTTTTTCTTCATTGGTCTTTTGCATGGGGTTGTCCATATGATTCTCTGGTGTAAGAGACACTTCCAGTCCTGGGTCATGTTTGCTAATTTGCATAAATGTTTTCCTTTTCAAAATTTGTCCTGTTACTTTTGGTTATTGCCCTTCATATTTTTCCAAATAGCTTCTTTCCATTGCTGGTCTTTGAACTGACACTTAGTACACTAGTCACAAAGCGTCAGAAACATCTATGTTTTAAGCCGTGTCACCTTGTAGCATGGTTTGTTGCCTTAACTCTAAACCCCAGAATGAGACTGCTGTGTAATACATGCTATGCAGACAATTAAAGTTCACGTTGATTTATTTTTTCCTTTTTTTTTGTTTTTCTTCTCAGGCTTTGTAATGTTTTTGTTTTGTGGTTGGAAGAAGAGAGTTTCCAGAAAGGAGATACCTATATTCCTTCTTTACCGAAGCAATATGATGCACATAGACTTGCTAAAGTCATGCAGAATCAACAGGTGAAGTGCCAGTGACATCGGTGATCTGGGATCCAAAATTCACTTCACTTGTTAAAGTGGATCCTCTAAAGTAGTGAGAGACTTGGTGTCACTGGTCTTTAATACGCGTACAGCGTGTATGGTAGCTTTACAGCTCTAACTTTTCCTAAAAATTCTGTGCTATCCCCAACTGTCTTCCTTTATATTTGAGCGAGGACTCATGAGTAGATTTTTTGCATATCTTTATGAGAACACAGTCCTTATTCTGTACTGTTCTGTAATTCTTTTTGTGTTCTAAGATAATTTGAGAGAATTATTGAAGTTGGAGCTTTAAATGACAAAAGACTGGAATCTGAAATCTGTTCATGTTGGTAGTCTGGTGTCAGGTTCAAATATAAGTTAGTGACTGGGAAGTGTATATTATTCTGTCCAGTAAGCCTAAAGAGTTAGTATAATTAAAAAACCTGTGAGAGGGAAGATTTTTGGAAGGGCATTTCCTTATGCCAGCTTTGTTGTTATTTCTCCAGTGTATGTGGCTACTGGAAATGCAGCCTGCTTTAGCCTGATTACAGTTAATCATGCCATGATGTTTTAGACTATCTTGGTTCCCTCTCTGCTCCTTTTCCAGGAACAGAGTTTTGCTAATCTGTACCCTTTCTCTCTTATTTGTTAGGAATTATGCTGTGTGTGCTTGTCAGATTTCTTCTCTAAGTGTCACAAATGCTTTTCGGTGGCTTATCTGTATATGTGATAAAAATTCTGCAGCTTTTTTCTTCAGTATAGATTTTTTTTTTTTTTCCCCCCTAGTAATAATTTTCCTATGATTTAAAACTGCAGGGTCTAGTTTTATGTACTTATTTTAGTTCCTCAGCTACTGGGATGGATGCACAGTATATGGTACTGACCAAAATGGGAGTGGTAATTTAATTCTTTTGCACTTCAGGATTTGTGGATGGAGTATGTCAATGTTGAACTCATACACCATGAGTTTCAGGAAGCTCTAAACCTTTGGCTGCCAGTTCAGCTTGAATCAAATTCCACCTGTGTTTCTGCAGGGCAAACAGATTTCACCAACCCTTTATCAGGTAAGAGATAATAATATTGTTAATGAAACTGAGCCAGAAAGAATTACTAGTGTGTTGAAGCCCTGGTTGCTTTAGGAACATAATGAAGTCTGTGAATAAAGGTATTAATACAGTTTGTTTTCTATGGGTACAGTATTTTGCATGAAGTTTTCATGGTGTTCTCACTAAGATGCCCACATGAGAGGCTAATATCGGTGTTTTTGGTTTAAAGTTTGCTGCATCGCAGAACAGCAGGTCATATTGTGCCTAGGGCTTCATGGGTGAGCTTCCCAAAGAGTCCTCTGCACAGAGCATACTCCAGACAGGCTGAATTTTCCCGAAGTTTAGACAGAGAGAGCTGCAAGCAAAGGCAAAACCCACTGTAACTGAAAACAGAAAGATTGTCTCTGGGTTTTTTTTGTTGTTGTTCCCAATGCCTTTCCTTGCTGTTTCCCTGGAATTTTGGCATGGTGAAAGGGTTGTTATAGCACAAAAGGGGACAGTAGTCATGGTAGGTATACTAAGGTTATGGTGAGATTGGATTTTTTGGGGTCTGATTAAAAAAAGCAGAGCGAGGGAATAGAAGGAAACTGGAATAGTTTCATTGGTGAATTGGCACTGTTTGGGCAAAGGAACTGAATGGGAATCAGCAGGAGAAGAGAGCTGACCTGGAGAGAGGCGGTGCTTTGGGGAGGAATTGGAGCTGACAAGACTAGAGATGAGGGTGAATTGTAGGGAAAAGAAGATTAATTTGGCTTAGTAGGCTGGGTCTGGGAGCCTTTGTCAGATGAGCAGAATAAATGGGGTGATAAGAGGAAAATTGGAAGGGTGGAAGGTAGGAGTGGGAGGGAGGAAACAAGGAAAGCAGTGGGGCCTTGGATCTTAATGTTGTGTGGTGGAGCTGGTCATGAAAATTAGCTGTGTGAAATAAACTTTGTCAACAAAAATAGGAGGACTAGTTAAGTGATTTTTTTTTTTTTTTAAAGGGAGGAATCCTGAGAAATACTTGTCTGCTGCTAAAAATATTTCAAGCAAAAAAAATGTTTTTGTTCTGTTTCTGTAAACTTTTCTTATTGATAAAACTTCTTTCTGCTTTCTTTTCTAGCCAAGGAGAGGATAATGAATAATTTGAAGAAGTTTGATACTCCCAAGCCCCTTCTTCCACTCCAGACGATGAAAGCTCCTGTGCCAGTTATTTCCTCTGCTAGTCTAGTAAGTCAGAAAGAAGCAATTCAGCTCATGCGCATGAACCTTAACGTCTTGCAGCGACATGCCAAGTAAGACATAGCTGTTTTCCTTCTGCCTCACTAGCATGTCTAGCAGTGTTGTCAGGTGCCCTTTACAGCAGCCTCGTTTGTGATGTTGTCAGAAGACTGTCAGTACTTGACTTCTGCTTCTTGTCCCAGGTTTTTTTCTCTTTTTTTTTTTCTTGGCTATCATGGTATTATTCCACTCCTTTAAGATAAGGCTACACAAATCTTATCTAACTACTGAGATTACATCAGCTGACATCCAGTTTCTTTTCTCATTTGGCATACTTCTTAAAATAAAGCTTCCCTTTAGCCAAGATTTGTTGACAATTAGTTAGTCAACCCTTTTGCACTAATGTAGGGGGTTCCAGTGCTTCACACTGCAGCTACAAGAGAGAAATCTGATTTCTGGGACTATTAGCTTTGTGTGTGAAAGAGAAGAGATTTTCTGGTTTTAATATTCCTACTAAGAGAATCCAGCTGAAGTATTTTCAAACACAGCTGATGAATCTACAGCTGTTCTTGCCCAATGTAGTCATTTAATATCAATATTATTCTTTAAAAAAAAACCAAAACACCAAACCCAAACAAAAAACCTTCCCAAAACTCACATATCCCCAAGAGAGGATATGTCTAAACAATTCCAGCAGCAATTTTAGGTGGGCTTTTTTTTTGACTGAATCATCCCACAGTCAGTCTTTTTTTTTTTTTTTGTCTGGTGGAAAATTGCATTTCCTACAGAGGGTGATTTATTTAATTTCCTTCCAGGTTGTCGTATGGAATAATTAAAAAGAAATCATGCAGAATTGAGTAGTTTTGTTCTTATGAACCTATTTCTTTATTACTTTGAAGTGCTATTACTTTGAAGTTTTAACTCAATTTCATTTAATAACCTTTTATGTTTTCTAGGAAAGTGTCACGAGTCTTTGTACAGCACATTATAAGCAAGAGATGAGACTTCAATTTAAATTCTTAGCATTACTGTTTTCAGTAAAGATTTTGTAACTTTATTAATAAATGCTTTTCAGAACTGCAGCTCTCTGGGAATCTCAGCATGTTGCTCTCAATAGTGAAATACTGGACACGCTACCTAAGCTCTATGTCAATCGGGAAGAGCAGATCACCCTCCATTTGGAGTGCCGGGGAACTTCAAATAAAGGCTGCCAGGGAGCAGCTCTTCTAACAATCCAGGTTAGAGGCATGGCATCACTTCTGTTTTGGGGCTGTTGGACATAGATAATGAAAGTGAAATGACTGAATGGTTACAAGAATGGTAGCAGCTGACCAAACAAATCCATACGCACAGAATAGTTACCTGAAATACCTAATAAGTAATGCTCAAAAGGAGATGCAGATCAACAGCTGAAGAATAAGTTGATGCATAAAATTTGTTTGTTCATAGCGTCCATTCTAAACTGCTTCCCAATGTGGGAATATGCTGATAGGAATAGAAGCATGAAAATATTTGTAGTAGTATTCCCATGTTGCTTGGTATATGAATTTGTTGATCCCCTCTAAGTTTCAGTCCCTGTGGATTATAAGTCTTACATAAAAGATATGAATTATAGTAGTGTGTGATAATTAAATAGGAACATGACCAAGGATGTGTGCTTGGGCACGATGTACTAAATCTGATCAAAACTCTCAGGGGAAAAGCATCTATATTCAGAGTTCTCTTACTGGGCTCTGCTTCATTTTTACAAATAGGTGCGACCTCGAATAATTTTAGCAAAAGGTATTATTCTGAAATGAATATGTGTCTCTTTGTCATTTAGTTTGAAGGGAAACATAAAAATGAAGCAGTGAGCCAGCAGCTTCATGCTTTGCGTAAAGAAGTGAGACAACTGCAGGCAGAAGCTACGAAGCCACCTTCTCTGGGTGTTGTGGAAGCAGCAGTACATGTGGAAAATTTTATAACGTAGGTTGTTCAGACACTGTTTTAGGTAGTGATGTTTTATATTTCTTTTTCTGTATATTAGAGTTAAAACGTGGAACCTGTTTGTGTGTTTTTCATAATGCTTATCAGCTTGGGTTAACAACAGTACTGGAATCCTGAGACCTGTATGTTTGTGACACAGACCTCTAAAGGAATAACTCTGTGTATTATCAGAAGAGCTAACTGCTGGTCATTCAGCCTCCACGGGGCACACAGTATTGTTTTCTGCTTCAATTTATTGTACTGTGTATTAGAATAGCCCTTCTAACCCTGCAAAAGCATGCTGAGTGATGACAGGGGTGCTATGTTAAACTTCAGGAAATGGCAAACTTGTACCACAGCTGTTTCAGCCATAGGCTGAGCTATATGGTTTTTTAATATCTCTCTCTGTAGGTTTTTCCCTTTAATAGTGCAGGACATAGTTTTTTACTACAGAGTTATGACTTGAAGTAGCTCTTCAATACGTGAAATAAAATCGTGTAGTGGAAGAGGACTGAATAATATTACTTTTTTTGGGGGGGTGTGAATAAATGGGTTAGTGCAAGGCCCTCTTCCCCTTGAAGGCCTTGTAGAGTTCATCCCAGAGGTCCAGTTTTGCAACACCACTCTTCTCAATCTGCTAGATTTCTGCTGGGATTCTTTTAGTGTAGTTGGTTTCCTACAGAGTGTACTCGCTGTCCAAGTGAAAATATTTGGTGATGATTTCTAAATGTTCATTCTTGATCATTAATCTGAAAAATTCTGTGGATGAGCTAGTTCTTGGGATTTACATCTGTGGAATTGCATTTTCTTTTTTTTAATTGAGACTCAGTGAAGGTGGGGGTTTGAGCTCAGTAAAACATTTACTTGGCAATACGCAAGAAAAGATTGATTCTGTTTTAATTCTTCTATTGCTGAGCCTGTTAAGTAAAATGAGGTAAATTTTCTTGCAGTACAAATGTAGTTGAGATGGCCTAAGAACGTGATGAACACATGGTTTGAGGGAGAAGTTATCTATTCGAACTATGCTGTGAAAAATCTTTTTAACAATCACTTTCTGACTCTGATTGTGGAGACTTTCTAATGTTTGGAGGTACCCATTTCAGGCAGCAAAATTATGTGAGCTAAACCAGGGACTGTTCAGCCTGGATATGAGAAGGCTCAGGAGGTTCTCATTGATGTATAGAAATACCTCGAAGGGAGGGTGCAAAGAACATGCAGGCAGGCTCTTTTCAGGGATGCCCAGTGACAGGACAAGAGGCAGTGGACATAAACTGAGACACAGGAGGTTCCCTCTGAATATCAGGAAACACTTTTTTTACTGTGAGGGTGACACAGGCTGTCCAGAGAGGTTTTGGAGTCTCCATCCTTGGACATACTCAAAAGCTGCCTGGACACAGTCCTGGGAAAGTAGCTGTAGGTGGCCCTGCCTGAGCAGGGGGTTGGTCCAGATGTCTTCCAGAGGTCCCTCCCAACCTCAGCCATGCTGTGACTCCATGATACCATCCTTGATTATCATGTAAGCCAGAAATATCCATCTCAAGGCTATATATTGGCAAGAAACCTTTCTTCATTGTCACAGATGATTTCCCATACATAATCTGCCCTTTTTTTTCCCCAGGGCCTTAATAAATATCTACAAGGTGCAGCCTATGCCTGCGATTAAGAAAGTCGGAATTAGTTTGTTTTTTACGTTAGTGGAATATGTGTGTGATGAAACTCAACGTAATCCTCCCACAAGGCAGTTCTTCACATCCTGCATCGAGATTCTAGGCCAAGTGAGTTTGTTCTCTGATATTTGGATGCCTAATGCTTACCCCAATGGCCTGCTGATATCGGGGGTCTAAAACATTTAGAAGCCTGAAAACTAACTTCTAAGCTTCTATTCCATTTTCCTTTCAACTAATTGTATAATATACACAGTCTTTAGGAGAGTTTAAGGTTGCATATAAGCAAAATAAAAACTGTTGCTCCGAGATGCCTGCTTAGTGCTCATAAATGCTCACTGTGTTAGTTAAATGCTAAGGTAGGCTGGATTTTTGGGGAGGTAGCTAAAGTTTGGGTACTTCCAGTGTGTAAAAGAGTGTTCTGACATATATTTCACTGTTATCGATCGTTTTCTAGCTGACATATATCTTGTCAACCTCTGTGTTTAGACACTGCTCTTCTACAGCCTCTGCTTTGGGTCCAGGCATTTATTTTTGTCTCATAAATGCAGTTTTTTTCCATGGGCAGCAGTCCTCAGCGCCTCTAACAGCTGAGGTGGGCATAGTGGGCATATGCTCCATGGGCATAGTTCTGTTTAAACTTTTCCTAATGTCAGGCAGGGCTGCTGAAGTCTGAATGCGTTTTCTTCCATTAACCCATCAGAAAAATTGGATTTCTACATATTTTTATGCAGTGTGTGTGAGATCACAAGTGCTGTTCTTAAGTGTGCTAGGGAAACACGTTTATTTTACACCAGATTTTGTGGAACAGCAGTATTTAGTTGAAGTTGATCTCATATGGTCTGTCATTTTTGAGAAAACTTTTTTAAAAGGACCAAAAATTGTGCTTGTCTCAACAAAAAGCTCTAAGAGGTTTTTTTTTCCTAATAGATTCATACTACTCCTTTTTTCTCCCCATTCCCAATTTCCCTCAGGTGTTCATCAGTGGGACTAAGTCAGAGTGCAAACGTCTCCTCCAGACAATCCTGCAGAATCGAAGGCTCTGTACTCTCCTTTCGCCCTACTTCACTCCTGTTGCCTCTCCCAATGAGTTTGTGACTTTATATGAAAAAGTTGTGGCCTTTCTGAGTGAGGATAACAGTGATGTTGTCTTCATGTTGCTGACAAAGGTAAAGTACTTGTGAATACTGCGTCTGGTTTGTGGGTTGCTTATATGAATGTTCTTTCACTAAAGACTGCGACTTTAGGCTAAGGAAGAAAGAGGTGCAAATCTAGTACTTTAAAATAGCATTGATAGGTTCTGTAAATCTATGTTGCTCATCCTGAATGGTGTTTGTTATATTTAGTCTGAAGAGGGGCTGGAGGCAAAAGCAAATAGGAAGCTTAAACTACCCTTTCCTAGCCCAGATAGTATCAGTATGTGCTTCCTAGGGCTTATTCTTCAGTGCACTCTTACTCTTGAAATTAAAGCAGGCTCTCGGTGGCTTCTTCTGCTTGGTATCTCTGCAGAGACATTCATCAGAATAGCCAGTGAATCCCACGTATCTTAAAAACAAACAAAAAATTTCGAACAGTGCCTGAATCTTGCATCTCTGTTTGGCACCCATGTCCTTCCTGCCTATCTTTAAAACATACAGAGTTAGGTAAGAACAAGTAGTTTACACATCTGTTGTTTTAGGGCTTGCGTGATACTGCCTACCTGTATGGTCAGTGAAGAAATTAGTATTATACTTAGACTTTGATAATGCTCTGATTCTCTTCATTAGTTACCTATAGCTATATAAAAAAACTTGAGGATTTTTTTTTTCCCCCCTGACAATTTCTCCCTTCTCCTAAAGGTGTTGCAGCTGTTAAAGCTTCTAATTACAAATGCTTCCTGTCCTCTGTTCTAGTTTGACCTTATGCAATGGTTAAGCGTTGCTAAGCCACCTCTATCTGAACGTACCAAGCTTCTGGAGTCTATTCACTTGGCTGTTAATGCATGTGGCCTTGAACCTGAAGAAGATATTTTAATGCCATTTAGTATCTTCTGCAAGCATTGGACTAACCTTCTCCAGTATCAGTTCCCTGATCACTATAGTGATTTCCTAAGATTGTTCGTGCAAAGTGAGTATCTGAATTGATGCATACTAAGCCTTTCATATACAACTCTTCTGGCTTAAAAATATGAACTGCATGCAATAGAGTTAAATAGCAACAAATATGGAATGGTTCAAACTTTCTTAAGTTTCTATATCCACTTTTATGTGCATGCTATGTGATATATTTTTATTAGACATATTTTAGCTCTACTAGAAAGAAACACTCTTCTGTAGATCAAAGTACACTCATCAGTGACAGCAGATTTTCAGCCCATATTACAGGAGAAGGATGGAGGAGAGGTTTCTATTAATGGAGGCACTTATTATAATTATGCCACAGTCTGTAATGCAGTGTCCTTGTTCTTGAGCACCTTTCAATGTCAAACTGAGAACTGGAATTATGGAGACCTGGGACTGATGCTGAAATCTGCTGAAAATGTCCTGGTTGACATTAGATGCTACCTGTAATCTGCTGTGTCTCTAAAATGAGAACAAAAGTACTTCCTTTCTGTCAAACCGTATATGCTGAGGCAGCAACTGTCTCTTGGTATGTGTTTGTAGCCAGGGATGTGTCAAGGGACTGGGAAACTCTCTTAAGAAGAGAGCGTGTAGATGCCAAAAGGGAATGTGAAATTACTTATGTTTGGGAATTAGAGATATCTCTCACCCTTAAACTTGGGGCTTTTAAACTCATGCCTTACCTAATTTTTTTTATGTAGTAGGAAGCTCTAATTTCAACCTTTTCTGACTCATATTGAGAAAGGGACTAATATCCTTCTCCAGATTTTCACAAATGCGTTCCCTTCTCTTTCTCTTAAGGCTCTTCAGAGCAGCTTCTAAGCCCTGACTGTTGGAAGGCATCACTTAAAGCTTTGGGATGTGGCTCACCAGTGAGTGAGCAGGGAAGCTTCAAGAAAAGTGATTCTACTGAAAGTCCTGTATTGCGGGATGCTGCAAAAATTCTCCTCTCTGTAGAACAGGTGGGTGCCTCTTTGGTTGATTTATTATGTTTTTCAGCTGAAACAGATGCCCACCAGTGATAAATAACACTGCTGTGCAGTCTTTCTGTAGCTGATTAATAGTTTCCTTCTTTTTATAGGTTAGAGAGACAATAGAATGGCTTTCCACATCTTTCTGCAAACTCCGACTGGCTTCAGTGGACTTCAGGACTTTTGGCCTATTTTCAAAATGGAGTCCTTATGTGGCTGAAGTGAATAAATTTCTAGAGTATCTTACTAAACGACTTATTGACACCGAAGTTGCCAATTTAGCCCAAGAGCCTGTTGGCAGTAACAGAATTCTAGCAGGTAATGTGTCTTAAAAGCAAATTAGTTAAGAATAGGCACTCAGTTTCTCTAATTTCCTCTGTTAAAGACCGTTTAAATATACAGTAAAATCTTCTTTCTCTGCATTTGTACAGTGATGAGAACGTTAAAATACAGACGGGATATGTTGATGCTACTTAGCGGCCATGTGGAACTTTATGCTTTATCTTTGTGCTTGTTGGAGGAAGCTTGTTTATGTTTGAGCTTGCTTTAAAACTATTTTATGAAGAGATCATACTTTTTTCAAAGAAAAATATGATCTTTTGCGCTGAGCAGAGGTTTGGGAACGAGGGACTACTGAATTTCATCATGATGTGTGTGACTGATTTGGAGAAAATTGCCAAAACACCTTTTAGTATATGCAGCATTAAAGTGTGAATCATCATTACCCCCGCAATCTCAGATGTGTTAAAGTGATAGTAATAAAACATCTAAGCAATGCAAAATGCTTATGATTGTTGTTAAAACAATCATATTGTTAACCAGAGTTACTAATAAGCATATTGTATTTTAATTTTTATTTGACCAGGAAGAACTGATTTTATGTTGGAATAAGGAAAGGACATTTTATTCAAGTTTGGAAAGCTGTAACGTGTTCACTGTTGCTAATTTGAGGAGAAAAAAAGCAACTTCTGTGTTTTGTTTTTCTTCTAGCGTTGCAGTCCTTGTATTCAGTCATTGCTGGGCTCTTTAAACCGTGGATACTGGTCTTGGATAAGGAAGATGCAAGGTATGTATTGCATTTCAAAATTAAATGAATTTTTGCTAAAGTAAGGACTTTAACCCTAAAAGAATGGCTTTCATTGTTATCTGTTTTTTTTTCTAATTCATGACTGTATTGTGACCTTCCTTTAAATAGCTGTGACCTGTGTCATATCCTTAATAATTACGGAACTAATTCATGAGTTCCTTAAGTCAAATTTTCCAAGACTTGAATTGAGTAATTTTTTTAGATGCAAGAAATATAAACAAGCTCTGGTCAGGAAGCAGAGATGAGAAAAATATGGATTGCACTTAGTTCTGGAAACACTCAAATTTAAATTTTAGATTCTTTTTTTTTTAGCTTCCATAATACTGGTAACTCCTTAGTTTAAAAAAAACCCAAACTAACAACAAACAAACACCAAAACCAAAACACAACAAAAAAACCCCAAACAAATACAACCCCAAATGCCAGCGGTACATAAAGAAACTTTGGACCAAATCAGTCCTGTGATGATCTAATGTCTTGTGTACCTCTGTCGTCACATGGGGAGTTATTTGTAAAGTTATACACTTAAATTTGACTTTCTTCCAAAGCCAAAAGCTTTTTGAGCTGTGAGCACATTTCCAACATTAAATAGAAGGTTGACTGCAGGTGGTATGTGCTGTCATTCAGAAATTCCTGTGTTTTGGTATTTAATTCAGTTGTGAAATATCAAACAAGGAATCTCTGCTTACTTAACGGTATCGTGGATCTTCAGTGTGACGTTAAAATATGTACCTCTTCTAAGGAAGAAACAGGCAGTCCTGAAGTGTTGAGTTTGAATGAAAGGACTGGTGATACCTACTATATTGATTTACTATGCTTTAGAATATTTAAATTGTTTAAGTGTTTATGATTTGTTTATGGTCTGGTAACTCAGCACTGACATTTGTGTTGCTTCACTTAAGTAACCAGCCCTGCTACCCTTGGTTAGAGAGTGACACTCCTGTGGCATCCACCGTGGTCTGTTTGTTTACAGATTGCATCCAGCTTTTGCACGAGAGCTTTAAAGGTGGGTGAAGTCCACGCTGTTTTAATGTAGTGGCGCTTTCAGACCAAAAAAGATTTTTGATTGAGATATGGGACGTGAGGGGATTTTGTTTGTTATGGACTTTTAGCGAAGATGACCACTGCAGTGGTACCGGGAGCATTTCTTTATTTCATCCTTAAAAGGCAGCTTTTTTCCTTGGCAAGGGTAGATAACGTGATTGATAAATGCATATCTGTCAGATAACAAAGTTAATGTGAAGGAAAGCAAAACAAAATGAGCCGTCAGGAGAAGTGCATGACTTCATTCCAGGTCTGTGTGTTGTTCCCATACAACATATGCAGTAGCATGTCACAATGACCAGTCCATGTGTCTCAACAGCTAGTCTTGGGGGTAATTTAATCTCCAGGACTGATCAGTTTGAGCTCCTATTTAGCATTGCTTATTGTGCCTAATGTGTAGTTAAATATAGGAATAGAAAAAATTAGTTACACAATACCTCTTAACAAATTTTAGGAGTGAACTAGATTCAAACTTATCGTGTAAAAATAAGTAATTAATAATAACATATTATTGTGTGTTTTATAAAATTTGATATACGTAAGATCTTTTTAAAAAACCCAAAACAACCCAACACAAAAGCAATGAAGTTCTATGTGGAAGGAGTATTTTATAACTTCAGATTATTCTCCAGCAACTCCTCAGAAGATCGAGGAAGGGCATGAATTCATAAGCTTCCCCACTTGTTGATTTGGAGAAAAAAAATCTGAAAGCTTAATGTGCTTTTTTTTTCTTTGACAAATGTATTTTAGTGTAACTTGCACTTACGTTTTTTCATCTTTAAAATAGGACTTCCTTGTGTAATCAAGCTTTCCCTGAATTTTTTCTATTGTTAATTCAGCTATTTTCTTTGAATCTAGATAAGCTGTTGCCAAGCCACCATGGAGCTCTCTGGTTACATCTGATGCATTACTGTGAATGTTGTACAGCCCCCAAAATGCCAGAGTTCATTCTCTATACTTTCCATACTGAGTTCAGAAGGCTTCCATGGAAGGAAATGCATCCAGACCAGATGCTTATGGAAGAGTTCTTTAAAGTGAGTACATGGCATCTGTTGAATTATGTTCATAATTAGTGTTGCCCTTGAAAATTACTGGGGAGGTGGAGACAGTTCTTTTAGAAAGTAAGCTTTTAAAGTTTGTTGTAGCATTCACAGCTGCCTGTTTTGTGATTGATTTTTGTGAAGGAGTGCTGTTGAGTCTTAGACAAAGTTGTGGGGAGCTGTAAAGCTGGCAGTCTTCTGTAATCAGTCATTGCTCTATCTGAATGTTTCATTTATTACATATATATTTAATATGTATTTAGCTTGAGTTAATATATTTTACTATTGCCACGTTGTTCTCACTTCCAAGTTGTCTGAGACAACGCAAACCTGCAGATAGGTGTGGAAATGCTCCAGGATTTACTGCTTACCTGTTTGGGAAGAGTTCTTCATGCAGCTCTAAACAGGCTCGGAGTTTCCTAGTTTCTCTTAGAGTGAAGAGAGATGGATGCAGTCATGCAGCTAAGAGTTTGTAATAGATTATTTCTTTCTGGTTTGCAGTAACTTGGTATTCTGTACTGGTTATTTGAGAGGCTTAGAAAGTTATATGTGCAACTCTTCTGGTGGGGGGCAAAATGATGGAGAAGTGGCATCTGTCTGCTCCTTTGCTGACCTAAAATGCTGCTGTAGATTTATAGTTGGCTAAGGAACTAAAAAGTATGAAAGTATTTATGTGTCACATTGTTTTATGTGCTTGTCTTTTTTCCTTTCCCCTTCCTAGATTGAAAGAGGCAGTCCCAAGAGCTGTTTCTTATTCTTGGGTTATGTTTTATGTGAAATAAACTGGGTCAGTGTCCTCTCTGATGCCTGGAATCCCAACCCTCAGCCTGAGACTCACAACATGATTGTCTGTTTGCTGTATATGATGGTCCTGTTGGCAAAGGAGGAACAACTTATAGGCAAAGAGGTAATTTTTGGAAAGGTTCATACCTGTCTGTCTTAGAAGAAGAATAATCCTTTGCTAGCAAGGGCGCAGGATGTGACTTCTTTTCTCTATTGCAGAATTATTAACTCAGAAGTGTTTTTGCATAGGTAAAATATCCCAAATAGTCTTGGTTGTTTCTGGAATACTAATTCCTATGTGAGGCATTTTGTATGACTTGCGTGAAAAAAGAGGAGCAGCTGTTCATTTTAAGAAGCTTCTGTAGGTGCTGTGATCCAATAGTGTTGTGAAGAGTAAGCAAATAAATACAGAGAGTTTCCTGGAGTTACAAAATGACACTCTGGGTTTTGGAAAGAACAAATATGTATGTTAGTTTCATTAGTGTTTAAAAAATTATTGTTGTTATATAAAGCTACTGTGCGGTTGTTTTTCCTTTCATTGTTAAGTATGGTATGCTGCATAGTATAGCTTGCTTGTCTCTTAGGCCAGGTCTTAATTAAATTGTCGGTTTCCTTTTCTCTTTCCTGGTTTTGGAGAAGAGCCTTAGTTATAAGCACATGCAAAGTAGAGGTAGTATTAGCAAGAATTTACGCACCTATAATACATGTGCATGTATATATATGTACATGTTATATGCACCTATGTATAGGTGCATATGTATTGTGCATGCATGTGTGTATATATATGTATATATATGCACGCACAATATTACATATACCTTAAGGTGAAGCTTTTTCTGACAGCCTGAGTGAAAAGCGTGTCTAGCATCTGCCCGGTTTGATTCAGGCAGTCTGCTGACACGAGTGCAGGAGCAGCTTTGATTGTGGCCTTCCTGCCTGGAGCACCTGTGATGCTGTGAGAAGAATTGGGAGGCTCACTGAGTCATGTTTATTCTGTTACGGCCAGTCATGTAAATCTCCGCTGTGCCTTGCTGCTTTTTCTGAATGTCAAACATGAAAGTGCGGAGGGATGGTAAGGAATCATTAATTTATGAAAAGCTTATGCCTGGCTCTGTCTCTTTACTGTGCATGTTCGTGATGTTTTCCAACCTGATCTTCAGAACTGGTCACGCATCAAGTTGGTTGTGTTAAGCACAACTCAGCAATGGGAGTAGTCCCTGTGAGGTTGGGAGCAGCACTTGATCTGAGTGTAGTTTTTTCATAGCTGTCTAAAAGGAAAATATTTGTCTGCTTGAACATATTCTCTCAGGAGTTATAAATCTGAGAACTGCTTTTGCAAACATTTATTTCTTACCATAAAATGCTCTCCTCCTAAATCTGTATGATGTCATGACAAGTCACAGTGATGTAACAACATCTTGAAGACCAGATATATCTTCAAGAAGCTTGGCATTGTCTGCTTCTGATGAGTTACTGGGGAGAGATTACGTCATCTGTTGAATCTTAGGTTGAGTTTTCTTGTTCCCTTGCTCTGAAGGGGGATTTCATCATCTCTGATTTCTCAGCACTTTTCCCATTTATGGTTGCATTCCAGTATTTCTGACTTGTTGGAATAGAAAAGAGAAACACTGGGTGTTAGGATGAACTGGATATCAAGCTGGATATTAGGAAAAATTTCTTTACGGAGAGAGTGGTCAAGCACTGGAATAAGCTGCCCCGGGAGGTGGTGGAATCACCATCACTGGAGGTGTTCAAGGAACGTGTGGACGAGGCATTGTGGGACGTGGTTTAATGGGCACGGTGGTGTTAGTTGATGGTTGGACTTGATGATCTTACAGGTCTTTTCCAACCTTAGTGATTCTGTGATTTTGTGAACTTTCTAAACCCTACTTTTGCTAAGAGCTCTGTGTGGGTAAATCTAGCACAGTCTGATTAGTCCATTGCTTCTGGAGGACTCTTCCCGAGGGGCTGGGTAATCTTCAAGAAGTCCCATTTCACATCTGCCAGCTTTCTCCCACTTGCAGTGTCTTCTCTTCTCCGCTTCCTCTGAGGCATTACAAATACTGTGTTAAGATGTCACCAGCAGCCTTTGATCCACACTGTATTCCAGTTTAGGAAAACTACCGGACTTCACAGTTTACATGCTTTGACCTGAATGTATTTGCTTATCAGAAGCTTCTCAAGCTTCAAAAGATACCTGTTGGTACATTATATGAGTGAGCCACAGGAATTCCTTCCTAGCCATCAGCAGTGTGTTAAACTGACACACTGTCACTCGTTTTTTACCTCCCACAAGGCTCCTGTGACACCTTCATCTAAATCTCAAACTTTCTCAGCCCTGTGTTCCGGTGTATGCGCAACTTGAGACGTACTTGATGTAATCAGTGTCACATTCTTCTTGATGTAGATGAAGGATCCAGAACTAACCCAAATTAAAGTCTTTAGGTTGTGTCGGCTGTCAACACAATTCCAGTATTTGTTCATTCTATAACATGTAGAAACTTGGTGCTTCTCGGTGTCTGGGGGGACCCTTTTGATTCACAGATGTATACGAACGCGTGAGAGGAGGATGGTGGTAGCTGAGGCTAGACTCTTTGCTGCTTGTAGGCAGAGAGACTTTTCCATCTGCATACTTGCACTGCCTGTGTGAGTTGTGGACACTGTAGGCTGCTGAACTGTTCAGGATAGTATTTATAGGAATAAGCAATTGCGGAGTCTCCCAGGTAGTAGATAATTCACTGAATGGAGAATTGAGGGACCTGGCTTCTGTCCCCAATCCTACTGTGAACTTAGATTAAGTTTTTTTAAAATAATATTTAATGCTTTATTTTAAACCTCTACTGAAGTGACTTTACCTCGTAGGGTCTTCATTTCTTTCTAGCTGTCTTTACATGTTTATATGTCAAATTTTAATGTCTCTCACTGACTTCTGTGCTTGGTTAGAGCTGCTGCAGCAGTCCGAGTACTGTTATGTGAATGCTAGAAATGACATACATGTGTTGGCTTGCTGCTTGAATGAGGAGTTGCTTTTCAGCCAGTGGTCATCTATTTCTCTGGGGTTTGTGCTCCGTCCCATTCAAATTTTGGAGTCTGGCTTCCTTCCAATATTGAGTACTGTGAATATTAATTTAAAACAGCGAAGAAGGTGGAGCTTAGACTGATGTCTTTAAATCTTCAGGAGTCACCACTCATAAATCTTCTTGGACAGACCAGCTCCCTTCCTTGGCAGCTTGTGGGCATTTCTTCTTATCAAAGCGTCATCAGCTATTGCAACAGTCACTACCCTCCCTCTGTTATCCTTGCTAAGGATGCTGCAGCTGAACTGATAGTGAAGCTCCTGAAAATCTCAGCAGGCTTTGGTGCGTCTTCGGATAGTCACATCCACCTTGTAAGTTGAACTGGTTTTTGCGGTGTCTCTGAGCTGTTCTTGTTGTTAGCAATGTTCTGCTTCTGTATATTATGGAGTGTGGAAAGAGTTCTAGGCATGATTTTTTTTCTAATTGATTTTAATTTCGATTGATAGGATGCAACACTGAAGTGCCGAGCATACATTCGCCAGGTGGTTCAGTTTCTCAGCACTTTAGAACAAAGCGGAAAGATTACTCTTGCAATTTTGGAACAAGAAATGTCCAAGTTGCTAGATGATGTAGTCATCTTTAATCCTCCAGGTTTGTGTTAAAGAAGTGGCAAATAACTTTAAAACTGTCAAGATCCTTTATTGTACTGCATGGATTTTTGTATGTCTGTGACTATCTAATTACTTGCAATATTATAATGTCTCCCTTATGGGCAGCAGGGCATATTGCTTTGGTGTGTATATATGTAGGTGGTATATTAGCACAAAACAAATATGAACGTTACCCCGTAGAGCTGTCAAGAGTGACAGAACCAACAGAAAAAAAGAGGGGTTATGTTGTGAGTAAAACTGACTGGTATACAGGAGCTTGAGGGATTCTTTTCTTTGTCTAGTTTTTAATCTTTTTTTATTTTATTTGGCATTTGTATCTTTTTTAAAAGGAAGGGTGGCACAAATACACTCTCTTGGACCTGAAGGATTGGGTTCTAAGAAAGGGTTCTAAACTGTCATGCAATTGGGAAAACTGACTATATTGAAGTAGGGGAATTGTGTTGATGTACACAAGTAGTATGGTGTGTCCACACCCACAGCATTTATATTGATCTCAATTTTAGTATTAGTACCATCCTGAGCTTCCTCTATCAAGCTAAAACTTCAGGCGGAATAAGTTGTCTCACTATACTACACAGAAATACTTGTCAGGAGTCGTGTCTCCTCCTGTCCATGACCCCCGCTCCTCTGTATCTAGTGAGGATATATCCAGCTGTAGCCTTATATGTAGTATTGAATGTGTCATGGTTTAAGCCCAGCCGGCCACTAAGCACCACACAACCGCTCGCTCACTCCCCCCCTGCCCCAGTGGGATGGGGGAGAGAATAGGAAAAGTAAAAGTGAGAAAGCTTGTGGGTTGAGATAAGAACAGTTTATTATCATTATTATTATTATTAAAAATTGTGATGAAAAGGAAAATAACGACACCACCACCAAACAAGAAAGGCAAATGATGCAAATGAAAACAATTGCTCACCACCCTCCAACCAATGCCCAGCCCAAGCAGCGGTCCCCCGGCCAGCTTTCCCCCTAGTTTATATACTGAGTTGAGTATGACATCGTATGGTATGGAATATCCCTTTGGTCAGTTGGGGTCAGCTGTCCCGGCTGTGTCCCCTCCCAACTTCTTGTGCACCCCCAGCCTCCTCGCTGGTGGGGTGAGGTGAGAAGCAGAAAAGGCTTTGACCCTGTGTGAGCACTGCTCAGCAATAACTAAAACATCCCTGTGCATCAACACTGTTTTCAGCACAAATCCAAAACATGGCCCCATACTAGCTACTGTGAAGAAAATTAACTCTATCCCAGCCAAAACCAGCACAGAATGATAACTGTCTCTCAGTACTTGTACTGCTACTTGGGGAAGCTCTGCAGGACAGCCCAATAGTCAGTAAAACCCTTTGTTGGGGGGTTGACGTGGAGGCTTGCCTGTTGCTGCTGACACTCCTCATAGCTGAGAAATTTTGGAGGAGACGAGCTCCAGTATAAGAGGAGCAGCTCTGTTTCATGAACCCCTGTGCACGCTTTTATGTGTTCGAGGGCTGAGAGAGAGAATGCTCTGTGTTGCTCAACCAGGCTGTGGAGTGCAGGAGGATCACTGATGCAGAGTGGCAGGAAAGGGGTGGTGTGTATTGGATTTAGCTTCTCTGTGAGGTTTGGAGGGGGCTGGTGGAGGTTTTTGGAAGAGCCTCTGGGGATGCACCTTCTGTTGACAACAGCTAGAGAGGAGAAAGCTGGACTTCTCACATGGGCACTGCAGCAGGACTTGTCCCAGGGGATCTGGTATCTGGTGGTGGTCCTGCCCGGTGGTCTGCAACCTGTGGAGTGGGACTTGGGTGTAAAACTAGTTGTGACCTTAGCTAAGTCAGTTGACCTCCTGGCATAGTCTTTCTCGTTTGGTCTGTGATAAGATGTTTACCTTACTGGAGAGCTGTGCCATGAAAGATGACTTTTGGGGCTTTTTTTCCCTTTTTTTTTATTTTCTTAGTAGGTAGATGATACGAACAGAATAGCTTAGTTCACAGGCCTCCAGAGGTCCCTTCCAGTCCAACCTCCTCCTCAAACCAGGGCTAGCTTCAAAGTCAAATAAGGTTGTTCAGGGCCTTGTTCGGTGAGCTTCTAAATATCTGCAAGTACGGAGGTCTCCAACTCTTTGGGCGATGTTTTTCCAGTGATTAATCCCTCTTTGTGCACAACTTTCCTTCACGACCAGTTGAAATTTTTCCTTCTACAATGCCTGATGTTGCTTGAAAATTTTCTTTTATAACAATGGTGGCTTTTTTTCATCAGCATCTGCAAAGGTCTACTCTGTGGTTAGACTTCTAAGAGTCAAGCGCAGGAAACATTTGTGTACTATTCCAGGTGGCCCATTATAACACGTTCAGGCAATGCCAGGAGATGGTTTCAAAACAATATTCTGGGGCTGAACACTGGGTTTAGCGGGAAATCCAGAATCCTGGAAATGCATGAGGGGATTGCAACATTTCAGGGCTCATCTCCCGTCATATTTCAAATTGAATCATCTAAAATCTTGGTTGTTTCACTTTAAGCTGTGCTTTAAACTGTGTTTTAATACCCAAGTTTTCTTGGAGACTGTAAATGTGCTTTATCATTCAATTATTTACACTGTAGTCATGGTAAAAGACCCTAGGTGTGAAAGATGGGCTCCAATGTACTCTGCCGTACAGTCTTACCAGCTGTCTCTCTGTTTAATGAATGATGAACTATCTCATCAAGGGAAGAGACTGCGAGGAATGGGTGTCTTATTGCGGTTTCGTAAGTACAGACAATTGAGGTGTGTAATGAGGAAGAGGTTTTTCCCAGTATCTGCAGGAAGGGTTCAGTGGTGAAGTTGAACTTGGGTTCTAGCGTCTATTTACTGAAATGGTTCTCTTATTTCTGAAATTCAGAGATGGATCTGCAAACACGTCATATGGCCCTCAGCAGTCTCTTTACGGAAACGCTGATGATGATGAACAATTCTAGCATTACAACAGCCGAGTCGCTACGGGGGAGCTTACGAAAGTGGATCGACGGCAAAGTGCACGGGTTGCTAGCGATGCCCCTTCTCACAGCAGCGTGTCAGAGCCTGGCCTCTGTGCGGCACATGGCAGAGACGACAGAAGCCTGTATCACTGCTTACTTCAATGAAGGTAGGAGCCTGTCTTCTTCTGTTGCTCGTCTTAAAAACTTCGATCAGTCTTGGATGCCTATTACATACAAATAGTTTGGAATCCTTACAGGTTCATGCTGCCCAGTACTGGAACTGGATTTTAATCTGGTTTCCGTAATCAGAGCTCCTTTGTTTGTATCTGATGGCTCCCAACTGTCACACATATATGTGCTGTAGTAACGACATGTAGAAAAGTTTGGCTGTGGTGATTTGGCTTTTTCAGCTGCTCTAATTTCTGTATTTTCTTAAGAACTATATCTGTTTCTGTGAAGACTGGTTTGCTCTGTGTAATGGTTGCCATTTTTCCAGCTAAAGGGGAGGACTTCTTTAAAAAAGAATCATCCCAGGAGAACACAGCAGATATTTATGTCCCTCCCTGTAGTGTTCTCTAGGCTAATTTAAGAAAAAAAATGCTCTTAATTGGTAAAACTCTGAAATTCTGCAGTGTGGGGTTTCTTTTGGTGGGTGGGGGTTTCTTTTCACATAATCCTTGTGGAACTACATATTGATTTCTTCCACATTCTGTGTGATCAGATTTCAGTACACCTGAAGGAAATATTTAAAATTCCGTTGCTAAAACTTTCAAATTTAATTCTGACTGAATGCTGGAAAAATATCTCACTTTAACCTCAAGGAGATGCCCTATGATAGTGGAGATTTTTCTCTTCTCTCCATCAGAGTTGCATGGCAAATTGATCACCTGGAAAACAGCTAAAATGGCCTGAATTCTGTAATTTAAAGGAACACAGTGAAGTAGTACCACTTCCTAGGTTTTCCCAAGTGCTGCTTACTCACATGCTCTTTGTTCTGTCCTTTTGTTTTCTTTATAGATTGTCCTCACCACCAGGATTTAGGCTGGGGCCCTATACTCGCCTCCCTCCAAGTTCCTGAGCTAACCATGGAAGAATTCCTGCAGGAGTGTCTGTCTTTAGGAAGCTACTTGACCCTGTATGTCTACCTGCTGCAATGCCTAAACACTGACCAAACTCTTACCAATGAAATGAAAATCCTGCTCACCATCAACAAGTGGCTGGAGCAAGTGTACCCAAGGTACGAAACTCAAGGCTTCTGAATCTGCCTTGACTTTTAAATAAGGCCATAGTTGTGTAGCTGGTATAATTAGGTGGCCACGCTAATTAGGTCACCAGGCTGCTGGATGAAATGATGGGTGAAATGGCCAATCCTTCTATATCCACTGTTTGTTATGGAGTTTGCCCAATGCCAACACTAATAGCTGTTGTGGTTAAACAGAAGAGGGGAATTTTACTTACTTGAATGCTTCTGGTGCAGTTTTGGTCAGTTTTCAGTCAGAGAAGCTTGATTTCAGTGGCAGCCTGTATTTGTGCTCAGTTAAAATTACTTTAAGCAAACCCTAAACTACTGTGGGTTCCACTTTCCAGAATGTCCACTAGGTGGGATGAGTTATGTGCTAAATACTCAGTTTGACACTGAGAGACCTGGTGTTCAAAGCTGCTCAGTGGGGACTGTTCAGCAGCTCTGAACCAAATCTGAACTCAGTGAATCTGGTGGGGTGCCCAGAGTTAGGGGTCTGTATCGCTGTAAACCAGCTTATTAGATAACAGGGTTCTGGGGGGGAAAGGATGGTTAGCTTTGGGATTAAAATGATAATAACTTTGTACTTAAAGTATGTAACAACTGTATTTTAAGTTGCTGCAGAAATTGCCAGAATTTAGCAAACACAGTGAATGTTTTTCCATATCAATGTTGATGATGATCATATTTTCTGTGAAAGAACGTTTTGGGAAAATACACATTCCCACTGTTTCTCGAAATTCAAAGAATACTTCCACTGTTGTAGGTGCCATAGTAATTTGATTGCCAAAGTGTGAAGGAGACGGCAAAGCCACCATACACAGCAAATGAAACCTTGCTCTAAATGTCAAAGCTGAGGGTGCCTGGGATGGGAAATGACTGGGCGGAGTGATGTGAGGATACTCTGATGCAGGAAACTCGTGCTGATGCTTTATGTGGAAAATCTGAGCTTGTCAACTTAAACTGCAAACTGTTTGGGGAAAGATTAAAAATATCACAGGGGGAACTTCAGTTTGTGCTTTGCTCAACAAAAAACTTCAGTGTTTCCTTTTCTAGGAGATCACATTAAAAGTCTAAATTGTTGTGGAAACAACAGCTAGTGCTTCCTAAAGTGTTTTATTTGTAAGTAAAGAAAAAAAAAAAGTAGAGATACAGCTTCATTTCTTTTATATCAAGTCTTAGACACGTTTAAATCCACTTATGGCTGCAATATCACTTCTCAGCTGTAAAGCTTAAAAGGAAGTATTGTTCTTAGTTCTCTTACAGGCCCTTAAAACTGGCTAGCTGCTGCCTGCGTCAAACCCCTAACGAGCAGTTACAGCAGTGTAATAACTGGTGGGGTAGTATAGTTATGCTATCCTCATATAGTAAGATTAGCTGTCGTTAATTAACCATCTGAATTCTTCATGGGCCTAATGGGGAGAGATACAAACTTCTTAACCTATGCATTTGACTTTTTTTTAATTTGTTGAGTTTTATTTTATTCTTTAAATCTTACCTAAAGCTCAGCAAAGGAAGAGGCAAAGCTGTTTCTTTGGTGGCATAAAGCCATGCAGTTATCCTTGATTCAGATGGAACAAGATGACACCATTCTGATCGAATCTGTCATTCGGACGCTGCTGTCAATCCAGGGCAGGCAGAGTCAGCTGGCTGAAGAGAGACTGACTTCTGGAATACTTGGTGCTATTGGGCTAGGCAGGAGGTCTCCTTTGTCACCCAGGTAAGGTTTGAAGGTGAATTAATTGATTTGAGTCATCATGTCAAAAAAGCTGCAGCCTGGATCCAGACTGCACAGTGCAATGTCAAAAGATGTTCTGAATCTAGGCTGTCCCCAAATCTATAAAGTTGTTTGGGCCCATCACAGAAAAAATGTAGTGAGTGTTTTAATCTGGTTAAGAAGTGAATATGAACTTCTGCAAAGTTCATGGTGGAAAAGGAAAGAAAATGCAGTTTTGATTCCAGCTTAACGTCCATCTCCAGTGAAGTTTGTAGGGGGATTGTTAGAGGAAAATACTTTCACCTAGTCTGTAGAAGACTGTTCCAGCTGACCTCACAATAATTTTGTATGATCACATGCGCATTGCATTTTCCATCTTCACCTTGAGGTGCTGGAAATGTTAAGAGAAGCTCAAAGAAGTATGTGCTTGCTTGTTATTCACTTTACCTTCTAAAGACAGACACCAAGTATGGTTGTTAAGTATTAAGTAAAGTTCATGGTAGAAAGAATGCCAAGAAAAAATATGTAAGTGTTTGTGGAACACCAATTCAACACAGTACCTAAACTCAACTTTGTGTTTATAAAGACCTTCTGGGATGCAATCCTGTTGAAATTGCTCTGAAATCTTAGTCTTGTTCAGCTCATCCTTTGATTTGGGTGATAAGGGCCTTTCAAAGGCTGAAATGAGGGAGTGTTTCAGATGTGACCTCAAGGCTTCAGCTAAGCTTGAAACAGATGTAAGATTTCATATGTATGGTATTGTATTATCCTCTAGTATGTATGATATACTATAAGGTATATATTAAAGTGATATTTTTTTTTTAATGCATTGAAAAAGGTCCTCTAAAGTCTTTTGCTCTGTTCCTCAAGCAAGAGAGATCTCATGAGATAGAACTTCCAGTTTATCTGCTGTTGAGAACTTACAAATTTGCTATCACCTTCTCTCTCTGTCCTTTTCCCTATGCAAGGTTTCGGGTGGTTGCCCGCAGTTTGTCTGCCTTCCTCTTGGTGCAGATTCCTGCAGAGACTCAAGTCCGCCTGAAAGCGGGATCAGAGCCAAAGCTGTCGCAGAAGGCCCAGCAGGTAGCGTGTGCCAATTGCTGGCTTCTTGACATGCCCTCTTTGTGTGCTTGCTCAGTTTGTGGGCTGAGGCTTATAAAAGTCACTGCAAGCATTGCTTCAAGCTAAATCCTGCTCTCAACTTGCTGATTTTATTCGGCACTGAATGCCCTCCATCTTTTTTTGCTACTGCTTTACATCTGAAATTCCGAATTTAGATCAAAAAATAGCTTGTTGCTCTCATTTGTCTTCTCAGGGAAGGGGGTATATCACAAACTCGTGTATTATTTTGATATACATCAAAACATCATCTTGGAACTTGCCAGAGACAAGGCCAGGTGCAGCGTAGGTCAGGTGATGATGCGAGTTTCCTGAACTCTGGTAGCAGGACTGTGTGTCTGAGCCCTGATCTAAAGTGATCCTTGAATGAAAGTAAAGCTGCTTATACGGACTTCTGTATTCATAATGATGGCATCAGTTTCTAATCTTACACACTGAAAAGGTGCGGATGAACTTACGTCTGTAAACCCTGAGTTCAGAAACTTTGGAACACAACAGGTAGAAGGAATTTAAAACAAACAGGAAAAAACAATGCTGCAGTGATTGCCCTGCTTTTCAGTGATAAAGCAGGACTACATTCATGCTGACTTTGTTTATGTGAGATCAGGGCTTAAAAGCCCTATGACAAATAAACATTCCTTCTTTAGCATGTGTGCTGACCATATTATTGTTTCAGTAAGTGCATGAGAAGAGGAAGGAGCAGTTGATTAGAAACCAAAGCAAAGTAACTTACTTGGTACAACTTGTTTCTCTTCTCTAAGAAGGGGATGAAACTTGTTCAGCCATACTTCCAGCATTTGCCCTGGCTGGTACTGCCAGCAGAGGCTCTTTTACATATAATTTCTGACTTGACATTGTCTCTGTAATATTATTAATAGGAGCAAAATAATACTTTTATGAAAGTTAGGACGTTCATAAGAACAACCTGAAATGAGTAGTTAAGTGTGCTGCAGTTTGTAGTTCCATGTAATTTCCTTGAAACCATGTCTTCAGTTTGTGAAGGAAATATTTGACGATATTTGGGTTACAGAATCCTAGCAAGCCTTGATAGAACAGTTGTTGTGGTTGATCTTGGGGAGAGAACAGCTTGAAAAATATGAGTTGACTTGAAACACTGTTATGTGATTGTATTTTACAAATGTTTTGTTCCGAATACTCCAGGTTCTCTAGTAGATCTTCTAGAGGAGTTGTGCATACGGTGGCTCATGAACTGGTTTGTTATGGACTGAAGTACAAACAGCTAACAGAATTTTCCTTTGTATCTATAGGCACTGAATGCTCTTGAATCTATGGCATCAAACAAACAATATATGGATTATCAAGAGCAGCTCTCCCAGGCTTCTCAGTTCATCAAGCATCCAGAACATTGTCTTCGAGATGGCAATAATCTCTTGGCTCTCCTCATTAACACTCTGTACCCCGAAGTGCATTATTTGGACAGCATACGATAGCAGCACTGAGCTCGCAGAATCATGCAATGTTGATTACTCTGGTTTACATTTAATGTTGTTATTGCACAAGTAGTTTTTACGTTTCAGAGTTCCACTTTTAAGTCAGAAATGTGAATGAGAAAACTTGCCAGTGTGCAGTTCCCCTCTTGAAGGTTTTCTTTCTTTTCTTTTGATTTGTAGGCTGGTGGAATTGCTTAGTTTTTGTTGACTGAAAACACTTGAATATCTTCCTGTGTATGGTGCGTGTCTGAGAGGAGGGTACCTGAGAGTAGATGTACAAATCATTAGACAGCAGAGCTCATCCTGTAGCATCTTAAGTTTTTGCTTTGTGCCTTTTTTTATTTTCCAACGTGTCATTGCTCAGGCAGTTCCAAGTGTGTAGAGGATTGCGTATAAAAGAGGTTTTCACTGTCTTAACCAGGATACCTCTAAATCTTATGTGAGTGTGTTTTTGGAGACTGGTGAAGTCCCTGTATTTGGAAAGATAGTGTTTTAAATCTTGACCTTTTTTTGATCTCCCCCAGAAAGGTGTGGTTGAAAGGCATGCCTACAATCTTCTCCCACTTCTGTAAATACAAACTAAAACTTGAACTTAAGAACTTTGGTTTTTTTTTTTTTTCTATTTTCTAAGTATTAGTGAGTTTGCATCCATATTTCTTGACTAAATGCAGGTAATTTCTAGCCAAGTTCTCTTTAAGTCAGGTGATTTAAATCCAGAGACGGATTTTCTGGATCACCGGTGTCTGGGGGGAAAACGGACAGTTATGTTCATGTTAGGTAGGATTCCTTAGTTCTGAAAATCTGGTTGTTTAGGAAATAGTGGCTTAACAATTGGACACCCACCACTTAAGTTTATTCTTTTCCTCCTAGCTGGGCATGACACGACGGGATTTTAGATGACACTGTGAAAAGGTATTTAACTTGTATTAAATTTGGTGATCACTTGTTAAAATTCTATTGCCAAAGCATGAACCATGAGCCTCTAAATCTATTGTTTAAGCTGAATGGTCACTGGTTTTGTTGCCTTGTCGTATCGTAAGATGCACCTTTGTTCAGGGAAAGCAGAAGGTGAGCTTCCCCAGTTGCTTGTCTAACATTGTCCTTTTTATCACTGACCTATTCAAGGTGGCCCAAGGTCCTGCAGTCCCAATCTGTACACCTCTATGAAGGAACAATGATTGCTTCTTCTCTTCCTCCATTAATTATGCCTTTATGTTTAGAACATGGTTACATGTTAAAATGTTAGTTCTGGTCACTACGTGAGGGAAATGTGCTACCTACTGTCTGGTCAATAATGCTTTGAAGTGTTGCTCTTAACTGTGGTTCTGGTGCTGGAGAACAAATCACCTTTTTCTTCGTGACAGATTCTGCTAACTATGCCAGCTGGGTCATTAGATCACCTTCATCTTAATGTGGTCTTAGAGTTCTTTGCTCTATCTGCGAGCCTATAAATATATATATATACATATGTACATCCCTCTGTATATTAACCAGATATCGATGCAGCATGTTTTTTAACAGACTTTTTTGTAAAGTTCATATCTGGAAGAATACATTCTGCTGGTTCTTTTCCCCCAAAGACTTAAAAGCACTGATTTTATTAGATTTAATGTTATTGATCAGTTGCATAAAAATGTGAAAAAGTCAGAAATATATGTGGTTGACATGCACTTTTAAAATGAGATATTGTTTCAGCTGTTAAGTTTTTACAAATGTTGTATTTATAACATGCTATGTCTGCAAAGACCATGCAAAATAAAAATGAAAAATCAAGTAATTTGTGACAAACGCCATGATATTTTGAACTTGCTAGAAGAATCCATATCAGGTAATACGTAATTGTTTTTGGAGGTGAAAGTGTGATGAGGGAATGCCATGCAATTGCTCAGTTGATGGAGGTCTGAAGACTCTTCTCTTTGACATCCTGGATTTAATATATATGTGATACAGCAACCTGGTTTTTGTGCCCAGAGCCCAGAAAGCTCAGCTATGTAATGGCAGAAATAATGCTGCTCTGTCCTGGCAAAATCCCGCAAACCTCTGTGGTAATGTGACCGTAGGGTGATGCACTGGTTCTGTTCTTCCAGCACTCACAACTGACCCAGACTGTGGAATTTGGTATTTATCCCAAATGAGGGGAAGGCTGGTGGTGTGGGGGGTAGTAGGGGAAAACTGGGCCTCTGGTGCTGGTGGGACAACTTTCTTGGTGGACAGGGCTGGACCAGGCTGGGGTCACTGCTGTCAGCGAACAGCATTGACACCAACGTCATCTCCATCTGTCATGACCATTGAAACAGCTTCTTTAATAACTTGCTGCTTAAAATGTAACAGAAATGATGCTGTTGGCTTTTTTTCCCATTTCTTGATCTAATAATTGTGATGTAAATGACTTGTTTTATTACGGTTAAAGTACTCACTGAATAATACTAAGGTAGGCCCTAAGAAAAAGGGAGAATTCACAGGGAGCTGCTATTTTTGATGTACGTGTTACCCACAAACCAATCTGCTGGCTTCTCGGAGAGTGGTAGAAGTCTGAACCTGTGCTTTCCTCAAATACAGGGGAGCGGTTTTATGAACTGACAGATCCCCTGGCAGTTCTCTGTCACAAATGTGCACTCCAGGGCTTGGGGTCTCATTCTCCAGATGGTGCCCAACAGATTGACTTTTCGTTTCTTCTGGTTTTACTGGAAGGACTTTCACGTTCCCAGCATCTCCCACCCTCCCTCCTACCCAAACTGCTTTGTGTTCTTGTTCGCATCATAAAGGTAACCAGGTAATCTCAGAAGGAAAATGGAGTTTTGTGTTGTTTTCAGCATTGTAGATTGCGGTGGGAAGAGATGAAATTGGAATGTCAGCCGCTTAATAACAAGCATGCCTTTTGGATAATTTGCGCAGTCTAGTCGGAGGATGAGTGTCTGTGGCTTTTTGAATGTTTGAATCGCGCAGCAATTGTTGCATCGGGGTGAATTGTTGCCTGTGGATCGCAGCTTAAATATTTGTTAAGAAAATAAGGCCAAATAGGAAAATGGATATAACAGCTGAATGTGACATTAACTTAAGTCAGTGGAATGGAAAACCAGAAGTCATGAAACGTGCAGGCAGCGCTTTCTATGCAGGCTGACTACAGCATCCCACAGGGGCCGGGGGGTTGTGGTGATGGGAGTTGGTGGTGTTTGCTCTGGAAGCTAAAGTGCTCGACGGTGATGGCCAAATCCCTCCAAACCCTGACTATGCATAAACTGGGGGGAAAAAGGGGGAGGAACTGGAACACACTTGTTAGGCCAAATGAGTTCAGTACTAGAAACCTCCTGGCATGTGCCCTGCTGTGTTTTGTCTCTCCAGTATATACTGGTTTGAGTCCCCCGTGAGGACCAGGGCCTGGTGACATGGGGCTTCTTCCTTCCGTACTTGCAGGGCAGGTGCTCTGCGGTGGACACCCACCACACCGTCACCTCTGTGTGTAATCCTGAGCCATAAGCTCTCAGCTGGTTCATCATCCACCCCTGGCCAGTGCCCTGTGCGTTCCCGCTGCGCTCTCACATAAAGGACAACTCCTCGTCCTCGCTGTCACACCTTGTCCTTCCTGAAGAGGCAATACCCATCCATGG
Source organism: Gavia stellata (assembly GCF_030936135.1). Lineage (NCBI taxonomy): Eukaryota > Metazoa > Chordata > Aves > Gaviiformes > Gaviidae > Gavia > Gavia stellata. The sequence goes on from NC_082637.1 coordinate 5,060,766, forward strand.
CAGCGCTTGTGAGCTATCCTGCATCTCCATGATCTCAGTGGGATTGTAGCCCTGCAACTGCACACGGACCTCTTAATTCCTCCTGCTTGTTCCCCCAACTTGAGAGGCAGCTGGTTGTGCTGATTCCTCAGAAAAGGTATGAGAGCTTTCCCCACAACGCTGTCCTGTAGGCACTTCTTTATTCTGTGCGTACACTGAAGTGGGCTCCTTCCACCTCATTTTGTTGATTATGAGGTCTCTCCTTTGCACATCACCCCACACGTTCTGCTTTCCAAAGGATGAAACAGCAAGAGAGAAACGTTGAGAGCAGACTCTTCCCATTGAGGAGCAATCTTGCAGGGATGGGTTCGAGAGGTCCCTCACTGGGGAGAGGGGCAGGATTCAGGCAAAACTCATTTTTGTGCCTTTCCTAGCGTCCAGGGCTGCGGTGGGTTCCTGTACCCGGATGCCTTTGTTCTCCCATTTGCTGCACTAACGTGGGCTGTGCTCTGGAAGCCAACGAAGTAAAAGTCGGATAGTGCTGATCCATGAGTTTCCTCACATCTAAGTTACTGCAGCTGTTTTGTGAGATCCGTTTGCTGGCAGTGCTCCGAGTGTAGGGTGCTGACAACACGCACCAGGGCACATTCAGTGCATCCCAGGTGGTTTTGGGGCGGGAGGTCTGATGCTTCTATTTGGACCCAAACTATTTGAGTTAAAGAAGTAGTTTTCAAGAGAAAAATCCTGTAAGCCAAGCCTCAATCCCATACACGGGTAGAAATGGCTTCTCATTACTCTAATGTATGTCTATAAATCATAAGGGCTCAGAAATTCAATTCAGTTTGTCCAGTTGGTATCTCAGAGGTCTCTCTTCCTGTGAAACTGAGCTTACTGGTCCACGACTGTGCTGTCTGCTGTGACTTCCTTTTTGTCTTTGCATCTCTTCCTATTTCTATTAAACCTGGCTTTGCCGCTGCTGAGATTTTTAAACTGGGATTTAAAAGACCAGGTTCAAGTATTTTTGCATTTATTTTATTTTTTCCATGTTATCCTGGCCAAGTCATTTAAAGTTGCGCTTTACTTTTCCAGCGCGGGTGTTATGAAGAGGTGAACTTTAAAATAATAATTCCCAGGCTGGGGATGAACTTGCAAGCCGGACCACAGGCTTGATGGTAATTCAGTAGCCGCTTGGGCTCCTGGCCAGCGGTGGTTGTTACCAGAAGCGAGATCGTTAGGGGAAGAGTTTTGGAGCTGCTGCGCTGGAATGGTTGCACAAAGCATTGAATCCAGTGATATAAACCTGAAAGTAGGTTCTTGTCACTACTACTTCTCTCTTTCCATACTTTCTCCTCCTCCTCTATGCCAACCTGTTGCTCTTCACAGCCTTCTCCTGGACGTTTGTCTGCCTGATCAAGACTTCAGATTGACTTGCATCAGCCTGTACCGTAAGCTGGGTCTGTTTGCCTGGTCCTGGAGCATGTTCACAGTTGGGTTAGAGACTTGTCTGTGGATGGCCGGTGACTTTGTAGTGGTGACTTTGTCTCAGAAGAATTTAAGAGGTGAGTAGTCAGGCCTTAAAGGAACTTTTTCATGTAACACAGAGATGGAAACAGTTTAGAAATAATTTTCTTTGGCTTTTTTTTTAAAAAAAAAAAAAAAAGCCAATTTGGTTTATTGGAACGTTTTCACAGCATATTTATCACAAAGCTCTGAGATTCTGCTTGTGTGTGCTTGTGGGCACTAGGAGCTGCAGTAGAGTTACAATACAGACCACCCTTTGCACGTCTTCCTTTCAGCTCTACCAGCTTTTGGAAAACCTCTTCTCCTTTTTGCTTGGACTCCTCTTGAAAATTAAGATTTCCTTTAAACTCTTAAATAAACTCTTCTGGAAGTTAAGGAATAATAATAATAATAATAAATCCCTGCAGAAATTCCAGAAGCATTTTTTCACAGCTGGTATTTGAAACGTGAAAATACTTCACTTGCTGGCTCTAGGAAGCTGCATGTGGTTTGACAAGTGGAGCGGTGAAAACTGCTTTTGGAAGTAACATTTGAAAAATGCCAAAGCAAAAAGATGTGCAAAAATGGTAAATTGTTATCTGCTTACTAAACACTATCTGATATGGGCTAAAAACACACAGGTTGGTTAGAACTGATGTCTTGCGTAGATCCTCTTCTGCTCTTCCAGCTCCGTCCCTCTTTGTTTTTAATTTTCTTTCATCTGTCTTCCCTTTTAAAGGCTTCTCTTGCTTGTAAGCAGCAGCAGGGATGGAAAACATGCACCTGCAAGGCCTGTTTGACCTCCTGGGCATCAGTCAACGGCATCAGTCTTAGTTCACTGGGAAAAGGCACCCTGGTACAGAGCAGACAGGAATTCGAACTGTGCAAGCGGGTGCAGATGGGAGCGCCCAGGTCCTCAGCTGCATCTCGATGCTGTTCCTTCTGTCGGCAAAGTCTGGCTGCCGCAGTGTCTGCGGTCAAAGTTCTCGTAGGTGGAGTCTTGCAGCTGTGGCCTGGCAGTGGAAGAAGTGAATAAGGTGAAGACACATTTCTGGCTGCTCTAGACTTTGTAAGTGGCTTCAACTAGTAGTTAAGGAGTGTCAGAGTAAGTGTTGGCAATGCTGTCTGAAACGGATCCTCCCCTCTGCAGCAGGTAGTTTTTAAGTGTCTGAGTTGCATCTAATGTTTTACATCTTAAAGCATCCAGACTGCTCTCCTACACCGTTAGCATTAACTCCTACTACTGTCCTGCTGCTCAGAGCCTCAGGAGGGTGTGCAAACCTCTCCCGAAAAGGATCTTCTCGTGTAGAGCATGGAGGATCTTAGTTTTAAGCTTTCATCTATGTACGTATCTATACAAATATTATCAAGGGTGCAGTGTTAGACACTGTTAAATCAGCAAAAACTATGCTTTTGCAAATAATTATTATGAATTTAACTGTAGGATTAAATTCCCCGTTGCTTCTTTGGCTGTGTCCTGATGCCGTACACTTGACTGTCCTGCTGAAAGGGCCATCTTTCTTGGTTGAGGTGGGGGAAGGAAGTGTCACATAAGAATAACTCAGGTTGGAAGGGAGCAGTCCCAGGCGGATGTAATTATGCTGACCTCAGATACAGCTTCTTTAGGTTTAGCCTAAGGGTTGGTTTTGGGTTTTAGTCAGGTTTTCCGCCCCTCACCCCGTCCCTTTCTAGCTTGGACACTCCTGACAGCTGTGGTGGTCAAGAACAGCATTGTGCTGGGTAATGGGAAATGCCAAAGGTACTGTGGGAGCGTCGTATGGATACCAGCCAAAGCATCGGGCCCTTCCACACCTGAGCTGGCTCTGAGGTGGGCTGTTCGGCATCTCCATACCTTCTTCCATACTTAACAGAGCTCATCAGGCCTTTTTTTGATATGGGCCCTTTTTCTGCCCCATTAGAGACTGGGGTGCAGTGTGGGGGGAAGATTTCTGTTGCACAGAGTTTCCCTCTCTCATTCATCATTCATCAGCCTGCCACAGATGCCATCCCAGCCTGTTCCCCTCACCTGTCCCTTGGGGGGGCTGGTTCTTTTGCTAGTATAATGTGGCTTCCTACCACTGTCTGGCCCTGTGGTCCACCTAAACTTCTGCTAGCCCCTTGCTGCTGCAGCATCCATCTGCCACAGTCTCTCCAATCTGCTGCCCCAGTCAGTTGTCTTCACATCAGCGGGGTCTCTTCTCGGCTGTACCCAAGCCAGAGCCTCCTCCCAGCAGTGCCCAAGCCTTGGTCCCTCACACTGGCTCCCCTGGCCATCAGCCCAACCCTGTCCCTGTCCCAGGAGCCTGCTTTTGGGCCGGAAGGTTGTTGCTGAGACCAAGGACACGTTGCATTTCTCTCCCTAGCCATCTCCACCCTCCTGGCTGGATAACATGAGTAGAAGGCAGTATGTCCTTACCGGGCCAGGCTGGATGAGGCAGAGGAGGGACCTGTGAAGTGGGAAGGAAGATGTGGGTTAGCAATGTGGTTGGGGTGAGCTGGGGAGCCAGGACTGACCTAGGGCTGTTGGAAAGCTGCACTGGAGGCCGGTTGTCAACCTGGTGAATGGGGAGAAGACCTTTTGTCAGGCACATGTTCTCCTTCCTGAGGGTGGGAATTTGGCGCTAGAATATAAGGAGCAAAGCATTTCTGATTTGTCTTATAGCTTCTACAGTTTGAGGCCAGCAGTGGCTTTCGCAAGGTGTTGACATCAGAGTGTCTCTACAGATCGCAGAATCATTAAGGTTGGAAAAGACCTGTAAGATCATCAAGTCCAACCACCAACCCAACACCACCATGCCCACTAAACCATGTCCTGCAGTGCCACGTCCACATGTTCCTTCAACACCTCCAGGGATGGTGACTCCACCACCTCCCTGGGCAGCCTCTTCCAGTGCTTCACCACTCTCTCAATGAAGAAATTTTTCCTAATATCCAGCCTGAACCTCCCCTGACGCAATTTGTGGCCATTTCCTGTTGTCCTGTTGCTAGTCACTTGGGAGAAGAGACCAACACCCACCTCTCTGCAACCCCCTTTCAGGTAATTGTAGAGAGCAATGAGGTCTCCCCTCAGCCTCCTCTTCTCCAGACTGAACAACCCCAGCTCCCTCAGCCGCTCCTTATCAGACTTGTGCTCCAGACCCCTCACCAGCTCCGTCGCCCTTCTCTGGACACACTCCAGCACCTCAATGTCCTTCTTGGAGTGAGGGGCCCAAAACTGAACACAGAATTCGAGGTGTGGCCAGCCTGCAAGGTGGAGCCCAGAGTCCCTCCCGGTCCCCTCCTCCTTGTGCCATTGCACAGCAGGGATGATGGGCTGGGGGCCTGCAGCCTCTGGGCTTCTTGGGAGGTCTCATCCCTCAGTCCCTGAGCTGATGCTCATCTTCTACAAGCTGGGGTTTCCCTGCTCTCATGGCCTTGGTGTGGCTGGGAGATGGGATTTCACTAATGACGAGGAAGCACCCGAGTAGCGAGGCCCGAGGGACCGAGAGCAGTGGTCTGTAAAACAAGGATGCCTACCCCAGGAGATTAAACCATCGTGTGGGATGCAGCAAAGATAAATCTTGCCCATGGGCTACAGGAGAAGAGGTAGTAATTAGTCTGCTTCAAGAAAAAAAATTAAGATTTTGGTTGTGTAGGCAATGGGTTCTCTGCCAATTGCCCATCTGTTAGTTTATTAATCTTTCTCCTTGGGTGCAGGCAAACTCCTGCTCCCTCTGGCTTGTCAAATATCCCTTCCTGAAGGAGACCTCTTGTCTACAGGCTGTGACCAGCCAGCCAGGAGGTCCCTCTTACTTGTTCTCAGATTTCCCATTAGAAAAGTCCTTCTTCTAGGGTGGAAAATCCCAAAACAAACACAGTCCCTCCTGCCTGACTTTATCTGCTGCATCCCATCGCTGGTTACCAGCCTGATGGAGGAAGACTAGCGAGGGAAATAGCGATACGTACCTCCTCTCGAGAAAACGGTGAAGCCCAGTATCACCAGCAAAATGAGCACTTTAATTCCCAGCGGCACAAAGATCAGGATCAGGAAGAAGGAGCTGTTGGATGCTTTGAATTTATAGAAGTACACAGCCCCCTCTGCTCTCCCGTGGCTGTTGACAGCAGTGCAGGTATATTTTCCATCATGGGTCAAGTACCGGAGCTCCTTGGTGACACGGTGGTTCATGCTGGTGATGGAGGTGAGGTTGCTGTAGGGCGGTCCGGTCCAGGTCAGAGCGGGCGCTGGCTCCCCCTCGGCAGTGCAGCGTGCCTGGAAGGTGCGATCCCCGTTGGAGCTGACGGTGATGTTAATGATCCTGGGGGCAGCTGCAGAAATCGCAACAGGGGAGGGAAAGTGCATCAGGTTTCAAAGGCAGGTCTAACACAATGCACCTGGAATGAGCGCTTGGTCTTGGTGGACCCTCAGTGCGTTATATCAGGGTAATGTTGGGATCAAACCTCCCCTTCCTTGTTTTTCTTGGCACTTTCTTTCCCTAGATTTCCCCACCCTGCCTATGTTGGATAGAGGAGCAAAGGGATTCACCCAGCAAAGCCTGGGTGCCAGGATGTGTACTCTCTTTGTGTTTTATCCTTGCAGTGCCTTACGCAGTTTTCTGAGCTTCAGTCAACTTCAGCTGCTGTGACCTTCCATGGTGGCCAAAGGCAGAGGCACTGTGCTGTAGCAGGGCAATCCTCCGGGAAGATGGGTTGCTTTTTGCAGTTCCGCCGTGAATCGCAGCCCGGTGCCATCTGCTGTGTTAAGCACAGGTGCAGCTGGTGACCTTTTTTTGGACCGGTTGCATATGCACGTGGTCCAGGACAAGGCAACCATGGTGCTCTCCTGCAAGTGTCTCGTGGCTGTTCCCTTGGTTTCTGGCCTCCAGAGCACACACAGAGGGATCTGTTTGTGCCAGCCCTTTGCTCGGTGCCTGAAACTTGCCAGATTTGGCAAATTATTGATAGGGAACATTTCCACTCTTTGCTACAACCTCTTTTTGATGTTTTCTTCCAACCCAATAGCTGGTGTAGCTTCCTGGTTGCTTTGGGGTACCAAGATAGGGCCACTCATTTTGTACCCTGTATTTGTAGCGTATGGGATTGTGTGACTGAATGAACAAGACCATTTGGGGGATGCAAAATGTTGAGAGGCACTGTTGAACATGTCATCTTTTGTCTAGTCTGCTAAGGAAGCGTAGTTGATATGACCAAGCTTGTCTCACCCGTTGGTCCTCTCCTCTTGGACCTGTTGGCCCATTTAATGCATTTGGTTCCTAAAGACATTGTGAAAACTGAAGGGAACTAAATGAGTGTCCTCACGGAGGAAAAGTAGTTCAATATTTATCTTATTTTTTGTCAGGCTGGACAGCAAATGCATAGCTTGCAACCACCTACAGCATCTCTTCCCTCTTGTCTATGTAATGCAGGAGGAGTTTGAGGCTGGAGGACGGATCTGTAAGAAAGCTTGTGTCGGTTGTCACGTGTCTGCGTGTTTTGGTGTTTAAATTAACCTTTTAAGCATTGTTTAACCCCTCCCATTCATACTGCCGGGGCCCACTCCCAAAGTGGGGTGCAGCCTGGGTACCATATCTGCTTATGTTATCATTCCTCTAATGTTAAAATCTGGGCAGCCCCTGAGACACAGATTTTGCTGCCATCCTGCCCTGGTCATGCTGCGTGTGTGGGTGTTTAGGAGCTGCTCCAAGTGAAGGAGACCCTTGGTCATGCTATGTGTCTAGGTGCTTAGAAGCTGCTCCACGTGACTCGACTACACAGCAGTTCCCAAGAAGTAACAGAGCTTGTCTTCAGGTCCCATCTGGATGCCCGCAGTGCACAGCAGGCATAAGGCAGTTTCACTTCACGAGCAAAATGACCCAACACACGGCACCTTTGCACTCATGGGTGAAGTCTGAGTCTGTTCCCGAGGCCACCTGGGTCTCCTAGTGCTTCCTCGAACTGCAAGCACACCCGGGGAGATGGGGTTAGCGCTTTCCTGAACAGGGTCTCCTTATAACTGAACTCTGGGTCTGAACAAAGCACATCACAGCCTGGGGGTGCATTTGACACGGGCACTGTAGAAGCCCTGGGCACGAAAGGACACAGCCGGGGCTGTGTGCCTGTGCTGGAGACTCACCTCTGCTTGTTCTACTGTGTCTCTGCTGTGCTGAGCCGCTCTAAAAGGTGGTTTTTCAGCCATATTATTCAGCTGACAGAGAAAACAAGTCCTGCTGCAGCGGTGGGCTCTTGTGTTGGGTTTCTGTACTATGAGCAGCGCGTGGGCTTCGGTGGGAGCTGACGGGCAGTGTGTGACTTTGAGATTCAGATTTTGGCTGCTGTGTGGTTCACCTCCTCTGTATTTCTCTCCTTCCCTGTGTCTATCCAGACTACAGACTCCGCAGGAAGGAGCAACACCCTGTGTACGTCTGTCCGACAGCTATCGCGATGGGTCCCAAGCTTATTTGGGGATCCAAATGTCACTTCCATGCAGACATCCACCCTGTGGATGGACTTTGCACCTTGTGCGACTGTTGTCTAGTGTTGCCTCAACGATGCTTTGCCTTGTGGCTGTTGCCCCTGTGGCAATGACTGGAGGAGCCTCAGACCGTGTGCTCTCCAGAGGGACAGGATTGGGTGTGCTTAGCTAAGTGTGACCATGGCAGCTGGAGATGCTGCTTTCAGCCAGATATGGGTAAGAGCTCAGGGGTTTTTTTTTTTTTTTTCCCCCTCAGGATTCAAAATAGTGTTTCAGCCCAAGCTGGAGACAGTAAGAACCTTCAAGAGGAGGTGAAGCTCCTCCCTGTGTCCTCTAATCTGGCTGTAGCTCAATGGTCAGGTAAGCCCAAGGAGCTTTAGGTGTTAATAGAGACTGCCAGCTCCTTGAGTCTGACATGTGTTGATGAGAGCTGGTTTTCAGGCTGTTTGTACTTAACCTTTCCTGCTCCAGAGGAGTTTGGACCTATGGCACATGAATGCTGGCTATCTTGTCTTCCCAAACTCCTGTTAACCATCCAGGCCTGCTTGTGCTTACATTCGCTAACACATACTCAGCACCAAGGCTCTCCAGTTTAAATCCTGATAACAAGGACATCTTTTACCCCACCTCACGGGCTGCTGGCCCCAGCTTGCCTCTCTGCTGCCTGCACAGATCCTGTGCCGCAGGGACAAAGTGGCATCATAGAATCACAGAATGGTTTGGGTTGGAAGGGGCCTTTAAATGTCATCTAGTCCAACCCCCCTGCAATGAGCATGGATGTCCAGGACTTGGGGCTGGTTCTTACCCCGGCAGCCAGAGCCTGGCTATTTCCTTACCAGTTTTGTTCCTATTCCCTTCCTTGCGCTGCGCGCATCACCTCATACTGGAAGACTGCAGAAGGCAATGAGTGTTCCCTGCCCATATGTTACAGATTACCCCCAGAGCTGGAAAAGCCAACCCCTTGGAAGACCATCTCAGGTCAACTTCTGTTACCATCTCATCACTTTCCTCATCTTGTGGCTCTCCCTTCCCTGCGGGGTGGCTTTGCCTCCTTTGGCTCTTGTGCCCTCTTACCAATCAAATGCAGCTTTATCCCATTCCTGCTTTCATACTTGTCGTGGATATCTCCGGACAACTCCACCCGGCAGAAGTATCTCTCGCTGTCGCTCCAGGTCAGGTTGTCAATCCTGATGGAAAGGTCCTTGTGCCGAGGGTTGCCAAGCAGTTTGTACTTGTTTTTGTAGCTGACGGCAGTCTTGCAGAGCTCGCTGGCGCTCTGACTAATGCACTTGAAAACTATCGTGCCGTTGTAAGGTTCCTTGATCCTCCAAATGGCGGTGAGGGTCCGGTCGAATGTTTTGTAGGGGTGTGTGAAAGTACAGGGCAGGATAACCATCTTCCCAAGTTCACCATTGACATCAGATGGGACGTGAACGGACCAGCCATTGGACTGCACACCTAGAAGCAAAAAGAGATGATCAGGACTGATTTATCTGGAGTGGTCAAGAGGGAAATTGAGTGTCCTTCCTGCACCTGCTGTGTTCTTGCTCAGAAAATGGATGCTCTGTTCCCTTGGTGGGCTCTGTGCTGTCCTTCTTGCTGAGGATTTGCAGATGATTACATAGCCCAGTTACGGTGGCTAGATTTTTTTTTTTTTTGGAATGACAGGGGTTGGAAGAGACCTCTGGAGATCATCTAGTCCAAACCCCCACCAGAGCAGGTTCACCTGGAGCAGGTTGCACAGGAATGTGTCCAGGACAGTTTTGAGTATCTCCAGAGAAGGAGACTCCACAGCCTCTCTGGGCAGCCTGTTCCAGTGCTCTGCCACCCTCAAAGGAAAGAAGTTCCTCCTCATGTTTAGGTGGAACTTCCTATGACCCAGTTTGTGCCCGTTACCTCTCGTCCTGTCACTGGGCACCACTGAAAAAAGACTGGCCCCATCCTCCTGGCACCCACCCCTGCAGTATTGATAAGCATTGATAAGATCCCCCCTCAGTCTTCTCTTTTCCAGACTAAAAGGACCCAAGTCCCTCAGCCTTTCCTCATAAGAGAGATGTTCCAGTCCCCTAATCATCTTTGTAGCCCTTTGCTGTACCCTCTCTGGCAGCTCCCTGTCCTTCTTGAACCGGGGAGCCCAGAACTGGACACAGTACTCCAGATGGTACCAGATACGGTACCAGTCTGCAGCAGAGCTCAGGGGACTGACTATCTCATGTTGAAAGTGATTTAATTCCTAAGCAGGCCTTTTGTTTGTAAAATGAACAATAGCATCTTAAGTTGTTTAACACAATCTTTTGCAGTTAGCAGACATTTATGTCTGTTATAAATGTCTGACTTCTTTTTTTATTAAAAAAAAAAGAAAAATACCTAAAAATCCAAGTTTTGTGTCTATTCAGAGATGTGGTGGCTTTAGGCACTGAAATGCAGTAAGTGTAGCAGCCCTGCACCTGAGTGCGTGCACACACAGAGTCCTATGTATGTTGTAGTATTTGTTACGCTAATCAGGTGGTGGCTGTGTTACCCCCGGAGAAGGTACTCACAGCTGATGCTTCTAACGATCAATGCTGCTATCATCGCAAAGCAGCATCTTATTCATAAGTCATGACAGGATCTGAATAAAGACTTGGAGATACTCATCATACAAGGACCAGCAAGTTCCCTGTATCAGCTCCTGTCGTAGGAAGGAGGATGCCCTTGACAGTAAAGAAAGCATCTTGCTGTTAGCAGAGCGGGTTGTCACTACCTGGATTCTAACTGCCAGCTTCTTCCCAGACAGGCCTTGTCCTGCTGTCACGGCGAGGGAAATCCTGAGGTTTCCAGCTGAGGTGTCACAAACGGTTGGGATTTTGCTCTCTTGGCCAGATTTGGTCTCGGTAAATCCTAGCACAATCTGGGGGGCTGAACCTCACTGCCACCAGACCCATTCTGAACATTTCTGTCCAGTGATGAAAACATCCTTCACCTGAATGGACGCTCCCCACCTTGGAAGTATATAGGGAAAACTCAAGGTCTCATCCCTTTCCCTTCCCCAGGAACCAACAGCATCAACAAACAGCACCTGTAGGCAGTAGTTTCCATATAGATACGCGTATCTATCCACTGTGTTGCTAACTGCAACAGCTGTAGCAGCAGATTGTGGCTTCAGGAAGGTCTGTGGCTACATTCCTGTCTTATAAAACTCACTTGATGGCTTCATTAAATCAGGAGCTTTCCCCTCAATAGCTGAGAATAACTGCGAAAAATGTTAAGGGCATCCCATAAATAATTGCCGCCCATCCCTGGTCTAGCTGACTGCACTGTGGTCTGTGGGCATTCAGCTGTCGGCTTAATCATGTAAACACTGAGATAAGATTTGTTGCTTGTTCATGTATCTGTTCTCCGTGCTATTTGATAAATACCTCGGTGGCGGTGCAGCTCATGTTTAATCTATTGTGCGCTGCACAATGGACAAAGGCCAACGTAGGATTGCTTCTCTGCCATTAAGTTATTTATCTGGAATTAGCGCCAAGCTGGTATTTTGATTACTGAGGTCTGGAGTCAGGGCTGCCTTGTCTTTCTTTGTATCTCTATAAGTACCTTTTGCAGCCCAGGTAATCTAATATACAGGGCTACATGGCCACAGGAGCTCCAGGAAGCTCATGGACTTTGAACACAAGGACCTGGCAGCGAAAACAAAAAAAAAAATGCTGTTGCTTTCTAGTTTATTTAATGTTGTTTTGTTTATTTTACAGCATGTCACTGTAACCCTTACTTTTGGAGAAGTGCAGATAATGTGCTTTTTGAGTACATGATTTGTTTTCCTTTGCCACCTTTTTGGTTTGCATGTTTTTAAAATCTTCAGCAAAGAACATTATTTTTAGCACTTAAACATCCCCTTGCCTTCCACCTGAGAAATAATTTTAAAAATAAGTGCTTCTAATGTCACCAGCTCCACCCATTTCTATGGAAACAGAGTTTGCCTAGGTTATCAGTGGAGGGAGTCAGCATCTTGTGTATAATTTAACCTCGACCTTAAATGTCTTCCATGTCCTCCTCTTGCTAATATTCAGCCTCCATTTTTTTCCTGGGATTGAAGATCTCACAAGAAACAGAGAAGATCATAGGCAAATAGCCTACACACCTTGCACGAGGGAACTCCTGAAAGGCGTTGTCAGGTCAGTGTATCTGCTAGCTGTCAGTGGAAAGGTCGTGAAGACAATAACAAGATCAAGAGCTGGAGACCACCACAGCCACTAGCCTTGTTCTAGCAAACACTGCTTGACAGTATATTTAAACAAATCCCATTGAGTTTAATGGAACTTAAGTGCATACTTGAAGTTAAACTTGAGCTTAAGTTCTCAGTGGAACTGGAGGAAGTTGTATTTGTTGCATAAAAACTCCTAGGAATGCGAAAGAGCACTTCTGGGTGGTGATGGAAATGCTGCATCCAACTGACACTGCAGGGGAAGAGTTAGATGAAGATGAACTCCCTGCACAAGTTAAAAAAGCAAAAATTGCAAAAAACCCCAAGCCAAAGACCTCTCTGACAATTGCAGGGTCAAGCCTTTGAGATTTTCCAGTATTCTCACATGCAACTGGAATTTCAGGATCCTTTTAAGCAACACGATGGATGGTACAATTCTTGGAGAGTTTATTGTACCCCTGGCACTTTGACTAGAGCGAGAAGAAAAGCCCTGATCAGACAGGGATTTGTAGCAAGCTCAGAACTCACCCTTCCTGGAGATGTGAAGGAGGCACAGAAGAAACAAACTGAACTCTCTCATGCTGGTTGATGTTCTCCACCGAGGTGTATCGGCAAACCAGAACTGTCTCTACTACATCTGAGCTGCTGGTCTTGCAGTCACAAAATGTTTTTCCAGGGATGGAAGAAGTTGTGGTTTTCCTTTCCTTGGAGGGAATGAGTCGTCTAGCTGAACCAGCTCTGGATTCAGATATTAATAGTTTTGTGGTCAGTCATGTGAGAAATCCAACAGAGGGAATCAGAGTATTACCATTTTCCATCTAAAGGAAGGGGACTGCAGATTGGGGCTGCAAACACCCACTCCCTGCGTGTGATGGTGCAAGAGGGGACGGCTTTCAAGTGCTACCAACTCGCCGATCTGGAGAAAGTCCTTGCAATCTGCCTAAGGAGGCGACAAGTGAGACTCTTGCTCTCCGGGCTTGAGGTAGTTTATCCTCCTGAACCTGGAGGCTGCAAGCCAACCGTGTTTTAACCCTTGTGCTCACTGGTTGTTGTCATCCCGAGGTGTAAAAAAAACCAAAACACCCAACCAACCAACCCTCTTCTTTCAAAACCAGCTGAGCATTTGTGCGGCGGATGAGAGCTCTGGAGTCCCCTGGTACCCTGCTCTCTCCCATGAGCCTGATGAGTTGCAAATCATTCTCCTTGTTGTTAACCTGTGTTTGAAATAAGCTGAGCTCCAGCTTTTGCCCAGAATCCTTGTGCAAATGCTTGCTCTTCCCTTCTGCGTTTAGCTTTAGCAAACTTGCTCTGCAGTTTGCTCATCTGCAGAGCTCTGGGCTTGTGGAGAGCTGACCATGCTCCGCTCCACGCCGTCTCCCGTCCAGAGATCCTGCGACGTTGTTAAGTTTAACCTTGGAGCGTGTATTCCCACCCTGGCTTTAGCTTGAGGTTTGCTGCTTTTTGCTTCAGAGCGGAGCGGGGCCTGATGTCCGACTCCCTCTTCTCACCTCGGCAGCTATGCCGCTGGAGGGTCCCGCTGCCTCTCTCCAGTTTGGGGATGGGGACAGCAGCACCCACACGGTTCCCGCTGTAGGCAGCGGTGGGTGCGCAGCCACTGGAGGGCTCCCAGAGCCGATGCAAGATGCTGCTGCTTAGTCGCTGCTGCCGCTTTCGGGGTGCCAAGAGCCAGCGCCTTCCCCCAGCAGAGATGCCAGGGCTCCCCTTTGCTCCTCACCTCTTCTTAAACTCTCCGCCTATATTCCCTTCTTAACTTGCTGTGCAAAAGCTCCTAGAAGAGGGACTTGGAGATTTGGTAGTATTAAGTGTGTTCGCTGCTTTCTGAACACTTTCTTTCTTCTGGCCAAAGTTAGAGTGTCTGTAAAGGGAGGGATTTGTGTTTTCCCAGGCTTTTTGAAGGACACTCTGAGAGTACCTAGCTATTATTTATGGTGGCTTGGACCTGTCGCTACTCAGCAGAGGGTGGTATTATTTCAACTAATGACTTAGAGCCCTGCTCTGTCCCTATGCATGTTCTCCCGGAGCAGGAGGATCAGGACCCAGTGCTCTAACTACTTTGCAAGCTGTCCTTAATAGCTGTAAAAAATAATACACGGCATTGTCAGCAGAGAAACCTGAGGGTATAGGTGGTGGAAACAGCAAATAAGGGGCCTGTATCCCTATCCCATCTGTTATGGGTCTTTTCTGTGTACCTTCCCCATTTTCCTCCATATACGGTTTGATTTTATCTATTTGTGATGTAGACTTTTTAGTGTTGTGACTATCTCTAAGCATTTCACCCTTCTTGGCCCAGTGGGTCTGAGTAGATTGAAGTAAAAGATTAAAGTGAAATCTATGCTTAAAACATGTTGTTACAGTGAAGCATAAATGATCAAGGCGAAGAATAGCCGCAGTTAACAGTTGGTGTGAACCTCTCCCTTTCTAATGTTTTACTCCAGCATCTCCTAGACAAATATTTGGTAAATCAATGCTGAAGTATGAATCCTTCAGGTTTTATCTCTAAACTGATTTTGTTTTCAGACTACGAGACAGCTATTTGCAAAGGAGCATTTTAATGTTTGAAAATGCAGAGTTGAAAATGTATAGCTGAAAATGTTTGCAAACTGTTTGAATCAGCCAAAAAATTTTGTAAACAAAACCATCCATGGCTATATGATCCACGGATTCTGTTATCCGTGACCTTTTTTTCCAGTTTTGTGCTGAAATAGCATCTAAGATTTCTGTAAGGAGGGCTGCTTCTGGTACAACGTCAAAACCAGGATGACTTCCATATTCATCAAATTCTGTTTTTCTTCCTGGTAAATCTTTTTGAAGGGCTGTAGGTAATGACAGCAATTGTTATGCTACTTTACTAATATCTTCCCTCAGTGCTTGTTCAGAAGCAACAATCACAGATCTGGTCCCAGAGACCGATGCTTTCTTGTGCCATGAAAATACATGGAATTTGGAGAAAGAGAAGAGAATGGAAATTTGTGGGTTTTCCCACTCCAAAAATGGATGAACCCATTTAAATAAAAAGAACCTCCAAACAAAAACTAGAGGAACCTGTCAATACAAGTAAGTAGCAATCGAGCGTAGGCCAGTGGCAAGTTTTCAGCCAAGGATAGGGAGACATCTGCCCATCCTGCCAATGGTATGGCCAATTCATGGTGTGCTTTTTAGCAGCTGAAGGGGAGTATCTCATGTCCCCGTCACCGTTATGGCTGCATCTGGTCCTGTGAATAGCAGGCCTGCGTTTTGAAGGTTACCTTTGGAAGATGGTACCGACTAAATGAAACTGCCTTCAGCAAGTGCCAACATCAGCCTTTGCTCCCTGGACTTTGCCTCCTCTGTCTGCCCTGAGTCCAGGTGATGGCCTCTTGAGGCACTGAGAGAGGTGAGAGATGTAGGGTGTTGCAGGGTGTCTGGGTGTTGCTTTGACTACAGTAACTATATGTTAGTGGCACTGTAAGGAGTTACACGCCATACCATATAGGCTGCATATTAAAGGCGCGATCTGCCGGAGAAAGCACGGTAGGAGGGGAGAATGATGTTGAACTAAACTGATTGAGGTGGTCAGTGGCTGTATCTTGCCAATATGAATGCTTTACCGGACCAACAGCACTTCCCAGCTCCTTTCAACCTTTCCTAGATGGCTGACTTCTTGCAGAGACTGGCCTCTTGTAGAGTGTTCACCTCTCCTAACTCTCTGAGAAATTCCTACAGCGTTTTGTTATGGGTGGTTGACAAAACTTGCCGGGTGACCCAGAAGCATGCCAGGATGGTTCCTTAGCAGATGTGCCCTCTGTTCAGCGATACCCTTTGCATCACATGCGTTGGCAGAGAGCAGCTTCTTAGCTGAGCCCTTTGGACTTGGCGTGGAGCAGCTTCTGACGCCTTGCACACTTCTCCACTGACCGCAGTGTTAAAACTGCTTCAATCTGAGCATCTGTCTGGTCCTGGGGGTGGTGATGTGCACCCAGGTTGCAAGAGGTAGCTGGAGATGGGCACAGCAGAGCTCGTGCCTCCTGGTCCCACATATATTGCTGAGGACCTCCACGATGAGCTTTTCTGTATGACAGTACCTGTGCTAATAATGCACCTGCTTATTCAAGGACCAGAGTGGAGCCATTTGTTCCCCCTCCCGCCCTTTGGGTCTTAATTCCAGCTCCAAGGTTTTCTACTTCAATTGCTTCAGCAGCATGTGTAAGTCCTGCCCGTCGTCCTTTGAGTGTGCCAGTCTGCACATGTTCGATGCAAAAGCCTTATGCTTTGTCAAATCTGGCACTCTTCCCTGAAGAGATTGGGTCTGTGAAGTAGCTGGGAGGTGAAGCCAGGAGGCCAGAGGAATTTTTCCTCTGCCTGGTCTCTGCCAGCTGAGCAGGAGAAAGCTGAGCTGTGCTGAGCTTCTCAGGGAGCTGCTGTGGGCTGCCGATCTCCCCTGTGCTACCACTTCATCCTCACCGAGCTGGAGGGAAAAAATAATAATCAACAGGTATACCTACAGTGCAAGGAGCGTAGAAGGGGTGGGAAGGATGGAGGGTGTCAAAGCCAGACACCATTCCTGTAGGTGACACTGATCCTGATTCCTGGCGCCGAGAGCTGCTGCAGAGCACGGTCACAACTGCGTCAAGCTCCTGCTGATCCAATTTGAATGTCTACAGGTTGGGTTGCTTGCCTGTGGTGTTTGCTTAGCTCCTTACAAATGCTCCTGACCTGGGAAACTCTCCTGCCTGCTGTATCGTCGCTGCAAGGTCTTGGGCTGTTCCATCACCAAAGCTGCAGCGGTGAATTGATGGAGCAGCGACAGGAGTGCTGGTGAGCCCTCGTTGCCTCTAGTGAATGTCAGCTAAAGAAAGTTAGATGCATATTTGAGTACATTTCACCCAGTGGGCAATTACTGTATGAAAAACATAGCTTGCATCTTATTATGAGCAGAGCATCATGGATGGAAGAAGAAATAGTAAGCGTCTCTCTAGTAACTTGTTGTCTGTTGACTTCTGCAGTCACATCCATGTGTTGAGATGAAGAAGAGGTCTGATCTCCCTGACCTGTGTGTTTCTGCCCCCATTGCTGCCTGTACAAAGCCTCTGCTATGACCAGGAAGAACTGGGTTTGGCAGGGACGTGGTATGCTCAACTTTGCTGGTACCAAGGTAAGTCAAAACCACTGAGAGAATGAGCCTGGGGCCATGATAACACTAGTGTCTGCCTTCTCCAGGCAGCACTCGAGCTCAGGATAAGGCAACCTTTTATTACAGGCTTGCAGAGTTCACGGTAGGGTTGTCTCATCTCAGCACTGGGTTTGGTCCCAAGCTTAACCAACAGTGTAGATACACCTGATTTCATCACTGCTTTGCCCTGAAACACTTGATGTGGCCATTCAGAATGACAACCCTAAGAGTCCTTTGACTCGCAAGGGATATATGTGTACTTGTTTAATGATAGCAATAGAAAGTTTTAGGACTGAACCCAACGCTCCTCGGACCCAAGTGAGCTTAGCAACCATGGACTGTCCTCCCCTACCCTGGTCATGCTGTTATCCAAATAAGCACCGATGGTCTGGTCTCTGTGTGACGCTGGGATTAGCCTGAGCAAGGGGGTGAGCCAGCTGGCAAGACAGAGGCACTAAACCTGTCCTTTAGTCTAATCCGAATGATGTGTCTGATTAAAGGTGCTTGAAATGCCACCAGAAGAGAAGTCCCTGCCCACCCTTCCTACTGAGAGTGAGCCTGTGAAGATTTATGTGCTCTGTCTTTCCCTGCTGAACGTGCACAGCTGGTGATTTAAGAGATTTATGCTCCTTCAGCTATGGATTTCATAGCCCTTCTCTGGGATGAGGGATGCGCTCCCTTATGCTGCAGCTTGGGAAGGAGTGTGGGCTGGTTATATCCCTCAGTCTACATGGTATCTGAAGCAGGACTTGAACTTTCCTTGACACAACACTCTTGGCCAGTGAAGCAATGGGGCTGATGCATGGTCTGAGCTCTGGCCACCACCACCTCTGTGCTGTCTCACTTCGCAGACTCGAAGCAGATTCAAAAACACTTAGACTGTGGCAATGAATAGAAACGCACCTCTATAGGATGTGCCTCTAGAGAATACCTTGCTACCTCTTGTTTTTACGCATGCTCTGCCTTGCCTGAAATCCTGTACCCAGCCTCTCTAGACTGAAGCTCAGTGTGGCATCTTCTCTGAGAAACACACCGTTCTGTTGTCCTTTGTCCTTCCTAATGTCTGATAGTTTATATTATTTCATTGATCCAAATACAAAATATAGCTGTGATGACATCATTGGTGGTTTTTTCTTCGTTTCGGTTTTTTTTGTTTGTTTTTTTTTAACTTTAGTGCCCCAAGCTGTCATGTGTCTGAAATGTGATTAAGGCCTGGACTGTTCAACCATTTCCCCTTGCTCACTGTTAAACTTCAGCTGAATTTCTCCTCTTGGCATTATCTTCCACTGTACAGCTCCAGAGGTGCTTTGACTGCTCCTCACCTCACACCTGTAAGTGTCAACCACAGGTTTTCCATCCTGCACGGGTATCTCGCCATCATGCTTGCTCTTAAGTACAGCCCAACATGTGTTTGAAAGTGATGGCTTTCAAGGGTGGGTTGGATGGCCAGAGGAGACCACTGCACCTTCTAATTTGACCTGGTATATAACTTCTAGTATAACATAGATTGTTTTCATCCATTTGTTTCTGAAATGAATTCCAAAACTTGGATTTGACTTAGGTACTAAAATACCGTATGTGGTAGGAAGGCGTGAGGGAAGGCACAGCGCCCGCAGCCCCTGCTCAGCCACGCTGGGCGAGCGTGGGAGGAAAGGTGAGTTGAAGCCGTGAAGCCAAGCTGTTGAGGTAATAAATGAGGCAAGGCTGAGTGATCACTCTTTCCAATGAACTGTGCCCGGAGGCAATACTCTGATGGCCCTGACCTGACTGTCCCAGGATTGTCTACATTGCAGTTAAGGCTGCAGCTGAGTCTTAGGCAGAGGCCAGTGTGTTTTAAGGGCATTGTAGACCCTTTTGCCTTTAAGCGGACCACTGCAAATAATTTTCGTAGGTAGGTCGTGACCTGTATGACGGGCAAGTAGTGTAGGTACTATTGAAAGAGGAGACTTCTACTTGAATTCTTGGCAGAGGCTGTCAGTGCAAGATCAGCTCCTTTCTAGCTGGCACAGGAATTAGGTGAGATGAATGCAGCAACTTTCCTTGCCCTGATGGAGTGACTTGCCCCTGGAAGAGCCAGGAGAAGGAATCATTTTTGCTCTTTATGGCAGGAGTTCCCCAGAAGACAGATTGAAGATGGGATTGTGTTGCTGTTTTATCTTATTTGGGGTTGTTCTTCTAGAGTTCATTTTGCTCAATGGGTGCGATCTTTTGATTGATGCAGGCAACAGAGCTAAATAGGACATACTGATAAAGTATTACTGCCTGCGTGTTTACTCTTTACCTTCACCTCAGGAAATGTTTCTGGTAGTAAATGGAACATTAAGTGGCAATAAATGGCAATAAATGGCAAACTGTTTTGAGCATGTGTCCAGCATGCTCAGTCCTGCCTTCAAGCCACAACACTTGCACGTGTCTCTGTTGGTAGGTGCCCAAAGCTGGCAGTTTCTCTACTGGGATCTGCTGGGTCAGAAGGTCCCAGTGATGGAAGTGCCAGGAAAAGACATGTGAGTTGTAGCATATAAAGGCAGTTACTTCCTCTGGTCTCTGATAACATAGAAGTGTTCCCAAAGAACCAATGCTAACACTTTCAGGCCAATGTAACCTTTACTTAATTGCACTGTTGCCATAACCTCGTATGGCCCTTTAGATACCAAGTGAGATAAGGCCCCTGCCTAGGGGAGCTCACACTCATTAACAGTGATGGATTATGACATTGACTCCTGGGATTAAGATCAGAGGCTGATAACGTGGAGGAGAAGTGTTATGGGGAGTGCATTGTTCCTATTATTTCTCACCACACACAAGGTTGAAGCAAACAATAGATCAATTTACATCACTTAATGCACCCTGCTCACAACCATGTGTGCAAGTGGCTGTTGACTCACCGGCAGGACCTTGTTGAAAGCTCAGTGTGCATGTGCAGGCAAGATTAGAAAACGGAGTTGCACCAGAGGAGGGAAGCTGCTTGACACAGAGGTGGCAAAGTGAGGGAAGCTGAGGAAGCATAGTGGGAAAATGGGGTGAAGAAGAGATGCACCTTGGGGTTGGGCAAAGACAATGCTGCAGTCTTGGAGAACAGCAGAGGATGGGGGATGAGGCGAGGATGGCCCTTCCATGAGGTGGACATTTCCATACAGGCATTTCTCTCCTCTCCAATCTTGAACTCCCGTTATGTATTGTGACCTTTGGTCATGGTCCCTTTTGCAAAGAGATTGCCTTAAAGCACAGTAGGATGAAGCCAGGGCACCAAGCGAGATGAAGTTTGGTCATGCTGCAGGGTAAATAAAATACTGGTAGTCTAAAGCTGGGAAACAGGTAAAGCAGGTGGGGAGGGGAACATGCTGGTTAGGAGCGGACGTGATGAATGGAACGAGCAGTTACGGCACTTCTAGGCAGGCGGGTTTCTCACAAATCCCTGCTTCTCATATGACCTCTTCAGAGACCTTAGCGAAGTTAACTAGAGAGACTCTGCAGTCCCTGAAGGCAAACTCTTCCTGGGGTTTCCACAATCTGTTGGGTTGGGTGTGAGCTTATCTTGGTGTGTCTGAAAATCCCTGTGCCTTGTTGCAGCATGTCCTTAAGTACCTAAAGAGTTAAAAATATTGCCTAGATTGCCTATGTTGTAGTTTCCAGCAGTAGGAGGGGAAAGGAGGTTTCTCTTTCTGTTGGGGAGCTGGGTGACTAAGGCCATCCACAGGTAGGATTTCAAGTAGACTGCAGGTGACTGTGTCATACGGAGGGGTTTTGATCTAGCTAACGTCGGTGAAACAGAGCCAAGTCCTTGTGGGCAAAAGGCATTACTTTGTTACAGATAATCATACTGTAGAAAGATTAATCCATGACTTAACAAGGGAAGGAAGAACAGACATGTGCGTCCTCTGAGGTACAATCACTCATTTGCCTGTCAGGCTTGATTATTTTGAATAATTAGGCCTTTGGCCCTTTTTCTCTGAGCGTATAAATGATTCTCAGTTATCCTTTGAATGCTTTTGGATGGGTTCCCGGAAGAACTTAAATCCTGGATGGCTTCGTGACATGTCTGAAAGCAGCTGTCTTCTCCAGCACCGGTATGTGGTTACATCTCCCATGACTGGGAGGAATCTGGCTATGTGTATTTGAGGAGCACATGAACAACCCCACACGTCTGAAGTCAGAGCTGTTTGGGTGCATTTCTTTCGTTGCTTGCTCATAGCTTCACCTAAAAGCACAGGGTGCTGCAAGTCTCACAAATAGCCATCATTCTTTGGAAGGACAATGGAAAAAATGAACGCGCAAAACTCGCCGGCGTGATTATCGGTCACATCGCAAATGGGGCCTCTCTTACCTCCTTAGCTTTATTACGCAAATCTGCAACATACGGGTTAGCGGCCTCCTCTGGGAGAAGGATTGTTGTAAGGACAATGTACCTTTCCTGCACGGCATTCTTGCTGACATTTCTCCTCTGCTAGCGTAGGCTTCAAAAGCCCTTGGCCTGCCGTGTGCTCTAGCTTGAAGGGTGGCACTGGTTTTGCCTGGCTGGTCTATGCGAGTCTTGTGGATTCCTTGTTTGCAGAATCGCCACCCTGGCAGGCGGTGAAATGCTTACAGCTGTGGTTTTCAGCTATACTGGAAAGGAACTCATGGGTGGTTTGACTTGCTGTGAAGGACCATCCCACAAGGTCCCAGCAGAGTTTAGGCTGAAGCTATGAATACTGCATCCCTCTTGTGTAATTCCTTCTTTGGCACCTGCTGCTTGTTTGTGCTGAAGATGAGAGACAACTTCAGCTTCCAGGAGGTACCAGTCAGGGGAATGTTCTTCTTCTGGAATTTTCATTGCAGGCAAAATATAAAACATTTCTGTACTAAAGGAAAAAAAAAAAGCTTTCGGTATTCAGTGGAGAAAATCTGGACGTCTCAATCCAACTGAGTCTGTTTCTGAAGCACATTTGCTGTAACCTATTTCTGTGACACCCCTCTGCTTCTTTTCAGCACACCTGCAAACATCTCAGGGATAAGGCTAGATCTCCTTTTCTGCTCTGTTCCTGCTATTCTGCTCTTAATCCCCAGCACAACTTTCAGTTCACAACATCCATCATTTGGTATGTCAGTGGGCATTTGCCCTTTCGAAACTCATCTAGTTCTCTCTTTGCTTTGTATCAGCTTTCAGCTTTGGCTTAGTAAAATGAAAAATTATTATGTGGCAAATTCATCCCAAAGCTGTAACACTCATATTTTGGCTAAATGTAATCTCAAGCTCCCTTATATAAAATCCCCGCTATGTTTTGGGTGGGCTGGTCTGTCTGCCGCACTGCTGCGTGGATCCTCTCTTTCCTGAATCCATTTTTTTGTCTTTTCCAGTTAAATTAGTGTAATCAAACAGTGTCTTCTGTATCATGTGGATAAAGGGTGATCAAATGGTATGTAATCTGCCTGCATGAAGTCTTAACTGAATGCCTCTGTAATAGTTTTGTTGCTGTCCTAGCCCTCTGGGAGCACTGCTGTTGTACCCGGGTGGAGCAAGTCTCTGGTGCTGTGGACTCTCTTGCCAGGTCACACATCTTTCATCATTCTCCACCCCACGGAGATGAAATCCTGTGCCTTTAGGTGTTTCAGGAGAGAAATGAATGGTATGTACTTTCCACCGAGTTGCGGAGGGCAGCAAGGGTTGAGTGAACTCCAGCGAGGGTCCTGCTTCTGGCCACCTACGGATGGACACTGCTGTGGCAGGAACGTGCGTGTGGGGAGAGCCCCAGAGCAAGCTCTGGTAGCAACTGGAGGAGCTTCTGGCTAAGGATATTCAAAGGTTAGTGAAGTTGAAGTGGTTGACAGTGCTGGACAAGCTAGAACGCTTCCCCAGAGGGGTTGGTGACAATGTCCATCACCAACAACACACTGGGAGCAAACCAGGAATGGGGAAATGGAAAAGGGAGCAAGGGCTCAAGGAGCCATTCATGGTGGGATGGCAAAAATGGGACGGAGTTTCTTGGGGCAAAAGGCAGAAGTTCAGTTTCCCCTTAGGGGATTTATTTTGAACTTGCAGTTCTTCCAAATTGTTGCTGTGTTCCTTGTCTCTTGGATAGAACTTGCTTTCATTACATGTAGCAAGCTTGCTAGCTCTGCCAGGCACTGCGAGCAGAAGTTGCACACAGAGGTGCATCATGTTGCTAAGCCACCACCGCACAACACTTGCTGTTAAGTGGGATTTCTTTCTCCAGGGAGGGAGAGTTTTTATTTTAAAGATATTCTCTGTGTAGGTAGTGTTAAGTCACCCTTATCTAAACTTCGCAGGTAAGTTGAAGATAAGTGATCTGTTGGGTTAAGCTGAAGTGATGAGCAAGGGGGTTATCATTCCGGATCTTCCTATTCAGGTAGAAACTGCTGCTTTGTATGCAGGGAGTGCATGAATGTAGGGAAGACTTGTATCTTCCTCCGGCTGAGAGTAAAGGCAGGACATTTCAGGCAGCAGGAGGTGACTGAGGATCCTGCATTTGCTGTCAGATGCTGCCACTCGCTGTAGGTGTTCTCTGTCATGTGAGCGGAGGAAAACAACAGAGAGCAAAGGGAAGATGAGGATGAGCTGGGATGTGTAATGAAAAATGAATAGCAATTCCAGATACAGGAAGTTTTCTTATTTTTCTTGTCCTGCAGATGAGAGAAGGTTCAGGTCAGGGGAGACAGATGTAACACAAGCTGCTACTTATGTGGCCTGTTTGTCATCACTAACAAAACCTCATCTACCTTTTTTACCCACACAAAAGGTGTTCAGCATCAGTATGGCTGATGAGATGAATGACCGGTTCGCTAGGGCTGGCGGATGAGGTGACAGCATTTCTACAGACTAGCAGTGAAGAGGCCTTAGACAGATGCCCCTTGACTGCTTGCTGAGAGTCCTATTCGTGTTTTAGCATCTCAACACAAACAAATCAATATTGTATTTGTTTTTCCCATGAAAAGTTAAACCTCAGAAAATGTCATATTTTGAGTGTGTAATTCCATTCTGTTTTTTTGAAGACTAATAAAGACCCACTCCCAGTTTTATTTAGAGAATAAGCATTTTCCATTTACAAATTATGTTCTTGCTTTCTCCAAAGTGACATGACTTTCCACCTCCCTCTCTCTTTCCTTGTGTGAGAAACCAGGGTTCAGAATCACAGCCTGAAACAAAACTAGATGGATTCTGCTCTCCTCCATAGGATCTTGCTCCCTAGATTGTGGTGCTATTTATCATATGAAAGCTCAGTTCTCAGAAGGGCAAAAATGCTGAGATCCTCACTGGTCCACCTCTTAGCCTCCAAGTGCTTTGCTCATGATTCACTGGCATGACCGGGGAACCAAGAGAGCATCATGGTGGGCAGGGAGCTTCCTGGACTACCTTGTAGGAAGGCTTTGGGGAAGATGTGGCACAAGCCCCTCAGAGCCTTTGCCCATTGCTTGATCTACCATCTAGAATTAGGCCACTAAGCTGTTTCGTGTTTTCTCAGTAGACTTCCAGTACTCATGACACAGCAGGGTAGAGACTTCAGTCTCTGTTCAAGTGAATGCGTAACGTGAGATAGTTAGAGCATATAGCAAGGTAGATAAGGGCAGTATATATCTATGTGGTCTGGTGCTGAATACAGATACCAGTTCAGGACAGAGAAAGGAACACCACTTCTTCCTCCTTTTGTGTATGTGGGTCTGTGAACATGCTTTGAGATGCTCATGCTTCCTGCTGGATTAGGTTCTTCAGGCAAGTTAAGTGGAAGGAGCACTTCATTCAAGAGGGTTAATGGCCAGGCATGAGTGGCCTAGGATGCAGATGGTTCTGGACATGGCCAAGAGCAAGGACCTGTGCATGTGAGTGGGGTCATCTCCCAAGATGATAAACCTGCTTGTTGGTGTATGTGCATGAGTAGTCATCCAGGCTTTTGTTAGGATCAGCGTAGTTCTAGTCAATATTGTCCATGGGGTCTAGACAGCGATTCAGCACACCCTAAAATTGACCCCCACATTTGGCCAGCTGAATTGCTGTCTGGACTCCATGGATTGCATTGATTTGATCTTCATTGACTGGAGTAGGACTTTAACTCTTAATACACATATATGCCAACACATAGACACCTAAATTTAGTTTTCTTAATATGTGGTCTTCTGGGTACTTTATGGGTAAAGCACAGTTAGGCAGGGGTTTTGAGGATCTAATCTTGAATTTAGGCTTAAGCTGGCTGTTAGCCAGAGTCACGTGGTATCTCTCGGGAGCTGTTTTATTCGTGGATGTAGACCATTTGTGGATCTACCCTTAAAACCCAGATTTGTCCCACCTAAGTTGATTGTCATTATAGTGGACGTCTAGTTGCTCTCAGCCCCTTCTGTAGTCAACAGAGAAAGATAAGCTGTTCCTACGTAGCTAGCTATTTCAGAGAGGGTTGTATTTTTTTACTGAAGTGCTTCTCTCTCTGCCTCGAATCTCTCTTTTCCTTCCATGAATTGTATAAAGTGTTTGTAGCTACCAGACTACAAAGTTTGGCATTTCACCGAGAGTCTCTGAAGTCAAACGGGGTGTATTTAGGCCTTAGCAGGGCAGCGTTTGGTGATAACCAGGCACTACTATCACAGAGAGCGCAGCAGGAGACAAGCTTGCTGGGCCACAGAGAAATCTAAAGGGTAAAGACGGGTAAGACAAGTTGAAAAAGAGTTTGGTACATCTTCCTTTTAGAGATGAGAAAGAAAAATGCAGGGGGTTTGCCCAGTAAGTGTGTAGTCAGAGGCACAGATCTTGGATTCTTATGCAGGGTGTTCAGTACAAAGTCATGTTCCCATCCTGATTTTTTTGGTGTAAGTCCCAGAGCTTTAGCGCAAATCCTTAATGATAGTCAGGCTGTTAAGTTTGTAGGTCACTGGAGTTCTGAACCATTTTTCCTGAAATCTAGAGAGGTATCTGCTCTTCCCTGTTCTTTTTTCTAGACGTGTAATTCTTGCCCTGCACGTTTGATTGGCATGTGCAGGGCCTTTCATAGACATTGCAACCTCTGCGATACACGTGCAGAACGTAACCTGCCAGCAGGACGGAACATCCTACCCTGTGCATGCGAGTGAATGCCAGCTCAGCTTGCAATGACAGTGCAGGAAGGGATCAGGGAGGTTACTTCTATTCACCTCAGTTTGTAACTTCCCCCCCTGTTTCTTAGAAGCTGTATTCAAGTTTTATTGTCTCTTTAAATAGCCTACTCTTTCTGTGGCTCATAAGCAGCGAATATGGAAAGGGAAGGTAGCATGAGCTTATCGGAATGGTGTCTTTAATAGAAAAGAAAGTTCAAAGATAGAAATGTGACCCTTAATTCCCTTAATTTATTTTAAAATAAAAAAGTAATCTATTGTTAGGAGACCATCAAAAGGTTTTCTATAAAGCTGAAAACTACACTGCTGGGTTGTCCTACACTTTGGTATGTCCATGTGGTATGAGAGCATAGTCAGTACAGTATAGTGCTATGAGTAGTGCCTTCACCTGTAGCAAATCCTTTCTGCAGCAATGGAGTCCAGAGTGGCTGATTTTCTTAGAGTATCATGTTCTCCCCCTCCAAAACTACATACCACAATGTGTTTTATAGCTCCTTTATGGCTGAGGCACCGGGACTCTTTGGAAAATTCCACATGAAGAAATTCCTTCTTTCCCTTCCCAGTGCGCCATGCCAGGGGCGCACTTTTCCTAGTATTATTTCTTTAATTATACTAATTACCAAACCTGATCCTTAACCTCGCACTGATCTCAGCCTTATCCGATTAAACTGATGACCGATCCAAGAATGTTTAATCTAAAGTGAGGGGATTTGTAGTTTGTCAGTTTTCCAAGCCCATGGTTCCCATCCATTTTCTAATCTGTATATTTTCATGGGAGTCAAAAGAAAGGAAGCGTTTGCATTTGAACTCCCAATTTTGCAATCATGTGCACACGCTGTTTTATTTTACCCGCAAAAATAATCTCATTGACCTCACTGGGCCTAAAAGTGGAAGCAATTGCTCCGACGTTGCAAGTGCAACTGAGCCATATTTTCCCACAGCGGTGCTTCTGTTTGATCGCAGGGCTGATTTCGTTGCTCACTTCTAAGCGTTTGAATTTGTTGTGAGAAATCCTTCTCATGGCGCTTGGATGTGCTCCGTGTTTGGGGCCAGCTTTCAAGCTGCGTCACTCCCTCGGGCAGTTTATAAATCCTGGTATTGTGGGCTGGATTTCATCCGGTCTCAGACTGGCTCTCGATGCCCCAGCCTCGGAGGCTCCTGCCATAGCACATGAAGCAACATGAGCACCTCTGTCACTTGTTTGCCCTTTCAGCCTCCCTTTTGCTGGTTCTCGCCGGCATCCTTCTTCGGCGATACCCTTGGGTGATGCCCAGAACCACCAGGTTGCAGAGTTACCCGTGTTCCCTCTCCCTCTTTATTTCTGTTCCTCTTTCCTGCCCCCAGGTGAGTGCTTCTGTGTCAGGCAAAGGGCAGGGCTTCAACGGCGCTGTCTCCTGTGCTCTGCCCCTCGGGTGTGCCAAGGACATCTTTGGCCCCGATGATGGAGTCAGGGTGGGCAGCAGCCCCACAGCGCCGGAGTTAAACCCCAGTCCGTGTGGGACCGGGAGGCTGCGCTTGCAAACGGTTAGGCGTGAAAGGGCTCTCGCTGATGAAAAGTGCAGGAACGCGATGAAGCAAAGTTGTCTTACCTTGCATTGAAATGTGATAGCAAGTCAGGAGGGCTCAACCTCCGGGCAGGTAATTTAACCTTCAGAGCCCCTTTGCAAGTGAAATATCTTTAAATATTAGCCGGTGTAGGAAGTCCTGAGGAGCCAAGAGAGGTCCATGCTGCTCGCTGAGCTGTGTCTAGGCACTGTCTGGGGGATGCTGGTTGGCAAAGGTTGGGACGGTGCCAGGGCATGTATGCTCAGTCAAGCAGGGTGGGTGTCTGTGTGCCAGCACCTGATCCTTTCCACTCACCAGCATGGATGTAGCCTTTGGGGACCTAAGCCCAGTTCTTCTGACCCAGTTCTATGAAATATTAAGGCTTCCAACTCCAGCTTAAACGCTTTCCGTTTGTATGCATGGGGAACTAATTGCCAATTACCTTGGTCTATCTGTGCCTTTGAGAATAAGCAGGGTGAGGGTCTGAAGTCATTGGGTTGTTTTTACTTTGAGAATTATACTGTTTCCCCATCTCATTCAACATCTCAGGTAAGCTGAACTCCTGGTAACAAAAAAAGGCCTTACCACCTGAAGGCACATTTGCATGGCAAGACAAAGGGAAAGCATGAGAAGGATGTTCATTTGCATCTAACAATTCACTTGCCATAGTAGCCTTTGCGATGTTTATACTCTGAGGGAGGGGGAAATCAAGTCTTTCTTTTGAATGCACAGCCCTGCTTCCTCGTGGCTGGCGTCTTTCTTAGCGGGTGAATTATTCCTAGCTATGGCCAAATTCTCTGTCAGTTCTATACTCAATGTCAGGATTCAGAAGGTTAGATAAATATCAACACAAGCATTCTTTAGACTGTTTCTATTTCATGTACAACATGGTAGAACCAAATAAAACCTGCAACCGTCCTGGAGGACAAGATAAAGGAGGTTGTATTGTTGCATGTCCCCAGATTTCAGCATCTAGAACGCTGCTGTGCTGCACTCATACCTCCTGGTTTTGGTCCTGCTTCTGCAGCTGACTCTTGGGTCTGGTCTTCAGGTGACCTGGGCTGAACCTTTCCTCCTCCCAGTTCAGTGTCACCAGGGTTGTAGTGCCTTTGCTGCACGGCTAAATATTGGCCTCTTGTGCACGTGCCCAGATACTGGTTTGCTGGGAGAAGGGGAAATGAGGGCTGTAGTCCACTTCTTGGTATCACTGCTGGTGTTACCAGTATGCCCTGGGCTCCGTGAGGAAGCAGCACTGCTTTGGGAGGGGAGAGGAGTAAACTGTGCTGACAAAAAGGTGCTGGTCCTTGCTCAGCATCCCATGATTGCTTGTCTTAAGTTGTCATTCATGCTTTCCCTCCCTTTACGTCCAATAGCAAATCCTATGCAGGACTGTGAGGTGTGTGGCTGCAGCCAAGGCAAGTGGGCAGCTGAACCGCAGCAGAGGGTACTGGGGGGCAGGAGACATGCCGGTGTCAAATGGTGGAGACTGGGGCAGTTGCCTGATGTGGAACTGGGAGTCTTGGAGAAAATTGTGCACATCAGACAGAAGCAATGAGAGTGGCTTAGGAAATGGCAGTGAGGCAGTTCATTTGAGTTAGACGTTTGGACGAAATCTGGTTTCCAAGCAGATGTCATTGTTTTCGAGTGGTCTGATGCTGTGGGGTTTTTTTTGTTTGTTTTGGTTTTATTTTTTAATTTCTTTTTTAATTTTAGAAATGTTAAATGCCATAACATCTCTTTTGCTATGTTCAGTTGGCACTGAGAGGGAAGTAGTCCAGGAAAGAGCCCCAAAACTCCTGCCCAGCAGAAACATTTCTTATGAGTCTGATATCACCTGTGCGCCAAAAACAAGAATGCAAAAAGAGTGCTTGAAAAAAAATTGTGACTTGAATTGCATTTATTTGATGTAAAGGGGGAAAAAAAAAAAAAGGAAAAAGAACAGTTTCAATAGTAAGATAAATTAGTCCTGTTAGCAAAGACCGCGCTATGGACGATAATGGGAAAAAACATGATATGCGTATTCTGACTGATATACATGTCAAATTACCGAATAATGGTTATTTTGCATAGCGTGATGGGAAGAATGAATTCTCTGGATAGCGTAAAATGAAGAATTAATTCTAAATGATGTGCAAAGTCTTTCTAATGGCTGAGACATGGCCTTCATTTTTGTTGTTTTTCTCTTCTGTTCTTCTGGTTTCTTTATGGTACTGCCAAAATATCCCTGTTGCTCAGCAACAGCAAGCTGAAATAGCACCAGTCGGAGGAAATCTGCTGATTTACACTGGTCATAAAGTGTGTACTCCTATGTGAGTGCAGATTTTGACGTAAGAGTGAAAGCCAGCCTTTGTAGGTTTGCCTCTCTGGAGCACACATGGTCCTGGGTGGGGAGATGTCAGTTCAGACACCAAAAGATAACATTTTCCGTCACAGTTTGACAAATGGAGAGGTGTTGTTTTTTTTTTTTTTTTTTTTTTTTTTTTCCCCAGGTTGGACTCGATGATCTTACAGGTCTTTTCCAACCGTACTGATTCTGTGATTCTGTATCCTCTGGACAGAACATGACCTTGTCTGACCCCAATCTGGAGGTCTGTCCAGCATCTCTCCTAGGAATGAGTCTTCATCTGGTCTCAAGGGGGTTCCCAGGCCCAACTGTAGCTCTGCAGGCGCAATACTCTGCCTTCAGTTGATCGTACCTCCTGTACAGGGGCAAACTTTGCACTTGTACATTTAAGAAGGTATTGATGCAGCAGAATGCCATAAGTACAATGAGGCGAAGTTAGAAGTTTCCTAAACATCCCCCATACACTGATTTCATAATTTTATTTTCCAATGTCTTCTAGACTACTTATTTGAGACATAACATATCTTTGGAAGAGCTTAGTGACGATAAATAGAGGAAAACCTACACCAAACTCAAAGAAGTATGAGTATTTGTTTTAAAAATCAAATCCACGCAATATTATGTAGGTATTTACCAAGTAAAACACAGCAAATGGTACATTTTTACAAGTGATCTCTGGAGTGTCAGTCATACAGAAATACTGTCAAACATCTGAAAACCCAACACTTCACCAGAAAATACTGCCAGCACTTCATCCCAAATATTTTTCACTCAGATCTTTTTGGATTTCATAAAATGACATATTTTTTTTCTTCCCAACCTCAAAAATCAACAGTAGCACTGTTCACAGGCTACTTTTTATTTCCTCTGCCACAAGAGGAACAGGTTTAGATCTACCTTCTCAGGAGTAACAATGTGATCTAGTTGAAGATGTCCAACCCTCCTGTCATGAGCAGGGACTAGATGACCTTTAAAGGTCCCTTCTGACTGAAAACATTCTATGAGTCTATGATGCTATGACATTACTGCATGTAGGCTAATGCCAGCTGAAGGACCTGAGTATATGGAGTATTTGCGGTGAAGATACCGCAAGTATCTTCGTGAGATGAAGTATCTCCATGAATCAGGCAGAAAGGTGGCTGAGTTAACACCCGTTGAGGTGACCAACCTGTTGGGTGCAAGGTCACCTTCCTCCTTCCCTACCTGCAGACCTCAGGAGCCTCTGCAGAGGTGGCACAAGGCTGGTCTTCTGCAGAGCCCTGCTAAGTCCACCAGTGCCCCAACCATCCCCTTCCCATTGTGGGGCGGAGAGAAACGGCAGAGCAGCAAATTCAGCAGCAGGCTGCGACACTGCAGCTGCTTGATGTTTGTGGGCTGAGGGGGACGGTGTAGGGAGAGAGGTCAAGAAGATCAACTCAAATTAGTTCTACTTGTGCACAGACTGAACAGAGCCATTTTATTGCATAGCAAAGGGACAGAAATGACTTTGCTGCTGACCCCTCCTTTGCTAACCCATGACCAAGTTCAAGTATTAAGAAAAATCATGAGATTAACGTAAAATCATGAAATTTCTTACTTTTTTTTTTTGCATAGAAAAAGATTCTTTTCACGGGTATTTGCTTTCTTGGCCTTGGGTTTACAGACTTTTCTCTCCAACTGTGTAGGCCTGAAACATTTTTTTCACGAAATGTTAGAGCCTAGTGCAAACTAAAACATCCAAAGGCTGGGGCTTATAGACAGCCCCTTCCTGTCATTATTGTGATTTTTACCACAAGTCTTGCAAGTGTTAACAAGGCTGCCTGCAATTTATCTGTATCCATCTCGTGTGTGATGATTCCTAGTGCACATCTCTCTCCACCGGGCTTGAGAGGTCTTCCAGGCAGAATTCTTCACCACCTATTTTCTACTTAGTAAAGGGTACTCTTTATTCCACTTCTCTGCTACTATGAAGCTCTCTAAGACGTATCCTATTGCTGTTGTAAGCTGGTTTTAGCCATTAATTAGGAGTCCCATCAGACGGCGAGAGATGCTCTGCTCTTTATTGCTTTACGTCTGATTGCTGTGATTTGGATTGCACAAACAGATTTTTTTTTTTTTCCAATTTCTAAGTCATTTCCCCACTGCTTAAAATTCACGTGTCTTTTCAGGCATGTGTGCTTTTAAATCATTACAGATTGGTCTTGGGAAAGGTCCTTCCAGCACAGCATATTTCTATCTAATCAGGATAGAACGAACAAATGGGGTGGAAAAAGCCTCCCCACTCAGAAGCTGGTGATACTTTTTTTGGTCTTGTGACTTTGTAGCACACAAATCACATTTTTTGGGGAAACACCTTGCGCTCTTGCCTTAAAATCTGCAAAGTATCTCTCTGCTTGGGTCTTTATACCTCACAGTAAGACCTCTGGTGTTTCTTCATCCTCAGATAATAAGCTCGGTTGGCTTCTGGATAGGTGACTTTGGAGAGTGGTAGCTTGTAGATGGCAGAGTTGTTTGTGGTTATTAACAGGAAGGTCAGTGCAGACAAGCAGAAAGACCAGGTTCCTGATGGCACCCCAAACTGCAAAGAAAAATATAAATCACCTATTTACTATCTGTCTTTCTTTCATTTGATCATCCAGCCCTTGAACAAAACTCAGAGCCACGCAGCTTGGAACAAGCTTTCTCAAAGAATTCTTGGCTTGGTTTTCCATGGAGTCTCTCCCTGGGGAGGCAGGATTTCTTTATGAGATCTTGCCACTGTGCATTAACCTGCAATGTCTACCAGCTCTGGTGAGAAGGCTGCCTTCTTTATGTGCATCTGCAGTGGTCTTGGATGGAGATGAGATAGGAGTGGATGGAGATGAGACAGGAGTGGATAGCAGAAGCATTCAGCTTTTCCCTGGGCTGTTGTACTGGCTGCCTTTTGGCACTTGGGCAAAGCAATTAAACCAAATTTGAGGTTTCTTTACACATATGGAGGTCCCTTTCCTCAATCGCTTCAGGCACAAAGTATAGGCATATAATTATCTCAGAGATGTTAAGGGCTGAGCTGTGGAAGTTCATGCAAGCTCCAAGGATGAAAAGTGGTAAGTGATGATTGTAAGTGGCCTGTTTCAGTGGGAAACACACCAAACCCCTGGGCAGATAGTGTCCCGTCTCCCGGATCACCTCTGCCTTTGGCTGAATTGTTCTCTGAGTCTTGCTGTCTTGCCTGGCAGTGTTCAAATCTGCTGTTGGAAACAAGACCTTAGCTGATACACTACTTACCACAGACAACATGTTAGTCACTGTTGCTCCCAGATAGGCACTGAAGAGTGCTGTGAAAAAGAAAGTTAGTTCGTGGTAAGTTCAGTTGCTCATGGAGGAAACCAGCAAGGACAAACATCTCTCACGCTGCCTTGGGTAGCTCAACCAACATTTATGACCATGCCTGGACGGCCCCTTCTTAAAGTTCTTTCCTTTGCACTGTGTCACTTCCAACCCAGAGTTCACGGAAAAAGCAAAACAAAAAAAAGAAGTGGAGTGATGAAAAGTGTGACTATAGAAACAGAGGCTTTTGAAAAATGCAGTGACATGGAAAGTATGTAGCTTGATGGATGGGGTTAAATAGGAAAATAACCCTTCCACCTCCATCTCTCCTGCCTCCAGGGCTAGAAGGCAGGTCAATGAGATACAAAGCTAAATCTTTTTTATATGAGCACTGAATGAGCAATAGTTTCACTCCCAGCTCACTGTGATATTGAAATTTCATATGGAATTACCTTATAAATAATTTTTCAATCATTCTGTGTTGCCTAGCTCGTGCCTTTGATATCCATTTCAATAGACTGGGGAAACTGTGCTGTCTAATTCCAGGTGTGGACTGATTTTGAGCTCCAGTTTTCTCAAAGTTTAGATATGTCCTTCTCCAAAGAAGGAATTTGAGCTGGTATCTATGATCGGAAAAACCAATATGATTAATCCAGCAATGTTGAACAAATGCAATTAAAGCCTCAAAACTAAGCATCTCATTTCAGAGACCTTAGTTAATCAGCGTCCACTGATCGCATCTCTTGTTTTGAACACAGCTCTTGGCTGAAAGCGAAAGCACTGCTTTTATTTTGTCAGGGTACGTTAAAGCAATGGCTCCAACACCTGGCTCCATCATTCGTCAGTCTCGCCTAAATCCATCTGCCTGCCTAGAGGTGGCCATCTGGCTTCAGCCCACCTCCAGTATAAATGCATCTTGTCTCACTTCAAAAGGAAACACAGCAGTAGGGAAAATTCATAGGGTACGTACCACAGGCGATTGCCAGCAAATGTGTCTGCCAGGTGAAAGCATAGAACATGCCTCCTATCGCAACGCATGAGAGGGAGCTGTTGTAGCCCCACAAGCCGGAGTAGATTTTGCTAAAAGGTGTTGCTAAGCTCAGTGCTGCAAAATAAGTCGAAGATGAGTCATTCCTTAGCCAAAGAGATAAAAGCAGCTGATAAATAGCATAAATTCAACTTTTTAGGGGTCTAGCCTG
This sequence comes from Gavia stellata, assembly GCF_030936135.1. NCBI lineage: Eukaryota > Metazoa > Chordata > Aves > Gaviiformes > Gaviidae > Gavia > Gavia stellata. The sequence continues at coordinate 5,095,497 of NC_082637.1, forward strand.
CTTATGTACGCCGACTTCCTATTTGTAGTTGTGTTGCTACTGTCTAAGACTAAAGCCACTTTAATCTAATGCAGTCATGGCAGAATTTCCCTGGTGCTGCTGAGCTGAATTTGGCCATACGATTTCAGCAAAAGATATATGAGTTGAATGAGTGTATATGTGAACTCTAAATGCATCCCTGAGGCCTGCACATTCAGACTGATGGCTATGGCTTTTATTAAGCTGCTCCTAAAACCATCAGAATATATTCAGAAACGAAGTATTTCATGATAAAAATTCATTTCAGCCAAAAATAATCTTCTTTCTTCTGAAGATTTCCACCAGCATAAAATGAGGTAAGAGAATGGGGAAGTCAATCAAAAGAATTCTTAAATGGAAGTGTATATATATATTTTTTTTCAAGTAGTCATTCTCCACTGGAAGAAACATTTGTGACTGTAAATGCTTCACTCATTGCAGTTCCTCTTTTATTCTCCATGCTTTTATATAAATCTGTGGCACAAGTCAAATCCTTACCTGCCAGCATCCCCACTGCTGATCCAATTGCCGCATGCAGACAAATGAGCGGAGAAGAGATAAATAAAGCAATTAGGAAAATTCCCCCAGTCCAGGGGTTATCGCAGCCATAAACCTGACCCACCCCAACTGGAATGGCTTGCAGGAGCTGCAGGAATTAAAAAAAAAAAAAAAAAAAAAAAAAAAAAAAAGACAATTTGTTATCGGCTTTGTAATTTCATTTTTTTTTTAAACGTATATTTTTTGGCCAGGATCGTGTTTGGCATTTGTTGGATGCAGTCTCTCTTTCTGGACTGTAAGTGGAAAGTTTGAATGCTTCTCAGACAGGGCATTTCCACAGGGTTTCCCCTTTGATGAAAAGGAGTCATGCCTTGTTCCCTAGCCTCTGCTGAGTTTTTGCTCTAATATCAAAGGTAAATGTCTTTTGTGAAAGGACTTGGAAGGGTTTGCCCATCGTCTTTACGTGTGCTGCTGACTTGGCCATTTTTGCATGCTGTTATGGAGCATGACAGTGAATCTAGGAAACGGAAGTGCTCAGGAAGATGATGCCTTTGAGAATGTATTTGCCTCTGAGTGGACAGATGGGAGGATGAAATGGCCAATAATGGCTTGGCCAGAATGACAAGACTTTGCTCAGGTAAGGCTGTATCCCTAATGTGTTTATATACCTGAAACTCCTTCGGGATTCACTAGGATTATGAATCAGAGCTGCTGGGTCAATGGGACAGACGCCAATGTGGTTACAGCTTAGAGATGGCTTTAAGACACTTTTCATCAAAATGTTGTGTTCATCTACACGGAACAGTCCATTTACGGTCCCCATAAAATTATGCACCATGGTAAACATTCTTCTAGAAATGTCACTTGTGTGGATTGCTATTTAGTGTCAGTTAACTTCCTTTTCTTAATCACTCCCTGGGAACCCCTCAAAATAATCCACTCAGCCTTTGGGGAAAGCTATTACTCTAGTATCTATGTTGTTTACCATGCTATGCAGGAGAATAATTTTTTTTTTTTTAAAGGTCCCACTTGAATATTAACTAAAAATATATGAACATGTGCCTGCACCCCAGTTTGCAACCATTCTTCCATAGCTGCTTGCTCATTTCTAATCAGAAAGATGCAATTTTCAAAACACAGCACACTCTATGTGGAAAACGAAAATTAACCTGTGACTTAACCGGTAGTCTCTGCACAACCTTATCTACGGGGCTCTGATCAGTATACACACATAACTAGATAACTATACGCACGTAACTAGATTCTAGAGGCTCTTTGAAAATTATAATTTAGATCCAACTGTAAATGAAAGATACCAGATACCAAAAAGATTCTTATTTTCAAGCTATCAAAAGTGTCAATTCTTAGCTATTATCCAAAACATAAAGGTTTACTCTATCTTATAAATGCAATTTTGTATTGCCCAGCCATAATGCAGTAACATAAAGGACGATAATTTGATTCTATAGTGGTTTTCTTTGTAAATGGAGAAGGCTGTTATCTTTAGGGCATCCTACCATTGGCATTTCAGCATCCGTCCAGGTGATGTTTGGTGTTGCTGTTGCAGGCTGAATGACAGTTGTAGGGAAGAAGAGGTTATGGGGTCCTGATGCAGCCAGATAGAGGGTCAAGGCCAAGTTGAAAGGCAAGGTGAAAACAGGCAGATCCCACTTACAGAAGACTGAGCCTAAAGCACTGGTGAAAACAGGGCTGAAAGAAGAACAAAATGGTTTCGCTAGGAGCTTGTCAGCTAGGCAAAAAAACTCAAACAACCAAAAAAAACCCCAACCACTGGAAATTCACTCTGTTGGGTTTTTTTGTTTTTTTTTTTTTTTAAAAGCTGTTTAATGTCCTCAGTCTTTCTGATAAAATCAGAGATATGCTAGGGTCACTCAGTAAATTTCTTACCCTTCCCAGGCCAGTTAGCAATGTACAGATTCCTGTCATGTTATCCAATATACGGGGTGAATTTGGTGACCATGAAGGACCCAAGATCCTCCACTCATGTGGAGGATCCCGTGATTTAGTGGAGTTATCCCACAGTTCAGTCTTGGTGTTTACTTTTTTTTGTTTGTTTGTTTTGGTACTTGAAGCAGGCTGAATTTAAGACACCCGTGCCAGGTCTGAATGAATTGTGAAAGTGGCTGTGTGTCCTTGTTCAAGCTTCTGGATCAGAAGTAAAGGCTGACGTCAAAGTTCTGTTATTGAAGTGTGTATAATGCTACATGAACTTCAGGCAGACAGATGATACGCATGGTTTAGCAATCTCCAACTAAACATTTGGGGGCGAAAGACCAGCTTTCAAATTTTTTGCTGTCCAAATACCTAGCAGATTATGGTGTCATATATATCAGTAAAGTATTATTAGTTGTTTGTTTTCATTAGCATCAACCATCATGTCTTGGGACCACTGAACAGCTTCTGTGCCTGGAGAGGTAAATTTTCTTGACATTTTTATATGGTGGCCTAAATAGATGAAACGCTTGTGGTTGATGGTGGTAGGGAATGGTTAAAATAATGTTCCTCTTGAGGCAAAAATGAATTGGTGCATCACAGCAATATGGCTAACATTCAGGGCATTGAATTACATATGATCAGCCATCGATTTTCCTTTTCCCCATTGGGTTTATTTGTGATTATGTGGGTATTTTATTTGTTTTGGGATTACATTCAAGTTTAAAAGTGCACATAATGATACAGATTTAGTAGCACATATGTGCCAGTTGTGTTTCTTTCCTATTGCAGTCTGTGTAGTGCATAAAAATACAACAGCTCAGTCTCAGTGTGGGGACACTGGGACTGGAATAAGAAGCAGAGGAGCCATCCGACTTACCATGTCATGGACACCAGTGCTACTGGCAGCAGAAGCCACCAGTGGTAGTCTCCCTTAGCAGAGAAGACGGCCATGAGCAATCCCACCAAGACCCCGTTATAGCCATACAGGCCTGCTGCAATGGCTGATCTGTGAAGGAAACAACCACCTTGAAATCTTTTCCCCTGTGGGTGCTTTGCTCGCATCACACCCTCTGTCCCCGTGCAGTTATGACTCTGTGGGATGACGACCTGCCAAGGCTCATGCACCGACCTTCAATTTCACGTGCTTGAGTCCCACGTCTTCTCAGCCCCACCTACCCCTTCTGTAGTTACGTCCAGTGTCCCTTTGCAGCAGATGCAGCTGGTGGGAAGATCTGTCTGGTCCTACTAGACCAGATACATAGCCAGCGAAGGCTAGATCACAGAATCACTACAGTTGGAAAAGACCTGTAAGATCATCAAGTCCAACCACCAACCCAACCCCACCATGCCCACTAAACCATGTCCCGCAATGCCATGTCTACAAGTTCTTTGAACACCTTCAGGGATGGTGACTCCACCACTTCCCTGGGCAGCTTATTCCAGTGTTTCACCACTCTCTCAGTCAAGAAATTTTTCCTAATATCCAGCCTGAACCTCCCCTGGTGCAACTTGAGGCCATTTCCTCTTGTTGCTGGTCACTTGGGAGATACTTGCTTTTCATCCATGTCACTTATTTGACACTTAAGTCGACATTGAAGTGACAGTCTGGTTTTGAAGGGGAAAGGGATGGACTTACCTGTCCTGACCCAGAATAAGTGCTGTTAAAGTTGAGACCACTGTTCCTAAACAGCCTGTGAGTGTCCACCATGGGTTCTGCACCAGGAAACCAGTAACTACGATAAGCCCACTGAGGGGATTGTTGACAAACATCACCTGGGATATCCCACGCAGCACCCAGTCAATAAACTGGATCATGAGGGGTTTATCTGGAAGAAATCAAATTAAATAATAAAAAGCCCCCCAAAATTTGCAGATGAAACTGATTTGGGATTTTTTTTTTGAAACTCGGGAAGAGTTTTGGCAGCGGAACTTGGCAGCATGACTGAAGCAATGAATCAACAAGACTGTAAAACCTGACTGGGATTTATTATGGTCTATATTGAAGTCTTACAGCTGGAAAGCTGAGACGAACAGTGTGGTTGCCAGAGTCCCGTGTTATAAAGTACCCTGGACCGGATTCACATGAACCAGCTAATTTATGATGTCTGTGCCTCAGATGGCAAATCGTGTGTGTATCCCGTTGCTGATTTATTATGGGGACCAAACACACCTACCTATGTGTAATTTAACTTCACAGTGGCATCAGGCTTGACAGAAACTGCTCAGCTGAGAGGACAGGGAGCGTTATGAAGAATGGCAGAGCACAGAATAACCATCCCAGGTTATGTTCTGTGGGACTAAATTTGCTTTGTACATGGCATGTTGGAGGTAGATGTCATCTCAGTCATCCTCAAGATTTAAGCAATATGTGGATCTCTGCACAAAGCTGATTTTTTTCCTACAAAATGGAAATAAATCAGGGCAGAGGTAGTTTCTGTAATGCTTCAACTTGAATCACGTTACTGAGAAGTTAGTTATTACTCCTTTGATGTAATTCTTCTTTGGAATTCCCTAATTAGTCATGATGAAGTAGCTTTACCTTTTAGCCAGGCTCCAAATTCCTTCATGTCTCCAGTGATGTACTCAACAGCTCTGCAGACTCTCTTCCCAGCTTTGCTCAGTGGATTCTGCTTTATTGGCTTTCTTTCCCCCTTGGTTTCTATCTTGACATCAACACTATTTTCCATGCTGGTGTTCTGACGCTTTGGTAAAATTCAAGGGGAAAAAAAAAAGGGAGTTTATTACAATGCCTCTTACTGATCTCTTTTTATTCTCTCTACCATGTATTATTGCTCACCACGTGTTATTTTGGAGCAGAAAGAGGAAAATCCTTACTCTGAACACCTGATTCTCATGTCTCCATGAGCACATTCTCTCTTCATTTGCTCTTGGGACCCTGTGCTGTCCTTCCAGACTTTCATGCAGTCATAGATGTGAACACCAGAAGGAACCACTGAGCCTTGTGTCATAGCGGTATTTCACCTGATTTTAACACTCTGCTCAGCTATACCATGTTTTCTAGAAATGAAGCAGCTCTTGATTTAAAGGGCTACTTCAAGAAGAGCAAGACAGCATTAGGAGACACTGGCTTCACAGAAGTTAAAGCTTACCTCAAGATTCAAATTGATAGAAGTTGAATACAGAAGTTGGTAGGAGTTGAACCACAATCTAGGAAGCTGCTTCAATGATTGTTTCCCCTGCTGCTTAACCCATATTTCCAGTTTGAATTTATTCATCAGCCATCAATAATAGGTACCTAAAGTTAGGTTTATGGGTTTCTATACAGTCACCTACTGGGATTAGCTCAACCTTTCTCATGAACATGGTCTTAGCTTGAGGGTTGTTCATGGTGCTTTACTCCATGCATACATACATAGATTTCTTTTTTCTGTGTTGAATTGTACTTTTAGCTGCCCCATCTTTAGAAGCACCCAGCACCGATATAAGAGCTTAAAGGCCAAATTCAGAGTGCTTGCTTTCCATTCTACCTTAGTCGTGTTGCTGCCTTTTCTCTGCCAGCTGCCCAGTAGGGTGTTACGTGGTCTGCACTGGCCTTTGCTCTTCAGTGTAAGACAAGGTACGTGACCACGTATTGGGACCTGTAGTAAGAAATCCTCAGGGACTAATGAAAAGACTGTTACTAAATTTAGCAGGCACTATATCAAGACTTAAATAAGGTAGGGGAGTGTTATAGGCCAAACAGAGGCGTTTAGGCCTAAATAAGGTGTTTGGAGCATCCACGCAAGGCTGGCAGAGACAGGGTCCCCTATGGGAGACATGTCCTTTGGATTAGGAGTTTCTGGAATAGCCTTTGGCACCTTATACAGCTCTAGACAGCTTCATTCAGGCATGTGAATCAGAGACTTACACCTAACTGTAAACACTGGAGTTTAAAACCAATGTGCTACAGCCAATTTGTTATTTGTTTGCAGGCCTATTCTCAATATGAAGTCAGCAAATTCAAAACAGCCAAGCCTTTCCTTGGAGTGTATTTAGTTTCCTGAAGAGCAGGACTAATTCTTGGTCATTGTCAAGACAAAGAAAACAGAAGGTATGTCGTTGAGTGAATACAGAACCAGAGCTGCTTCAGGTCTCACTGGTGAGTAACAGCTTGTGCAAGAAGTAAAGAGTTTAGGTTGTGAGTTAATAGTCTAAATAAGATGATACGAGCATGTAATTATTGGAGTTAGTCCTTGATTCACTTGCAACTTCAGTAAAAGCCTTCTTGGCAGCTGGGGAAGAGAATTCATACTTTAGAAATACAGGAAAAGCAGCCTCACCCCTGGACTTTATACTTGCAGACCCAGACATGTGGTTAAGCAGCTCTGAGTCTTCGTGGTGGAACGGTTGGTTAATGTACATCCTGGCCAGCTTCTTACTGTATGTTATTGGAAGGCTGATGGTGACATTTCGGGAAGTAGTAATTATTTGCACCAATAATAAATAGACATTTTCTGCCTCCTGGAAGGGCCTTGCTAATGCAAGGATAAGTTCCACATGGAAGAGGCTGAAGACAGGACCAGTACATAGAAGAGTGTTGAATTTGACTTTGTGTAGGACTCAAAAGCGAGGAGCTTAGCTAGAGGAGGAAGAAAAGAAAGGGATGAGAGTGTTGCTAGGGATGGTGTCTCAGTGCTGGAAGGCTTTTTCCTGGCTCAGTTATAATTCATTACCTTGATTCATTAACCTTCGCTTTTCTCATATTTTATTCTGAAATAATGGAAAAAGTGAATTGGATGCACTTTCAGTTAAATCAAAATTTCTAGCCAAGATAAATTACTTCATTTGGTGAAAGTGCATTTACGTTTTCAATTTAAAGAATCTTCCTCTTTATGTAACTTAGGTGTTCTCTGTTGCTAATCCATAAAGTCAAGGGCTGTTGGATCTGCATTTGCAGAGTGATGTTGTGTGTCCTGTGCCAGCGTGCCCGACATGTTTCCCCGCGTGCTGAGTGAGGAGCTGTTTGCACCGCAGGAGTCTGCAGCGTGGGATGTAATGTGCATGCGAAGAAGTATCGGGGTCATTGTCTGGTCCACTCGCACGGTGGAGAAGAAAATGGGTCAAGTTGGAGGCGCTAATTCATCACAGCTTGATGAATTGCTTTGACATAGGGAGGCACTTAAGTGCACACTTAAGGCAGTGCTGCATGGTGCAAGTCTGAGACTGCAGAACTCCTTTCCTCTGGGTTTTCATGGGCAGAAATGAAGTCGGTTCGATGCACTTGGCACAGCAAAAAGACCAGGTGAGTCACTTCCACCAACCTGGCTTGAACTTCACCCCCAATGAAGGCTGCGTCAATGCTCTGCATACTTGTTCTTACAGAATATTCAAAATCACAGTGATTGGAGGGGTGATCATGGGTACCTTTTGGCCAGCAGTGCTGGTCAAACTCATGTTCATTATGTCCCTGTCTATCAAGTGATGTGTCTCTCTAGAGAGGGATTCCATGAACGTCAGTTCATCTTTCCTATCAGCTTATATACGCTAAGGTGAAATGAAATCATTATGAAATGCCCTCATCACCTGCAGAGCAGGTATGTAATGGGTAGGCCAAGAGCACCCTTGGTTTCTGGTGGGGTCTTCACAACACTGTAAAGACCCAAATCCAGCCCCACTGGCTTCATGGCCACCCCGAATCACACTCCAGGCACTGTGGGAGGGCTGCCTCCTGCGTGCGGTGGTTCAGCTATCAGCACAGCCGTGAGGCTTGTCCCATCTGTCCAGAAATGCAAAGCACGGAGGACTTGCACTACTTAGTTGTCCAAAGAAAGTACAAAGAAGTAGTGAACCACTTGGAAACTGGCACCAGCACAGAATTTTTTGGACACTTTTAATACTTTTTGACATTGTAAGAAGCAGTAACTGCCACGTATGCTTAGATTAATGATCTGCTAACACATTACCTTGTTCTAGGGAGTAGGCAGTAGCAGCTATTTAAGAGAGGACAGAATACAGTGTCTCATCCCAGAATAAGGGAGATGATCAGAGTATTTTGAGACAGTGATGTCTGAATTTTAATTCAAGCTGAAGTGTGCATGTTCTGACGGGGTTTGCATGAAGGCCAGTCTACAGCAGGTCTTTTGAAGACCTACTATTGAAGTTACATCAACATGTGGTTTTCAGTCAAAGTGGCTTTTTTTTCTTAGTGCACGAAGGAAGAAAATGGAAATAATTGTGAAAGGGCTATTCTGCTGGAACAGACTGCTTGGCTTCTGCAGGGGGACAGGATTTAAAAACCAATATTTATTCCTTATTTCTATTAGTCTGGGAAAGTGTTTTTTGATCTCAGATTCTTAACTAAAGACTGTGTAGGTCCTGCTCTCAGACGCACAGCTTGAAGTTCACTGCCTGATCTCACGTGTCCCCTGGAGAGGTGCTCCAGACAAGCGTTTGGTAGGAAATGCAGTGTGGGCTCCCGATGCTGGTATGTAACTGGTGTGATACAGAGCAGCAGCAGGACCCGGGCAGAGCAAGTCTGAATGTGATTTTCATCTCTGTGGTGCAAGGAGTGATTCGTGCTCTGCTGCAAGTGCAGAAGAACTATTTAAAACTATTTTCTTATAGTGTACCGTGGAAAGTGAGAGCTAGTTTTGGGGCACTGCTGCTTTTCCCCAGTGATTCCAGATGTTTGCTGCTTCCTCTTGCCTAGATATCTTTATGCTGTTGGGTAATATCTCACTGCCATCCTCGCTAAGGATGCTCACATAAGCAAGAGAGAAAGTTTTGCAGCGAAAAGTATCTAAATATTTTTGTATCAGCTATGAAATGGAACCCGTGAGAATAGGCAAAAAAAAAAAAGTTTCTTTTGCATGAAAATGAAATAATCACAGGGCCAAGAAGCTAATCTATTGTTTTTTTATCGTCTTTTCAGAGTTAATAAATGTCCTGTAGCAAAGCACTGATGTTACGCAACTTCATGTCTCCCTAAATCAATTTCTCTTCCACTTGTGTACACTTCTTCCATGTCACGCCATACCTGCGGCATCTCAGTAATGCCTCGTTAAAGCTGCAGTGTAGCAGACTCCGTGCTGCACTCCTGCAACATCTGGCCTGCAATTACTTTTTTATTCACGTGCTGAAATTGAGACAAGCCTGGTCACACATTCGTTATGTGTTATGCACGGTAAGACTGGTGCTGTGCTTGCAGCTGCGAAAGGAACGGAGGCTTTTATTTGGCTAATTGTTTTAATACTCCCAGGTAATAGTTATTTCCAAGCTGGTGCCTGTGTTGCTAGGTGTTGGGCTTTCATCTCTGAAAATGCAGAAAGTTATCTAGTACTTTCTCTTCTTTCTAGAATTTTCCTCTCTCCCTGACAAAATTCAAGTTACTCTGTAAATCAAGAGGATTTAAATTACCGCGTGGTATTTGTTTGTCCAAGGAACTGCTACTGCACAATTACAGTCATTGTATCTTGCATTCTCTGAATTGTTGCTGTGAAGTGTGCAGGCAGCCAGCTCTGTGTGCAGCATGTTTTTAGAGGAATTCCTGCATCCAAGTACAATAGGAGGAAAGGGCCAGATTCTCAGCACCTCTGATTCCAGCAAAGCCTGTGTAATGTTACCAGGGGTTTAGTAAAGCTGGGTAAGTATAGTGTTGTGTTACATATAGAAACACAGGCATGCACAAGCACGCTCCCCAAAACAGAGAGATTATAATGCACTTGACCCTCACTGAAAAAAAAGTTCAGGTTTTCCCATAGAAGATACATTTCAAAACACTAGTTCAAAAGAAAGCTTATCCCTCAGATTCAAATATTCATTAAGCCCATTCGCAATTCAATTTTCAGAGATCTGTCTCTCGGGGACCGAGAAATCCAGAGATACTATCGCATTAACTGCATATTATTATTATCTGGGCATTTTTCATTTTGCAGAATAAAAAGGCAGTAAAAGGAGATGTTAAAGAGTTCCAGTTTCAGTTCTTTTTTCCTTCTTTCTCAAAGGTTCAGCCAACTGGGTTAAGCAGTGCTAATAAATCTTCACCCTGCTAGAAAAATTCTTAATAATTGGAATTCTTGTGACATTCCCTAACCTCTGTGCTCCTCTTGAGCCTTAACTGCTCTCACTCAGGAGAACTGTTCAAATGCTGTTGGTTAGGTGTTTTGGGGGAGAAGAAAGATCCAGGTAAGTCAGTAACAGGGTGCATGTTTATTGCTGTGCATTAAAAGGAATGAACAGAGTGCTCTTACCTCTCCGATGAGTTCAGGGGTAGCTGTTGCTTTGCTGGCTAGGACAGAAGGAAAGCAGGGCTAAGAGAGTGGGAAAAAGAAAATGCCCCACCAGCTTATATAGGCGAGCATGGCTCCTGTCCTGGTATTACTAATTAGTTTGTTTCTCCTCCCATTTGGTGAGCTCCAAGCAAATGTTAAGAAGGTTCCCTCTTGAATTCTCCACCTTTCCTCTTGCTCTGTCCTTGGTGTCTTGCCAACAGCCTCTCCAAATGTCCTCTTCCCTGCTGCTTTTTTTTTGTGGGTTTTTTTTTTTTTTTTTAACTAACTCTCCTTTAACTCTGTCCTTTCTCCTCCTCCACCACTTAAAAGGACTCAAAGCTTCAAAGCAGACTCTCGGTATACCTGAGCTCAACCTCTCCAGCGTTATTCTCCTTATCCCAGGCAGCTCAGCATCCTTCCCTCTCAAAACACTGAGCTGGGAGTGTGCATCACAGCGTGCCGTGTTCAGCAGCCTGTCGAGTTTTCCTGTTTCTGGGTAGTTTTCGGAGGCACTGTTCTGTTAACACACAGGGGCGAAGGACCTGGTGACCTTCTGTGGTTTAGTTGCTTTTTATCAGTTATTTGAGAAATTCAAGGGGTATCTTTACTTCTTTTTTTTAACCTGGCCTCCTGGGTCACTGGAGGAATCTGGAATATCAGAAGTATGGCATATTTGAGAGGTTTATAAGGCTGTGAAATTGCTGTGAAAGGCAGAGAAGAGGCTGGAGAGGGAAGTCTGGAGAGAGTGAATTATAGGAAAAAGGGCAGAGAAAAAGCTAGCGAACTTAAGGAACCTGTTAGGCTAATTTAACCACAGTTTAATTCACTTTAGGACTCTCTCAGAGTGATGGCTTGGGTGAAGTTGCAGTGTTACTTCTCTGAGTGCTGGAGCAAATGGTTCGTTGTTGAACCAGAACCCATCTAGCTTTATGGCTCCAGCTTTGTGCATACACAGCCTCAGCATCTGTGTGGTGTTATTCTCACTGTGTTCATTCCCAGGGTGCCTCTCTTTTGATGGAGATGTTTCTAACTGGAGACTGCATTCTTTTTTTCCCCCCCTAAGAGTAGCGTTTCTGATAGCAGTTGTCAGCTTAGAATTGCTGCATGAGCAAGGCTTCCTCTCATCAGACAGGCACCAGCCTCAGTGTCATTTAAACCAGCATCTTTTCTGCTCTCTGTGAAAGGGATGCAGCGCAGGGGCCAGGCAGGATTCACTGTCAGGTTGTGCTGCCTCCATCTACGGAGCGATGCGATGGCTCTGCAGGCTCAGCAGCCGCATTCCCCCTCCGGGGAAACAGATTCAGGACCACCCTGCCCAATTCTGGTGCTTTAAAGAGGTTGTTGACATGTTGGAGGGGATTCACAAATAAGCCACCGGATTGCAGGTCCGTGATGGATGTCTTGGAGTGATGCTTTGTTTAGCTTATCAAAGAGCTGGTTAATAAGTAACAGGATCACAGTCTGCTGATGCCTACGTGGGAATGAGGTCCCTGGCAGCAGCCTGCTCTGTGAACGAGAGGCAGAGGAGTGATGTTCTCCACTGCCATGTGATGGCTTTATAGGTGCAGCCAACTATGGGGAGGGTTTAACTACTGCAGCAATTGCCTTAGGGAATCCCTAAATTTCCAACAATTACCTTCCAAAAAGGTCTAGGCCAGATCCCAGATTGGGTGCTGGAGTCAGGTGCAGGAATGCCTGCCCAGGCTGTGTGCCTTAGCCAGCCAAAGCATTCCTGGTTGCCTGAGGCTTGAGATTCCCTATAGGTATGGTGCAGAAGGGTGGCAACGGTAGAAAACCTCCTGGGTGTAATTCAATCCATGCTAAGTCAGGTGCCCACCGCTAACCTCCAGGGCTGAGCACTCAAAGGGGTAGCTATCTACTGCTGTCTTCTGGGCTTTGGGATTCAAGGTGGGGAGACTGAAACAGCAGAGGCCATTCCTCATCAAAAGGATCAAGATGTGCCATGTGCCTGTTACGTAGCTGTTGGGTACCATCTGCCTGGGAGTGGGCCACCAGCGCTGGGTAAGCTTTAAGTATCCATGTAATGATGTGCAAACTGAGCATGCAGGTAACAATTACAGGTGACTAGCGAGGTGCCTCTTGATTTTAGGCATGTGTGAAGACCACTTGGTGCTGAGGACAAGGCAGCTGGGGTTGGTGTCTGGCACCTGAGTCCCATGTCATTAAGGAGAGCTGAATCCATGGCTTAACTCATCAGCTTTTTGCCAGTGAAGCTGGTTGATGTGTTTCTTCTGCCTGCTGTGCTCTGCAGGAAGGTGGCTCTGAGAATGCCCCTTGGACTGAGCCCAGTGGTTGACATGGTCAGAAGAGGAGCTGGTGGTTGGATCCCAACCAGACTTAGTACCTGAGCTGTTCCAGACAAATGCCTGAATGATCCCTGACTGTGAGCTAGCCAGCCAGGAGCTGTCTAGCTGCTTTAGCTGGGTATAGTGCTTGAACTTGTCAGCTCTGCCAGGAAAGACTCTTATGGCCCTAATCCAGCTTCACACGCTCTATCTCCACACCTCTCTCAAGGCTCAGTGGCCTTCAAGAGGTACATTGAAAACCACTTGGTAGCAGACTGCCATTATACTGCTGGTTTTGGCTGTGCTCCTTGGCTCAGGTTGCACTGCAGGGATTAGGTCTGCATCAGCTCTTGGACTCCAACAGGTGCTTTAAAATGACGTAAATCCACGTACAGAGCTCTGCAGGTTGCTAATACTCAAGTCCTGGTCTGCCTTTGCTAGGTCGGGCTGTGGATGTGTGAAACGTAGCCAATGTTTGTGGGCTCCTTGTCATCCCTCATTGGTGGGAAATCACTCCCAGGAGCTGAGCTCCTGTTACTGGGCAGCACTGAGAAGAGCCTGGTTCTGCCTTCTTTACTCTCTCCATCAGGAATTTGTACACATGGATAAAATCCCTCTGAGCCTTCATTTCTCCAGGCTGAACAGTCCCAGCTCTCTTGGCCCCTGCTTGTATGACAGGTGCTTCAATCCCTTAACCATCTTAATGGCCATTTGCTGGACTTGCTCAGTATGTCCCCACCTCTCCTGGACTGGGGAGCCCAAAACTGGTCACAGTACCCCAGATATGTCTCACTAGTGCTGAGTAAAGGGGAAGGATCACCACTCTTGACCTGCTGGCAAAGCTCCTCCTAATGCAGCCCAGGAGGCTGTTGACCTTCCTTGCTGCAAGGGTATGTTGCTGGATCATGGGCCAGTTGGTGTCCACCAGAACCCCCATGGCCTTTTCTGCCTAGCTGCTTTCCAGCTCAGTGGCCCCCACATTTACTGGTGCATGGAATTGTTCCTCTCCAGATGTAGGACTTTGCCTTTCTCCTTGTTGAACTTCATGAGGTTCTTGTCAACCCATTTTTCCAGCCTATTGAGGACCCTCTGGATGGCAGCACAACCCTCTGGTGTGTCAGACACTACTCCCTGGTTTGCATCTTCCCCAAATTTGCTGAGGGTGCACTCTACCCTATCACACTGGTCATTAGTTAAGATGTTTAACAGTTTTGGCCCCAGTATAACCCCTGCGTTACACCACTAATGACTGGCCTCTAGCTGGAATTTGTGCCACTGTTTTGTGAGCCCATCCATTCAGCCAGTTTTCAATCCACCTCGCTGTCCACTTATCTAGCCCATACTTCATTAACTTGTCTATGAGGATGTTATGGGAGACAATGTCAAAACCAAATGATGCTCAAAAACTGCTCCAGTTACTTAGGACCATGGGATAACTCAGGTCAGAAGGGACCTCTGCAGCTCATTTGGTCTAGCCTCCTGCTGCAAGATCAACTATGACCGAACCCACCATTTTACTTTCAGAATTTTTCCTAGTCTGTGGTTTCTCTGGAGCACCGGCAATGGAAATGAAGGTATGGCAGGAGGGGGAGATAACCGTATGGTGTCTTGAGGGAGAGTGATGCTCAGCCCATGTGCTGGCTGAGGAGGCAGATTTTCTGCCCAGGTAAGGGCTGAGCCATCCTGGATGCAGGGTGCCCGGAGGAGCAACATCAGCAAGTCTGTGCCTGTCGGCATCTGTGGCCACACTGCTTTTCATCGTCTTGTTGTTATGAGCAAACGCAGGCTGGAAGAATCTGTTTCAGCACAGAGCACGCAAGGGGTCTGTCACAATCTCGCACTTGTTTACTGAGGGAAGCAGTTTTGGGTTTATACAGAGTGGACCAAAAGTCAAGCTGGTGTGGGCAGCTTCTATCCTTTCATTTTAGCCTGTAAAAATTCTCTAGAGAAAGCTGCTCTTTGACATTCCTCTGTGTGACGACTGGATGGTGTTTAGCAAGTGGCTATGGGGATGGCTGGTGAGGTGAGCCGTCCGGCTCCGGTGTCCGGCTCCCTCTCGTGGTATGTGTCCAGCACAGCCACATGCGCAGTTATGGAAACCAGAGCAAATATTCAGATGTCCATTTTTAGAGAGCTCGTAAACAGCAGTTCCCTGGCCCTGGCACTGTCAGACCTCCCCATGGTCTGAGCTCGTGTAAGGCTCTGGATACTGCTGCTGATGTATGGTCCCAAAATAGACACTTCTCCTAATGCATGCACATCACTTCCCTCCCCTGCCCACCACTCTGGCGACCTACTGTCCTTTCTGTCCAGCCTGATGTGCTCTCAGGACTCACCTTCTCAGTCCATGCAGCTGCAAGAGTGCATAGCTGGTATCTGGAAACCCACTTACTGATTAAGAGCAGTTCTGCCTGGCTCTTGGCACGATCCTGTTTGATTCTCAGGATTTGGTGGTGAGCAATGCTCTCCGCTTCATGCCATGAGTCTGAACCTCAAGGCTGCTTGTTTTTCTGGTCATTTGTAGCATTGTCGACTCATCAGCCATATTGAAACATCTGGACTTGATGATCTT
Source organism: Gavia stellata (assembly GCF_030936135.1). Taxonomy (NCBI): domain Eukaryota; kingdom Metazoa; phylum Chordata; class Aves; order Gaviiformes; family Gaviidae; genus Gavia; species Gavia stellata. The sequence continues at coordinate 5,111,057 of NC_082637.1, forward strand.
AAAGGTCTTTTCCAACCTTAATGATTCTATGATTCTGTGATCCTGAAATACAAGAGGGTTTTGGAAGCATGAGGTTAACTGTATCACTGTATTTCAGGACCTGAGAGGAAACTGCAACTCAAACAATTCTGAAATCCAGCTTCAAACCCCTCTCCTGTTCTCCTGGCTCCAGGGAAAAGCCCAAATCCAAAAAGGCTCATTTTCCGGACCTACCTTAACACAGCAAGATCCCAGTGAGAATGACAAAGCTGGATAGCTTTTTTTATGACACAAGACAAGACGTTTTTCTGCTGCTTCATCCACTTCTGTAATTTCAGAGTCAGTTCACTTAACTTCCCTGCATCTAATCTCAGTTTGGTAGAGTTTCACGCCCTTTCCCCTTTGCCCTGATGGTGGGGGTGTGAATCTCACCCAGGGCATGCCTGCTTTCAAGGAAATAATCCATTCTCACAAACCTATATGTTGTAGGAGATGATTAAGTTAGGCCTTAGCAAAGAGCAGAATACTATAATAGTTCCAACAAGAAACTCCTTCAGCATCTCAATCCCAGTGATGACTATTTTCTTGCCAAGTAGATCTTAAGAGAAGTGGAAGGTACTTTACATAGCATGGGTTGCAGCTCTGATAAACAAGAGAAAGAGGACTGGTAGCATCCAGAAATGAACCAGCAGACAGTAGGAACAACTGAAAATTAATAATCAGTGCAATGGATAGAGGTAGAATTACACTGGTTGTAGATGCTTACGGGGTTTTGCAAGCAGTACTACAGAGCAGCATTTTCATGCACACACACAAGCAGATGTAAATCCATTTGCTGTAAAGATGCACATTTTGTAGTAGACAAAAGAAAAAAAAAGTCATATCTGTTGGATAACTCAATTTCTGGGAACAGAAAATGCCCTAAACAGGATTTAATTTACACAAGTGAAATAACGTCACTCAGCTACAGCAAGAAACCATCGCTGGCTGGTAGTTTGTCATCATCTTTGCCTTTCTGGTTTTCCCCACAGCCAGGAAGTCGCTGCCTGGTTTCTGGCTGAGTGGTTTTGCAGAGCAGAGATTTATGGATGACAGAGCAACGGAGCTGTCAGCACTTAGCTGAAGTGAGGGAAGTGTGGAGAAGCGGGGTCAGGTACAGGCTGGGGTGCCCTGGAGCAAAGGGAAAAAGACTCCAGATTATCCTAGTTGCACAGGTCAGGGATGACTCTGTCTCTGTGTCTTTGTCTTTTGCAGTTCAGTGCACAGCACAATTTGATTTGCAGCTGCTGAGTTGTGCTGAGCTGCCTGCACCCCTGTGCATTTTGGATGGGTGAGGTAGTCGGATGTTTTTGAAGGGCTCCCGCATGTATTTGGTGCTTTACCACTGCTGCGCTGAGTGAGGCTGCACGTTTTGGGAGCACGGATTTGGGTCTGCCTCAACTCTCTATACAAAGGGCTGCTCCTGGAGAAGAATGTGAGGATGCAGCTCTGCGACAGTTTAAGATACGAAATGCACCGAGGTAAATTGAGTGTGTTCAGGAGTTGCTAAGCTGTAGTCGGAGGTGCCCAAACTCATTCCCAGGGAAAATGTGGTGGAAGAAACAGTCACACACAGAGCCACAGAACTATCCCCGGTCTTCTCATCCCACCACTGGGATGTGTGAATTTCAGCTGTGGCAACAGCTGCAGGAGTTTGTAAAAGACCCCCCGAGAACTGTAAAATCAACTGCAATCAAGGGTTTGTTTCCTGTTTGAACTCCTTCCATCTTCCAAATTAAAACAGACCCTTCTGTTGAAGGGGGAGGGAGGGGACAATGTTTGGCAAACAGATCTCGTCCTCAAAGTGGTGGTATTTCTGTAACCCTGGCAAATGTGACCTACAAAAAGCGAGTCAGCCTGCAGCGTTGGGGAATATGTCTGTCATTGCAGACTGGAGATATCTGGCATGGACAAAGCACAGAGCAACTTCCCAGCAGCTGAAAATTTTAGGGGCTTATCTTATTTGGACATGTCATAAAGTTTTGGGTTTCTCAGCTTGTGGCGAGGCCCCGTGTTGCTGGCGTAGCCCTCTGGAGCATAAAGCCCTTCCCAATATTTGCTGGTGGCTGCCAGGGTGCTAGCTGGCTCCACGCACAGGCTGCCTAGGAGTTGGGAGGGGGGCGTTTGCCCTCCCTGACAACTTCACACTCCTATTTGCACTGATCTGTAGTTGCAGGTATGGGAAGAAGAGGTGTTGATATTGCAGAGGGGCTGAAAAAATGACGATACTTATTTTAAGCTCACAGCAGTATTGAACAGAGCCAGGAGGGAAGGGTCCGGGCTCTGCTGCAGAACAGCTCTGGCAGCTTGAGAGTGGAGGCCAACACGGAAACCTGCTCAGTGGCAGCAGACTTTAACCCATCGCACTTCAACTGGCTCTTGCTTCCCATACAGCGCTGCAGCCATTTCACCCCATCACTGAGAGCAGAGCAGCAGGTTTTCCAGCCCTACAGCTTTGGGTATCCTCCTTGGGCTAAAAGATATCATCATCTCCTATAGTGGTCTTGCGCTGTACTGCTGTTTTTGTCTGTTCTGGACCCCAGTAGTACATGAGGGGGTTGTTGAGTGTCAAAAAAGGTCATCAGATGAAGGAATCAGATGGTAAACATCATGCTTCAGCAACTAGGATGCTCTGATGTGGATGGCAGCATGGCTCTGACCTCTGCTAGAAATAATGTCCACTGAGAAGGCAAATACCTCCCTTCCACATTCCCTCAGTGCAGCTTTGCTAATTGTTCATGAAGAGTGATTAATAGGTAAGTCATTCTGGAGTCATCAATACCCAAGCCAGGACAACTAAAGCACTTGCTTCAGCTTTTTCTGTAAGAGGTTCTGTGACTGATCTTATCGACAGAAGCACCTATGTCTATGGGAGAAGAGCTGGGAACGTCCTCTCAAAGAGCAAAGTGTGTGGTTTTTTTCTTCTGGGGGGTACTGAGCAAATAGAATAGTAAGAAGAATGACATTTGGAGCAATAAAATAAGCATTTTTCTTAGATCCACATAGTATACATATTGTTTTTACATTGGACTCCAGTTAGAATAGATGGTCTTCAGTGTTCGCTGGGGAGGTCTTTTGCAATTCCTTCGTGTTGCTTAGTCTGCTCCCATTTGCCCCTGCTGTTCAATTTTTGAAGGCAAATTTTCAGGAGGTTGTTTTTATATATGCTACTGATAGGCCAGGTGTTGGTTCATACAGGGATATTTATTTAATTTTCTGTGGAGGTGAGCTGGGTGGAGTGACCGCTCTAGCTATAGAAAAGGCTTTAGTTTTTAGGTGTTTCTTTTTTTTTTTTTATGGGCATATTTGTTTTACGTTAGATCTCCGGGAACTGTCTCAAAATTATTAGTCCCATTGAAAACAGTACATTTAATTTCTCTTAATGAAAATTTTTTATAGAATTCAATAGACAGCAGGCTGTTTGGCTACCATTGATAACTTCAGTTAGTGCTTTTATTGTCTCCTGCTCCCTTCCAGGAAACACTTGATTTGTCTTTCCTGTTTTCAAGAATTATTAGTACTGGCTTTAGTTACTCAAATCTTTTGATTACCTAGAGACTTAATAAAGCTGTTTATACCCTATTTTTTATGGATGGCTTCAACTCTAGAAATTGCTTTACTAATTGATTTCAGGATGGATTTGCTTGTGGCTGAGGAATTAATGTCTGCAATGGCTCTTACATGACAAATTCTTTCCAATAGCCATATTGCACTTGGGCTTCACTTTTATTTTTAAGAAAACAAATGATAAGCTTGGCATAGCTAACCACAGTTGAGATTTTTCTTCAAAAATATGGTTCTAGCATTATTATATAATATTTTTGTAACTCTGTGTTGCTACTATTCAAATATTTCTCTAATGCTGGATTGTGTATGAGCTAAATTAAACTGTGCAGAGCAGATGACTAGATAAAAGGAAGAAATTTTTGATGACGGGGTGGTGAAACACTGGAGCAGGTTGTCCAGAGAGGTGGTAGATGCCCCATCCCTGGAAACATTCCAGGTCAGGTTGGACAGGGCTCTGAGCAACCTGATCTGGTTGAAGATGTCCCTGCTCATTGCAGGGGGTTGGACTAGATGGCCTTTAAATGTTCCTTTCAACCCAAACCATTCTGTGATTCTATGAACGGGTCCTGCTAGTTTGCATGTGCTTAGTATTTAATTGACTGCTATAGAGGGAAAGTGTTCAGACAGCTCTGTATCACCTCATGTGTTATTCTGCCTTCCCGTGTTTCTCTACAGCAGCAGCAACACTGGGATGTCCCTGATCTTGCAGTGTGTAGTGACCATATGAGACTCCTTTTTTACTAGCATTGGTTTGCTGGCATCATGGCTCAAAGGGTAGCTTGGCAGCCTATTCTCCTGTGGCTCTCTGCTTTCTTCCCTGCCTCCTGACATCTTTTCTGATGGTGTCTTTGCTTCTTCTGGACTCACCATGCAGGAATAAGCAGTTGCACATGCAGCCTACAAATGCCCTTTAACACGGGCTGAGATCGTAGATCCATTTGGGGCAGTCCTCTCTGATAGCTTAAAGGCTTAACTGCCTTTGTGCAATGCCTGGGTCATGGGTTGTTTTTCACAAACAATCTGTTTCTCCTAAATTAGTGGTTTTCATCCCTTGTTCTTGTGTTACAGAAACACACCTGCACCTCTGGGCTCCTGAGCTTGTCAGAGCTCAACATCTTTGGGACACTGCTGCCATTTGCATGGGAGGTTTTGACCACTATAGTGTGTTTGCTTTTCTGCTTGCTGCAGTTGTACATCTGTCAGATCTTCCTCCCTCTGATAGACATAGGTCAGGTATTGAGCTGTGGTCAGTCCCATCCCTCTTGGTTTGCCCTGGGCCAACAAAAGTCTCACGGCTAACATGTCAGGCAGACTGCTGGGATTCTTGGTCTTTTATTAATCTCCAAGAAGGCTTGTGGCATGTGGGAATGCCAGCTCGTTGCCTTGGTGCTTTCCTGGAGGGCATTTGTAAGGTCAGGTTCAGAGGTTAGCCTGAGGTTTAAGATGGGACAGAGGTGTAACACCAGTGCTCAAGTCTTGGGGTGGCGCAGGTTATGATGGGTACAAAGCTCCTTGGATCGCTGAATTTTCAATGACAGGCTTATCTTGGCTACTGAAGTTTGGGTTTATTTGCATGTGTGAGGCTGTCCTGCCAGGTGGAATCTCAAATCTGTCGTTATCCAGGTAGGGGAGGAAGTAGGACCTAAATTGTACCAGAGTCCCTGGGATGGCCAAACCTGTTTAAAGAGCATCTCAACATACTTATACGGCACCATATTTTTGTCTCCCAGGCTGAATTCAATCTTGGATCTCCTTCTAGGGGATGTTTAGAGGGGCTGGCCTCTGGTCTTTTGCTAATAAAGGCACAAACAGTCCCGTGAGCAACACCCGGGCTCACCCTTTTTTAAAAAGGTCCAAGTGCTGGGTTAGAGCTGGGCTCCCACCTGCTCAAAGACCCTCAGATGAATCTGCAAAACAGCCCCCCATCAAGAGGTAGAAAGGACAGCATCTGATCTGAATGTTTGTGGTTGCATAGTCTCTTTGCATTTTAAATCTTCAAGTCCTTTGGGTCCATGATCTTAGACTGATCATGTGAAATGACTTTAATGAGGAAGCTTTTCCATCAGGCTTGTTTTGCGGACGTTTTGGAAAAGGTTCCCAAGAAAAGTCCCCTTTAGGGCAATTGGCCCTTCCCTGTTGTAAGGACTCAGAGGAGGCATGAAGTGGCAGTGTCCTCCTCACACCTTATGCCTGTTAGAAACCAACCCCCGGGTAGAACATCAGCACAGGAGGGTCGTTAGCTTCCCATGACTAAGTCTGATGATGCCTTGTGAGGTTTCTCTGGGGCAGGCCAGACACTAAAGACCCATGAGAAGACCCTGATCTGACACCCAATAAACATCAAGTGGAGCCTTTGACTTGTTCGTTGCTCATGGCTTAATGCAAGGGAACTGCTCCCTTAGGAAGGGGAGAGAAAGAACTGCAGTAACTGCTACCAGCAGTAAATTTTTATCTTATTCTTTACATGAAGTTTTCCTGTTTCCCACTGGATGTATGTAGGGATTCAGCAGGAGAGAGGTCTTCTATTTGTAAGACAGAATATTATGCAAGGGAAAGAAAAATGTTTGATCATTGCTAGCTAGTTGCTTTTCTAGTCTGATTAAAGCACGTCTGTTCATACCTTCATTGTCTTGGTGCTTAATGAGGAGTCAGGAGATGGCACCAAAATAATATGCACTCTGTTAGAATATTTACCTGTGTGTGTTGTACCTGTTAAGAGGGATTAAGAGGGTTAGACATTGATGGGACACAAGAAAGGAAGAGATCAGTCTGTTTATTCCACTTTCAAATATACATGTTCTTAATTTGAAGTGCAGCTCTTGATGTAGTTCTTACATTATTATTATTAGATACCACGTCCTTCTCAGCATATTTATTTTGTTAAATTACACATTTGAAATTAAATACAGCCTCTTGTCAGCGTTAATGTTCTTCTGCTTATTCTTACAGTTATTATTGATAAGAGGTGACTTTCAAGTCAACAGCATGTGGATTGATAAGGCAGCCATTATTGTTACCTGAGTGTTTTTTGGAAAGCTTAGCTCAAGGGCAAATCATGTTTCCTTCCGAATGTGGGATGCTGAATCCCCAGCCTGCAGACCGCTGCCCAAGGTGGTGTTTGTGGCTGTAGTGTCCTCGGCTAGCATCTGAAAAACTGCCCCAAAACTGTACACTCGTGGACATTTGAAATCAGTAAGCGTGGCGGTTTTTGGGGGTGCACAGGGGGGTGCCTCCTGTGTTTATTTTTGAGTCACCGTCGGGTTTTTGCTCCTTTCGTTTCTGCTCTTCTCTCCTGCTCTCTGATGCTCTTCTCTTCATTCTCAGGTAGTAGATCCGGTTAGCTTCTGGGTAGGTGACTTTGCAGAGGGGGATTTTGTAGATGGCTGGGTTGTCTGAATTTATCAGCAAAAAGAGAAGTGCGGAGAAGCAGAAAGGCCAGGTGCAGAGTGGCAGCCCAAGCTGGGAGGGGAAAGGACAGACAGACAGGTGCATTTTGGTACCTCTTTTTGCATGTTCCCTTTGCTTACTTCTGCCTGTTGCTAAATTCTTGCATTTGAGAAGCTGGGAGAGCCAGTGCTTTCCCTGAGGACAATGTGACATACATAGGACATGTCTTCTTGAAACCCCCCATACAGGATCTCCTATTCGGATCCAGAGGAGGATGCCCAGCCCTACATGGGGGGGCTACACGACAGCTAGCTTCCTGCTGGCCACTGGAGGTCTGGGGAGCTCCTCTGGTACCAAATATCGATTCAGTGGCTCACACAGAGGTATCTAGTTTATCTAAAATGTACAGGGCTACATAAGGCATCCTACATTGGAGCCTCAGTCCTTTTGGAGATGCAGCTGTTGGCCAGAATGGCACTTGGCACGAATGTTGAAGCAATTGAATCAGGGTCCAGAGCTCTGCTGACTGTAATGAAAACCAAGACACCCAGCTCACATGTGGACATTAAAATTCTCTAATAAATGAGCTGAATCTTACCCTCACCATCCTATAAAATGTCATGTACATAGAGTACTATTCACACGTATTGGCTGTCCCCAATGCCCATGTGTTACTGGCATCGCATCCAACCCTCAGTCCTGCTCCGTGACCCTACCTCTTGACCTGACTTGAGGTCTGCCAAAAACAAGATCACAAGGAGAAAAAGTAAATGTTCTTTTTTTTCTGATGCATCCCAAAAAGTAGGTGTGTTTAACAAAGCAACCCATCTGCAGGGACCTACACGGTACTGAGTGGATGCCAGATGAACACATTTAATGCATGAAGCTGCTAGTTCTAAGTGTTTTTTTCTTTTAAGTTGTTAAATCAATTTTATTAAAACATGGTTTTGCTTTAATCTCTCAGATCTTAAAGAAGAAACAAAGCTTGGCATTTCTGACTTCACCTCTTTCTTGATCTGTCCAGATACGATGATTATGTATTTAAGAAAACAGTCCCCTCCCCATTTTAGTTCTCATATCCAGATCAAACTTAAATAATATCTGTGGGTAGGGTGGGAGAAAGATCTCGGGAGAAGCAAGGAAAAATTTGGACCTTTGGGAATTTTTCAAAAATATTGCCTGCAACGAAGTGTTGCATCTCAAACCGCTTGCTCATGCTGGAATTCACATACACATGCACAATCCTGCTGTGGATGACTTGGTCCAAAGTATTTGAAATCTTATTATCAGCTGCAGAGTCTGCAAGTGCAGAATTCAGCTGTCGGAGAATTTGTACAAGAGCTGCCATTGGCTGCAGCATTCTCATTTCAATGCTGTCAAAACTGACATGGAAAATTTTGGGGCACTTGCTTAGCATTATATCATAACAAATCAAAATACAGTTAAAACAAACAAACCAAAACTCCATTAAAAAACCCTCAAACTTACCACAGATAGGGCATTAGCAAGAGCTGCTCCAGAGTAGGCACAAAATAATGCTGAGAAAAGAAGACCAAGGACAGATCAAGATGAGGAAAATCTTGCTTATCTCCCCAAAGAAATTATCGGAAATAGTAATATTGTCCAAACGCACAGTAAAGTATCCTGCCAGCGACCTGATGTGAGGATTAATGTTATAATTCAACAATTGGTTAAAATGCCCTAATTCTGCATCTGGCCATGTAGACTACATTGGTCCTATCTGCTCCATAGAGATGGACGATGAATGAAGAATGTGGTTTTGTCAAGAGCAAGTGATGGTGGTATTTCTTTTATCTTTAATTTCTCTTTAATTGGCACAACTTGACCTGTGTGCAGTGGGGGATTACAGGGATCCCCCTGTACTCGACACTGGCGAGGCCTCATCTCAAATACCGTGTTGTTGAGTTTTGGGCCCCTCACTACAAGAAGGACATTGAGGTGCTGGAGTGTGTCCAGAGAAGGGCGACAAAGCTGGTGAGGGGTCTGGAGCACAAGTCTGATGAGGAGTGGCTGAGGGAACTGGGGTTGTTCAGTCTGGAGAAGAGGAGGCTGAGGGGAGACCTTATTGCTCTCTACAAATACCTGAAAGGGGATTGCAGAGAGGTAGGTGTTGGTCTCTTCTCCCAAGTGACAAGCAATAGGACGAGAGGAAATGGCCTCAAGTTGCGCCAGGGGAGGTTCAGGCTGGATATTAGGAAAAATTTCTTCACCGAAATGGTTATCAAGCACTGGAACAGGCTGCCCAGGGAGGTGGTTGAGTCAACCATCCCTGGAGGTATTTAAAAGATGTGTAGATGTGGCACTTAGGGACATGGTTTAGTGGTGGACTTGGTAGCGTTAGGCTGATGGTTGGACTCGATGATCTTAAGGGTCTTTTCTAGCCTAAATGGTTCTATGATTCTATTCTCTGATTGTATGAAATTCTCCACCAGTGTCTGTCCTGTGGCTTCAAACCACCAGCAGTTAGCAGTAGGCCTCCTTGTCCCAGGATGTCAGAGGTGGCAAAGCAGGAGATAAGGCACCCAAGGACAAAGTCAAGGAAGGGAAAGCTACGGAGCAATCCAGAAATAGTGCTCAGGACAGAAAACTACTGAAACGCAAATGGTTGGAGGCTGGATGAATCTTCATGGGAATTTTATATATGCTACATTATTCTTAAACTCTTCCCATAGAGTCTGTTTTTGGCTGCTGTTGAAGATGGGGTCTTTGGGTAGATGGATTTTAAACTGACCTTGTGCAACAGCTCTCTTCTTATGACACACTTCCTCTAATGATACATATAGTTATGAAAAGGCTGCTTCTATGAAGCTGTTGAGTTGCTAATTTGTTAAACTTCTGCTCATGTCATAGCTTGTGCTCCTTTCACAAACAGTACTTCCACCCTTTCTAGATGTTTTTAGGTTATCAGGGCCTAAAGGCGCTTCGCTCAGCACTTGCAGCTTGCACATCCGAGCTCAAGTCTGATGCCATCACAGAAATAGCTCTTGCAGCATACCTAGTTTAGGAGCAGGGTGGTAGCCCAATGTTCACTCTAAACCTCTAGTATTCATAAACTGCCTGGCTGCATAAATTTTTGTCTTCCCTTTGTGTAAAAGATACATACCACAGGCAAGTGCCAGCAAATGAGTCTGCCAGGTCAAGGCGTAGAACATGCCCCCAATTGCAATGCATGCGAGTGCGCAGTTGTAATTGTGTAAGCCAAGGTAGATGCCGTCAAATGGTGATGCAATGCTCAGTGCTGCAAGACAAAAGGCAATGCTGTGAGGTCAGGTATGAGAAGTATCTGCAGGAGGACCCATCACTTGCTGGGAATCCATCGTCTCTTCCCTATGACATCTAGACAAATTTAACCATGCTCACACTTGCGTAACATGCACATGCAGAAAAAAGGATGAAATCAAACGAAGCTCATTATTTTGGAGCTCTGATAATGTCCTTAGGGTTGGAATTTGGCCCAGTCTCAAAGGTTTATTTAGGCTAAACTTTCTGCATATGCGCTGAGTGTGTTGTAGTTAGTCGCCCAGATGACCAGCTGGAGGATCCAGCCAGAGTGTAGGAGGACCTTCTCACCTGGGTGTCCTTCTTGCAGAAAGCTGTGCTCACATGTACTGTTTAAACCTCATACGTACCCTGATCTTGAATATCAGAGGCACACCTGAGTGTCTTTTGTGGGAGTAAGCAGGGTTTTCTCTCTCTTCCTAGTGACCTTTGCTAGATGCAGTCTAGATACGAGATGAGGTCATTCTATCATTGCTGTGGAAATTCTCCACTGGGTTGGGAGCTGAGGGTCTGCTCCAAACCTGACCTCATAGGCACTTCTTCAGGATTTCTCGGGGGCTTCAGGAGTACCAGTAAAAAGAAGAGCACAGTATGTAGTGCACAGGCCACCTTCATGTCACTCTTAAGATTAATACATTTCCTGCTATAATGCCCTCATTTGTCTTCTGTTTCATTACCATGTTTATCCCCAGATACTTTCCCCTGACCTTTCTCTTCTAGATTAAATGTCAGACCTGTACAAAACTTGCCAAATGCTCTTAACCATACAAATCTTGGATAGTGGTGTTTAAAAAAACAAATGTAAGGCAGCTCACATCTTGTACAAAGTGCTTGAGAGCGCAGAGAACTTATTGTTGGATGACTGTGCCTTTTCCAAGGTTGTTGTCTCAGACTACACTTATTCCATCATATTTTTGTATTACAGTTGGTGACATAATTGGCATTAATCTTGTCTAACTTCAAGGGTCGGATTAATTTCTCTTAACTTAAGAGTGTTTCTCTGGTTAGTGGAGAGACAGGCCATTTTGAGTGGCATTCATTTAGCTATGTTGACAAATCCGCAGTGGGATCGAATGAACTGTATCCTAGAAAAGTCTGTTTCTTTTCATTGACTGCTCAGCTCTGAGGTAGACATCCACATGTGGTGGTAATTTAAAACACTTCTGGTGGCAAGAGATCAGTTCTGAAACTATTTCTCTAGGTTTCTTTATCATCATCTCCATGGGATTCATCAAATCCAATGGCAGGAGGGTTAAGCAAGGTGGAACAAACCACCTGCCTGAGTTACAAATCTAATAACAAATTCAAAGCGTAAAGAAAATCTGCTTCTGTTCTTGCCTTCACCATGTTGTGTGACCTTCAGTAAGAACTTCCGAATTTAGAGACAGTTTCAAAAATGGGAGTGTTGTCCCAAGTATGTCCAAACCCATGCAATTCTAAAGTGTGGAGAGAGTCATATAATAGGTAGTGTCAAGATACCCTAGTTAAAAAATTACTTTGGTAAATATGTCTTACCTGCAAACATCCCCACTGTCGATCCAATTGCAGCATGTAAACAAAGAACTGGGGAGGAGATAAGTAAAGCAACAAGGAAGATGCCTCCAGTCCAGGGGTTTTCACAACCATACACTTGACCAACACCGACTGGGATGGATTGCAAGAGCTGCAGCAGCCAGTAGAAAAGCGCCTGTTATTGTATCTCTGTACTCAGAGGGACACAGCAGTTATTTTGTCCAAGCTATTGGTTAGAAAGGACGAAAGCAATCCTGGCTTTGAGTGGGACTGACGGGTAAGTGTGGGCACTCATGCGCTTTGAACCAGTTAGTTCACTGTTTGGTTTGAACTTCATCAGTCCAAGATGGACTTTTATTTCTTTTGGGATGGTAATATGGTGGAGGGGGGGGTGGGGGCTTGGGGTTTCTTTTGGGGGGGTGGTTTAGGTGACTTTAGTGTGGGAGAAAAACGATAACCTTCCTAGGCAATAATACTATGGTGGGCCTGGTTGATTTGAGTTTATTATATATTATATGAAGCATATCAGATACCCTTATGCTGCTTTGGGAAGGTTATCCTCCAGAGCTGCATCTAGACCTGAGAGGACTGGGTATAAACGAGTTTCTGAGTTTCTGTCCCTTTGGGATCCTGATGTTTCTTCTGTCTTTTCACATTGTTACTGACTGTCTTCCTGATGTTCTTTTAACCACATCTGGACAGCGGGAGTGCATGTCCAGATGTACTTCTGCATTGAGAGCACTCAAGACTTTTTTGGGGGGGCAGTCCAATGTTAGGTGAAGTGAGAGGTTCAGCAACTCTTTTCCCTCAGGCTCGATCAGCCTTTCTGCTGGATCAGCCAGGTCTTTCCCTAGGGCTTTTATGGCACTGTCCTCTATGGACTGAACCGAGCCATGTATTTCTGTGAGTTGCTACTGGCTGTACAGATCACATAGCCATTCTGACCCATTTGAAATTGCTGTCGCGAGCTGAATGCCTTCATGTTCACCTTTTTAATGAAATAGCATAAACTTGTTGGAGTGAAGCTTACCAGCGGCACATTGATTGCAGACCAGGTGATATTGGGCACTGACGCTACAGGCTTGATGAGGGTTGTAGGGAAGAAGGGGTTGTAGTGTCCCATGGCTGCTAAGTACAAAGTCATCGCAATATTGAAGGGCAGAGTGAAAACAGGAAGGTCCCATTTACTGAGGATGGATCCCAAAGCACTGGACAGGATTGGACTGAGAACAGAAGGAGAAGAGAAAGAAGTATAACTTGTTCATAACAATAACAGTGGTGAAACAGCCTACCGCTTTGGTCATAAGCTCTGGTAAATGCAAGCCAATGCCATTCCTTTTAGGAACATCGGGTAGGGAATACCTTTAATATATTAGTCTGCATCAGACAAATACTTGCAGGATGCTGTTCATCTTTTTGCAACAACTATTACATCCCTTCATGGAAGGTACAAACTCCACACCCTTCTCTCAAGACAGTTGGCTAGTGTGCAAGCACTCTGCTAGCTATGCTGAGCTCAGGGAGCCAATGAAGAAATGCATCCAGTACAGCATTTAGGCACAGATGGAGAAAAGTAATCTGGCTTCTTATTCAGTAGAAAAATCTAACAAGAAACAGAAGAGCAAATTTTGGGAATGCCACATGAAGAACTGTGGAGAACTTTAGATGGTCTAAAAAAGCTGCTGTCTTGAGGAGGCAAGAGGGAGTTGGAAATTACGTAATTTGCTTTTTTTTTTTTTTTTTAAAAATAGTTTGAAAGATATCAGATGATGGTTCTGGAAGAGAAATAAAGCAGAATAGCTGATTAAAGAGGATGAAGAATCTTCCCTTAAGAAAAATGTAAAACATTTACTATGTGACACACTATTTTGGGGCAATGAGGAATCCTTAGGGCATATGGAGCCTGACAGTGTAAGACGAAGCCACCACTGTAACAAAGATGTGAAAGGTGTTGTGTCAGGCATGACCCAGACCTTGATTGATGTTCCTGCTTATGTCAATGAGACTGATGTTTCTGTGTGCTGCCCAGGTACCACCCAAAATCATATGGCATTTTCTGAAAACTGAACTTTCTTCTTAGGAAACATGATTGAGTATATTTAGCACGTGAAGTATTTGGGGTGACCCTCAAAATATTTAGAGACCGAAGACTAAAAATCATGGAAATCTTGAGATACCATGAATTTTCCCAAAGATTTTGGCTGTAGGACATGGGATATAAACTTCATCTGGAAACCAGGATATAAATTTCACAAGATCTCCTTTCCTCAGGACATTTCCAGACTGCCTTATTTTCACTTGAAGTGGGTGTCCTGCATGAAAGCATATTGGCAAGGTAATATCTGCTTTTTATGTGGCCCAGAAAGCTTGTGGAAGAGAGTGAAAAACCAGGTCCTGTCCTTGATGGCAATGGGCTGTGTTCTGACGCTTCCAGCTGAGCTTTCCTGATGTAAGTGAGCTGAGCAGCTCTTACGGTCAACCTGCAAGTAGCGGTGGACATTGCAGAGCTTACAAAGATTCAGTTTAAAGACTTGAATTTTTCAAGAGGCTGCATTTGAGTCCTAGAAGGTCATTAAGCTGGTTCTAATAAAAAAACCCCACCCAAACTATTTGGCATTTCAAAAGCAACATCTTGTGTTCTGTTGCGTAGATAGTAGTAGTGGAAAAAATGCTTTGTTCTCCCTGTATAATCTCAGATGAAGCCTATTCTTTTATGACAAATTTGGTTCCCAGAGCAGTTTACAGATTTCCTTGCTTGTAGCTGTAGGAAAAAAAACCAGCACTTTGGTGAAAACGGTGTCCTAATTTCTGTGCTGAAATATAAAACTTCCGCCAGTTATAAATGTTGTCAGAAAAAAAAGAAACAATTAAAGAAACGCTGCCTTCTAAAGCTGAAATTCAAAGTATCAGTTAAAAAAAAATCAATGAAATTTCAAATTTTAAAATCTTTCGGCTCTACCCTTGAGCCTTGTGAACTAAAAGAACGAAGAAAAGTTTGAACAGCAGGCCTCAAGGAATTCTGGCAGGCAAGACAAACTAAACATTCTTGCAACATGTTCTGGGTTTTGAGAGGTTGTTACAAAATGACCTTTGCTGAAAGTGACTAAAGAAATAAAATATGAAAAAAAATCTGATTTTAAAAGCGGTGAAATGCAATAATGACTTGCATCTTATTGCTAACAGTGATTAAAATGTGACTCTTGAATTAATTTCAGTTAAAGCTGTTACATAGATGCTGCAGTGTGCTGCTAGGGTCCGTATTTAGAAATGGTAAATTTAATCCTGAAAGGACATTGTCTGGCATTCGGAGTTACTTGGAGGAATTAATTCTGCTCATGACTGGTTGCATGTCTGAGAGGGGGAAGATTGAATTCAGCCCGAGGGAGAGCACCAGGTCGGTTCAGCACCTGGAGGAAAAACCATTGCGGTGTTGGGCACGATGACATCCACCCTGAATGTGTCCTGCTGATGAGGGACATTTGCAGAACGCTGAGGTGGGGCTGCTTTCTTTGTCCGTGTGCTGTAATCAGTGTTGTCTGTGTACTTGACCTCCTACCAATGTGCCTCACAAGCTCCGTGCATCAACGAATGCCTCTTTCCAGTGCCACTGTGGCTGGAGCTGCTGGTGGAGGGGACTGGGCAGAGGGGACTTCCAATGTATTTAAGGTGTATATAGCAGGACTCCTCATTCTCTGAGAGTTGTCCCTAGGAGGAGAAGTAGCACTTACCAGGCCATTGATATAACTGCCACAGGAGGAAGAAGCCACCAGTAGTAATCCCCTTTGTCAGAGAAGACGGCGATGAGCAGTCCCACCAAGATCCCGTTATAGCCATGCAGCCCAGCTGCAATGGCTGATCTGTGATGGAAAGAAATGTTTGCAAGGTAGCAAGCTGTGCTGAAGGTGACCTGTCGCAGGGACCCGCTGAAACGCAATTTGTAAGAAGGGTCCTGCTCCCAGTGAAGGGAGTTAAAGGGAAGGATAAAAAAATGGTGAGGTAACTGCCGTATTGCATTTCACTGGTGTGTGGAAGGCAGAAGTTTGGACACTGTTGAATGATGATGATCCAGGGGGTTTCCCGTGACCCAAAGGACCTACATGACTGTGATGAAGGCTGTCAGAAAGAGATAACTGTATGCTCTCACAAAGACAGCCAAGTATGAGGACAGGCCAGCTCTTCCTGGACCACAGCTCTGTCCTTACCTAACTGCTTCCAAACCATCCATAAGGAAAGCTGGTCTGCTGCCTCTAACATGCTCAAATGTGGAGCTATGACCCATCAGCGGGTTCCTGACACCATAACGACCAGTTTTTATTAAGTGCCTGGACGCGAGGTACCACCTACCTGTCTTGACAGAGGGCCAGCGCAGTTAATGTCGACACGGTCGTTCCAGTACAGCCCGTGAGCATCCACCATGGGCTCTGGATGAAAAGCCCCACTAAGATGATCAGGCCGCTGAGAGGGTTGTTAACAAACATCACCTGAGAGGTCCCTCGCAAGATCCAGTCCACCAGCTGGACCATTAGGGGCTTATCTGGAGGAGATCAAATAAAAATGCTGGTGATAAGGCATCATTTCAGCAGGACTCCTTCAGAGCATGCTCATCTCTACAGTCGCTTTCTGGCCACAGAACAGAGGCGATGTATCAACAGGACTGTAAAACCCCTCTCTGATTTATTGCTGTCTGAGCATATTTTGCATCTGGCACTTGAAAAGCTAATACAGATGGACCGGGCACTGCTATAAAGTTCATGGAGGGATTCATAAAAAAGTGGTTTATTTATGGTGGTCAAAGAATAGTCTTGTGTGGTAGATTGCTTAAGATTCCGCTATAAATTTAAAGAGGATATAGTCGCTTTTTGGTGTATAATTCAGATGCAGAGAGGGAGTTAGGCAAAGACTGATACTAGTTGGTATCTGGATAGGGAAATATGAAAAGGATACACTTCTGCTGTTTTAGGGACCCAGAATATGGAGGTACACTGTATATAGGAGGTGGGGTCAAACTGTCAAAGGTATCTAAAAAAGTACTTCGAGAACCGAAGAACCTAAATCAAGAGAATAGTTATTATAGCTTGGACTGTGCTCAGGGGAAAGAGGCGTTTCCAAAGATCAAAGAGCCATTGCTCTTTAGAGAAGACTATTGAACCCGGACAGAGCAAGCTGGCACCAAGCTCAGGTACCTCAGGTGAGTGCAGCGGGAGGTGGGATGTGTGTGGGGCTGAGGGCAGCCTGTCTGAGGGCATCTATGTACAGTGCTCCTAATGATCTCCATGGGGCAAGAAGGGTCTTGTAGCACTGCAATAACTTTTTGCTGCTAGCTTTTCTACTGCAAATTGACTTGAAGTCTTTTTCCTCCATGCTTTTGGGAAAGGTGTAACCATTTCTGTACTGTTCTGCATTATTAAACATGATACAAAGAGAATAAATGAGAAAGAGGGGCTGCTTACATGAACAACATGTTCATGCGATGTGTATACGCAGCTTTCATCTTCTTAAATATTTAAAATTAATTCAATTCATTTAGAATGTTAATTAGACACAGCATAAAGTGCCAGACTAATTTTTGAATCTGGGCAATGACTTATTCCTATAAACTCCTCTCTTCCCTACTCCCTCCTTTTCCACTTCCCTGTGTTGTATTTACAATTAAGTCTCAAGTTTTGCTTTCTGATGAGATTAGCTTAAAGAGAGGCTCTTTGAAGGGCCAGGTACCACTCTGCATCTCTCCAGCATCACTGGGAGAGCCCTTCCAAGAGGCTGGAGTGCAAGTTGAGGGACGGCTTCACAAGTATCCCTCAGGCTGTGCGGTGTTGGGGAGCCAGGCAGTTACGACCAGGGAGGAATGGGTTCTGTAGAGAAAAATGACCAGGCTTGTCTGACATAATTTTTAGTAATATTTGGTGTCGAGCTATGAAATATATCAGCAATGCTCATGGTTTTCGACACAAGTATAACTGGAAGTATTCAAATATAACCAGTGGGTGGTGGCCAAAGCTTTTCAGAACATTAAGAAAAGCTGTCTACCAAGCATGGACCACTGGAGTAAAGAGAAAGCAGAAGGAGATGTTCCCCTGTGGCTGGGAATCACACTGCCAGCCTGATGAGCTCCCTGTCTGGAGGCATCTCAGCCCACCTCCTCCACCAACATTAGCCACCGCAAAGCCTGGCTGTACGCTACTGTCTCTTATTCCTCTCCCGTTGTTGTTGGAGTTGTACTGCTAACCAACCTAGCCTTGGCAGAGGACCCACAGTCTTACATAGCCTCTCAAAGCCCCAAATCCCTAATAATTCTGGGTAACACGGACCATCTGCTCATGTATTGTTCCTGTCTGGACAGTAAACCTTTGAGATCAGTACTTGCTTTGTATTTTATAGCAACATAACAGCCACAGTGCTTATTGCTCCCCCAAGGCGGGTAATGCAAGAGCCTTTGCCCACACAATCAGGAGTCAGGTCCCCTTCGTCAGCCCACACACAGATGAGGAGACGGTCGCTGATCCAAAGCACTTACAAGCAAGACTAAATCCCCAGCCCTGACGTGTGACTCCAGGCACTGCTATAAGGCTGGGGTGCTAATGACACATAACTGATTAAGTGTAAAAGACGTCTTTTGCCTGTGCTGAATTATGCCTGCAGCCATGGTAATGGCAAGAGGATGCAGTGAGATCCCCTTCCTGGGAATAAAATGATTTGAGTTAAAAGGCCAGAAGTTTGCAGTGAGGTCGGACCATGCTGCCTCTGCTCTGCCTCAGGGGGTGAAATGGCCCCTCGTCTCATGCCCCAGCACTGGAAGTACTGTTGGCAATATAGATGTTCACAGCTAGCTCTTCCTAGCCAGAGACTCCCAAACATATCCCTCTGCTTACTTTTCATCCACTCTCCGTATTCTTTCATTTCTCCTGCGAGATACCCGAAAACTTGGTGGATCCGATTTCTGCTTCTCCCCAGCAGGTCCTGGGCTCTTGGCTTCTGCTCCGCGTACAGCTGCCTCTCACCGGGATGTTCAGCCACAACAATCTCTCCAAGCTCCATCTCTTTTGAGCGGTGAGAAGAGGCAACTGTAAATCACAAAGCCCATGTGTTAGAAAGCCTTTTGGGTTCCGCCCTGGCAACTTTCTGCTGTACTTTAAAGCCCCATGGCGATATCCTTTTTCAAAGATGGGGTGTTTAATGGAGAAGGGACCTGCCTGAACCACTGCTGAGAGCGGTGTGCGCTGCTGCCCGGGGCAGTGATATCTCCTCTGGGGAATGAGGACCAGGCAATGACCCACTCCCATCATGGAGCTGTGGCACAGAGCTGCAGGGGGAAAGAGGGATGTGACATAGGTGCCCTGCAGCATCCCACCCTCACTCCAGCTCCTGATGCAGCATGTGACAAGCTGCTGGTTGGACAGGGGACATAACCTTTGCCAAGTAACTGAGCAGTACCTGCGTGCTGTTGCAGCTACCAGGGAGGCAGCATGCTGATGTTTGGCTAGCAGCGAGCTGGAGGGAAGCAATGCAAATTGCCAGTACAGTAGCAGACAGCAGGAGACAAGAAAATACTGGAGGAGAGGCTGAAGCCTGTATCCCTTTTGATGTTTTGAGCTGTTGCATTCATATATCACAGCAAATCTATGGCCTTTCCATGCTCCTCATTCCACATCTGCCTTTGATAGACCATCAAGAGCAAGCTGGGATAGCATCAAAGTATTGCACAGAAATGAGCATCCATGTGTGGCTTTAGACAAAGATAAGCACCTTGGTTCAGGGCTGTGTGCTCTTTAGTTAACAGGTGAATATCCAGGCAGGATTATGGATTTAATGGTCTCCTTATTACAGCTGCAGGGCTCTGTTTGTTAAAAAGTCCATTGAGATATAAACTGTTAAGAGAAATGTCACTGCACGGCACCCTAGTGAGCTACACTGCGCGTTACATCTGCAAAAATGCCACTCCGCTTTCTGAGGGAGTCTGGCATCCTCTGGACTGGGGTTTTGCTCGGATCATTTTGGAGAAGCGTGGCCGGGTTTCTAGGTGTTGCCCAAAAGTGGACTGTGTTGTGAAGTGCTTGCCCCGTGTTTGGTGGAATATGGGCACCACCTTCTGGTGGGAGCCTGGTTTTTGGTAGCTCAGAGAGGCTGGCTGTCAGTGTTAAAGCCTGGAGCAGCAGAAGGACAGGCTGGGAAGGGATGCCTGCCTGGAGGGAAGGCTGTTTTGCAAGGAGACGCACTGACAGGCAGAGGGTAAAAATGTCTGTGGCTCTGATTGCCCTAATAAGAAGGTCCTTGAGCATCAAAAGATGTTTTCCCTTCACCCCTGGCACCACAAGTGCAGCCCTGCAAATGCATCGCGCAGCGCTTGTTGTCTAGTGCTTTGGCTCGCTCTGCCGGCAGCTCGTCCCTACCGCAGCAAGGGTCTTTGTGATGACTTTCGTGCAACAGCATCAGCCTGGGGCTGGATGTACGGGCAAGCGATGTTGTTGTGTGCAACTGTAAAAACTAAACCTAACCAGCACTCAGTTTGCTTGATCCTAAGGGGGAGGAGGCTTATAGAAGATATCGAGTGGTCTAAAGCAACAAATGTGGTTGTGCAAGGAGTAGGCAACCCCAAAACCTTGCTCGTGAGTGTCTCATGGGGTTGAGAGCAAGGAGGTTCCCAGGTTCTGTCCAGCTGCACTCGGTGCCGGAACAAGCAAGGAGCAAAAGAAGAGGGAGGGAGTGGGTTTATTGTGCCTCTTCTTTTTTTGCTATCTGTAATCCGATTCTGGCCAGAAGCTGAGTCCAATCCCTGGTTTCAGTTAAAGGCAGCCTTGGTGATTGTCATTTTTGGCTAGTTCCTTGTGGCTAGCCAGGAGGACATTGTTTAGGGAACACTGAGCAGGAGTCCCCTTTCTCCTCCTACATGTCCTCTAGGCTGAGGGAATTTGCAATGGTCAGATATTGTGAATTTGGGTCCCTCTGAGGTAGGGAGAGGCCAGGTCCTACTGGAAAACCAGGTATTTCTGCCTGGATTCATCCCATAAACACTGGGCTGTGTAAGATGCATCATTGCCCTGGGCTTCCTGGTAGTCAGCGTAGCTTTGAGCACCTTCAGATGGAAGTCAACCCGTCTCAGCTCAGGACTGCCCTCTGAAAGTTCCTGTTCTTCCCATTCACAGCTCAACCTGGGTGCTCCAGTCAAACACCCAATGTTTTCTGGGAAGGACACAGGGTCTGAGGTCAACAGCACAAGCAGAGAAGAGACTCCAGAGCAATGCCAGGCTAGCAGCTGGCTGTCCTAGAGGTTGCTTTCCCTCCAGAGCTTAATAGTCATGTTTAGCAAGTGTGGCTGGTGTCAGAGATAGCTATTCAATGTTTCTGATTTTGTTCGTTTGCTCATTTTCCTTCCAGAAGACTTCTCCAAAGAGTTTCAAGAGCGGAGGTGTGCTCAGACAGCTGCAGTGCATCTACATAAAGGAGACTAGAGCATCACTTAGGATCCTGAAGTCTCAGGGACGCATCAGCAAAGAAAGGTTAGTGGCCCCTTTGCTATGAACAATATCCGCCATCAGCAACAGAGTGCAGCTGTTACCAGCAGGGAGAATAAATACTGAGTGGTTGTGTCTATGTCTTCATAGCACCTGAAAATCTCACGCTCATTTTAAACCTCACCACGAAAAATTACTGTTGGGTTTTACAAAGCAGAAACATCACTGCAGAGCTTCTATAACCTGTATTTACAAGACTGCACTGCTCAATTCCCTCTGAAATTGAGACGTGGGACCTGTATATTTTTAAAATTCTTGTCCTTGCTCACATAATTTAACTGTTAGGGGTTAAGTGCAGAGTAGTCATATGAGAGCTCTTTGCAGTCAATACAGAGAGAGGCTAGTATCTCCAGAGAGTGATTCATGTCCCTTTTCTTACATAGCTATCTGAGATGTGAAGAAGAGGGTGTCTGTCTCTCTCTTTCCACCGGCTGCAGAGGAAGCCTGGCTGCTGAGCTATTTTCAGGCAAGAGAAATTCCAGCCTAAGAGATTTTGCCAAGGTCAACCTTGAAGTTTATGGAAGTGGGATCTGGAGTCCCAGGCTAGTGCTTTAAATCACTGAGCCATCTGTAACAGGCCTGTAATCTGCATCAAGAAGGGCATCAAAGCTCTGGGGATAAGAAAAAAATTACAGTCTTTTCTTATGATTCTTGTTTGCTTTCTCCCTATGGATTGGAAGGGAACTAAATCTCTGCTTGAAGGGAGCACACGCACCCACCTCAGATTAGAAGGCAAGCTGGGACACAACTGGAGGAGATGGTTAAACAATCACCAAATTTTTTGGGGAAAGGAGTATTGCAAAAAAGAGATATGGGGATGCTGAGAACCTCTACACTGCCGCAGCGGTGAATCGCGGGTATTTACAGCAGAGCAGCCCAAGGGGCTGCAACAGCTGGAGAAGATCCTGGAGGGCTATGATGGGCACAGTGATCCCTGCAGGAGCATCACCCTGGAAAAACACAATTTCTTTGTAGTGAGCACCTGTCAGTCGATAGGCTTGTGCTCAGTGATACAGGCTCCATGAATAATAGAGAAATCATTTGAACAATTAGCTAATTAGGGCTAATGACAGCCTGAATCACTTATGGCACACCTAGGGCTGATGGGGAATTCCTTGAGAAAAGGGCCTTTTGTCAGCAAACATTGATTCATCAATGTGGTAATGAGCTGTCCTGCTTCTTATGAACATTTATCAGACTGCAAGGTAATGCCTGGTGGTTAGGGCTCAGCTCTAGACCTACCTGTGCCAGCTCACTCCCAAACAGACTGCTGTCGTAGCATGCTTTTGAGGTGCAGGATGCTGATAGCATAGAGCCTTGTATTTTTAAGCCTCCAAGAGTAAGCGCTGGGTTTCTCTTTGGCTTGTGCTGCTAGAGAAAATGTTCACAGCATAGCACCCTCCCACAGCCCGCAGTGATCTGGTGGCCCCATGCAAAAAAAAAAAAAAAAAAACAAGTGGACTGTGAAGAGTGGGATGGTACATGACCAGGGTGGTGGATGATGCGTAACACTTGAGCCAACTTTGCTACAGGGCTGCTGTTTGTGTAGGGAGCTCAGCCTTATGCTAAGATACCTGAAGCCAAGCCTGGGCAATTGCTTGTTCCTCCTCTATGCTGAAAGCATCAGAAAAGCGATGACTTCAAGGGACATGGCCTCACAAGGGCCTTGAAAAGAAACAGTTTGTAAAAGCATGTTGCTCTCATAAGAAACCATAAAGAAATAGGAAAGAAATACAGTGTACAGCTAGAGGGTAAAACTTTGGGATGGTGACAGAATGCTTGGCTGAGTCGTAATGACTTTCCCAAGCAGAGCTCTACCAGGGATCAACCCTTGACACCAAAACCACATGAACAAAGCAGGGCATTTCAGAACAGTTGCTGAGGTTGAATGCAACACAATTGCAGAAAGCAGGTATGAAACACTTAGCCACAGACCTTTAAAGTGAAACAAAAAATAATAAAAAAGTCGTCCCAAAAGGAAAAAAGTGCTCAAGTAAACTTGTTTCCTATCACAGGCATTAAATGAAGCCACGTTCCAGAACAGCTCTGTCATATCTGTACAAACACAACTACCACACAATAGTTAGTAATCAAGATAGTTTAACTTAAGGGGCTAAATATGACTCGTACATTCTTATTTAGATACTTGGCTTTTACGTTGTAGTCTTGGAGTCTTTCTGTGTCTCCCTTTCCTAGCCTGTGTAGTACGTAATGCAATACTTTGCTTTGCTCCAAGGCGATAACTTTTCTTTACTGCTTCTTCGTTTCCCTCTGGTGCAGCAGTATCTGCCAATCTGCCAAATGGAGGCACATAGTTTATGTGATGGATTGTCCTAGTGTCTTGGGTAGAAGTTGTGCTGATACCATTTGTATATGGATTGTATTTATATACATATGTGTATGTGCAGCTGTGGAGAAGGAAGGTTTGCCTTCCTTACCATGGGTCTCCTGAATGATGTTTGTAGAGAGGGATTCCTCTTGACTCCCTTTAGCCATTTAAAGGCTTATAGTTTTGGTATTCTCTATGGTCAACGCAGACTGACTGGTATAATCTCTGGGCAGTTCAGCCAGGTGGTCAGACATTGTTCTTGGGATGGGACGGATTTCTTTCCAGAGGGGTCCTTCTCATCCCTTTAGTGGCACAGAGAGGGTAAGATGGGGCTTATGTGGCTAACTGTGGGTATCTCCAGTTTAAGTGTCTATATCCGAACGGCTTGCCTTGACTTCCAGTAAAGAGCTAGCTGGTCAATATATGGATCTAAAGCATGACTCATCCCCTCCCATCCTACACAGATGAAACATGTCCTAAACTCTGTTGCATTTGCTGTCTATAATGGGAAAGACAGACAGCTAGCTCAGATGCACACAGCTGTACTACATATACGTAGGGAGAGAGGTGATGAATCTCAGCTAAGTGACTATCCCAAGTCATTCAGGAAATCTGTAGCTGACTGGGGTATCAAACAAGGACAAGTTAATGTTTGAACAAAGTGCCTAATATATGAAGAATTTTCAAAATGCTAACTGTTTTTTTAATAATAAAAGTAGTCAGACCAGGTAGATATTTTAAGACACAAAAATCCTGTTTTCCTGCATATGGTTTTAGTTATAAAACCAGAGGGGAAAACAAATAGAGAAAATATGAAATATAAAAACCGTCACTTCTAAACAGAATGTTTTTCAAAGGTTTCCATGAGGTGTTGGCTGCTTGGCAAAGCAGACTGTAAAACAACTTTACAAGCCACATTTATTCTAAGAGCTCCACTTATTGAAGTACAATTCAAACTCTTGTTCTGCCGGCCAAGTTCCATAAATTAAACACTTGTCCAATAACACATACCTCTCCACTTGGATTCTCTGTTTCTTTTTGGCTTTGTGTGTCTGTGTCTCTCTCTCTCTTTTGCCTTTTTTTTTTTTTTTTTAATCTTTTGCAAATGGAAACAAAAAAAGGTTTGCTTGTTTTAGGAATGAATTTAAGAAATAGGCCAGTAAAAGTAAGAATAAGGAAAGGAGAAAGAAAACAGGTCAACTTTTTAATCCAGCTAACTAAAACGAGACTTTCGTTCCATTATTTTATGTCTTGGTGACACTGATTTAAAGCTAAGCTAAATCCACAGTGTGAAGCTGCATGATGCCAAATGTCTGACCGAAGTAGTGCCTCATCTCCATTACAGTGCACTGGGCGTTGGGTGTTCAGAGGAACCAGCAAGGTGACCTGGGAGCTGAGAAGGGAGGTGGGACCTGTGCCCTGCCTTCAGAGAGAACCCGATTTCCCTCCCTCCCCTAAAGTGTTATGGCCTTAGAGATGCGACCATCAGCAGGACCTGTCTTTTCTTACAAGAGAAAGGACAGGGGAGGTGTGAGACATCTTCAGATGGCCTCTACCCTACCCTCGCTGCTCTTTCAGCTCAGTCTAGAGCCTCATGTCCAGGCTGTGTCTAAATCTTGTAGATTCTTTGTGTGGTGTTTTTTGAAACCTGATTTTCTTATTCATCCAAGAAACTAAAACTCTCACCTAAGCTCTCGTCATATCACTTGTCCTTTAGCACAGCATCTGTCTTTCTGGTCTTGACAGTCATCCCTGCCCTGTAGTGTCACCATCTTCCTGACTTTCACTTTGATGTGACCCTCTGTCTTTCTCCTTCACATTGACCGTGAACTGCATGTCTTCACTTTCAGAGCCAGTCATTGCTCTGTCTCATCAGTAGGGAAAAGTTAATTTCCACATTCACCTGACCCATAACACTGCCTCTGTTTGCCAGAAATATTTCTGAAGATCCTCTTCTGTGGTACAAAGCTTAGATGCTCTAACATGAGCACCAATGAAATCAATGCCTTCTTTAATCCAGAGAGTAGCAAGGTGGGAATAATACAGCAAGAAACTGGACGATATCTCTGTTTTCTTGTTAATTCACAGTGGAAAGATGGGGAAGTCAGCTACTGAACGTCTCTCATCAATTCAGAGGTGACCTTTTCAATGAGAATAATCCTTTTTACTCACTATAGTGATTGAGGGACTTACTCTGTAAGGCTTGAGTGTGACAGACTTGGGCAGTCAAATGTGAATTGGGTTGGGGCAGCTAGAGAAATTACTGTTCTTTGTTGGAAGCTGCCTTCTGCCTGGCTGAGATACCGTAACTGATGGGTGTGAAAGAGAGGACAGGGAAGGAAACGTGCTTTTAGCACATGTTAGTGTGGAAGAGGCCAGATTTAATTTAGCTTCTGCTCAAGGACATTTTAGACAGCCTATTCGTGTTGCAGCAAGGTTGGAGCAGCTCTTGTGGTCAGTCCCAAAGGCTGAGGACTCACCGAAAGACAGTAGGGACATCAACTCCCTCTGAGAGGTGGCAGTTGAGGGTAATGATTACTTCTTAAACTGCCCACCTGATCTGCAAGAGGTCAAAGAGGGCTTTGAATCACAGAATCATTAAGGTTGGAAAAGACCTGTAAGATCATTGAGTCCAACCATCAACCAACACCACCATGCCCATTAAACCATGTCCCATAATGCCACATCCACATGTTCCTTGAACACCTCCAGTGGGGGTGTCTCCACCACCTCCCTGGGCAGCCTCTTCCAGTGCTTCACCACTCTCTCAGTAAAGAAATTTTTCCTAATTTCTAAACCTCCCCTGGCACAACTTGAGGCCATTTCCTCTCGTCCTGTCACTTGTCACTTGGGAGAAGAGACCAACATCCACCTCTCTGCAACCTCCTTTCAGGTAATTGTAGAGAGCGATAAGGTCTCCCCTCAGCCTCCTCTTCTCTGGGTTAAACACCACCAGTTCCCTCAGCCGCTCCTCATCAGACTTGTGCTCCAGACCCCTCACCAGCTTTGTTGCCCTTCTCTGGACACACTCCAGCACCTCACTGTCCTTCTTGTAGTGAGGGGCCCAAAACTGAACACAGCATTCGAGGTGCGGCCTCACCAGCGCCGAGTACAGGGGCATGATCACCTCCCTACTCCTGCTGCCACACTATTTCTGATACAGGCCAGGATGGCGTTGGCCTTCTTGGCCACCTGGGCACACTGCTGGCTCATATTCAGCCGGCTGTCAACCAGCAATCCCAGGTCCTTTTCCACTGGGCAGCTTTCCAGCCACTCTTCCCCAAGGCTGTAGCGTTCCCTGGGGTTGTTGTGACCCAAGTGTAGAAACTGGCACTTGGCCTTGTTGAACCTCACACAGTTGGCCTGGGCCCATCGATCCAGCCTGTCCAGATCCCTCTGCAGAGCCTTTCTTCCCTCGAGCAGATCAACACTCCCGCCCAACTTGGTGTCATCTGCAAACTTACTGAGGGAGCACTCTATCCCCTCATCCAGATCATCAATAAAGATATTAAAGACTGGCCCCAAAACTGAGCCCTGGGGGACACCACTTGTGACCAGCCGCCAACTGGATTTCACTCCATTCACCACGACTCTCTGGGCTCGGCCGTCCAGCCAGTTTTTTACCCAGCAAAGGGTGCACCTGACTAAGCCACAAGCTGCCAGCTTCTCCAGGAGAATACTGTGGGAGACAGTGTTGAAGGCTTTACTGAAGTCCAGGTTGACAACATCCACAGCCTTCCCCTCATCCACCAGGCGGGTCACCTGGTCATAGAAGGAGATCAGGTTGGTCAAGCAGGACCTGCCTTTCATGAACCCGTGCTGGCTGGCCCTGATCCCTTGGATGTCCTGCACATGCCTGGTGAGTGCCCTCAAGATGAACCTCTCCATAATCTTCCCCGGCACAGAGGTCAGGCTGACAGGCCTGTAGTTCCCCGGATCCTCCTTCCAGCCCTTCTTGTAGATGGGTGTCACACTGGCAAGCCTCCAGTTGTCTGGGACCTCCCCTGTTAACCAGGGCTGTTGATAAATGATGGAGAGTGGCTTTGCAAGCTCCTCGGCCAGCTCCCTCAGCACCCTTGGGTGGATGCCATCAGGCCTCATGGACTTGTGAGTGAGGTGGCATAGCAGGTCCTTAACTGCTTTCTCCTGGGTCACAGGGAGTTTATTTTGCTCTCCATCGTTGTCTTCCAGCTCCGGGAGCTGAATACCCTTAGGATACCTGGTCTGGCTATTAAAGACTGAGGCAAAGAAGGCATTAAGTACCTTTTCCTCATCCTTGGTGACAAAGTTCCCCCCCACATCCAGTAAAGGACGGAGATTCTCCTTGGCTCTCTTTTTGTTGTTAATATATTTGTAAAAACATTTTTTGTTGTCCTTTACGACCGTGGCCAGATTGAGCTCTAGCTGGGCTTTTGCCTTTCTAATTCCTTCTCTGCATGACCTAACGAGATCCTTGTACTTTTCCTCAGTTGCCTGCCCCTTCTTCCAAAGGTGATAAACTCTCCTTTTTTTCCTGAGTCCCAGCAAAAGCTCCCTGTTCAGCCAGGCCGGTCGTCTTCCCCGCCGGCTCTTCTTACGGCACATGGGGACTGCCTGTTCCTGAGCCTTCAAGATTTCCTTCTTGAAGAAGGTCCAGCCTTCCTGGGCCCCTTTGCCCTTCAGGACCATCTCCCAAGGGACCCTCTCAACCAGTGTCCTGAGCAGGCTGAAGTCTGCCCTCTGGAATTCCATAGTAGTGGTTTTGCTGACCCCCCGCCTTACTTCACCAAGAATTGAAACTCTATCATTTCATGGTCGCTAAGCCCAAGACAGCCTCCGACCACCACTTCTCCCACCAGTCCTTCTCTGTTCATATACAGCAGGTCAAGCAGTGCACCGCCCCGGTAGGCTCACTTACCAGCTGTGTCAGGAAGTTATCTTCCACACACTCCAGGAACCTCCAGGACTGTTTCCTCTCGGCTGTGTTATATTTCCAGCAGACATCCAGTAAGTTGAAGCCCCCCACAAGAACAAGGGCTTGCGACTGTGAGACTTCTGCCAGTTGCTTGTAGAACGCTTCGTCTGCCTCTTCGTCCTGGTTGGGTGGTCTGTGACAGACACCCAGCAGGATATCCACCTTGTTTGCTTTCCCCCTCATCCTTACCCATAAGCAAGTTTTCTAGTTTCTCTGAGTGGCTGCTTAGGTGATGCCATGTGATGTTTTCATTCCTTGGAGCACCAAGGGCAAGGTAGGGTTAGAGTATCCATCTCTCCACCACTGATCTGTAGGGCCAAGATGATCTGCGACCTGCAACACTTGTGTGCACACAATTGTGCTCCAAGTCCAAAAAACTGATGTAGACATACACCGAGAAACCTTGTCTATACTCTGCAGAGTTGTTTGGTTGCTCAACCTGTAAACTCTTCTTCTGGGATTGGATACCCTGTACAAGCCACGGCGGGGTTGGCAAAAAAACTTCATTTTGGTGTGAAATACACTGCTAGTTTTGCTAGCTTAGCATGAAAGAATCAAACCTCTCTCCAACAAAACTTTGCCTGTAAATGTTTTAACTGCAGTAACAATCACACAGCGTCTGCTATTCCTGGGCTGACCCAGCTGACTATTGGACTGTCTTTAACAATGCATGGTAAACCACAGACCGTAAACTGCTAGGTGCTGTTCACAATGAATAAAAATGTCAGAGCTTGGCCAATATTTGGTTAAATCTTGAAACAAAACATACAGCATTTTAATAAGGTAATCGTAAAGGCATTTCTCCATATAGTTCACATCGCTTGCTCTTTAAGAGAAAGTTAATGGGGATTTTCTTTTTTAGATAGCAACAATTTATTGTGTGTTTCCGTGGTAACTACAACACCGTGAACCTTCCTTGAAAACTCCATCGGGATTCCTGCAATGTTAGTGAGCGTAATGAATGGTAAATGTAAAGCAAACCCCTTGAATCACTGTATTTTAAATTCTGGCAGAGACATAATTTCCCACAGTTCATAAACATTTACAAAAAAAGGAGTTTACATGCAGAAAAACAGTTGTTTTTATCACTCAGATCAAAGAACACGTTTATCTGGATGTACGGATGCATTTTCAGCCAGCTTTCGAGAAACTCAGGTGACAATCTTTAAGAAGCTTCACAGACTAATACTGAACCTTTGAAGTCTGCAGCTTTGCTCACCTGAAAATACAGACATCACTTCTGCTCTCTGTTCTGCATGAGTCTGAAGTTTGCACTTCAAAGATAATAGACGACAGGCCAAATTTCCCGAGTTGCTAACAGCACTGGGACTTAGCAACTAGAATAAAATGAAAAAGTAGGACATGTGGCAGGTTATGGGGTTTTGTATCCACACCCCCGTAGCAATCCTGCTGCTCGTGTGCCAGGTGAATGGTAGTCGCGCACTGGAGAAATGGCCTTACGCCTTTTGGAAATGCAATGGAGGGATTCTCCTAATGTTAATGACCTTTTCATCAGACCCTAAGATGGCAGATAACCATTTTTCAGCTGCTGAGACTCCTGTCGCCACAGCCTGGGCTTACTTTTCTTGCAGCAGCTCAAGCCCCGAATTTGCTTGATGAAATCTGGTTTTCATCTCAGGTTTTACTCCTCTGTAGTTAATAGAATAACACTACTATAAGCAAGAGAAGGGTCATATCCATCACTCTCAGTGGAGCTGCTCTGAATGTGTGCTGTTGTACATATAAACGCTGTTTCTGGCGCTGTTCGCAAGTCAGGGCTTGTTTACTACAGGAGCGAGCGTGGTTTCTGCATGCTACTGCATCGATGTGCATCCCAGGGCAGGCCTGCACCACCTTCCCCTGGTGACTCCATCTATACACTACATCTACGTTACAAAGTGCATCTGTTTATAGCCTGAGAGCTTCATGAAAGACTGTAATGCTATTTTGTGGAGGATTTAGAAATTTTGAAAGGGTGCGTAGTAAACCCCCCTCCTCCTTTTCAAAAATCTCTAACAAGAAAAATTTAAAACGACTATAATTTTTTAAATGTGGATCTTTCAAAATATTTAGCTTTCCTTTAATCTTTAAAAATTGCAATATAGTATATATGCGATATCAAGTTACAGATGAAAGAAAGTGTGGTTTCAAAATGGAAAACTTGTACACCAAAGGTTGTGAGGCACTGGAGATTTTCAGGAGAAAATCACTGTCTCCTGAGACTTCTATGAAGTTCTTTGTTTTGTGGCTACAATTTTTTGCCCCGGTGCTTTGTTACTGTGCTGTGAGAACTATAATATCATGTAACTGAAACAATAAATACCTCCTGCCATCAGAAGGCATCTTTGGCATATTTTGGTTGCCAATATATTTGTGTTCAAGCGGGATGCTCAAATCATACACAGGGTTGTGACAAGAATCTAATAAGGTTGAAAGCACATGAAACCTGATTAAATAATGTTTCTAATTAGAGGCGGGTGTTATTTATCAGAAATTCAAAAAGTTTTAAAATTAAATTTGAGGACGAAGAGGGTCAGATGACATGCACAGATTAGTTTAATCCTAATTCTAATATGAGTAGGGGCATGTGGTCCAAGAACTCTGACTGCTGCGGCAAAGCTATTAAATGTGGAATTTGCGGAGGGGGCAAAGGAAATTTTCACTTTCCCAGCAGAAATGCCAGGGACATTGTTCCCCAGGTGGGTTGGAAGATATTTTGTGAGGGCCTCCTCTGAAGGGCACTGCGAGGCACTGAGATAACCTCTCATCCCTAATACTGAAAGGTGAAAGTACAAGTGTGCAATTGCTTATTTTCCTGGCATGCTTATAGGTTGGGCAGAACTCATTCTGGGGGGATCCCTAGGACACTTGCATGTTGGAGGCTGTGGTGCACAGCTCAGCAGACCTCCTGTATCTTTGGTGAGGGCCCACAGCCGAGCTTGCCCTAATGCAAGCTGGAGCTGTGGTGGACCTGTTCACATTGGGACTTGTTTCCTTTCCTATAACCTTCATCTCCATTTCTCTGACAGCTACATCCCAGGCTGATTTCTTAGTTCTTTGTGCCTTCCTGCACTGCCTAGAGCTGGATAGACATACCTAAGGGTCTCTCATATTTAAGGTCTTAGGTAGATTAGCTTTCCCAGGTGACCTGCTCTGGGCACCATGATGTACGTGTGCCCTGTGTGCTGGGTGGGCAATGTGGACGTTGTTGGCTCATGCTGAGGCCCCCGTGGGTTGTGCCAAATGTTGTCTGAGGTTCAGCCCTCCCCACGGATGCACATGACGTTTTCTCTGGGTGCCAAAGAGGCTCTGGGTAGAGGACTTTAACCAGTAACAGAGTCTGCCTTTTGTTTTCCAGAGTCTGAGTTATGGACTTAGAAATGGGGCCAGGGTTAAGATTTGTGAAATTCAACACAGCACATCCCAGCTTATTGATCTATTTTTTCATGCAAAGGGCACTTTTTACCAGTTTGTCTTGGCTATGGTGGGAGCTGGGGCCAGTGGATGCCTGGTCCATAGCTAATATTGGGAGTGGGGTTAGTGACCACGGTACTGGGGACAAATGAGACTAAGGTTTGTGCAGGGATGTATTTTAGCTCAAACATTGATGCTTGTGAGGAAGGCGAAGGGAGAGAAAGATATAAGAACATTTTGCCAGACCTCCTTCTGTGTTTCATTTGCAAGTGTGAGTATTGTAAATGACCCAGCCAAGGGTTGGAGATGTGTTCATGTTATGCTGCCAGAGAAGAAAGGTTGGAGAGCCAGGATTAGGTCAATGTTCGACTCATCCAGAGGAGAGAGAAGGAGGGAGGGGGAGTTAGGGACCAGGTTAGAGTTAGGGTCTGTGAAACAAGGAAGCAGAACCAAATCATAGCCAATTTTTGCAATTCACACTTAGTTATTCAAGTGGAAAGAAGTGGAAATGTGGTATTGGTGTCTGTGTGATGTATCCCCAACTTCACCCCAGTGTGTGAGTAACACCGGGTTCACTCTCACAGCTGGGTGGGTGAGCCAGTTAGGGGCTCACCTTGAGGCGGAGCAGGGTGCATTGCCTGAGGTTTAAGGTTAGTTGCAGGTGCAGAAGTGATTTGGAAGAACACAGAGGCAGGTCTTGGCAGTTTAAAATTTTAATTTATTTGTTGACTTTTTTTAAAATTTAAAAACTATTGGAATTTTAGAATTTCTTCAGGCCAAATATGTTCATGATTTGTACAGTTTTTTTAAAAAATGCTATATTCTTGATTTTTGGTTAGAGTATGAGCATGTAAGAAGCTAGTGTTCAGGTGGGGTTAGGATCATGAAAAGAATTGCTGCAGAATGAAGGTTAGGATTGAATTTTGTTGACTTTGTGGAGGAAAGCTGTGTATTGCTCTCAGTTGATTTGGCTGCCTTATTTTGAATTTTTGCTCGATACGTATTCTTGGCAGAGACTGGGCTTAGACTCGGGATAGCGTTTACGAAATTGGTGACTACAGAGCTATGGTTATTTTCAAATTTGCAGCTTCTGTGATGGAGAATATTGGTATCACTTTACGTGAATAGCTTAAGCTGAAGTTTCTTGTGGTGCTTTATGCCTTTCTCATTCCCTATATTATTGTTCAAGATACTTTTACAGGATTTGAAAGATGCATTGCAGACCCAAGCTTATAGCTGAACTTTGGCATGACAGTGAAGGAAAATACAGAGTTTGCATTACCTTGTTTTACTCACAGTGAATTTTCACACAGAATAATATGCCTTATCTGTAGCCAAGGCTAGATTCAGCGCTAGGTTCTGTTGTAATGCTGAAAATGCAACATTTTGTTTCAATGAAGGCTTCCAGTTACGTGGAGGAAGCATCTAACTAGCGTCAGCTTATTTAAACACCATATTCTCAGGCTTGTGTGGCCTTGAGTGCCTTCTGCATGGCCAGCACGTGGGTAATATAGGGTTTATGAGACTAAAGGATGCATAAAGAGGGTTATAATATAAATTTGCCAGTTGTACTGAGGCCAGTGTGAAAGTTGGGATTAGTTTGGAGGGTCACAAGAAGTTGAATTGGAAAGCCAGGGGTTTGGCTGAAGTTTGCCAGCTGCAAAGAGAAGAGCCGAGGGCTGCTTCCACTTCGTTTGAATCCCTTAGTCTGAACGCTTCATCTGGAGCCAAAGGTGGGGTTAGACTTGGGGTCAAGATGTACCCAGGGGTCCTTGTTATGGACCAAAATACCTCTCCACGAGCTCGCTCTGGGATTTCCTGTGTTTCTAGGAAGAGCTGAAATGCTATGGTGACACAGTCAATGAAAGAAACACACTATAAATAATGTTGCCCTTGACATCAGATATGTCATCTCTGGATCATGGTCTATGTTTTCCATGTCTACAATATAAGCAAAATCCCATGGCTGATCCCTGTGCCCCATCATGAGTAATTACAGCTTTCTAGGCAGGGTGCTGAGAGTTCCCGTCCCTTCCCCTTTTGCCATTAGGGATGATAAAGCAGAACCTACCTCAGAAACTACAAGAGAGATTTTAGTAAAGATTTTAAAGCATCTTAGCCAAAAAAATTCAGGGAAGAGTAATGTATCTCTTAGTTTTGTGCTATAAGAGAGGAAAAGGTTAGACCTCTCTCTCTCCTTCTCTGTCTCTGCATATAGAAGAATGATTTTTGAGAGGAAGATGCATTTTATTGCTAAAAAAGCAGTTTCAGGTCACTCCACATCTAGCAATAACAGCTGTATTTAGCAGACTACTTTGCCAGAAGAAAATAAAAAAGATGAAATGCAGAGAGGGAAAATCAAAGAGTTACAGTCTGGATGTTTTAAAGCCTAGTTTAGCTAAATTCAGCGATAATTTTTCAACGGAGAAAAATACTGCAATAAAACATTTATTGTGTTTTTGTGCTTGTTTTCATTCCTTTGAGAAGAATGAAACAGTTTAAGACTTATCCAATACTAATTTTTTTCTTAGTTTTTCAGTTCAACCATTAAAACAAAAAAATCAGTTATTCACACAGTTCTCTTTATAGATTATACTAGAGAAAAAAATTGTAAGATAGCTTTCTGGATGGCCTGACCCAGTACTATACAAGAAGACATAACTTGGTTTAAAAGGACATTGG
Organism: Gavia stellata; assembly: GCF_030936135.1. Taxonomy (NCBI): domain Eukaryota; kingdom Metazoa; phylum Chordata; class Aves; order Gaviiformes; family Gaviidae; genus Gavia; species Gavia stellata. Next base: position 5,145,729 of record NC_082637.1, read on the forward strand.
CAAAGTCATTAGTAAGTATGTGAATGATTAAAGAAAACCAGATATTTGGAAATCAAAAGGAGAAAAAAAAAAAAAAAGATCTGAGTGTGAAAAGCCCTAAAAGACATGTGTGAGAACTAACTCATCAGCACGGCTTGAGCTCAGACCCGTTTGGTGGAGAATTGTTGAGGCCTGAGGCACAAAGAAAGATGTTTGGGCAGCAGAAGCCAACTTGGAGGCTGTAAAGTGATTTGTTTCTGTTTCCTTATATCAATTTGAGCAGTCAAATCAGCTTTACAGCTCTGAAATAAACACAGTTGGGAGTTTATGTGAGTTCAGGATGGTGTAATCTGTATGTTTTGGACATGGGAGGGGAAGGAGAAGAAACATTTGCAGCCAATTTGCCAGCATGTTCTTCATTTGACATATCAACAAGTTGGTTGAGGTAATGGGAGAGATAAATATTTTAAGTTGTAAATGCTTAAGAAGCTGAGAATCTGGAAAAGGGAATTAGTTTTGAACTTCATCAGTCCTTTATAGCCAGATACATGGGATGATGTGAGGGGACCTTGGGCATTGCTGTTCCTGCCTTGTAAGTACCTTGACTCATGCTGGAGCTTACTGTCCTGAGACATACACCCAGGTCATGACTTGGGGCAAGAAATGTTTGTCTTGTTGGAGAATGGACATGCACAAGGCAGAGGGCAAGCAAGAGTCTGGCTCAGCCAGAAATGTTCGTCCTGCGAGTTTGCATTCAGCCTGCCAAAATACTCATCCAACCTGGCAGCTGCCTCTCCCTGACTCCTGTCCTGGGGCACAAGCAACGAGCTGCAGCTGGATGAGCTGCTCTAGCTCTGCGGGCAGCTGGCTCCTGGCTGCTGTTTTCCTGGGGTGAGACCTGCTCAGAAAATACTTCTCCCACATGTCTTTCCAGCCAAAGACGGAAGAATGCCTTGTTAACTGAGCTGAGAATGAGGGAGACAGAGGGAAGAATGATGTTATCACACCTGCATGGAGTTCATGCTTTCTTGCAGAGATGTGGGTGCCTGAGGACTCTGGGACCCACAGGGCTGGTTGAAGCTCAGGATCTGTCCAAAGCTCCCAAGTTTGCTTGTGACTCAAAGACGTTACATCCCTGTTCAAGCCCTGGTGAAGTCAGAGCACACAGAGGACACACTGCCATCCTCTGTGGCTCGGCTGCTGCAACAGGCCACCTGCTGAGCTGGAGCTTTTGGCTTTTCATCACTTTTAAAAACTAATTGATATGAATCATGATAATGATTGGTTTGTTGATCTTGCTTTTGGCAATCAACAAAGCTGCTTACAGAATTGCAATCTTTTATCTCGGCCATGTCACTGAACTCAAGGGCAGCAAAACCTTCAGGGATTTATTAGTACAGAGCAACTTCCCCTGCTTCTGAAAGCCTCTTAATAATATTTTCTGCAGCATATACTTTGTTTTATCTCTGGACTTTCTGATCATGGTTCTTCCTCCATTGCCTAAGGCCTCAGTTGGCTCTAGAAATAGCCCTGTCCTAGCCTTGGAAAGGTGTGTGAAGTGTCTTGTTTTCTCTTTTACAGGTGGGGAACCTGAGTGTAGGACCATTTAAGGCTGACATGTTTGCGTGATTATGGGAATATCTGTAACCACACATCTCAACAGTCGGTGTGATTTTCCAATCTCTGTGTGTGCTGTCTGAGGTCTGTTGAAGGTAGCAGGAGGCAGGAAGGCTTGGCAACAGGGAAAACCAACCCATACATCTCTGGGTAGATGTAAGGACCAAATGCCCCAATTTCAACCTACTCAGTTCAATATCTCCATGATTCAGTTCTTCCCTCTGCAGTGAAGCAGCAATCACACTGCTGGGAGCTCAGGACGGGACCTCAGGGAGGGAGGTGGGGGATTAAAGAGCTTTTCAACCCTTTGCCTTTGTCCTGGCAACCCCCTCACAGCACCCATATTTATAGCTTATTTCTGAATCATGACTAAAGTACCTGATAGCCCTGTTTTAGAGGCTTAAGTGGGTTTAAGTAGCCAAGCAGTCTCACGTAAAAAACAGAGTTTCTGGGATTTCAGTGTTGCTATTGGTAAAATGGGTTTCAGGTCTTTATTATGCTATCAAAATACTTGAATCACCACTTGAATTAAATGAAAGCTTACTGTGTGTGCATATAATTGTTTTTCTTGCTACCGATTACTTGATTGGGGTTGGGTAAGGTTAGCAAAAGATTTAAATTAATTTTCTTTGAAAGTTATGCATTATGAAGTAAGAGGTATAAAAGTTACACTACACATGGCAAATGTCTTGAGGGTTTGGTTTATAGACTTGTTTATATTTTTATTTTAATGATTATTACTTTCTCTGTGTCATTTCCACTTTTGCATCTCTATACTCATTACGTTTTTATTATCTCTTTTATAAAATCAATGGCTGCAAACCAGAGAATTTTGCTCTTGAAATAAATAGGTCCAAATATATCTATCCATAAATTAAATGTTGTGGCTCTGAAAAGGACTTTTCTGAAGTCACTAAGCTTAAACTGAAGCCAGTTAATAGCTGACCTTTCGTTTTTATGGACCATAGCATGCAGCACATCCATCTGACTTGGCAGATTTGAAATTATCCAAGCGATAGCTAAACTGCATTGAAAAATACATTAGTAAAATTAGTGCTCATGAAAGGCAACAGATCAACAGCCTTAGAAATCAAATCCTTATGAGCTAGATGCCAACCCCACTGAAGTCAATTATAAGTCTTTCTCTTGACTTCAGTGGGTTCTGGATGAGGGCCTTTGTCACCGTAGCACATACAGCCTTTTCAGGGGCTATGCAATTTTCAGCCAATGGTTAGACCTCAACTGATGCATGTTCCCAAACATGCTGTGAGACCTATGGGTGGAAAGTGCTGTCATGGAGGAAGAGAAATCTGTTTACGAAACCCAGCAAGTCGAAGTGATGAGAGGACAAAACGAGAGGGCAAAACGGAGTCGCCGGGCAATCTGAGGGCCACAGCCTGTGAAAAAGAAAACACTGCCTTAGCTAGCATGTGTCCAAACACATTCACCCGTGCCAGCGTTAGGGAGATTTTGTGCCTGGTCAAACAGCTGTGGATACTTATTTTTTTCTCCTATCACAATGAGATTCACTGGCTAGAGAGACAGATGGAGTGAGGAAGACATGTTTATGAACAACTCTGTGATTTGGTAGCTGTTGTACCATAGTTAAAGGAGGGATTTATATTTTTTTAATTGCCAGAGAAAGTCCTGTCAATGTCTAGCTGAAGTGGGCTTGAACGAGTCAGAGTAGGAAAAGCCGAAAACTTCTGTCTGAGCTGTAACGTTGCACCTAAGCGATAATTGATCTAAATATTAGGACTTGTGGCGATGCAGACGCCACTCTATCCTGAATATCTACTACATCCAAAGGGATTTGGGCTGGGTACAAGCCCTGTGGGAGCTTAGCCCACCATGAACGTGGGGGTGACTCAGCCACTGTCTTTCTTCATCTGTGTCGAGTCCCTCCACACTGAGATGCTCCTCTTTGCTCATGAAGGCCTGTGGTTCTTTCCCCAGCTAAATATTGGATTGAAATTTCTACCGCTTTGAAGCACTGGCAAAACCAAGATGGTCAAATGCCTTCTTCCCACAAGATGAGTTTGGGCTACGTGACTTTGCTTTATAGTTTCACGAATGCCAGTGTGGACTGAGATCATGGGTATGTTCATTCTGTTATTTTGATTTATTTGTGGAGTCTGCTAAATGCTTCAGAAGGTGTGAGATGTCTCACCAAGAGAAGGTGACTTTTCTGGTGTGCTTAAGAGACATTCAAGTCTGAGTTCCCTTTCAATGGAATCCTGTCAGGGAAGGGTGGGGGTCCTGCCCCTCTCCTCTCTGTCCTGGTCTTGGTTCTAGAGCAGGCTCCAATTTGAACATGGATTAACACCAATCTTTTGTATTTTGTAAGCAGTGTAAATGTTGTATGTAAGAGAGTAACTTCTGAACAGAAAGTATAATCATTATCATCTTAGAGTATGTTCAGCAGATGCCATCTTACCCGAAGCTCTCTAAGCATAGGAGCAATCTCTTTGGATAACATAGCAAGAAATATCTGGGCCAGAAGTAGCCTGGCTGCGGTAGTACAGAGCTCTGGTCAGGTTAAATTACCCTTCTGAGAGATGGAAAAGGATATGATAACTTTTTTTTTATTGGGACTCTTTCAAAGAACCAAGCAAAGAGTGTGTCAATTTGCAGAAATAGGAGTTTAACTTGTATATTGGCAATACAAACGTGATTACTGTTTGTAAAATTAACCAGTACTTTTCAGCTATATGTGGCCTCTGTTCTCCATCAAACCATTTTTTAGTGCGTATAGATTCTGTTTTTAATAACCTATATTTTCTTCATATCATTTTGGTGTTCTGAAACATATCTCTATGTACTTTTCCCTTGGACCTAAAATGAAAAAGACCGCTATATACACACCACTAGTCCTAGGTCATCAAGTCCACCTCCTGGTTGCCAGCAGGCAACCCATCTTATAATCCCATGCACAGACCCATCTTTGTGCGTGTGACAACCAGCCAGGTTTCTCCCTGGGTGTTTTCACGGAAAGGCTGTTCTAAAGCTTTGTCAAATTTGATGTTGATCTGTTCCTTCCTATTTTCTCTTGTTCTATCTGCCAGTCTTCTCCAGGCTCACTGGGAAAATCCGGCGGTGGTGGTGGTGAGACTAATTGCCTTGTTAGAAATAAGTGAATGGAATGAAATTAGCCCAGTGGTCTGAACAGTGAAAATGTAGCATTTGGTAACGATCAGGCTTCTGGTGTGTTGAGCTCTTGCCTATTCAGCTGACCAGTATTGCCTTGTATTGTGCTCGTGTTTTCCCATCTGTTTGTCTGTGTGAACCTTTTCTTCTGTTTCATGTTTCAATCCAAAACTATTTTGGAGCAGGGCCATCTTTTTGGGCTGAGTATGTACAACATCTAGCCCAGTGGGATTTATGATTAAGACTTCCATAAGGAACACAATATGAATAATAAGAATAATATGAATAACACTAGAGAATATAGTAAAGCTTGCTGTAGAACAACTGACACAAATCCTATGTCTAAAAATAGAATGCCACAAGCAAGAGAGACATTCAAATTAATTTAAAGTATTTTTTTTTTTTTTTGTCACTGGGATTTGCAAGTGGACAGGGAACTGTATTTCAACAAACTAGCATTTCCACTCATAGATTTTCTAAACAGGATTCTTAAGAAATAACTGTTGAACTGTGCCCATCCCTGCTACTCCATAGTGAACCCCCCCAATGCATATTAAGCAGGATGCCAGTCATGATGTGGTCATTCTGAATTGTCTTGCTGGAGTTTTGCCTGAGGAAGCAAGGATCTCGCTCCTTGTGTGGTGGACAAAATATTTCATTACATTTCAGCAATGAGCACAATGTTCCTTTTTAACAGTCCTATTGTTGTTGGGGAGGGAGAAGAGAGATTGTGATCCAAAAAGCCCTTAAATGGGATTTGAAGTAATGAATAGCTGTGGTTATTGGAAGTAAGAATTTATGGAGCCATTGGGTATTGCTGCCAATCCTAATGATAAGTGTTTTGCCAGGTAGTGTTATTTGCATGGTGGTAGCATTTTGTGTGCTGATCAGGGAGCTGGATGCACTGCACAATGTTGCACGAATGCAGGACCAAATATCATTCCTCCTCCAAAGAGTTCACAGTCAAAGAATATGAAGGTCAATTACTATATGTGCGTATGTGAAGCTAGATGGGGGACCAGAAAGAAGGATGGTCTGTTGACAGGCCAATGGTCTATGATAAATAAATGAAGGGTTCAACTGAGAAAAGTGGTTTGGTAATTTTATTTTGAAATTGCTAACTGTAGGTATTATCAAATCTTGAGCTCTGTTCTAAATGTAGGAGTGGTTTGTTCTTCCTTATTTTTGAAAATTCTGAAATTAAAAAAAAAAAAGCAGCACAGGGAAGGCTGTAAACACCTGTTAAATCTTCATATTTTCTACTTACTGGGAAATATTAGTCAAGTAAAGAGCAGGCTCTTCTTGAGAAGAAAGGTTCTGGATCAGTCGGTAAGGCAGGAGAAATGTGATCATCTGATGGGCCTGACCAGAGGGTAACCGGACAGAAAGGATGAGACCACAGATTGGAAATATCTCACCAGCCACCTCAGAGATGGGAAGAAGAAACAAGTGATCATCTTTTCAGAGGTAAATACGATCATGGTCTCAAAAAAAGACTTTGGTCCAAGTTCAAACCATGCAGAAACAGGGAAATTGCTGGGGCACAGAAGTATGTAATTGCATTCTTTCATCTGGGCTTTCTCTTTATTTCATTGTATAAGTAAAGAGCAATAGGGTTAGAGACCTTTGCAAGGCCTATGGCTTTTGTTCCTCACCTCGATGGCATCTCTGGAAACAAACTGTAAATCCATGCTCATGAGTCTCTGGTCTGAGAGAGCTCACAGAGTTGGGGAATTTGGGAGTGCTTGCACTGCATTGCAGGATGTGGTATCTTGGTCAGGGGTGGTAACAAGCGCTCTAAGGAACCTGACGTTGCCTCCAGTTCAGGTTCCCTCCTGTTTCAGGAGGCTTTGGAAGGACAGGGACCCAAATGCATACATGTTGGTCACTGTCACCAAAGGGAGCCCTGCAAAGGATGTGTCCACTGGTGCGTCCCTGTCAAGAGGGTCATGCACGCTGTGTTGATTGCTGTGACCAGCAAGGGCCCGGTGGGAGCGGGGCAGTTAGAATGAAGCCAAGGGTATCCCAAATTTTCTTTTCTCTCAGCTTGCTCACTGGATATCCAGTAAAATATTCCCAGACCATTTTTGTTTATTCCCTTTGAACAGCCTTCCTTGCCAAAATGCAGAGAGCAGTAAATACATGCTTCCTGTAGCTGCTACTTTATATATCGAATTAGTAAAGCTTAATAAGCCCCCCATTATTTTGTTGCACTATGGAGAATACAGGTGATTTTTCTGCATAAAATTTTCACACAACACAGCAGGAGTTGCACTTTAAGCCTAAATGGCATGCACTTAGTTATCTAATTTTTGCACGTTAATCCTCTCAAGATGTCTGCTAACATAAACCTCATTAATGAATGTTCCTTCAGCATCTGCGAATGTATGATTCAGTGTTTTAAAGGAAATTGGAAGACCACAGAGTGTTGTATTATGACTCATAATATCAATAACATTTAAAGACATGTAAAGTAATTTAGCCTACTCCTTGACTCTGGTGGCACACGGTACAGAAATATACCACCCTGTAGCCTCTAATTAACAAAAAAGAAGGTCTTATCTCTGCTATCTCCATTTTTGTTTATGTTCTTAGACAATCACAGCTGTAGTAACACATCAGCAATTATCTTCATTTCAAAGTGTTTTCTTAAGGAAAAAATGTGATTCTCACCCAAAATAAATGTCTAAAAAGATGTGGAGGTCTGAATGAGAGACACTAGACTTCCCTTCTAGTCAATGGAGATACACAGCCAGCTCCAGAAGGTAATTTATCTGATCACAATCTAAGAGTATTCACATCTAACCATTATGCAAACAACAATGTTGCAACAAGCTCAAGTCCAAAACTCTATTTAATCAAAAAAAGTGAGTACTTAAGGGACTTGTGGCATTCCTTTGCTCTTCTTATTTTGAATGGGAAATAGCAGACAGCCTATTGTCTCTGTTTTGGCATATCTGAGGCCAGTGAATGTGTCAAACACGCACTGTGGTCCTGAAATTTAAGCCTTTATTTCCAGTCCAAAGGGATCTGGGATTTTTAAGTAAATGACCAAAGATCTGGATATTTCTCTTGCAAAACAGCTTCCAGTTTTGAATGGCTTTAGTGCTTGCAATAGTACCTTTTATCAAAAGATGTGAACCCACTTAATAAACATCAGACCTTCACCGATATAGAACTTACACAACAGAAATGGGAAAGATTGTACCAAAAGTATGAAGAGATATTTAAGTATCACCATCATGCATTTCTACACAAAATCTTAAACATTGTCTGTGGATGTGGTGGAGCAGAACTTGGTAGAGATCACGGAGAGAAAAGGAAGCACATTATCATAATTTTTGCTCAAAAAGGTTGGAGTTAAGACTCCTGCAGACAGTCTTAATCACAGATACACAACTTAAATCCTCCCGTTAGCAATATTATCTTAAACCTCATGGGTTATTTATCACTGGTAATGTTTTTAACGGAAGGGATGTTCAGCTGTTGGAGCAAACTACCAGGGAAAGCAGTGGATTCCTCTTCTCTTGAAGTCTTCATCTCAAAACTGGAAGTCAACATTACTACTCTCAATACAGCAGCTACAGGATGAAATTTACAGTCTGTATTACATGGGCTGAATGCTGAAATGTCACTTCTGGCCTCAACATTTATGAATTTCAGTGTTTCTAAAGTATCTACAGATCCTTGAATAAAAGACACATATTTTATGGGAGAGCTCCATCTGCCTTATGCGGAGGTAAAGAAAACCTCACGCAGTTGTACAGCAAACTCAGGTATATATACATTTTATTAAACTTTCAACCAAGTGGGTGCCTAGACATAAATAAGCAAGAGCAGACTAGTTTTACTAAAATACATACTTGTCTCACCCTGACAGGCATGCAAGGGGCTGCAATTGCCTCTGTCTCAAGGACAATTTGAACAGCAAGACCATTCTCGTCAGGGAACTGCTCTCACTTTTTCATTTGAAAAAGGAGAAAAAACGCAAGCCTAAACATATGATGGTTTTATTATGTGAAATCCAATAGGAAATGAAGTAAGAATATCAGACTGTTTTCAGTTGGGTAGTTTCCTAGCAAGGGATTTTGTTTTCAGTTGGAAGAGGGGCAGCTGTGTTGGAGGCCAGCTTCCCTTCGCCTAAACATCAGGACCTCTTCAGCACTTTAATCGTACGGAGGTCGTTGGGTGAGATGGGTGGTGCAAAAGGTAGAACAGGCTTGATGGGAACTCTCTCCGAGCTTTGATGCAGGTTCTGCTGGTTTGGAGAGGAAGATTCAGCTGTAGAAGTGGAGGGAAAAGACCCCTCTGAGCGATTGTAGCAGCTCCTGGTTGTACCTATTGGTGTGCACATGGGGGTGAGCGTGTGTGTGTGCGCGTGCACACTCGCTGTATGAGCAAGCCAGCCAAATTCCATCTTCGTGGACAGTTCAATGGAAAGTTAGCTCGAAAATTCAGTATATCATATTTCATGAATTTAATAGGGTTTTCATGATTTTACAAAGTGCTTCAACCAGACACTCACGGCTGGAGGCTGCACAGCAGGAGACCTAAAACACTGCATCTGTGTTTTTCAACTCTTGCCAGAATCCATTGAATTTGATCCGGAATGACTATGCATCTTTGGAATGTACATTCACTTTTCTCTTGCCTTATCCAAATAAAAAAGGGAGGGGGGAAAAAAGAGTCCTATGAGAATTCCATATGGAAACACTAAACTAGCATTATAAAGGATTTCCTATAAACAAAATTACGGTCACAAATTTTGGACTTGGACCACATTTGAAACAAAGAGCCCTTTGTCTCCCTCTTTTTAATACGTTATTTTATCTATGTTAACACACACATTTTTATTTTTTTATAGATACACATAAACAAATGCGCACGTATACACTCATGCAAAAATGAATGTATATATTAGTTTGAGGTCCATTTGCAATCTCTCTTTTTTTTTTTTTTAGATTGCAGAACTCCTAACAAGAGCAAACTTTAATCGTTCTGTGCACTAAATCCCTTGAAAATAAATATCCAGGGCAACTTCAAAAGCCCTTAATTAGAAGCACATGTGTGGTGTTACAAATTTCTGGCTGAGGCGGCTGAGTTGTAATTTAATGTTATGATCTGCCATAAATATTATCCATAATGAGCAGACTTCGTGTTACACTTCTGTACGTCAGATAACTGCAATATTTTTTGTCTGCTTTTGTTCAATCACTGAACCTTAAGTGAAGTTTAAAATTAGGAAGAAAGGAAGAAAGAAAAAACCAGTTTTCCCACTGGGGAGCAGAACATTTTTGTCCTCTTAGCTGTAAAGAGGGCTATTGATTTTATTCTGTTTTCCTTGTTATAATTAAAATATGTGGTAAACAGATAATAACTTGGAGATGATGGGGGAAGTGGAATAATAAGGGCTGGAGGTTAGTGAGATGACTGGTCGTTTTTAACATCTTTCTGATAGCAGCTTCCTGGAATATGTGCTGTGTTCCCCCCCCCAAAAAAAACCCCCTCACAGCTCGTTTCAAGATGAAAATCTAAACCAGTTCTGCCCCTGTGTTGTACCTGACCCAAGGAGCAGCTGTCTGTCATATTGCAGAAAGTTGAGGGTAGAGAATAAAATTTTGTATGTTAATTTTAGGCACCGTTTGTGAATCGGTTTTGCAGCCTTGGCATGGACTGTGCATGAATATATGTACGTGTGTGTGTGGAAGGAGGGGGTAATGAACCAGCCGGTAAATTTACAGTGCAAATATACAGCTGTAAGGATTATGCACTAGTTTCCTAAATGTGTGTGAAACGATACAGAAATAGTGTGGGGCCATGGAACAAGTCCACAGACTCATGACTCATGTATAAAGAGGCAGTGCGGTTTTGGACTTCAACCAACCGTGCAGACTGCATGTTTTTTTCCTTACAGAGTGCCCTGGGACCTCCCCGCCACCCTCCGTACCTATTTAAAATGACAAGCCTTATCTGGTGTTTTTGACTTCAGGTATCTGAGCGTTGCCTTGGCAGGCTTTCCACGCAGACGCAGCCACGTCTTTTAGCCTGAGCACAACGTGCAGGAGTGCTGCTCTCTCCTGGGCTATCTCTCCTAGACAGAAGACGGTTGCGTGTCCTCAGCCTACGTCCCTCCAGCCGTCTGAGCATCTCCTGCATCTTCTCCCACTCAACAAGCCTTTCAGTTGGAACGGCTTTTATGCTAGGTCCAAAAAAACTACTGCAAGGATGAGCAAAAGCCTCTGTCAAAGAGCCCAGGGTGTGGATGCGTCTCCTTTATCGACTGCAGCGGCTCGACATAAAATGTGGCTCCTGCAGCTACATGCTGACGGAGCGATTCAAAGCAGGGAAGCGGTGAGCAAAGACATAACGGTTTCAAGCTGCAAGCACTACAGGGACAGATATAAAGCAAGTAGATGGCTGGAAACAGCATGCTCTGTGGGCATGATAGTAAGTGGTCAGATGGCAGTGTGACATTGGTCCCTGTCTATTTAGTTTTTGCCAGACTCTCTGGCTACTGCCACTGCTGCTGGGGAGAGACTGGGGTGTTTGGGACTGTATCTCCCCCCCAGAGATGTCATGCCCTCATAGGAACAGCAGTCAATTCTCTTGGCAGCAGGAGGAGCTGCAAATCCAGTTCTCCAGGGTTTCCCCCACAAGACTTTCTGTCTCAGCTCTGCCCCTCATTCCTGGGATGCCTATATGCAATTTTCGTCTATGCTACCGCAAAGCCTTGAGCTGTATCACATCCTATCAGATCATATATATCAGATAAAGCAAACTGCAAGCCAGGTTCATTCCCTGTGCTAACCTCCCCTCAGCCCAGCTGAGTTATATGGAGATGAATTTGGCCACCTCCTTTCCCTCTTCTGCAGAGCAGAAGCAAGGCTGTAAACTTTCCAGATGACAGGCTATCTCCAGAAAGGTTTGTCCAGTTACTTTATAAACTTCAGCTACACAGGAGAGAAGATAAAAGCTATAATGTTGCCCATCAGTTCCCATGATGGATATGTTGCTCAATCTCTGACTGTGTTGGATGTCTCCAACCAAACCTTTCATTAAAGTAATGGAAATAAAATACCTCTACTTTCTCCCTCTGCTTCCATCTCTAGTTTCTGGAACCAGAAGTGCCAAGATATGGAGAGGCTGTTGTCAAGCTATTTCTACCAGAGGTGATGGAAATGCCCATTTCTCTGTGACTGCCAACGTCAATTTGTAGGCTGGGAGGGTTCAGATAAATGCCTGGAGACTTGCAGAGCTGCGAGTGCATCTCTGAATGCAATCAGCAGTCAGTGTCATCTCCAATAGGCACATCCAGTAGTTCGAGCCACGTACCAAACCAACCTTAAACCAAATAAATCGCCGGAGAAAAGTTTCCAAGTCCTTGTTTCATAATGATATTTAACACTTCACAAGTTTCTTCCACCCAGAGATCAAGAAGTTATTTAAAAATATGCATCATTTCAGTGTTTCAGAGCAACTCTCTCAAGTCCCCGCTGCCACCCCACCTCCGGCTGACCACTGAGCCATAGGTGACTTCCCCAGCATGGGCTGGTGCAACGTAACCCTGCTGAAGTTGAACCTCTCTCCTTTGTGTCCTTATTTGCTGTCAAATATTTGGGTGAGTGCAGCTCCAGGTAAGATGGGGATTACATGACACATCCCCTTAAATGGGAGCTTAGAAAAGCTACACGTGAAATATGGTAGGACAGACATGAAGTGAGAAATTGCTTTTTCAACTGAGGTCAAACACTAGTAGTGAGTTCGAGCCAAACAAGAGCTCAGATTTCATGTGGCCTGGCCCAGAGCTCCCAGCCCTGCATGAAGCTGGTCTTCTGCCCTTCTCATGTCCTGGACCAGCTCTTTCAGAGCCAGAAATCCTGACCTACAAGAAGGGTCAGCCATGGAGGTACCAGATGTACAAGGTCTGTGGGACCTATCAGCTATGCTGTGGTGAACATACTCTTCCCAGGGAAAGAGCAATGAAGTGTGGTTGCAATTTGCATCAGGCTCAGGTGAAGAGAACCTTGTGGGAGGTTGTTAGATGCCTGCCAGCAGCTCCCCCACTATCTAGCTCTGCCCTTCCCCATGTACACCCTCCACTTCTTAGAGCTTTGCAAGGGTGACAAAGAAGAGCTTCACAATTTGACATTTTACTGATTTGTGACTAGTGTCCCTTGTCCCACAGAGGCCTTTCACAATGAAGAGAGGGAAAAAGATAACCCCAAACAGCAGGGGAGAGAAACAAATTGAGTCCATGCTCATCTCCCAGTCTTCCTAGCTCCGCTGGCTTGCGAATTACCATCCTTCTTTCATGATTCACTGTGACAGGTTTTCCTTGAACTCTTCATTCACTTAGCCTGGTCTGGTCAAGGAGGAGTATTGTGTACCAACCACACAAATAACCAGCTACTTGCTCTTTCATCTTCATTTCTTCACTTCTCTATAGTTTATCCTGATTAACTCCACTGGCTTAGTAGGCTTTGTGTCAGACTTGAAACCAGACCATCTAGTCATGATGGTAATGAAGGTAATGATGGTCATTCTTCCTTTGGGTTGGCTTGTACTCAACTTTTCTTAGTTAAAACACAGGTTTCTGCCACAATCGGAAGAATTATTTCCATTTAAACGTGGTAGAGTACAGCTTTGATCAGTTGTCCTGAACCCACAGAGATTAGTCGTGTCCCTCAACCTGCTAAACTACAGCCTTGTCAGGGGAATGGGTCACCTGTGTGCATGTACAAGGCCATGCAGTGTGCTGAAGACAGTTGGAAGAGACTTGCTGCCCCAAAGCACTCATTTTTTAGGACGTCAATAGGTGGAGCTGAAGGAACAATGCAGAGCACACAAGTGAATGTATATAGGGGTTTGTTTCCTTTGGTGTATCAGGAAGGGATTGTGCTTGTGAAATAACAGAAGTGTAGCTGTATAGTAAAGGGAGGGCATGAAAGACACAAGACTGCTGCAGAGAAAGGTAGAGGAATGTTAGAAAAGGAATGAAAGGCATAGAAATTTTCATCTGGGACAAAACACTATCTTTTCTTGGTCTATGGGCCTCTCCAGAGCATATACTGCATTTGATTCAATTCAATTTCTACACATGCAGCATTAAAAGTACACTACTTTTCTTGGTAAATCACTTACAGAATTAATTTTAGCATACAATTTTGCATATCTAACTTAGACTAGGCAATCAATCAAATGCTTTGTGCATCAGAGGTGTCCACCTTGAGATGATCTAGGTCTCAGTTAAGGCAGGTCAGGTACACTTAAACTGTCCTTCTGGCTAAATAAATCACTTTGTGAAAGAAGCCTTAGTATTCCTTGTAAATAAGGATTCTCATGTCATGGTTTGCTTAGTCTGCTAATCAAAACATGTAGCTCTGAGCACTTCCCATTTAGTGCAGCTTAGGAAAATCAAGCATCATTATTGCTGTCTGATACATTATCACCAGCAGCCATATAATGGGCAAAATGTTCCTGGGTTGGAATGAGTGCAATTTATGATTCTAAATTATTATGTATAAAGAAGGAAAAGTGCAGCTGGATATTCATTAGACGCGTTCAATTTAATGTATTGAAAACAGTAAAGAATATGTTTTAATTAATAAGCCAAGTGCACATGGCATGGAATCCGTAAAGAGAGCCCACAGACCTCTGCGTCGCTCTCGTACTTACTGGGACGTGAAACAGCAAAGCTGCTTCTCTCTCTAGAGGGAGTGAGTCTGCATTCACGTGCAGACCAGAATTCACCTGCTTTGGTTGTCTCTGCTTTATCGCCAGAGTTAATGGATCTTGCCCTTCAGACCCACCGGTGATACAAAAGACATTGGACATTTTTATGCGCCTGAAGGTTTGGACTTACAATTTGCAAATCAGTTTCAGGAAGAAGATAACTAGCATATTCCAAAAATCAGGACCTTTGGTCAAATTGTTTTAAGAAAGGGCAATTAAGAATTGTTAAAAAGATGTTAAAAACATTGTAAGCATTGCCTCGGCGCTGCAGTGTTGGAAGGAATGAATAGGAAAAAGCAGGACATCTTCAACAGCTGTGAAGTTCAAGTCCCAAGATGACCTTCAAAATCAAAACTGCATCACTGACATTTCCCCTAAGAGTTTGAAAATGTACTGAAAGTATCTACCAAAGGATCTATTTCTTGTGAGGGGTTCTTAAAAAGACCCAAAATAGAAATGCAGTAGAATGATCAATTATTAAAGTTACTGTTGGGACTGGAACTTTCATTCTAGCTCAAAATGCTTGTTGAAGAAATTTCTGGCACCTGGCAATAACCATGTTTATTAGAAGCCAGAAAGTGAATCACTTGGAAAATCTCAGCAAAATTTCCATGGCTGCCATCATGCAAGGACAAATGAAATGTATTTCCAAATTATAAAAAAATTTTAACATGATTTTTAGCTTATAGTAACTAGCTCAAAATCAGCCAACACTTGCATTTTGTAATTTAAGTTGAATCTTCTTGACTTTTCTGATAATTTGTTATTTGAAAGAAAAGGAGAGGGCTGGTTTACTGTATTATACTATTTATATTCACATTAGCACTCAGACTACCTTCATTAGGCATGGCTTTTCCTCGAAAAATCCACAAGCCAGGTGTGACCGTTACCATCCACAAACTGGAATCTCTCACTGCCGGTGCCCACGAAGTGGGGCCATATGCACCCCCCCGGGACTGACTGTACTGGGTGAAGCCCTTTCTCCTGAACGCCTGTGCTTTAGACCATTCACAGAGTCAGTGCTGAAGGGAATAGCCTTGATACCCCTGTCCTGTTTAACCTTTCAAAGATTAAACCACGTCAAGAGAGAGTCCCAAGCAGGAGCTATGCTACCACAGGCAATTTAATCTGCGAGTATGCACAGCCCTGGTTACTCCAAGTAGAGATTGCAGTGAAGATGTGGTGACAGCCAAGCC
The DNA here is from genome assembly GCF_030936135.1 of Gavia stellata. Taxonomy (NCBI): domain Eukaryota; kingdom Metazoa; phylum Chordata; class Aves; order Gaviiformes; family Gaviidae; genus Gavia; species Gavia stellata. The sequence continues at coordinate 5,161,400 of NC_082637.1, forward strand.
ACCACCAGTGCCTAAGTAAAAGAGTATAGCTCTTATACCACCCCATCTTCATGTATAACCTGCAACGAACTAAATAGGTTGTCATTTGGAGAAGCAATTGCTCCTTAAAACATCCTGAAAGTGACCCTTGGGGGTGTCTGAACTACAGGGCGGACTGAGTGGCTTTACTATAGCCTGGATGTGTGTACAGCCCTGGAAAGGCACGGCGAGGATCTCCCACCTGGTGTGCTGCCAGGGTGTCCTCCAACATATCTGCATGGTTGGTTGTGCTTCCCCTGCGCAACTGAGCAACTACTTTGAAAGGCAGCTGGCAAGAAACTGTGCCTTCTCTGCGAAGTAGGTGAGTTTCCAGCCCGAATGAAAGTGTCTGGCCTTGGAGAGAGGTAACCAGCATACTCAGATGGGAGACTGTCATGGACAGAAAGGAGAGCACACACACATTCAGGGAGCCTGAACTCACTATGAGAATGTGGGGTGATCTTGTCCTCTTGCAATTGCAGAGTAGAGCCTGTCTACTTCAGCCTGCAGCGTGCTGGGAAATGGAGATGGCTTCTGGTCATGTCTTCCTAAAACAAGGAGATAGAGGAGCCTGAAATCCTGGAGGGCCATAGAGCAAGAGTGATCAATAAGCATAAGGTGACGTATGTATATGGCAACATACCAACACCTCGTCTAGGTGTGAAAGAGCTGTGATTAACCCCCAGGGCCCATGGTGGAAATGATCCAGTCACTGGAACCACTGTGGGCACTGCTGGTGTGGTGGGTCTGTCCCTAGGTGCTGAACAGAAAGTGGGTCCTTTCTGCTGGGCTTGTAAAAGATCTTTCAGAGCCAACACAAAGCCAGAGACCTTGATGGGTCTCCCTGTGCTCCTACAAGACACCCAGACTGCACTCAGAGGAGCTCTGAAGTGTAGCTGACCCACACGCTCACCACTCAATAGTATTTCAACTCAATGAAACAGAGAAAAGCTTGTGTAAGGAGTTTGTTTGCATACATGGTCCAGAAGAACCACCAGCCTAAAAAGTCTCTAAAAGGCTTGTTTTACTGTCAATGGTGTCATCAGCTGATGAGTACTGGAAACTACAGTGTTAATGGACGAAGTGTGGTCTTTGCTAATATCTTCAACAAAAGATGTCAGTGGGAACAAGTTGTTCCATGAGCAGCAGAATTAATGAAACCATGTTTCTTGTGGATATGTGTCTCGGGCTTGAACTTTCTGGTTAAACAAGAGTGCCAACTTAAGCTTTTCCCATGGTTGTGATATGAATAATGTCTCTCCCCAACACAGATTCTCTAGTGTCTGATAAAGGGTAACTGGAGCCTGTCTTATTCTGGCTGGTGCAACTAATCAAGTCCCTATCTTCTCCCAGGCTGTAAATTTTCATGAAACCTGTAAAATTCTAACAAATTTTGTTGAAAGAGGTTCAAAAGTTGACAGGGGGACACAAAGAGATGAGCTGATACACACATAACTTGGATCGTGCAAGTCCTTATTTTCTTTGGAAACCAAGATAGACATATTCTCCACAGGCAGATTTTAATGCAGAAAATGGCTATTTATGGAAATCTTTACACTCTTTTCTATCTTATAAAGAGATGCAACTTGGCTTCTCTCCTTTGTATGATTTATGACCTATAGGGGAAGGGGTGTTTAAAGGTAACCTGCCAAGGATTTTCAACAAATGTCCCTCTTCCTTTTACAAGTTTTCTAAGTTCTTGTTGTGCTTCCTTTTGATGAACAAAAGCTCACCGAAAGGTTTTTACATTTTTCACTTCTAGTATTTTGCTGCTTGTTCTGGCTGAGACTTCTAGTGAAGAATCTTTGAGCTGTTTCACAAAGACCATGTGAATCAATTCAAGTGCGAGTATTTAAATTATAACAGGTTTTCTGAAGACTAAAGTTTAAGCACTGATGTTAAATAAACAGTTAACAAAAGTTCCCCTTTCAGTTACTCCGCTTTTTCTTATCTTACTCTTCTTCATTTTAGCAGACCGTCTGTCATGAGAGAGTCCTTTGGCCTAGACACAACCTATTGCCAAATTGAAAATAAAAAATAAGCTCTTCCAAAAGCCCAGTTTTCTTTATGCTAAAAAAAGAAAGAAACACCAATGATGCAAGAACTTTTTCCCTCTCACAGGTCCTCTTTCTTACCTGGAGGAATGGTGGAAAGCTTTGAATATATCAGTGCAAGACAAAGTCTAATCAAAGCCTAGTGAGATTTGGTTTTCTCTCTTGTCTTGTCTACACTAATTCAAGACTCAGAAGTGATGGGTAACACTACTGTTGTGATGTTACGCAGGTCATTCTTCCTGGAATGGAACAGGACCTCAAACCTCCAAGTGTCCTAGGTGCATTGCAAAGCCCAACTCTACGCTCATTATTTCTGCTCTTTTGATTTTCACAGAGGGTTTAACCAGTTCTTGTTGTGCCCAGTACCAGTGACAAGGGAAATATTTATAGTGTTAAAATCAAAAAAGCCAGCAAAAGGCAGTGCTAACAGCACTCCATCACTTTAACCTTATTTTTCAAGAGAGGGATGTAACTACAGCCTTAAAGAGCATTCATCACATTTACTTCTCGGAAAGCCTTTGTGTTACGACTGTAGTTCAGGGAAACAAACCTTTTTTTTTTTTATAATTCACAGTTCTTCAACATCCAGTTTGAACATTGCTGGTTCAAGCAGCACACTGGTTTTCTGATGCGGACAGTGGTGCACTGTGCTATTTCTCAGCCTTTTTCACCCACTGTTTCTCATAGTGTCTTTGCACATGGAGAATTCTCAATCAGCAGAAAAAGGGCCGACCTCGCGCTGACCGGTAGGACGCTATCGTTCATCAACACCCACTTCTCCCCTACGTTGTTCCTTAAACTTCTGAATTTTTTTTTGTTTATTTGATTTTCTCTCTATTCTGTAGTATGTTTTGCACTTGCTATGTTATCTCTCCAAAAGCTACAGTCTTGCACCAACCTCTCATTGACTTTTTTTTTTTTCACACATCCTGTATTCTTTGGCTCGTGATTGAGTTTACATGGCAATTCAGCAGGACAGCTCAGGGCAGCGGAGAGACCTGTAGGTGCCCGCAGCTCTGTTGCCTTACTGTATGTCCTCAGTGGTCTTCAGGCTATGAGCCTAAAATTAGAGGATGACCTCCGTCAATCACTAAGCTCCTCCAAACACCAAAGCTGGGTGAGGGTTTGTCCCGTTGTCAGGAGAGGGAGAAAGGCAGGGCAGGAGGGCTGGGGATCAGCTGGGGGCAGAAGAGCTCTGGGAAGCGTGGGAGATGCAGGCAGGAACCGCAGCTTGGACTTGCCACCTTATACTGAATTTTTCCAAGGTGCAAAGGCTGCAAGGCGGTATCTATTTTTTGTCACTGTCTTTCGTTTTCCTCCAGCCCCCTTAGAGCGATCACCTGCCCCAGGCAACTGCCTCCTTTGCCTGTGTCGAGAGCTGGCCCGGGCTGCACCACCTGGCCCTGGGCTGTTTCCACTCCCCTCTGCTCTATCTGCTGAAACCCTGGCAACAGCTCGCAGTGGAGTGATGGGAGCCTGACAGAGGGGATGTGAATAGCTCGCTGTTGATTGACAGCCCCTCCATAGCGTAGTCTGTCAGATTCATTATCTGTAGTTCAGAAATCCCTGGAGATCCCATCACCATTTCGCAGGGTGCCGTAGAAACATGTAACAGAGATCCAGCCCCCTTTCCCCAAGAGATGGCAATCTCTTTCTAAGATAAGAGGCAGTAGTGGAATCAGCTTGTGGATGGCAGCGAGGAAAGAAAAAGACTTTTAAGATCTGGGAAATACACAGATGCCACAAAGCCTGGCTGTTTCCCCTTTGCTAATGGCATCAGAGTTTCCTTGGCGTCCTCAGAAAGCGGTGGTCTCCAGAAGTGTACCATCAGCCTGAGTCTTGTCCCTTAACTGGGTGGGTGTACTCCAGCCAGCATGATGCTGGATGAAGACCCAGAAATTTGGGTTCCAGTGCTTGAACCTGCAGATGTTCATTCTGTTGATACAACAATAAGAGTAAGATTTTTTTATTATTATTATTCTTTCCCAAGCAGCTGTCAAAGCGAATTTGGGGAAAGGGACTTTTAAGTAGTGTTTACGTGAGGAATGATTACTCATGGAAAATTCCTTCTCTGAACTTTTCCAATTTCATTAACAAAGGAATGTTTATAAAGCAAAGCCCTGCTCAACACACTGACATTTCTGAGTTTGGAGTTGCTCTTGCAGTGGTTGAAATTGAGTTCATGCATCAGTTTGAGAGCATGTATTACATCCAGGTGGAACAAGGACCTGCTTGTGGCAGTCAGGGGAGAAAATATTCCTCATGTGGCAATGGGGCAAGTGCTGAGAATGTGAATGAAGGCATATGAGATGTCTTGGTGAAAGCAGTTTCTTGCTCAGAATATTGGCTAAAGTCATTATTAGTTGGGCAGAGTCAATAATTCATTTTATCTTGGGCAAATGTTTGCAATCTCTAAAAGAAAGCTGAATGTCATATTGCTCATTGTTACTAGTAACTATTCAATGTCTGCCTTGAGACAGAGGTTTGTTATGTAGGCAACATTCCTGACAGACTTTCCGGCCTAAAATTGGATCCTCATAAAAGCCAGGCTAATGTAATCTTTTTTGGGGGTTTGTTTTACCACTTTTCCTTTTGTTTGCCACTGTTGTTTCAGCCAATGCTGAAAACCCCTGCTGTCCCTTCATCCTGCTGAGTTTGCCAAAGTCCACCTTGTTCCGAAACCCAGCTAGCCATAAGGACAGTCCTAGGCCATTCATGGTCTCACGCTGCCTATTTTTAAGGGGTAGGTTGAAGGTTTTCTATTAGAAAGCACCATGTGCTACTTGGAATTGATCAGCGATTTGAACTTTCATATCATCTTTCACTGAAGGATGATGAGAACATTTTGCAAAAATAAGTACTCATTTTGCCATCAGAAAATGGAGGGTTGGAGAGTTATCTGAAGCCACACGCTGATGGAGTCAAACTCAGAAACCCTTTGGCGTGCTGTGGAGGAGGACAGCATCTCTGCAGCGCTTCCCACTGCTGCGCTGCATTGCACAGCACTGGTGCAAGGTTCCGTAGGACCTTGGAGGTGGCGTGGCAGAAACCAGGTATTTCTCAATATTCTTCATTTCTCAGTCTAGGATTACCAGCTATTTCCAGTCTCTGCTAGTGACCAGCTGCTAAAAGTCATCTCTTCCACAGCATATCCAAACCTAGCAAGAACTGGAGAATTATGGTCAGTTTTGATTGAGATTTGGTGTAGAACACATGGTACCTGTGATTTCTAGAATAAGGGACTAACAACAAGGGAAACTTGTGACAGTTGTGAGAGTAAGAACATGCAGGAGCGCTTTTTGTGCATAGTGCTTGCAGAAAAAGGCAGGCATGGATCTGTTAGCAAGAAAATCAGATAAATAGGGCTGCAGGGAAAGAAAAAATTCTCAATGTCACCTTCCTAAGAGAAACTTCTCAAAAGACCCCAAATACAGCTTCCCTGATTCTAATGCTATGCAGACAGGAAGCTTGTGCTATGTCACCGAGGTACTCAGCAGTTATGAGGTGTATATTTTAGAAGATCACGCGAGGAATTAAGCATGAAGGTACCATTTAATGATATATTTATGCATTTATTTTTTTTTTAAAGCAGACTCTCTGCTGAGCATTTACTCCTCTGAGTTAATGACAATAATTACATGAAAATCCATTCGGGCTTCTCAAGATGCTGAATTTGCAAACTGGCAATACAAATACTTTAATACTCATTTAAATGCACTGTAATTACACTTGATTCTAAGTAGTGGTGTTTTAAAAACTGTGCCATTTGTAAATACTAGATTTCCCCCTTCTCCCCCTCCTCTCTAACATCAATCCTTAGCAATGTACAATGTATCTGGTTGATGTCAGTCTTGATAAATGATTCTGCTGAAAGAGCTGACCATAAAGAATAACATTTTCTATTAAAAATTAATATATTCCCCTGCCACAGGTCCTTGTGTAAGAGCAATACAATGGTCTGTATTGTCTGTCTGTCAGCAGCTCCATGCCTGATTTGTGGTTTACCTAGGTCCTACAAAGTCCTGAGAAAATTGCAGTTTCGATACCTGCCATTGATTTGTAATATTTATATAGTCATTCATTTGCACGTTGGCAAGTGACACCTGTAGTATGGCTAGCTGTCAGGCAGGCTCACAACATGAAAGAAAGGAAACGACCTTTCCTTATTGAAGGAAAGGACCCAATTTTTGCTGCCTTTCCTTCAGCACTCATTTTTCCAAAGAGATTTCAAATGGCAGTTTGGTGGTTTTGTGGAGGATGGGCACGGCTTTCTGCAGTCCTGTGCAAACCTGGAGCAGCAGAAACCGAGTCATTAAGTCCAGTTCCCCACTACCGCAGGTCCCAAGTCGCATCACGCTGCTCAGAAACTTACTGAGTATCACGTCAATATTCGCCCCTCTCCACCCTTTTGCCATGATGGACATCCTAGGACCTGATTTCTCTTGCACGTAGGAATGCTCTCCTCATTTCCAGTCTAAATACAGACTTGGAGACTTTAAACTCCTCCTTTATTTTTGCAACATTGTTCTTTATGTTACTTTTCTGTGTACCTGGTTCTTACGAATGTGGACAACTGTTTTATTCCATATTTTCAAGTAACGATTTTTTGCTTATGTACACATTGTGTACGTACATGCATTGTGCCAGACTTTGGGTTGGAATGGTTAAAAAAATGCATTTTCTTTCTCCTTTGCATTTTAGCTGGTTCAGAAAAGTCTAACTGCATGATTTCTCACCCGTGGAATTGGCTTTCTCCAAGTGCTAACACTTTGCAAAAGGTGCTTAATATCAGTGAGATTTTGTTTCAGAAGGGTATCAAAGCAAGGTCCAAAAAAGTCTATACTAATTTATTTGATGCTTCTCTGTTTTGATTTTTCCCAGTTTTGTGTTGGATGATAATAATAATGTAAAAGACAAGAGAATGTGAAGCAGAACATTTCATTTGCTAGGGAGCAATTTTTTTCATTATTTTCTGGGAGGTTGTTCCCAAATGGAAGGAAGACGGCCACTGAGAAATGATACATTTTGCAACTTGCCTCTTACAGAAGGAGGAAAGTGAGAGCTACCTATGAGGTCAGGCAAAGTAGTGTAAGAGATCTTTGTGATTAATTTGGGTAAGGGTAAAGTTGATTGTCAGTCAGCCTAAGGATTCTGTACTGTGTTTTTCATTCTATTATGTTTAGAGATACGGGAGTGAAATATTTCTTTTTCTTTTTCTTTTTCTTTTTCTTTTTCTTTTTCTTTTTCTTTTTCTTTTTCTTTTTCTTTTTCTTTTTCTTTTTCTTTTTCTTTTTCTTTTTCTTTTTCTTTTTCTTTTTCTTTTTCTTTTTCTTTTTCTTTTTCTTTTTCTTTTTCTTTTTCTTTTTCTTTTTCTTTTTTCTTTCTTTTTCTTTTTCTCTCTTTCTCTTTCTCTTTCTCTTTCTCTTTCTCTTTTTTTAATTTTCTTTCTTTCTCTTTTTCTTTTTCTTTTTCTTTTTCTTTTTCTTTTTCTTTCTTTTTCTTTCTCTTCCTCTTTCTCTTTCTCTTTCTCTTTCTCTTTCTCTTTCTCTTTCTCTTTCTCTTTCTCTTTCTCTTTCTTTTTTTTTCTTTCTTTTTTTTCTTTTTTTCTTTTTCTTTTTTTTTCTTTTTCTTTCCTTCTCCTTCTCCTTCTCCTTCTCCTTCTCCTTCTCCTTCTTTCTCCTTCTCCTTCTCCTTCTCCTTCACCTTCTCTTTCCTATATAGGAGTTGTTGTTTCCAGGGAGCACTTACCCATCCAGTTTGATAGTGTCCTTGATTTCTACTCTGGTTACTTATTTTATATAGGGCAAAACAGAGTTTGGAGAGAGCCTTACTCACATGCAGCTAAAGATCTGTCAAATATTTTGTTGGTAGAAATTGTGCTTTCTGAATGATAAAAACATTTCCCCAAAAATTTCTTGTTGTGTGAGGCAGTTGAAACCACTCCAGGTTCAAAATTCTGTTTAAGTCTAATATAGAGAAATTTGTTTCACAATAAAAGTAAGCAAAAATACATATTGTCTGGAAAATTTTGCCCAACAATCTGCCAACTCTTGCACATATCTCAGTATTTTTATTGAGGTTCACCTGCCCCAACTCAGGCATCTAGAAGGGAAATCTGAAGAGGTCACCCCACTCACTGAAGAGCCATTTTCCAGAGCATAATATCCCCTAAAATAGCCATCTTAGATAGGGGAGGCATCATTCTGGTATGCTACAAGACGTATCCTTAAATCCTGATTTGCATAACCTTGTGTACCTGCTGTAAATACATCAAATGCAAACTATGTGTAAATCATCTTTTAATAGATCCTGCATTTTTGCACAGCAACTTCTTCACACATGGATGTTTATGCATGTGCACCACACACCCAGACAAATGCCTGAATATTCACACGCTGCACATTTCCCATTTTTACTTCTTACAAGGGACGTTTCTGAAAGACTGGTTATTTTAGCAAAATGAAACGCACTGATATGACATGCTGATACTCCACGTATTGGGAAGAATGAAAGGATCGGCTTTTCAATGAGAACTCTTTAGGTAAACTCACATGCTTGAATGATTAAACCCAAGGATAAAAATATCTTTTACAATGTGTAATTTTTTCCTTTCTTGCAATAACTTTACCACAGGAAGGAGAGGAGGGAGGAAGAGAGAGAAATAAGCTTATATTCTTAACTTTCCTAACCCATATTGCATTTCAGAACTATAAGATGTGGTAAAGACAGGTAAGCAGATTAATTTAGCAGACTTCCAGACTTCTGAAGCAAAAGAGGGAGGCAAGAACATTTTATCATTTCTGACATATGGAGCATGTAGTACTGACTGCAATATGGAATGGATGATCAAAGTCATGTTTTCAATAGATTCTAGGAACATTTTTAGCCTTAAAGTCATTAGTAAACTTCAATTTAGGAGCTGAACCCTAAAACCTTAATTTGGACAAAGCGCTCCTACTTGGGAGCAATAGTAACTCACTCACAGGTCAAAATTTAATATAATTCTTGCACCAGGCAGCTCAATGTCTTGGAGAAAATGACTAAAAAATACTTAGAAAAATACCTTCAAGGGATGAGGATGAAATTGAGAGCTAAGCACAGAAAAAATAAGAACTAGGGCTTTCAAAGAAAATTGAAGCTTTGGAGAGCCTTCAACTATTTTGATTTATATTTAAACATTTTAGAGATGGGAGCTTTGATTAGCTGAGACCCTCTCCAGTTCCCCTTCAGCTCTGATTTATGGGCAGGCTGAATCTCAATAAAATGAAAGCTAAATGAGGTGTTCTTTAAAATTACCTTTGAACACTTAGAGAAGGTAAGGAAGAGGGCAACTTGGCTGATGCCGACATGAAGGGGAATGGGATATGAGGGTGAGAGTTTTTAGGAGCCGAAGTCTTTTGCATACTAGAGAGGGGGAAGGAGCAGAAAGAACAGGATGTCAGGGGTTTTCTAATTGCTACATGTGATAGCACTAATATATATATCTCACTTCTGACAGGGAGGTGCATTAAGCTGGACTTGTTAGCACAAACAAGGCTGTCTGTGCATATGTGAGAAAGTTTTTGGAGGTTTTTGTTTTGTTTTGTTTGTTTTGGAAGAAAACTTTTCTTGATTTACTTAAGAAATGGCTTTCTTGTTTTGGGGTTTACAATTGATTCTCTTAGCCCACCCAAGGATATTTTGGTAGAAATCTTATAACACCCAGGAAGCATCTAGACATCTCTAGGTGAAACTGTGGAGGGGTGATTTATGATGAATGACCTCAGTGGCTCATCTTAGGCTAGCATCCTTTGATATTAAGGTGGATAAAAAAAATCAGTACATCGGGCACGTTCACTTCACTTGACCATGGTTTTCCCAGTCCTTCCCTGTTTCTGCTCTTCAGAGTGCCATTCTTTTTATTAGAGGTGATACACTCTAACTAACTTGGGGCATTATCAGAAGCCAGCCAGCACTGGATAGAAGTGCCCCTAAACAGGTTAAGATTTAAGACAATATCCAATTCTACAAATGGTCTCAGTCCTCCCCTCCTCACAGCTGCTGGCATAGGAACTGTCTCTGCTCCAGGATGTGTCCTGCTCTTGCAAATGACTGCAGCAGAGGTACACATGGGGTTGGTGTCCCACCCCACCAGGCTTCTGCAGTTGGCTCATCCTTGGAAGAAAAATCTCAGGTGCAGAGGAAATTGCACATGACAGCTGTTTGAAAACATGTCTCTTAAATGAAGTAAGGAATCTGACATAAGTAGATGATCCCTGAGAGAGTGGTAGCTGCCAAAATCATGAGTTAGGTCATGACGTTTTTAGAAGATTTTAATATTTTGCAGCTGGAATGTGCGCATAACGGCGTATTCCCACCCCACATTCTTGCTGAGTTTGAAGACATGGATACAAATGATTACTGACTGGCTCAGAAACTTCCTTGCAGATATTGCAGCCTTTATCATAGCAAGAGGAACCGTTGAGGTATTACAAGCGCAGACGATTGAGACTGACTGTGGGGGATTGTTTAAGTTTTCCTAGTTAGTTAAACAGCTGTAGGGCATTTTGGATTGGATCCAACTTCATAGCTTGGAGATGGATATCAGTCATCCTCTGTTATAGGCATTGGTCTTCGCTTGCCTGACAGCTCAGTGATGGGAATCCAGGATCTTTGACCGTATAAATCTGTTCCTACATAGGTGTCACCTCATTCTGCAGTTGTTTGCTCAGCATTCAAACATTTTCCTTGGTCGTTTCTCATTGACAACTGTTTCTTCCCAGTGGGGGGCAGATGAGCCATGGCAAACCTTTATCACTTCTCTGAGATGGTTATATCGACTTCCACATCAGTCCTGAATCCAGCTACTGTCTCGTGCAGTCAATGGCTTGGATCTTTTTCTGTTTGCCAGAATATTGTCCTAGCAAGGCAGTCTCACCCTTATCAACATGACTAGCTCACATGCATGCTGTTGTTCCCTGGGACAGGCACATGGGTGAGTAGCGACCTACTTGTGATATCTCTTGCATTCCTTGTGGGGTTTTTATTCCAGATACATGCAAAAATTTTTCTGCTAGTGATGTGGCTGTTCTCAGCCAATTTGAGAGAATCACTGTGGGCTAAGGAGCATAGTTACTATTTTTGTAACTACTGGCATCAAGTAATAACGTAAGTGGTGTTGCCTCTGGAATTAGCCAGATTCCAGAGTTTTTCATCTTTCTTCTTGTCTCCCTAATTGATTTCTCATGTGTCTCATCAGGGTTGAGCCTTATTGACACATAGCTGTCTTTCATGCACAGACCATAATATCAGGCATTGTTTCATATACAACCAGCTGGAGAAATGGCAGCTTTGTAGGGGGACTGCATTGACTCTGGAACCTCAGTGCTCCTCCTCCTCCTGGGGGGCAGTGAAGGTCCTAAGAAGGACCCCAGAACATCTTGTTTTCCTGAATAAGACCAGTGGCTGAACTGAAGAAGGAGATGGGGTAGAGGAAAAGGGCCTGGTCAGGCATGCAATATCCAGCCACAGTAGAGGAGACTGCTAACCCTGTTGGCTCTGAATGGCAGGTGTCATCGCTATTTCCCTTGGAAATACCTCACTAGTGGGGTTGCCCTATGGTCGATCCCAAAGGTGCTGCAGCCAACCCCAGGGAGAGTAATGCAAATGGTGTTGGGGCTGCTCGCAAATAGCAACACACAGACACCCCCATGATGATCTCTCTTGTGAAGAGCAAATGTTTCCTGTCCACCACCATCTATCATACATAGATTAAATGGATATCACACTTCTCTAAAAAAATGGATTGATTATTTCTTTGCAGAGACAGAAGAGGCAATAAAAGGACTGCAAAGAGAGGATAGAAACCACCAGTTTATGGCTGGCATGTATGAGCTGGGGTACTTTATGGTTTAAGTCATCATAGTGTAAGCAACCCTGCAGGGTAAATGGGAGAAAAGTAATCTCTAGAAATGGTTCTAAAGCAGTTCAAAGGATTTAAGAAACAAAGTTGTGCACTTCTTTCTCCCTTAGGTCCACAACTAGCCCTATCTAGCTGCAGTCATTCTCACTTAGCTAAGACCCATTCGGCGAAGAATTTAACTCTGTGTTTAAATCCACCCCTGTTCAGCAAAGAACAGAAACATGTGCTCCATATTAAATAGATACTGAAATCCTTCTCCTAGGAGCCTCTTTGCCAACTTGAAGCTCTGCATCTAAATTCTAAATTCTTGAACTGATGACATGGGGATTCGGCCCATGGATGTCGCTCAAAATGGTATCATGGTTTAAATGTGTACAACTGCAATTTAAACACAGGATCTAAATAGCCTAAACTTTGAGGCAAGTGCAAAATCATCATCCTCCTTGAACTGTGGAAACTGCCTTTGCTGGAGCTTTGTTAGGATACCTGACTAGCTTTATGCAGGAATAAACACAGTGATTTCTAAGGATCTCTATTGTATTCACATTGATTTAACATAATGGAGGTTGTTAAGTTGAAAAAAAGAGATACCTCATATCTAGTCCCGGATGTAATACCAGATACATGTTGTCTGAAGGTAGAATATCTGAACATGTGGAACCAGACTGCCATTGCAACTTGTCTACATGACATTGTCTGGGTAGCAAGGGACAACATGAGTATGTGAAAGGGATGTATGCAGGCACAAAATCTGAATGCTTACAGTTTTTCAAAGGTGCAAAAGTTTAATCTGCAAAATTCTGTGAGAATACCAAATCTAAAATAATTGAAAATTGATTCCCACTATTTCTGGAAATATCTTGGAAAACTCACAATTAGTTTTTAACAGCTCCATGACTACTGAATTCCAAGGATTTCCTGCCACTGATTTCAGTGTGAGCAGAAAATGTTGAGTAATTGTGAAAGACCACCTCCCAAATTCAAGTTGTTCAAATGAAGTCAGCACAGTTCAGGTCTTCCCTTTCCCTGACAATCCCCGTCCAAAAGAAATGACGTCCCGTGGTGTGCTGCATGAGAACGGAATGAGTCAAGGGGCAAGAAGGAGGTAAAATGCTATTTCCAGTGTTTAGCCTATCAAAGATGAAATGCACGCTTAACATCAGACATTTGTACATCAGACTTTTCCTATGATGGGCACCATCATCCTCAAACTACACTTGTCAAGTGAGAACTGCAAATTTAATATTTCCCAACAAGTAGTTCATAGACAGTAAAAGCATGCAGAGCTATTACTTCTCTTCTGATAGATACTATTACTATATTACTATATATAGTATATATATACACACTATATATACTATATTACCATATTCTGATATATACTATGCTGTCTGGGACCTACTGGACTTACAGTTCAGCCCTGAGTTGGAGGAATGAGCAATGAAATGTACCCTTCAACTCTACTTCATGCAACATGTACATCTGCCTTAAAAAACCCGGTTTGAGTAGTAGCCACATTTCATTGGTGTGGTTTAAAATGCATGACAAGATAAAAGCCTGATGTGATGGTCTGGGTCATGATATCATTGTTGTGTGCCAATTATAATAATAAAATAGCAACAACTAAATGCCATTCAATAGCTGTACTAAGAATAGGTTGACTGAAATGTAATGACCATGTATTGTCATTAGAGAGCTGCTGAGTCTCAGAGGATCTCTTCTAATGAACAATTGGATATTAACTAGCAAAGGATGACTTTTGCAACTGAATCTAAAAGATCAACTCATTGATACCATTGGATTATTAAGAGCTTATGTATTGCTGTTTAATCATTTTAATAGATTTGCTTTGCTTATTGTCGAATATGACAATAAAAGTGCTGCGAATAGTAATTTCCTAATAATAACCCTAATAATGCTAATAATACCATAATCTTATTTAATCTAATTTAAATAGACAGCAAAAAGACCTACTTAGAACCACTTGTCTTTTGTTGGTGGAAAGATTCTCATTATGAAAATTAAATTGCTTTCGAACTCCTTTGGCACACTAAAATCAAAGCCACTCACCATTTACAAACCAAGCAGGAGCCCCAAATCTGCGAAATCTTTAGGGAAGTACTAATGTGTTGTGTTTAACAGGGATGAATTTAAGCATCTGCTTACAGACTTTGCTGAACTGGGCTTTCTCAAGCTTTTGGGTAGGGTCTTGGTTTTAAATGAGATTAATTTTGCATCCACATCAGGACACTCTATTATTATCTGAGTCTATTTAGTTTACCAATGAAGTCTCTGCAAGTGACTGTAGGAATTAACAGGGAAGAAGAGAGAGTAGGTGAAGGTCACATGGCAAAGATGTAGCTGAAATCAACTGGTAAAGCCTGCCTGGCATACCAAACTCTCAGCATATAGTAAATATTCTTGACTCCTCATCTACTTTTAATATCCCATATGAGAAAGAAATCCTCTGAGAGCATGTCACCCAAGTATGGACTTGCCTCAGCAGTATTTAAAATAAACTCCATCATCAAATATTTCTAAGTTGGATCCACCCTGATGTTTCAATACCTTTTCTACATGTTTAAACACTGGGAAATTTGACAGAGCTAATCCTGTAAAGGAAGAATTAAAAGCAACTCCTTTTTACTGCTGGTCCCACTTTATCTGTGTGTTATATACATGGTTTTGTATTTCAGTCATATCTTCTGGTGTGCAAGCAAAGGCAGGTTCGTCGTGTTTTGCTTGGTATCACTGCAGAGCTGACGTGTCCCTGGGAATAAGGGCTGGACTCTCTCGTGGCTAACACTTCACACTGTGAGCATGCCTCTGGTTGCAAAATTTTTATTGGTGGCAATGAGTGAGACAGGAGGAACAAGGTCTGAATTCTGGACTATTTGTGGGGCTGACAGCCAGGCTAAAAATACCTTTCTTGCTTGGTGACACAGGAGAGTAGATGGCGTAGGGGTCAGATAAGCATGGTAGTCAACATGGGAATTTTCTCTGAAAAGTCCCTTTTCAAAATGGAACCGTAAGTTCAAAGCAAGCAGGATGGGCTGGATTCATAAGGGAGGGTAAAATGCCATGTTTGCTGCAAAATTCACTGGTGCTGACAGCGATGTCTTGCAGGAGACATCACAGGTGGACTCACTGGTGAAGTTAGTGTGGGGATGAAAATGGGACCGGGTGGTTACAGGAGGAGAAGGGAGGAACGGTGGTGGGATCCTGAGCTAACTCCACCTGAAAAAAAGCACTTTTCTTTCCTACCTGAGCTCCTGACGGTTCAGCAAGAAGCAGGGTGAAGGGTGCTAAATCCAGAAACAGCAGCAGTTGGGGGAGCGCATGCATTGGCGGTACCTGGGCTGGGGGGGTGGACAGGGTGGGATCTGGCTGTGCCCCTCTGCGGTGGGGGGAGATGAAATGCTGAGCGGCCCCGGCGTAGCCAGCTGGAAACTTTTTACAGCGGAAAAGGAAGGGGAAAAACTAGCCTTTTGCTATAAAAAAATCCTTTTTCAACCAAGTAATTTTGGAAAAGGCAGACACATTATAAATCCCCACAATGCTACTTCTCTGGAAAACAGTACAGAATATGCAATTTTCTGTCAGAAAGTCAACAGCTTTTTGCTGCTCACAGTCTTTCAACCCCAGCATTTGCCTGCCCACAAGCCTCAGCATCAAATGAGAAACATGCCCATGTGGAGGAGGGGACTGCATCGCAGGTACCAGGTTAGATGACCGTGCTCGGATAAACCCTGCTCAGCTCTCCTTACAGCTGGTCCCCAAAGTCACCGTGGGCAACTCCAAACCTGCTCTGACTTGTGCTGCCTGCTCAGGGTGTTAGTGCCCATGGGGAAAGGCAGGGTGTGAGGATGCCTTAGGCCATGCCTCAAGTGTATGGAGCGTGGCGGTGATGGGACGTGTCACTGAGGAGTCCCCCTGTGAGCATCTCCCTCCCCGGATGATTTAAGCAGACCACGGGATGATTGCAGTGCTCGGTTTATCCCTGGGTTTGCAGAGATTCGGATATTCCCACCTGTCTTTGCTCCTGTGGGGCGTTGTGGAGGGGAGCGTGCTCCTTTGGGATGCCCTTGCCACAGAGCGACCCCAGGGAGACAAACAGGCCACTGGGGAGAGAGGGTGTTGAAAATAAAATTAAAGGAAGACTGCAAATTACAGCGAAGTTGAAGACAGGACTTTCAGAGAGCACAGTTTGTCAGGAAGACAGCTGCTTTTTATAGCATGCCTGGCATGGCTTACGGCAAAGACATTTGACATTTAGCTCTGATTGAGTGGCAGGTGGGGAGAGGGAAGCCAGAGATACTGGAAGCAAATCACTTCGAAAGTGGAATTAGGAAGGGGCTGCATTTGGGGAAAGTAGCTTTGGCTGGACTCCTTGGCTGCTTCACAGTGTTTGAGGGGCTGGATCTGAAGTCCCTTGACATCACGCTCCCATCCCTTCACGGAGAGAAAAAAATAGTCCCAGAGCTCCAGGAAAATGCATTTCCTTCCGCAAGGGCTGTCAGAGCTGCCTGTGTTCAATGGCTCTGTGAGGTCTCCTTCCCCAGTGAGCCAGAGCAGGATCTGGTCCTCAAGAAGGACAGACGCAGGGACAAGGGTGAAAGACCTCCAAGCTGGCAGCAGTCATGGCTGGGATCCACACCCTTCCTTTGCCACTGAATTACAGTCTGGAGGGGAAATTGGGTGACATATGATGTGAATTACAACTGATGGGGTCTTTCAGGTGCTCCTGGCTTAGGAGAACCCGGCCCCGGCACAAGCGCTTGAGCAACTGGAAGTTCGTTGAAATGAAAATGGGTCTCAGGGTGTTATTTTCTCCATTTGCAAAATGTGAGTACCAACACGGACCCTTCTCCCACTTCTCAAGGCACCTTTGAAAATGCAAAGTACTCATTATTAGGAGGGGCTTATTCCCTACATGACAGCTTTTATCTTTTACGCTTGTAATGACCCCATGGCTTTTGATTGTTACCCCCGAGTTGTTCATACACGGCACTAGATCCCTGCCCAGGACTTAAAATGGGGTTAATACGCAATGTTGTTTTTCTTTACGTTTTTGAATACTTTCACTGTGTGACTCATGAGAAATGCTGGTCATTGTGCACTGGGGACCACCCTGAAAGACTGGGAGTAATTCTGTTATCAGCTACAGCTTATCACATGGACCTACTGATATATTTGTTCCAGCCTCCCCTGAGCTCCCTAATTCAATCTATTATTTTTATGAGGTCTTCCTTATCTCCAAATAAATTTTCTTTTTATTTATTGTTCAGGATACATATGGTAGAAGGAGTTAAGGACCTCAGTAATTTACAGTCATCATTAATTTCATGACTGCCAATTTATTAGTGTTTACACCTTCTGTACAAGAAGGCAAAGTATTTGATATAATAAATAATTTTCTCCTCAAGCATTTGTCAGGCTCTATTTGTTAGTGTGAGCCTTTATCAGTGCAAGGATAAACTATGGGACTCACTGCCACAGGACAGGAGAGGGGAGACAGTGTGAGCGTGTGTGAGATACTTAATTAGGACTAATGGCATGAAGGATGCCCTTAGGCAAATCTTTTAACCTGCATATGGCTAAAGATCCTTGTTTGGAAGATGAAGACAGAGAATGCAAATTGCACTGAACATTGGCTTTGGAAAAGAGAGGGATTTGAGAAAAAAATATGATTTGCTCAAGTATTGTATTTTATTTAGGGCAAAATTAAATTGTACTTTTTATATTTGTTGTTCTGAACTGCAACACTTTGATTTGACCCAAAACGGTTGAGAAACAATTTTGTTTCAAACTCTATTTGACTAAGGTGCTATGGTATTTCATGGAAGCTGTGATTTGAATATTCATCAACTCCCGTAGGCAAAACTTCTCCCACCAGGTTTGTGGCATAGATGCATTTTCTTTTTCTCATCTATCTCAAATTCAAAGTGTTGAAAAATTCCTACTGCAGGCCAGCTGTCTGGAGGCCTATGTGTAATTGTACTCCTGCTTCCAGCAGAGAGAAATCTGTGTAGTGCTAGGAATGATGTGTTGATGTTGAGTTTATACCTTGTCACAGGCTCAGTATGTATTTATTGGAAAATGCATCTACTTTCCCTACGCTTTTCTTTCCATTTGAGAAGTGGGAAAAATAACTTTGGACAGAAATTTCTTTCTGCATAATTTTCCGGGGTGGGAGTGTAGAGGCGGGATTTCAGGTTTTTTATGGTTTTCCATTTAGCATCTAATTTTAAATGAATTCAGTCCCCAAAATATTTTGAAAATTGTTCCACAGGGAAATTGGAGTTTGCTGCTAAACCTTCCATAATACATGATGGTTTCTTTTGATATTGAAGGAGAGTTGAACATTTGGGAAATCTCAGACAGTGGAGTGTTAGGGGAGATGTAGTCTTGCTGGCGAGTCCCGGCTTCCAGGTGAGAACGGGTCTGCAGGCAGCAAAATTCACCCTGAGGCCCTCACGACACTTCTTTAGCCAAAAATATTTGGGGTTTTGTGATAGTAGTCTTTCTAGTATAAAAGTAGTAAAAAAATCTCTGTGGAGAAAAGGCTAGTATTAATTACAAATTAGACTTCACTAAAACACCCGTTTTCTAATGTAAAGCTACTTCCAGAGAAAATGAGAGCATGGCACTATTGACAGTAATACTTTGCTTATAATTTTCTGTATTTTTATATTGTGAATGCTACACGGGAGATGCTTTTCAGTTTTGCATCTCTCGGCTGACTCTAGGTCCTGCTATGATAAAAAATGATAATTATAATAATGCTCCTTTGCCTGAGATGAACCTGGGAGCAGACTTTACACACAACAGGCAGACCATGAATGGAGATTTTAGTTGTTCTCCCTCCCGGGTCCCCTGGAGCTAGTGGAGAGGGTGAGGGTGCCCTGTGCATTCAACTCCCAGGGAAGCCATCTGGGTCATTTCATGGCAGAGATTCCTGGGACAATAGATGACTTCAGGAGCATTGCAAGCAAAGACCTCAAAGCATTCCCTGACATCCACCAGCTTCTACCAGAAATTATTGGCTTGCTGCAGGAATTACCGGGTGAAACCTCACGCTCACTGTGATGCTCATGTAGGGACAGATGCTCCCAATGGTTCCTTCCCAAGTAAAGAATGAAAAATCCGCTTAATACGGCTGTGCTTAGCCCAGTGTTTACTCATAATAAAACATCATTAGAGGGGCCTAGCCTTGCATTAGCGTTGGCTTTGTTCTGATGAAATCTGGCTGCATGAAGAGTATTTAGGAGAATCGCTCCGGCAGAAACACCCACTGCCCGGCGCTGCCAAAGCATGCTCTGCTTTACAGGCAAGGTCCTGCCCATGTCTCCGGAGCACCGAGGTGAGCCGACCCCGCAGGCTCAGGGTGATGAATAAAATCACAGCCCTCCAGAGAAAGAGCTTATGCTTTTCCTTTTTGCCCCACCATGCAGAAAAGCCAGCTGGATGTCACAGCCAGTGAGGAAATCTGGGGCCAGTCCCTGCTCCGGGCAGCGTGTCGGCCGTGGCGTGCGCTTGTAACGTAGCTAACATAGCATCCTGCGTGGTGACCCAGCCGGCCTGCTCCTGTGCGGGTGGCAGGATTAGTTCAAGACAGCAGAAATGCACTATTCCTGCCTGAGTCATTCTGGCTTCTCTAGCCTTCACTTTTTTGCCATGCTTCCCAAAGCTTTTGTTGCTTTAGTTTTCCTCCCTCAGGGTAAAAAAAAGGAAAACTCCTAGCATGGTTGCAAAATCTTTGTCATTATGATCTTTTATATTGGTAGAGGTCTGTTTATATTTGTGTTAAGCACTTTTATAGTTTAGCTTAGGAACATGAAAAGTAATTAATATTCTAAGTATAGAAATGCTCACATAGGACGTGATCCAGCTTCTGTTGAAATAAGTGAAACTCAGTGATTTAGTCAGGTCTTCCGAGAAAAAACGGAAGAGCCTGAAGTGCCCACGTGCATTCATTAAAGATTGTTTCAACTGGAAGGAGTCAAAATAAATTTTGCAAATTTCACATCCAGTTTATTACACTCGGACAAAATGGTGCGCCTACCTGCAGGGCAGAAAGCAGAAGCTATTTAGCAGCATCAATAACTAAACATGGGGAGGGCGGAATGCAGAGAAACTTTATGGCAGATTTCAGCTGGCGGGATGATTTCCCGCATGCGAGAATGCGGGAAGAGCGTGCTGCTCTTTGATCTGTAACGACTGCGAGTGGTGAGAGCGGCAGTTTTACGCCTCATCCCAAAGCGTGCTCGGGGAAGGATTGAAAACTGAGTATCAATGGCATAAAGGAGAAAAAAGAGATTACTTGTTCTAGGGAGGAGCAAAAGAGAAAGCTTTAGGTCGTTCCATAAATTAAGATTAAAAATTAAACCAATTTTAAAGAGGTTTTGGAATACATTTAAATGTGGGAAATGTGTGTCTTAATTACTGTGTGTTCTGCTTGGTGTACTTTATGTCTAATTTGCCCAGTTTTTGGAGGTGCTGAGGAGCAGCAGCAGCATCCACTGCTCTGAGCTCAAGTTGAGGGACATCAATATGGTGAGAATAATCAAGCCCAGCGTGGCTGAACTGGGGACGCTTCCGGACGAGGGTTCTTGTGCACATTAATTTACAGGTACCTGTAGCATGTTACAAAGTGAGCATCCTCAGCTCTCTGTCATCCTAAAGCAATTAGAAATGTGGCCAGTCTGGCCAAGATCGGAGAGACGTAGTAATAAATACTGTGAAGTTTATTTGAATGTACACACAGGAGATTCTCCAAGGCAATGAAAGGGCTGGACCCAGCACGTCATATAACAGCTTCCATCAAAAGGAACCCATTGTTGCAACCTCTTAACAGTAATGGTGGTATTTCTTGGATTGCCTCCATTTTGCCCCTAGACCTTTTTCAGTAAACCTCTTAGTATGTCTCACACCCACCGGTGTCTCCCTGGCCACGAGACTTTGTGAGATTACGTGTTAAAGATAATATCACCTAACATACTTCACTCAGCCAATATCATCACTGTTAAATCTTTAATGGCAAATGTTAAATATTTTATTTAATGGAGAACTTCCCTTCACCCCTGCCTAAGAATGATACTCCTCCCTCCATGAAGAATGATTGCAAACATTTCTGACAATAATTAATTTTCCGTTAATTATTTTCTATTTCTGTACAGTGTGTTCTTTTCATTCTAGCTCTCTAACAAATTTGGCGTTGAGACCCCTTCACCCTTTCCATCTATTCAAGTACAAGGTTCCATTCTTCATTAGGGCTATTTTAAAATCTGCAAAGAACTGTTTTCCAGATGTGGATATGCACAGACAGTAATTGCACTTCATGATCACTTCCAGCTGCCCTAAATGCCTGCCAACAAATTCCCATAAGGAGTGCATGTTTTGTGCTGCAAATCAGGGAGAACATTGTAAAATGATAATGTGTTGCACACTGCAGTACCTACAAGAGTTATGGACTTTATAACTGAACTAATTGGAATTAGGCTTTACTTTAAAGGTCAAGAAAGTGACAAAGAAATGCAATCTTTGTAAATTAATCTGTTGGGTAGTTTTTGAGTAGTATTGAGTACCTGTTTGTTGGATAATGTTCATTTTTGTGAATTATATATTTGAATACTCTGTGGATGCCTTGCAAACTTACATATCATGGATATGGCAATCTCATGTTTTGAATTTGGATGTGTAATCAGACACCACGTATTCTTTTACTGAGTAAAACATTTGCCTCCTGGAACTGTTCTGGTGTGACCAGAACTTATAGTTATGGATCACATGTTCTGCTGGTGTTAATGGCCTCAATTTCACTGATATTGGTAGAGATACGTACACGCTGCTAGAACTGAATTTGGTCCTGTATTTTTGTTATTTTAACAATGTAATTTTAAAATAGGTGTTTATATAGTTCCAGTCCAGTTTTCTCCCTTTTTACTTACACATTCTTATGATTCTTGGCTGAGATACAGTTTTATGCAAGAAGACCAGCAGAAGACATCACTTACAGCCTCAGAGTGAATAACAACATCCTAACCAGCATAGCAAGTGCTTTAGCAGTGTTCCAAAATAATAATAATAAAAAAATTCTGACATCAGCAGAACAGAATTTAAAAATCTGTCACGTAACACCTTGCTCCATTACTCACAAGCCTGTGGACCCAATAAACAACTCCTATCAGCTCTTTGTATAGGCTGCTCTGCTCTCTGTTGCAAAGCTTGACCATGGCCTATGTTTCTGGAGATTAAAAATGAAGAGTCACACTTCCAAACTCACTTACCAACTTAGTGTTGTGCCCCAAAGCTCAGCTTTCCTTTTAGCAGCTGAATTCAGAATTTGGCTTTCCTCCATAGCAACATGAAGTGTGGAGAACCAGAATGCTGCGAGGACCCAGAGTAGAAGAGCCCCAACCTGAAAACTCTGGTCAGGTGAGTCCATGTTTTTTTTAAAAAGATATGTATTTACTTTCTATGCTGAAAGGAGGTTTGCACAGCTGACCTCTTTGGGGCCTCTCCTGGACAACCTGGTAGACTTGAA
Source organism: Gavia stellata (assembly GCF_030936135.1). Classification (NCBI taxonomy): domain Eukaryota; kingdom Metazoa; phylum Chordata; class Aves; order Gaviiformes; family Gaviidae; genus Gavia; species Gavia stellata. Next base: position 5,183,919 of record NC_082637.1, read on the forward strand.
CAAAATGCCTCCTGAAGTGCATATATGCTGATGCAGCATCAGCCTGGAACAATGAATGCTTCCTTGCATGTCCACCAAGCTAGGGTGGGTCTAATTCACTGTTACTGCATTGATGTACACACATGTATGCCTGTGAGCATGAACAGTAGTCTTATGTGCAGTTCCTTAAGGACACAGTACAGGTAGTTCCCATGGCTTCTTGGGGAGTAGCTCCTTATGCCTGATGAAAGCATATAGTCATTCTTGAGTCAGTTTTGCTGAATTTGCCAGTGATCTTCAACTTTTTCCACCTTTTTTTTTTTTCAGTGAAGATGTGTATTGCTATCTTGCAAAGTTAAGCTTCTGACTACAGGTTTTCTTTCCTTGGTTAGCTTTTTTTATGCCACCTCCTTAGGTGTAGTTCTTGTATGCGCTAGAGACCACATGTTGAAAACTACTCCATTGGCTAAGTCTACAGCGGTGTGTCTGATGAGTATATATCTCTAAGTTACTTTCTACAAATACATGAAACCCTTACTACAGGTTTATTTGAGCTGCAGATCTGCTCTGGAAAGTAACTCGCTAACGATTTTCTGTGGTCCAGGGTCCAGGGTTATCACCTCCCAGTAACAAGGAACTGAGCAATGAGTCAGACATCATGGCCAAACCTCACTTGTGCCTTTCCCAGGCATTTCAGCGCTGTGTAGATGCTACCTGTCAGCCACCGGCTGTAGAAACAAGCTATGTGTTGTCAACAGGGAGTCTTGTGATAATGCAAGGTGCTTTCTGTGTCACGTAGATGTAATGTTTGTGTAAGCTGTGCCCATGATCACTCCTGATGAATATACAGCTGGATACATTGCTAGCTCAATGAAATGGCTTAGTCATACAATACAATTATGTACCTTAAATGTCAGAACTACAATTAGGAAAAAGGGAGGTGAAAATTAAGCTCTTAAATCCCTATTTACTTCCCCAACAAAAACTGGTCAGCTTTGTAAACCTGTTGAGCATATGGCAAGCCTTCTCCATGCAGGAATTACTGGGTGCAAGACACGTTTGAAAATCCTGTCCAGGTGGGAGCCTTTATCTACAATATCCTGTTTTGAAGCCCTGACTTGTTTGTGCATTGGAAGAGTGTTCTTGTACTAACAGAGAAGTGGGTTTCATTCCATTATTAAGGTCTCACACTCAGTAAAGGAAAAATTAGTGTCTTGTTAGCATATAATATATTGAAGATAATGAAAGGCTTTAGGAAAATAAGAGGATGATGGGAAATGTTTTGTTTGAGTGATGATAATGACTCTGGATGACTCTGTGTGTACGTTTGTGTAAGAAGGGCTCAAATGTCTAGTGACTTGATAGAAAGGACTCTACTTCTGTTTGCTCTTTAGGACGTTGGCTGTGACACTTTGTAGCCCCACACTCTGTTCTTGTTCACGGAAGCAGGCCATGTTGCACTGAGCAAATGCCAATGGGATGGTATTGCATGGTCCGACGAGAGCGGAAGAGAATGTAATCAAGATTTTTCCACTAATGCCTCTGTCCTTCCAAGGGATATTTCTATGAGGTATTTCAGGCTGATGCAATCTCACACCGTCTGTGTGCTGAGCTGGCAGGATGGGAGACATACATTTCTAAGGCTGATGATGAGCCTGTTCAAGCTCTTTGCTGACTTAGTTATAAGACCAAGATTGTCATATTGGATGAGGGGAGGATGTTGCTTGCAGTAGGGGAATTGAGGCAGAGAGACACCCATAGCAGACTGCTGAAAGGTATCTAACCCTCCTACAATCTTCTTCCTCAGAATCACTTATCTCCTCAGCCTGTTGTGTTGTAAAATGCCACATTAACCCCTCTGCCTGTATTTTATGGGCAGACGTTTCTCCCTATTTGGTCTACAGATTTTGATTAAGTTTACAGAGGGATATTTATGTCATTTTCTTAGGCTACTTTGGGTACTACACTGAGGGAACCTAAGGGAATTTGTATTGCCTAACTTGGAAGTCCGAAAGGTAGATATCTCCATCTGAGCTGTTCATCTTTAGTTCATTTTGGTCCATAGTCAATGGAGTAAAAGGAGTTCTGAATAATCAGATTTAAGATCAGAGGAATTGTCCTTTGGAGTGCTTCCAGTGAGTAGGGTGACCAGCCAGAGTGACTTTTACATTTGAGAACTTACGTCCCGAGCTAAGTTTCATAGATAGGAAAGAGCAGTAGATTCCCCTAGAAGTTTCTTCAGGACACCAAGGATTGGTCCCTAGGACCTGTTTGATGGTGCGGATGCTGGAGTATCTCCTCCAGCCATTAAATCACTGCCTATTGCAGCATCTCTGACAACTTCAGCAAGCATCATGGCCCGATGCCTGATTCGGAGCCCAGTGCGATGAACAGGAGGCTTTCGTCTGACTTTCTGTTGGATTTTATGGTGAGCCCTATTACATAAATAATAGCGTGTCTGCATGTGACATTATCAGCCTGATAATGCAGCTGCAGCAGTCTTTTCTCACAGTAGGTGGAAGCCACTGGCCAGAGCAGCCCTGTGGGCAGCACTTGCCACTTTCTAGACAAAAGAAAGTGTCTTTCTTACCATGGCATTTGTCTTGGTAGGTGGGAAAGCACTTGTAGCTGGGCATGGGAAAAGGAATAACAACCTTTTGTTACAACGTTTTGTGACAACCACGCCTGTATGTGCTCCGTGGTACAAATTCATCAACAATGTTAATTTATCATGCTGTCATAAACAATTCTTCATTCACAACCCTCCCACACCCAGACATTTACACATGACCAAGGTTCATAGCTGAAGATACTCGCTGACGCACAATTCATCAACGGCTCTTTTCAGCAGGGAGCTTTTCTGATGATGGATTTTTTTACTCTGCTCTCCAGCTGACCCAGCGCCTCTGCTCTCCCAGTGTCTAGCCCAGAATCCTTGGTTTTCTATTCTCCCTTCTGTTTAAACATATCTATTTCTTGAAGTTAACGCTTATTGAAATTTCAGGAGGAAAGAATTTCTGCCAAAAAATACAGTTTTGTCAAACCTAATTTTTTGGCAAGAAACTGTCAGCTATATGTACATGCACACACAAAACTTTGCTGGTGAGAAACTCAAAAGGAAAAAATTGTTTTGAGTGATCATTTCAAAACAAGAAGAAATACTGTGTTACAGTACAAACTAAACTGTCATTTTTTCTTTTTGGTAAAAATGCCCCACTTTTTAAAAGAAAACATAATTTTGTTTTGAAACATCAACCTGAGATAATTTTCTTTTTTGATTTTCTTGGAAGCTGCTCAAGCAAGTGAATTTTTTTAAAGCCTATATCCAGGAATTTTCTTTTTTAAATTCCTTTTTTTTTGAGGGGGAAAGAAAAAAGTTTTTTGACTTGCTCTACTTCCAGTTTTCAGACCTCGTCTCAGGATCTACCATACTGTGCATGTATAGAGCTGCTCTTCTCTGTAGAGGATTTCCCCATATCTTCTAGTCAATTAATGTAACTAATGGCTACTTTACACTCACCTAAAAAGGGCAAGTTAAATGATTTTGTTTCAGTTTTGCAGAAGACTGACACAGAAAAAAACAGCCCCAAGAACTCTTCATTCACACACAAACCTTTGTGCCCCTTAGATGGCCACGAGAGTTGGAAATTTATTACTTGCTCAAGCACTCTTCATTTTTGCATAGTGCAGGGGGGGTCCATCTGAGCGGAAGGACCATTTTCAATACCTGGTCTTTACAAGGCTGATCTTCAAAGCGTGCTGCACCATGTTGTAATTCCTCTGCTGCCTTTCCACCTCCCCCGCCTGCATTTCTGATCATATTCCCGGCGCAGCTAACTGCAGCGCTATTGTAGAAGCCGTGCCAATCTGCAGGACCTCGCCAGGCTCGCTGCCTCCGTCCTTTTCAACTTGCACGCTGCTTTAGAGAACAACTGTTACCCTTTGTAATCGGCCTGAAAGCCCTGCTAGGCTGTTGGTTTTAAAGGGGAGTTTAGACAATAGTTGTGTGGTCTTTCATGATAAACCAACCTCCAGTTGTAGGTAGAAAACCAGCAAGGCTCTTGTGTTCTCTTGACCTTTCTCCCAAAAATAATCAATATCTGTAAGCTGTCAAGCTTATTAAACTCTGTGCCAGTAGAGAGGTAGTTTCATATACTCAGCCCTCTTTTCCCGGCTGGAAACCCAAAAACTGGAGAGACCTCGGGATCCCCTTGGTAAATTCCTGCAAGATGCTGTATTGCAACAGACTTCCACAGCAAGGTATGTGAGGCTAACGCCCAAAATAATAGCTCTCTAGCCATGGTGAGAATCGTAAAGAAAACACTTACCACTCTTAAGCCAAAATCAATAGTAAATTTTTTTTCCTTAGCTCAAAAGGACAAAACTATTTATTTCGCCATCACACCAGCAGGCCATTCCGTGAGACGAGCTGCTTCCATCAAAGGCAGCAGCGCCTGCAGAAACAGAATTAACTTAACTTCACTAGCCTCTAATCATAGAAGGATTAGGTAACTCTATCTGTTCAAAGTGGATAAACAGTTTCAATTGCCTACCATGGTAAGTGGGGTGTGTTTTAAATTTAGAAAACTTTCATACCCTTAGGTAGTGTCTTTCATGTGACCTTGACAGCAGCAAAGTCCGTTGTGAGACCTTGCCCATGTTTTGATTCTTCCTCGTGGGATGATACTGTTACTGCTGAGACGTTGGAGGTTTTTACCAAGTGCTACGTCTGTACTTGCAAAGAAACTATCTATAAAGTCAGCTGTACTGTACTGCCTATTACTTCCTCTGAATCATGGCCTTCTCATGCACATGGGTGCCTTCCCCTTGTTATCGCCAGGGTTTTCTCTAGGACATCGTTTCAGCTGTGACTGTTTTAAGTCCAATGGTTATGCTGAGTTAAAATCACTGTCTGAGAGTCCAGCACAAATCTTCAGAATAGTTTTTGTGGGTGGGAGGGAGGTGGAAAGTAAAGGGTGCTGGAGATAGGGGAGCAACATTGAAGATATGGCTGGAAGCTGGTTTTGATGAACTGAAGCCTTAATAGGCTACCTTGTCCTAGCAAGGACAGTATACTTTTTTTTTCACGAGCACAAAAAATACTAAAGAGTCTATTGCTTTCACCTGAAATCGGTGCCGTTGAATCCACCCACTGCCGTGTTTTACAAGGGTGTCTGTACATTTGTTCATTCTGAATCCATAACCCTCCTTCCTTCCTTCCTTCCTTCCTTCCTCCCTCCCTCCCTCCCTCCCTCCTTTTCTTTCTTTCTTTCTTTCTTTCTTTCTTTCTTTCTTTCTTTCTTTCTTTCTTTCTTTCTTTCTTTCTTTCTTTCTTTCTTTCTTTCTTTCTTTCTTTCTTTCTTTCTTTCTTTCTTTCTTTCTTTCTTTCTTTCTTTCTTTCTTTCTTTCTTTCTTTCTTTCTTTCTTTCTTTCTTTCTTTCTTTCTTTTTCTTCCCTTCCTGAACTCTGCCCTCACCTAACCCTGCTTTGATTTCTTGACTGTTCCCCAAAACTCCGTTCCCATTTCAACAAGAACCTCCCTCTGTACAGCTCATGCCAGCATAATATTTTTCACATCTCCTCAAATCCCTCTCTTTACCACACCTCTTCAAGAAATGTTTAATTACCCTGAATATATTGCTGATATTACAGGTCCCACTATTTTGGGTGTTGTGCAAATGGGTCTAAGAAATGGCCTTTGCTGAGGACTTTACAATGCAGACAAATAAGGTAAATAAAGGAGAAGAGGAAGCAATGTTATTACATTCTTGGTCGAGATAAGGAGCTAAGATACTTCCTGATTCAGGAAACAGTTTATATCTCAGGAAGCGGGTGAATACTTGTTTAAGTTCTGTTAGAATCTGTGGACCCTAAGCATGTATGTAAAACTTATTTAACTGCTTCCTTGACCAACAGCTAAGTGAATTATCTCAGGTAACACAAGTGGTACATGGATGAGTCGGTGACTCAGTCCACATTTCCAGTAACATTGTCAAGTTTCTCCAAGACTACTTTTGGTTTACCTTTTCTCTTCCCCTTGCTTGTATTTTAACAAACTCAGTAAACTATTACCTCTAGATGTAAAGACACCCATGAACATTTCTGTGTTATTCTTACTATTTTCATTTTTTTTAAAAATATAGTATTTGGAGATTAAAAAGGAAGGAAAAAGTGAAGTCAAGAATAACATCTGCAATCATGAAAACTGCATGGATTTCCATAGTCAAAAAATTTATGACTCAGACAATGGGTTTCAGTTTAAAAATATAAATTATAATCCCACCAGGGATCATTTTTACACTGCAAAACTACTCTTTGACACTGCCATGGATTTTTATTAAGGAGTTCATAAAAGAAAATCTTAAATAAATACAGCTGGTGCAAGCTACAAGTAGGACTGGATTGTAGATGACAAAATTACTCAGATAGATAGATAGTCTCAAAGGTCCCTTCTAGACAGTGTTTTTAATAATGATAATAGGGGTATTGCACACAGGATTATCAAAAAGAAACTGTGACTAGGGCCAAAGAAAAAGCTGTGGGACATGGTCTAACATTTTCAAGGGTCAGTAAAACATTATGAGTCAGGATTTACTACCAGCTGATGCTAATGATGTATAGTGTTATGTATTGTATCTTGCAAATAGGGTTCAAACATGTACTTGAGGGCTACACAACATATTTTTAACATTTTTTTTTGTTGTCAGTGATTATTTGCTTTATGATGCTTGCTTTCTGTGAAAAAAAAAGTTTTTTCCTTCCAAACCATACGCAGAACCCCAGAAATGTTGAGACCAGAATGTGCCTTCATGATGTTTTTTCTTATATTCTTATTTTCCTCTGTCATCTCCTATTTCACACTGCAGCTTGGCCAGAGACTGCCCTGATACAGGTTTCACCGTGAAGGGAGCAAAAAGGAATGAGGAAGATATATGTGAACCAGATATCCTGGCCTTTCCAAAAGAATGGGAACAGAACAAAACAAAATCCTCTGTTATAGCTTGCTTTTTTTGGCTGCAACATTTTGGGGTTCTACAAAACCAGTACAACAATAGACTGTATCATCTCCTTGGACATCCCTGTCTCAATTAGCCCTGTACCTCAAATTTTTGGCTGCTCTGAGACTAATTTGTATCAAACCCAGTTCTTTCACAGTCACCTGTTCAGCCCTGCTAGCTAAATTATTATTCCCTCTTGCAAGAGGAACATTCATGACTGTGTTTTTGTCTTTATCACATTGTTGTTTTAATAGGAGCCCTTTTTTTATAATGAGCAAATGTACCAAGTATTCCATAAAATAATAGAAAATATTAAAACCAGCAAAATAAAATGCTGGATTTCATTACTCAGGTTCTCACACCTTATTCTCTAACTCATGCTCACTAGTGAACAGAAACAATAGCTTGGAAAAGGCTGTGTGTCAAGATAAAAATGTCCATTTAAAGTTTGAATTCCAGACAGTAAATTGTTAAAGTGAGTTTCTCAGGAACTACATAAAGACTTCCACATGCAGAAATTATTTAGGTAGCAAATGAGAGAAGAGCAAGAGTCCAAATATAAACTGTTTATCATCTTCCCTAAAAGCATAAAAAAGGCAAAATTCACATAATTATTTTCGAAGGTGTACTTTCTCAGTGTTACTCTTCTCATGTCAAAACTTTGCCCTTCTTTAGTGCCCGTAATGGAAAGATCTGAAAGCATTTTCCTAACAATAATCCCAGACCACCGGTGTGCAGAGGTAAAATCACACCTGAGACACAGCTCACGTATCTGTATCCTGAGTTAGGTAAGGCTTTTTTCCCATCCTGCCCCCACAGATCAGCTGAGTTTGGGGGTGGCGTGGATACTCCAGCACTGAAGACTACCCGTTGTGTGAAATCTTCCCCAGACTTTAGCAATTTGAAGAATAAGCCTTCATTATTTTTTTCCCTGAGCCCCTTTGCCAGAAGGATCTAAGTCAGGAAGAGAGCTCAGGATCCAGTTCTCCATTACCTTGCATGACCCCATACCACATGCACGCTGCCTCATCCAATATACCATCAACATCAGCACATTTGAAATAGGAGGTCCCTGTAATACGCTTCTCTGAGATACAGGTGCAAGTGGAGGCCATGCACTACAGAAATAATCACCCATTAAGCATCCACATCAACCCACAGTGCAGCGAGTCCTCCCACCCCGGTGAAACAATGGAAAGTCCTTGCCCGAAGGTTCAACGTTCATACTCCGCAGATAAATTATTTATTACCGTGCTCCTATCCCCCACCCCGCACCGTCGTATTGTATTTCATACCATGCTCGCTACAAACTGTATGGGGGTTTCGGACTGTGTGTGTGTGTGTGTGAAGGCTTAGAGAGGAGCGCTGAATTTTCTAATACTAAAGGGCCCATTTCATGTTATTTATGACCTCACTAGTGTCAAAACGGAGACCTATAAATCGTAAACACAGGCGCACTAATTCTAACAACAGCAAGTTTTAGTCACATGTAATTAAAACATCCCAAAGTCTTTCAGCTGTAATGTATTTCCAAATGACACCACTGGGACGGGGGAAATGGGAAAGAGAAGAATCAGCAGTATTTCAAAGCCGTGGCCATTGTTAGCTTTTGGGGCTCTGTACAGCACTGGCAGTGCTGCCAAGTCTGCAGGTTTCTTGATGCTATTTTCTATTACATATTTTAACGGCTGTGTCATTGATTTCCAGAAGCAGCGGGGACACTCGCTTTGCTAGGATGCCATCATGAACTTCAGGAGATGAATCTGATGTCCACATTGAAAAATAATACAAGCAAATTCTGTGACGGCATCTCCGCCGTTGATTAGATACACTAGAGAGGAGAAACTACTCCTTTTCCCTCACTTTTATCCCCCAAAGTGAGCTAAAACTGGGGCCTGAGTCTTCTATGATGTTTGAGAATGTTTGGGGTCTTTTGCTTCTGTTGTGATTTCTTGTAGGAGCTTAGTATTAGCTGTTCTCTTATAGTCAGGGGAACAGGGAAAGGCAATGCTATGTGAAGACAGCACATTTTCAAGTGCATGTAGTGGATTTGTTGTACCTAGCGCATGATTACCTTGTGAAATTCAAGCTATCATTGTTGCCAGTAGGTTGGAAAGACTTGGCGCAGTGTACAACAGGGCTCAGCCACCAATGTGTAGCTCATGGCCATCAGAAATCAGAAAAAGAAACTGAAGCCAAGAGTGACAGCAACGTGTCGTTCTGTGCAATGCAGTATTTGCTCTACCCAGCAGACAGCAGAAGTTTGAGGTTTACGCACACAAACCCCCTGGTTTCAAAGCAGTTGTGCAGCCCAGGCCAGCTTGGGTGAGGATCTGGGACATCTTCTCTCTTAGAGATGATGTTAAGCTTCCACACTGCAGGGCACAAGCCAGCCCACAGCTACCTGGGATTGGAAAACCTCCGCTGTGGGTGGACAACTGCACGGCAGCCCATCGCAGTTCCTTTGAAGTGCCTGTTAACAACTGTTTTCAGAAACTGAGGGCTGGCTCAATGGACCGTTGGATTGATCCAGTGTGACAACTCCTACGCTCTTTCCCAGCCTGGCTCCTCAGGCAAGCCATGGTGCTGGCTGTAGATCACAAGGGCGAGCGCCGAGCCAAGCCACGCTGCTCCCGGCAAAACCTCGGAGCAAGCCCTGGACTGGGAGCAGCGTTGGCTTGTTCGCAGCTGGGAACTCGTGCTGGGAGCAGCAGTGGGTGGGGGCAAACGGGACCACAGATCCAGCCCTGTGCAGACCCTACCCTTGCCAATCTACCTGTCAGGTGGTTTTCTGACGGATGAATTGCTCAGTTTGCATCAATCTTTCTGCTATTGCCTAATTTCACTCAATATAGCAGAGGGAATAAGTTAAGGAAACAAAATACTAGTAATGACAGGGAGGATGAAGGGAAAATATTATTTTTGTGGCCCAAGTCCCAGGCATGCAGATTTCCGTGCTGACTTGTTTCCTACCCTCCTTTTTCGTTATGGTGTCCCTTTCCTTAACCATTACCAGTCTTTCTTATCAGCATGTAATGAGCAGTGGCTGACATGTACTGTAGGAAATTATCTCTTTAAGGAGGCTGAGGTAAATGCAGAGCTGGTCACTGTGTGGTTAGTCTGAATTCATTCTCTGAATTCAGCTTTGGTGGCAGAACGGCAGAGCATTTTTGTGGCAGGTGCTGTCTTGCTCTATAAAGACTATCCTAAAGCACAGTCCCACTGGATCAGACCAATGGTCCATCCGGGGCTTTGGAGGCCAGACGGGATCTTCTGCAACAGAAGGTGCTGCTGGGAACAATGGGGCCAAGTTGCTCGGTTGAGGGGAGCATCCTGTAGCATAAGCTGTGGTCTCTGCTGAGGGGCAGGGAGTGTGCGAACAGGACAGTGTGATGGGTCAGGTTAGAGGGACATAATGCAGATAAGGATCCCAGTGGCACCAACAAGGGAAGAAAAGAGATAGTGCAGAGAGCACCTTGGACATTCTTGTGTTTTTCAGAGAAATTTGGGCATTTTGGTCAAAATTCAGATATTCGAGCGGAAAGGAAGCTGCCTTATCATTATTTACAGTAATGAGAAAAGGCATCATTTGAGTTGGGCTAAGGAGCCTGGCCAGAGTTCGCAGAGGTGGAAGGGGGCTTTTATATTCTATTGCTTTTATAACCTTCTGATTAATGATGCTGTGTGGGCTCCTCGGCCTCTAAATCCTCTTGGAAGTTTTTGCAGGGATTGGTTTTTGTGTGTGAAGTGACATTAAGATGCCTTTGGGTGAAATTGCATAGGACAAGAGCAGAGACGAAGGAGAAGATGTTCTAAGGTCCCGAACTCAGCAGCTGTGTCTTGGATGGGGGCGAATGTTCAGTGAAGCCCTATGGGGATAAAGCATTTTCCTAAATTCTTACAGAACTTGAATTTTCCTGAAGAGTGCAGGGTCATCCCCTTTGGCTGTGCAGAATTATTGCTTCAGTGTGTCTCAGCTATATTACTTTTCTATTGGATGCAATGTCCTCAGCTCCAGTTTCTGGAGGTCTCTTGAGTTTGTTATCTATCACAAATTTATCTGGAAATTTTTGGGTCATCCTGCTTAGATCATTAATGTCAGGAGATAAATCACAGCTCCTTTTACACTTCAATTTCCTTTGCTTCTCCATGTATTCAAGTGTCTGTTTACAGAAATGCTGCCAAGGTCTTCTTAGTAGTCAGCATTTTGTGCTTTGGTGTTGATACTGGTGAAGCATCACAGTTACTTTTCTCACTTCAAAACCCATCGAAATACAGTGCCAGCTTACAAAAACTGCTAAGAGCAATTCAAGATCCAAAGAGTAGGATTTCTGTGGCCTCAGTTTAGTCATGTAAAATGTAGATGTTGTAGTTTGCTGAGTGTCTTGACTCCTTTTATAGGTAACAGAGAAGCATCTTCTGGTTAATTGTATTATTAATCTTGGACAACTGTCCCACATGCTCTGCGCGGTTCTCTGGACAGTCTTTCTCTACACCTACTACAAGAAGAGCTCAAATAGTTCTGATTAATCCCCAGCTTTTACATGGTTAAAATTAGGGTGCCATTAAAAATTTGTGGATGCAGGAACTATTTCTATTCTGTCTGCAAGGTACAATGGACAATCAGATCAGATAGAGGCAAACACAATTATTGTTACTTTTATATGCTGGAATATTTTTGGCATAGGCTGAACTTTTAAGATTCTTTAAATATCAATTTCATTGCTAAGTTATTGACTTTTCTCAGTGAGGGAAACGAGAAACTTACTTGTTTCTTGACTACCAACTTCTCCAGAAGGTAAAAATTTTGTTTCATAAGAAATACAAAGTTTCAGAAATTTTTGGCAATCCTACATCAGAATGAATTGGACAGATTTCCAAACTTGTCGTAACAGTAATGGGTGTAAAAAAGAGCTCAAAGTAGTTAACAGATCCTTAGCCCTGAAGTTTGATAAACTTGTGTTCAAGTCCATGTTCTAGTTCAGGTAGACTTTTTCCCAATTAGAAATATCGGTGCTGAAGCTTTCGTTCAGCAGATCCATCTTACACACACACAAGTACCAAAAACCCCAAACTAACCAACCAACGAAATAAATGCAAGAACCCCACCCCCCAAATACAAATGCTGCAGTGAAAAAATAATCACTAACTCCATTTTGTGATTTCAATTGGTTTTCAGGACAACTTTTGAAGATTTGGAACCTGATTTTTCCTGTTCTGTGGCAGTGATTTGAGAAACTGATTCCCGAAGCTGTTTGCCCACAAATTTTGCCACGAAACAAGAAGTGGAGCAGGAGGGAGGAGGCACAGAGTCAGAATTCAGTTTTGAGCCTGAACCTATCTTTATCATTCATGACATATTTAAGATCTGTAGTCTTGGATCTAGCTGCCTATCATTTGGATACAGAATTAACATTGCTGTTAAGCAACCTTTATTCACACACCTACAGTCAGTTGCTGATTATAAGATTTTGCTTGTTTTTCTCTATTGGAAAAATGCGTGCCCCACTCCAGGACGCATTGCTCCTGGAGATGTGCTGATGGGGACGCCTCAGTGCTCCATTTCTCAGTGTCCTTGCTGTAAGGCCTGGAACTCAGGGTGGCAGATGTCTGCTGCCGAATGCTTGGCTTTTTATTTTTTTTCCCCTCCTTGTGCTTCATCACTTGATATTTTTAGTTGTTAAATGTTGCAGAGACAGCTTTTTCAATTAGAAAAGTGACAAACTCTGCAAAATGATTTCCAGCACTTGGAGAACATCAGCATCAATCTCCAGTACTTGCTCACTGACTTTGCAGAATGGGCTTGTTTTTCCTAAACTGAATGCTCTGACCTATTTGTCTCCAAAAGAAATAAACAAAACAAAACACCGACCAAAACAGTTCCCATCTAATGACGTTTAGGAAAAGGCCTGTGTCCCAATCCATTCCTGTGTCCTAAGCAGACTGGCATGAGTGGACTTGAATCTCAGCTGGGGTGTGGTGGTAGGAGAGTTAGGAGAGTTTGCTGTGGATACAGAGCTTTTATTGAAGACTGCCAATGCATTTACAATCTGCTGTGTGGTTAGGGAGTCAAACCTGTCCAGGTATGATGAATGTCTATCACTTTCTACAAAACCCTGTGTGCCTTATGCATGCTTACCTGGTGTCTAGGGATCAAAAACATACCATCAGTTTTGGTCCTTCTTTAACATTAAACAAAATGGCCAGTATTCACCTTAATTTAAGGAATCAGAATTAGCCTAAAGGATAGACCTGATAAATGAAATCTGAGATGCAAATAAATGGCCTTATTTCCAGGTGCTGCTTTAAATGCTAATGAAAAGTGTTCTGAGAATTTAGGTTATTTAGGTTTCTGCTTAATATGGACTTAGCTTCTATTTTGGTTTTCTCTTTAGGATGTCTCAGGCAAATCAAAGCAGTAGCAAAACACAATTATAATACTTGGGTTATTATTTATTATTATTATTATTTGCACTGTAGTGTGTTTAAGAATATCTAGCCATTTACCTAGGAAAAGGTTAAGAGATACCTGTACTGGAGGAGTCACCTGGTAGTTTAATAGTCAATCTGTTTCACTCTTTTAAGAGTCATCTGATCAGAAGCTGCAATTAGACAACTTTAGGTTAGGAAGGAAAAATGGTTAAATTTGTAACCATGAAGGCAGGAACACCTTATGTGAGACTACAGTGACTTCTCCAACCCTAAAAATACTTAGATTTAGATGGAGATGTTATAACTCAAATGGAAGTTGCAGTGCTGTTATTACAAAGGAAGTCAAACTAATGATCATAACGCTCCTCTCTTAAGCCCAGGCTCTATATCTATTACTTTTTACTAATAATGAGCGTGATATTGTCTAGCTGCAGCATTAGAAAGAGCTGTAGGAATGCACTCCCAGAGGAGGCACAGGCTGAGAACCAAGCACCACAGGTTATTATTACTTAGGAGACTCACGCAATTAACAGAGTCAAAAACCTAAGCTAATTATTTCAAAAGTATATATGAGTTTTGGGCATCTTCTAGCAAGCTGGAGATAAGAGAATCTTTTTGGAGTCCCAATTAAGACCAGGTCGTTTTGCCCCCTTTGCCCAAAGTCCACCAAATCCACCATGTTCCCCTTTTTTATGGGGTTTGCTTGCAGCAATGTGTTGGCTTTAAGACATAACATTTTGAGAGACTACAAGGAGGGGGTCTCAGGGACCATGGGCACTGCCTTGGTGGTCTGTTTGTTGACTCTTGCTGAATTGTCTCTGAACATTAGCAACTTCCATGCTGCAGAAAGTCCTGGATTTCAGACTGGGGCATCATAGCTGGATTCTCCAAGAGAAATGCTTGGGATTCAGTGCCAGGCAAGGAGGAAAACAAAAAAACATGCTCAACAACACTCAGCTCAACTCAGCTCAACTCAACTCAACTCAACTCAACTCAACTCAACTCAACTCAACTCAGCTCAACTCAACTCAACTCAACTCAAAAACTTCACTCAACACCCCCATGAAACAAAAACACTGAGCTCCATACTTCCCACATGGGAGGCTCTGATACAGGTAACAGATGCTGATGTGGTGGTTATAGCTGGAAGCCAGTACATTTTGAAATCTAACTACACAAAATTGTTTTAAGAAAGTGAACAGGTGACCTGTGGGACAGCTCACACTCCTGATGACTTAGGAGGATCTGGGAAGCAATTCAAAACTACCTTCCTCAGGCCAATTCCCAGTACTGCCAGATTTTCAAAATAAATCCTGATGCTACAAGAAATTGGTGATAAGAAGGAGAAAGGGCTGTCAGCAGGGAATATGTAAGCACAGACAAGATCCCCTCTTGATGAACTTTCTTGGAAAGGAAAATGGTGTTGTTGTTATTTAGCAATAAGCCCATGATGCTAGCAGGGTCTTTGTAGCTATTTCTTATGCAAGATGTTCTGGGTGGGCAAACTTTGGGAATTTTAGCTTCTGCTGTCAAAAATGAATGCTTTGGTCCATTGTCTCTCCAGCATACCCTCACCGATGTTCCTGTGATAGGATCATCTGAGCTAGCTGCAGGAGCCCAAGGAAACTGCTTCCCCTCTGCAATCTAAATTGGGATTGGAGTACCCTTAGGACAGAGAACAGAACAGAATTAGTTTTAATGAGTATTAAGGGGACACATTATTGAGATAAATGCACCCTGACAGATCCTATGAGTCTCTCCGTTTCTTTCCCAGACAAAGAAAAACAGGCTGAGCTGCCAAAGTCTTGGCTTTAACTAGTCAGGAGAGGGATCAGACTTCAGTGGCCTTCTTGCACAGCAGTGCTGCTCAGGCACTGATGTCCTTCTTGCCTTCTGTGGAGTATTTCTGTCTTGAAATACTGCTGGAACAGATGCTTGTAATTATTGGGTAAAAGTTAGCTGGTCAGACAATTCCTATATATTATCCTATCTACGTCTGACAAATGTACATCTGCTGACTCCTGCCTTGGGTGGGAGCCTTTCACTGAAGCTCTGCTGTGTCACTGTCACAGGTCCTGCTCAGCCAACACAGACCTGGATCTGTGATGAGGGGGAGCCAGCCAGAAACTTAAGAGCCCCAAATCAATAGATGGGCAATGAGCTAATTAAGAGAAAACTCTCCTGTCTACCCCTTGGAGTGGCACCTAATGCAGCTCTGAGAGATTCTGGATTTTATTTGAATAAATGCGTTCTTGTTTCTCAGGAGCAAAGCTACTGAATTCCCTCTCATTCCAGCTGAAATAATGGCAATAACTGGAGTAGGTTAAGGTAAACTGTTTATAGCAAGAGATGATGATGATGATTATAATAAATCTCAGTTTTGAAATTATTTTTTTTAGTGAGGGGACTCCAGATTTTCATTGCCTCACTCCCCAGAGAAGGCTGTCTGCTCCTCAGGGCTCTGCAATTCAAGCGTGACTTTGCCTGTTGAGAAGATCTCCCCTCTCATAACCTGACATAACCTCACAGGAGCCCTGCTACAGATCAGGGAGAAAAAAAAAAATTGGTTCTTTAGGGGTCATATATTGGGCTAAAGTTTGAATAACTCCACAAAATATACCAAGTAACACTAATACAGGGAGACTTCTATTGCACCTTTCATCAGAGCAGCCTGATTTCCAGTGGAAAGGACGTGAATAACTTCTGAAAAACAGGTGCCATTTAAGTGTTTCAGGTTGAGCAGACAAGAAAGGAAACCATCAACCATCATTAAAAGGCTTGGACTCTGAGAGCATGGCTTATGCAACTGTAAGGAAGCAGAAAGAGCTATCCCTTTTTTCCTCTGAATACTCCCCTTAATTAAAGGATCAGATTTTTTACATTCTGGAAACAGCATTGTTATGGTCTCCCCAAGAGAAATGGTCTCAAAAGGTTAGGAACGTGTCAATACAAGGCACTCCTTAATGAAGTCAAATAAAGTTTATTCTACAAAATAGGTGCCAGATTTAGTTTTTATGTCCTGATAAATATAAATTAAAACTCTTTGAGATACAAGGATCCCTAAGTTAAACCTGAATGAATGCAAGTTTTTCTTTGGCAACATGGGACAACATTTGACAACATTACCAAGAGAAGAACTTGACCTATAAAACTAGGAATAAAGATGGAAACATGGTCTGTTTGGCATTTGGAACAAAGCACTTCTCAGCAGGTAGAGGGAGACCCTTCCTCGGCTCTGAAGTTGAAAAAGTACTTAGGAGAGGATACATCTCTCCCAGTACTGTCTGTCTGAAAATTAGACACCTACAGTGGGATTCAGCTTGCTTAGTAGAACACCTAAACTGAAGAATTCACCCACGTACGTCTCGGACCCTATTGCAGTCGGTGGCCACCCAGGCAATGCACTGAAGGGGTGACGGAGACCAGTTCTGCTTGTCCAAGAGTAAACATCTATGCTCTGTCAGCTAAATCCCTCTCCAGGCTTTATTGACTAAACAAAGAAAGCCTCTGTTGACAGGGAGTGTAGACATCCAACTCACATGCAGGCATCTACCTATGCACCCCTAAATGTCAGTGTCTTCGCCTTGTACCCAAAGTACTTGTTCAACTTTCCTACCTGGAGAGAGAAATGTTCTTCCCTTACAGGATGGTTCAAAGCTGCCTGCAAGACATCTAGAGCTTCGTATCTCCCTCTCTTGTTTTTAAAAGAAGGCCAGATGCCTAATGTAGATTAGACATCTAATTTCTAGAAGGGTAAAGACAGGTGAGTATGTCAAAATAAATCACTGTCACTCTGACCTGCACAGTCTGTCTCCGTTTATATATGATTCAACTGCAGCTGGAAAACTGTATTTGATTAATAGCTCAGTATTGCCAGCAAGTTGTTGAGGAGCAGAATCACTTCATTTTAGTTGCTCTCCTCTGATCAAAAGGCTGGAGGCATGGGTTTATAGGGAGAATTAAAAGAATCATATCTATATGCATACAGTGGAAGAGGCAATTAAGGGGAGTTACGAAAAGCCAAACTTCAAGAGATTGTTAACACAGAAGGAGAACAGCAATTATTTGGCGTGATACCCAGGGTAAAGCTAGCAGCAAGAGGATTCAATTAAGACAGAGAAAATGTGAAATTTGGGCAGACCTTACAGGAAAATTTTTTGAGAAAGAGACCTATGGGCGTATGGAATAATTTGAAAACCCTGAAAAGAAAGATTTGAAGCCAAGCAAAACCGAACGTCAGGAAGTATTCTGGTGATAACTCTCACAAGAGCAAGAAAATTGCCTGGATGGTCTAACTGGTTTCTTCTCTATCTAAATTCGGTAATTTTTAATTCTGCTTCCCAATGCATGATGGCTGCTACGGTATAAGCCCCTTTAATAATGACTGGGATGTTGTGGTTCATTTCTCTTTGGTGGGTCAGTTATTACTTTTCTGCAGTAAATGCTTGCACACTATGACAAACACCCAAAAATCAACTCTTCCAACAAACACACCTACCTTGGCTGTCACTGCGCAGTTGCAGTAACAGCCTATCTAGACTCAGCATTACCTCCAGACCAGACATAGCTCTAGCTGAGACTCAGGGTATAATAGTACCCTGAATTTATACAGATAGGACACTGCAGGAGATACTCTCTTTGCTTGTTTAAATTTTTTCTAGCATCTAATCAGGAGGGAGCAAAGCTGTTGACATGTTTTCCACTTGCTGAGGGTTTGGCCCCTAAAAAAAACATTTATGTGTCTATTGTGCTAGTAGGCACTTGGGATGCTTGAAAGGGCTGTGGCAGCAGAGAGACTTTGCTGGAAAATTGGTAAAGCTATTCTCAGGGAATTAGGAAATCAAGCCAGAGAGATTCAGCTGAAATACAGTCCTTTATAATGAAATTTTCTGTGCAGCACTTGCAATATAAATGGGGCACTTTCTAGTATCCCCCAATTAACATTACATGGAAGTAAAGAGATGGAGTTCTGGGGGAGACCCCAAACTGTTTATGAATCTGGGTCCATTTTAGCAAATTCTTTTATCCAAAAAAGGCACCATTTTTGAAAGCATTTCACACTGAAATGCTTTTCCACATGAAATGTTTCAGTTTGGGAAATGCCAAAGCAATTCATGTTGGTATTTTTTTAAGAAATATTTTGACTTGTTTCAAGACATTTTTTTAAATTAAAAATTGACTGCAGTGAAAAGAAAAAAAAAAAGGTTGAATAAAAAAATCCCTACTCTGAGGACATAAGAAGATGTTTATTTTTGGAGTGAACAAATTCCTTCAAGGTGACCCCAAATGAAGTTGCTTATTACGCTTTTTTTGCCTAGCTGGAAATCCTGAACATATTTTCTAGTAGACTTGCCCAGGATTTTCTCTTGGGTTTCTTTTAGGCCACTGAACAGAAGAAAAAAAAAGATAGAAAAAAGAAAAAAATCCATCTCTGCAGTGGAATGTATTGCAGGGAGCAGTCGTGACCTGGTTGGAGATGATACTGCATCTCTCTCTTATCTCTATGACTAACTTTCAGACATCCAAATTGCCTCCTAACATATGGAAGATGTATGGACAGGATTTTTTGTACAAGCCAGACTGCAGCAGATGGGTGACAAATACAGCACTCTGTCTTTGATTTAGCAAATAATCTACTTCACATTCATGGAGGCTGCATGGTTTTTCCATGAAGTTTCCATGCAGGCTTAGTTCTCTAAGGGCTCTGGTTATATTTCAAATAATTTGTAACTTGATTATGCTAATCTTTGTTCAGCCAGGGAGAATCTCATGTATTTGATACCCATTTCCTCTTCCTCGATCAGCTCTGTGACATTTCATGCATTTGCAGAGCAGCACTAGAGTCTTAAAGCCAGAGGAAAGCCACGGCTCAGCAGGTTCCTGATGGAAGGGTACTCCCTGGGCGACCAACCACCAAGGCAGCCTGCAGCACAGCCCAGGCTGGTTCACAGAGGATTCTATCACCCACGCAGAGCTGGAGATCTGAGTGCCGGACCTCCTGCACGTGGACAGTTAGCTGTTGGCCCCAAGGATGGGCCCCGATGAACTCCAGCTCTCAAGACGATGCCATGATTCAGCTTCTTACCCAACGATCACCCAGCCCATGTGGGGCGGTGCCTGTCCTATGGCTGTGATGTTCACAGAAACATTTGTGTGTCAGTCACACAATAGTAACGCACTGATGTGCTACTATCACTCAGGACGTGACCCTGTGCGTGGAGTTCCACATGCACATAGGCATGAGAGGCACTGAGAGGCCTGTAAGCCACATCTGTCTGAAGAGTCATATGGTCCTGGCCCCTGAAATGCAGTTACAAATGTCTGTAAGATGTGTATAAGCCAAGGGCAAAGAAACCCTTTCAAGCTCGAGTTACATGCGATCATTCCAAATCCTAATTTCATGGCACAATTTGTTCTCTCTTTACTGAGGCTGTTCTCACACCCAAGCAGCCAGACAAAATACTTTCCAAGATGGGTGGAAAAAGGAAAAAAAAAAGGAAAAATAAAAGAACAAGACACTCAAATTTATCCACCAGTGTTGGAAAGTGGACATCATGCAAGGACCCTGTGTGGAAGGGATGCTTTCTCCACGTCTCAAAAGATGACGTGTGGGACACAAGAGGAAGAGCAAGGCTGACCCCATCCCCACTCACTCGTGCCCTGCTCCGTCTCTAGGCCAGCCAGTGCTGGCAGTGCTGCAGAGCCAACCCATTTTGCAAAATGAGCCTTTTCTACTGCGGTGCCCTGTGTGCTTTATAGGTCTACTCCCTCCCGCACCAGTAAAGTCTCTTGCTCTTAAGGCTTATCAGCGCAATCACAGACATTCCTCTTCAGAGCAAGGACAGCTGGCCTCAGCTCTGCCTTTGAAGAGTCAAACCAGGCTCTTATTAAAGACAGCGAGTTTCTTTTTTTATTTTTTGTTTATTTAGCTGTGATATGCTGTGCTGAAGGAGCAGGCAGAGTGGACTGCAGCTCTGCTCTGTACACCAGGTGGCCTCAGTGGTATGTGCTTCAGTCCTGATGATCTCAAGGTGCAACTGTCATTCCTGCTGATACCATTTTTGTTTGTGATCTGAGCATGCTTACAGTACAGTGCAACAGAGCCAAGAATCGTGCAACAGGAGAAAAAAAGAATAGAAGATAAAACACATGTATGGATGGGGTTGATATCACAAGGCATCTGTTAAACACACATAATCAGTTGCCCATTTATATGAAACAGCTCTGCAGACAATGAATACTGCTGCTTTGTAGCTACCTGGAGGAACAGAGAGTAGTTATCCTCTTGTCTTAGAATAAAGTCCTTAAAAAACTTTGCATGTTGCCACATAAAAATTTATTCAGGAACTGTCAGATGACTGACAAACTAGCTGCATGGGAAACTGCATCGGGTCTCTGCGAGAGGTTAATTGTTTGCATGGAGGGAAGCTACTGGTGGAATTTCTCATCTCGCTGAACTGATTTGACACATACACAAAGCAGGAGTACACTGATGAAATCTGCTGGTGACATGAAGTTAGAGGACACTATCAAAGTAATGGAAAATTGTGAGTCATAGAAATTTGGCAAGGGTCGGTAGCACAAAATGTAGGTTGTCCACCTATGGTGGCAGTCATCTGACTAAATTTCAATGGAAGAGTTACTCATCATAAGCTATCTTTACTGTTAAGTGAAAAAAGCACTTTAAACATACTATCCATGTCTGCCTAAAATAGATACCTAAGATACAGCTAAAGGGCTATATGCTAAGCCTAGCTTAAGGGGAGGGAAGGGAAGGGGAGGGAAGGGGAGGGAAGGGAAAGGAAGGGAAGGGAAGGGAAGGGAAGGGAAGGGAAGGGAAGGGAAGGGAAGGGAAGGGAAGGGAAGGGAAGGGAAGGGAAGGGAAGGGAAGGGAAGGGAAGGGAAGAAACCAGGCTGTGGGGCTTTCCAGATGCAGTCCAAGGTCTCTTTAAGAAGATTAGCCCTCAGGCTGTGAACCATCCTTCACATTGTCCCTTGCTTTTCTCAGCATTATTCAAGCTGGTACCATGTTTTCACTCTTTTCTCTCCAGCTGTCTTCCCAGAAACCATGTTAGCTGCATCTCTCCTTAGTACTGCTTCTTCCCATGCCATGCTTATGGTGACTTGGTCAAGCAATGCCCCAGTCCCCAAGCTTTTCCCACTCCCTGTAGTCTTTGCCAAGTCTTTGCTAAAAAAGCTTCCAATCCACTGCTCTGATTGCATGGGGATTAACTAGGCCGAGCCTGGGCCAGAGGTCAGTGCCATACCCTATAGCTTGGCTCTTCCCCTCCTTTTTTTGTCCTCCCTATTTATTCTTCCACAAAGGGAGAAGAACTTGAACACTGAGCAATCAGAGGAACCAACAGGGCTGCAGCTGCCTGCCAGGATGGAGGGATACATTACTGGAGAGACAGAAGAATCACAGAAAGATCTGAGAGAGAGAGGGAATGAGGAATTTAAAAGATAAACACCTAGAATTAAATCCCCAGTCAACAGTAATTAACTGTAGGTGGGAAGCAAGGCAGGGCTATGCAATACCTGGCATATTCCATTACAGAAGGGGAGAAATCTCCTTTTAGGAACTGGTTAGTGGCCAAATAAGTTGGTTAAAACAGGTGAAACAATTTGAAACTCCATGTGCCTAGCTTTTGTAAAGGAAAAACACACCTCTCCACTCTACTTGAGCCCTTTGCACCTTGCCCAAAGGGTGACGTGATAGAGAGCAGATAGAGAGACTGCCTGAGGGCATCCCTCACTCACCTCAGCTGTGACCAGGAGCCATATAAGCCACCAAAAAGCAAGCTGCTGGTTTCTAACGGGATAAGGTTCAAGAAGGGTTTGGCAAAAGATGAATTAATGTGTCTTATAAGAAAGCAGTGGACTGTGGGAAAGGAAAGAGGCACAGTTTGAAGATAACAAAATTACTTAGGGAAGATGGTGAGGCACCCTGGAGAGCTTAAGTCCAGCCATGCAGTTGAAGAGTTAGACCAGAGACCATGGCAAAGGCCTGATAAGGACACCGTGAGTCAGATACTGGGCAATAGGGAGGAAGCAGAAAAAAAACCATTTCTCATTACTGTAAACAAAGACATTTTCTCCTTCTACAGTGCTTAATTGATCTCTGGAACTCACTGCTAAAAAGTATTACTGGGCATGCAATTTAGCAGGAGGAAGATATAGTTGGGAATACGCTGAGTTATCTCGCAGAGAATAGATGTGTAATGGAAATACAATGTAATGTAAACTCTTCTACTTTAGGGTATACAATCATTAACTGCTGACAGGCTTATATGGCAAAATTAGTCCATAGTTGCTGAAAGGGGATTCTTGTGTCTTCCTCTGAGGAACTCTTGGAGGAAGGATACTGGATTAAAAGCATTGCTAATCGGATCCAGCTCCAGTCTTCCTATATCTTAGCAAAACTTTCCCTTTTCTGACTCATATGGTATGGAAAAAAATCATATCTCCTGCAGGTTACATGCATTTCAATAAGCAGAGAAGTTTAATTTCTATGAATGGCATTCTTGGGAAAAGGAAAAAGATCCAAACAAAAGCAGAAAGCTGTAGCGGACTGGCTGTTTTGCAGGCTAGCCTACCTGCAGGCAGCTAATGGAAGTGCAGTGGTTGATAGTCAGTGAACATCTCCCAAAAAACACTGCCTTAATTAAAAAGCCCCCTGAGACTTCCTCCACTGAGGCCTATTTGGCTATGTAGCATATGTCCAGATCTACAGAAGACAGAATTGCTTTTCCCTCCCATTTTTTTAAATTTGAAAAATCTATAATTAAAGACTATAAATCCCAGCATATACGGTTATATTAAGGGAACTGAGTTAGAGGCCAACACATCTCAAGGTTCGTAGGGCATCTGACTTTCCTGGGGGTGTTAGGTTACCCATTAGGTGCTGTTAAGTGGCTCTTCGGTACCTGGGCTTTTAGGTGCCTCAGATGGTACACATTCACAGCAAAGATGAAGAGAACCACATTTGATTAACCTTTAGGCTTTCTACGGTTTAAGGAAAAAAAGTAGACTCTTGAGACGTCAGCTGGTATCTTTGACGAGAGCTCCTGAATTCTGTGGCTGTGTCAATAAATAGTGATAATAAAATGTCTGAAGAGGAGAAGAATAATTATTCTTTAGGATACAGGGAACATATGATGGAATTCCCCATCCTCTGATAAACATATCTACAAACAAGTGATCAAATTGAAATACTTTTGGTTCATAAGCAGCTAATCTGCAAAGAAATCTCTCCCTTGTTCCTTCCATCGCCTTCACAACATTATTTCCATTTCTATCTGGATTTGTTTGCTTGTTAGTCTGTGGCCTCCCTCTAAGGATATAACTGCAGATGGATGAATTATTTTATTTTATTAAATATTATTCTTGGCTTTTTGGAGATGTTTTTTATTTTGCTTTAATGATTATTCCTCCTGGTGTTATTTCAGTTTTCAATTACAACTTGTGTGTGTATGTGTCTGGTACACTACCATTTTGTAAATGGATGTATGCACTTATTGTTAATTGATTCCCCATCTAAACCCAAATGCTTGCATTGAAATAATGTATTATATTTCTTGCATGCCACTGAGCTGGATGCCTTCCAGTTTGGCATCTATTGCTGCTCCGGAGGTGGGCATCTTTCTCTCCCTCCCATTACCCCTGGAGTGAACAGAGATGCTCATGTCAATTTTCTCTGCAGACCTCATAGCACTGGCTGATGTCTCTGAATAACAGTGGCCAAAGTTCCACTTCTAAGTGTGTGTTTAGCCATCTAAATGGTTGTTGGTTTTTTTTTAAGAAGAACTCTCAGCAGCCCCCACAGGCTTCAGTTAGGGTTTTCTTCCCTAAAGTCAGGCCATTATGAAGAATATTTTTCAAAAGCAGTCCTTGTTCGCCTATATCGGCTCCCACCAAAACCAACGTCTGCTTGTTATTTTCTCAGAACGGAGAATTAAGCCACAATCAGTCCTTTAGCCAGTTTTTGCAGTCCCATATTTTTTCAGGCTTTAGCTAGAAAACACAGCTGAAGTCCCTGATGGTGGGACTGTGTACTTCAGCAGGTTTCAGCAGGTCATCTAGTTCCCCTTTATGCCAAAGAAGAAAGATAATCCCCTTTCAACTGTGATTCATCCCACATATTACAGACATCTATCTTAGGAGAAGATGAATCATTTCCTGGAGGTGCTTCTCTCTCTTTCTGTCTCTCTCTCTGTTTAGGAAACCTAGAAAAAAGCTTAAGCAAGACTATAAATTGTAGATAGTGAAAATGGGGGAGATGAATCCCACTGTGCACTGAGAATCAATGACTGCTGATTCACTGAATTCCAACTTTCAAATGCTGTCAGCATTTCTGTTTTGGCAGCAAACCTCTTTCTGTTTGGGATTTTCTACCTGTAACTAATAACTGCCATTTTTAACACAGACCCGAAAAAACATTAAACTGGCCACTGCGCTGGTAGCCGTATGGACATCTGTGATGGGATTCAGCTGCTCAATCACAGGCACCTTAGTGTTGGTTTAGACACTGAAGGGTTTCATGTCTGGTCTCCAGATGCCAAAATGAGTCAAGCCTCCCATAAGGCTGGCTTCGTGTCTGCTGGCCCCAACAGGATAACTCAAATGGAAGCCTATCATTGGATCAAGCCCTGATAAAATGCCTTCAAAGAAAAGGAAGCACAAGCTGGAGAGGTGGCATGTCCTGCTCTGGGCTGGATACCCATTAGCTGTGGAGCTGCCAACGAGCTCTTCAGCCCTGCTTCTGCTTCATGCTGTTGCCTTCTGCCCTGGTCAGTGTTACTGCTCAGGGATTTGCCTTCTGATGGCCATTTGAGAAAACAATGTGCTTTCTGCTCACAGATTCAAAAGCAAAGTTCGTCTTGAGAAAGACTGTTCCACACTAATATTTAGCAGATGGGAAGAGTGGTGCAAAACAGAGCAAACCATCCAAAATGTAAGTGGGGCTCACCTGCGCTGAAGAAACCCACCATGGGGTACATCTTGTCTGCACAGCTCCTGCCATCATGCAAAAGCAGCAGCTGAGGTCCTGGAAGCAGAGTGGTGTGGTGGCCTGGGCTGAGCAGAGCAGCCTGCTAATTAGCCTGGCCTTTCAGAGGAATTAATTATCACTGAGCTGATACAGCACAAATGCTTTTGGCGGCAGTACTAGCTTGGTTGGGACCTCTGCATGGTGTTGTGTTATATATTGCAATCAAGGCCAGAGTCAGCAAGGAAAACGTTTTGACGGTGATTGCATAATTGTGTTTGTTGACGACAGCAGCTGAACAACTGGAAATGAAGATGAAAAGCACATGTAGCAGCTTGCTGAAAATAAACTACTCATCTCTGTGAAACTCTTCCTGGTTTAGCAAGCGTGGCTTTACCCTGTGGAGTGTAATAATATCCCCTAAGCACCTGGGAATGCCTAGAACGATTGAAGAGCTCGTAGTCCTTCATACCAAAGTATAGCACAGCATCCAATGGTTATTGAGCCTTAATACAAAGTCAAAGAGTATCTTTAAGATACCTCACTATTACCTGGTTATCTACTGTCAAAGTTGAAGTCATCATCTTGTCACTGTCTGGCTGAGCATGGGAATGCTTTAGAATAGGAGACACATAATCACTAAAAAAACCCAGGATCCTACAAGTAGTTGACAAAGCAGGTAGTTTATCTTACTCCAGTACTGATCATCCCTCAGCCACAAAATACAATACAGAAATGGTAAGCATTCTGGTGTTGCTCAGTGTGCCCAAGTTTTCTGACATGATCATCTGGAGTGGAGCTGTGCCCTTCTGAATGATACTTTCTCTATAGGTGGGTCAGCAGTGTGAGGATGGCTGCATCAGAAAAGCCTCCAAAAGAAAGTTAGAAGAAAACATTCCTGAAAGCTGCAGCTAGGAGTTTAAAACCTCTCAACATGAAAAATCTCATCCTAGTCCCCATGCATTTGTTAGTGATGTTAATTGTATCATATGGAGAGATGAACCTAATTTGAATTGTGTTTTTCCCTAGAAATCTTCATTTAGTGGCTAACTTATGCACTGAAACACAGGGACAACCAAAGAACATGACACAACTACCAAACCTTCCCTGAAGTTATTTTCCGCAGTGAGCGTTCTTATCTGCTTAGGTGATTTGAATTCACCCTTGTAGTCCTGCAGGTGGATGCACCTAGCATTTTGCAGTGACTTTGGGGTTTTCTGGCTATATCCAGGCAGTCAGGTTCAGGCAGTTTTCCTGCTACTCTGTCCTTGCTCCTGACTGTCATGAAACAGGTCCAACATACCAAAATAGGCCCTGCTCCAAAGCTAGCTCATGTCCCATCAGTGCTGGCGAGATGATGCATAACTGTCTGCAGAGGCTGGAAGCTAGTCTTCACGGGAAACCTTGAGAAATCACCCAGGATTTATTCTAACGTCCACATCTGACACCAAAATAGGTTACCTGGTGTGAAAACACAGAGATGTAGGGCTATATCTGGTTTCTTAGTTGGGAGACATAAGCATTTGCTACATGCCAGTGTCAGGAGCAGTTTTAAAGTCAGACTTTGTGCACCCTTTTCCTTTTGAATACTAGTAAAGGTCACGTTGGTCTTGGCTACTCATTTATTTCCTTTCTCTCATTGAATTTTTAACAATAACAGGCGTTCATCCAAAGCTCTGGGCTCCTCTACATTGCACTCAAATTCACAATGTCATTTGCTTTCAGTAAATATATTCAAATGGGCTGCCTTCAAAACTGTAAATGACTCACCATCCGATCAATCATAATTGCAGGACCCTGAATTTCTCCTCTATGTGTTGTCCTCTGATGCCCAGAAGGAATACATGATGTAACGCTTATCAAAAACTGGTTGGGGAAAAGAAATTACGGGTGATCATTTTTATTCTCTAAGGAAAACTTGGTAGGTTAAGTACAGGACTAGTTTTGGTTGGGAAGTGAGACAGATACATGTACATTTTATGTTACCACTCAAAGCTCTAAGAGTTACTGCACTTAAGAAAACTTATCTCTCTAATCAATTATTAAGTTTCAAAATGGAACATTTGCTTCTCTCTTACTAATTTCCCATAAACCTCCCCCAGATTATTAAACATGCATATTCACATGCTAAAAGTCTGCTCGTTAAAACACTACATGGTCAAAGCTTCCAATCAGATACAAATGATCAAGGCATCCTCTTATAGGATATAAAGAGTTATGCCAAGGAAACAAAGTAAAAGAAATGGCTAACTAGGAGTTATCCGAAAGATTTTTAATTGTAATCTCATTTTCCTCACAATGCTGTGCCATTTAAAAAAAAAAAAAAAAAAAGATTGGGAAATTGATTAATCCTGATAGATAACAGTGAAACTACTGCCTTACCCCTGTGCTCTTAGTAAGGTCAGGCATAGGTTTCTTACTAAATCACGAATATGAGAGGTAGAAGAGATCTACTAGGAAATCCTGGCTTCTCTTTGTAAGTGTAGAATTGTTCCCTCCAACATACTTTCTGAGGCTCTGTCCGGTCAAGCATTTAATGTCTCAAAACAGCGAGGCTCCAGTCACTTCCCTTGAGAGACGATTTTATTACCTAATAGATCTCAGCGTGAGGGACTGAGTTCCAAACTAAATTTTGCTTTTCATGTTGCTAGAGAGTTACTCTGTCTCGGGAACGACTGCCTTAAACCCCTTGCCCTTTATCCTGTGATAAATCCGCCCTGTGTTCATACACCTTTGAACCGAGTGTTCGGCTCCTGGTTTACTGACTTTGCTACTTGAATCCAGTGCTCGTCCTCAAGGCTGATTTAAGTTACTATAAACTTTATTTAACCTGCTGGTGCTTGATGGGTATGTTCAATGGAATGGTTAAATTCCCAATAGTCAACAGTGTTCTCCTACAGCAAAGCTTACAAGAAATCAGCAACAAGTATTCTTAGAGATGAAGAAATATGTATCTGTAGGTCCCAACTGTAGATATTCCTGAGGATAAAATAAACAAGTGCAATACATATCAACTTTCCCCTCTGCCTTTTTCATACGTTACTTGTCTTCTTTGGGTCTAATCCAAAGACCTCTGAACCAAATGGAAAACTTTCACTGATTTCAATAAGCTTCGGGTCAAGCCCTCAAGGGCAGCAGTTGTGTCTTCCCAAAGTGTGTGGCCATGATTCAGCGAGACACTTCAGCACAGGACTGCCTTTCAGTACTGGAGTTATCTCAGGGTCTTCAGTGAGACTTTTCATACACTAAATAAGAATGTGCTTAACCACCCTGCTGATTCTTCATATTTAATACGGAGTGGGCCCTATGGAATGCCAAACACCATGGATTTTATCTATATCAGATGTGTTGATGCTAATTTTTATAGGACAATAATTCAAAACACAAAGCCAATTACTCTGCTGGTATGGTCTAGTACATTTACACTGCTGAAAACTCTGTCCCTTGATTTTATAACAGCTTGCTAATACAAGTTTCTTTCACTAACCTGTCTCAGAAGATCATATGAAAGCAAAACCAAATAGAAATATAAACTTCATAACCTATGATATATGTGTAGAAAATCCAGTCAAAACATTTTTGATAGAACAATTTTATGTTTAAAATGAAGGCTCATTGAAATGGGAATATTTTGTAGGAACATGACTATTTCAATGACATTTTCTACGGGAAAAATGTCTCGGCAAATTGCTTTGATTTTCTTATTTGTGCCACTAATGTAGAAATTATTTGTTTTGACAAAACAAAAAATGCATTTTTGAATTTACCGTATTGTTTTGTTTTGACTTACAGCAACTACTGATTTCATCTTGTAGTTTAATACAGTGTATTATATTCAGTTTTTCATTACAGTGTTTTTCAACATTATAGCAATGAGACATTTCTACTTTTCCAAAATAGTACATCAATATTTCTCCATGAGGACTTTCAATGTTTCTGTTCTCTGAAAGTTTCTCTTCAAAAGTTTCAAATTTTCACTCCAGTTCAACCTGCAAACATGATTTTAGCATGTTGACAGCACTCACAAAAGTTTGAATTTCTGGACTCTTGTCGTACCAACTCAATTATAATATGTATTTTCTGGTTGAAACAGCCAGAGATAAAGCCAACTACAGTCAAATTTGCGTACATTAGGTCCAGATTCTCAGCTATTTCCAACTGTAAACTGACCCAATGCCTTCCTTTGCCATGCAATATCCTCATGACTGACTCTGAATCTGCAATTTCAATCATGAGTTAAACGTTTATGAAAACTAGATGAATTTTAGAAAAAATGTGCTAAGTCAGCAAGATTACATTTTATGCATAGATATGAATAATTGTAGTAAGCTACAGGCAAAGGACAATCCAACTACCTGGAGCTCCTGGCTGGAGACCAGCTCCTCCTCATCCTGCACCACTTGCTCGCCCCAAAACCTGGTGGTTGAAGCACCAGAGTCATTAGAAATCCTGCTCCGGGATTCCACATTGTAGTACATGGTAGTGAGCCACACATGGCCACGTTTTGTTTATGACAGATGGCTCTTCCCAAAAATATGATGTGCGAGATTGTGCTGACTTGGACAGTTCTGCATAAACTGTGGGGGATTGACAGGGTGTAATATACTTTTTCTGTTTACTTAAAGTCTAGAAGAGAATGGGCCAAACCCAGCGAAGAACAGCCTGTTTCAAAGATATTACGGCTGGAAAATGTTGTTTCTCACAGAGATCATCTCTCTATAATAAGCTTCATGGTGATCCTGCATAGTGGGGGAAAGATATGCAGATTGGGAAAAGAGTCAATCACATGATTTTCATTTGTGTGTTATCACGGAAATGTCTGTGCGAGGAAAAGAGAACTTCTGCTCGTCTCCTCAGCTCAGCACAAAGCCAGCCTAGCTGGAAACAAGCTACTCATGGCCTAGAAATTACTCGTGGGAGCCATGTGAAATTCAAATGTAAGAGGAAGAATTCGCCAGTCATGAACAGGCACCCTTGGAGAGGCTGAGTTGATGGACAATTTGCAAAAGTCAGCTGGGAATTGTACCAAACAAAACACACATGTAACTTTGTTTGAATGACAGCTTGGAATAGCCATGCTGAATTTCCCAGCAAACTGGGAAGCTGTAGCGCACACATGGGATTTGCTCTACCTTTGTTTTTTTTCTAAACTTTGTTGAATGTTTGCTAAATGGAGAACGAATGCGTAATATAGAGTTAACTGAAACTCTTTTCCTAAACCCCAAGGATTATAATTCATGAAATATTGGGGATATTCTTATGGCCCTCAATCAGTGTAGATTAGTATAGGTCTGGTGAGGTTAATGTGGCTGAACTGATTTGTGCCAGCCGTAGATCAAGTTCTGTTTTAAATGTTTTACTGAAAAATGAGAAATTAATTGTTTTGCCCCAGATTTTACCAGATGCTCTGGACTGGAACCTGCTACTGAAATGGGATCTCTCATCCCCTTTGGCTTTTTAGATTACACAGCAGACAGACAGACAGACAGACAGACAGAGCACAGAGGGCATTTTGGTTGCTTCTATTTTTGTCACTTCCTCTGAACTGTGTAAACCTCCCATGACTAAAATGTCTTTCTTTGGCATGGAGGAATCACGTCTATTGGGATGATATAACTAGAGTTGCGTGGGAAGCATTTCTTTCCTAGACTAAGAAACTGGTATTGAAAAAAAAGCACATTACATTCCAAATTGATATCTTTGGAAAAGTTTATGGGAAATAGGAGATATCTACCCTCAAAACAGCTGGTTACCTCACTCTTAGGTGAAAATGTGGGACTTCATAGCATTTCTTTCAAAGCCCATGTTTTTAGGTGCTTGGGAGTAGCCTCCTTTTCTGTAGTTGTCACATTGATTGGAAACTCCTTTCAAGAAAAAAATTCAAACCATATGTGCTTCTCTGAACAATTTTGTTTCTATCAAACAAACGTTTGTTGATGACAAAACATTTTGTTCCAAAAATTCCTCTGATGATAAGAATTCACTAAGTAAAGTTTGCCTAACTTTTTTGGAGCCCTTGACTGAAAAGCCATGACTTGAAAGCAGCTGAAATCCGCCTGCTTAAAGAGCATGATACCTTTCCCTCTGCAATGAGCATGGCTGTGTTCTGCATGGAGAAGCACTTCCAAATTTCCTTGCTGGTCCCACCAGGTTTTTCTCTCAGACTGTGTAATCCCATGATTACATGGTGATGTTGATGCAACATGACATGATATGTCAGTGGAGTTTCTAACAACTTATTTTGTAGCAGTGAAGGAAAAAACCAGGAGCTTGCATGTTTAAACCAAAGCAGAATTAAGTAAAAAAAGGAAATCTGATAATCACTGTTGAAGTCTGCTCGCAGGTAACTGGCAGCCTTTCCTGGAAGTTTCAGCTAGTGCCTTTGTGCACAAAATGCTTGACAATCTTCCAGTCCATTCAGTAAATTTCTGTATTGAGCAATATTCTGGGAGGACGCTTGACTGGTTGACAAAAGGTCCTCCAGTATCAACCTTGCATATGAACACACAGATCAAATCCTTAAGCTGGTTATGATATACCCTCAGACATTTCCTCAGCTGGGGCTGAGTCATGTTGGCTTTTTCATGCACCTCTCAGAAGTGATTGCCTTTTGATCACATATGGTAGGAGAGGGTATGATGCTCTTGCAGACACTATTTAGGGCTCTTCTGCCCTCCAAGAGGGGAGTGTGTCCCCCCACTTGAAATTTCAAAACTTTACTCAAGATTTTACCCTTCAGTCAAGAAAATACACATTTCTCTCTTTCTTTCTATGAAAATGCAATTTAGCTGGAGTCCTGTTAGGAGAATAGAAAACACTGCATAAAAATACCCCCATCCCTAGTCTTTCTAAAAGAAGGATTAAATTGGTATAAGGTGCAACAAAAGATAAAGGAAGATTTTTAATGTTGTACAACATTGTCGAACCACAGATGGACATCTCTGAACACCAGCTGATCACGGAGCGGGTGCTGAATCCAGAGTGTGAAGAATGGCTTTTGTGAAATGTCAGCTGGTAGGAATGCAGTGTGGTGTATCAGTGAACACTGAAAAAGAGGTAAAAACCCACTGAGCTGGAGTAGCACAGATTCAGCTGTGCAAAATTCATCTATAGTAAGTACCTAAAAACCTTAAACAGGCTTGATTTTAAACTCCTTTGTAAATAACATAAGGCAGGGCTACTCAAACTACAGGGTTTTGGTCCAGATCATAAATACCTTTTTGGGAGTAGACTTCTCACTGTTCTCTCAAGAAGCGGCGGTGATGTGGTACCTTAGCTCCACACCATGAAGGCGTATGGAAGAGTTGGCATGAGCTGGCATGCTCTTACACCTCCCAGACGTGAAATGCTTCCTGCTGAGTCGACAGTTTGGTAATTGAAGTCATCTCATTGGAAAAGCCATTTGAGCACCTCCAACTATGAAATTTTGATGGTTATTTTTCACCTATTTCCTAAAAGGACTCCACTGCAAACAAGTATAGCAAGACAACACTTAAGAGTTAGTGTTTAGCCCTTGTAGGTATGAACTATCTTAAGCATGGTCATCCAAGCTCTTTTTTCTAAGGTTGTTCAAATAGGTGGCAATAAAATCATATCTTCGAATTTATCTAAACTTCTTAAAAAAATTCAGAAGGGATTAATCTACGAGGAAATGACATCCTGATTTAGAACACTCAAAATGAAATGTAGCAGTCTGAGCTGTGATTTTTAGAAGTGTTAAATGTGTATGATTTTCATATGAAATCAAGGAGAACAGGAGGGTGTTGTTTAGCCACAGTTTCACACCTTCATCTCTAGTGAATGCTCACTTTGCTGGTCTAGTCTACACTAGTCTTGAAAGACAGCTGCTACTTTCTGACGGCTCTTTGGGGTAGAAAGTGACGCATGTTTTAGTCTTCACCCTGCACTGGCCAGATGAACCAAACTCACCTTCAAGTTGGAATGCCCTGAGAGCTCACTGCACGTGAGTTCTGCATCCATAAATGGCTGTGTCAGTGCCCTTTTGCTGCAACTTAAAATGTCTCTTCACATACGGCACAGTCTCAGTATGTACACCTTGGTGAGTTAACCCATGTCAGGTGAGGCAAAGGTGATCATCTACTTTTACAACATAACCCTCTATGGAAGGCATCGGTAGCTCTGTAGCTCCCAACTCCTTTCATAGCTAGGACACTTGTAGACACTTACTTGTAAGGCAGAATTCAACTGACCTGCTTTAGATGCCTACTGAAGAAAAGATGAATCATGTCCCAGAAGTGCTATTTCTTTCCAACACCTTTTTTGGGACTCTGAAGAGCTATCTCAAATGTAAGCATCTATACTGTTGATGTCTAAAGTTAGGCAGGGTTAGTCCATCCCAATGGAATTTAAGATCTGATACTGTGAGTCTGAGCCCACACTGCCCTTGGCCACATGATTGTTACATAAAAATAACAATATACAAGTGCAGCGGTCAAAGGCAATGCAGAAAAATAGACTCAGTGTCAGCTCAGCTATTAACATAGCTATACAACCTGTGGGACAGCTGATTCTTTCCAGACAGCTCAAAATGCAGCCAGGAACCCTTATCAAATTAACTAAAGCTTTGACATCTCAAGATGCTCCTGAAAAGGGCTGTTTTTGTTGTCCACCAGACTGCTAATCCACAAAATCTGGCTTGACATACTATTAGGATGTTTTATTAACTTGTCGTGGATCATTATTAGTTTCATAATAACAATTAGAGATGGATAAACATGCTGTAGTCAAATTTGGAATTTGTCCTACAGCTTCTGCAATTCCCATGTCTTAAGCACTGTCTGGGGAAGACTGTAAAAAGCAGCCCCTTATTTTTGTAAGAATTGTGGGTTTTCTTTTCCCAGAAAGTTAGTGGTATTCACCTTGGATTAGCTCAGCGAGAAGCAGGACAGTGCTTAGCAGGCAGGACATGTTAATAGTGACTGCTCACATGAATATTGACCATAAATAGTGACCACTCACATACTGTGGATGCTGTTGCATATACAAATCCAGTAAGAAAGATAAACAAAGACAGAGAAAGCATCCAGTTGTCAAGAAGGCATTCCTAAGAATGAAGGACCACAGCTGAAGAGCAGCTCTCGGTCCGTTGTAATTTTGTTTTTTCTCTTTATTTTCCCTGAACTGGGGTGTGACATCATAGATTAATCTTTACCTTCATTTCCCTAGAAATGTCTTTTTGTCTCTTCAGATATGAATTGTTATTTTCTATTGCAGTCAGATGTCACCATCTCCAAATATATCTCTGAAGAAAATTTTTTGTTCATAATGAAAGAGAGCAATAGAAGGAGAAAGTGAGGAGATTTTCAAAAAGATATAAAGAAGTTAGTGATATGATTGCAGAGTCTTGAACCTAAAAGTGGAATGCAACATCCATGGAGTAATATGATGTTTCTCTGTTGCTGAAATACCTTTTCACCAGCGTAATAATTTCAGCTGGTTTCAGTCAAGGACAGAAGAAGTGCATGCTCTAGTTATCCAAGAAGGTCTCTTTCTGGGGACATTTAATAAGGACTGCAGCATATTTAACCTCAGCCTTGCCTTACTTGAACACTCATCCCCCTGCATGCTGCATAGTTGGTGGTGAGGAGCCTGTCCTGAAAGGGTGAAAGCTTTTCACTCATCTCTCTCCTGTCATTTAGACAATGGATCTGAAATAAGATGTCTCCAGGTAAATGCCTGAAGATCCCTGGGGAAAGAAGGTCGCAACACTCAGACCGCTCCTGAGCAGGCTGCCGGGAGAAAGGGGACCAGGAACAGATGTTGAGTTTGTTTGTGAGTTTGGCTCTTTGTTCTCTGGGCTTCTGGTAGAACTGTCTGAAAACAGAGTCTGGCTGAAACAGCGTCTTTGGGGGATTTCTCTGTTCTGCTGAGGAAAAGTGAGCAGCTTTATTTTTTTTATAGCTCTGCTACTTTTATTTTGTGTTTTCTGCTTTTCCAGCCAAACTGAAGAATTAATTCTTTGTCCAGCCTGAGTGGTATACACAGAATAGAGGAAAGGAAAATAAATGAAAAGGGGAATATAAGAAAGAGAAAGAATTGTACTCCCAGGAGAGAAATTTCCATAGAGAGTCTTGTGATGGGTTTATACTGATGGATACAGACAGACTGAAGCTCCCTTTCATGAGCAGCCCCAGACCTGAAATGTGGTTTGGTTCAGAGAAGTGCAGGCTTTCAGGGCAAGAGCTTGCCTGGGTCTGGGGGAATTATTAACTGGAATTTCAGATGCATTTAAAATAGGTTTGATGGCTCAAGCTTAGCTATGGCTGAATTCCAGTTAAATGGGGAGACTGCATTAGGGCGTTAGTTGGGGTCTTGACTCTCCTGGCTCAGGTGATCGTAGGGCCCCTTTTCTGTGTGTGCTCAAGGGCAAAATATTCCTTTAGGTCTTTCTTTGTGTTCTGGTTGCAGAGGGGGACCATTCATCTGAAATCACAGAGTCTGATTCTCAATCATCTGAAGTCACAGACATTCTTATCAGCTGAGTTTTCCCCTAAAATCTGAGGAGCTAGATTTTGGGGAAAAATGAAATATTTCAGTGAGGAGCAGCCTTTTAAGCCTCACTCTTTTCCTGCATCTTGAGCATCAGCTTCACAGAAAAACGGATCCCAGGTAAATTTTAACCAAACTGCACTCTTGAGTGCTGTCTTTTCGAATACAACTCATAAATACGATAGTCGAAATCGGGAGACCTGACACTTGAGACACTGTCTTCATTTGACACTGCCTTCATTCGATGGATGTTTGGCCTATTGGAGAGAACAGAGCTAACGGTCTTGTTAGCAGCTTGATTAACAACCAGCTTTAATGCATGGCCAAGCTGCCATGTAGCATGGCAATCATTCCATGCCTCTGTACTTACTGCATGACCCTAGCAATAAAAACACTGCTAACTGCCGAGAGCAGCTAAAAAAGAAATAACCTTGAAATAGGGAAGCTGAGACAGTGGCATGGGATTTTACCACCATTTTGCTAATGAATCTCCCCCAAACTAGTTGCCATCAGATATTTGGCAAGTTCGAAACCTTCTGACTAAAAATGGGAATTGTGGCAAGGCTGAAAACCCATGGTGGGGCTGGAAAATCAGTCAGAATACCATTTCCTAAAGGTTTAGGTTGCTTTGGTTGTCCCAATTTTTTCTTTTTTTTTTCCCCAAGACCCTTGACTGTCTGCAGTGAAAATAAGTCACTCTGCTCCCAGAAGACTGGTTTGAAGCAAACCAAGAATAAATGTGTGCGGGGAGCAGAGGCTTGTGTGTGCACTTTACAATCCTATGGACAGCATGTAGCATGGAGCCAGGACTCACTCCTGATGAGGGTAACAAAGCTTAGAAAAAAACACCTAAAATAATTTTCCTCCTCCATGCTATGCACCCTTCGTGTACAATCAGAACCGAGTTTCTTGTCCTGGCTTCAGCGCTCTGCCTCGTACTGGGAGCCATCATCATCCTGCTAACTCTTGATGCAGTTCAAGTAGAACACGTACTGACCCAGGCTTTACTTTGCACAGACACCTATAAACTCCTCCAATGATGCAAAAAATGCCCTTGAAACATCTAATGACTCTGACAACTTAGTAGTCTGGGCTTTCTGCTCTTCTGAGAGATGGCCTCTCCAGCGGCATACGTGTGGGCAGTGGTTCAACACTGAGTCAGATGGAAGAGATTCAGCAACTGAATCACCAGTGCCAGCATCTGCCATCTACCTACTCACCAAGTTTAACCAGGCTTAGCTGGGGAGCTCTGCTGGGTACCTCCCTCAGCATGGCAGAGCTGTCAGAGCCTGCTTAGAGCTCATCCCCTCGCCCCCAGGAAAATAACTTTCAAGACTAAAATACTGGAATAATGGTTGAAACCCTCAATATTGTCCAAAAACAGTAGTTGCCTTTTCAGTTCTCATGCACTGTTGAGAATTAAGCTCTTTAAGCTTTCATTTGTTTGTTAAACACAGGATGGACTATTATATTCTTCTCTGGAGACGCTTTTACTTAGAGGTACAGATTGTGGAGAGATACTGTACTACAAACCAACTGTGAAAGCTTATTGTCCCTATCTCCAAGCAATAAATGAAT
The DNA here is from genome assembly GCF_030936135.1 of Gavia stellata. Classification (NCBI taxonomy): domain Eukaryota; kingdom Metazoa; phylum Chordata; class Aves; order Gaviiformes; family Gaviidae; genus Gavia; species Gavia stellata. The sequence continues at coordinate 5,221,401 of NC_082637.1, forward strand.
TCCATAAATTGCAATTAATGATGCAATTGGGGAGTCTAGTTAAATGAGTGGCAGTCCTCCAAATACATTGGCTTTTACTTTAAGAAAGGGCAGAGGTGTTCTGTATTTTGGCAGTGTTAGTATGCCTCCTTGTGCCAAGAAAGGCCCACTGAAGCTAGAAAGACATTGCCTACAAAAAAGCTGTAATGGCTTAGCATAGCAAACTATTGTGTATTTTGTAAGAGCTCTGCTCAATATCCATTAAATCAGGCCCAAGAGACAGGGATAGTGTTAGTCACCAACAGCTAACACAGTCCGAAACTGTGCCTGTACTGGGCGCAAATTTAAATTTGGAATTGTGCTGCTAACTTGGTATATGCTGCTTATCTTTGCAGGGTTCAAAGTTGGGTTGGTGGAAGAAATATGGGCAATTCTCTGTTCCACGGTTCAGAACAAGTTTATTGTGGGGAAGGGAGTCTAAGGACAGGCTGCCTTTCACTCCTTATTTAACGTTGCCTGATGCAGTTCATGTTGTCCTGATTATGTGACAGTGAAAGCCCCACATGACTTCACAAATCCTTGTTAAATTGGCAGTGTCTCAGTCCTGTAGCTCTTCTGGTCCCGAAAAAAAATATTTTCAAAACATCAAAGAGAGGTCATCAGTTCAACCTACTCTGCCTGAGTTTGATGACAGTCTGAAACTGTAGCTCTGCGCTGCACTCTCAGGCATTCATTTCAATAAATGGCATCAGATTTGTGCTGAAAAGTCAGAAGTTGCTGAAGAGAGGACAGGTATGTTGCACTAGAATATCTAAAAACTACACAGAGTTTGCTTGTTTTTAATGGTGATGCCAAGAGATGGCAGTTTCAGAGTCAAACAGAAAAATTTGGCTATAAAAGTCTATGAAATCTCATGTAGAGAATTCTGATTTCACATGAAAAGCTGCATCTATTTTCCCAGCTAAGCTATTTCTGAAGGATACAAGAAGAGACAGATGGTGTAAGGAAAGAGGAGCTTGTTTAAAAAAATAAGTGAAATCCACTAATGCACATGTGTATGCATGCATGTGTGTTATTAGTGCTAAAAAAAACTTTTAGCCCCGAGAGTCTAAATTCATATACAAAAAATCGAAGACATTCAAACAGAACCTTATGTATCCAACCCATATCACTTTTTTCCACTCCAAAAATGATAATTAGCAACATTTTTTTGGCAATGTAAAGATCTGGACCTCCCCTTACCCCAATTTTCCCTCATTTCACCAAAGTGAAACCCACCTTATTGCTGTGCCCAGCATGAAGAAAGGCAGGGAGCTACTTGTTACACACAGGGTCTATCCACCCAAGCCATGCAACCAAACTCTTTCCTCTACCAGAAGGCTTTTTCAGGTCAGTTTTTTTTTTTAATTTTTCGAGCTGTTTTGACTGGTGCTCAACTAGGCAGAAACGTCAGCCCGGATTTGGAAAATACCTCACCTGCTCAAGTTTATAATCCTTTGTATATTATGTACCAGTTTTGTAACTGAATTGGGTCCTGGGGGGGTGTGGGCCGTATCTCCCTGGTGGGGCTGCCTGTGCTCGCTGCAGGTGAGGACCTGACTCCTTCCAACAGCTGCTGCCATTATGTACTCAAATAACACGGCAGCATTTGCGTTGCTTTGTTTGCACATTTTTGGTATTAAACTATAAAAAACCCCACCCAGCTGTGTTTGCCTTTCTTTTTTTTTAATGTTTCCTTTCCTCCGGTTTTCTCCTCCAAGTATTTGCCACCTCTTCTTTTTTTCCCAATGCATGTATCCTTCTGGTTTTTTTATGTGTACAGAGCTGTTCTGCTTTCTCTTGACCTTTTTCCCCTTTCTTTCCTCTCCTGCTGCTTTTTCTGCCCTTTCCTCCTTTCCCTCCCCACTTTTGCTCACCACCCTGTGAGCATCACCAGGCCTATCACCACCACCAATGCTTAGGATGCTCCTTGGAAATAGGCATAGAGGACTAGAGGAGCGGCAATGGGTCTTGGGGACTGTGGCTTGCTGGCAAATATCCAACTGCCAGGTGAACCGTGAATTTACTGTAAAAAATACTTCCCACATACAGGTTTCTGCCCCCCCTTGCAGGTGGATGCTCACTGCTGGTTGGCTTGTACCATGGGTGCATGGTGTTTGCTGTGTGGGGCGAAGCTCCCAGAAAGCCTGTGAGTGGTCCCATGGACAGGTATACATGGCCAGCCCAAGGCTTGCTTCATTAGTGTTAGGGTGCCATGGGGACAATTAGGTGCCGCCCATGCCTGGAAGTGGAGAGCAGAGGTTGATTTGGGGTAGGAAAAAGCATCAGGGAAGCTGAGCGAAGGGGTGGGGAGGATGGTGAGCTGAGCCTCCAGCACAGCATTTCTGTTGCTTCCTTTTGCAATATGCCTGGCGGTGTTTAAATGAGAAGCTCAGGAAAAGCATGCTTCAGATGTGGGCCACGCAAGGGCTGAGCATGGGAGCTGGGCTCTCTTTTACTTGTTGGGTTGCATGTGTGTGTGCAGAGCCAGAATCATTGCCACAGGCTGGGTGGAGCCAGCTCATGGCGAATATCCAGCTCAGGGTGAGACTGTAGTTTATGTCTTCCTTTCGCAGTCTACTTTCATTGATTGTTCCTGAATTGAAGCGTTTTCCAAGTGAAAACTGGCTTACGGGCCCCCAGCTCCCTGCAAAACTTGGCAGCTGGGCTGGGAGCGGAAGGTGGGGGGAAGAAGCAGTTGCTTTTAATGTTTCCTTGCAGTGTTTCTCAAGTGGCTAATTTTCAACAAATTGTCTCCTTCTTGGTCCACTGGCCACTGTTCCCAGTAGATGTATGGGTCTTTTTGGGCTACGTACTACTGACACTTCCCATGGCATAGGGTTTATGGAATAGCACAGAGCATTTAGAGGAAACAAAAATGTTTTCTTGCAGAAAGCACAAAGATGGGACTGGGGTGCCTGTTGCCTGATATAAAAGATACAGGAATGTCTAATTGTGCTTTCTGATTCTGCTTTCAGGAACCTGGGTAGGCTGAAAGTCTAATGAAGGTGGTACTTTTGAGAGCTGTAGGTTTCCATTTGTGTCATTTGGTTATCTTTTCTAAGTCACAAATGACTTGCATAGACTAGGAAAACATCAACTACAGGTAGGAGACCTTTCTGAAGGATCAGGAAATGTCTTCTCTAGGTGGTGGTAGCAAAACAGCTGCTTCCTCAAATCCTAGGGCTATGCTTTGAACCACACACGCATGTATTGTTAAAAAATAAACTGTGGCCCTCAGAGGTTCAAAAGATAAGTCTTCACTGTGGGCAAAAGTGGGGTGGTACCTTGCGTGGGAGTAATGGGATTGGCTTGATGTTGAGAACATTGCTACCACCACAGTTTAGTTGACTCCGCATGAAGCAACTGCTTAGGGGTTCACCCAGCATTTTGGGCAAAGGCTGAGCTCACTGTCTGCTCTGCTACTCAAATGAGCTAACTTGAAGGGGAGGAGGATGCATTTACATGAGCTGCAATTACAGCTCATTAGCAGTGCAGTCATGCCAAGAGTTACCTGCATTGTTCAAGGCTGCATCTTCTGAGATGTGCTAGTTACAGTGATGTGGAACAGACATAAACCCACTGGGGTGTACCAGCTTTGGGCATCTCCAAAATAGCACACCACTGAGTCGGAACTGACAGGTTTGAAACATTCCTCTTGCCCAATGTCAAGCCGCGCTACTGAGCAGTGAGAACAAGGATTCTTTAAGGACAAAATTTCACCATAGAGACAGGAAAATGTTTTAGGAGAGAACTGGGGTATTTACGCTGTAGAAAGAGGAAAGCACATGACTGAGAGCACCTTGAAAAATTAACTGTCTCAAAAGGTGGATCATATTTTAAGGTACCCTAATATTTCCAAAATTTCAATATAAGAAATTTGAAGCAGAGTAAAGTTGGCATGGAAGAAGCAATAATGGTACTATTTTAGAGTCTGACTTTGCGCATGCAATAGCCTCCAGCATGACACAAAGGACACAAAAATGTAAAAATAAAATAAAAAATAGATGAGAAATTTATGGCTCAGATGATTAATGAGGGGTGACAAAACCTTCTTTCTTTTTAAAGACATATCAAATTGACAGCAACCAAATCTTATTCTCTGAGATAACTAGGCCAGGGGGTAGTGCTGGGAGAGAGCTTTCTCGAAAGTGGTGTACCTGCTGAGTAGCCAAGTAGAGATTTTCAATAGCTACTACTATCATCCTGACACCTTTTCCATGCAATAAATACACCACAGAGTCATAGCCCTCATTTGTTGGGCTAGATGTAGGAATCACTGGGTGAAATGTATGGTCTGCATTGTGCAGCAGGTCAGACTTAGGTGATCCTATTGGTCCCTTCTGACCTTAAAACCCATGAAACATAGCACAGCGATGAACACTTCCTGCATAAAAAACAGAGTCCAGAACCAGAAGAAAGACAGCTATGGAGCAGAGTGAGATCTGGGAGGTTGTACGGGAACTCAGGTTGCCTCCCTTCAAAACCCTTTTGCACAAGGAAGGTGGAGTGCAGCAAACCCAGGAGGATTTACAGCCCAGTGGCTCCTGCGTGCTGCCTTGGTGCCGATGGTTGGTGCACACCAAACAGGCTGTAGCTACCTCTGCTGTCACAGAGAGGAAAGGCCAGAGCCTGGGAAAAGTTGGAGGTGCTTCAAATATGATTTTTAAGTGCCTAAATCCAAAATCGTAATGCTGATTCAGCTGTTATTTAGCCTCACATGCAGTTACATTTCAAGGGCACCTCAGGTTTTTATGCTTAATTTTGCCAGATGCCTGTAGTTTTTTCTCACTCCCAATAAATCTCCAGAAATCAACAACGACTTTGGTTTTCTCCCCTGAGAAGCATGATCCAATGGGTTTTCTCAGGTTACCTCCAAGGTCAGGGTTTTTGACTTTTGCCATTTTTTAAAACACCAGAAGGGAGACCCTTTGTTCATACAACAGCACTCATGCACAAAGGGGATATCCACACCCAACCCTTTCCCTCCATGAGAGTGTCAAATCCCTGTTTCTGGCCTCTCAGGAAACTGCTGTAACCACTAGTCTGTAAAGTGGTGTAGGAAAGAATTCAAGGCTCATGGTCAGAAGGAGCGAGGTTGGTTCAGCTCACGTCCAACAGCGTACGAGAGGAGCTGGATCTGCTGTCAAGGGTAGAAGAAATTGGAGTTTTACAAGAAAACCACTGAGAATAGCCAAGCAGAAGTGGAAGATTTAGGCAGATATTGTGTTACTGTTCATACAAACAGCATAGTTACTCTTGGAAGGCAATACGTTAACGTTGGATCTTACGTCTATTCAAATCACAGTAAGTGGTCTTTTGTCTTCTAAAGAGATTTTCTTTTTTAAAACCATAGAAAAATACAGAAAGACACCAAATCAAAGACCCTATTTAAAGTAAGGATCATTAAAATTCAATATTTGCTATTTAAGTTTGGCTGTGACAGTAAGCTGGTATCTATCTTGTCTGCTCCAAAGATAGTATTTTGTTTCCTGTTGAAGTCCAACAATGGCCTTCTTTTTCACATAATCATCTATTTGTACAATAAACCAAACCACAACGTCAGCACTGAGCATCTCTCAAAATTCTTATGAATGGTTGCTGATTTCATAAGTCTTTCTCCAGCTCTCATCAGATCTCAGAATTTCCCTCCAAAAGTCAATGGGAATTTTTCCTTTAATATTCACAGGTCTTGAATCAAATGCCTCAGAAAAAGGAGTTGCTGGATGAACTGAAGAATTAAAAAAGTGCAGTTTCTTCTGGATTTGTGTCCTGTTTTCCTTCCACCCCATTGGGATGACCTCAGCTTTCTGAGCTGTTTCTGTCCCCCGGGTGCTGCGGAGGGCATGCAATCCCTGTGTATATCCCCAATTCCTGTCCTCGTGGATACTCTGATCCTTCCTCTGAGTCTCAATTAGCAAGAAGCAGCACTTGTGGCTCTTAGAAATGCATATGCTGATTAGTGACCAGTAGTCTCATGCATAAGGGCCAGCTGGCAGCTAAAACTGAACGGAAAAGCTACCGATTTTCATGAAAAACACTGGAATTTAATATATTTGAGACCTCTACCCTTCTGTCAAAGTTGATCAGTGGGTTTACAGGCTATTGAAAGAGACTGACAGATGGCTGGACAGGCACAAAGCATGATCACGCAAGTCCTGTTTTCTGAGGCTAAAGACCATGATTAACTTTTGAAAAACAAAATTCAGTGTACCTGGATTAGTCTTATCTCTAGCAGTGATTTATAAGCAACTTATGGAATAACATGCAGCATGAGTTATATACTGGTGATGCACATCTAGAAACTTTTCCAGCATTACGAACTTCTAAACTTCTGTTTTTGATAGCATCCTCCTCCACACAGCAGCAAATTCAAGTCAGCTAAAGAGATAAGCAGCTTATCTATTTTTAAGGTGCTTTTCTTTCCTCTTTCCTGCAGCTACTTCATCAGTTAGAAAGCTCATGGAAAAAGGGCATTCCTAGGAGAGATTCACTAAGTGAGAGAAGGAAAGAGCAAAATGCAAACACAGCTGACCCTCAGTGAATTGAATCTTCCCCCAAATACTGTCACAAATAGATACACGTACTTCCAGCTTTGCTTCTTGGGATTCTTCTTTCTTATGCATCATATGCTAATTATCTTACCAGTCAGCTTGCAACATTTGATTTGGCATTTTTCCTGCTTCTTGCTTGTAAATTTACATCAGAGAAGAGATGGGGTGAAATTGTTAATAAAAATGTATCCACAGGTGTCTTTCCAAAGGAAGAGAACAGAACTAGCGTACGAAACACTTTCAGGTTTCCTTTTAATGCATTTACATTTAGCTCTGAACCCCACTAATTTGCATAGGCAAGAGGATAAAAGCAGTAAAAAACATCTCAGCTGGTTCTGAATTTCCCCCACAGACAGAATTATATATCTACTGTTCCTTTCTCTGTGTGTTTCTCTCGGGAAGCAGACAGCACGGTGTTCGCTCATTGCTCTTGGTTCTTTTTAGTGGCATCCCAAGTTGTGCTCGGCAAAAAGAGGATTCCCCGATGAGCTGAGACACAGTAGGTGGGATTTCTCTGAGCAAAAGTGTCTAGAGCTGAGCTACTGCAGAGAAAGAGGGACTTCATCAGAAGTAAAGGCCTGAAATGAGATGAATTGTGGCCTAACAAGAGCTACTTAGCTCAGCTGATGTTTGCGCTGATGAAACCCCCATCGTGACCACTGGGCGATGGAGCAATGAGGAGGAACCGTGGAGGAGATATCAGCAATGTCACAAGCGGTTGAGAGGGAACGAAGGAGGAAGGATGAGCTTTTTTTCCCTCTTGATGTGTATGTACATGCCTGTCTTATGCTGCAGCTGGAGTAAATTAGTCTTAGTTGCTCAATAAATGGGAGGCACCACACAGCAGTAACTCTGGAAGATGAACGTGAACAGAGGAGGATGCGCAAAAAGATCAGCTCAAAGCGGGTGTGTTGCTTGAGGAAAAGTGCCTTTTTTTTTCACAGTCAGTTAGGAAGTACCTTTTCACCAGGCAGTGACAACCTGCAGGACAACAGCTAGGCTGATTTACATGTCTAACGTCAGTAAATATAGCAACAGGGGTGGGTGGCTGTTAGATGCTCACTGCTCTTCAGGTGATGAAATGTGGGCTCACCAGTCTGTCTGCAGTGCCCCACTTTTGAATGCTCAGCGTGAGCATGTTCGTAGCATGAAGGAGTCAATTATTTTTTGGTGTGTCACAGAGTTGTCCCTTAGCCCATGATGTACAGACAAGCATTCATTGTCCAGTGCTCTATTAGGCGTGCTTGCTCCGATTTCCTGTTTTGATGGTTATTCTTTACCAAAAGACTTACTTCAGTTTTCATCTGCTACAATTTGCTACTTACGACTAACTAAAACTTTTCATCAAAACAATGTTTGTTCTCAACATGGCAAATTCACTAAACTGATCCCCTGAACAAAGAATCAAGCAAATGAAAAGAAACACACCTTTGATTGAGAAACTGCAAATGTCAACTGCGTATTCAACTGCTTTTATTTTTTTGACATTCTTAGCTGAGTATTTCCACTTTTGAGCATTTTTTTTCTCATTTTCAGCTGTAGAACAAAAAGGAATCATTGGCTTTTAGTTTTTTCTACTAAAAAAGATTCTGACCAACTCTTGCAACCAAACTATGGCTTCAAAATAACCCAACTCTAATGTAATTTCATGAGTCCTATATCACCCAGATGCTCCTGACAATTCAATGAACTTTGTCCTGCATTTCACCAGAATACTTATGAACCATATTGGGTACAGCAGAGCTGTTAATGAAACCGGAACAGTATAATTACAACATGCTCATCCTTGAAGATGCAGGCAGATGTGGGGAAGTGTACTCCATTTGTCTCATTGAAATACCATTGCAAATTACCTCTGCGCTAACTACATTTAAATAGGAAATAAAGGGAAAAAAAATCTTCCTCAATAATGACAAGACAAGAATATCCATAAAAAGGAAATAGAGATGACATACTTCTTTGCCTGCGACATACATTTTTTACATGGCTTAGGGGCTTTGCTTCCTGAGAGTTTACATCGTCAACTGTCAGGGCCCTTCCATGCATGATTTATGTATGCATAATAAAGACATTGTGGTTGAGGAACTGATCTGTGATTTCCAACAGCTTTGAAACTAACAGTAATAAAATATACAGCGTATGAATAATATAGGGTTTAGTTAAAAAACATCTCGTTTTGAAAAATGGGAGGCATATTTATTTTCCATTGCTTCATCTGCTCTTTTTTCTAAAGGCAAATTGAATGACAGCTGTTAAGGGAGACAGGCCAAAGATTTCCAATCCAGGGGCCAGGCTGTGCACAGAGCATTGCATGTGTCCCCTCGCTCCCATTGCGGATCCCAGGAGCTCTGTGGGAGAGCAATTGGTAGTACAAACCCAATGCAAGTCATCTCAGATCAGATTTAGAAAAGGACAGACGGTGAAGGTCTTGGAGCACGCATTTAAATGAGTTCTTCCTAAAATTTCATGAGACTTCTTATACCGCTTTTGCAGCAAGGCTTGTGTACTAGTAACAGTAACCACTAGCATTATTCTGCAAGAGTGTCGAGAGGTCATCAGCAGAGATCACTGCGGGCAGACTCACACCATGCAATGATGAGCAGTGCTGTGATGGCTCTCAATCCAGTGAGTCTTGCTGAAATACTTCTCATCCAGCTCATTAGCCTGCACAGACCACAGGGCTAGGATATAGAGCTGGATTTCTTGGTGCTGTTGTCCGCTGTTTGCAGCACAGGACAAATGCACTGAAAGAGGCCACATCCCTTCTGAAAATCTCACTAATTCAGAGACTAGATGAAAGAAGCCTTTTTATTTTATATGATAGAATCAAGATACAGAAACTCAGTGATTTGGATAGAATCACATAGGAAAACTGTGCTAACCAGTCCCTAATTCCTGTGTTCTTTTCCATCCCCATGAAATTATCCATTTTATGCTGATAGAGCTTTCTTGGGTGTCTAGGGAAATTTTGCTGGTGCTGTGTTGCAGTCACTTTTCAAAAATTTGCCCCTGTTCAGGTTAATGAAATGAAATGGTGGATTAGATCGTGCTTAATGACAACAAGAACATGGCAAAGGTGCAAAACCCTTCAGGAGTTATCTCCAAATCTACATTAAAGTTCTCATTTGGCTCCGTAAGTAGGGAAAGTGGACAGAGGTCTTTCATAGCCTCAGAACCTATTTTAATTATCCCCTCCCTGGATAATTATTAATGGGGGAGGAGACAATTGCCTGCAAGTGTAAATGCTAATGGGGTCCCCCGAGAGCATGAGTCCAGAACATCAAGGAACATATGATGGGCTAACAGCCTCTCCAACATATTGCTGCTGGCTTGGAGGGGGATGCCACAGCTGAGATGCTGATGACATTCCTCAATGACTTGAAGACTAAACTGCATGTCTTTATAAGAACAAAGCTGTTCCTGCACTGAAATATTCAAGGGAAAAGGAAATTGTGTAGCTAAAACTTGGGCTTTTGACATAGTCAAATGCTGTCGGAGCGAATAAGGAAGGGAAAGTAGAAAGGGGATCTGAAGGAGGTGGGAGCTGTGTCTTCACCACTGGTTAAGGTGCTGCTTTTTAATAACAGCTTTCCAAATGATTTCTAAAGTGGAAGGAGGCCTCACAACAAACCAGAGAAGGGAAACCAGTTCATACTTGCACCATGTCAAGGGGATGACAAGGCTTGTTAGAAAAAATAAAGGCACAGACACTTGTGGGACTCAACATGCATCTGTACCTCTAAAAAGTCAGGTCCTGAGGTGTTATCTCAGGTCTAGCACATCAAGTCCTTGTTAGACCATTAACTAAGGATATTATTTGAAATCACCCACCTCCCTGTTTGATGTTCCAGGTGCCAGATGAAAAGCACATTTGAAGGGGCTGTGATGAGCAGACACTGATTGTGTTAAAAATAATGCTTTTCTCCAGAGCCTTGAATCCAATTCTGCTATGCTTGGAGGGAATTTAGCACATAAGTGCCAGTGCAGAAGATGGAGTCAGAGGAAGTGATTCTTCCACTTTCTCAGGTGTTTTCCCCTGAGGTTCTCCCTCCAGCAGAAAACAGTCTGCGGAAAAGCCTTTGCATGGAGGTGGCATCGGAATATAAGAACACTGTTTCTTTGGTAGCCAGTTTGCTCTGAAAGTAACTTAAAATGGGATTTCACGTTTGTTGTTCCTCCCAAATTTTATGCGTTGAGTTCACAAGACTCATTTTTCAACCTCTCCCAACTCATCACCAAATCTGAGAGCTGGCTGGAGTTCATCCGAGCTCAAACCCAAACCTCAAGCTGCCTAGTGAGCATTGAGGTCAGTCCCACCCTTGCTGTTCAGCCCCTTTCCCACCATAAGACCTCCTGGAGGGCCCCATGAAGCCCGTGACAAAGCTTAAGGCAGTATCTGGGAGCAGATTGCTCCCATGGCCACCCATGAACGTTGGGTCGTTCAAAGGCACATGAGAACAGAGAGGTCAATGTGGTGACAGATGGGCACATGAAAGCTTAGGAGAATTACCCCAGGTTGGTTTGCAGGCATGTTTATCACCATTTGGGTCACACCACCTTCTCTGCATTTTATACAGGGAGGACAGTTTGGCTTCTCCCCCATGACCAAGCCCTCGAGGGTGTCTATAAAACACCGTTATTTCTACATTAAGACTAGACAGAAAGCTTCCACGGGCTGTCTAGAGGAGGACTAATAAGGCTGAGTGTTCTTAGAGGCTTTATGAACAAGACAAAACCTGGTGCACTGTTTTCTAGGACCTGTCTACACATGGGCCCTTTGGAGGTTGGTACAGAGAATAACCAAACTAGCTCCAGAACCAGTGGTTGCATCTCAACTAATTAGTGCCCTGGGGTCAATTAATCTTCTTATATCACCATATTGCCCTGACTGTCATGCTTTCAGGCCCAAAGCTGGTGTCTTGTCATGGTGGAGATAGGACCCTGGCTGCCATGGCTCTGAAAGGTGGACAGGGTAAAAAACTGCTGGAAGGCAGCAAGTAAGAGCCTGCATGCACGGTGAGGAGAGGGAGGGGTGCTGGTGCTGAGGTCTCATGGTCAAAATTAGACCATGCTGTCATGGCCCCCCTCCTCAAATCACACAACACTAATTTAGGCAATGCTGCCTCTCCTGTGCTGCTGTTCTCCATAACAAAGACATAATGCTACAGCTTTCTCCCCCTCTGTCTTCTGCAGCTGTCACCACCTCATGCCAATAGTCCAATATTAGGAGTGTTTTGAGCTAAAAAGCCCTGCTTGGATGATCATGCTTATCTCAGCTGAAAGGCTTTCAAAGCCCAGCTTAGCCAAAATATGTGTGATACACACCACGAGTCAAATCATCCCCCTTATAGCCATCTATGAAGAGTTGTTTTTTAAAACCAAGCTTTTCCATTATCATTTTCTTCCATTCTTGTTTCAGCTCACTAAACATTAACCACCATGACCTACTGCATAAACCCAAACCATATTAAACAGATTAGGTTTATAGCCAAATCCTAACACCCTATTTGGGGAATGGCTACAATGCCTGGCTGTTTCTACAGTTCTGTGGGTTGGGATTTTTTTTGGACAAAGTTAAATCTTTTCACTTGACTGAAACATTTTGGATGTGTTTAACATCACACTGCTAAAGCAAAAGACATAGACAGAACCAATCCATTTATTTAAGAATGGTACTAAAAAATAAAACAAACATAAGCCCCAAACCTATCTGCAATGTATATCCAAAACTTGTAAAAGGAACTGACAAGTTTTTATGAACTAGCTTATATATATGTCTGCATTTCCATTTTATACTCATGGATTGTATTTATGTCAGAACATAGGAAATGGCCTCTACCTTTCAATTTACATTGTGGCTCAATATAATCACATGCTTTCCCATGGATAAGAACCCACTACTCCTAACAGAGCTGCCAGAAAGCTGATATAGAAAAGAACATTGCTGAATATCACAGTTTTAGTTTTCAAAGGAAAAGGCAAGGGAAGACAAGGGGGGAAAAAGCCACATAGGATGATATCAGCTGACAAAAGGATAAATGACAGGTCTGAAAATTCAGATAAATCATCATCAACTAGGGGCATTCTGAGCAGTGTCTCCACAGAATCAGTCCTATGCTTGGGGCTACCGGATGCTTTCATCAGTAATCTAGAATTAGATATAAAGTCACCGCTGATGGAATTTGCAGCTGATGAAGATTGGTAGAAGTATAAATAACTGCAGGGACAGTGTAAGCTAGATCACTGGTGAAGCTTGGCTTATTCAGGCAAAACGTGTTTTAACACAGCCAAACGCAATGCAGTCCATGCAGGAACACAGAATGCATACTTTGTTCCTATCACATAGTTAGGAAATTTCATATGTAGGAAAGGGACAACCTTCCTGCAGGCAAGGAATGTGAGGGATGTTTATACGGGAGAGGTCACGATGGGTGAGTAACTCAACCTGAGTTTCACGTCGTGCTGAGACACTCAGCATTCCTGGTTGTTCCAGGATGTGTAGAGATGCCTGAATGGAGAGAGATGACTGCTGCGAATGGCAGGAGGGAGGTCCCAACAGAGGTGGCTGACCTTGGCTTTCAGCCTCCCACCATCAGGAGTAGTGCTGTACTGTGTAAAGCCTGTTGTCCTCCAGACAAGGGCTGGGAAACGAGACCTGAAGTGCTCAAGCCAAAGAACGTATTCCTTCATAGCAATACATTTGAAAGTATTTTAATTAAAATCTTGACTAAATGATATACTCAGCAAACATGAAATGTGATATAAATATGACATGATGAATGCCTAAATGGGCGAGTATGAATGATATTGCCTAGAAGATACAGATGACACAATTTACAGAGAATTAAAGTCTATGCTATAGGTAATACTAAGGAGCCCAGCCTGCTTGGGACTGAGTTTTGTCTAAGTGCCTATGATCCAGAGACCGCATTTTCAGCAAAGATCTTGGAACAGACAGGAACATCTGTGTGACCATGAATTCAAGGCAGGAGGTCTCCATTAAGAGCTTAACATTAATTTAGATCTAGATAAGGCAAGTGGATCTACCTAAATTATTATTAGTGGCCATGCTTATTACGCTCTCCCTGCTTATGCACAACCCTGATTCATTTCTTATTTCTGGCACATCCTGCTTCTGAATTCTATCCACCTGTTTTTCGCTTACTGGCATTAGTTAGATAAACTTACCTCAAGGCACAACCCACACTACTACAGAATAATTACTTCGATGGTTAGTCTGCAGAGCCAAGATGCATCTAAACCTGTAGGTATTTCTCTGTATGTGTATATGCTATATGTACTGTATATATACTCCATATACTGTACTTCAGGGTCATTAATGTTAAAAGTCACAGTCCTTTCTTATATGCATGTTCCCACTTCAACAGAATCTGATTGCAGCCCTGCACCTGCCTACAAAATCAAGGTGAGTAAAATGGTAATGCTGCATCCCAGTCTGCTTTCTTTCAACAACATGAAGAAAAAAAAAAGGAGAAATCTCAAAAAAGAGCCAGACAAGGGCAGGAGAAAATTCCTGAAAATGAGAGACTTCTCAAACTCATCCTCCTTACTTGGACAAGGAGAAGATGGAGAGGTAATTTGACTACTGGAGAAATATTTGTGTGGAGAGAAGAACCCATTTGGAAAAGGGCTCTTTAATCAGACAGAGGAAGGCATGAGAGGGACCAGTGTGATTTAGAGTAAGATTAACTTTTTGCTGAGGAGGATTACAAGCCAGAACAAACTGCTAAGGAAAGCAGCGGGTTCTCTGTTTCTCCCTTCCTGCAAATCTAGGCTGTGTGTCTCTCTGGCAGATAATTTTCACTGGACATCAATTACTGGGATCAATCTTTGGGGCAGCTGGGTGAAACTTAATAACCTGTGATGTAGGTGACCTAAGAAAGATGATCCTTTGGCCTTAAAATCCCTGCATCTTGAGGATGGTGAAGAGCAGAGCTCTATATAGCAATGGAAACATAGGGCAGAGTGTAAATACTGGAGGGGCAGAGCAATTAGGTCCAAGCAGCTAGGGTGAGGAGTGCCATATAATTGGTTTTTTACACCTAAATATCAGCTGGATGTTAAGTGGATGTTTTGGGACCACAGGGTGGCATAAAGCTTTTGTACACAGAATAGATGCATGTAAGCCTTACTGCATTACTGGGCTCCTTTTATGATCTCTCCTTCCCATACCTTGAGTTCTGGGGAAGGAATGTGCTCTGCCCAAAGAGGAATTACATTAAGCAAGGACAAGGCGCTGTGCAGGTACCTTGCAGCACTGGTAATTCCATTTTAGCTCAGTTTGTGTCTTGCTCTGTTTTTGTCATGAGGATATGGTATTTCATGAGTGGAAGAAGCTATTTTACCATGCCTTCTCCCAGCTCATGGTTTATTGCAAATATTGATGTTTTACGACATGGATGTTTTATTGTTGAATTTTCTGCTGGGCTGTTACTCGATTTCAGTAATGAATTCTACCCCGCTTATTTATTTATTTACTTATTTTCAGGAGAGCTAACAAGTTTCACAAGAATTATGTGTCATAGGGAGGTATCTTAGCTAATTCAAGGAAGTAAATTGCAAGAGCAGGAAACCTCAGCATGTGAATTGAATTTTGTAAGAGACACAAAGTGCAATATGTTCTCATTGTGGTAGGGGTCTTTACTGAGATAAAGAACTGCTGCACCAGGCAATGTGCACAGGCAATGCAATGCAACACCTTTCCCATCCCATGGAGACTGCAGCAGGTCAACTGGCTGGGCTGACAACTGGAACTGCAAGATATTAATAAATAGCTTTCATTGGTAAACAAAAAAGTGGTTTATAAGGAAGGTAAACAACCCTGGTTTAGGAAACTGAGGCACATAGCAAGGTGTGTTGCTTTTCCTGAGGTCTCTTAGTTGACCAGTTGCAGTCACAAGAAAACTGGGCAGATTTCCTTGAGGCAAAATTAAGTTCCACACAATGCCTAACAGAAAAAGTCTCTTTTGTCCCAAAGTGGGTAAATCCCTCCTTGTCTGCAGCTGGCTGGGTGGATCACACATCTCTGAAATGTACGGTGCAATCAGTAAATGCAAGATGCTTCACACTCACATGTCCCTCCTCTTTAAAATATATCCAGAAGGCCTTTTGACCCCAGATCTTGATCTGGAAACTAAATTTTGAGATGTGACCTATCAAAGTTGTCAGTAAGCTGGAGAGGGACATCCCTTGCCAGCCTACCAGCTAAATTTTTAGAGAAACATATCTTTCATTGTCTTGAACATTGATGAATCTTATTCTTTCTGAGTTAGATTTCTGATCTGAAAGCGAGTTCTTCTTTATTACTTACACTTATTTCTCACTGGGATGATTTTCCTACCTCCTTGGCTGTGCAAGGGTTAATGTGTAAATGAATGCTGGATGTACCGCACAAGTAAAGTCTTATCCTAAATGCTAAATCACCTTCCTTACTTGGAACTTCTCTGAACTTCATAACTAAAAAAAGAGGAAAAAATCTAGAAGAGGCCACAGAAATCCCAAACTCTAGTTTTTTTTTAATTCTTTGTTGCAATGTACCAAAGGTATTCCTGAACTAGAGCAAGTTTTAGTGAGACAAAACACTGCTGATATTTTTCTGAGAATAATTGACCTTTCCTCTTGCAAGATGAAGGTCAAACGCTTGAAGGGCAACGCTTCCTTCTCCATCAATCACCAGACATTGAGCTCCCAGGAACATCTCTGCTTCCAGAACCAACTTCCTGGAGCTCAAACGTGGAGACCAAACCCTGCTACAACTCCAGCACTCCAGCTCTTCCTGGACATGGAGCTTCGTGAAACCCCAAACTCGCATCCCCGCAGCATGATTTCCCTGTCAGCACTTTCTCACACACTAAAAAAGCCTTGAATGACTAGCCATGACAACACCACCTCCTAAAATATGTCATATTATTGTCTTTCTTGACTCTACACTGCATGCTCCCCACTCGTACAGGTGAGCATTCGTGCTGCTTTGCCAAAGCAGCAGCAGAAGCCTCCAGCATTGTACTTCTGACATAGGCCAATGCTAGATATCCTCCAGATGGTAAAAAAAAAATCCTTGGAGACTGAGACCTCAGAGACAGTGATGTGGTACTGTACCAGCTGACACCAGCTGTTGATTACCTAAACCTTGTAATTTTTATTTTTGTTAATGTACACCAGCTGCAGAGTTTACTGTCACATGACATATACAATTGTCTAATCTCTGCATTTTCCTCCAAATCAGGAATTTTTCTCAATACCAATCTATTATGCTACAAATTGATTATATCAGACATCAGGATATTTGCTTTGTTCCTTTAAAATGCATTCACAGAAGCACTCAGAGGACTACATGAGGTGTAGATGAACAGCTTCATTTACAAGTATCATTCCTGTATATATATTTGTGAGAGGTCTTTTATTTATTCAGTTAAATCAGGAAAAATAATCATCTACCTTAATTTTTATCTTTAGAAGCAGTATAATATATGCCAAATCAAACATGTAACTCATCCATCTTTAATAGCTTTCTTTGTGCCATATAAGTGCACAGCAGCTGCTTTGTCAAATGACCAAGAAATTACAGTTTGGCAAAACAGTGGTTTTCATCAGCATATGACCTTAAGATAACATTTACATTTCAGGAGATGCTGTTCCAGTCAGAACAGAACTGCAGGGCAAACTCACATCTCTGGATACTCATGGAGGCATCCAACAGAAAAGCTAATAAACGCACTAGATTAGTACAGTTTTATTTTCCATAAATCTGGGACATGTTCAGCAATGTCAAACTTCTTCCCGTGCCTTTAAATGAATAAATAAACCCAAGCTTGCTCTGAAGCTCAGAAGTGAGGTGGAATTCATTTAGCTCATTACCATTTAAATGATAGATGGGCAGGGTAAACTCTTTTCTTTTGAGGCAGGGGACAGACAATGTGGAGACGAGAGCAGTGGTATTACATAGACGTGGGCTCCCAGGCTTAGATGATTGGATTCAGATGTTTCCAAGGAAATTATTTGCTCCAAAAGGGCTCTTTGGTTACTAACAGGTATAGCAATCATATTTAAAATGTTTTTACTCACAGTCAGGCTCCTATAGCTTCAGTCACGTAGGATTTACTGGAGGGTTTATCCTTGGGCTGCTCTGTTGAGTGCAGAGAATTCAGGTGGGTGTTTTCGGTGGGTTAAGCTGCCAAGACATACAAAGTAAAAACCAACACTTTTAGAGGAGAAATATTTTGCTTTTGCCATTTTGGCTATAATTTATTTCCCGCTTTTGCAGTAGGTCATTATTTGCCTCTCCTAAATTGCAGAGAAATTCAAAGGGGAGAGAGGTAACAGGTTTTTTGTTTGTTCATTTTTTGCATGAGAAAAGGAGGTACCTGGGTAGCTGAAAACAAGAAGGCAAGGTCTTCACGCCTTGCACAGGATGAGTAAGAAAGAAACATCTCACTATTTTGTAAATTAATTCAGTTGTCCATCCGCCAAGTTCCCTTGAGAAGAAGGAATAAAATGATAACTTATTTGTATTTGTCTTATTTAAAAGAGAAAAAAAAGGGACCCTAAAACAGAGGAGAGAACAGGAGATTTCACGTGTGACACTTACGCTGCAAAATCACAAATGACTTGCTTGATTTCTGGTTTTCTTGTAACCCTAAAGCTCGATGTAAACTCAGTTTCCTGAGCACCCACAGGTCTCTTCTCACCCGTTTCCAGAGAGCTATCAGGGACTCACTGGCTCGAGTCAGGGCTAGGGGTACCTTGTGTGCACACAGGGCTGTGACAGCATTTTGATCCCGGTATCAGACACAAGTGGTGGCATGAGGAGCAGGATGGAGATACTTATGGGAATAGGTCACACATCTTATAACTCTTCTTCATAATAATTTTTCTTTGTAACAAAAGAGCTCTTTAACAAATTGTCACACATGGGTGTTTTCTCAATCCAGCCAGTGTTAGTGGTCTCCTGAGCGACGACAAACTCTGCATCAGCCCTGCCAGACCCTAGGACAAGCCTTTTCCTGTTCTTCACATCTGAAGCCTGATGTTCTGCCTAGACCTGGCTTTTTCCGCAGACCTCCTTCTTTCTGGGTGTTTCACATACCTCCCCCTGCACTTCAGATCTCACAGATGAACAAGGTCTGAGCTCCTCAGGGAGAGCACAGCCTCTCCTACCTCCCAGATTTCTCTTTCTGCAGCAACTGGGAAAAATGGAAATAAGCAGTTTTCTTTTTTGCTGTCCAGTTTTCTTTTTTGCTGTAACTCTTGCGTTACCATAACTTACAATAAGAAAATACACCAGATACAATCCATCATAACACCCTGTATTCCTGGACATCCATGAAGCTCTGACTCAAAACATGCAGGATCCAAACCCATAAATGACGCTCTGCTTACACATACAACTCGGCAACTACTTTGAGCTCAAAATTGAAACAATCATTTGCACAAAGAGGGAGACTGTATGCTGGAAAGGGAAGATATGTGGGTATCATTGCTCTTGCAAAGTCACTGGTGATGGGTGCCTCAGCTCTGGAACTACCAACATGCCAGGTCTGGAAGGCACCCAGTTTGCAGAATATGGAGTACACGATGTTTTGAGTAGTTGGGCTTTCCAAAAGTGCTCCAGAAGAAGCACCTGAAAATCAATGGAGCAGAAGTCAGTACTACTGTAGATTTCTTTTCCTGTGTTGGTTTTGGAAGTGTGTTTCTTGCTGTGTGTGAGAAATCCAAAGCTTTCTCATTTTAGACTTGAGAATATGAGAAACGTAACAAAAAGGCAGAGAGGTGGAAGGACAATGTAGGACAGTGAAAACAATAGAATGGTCCTTCATTTCCTTCCTTTGGTGAAACAAATGGCGACAGTGTGAGTACTAAGGAGGAATTTGGATGAAAAGGGATTAGTGACTTGTCATCCTGAATGCCGGAGGGTGTTATGTGAGCAGATCTGCAGAAATGACTATGGGGAATTAGATGCAAATAGGGCACTAAAGCAGAATCACTGGGCGTCATTCAGTATCTCGGGTAGATTGGGTATGTCAGCAGAAACCAGCTTGGGAGAATGTCGTATTTGACACCTATCCCAGGAAGAGGACCAAAGAAGTAGGGGCTGCAGGATAGGTTGGTGTTTCTTGTCTGGATGGTCTTGCAGGGAGGAGCCTGACAGAGAATTGCAAGGAGAGGGAGGCGCTTTTTCTCCTAAATTATTTTAAAAAGAAAATCATCCCAGGTGACTTTTTGCTGTCTTGGGGTGGACCCTATGCCAGACTTGCCTGTTGCAGCAGAGTGTAAATCAAGTGTCTCTAGACTGAGTCCCCCTTTCTTGACATTAAGGGAGCTCCAAGAGGGGCACTTTCTCCAAAGGAGTGTAAGTTGTTTTTTCTTTTTTCCCCTCTTTCTTGGCCTGGAACAAACTAAACTTGTTAAAATAAGCAGAATACAGTGCAAACTGCATTGCTTTTGGGAGGGACTTAAGTGGGTGAGCCTGGGTTTTGCACTGAGGAGGGAAGTTTTCTGAGAGGAGTTTATTTATGAGCAAGTGTGTAAGTGGCTATTTGTGGGCTGATGTGTTGGCATTTCCTCTCTTTCTTCTCCCCCCAATTTAGGAGTCTGCAGCAGGCCTCATTTAATACACACAAATAAAATGAGATGAAAAAAAGTATTAAAAATGTAGTTGAAGTTTGGAGGAGGCAGAAAGAGGAGGGAGGAGAGAGACTTTCATTTCTGCAACACCAAAGAATGAAAACATCTGTGTCCAGTTGACTCACTTTCATAAAGATGCACTAGTCCTTAATCAAACCCATCCAGGGGATCTTGCCTGAGCTGTGGGGTTTATATCAACATTATAGAGCTGGCTCATGGGCAGCCATTCACTGGCCAGGTAGCTAACAGAGCTGGGGGATTTGCTGGTGTGTGACATTTTTTATTTTATTTTAAGGAGTGAGGCTGCATTTCTCCACTGTTGACAATTGCAATCGTTCTCATGGATGCCTCATTGCTCTGGGTTTGAACCTCAGCTATGGTGCTGTTGCCTCTGTGCCCACCTTTCAATTGCTGTTGATCCATGATCCAACCCACTGATTCCCTGGCAGAGAAGCCTGGAGTTATGCAGGCACGTTGCACCTCACCTGCTGCAAGCAGTTTTATTTTTGTTGGCTTGGGAAAAGCTGTTGGTCTCAGTTTCTTTTAAAATATTTTGTGCTAAAGGGAGGAAACGAAGCTGAGCTGCAGAGCCTGGGGGCTCCATTCACTGCTAAGCTTAACTGCTTCAGGTCAGCTGCCAACAGCTACCAACACTGCGTCTTCCAGCATCTGGTGTTGGAGGGTGACTTGGTAAAGCCCTCCATCACGTGCCTCCCTGTAAGCCCATGAGTCATCCTCCTGATTTCAGTGAGACTATTCAAATCATTTACATGCCTCAGCTGTAAATGGAGGTGGCAAATGAAAACAAAATGAAATATAGAGGTCTTTTGCTTTTTACATGTCGCCCACAGGAGTGAATGACTTTGTTGATGCTGACAGTTCCTCCAGCCACAACATATAGTTTTTTAACGCATATTAATTTAAAAAAAAACCTTCTTTAATTTCCAAGGAATAAATAAAACGGTTTCCAGACATCTTACATTTCAAGTTTGTTCCCTCATATTTACCAGGACCACACTCAGACTAGGATTACTCTAAGCAGCACGTGGAAAGGGTAATTGAATAGCATATTATAAGCGGAGGTCTGGCAATGTTTTTCAAGTTAATTTGAGCAGAGAGCACAAGTTTTTGTGGCCAGCAGACCAGCATCTCATCACCTTTTCTTGCCCCAGCACATATCCACAGGTGGATCAAATGGAGGCTACCTCCAGAAAAAATTCAAACTTGCATCCTGGGCACAAAATAAAAGGCCTACACTGTTTGTCTGACTTGTCTAGGATGTTCTCAGTGTAAACCTATACTTAACCTCTGAACATGGTGTTGGATCATAATAGTTGAAAAGATCTTCATACAGAAGTGCAGTTTTAAGGCCAGCCATCAATTCCCAAACATTGCAGATGGTGCGCTGGTGGTTGGACAGCATTTGAACAGCCCTGAATTACCCTCTGGCTCTCAGAAACATCCCTATTGCCTTGAGTGGCAAACTGCTTCGACAGCTTAGGGGGTTCATGAGTAAAAATGTGGCAGGACAAGGGCAGGCAGAAAAGTGACCCCAGGGTAATCCAGTTATCCTCCGGAGAGCAGCATACACACGCCCTTACTTGGGCCAGTCCAGGAGCAGGTTATCTCACATTTTCCTTAGGATTAGGTATGTATAGGCAGAGCTACCATGGAGTGGGTGACATGCTGAAAATGTACGCTGTTGCTTAGTTCACGGTGATGTTTTCTTCTGCCTCTGTCTACAGTAACTTTGTGGCTAAGACAAATAGAAGCTGCTGCAGTGCTAACCTTACAGGGAATTTGCCTTCTTTTCTGTTTAAAAAATGCCCTGTAATGTATGGCTCTGGAAACATGCACATCTTCTTTCATATGAATGATATGGATTTTGTATCCCAGATTGCATGGCTTTTCTGCTGGTGATCTGGGGAAGCACCCCTTGGCTTTCTCATTCTGGTAAGTTTGTGAGTGGTGGAGGAAGGGGAGAAAGGTCTTGTGAAAGACTCAAATCTGCTTTGGAAATGACTGAGACCTGTTAAGCACAGAGCCTTGCAAAGCCATTTTTAGACCTCTGCTTTTTAAATATAGTCCTCGCCACCAGCACCTGCTCTACCAATAAAGTGTCATCTGTGAGATGTCACTCACTGACATTGAGTGTCACATACAGAAGCAGGCCAAGCATTTGCCGAGCTGAGTGTGTTCTCTAGAGGGAGGAATATAGCTGCGGATTATATGACCTGGATAACATTTGACAGGATTATGCCTCCATACATGTTTGCTCAGCACCTTATGCATTGAAGCTCCCCCAGTCTGGAGCCACAGGACATTACTGTAACCCAAGTATTATTTATGTTGGCAACTGAGAGATAGATCATGGGTGAGGAAAGAGAAAAAAAAGCATTGCTAGTGAACAAATTTGAGTGTTATGTGCTTTATAGCATCAAACATCTTAATATTAATAGATACTGTACTGACCTAAACACACAGCGGAGAGATTCTATCTCAGGAGCTTTATTTTCCATAGAGATCTTGATTCTCAGAGCTTACACATGGTTTATACATTTTTGTGGCTCAAACTTGCTCTTTTCTGCATGACAACTGCACTTCAGTGAGTAATGGAAGGATTTTCCTCCAGGAGAGGAGAGAGGATGCAGAATCGCAGTGCCCCTACCTAGCAGGGCACACAACTGCAGTGAAGGGACAACTGCTTACCTCTTTAACCCACTCGCCTTTTTCCATTCCCTACTGGGGTTAGAACTGGACTTGGACCTCATGGTTTGGGATTGCCTAGGGCAGGCTTCATATTTCAGCCAGACTTTGACTGTTGCCTGCCTTAGCTCTACCGAGATATGCCAGGGCAGGTGGCTCAGGCTCGGGGTGGGGATCCCAGCACTTGACTGGAAATTCCCACGCCGAGCTCGTGGGCACCGGCACTGCAGTCACTGCTGGTATTCGCTGGTGGCACCGATATCGAACCCTGCATGTAGCACCGAGGTGGGAGAGCATGCGGAGGAGGTGAATGCATCTGAAGTCTTGGTTGCTGAAATCACTGCCCGGCCATGTCACCACCACTTACCCCAGTGAACCACTTGCTGGACATAGGGATATTAAGGGCACTGCTTTCCACTCCCAGCTTTCCTAAGGTGCAATTGGGGCTGTCACTGTTTTTCAAAGCATCTCAGCTTAGCTACTGAACTGTGGCCATGCAGTCTCCTTTCTCCTTCCTTTTGCTGTCCCCCACCTCCTTTCCAAGCACCTGCAGTGGCTCTCACCATGCATTCATTCTCTCTCTTTTGCTTGCTGCATATATCTTCAAATTGTTACTTCCCAGCAGACATATCGCGTGAAGGTATTGAATTCCCACCCTTCCCAGCCCTCTCTCAGAGCACTGACTCTGCTCTTACAGAAGCACCAGTTTTATTATAACGGAGCTCAGCATTTAAGCTTCATTCTCAGATTCGTCTGTCTTAAAACAGAAGATGTCAAAAATATTGGTGATGGCAAAGCAGTGAGTGTAACCTCCAAATCTCCCCTGTTCAGATCAGATGTAGCCTTCCTGCTGTAATCATTCCTCTCTCCCCCTCTGCCCCTCCCTTCTCTCTCTTTTTGGATATGTGTTTCTCTCTGACTGTGATTCTGCAGTGGCAGAAAGGGGTCAATCTATCTGTAAAAGATGGACTCAGCCAAGCTTTTCTAGCTCTTTCCTGCTGATGGCAATTATCCGGAGGTTGGCAGCGGTCCCAGAAACCTGCAGTTCCTGCAGTCCTGCTGCTGTGGGCCTGCTCCACAAAGCCAGCATCCTAAGAGGATCACTTGGTGTGATGCCCAGGAAATGACAAACAGAAAAGGTCACACGTACTCCAAAAAGATATACTGCTCGGCAAATTTAATTGACATTGTGCAGCTTTTCAGAACGTCCCTGCAGACATTCCAGCATTTAACAGATGCAAGCAAAGAACAGCAAAATAACAGGGCTTTAGAGAAAGGGCAGAAAAAAACATTCTGTCCCCCCGAAAGAATTTTTTCATACCTCGGTAATATCTTTTCACATGGTCTATTGGATCAGGATAATTTTTTGTTACCCCTGGTCTGGCTAGTGAAATCTGCCATCCCATCCCCCAGCCTCCCCTCCTTCCCTCACGCACACGCTGCTGCTTTTTAAATCATTGAGCTTGCATTACACAGGGAAACTGTCCTTGTTGTTTTACTTGCATGTTTGTCTGTTAAAATATCGTACGAGGAACCTGCTCCCTGTCAAGCCCAGTGCTCTCTGGAGGTTCACCGCTGTGTCCTGTGTTATCTGGCCAGAGGGAAAAATGCTGTCTGCATCAATGGGAGCTTACTTTAAAGAAAAGAAACAGGAGATCTGTGGAAATTTAAGAAGGTGTCTGATATCTAACACTAGTAGCTAGAGGTGGTGGGAAAGCAAGAGTGGCCAGAGTGAATCTAGGATGAAGGCAGGTGGTCCTGGCTCAGCAGGGTCTGTACTCAGTAAGGACTCAGCTCTTCAGTTTTATATTTCAGCCTCTTGTTGCTAAGAACAAATTTCAAATCAATTTGTTTTTGTGGTTTTGTTTTTAATCTCTCCCAATTAAATGGAAAACAGTGGCAAAACTGAGTACAGTATGAGTACTGAAGATGAAGCAGACATGTGACACAACAGATCTAAATCCTGGCCCCGTCTACATCCATGTGATTTGGGATGAAAGGCACCATCTTCACTATATAGCTGGGACCATGCAATCACCATGATTTAGATGGCTGGGCTAGAAAAGAAGCAAGGTTTGTGTCCATTGGGAGCCTTGAATCTTCACATCATGAGTCCCAGTAAGTGTCCCAGCAGCACTGGGCTGCTGTAGAGAGAAGTGATTAATATTTCCAAAGCTTTCACAAGCTGCTATCTATCTAGAGGGCCAAAACCGTCCACTTGCATAGATGGTATAAAGTACTTGGTGCATCAGACTAAATACTTCCAGAGTGTATAAAGCAAAGACAAAGATGTATGTGGGGGTTTCTCTGGTTACTATATTTAAGAAGAATTAACTACCATATCTAGACTGTGAGCATATACATGGATAGCATCTGTGAAATCTGGTCATTTATTTGCCTGAACATGGCTAGACTTTAGTGACTGTAATTTCAACATGCAGTCAATGGGACAAATCTTTTTTATTTAGCCGGAGAGCAGTATGACCAGAGATTTTACAGGGCATAACAGCAGTACAACAGAAGCCTGTAGGAAACAGGGAAGAAGGACAAATGAAAGCTATTTTGCTTTGAAATACTGCTTTTGAATAATAAAACATATAGCTGGAAGTGTCAAAGTACTCTCTGAACAACACATAGCTCTACCAGCCACAAAGGGTGGGGAAACATGATTTCCCTTTTTTTGTAGCGGGCAAAACACCGTCGTGGTAACTTTTGGGAAGAGAACCTAAGACTCCCAGTCCACCTCTGTGCTTGAAAAGCAGGTCATACTCAAATAGAGGGGAATGGATAGTGGCAGATCCATTTCAAGGCAACTTTCTCAATTTCGGTATTTGTCTGCTTCAAAGGAAGAGCCTGTTCGGAAGACAACATGACATTTGACTTCTTTGGCATGGAGGTGGCAACATCCACTTTCTGAAGGAAAGCTGAACCTCATAGTTTAAGGAAAGGTGGCACCCTGTAACTAAGACACAGATGTGGCGTAAATGTTTAGAACTTTGTTCTGCCTGATTCTGAACATGATTTGTCCATCCTTCATCCACCTCCATGTCGGGGTGGAAGCTTAAAGCCCACAGCTGCAAACCCCATGTCAGTGCCTATACAACCAAGCCATGCAGAGTGGGAGAAGCATTAACCCCTCCTTTGAAATGTCCTTTGAAATTAGTGCAGCCCCATAACAGTTTTCAGCTCTGACAAAGTATCTTTTGGTTCAAAGTGTTCTGACTGTCAAGAAATGCGTGAACAAACATGCTTCAATTTACATGGCATTATAACAGGATTTTGACTTCCTTGTGGCCAAGACAATTCTAGTTTAAGAACATGCTATCAGAAAGAGTTAACTTTCCAACGGTAAGGGTTTCCAAGAAAGGGTTTTTGCTCTTGACAAAATCAGTGTATATTAAATGACTCATAACTGTGTAATATTAATGGCTGGTTTCATAACACAGTCTCCTGTTACACCGGACTTCACAGAAGCAACACAATAAAATTCAGAAGTTGATCTCCTCTGTACTGCAGACTTCTGTCGACACAATTATATTGGTCAGGAGAGGCAAGAGGTGAGATCTCTGGCCAAAGAGCAGCATCAAGAAAAGCCTGATCGTAAAAAAAGACACAGAAGCCAAAACTGAGCTTTTACCATATGACTGCTTTCACTTCAGGACAGATGGGGCAAAGGAGGAAAGCTGCACTTTTCCCCCCAAATAGCCTAACTTTTTGGTTTTGTTTTCTGGGGGGGAAGATCTCTAAAGCATCTTGAGATCTTAAACACAAAATATTTTCTGAATTAAAGCTTGATTTAGTTCTTCTGTCTCAAAAAGCAAAAGCTCCAATCCTTTAAACCACAGGAAACTTGCCAGCTGTGGAAATATTAAGGCTTTTACTGTATGTAAAAGTGAGCTGTTCTGACTCCATCTGCTAAAATGGTAAATTTTCACATATGCTTGTTTTGACTGATACCCAAACCTGAGTACTTTGTAAGGCAGTTACACATGCAGGTCTGGTAAAAAATACTCAGCTCTTGCCAACACAGGAAGACGATCAGTTCATTAGAGGAAAGTGACAGGATGGGTCTTCATGACGTCAGTGGAGAGAGACAATGTTTGTAAACCACTGCCTTGTTTTCTCAGGAAAAATGTTATTAAAAACAAGAAGATACTGGAGCTTTTCCAGTCATCATGGGAAAATAGGTGAAGTGACTAAAGGAAGGCATATACATCCTGATGAAATAGTTTTCATTTATGGACTAATGTTTGGTTGATTTTATAAATCTTGCCATCACGCCTTCCTGTTTCCATCACTTGTGGCTAATAAGTGCTTGGCAATCTTAGTAGATTAAAACTTTAGGAAACATAGAAATTTCACTTTGAAGCCACTCCTTTCTTCTCATGGAACATTTAGAACTAGGATAATAAAAAATTCTAAGAATAAATCCCTGTGGTGTATCAGTGTGAAATATTGTCAGTGGTAACTCAAAGATTGTGTAGTCTCAGGAGAAAGGAGAGAACACAATTCAATTAAAGCTTCTTATTTTAATCGCAAAATTGTATCATTCTTTAGTTCAATCTTAGCTCGAAAAAAAAAGTATAAACTGAATTATGGCCAAGTATGATGGATGCTTCTTGCTGTTACACAACTGTTTAGGAGGGAATCAGGGAACCTTGCAGTAATTTTGTGGAAGGGACCTCTGGAGGTCACCTAATCCAACCCTCCCCTCAGAGCAGGAAGCATTGTATAATCCTATTTCAAATCAAAACTGTGGGGAAATCAGGGCAGGAAGGAGGTCATGATGTGACTTCCAGACAGCCTGCCTGCCTGTAAATTTTATTCTCCCAGTTTTCAGCACAGACTCTGAACAGCTTTCATGGAGAACCAGCAACATCAACAAAGTCCCTAGCAGATTTCACAGGGTCTCCAGATTTTCCTTCTCTTTGAGATAGAAGTTCTGGAAGGGGCTAGAGTATTTTTCCTTTTTTTTTTTTTTTTTTTTTTTTTTGATATTGTTGAAAGAGCTGATCAGTATCCTCTTATCTTGTTGCTGGGAGCACAGAAATAATTCCAGGTGCCAACATTATACACCTAATGATGAGAGTCGCTTTTTAGATGAAAGCTTTATATTGCATCCTTAGGAGAGGGAAATCCTTGATCTACCCATTCTTTTTAATGTGTATCTTGCTGCCCTCGATCAAGAAAAGCTTTGCCCTCAGTCCTCACATGCTCAGTTCAGTTATTTAAGATATGGTTGTAGGCTTATTAAAGACAAGAAGGGTCAGGATTTTGGTTTTATGTTTTCCTTGAAAGACTTGGACATTCCAGAGTGCACAGAGCTTTCTAAAATAATTCTGGGACTTCTGTCAGTTTTGATTTATAACAACATAAGTCAGATTTAATTACACCATCACTCTATCCATTCGTCAGTAACGTTGCTCTCTGCAGTGCTCTTCACCAAATCTCCAAGGGCTGTAGTGACCTGAACTTGTTTCACCAGTGAACAACAGGATTAGATGTCCCCACGCCATCGTGTTTAGTGACCACGCTAAAACTGGGGGGTTTGGTCAGAGAGTCAAAAGTGCATAAAGCAGAGGTGCTGAGGATGCCCTTGCCTAAGCCTGCTCCATAACCAACATCACTGTTAACAATCCCTGCTGAGAGGACTTGAAGCAGATCTGCGCTGTGGATGCATTCTCTATACGTAAATCTAACACACCCTTAGCACCTCTGAGCTGTATTGTGTGGGTGCGCACACTTCACTGAGTGCTGGCTCTAAGACCTTTGAACCATGCTACATTAGCTGGTGCAGACGATTTCTGGGATTCTCAACTTGATTTTGTGCAAAAACCCCTTTTCTCTCCATTAATTATCAGGAAGGAGGTTTTAATCAGTTCCAAAGCACTGTTTTCTGATGAAAAGTAGAGGAGATATAGGTATAATTATAGAATTACTCTATTGCTTCAGATCAGCACTTGCTGAAGTAATGAAACTCATCAAATCTGAGCTCTTTCTTCTGATGCTTTAAATTTATAGCCAAAATACAATGTTGGTGTTTATTTTTGCTTCACTTAGTTTGGTTTGATCTCTCCTCAGCTTTAAATTTCCTTATAGTCATAAATCCAAGTAACTGTCAGGCTATCATGGCAGCAGGTTCATCATTGAGCGGAGACTGAAGATCAAATACAGAATTTAATTAGCATTGGACAATGTTTTTGGGAGGGCAAAATATTCCTAAAAACAATTTTTTTTTCCCCCTGAAACATGTAATTCTCTTCAGAGAAAGTTTAATTTTGAAGCTAAAGGCCTGAATTGGGGCTCTGAAGAGTTTAATCCTAAATAGCATTTTGGACCTTGGGCAAATTTCAGGTAGCTTAATCCCAGGTAGCAATCATAAAGTATCACAAATTTATAGACTAGTTCAGGCTGGAAGGGGACATCTGAAGGTAATCTGGTCCAACCTCCTGCTCAGAGCAAGTTTGGCTTCAAAATTAGATCTAGTTGCTCAGGGCCTTTTTCAGCTGAGTTCTGAAAATCTCTAAGGAAGGAAAGCTGCACAACCTGCTTCCATGTATAACCACTCTCCAAGTGAAAAAAATTTCCTTATATCCAGTGGGTATTTCCTCTGCTGCATCTGGTGATCCCCTCTGGGAGAAGCCTGGGTCTGTCATCCCTACAAATCCTCTTTGGTAGTTAAATAACGCAATTATATCCCACCTTAGTCTTTCCCTGGCTAAGAACTTCTGTTTGCATCTTTGCTTGAAAACTACAAGGTCTCCAGAAACTGGAGGAGAAAGTTGGGTTCCTGAGGTGTGCCTTTTAATTTTGGTTTTGGTTTTGGTTTTTTGCCCCTAGTATGAAAGCGCCTTTGGGCAATACATTGAAACAACCCACCTAAATTTCCTCTTCTGAACTGTCTGAATTCTTCATTCTTTTATTCAAAGTGAAACAGGAAGGTCTTGGATCACTGTACATGGATACTGTGTCCACCCTTAGAGTCATGACACAGTCCAGATAAGTGACACAGGAGAAAGTATAATTCTTGTTTCTTGTACAAAGAAAGAGTTGAACTCATGCCTTTCCCATCCTGGTTGGCAGAAATAGATGAAATGAAGTTTTCAATGACAATCATCAACCGCACAGGCAGACATATAAGTGTATAACCTTATGACTTTGTAGATGGGTAGAGACATTTAGTCCATCCCATGAAACCTTTCATTATCAAAGAGGTTCAGCATCTAGTTCTGGGGCAATACAAAACTCAAAACCAAGAATAAACCACGAACTATGTACGTTTATGCAAAACAACTCGAAACAGAAAAACTTGGATAAATGAAAAGGCAAGAAATTCAAAACCAAGGAAAGGATGACATTCTGGCACCAGGTTATGGAACTCCTCACCACAAGATGTCATTGGGGACAAGAAATTAGTAAGATGTGCACAAATAACAGGAATATCTAGAATAATCATAGACAATGCTCACAAAACCTTTGTGAAAGGGATGTAAGACTTCATGTTTCAGGGTTTAGACCAATCTGTAACTGTTATGATTTAAGATGAAACATTCGCTGAGAACAGATTACCCAACATCTGCCTTCTGCAGGCTTAGTACATATTCCTCGGAGGCATCTGGCCCGGACTGCTGCTGGAGACTGGATATGTACTAGCTAATCCATGTGTCTGATCCAGTCTGGCACTTCCTACTTCATTCTGGCCTTTTTTGTTTTTTTTCTTTTCTTTTTCCCTCTTACCAGAGGTAAAACATTACCAGAGAAAAGAAAGTTGCTTTTCCTGCAGTGTTGCCCTTGTCCCTGAACACCTGATTTTTATGTACAGAATGGTGGAGGTGAACAGAAAATAAAACTATCCGCCACCATGATACCTCTAGAGCTAGAATCCCCCAGGACAAATGGCCATTGCCATTTTCCTCCTCTGTATCATCCGTTCTGCTCATGATGTAGCCATGTATTCCAAAATCCTGCATTTACCACAATTCTCTGTGCACCCCCATGCAATCTATCCCCCTTTGCTTGCCTAACTGCCTTGATTTCCCTAACTGCAATGAAAAGTTCCGCCCGTGGGTTTCAAACCTCCAGTCGTGGACACCCTCTTGGAAAGAAAGACATGAGCACCCCTAACATCAGTCCTTTTCACACTGCATGACCCAGCACTCCCTTACTTCGACTTTGTTTCTGGTAGGCTGCACAAAGCTCTGGGATAGATCACAGCTCCATCATGCATGCACATTATTCTAACCCAACCATCAGTACTATGTTAATTTTAGTACTCCCTGCTGTGGATTTAAATCACTGGGACAATTTCACTTGCCGTGTAACTCAAACTAAGTCTGTTAGAGAGCAGAATAGATTAATTGAGTATACTATTTTTATGTCTTAAAGATCATTGTTCTTTTAAATATCACATGAGTTCTAAATATGTAACCAAAGATGATTGATATATCTATTTTCCATACAGTGTAACACAACTTAATGGAGTCATAAGATTTCTGCCAACACATTATAGGGTCTGGAATCTAAGTAACTCTTAGATTACTGGCATCCATGTGTCCTACCACAAGTGATCACATACCGTGGTGGCAGCTGTGATATAAATCATAAGAGTATCTCTCTTTATCTGTCATTGCTATAAGTAGGTTCCAGGAAAAGGAAAAAGGAATCTATCTACAAGCAGGTGAAATCCAGAGCACTTACACCCAGAGGTTTCAGGCCCAACAGTTAATTGCAATGGCAATATTAGACCACAGAATAATTTGTTCAGAACTGAAAAAATACTTATGTTTTGCTTTTGAAGACATCCTGCAGTACTAGCTCTGTCCGCATCCCTCTCTGGCTGGTAGAGGTTAACTCCACGCCAGAACTATACTACTGTGTTGACTCTTTGCCATCAGCTCTACTAGACAGTGATTACATTCAGGAGGACGCTGCATCTAAAGTTCTAGATGTTTAGGTAACCTGAGGTTTTAGACAACCTCATTGCTTCAGATACTTCTGGTGCTACAGTAGGATGGTACTTCCTCCAGTAGGTGGGTGTAGTTCAAGTCAAAGGGTTTCTCAAAAGAGAGGTGAGCAATCTCTGCTGGTTCAGACCAAGTTTATTCATGTTTCATCAGCAGCATTGCAGGTGGCTGTTGCTCATGATTACTGCTAAACATCTTTTTCCTTAACTGATCACTATTCACCTTAAATGAGGGAACTGTCTTATGTGGAAAACATACATGGCAAAAAGCTACAGGAAATTCCCTTAGGAGCAAAGGCATCACCTCTTGGTTCTACCACTCTAGAAATGTTGATATATAATCAAAAGCTCAACATTTACAAATTTCAATCCAAGTTAAGGGCTCAAATCTAGCAGCACTGGTGAAATACCTCTACTCTTCACTGCCTTCAAGGTTGACAGCATGAGACTTCGGTGCGTGGAGAAGTAGAGATCAAACGACCAAAGAAGAGCTATCAGTACTGCTTTGTTTTACTCCCACCACTGGGCCATGTCTTCTGCTCACCTCTCTGCTCTGTGAAGAGTGTTCCTGAGGACAGACCACATCCCTGCCCACAACCCTGTGAGTAAGAGCACTACGGGGGGCCCTTACCCAAAGTGCTCTCACCGAATTGCCAACAAACCCTGTGGGAGGAGAGGAGTCACTCCAAAGAACACGAAGGCTATTTGAAAAGGATTCAGATGTTGATTTTGACAGAATGAGAAGAGCTTGTCTCTGACTCATCTTAAATTGCAGACAG
This sequence comes from Gavia stellata, assembly GCF_030936135.1. Taxonomy (NCBI): domain Eukaryota; kingdom Metazoa; phylum Chordata; class Aves; order Gaviiformes; family Gaviidae; genus Gavia; species Gavia stellata. The sequence continues at coordinate 5,254,064 of NC_082637.1, forward strand.
TAATTTCAAGAATGGTTTAGCTACACTGTGCACTATATTCTGCTGGGAATGAAGCACTCTGCTCATTGTGATCTTGATACCATCTGAGTCATTAGAAATGGTTGCCATGGATGAACCCATTTCAGGCCTCAAAATACAAATTTCTCTGGACGAAGTGGCTGTGAGTATTTCTCCAGTAATTTTGTATTTGGATTCAATAGCTGAAATGAATTATGAAACTCTTTACAGTGTAACACATTAAGAAGGAACTGTAAAATGCTGATAAGATGCCAAAATGAAGGCAAGGGGATTTAAAGGTCATTCTGTTGGTCTTTTTTATCTGGTGAGGATTTTAGACTGAGCTAATTACCACAGTACCTGAACACTTAATAGGCTGTGCAGAATTTGGTAGTGATCTTAGTAATAAGCTGAGTATACAATCATATCTATAAGGTCTCAAAACATCTTCAACACACAGGTGAAAGCAGGGCTGATGGATCCAGTCCACATTGGACTGGAAGATCCACGTTTAATTTCTAAAACAAATAACCTGTTAAGAGTTTTCCGCCCTTACTCATTATCATCTCTATTTAGACTGTGAGCTGATGAGAGAAAGACCAAGTCTAAGTGTGTAATGAGCCCAGCCAACACACTTGGGTGTCTGGGAAGCAGTGTAATAGAAGGAACAATTCATATCATCATTCCTAAGATAGAGACGGTGAGGATCAATGATGTAAGCACATCAGCAGGCTTTGGACTTGGAAAGAAGGGCTAAATTCTCCCGCCTTTTCATGTCTCTATTTGTTCAACTTCTTTCATTCTATAAAGCACAGATGAGTCCTTAGAACACAAGTTAGCTTTGGTAGCAAAACAAAAATTGAAAGAAACGAATGAAAGGAAAAATAAACTAATGAGTTGAGAAATAGTATTTTTTCTATCTTGAGTTGTAACTACAAGTGCAGTAATAGCAGCATGATATTCAGCCTCAGACTGAATCTAGATTATAGAAATAGGTGCTCAGAAGTTTTGAAATGCAATGTTTTGATGCATTTCTTCATCAAAAAGGATTATGAGTTTAGAAGCTGGTTGCAAACCTATAGCATTTATTTTATTCTAAACTGAGATCAGCACTTCATGGAAGAAGGAACCAACATTTCAGGTACCAGCACTAAGCCCTGATACCTGTGTTTCAGTCACTCATCCTTGCTAAGGTGCCCTGGGTATTCATCGTGGTCAGATGAGGAAACATTTATTTTTGTTACTCTTTCTTCTGTTTTGACATGAGATGGCATCTTCATCTGACACCAATGTATGGGGTTTTATGATACTTTGGGGGAGTTTCTCAAAAGAATTCTTGAGGAGTTGTCTACAGACCCGCAATTCCAGAAGTCAATCCTTTTGGCACCTGTTTATTTATTTGTGTGACTGTGTATGTATTATAATTCTGTATGAATTGCGCTGTAGGGGGGCAAGGAGATGCCATTTAAAATCAACAAATGCTTCCTTCAGTGTGTGCTGTGGCACACTTTTTTTTTTCTACAATCCTCCCCCTATTACTCTTCATTACCCTTCATATTGTAGCACCTTTGATGTTCTCTGGGCTCCTCCACGCTGATTTATATGTACCTCAGAATTTGATCCAAGTAGTAGGTTATTCTTATATTTTGAGAGACATGTATTGACACAGACGCAAAATCGATATTAAACTAATCCTCTTTGTTGCAATTACAAATCTCACAACATAAAGCTTTGGACAAGAATATTAGAAAGTAAAAGGAAATACATAAAACCCAGCCAAGAACCTATTCCATACAAGTGGCTTAGCCATATTCTTATTGACTTCAGTAATACAAGATCAGGGCCAGAGTGTATCTAATACATATAGACAGGGCTCAAGGTTTTAGTCCTATTCCCATGTTTTTGCAAGAGATCCTGTTCAAACATTTCTTTATGAAACAGGAGACTCATGGTTTTAGTAGTTTGCTCTTCTATGAGCGCAGGACCTATAACCCTGGCAGTTGGGCAGATTCAGGCTTATTTCAAATTAAATAGGGAAGCCATTGTAATTAATCATTTGCAATAACTAAAACCAGTGATTGTCTGGGGATCTTGGCTATTTCCACACTGATTCTACTTGTTTGTGAACTGAACTTTGAAATAATTACTATTATCTGTTGACAAGAGTTATCCTTCCTGGGTTATTCATAGTCTTATTCACTACTAATTTTCCCTTGCTACTTTTATAACCAGTACCTGCTGCCTCCGAAAGACAGGTTTTCACAGGGAAGAGAAAGCCTAACACAATAATTCTCTTCTTTTTTTTTTTTTTTTTTTTTTTGGATTGGGACAAAAAACCCCAGCATATTTCTTTAGAAGGAAACGTTAGACTTTATGTATTCAACACATTGTGTGGAACTATTTCTGAGCTTTGGGTCATGAATGGCTTATTTCCATTAAAAGTAATGGTGTTATTCCTGGCGACGTGAGCTTGCGTGATTTTGCTCACAAGTCGAGATCTGCCTATACATATAAATCAGCCCCCGCAGTTTCAGGAGAACAGAGGAAGAGGAGGCACAGCTCATCTCTGACTTCTAAGCTATAACGGCAATTTACTTTTGCACTCTCCACCGTGGAGATTTCCATTGTTGTTTTAGTTCTATTGAACTGAGGATTAAATTGAAGGAAGCAATTTTGAAACCTGGCCTTGGGGGCCTCAAAGGCAAGGTTGTGGGGAGAGCAGCTCATGAATAGACTGCAGGCTGGGGTCTGCCGGGAAATACACACCTGCCACAGAAAAGCACGATTAGCGCCGGCTCAACAAGCCTCATTTGCAACATGTCTGGGAACCCTTCCTCGACCTCTACTAATCAGGGCTTAGCTTGTGAAGAGGTGAAAGCAGCCTCCACTCAGTGCATTCCTCATTGTTTTTATTGTTAATTTTAAGAAACTCCAAATACAAACTCTCCCCGGTGCCAAGACTGACAGAGTCCATCCCTACACAAAGAATGGATCTAACCTGCTGTCTTCACCAAGGCTTGAAACAGCCTAGGGCTGGGGAAGAAAGTGTAGCGTTTGGCTTTTTGCCCAGAAAATAAGACCTTCCTAAAGGTCACGCGCACACACGCACACACACTCACAGAGAGGTCTCATGGGAAAAGGGGATGGAGAAAAAATATTCTTTTCTGCAAGGTTAATTGGCTATAAGGTGAGCTTCATCTGAGGACAGCCACCTGTGCTGAATGCCGCCGTTTGTAATTTGGTTGGAGGGGAATAGATGATGCACTCAAACTAACCATGAAGCAGGAATGAGCGCAACACATGGCAGAGTTTATAACCTGGCCCTACCAAACAGCAGGCAGGGCTCAGTATCCACTGCAGCTTTCCTTTTCAGGAGCACTGGGTACGTCACACCCTCTGCTAACATCAGCAAGGACTGTTAAGTGCTGGGCACCTTTGAAAACGAGAATCCATGTGTAGGTGGTGAAATACGGACCTGGGAGCTCTAATTCAAGACTTTCAGTCAAGTTTGTTCAAGGTATTTAGAAACCCAACTCCCACTGATTTTCAATGAAAACCTTGGTACTCTTGAAGATCCCAGCCCTCAACTTTAATGGGTGAAAAATTATGATGGTGTGATTATATCACCGTATTAAATCAGTCATGGGCCCTAGGTAGATTTTAGGAGAGGTGGTTCACATGTACATATTAGTTTACAGTTTAAAGACACCGTGAGGAACTCTGAAAGCTTATCTCTCCATAAGGCCTTTTTGATGGAGTTTAGTATCCATTTTTGTTTGAAATGTGACACATCAGTGCACTGATTTCATTTAAACAGCCACTTGCTTTCCCTGAGTTCTTTCCTTTTCCTGACAAAGCAATAGAGAACGGTGGGAAGAGGGGTGGGTCATTGTGTGCAGGAGGAGCAGCCCTTCAGTAGGCAAGACCTGCACTGCACACCCTCAGGAGGCTCACGCAGATCCTGACACTTCAGCTGTTAGCTCTGCTGTTAGCATTTTCCTAAGTCACTCCTTGCTGGAGTGCCGTGCCCGGTTGCTTTTATACCAAGAGCAAAAGGAAGAATTACAGGGAAGGGTTCAGCACGGTAAGTGACCTCACAGAGCGTGAGCCAAGTTTGGTTCCAAAACCTCATTGCGTTGTGAATGAAGAGCTGTTCCCAGGGTAATGTACACCTCCTAATACAGGATCTTGGCCCAATGTTACTCTAACCCAACTATGGGATTTCCAGATCAGAGCAGGGTCTCGCTCACACAGCCTGGGAAAAACAAGACAGGGTACATATCTATATTGGGTTTGCACGGCAAGGTTTTGGCAGAGATTCCCCGGCAGCCCGTGATGAAGACCACGGTGAGGCAGGCTGTGCCCTGCAGCCCAGGGAGCAGATATTCACCTGCAGCCCCTGGAGGACCCCACGCCAGAGCAGGTGGATGCCCGAAGGAGGCTGTGACCCTGTGGGAAGCCCACGCTGGATCATGCTCCTGGCAGGACCTGTGGCCCCGTGCAGAGAGGAGCCCACGCTGGAGCAGGTTCGGTGGCAGGACTTGTGACGCCGTGGGGGACCCACGCTGGAGCAGTCTGTTCCTGAAGGACTGCACCCTGTGGAAAGGACCCACGTTGGAGCAGTTCGTGAAGACCTGTAGCCCGTGGGAAGGACCAACAGTGGAGAAGTTTGTGGAGAACTATGTCCTGGGGGAGGGACCCCATGCTGGAGCAGGGGAAGAGTGTGAGGAGGAAGGAGCAGCAGAAGCAATGTGTGATGAACTGACTGCAACCCCCATTCCCCGTCCCCCTGTGCCGCTCGGTGGGAGGAGGTAGAGAAAATCAGGAGTGAAATTGAGCCCGGGAAGAAAGGAGGGGTGGGGGGAAGGTGTTTTTAAGATTTGATTTTATTTCTCATTATCCTACTCTGATTTTGATTGGTAATAAATTAAACTAATTTCCCCAAGTCGAGTCTGTTTTGCCCGTGAGGGTAATGGTGAGGGATCTCCCTGTCCTTATCTCGATCCATGAGCCTTTCATTATATTTTCTCTCCCCTGTCCAGTTGAGGAAGGGGAGTGATAGAGTGGCTTTGGTGGGCACCTGGCATCCAGCCAGGGTCAACCCACCACAATGTCCTTACAGATGCATGTGGAAGCTGTTGACAATGGGTCAATGCTGTTGACAATGGGTCAATACTTGACTACTTAAGTCTTTTGACCATAGGGAAAATTAGCATCACAAAGATGTGCTGTTGCAAAAAGCCAGGCTCTAAGAGTAAGTACTAAAGATTCATATTCAGCTTTAGAGAACAATGATTAATTGTTATTTATAATACAGGAGTACCTGGAGATCCCAGCTGGACTCAGGGCCTTGTTTTGCTGGCTCCTCTCCATTTCCCCTCTCCTGCTTCTCATAAAATTCACCTTCCACTAGTATCAAAGGACTACTGAGAATACATTATTTTATGGCCAAAGCCTAGTCCTTCAAGAAACCGATCCTGGCCACTGTCTTATCAGCTACGTATTATTTGCCTTGATTTCAAGTTTCATCCTATCTGCAGATGGATTAGCAAGTTGCAAGGTGCAGTAATTATAACCCAGAAAAAGTAAAACAAACCTCTTTCTTTGTTTCTAAAAGGTGGGGGAGGAAGAAAAGACATGTAAAAAGCATCAGCTCGAAATATGTCCTCTAAGGACCACATTAAAATTTATAGATTAAAAAAAATATATCGTGTATCAAAATGAAGCCAAATCAGCAGTTTTGGCCTGCTTCTCTAAGCAGAAAGGCTTTTCTGTCTGACTTCTCCTTGGCTGCCTTTCTAGGCCTGCAATTCACAGCTGCATTGAAGCGGAGCATGTCCAATAATGCCATTTGTTTTCCACTTAAAAAAAAAGAAAAAAGAGAAAGAAGGACATATAAATGGATCATAGAAGAAGGGGGCCATTAGCAGACATTTAGTCTGACCATGGCTAGAAGTGCAGATGGTTCAGGGGAACACAGCCAACTTGGCGTTTATATAAGCTATCTTGTATCTCCCTCTTTTTTTCCTGCACTGGCACTCAGATTGATTAAGAGGTCAAATAAAGGCTGTTTCAGTGTGAGAGTGTGCATGATATATGACAAAATTTCTGCCTCACAGTTAAGGCTTTCTAAATAGCGTAAAAGACAAGTCAATGTATAAACTAATTCTCAGCCTGTTTAAGACTTTCCTTCCTGAAAGCTGTATGGACTGCGCTCTTTTTTTTTTTTTTCTTTTTCAAATAACCTAATGACAAATATTTAGAGAAGTAAGTGAAGAAAAGCAGGCAGAGCAGTGGAATGTGAACACAAGGAGGTAGAATAGGAAGGGCTTTTTTAATAAAGCAGGTGAAAAATACTATAAGCATACCTGATTTATTCAATAGACACAATAATTATTCTTCAAGAAATGTTTTTTCTGAAGTGTAAGGAAGAAAAGCAAAAACCAAAGTGTGAAGGTCTTCTTAACTGACTGCTTTCCATGAGGCAACCTACCTCCTGTACTGTCTAGCCTTTTGGCTCAGGTATTTCTTGTCTGCCTGCTTTGCAAAGAGAAAATTTTGACTCTATGAAAGACAATGGAAATTTGATGGAGGAGATGTCTTCTACAGCAGAAAAAGTAATGATCTTTATACGAATTTAGGCACCTGGGATTTTGATCCACTCGGCTGTTTAGACATCTGTCTTTCAATTGCTTTAGGGGTACAGGATGTCTGAACACCTAACCGGTGCCTAAATCATAGGCTCCTAACAAAGAAACCCTCTCAAGACCTAGTTGGTGACCTGCTTGACTCTTTGAAACCTTCTGGACATAGATCTTCTCCACTGAACTTCAGACACCTTAAAGTGGTTCAGCATCTGAAAATCAGGCAAAGTTAGGAGCTTTATTAAAGGCAGAATCCCACCCCTAAGTACATCTAAAGATTTGGGTCTGAACCGAAGCTCAGGTTGCAATAGCTCAAGGCGGCTGACTGAAGTCCTGCCTGCACTTTTAATACTTAATTATCCCAGGTGCCACAGGGATGGATACATAGAAAACAGATGGAAAGGTATTCCTGAGCATCTAAAGATAAGCAGATCAGTTAGACCAGATTCTGTATATCTTGTTTGAATAGTTAATCACAGGAACACAGAGATGAAGAGAACCACATGGGTCACTGCGCCCAGGTCTGTGATATTTTCTCATTATGAGTTACAACCTGGATAGTATCAAGAGCATGCCAAGTGCTTCATATAGTCAAACAGTCTGACAAGCTGGTATTTATTTTGGAGCCAAAGGAGGCCAGTCTGTTTTATGAATCAAGGTTGTTGTTATTTTTTATTTTGAGGCTGGGATGTCACTAATCATTTTGTTTACGCTGTACTTTGTGAGGTGATATTTTTGCTCACCTCCATTACTGTTGACTGTGCATTATATGCTAGTACTTTAATTTAAGAACCATGATTGTTAAAGCTTTCTTCATAACTTTACTGAGTTATCCTTCAATATATTTTACTTTGGACTATTTAGACACAGCTACACACACATATAGTTAGTGGAAATTATCAATAAGTAAATATGTGTGCCATATGTGCTTAAACCTACCCCTATAGGTTCCCCAGATTTGTACACGATTTAAATATATGTATGCATATAGCATAAAAACTTCCTAAAAATCCAACTGATATCAAGAATTTTCCCGTTACCTGAAGCAGCCTATTGTTTCTTTTCCAGACACAAAACCAGAAGACAATAGATACACCTTTTGTAGCTGGGATTATTGATGCAGTTTAGTCACTTTGAATGTGCATTAATATGAATATGCACTTTGAATTAATAGCAGCCTGAAGTGAAAATTGATAACCAAAATTCTTATTTACTGAGTGTGAGTTTATGTGACAAAACCACATTGTTATGTCTGCTTTAAGGAAAAGTCTTTCATGGAGTTTGACATACTGGAATAAGTTTCTCTATAAATAACCCAGAGGAAGCAAGTGTAGATGATTTTAGAGGCATTTATTGGACTGTAGAAAGTGAACATTATTGAATAGATCAATATTTTTTTGAAAGGTGCTCATATAAAACAGCGCTAAAAGATTCAGAAACGATCAGTAGATATTTTAAGATTGCTACTGATAGAAGTGACATCTGATAAAGATGGGGATAAGCAGACCAATAAAAGATATTATTCTACACTATACCATCCATTTATTTGTTTGAGTCGTAACAATCAAATTATTGACTTTTAATAATTTGGTAGCCCTTGGTAAATTATTTATGAATGTGCCCTTAATAAAAAATGTGACCATTAAATGTTTTGTTCATATGATTTGCATCTGAAAAGTTCCCTCTGATACATAAAGTGCCAAAGTGTTCACTGGGCAATTGTTTAAAGTAATGAAATGTCTTTGAAATCTGGCTGAGAGCAACAAATTTAAACCAGTGAAAACCACTTTGTAGGCACCAATATGAAAAGATCAGCTAGACTTCTGAAAATGGGCACAGAATGGAAAAAATCAGGCCTGGTAGGTTGTTTCTTACAGCAGGAGTGTTTTCAGGAGTACTTACAGATACTCAGTGTAAGTAAGGAGGTGTAACAGGAAGCATTTAAAGCTAATTTGGTTCAGGCACTAAACATTTCCACAACTGAATGTCACTAGAAAAGTCAAACATAAAATGCAAAGCCATCTGAGAAAACCCCTTAAAAATAATCCTCAAACATACAGCTGAAAACACAAATTCAGACACGTAAGCAGAAATGAATTTGCCAGACAATAAATTACAATAATGTGCCAAAGTATGACAGTGCATAGGCATGGCAGACATCTGTAACACATAAATACACAAGTGAGCTGGACAGAAGCTATTGTGCCAAGATTTTCAGTGTGTGAGGACACTTTATTACAAGAAACAGAATCCAAAAGACATACAGAAAGCTCAAGAGATTCCTGTTAACCCTCCCTCCAAGACCGGTAAAGATCTGTTATGGTGGGACAGGCTACTTAATGGATTATTACTTAGCTTTTTAGCAATACGGAAGTATTCGGCGCATTAAGCGATGATGTACTACTAGCTTGTAAATGACAGATTGTTCATTACAGGACTTCAGAGAAGTTAATAATCATGGTAATGGACCACGAGTCACAAGTGTCTCTTGTATATCACTTTTTCACTTTTATAGACAAGTATAAACTTATCACATCAAACACTTGTACTACACAGTCAAGTGGGAGAATCAATTAAGCTGTTTGAAAGGGTTTGTAGTCAAAAGCGAGGGAAAAGTTTACCCAGCACATTGCCCTGCCTTTGTCAGCCATTCAGAGAGCTGGGGGAGGAAGAGCAACGTCTTCACACCCAACAAGATTTCTGAAGTAAAAGCAATAAACTTTGAAGCAGCTCTGTAACCCTTTCGGAATAAAATATCTCAATTTATTACGCTAAAATAATAACAACAAAAAAATGCCATGGAAAAACTCTAGCAGAGAAAAGCTGAGCCCTTTAGAGAACTGACCCTAGCCACCCTAGGGATTAGTTATATGGGGTAACAAAAGACCTGTTTTCTAAAGACAATCAGAGTGATTGCCATCCATTGCCACGTCTTCATTCTCCTCTTCTCCCACTACAGTGAAGTGAAAACCTGTCCCCATTTTTAATAATTCACAATTATTCTAATTATTCCTTAAGAATTATCAGAGGAAGTGAAAGGAATATGATGGACTGAAACACCAAAACCAATTACTGAGACTTTCAGGAAGTCTCCATACAGACACCACAAAAGTTCTTCTGGGAGGCAAATAACATGATGACCGATATGAAGAGGTCCAGTCTTATCGCAAAAACACCAAGGGTGAGCAACTCTGCCACTTTCATTAGTGGCCACTTCCAGTATCCAATTTTAACTTCTAGGCACTAGGTCTTGGCATGCACGTGTCCACAAGACAAGTGTCTCACAGCATGCATCTTTTCCATGTGTCATCACCTATAAAGTGAACAAAGAACCTTCTCACTGTTAAAAGGAACAGACTGAGTTCCTAAATCTCTGCAGTGCAATGTCTTGATGCACACATCAATATTGATAGCTTATAGTTATCTGGGACAGCATATTTAAAATACAGGTGGGCAAGTTATGGCAGGGAAGTTTTATGGAGAAAATGCATGGACATTCATTTAACTTCTGACAAAGTAATCCAGGAGTGATTCAGGGTATTGCTAAAATTCTGGTTTGGTAGTATGGTATGCCAGACTATGTTCTACTTCATACTTGTTAAAGGAAAATAGGTTAAAATATGATCAAGTGTACTATTTTAAAGCCATAGAGATTTGAAGGTAAGGAAATGCTCTACTGCTTAGACGGACAAAGATCTTTTTGTATTGAAGAAGCACTTTTTCAATCTTTTTTGCTGTGCTATAATTTTCTGATATAGGAAGAAAGCACAAATGTTTAATATTTTGGGAAAACTTTTCTTCCTAGTAAACTTTGGAGTTTCTTCCCAGAACTCTTGGGACACGGGCCTAAATTCAGTCCATTTGATTTTAAGTATTTATGTTATCCTCCTAGTTCTTCAAGTTCTGGGTTTTATTTCCAGACTGGAAAAAGCATGTTGAGTGCATCTAGAAAGCAATACATTTAAGCTAAGATCACCCTTTCACCTGTTTCTTGACTATGTGGAAACATGTGGTGGGACAGGCAGGTGGAATGCATTCAGAGCAGAACACACACCCTGTTGTCTTTCGTAAGGCAAATATTGTCTTTTACAGGTATACCAAGGAGTCAAGGTTTTTCCACCAATACTAGAATGGAAACTGCATGTTTTGTTGAAACTGAAAAACTGCAGCATTTTGTAGAACAAAAAAACCTAGCCCAGAAAGTAACATAACTTTCCACATTGAACTTAAACTGTTTGAACAACCTTGATGAAAGGAAAGCTAGAAATTGTTTTAAATTTTTTTTCCACACAGAAAGAATATCTCCTAAAATCATTACTATTAATTATACAATCCTGCTACAACTTGGTTGTAGACTGTTGAACAAGGAGGAAAATAATATATCTTTATTAATGGATCTATTTAGTAACAATGAATCTCAAAGTTGGCAGCTTGGCCTTCTAGACACAATGGCATACGGTAACTGAAGTAGTTACCATCACAGAGAACTACCTGGACTTCCTAAGGCCCATGATGATGCTTGGAGACTCTTGGAACAACTTCAGGCTTGCTATCTTTAAATGGTTTAACTCGTGGTAATGTTTTAGACTCTTCAAGAAACATAAAAGGGCAGCTGGTATTGCCGATCTGCTTGTTTATCCTCCTGTATTAAATTCATTATATTCTAATGAATTTGTTTGAAGCTGGAATTGTTCAGTATCTCTACTGTTGTTACCATCAATGTAAGTCAATGCTATTCTCATCTGAAGACCCCGATGTCTAATTTACTTGCTACCAGTGCTCTGACTTCATGCATAGGCTGACATTGTCAAATGCTGGACAAACACACTTGCAACCTAGATTTTGTTGAGTCCAGAGTAAAGAAAATGATGACACATAAATAGAGCTTAGACTCTATAGTCTCTGGTAACAATATTCTGACTCCCCTCTTCTTACATCCAAGGGGAAGAACTAAATGGTAAGGAAAATCCACTAAGTAATGCAAGCAATTATATCTTTTTTCCCAAAGATAATTAATCTGTTGTAACAATTCAGGAAGGCTACCATCCCTGCTTGTAAACACAGGCTGAGGTTATTTTATAAAATGGTGAAGCCACCCATTGCTGTTGTCCATCATTTATTACTTGCCTAATAAATACTTCAATTACATTTAATAAATAATGTATTCAGGCTCAGTGAAGTGATAATTCTTTAAATTAATTATTAAATTCATGCAAAAGGTTTTATTGCAAGTACTACTAAAGGAAATTTCTGCCTTTAATCTAAAGTGATTATTCATTATGTGCAGTAAAGGCTCCATTTGCATATTATTAGTGAAGTAACCTTTAGCTTTCCTGGCAACAATAAAGATGCATCTCAATGTTGCTGTGCATTTACGTTCTTGGTTAGCCTTCCAAAACTAAAGTGACAATAAACAATATGTAATAAAGCCTTTGTTTATGGCCTTCTACCAGCTGTTTTTTTGATATCTCAAATATACTACAATGACAAAATGTCCAGTAAATGTATTACAGCAAGTTGTTAAAAGGTGTTGCCTGCAGATGGTTAGTTGATGGGAAACAGTAAAAGTGGAACCGATTAATGCCCTAGAGGTCTGAGTAGTAAATTAATCTCAAAAAGATTTTTTAAAAGCCCTCTCTCTGATGGTCTCCCACACGCTGAGCTACGCTGGACTTGCTGCTTTCCTTGCCTTCTACACAGCAGAGCCTCTGGGAGTTAGCCACGTTCTTTGGGAGGGCTCAGTTCCCCAGATGGTAGATTTTTTTCTGTCTTGAGCAACTCTCAGCATCAACATAAAGCGTTTCCAACATCATCCTCATGTACCTGTCCTAACCTCCCTGGCAAGGTGAGGAGATACATTCTAGGAAGGGAAGTCCTGCTGACTTTCAATGAGAGAAACCAGAGCAGCTTCTCTTTCCATCCTTCTTTCTTTTTCCCTCTCTCTCTCTGTCTTTCTCTCTCTTCTTTACTGAAATCCTTAAAGCAGAAATGATCCAGATTAATGAGTCCAGAGGACCTGGTTCAGTGCTGTGAAGATTACCATCTCACAACTGGAAAGACCTATCCCATGGATAAGCCCTTCTCCTGCAATATGGTATTGTCCCGGAACTGAGACGGCAATCTGGTGTTAGCTGAGCAATAATTACCACTGATTCACAATGCTGCCTGAAATCGATCTTGAAATGTCAAGTCTAAGTGGATTCTATGAGTACATCTGGCCAGGAGATGACTGCACTCGCTGGATTCTCCAGGTCTCGTCCCTCAGCCCTTCATCCACAGAGCCTTCTAAGACCTGACCTTGGATATGTGTGTACTCTGGGACTGATCCGTTTTGCAGGGAAACCCTGGCCTGATCCCGCCCCCCCCCCCCCCCCGAGATGTTTTCCTTTCAGACATGGCATTTCATAGTGTAATGCCATGATCGATGCTTAGATCTCAGCCAGACATGCAATCAGTGCAGGCAACACCATCCAAGCACATGGTGAGCAATGAGGAATGTAGGCAGGAGCGGAGAGCACAATCCATCCCTGGGATAAACAGAGGCATTGAGCACCCCTTACAACACGTGAAGCTAGAGTTTTCATTAAGTGGTCTGCCGCTCTGGATGATGGAAAGCTAGGTTGCATATAGATCCTCAAAAAGCTTTAACTTGAGTCCTGGGAGAGCCAATGATCCAAAAAAAGAGAGAATAATTACAATTATTAAATTAAGATCATGTTTCCTCTCCTACAAGTCTATAGTCTCAAGCAGAGTGAGGTTTTTTTTTGGATGTTCTCAACATAGTGCTTTGTTTTAGCCCTCTGCTTTTAAGCTTTTTTTTTTTTTTAAAAAAAGTCTCCAGAAAGACAGGACTGAAGCGAAATATTAGATTGACCACGGGCTCCTTTTACCAACATGCCAGGCAAAAAGTCTTTTTTTCTTCAGACCATGTCCCTTGCCTTTTCTTTTTCTAGCTGCCAGTACAGGCCAAGTACAGGTTCTTTCACCTGCCAGGTGTTTGAAAGTAAGATTTCTGAAAAATAAAGTCACCCAGTGCATCCCAATTGGAAGCACATTATTTTAAAGATGTTATTCTGTATTTAGTAAATCCACACAAGAAAGCACATACTGTTTCCCATAGGTTAACTAAGAGGTCAGGTGGGATTTTTCCCACCAAATGTCAAGTGTATAAGTTTTGTTGTCTATTTGTCTGTGGTGAGTAAAGAAAAGCACCTCCAAAAGGCAATGCACTGTATCCTAAGGTATATAGCTGGGACAAGCAGGATAGTTTTCCCATTGCAGTAGCCAAGGTCTGTAGAGGGACCCCAGTGCTTTACAGTGTCTGAGACTACTCAAGTTAACCAGGATGAGTCCTGGCCATTGTAAAATCCAAGCGGAAAAAAAACCCCAATGTAGCTTATTGTGCTTAAGCAGATCGAGGCAAATCATGGGAAAGCATCAGGATGATTATTAACCTGTTAATGCCCAGGACAGGAAAACAGCTTGTCTTACCTTAGCATTTTACCCTGTGTTAGTTGCCATGAGTTAGCTAAGATGCAGCTCCCCTTCCCTTCTCATGAAGCAAGACCTGATTTGCTCTTCAGCGAGATTTTTGTCCCAGATTTGGAGGCTGCAGAAAGAAGCTGCCGGACTGTGTTATCTCCCTTTCCAGATCTGATTCCAAATTAAAGGCATCTTCACTGATAACAAGTCACTCACTAATTCGTACAAAAATGCAATATGTATCAAATCTCTATAGACCCTGCTCTGAGATAAGAATGAATTCAGCATTTTATGGAGCCAGGCTCCCTTCCCCCATCCTGCTCATATTCACATCTCTAAAACGGAGACCTCTGGTTCACCTTTGAATCACTTATGTTCTCTTCACCGTAGCAATCAGCTCAGTCCTACATAAAGTGTAAAGTGCTGACATTTTCAAGCAGCCTAATGTTTCTTGCAGTCATCTAGCAGCCTTTCAAATGCAGAATCCTAGACGCCCTTGCTTTCCTTAATCAGCCAGCAGTGAAGAAGAAAAACGGAATAAAAAGACCTCATATATCCTCTTGTCCCTTGTCCCCCCCCCTGCAATTTTCTGTCCATCCAAACTAATGCCCCTACATCCCTCCCATTATACAGATGCAGTGAGATCTCAGAACACAAATACTGTAAACCTCAACATAACTCCAGCGATTCACACTAAGGGAAATAAATTTAATTCACTCAGCTTCTCATCATCTTACAGCTCCTTTAGGGCTAATCATCTGTGTTAACTTTCTCTGGAGTCTTTCTAATGTCTAAGTGCTGCCGACTATTTTGTAGCCGAAATACGTGTGGCAAGAGAACAAATTGCCCCACAGTGGATTCCTTTCCTACAACAGTGGTTTTACTATTAAAGAGAAAAGAATCAGGTTTGGAGTGGTGTTGGTTTAAGACTTGGATGGCAGGTTATGTGGCTGACTATAACAGCTTCATACAGCAATTTGTAGTCAATTTTTCTTTCTTGAAAAAAATGTACAGTATTTACACATCCAGATAAACTTTTATGTCTATTCAAGAGCCACAATGATCCCTTTGGTTTTAAGGAGAACGATCTGTTTCTCAGCACCCCAGTTTCTTGAATTACCGAATTTTAATAGCTAACCAGCTTGGTTTTGCAGATCTGTAATAAATACAATCTTTAGTAGCAGGTCTTGAATGCTGATAAAAGGATACTCCTAATGCCTAACTTTCAAGCCTGACTGAAATGTGCCTTTTAGTGATGTTGCACAACGTAGACACAATTTGTTCAAGGCTGTGGATTCAAATTCTCGTTCTTCCACAGATTTACTATGTACTTCTGAGTAAGGACTTTCTATCTTTAAAATACTGCTGACCATATATTTTTTTCTTTACTGTCTGCTTAACATTCTCCGAGGGGCAGAGGTTGTTAGCATGTGTTTACATCGGGCTGTGAATTGCACACAGAATCAGCAGAATTTATTTTCCTGCTTGTTGCCTCTCCACACCTACTTTGGCTTTCTTTCCCTTGACCTATCTTATTACCCTTTTTGATCTTAAGGGCCTCAATCACTATGGGGAGTTCAACGCCTAGGATTAATCCTCGTCCTCTGGCCTTTTCAATCCTGTTCATTCCTTGGTGGCAAGTGCCACTTAGACCTTTCTCTGGGATATGCCACCACCAGTATTCAATCTGTATGGCAAAACCAGAACTTGCCACCTACCCACTTAGTTTCTTCCCTTCTCACTTTTCCTCATGGTTTCTAGGCCCTAAGGGGAATACACTTCTAATGGACATTTATCTGGTCTGATCATAGACTTCTGCTCTAAATTCCCTTCTGAGAGAGCCTCTCACTTTTTCCTCTGAGTTTACATAGAACCTGGGGAGATGAACCTCCTACTCTGGCCTAAATTCAGATGTGGTGCGTAAAACCTCATGGAATATCATCAGTTTTCAAACAGATCAAGCTGACAAAATATAATTTCCTTCACTAGAAATCTGATAACTCCTGTTTCTTTTCACACAGGGACCTTCCAAGATTTTTAAGGAAGACAAAACCAAAAGCTGTGCTAAGACCAATGCAGAAGAGGTGCTCGCCTGCAGTAAATGAGGATATATTTCTGCTTTGCAGGATGAAAAGGGCTTCCCACTTCTGTGCAGAGATAGGACCTGGGTATAACACCCTTTTCCTCTCCAGCTCTCCTGCTTTTGATGGAATGAGCACTTTCCCATAGATCCCTCCATTCTGGAAATGGAGCAGCAAAGACTGGGAACAGCCCCATCAAGGCTGGCTGCTTTCAGAGGGACATAGCCGGAGATACGCAGTGTTTACCCCCAGTTCTCCATCAGTCCCCAGTTGTCCCAATTTTTTTGCTTCCCTTCCTTCACTTTTGATTCAATACTTATTTTGTGGACAAATAATGTACTCCAGATATTGAAGCAGTGGCTTCTTCCAGTGGATCACATAGTGCCTATCTAGTGCCCTTGATCAGGTTTTTCCTTTCACAACAGAAAATCCATTTGGGGGCTGAAAAAATTTTGAAAACTGAAAAGCCTCAGTTTTAGAAAGTAGCATTTTTCTTTGGAAGTCACAAAATTCCCAGCCACTTCTCACTATAGAGTCAGGTTGCCAGGACCAGTGGGAGCTAAGCCTGACACCCCAAGCATGGTTTTCACCATTCATTCCTTCCCTCTAGAGGAAGAGTTGCAAAAGCAGACCAAGAGTTTGTGTTTTCAGACAGTAAACCCCAAAGCTGTGGCTAGTGGCACCATGTATGCCTTTCATATTTCAGCCAGCAATCATTCTTCTTACATCTTTATTTAGGAAAAGAAAGAGTGATGAAAATCATGACTCAGAAGATGGGTGGGTAAAGTGACGATCAACTCTGTGGCTCAGACACAGAAAGGCTGTCCACTCTGTGAAGGGCGTGTGGTAGCAGAGGTAGGCTTTGTTCTTTCTCCTACTCCCAGTGCAGCTCTACAGCTTTATCCTTTTTCTTCTGCAATATCCAGATGATGCAAGTGCTTCTATAGATGATATTTCAGCTTTTTATAACTTCAGACACACAGATTACATCCCCAGCATCCTTGTATTGCTGAGGGTGTAAAAAAAAAAAAAGGTTTAAAAATTGTACTTTCCACTCATTAGGTTCAATCTATTTCAGTAGAAGGACTGAATGGAAAAAGAAAGGCAACAATGATTACATGGCACTATTCATATGCTTCGTGTAGAGGATTTTATTTTGCTAAACCTTCCAGGAAAATAAACCTCAGATAAACAAGAATGTTTTATGGAGGTATAAGGCTCTTTTGTCACCATTCAGTGATATTTTGGCTTGCTTTGATGTCTTCGCTGCCTGTCTCCATCTTCAGCTGGATGTATCATTCTGAGTAGTCTTGCTTTTTTTGGCCTCTTTGTCTGTTTATTTAGCTAAATTAATAGTACATCCACCAGAATGTCTGGCTTCCCCTGATATTTTCATTTGTTTTGCTATTAAAATTGTGCCTCATATTTGATGGATCTGTTCTAGGGTGATGGAAAGAAAAGAAAGGTGAAAACAAAAATATGTGGATTAAATTGGTTTGGAGGAATTGTTGGGGTATGAGGAAGGACCAGAGAGAAGTCAGAAACTATATTTTGCATGAGAAAATACTTCCAACTGCATGCCACCAGCTGCTCTCTCTGGTATTTCTTTGTTTTGAATAGCAGCTATTTGAAGATATTTAGCCAGATTTCGCTTTCCGAGTGGGAGAAGTAAAGAGAGTGAGGCAGTCCATCTAATTTCTGAATCATCATCAGAGCTGGAGCGCCTGTTCTCTCCCTGTCTCCATTAACTAAGAGGAGCCTACATTGGCTATGCTCCTAGTTTTGGCACCTCAGCAGAGAGGCTAAGGCTGTCTGGAAATCATCCCAGATTATGTTCTCTTTTCCATCTTCTTCCACTTGTAGTTAAATGAACATAGCTCCTGCAACTGTACAAGCAGGATTACGAATGATTTAAATGTGCTGAAAATGAGGTGTAACAGGGACATACTAAAAGACCTGACGAGCATCATTATCATTAGGAGCTCAGATAGGTAAAACATGGCTAATTACACCACCCTGTCCTCAGCCTTCAGGCTGACTGGAAATTTGTATTGAGGGTGAGAATTTGCTTGGAGATATGAAAAAAAAATTGGCCTATATCAAATATCCTTCCCTTAGCTCATCCTTTATTCTTTCTAAGTAATTATCTGCCTATCAGGGAGGAGACTGGCTCCTGCACTCCTATCCCACAGCCCAAAATCTCATGTTCAGCCACTTTGACACAGACCCACACACTTTCAGTGATTGGGATATTAATATTTCACTGCTGAGACCATAGATATGAGCTAATACGATTTAGGCCACTTAGTACGGGAGGAGACTGGGAGCTGCTCAATAATCTGGGGAGGTTTTGCAAACCCTGAGGGGGCAGGACACGAAGCAGAAGGACAAGCTGTGTACTTAAGCTGGTCAAGTATTTTCCAGAAGAAGGGTTCTCCACTGGAAAATGTTGCTTCAAGATGACTAGACATGCCTTGGGAATATTTTTATTTCACTGGACATTTTCACTTGCATCAGGTGGCATTGGAGGTGAGATGTAGGCTCTGAAGAATTACTAAGTCACTGACCTGGCAAGGTACCAAGATCTGTGAGACCCAGGTATAAGGAATAAGCATGGGTGTACAGCAAAAATGTTCTCTAGACCCAACAGGACTGAATCTCTATTTTATAATGGCCTGCAAGAGAGAAAAAAACACTCTTCCATCTCCAGATACAACACTTACAAAGTCCTGCTATTGGGATGAATCAATCAACTGAATTACCATTATTAATATTAGCAACCATAACCTTTTTGATTTCTGGCATTTCTGGCACGGGTTCATTGCATTAATTTAAAGCAAATGCTAGTGGAAAGATAGAGCAGTGGCTCAGTTTCTATTAAAGTCCTCTTTGTCTTGTAGCACCAATGGAGTTCATATGGATAGCTAACATTGCTGCAAAATATGAGAGATTATTATGAATAGGGCAGCAAATGATAGAAAATACCAGTTAAAATAATTACATTATCATATTTTTATATGGGAATTATTTTCCAGGCAAATGTTGCCTGTTTGGAGAAGTTGAAAACATCTCTAAATACATCATTCTGTATGTAACAGAACAAAACAATTTTAAAGTTTAAACCCCATTATTTTAGAAGAGCTATTTATTTCAAGTAGGTGGCAATTTTCTTCCCCTCCCCCAGCCCACAGATTTCAGTAGCTATTCACCTCTCGCAATTTTCATCTAGCCTGCTCTTTAGAAACCAATTGCAACCTTTAAAGTAGTCATCTATTTCCAATGGAAATCTTCACATCCTGCTCTTTAAGCCGCTTTTTCAAACTCTTAATAAATTGCCTCAGGTTGTAGAGTTAGTAATGACACTAAATAGTGGAGGGCTTTCATGAAATGTTCTGAACCTCAATTCTCTTCTCACCCTTTCTTTTGTCCACTGCTTCTTGCATTTTTGCAGAATTTCAACAGTTGTTCATTCAAGAGGAACAGATGACTTTATTCTCCCGCAACAGAATTTGGAAAATTTGCCAGACAAAAGGGGATGAGGAGGGACAAGTAAACAGGGTCAGCTGAAGCAGAATTGGATCTCAAAAGAGCAGTAAATACTTAGATCTCACAAAGTACTTCTCTTGGCCAGAATAATCTCTTCAGGGAGACAAAGAAGAAATCAGAAGGTGACTTTATGTTACTGAATTTACCTCCTGCTGCTGCTTTACAGTCAGCGTCTGCAGTGAAGTGCAAGTTTTTGAAAGCTAGGTAGGGTATCACAACACTGCAGTGTGCTCTGTAGGCGCGCTCCTCGCAGGAGTGCTGGAGATGAGAGGTGACCTCAAAGGACGGCAGATCAGGATTCGTAAACTCTCGAGTCTGCCCAAGCGCCTGGCCAAGACTCTGGAGCTGCTGGCTGAGGAATGTTTCGGGAGGATGTGGCTCAGGGCACTACATACTTCCCTGGTGGAGAGCCCCCAATGTAGAGAAAGAAGGGAGAATTCCTCAGGCTGTGTTTGATTGCAAGTTTCTGCAACCCTAGAGCCCATAAGACAGCATAAGAAGGACACTCAGGAATGCAGGATCAGATGAGGGAAATTTGTACTAAGATGACTGTATCCTGAATCATAAGGATATAGGGACACCACAAAAGAAGCAAGTGTCCTGAAAAAAACATTGTGGTCATGTAGGTAGTCAAGTGCATATCGGTGCTTAATATTGTCACTAAGAAGACAAATGCAGTCCTGAACATCTAAGCAGGGGAATTATTAAATATAGCAGGGAAGCGATGTTTCTTGGTGTGCTATGAAACCATTAGTGGAAGATGGTATCCCAGTGCTGGTTTCCACACTTCAAAAGGGGATGTGGGTGAATGAGAGAGAGTTCAGAAAAAAAATTACAAGCATGATTTAGAGTAGGAAAAACTTGTCTCACCATGAGAGGTTTAAGAAGTTCAATCTATTCAGTTTATCCAAGAGTAGATTAAGAGGTGAATTGATCATAGTCTACAAATATCTATGTTGGGAAGAGATTTTAGAAAGCAGATGATGCTTTAATTGAGTAGAGCAAAGCTTAATGAGATTTGGTAGTTTGAAACAAAGCTACTGTGAACTCAGAGTAGGAATGTGGCATACATTTTTTGACTGTGAAGATAATTAACCATTGAAGCAGTTTAACTGGGTATATGGAAGACTCTCTGTCACTTGGAAATGAGCTAAAGATAAACTATTATTTTAACTCAATTAAGTGCATGGTGCAGACATAGCTAGCAAGGTTTTGTGGTCTGGTGTTATGCACATCAGATTAGATGACTATGATGGTCTTTTCTAAATTATAATTCTTCATTAATTATTTCTGTATCAAAGGCATACTTCTTTAGAAAGGGCAGGATTTACTCTGAAGACTGCAATTAAGAACACTACATTATCACATATTTAATTCTATTGGAACATAAATGAGCTATAAAATTTAAAAGGCTTTAAGAAATAAAACACTCTGCAGTTCTCAGGGCTTGCTATCTCTACCCTGAATAGTCAATGTTCACAGATTCATCCTCTCAGTTTTTAGCCACCATCAGCCATCTAACCTTGCTACAGAACTTCATCTTCAGGAACAATAATATGGGAAACCATCCTTCTCTTCCTTTGCTATGCTCTGGGATCAAACCCCCATCCCCTCTGATCCAAGGGGATAAAAGCAGTGGTGAAAAGCAAGGCAAAATAATTAGGGCATGCTCTGGTTTTGTTTGTTGGTTTTCTTGTTTTAAAGCAGCCTTTTAAAGAACCTCATGAGTAACAGAGAGAGATAACAACATGGCCATCTTCCATGCCAACTTGTCCATAAGGATGCTAGTCACCTGACTGATAAAATCCTTTGACAAAAACCTCGCTTGGTTATAGGAGAGATTAAAAAGCTAAAATGCATACTGTTGCCATATCATTAGTGCTATGAGGAAGAAATGGAGGTTTTGTATGTGAGCTCTGCATCACTGCTGTAATTGTACAGAGCTGAGGAAAAGCAAATCACAAAATTACAAACCAATGCACATCTATTGGTGATAGAGATGCTCATCCTTGATCAGGATCCTGCAGGGAACAATGAGCCAATGAGATCAGCTGAAGTAAGTAGATGCAGGAACTTGTACTTCTGAAATATAAACCTGTGCTTGCTAAAGGTATTACTCACATCATCAACAGCTTGAGAAGTCTTCTGTTATTGAAGCAATACTGGAGTAAGGCATGAAAGAGGTTGTGGGTGTAATGTTTCCTACACCAAGGAATACACTCCTCGATATCAAGGCAGCTTGTGCTAACCTGTACTAACTTCAGAGCATTCAGTACTTGTGTAGGTTTTTCCATGCAAGATTAATGGAATCTAAAGAAAATCTGCAGGTGCTTCTGTCACTCTCAGGCACGTCCCTGCAAATACTCCTTCCCCTAATATTGCCCCAAGAGAAGTGGAATGTAGAAAATGTATGAAGCTTTAAGAAGATCTTGCAAACAATTCTTGTAATAGCAGAACAGTAGGTTTCACTGCAGTACCAAAAAACCTGAAAGGTCTGTGTGAACAGACAAGTGCCACAGGCTGCTTTCAAACCTGCTGAAATTCATTGCACCTATCAAAAAAGATTGAGTTAAAGTGAAATAATGTGTTTTAACAAAACGAAGGAGTCCATATACAGAAATGTACAGACTTTCAAAAGGTTATACAGATTTATAAAATAGATTCCCTATACCAAAAGTGAAGCTATTTGGGTCAGCAATATTTTAAAACCAACCTGCATGGTCCAATAGTGACCAGTTAAAATGTGGGATGAGAAGCAGACAAATGAAGAAAACAATGATGAAAGGAAAGCTGATATGTTCACAGTGTTTTTTGCTTTAGAAGGTGAAATACACTTATAAAGTTTGTTTTTCATAAAGAGAAGGCTTAAGGAGAACCTCCCCCTACACCACAGTGGAAAAAATCTGGTGCCATCAGACTCATGGAATATATAATTTCCCTTGGATTAGGATATTTGCTTTAGGTAGTTTGGACTCTAAGACAATATGCCGACATTCTTCTTTTTCCCTAGGCAGCTTTGCAAACCCTTGTCTCTAAGCTGTTTGTATTTGTTGTGGTTTTGACCTCCTGCAGTGGATTGAACTCCTGTCTGGAACAGACAGAGTCAATGTGCCACAAAACCAACATGCAAAACCATTTGGGGCTTGTGTGGCTGAATGACTCAGTACCCAAAGGTCTGTTTATCATTGTACTTGGGGTGAAGGCAATTTTTTTCCCCTGAGTTTATGAAAACAGATTCCCATGAGGTCTTACAGAAAGCTGTGGTGCGTTCTTGATCCTTACTGGGCAACTGAGAGCAAATAAATGACACTTGGTTTTCCTAAGATGGGTAATTATCATAAATTAAGTAACTCGCAGTCACAAAACTGCAGCTGAACAGAGCCATGGGTGAGCCATGGACTCTGGAGGTTATCCTCTAGCTCTGAGACGTGGTGCCATTTGTAAGGTTAGTAGGAGAAAGGCACATAAATCTAAACCATCCTCAGATGAGAATAGATCTCCTTATCCAGGAATGAAACAAACCTACAGCTTGAAGCTTTATAGTAACACTGTTATTTGCCCTCCTTAATTTCAGCCCTTTTTGCATTCTTCTGGTACAGCTCCTCTGAGAAAGTCTTTCATTTCAAAGATAATGTAAAAAAAGAGATTATATTCATCTCCCTCCCTCCCACCAAACCCTCAAGGAAACCAGTCTTCCAGTCCACATGATTTAGTCTTGATAAATCAGTGTTTCCAATGGGAAATAAATTGGTTACTTGACAAGCTCCCAACTGGTTCTAACAAGAACTGGCAAAGGTCACAATATGATGAACACTTGCTTTCTGTTAAAGTATTTCCCCTTCCACTGAGGTATCTCTGGATGCCTATTCTTGCCTTTCAGTCGTTCTTCCGCCTGCTGACATCAAAACCTCCCCTAAGGAAACACCTGCCTGAGCTGGGAAAGGCAGTGGGAATTTTCTCATGGTGCTACGGGAGAGTTTGGACAGGGAGGGAGATCTGAGGTCTTTTCATCAGTTTTTGGACTTTCTCTTCCTCTCCCTGCCCTGCTCTGTGGCCAAGGTCTTGGAAGACAAAGCCCCCAGTTTGAATTAGACATTTTGCAACTTATCTGTAGCTGCCAGCAATAAAAACTCAATGGCTATCTTCACCCGAGAAGCATCGGTAAGGGATGCAAGAAAATTAGCAAGGAAGTGAGTCACAGAGTGGACACATCCATCAGCCTGTTTTCTTCCATAAAGACCACCACAAAATCAGCTCATTCTTGTGCTAAGGAGTGTATCCACATAGGTAGAGAATGGGACAGGCTGTTCCAATAACGTTGCTAACGATGGTCAAGATAAACAAGTGGGACCCCAGAAATTATTGCAAAGTTTCTCAAAGGTGCAAAGCATGGTGAAGTGACAAATTTCCACTGAAATTCCATGGAAGCCAGACACTCATTTTTATTCATCCTTTTCAAATTTTCCCTGGTCTTTGAGATCCTTGTAGACATGATTATTCTTTCGTCTTTTATGAAGGGAAACTGAGAAGCTGATTCATTGAAAAGGGTAGGAATATAAGAGAGAAAACTGAAGTCATTACAGGGAGGAAAGAGATTGTTTAGGCTATAGCCTATATGTGTCCATGCATATATGTCTTGCACATTGTGGGAAATAGCAGATGACACTGTCGGATATTAAAGTGAAACATAAGGAAGGAGTTTTTATAGGGTGCACCAACAAATTGTGGATCTGGTGTCCATGGGGCATGGTGAATGCTAGAATATAAAGTGACCTAATCACTTATGCTCTTAGCTATTCCTGCAACTACTTTCATTGCAGAAACACAGTTTGGGCTCAAGAACTGCTCAGTTTTCAATATCATGACACTGTGCTTTATGGGGAAAGCAGCAAAGGAGTTTGTTTTCTACCTTAATGACTCCAATGATAGCTGGTTTTGAGAAGCAATTGAGAACTAAATCTTGTTACTTGGATTGAGGCCCTTTAGAAAGAGGATTGCCCATGTTCTGCTTACCCACTTCTATACTAGGCTGTTGGGTAGAAAATAAACAACCAAGCTCACCCAACGTGATGCATCCATATAGCAAGCATTTGCAGTACTGATTTCTCCACGGCTAGGAAGCTGACCTGCAAGGCTCTCACATCTGCTACTGCTCAGCAGAAGAGCAGCAATATATCAGTTATCCCCCCATCAGCTGTGCTTTGACCTTGTTGATGACTTTCCAGATGGATATTTTGTCAATTCAGACCCTGGTATATACTTTTCTGGAGGCTTTTGCTTCCAGCCTTGTCCTTTTTACTTAAAACCATGTCTTGTGTCTAACACAAGGAAAATTCCAATACTTTACATTGATTCTTTGATAATTTTGGCAGAAGAACTAATGATTCTTTCACATGCTTAAATTGAGAATATGCACAGTGTGACCTCCTGTAAAATCAGTTTTCCATCAAGCAACTGAACTCTGAAGATAAAGTTACCAGCTCAGGCTCAACATCATTCTTTGCTCTCTATCCATCTCTCCCCAGCCCTGTTTTTTTCTGTTAGTCTCTTCTGCATGCTCTTCTAGATGAGTCTCTCTGTTTCTGCAGCACTCTCACTTAGTCATGAAAGGATCAGGTTCTTCTCTGTTTTTTGCTGGTGAAACACTCTGGAGGTCAGTAAGATGACACCAGATTTATACCAACCTAACTGGTATGACAAGGTGACCATAATGCTCTTTCCCAAGCTCAGCATAAGCTCATGTCAGAACTGTGCTTTCTTCTTCATTATCTCACTCCTGGTCCATGTGGCATCTTTCCTATCTGAAAATAGCTCCTAACTGAGCTATGCCTTCATAAGAGTAGATAGAGAAATAATCTTGAAAGTCTAGTAATGAACTAGAAAATAGCTGTGTCTTCCAAGGATTTGGGATCATTTGAGAAAGTGCATAGGTCCAGCTATTAGCTCTGATTGGAAAGTGATATTTTTTAAAAAAGCCTTTTCATTTGATTTGTTAATTTAACTAGAAATTCATAGTTATTGATAAAACTTACTGTAAATCAAAATTCTAGAAAATAAGGCATAGGATGAATTGCTTCAGGGCAGAGAAACAACTTCAGATAAATACTTTTCTCTCCTAAATCTCAGTTTGCTTTCTCAGTATAAAAGTTTCCCTTAAAATTCAGTCACTGTCTAAGCATTTCATTATGATGGAGTTCTTATGATGCATTCTACTTATTAACATTTCTTGATTTTGAGTCTTCTGTACAATTTTAGCTATGCATTTTTAGCTTTTCTTCCAGTCATAGCATCTATTCAAACCCATTTTCTTAAGAGAAACTGCCAGAGAACTGTCTTTCATTCAGTTTCTTTAGAGCTTCAGTCGCCAATGCAAACAACTGTTTTTCAAGAAGGATGCGATGTTGCAACATATGAACTGTAAAACAATCAAGAAGAAGGTGACATTGTAAAAATCCAGTAATTTTTTAATATAGATAAGAATTGCAGCATAAGTTTTCCTGGAAAAATAGCAGTGCTCTTCCCATTACAGAAGAAAATAAATATAATTTTGTCTCTATTTGCAGTCCTGAGATCTGCACTTTTAATAATCTTTGCAGTGACAACTGTAGAAAACCTTGAAATTTCTGGGATTTTTTCAACTCTAAAGTTCTGCACAACTCTCTGAAGGCTGCCGACTTCTTGGTAACCCTGCAGGCTGATGATGGGTCATGACAGGTACGTCAAGTAGGAGCCCCAAAAAGTATGTTTCCACAGGTTGCCCAACAGAGTCCAACCTTGGCATATGATGCTCAAGAAGCTTCTAAGCCTTTGTGAAAGTACCATAGAACAATCTGCATTTAACACCCATCAATTGGTCATAAAAGCAATATAATTCTGTAGTTAACCCAAGAGTCTTGTCACTATCTGAAAATCGCGTCAGTAATATCAGCAAAGTATTGAGTCATCTGAGTCTAAAAAAATACCTCAAACCATCTCTTTGGAAAGAACTGACTTTCCATGCTTAGACTAGGGCCTGGATTTGGTGGTACTGGAATTTCAGACATGGATTTTGGGAGTTTTTATCCGATAATAGAGGAAAGTGATGCAGCTGCCTGATGTTATGACATTTCTTCCATTTGTACTGGGAATAGAAAGTGGGTCTCTTTCATGTCCAGATGCTACTCGTCACTATCAGAAAAATACCATCAGAATTAGCCTAATTACTATTCTCTTCAAAAAGGCCACAGGGACAAAATTGCTGCTAGTGGTTTGCCTTGCCATTTGTGCACAAAAAGTACACTTTCCTTTTTCTTTCTGAGATATACTTCACCAGAGGGGATAGGTAGGAATTTTGTTGCCAAATAAAATTGTTAAGGTTGCTACTGCACTAGAAACACTCTTTCATCAGCTCTGGTGAACGTATTCAAGGGATAAAGAACTTAACTCCAGTGTACCTCCTACAAGTGATTCTGTGTTTGAACAGCTCGTTCGCCTGTTGTTAGAACCAAAGGGTGATGAAAAGGCAAAGAAAAATGAGAAGCTACTGCAGATGACTCATCTTTTCTACCAGAAGCAAGGACAGTATAAGAAACCGAAGGTGTCTGATGCGCAGCTGACCCCAAGTGGATTCATCTTCAACCTTGAGCATTATGTACATTAATTGTATCTTTATAATTACTGCACATGCAATAAGAGTGGGAACTCAGAAATCAGCATTCTTATGAAATCAAATAATTAGATGAAGAAAGTGTGAACCCTTTCCACTAGGAAAGCTTCTGACAGTAAACT
Organism: Gavia stellata; assembly: GCF_030936135.1. Classification (NCBI taxonomy): domain Eukaryota; kingdom Metazoa; phylum Chordata; class Aves; order Gaviiformes; family Gaviidae; genus Gavia; species Gavia stellata. The sequence continues at coordinate 5,281,581 of NC_082637.1, forward strand.
GCTGGTTTTGTTTCAGGCAGAAAGGAGTCTTAAGGGCTGGAAAAAAATTGTCATTTTTCCCCTACACATATTGATTAATAAATAGAAACAATCTTTGGTGATATTAGCTGATATTTGTTCTTTCTCCAAATCTGGTTACCAATAAAGACAATTTTCAGTATTGCAAAGGAAGGAATGTATGAAGGATGAAGGTCCCAAAAGACAGTGAGTTGTGTTGATGTATCTAATTCCCCTAAGGTCTGTGCAAATCATAAACAGAGAATTTACCAAGGACTCATGTAGGCTGTAGAAGGAAAATAAAACTGCTCTAAAAGATCCATGCATTTGTGCATGAAATCCAGTCTATTCATTCAGCCAGTGGTTTATGAGTAGTGGAAGAGGAAGGCACTCTTCATAAGGAAATCACAAAGTTAGCATTTAATATTCATTAATAATTGTATCCAGAAACCTATACATCTTAGGAGATGTAAAACATAGAGAGAGGTCTATGTGGTAAATCTGTGAGATTAAATCATCTAATCTGACGTTTTGCATAATGAAAAGTGGAAAATACCACCTCATTATGCCTAGATTAAGACAAATAACTTGTGTTTGACCAAAGCATTTCCAGCAAAGTACTTGATCTTGATTTGAAGTCATCCACAAAAACACGTCTGACTGAACATTACCATCTGCAATGCGTATGTCTACATCTCAGCTAGTCACCATGTTCTCCCTTGAAAGTTATGGCTAAAAATAGGTACTTATGGGGAAAAGTGCATCTCATCCTACAGTAAACATTTAAAACAGGTTAAAGAAATGGTGCCTATTTCCTAACAGGGCCCATTTCAAGCCAACAGTGGTCTTTCTAACAAGTCCAGCAAATTTTGATTTGGGTGTGGTGGTTATGAGAACCTACAGTACAATGAACTATCATTTAAAAAAACAGGTAGGGACAAGACCATACATTATTTCAACTAATCTACCTATTAGAGGAAGAGAGAACGTTGCTGACGTTTGCTTATTCTGCTATTGCTATTTTGTAAAGTCACTTTCAAAGCTCTTTTCTTATTTGGACATTTAAGTCAATGTGGTTAAAAAAGCCCTATAGTAGCATTAAATATGAGGGCTACACTAGAGATGGAAGCTTTCCGAAAATTCCTGTACCTACAGCCTAAGATATTATTTCTTCTGGAACAAAAATAATAATATTCCTACTCATATGCATGAGCTGGAGTTTACCTATGACGTAACTATTATATAAAAATTACTGGAGTAATTTACACAGATCACTAATCCCTCACACATACTCATCTTTCCTTCGAAAACTATAAATTAGAAACATAGTTAAATTCCTGTATTTTCTTTAAAATATAGGTGCACAGGGAGGAGTTCAAATGCATAAGAAAGCCTTTCAACTGGTCTGTTGAAGGACCAGGTGTGCAGCCTGCAAATTTCCCCTAAAAATATAGCTAAAGTGGGTGTGAAGAATTAGAATGTGGTTCTGGCTTTAGAAGCTCCTTTAAAAAAAAGAAGAAGAAAAGTAAGCTTTATTTCCCACAAATGATTCGATAGTTAAAATTCACATTTCATTTACAGCGCAATAATATGTTACACGCACACACAGACACAGCCTGTCATTTTACATATGGGTTTTGTGAGGTTACAATGGCAATAAAAAAACAACCCACAGTTTTCCTGAAAAGGGAGCAGTGCTCCTTGCAAAGTTTCCTCTCACTGAGCACTGCAGTCATGAAAAATGGTGCTCGGATTATGTCGTATCGATGGTTAATTTCAAATCCAGAAGTTGATTAACTTTGACTCATAGCATAAAAGGCCACGACCAATTATTATTCAGAAAAAATCCTGCTGTTTAGCCAAAGACCGTACTGAGCAATCCTGCACTTGATGTGCTTGTGATAAACGTTCACATGACAAGGTTATTTGGTGTACAGCGGCTGGAGGGGTTGTCATAGCAACCCGCGCACGATGCCCATAAATCTGATGTGTAGTTATCCTTGCTGTGTATGCAAAAAAACACAAAGCCAACTCAAGCAGTTTAATTTACAGCATTGACTGTCTCCAAAAGAAAAGAAAAAAAAAGAGGAATTATGAATTCTAAGGTAATAGACTTCTTTGGATTATATTCCTTCACACGGAGAGTACTCCAAGAGCTGAGACAACCTCTTCAAAGCCAAAAAGACTTTTAAGATAATCATTATGGTAGTAACTGCAGGTCATCATTAATACTGAGAAAGAAAAAGAAGAGGTCTCTTGAAAATCTCTGCTCAAGTATTTGTTTTCTGTTACTCGTGCAAACAGCTGACTCTAAGTGAAAAAATCCCAAACACCCTCTTTTTTATTTTGCTTTTGTTTTCCAGAAGTGATGAGATGAAACCTTGAATCACCTGTCAAGTAGGCCACGACAAAATGCCCTCCTCTCCATGAAAAGTCACTAGCATAAGAAGAATCTATCTTTACAGTTCTGTCTCATTCAAATACAGGATAAAAATGAAGAGAAAGGCAAAAAGACCACTCATTTCTGATGGGTAAAAAAGTTGGTGTGGAGATAATAAAGACAGTAGATGAAGAAGCAGGAGACCAGGGCTTTTTAGGAACCAAGTCATTGAAACCTTCTCTTTGGCCAAGTTGCTTAAATTATGTGCCTCAGTCTCTCTATCTGTATAGCAGGGATGCCTTATTTCCATTCTCAGGAAAAACTTATCACCCCCTTTAGAAAAAAATAACAACTGGAAGAATGGAGACTTTAGAGTAAAACCACTTGCAGAGTAAGTGAGGAGCTCTGGACGATCCCCACCAGCACTGGGGAGAGCCCTGGTGGAAACCCTCCACTGCTGGTGGCCCTCTAACTCATACAAGGCTGCACCCACATGAATTACATGGGGACCACGTAGCAACAGCAACAGCTTTGTCTTGTATCTACACCTACACTGCTGCAAACCACATACATATGTAATGGGGTGTGATGAGTGCCAAATGCCTCCAAAGCATTTGGGAGTCTCCTCTGGAGGATGCAGATATTTATTATTACTTCCAGTTGCATGAATATTAATGAGTCAAGGGTCCTGGACATAACCAAACCAAGAAGTTTCCAGGTGCAGAACAAGAGGCCATACTGTTCAGGATCACCTTCCTGCTCCAATGGCCAGGCCTTTTGCAAGGAGCTGCTTCAATAAAGACAGAAGATACCTCTAAATATGCAAAAGATTTCCCCAAAGTTTTCTAGCAACTGACATGATATAACATATCATTTATCTTCCAGGGATGACCGCAGCTATTTTCATCTAGAACTGATGTTCTATGACTTCTTGTCAAAGAAATAAATATCTATACATATATACAAACTCAAAAATATAGTGTAAAATACAAAAGGAGGAAATAAAGGCACAACCTTACCGGCGAGAAATGGGGTGTCCTGATATAGACACTTCTGGGCAGTGATTCAATCCCAGCCTCAGAGGGGTGCTCAACACAGATGATCACTGTCTGGAAAAGCATATTTCTGTCTCTTGGCACACAGGGATGTTGGGATGGCTACCTCAAATTTAAATGTCAAAAGATCTAAAGAGGACTAATCTAAGCTAACCACAGGTGTCTACAGGGCAGATGACTACATGAGCTAGATATCTAGTATCCCACTATACACGGGAGACTTAAGCAAGACAGTTAATAAGCATTAGGGCAAAATTAATTTCATCCTTGAGTTGACTATTAACTTTCTATTAGATTAATCACTTCCTAATTTCCATTTACTGCTTTGATTAGATCTTTGTTGATAATAGAAGTCTAGATGACTAGTTCATGTGTAGTCCCTTTCAACGTGGATCCCTAAAGCTAGGTAAAATTGGCCTCTCATGAAAATCCTTTCTTTTCTCACCCAGCATTGAAGCTGCAGTGACATCTGTGCCTCCCATATTTCTTCCTCCAGGTAACTGCTTTCTCAAGGATTCCTTCTTCAAAAAAACCTCATTTTGCAACACTACCCTTTAAAATGCCAAGTTGCTGTGGTGCCATGTTTTTAGTGAAACAGGGTGTTCCCACAGGGACTGTCACCTTATACTGAGAAAACCTGCTACTTTGCCACTACCAACAACTTCTAGAGAAAGAACCACAAAGTCTCAGTGCATGTGGTCTCACACAGTGTAATAAAATTTGTCCCCGGGAGTGCGATCTAGCTTTGGTTAACTTCATATATCCACCACATAAATGGCAAAACCCAAGCTGGTCATCCTGGGCTCCCTTGGTAGTCAACAGGGGGGAAGGGTGGGTGGGTGGAAAAAACACTTTTGGGGCACGATTCATCTGATTGATTTTAGATCTTTTTCAGGATGAAATGAATCACATACTGAAAGATCACTATAGGCAGCCCAGAGTGACTAACGCAGAAATAAACACCTACAGACACAGTCAAGAGACAATGGCTTCAATGCATAACATGCCATACAACCTCATAGAAGATGAACATGATTTTTGCCTGCCCTTAAAGCCTAATGATACAGCAATCAAGTGAGTAATTGCTCACTTCCAGATAGGTTTTATGCAGAATCAGAGTACAGTGGTCAAGCTCTTCTGTTTTTTTCTCTCCTGAGAAGCTGAAAAGACATAGTGAATCAGTGCTTCCTGCACAGAACCCATAGGACTTGGGCTGCTGCATCTTCTGAAGGGTTTCTGCTGAAATAAGTAGCGGCTATTTTGTTATTCTGTCTTTTCCTGCCCTCGAGGGAAAAATAAATGCTTGATATGTGGCTGTGGGGACCCTTGAAGCAAGGGGAAGCAAGAAGAAAGCTCTGTGGTTTCTCACATCCTTTATTTCTGCATGGCAAAAGGGAGAAATGGCCCAGTTGTGTGACCAGAGGGAATTTGTTTTGAAAACGGCTCTGCTGTGAAACTGCCAGGCAGCTGAAAGGAGGTTTTTCAAGCCAGTGATCCCGCTCCATGTCACGGGGGCTGGGAGTGGAGCTGCTCTGGTCAGGCTTCACTCTCCACTCACAGTGCAGAGGTCTCATGTTTTAAACCCCCGTGACCGAGGATGCTGGTTCTTGCTGAATTTCTTCTCTCTGCTGGATCTGCAGAAATGAAGGGTGAGCTTAAAGAGAAGCCCACAGGATGCCACGGAGGGAAGATGTTAGCAAGAAACATCTTTCTTTCACTTTCTAGCCAAAGACTATTGACTACATCATTCCATATTTCATCATCAAAGGGTAGCTCAGAAAAAGCTACAGATGAAGGAAAGAAGCATGTTAAATTTAACATGAGGCATGTTAAAAAACTACCAGATGAATAAGAGAAGCATCTTAAAACAATAAAATACAGGATGTCTGGACCAACAGCACATACCACCGGAGTTCTCCAAGTTCCTGTTTGGTGATTTGAAAAAAAAATCAATGATTTATAGGTTTGACTTTTTTTTTTTTAATAAGCCATTGAAGTTTATTACCTCACTTTACAATTATTCTCAATAATTCTAGAATAAAGCAAGCTAAGGAAAAAAACAGAGTTACTCTCCTTCAGTGAAATGTTGGGGGAACTAAAAAAAGATTGGAGGCAACCAGCTTTTCATACAATTTTCTTAAAGTATCTGAAAAAATACAATCAGATGGCAGATTCTCTCTTTTTTTTTTGTAAGCCACTGATATATGCGGAGAGTAATGTAAATCTACCAGTCACTGGCACCATGACACAAATGTGAAACTGATGTTAGAAGTAAAATAGAGAGAAAGCTCCCTTTTGGGCAAACACCAGTGTTTGTAATGGTCAGACATCTCCGTGTAATCCTTTCCATTAAGGAGGATAGCTGTATCTTGGTTGATATCCTGGTGGCACCGAAGTCAAAGAAAATGTAATTACTTTCAGTAGGACCAGGTTTTTTACCTCTTTATGTTTGGGTATATTCCCTCTAATCTGAAAAGCCTTCAACTACATGTTCTGCAAACTCAACACCAACTACAGGCACACGGATGGATTAACCTCTCCCAAGTCAAGCTGTCCTGACTTTAAAAAGCTGCAAACAGATGTCACAATCTCCAAAAGAGCCTTGGCTCGGCCCCAGGAATGGCAAATTTACCCCCTGGATGAGTCAGGGGCAATTTTCCCATGCGTTTTGCTGCCTGACTTTTAACACCCCAGCTGCTCATTTCTCACGCTCCGGACACACAGACACAGGTTTGTGCCCAGCTGCCACCGTGCAACACGCTCCAGGTTTATACCTCGAGCTTTGCCTCTCTGCTCATGTGTCCATAGCCTCAGGGATTGCTTTGACTGTGACTGAACTGCACACTTCCCTGGGTTGGATTAGACTATTGCACACAGACAAAAAAAAGAGGCAATGGAAAATACAGGGAAATTAATTTTTGTCCAGTTGTTCATTGACTTGTGACGTGAATGGTGCAGGAAAGAGGCATTACACAAAGTGCCTTCTGAATGATGCCACTGCTGTCAAAAAAACACTCATTACCAGTATCTTGTTGAATAGTACTGTCACGGTAAAAAAATCCAAATATTGAATCATATGGGTGGGTTTTTTGCAACATTTTGATGTTACCCATCTGTATAATAACCAGGTCCAGTTTGTGAGTTTGTGATTATTATCTAAGTGAAAATGGCTACAGGCACAACAGGAAAAGTCATGAAATGGAAAACAAACAAGCAAAGTAAAACCGAAAATCTATTGACTGATCGATGAGGTGCGTGTGTTTCTTCAGAAAAACAAAGGAGGATTTAATGCCATAAATAAGACTGAAGCAAAATAAGAGAGCTTTGCAGAGGGTAGCTCATGAAACAGCAGTTGTATTCACCCCAGGTGGTTCACCCCATCACACAGGATCCAGGAGAGGTGCTCCATGCCCCTTCACTCCTACTGAAACTTGCATTTGCTTCTGTGGGGTGTGCGCCTTTTTGACAGTTACTTCCCATGAGCAAACGGGTTCTTGCATGAGATGAAGGAGAAAGCAAGAGTTAAGCTCACACTAACTCTAGTCTCAGCACTGGAAGCTGCATAGGATCACACTGCTTAGCACAGCGGGGGAAGAGGATCACCAGGAAAACCCTCAACCAAAGCTCTGTCAAAGTGACAGTCAAACAAGACAGACATGAACCTGACTGCCACCTTCACAGCGAGGGCACTTGTTTAGCCTGAATCTGACAAGACAAAATTAAACTGCACCCAGCTAATAAATCTTAAAGGAGCTTAATTTTTTATATATCTTTTTAAAATAAATAGTACCTTGGGCAAGGATGAGTAGTCCAGAAGGAAAAAGGTTTATAATTTTTTTTAAATTCTATAATCCGCCTTATCTGCTGTGTTTCTTAAATAGTTACTGCCTCTGAAATATTCAGATCTGTGTTGGTTACATAAGCCCCAGTCCTGATGAGTTGTACTCAGCTAGTTGGGAAACGAAACAGGAGCATGCAACTTCCAGGGCCATTAAAGCTAAACAACTCAGCTTGATTTCTAAACACTCAAAGCCACTTACCACTTCAAGAGCATTAAAAAAATAAAATAATAAATATTGTGTTGAATCTTGATTTTGAAGGAATCACAGTCTGCTTCTGGACATCCTAGCCTGGATTCATCTCACCTAACTTCAGTTCTTAGTGAATGAGTCTCTCTAAACAGAGAGGTTAAATTTATTTCCAATAAATTATTCACTTGGGGTTGGTTATTACTATTCTACTGAATACAAGTCTGAAAAATTTGAATGATATTCCTTAATGGATGGAAATGAGCAATTGAAAATGTATGATGGGTATTGGGAAATTTCATAGGGCTAAGAAGTGCATCCTGGGATGCAGTTTTTCCTTACAGGCATAAAGTTGGGTAACATTTCTTGGTCCACCTTCAAGCTAGGTTAGGTAAAGCACTAGGAAATGCAGTGAAAGGAATAATATTTGACCAACCTGTAGATTACTGGCCTTGAACAACTTTATGAGTTTTTAGCATCTATAATTTTGACAGCACCTCAATGATGCCTCTTTCAACCGTATTTCATCCTGAAGTCACAGAATACTTGAGTATAACGAGGATAAATCCTACCAAAAGGCATTTACTTTGCTTTATTCTTACACACCACGAAAGAAAGAGCAGTGCAGAAACAGGTCTGACATGATTCTTCCAATAACACCGCATTGTTGCTAGAAAACCTTAGCTCCAAAAAGACTTAAGATTGTTCCTTGGACAGACTTAATAACTAACCTTGCTGATTCTGACCCTCAGGAACACATGGTGACAAAAAATCTGTCAGATATATTGGGCCATAGTCACTGAATGCCTTAAAAATAAGCAGTAAAATCTTGAAATCTATAGAGAATTTTACAGGGAGTTCGTGTAAAGATTGTAAAATAAAAGTGATGCATTCACCTACGTGCTGATGCTTTTTTAGAGATGTGCTCTACCCTGTGCACGTGTCTGTGGCTGCCATTAATGTTAGTGGGAGTCAGACACCAGCAAGTGTAGGAGGGAGTTAGAGAGAGGTCGAGGGACAAGAGGACTCGCGTACCCTGAGTTGGATTTGGAACCCAGCTGCACAGGTGTAAATAGAGATGTGAAGTGACTTTTCCATATTTGTGCCTGTGTAAAGGTGGTCAGTTTTTGTCTAGCCATTAAAAATGTTGTAGTATATTAGATACACATTTTCTATGTTTGTTTTAGACATATTGCACTAGATAACAATTCTATATGATCTATAATAACTGTATGATGCATGCCTTTATTTCTATTTGTATATGCATATATGCCTTTTAATGTTTATTATAAGCATATTCTACAACTTTACCCTTTTATATCTATCGGTACAGGTTTTTTTTATTTTGTATATGGGTATGAACATGTGTACAGTTCCAGGTCTTTTTTACTGATTCACTTGGAGATGTCTTTTTGGGGCTGCATGGTCATTAGACACACAGGCTTATATTACGATGCCCTCAGTTGGCGAGCAGTTCCACTGGACTTTACTTCCAAGGGAAGGTTAAAAGTGCCCTGGGCTTTGATACTCTTCCAAATGTTCCTCTATAGACCTAAGCTGGAGAAGCCTGTTCTGTTATTGCATCTGTAACATTTTTGTGAGCAGGCTGTGGGGTTTGCAAATTTGCAGATCTCCTTGCTGCAGCCAGAAGGTCACACTGTGGAGTTGAGGGGCACTATTCCCTTATTGCACTGGAGGTTAGAGCAGGGTCTTTGTCCCACAGAATTAAGGGATATTGTTCACATTATACTAGGTAGAAAAAAAAAGCAGATCTATTCCAAGGATATTTGCTGGTCAGTATGAAGTTAGAATAAATCTACTTATACAAAATGAAGGCCTTCATCATATGCAAAAATTATTCTTCGCAAGTCAAAATTGCCTATGCCTGGTCACAAAATACCCATTTCAAACTTCAACTTGTTATCCCTTGTAAATAAATTAGTCAAGCAATAACGCCACAATGGGCAATGCTCCAAAAAAGAAGCCGAATAAATGTGTTCTTCCATACTGAAGCAAAGACTGTACAGTTCAGCTAATAAATCAGCAGGGGAAGAGCAATGCAGAATCTGGAAAGCAGTGAACGGTGCTGTGTATCCTCTCTAGCCCTGCACAGACAGCCTTTTGAGGAAAACCATTGTGTCCTCTCCTATGACTAAATGCTTTCCTCTGTGGCCTGTAAAGACAGTTTCTGCTGAAGGAAAGGCACCTTCGTCTTTCAGAGTACTCCTGCAAGGGGAGCCAGATACGTCGCAGTGCAAAGTAGTAATTAAAAATACCTTTCACTCTGTAGTCCCTTTAGAAATTACAAGGGTTCCGGAATTTTATGACCAGTCAGTCCTGTGAAGACTGAAAGCTCTTTGGGGAAGGGACTGACTTCTTTTGAACATGTGATGCAACAGAGCAAAAGGATGCTCTGTGCTCACTGTAGGCGTTTCAGTCCTGCAACAAAATCAGAGACTACAACACCTAGACACCTGCAACTGCCTTTTCCTTGTTTTCTTTTCTGATACTCTCACTTATGACAAGGATCCGTACAAATCACAGCTAGTACAGAGCTCATTTGTGGAGGATAGTCCCCATGCTGTGTTTGTTTCAGCTGATTTTATTCATTTATTTGTTTATCGTCTCTTGCATCCCTTTAAGGTCTTTCATGTCAGATGCACACAGCGTTTTATAAAGATCAAAGAAGTCAGCTTCATAGTCACTCCCCTTTGGATGGTGAGGAGCTGCTAGGTTTGCTTTACACGTAACAGCATCAGGCACAGAGAAAGGTTTTCCATAAAGCTATAGCAGTCGTGGTGTTAGACCCGAATGTAACCTGACTCCTTTTATTTTGAGCTTGTACCCTTAGTCAGGAGCAGAATCCAAGGTCTGGCTTTAAAACACTCCCACTGAATAAAGGTTAACAGGTGCTGTTGTGCAAAGAGGTCTTCACCATCACGAATGACACTGTTTTAAACAGGCCAGGGATCTAAACTACTTCCAGAACTGCAAAAAAACATATATTGGGCTAAAGAGTCTATGGGGTCTACCTGGACCTCCACAGTCTACAAGACCCATTTTTATATGTTAATGGGATGGTCTGTATGTCAAGAGCAGCACACATGCCTGCACACAACTCGTGCTTCATTCTGTTACTGGATAGAATAAAAGATGCTTTTATTCAGTGGAAACATGAGCAGTATAAAGGAAACTCTTTCCACTGAAGTATTTTTGGGCCTGGGATTACCATACAAGGTTGTGCTCAGATCTCTAAATGGATTCTCCCTGGGAAACAGGAGGTTACAAAAGCAGATGTCTGCTAGACACAATTGCCTGTTTCCCCCCAAGTGGCAAAGTCACTCAATTTGCTGAGTGAGGAAACCACTACAGCACAATATATAATATCTCAAGGCATTCGTTTCAGGACACAGCATTCTTTCATTATCCACTCACAGCCTTCAGCATTTCTTCAGACACACATTATTAAACCACAGCTAATTATTAAATATTTAACAATGACTTTACAGTACATTGACTGCAGCTACCAAGGTAGGCAGACCTATACAGATTGATTTCTCTATGTCTGTAGCCCAGTATACATCAAACAGCATGGATGCTTTGAAATTTCAAATCACAAGGCCAAGTTTGGCCAGTTGGTAGTGCTCAAAAGGAAGTTATTTCTTTATCCCATGAATATCTTTACCTTATTGAAAAAAAAAAAAGTCCAGAACAGAGACAAAATCTTGGAATCTTAAAAAAAAATCTTCAAAGTGAAAAAAATATATCTCTCTCTGGTTCAGTCAAAGAAATTCTCTTAGATAAATATGAAATATTTGTCCATCTTAATCTATTATTATAATGTAATTCAATTTTTAAAAGGTAAGTTTCTTTCAAATGTAAATATTTTCATTTTTTAAATTTTAAAGGAAAGTGCCTTGAAATTTTAAGGAAAAGAAGAACAATTTAGCTAAAGTCAGTCTCATTCAGTGGTAAGTTTTGCTACTGTGACCTTTCAAACTTTGGAGTTGGCAGCTCGGTGTTTACATTTCAGCTTTAAAGACCTTTGTTTGAATCCAATTTACTTGTCATGTAGAATAAATGTTGGGACTTCTATTTAATCCTTTCACAGATATTTCTGCACACAGATTAATGAATTTTAAAGCCATTATGATCATCTAGTCTGACCTCCTGCATAACACGAGTCATAAAATGTCACCCAGCAATTCTTGCATCAAGCCCAATCATCTGTGGTTGAGCTAAAGCCATCACACCATGTAGCATGACCTTCAGCATCTCCAGAGGAGCCAAACAGCAGCAAGAATCACAGTTTAGCAAAGACAATTTTTGTGGCAGAGAGGAGCGTTGGCCAATTAGAGTTCCTAAAGTCCCATAGACTACAAAGAGTACAAAATTCATTTCAAAAAAAGCCAAATGAGAAGGCTGCAGTGCATGTTTTTGGGGTCATCTTTATTTATTAAGGTCAGGGATCAACAACCTGGTGCTATTAGCACTATTGCAACAGGATTGCAACCTGGTTCTCAAAATTTTGATCCACGTTCCAGGAATGTGGGCTGGCAAGGGCAATAGCATTAAGTATGACTGGCAAGACCCATGGCCCACTGCTTTGGTTCTTTTGGCACTCATTCAGGAACTGATGCTGCCAGTCACGGCTGCTCGGAGCAGCAGCTCTGAGGAAGGCTGTCAGAAGCTTTGGAAAACCTTTTTTCTCCTTCCTACCCACTGTCATCATTTAGGGCAAAAAGATCACTGGAGAGACTTTATCTTATGAAAAAAAACAGGGAGAAAAATAGGGGTTTCCAAAGGGACATGAGAGAGTCAAATAGTTATTTTGATGGATTTATTTATTTTCTCCTTCCGTTGGGATACCATGTTTCTTTTGAGGATTTTTATACACAAATGTGGTCATTTTGGCCATTCTTTGAGAATCAGAAAATCGATATATGTGAATATCCACCTTTTTACCTTTTGAAGAAGCTGAGCAAATATTGCAATACTTGACCTTGATAAATATTATTGGCTGCCTTCCTCCCAAGTGCAGAATTACAGCTGTGAGATGGCAGGGAGGGAGTATTATCATTCCCAGTGCCCAGGGCCAGTCCAGGCTTTCCCATCCTTCACCAGCACATTGCAGCTGCACAGCCATCTTGCTCCTCCATCAAGAACCCGCTGAAGGTACAAATGGGTTAATTAAGAGACTCACATAAGTTTTTTAATAAAGCAGCCATAGAGGTGGGGTTAGATACCTGGGCTGTTGGCTCCTCTGTATGGTTTTTAGACATAGAGGTGGTTGGGAGTGTTTGACAGAGTAGCCATTCTGTGGAAAATTGGGAACAAACCAACATTTTCTCAGCTGGAATGTGCTTGCTCCAGTTAAACTTCGGTGAGGAAAGTTTTATCAGGGCCAAAATATTTTTTTCTAGTCAAAATGAGAATCAGATGATTTTGATTCAGATGAAACAGGGACTCAGACGCTACGTAGGCTCTTTTACCCCAAGAGGTGGGTCTGTTGATGGAGATTTATGAAAATTCACCCAGGTTTCTCTGAAACCACTACATATCTTTTAGAGAAATTGTGAATGAAAACATTTTTTTATTTTGAAAAATGCTGCAGAACAGCAATCTCATTTCCCACTGAGCTTTGGGTAGGCTCAATCATCCTGTTCTTGCTTTCACTCAATATTTCTCATTTTCTTCAGCCAAGCAACATTATCTTTCCTCAAAGAAAATCCAGCACCATTTCCATTAAGACCAATTGGAAATGTGCCTGTGCATTAAAGGCATTGCTTCAAACCCATTTTGATCAATGGAAAGACTGCCACTGATCGTGGTGGGGCTAGATCGTGCCCTGTATAGATACAGTACGGGGATGTACAGTCTGCAGAATCTGTTTGCAATGAAGTCAATGGGAACTTTGCTTCAGTACAGCCCAATGTTGATTCACTGGATGGCAAAATCATCAGATCAAATGTTTCTGCTCCTCATAAATTATCCAAAGTTGAGTAAAAAATGTCCTCACTGGTAATTATGGGAAGCTTACAACACATTTTCTTAAAATTTGGTTCCCTTGGGATAGACTTTGAGGAAGACTATATGTGAGTTACCCTTCGAATAAAGAGGGTGAGATTTTTTCTGTGATGCCTAGCAAGCAAATAAGAAAAAACACAGAAAGAGAGCCCAATAAAAATGTTTATAATTAGTGTTCTTAACAGGGCTTAGAAGACTGCCTTCCTCAGGAAAAAAAGCTCTTCCTTTTCCTTCCCTTCCTTGCTAATTGCATACAGAGCATTTCCTCTTTCCTTTTTCCACCTATATTCTGAAAATAATTAGGAAGACAAATTTGAAGATTGGAAGACTTTGTATGGGCAAACTGATCCTAGAAGGGGACTAAATGATTGACGTTTGTGGGGGGACTATATAAGTCATCAAGCATGCCTAATTTCTCTCAATAAGGCAGAGCCAAAAAAGAACTGTGCTAGACTCAGATCTTGCATTAAGTGATATTTTAGAAATGTACTTTTTTAAAAAATGAATAGTTCCCATTTTACAGCTGCTGATCTGACTGCTGCAGAGAGTTGGAATAATTTCTGCCAACACTCACTGCCTAGTTTGGTTTGGGCAAGTCACACCTATAACAAGTGTTTTGGGGCTTGTGTGTAACCTGCTGGCTCTTGTTAAACTGCATTTCAGCCTTTGATGTATGTGAAACAATATTGCCAGTCCCCCTTACCACACAAATCATAAGGCTGACTAATAAAAATAGAAAGATTGTGTATATAATAATGAGCTCCCAAAGGGTGGAAAGAAGGTTCTTTCACACTGAGCTGCACACAGGCACGTATTAATGTAGTTTGATTTGATCACTGGAAAATTGTGTCCTGTAATTACTAAGCAAACACGAGGTGGAATGACAGGGAAATGCAATGAAATGGGGCTTTGAGGTGGAAGATGAATTTTCAGAAAGTGCAGTTGGGAAAGGAACACATACGAATCCTGCGCAACTGCCTTGGAATACAAGGGGCCCATTGATTTAAAAATGAATTGTATGCTCACTTAGTGCTGCAGGACCTGCATGGGGCAGTATAGACCAAGAATTATTGTGAAAGAACTGGATTTTGGGCATCTGGGTTCTCATATAGTAGGCACTACTTTTGGAAAACATCAGCTTTTCTGAATGGCTCCCCTTTGGCATCCAAAATCATTGATTTTTTTTTTTAGTTATATTCTGTTTCAATTTTAATAATCAATTTGCTGGATAATAACACTGTCTCCCTTTATTGGATGTTATGACAACTTACTTACAAACTAAATTGATTCAAAGTCCTTCAGTATATTCACAAATAACAAGACCTAATCTCCTACATAATGATACAAATCGTTAGATATTAATTTTCAATGTTATTATTCATTAGTATTTGCAAATGAGGAAATACATTTGCAATGTGGAGAGCTGCTTGCCCAAAATCATTCCACATGATAGATGTCAAACGCTGCCAGAACTTGGCTTCCCTGGGTCCCAGACCAGGACTCTTGCATCTGCAATGTACTACGCAAGCACAATACGCATCTTTCCCTTAGGAAGCTATCCAAATTTGAATTATTCTGCCGACTTCCTTGGTGATGCTTAAAAAATTCCAGCCAACCTTGTAGATTGTGTGTACTGCGAATAAGAAATGGAAGGATGTATTCAAATACCAGTAAATCTTACGTTTCCTGCCTTCCCTGACAGCTATACTGTGAGATGTAAGGACAGCATGGCAAGGCTGATGCTTTCAGCCTTGTTTCATTTCCTGCACTTGAATGCTTTAATATGGCAATAGACAGAGTTGGGCAGTATTATTAAGAAGAGTTTAATGCAAGGCTGGTGTATTGGCAACACGTGTATTGATGATGAAAGAAAGTGAGCACTGATGACCTTATCCATTCAAATCCCACTCGGAGGGCCAAATCTATCTGCTTGCAAGTAGGTTCTCAAAGTTACCATTAACGTGGAGAACGGTGTGTTCCTAGCAGTGCTTGTGAACTCGGTACGGGTGTTACTAACGGATTAGCGTCCTGACTCAGCTTCTCCACAGTCCTCTTTAATATACAGTAATTGCTTACGTTCAGAGCGTTCAAGTGGTAGCCTGGCACATGCTGCAAAGTCTCAAGAAGTGACAGAGTTGCAGTAAAGCTTCTTGAGAAGAGAAATGAACAATTAGTTTTCAGCAAACAATAAAAATAGAAAAATTAAAGATGTAGGGATCCTAATAACAATGATGTGGACTGGTGGTGCCTTTATTAGTCTCCTTTGTGTTCTCGCTTGAAACATTTATCATCGCTGAACTAGCCGATTACTCTCTTTTAATTACTTCATATGGAATAATTAAATAAAATGAAGACAATAATCTTTTATAGATGGTTATGAAGAGGAACATTTTTTCGCAGGGAACTGAGTATAGATTTCTTTCCCCTCCCCTTTACCTCCCAAGACTGTAGAAATCTAATGCATTCAGTGCTACAGCATAAAGAGAGCTCCTGAATTCTCTGAATTATTTATTTTCAATAGTTAACCATCATTTAAAAGCCTCACCTGGATGACCTATGATTGAAGATCAAGCCTCATTGAGCACAGTGTTTTGTTCTGATGACATGTTTCCAGACAATTTCCTGTGTGTTATACGAGAAGCTGAAAAAGCTGCAAACTGCTGATATTTAAAAGGGCCATACTGCCCTGCTGAGGTTTCCCAGGCACCCAGAGCTGTTGATCGGTCCCTCTCTACATAAGGCTATATGTCACACCATGTTGAGGGCATAGGACAAGAATATAGCAAGGCTGCTTTGAGGTTACCCTTGATGAGATGGCACTTTCCATTGCAGCAGCACTTCATAGCTTCTTGCCTTCTCTGTGGCCACAGCTCTGACCCCAAATCTGCATGAGGATACAGGTCAGAGAGAGAGAGAGAGAGGAGAGAGGCCAAGACACTTGGATGAAAATGTTCAACAGCTGAGTATGGAGAAGCAGAAGCATGAAACTGGCTGCCAACTCGGCTTTCCCTCACCAATGTGAGGTGAAAGACTGTTTTTGGTTGTATCTTTTTGCTTTTTCCCAGCTAAGTTCCCTTGCACAGGCAGAGATCTGTCAGGTTAGGAAGAAATAGATGATGTGATCTATGAGCAGATGAGGTACGGCTACATTCATGCTTCATATCATTAGAGAAAAATTCTATGGAATAAGTTGCAATCAAGTTGACTCTTTAAAATAATGACAGGTAATCTAGTCCACATTACAAGCTGAAGCTTGTGGCAACATGTAGGGCAGAGAGAAGGACGTGTACAAGAGAACAGTAAGGGTGGAACTCATTCAAATACCTTGTAGATATTTGAGCATGTCTCTACCTATAGTCAATGAAGAAAAATTAGTATTTCAAAGGAGGAGGGACACATTTCACCACCTGACATAGGGCATATGAATCATCCTCCCTTGCTCGTGAGCTGCTACAGCTCAGCCCACATCTTACAAGCGCCCTTGCAAGAGGTGATGGTGAGGTTGTCAGCAGGCAGATGGGTTGAGAACGGTAACCTATATTTCATACTACACAGATCTGAACAACCACCAATATTTTCGCCTCCTTGTTCCTGTTGCCAGAGAGGAGCAGCCTAGCTGGCTGTCCTGCTGACTACAGCGGACCAAATTCTTTTGCAACCAACCCTCCAAGTGCCCTGTTGAGGGGAACATAACTGCTTCCCTGGAAGTCGCTCGTTCCAGCAGACAATGGGAAGGGCCTGAAATGAACTGTGGCTTTTCTCAACCTTTTAGCAGCCTTTTCTCCTGTGTAGTCACAATCCAATATGCAATCTTGATATTAACAGAGCTTAAAAAACTAAGTTATAAATGGGATTTTTTTGAGAGGAAAGATGATCCTCTGGGTAAGGTCTTTTTGACTTAATGGTATTCCTAAGTGTAAGAGAGTTTCTGAATCTGGAAAAGCAATCATTATTAATAACAGTTCCTATAATACTTTCCTTTTCAAGATTTGTTTATCCATCACCATTGTTTGATCATAAATATACCCATTTTACAGCTTAATGAAAAGAACTCTTTTATGGCTTCAACTGAACAGATCTGGGGAATATATTTTTTTTTCCGGAGGGGCCTATGCTATTGAATGTCTAATCTGGGCTGTTTCAGTCTGCACATCTGAACACACAGACACTCAAGATCAGATTCAATGTTGTTGTTGTTTCTTAAATTATTTCACGGCCACACGGAAACTTTTAACCCACCAACGTTTCCCTCTAGACACCTGCCCTAGTTCCAGGACAACACTGTTGCCCTGTGGTCTGAGTCCTGGCTTATGCTCAGTCCAGTTGAACAGCAAACTCTTAGAAAATTTGGTTCTCACAGGACTTCCAGCGTCATAACCTACTGCAGGAAAAGACCATCATTTTGACTGTGCTTTACAGATGTCAAATCCTTCACGGGACTCAGTTTAAACTTTAGGCTCAGTGTCAAAAATAATACAAAAAACTGGCTGTAATTACCTCCTGGAGTCAGCTTGCAATAAATTAAAACAAAATAAAAAAAAATCCACCCCACATTTCAAAGGAATTTTGACTTTCTGCCTAGATATATATTTTTTCACTCCTTGCTTGGAAACTTAAAGAAGAGAACAATTAATGAAAACCAATTGCTAGAAAAGACATGGTTTTCAGATCATGTTTGTTTTCATATCTTAAAGTAGCCTGCTGTTTCTTAACATAGTTTTAATTCATAAGAAAACCCCAAGACAGATTAGAAATGTAGATCAGATGATGAAAGATACAAAATTATTTTTATTTTGACCCCATATTATTGACTACCCTCCTGCATGCCTCATTTTTTTCTTGTTGGCCACTGTAATAGTTTAGTATTTTTATAGTATGCATTATTATAATTAAAGGGGTGTATATTTTTATGGAAATAATACCCTTCTTGCAGCCATTGCCAGAGACTGTTAGTAAAATGCAAATTAAATGCTGCCTTCTGGAATGGTTAAATATTTTGGTTTGTTTCCCTCCTCCAACATACTATAACTTTTACTTTTGCACCTTTTTCCTTCTCAGGTGCATCAGGAAACAAAAGGTCTGTGATGCCTCGAGGACAGCAGATTGTGTGGGACTTGGGACGTTATTGGAAGTTGGAAATAGGAGCCCAGATGTCTTGCCTAAATTTTCAAACTGGAAAGAACTCTTTGTTTGGGAAAAATATCACTACATTTAGGTATTTATCCAACACAAAACCTGGACTTCCAGTGTAGAAGCAGGTAGAGCTCTCAATCCACTCCTGAGACTGGATATTTGTCCACTGATGGAGATTTGACTGTGTAATTTACTCAACTAACCATATCAATGACAACGTTGCTTCTTAAATTGCCTGTTTCCAAAGGCAATCTTATCTATTTTGTCCCTAATTCATGCTTCTCCATCCTGTTTTACCACCCTGGGTACACTGGAGTTGAAAGGACTCTGTTGCTCTAACATTTACCATGGGAGAACGAGCTAAATGGGCTTTGGTGTCCATCTTGGTAAGCAAACGTGGAGCTCTTCCTTCTACAAATAGACCCTATTATCCTTCAAAGGTGATATTTCCCTGCAGGATGGACTTTGTCCCTCCTCTGATACCTGACTAGCTATACTACATGGGTTTGGATCCCTTTTGACTTTCTTGTTTCCTGGACTTTGGCTTGATCTTGGACCATAAGTCTTGTCCAGATGTTAAGTTTGATCCAATCTTTGGTCTTTCTGGGTTTTGCTGCCTGGTTTTAAGTTTAGTACATAATTTATCAGGTGTCTCAGTCTAAACTCAGTCTAGCTTCTGTGAAACTATTCTACATTTGTGTTACGTATGTATATACCAACTCACCAACCCCAAAGTAGTTTTCATGACCTTTCCTTTCAATAAAAAATGAGAGGCTAACTTTAAGCCAGAGTATCTGCATCAGATCAGTCAGTGCCTGTTATGGGATTACCATTTGAAACTCGAGATAACAACTTTTTGGAGTAAATAGTGAATTAATTATTCTATCTTTATCCCTAGAAAAAGAAAGTGCTAGTCTCTAAGTCAAAGACCTCGGATCCCGTACTACAAATGCTTGTGTTTTTCAAGTTCAATCTATATAAGAAACATGAAGCACTGTGTGTAAAATACATCAAATTTTGCCAAATTTTTTTCATTTGTCAGTGTGAAAAAGTAACTCTGTGTGCGAGAACTAATTGCTGCCAGAAACTCACTTTATGGAAGTGATCAAAATGAGTAATTCTTTGAGTCTAATGGATTTGCTTCAAGAGGGAAGCAAAATGAGCCAAGAAAGAAGCATGTAGAGAGTTTTCCAAGGATTTAAGGTCAAATAAGACACAATCTTTCAGAAGTCTAATGAATGACAAGTAGGAAATCAAGACTTTCAGACACAGGAAAAAGTCACACTTTTACTGTAAGTGAGGATGCTTAAAAGAGAGTATCGTGATGGAAGTGAACCAATATTTTTAATGCATGTAACAGAGTCATTTCTATACCCCAACACAGAGAAACCCATGTAAAGTCAGCGTAATTATTGGTGAAACAAACATGATAATTGTGAAATTTTTCACACCTTTTCCCACATTAAACTTCTTTTTAAAACGATCTTTAAATGCTTTATAAACAGCGAATCAAATGGTGGCATATTTTACAGTACTGGTTGTTGGAGGGTGATTGCAGATCCAGGAATATTTAATCACACCATCCCATAGACTCCTGCTCCCCATCCAACTCCAGCCCAGTGGCTTGTCTGTCATATACCATTAGCTTGTTCACAAAAGGGGATGTGGAGTATCAGCCTCTCCTGTCATTCTACGACCCTGAGATGACAAGAGAGTTCCAGTTTCGCATGACCGAAAAAGGGGAGTAGAGGAAGGAGGGGAGCAAAGGGGTAAAACCTGGATTTTCCCATTGCTGAAGCATTAGTCATGAGATTTAAGTGAACAGGGGTGGGTTTGCCCACCTGATGCTTGTCCACTGTGTGATTTGAACTTGTCACTTCCACCACTTTCTTCCATGTTCCCTGTTCAGACTGATCATTGTCCAGGACAGACAGTATCCGACTGTGTACATGGTCAGTGCCTAATACAGCACGCAATCAGTCTTGACAGGGACATCCAGGCTGTAGCGCAGGCAATACTTTTTTTGGACCCCAAGAGTAATCAGCCAGCTGTGCCACAAAAGCAAAGCCGCACAGTGGCTTTGCCAAATTCAGTGTTCCGTGATGTTCTCATAACAAGTGACTTGCTGGTTTCAGGTAGCCAGCTATGATCACCTGAGGAGAAAGGATTATAAATGAACTCCATCACTAAGGAGGGAAAGTGGTGTCTGCGTCAGAAGGCAATAGAATTAGAAATGGTACTGTCTCTGGGATCACAAGCATAGTGAATCAGAAAATGGAAAGCCATTGAGAAACAAAAAGTCTGAGAGAAGAGAGATGGAATTCAGCATGTTTGGGGCAAAGAAGTAGTCTCTAAATACAACCCAGTTGTCCAGTCAGTGGAAGGTATACTGGGCAGTTTTTTCACCATCTTCTGCTATGAAACATACAGAACTTTTCCTGACTCTGTCTTCCTCAAATTTTATGTCTCCTATAACCCCACTAAATCCAATGAACTTATATCATAGTAAAAATGTATCTGTAGTAAATTCTACTCAGTCTAATAACTCTGTCACTAAGCTTGCAAACCCTTAATTTACGGATTTCACTTTCTTGACCAATGTAGACGTGCGGCTTAACCAACCTTAAAGTGTTGCAAAAATCTCACTATCAGACATTTGGCCATTCCTACAATCTAGTGCCAAATGTTTGTGGCAAAAGACAGGCAATTCAAATAAAAATAATAGTAACACTTAAGAATGCATGTTTAAAATCAGTCTTGCCAGGATATGCAGTAAAAGGCAAAGGAGAACCACAGTCACAGCTTTTATACCTGCACTGATCACCTGCCTTTTTTACCCCTTTTCCCCACAGGGACAAGGATGTCTTTTGAATCTGCAGAATCCAAACAACTTATGACAAGAAATTCCAACCTACCAGCACAGAGAGAGACATATGCTTATTTCCATTTCTAAAAAATGTATAAAATTCAGGGGCTTAACAGGGATGAATTTAGAGGAGACAGGTCAAAAGGTCTGAACTTCCTCCTCCAGCACTGCCTTACGTGGCCTGCACACTTCTACATCGCCAGACATGGCTGTGCATTATTTT
Organism: Gavia stellata; assembly: GCF_030936135.1. Lineage (NCBI taxonomy): Eukaryota > Metazoa > Chordata > Aves > Gaviiformes > Gaviidae > Gavia > Gavia stellata. The sequence goes on from NC_082637.1 coordinate 5,303,290, forward strand.
GCAGCATTTCCTACCCAAGCCATCAGCATCACAGAGGTATCTGCTTCTGTGTTGTCTCGAGTTTTTAAAGGTTATATGTCTAGAAACAGCATTTTCTCACTTTCCTTTACTGGATCACCTTCAAGAGTCACTTGAATATGTTCTACCAAATGAATTATTCACTTTTGCAGTTGTGGATGTTAATGGTGCTTTAGTCTTGAGATCTCAGCTCCTCGCACACAGCAATTTTGTCTCTTGATGGCTGAAATGCCTTTTGTCTACCCCAACTTAATAGGATCAGCTCAGAAATATAGAGGAGAAATGTAATGGTTTGAGATACATAGAAGGGAAGACTAAGTGGCCAAATAATCCTGTTTGGATATAAGGTCTGCAAAACTAACAGAACAAAACAGGTAACTTCATTTCTATCGGTTAGAAAAGTTCTGTCTATTCACCTGTGAAAATCTGTTCTTGCCTGACACAGCAATCCTTTTTCTGCATGGCCTGAATTTTGTTGGCACTAATCAAGCTTTTATGGTGAACTATTTGAACGCAAATGAAGTTTAAAGATACTGTAATGTCTCATTTCAGGATGGATCTTTATGATTAGAAGAATAAATTATCCCAAGCATCCCCACATGCTGCAAGTTTATCATGCCCGTTTAACATGTCTGAAGAGATTTCACAGTGCAGATATTTTGCAGCTTCTCTTTTCATCTCAAAGAGAAACAATTACAATATACTCATGTTCCTGACATCCAATTACTTCTGCTTTGCTTTGCCCCCATGATTTGCTGATAACATGGGCTGGAGAAGATCTAGGTGAAATATGGGGAGTTAATTTTTCACCAAGCATTTAGGATTTGGGTGGCAATGACCAGTTTTTCTAAACTAACACAGAGCTAATGAAAACCTAAGTGTGAGCCTCACTGTGCACAAGAAAGCAGAATGTGAAGCGGCTGATGAAATCACTGATTTGTTAAGGCTCACAGCCAACGGTGGAGGCTACCCCTGTTAGAGGAGAAAAAATCAGACCATCCTCTTCACTCCTCAATCTTTGGGAGGTGTTTCATTGGTTTTGGTAGATACCACTCTACTGGAGAAGTGCAATAGTGAGACAAGAGTAGACCTTGTAGGGTTCTTTTCTCTCACATACTCATGTCCCCTCACAGCAGCAAGGCACGTGTCCACCACAGACCCACTGGTGACCACATGCATCTTTTGGAAATCCAGCCAGAGTCATGGAGGAGTGCTATGGAGCAAGATTCATTTGAATATCCCTCTTCTTAACTCAGGAAAGGGAGCTCTTGGGCTCCGCATGTATCAGCCACTGCACGACCACCTGCCCCATTAGGCTGGGGAGACTGAATACATGAACCATTGCTTCCTGACTATTTGTACCACCTATGTACTGGGAGAACCTGAATGGGAGAGCTGGCTTGAACCTGAGCCATGCATCTTCAGGCAGTGCTGCATAACTGTCTGAAAGTATCTGGTGCAGCGCCATCAGCCCTGGCTTGGACAGGGCTACTAAAGACAGCATGTGTGCACCTGTAAGCACAGGATTTTGATCTTGTCCTGAAAATGTTAAATTTTCTCACCTGGTTTCAGATCCATCCTCAAGTCTAATGCTCCACAGCAAGGAATTCCACAGGCAGACTGCACTGTAGGGTATTTCCTTTATTTGTTTTAAATTTACCTACCATTTATTTTAACATATGAGCCCCAGTTCTCATATTTCTGCGGAGTGTAAAGAGAAGGAATGATCAGCTTTTCTTATGCCATTCATCATCTTAAATAGGCCAATTAAGCCCATGTAATTATCCTTCTTTCCAAGTTAAATAATCCAAGTCTTTGCAGCTTCTCATATGGAAAGTCCATCATGCCTCTAAACCGTTGAAAATTATATGGTGCTAATTTAAAACATGGCCACTTGTAACATGTGTATCTATGTCTATTTCTGCTGACACGACCATTGTCAGCTCATTAAACATGTGTAACACGGAAAACACAACTCCAGCGTTTTGTTCCCACATCCACTAACGAAGGGGCAGTGAATTCTGGGATGTAATGGCAATTTATATGTGCTGAAGATGCTCTGGCACCTTTTAGAAGGCTAGGAGCCATGGAAGCTCACAAAATTGTGGAATATGTTTTATTCCCTGTCCTCTAGAGACAGGGAGCTCTTTGGCTACGTCCACACTATCCTGTCTCCCGGACGGAGTTTCCAATCATGCTGATTCAGTCCCAGATAGAGGAAGCTTCAGTTATTACTGAAGTCCAAATAACGTCTAGGGTCCCCAGCTGAGATCAAGGCTCCATTGTGCTCGCAATGGCATAAACACGTACTTACAGACAGTCCCTGCCCGAAGGGGCTTATAGTCTAAATAGAAGAGACAGATAAAGGGTGGGAGAGAAAATAAATGTGGAGTGACTTGCACAGCTGCTGGGACAGCTGCTCTCGGAGGGAGCCGGGAACAGGACCCAGTTTGGAGGGGCTCGGGCCAGCACGTTAGCTACCGGGCTGTCCAGCTTTGCATTTTCTTGTGGAAAACGACATTTTAACCACTGCATCTTGAAAGCACCTGGTCAGAGAGAGCCTAGGGGACGGGGAAGTTAAAATACTAACAGTTACTTGGCAGCTTGGCACCCTTGTGTTGTGTCTGCTGCTGTTGTAGATAGAGCCAGCACAATAGTTTTAGAGAAGACCTGATGTGGGAAAGGCCACACTGACAGAAATGTGATGTCTCCTGTGGTCGTGGGTCATTGATTTATGTTAAACACTCAGAATTCAGGTCACATGAAAGCTTTGGCAAACTTCTGAGCAAATGAGCACTAGTAACTCATTTAGCACCAACATTAAAAAAGGTCTTTGACCCAAAATCTTAGGAACATTTAAATTTGGAATCAGATTTTAGTGTGTCTTTGTACTCCAGTGTGGGAGCTCTCTGGTCCTCTGCGTTGAATCGGTTATCACAGCATCTCACAGTTCACATGCAATGTTGATTAATAAATGAAAGGAAATAGAGGGACATCTGTAAGTGAGGAGCTCTCGCTGCCAGGGACATACACAACTTCAGTCCCTGTATTTTTTCCTTGGCAGACTGACGTCTCTGCTAAGAGCTGGTGAAAGCTGTCCGGGAATCTGCCCACATCGAATATCCAGGTAGCAATCGATTTTTACCAGTCTGAGACGTGCCTTTCATGCAGTTTTATAAGCCGTAGTACAATCTTACTCTTCTTCAGGCTGCTAAATTTGACCAGATTTCTTACTTGTGAATGTATTGGTCATCCATAGAAGCAGCATCTTAACTTGCTTTGCCTACCGCAGAATGGCAGCCCAGAATTTGAGACAGCCCAGTTCCCCGGTGTCCCAGGAAGACCTCATAATATAAGGATCCCTGCTGGGCAGACAAGACCTTTCAGGGTGCTTTCTAGGATTACCCGATGCTCTTCAGTCACTCCTCATTTGAGGTATTTTTCCTGGCTGACTGCATTTCCAAGGGACAGAGCAGTGCAAGAGCCGTAGGGTTTGCTGTGATCTCTGCAGAAGATTCCCTCTTCTGAGACTTTTTCCAGCTTCTTGCTTGCAGCTACTTCAAGAGACAGACTCCTCCCTCCCATCCTCTTTGAGATGGAAATGACTGATCCAGCTCTTACTTGGTTTTTTTTTCAATAGGTAGCAAGGTTTTCTGCTTGCATGCACTGCCTGTGTCTCTGCTTCATGCTCTCCACCCCAAGCACCTGCCAGCAAACCTGGTAGCCTCACAGCTTTAGCACTAGCCACTTCATTGCCAGTGGCACAGGAGGAATATCTTCAGGCACAATAGCACTTACTTGCCAGCAGGTACACAGCCCATTAACACAGTATATTTACAATAACATTCACATTTTACAACGCTTCATGCCTATAGGTAGACACATACTAGATTTGGAACCAAATTTTCTTCAGGACTGTGTAACAACCTTCCTGCTACAACCCACAATTTTCTCTCAGTGTATTTCCCTCCTCCTCTTTAAATCTAAAAATCTAATCTAAAAAAAACTCTAATCTAAAAAGTCTCTTACAACTCCTAGTTTCTTAGTCTGGGCAAAACCTCTATATAACCAGCTGTAGGCAAAAGGGGTGAACATCTTATGGAGATATCCCTGACATGTTCATATGATTTTTGGAGTGCTCTCAAATTATGTTAGCATGTATGTCTTCTTTCATTTCAAATTTGATCCAATGACCTGGGTACACTAGGACCTGTGTTTATTGCACTGATGTGATGCAGTCACAGGAGAGAAAAGGACACTTCTCAAAGGTGACTCAGTCCATCTTAGACCTCATCCACACTCCAGAGAAGCCATATGCCCCCACCCTCATTATCTATTAAGGAAACAAATATTGATATGCTCCTGACACAGAGGCCTATGCTTGGTAGCTGAAGTTGGGCGAAACGATGCCAGCCTTGGGAATGATCCTACTAGGGTGGCTTTGTTCCATTGCTGCTATACTACAGGGCCCTCTCCTAGCAGAGACAATGCGAAAGCCCTCAGAAGCCAGTATCCTGCCAACGTAGTTGTGAAAACCTCATCGAACAGCATAGCTGTGTCTACAGTAGGATTTTGTTGGCAAAGATATATTGGCTGGGTACATCTGATATTTTTTGTGCTCTTAGCCAAAGAAGTTATGCCAGCAGCATCTCATAGCATAGACTTCACGGCAAGTAGCCCGTCATAAAGGCACTCACAGAGGCACGCAGAATGGTCATTAAAAAAAATGTTCCCTGGTTCTCTACTAAGTTCTTGTTGGCCACAGATATGTAGCAAAGTTAAAAATAAATAAATGAACCAATCTGCCAGCCACTTATTGCGAGTCAACAGCTGTCTCTTTGTGCTAGTAGGAACTCCAATCAGAGGTCATGATGTAAATTAATTTTAGCAGCACCCAGTGTTCTCCCCAATGAATATGATTCTTTTGGGTCAATCCTAGGTCACATAAGAGTGAAGAGAAAGTGCTTTCACTAACTTCTTTTCTTGGGACCAACTCACTCCAGGGATATTCCTTGCCAGAATTACGTGACTGCTTCACAGAACAAGATACTTTCCCTGGGTTAATCATTTAAAGATTTAATTCTCAGCTTATAAAAATAGTTCACACCGTAACAGAGAGTATTTTCAGGGTTTATCCTCTTCCTCTTTTTAAACTGATTTTCAATTCACTGTTACTCAATGTCTCTTCTGCTATTCATGGAGCACAGCCAAGTGAAACTGGGACCCGCTATGCTGCTGATTTACACTATAGAACCATTATTAGCTGAGTTCTGCATTGGCATTCCAGGCATTCCAGTGTGCAGCTAGTCTCCTGTGTATTTATTCATTCAAAATAAGGACAGGACTGGGGAGAGATGCCGGAGTGACAGCCCCGTGGAGTGAAGAGGTCCTTCACTAAGCCGTGGAATAGGAACTGCAGAGCCAACACGCACCATCCCCTCCCCATACCTCCCGCACCCTCCTTGGTCCTAATCTGAAGGCTTTCTGCACCTTGCGGAGTTAAAGTACAAGGCAGAGCATTCACAAGGCCTAGTTAGTTTCTGATGAGATGTGCAACAATGCTGCAATTTCTGCTCTCGCTGTCAGTGGTCTTTCATCATTCTTAGGCTTTTAGAGTTCCCCGGCACAACTACACTCGTCAGATGGCCCTGTTCCTTGACTCACTAGGGCAAGCACACAATAAACCCCAACCTCCAAACAATTTGGAACCCTAGGACTAGTTTTCAGGAGTGACCTGGCTGTGTAATTCACAGCTCCAGATTACCATTAGGGTAGATCTGAGGTTTCTAAACGGTACAACCATTTGGCCCAGTGCCCAGAGCAGACTGCTCACTCTTCTTCTCTCAGTCCTTTCCCTCCCATTCTTTTGTAAGAAGGAAGCATCATGATAGATCATTAACGTTATGAAAAATGCACTCTGAGAGACAAGCGGGTGTAGCGGGGAGGCAATTAAAATGTTCCATTGTCCTAAGCGCTGTGCAAACTCTGAAACAATGGTCCCTGGCGTGGGGATCTCACCACTGAGACTCTGCAGACAATAGCAGCCATTCACACCACCTATTATAGACTATGTGGTGTATCCATTTTAGGTGTGAGTCACAGCCTAAGTTTTCTGTATAGGCCAAGAAATAGATGCTTCCAGGGAGTGACTCAGAGCACCTAAGTTAGATGGCAAAAAGTCATATGGTATTAATATCCCCGGTCAGTACACGGAGCAGAGTGAGGGAGAATAACCACCTTTCGCCTAATGGACCGCTCTCCCTAAGCTCCCTCCGTTGCCAACAGGAGGAGAAAGACTGCTGCACATGAAGTGATTCAGAGCTTCCAAGTCGAACTCTCCCTCCTCCTCCTGATGGAAACCATTTATCTTTACTGACAACAGAGAGGGGAGTCTGGGGATAGTAAGTTCATTAGGCTAAAATAACCTCTCGTAACATCCTCGTAGCTAGCAGGAAAAGCAGCACGCAGCTGCCTAACTTTGTCAGGTTGCCCGCTAAATTTATTAATGAATATAAATTGGCCAAAAAAATTGGGGGAAAGGGGAGAATCCATTTACAGGAAAATGAACATCTTTCCACATCTCAGCCAAACACACTCAAGAACAATAAGGAAAAGCACCAGCTTTTCAATAAATTTGACATTTCCTCTCAGACACCTCTGTGATTCACATTTAAAGCATGACACTGCGAAGCCCCAGCCACCACAGTGCTGGGCTGGTTAAGCATGAAGCTGGTCTGTGCCTTTGGTCTGGCTGCATCGCAGATACCCGTGCAGAAGACTTCCCAAGCTGTGTGCCAAGTCCCTGCCTTCCCAGGTCACACACCTTCAAGGAAGGCAGTACCTCTTGCCTACAGTGATTAGAAGAAGCCACTGGAGTTGGGACTGTAGGAACCGCCTCCCAACACTCAAGGGCAACTTGCGCATCACAACTGTGTTTTCTTCTATGGCATCCATAAAAACGGTCTAACAGTATCTACTTATTTCCTATCAGCTTTAGTCAACTGATGCTTGCAAACCACTCAGAGGACCTCAGATTAAATGTGCTAATGGAAGAGCAAAGCGTTATAAAAGCAGGAGGTGCAACAGCCACCACGCGCTTCCCCTCCCTCTCCCCGGCGAGCTGCCGTGCGTGGATGCTGCTCCACCATGACCTTCTACGGTGGTGCTGTGGCAGCCTATTTCTTCACGGGGGCATTTGGGCTGACAATGCGAAGCTCCTTTTCCCACATAATTGAAAGGAATTTCTGATTATGCGCAGGGATGTCAGCAGTGCGAGGAGCTTGGACGCCTTCCAGCCGCAGCCGGATCCAATGACAGTGCTGCGATTTCTCCTTTTTTGGCACTCTACTTGTGAACTTTCTGCTCCCTTCTGGGAGTGATTTCTCAAGATAATACGCTGCTGCTCCAGCTTCTCTCTGATGGCCTAGATTTATAGTTTCTGCAAGGCGTGAGAGGGGAAGGGGTGTGGGAGAGGCAGGGAGGATGAAAGCAGAGAGGGAAATTATTTTTTGGTTGGGGTTTTATTATTTTGGTCCCACTCTGCTACAGTGACTGTCTCCAGGCTTTGCACGAAAATAGTCTGTCGTTTCCATCTCTGTAACGCTCTTTACTGCCTGCAGTGAAAGGTTGAAAGTACACACGTGTTTTTCTGGCCTCTCTTTAGTCTAACCCCCGTGAATATGTGGTACGAAGTGAGCACTACATTTATCTCTGACCTTTTCACCATCTCTTGCATCTGTTAACTGAAAAGAGTGGAAGATGTCCCCAGCCTCCTCTCCCACAGAGCAGACGATACTGGTGACTTGATTTACTTTATCTCTATCGGTCCCAACTTGCCTCAAATCTTTCCAAATGTCTAATTTATCTAAAGCATTTATTGCTCTAGCTACACTGGGGAAAAACAAAACAACCACCCCAAAAACCCCAGCCACTGATTTTCAGGGCAAAATATTTAAAAATTCCAGATGCTGTACTCAGAAATTTAGTAACGCCATAATTAACTAGGACAAAAATTTCTCTCTCTGGATGTGCTAAGCAGCTGAATATCCTCTTTCCCCAGTGACTTCAAACTATTGAAGATGTTTCTGTAACGTCAGAATTGTATTTTCCAAGTATTTCAGCCCTCTCTCATAGCACCTCCAGGAAATTGGGATGGTGCTGCCATCCCCATTTGACAGGTGGGGAACTGAGGCACAGAACACATCTAAGACAGGCCAGGTGAGTTAGTTACCTTTTGAATATACCTGTTCCTCCCCACTACTTACAAAGGTAGCTCACTGATGTTTTATAGGATTACATCCATAATCCTGTATGGCTGCAATCAGCTAAGATGAATACTGCTCTTTGAGACTCAGCAAGGTCACCCGGGAAGCGTAGAGCAAAGCAGTGAAACGAGCCTTTGTATTTTACAAAGGACCTAGTGAATAATACGTGCACCCCTTTACAAGGTTTTAGCCCCTGAAATGTTCAGTCGGCATTGCTGGGAAAGGTAGGGGGGTGCTGAGCAGCTCTAGGGTTGGTCTTGGATTGTGTTTCAGCTTTGGTGTCTTCCTGGCTGCCCTGGGGACACCAAGGCGATTCTGCGGTGCCTGCTGGCTTTAGCTACCAGGGGCTTTTAGTTCTTCAGGTTGCATCTAGAAAGGGAAATAGTGCTGACAAACCTGCCTGTGTTCAGCTGCACATTTCTCATCATCTTGGAGAGTCAAATTGCCAGTGCTGAGTGCTCATTTCTAGGGGTTGTGGCTCAAATCCCACCTCCCCAAGGAGAATACGTCAGGAGACTGACTTGAAAAACTTGCAATTTATCCTGTTCCTGTTTATCTTTTGTTGGTTGCATCTGGAGGAATCTCAAACTTCCTCTCACTATAAGCTTTTTAAAATTACTTCTGGGAATCTCAGGTAACCCGATTACTGAGGCCTAAGGAAAAGCTTTTGCACATGGAGGGATGTAAAATCAAATGGTGACTGGGGGGCTCGACAGAGCACTTTCTTATGAGGACTGCAGGAAAGCATCCTAAAGGTCAGGACTGGAAAATGTTTGCACAACTCTTTCGTGATGCTTTGAGTATTTCGGCACAAACCCACATGCTCTGGCTGTAACGATACACCCTAATTAAGCACCACCGAGAATCAGATTGGACTTACATTCAAAGCAGAAATGAAGTTGACCACTTGGTGCTCCCCGAGCCTGGGTACCTGGGCAGAGGCTGTGATTGAAATGACCTTATACACAATCAGTCACAGGAGTCAAACTCCTTCTCAGCAAGGATTGGTCTAGGGTGATGGGAAGCCTTGTGCTTCCTCTCAGAAATCAGAGTTACAAAGACATGCTGACTGGTTGAGGAAATTATATTTTATTCAACTTATCAGCATGTGAAAGATAACGGAAATGAGCTGCAGAACCAAGTCACTATCTCTTCTGTGATGGCAATTGCAGAGGGGGAGAAGAAACACTGCAGCAAGCCAGGTACTACTGACTGCCAGCAGGTCCCATGCTGCCGCAGACCTCCTACGTGGCCTTGCAAGGTTGCTCAGGGCTGTGTGCAGGGTCTACGTCAGGTGGCACAGCAGTCCCCGTGCCTAAGTCACAGAAAGCAAAGAGTGATTCAGATGATGCACCATCCGCTGCTGTCAAACAGTCCAGGGAAAATAGCAGCCACGATGCCTGGATTAGGCAAATCACCGAGTGTGCATGCCACTGGTTGAGCATTGTGATGGCCTTGCTCTGCTGATGGCATACGGATCAGGCGTCAGGCAGGTGGGGAGAGCGGCCACTCTCGATTGCCCATTACTGTCTTGAACTGGGAAGCCATAAAAGTCTGGGTGCTTAAGCCAGGCACCTATAGCAGGAAGCTTAAGGCAGCTTTAAGCGCTGTGCTCTTCATTTTCTTATCTATAAAATGGGTTTAACAGCAGTGTCTGATAGGAGAGAAGGGATGTGAAGGTAGGTGGCAAAGGCTGCAGCATGCTCAGACCCCCTGGCCATGGAGATCATGTATGCTCCTGTCTGGCTCTGCTCCCCACCAGCTGTGTGTAGGGCAGGTTGTACCCCCGAGGCTCCCATCAATGGGAATCCCCCTCTCGCCTGGAGACTTTCTCTGTTGGTGCTTTTGTGCTCAAGATGCTTTTGTGCATGAATGTAGGCAAAAAGAGAGCAAAGCTGACCTGGCCATGAAGCCACACAATATTTCTGGCTGCGATGATGCCTTTGCTGTCCAGAGGGCATTCCCCCTTCTACCCCTGAATGAGTAAGGAACGACCACACACCTGCAGTGGTAAAACCAAAAGTTAGGCTCAAGCTTAGTGTGGTCAGAGACAAAATATTTACTAGCTTGGTAGTAAACTTTGTACTGGCAAGTAATACTAATAAAAAGTGTTTTTGATGTATGCAATACTTACTCGTATATGCATTAAAACATGTGGTGGAATCTGGGGGCATAATAAAACAGCTGCTTTAGTTAAACCCAGAAGAAGAGTGTCTGGTGGTTATGCTGGAGAAGAGGATGGGAGCAGAGCGAAGGTACCCACTTTAACTGCTTCACCGCTGGACGCTGCTGCGGCACAGCCACAAAAAAGGCATTTTTAGATGAAGCTACAAGGCCCCTGAACTAATGGTGTTTCCTGATAATGCAATTTTCCTCCACTGCCCTGCAGACGAGACACACCCCACACACAGAACAACGTTTTCACTGCTATTTTATCACCAGACCTAATTTGATTTAACAAGTCTGGCCCAGATATTTCAAGCGCTTACAGATTAGGAAGTCCTTGTTATTACCCGGACAGCGTTCATAAAATTCAATGTATCGTGCAAATTGTAAACAGGAAAAGATCAGCACAATTTTATTTACTCCACACCACTGCAGGTTTGATTCCAGTCCAGCTCCCTGGGAAAAGGAAGATGGAGGCTGTGCCCTCTCTGCAGTCTATGCAGGACATCATTGTTGATGTTCATGCTCCTTCTGTTCTACTTTCAACACCTTTTAAAAATATCTTCTCCCTCCTTGGCACTTGGGTACTTGAGACACACATTGGTATCTCCTCTGAAAGGTGTGCTCAAGTCTTTTTTTTTGCCCAGGTAAGGGACTCCCCTAGTTATTTGTATGTTTGAAGGGGAAAAAACTTCTTGATGTATAGCTTAAGAGAACAGGGTTAATGATTTTCCTTATTTTTATGTTTATATGGATTTGAGGCATTTAGCATTCATAATCAAGAAGTTCAGAATTGTTCTAGAGAAAGGTGATGGTAGAGGGAATAGATCAAAATTGTCTTGCTGTCTCCACGAGCAAGGTCCTCATTAAAATCATAAGCAGTAACAAGTGTGCTTCTCCATTTAATTCACTTTTGCAGAAACGAAATGCACTCATTTTCCCCTATGCAAAGTTGTTTGAAGAGCTTAGAGATCCTGGGGCCTGATCAGTGCATATGTGGTACTGGGTTCAGTATATAACCCCACCAACGGTGCCTTCATTCATTTAGGAACTCGTTCAGCTGTCTGATAAACATCATCACTCCAGATTAGGCTAAATACAGCACTCTGCCTTCCCTTAGCAGGAGTCACAGCTAACAATTGTATGTTAGATGAAGTAGCCTGGGGGTTCTTTTTATTTAACATCAAAGCAGGGCAAAACAAATGCAATTACAGTCCAATAATGAAATTTGTATCTGTTGCAAATGTCCTTAGCTACATAGCAGAAAATCCAGATACAGATGAGCTAAAAACAGCTCCAAAATGAGTGGTGAGGGAAAGTTGCAATTTCTTTTTAATTTATGGGGAAAGAGATAGCAAACAGTATATAAACCTCACACAATGTTTACTTTTTGTTTAAGCTGCGGAGTAAAAATAACTTTCCATTCATCATGTGCGTGACTGTACAGTATAAGACCAACTGGGAAGCTGCTCTCAGCCTCGAGCAATGTGATGTTTTTGAGTTCAGAGGCAGGGAAAGGGGATCTTCAGTGCTGTGCCTTGGACTAATGGCCCACGAACCCTCCTTGTAAAGACCTAAGGCAAGACCACTCTTCATTTTGCCAAGATAACGCTTATCCAACCTCAGAAGAGCAGTGGGGAGTGGGGAAGTGACTTTACTCCTCCTTAGAAACCAGCAATTTTAATCAGCATTTCCTGTCCCACCTTTGGAAATCAACTCTCAATGTTTTTCATAGAGTCTCAGAGCAAGAGCCCAAGAAGCTGGGAACAGGTTACCCTCCTTCCTAATCATTAATGTGCGGTGGGCAAGTAGAAAATTAACAATAAATCCAGTCAGGACTGCAAACAAAGTAATCCTCCGTAATTTTGGATGAATCTCCTTTTGTCTGGGTCAGGACTGGTGGTGTTTCTCGAAGGGACTTTATGCACCATCCACATTTTTTATATCTTAACTACACTTATTTTAATATAACAAATGCTTCCTCTCTCTGCAGTGCAGTGACAATTGTTTTAATTTAATAACCAGGCTTCTGTTCCTTTACTTTTATTGAGTAATGTTGCAGTTTCAGGAGCGCTCTTTGCAGCAGAAGGTGTGAATATAAGTGAAGACATTGATGTGAGTAAGCAGATGAGAACATGTCCCTGAGACTACTGGACTGAAAATACATCTTTTGCTAGCTATAAAATATAAAAGGCTCTTGAACAAAATTCATCTGAGGTGCAATCCCATTCATTTCCACCAAGTCCTGCAGTGCGGAGAGCTGGACTCTGAAGTTTTCCCTGGGTGAGACACAACATACAGGAAGACTGCTGAGCTCCCCAGTGAGAAAATGTCGAGAGCCCTTACTCTAGCTGGTCTTGTGGCTCTGCAGACCGCCTGAATCACAAGGTCATGCCATGGTAGGATAACTGGCTAAACATATTTTAAATAACGCACTCCACAAATGAGAAAGTATTTTCCACTGAGGTGGGTTGCATCACCTCAGCTCTCTGAAGATTAGGGTTTACTGCTTGTTAATGCCACTTGCCAAGGACACGTTTTATTGCCTTTGTGTTACTGTATGTCAGTCAGGAATAAATCTCTGTAGAGCTTCTATCTCACTCTTCAGCCACACGTAACCTCATTTATATTCAACAAACTTTCCTTGCCTTCTCTCTCCCCTGCCTCCCGCCCCCTCTTCCTTCGGAGAAGGCATTTCAATGAATCTGTGCGGGCACAATTTAGGACTGAAACGGAGATCTCTATTCAGAGGCTGAACAAATTCTCACCAGCTTCCTTAGACGTAGGGCTAAGCTCCTCGGTTCCCTTCGCCCCTTTGTCTGCAAGTTTTTTGGGGCCAGACTGCCAAGTTCAAGCGAGGCTCCGATCTCTGCTCTTTCACAGGCCTCCTGATTAGTGGCTTTCTTTTTCCAAGACTATAGATACAATTATTAGAAATTCCTTTTTTTGTGAACACATTGAATGAAGGTATGAATGGAGATGCTAAGACGAAGAAAGTGAGAAGCTTAATATAACTTCGGCTTCTGTAGTTAATTAGATTTGGATGGCTTCAGAGGAGCAGCTGTATTTTTTTTTTTTTTAATTGAAGTTACATAAAGGGCTATTCAAGGTATTTTGGGTGGGGAGGGGAGACTGTATAAAATAAAGAAGCTGTGAGATGCGTTTTGGAAATACAGCCTTTCCCCCTCTTCTTTTTTGGGAAACAGTCGTGGGGAGAGTAAAAAGAGAAAAAGAAAAAATGTCCCATCACCAAAGGGGATAACAGAATCACTGGCGCTACTGCTAATACCCTGTGTCTATGGCACAGTAAGCAGAATGCATATTCAAACAGGAAGATTTCTTTTTCTGTTCAGAGATAATCTGAAATGCAGAAGTCTGAAATGCATTCCTCTGCACATCCAGAACACTAGATCTCAAACTTTAAAAGGACATTGCCAAGATAAAGATCACATTCAGCATTTAAAGCATTTCAAGAAAATATGTCCCTTCCTCTCTGCCTGAAATCTTCAAGTTGCTAAAAGAAGGCAGGGATTTTGGAACCCAAGTGACGCTGCAGCAGTTACGCTCTGTGTTTATTCTTCACCCTGCCTGGTGAAGGAAATGAGACCGGTCAGCTCGGTCTGCTGTTTCATGTCATGCCAGTTTTCTCTTCTTGCACCACACACACTGCAGCTGCCTCTGCAATCCCAGACCTGCCCAGAACCTCAGTCCTAACTGAATTTTTAAATACATAAAAAGATGGACAGTAGCATTAGGTTTTGCCACCCTTTTTTTCTTTCACCCTAATCTACATGTTAATCCCAAAGCACTTTAGGAAAGTGGCTCTCTTTCACCAAGGGTATTTCAGGACCTAAATCCTCAGCTCATGCAGACAGATATCTATTGACTGCAATTGTGCCGATTTGTCCTCAGCTAAGCATGCAAGCCCGGGCTACCGGAGAGGGTGTCCATCAGTTCACCAAGACGCTGCACTGATTTCAGGGTGGTGACTACATGATCACATTGATTATATTGCTAAATCAATCAGTGTATTTTAGCTTTCTCACCTAGGTTATCAATAGGGTGAATCAGGAAGGAGAATTTTGCTCTTGGTATCCCACTGTATTATTTATAGAGGTGGAAAGATGAGAAAACAAACAAAAAAAGAATTCGGCTATTTGTCACTATCAAGATTTTTGCAGTTCAGCAAACAAAATCCCTGTTCCCTAATTTGAATTCTCTGATGTCTAATAGTACACATATGCTCACGATGATATTTTTCTCTCAGAGAGAAGCAGTAGTTTGGGCTTTAGCCCTCTAACCAAGTGTACGTTTTCTTAGTAAACTGCAGGAGAGCAATCTTCACTTCTTCACCTCTTTATCAATATTTTTTTTAAATTGACTGATGTGTTGGGAAGGAGGTAGTTTGTCAGCACACCGTATCAGTCTCATTTCTTTCTCTTTCTCCTCTATTTGGTGGTGAAATAGAAGTTTTAATGAGCTTAAAATTATTACAAAAACCAAAAAATAAGCTCTTTCCCCAAATGTCTGAAATGATTTGCTTAGGAAAAAAAAAAGTTATTTGCATAGTATGAGGTTTTGAATTGTTATTTTTTTCAATTGAAAAAATGTTATGGAAATGTTGAAATGAAAAATTGCTTTAAACTGAAATAAGAAAACATTTAATAAAACATTTCAGACTTCTGAGTGATTTTTGTCAAATTTGTCAACACATTCTTAAAAAGTTGTGAAAACAGGAAAAAAAAAAGTGTGAAAATTTTTCCAGCTACTTCATATTGGATTCAACTATACCAACCTTTTGTCAGTTCAGAACAGTATAAATATAATCTTTCCTTATGACACTTGAGAAGGAAAAAAAAAATAAGAAAAAGCTTGATTTGCCCTGTAGATTGAACTGTTGGAGAAAAGGTGTAGGTGCCTAGATTGACAATGAACAGCATTGGTGGGTTGGCAAGAATTCTGGCATGAACTTCTGGGTTCAAGACTGAATGGATGGTCTAAGAGGAAGAAAAGGCTGCCAGAAAATGTGTGTGGTATCATTCTCAGGAGACAGGGTAGAAGTACCAGGGAATGGAGTTTGTGACATTTGGTTTCTGGTTTAGAGACCAGCCTCCAGTTGCTAAAACAAGCAAGCCACCTCCAGCATAGTCATGATGCAGTGATGCTTTCTTTTACTGTAAACATCCTAGCTTAGTTACTAGAGGCTCCAAGCTCTATAAAGTCTGAAAAACAAAATAAATTATCATGCCTGGAGTTCATCACTGCTGCAACTAAGCCGCTTCCACTACCCAAGATAAATCTTTTTTAACTAGCTTAGTTACCTCTAAACTGTTGTGTAGTTCTACCCAAAAAACATTTCTCATTTTGCTGTTAACCTTTACCTTTTTACTAATTGTTCTCTCAGAATAAAGATATGTGTTCCTGTTAAGGGAGTGTCTGCTGCTGGGAAGAGGAGGAAGGAGAGACAAAGTATGAGGTTATGTTTGTTAGGAACCAACTGAATTGCCCATAGGAAAGGGTCTTGGCTAAAAAATTGGTGGAACTTAGCGTATTGGTATGTGACATAAACCAGATAATTTGAAGGAAATAGAAACATGGCAGAAAAGCTGTCATTGGAGTGTTCAAGAAGATACTGAGAAATAAGCAAAAGTTAGTGCTGACCAACAGAAGAAAATGGGTGGATTATTAATAACTTCTTGAAAAAATCACCAGCAATTTTTCCTGTGCCTTCAATAGATAAGCTCAGTTGCGATTCCAGTCCAAAGATCTGTGCCGTGAATTTAAATTCACTCTTTAAATATTTGTATAGTGACTTAAAAATTCCCTTTCTGTAAATATTCCCAACAGGATAAGGTGGATATTGAAATGTTTGCACACAAAAGGTGTAGTCACTGTGAAAGCAAATCCATTAAAAAAGTGTTGAGCAAATATTCAGAGGAAATGAGAATAAAATGGATGAAAAAGGCTTTAAGGGAATTTGGAAAAGAGGCAGGTGAAGTCATTGTGATAGTGCCATGTCAGATTAGTGCTCTGAAAGAGCTGTAGGGTTCCAAGTAGTTAAGACATTATTTACCCTTGCAATAAAACAAGTATTATTTTTACTCACATTAATCAGTAGACTTGTAAACCCATTAGAGAACATAGTCCATGTATAATAGGAAAGAGAAAAATCAATGCAGAATGGTAAACTAGTAACAATGAGTGAAACTAAACGAGTTTTCTGCGATTTCCTACCTTTTCAAATTGCATTACTTATTAGAATAAACCCTTCAGGGAGCTTGCTGTAGACCTGACTGAAATACTGTAGAACAAATTGGTAACTAAATGGGGCATCAAAATAAAAGAGTAACTCAATTATATAATCCTTTATCCAGAGGTCCTAACTACTAATCTGACTCTATCACTGGGCTGTCTGATTTGATATGTTTTTTCTAAGTGTATTCAGATTCAATTACCTTGATTGGAGAATTACATGGCACTCATCTGGAAGTAACTCTACTGCAGTCAGGGAACCACAGCCTTAGGAAGCAGCTGCCTTGCTCTCAGACATCAAGTTGCCAAGAGCTAGAAGATGGCTAAGAGGGAAACTGGTGGACTTCAAAAATATCTAAGAAGTGTTCAGGTTTATTATATCCATGACCTCCAAGAATGGTCTCCAGACCGGGGCAGTGTTTAAAATGACAGGAAGGACTCAGAGCCTTCATGAAACAGCTGTGGTTGGTGGGGGCTTCCATAACTACTGCATTGTCTGGATGCAGAAAGGGCTGAGTTTTGTTGATGTTCACATTACGGATGTACAGAGAAGCTGAGACCAGGAAGAAGACTTCATTGTCTTGGGAAGTGTAAGGTCCTGATTAGCCTCTCTGCTTTGAAGCACTTGGGGCCAAACCTTGATCCCTACTATGGATTCCTTATGTTCACTGGAAGGGATCTTAGGTGACCTCACCTAAGTGCCTGCAGTTAGGTAGGGAAAAATTTAGAACGAGGAGATAGTAAAGACCTCAGTAGCATTACAAAAACACAGTGCAGCTAACAAATCTAAATAAACTATATTTTTACATCAGCAAACCTGTATGTTGCAATAACTCATGAATGAATAACACCCTACCCACACACAAACACTTCTGTTTTAAGGAATGAAGAACATGTTTCGCAGTATCAGAAAAGGGTTCTGAATAAATATACATCTCAGATGTGTCACATTGTTATCTTGGATTTTAAATAGTTCTGTGTCCTCTTGTTTCTATTTGATCGGAACATTTAGCACTGCAATCATCTTAAGAAAATCTACTTTACCAAGCAAAATGTACTTTGAATATGTTAAGTAACAATGAAATCCAGTTATTGTGATTGCAACCATTCATCTTAAGTTAAATGGATGGCTTTCTTCAAAGCTGGGTTTGTTGACTGTTCTCAGCACAGAGCTGGCTAATGCTCTCTGTCTATCCCTAATACTTTTGCAATGATATTCTCTGTCTTGTATTCCAAAAAGTAGTCAGACGGGAATAACTCCTGCTCTTGACAATGTAAACACGATCCATAACTCTGCAAGTGAGTCACTGGGTCACGGCAACATGACCATGACTCTGTATGAAGAACAGGTTTGAGAAAGTGGATCCTATATTCACTGATTGCTCATCACATTTGTCTGAGGAAAACATCATACACAGCTTCTGCACAATAGGAAAGACAGGCAGAGCCAGGATGCGTGATAGTGCGGTCGTGCGTGAACCCCACTCGTGTAGCTCTCTCCAAGGCATGGCCTGTGGCTGTACAGAAGCAGAAAAGGTAAACTAGAGCTTTTGCTTCCAGAAACAGTTCAGCATTGACCAACCTGTAATCCAGCCAAGGGCATGACGTGGGAAAGTTGGGGAGGGGGGGGAAATCGTAACATTGTAATGGAGGGACACCTTCATCAGTGCTTGGCCAGATTCTTATGTTCAAGGTAAAGAACAAGCTATCAAAAATACATAGGAGACAACTCCCCCATGCCCAGTTCTGCAATATAGTCCAGATATACAATGCATAAAGTTTAGTAGAATGACGTTGATGTAAGAAACATGAACCATCTTACGAGAACTGACGTGCACAATGGTGGGTCAAGCCTATGAATACAAATAGTGAAAATTAGCCCTTTCCCCATATTATTTCCAGAGAATCAGGGGTGAAAAGTGAATCCTCCCTGCCCCCGCAAAAAAGTGCTAACAGGAAAAGGAGGGAGTCCTTGCCACCTCCCAGGGACAAAAAAAATATTGATAGGACAGTGTAGATGGGAGTTTTCAGTGAAACAGGTATTATTCTGGAGAAATCACTTATATTGCTTTTGATTATGGATTATGGATTTTTAACTGACCCACACAAAAGTAGTGCCTTAGAGACCCTAGATATGATAATGGTGGTTCTGACCCTTAGAAGCACACTAAAAAATGGTCTTCAAAGAAATCCCTTTCATTTTACCAATATACTAAGGCAATAGATAAGGCATTAGATCAAGCTAAAACCAGAAAATTATTTGAAGAACACTTCATCACCTTTCCAGTGCAGAATCAGTTGGTGCATTTTCAAAATTCTTCTTTGCACTCACTTTTACCAGGAGAACCAAGGCTTTCTCTGGTAGAGCTTCCTTTGGAGTCTATTCCAGGTTTTGAATGAGGTTTTCATTAGGATTTTCCTCCCTAATATTTTCCATTGCTTAATTTCATCCCATTATATCTAATTACACTCCCCTGAGCAACTTGAAACTATTCTTATCCCTCTGTTCAGATACTTACAGACAATTATCTTGTTCCCTATCCCTATTTGCCAAGTTACAGTTACTTAGTTGTTTTAACCTTCTGTTCCATTAACTTGACTTTCCTGTTATCCAAAGGCTATACAGTACCTTACTTAGTAGGAAAGAAAGATTTGGAATGACTCATTTTATTGTAAGCATAATGGGTTATGTTTGCAAAATATTTGTCTCCTCCTTGCAATCGTAGTCACAAGCATTCCACCACATTTGAAACTCCTAGTTCCTGGATTCTGTGGATGGTTATCAAAAAGATTTGACCTTTTAATAATTTCATAATTCATGTACTAGTGTGCTGCTGCTGAGTATTATTGACTTCAAGGATTTATTAGCTTTCTGCTTCCATTACATGAGAGGAAAAACCAAAATAACTATTTTATTGTTCCGCACTGGTGGTGTCATCTAAGGATTCTTGACCAAGACTTTGGAATATCAATCAAGGAAGAGACTATCTGAGGTTAACTGTAACACCAGACTTACTGGCTGACTTCTGTAACTCTAAATATTTGTGACACAGCTTGTAGACTTCTGGCTTTCAGACATTTCTAAAGTTCTCCCAAAGAGAAAATTTTACAGAATAGAGGGAATAATAGTTTGGTAGAGTCAATGTGAACTAAATCACTAAGTTTTGGGTCAATACAAATGTTCTGTTCAGATTCATTATCAATAGAAAACCCTGGTCAATTAAGCCTCCACTCGTCTTACCTAAAAGCCATCTAGAAGATAAGCATGCAGACTAACCTAGGCCCTCTGCAGGCATCTCTAGAAAGTGATGTATTTCACCTGTCTTTGATATTGATCTCGGTGTATAACATGCTGCTAGGGCATATTTTCACGATCTGCCAGTAACACAAAACCAGAAAATACTTTGGACACAATCACCTTTGGAAACAATTCACCAGGCTCTAATACTCTCAAAAACCCAAGGTGTTTCATGAGCAGTGGCATTAACAAAGCCTTTTTCCTTATCAATTTGGGTGGCTTATTCTTCTAGCTTCCTCTCCTTTCCCTCACCCCGTATCCTGTATGATAAAAAGCTGTGATATCTTCCGTTCCCCCTAACATCCTACAGCTCTTCCCTGGCAAAGGGCAGCCTATGTGCTGCCAAGAGATGTGGGAATGTCCCCACTGACTGCTAGGTACCCAGGCTGGATAGATACCTACTCACACAGCACAGTCTTTTTCTCTGTGTGACCATTGCATCTCCTCCTCTAGCCGTTGCCAATCTCACATACTTCTTATGAGGAGCGGCTGAGGGAACTGGGCTTGTTTAGTCTGCAGAAGAGGAGGCTGAGGGGAGACCTCATCACTCTCTACAACTACCTGAAAGGGGGTTGCAGAGAGGTGGGTGTTGGTCTCTTCTCCCAAGTGATGAGTGACAGGACAGGAGGAAATAGCCTCAAGTTGCACCAGGGGAGATACAGACTGGATATTAGGAAAAATTTCTTTACTGAGAGAGTGCTGAGACACTGGAATAAGCTGCCCAGGGAAGTGGTGGAGTCACCCGCACTGGAGGTGTTCAAGGAACGTGTGGACAAGGCATTGTGGGACATGGTTTAATAGGCATGGTTGTGTTAGTTGATGGTTGGACTTGATGATCTTACAGGTCTTTTCCAACCTTAGTGATTCTGTGATTCTTTGGAACGTAGTGTCACCAGGATGTTACAGGATAGTTACAAACTCATCTTCAAATCTGACTGGAACTGGCCAAGAGATCCCAGAGTTATTGAGTGGAGAACACAGACGGACAAATGATAGTGTGATTGCAGAAGCCTTTTTTCCCTTCAGAAACTCAGCTAAAGAGAGAACAAACCCTTTAGACAGGATTAAATCATAACATATTATTTTTTTTTTTATCAGGGACTTGCTATCTTTTTCCCCCTTGCTGCCATGAAAATTGAGAAACTGGGAATCCAATTACAAAGGCTAGATAAAAGGGAATGATAGTGAAGAATTTTAATTGGATGGAAAAGACATTGAATGCATGTTCACGAAATAACATGCTTCAAAAGCCCTAGCACTACAAGTGTACAGGCAGAGGTTACTGTAGAAAGGGATATAAGGTGACTTAAACACAGAAACAGTGAACCAAGACTCTGGTTTTCAATCAATAGGGCCAGCCAGAGCTGCTGGACCTCCAGTGCAATTGATTACTTTGAGAAGTAGTAAATAGTGATACTGACATTTAAGAACACGGCCAAAACAAAATTGCTCATCTCTTTTGTTAGTTTTATTTAAAGTGTGAAAACCCTCAGCAGCAGTTACTGAGGGTTTGGTAACATTTTATTTCCAAGGCTTACTATAAGGAAAAAGACATGTTGTTTGGGGCTCTGTTCTGAATAACTCTTACTGTGGGGGGTTTTATTATTATTATTAATTCTGTAAGCTGCAGCAGTAGAGAAAAAAAGGAGATACTCTGCTCTTTCATGTACAGTATGGTGACCCAAAGTCCTCTTGATACTTTAACTTAGAAAATTCCGAGTTGTTTTGCTTGAAATATGATTTGAACTTTGCAGAACTTTCCTGCTAAGCATGGCAAGCGGCAGCCATTTAAACCCTGCTAAGGTAAGCAAAACTGGTTTGCATGCAGGAAGACTCAAAATTTAAATCCAGCTGAGCCTGAGCATTCCTCAAAACAGTTTGGTAAACTTTATCTTGTGATATCTCAAGATCCATGGGATGCTGACATTTAAATTACAGTGCAAACCCAGTGGCAAAACTCCCACTGATTTCATAGATGTCAGGATTTCACTCATCAGAATGAGATCATCTATTAAACCTCCTTGTTCAGCCCCTGTGAATACAGGAGCGTGTCACCTGATGTATCCAACTACAATTCAGGCTGAGGTGTGTGGTTTTAATCTCTTTCTTTGAGAGAGCAGCCCAGCATCTGACGAGACTTTGGAGTTAGGATATATACCATGAATTAAATTCCTTTGCTGCTGGGCTCTGTTTGTGGGGAAACTATTTACCTTTTAAATGATGCACTTTCTCAGACCTGTCACTGTAAAGCAGACCCACACCTGACTCTATAGCTTCTGTTAATGGACCTGAAGAAGTTTTATTGGAAGGACTGTGTGAAAACAGAAGCAGCCATGCCAGATTTGATGGTCCATCCAGTGAAGTTGTTGATGCTAGATCTTCCAAGGAAAAGACATAAACATGCCCATAATGGATACTATAAAATCCTGCCCACGGCAGAAATGTTCCCCTAATCCTCCATATGTCTGCAATGCAGACAATGAAATCTCCTTCTCTTACAGTGGAAACATGGAGCTTCCTCCTGCCCTTTTTTCTCAGACATCCTTCAGGAAGGACAGACAACCCTGCCTGCACAGTCTGAGAAAGAGTCACATCTTTAAAGAGAGTAAGAGGTTGGGGTTTACACAAATTAACCTCTACTTGTAGTTGTTGATCCCACAAAACCATTGCTATATTGCATTTAGCTATTGGCACATTCTTTGGTGTTAGTGACAGTTAAAGGCATGCACTGGTTTTTGCACTGTAAAGGTAAACTCTGAACCTTTTCTCGTATATATATATATATACATGTGCACGTGTTTGTGCACCCTTACAGACAGAGGTAGTTCTTATATGGCTAGGCTTAATGGGGCAGCAGGCACAACCTGGACCTAATAAAAATACAGATAATGCACATTAAACTGCTGTGTAATTATTGGGGTGGGAAGAGGGGAGGGGAAGGGAAGGGAAGGGAAGGGAAAGGAAGGGAAGGGAAGGGAAGGGAAGGGAAGGGAAGGGAAGGGAAGGGAAGGGAAGGGAAGGGAAGGGAAGGGAAGGGAAGGGAAGGGAAGGGAAGGGAAGGGAAGGGAAGGGAAGGGAAGGTCAATGATCTTCCTTACTGTGATGTGCAGAGATCCCGAGATTAGTGGTGATGAAAGCTGGCAAGTCTATTTCTTGGAGTCTGGAAGAGGACAGCCACGTTTTTACAATGTTCTGGCTTAACAGGAGAAGCCTGGTGCTGTGTCACCTGTCCTGCCTCCACGTATAACCACTCTGAAGCCAAAAGAAGAGTACCCATCTTTCTATGTCCTGATGATGTAGCAATGCACCGTGCTGGATGTGAACTGGCACACACCACCTCTGCACTCATAGCATGATCAATTCATAACCCGCTTGACCTGTTATGGCATACTAAAGAGCTGACTGCATTGCTTTTTGGGAATAGTTTTATTCTCCTCCACTTTCTGAAAGGTCAGACATCCTTGACCTCCACAAATAATTGGTAATACTAAGACATGCTGGAGAACTGTTTTTTTTTCTGTGCAATTTAAAATGACATTAGGGAAAGGAGAGATAAAATAATTGAACTGGTCACTTTTAACAGTTTTATTTTTACCTCTAGTTCTAATAAAAAATGCAATGTAAGTATACAAAACTTCAGATAATTTTCTGAAATCAATTCTTATATAGGAACATCAATGTATAAGAGAGGGACTGAAGATTAAAAAATAATTATATCTTTATTCCTATCTCTTATTTACATCTGTGTTTGTATCTACATCTTCTCTATATCAAAGTCTCCAAACCCTCTCCTCTGCAACTCTAAGGATATTTAGAATACCTTCAACATAAACTTTTGTATAGACCTAGTATTTTCAAGTAAAATTTTATCTTTTTATAATTAAACTAATTTGACTGTCCATTAGCGGAGTTGTAGGGAAACATATTAACATCTGTACCTTTCAATAGTACCCTTCCTTCTCCACCCTAAAGGTTGTTGCAACTCGCAAGCTCTTTCTCTTTCCAATAGGTAATTACAGACACTATTGCCACCACCTCTAAAGACTTGCAATCCCTCTTTCTGGAAACCAGCTATAAGTGTTACGTAAATATATATAACTCTGTTCAATTATTTTCTTGCCCTTCCCATGCTATGGATCTATCTACTAGTAATTTCTGTTAAAATACACACCCTCCTTATCTTGAAAGAATCAGGCACAGTCTGTCTGGAAACCAACTTGATTATAAGGTAGCAGTAACAGATGGCAGCAAGTCAAAGAACATTACAGATGTCATTTGCCAAAGGAATTTTCTTACAGCTTGTGGACACTGAATTATTGAAATAGAGTTTGGGTTTTATGGATGGCTGGCTTTTTTTGCAATGCTGTTTTGATTATAGTATTATGATGGTAAACTTTTCTAGAGGCTATCATTATAGTTTGCTCTGTAGCTCTTCCTAGAGGGAAGAGGGACCTAGAGGTTCCTTTTGGGACCTGAGTGTGACAGACATATAGGTGAGATAATTAATTTCAGAAATCTTTAGGTATTGGCTATGGACTTATCTGAGCTAGTCATCAAGAAGTCCCTTTGGATACAGCTGAGAGGAAATCACTACCAAATGGTGATTCAGCTGACCTAGCTTTAGGTAGCTAACTTAGGCTAGAAGGGCTTTAGCATTAAAGTGCCCATTTCCCTCCATTGATTATAAAGGAAATCTAGACAACTAGTTCAGACAAAGAACCACTAAAGACAGCTATCATTTTGTGAGAAAAAACCTGTCCAAAAGACTGTCAGTGGTCTTCAAGAAATCATTCGAAAAGGGCTACAAACAGAAGTACCTAAGAGGCTATGCATACTTAGAGTGAGACGGTTCTGAGCCATGGGATTAGCCACGGACACAGCAAAAAACACCTGTTAGTAAGCACAGCAATTTTTCTGCAGATGTCACAGCAGGGAGAATTTTAAGGAAATAATGGTGAAGGTGAAGAGACCAGTTTCTGAGGATTGTGCTCATGCACAATGTTGTGCATCCATCCCCTCTGCAGGTGTTTTCTGGCTTGCATCACTCTTGTCCCACTCAACAATTTACACTTTCTATCTTTCCATTCTCTGCTTCTTCACCAAGGAATTCCTTCCATGCACTGTGGGAATTAGAGAAAAAAATTATCTTGCTTGTGAAATTTAATAAAAAATGTCGTAACTCTGGCAACTGCAGGTAGGAGGCAGCAGGGAATGACCATACTGCTTATATACAAGGAAGCATTGTGCATGGTGGAGATATAACATAAGAAGTCTTAGATAGAAAGAAGTTTGTGTTGAAGCAATAGAATGGGAAGAACCTTTGAAAAGATACACAAAAGGAAGCAGCATCTTCAAAACAATGGGTAAACAAAATGGTCTCTGCTGGAGTCTAGAAAAAGTAAATGGTTGATTTTCTTTTGCTGTTGCATTTCTGCAAGGCTTTATAGTACCTGTCTATCTCACTTTCCTAACCAATAACATTTACATATGTTTTACGTGCAGTTCTCAGCTTATACTAATAGTTGGTGATGGACTCTTACATGTATTTAAAGGCTGAAAATTATTCAGCAAAGTCACTGTAGCCTTCCCCCACGGTACCCTGCTGATCCCTTTCCATTTTTGAGGAAGCAGTGGTGGGACAGGAGACTACCTGGATTTTTGCAGCTCAGTAAATCATTCATCCTCTTACTGATGTCATCAGGCTGGCACCGACAATTAAAAGAGGTGACTGCCAGACCTAGAGCCTAGCTGAAATTTCCCTTGCTGCATTTTTAGCCCACTATTACTTTCTTTGTGCATGGGGGCATGAAGAACTAATAATAATTATTTTTTCTTTGCAGCAGTCTTTTATGTATCTCGGGATTGTTATACCTTCAGTCTTCTTTTCTCCAAACCAAGCAATCCCATTTTTTTCAATTCTCCTTTGTAGACCATGCTTTCAAGACTTCTAATCATTCTTCCTGATCTTCTCTGAACTGTCTTCAATTAGGCCACATCACTCTTGATGTTTACTGAACAAAGTCACCTGAATCTGCTGAATTTGAAGTAAACACCAACAAATAGTGGTGCAAAGCTGTGCAGGAGCACAAGAAGCAAAGATTGTGGATGAGAACAAGACAATTATGTTAATAACTTCTTATCCTCAGTCTATGTGCATTTTTGGGAGTTGTCAGCTAAGCCCTAAGGAATGCTGAGGCATTGGTATTCACCATCTTTATTCAGATTAAACCACATAAATAAAAAGTGCCAACAGACAACAGCTTTTGAAGATACTGAATCTCTAACGCTTATTGCTTTTCATTGCTGTGCTTTATTTTCACTGAAATAAGAAGGAGATTTTGGAGAGGAGATAAGGCTGGGGACACACCTGAACCTGCACCTGGGAAGCACTGCTTGTTCTGGGCATTGGAGTCTGTGGGCCTTGGTTAACCACCAGCTCTACTTGCTTTGAGCAGCCTGACATCTGCAATTACTGGGGACAAATATGTACCAAGCTAAAAAGTCTCACAGCAGGTCAGTCACACATTGGGAAGAGTATCTAGGTTTTCTAAATAAACTTTACTTTCTGGATTTCCCAGCTTTCCAGCATCACTCCAGCTTTTTAGGTTGCTCACTTCTTTTCAGCAACAGCTCATGTTTTCACACTCCCTTTTCATTCCTCTCCACAGTAGCCAGGTTCACAATTGCTCTCCCAGTGCTGCTCATGCACAATGTTGCGCATCCATCCCCTGTGCAAGTGTTTTCTGGCTTGCATCACTCTTGTCCCACCCAACAATTTACACTTGCTATCTTTCCATTCTCTGCTTCTTCACCAAATGTCCCCTCCAAATAAAAATTGCACCCAAATATCTGGTAAAACCAATCCTGACTTAGTTTAACCTAAGCCCCATTCTCCAAAAGTTGCACCCCACTTTCAGTACCTGACGTGCATTTGTACCTCTCCCTTGCCTAGCTGACTTCCCAAACTCTTAGTGGGAAGACCTTTCAGGGACCCTGCATTGTTGGAGATCAAAGTCTTCTCTTTGATCTCAGAAGACCCGGAGCCTCCCCCTTTCCCTGCAGTTCCCCTCCACCACACCTTAGCTTCACAACATTTTGAGAGAGGCAGTAGAATGGGGAAGAGAGAGAAAAAGGCAAGGTGGAATTTTCCTGGATTTCCCCTGTTCCCTCAGGATATACTCTATGCCTCTCCCCTTCTCCCTAAGTTATGTCCGCCAGCCTCAGAACCAGTCTCCTAACATTATGTGATCTCCATCTACAACGGTAAGTAAAGCAATGCAAAAGCCTTGGGCGTCATAAGAAAAAGGCATATTAACTACCTAAAGAAAAATCCTGAACAAGAGAAAAGCCATGACATTTTGCAGCTTAAGGATTAGCTTCCGCAGGATATACTATTAAAGGTAAATTATTGCTTCTATCGTTATCTTAATAGCCTGACGGATGTGGTAAATATTTACAGCAATCCAGTAAGGTGAGGAATTATGTATTATTAGAAATGAAAACAGCTGTTATTTTAGTTTTGAAGAAAACTAACTAACCTCTGTTTTTCTGTTGAAAAATGACCTATGTATTTGGGCCTTCATTGGATTATATCTCAATGCAGCTTTTTCTGTCTCTGCTTTCTGGATCTGGCTGGATGTAGTACTAGGAGCAGCTCTGCAGGTTGAGGCCAACTCATTACACTGGTCCTACCCCTAAATCAAAGCTCCAAGCCAGCTCCATTCACTCCTTCCCAGGGTCATGCAACAACACACAGAAAGTGGAAATATATTGCTAGACTTCTAGTAAGAAGTGCAAAGTGGTTCAGTGTCCTCAGTGCAACAAGAAGGCTTCACCTCCTCTCCTCAAGCAATGCGGGACCCCACCAGTCCTTGTTTTCAGTCTCACAGGGCCAGGCAGAGAGCCACCAAGGTCACCACAAACTCTCTTGTTGCAGGGTCATGCAGCAGGGATTGCTACATGCCGTGAGGCGGCGGAGGAAACACAGCCTGGTGAGATAACACTAATCAGCTAACAGCCCTGAACAGAACCGGGAACAAAACATGTCGGCTGTCATTTATGATAGCATACACTGTCCAATTTCTTTCAATTGGGTTACTTCAATACTCATCTCCTTTCCTATTTAAGCATAGGTGATTCTTAATTAACTTTTCCTAACATGTCACTGTCATTTGTAATCACTGTATGCATTATCCAGTCCAGTTATTTTGGGGAAAGGACATGCTAGAACAAACATCTTTCCAGTTATGCATAAACAGGGCCATTAGGAACACATACACCTTAAAAAGTTTAGTCACTTGAGTATATGCCTCTGGCATACCTGATTTTCTTTTAGTATTTCCTTGTGTGTAAGAAGAAGACTGAGACCTCAAACTGTACAGACAAATGCACACCTGAGTTCATTAATTTTATTTTCTTTCCTGACTCTTTCATTCTAGAAAGGTCATTGCAGAAGGCTCTGTATTTTATAGGGGTCACATTTTTAGTATATATTGCTCTTTCAACAAAAAACCTAAGAGCCCCACACTTCCTCCATTTTGGTCCCAGTTTTCTCAACTGCTACATTTCCATTAACTTCAGGGGTTTTTTGATATGATAATTGAGTGAGCAGTTGCACTCAACAGACAACACAGAAAACAGCATATCAAAGCTTGATCTTTCTTGAGTTATATCACAGATACTACATCAGGTTCTGTCTTGTCCAAGAACATCACCTCACCCTTTCTAATTTGGCTCAATTCCTTACCGTGCCTATCCATGCCAGCAACATTCTTTAGGTTTTCTCCGTATGGTTTCAATTCTATATTCATACAGGGTGCAACATAAAATGATCCGCACAAAGTAGAGATCAGCCTGAATCATGAGGTTCAGGTCCAGTTCCCGAGAATATTCATGTCTGGGAGAATAAAATCTGGGGAATAAAGGCTTTTCTAGATAATAAAGCTTGCAGTAAATGGCACAAGCTCCCTGACACCCACCTTTTTTCTGTACTGACTCTACTAAACTGACACCAGAAAAGCTCTTCTTTTGCTAAATCACAGTTATAAGGGCTTCTGATTGAGACTACAGCACCACTTGAAGCAGAACTGACCTACATAAGAATAACAAAGCAAATAAGGAAAATAAATTGGGGGGGGGGGGGAAAAAAAAAGTAGGCAACAAGGTTGCTCCAGCAACAGGAAGAGGAAGGGAAAAGGAAGATTTGAGTAGGGTGGTGAAGTTCTAAAGAGCTAGGATTCCCATTTCTGCTGTGATGAGGAAAAGATCATGGAGTCATGGAGGCAGTTGCTGCCCCACATTGCCCAGCTCCATCCCTCTCCTCTTCCTCCATGGAGGAAGCAGCAGGATCTAAAACAGGCAGTTGAGCCACAGCTGGTTTTCTCCTTTTCCCTCTTTCTTAGGAATCTTACATCCACAGTGGTTGCCTGCCTTGCCTGTGCCCTGATATGGACATTGTGTCTAGCAATAAATTATTGTTTCTGTAAGCCAGCACCAGAAGACCCTCAATGAACAGAAAAAAAGCACAGCCCTGAGATCTCATCTCTGCCAAAAAGCTGTCAAGCTGAGTTCCCCTGGAGGTTTTTTAATCGACTACAGGTAGGTTAAAATTCAAGGAAAAAAAAAAAAAGTGTTTTCTAGTGCTCTTAGCTGCAGTTTTCTTGGAGCGACAATGCATTACTCTAGGTTGCTACTCCATTTTCATCCTCTACAAAAATGAGGTCTCTCATAATTAGTGTCTGGAAAGATAGCAGGTGTCCAAGGCTGGCTTTTTTTTTCCCTCCTTCTCTTTTTTCTTTTGTAGCATAAAGGTGAGTTAACAACACTGTCTGTTCTGCTGAACTCAAGCTAGATCCAGCTAAACTTCAATTCATCCCAGCAGCAAACTATTTATTAAAGACCTGTCAAAAGCCCATATTCTGTGGATCATCACAGGAGCTGACAGTGTGACAAAGGCTTGAAATCCAGTGCATATCACTGAAGGATGCCATTAAAATGAAAGTGAGACCAAAACCTCGCAGCTGTCACTCATTATCTAGGACATTCTCACATAGTAGATCTCACACACTTCCCTTTATCTAACATGGGTCTCCTAACTTCCCCATTTTCGCTATAATGAAACAGCTTTTGAACAAAAATATTTTGAAACAAAAAAATCCATAAATCTCTATTAAAGATGTGCATTTCTACTCCATTTGGAGTTCTCCTGCATGTCCAGTTAATCACTGTATCTCTCTTTTTGGTCACCTGCTGCTTATTTTATAGGCTGTTATATTTTAGAGCTTGAAAAGAAGAATAAATAGGAATGACTGAATTTCAACTATTCAAACAGAGCTTTTACAAGAAAAATTGTCCTCAGCCACTTGCCCTTATCTCAGACCAAGCCTGAACATAACTTTGTTCCAGTTCAAATGAGACAGGCTAATAATGTTTCCGTCCTCATTACTTTTTGGGTTTTCTCCCATTTTTCCAATTCTGGTTTTGACTGGGAATTTAATGCTGTGATAGCTAGCTCGAGGCTGTATCAGTGCTGTCAGCAAACAGCTCTTAGTCATGAGAAAAGGCTGGTCTTATCTGTACTGACAAAAGGTAGGAAATACCTGAATCCTCATAAGCTTGTTCTGAAAATGCTTGATATCACAGAATCATTAAGGTTTGAAAAGACCTTTAAGATCAAGTCCAACCATCAACCCAACACCATGATACCCACTAAACCAAAGTGCCACGTCTACACGTTCCTTGAACACCGCCAGTGAGGGTGACTCCACCACCTCCCTGGGCAGCCTCTTCCAGTGCTTCACCACTCTCTCAGGAAAGAATTTTTTCCTAATGTCCAGCCTAAACCTCCCCTGGCGCAACTTGAGGCCATTTCCTCTAGTCCTGTCGCTAGTCACTTGGGAGAAGAGACCAACACCCACCTCTCTGCAACCCCCTTTCAGGTAGTTGTAGAGAGCGATGAGGTCTCCCCTCAGCCTCCTCTTCTCCAGACTGAACAACCCCAGCTCCCTCAGCCACTCCTCATCAGACTTGTGCTCCAGACCCCTCACCAGCTTCGTCGCCCTTCTCTGGACACGCTCCAGCACCTCAATGTCCTTCTTGTAGTGAGGGGCCCAAAACTGAACACAGCATTTGAGGTGCGGCCTCACCAGTGCTGAGTACAGAGGCATGATCACCTCCCTACTCCTGCTGCCACACCATTTCTGATACAGGCCAGGATGCCGTTGGCCTTCTTGGCTACCTGGGCACACTGCTGGCTCATCTTCAGCCAGCTGTCGGCCAACACCCCCAGGTCCTTTTCCATGGGGCAGCTCTCCAGCCACTCGTCCCCAAGCCTGTAGCATTGCATGGGGTTGTTGTGACCCAAGTGCAGGACCCGGCACTTGGCCTTGTTGAACCGCGTACAATTGGCCTGGGCCCATCGATCCAGCCTGTCCAGATCCTTCTGCAGAGCCTTTCTTCCCTCGAGCAGATCAACACTCCCTCCCAACTTGGTGTCATCTGCAAATTTACTGATCAATTTTACACCCATTTAGCTCCATCCACATCAGGGACACTATGCCAGAGCAAGAAAAATGCAGTGTTGACTCAGGCTTCTATAATTTTTAAGTCATTCTTGATTTACTTTAAGCTACAGTATATTTAATTGCCTCTTGTCTTCACTCCTGAGCCCAGGTCTCAAGGAACTCTTTTCATTACAAAACCAGTGGCCAAAGGAAGATCCAAATACAAGACAAAATCTACAATATAATTACTTGACTGTGATCTCATCATATTTCATACGTAATTATGAATCGGTTCCACTTTTTTATGTCTATAATTGCTACAAATTCATATTAAAAGGAAGGTCATCCATATTAGCACAGCTTTCAGATTTATTACACTACTCTGTCACTGCTTTGATGTTAAAGATTTTTACAAATATATTTGGTATAAAAAACCATGTTAAAGGTAATTATGTCATTTACACATGGATTTTTGTGATTGAAGAATTTTATTTTTAGAATTGCAGTGCACAACTTACCTTACACTGTAATTGTTTAAAAGATTGATTTTGCATTAATATAGGCACAACTGCTACAAAAATTGTCAGAATAATTCCAGTACGACTGCAGGTTAAATTCTGTCCCATTAAGAACAGAGAGTTGATAATGCCAGTCATACACTTAAACTTATGGGTAATTATACGTGTTTATAATATATTTGAAGTGTAATTACAGTAGAATTGCAGTAAAACTGCTATGCAATGAAAAACACTCCATTACCCAGCATACCTGAGGCAGGTGGAAACTTAACTAAATCAGGTGACTTAGTATTTAAGCCAAGTGCTTGGGAAGTTTTTCAGGGACATGTCAGTTAGTAAAGAACAGCAAAAATACAGATTTGGTTTTTAAAATCTTTGATAAATTACAGTTAAGGCTAATAACACACAGCAGTAACAAAATGTCCATGACACTGACCATACAAAAAAGTGTTAGAAAACTAGGCTATTCAGAACAAAGGTTTTGATTTTGGCCTCAATTTCTAAATGCAGTTAAATATAGCAGCAGTTCTAGGGAGGGATTATACAGCAGTTATTTAGACTGGAGAAAGAAAAAGAGGAAGGTATGAGAAAAGCTTATGTAATGATGCCCAGAAGATGAAGTGCCCACTAGAAAGATGCCTGAAAACATGGAAACCGTTCTGGGTGCCTCCTGCTCTGCTTAGGCAAATGAAGCATATTTTTACATATTCTTTATGACTAAAAAGGATGGCACTCATGCATTACTTGACTATAGTAGCAATACTGCCTCCTGACAGACCAACCCTGGAGGCCCCAAATACTGATTAATTGCTCATGACATAAGGAATCATGTTAGTATCAGCAGCGGGATCCAGTTCCCAGGGAGAGAAATCGCAGACTGGTAATTCCTCTTGATCCAAGCTGGAACAAATAATGGAAATGATCACACAGATCAGATAATCTGAAACAAGAACCAAAACAAGGGCTGAAGATGAAACAAGAAGGCTTTGAAAGAATATCTGGAAACACCCCTGAAAGACCTTAGAGTTGAGCTGTATTTAGAGAGAAAAAAATACTTGCTAGGACAAAAGCGACAAAAAGTCTGAACAGACCCAGGACCTCTCTGGTAAATCTTCCGTCCTAGCCTGGCAAGGCAGATCAGGGAGGTGTAAGCTGTCCCCAAGCCTCGCAGAGGACATGAAGAAAGTTATGGCCCGATCTGAGATTTGCTACCCGAGATGCGCTGCAGAATGGATTCGCGGAGCTGAAAACATCAGCTTCTGAAAGAAATAAAAGGCGTGCAGACCAGCATGTCTGGATGAGTCAGTGGATGAGGAACAGGGCCAGTTGGAAGATTTGGTAAGACTGGGCACATATATCTTCCACATTGTCTGTAACCAGCAGAGACCTGGAACAGAAAGGCTGGATTATCCCAGCCTGAGTAACACAGAAGCCAATTATTTTTGAGGGAAAAAAACCTCCCTGGGAGTCCTTGCTTCTGTTTAATTTCATAGTCCAAGTAAAAAACTTGGACACTAGATAAAAAGTGTGCGAGGGAGACAGGGAAGGGACAGGGGGGTTTTCAGGCAGCCAACTTGATTAGCTCATCTTCAGTGGTACCGTAGCACCGTATCCCCAGGAAAGAAGCTGCATTATCCAAATCTAGTAGAAGCCCTTTGTTTGGCATGTGATGGCAAGGACTCATCTCAGCTTGCCAGAGCACACCCAAGGAGACCCCACCTGAACCTGCAAAGAGCTTGTGGAGACTAGTCTTCCTGACATGCCCAAACACCAGATCCCTGGAGCAGTTGACAGTTGAAAAAAGACACAGCTCTACTGGAGGTGGCAATTTAAGATCAGCAAAATAAGACCCAGGACTGCAGTGGAGACTCCTGAATTTACCAGGGGACCTGCAGAGTTCCTTGGTGCAGTCTAAGCGAAGGAGAAGGGGTGGCTCACAATGGAAATGGGTCACCATAATGCATGGAAACGTGTGTAGACGTGTCTCAGGTGTGTTGGGTAAAGGGCTTTGACATGGTTCATGAAAACTGTGGTAGACTGACAGGAGGAATTTTGGTCTATAAATGAGGGAAAAGGGCAAATGGAAAAAGAAAATTTACAGGAACAATTTAATTAAGTACTGACACAACCAAAAGAGTCTTCCATAAATCCAAAGGTGGGCAGGACAGAGCATCACCATTGCCCAGTGAGCACTGCCCAGCTGCTTGTGTGAACTTGCAGATCACCAGCTGGAGATACGCTTTGGAGGTAGAAGGCTCTGTGTTCAGATGTGGGCAGTGCAAAACCAGCCATGGAATTTTGCTAATAAATACAGAAATTTGTGAAGCATGCAGGAATAACCAGCCAAACTGCAAGAGCTGATTTTCACATGATTCTTGAGAAAACATAGCCCAAACCTATCACAGATGGAGACAGTGACAGGAGGGCAGGAAAAGACAGGGGAAAACTTGGATGCTGGAATTCATTCAAAAGCCTGTCCACATAAGCAAATAGTTTGATTTCATGTTTGGTAGTAACTGTGTCATAAACATCAGAAGTGGCCAATAAAT
Organism: Gavia stellata; assembly: GCF_030936135.1. Taxonomy (NCBI): domain Eukaryota; kingdom Metazoa; phylum Chordata; class Aves; order Gaviiformes; family Gaviidae; genus Gavia; species Gavia stellata. The sequence goes on from NC_082637.1 coordinate 5,337,856, forward strand.
TTAATCTTTAGAAAAGTTCTTTAAAGAGGCCAGCTAAGTAAAACATGATTTCTAAGTATTTAGGATGAATAATAATAGCAATAATAAAACAACAGCATGTCCTAAAACCATTCTGAATTCAATTCCAGAGCTGTAATCTTGGACTCACTGAAAATATGGATGACGCTGATCAAGCTGGAGATTGGCACAGCAGCATATATTGAGCAGCTACTTCATCATGTCACAGTATGAAAAAAGAAGACTGAACAAGTCACTGGGGAAAGACATCAGCATAGTATAAATTAGCCTTCAACCAGTCCCAGAATCTCACCAGATTTTTGGCTAAAAAACATAACAGAAACAGATTTTCTTTGGAAGACAGAGGATGAAGTGCTAGAATATGCTTCGTTTTCAAAGTAGGTGTTGACCAGGATGCTATAGTTGGCCCAACGTCCTTGTGAAAATACGTGTAGGGACGTGCAGCTGGAACCTAAAGCAAGGTGAGGAGTAGTGTCACAGCAGGATGAGGCTTGAGGTCATTTAAAATAAGATTAGCATGAATCGCACTGCAACTTCCCAACTGGCCCGTCACAAGGTCCCTTGGTTTCCCTGGCCTGCAATATAACTGCAGCAACTAGGTGAGAAAGGGGAAATTCTTTGGAGGTTAAGTGTCATTTAGCTCCGAGTTGGACCCTAGTGACTGGTTCTGCCTTACCCTCCCCTTGCTTCAAAACTTTCAATATTGCTCACAGACAGCAATGCTTAGGGACTGGAGGCAGAGTGCAATGGACCTGGCATGGCGGTGCCATATGAAGAAAAGTTTCCAAAGAAAAGACCTTGGGGAAAAACATTTCCCAAAAAGAAGTTCTGGTTGTGGTTAAATCTGTAGGACTTTTTCGCCATGGGCTGCAAGACAGCATAGCTGTGGTTAGATCAGGCCAAAGTTTCTTGCACTGGCCCTTCTAATTTGGGAATCCTAAGGAAACTTGCCAGGTGGTTGGAAAAATTGCCTTGTTTTGATTTCATGGTCATATTGAGGCCTGGGTGTGAAAACATAGTAAGGCTGATGCTCTTCCAGATGGTGTTATTGGGAAGCTAATTGCAAACATTGTCTCAGGCAGGAGCGGGAGGAACTGGTTGCTCCAGAGAAGGTGCCCGCTTGGGAAAAGCTGAGTGTTTCTTCTTTTTCCTTCTTTTTACTTTTCTCACTAGTTTGAGAAAGTACAGTGGCGTTGCAGGAAAGGACTCTAGGAAAGGAATTCCAGAAGCATATCTTGGTATCAAAATGGAGTGGCTAGAAAACAATTTGAAAAAAATGACCATGCAGAACTGCAGTATTCCCTGCATGTCGCTGCTCAATGTACTTGCAAGCTCTGCCCCTGGTCTGAAGATCCAGAAAATGAGACGCTCAAAGAGAAACGCACTGGAGACTATGTGTGAAAACTGGAGTCTAGGAGAGCTTTCTGGATTACTGAGAAGTCTATGGCAGGAAGGTGGATGCCCTACAGACCCCTGTATCCCATCTGATAATCTGATTTATCTCTGGGACACCCTGCAGTCTGCTCAATGTTGGGTGTTGTGCTGGAATATGCTGGACAACCCAGACTCAGATGATAATGACAACTTGGGAGTGCTGTGGTGTATCTCTACGCAGGGTGTGCAAGCAGCAGACAAAATGCAGCAGTGTATGTTAATTTTCTTACATGCTTTATACCTGGCTAGGTGGAAAGAGTAAGAAAGGAATCTGTTCAGGCAAAATCTGCTTGCGCAGTTTGCCTCTGGAACATGGATAGAAGCTCCCATCTGCAATGGTGGAGGAAAAGCTTATCACTGTATCTCAGTTAAGTAATACTTTTTTTTTCTTCTGCAGGTTGTATATCTAGTGTTTAATTACTTATCAAATTCTTGCCAAGGTGGAGGCATCTCAGAGGGAAGAAGAGAGTTTAATTTCAGTATCCATTTTGTTCTTCCTCCCAGTTCCCAATTCCTTCCTGTGAAGGATGTTTTTCAGTTTGGAGTTTCAAAACTCAAGACTTCCTTCTGTAACATGATTAAATGACTTCTTTTTATTGAAATTATTTGTTCTCCTTTAATTTAGCTGATTTTTTTTTTCCAACAGATAAACCATAAACATTTTTTCAATTTCTTTTCCACCCTTTTTGTTTTAACTCAACATCAGGTTTTCAGTTGCTGCTGAAAACCAAGTAATTTCTTCTGGTTTTCAGTCCAATTTTTTAATGCAAAACTCCTCATTTTCACATCATTACCAGGCTTTATTTCATATTTTAACCTTAAAACTTTTCTAAGTAAGTGCAGTTTTGGTGTGAGTGCTAGAAAAGTCTCACAAACTCATGCCACGTTCACATGCACCAGTTCCCCAGGTTCACCCACGCTATAAAGGCAGAGTCCAGTCTTTTCCAGACCCCTAAAACCAGGGTCCCTTTAGCTTCTCTCAAAACACATATTTCTCCAAGCTGTAGGAGAATGTCTTAGAGGCCGGTGTAATTGGCAGAAGACAAAACAGCACTGTTTTGGGCACGGAGCAGAAAGCATGTAGGCATTAGAACAATTCAGCATGGCTAGCATTAATTTACTATACTGTTTATGATTAAAGCAAACCTGTCCAAACAGTTAGTCAGACGGAGCTGAGTTTGCACAGCTTTGTCTAGATGCCTTGTCTTATTTAGGATCTGGACCTCTGGGAAGCAGGAATGCAGAGGCAAAGATGCGTTATGGTACGCAAGTACAGAGCAGATAAATTCGTCGGCGCTGGGTGGACAGTGACAAAATGCTGGTTAAAACTCTCCAAGCCCTGCTGCTTTTTGCAGTGGGCATTGTATTAAATTCAAATTTTACACCAACCATCTCTTGCAGCTGTTCAAAAGCCCTGGTCTACAGTGGGGAGAGGAACTTTCCAGTAGGCTGAAGGAGTACAGGTGTTTGAGTTTACCAGCTTTCCAAGTGGTTTTCATTTCTTTTTCCTTCCTGAGATAGTTAAATGCACATTCCTCAGCTGTGTAAAAACAAATGGCCTACTCTCCCACTTCGGGTGGATTTCAAATGAAAGCCAGGCTTAATTAGAGCTTTTGAAAGCTTAAGAGTTAATACGTGCCTATTAAACACTAACCACCAATCATTTACTGTCCGTTTGCTAGCAATAAGGAGCCGAGCAAGCGGCTCTGGCCGTTGGCGCTCACAGGCATGCCGACGTGGGATGTGGGGCTGCATTAGTGAGGACCGTCTTAGGAGGAAGGATCACGTGCGTGGCACCATGCCCGGCTTGGGAGGGCAGGCAGAGGCCAGGGAAAGAAGGAGCAGATGCTTGACCTTTCGGAGGCTTGGAGAAATGTCTCCGGCTCAGAAACACCAGGAGGGTAAGCTTGTTTATCTGTTGGATTTGCTACGGGGTTTGAGCTTGCAGGGAGGTGGAGAGAGGCGTTGGTTCTGCGTGGTCACTGGCAGACCAACACCACTTGGCATTTTGCTGGCCAGCTCTTCAGCTCTGTAAGTCAATGGCATGACGGTGACATGTACCTGGCGAGGACCACAGCTGCACAGGATGAATCCCTACAGTTGTCGCAGTGCAGGAAATACTGCAAGAATTATTGTTCCTACTTTATGGGTTTGGGAAGCCGGGGATTAAATGAGTTGTCAAAGGCCACACAGAGAGCCAGTGGCAAAGCAGGCAGTACGCCGTGAGCCCTCTCTGCTCTCAGATGCAGCTCGCAGACCACACTGCGTCTTACAGGCAGCCATTCAACAACCCTGTGGCTTGTATATATGTTTAAATGGAAGACAAATTGCAGCATTTTTGCCTTTATTTGCACTGGTAACATCTGTCCAGACTTCTAAGACTGCCCAATGACTGATGAGTAGTTCAGTAAAGATCTCTAGCAGACAAAATAGACATGCAACACACAGGGAGTTACATGTTTAGCTTCCCTGCAAAAACCTCACTGACAGTCTTGCAATAAATATATAATTTTATGGCCTATTTCTCAATCATATTCTGCTACATAATATCATGCTAAGAACTGCTAGCTACCTTGCCAATGGAAATATGTTGCTGGCAAGTGGTAAGTCTCTCCAGATCTGCTCAAGGAGTCATAACTGTAACAATATAAGCAAATAGATCATCAGCATATTTCTTTCTGCATTTTTTTTCTTTTTCTTTCCTCTCCTCCTTCATTCCCCTCGTTATCCCCTCTCACTTTCTTCCATCTCCCCTTCTCCCCCATCCCTCCCCCTCGCTCACTCCTCCATTAGTGTTTAGAAGATTTCACAGTTTTCTCCCAACCCTGGAAAGAATGTAAGTCGATGCTGCTGATTGCCTTTGAAAACATTTGGAACAAATTATCTCTACTTTTGGAATCTGAATAAAGGAATGCGAGCCTCACTGGAGAAATATGAAATACAGGGTGGGATTCACAGAAGGTCTGTACCTTTTTTTTTCCTCTTTCTTTTAAAAAAAGAAAATAATACACTTTTTCCTTAATTTTTTTCCTTTCTTTTTGTTACTTCAGGTTGGAAAATACTTTATCTCGGAAAAGTGAAGAGTCTGGGAAAGTGTTTTTGTGAAATGGCATCTTCATCAGCTCTTTTAAAGGTGAAAATGATGATTGGCATGAGTCATTTGTTAGCGTGAACTCTGTGAACCCAGTGGGCTTGATGAAGCAGATCTTGGATTCTCTCTGTCTTCTCCGGTGAGGAAGGATTTGGGTCACTAAAGTCTCCTTTTCCTGCCTTATTCTGCTTTTAGATAACTTGCCTCAGTTTCCCTGCCTGCAGGCTGCTGCCACACTGTGGTGCTGTGGAGTTGCCATCAGTAAAACAACAGAGATCTCCAGAGGAAAGGTGCTGTGTAAATTTAGGACAAGTCACACATATCCAGATTCAGACTTTCCTACGTGTAGGAGTATTTGTATCCAAGATTTTATTTTGTCTCGTTGCAGAAAATGGTGCCAACCACAAAGTTTGGTTCCAAATCATAATACAAATGGCTCAAATTTGGTGGAAGGAATTGGGAACCAGGGCTTCCTTTTTTTCTTTTTTTCCTTTTTTATTTGTTTTATTTCATTTTGTTTCAGGTTCAGACTCATGTCTAGTATAAATGCAAAAACCTTATGACTGAAAGATGGACAACTTTGCACTTCTTGAGGCCTCAAACTAGAAAGAAGGTCAAAAGCAGAATGGCTAATATTGTGTTATGCACTGGCTAATATTTTCAGGCTGCTGACACCCAGACGGGGCTGTGGGCACAGCGGCAGGAGGAGCAGGTGAGAAGGCAAACACCAGCTTTTGCAAAATCAGCAACTAGCTTGTCCATAGGCACTTGTTTGGGTTTAGGAACATTACATCCTTTGCTCTTGAGGCTTAATCAAGAGAAAACGAGGACAGAAGCTTGCCCTGTGGAGGACCAGCCATCAGACCCAGTGGTGTTGGTTCCCCTGGGCCCCGCGTGGCCACCATGGGCCACTGGGCCATGGCCTGGCAGCTCTGGGCTTAGCCATTCCCTGGAGAAACTTATAAGCTGGGGAAGAGTGTCTCACAGGGGTTTTCAACAGATAACTAGACTGAACTTCTGCTTAGTTTGCGAAAAATGTAAAGTACCAATGACCAAGACATTTTCCCATTTCTCTTGCTTTCCTGGATACTCTCCAGAGGAGCTGAAGCCTATCCACACTAAAAAGCTGATGTGGCTACTGAGTTCAACCTGGTAAGCAGAACTGAATATAAATTGCTCTGAAGATCAAATAAACTTTTTTAAAAGAGCAGATGAAAACTGGTTTCTAAGCTTTGGACTTTTTGTTTTGTTTCCTTGACTCATAAAGCTTTGGTGAATCCTGCCCTTAAGTACCAGAGACGACGATAGATGCCAAAGCCCTGGCAGGTTTGAATCTGTTCACATAAATCCCGTGGGTGTGAATTTGATTCTTTCCAATGATTGTTTTGGAATGATTTAGTCACATTGTTTTGACCTACTTTCCCTAGCTGCAAACTCCATCCAAGCTGGTTATTGTTTATACAAAAGGACCGTGAAGGCTATTTCATACACTGGTATACTATTTCTGAAAAATTTCATAAATAACCTAAAGAAAAAAAAAAAAAACAAACAAAGCAAAGAAGAAAATAGGAAAAAGTCATTTTAGGCAAAAAACAGAGTGTACCATAGCATGCAGCTCTTTGTCCAAACTCCAGCAAAAGTCCCAATGAAAAGAAGAGGGTTGAGAGAGTGACTCCAGCAGCTTTGGTCCTCACCATTTCATAAGATAGGATATGAAAAAGCAACCGGGAGAGAATTCATTGTGGGCTGAAGAAAAGAAGATGGCTCAGAGGACAAAATAAAGTCCTCCATGCCTCGTGGCAAGTCAGAAATTGAAGGGTTGAGAGGTGGCCAGGAGATGGAGGAAGGGCATCTATGAAGGGTTTGGAGACCATCGCCCGTCAGTTCCCTGCTGGATCACTCCTGGTTGCGCTGACAGGCAGTTTGGGCTCATCAGTGTTACTGCGATAGCAATAATAAAGATGATTGGATTCCTGCTTCCTGGAGAGAGAACATGCCCTACGGAGCTGGGGAGAGATAGGAATCAGGAAGATCATAAAAGATGGGAAGGCAACAGTTGAGGCAGGGAGTCATTAAAGGGAAGTTAATACTGTGAGTGGGAGGTAGTCTAAGAAAATATATTAGAAGCTGAAATATAAACTTGAAGGGCAAATCTAGTGCTTTACATCTATGATTTTCAAAACAGTCCTAGGGAGTGAAGTGCCACAAATTTTTACAGGAATCTTGACATCTAGTAGCTTTTTATGCCTCTGGTAATCAACCTCTTCATACCTGACAGCTGGACTCAGAGCAAGTACTCTTCTTCCAGTGTTTGCTAACACCTTGGAACAACACCATCACTAAGAAAAACACAAATCAACCTCTTGTCTCCACCAGGGAAATCAGAAATGATCATTAAGACCATCAGGTTCCCACTTCCTATATAACATAAGCAGGAAAACATCTCCGTGTTAGGTCAGTTTTGAACTGAAGCAGAGAAAAAATAAAAAATTGAGTGTAAATATGTCTGCAACGCCAAATCTCCTGGACTTTAGGAAATCCACATAAGCATACAGCTCTACTCAGCTTAAAAGCTTACAGCAATGAAATATTACCAATAAAATATCATCAATAGACTTTCACATACAGTAATTGGAATGCAAAAGGTATTTAATCTTCAAGCATAGCATACATCATGGTTGAAGCCTGGAAAACTCTGAGAATAACAGCATTTATATCCCTTTGCATTTTCTGCATTTTAGTTGTGTGCAAGACAAAGAAAACATCTGTAGGGAAAGTATCAATTGTGTGGCAAAGGTTATGGATTTAACTGCTGCTCTGTAAATATGTATATACATCTAAGATGTATACATTATTCTGAAAGGAAGCCAGTCATCCAGACATTGATTTTCCTGCAAGAAATATAATTCACTGATGCACAGTTGCTGTAATTTAACAAGCACTATTTGCTTTTCTCATACATGGATTTTTGCATTCAAACGATATGGTTTGCTAATAAGTTTGTGTGTATGTGTTGAGGAAGAGGGAAATCTTTACCTAGAAATCTTTATCTCCACTGAATGCTACCTTTCAGCTAATGAGATTGCTGTCACCTAAATTTTCATTGTTTTAAGAGCAAGTGGCTGCCGACAGTTTCCTTTCAAGCTTGAATGATGAAAGGAAAACACCACGCTGCCTCATCTGGCTAGCTTGCTGAGAGCTAATGAGCCTGAGGCTGCACCCATCTTTGCTATACTAGTGTGACCTTATGTCTGCTAATGCACAGGGAAGGAGTGAAAAATGTACTGCTAGTTCCCTCCAACAGTTCCCTGGGGACATGCTGAATGTGCCAAACAATTTAGTAAATATATATCAAGTTACTCTGTTGAAACATACTCCAATGTATTGCGACCCTGGGTATCTCAATCAAAGGATCATATTTTATTTTTGCTTATCTTCCCCCTCTGTGTTCAACATTTGATAATTCCTCTTTGAAAAAAGATGTCTTTTATTGCTAACTTTTAAATGTTGCACAAAAATTTTCACTTGGTGCTTAGTTTTGTAATAAACTACCTGAAATTTTTAACCTTTTTTTTTGTTTGATTTTTGGCTTTTTTTTCCTACCAGGTAAATAGAAGTTGATGTGAGATTTGATAGTGCAGCTTTGGAGGCTGCTTAGCTGTTAGCAACTGAAAGCACTGAGTAGCAAAAAGATTTTCCATGCATAGTCAATAGAAAATATTTCATGGCTTCCCCTTGGTGGAATCTCTTTCCTCCTTGTACTCAGTTTCCATAAATATTGCTGGAAATCAGCTTTACTGGCTTTTAAGATCAAACTTTCACTTGCAAACTTTAGACTCAAATATACAGTTTGAAATTCTCCCTGTATGGTAGTTGTTTGTTGAAACCATCTAACAAGGAACAGAAATGCCACCAAACAGTATTTGTGTATATATATATAAAAGTAGCCCCGTGAAATAGAAATATTCACCATGGATAACGGGTTTTTGAAGACTATAGAATCTCAAAAAGTTTTTGATGAAAAAAAATGTTAATTATGTTAAGTCAATTAAATAATGTTACTTTCCCAATGAAAGTCAAAGCAAAACATAAAAATCTAAAAGTATCAAATAAGTTACTAGGGATTACTTATTTTCACAGCTCTAGGACTTGCCATCTGCTGGAATAGTGTTCAGGGCTTTAATCTGGCCAGTGATCTTTGTGAGCTTTTACCTGATAGAGCCTTCTTGTGTCTTGGTATTTTTGGCAACACCTGGAAAGCACAGCTTAGACTGACGAGTATCTCTGTTCATGTAAATGTGAAGCATGGAGCAAAAGTGGATTAAAAAAAAAGGAGTTTTAACCTCTGGCAGGAAATAGTCATCAATTCTGAATATTTTGGGGTGGTCTGGTCAACAAGACGATGGATAAATTGGGTTGAGAGAACTCCACCAGATCTTTTCTGTCTTGCATCTTCTGGTAGCATTAATGCTAGCTGTGATAAATGAAGAGCTTCACTTTCATACCTCACCAGATGTCTGTATCACTCATTTATTCAATTATAAATTCAAACACAAACCTTTCAAAAAATATCTGTCAGGCTGGCCACAAAGCAGAACAAAGCTCTGAGGTGGTGACTCCTCTAAATAGACCCAGTCTATTCCTCTGTGGCATGAGGATGTGTTTAACACACCATAGAATCACCACCTTGTCCCAAGAGATAAATAACCTAGATTTTCTTTGTAAGATACTGTTGGGCAAACAGTCCCAAGACAGGCTCTGCTCACTTCTAGCAACCTTGGAGCATGCAGAGGGTAATCCTTTTAGAGATGTTATTTACTCCAGAAGACCTTATCAGCTGTTGGCAGCAGCACCCTGTGTAGTTTGTCAGTTTATGAAGTTAACAGATCTTTACCTATAGAAACAGAATAGACATTTTTAGCTATTCCACCCAGCCCACAGCTCCCCTCTATGTGCTCTTCAGTCAAGTTTCTGAGGCCTCAAGTAAACAAATTTCTACCATTTCCCTCGAGGACGGTCTTGGCAACCGAAGAGGTGCTTATCTTTTGGGAAGTCACTCCCTACACTGAAAGAAAGGAACTTTGCAAAAGGCAGTCCTGATCCCAAACAAATAAAATATGGGGAGAAGACGCTGCTTTCCCCATTTCGAGGGCAGAGGATCCCAGGAGGGCAGGTGAGGCTATTGGCCCTATGTGGCACCGGACTGACGGGGTTTGCTCCTCAACACGGCAGTGCCTGCCAGGGCTGTCTCTGCTGGGCTTCTCCACTCCAGGCAGATGTGCTGCAAGGAGGCAGATCTGAACACAGACCTCCTGCCCTGTGCCTCAGTCTCCGCGCTTTTTAGTGGGCTGTTTTGTTTTGTTTTGTTTTGCGGTTGCCAACAGGCACTTTTTCCTCTGCCGTTGGAAGAGCAGAAGCGCTGGCTCGTTGGCACGGGAGCTGCTTTTCCCTAGCATGAAGCCTGTCTGAGTTATTATTGCATTGCAGTCACCCAGCCCCTTTTGCTTTCTGTGGCATCAGCATTTCCCTGCAATAGCTGTTGCAGTGCGCTATAACCCCATGGATGTGCTTTACAAGCCCTGAGCCTCGAATAACAGGAGCAATGTTTTCTTCTCTGTGGTCTCTCTTCATTGTAAATAAGTATTAGGTCTGAAACATGGAAACTTATGTTTGATTTCCTTTATTTGCCTCCATCCACACCTTCCTGAACTGCTGCAGTAAATCCTTCATACTAATTATTATCCTTTAAGATTCACAGAACAGCAAATGCTTACACACTGCTTAATGCACAGAGATACAGCATGGCTCTTATCCAAAAGCTACAAACATACCAGGACAAGATTAAGTATATTCAAGGCAAACACACCCACAATCTAATCAAGACAAAAGAAGAAATCCTGGCTCTGTTTGAGTCAATGGGCGTTTTGCCACTGACTTCAGTGAGGTTAGGATTTCACCCAAGATAAACAAGTATGAGACAAGACAAAATAAAATAGTTTAGAAGTGGGAAGGTTTGTGGATGAGTCATGGGAGAATAAGGGAAGGGATATTTACTTCCTGGGGGGAATGAAGATGAGGCAAAAATGAAATATGAATATTTATTTGGATGAGTGCAGCGAAGGAAAAGTGAGGGGGTCCCGGTGTGCACCACAGCACGGAGCCCGCACCTTTCCGGCCCCTGCAGGGAGGCCACAGGGACGTGGCTGTGTGTCCAGCCCCGCTGGCACTCTGCTGATGGGGGGTCGACACCATGGCCCGATAGCAGTGTGATAAATGGCTTCACCAAAAACTCACCAATTACATTTTTTCCCATTGCAATTGTTCCCTCCTGCAAAAGTTCTGGAAGATTCTTTATCAGGTGTATTTTCCCTTTTTTGACACCTGGAGAGCAACAAAGACTGCCCCAAAAATAAAAGAACCTAATTTGATTAGAAAATAATAGAAAGGAAATGTTTTTGAAGGAAAAAAGATGGGTTTTTTTCCTAATGTGTCCAGCTTAGCACGCAAAGCTTCCTTTAACTAGTTACTTTTTTCAAGCAGCAAAACCATTTCACCTGTTGTTTTTTTTGGGGGGTGGGTTTCTTGGTAATACAGTGTGACTATATATTTTACAAAAGTTGGAAGAGAACAGGATCTTTCACTCTTGGTCTTGCTCTCAATGGGTCTCGCCTCCGGAGACATCGTCTACCCTCAGCCTGGTGGTCCCTGCAACTCGCAGGACCAGTCGCTGGGGAGAGGAGCTACCACCGCTTTGTAAGTGAGTGTGTGGGTACCTTCCCCATTTAGGCTCTCTTTTTTTCTGTGGTGGAATGGTGCTTAAAGTGGGTAAAATGTTATGGCAATCTCAGCAAGAGGTAGCCTTGCTGAGTTTGCCACCCCTCTGCAAGGAAAGCTGTGCTGCTCCAGAAAATGATTCTCCAAGATGCCAGCTTGGAATTACATTCTTCAGGACTTTGTTGCTACTTGGTTTGTTGCAATCAGCAGCACAAAGTCCAGCTGGAGGCCAGTCACTAGTAGTATACCCCAGGGGTACAGGGGTACCTATACTGGGGCCAATACTATTTAATATCTTCATCAATGAACTGCACAATGGGACTCAGCGACTCTGGAGAAGGTACAAAACTGGGATGCTGATACCCTGGATGTGTGTGTTGCTACTTAGAGGGATGTAGACAGCCTGGAGAAATGGGTCCACAGAAATGGGTCCACAGAAATGGGTCCAATGAAGCTTAGCAAAGGGAAATGCCAATTCCTGTCCCTGGGGAAGAACAACCCCAGGCACTCCATCCCTGGAGATGCTCAAAACCTGACTAGACACAGCCCTGAGCAACCTGCTCTGGCTGACCATGCTTGAGCAGAGTGTTGGACTAGATGATCTCCAGAGGTTCCTTCCAACCTCAGCTATTCTGTGATTGTGTGTGTTCCCTACAGGACAGACAGAAGATTTTAGCCAAAGTAGGCTTTGGGTGTACCTGACACATCTGTGTCTAAGCCCTGTGCGTTTGGATAAATAACAAATTCCTTCCCCTAATCCTCTCACTTCCTACAGATGGATTTTACTTCTGTAAGCTACTCAGGGGCGTTGCCTCTGTGATATCCCATGCACACATACAGGCAAGAGCATCTCTGACCAGCCTGGGCCAACTTTAGTACAACTCTACCTCAGCTGCAGTTAATAGAGGTTTCTTCACACACTTGAATGGAAACGAGACTGAGCACTAGTAAAATTGGTATGGCTGAATCACTTTATGAAACTAAAGATGCTGACAGTTTATGATACCAATAATGATGGTGGCTTGCATTAAAATGTCACTCACCAAACAGCTCTTGCCACCTTAATTTACTATTCCAAGTGCAGAGGAAATGTTTGGCATCCCATATACTAGTGAATAGCAATTTATTAAACTCTCTCGATCGCAATTTCTTGTGACATCTGAAGACAGCAAAGAGGGAGAGAGAACACTTTGGCTCAGTCACAAAGAGTCACTGTCCTCAGAGCTGCTTAGTGCTGCTTCAGGGCTGCAGAGCCGCTGACAGGGAAACGCCACTGCTTCTCTGCACTGCATTGAATCCCTGCTACAGCGGGAAATCCACTTTCCCTTTGCTAAAAGGAGCCAGTAAGGAGCACGTAAGAGACAGTGTAAGAAGAGAATGTAGGTAGTGCAATTTTTTCTGCTGATAGTCCTATCCAGCCAATAATAAGCAGTAGAGAGACCTCCTCCCTGAATTTTGTCCAATTTCTTTCAATCTCCATAATATCTTGTGGCTACGAGTTTTCCTGGAACTGCAGGGGAGCAGTAGCCAACTGCAGCCTTACAGTGCCCTTATATCTCTTATCTGGCTTCTGCAACAACACCCCTGGGCATAAATAAGATCAGCTTCAAAGCAGCAAGAGGATGAAGAGGGATCTAGACTAGCCCAGGTGGAGAGTGTGTGGTTTGTAATGACTGCTTGAAAGTAGCATAGCTGCATCTGTCCTTGCAGCAGAGATACAGAGGAAACCAAAGCCAGCAGACCAAAGACAGCCCAAGAAGAGGTCCAAAGGCAGCAGAAAGCACAATAAAATGATAAATAGGGAATATATTTTCTACGCTTTTCCATTCTTCCAAAGCGCCTTCCTTTAAAATGCCCCTGCATGGGCACACATACTGCTTTGCAGTGAGGGGGAAGACAATTTGTGGTGAGACCTTGTTAATGTCTCAGTCCAAAAAGTTCCCAAAGAATTCTTGCTTTCACACAAACTTCACCCTGCTCCCCAAAAAATCACATTCCAGACTTTTCTTGCTATAAATCTGTATTTGGTTGTCTGTTATTGGAACCACAACGTGGTCATGAAACCCAGACTCATCCTAGGCATGGAGGCCTGCCAAGGTCTCCAATTCTTTTACAACTAATGTTTCAATCAAGTTATTTATTCACCTAATCAAAAAGTAAATAATATATACAATTTCAGGAGTTCAAAATTTCTGTCTCCCATGGTAAGATACAAATGAAACCACAGTTTTCATAATGCTGGTGATAGCTGACAGTAGCTATTTGGTAAAATAAGCTCTGACTGACTCACACAGAACATTCCTCCTGGAAGCAAGAACCATTTAAAAAACAGGCTAAATGGTGTGAATGAAGCAAGATTTAGAGCTCAAATAGTAAGGGTAGACATAGTTGTTATTGTCATAAAAACCCAAGGGATTAACCCAGAAAGGTATTTATCTGCTGGGCTGAAAACATGAGTGGTACTTGGGGCAACACTTAAAAAAAGCAAAGGAAGTTGATGAAAAAGTCCCCAAAACCCTTAAGTAAGCCATATTCCTTATTCAGTTCCAAGACTACCTTTGTTGGCTTCTTAAGCAATTGACTAATTCAGAAAAAAATGGATCAACAAAGAGTTGGTGTTTCTAATTTCATTTGGAAGTGTTACACTAATTAATTACTGTTTTATATCAGGACAAAAATTAAATGAGAATTCCACAGAGTCAGCAGTGCTTTCCCCCATTACCTGAAGGAACAAAGAGCAAAATCTGAAGTGCAGATTGCAGCCTTCACGATTATAAAAATTCCCTTAGAAATTGAAGGTGTGGCAACCATTTTGGGCAACAACTGACAGCTGTGCCCTGAATGACGTAATAAGACAGTATACTTAATGTAGTGAAAGATTCAAGAAAGAGAGAGATGACAAATCCATTTCCGGATGAGATCCATAAGCAATGGTTTAAAAAACCCCAACCTAAAATAGTGGGGGGACATTCTGGAAAGTGTGAACTGGCAAAACAAGCTTGTTGCATCAACAGCAGTGAGTCTGAAAGTAGGACAAATAAGAACAGACAATCAGGAATGATAACAAGAAAGGAGCGGAGATAGAAAAGCCTAACCGCAGCACAGAAGAATGAGAAACCCACCCAAAATGGATTTGAAGTAGTTATTGAAACGGACCAGCTGCTTAGGAAGCAGAAGAGAAACATCTTGTGAATATTGGTGCATTTTACTCATTACTTTGAATTACAGATGCAAACAGCAGATACTAGAGAGCATTCCTAGTTCAGCCCAGTATTGCCACCTTTTTTACTAACAATTTTCAATCAGCTTAGTTTGGCTGAGTAGGAGTATATAAACATTTTCACAAAAGCTCCAAACTGAGCAACATGTTTCTGGCTTTCTCCCCAAACTGAAGCTTGAGAAACCTTTTAGGGAACTGTTAGGAGGAAAACTTCTCCCTCTGGCAGAGCTTATAGTCTGCAAAAAAAGCCATGTGCAAAACCCTCCTTCCAATGGAAACCTCCCATTCCTTCAGGCAAGGACAATTATACACTTACAAGTTTTGTAGGCACGTGGCAATGATCAGGCAATCCTCATTTGGGATCATCCCTCCTTGACTAGCTCTGAGCTATCTCTACTGTATGCTCACCTGGTGTGATGAACAGTTACGTTTTTGTTATGGTAGATGCCACAAACAGCTGGCATAGTAGGTGGCAACACTAAGATGGGAAAGGCAGTATGAGCTCAGGACACATCCAACAGAAGGTTGATTCATCCCCTGACAGACCAGGGCAAACCAGATACCTGTATCCTCAATTACAGCATCAAAGTCTATGTTTAGGCATTGAAAAATCTGGGAATAGGTTAGCGTAACTGGGAAATACAAGATTATCTCCCTGGAATTATTTATGCAGGATTGCTCTGCTTATACAAAGTGGTTTCTCTATGGTTAAGCACATTGTCTGGTCCTGGTATTAATGCCTCCCCCTTCTAAGCTTGCTAAGCCCCAGTGGGATGCAAGGTAGTCAGTGGAGACAAGCACTGGGACCACAATGTGAGACTCTAAATGAACCTCCTGAGCTGCCACCAGATCAAGCTAGTATCTGCTAAGTTACTATGTCATGTGGATGCATTTGCTTAGCACATCCACCTTGTGATGCAAAATGAGAACAAAGACACTTGGTGTGTTGATCAGTAGCTGCTTATAGAATAGAATAGAATAGAATAGAATAGAATAGAATAGAATAGAATAGAATAGAATAGAATATTTCAGTTGGAAGGGACCTACAATGATCATCTAGTCCAACTGCTTATGCTGTGCTAACCTGGTTGCTTCTGGTTTGTGATCATGCATGTGCCAGTTTCGTGGCTGTGCATATAGATACAGAAGCCTGTGTACTTGAAAACCAGATCTTTAAAAAGCAGAACAGAACTGAAAGTCTGACACACCAAAACAATCATGTTGCATCCCATCCTGTTTCATGCTGTACTGACAATTTCCTTTAGGAGGCCACTCAAACACATACCAGCTGCTAACCTGCCTACTGTCCAAAGATGGGCCGATTTACCGGTCTCTGGTACCTTGTATAGTCATTCGCACCTGTGAAAGGTCACTGTAAAAATACGGCACATCAGAGCTGCGCTGTTTAACACCCACTGTGTACAGATGTAAGTGGCTAACCACTGCAGAAAGCAACTGAGAATAGATCCAATATGCTACGTTAATTAAATGTCTGACCAGACATAACCAGAGGAAAACCAGAGGAAAAGGACTCAGTTTCTTGTTTGTTAACACAAACATTCAGACAATTTTTGTGGTCACAAAGGATATTTACACTTTCTATAATACCAGAAATAAACACAACGACAACAAAAGTTACTGGAATCACCAATAACTTCATCATCTATATCAGAAATATAACATTGTTCATGATGTTCTGTAAAGAACAAGCTCTTTTTCTTTTGCCATTGCATCAAACAACATCTTAAATAAATTATGTTCCCCCTAGTGCCAATGTGAAGGTTGCAGCAAGAGCTCAGTGTTCGGATGGTTTGGAAACCTATCTGATAAAGATGTGTTCACAAAAGAGCAGATTGTGCCACTGTTCCAATAGCTTACTGATTTTCTAGACAAAGGTAATTGATTTTCTAGACAAGTAAAAAGCCTCATCTGTTAGGATGCTCTTACAACATTTGATAAAGCGCTACCTGAGACAGAATCTAGCTACCTTGTGAAGGTGGAGAATTGTAGAGGAAATCATTGGGTGGGAGAGGGAGTGGCTAAAGAGCAGACATCAATGGGTAACACTGAAAGTTGAATTATTATTCTGGAGGGAGACAACGCTCTTGGACGTCACTCTTTTTCTGCTCATGCTGGCAGAGGGCACCATCTTTCACCGTTAATACAGAGGAATGTCAGAAGGTGGTATGGTTATGGCATGAGCTTGGAAACTTGATTGAGAGCAATATCATATCATTCAACAGCACAGTGCAAAATCATGAATCCTGAGGGCAAGTATCTAAATATCTTGATATTCTGATAATTTGAGAGCTCATCCTTTGGAACGATTGAGGAGGAAATGGCCTAGAGGCACTAGCTGATCACAGGCTGAAGTTGTGGAATGACAAATACGATCTAATAGTTTACAAAAAGGGGAGTTATTTCTAGTGGAGAAAATGAAGTGTTACTGGTGAGAAGGCCTCTGAAGATATGTTCAAGAGAGATGGAGCAAGTGTGCAAGAAGTTATAGTGTAATAAGACAAATGAATTCTTGCAACTGTAAGGCAAAACCCAACCATTGTTAAGATGTTTCTCTTTATGAAGTGAAGGGAAGTTTGGTAAGTTTATGCATTGGATTATATGAGATACCTGTAGTAGTCAAGGCTAAACTCAGTGGTCCAGGAGATCTGTAGGCACATAACAATCTCAATTTCCAAATTACTTGTAGCTCTTTATGACAATTATTTCTTGTACAAATGTCATTTTTTAGCTTAGATACCCTCCTCTTTTCCCCCTAATGTTTACCCCCAGTCCCCTTCACTTCAGCAGGCTAAACTGCTACACTCTGTTAGAGCATTCAGCTGGTCAGATGGGCAAAAAGCAGTGTGCACCCACACTGTGCACAGGTGGTTATGGCATAGCTCCAGCTGACAAGTCACCTTGGGGCAGAGCTGTGCCATCCTCTTCAGCATGACTTATCTCTACACCATCAGTTGCTGATACAACCTGATGGCTTCTGGACTGGAGATGATTCACTTCTGGGGAGCTTGAAGCATCTGCCCATTCAGTTAGACCCTCTCCACAAGCGTTACCTTAAATTTAGGAGTCAAAGAGTGCATTAACTGAGGATACCACTGAGCTAGGGGCTATGCAAACACCAGCCCAAACAAAATGCAGTAAAAGCCAATGACTCTCAAATGCTTGTATCAGGCAAAAGTCGTATTTTCCTGGGAGCAATCTCATCAAGTCTACAGAACTAGTGACATGCACACTTTTTATCATTTATGAGTTGCAGACAGTTCATCATGGCTTCCCAGAGAAACAGTAATGTGCTGGGCATACGTCTAAATTCCCCCCACTCAAATATCAAACCAGAAAGTACCAGTGGTGCAGACAGAGGGGAATTACTCAGAAAGAACAGGACTGGAGGGGTCCGCAAGAAAGGAGCATTCGGCAATTCAGCCTGTTACACCTTAAACACCATCAATGATTTTGCAAAATCATATTCTATCTGTCCCAGTTCTGCTCTAATTTTTCTTTGATTCTCTTGCAGTCAATATTTCTGTATTCCTGTTAGTCTAGCAAATGATGGTGTAACCTGAAAATTTCACTTATACTTTGAAATATCAAAATATCTTCTTTCTTAACCGCAAGTTCTTTCACCTGGGAATTTCAGTTTATTTCACAATCTGGCTGCCTATAGCCAATTACACAATTGCTCTTCTAACCATCCTGGTTATAGACACAGACAGACTGCTTTTAAAAAAAACCTTGTTTCACATTAATCTCTTTGCAGAATTATAGATTAACCCAAGATCAGTTGAGATAAGAGGAACGAGACACTGGGTACTAAATATTCTCATAATTTCAGACTCTCTTCAGACAAAGTAGTTTTGAATTTGCTCCTTATTTTCCAGATCATCAGCTTTAATTGTAAACTCTTCATCATTACAGACTATGACCAGCATGAAATCTTAACAACTGTGGAAGCATTTTAAGACCAACACACAAACCTCCCTACCTATGGGGTTCAGAAGGAAAGCTTTTTTAACTGTTTGTGTCCACATTGGTAGCCAGCTCCTGAAAAAGTGCTCTGGAAAGTGCTTTGAGATCCAGAGCCATAAAATGAAATCCCATTTTCAAAACCAGTAAATATACAAAACCAGTGAAGCCCTTCATAGCTTATTTGAAACGCATCGCATATTTGAAATGCTTCCTCTGCAGTTTTCTGTAAAAGAAGCCCTGCACCTTGAGAAACAATGAAGACATTTCTCTGGTCAGAGGGCACCGCTGTTAGTGAACATGCCAAAGCCTGGTAACACAAACAGAGAAAAGGAGAGAAATTTTCTTGTGTCATTTGAACCCATCAGCCCAGAAAGTGAGATGTTAGTTCATCAGGCCAAAATGGCCAGTTCAACCACATTAGCAAAGTTTCTACGACCACTCAGCTTCCTTCCAAGGAACATTCCTCTCTATGAAGGCCATCAGTTTCAGGAACCTATAAATTGTGTCCCATTAGACTATTCTAAGAACAGTCTAGTCTGGAAAGAGCTGTTCTATAAGAATAGTCTATTAGAATAGACTATAAGAATAGTCTTCGTGAGAAATGTGTTGGTCACACAGCAGTATTAATAATGTTAATTTCTGTAGGCTTCTTTGCAGCCACTAGGTGCAGGACTGCCATTTAAATCAGCTGAAAAAATACTTTATTAATGCTGAGAAATACCAGCTTTAGCAAAGACAGAAGCATTGTGTAGAAATCCTGACTAGAATCAAAGTTTTGGACCAGGGCTCAAGAAATTTAGAGTGAGGCAATGCTTTCTTTCCTTTCTGAATTAGCGACTTTTGCCCAAATCCATTAGTTTTATTCAAATTTGCTGAACAGTGCAGGGAGGAGGTTAATTTCGCCAAGCATGACTGTAGGCAACAGGAGTGGTCTTCCGTCATCTCACAGCCAAGGGCTGGGATATTTACCTATGCTGTGAAAAGTCCAATTCAATTTCCTTTTCTGCTGCTGACGATTTGAACTTGTGTATCCCAGGTCAGTGAATTAATTATGATGCTCTGTGGGGTGCCTGGTGGCGAGACGCTTGGTCCCTCCTCCACACTCTCCAGCTTTCTGCCACGGGTGCTGTTTTGTGTTGTAGAAATAGTTAATCATGGGCTCTGGGACCGGTGCAGGAATGCTCCGGCTCACAGATGGCATTGAACTGTCAGGGTAAGGAGTCATTCAGCCTCTCCCTGGCTCAGTTCATCTATTGAAATACAGCACAAAGGTTCCAGCAGACGAAGCGATGAAAGGCCAGCCCTCCGTATGCCCTGCAACCTCTGATTAGGACATTCACTGCAAACGTAGGAGTTGTTCATCCAAATCCTTGCTTTGAACTTTTTCCCCCTCTCTTTTCAGGAATCTCTCACATTCTCTGTCCCTCAGTTTTTTAACTCTTGTGGGAAAACGATGAGGTGGCCAGAGCCTACAATTCTGTAGGCTTTAGAAGTGTTTAAATTGTGTAGAAATAACGTAGAAAGCAAAATGAGTGCATGGTGTAGCTCGTTACATCCCACTGAAAGGTGATCCCCCCAGGGTTGGACAGGCAGTCATGGCACAGCCATGCAGACCAGTCCCATGTGAAACAAACACATCATGTCATAGGATCCCACCATCATTTTGTAAAGTGGTTATATGTTGCCAGTGCTCTGCAAATTGATTCTGACAAGAAGGATAATAATAACATGCCATCCACTAGACCATCTGGTCTTTCCTACCAAAAATATCTTAATCAACTATTAGAGATGTTTAATATGCATCACAGCAAGAATTATTTGTGGGTATTAAACAGTGGCTGAAACCAAACGCAGAGAAAGAACACACACCCATAGTCTTAGCTGGTGTGGAGTACTGTAGCAGAGTCATTAAAGCTATGCTGACTTGTGCCAGTTGAGCATACGGCCCATCATATTTAGAAACACAGTATTAAAAGTGGTTACGCTCTGAAACTTAATAAAATTACAAATTGCAATATCTCTAGTGAAATTAATGATCCAAAATATTACAGTCAAGCAGAAGTCAGCCTTGTCTTGAATTTTGAAGGTCATTTGGAGTCATAAAAATGCAGTTCTATGCTTTAGAGCTTTGAAACAATAATAAGGCAAAGGGGACATTTGGCAGTGGGAGGGGAAAAAGAGTAATCTATTCCCCCCATATTGCAATTAACTTGCAAAAAAACCCCTATGGAGAAACACCACACCCACCACCCCCCCAAAAAAAACCAAACCCAAACCCACAAACCCGAAATCCTAGTGACATTCAGAATAAGCTGGTGACCACCATTTCTTTCAACTTGATCTTGTGACTGGGCAGAAGGAAGTACAAAAAGAAAGATCACATGGAGAAGGTGTCTCAGCTCAGACATAAGATGTTGCCCAGTTGCCAACCTGACATCCTTCTTTCTTCCTGCAAACCCATAACAGGAACCAGACAAATGATGGATTTAGGGAAAAATCAGGAGGAAAAAAGAAAATAGCTTGAGTCAAGCCAAAGCAAAGTACTTTGGCTTACTTAATGGAATGGAAAAAAAACCCAACCAAACCTAACAAACTCTCCAGGGAAACAAAAAGTTTTTGGGAAAAAATATATTCATTCAGATTCAGGGCAGGTTTTCTGGTTTTAGAGAAAAAAAAGTTTCAGATTATTTTCCCTTTCCCTAATTCTGTCAGCACCTTTTTTTTTTTTTTTTTTTTAAAAAGGGAAAGCAGGTTGCTTTTGAATTGACTGATTTTAATAAAAAATCTTCTAGCTTTTTAAAACTAAATGTCTAATTTTGCAGCTTTGGAAATACATTTTTTTAACTTAAAAAAAGTCCTTCATTGTCTCCTATCAAAAGGTATGTTGTATTGGACCAAATTTTCAGATAGTTACTTATCTCACAGAAATATTTTATCCAGCTCTACCCAAGACCAACAGAGGGTGGAGATATTACTAAGTCCCTAGATGGAAGAAAAAAGGAAAATGAGGAATGAACTACTGAAAAAAAGAAATTACCCCAAATGAGAGAGGAAATTTGTTGCTTGGAGGAGGAGGATACCAGTGAATTAAACAAGAGCTGATCTTACTGCTCTTGGCCAAAAATATTTGAACAGGTTTGGCAAGCCAGTCACAGATTAAAAATCCCTGCACTAGGAATGCCTTATTCCTTGGTCCAAGTCATACATGGTAGGGATTAAACATGCCTCATGTGCCTAATTTTCCACATGTAATGTGGGAGTAATGAACACTACCTTGATGCCTTGAGAGTTTAGAGATACCTGCAAAAGTACAGGGTAAAACCCTAATCTAACTGAAATCCATAGCAGAATTTCCTCTGACCTTAGGTTCTTCTCTTTTATTCCTGTCATTATTCCTCTAGTTTCTCTTTCACCCATAAGAACAAGATTTTGGAAAGGAAAATCAGAGGACGTGTCTGTGTGTGTTACCTCTATGGTACAGTCATGTAGCCCATCTCCATTATGTCAGGCCTTGCACACAAACCAGCAGAGATCCTTCCCCCAAAGACCTCACAACTCCTACCAACAAATCGATGACAAGAGAAAAGGAGATATTTGCTCTTTAGTTTCCAAACACTGTGGTTGACCTGCTCCCTTCTGGAAGTGAGTTCAGGCTTAGGCATTTGCCAAGAAGGCTTTCTCCCTGGCCCACACAAGTCTGACTTTCAACTAGAGATAGCAATATTTTTTCAGGCTTTTTTTTTGCTCTCTCTCGAGTGGAAAGAGCATTAGTATAATTATATTTTTAGAAGGGGCAACATTAACAAAAGTGAAAAAGCTAAAACTAAATCAATACAAGGTAATGTTCGAGCTGACCTGTGCTAAAATATCATTTTGAAATTTTCAGTCCATGAAACTATCCCTAGATAGACTTTTTATCTTCATTTTTGCAAGAAAAAATGCTTTTATATTCACATTTTCATGGGAGAGGAAAATTGTTTTTCATGCAGCTGTATACTTCAGGTTGACAGCTGCATTTTTCACGGATATGATCACTCAAGCTGAGGTCGTCACTCAAGCAGCTTGAGCTGATCCATGCAGGGCTTTGGAAATGACCGGAGCTACCTTGAAATTGTCCTGAAGAGAGAAGAGCCCCAGGACAACAAACACTTCAGGGCCATGTTGCCATTCATATTTGCTCTGTTCTGACTCCAAAAGAGTTTTGTATCACTATTTTTATTTTTCCTGCATGTGACAAGACAGAATTCATGAAGCCCGAAGTGTTACTGGAAACTCATACTGTCAGTACATTGCAGGAGGCAGGACTGGATCCTACTTCTCCTGCGGGGTATGGTTGCCCACTGCTCTGAATCTTACAAGTATCAAAGTCAGAATGAAAACTGCTCTGGAGCTATAATCTTACACCAAGCTGTGTGTGAAGGCAGGGCTGGCACAATGATTTCCATCCTTACAGGTTGTGCATTGTTTTCTCCAATGTCCAGTTTTGAGAACTCAGTTTTAATCTGCTTAATGTATGACAGGCCAGATGGCTTTTTTATTTGAAAAAAAACAAACAAAAAAAGCCCAACAAACTTGTCTTGTTGAGTCCATGACACCTAAGAGGCAGTCAATAGAATTTGCATTGACAGCAAAATAAGGCAGGGTCTCCCCGGGGAAAAGGTGAGTTTGCTTTCTCTCTCGATACGTTCTTATGGAACTCAGACTTCATCCCTTCATTGTTACATCTGCATAATTAGTGCCTCAGTTTAGGCTTTCCAAAGTGAAAAAGCAAACCCCCAAGTCTTGTGCACCCTGTGAAGCTGAAGGTAAGAAATGTGAGTCAACCATGGAGTTGCAAGGCATTATAAGTAACCTACACATGTAACTTGCTCTCTTTCAAATACCTCATCAATCTGGAAGCTACACTCCCCATATGCCTCTTCTGCCAATTCGTTTTAACTGTCAAAGAGGTTGTTTTCAAAGGACTCGAGTGATAGCTTAGAAATCCATCTTGGTGGATTGGCAGGGCCTGGGAACTGTGTCTCTGAACTGTACAGAGGTCAGCCGTTTAATTTCATACGGGTTCCCATGATTTATACATGCTCCAGCTCTCGATACAGAACAGCCCGTGCTTCCTCTGTTCGTCAGGATGTAATGCCTGTCTAGGGATTGCTCCCTTCTGCGTAGCGTGTACAATTACAAAGCACAATGCCAGTGCTAAAATAGATCAATACACTATTATTATTCTTATATGAAAGGGGCAGCAGGTAGGTGTCCTGTGAACACAAAATCTGATAAAAAGACTTGCCTTGTCAGACGTTCGCTGGACCCGCCTCTGACTGGTGGTTGAGCAGCATTAATGAGCACAGGTAAAATCAGCCCTTGGTATAGGCAAAGAAACTTGTCTGGTAAGATGTACAGGGGAGGAGAAGGGAATTCACAAGGAACTTCTTGTGAGCAATAACAGTGCTCTACAACACTAAAAACTTTCACGATATTCTAGTATGTTTATTTTCTGGACAAAGAACGGAAATTTTAGAAAGATGCAAAAGAATTGGTTTTCCCAGCTCACGCAGTTTCAAAGGAAGGAACCAAGATTTCTGGGTTACCAGCCCTGCCTCGCTCCATGCAGTGCAATACCTTCATCATTCCTATGTTGCTTCACCTATTCAATGTACTCGGTCATACGAACAGTCAGGAGAATTCAAAGGTAGCCTGCAAACTTGGCCTGGAAATACCATGAGAACAAAAAAGTTTTCTGGGACATGCTGAGAAATTTACATTTGAGATCTGCAGAACTATTCCATCCCAGAAATGCTCAGACATTTGACAAATTTTGGGAGAGAGAAGGGAAGGGGTGCTCTTAGTTTTTAATTCCTGTTGCCTTTTTGCTTAATCCCATTCACTGTGATCTCATGTGCTGGGTTATCCGAAGTCCTGAGGACTACCCTTATGCATCCCGTACAAAATTTTGCAGAGCAGAGCACCAGACTGAAAACACCTCACCAGCACCATCTCTGTAAACCTCATATGTCGTTTGTCTTTCTGTGCCACACATAATTGCAGCTCTGGTAGCATCAGCCTCCTGGCGTGAGTCCATACGTTGAGCGATTATTCTCTTCAATCCAGGCTGATAGAAGGCTTCATGCCTTGGCAAAATGACTGAGCTATCTATATATCTATGCTCTTTTTATGACTTGGAAAGTTAAACTGCTTTCTGTCTTGATTATTTGCCTTTGAGAAACTTGCAAAATAAAAGGCAGCAATATAAGAGGAACCAATATGTTGAAGTTCACCATCTCTAGCTGATTTCACAAGCAACTCCCTAGTCTCCCTGTTATTGGCAGACATTTGTTTTTGCACCTGTCTGGCTTACCCCATTGTTTGGTGGTGATGGAAGAGGAGAATCCAGGAATATAAAAATACATTCTCTTATATTTTCTGAAAGACCTGCCAGTGCTTGTAGCAGATCAAGGATAAATGAGCCAGCCCAGACAGTATTTGCCTTGTGATGCAGCTAAGTCACGTATGCACTGCTAAAGGCAAACCTTCCCTTGGCTTTCCCTTAAGTGCTTAGTGATTTGGATGCTCCATTTGAATTTCCTGCTAGTCAAAGTAACCCAGCCAGCAAAGGCCCAAACTGTTTGCACAAGATGGATGATGGATCACAAATGCAGTTTCATCAATCTCAAGTGGCTTTCTGCATCGTTCCTGGGCTCTTTACTGTCTTTGTGCTGACTTCCCAGGACTTTAGAAGGACATACGGCTCTTGGTGAGCACTCTCCCAGCATGTCCATCAACAACCTGAAACCAGCACAGGATGATGAGACCACTCATAAGTTCTGTCCTAGTGTCTAAGCACCACTATCCAGTAAGGACTAACCAGCAGTGACCCCAGAGCCCTGTCAAACGTTGGTGCATTCATTTTCATTACACCTAAATATCTGTTTTCCATAGCTGAATACTGTGACACTGGAGAAAGAAGGAAGACTTGTGCCTCTGTGTCCTATTTCATCTCTCTCACATGGGTATGCTACTGTCATACTCATTGCAAACAGCACCTGCACCAAAAGGTGGTGCTCTGGGTAAATGGTTGTTCACATCATGGTTGCTGGTTGGGACGTGGAGAAGTGAGTCCTGCCTTTGTGGATTTGTACTGTCCTTGTGCACCTTCTAAATTCATTAATTAGGACAATATCAACAGTCAGCAAATGCCACCACATGTTTATGTTATGTTTATGAAGAGCCATAGTCATTTTCTTCTCTTTCAGCTCCAAGTATTTCCTTTTCCCATTTGTAGGTGTTCCAAGTACAGCTTTTTATGTGTTTTAACAATCCAAGAACATCTGTAAAAGGTTTATGCCATGCTTGGAAACAGAGGAAAGGAGAAGCCTGAAAAATAAAGAATTCTCAATAGCATTTCAGGATACCCTATATTTCATCAGAACCTCCTGAGCTTTCTTTGGAGACGTTTAGAGGATCAGCCACCCCGCACCAGAATGTATCCCAGCATGGAGGAATATTCCTGAAAACAAAACTTATTCCTGTGCATAGTGTCAGATCCAAAGCGATAGGCAGGAAACTTCCTTCCTCTGTGTTCTTCGTGCAGATGCAGATGGTTTTTCTTTGAAGAAATTAAGTTCAAGGCAAAGAACAAAGTTGAGCTGGGTAGTGTCCCATTTTACTCTGAGAGCTCACCCTGTGCCAAGCACAGATTCCTGGCTATCTCAGGAGCTGAATTACCTGAAAGGGGGTTGTGGTGAGGTGGGTGTTGGTCTCTTCTCCCACATAACTAGCGATAGAACGAGAGGACATGGCCTCAAGTTGCGCCAGGGGAGGTTCAGGCTGGATATTAGGAAAAATTTCTTTACTGAGAGAGTGGTGAAGCATTGGAACAGGCTGCCCAGGGAGGTGGTGGAGTCACCATCACTGGAGGTGTTCAAAGAACTTGTAGACATGGCACTTTGGGACATGGTTTAGTGGGCATGGTGGTGGTGTTGGGTTGATGGTTGGACTTGATGATCTTACAGGTCTTTTCCAACCTTAATGATTCTGTGATTCTGTGAGCTGAGATGCAATTGTAAACCAAAAAAATAAAATCTAGAGTGAGGTATGCCTAATATGCTGTTTCATATACTACCTTGCCAGCGTGGTCAGTAAAATACAAAAGAATATAAAAGAAGCTACCTTTCTCCTAGTTCGTGTACCCTCAGTGGAGGAGTGCAGTATAAAAGTATACTGCCTACATAGATTTACATACAGATGGCATATGGTTTGCTATTTCATAAGCAGCAGCTGAATACTGTAGTTCCCACAAATTTCAGCTGGACAGGAAGCTCTCATACTGCATGCAAGTAATGGAGGTGGAATAAATGATGCCTGTCTGTTTTTCCTGCATTCCCAGTGTAGCATGCCTCGTTGCAGAGACAGTTCTGTGGCATGTCACAAGTGGTATGCAATCCTTTCACCAAAATGCCACAGGCTATAAAATCCTTCTGTCTCATAAAAGAAATGAAAGAGGCCTCCACTGCCTTTTGTAAATGGCAGCCTCCCATCAAATGCAGAGGCTGGGGACAGAACAGAAGATGCGTCTCACTTTGTACTTCTCAATGTAGGTAAAATGAAGTCAATGAAGCCAATTTACTCCTTTTGACGGTCTTGAACTTAAAGCACCAGAGGCAAATGCAAGATTATGTTCGATACAAATTTATGAATTTATTCACACTGAGAGGCATTTCGTACTCAAAATTTGAGAAAGTAATCCACAGCAAACAGCCACAAAGTTGAATGAAATATATAGAGCAGGATTATTCAGCAGCTGTCAATTTGACTTTTGTTTATGGAACCAATATCTTATAGGAATTACCCAAATCCACAGAGTTCATGATTATTATTAATGGCATTAAGCATTGCATACTGTACATTGCAGATTGTAAAACTGGCACTTTGCCAACCAGTTACCTACTGGAACACTCATTATAACACAGGATTAATTCACTTCCTTGGAAAAGAGCTCAGGCAAGTGAGTTTTCAGACAGCAGGATAAAAAATAAATGGATTGCATTAAGCAAAATGTTCCTGTTTGTCCAAAGCAAGCATCTTTTTGGATTCCTTTGGATTCCTGCAAATGAAAAGTGAAGGAAAATGTGGTTTGGGGTTCAGCCTATTTTGGGAGGGAGCCCACAAACTGTCGTGAAAACACTACATCACAGCAAAGCTCCTGTCTCTTCTTTCTTTCTCTCTTTAAGCTATATTATACATTTTGTGCTCATGAAAGGAGATTAAAGATGAGGACAAAGGCCTGTCTTAAAACCTCCAATCCCACAGAAGGCAAAGCAAATAAAATGCCTTGTTACTGTTCTCTCCACTTTTCTCAAAACCCCTGGAGTCTGCCTCACGACTTCTGAACGTTTGGGGTCGGTGGGACTGAATAGCCTGGTGATACGCAGAAACTGAGTTCACACAGAGCTGACACAGAAACCCAGAACCAGAAACAAGGGGCAGCCTTGTCGGTGCTTCAGGGTGCTGCTGGCTCACACAGGGGAGAGGCCTCTTGCATCTTATGCTCTCCCCTCCCCTGCTCAGCCAGTGCCAACTTCCAGTTGTTTTCCAGCAAAAGCAGGCAATCAATTACGTTAAATGACAATGATATGACGCAGTCTCTCCTCCCTGTCCAGCTGGGATCCCTCTCCTTGTAATACCATTCTTGCAGCCAAGTGCTGAATACCTCTGAGGAAGGGATTTAGGCCAACAAGGTGGCAAAGTGGCTTAAACCCACCTCTCAGTGGGCTAAGAGCCCGCACAATGTCTATTCTGGCTTAACTGATGGGCAGGAGCTCATTAAGCGGCAGTGACTTGCACAGGGGCCCTCAGTTTCATTGCTTTTGTACTTCCAACATCCCTTTGCCTCTGATGCCTGCCCTGTCTACCTCTGCGTGTGGGAATCATGTTTTCCTATGTGTCTCTGCAAAGTGCCTAGCTCTCTGCTGGTGACTCAGTCTGTAATACACAGTGACCTTTAGGCCAGCAGAATCA
This sequence comes from Gavia stellata, assembly GCF_030936135.1. NCBI lineage: Eukaryota > Metazoa > Chordata > Aves > Gaviiformes > Gaviidae > Gavia > Gavia stellata. The sequence continues at coordinate 5,366,391 of NC_082637.1, forward strand.
TCGGTGCAGCCACAGCTTTATTTGCATTAACGTTAAATCATGTGTACAAAAGCAAAAGGAAGCCTGCATATATTATCTTTCTTTTTTTTCCAAAAGGTTAAATTAGTATACATGGTATGGAATCTCCACGGTTTTCACTTTATCTGCTACAGAGCTTGAACTTTAGTCTTTTGGTCCAAAGGGAGAAAAATCAATAGTATCATACTGATACACAAGAAACTTTATTAAAGTAGCCATGGGCATCTCTGCAACCTTACCCTATCAAGCTGGCTTGCTAATTGGTTTGCAACAGTGTGGCCTCCATGAAAATTACCCAGGTCTGTCTTGTGGAAATCTGGCTCCATCAGCATCAAGAACACAAACAGCCAGGGAAGCGGTCAAAGGTCGCTTCCTAGTTGTTGGGAACGGAAAATGAAGCTTGTTAACATTCTGCTGCTGCTTCTTCTAGGGAGAAAAAACACATCAGTGCTGCAGGGAGCTGTCCTCCGGAGGATTGAACAAAGATGATCAAGCTTCTCTCCGCTCACTTCCACTCACCCATCAGGCTTTCATTGACGGGGAAACCTAAAAAAACCTGCCAGAAGTGTCATTTCATACCTGCCTGAAGTCTTTAGTTTGGACTGCTTCCCTTATTTGTCCATCACAACACAGTCTCTCTCCCTTTTGCACATCGTCTCTCCTCTTTGCTGAGCCCTGGTTTGTCGCTGTGCTAAACCAAAGCCAAATTCAAAATGGCCTGAAAAAACATCAGTGTATCCAGGCAAGAATGAATTAAAATGTTGTAAAGCTTTTGCAAGAAATGCCAATTATAGATAGAAGAGAGGAGAGCCACAGTCTCTAAATCCTCCCCGCCACCGAGCTCCAATCCAGAAAGCAAGAAAGGCTTTGGCTGGCTGCATGAGTTTACAGTTACGTCTCTAAGGCAAAAATGTGACTTGAAAGATGATGTTGCCTAAGTGAACCTACACCAGCAAGAAGCTGTGGCAGATCCCAATGCACCTGCGTAAGGAGCAGCCACTGCTGAGTAGGTTCAGTTCACATCAGGCGTGTTAGCTGCACAAAATTAGCACTGAGTTGCTCCCTGGTTTGCACCAGAGTTTTTCACAGACTTCTGTGACAGAAAAAAGCCCCTGATGTCTTGCTCAATCCATCTGAAAGGCCAGATGGACAGTAGAAGATGTTCAAACCTACTTTTTTTTCTTCCAGTTCTTCAATTCGGGATGTGACCTGAAAAACGTATAGGTCAGTTTTACCCAGTAATGATGACAAGGAACTTCAGCAGCTGGGCACTGCACAAGCAGTGAATATGGGACTGTCCTTGTCTCCAAGAAATTGAGACCTAAGTAGGAGTTTTCTGTTACGTATGCAGTCTTCCATAATGAAAACTTTATTAGGACCAGCCACAACTCAGACATAAACTGTTGTCCATGGCCTAAAGCATATCCAATGCAATTTCAAACACACAGAAGATAAATACGGTTTACAGCCACTTTTGGGCCAAGCAAGTGCCTGTTCAATGTCCTGACCATCTTATCCTAATGATGGGTTCTCAATAGCTTGGAGGCCTTCCCTGTTTGTGTGAGCATGTAGGCACCATGGACTGCTAGGATCTCCCTCTCATGACAGCAGATTTGGAGCCTGGCCATTCATAGCAGCCCTCTGTAAACCACGTATCCCCACACAGAAGTTCTCAAGGTTAAACTGCCTTTAGGGCTGAGTGTGGCCTTCCTGTACCAAAAGATCTAGCTCATGGTCTTAAATTGAGCTAACTGCTTGTGTTGGTATGTGACCCTGAAGACTAACTCAAAAATTTCTGCCTGTATTGTTGTTGTTGCTACTAAAGAAGTAAGGTAGACAATTTGTCACAGAAAGCATATGGAGGAATCATGGAAGGAATAATGCCAAAATTGCACCTTTTATTGTTCACAGTTTATTATGAAGATATTTTTAATTTCTCCAGCCAGCTCTCTGGGGATGCTTTCAGCTTTTCCATATTGCGATGGAAGGAAGCTAATTTAGGGATCTGCCATGCAAAACCTTCTATCTTGGCCAGTCCAAAATATTAAACTTCTAAAGGGTCAGTGGATTAGGAAAAAACCTGAAACAACAAAGACTATGTGAAATTTGGCTTCATGAACTATATTTAAAAGAAATGCAGGATTTCAACATGAAGTTTGATGTATAATCTTTTTCCTTATTACGGAGTGGTTGTGTCAAACTACAAGAGTCTCACCTGCTTCTCCTATTCACTTTTCCATTAGCCTACTCACACCAATAGATCATCTTAAATTTTCAGAAAGAAGAAGAAAGATGAATTTTCTGTCACCATTTAAAAAAGAAATAAATCTGTTTCTAAGGGGAAAAGCAGATCATTGTTTTTTTCAGGTGGAATGGAGGACACCGGACAGGAAAACAAATTGATTCAGAAAGTCATTGAACTCTATGAATAGCTCAAATCTCTTCAATCTGGTAATGATTTGCAGTAGTTTGTTATTATGCTACCAGAGTCTACTAAAATGTCTCTTCCGCCACCTCACACACAGATGCACGCACTTTAAACACAATATTAAAGATACCCTTGACTAGTAAAGATCCTGTCAAAGTATGCTAATCAAATCCAGCTTTGATTTCATGCTTACTTTTCTGCTCATCCCAATTGTAAAGCTAAGCTGTAATTAATACATAAGAGGCTGGTGATTATACAGTATTAGGCTGAACATATAGAGTGAACATACAGCATTAGATTGCATTTCAATAGATCAGACACTGTAAAGAAATAAGATCAACTCCCAAGGTCTGGTATTAGCAGGCTGCTAACTTATCTTGGTGACAATCTTGAGCTCCTGCATTGATCTCCTGCTGCTGGTGACATCTTTTGCATCCGTGTGTGTGTATTCTCACACGTGTACGTGCAGACTAAATAGGTACTCTTTCCCTTTTAATTTTTTGGAAATTTAATTTTAAGCTACATCACCCGGGGAACCATTAGTATTTCTTTGGAGATGGGCCTGATAGGTGACTGCCATGGCAGTGATGATGTGCATCCAGCAAGCAGACCTGTGAGCTGTGCTCCCTGCCTGCCTGCTCAGGGACAACCCACAAGAAGGGCAGAACATATGAAGGAATAAACATCGCAGCATTAGCCGGCACCCTACTGCCAGAGGGTACATAAAAACTAGAGGAGTCCCTTCAGACAGTTTGTCAAAGACCTGCTAAGGTCTTCTTTGTATCCGCCTGCCAGCAGAAAAAAAAAGGCTTTTCATAGTCTGAAATACTTAGAACTGGAAGAAAGGACATAGGACTCCAAGAAGAGTCCTGGGATTCATCATTCAGCTTTATAGCATAGGAAATCACACTAACTGTGATAAATAGTGAAAAGCTAAGATAAGAAAAAGTACCCCCCTGTGGTCCTGAACCTACTTGTGGTTTCTCTGGAGTAAATCCGGAGCTATTGCAGAAAAAAGAAACAACAGTGGTCCAGACTTTCAAAGTCAACTTGGCCCCATAAAAGTTTAAGCAGTTCATCCTTTGAACAGTGCTATACCTCAAAACATTTTTTATTAAAAAAAAATAAAAAGAAGACAAGGAAAGGAAGGTTCAGAGAGCTTTATTCTGCGTGGGGGAACCGATTGCATTTCACTGCAGAACCGCACAAGAGCAATCCTCCCGTGTTGAGCACAACCACGCCACGGCTGTGGCATGCCATTCCCCCGCGCCATAACGAGATCATATGTGAAAGCCTAAATTATGCAAATGAAAAGGCTCCACTAATACTGTTGAAATATTCCTGGAGTGTACACTTGACAACCTCAAAGTACATTTCACACCACTAATGACTTCATCACTAACACAATTGTCATGAGTCAAGCAGTTTCCATAGCAACGCCCTAGTACAGCTGTTTACCCATATAAAGTACTGCACCTACTTAGTTACATATACAGACAGATCACTAGATTCCTAGGTACTGAAATTGAAATAATTCAATTTTCAGTGTCTCTCTTTATGAAGTGATTCTGCCAGCTATAGGTATTAGCATATCAATGTGACTTTGACAGGGTCTGCTGCAAAAGACATATTTTGCAGGCACTTCATGTCAATTAGAGCCCTAACTGTTTCATGGAATAATCATTCCTGCCAGATTAAGGTCAGGCTGCAAGGTAATTTAATTGGTGCCATTATATCTAGGGGGAAAAAATGCTCTAATAAAGTGCACACACTGTAGCTGCCAGTGAGGATGTGCTATGCGACATGAAAAGGATTGCCTTCCTAAAGTGTATGGGCAAACCATTTAGAGAGAAAGAAATAAGATGGCAACAACTTTAGATGCTTTGTTTCCAACAAAATTCCAGTGTGTTTGACCAAGGGGGGAATTTTATTTCACTTCAAGCGGTGCTATTCACAAGGGAGGAAGCACTGAAGAAAAATAAATAAGAATAAGGAAAAAAAAAATCCCCTCACTCTATGTACATCTTCTTATCTCCTGTGGAATGATAAACACTTTAATTAAAAATCTGCAAAAATCAAAACAAAGTCTCTTTTTCCCAGGGCTCTGATGGCTGCGATGTAGCGAGCGGGGTGGGAACCTCCTTGGTCTCCCCCTGGGAAGCAGGACCGGCAGGATTACTCTTTCCTCCTACGGAAACTTTCAGCCAACAACGTGTTTCGTGAACAGCATGACTTCAGTTTCATATGGAGTCAGGTAGATCATCCCCTAAATTTCCCCTACCTATCCATAATTCAGCTTCTCACACTTTTCCAGAGACCCCTTTCTCCCTGCAAGAGCCAGGTCCTGGGGTGCCCAGTTAAAGAGGCATGACATGACCATGTGTCAATGTGGGTGTAGGAATGCCAACTGCATAGTCATTGAGGTCTGCTTTCTTCTACCCTGAAAAGGGCAATAATTCAGATCTTTTTTATTTCTCCAGGTCTTGATTTTCACCAAGTTTTTTAGAAATTTGATTTTCCTCGAAGTGCGTGAGTTTTTTCTATTTTGTCTAAAGCTAGCCAAAGTTTTCAGGAGACTGACAGATGGACAGTGCAGACAGTTCTCCGATATGATAAGCTTATAACATAGGGAGATGATAAGAAAATAAGATTCTTAGTTCTGTATCCACAACCCATGATCACAGAATCACAGAATCACTAAGGTTGGAAAAAACCTGTAAGATCATCAAGTCCAACCATCAACTAACACCACCATGCCCATAAAACCATGTCCCACAATGCCTCATCCACACATTCCTTGGACACCTCCAGTGATGGTGACTCCACCACTTCCCTGGGCAGCTTATTCCAATGTCTCACCACCCTCTCAGTAAAGAAATTTTTCCTAATATCCAGTCTAAACTTACCTAATGACAACAACCTTACAACAACCGTCAGCATTTTGAACTTATGCTCTTTTTTGGCAAAGCAGAGCATTGGGGAAACTATCTGTCTTGCAAACTGATTACCCCTCATAGAGTTGGCCATGCTCAGCATTGTGGTCATAACCACATTCTAAATACCAGTATAGCAAAGATTAGGTTAACTGCAGAATATATGATGTTTATCAAAGGCTCAAGGCCAGATTTTCAGCTGATGTAAACTGTCTCATTTTCACAGAATTCATCTAGGCTGCAATCATCTAAATAAAGTTGAGGATATTAAGAAAATATTGTGACAAGTTCAAGAATAACAAAGAAAAGTTTAGTTAGATTCCATATAACCCAAAGTGTTTACAATGTGTTTGTAAGGACTCTGCAAACTGTAGCTTTTATGTAGCACTATTTTCTTTTTGCACAGAAATAAGCGTATTCCTAAACTGCAATTTCAGACTGGTAAGTTCTGCATCCCTGGAATACTTGTTTTTATGACTTTACCATGAACTAAAACATTGTGTGTTTAGAGTCGTGCTTATTACGTTGTGACGTGAAAATTGATCATGATCAACTTAAGCTCAAAAAACAGAGATGAGAATGACAGTTGTCATATTTTTTGGATTAAAAAAAAATGATATATAACCGGAAATTCTGCCAAACCAGAACAATTTTGCAAAATTGAAGCAATGGAAAAAGATCAGATTCTGAGCCCTTTGAATTTCCCTATGAATATTTCAAAAGACTCTATTCGTTATTACTATTTCCTTTTACTATCCACTCAGGCGTATGGTGGAACTATTTAAAAAAGATATAGGAAAGATTTTTTGCTGCTATGAATATTGCATAAACTAACTGAATTAAGGTCAAGAAAAGGTAGATTATAAATGGAAATGAAAGGTTTTTGTCATTATTATTTTCCTTTAAATATGCCTGCTAGAACATTTTGGTGCAGCATCCCATCCGAATGCATTCGATCAGCCATAAATTATCCATCAAAAACTCCATTAATACCATTACAAATGTAGTCTAGCTTCCTTCATTTGGTCCAGCCATGATCATGAATGCAAAAACAGGGACACTGGGGTGAAAGAGAACTCTGGATTTGAGGGCTCAGCAGCTGAAAGTATTTCAAAGTTGTTAGAAAGACCATTTTTTTTTTTTTTTAATCAAAGTGAAGGGCTTCATATTTTGGCGTGATAGATATTACAAAACAAAACAACCAAACCATAGAATCATAGAAAAATTTAGTTTGGAAAAGACCTTTAAGATCATTGAGTCCAAACGTTAACCTAGCACTGCCAAGTCCAGCACTAAACCATGTCCTGAAGTGCCATGTCTACACGTCTTTTAAATACCTCCAAGGATCGTGACTCAACCACTTCCCTGGTCAGCCTGTTCCAGTGCTTGATAACCCTTCCAGTAAAGAAATTTTTCCTAATATCCAGTCTAAACCTCCCCTGGCGCAACTTGAGGCCATTTTCTCTTGTCCTATCACTTGTCACTTGGGAGAAGAGACCAGCACCCACCTCACCACAACCTCCTTTCAGGTAATTGTAGAGAGCGATAAGGTCTCCCCTCAGCCTCCTCTTCTCTGGGTTAAACACCACCAGTTCCCTCAGCCGCTCCTCATAAGACTTGTGCTCCAGACCCCTCACCAGCTTCGTCGCCCTTCTCTGGACACGCTCCAGCACCTCAATGTCCTTCTTGGAGTGAGGGGCCCAAAACTGAACACAGCATTCGAGGTGTGGCCTCAACAGCGCCGAGTACAGGGGCATGATCACCTCCCTACTCCTGCTGCCACACTATTTCTGATACAGGCCAGGATGCCGTTGGCCTTCTTGGCCACCTGGGCACACTGCTGGCTCATCTTCAGGCGGCTGTCGACCAGCACCCCCAGGAGCCAGGCAGCTTTCCAGCCACTCGTCCCCAAGCCTGTAGTGTTGCATGGTGTTGTTGTGACCCAAGTGCAGGACCCAGCACTTGGCCTTGTTGAACCTCATACAGTTGGCCTGGGCCCATCGATCCAGCCTGTCCAGATCCCTCTGCAGAGCCTTCCTGCCCTCGAGCAGATCAACACTCCCGCCCAACTTGGTGTCATCTGCAAACTTACTGAGGGTGCACTCAATCCCCTCATCCAGTTCATCAATAAAGATATTAAACAAGACCAGCCCCAAAACTGAGCCCTGGGGACACAACTTTTGACCAGCCACCAACTGGATTTAACTCCATTCACCACAACCCTTTGGGCCCGGCCATCCAGCCAGTTTTTTACCCAGCAGAGTACACCCGTCCAAGCCATGAGCAGCCAGTTTCTCCAGGAGAATGCTGTGGGAAATGGTGTCAAAGGCTTTACTAAAGTCCAAGTAGACAACACCGACAGCCTTTCCCTCCTCCACTAGGCAGGTCACCTGGTCATAGAAGGAGATCAGGTTGGTCAAGCAGGACCTGCCTTTCATAAACCCACGCTGACTGGGCCTGATCGCCTGGTTGTCCTGTATGTGCTGCATGATGATCTGCTCCATAACCTTCCACGGCACTGAGGTCAGATGTATCAGCATATGGAGCAAACTTTGTATTGGTATACACTTAGTTTATGCATGCAAATCTGTAGCAGATCTCTAAACAAAGCAACTTAAAAGAACAAGATTTAGTGACACTAAGCATAAATTTAGAAACCTGAATCCACTTTAGCTGTGCTTATAAGCTTGCTTTATTTGACTCTCTTCTTACCCAAAAAGCCGAAGATGATGGAGGCAGTACACAGTCCCTGCAGTTCCCTGATAAGGACACATACATCTATGTGGCCTGTTAGACTTCTTTATATTTAATGGCGATACAGTGCATTTTTCAGCTCACTTATACTAGAGTCCAACACAGGTGGAGGTGACTAACTCTGTAGGCTCTACTGACTACATCAGCCAGATCTCCAGCCTCCTCTAGTGCCTAGTGCCGTTTGAGGTGTCCCTGGATAGCTAAGAGATCCTCACAGAGCTGGCAGATATAATGTGGGACCAATAAGAAAACCATACTCTTCTAAAGTGGTAGCTGAAGGCCAGATGGGAAGGACATCTCAAATGCATATGAACAGGCGATTTAGTTAAGACCCTGGTGATATAATGGATGTTTAGATAGATAAGCCTTCACAGACTTCACAGCATTCCGGGTGAAAGAAAAATACTGCCTTTCCTCTGGCCAGAGCCATATACAGAACAGAGTACGAATACATACCGAAGTAGAAGGATGGTGAGTCTCACATTTTTTCTACCTTCTTCTCAACACAGACCCTATGGACTATGTGGCTTTAATACAGTTCTGCACACGAAGACTAGATACAAAATCCCCACTAGCTAACCAGTTACAGTATCAATAATTTGAAAATGTAAGATGCTTTCTGGTAGGAATGTAAGTTTTGCATTCTAGAAAATGCAAGATGAGTTGAAAATCTGTATGGTCATTGCTGCATCCGTGTTGTCATAAATTCTTCTGTTGCAAGTGAGAAGGGAAGTGATGACTGAGTCTATTCAACAAGCATCTTTGCTTTGAACTCACAGGACTGACCTGTTGCTTTTCCCTTGCCTGGAAGAAAGAGGGATTCACTGTTAAAGCATCAAGCATCGCTTCAGCAGTGGTAAAGCAGTGAAGTGAGCTGTCTGCTGTCGTCTGGGTGTTGAGTTCCTGGTCCTTTCATGGGCAATCGGTCCACATCTATAACACAACTGTTTTCATGAGTGTCTTTGCAACCATCACTAGACCATGTTGAGAACATCACTCTGGGCATGATCCATGGTGTGTGGAAAACATCCTGCTCTTCAGCAGATCTTCATGAGGAGCTCTGTGCTACCGTGCAGATAAACTGCAGCTGTGCTGTGACTTCGGCTCCTATTTGCAATATTACACTTGTTATTCTACTTACAGCTTCCAGCTACGCCCATGAATCAGCCTGGGGCTGGAGGAGATGAACAGAGTTTTGATGAGTTATTAGACTTGTGCACATATGCACTAGTAAGGCCACTCACATCATACAGGAGCCCCTGAGGAAGTGGCTGGCTGAGGATGTGGGAGGTAACAGTGGGCAAACAGATTGATTTTCTGCTTGCTTTATGAAGTGTTACAGTCCCTTTTCTCTCTTTTTTGTCTTTTTCTCCAATAATCCCCCTCTTCAGTTCCTTGTGATAGGAATGAACTTGTTCCCTGAGTCCATAGAGAAGTGGGTTAAATGGAAGTGATTTAAGGACCAGGACAACATCTAGATTACAGGAGGAATAACTCTTTTGGTTGTTTTTATTTTTTACTTTTGAAAGACAAGGAAAACTAGAGATGGAAAGTTTTCACATTTGTGAAAACATTTTCTTTCAAAGGTTTTCAGACAACAAATAAACTAAACAGATGACGAAAGCTGATGAAAACTGGGAAAATATTGTCAAAAACAGACATTTCCAAAATACATTTCCATCTGGCTGAAAGCCACTTTCATTCTTTTTTCTAATCTTGTTTTGAATGAAATCACTCTTAGCAAAGCTCTCAGCAGATCTGGAGATACCCCTCTGATGCTAAGGCCTGACTGCTTAATTGCCGTTAGCTCTCTCTTCGTCAGGTGAAGCAAATCAGATGAGTTTGGCCAGGGACACCTGTTTTGCCAGGAGAAGGCCCTTTAAGCAGCAGGCAACACTTTTTGGCTATACTGTGTTTACAGCCTGCAGCATCCTTATTTAGCCAGCAAAGAAACCCATTATCAGAAAAAAATACATTCCCAGCTTCAAGTTTTGAGTGCTTGCACACAGCTGCTACGATGCATAGAGGAGAGAAAACAGCTCAGAGCACGTGCAAAGGAAGAATACATTAAGTTATATTCAAGGGAATAAACCTGACAAAGGATTTTATGCCTGATTTTTTTTACAAAAGGAAGACAACTTGCAAATGTATATCTCTGGAAAGAGGAGGCGGTAATGAACAAGGACAGTGCATTTCCCAGTAGGTGATGAGTAAGCCGAGGGATAGCTGCAGGATGCCATGATGTACTCTGCTGTCACAAAGATTTTACACATAGGCTGGACAACCTGTTCAATAAATCAACATGCATCTATTATTTTTTTTTTCCCAGGTATCTATTTGGAAACTCACAGCCACATCGCAATGCATGCACAGTGTTTGTTAACTCGGCATACCCTTTTCATCATTTCCAATCCTATGCTATCTCTTGGGGGTGAATCATCATTATGTAAAATAGCACCCATGGTACCGTGTGACGATCCTTGTCCTTGCTGGGGGAAGAACAAAAAGAAACCAAAAAACCACAGAAGAGTATTAACACAAAGGTACACACATATCCTAGCAATCATGTATAGGTTAGACTCGTTACTGGTTATGTTTTCCTCACCCCTCAAAAACACTTATTGGTTTCAGTGGGAAATGTTCTTGCCTAACTGATACAGACTCTGGTCTCTGGGGTAATTAATGGGAAAATTTATTTTTCTTTTTTTGAATCAAATCTTGCTTTGAAAGGAGGAATTCCAGCTAACTTCAGTAGTCAGAGCTAGCCTTGTGTTAAGCTCTTGCTCATCCTTGTCTTACTTTCCTGTGCACTGCACCATCCAGCTCAGGACACAAAACAAAGTGAATTTTTGAGATCTAAAAGCTGATGTAAAGCTGGAGAAGATCCACTTGATGGTCACAAAACAAAAGAAAAGAGTGAGGCTGTTGCATAGGAAGTTATTAGTTAAACTGAACAAGACTTTAAAAAGTGGCCAAAGCAGAGCAACAGCAACTTGGGCTATGCCCAGCCCAGATCACACACTGCACTGGGGATGAAAAGCATCAAGGAGATGAATGGTTATCAGCAGAAGTTTCCATTATCACTGCCTCCAACAATGGGCATCTCCACCATCCCTGTATAACATAGCCTACAGCCAAACTGTATTGTAGACACTATGACTGGGCGAGAAGGGGCAGGGTTAATCTCAGATGCTCAGCAAGGGGTATGCCCATCTACAAATGAGTGGTTTGTTCACTTGGAAAGACAGATTCAGTCAGGCACCATGGGCCTCTTCTTAACAACTGTGCGGTGAGTTCATTTTTCAAGAAATAATGTAACCTGCAATGGAAACCCCCAAGACTACCACTGCCACAGGCAGACATGGCAGCAGTAAAATCGTGCCTCAGAGTGCAGTCCTGCCTGAGATGGAAGCATCACTGGAAGATGACAGCATTTGCACCGCAGATGTGAAATAGCCTCATATGTCATAAAACTGGCTCTCCCAGGTTTGGGAAGAAAAAGAAGAAAAAAAACCCCATCAAGTCCTCCTGCTCTTAAAATTCAAAATTCCTCAAGAACTTTCAGAAGATTTCATCTTTCCCATAGACATTTCAGGAACTTTTCACAAGCAACGACTTGCCTGTGTCTTGCTGTTTGACATTTTGTTTTGCAGGTGGACCAACCAAGCTACTAACAGCCACAGAACAGTATAAAATACTATCAGAAAGGAAGAACTGGAAATGGTTAATATAAATAATTACTGAAAAATTGTCTTTTTTTCACCAGAATGCTCTATTATATGTGACAATATGAAAACAGGGATAGAGCAGAAAAGTACCTTGCTTCTCTGATTTACTAAGCCATCATGGGAGTACACAGGTATTTAGATCTATACCAAATTAAGATTTATTTGGGTAATTGTCATTCTAATTTTGCCTGTAGTTTACAGTTAAAAATTTTTTTACACAGACTTTTTCTCCTAACAGTTATATCAAAACATCACTATGTATTAATACAAAGCATGGACTCTGATGGGAGTTTTATCTGTCAAGAATGTCATCCTCCAAGTCCACAACTCACCATGTATACAATCGGGAAAAGGAGAAAAAAACTACCTGCCAAGTATTCACAACATACTTTCAGATAGTAGCAGTAACACTTAGGTTTAAAAGAATACTGGAATAGGGTTTTGCAACGTGTTCAAATCCTTCTACATTGCAATGTCTTGTATTTAAAAACCAAAAGAAAAAAATATTTCATGTTTCAGTAGATCACTTTCTATCAGCATAACATGCTGACTTATGGAGCAAGAAAATAAGTTAACGTGTCAGGCACAGGGGAGTGAAGTAATGAGCCGCATGCTGGGATGCAAGTTAAAAGGAATGTATACAAATGCATCGGGCATACATAATAAGATGACCAAATTGGATGCATAGTGTGTGTGCTCATGGATACATTTAGAAAAATTACTTGGAATTAAACACAGGCAGTGCCCAGAAATGAGAGATAAAATAAATACAGAGTGCGATGAGATTGGAGGGGACAGTGTAGTGTCAGAGTGGCATTTGCAGGGGTCTGACAGGCAGAAAGAGGGGGTTTACTCCAGCTGCTGGGAGAGAAATAGTAATTTAACATCACTGGTGCTCTAGAGGGAGTTTCAGAGGTTCAGTCAGGAATTACTCTATTTCGTCTTTAAGAAGAAATCTGAAGCATTCTGAATTATCTGAGCATGACTTCAGAGTGTAATTACGAAAGATGAAATTCAAACCTTTTTATAAAAGATCCATCAATTCCAAGAGGTTTTTTCTTTCTTTCTTTTTCTTTTTTTTTTTTTTTTTTTTTTTTTAAGTGATGAGAATGATTTAGTTTGATTTGATTTTATTTTCTAGCTTCTGTGGATGAAAAGGCAGGCAATGATGATCTATTGTATACACAGTCTGTTGTCTGATTTTTTTTTCCTGAAGGCGGATTAAATCACACATTTTTTAGAAAGGTACCTAGCCTTGCCTTAAACATTCCAAATAACAGGGAATCCACCATGTTGGCTGATGAGCAGATCCAATATACTGCAACTGCCACTCGCAGAAAATTGGATGTAATTTCAAGTTTTAATTTCCCTTAGTTTTAGCTTTTGAACTTTCTTATACTTGTGTCTGGAAAATTAAAATACCCATTTCTGCCCAGTACCCTGCTATACAAGTTTTCCATATGTCAGCAGCCTTACACAGTGCTCAAATCACATGGAGCCTTTTTTTTTTTTTTCCCAAATACAAATTGATAATATTTGCCTTCCATCTGCAGAAACCCTTGTTTTTCTTACTTGATTTTATTTCAAGCAACCACAAGAAACTTAATAGTCTTTCTACCAATGTTGAGTAATGAACAGAGATGAATGACTGGTTTTTTTTAAATGAGTACATTCGTTAGGAAAAAAACCAAAACAACAAAACACACTTCCAGAGGGATGGGAGTTATTCATGAAGTGTGGTCAAAATCAATATAAATCTTTGTTGCCAAAAAAGCTGAAAGAACATTTGGAAGTATCTAATCATTTGTGTTGACATTTTCTGAAGAAAATTGCCATTTTTGTTTCCAAGTGTCATTTTGTTTGGAAATATGAAAAACATTTGTTATTCGTATAATTATAATACAGTGACAATATTACATATTTGCCCCAATATTTTGTTCGAATATCACCCCAAAATCCCACACTGAGATAGTCATTGCCTCGTATTTCCTACTTTTGAGATGAATTTTCAGTTGCTTTTATTTTTCAGTACAGTATCTTCTACCATGTAAGTTTGATCTGTAGCCTCTGTTGATGGGTGTTGCATATTTTGTTTGGTTTATGAACTTACTCTATTAGATTTTGAACCTTTGGTCAGTCAATTCCAAACACAATAATCACTGCATTCATTACTAGTCATCTAAAAACCATTATGGCATCTTCAGATTTTACTGGCAAAGATTTATCTCATTGATACAAATGCTGAAGAGAGCTGGATTAAGACCCTAATCCCTTGGAGACTGCATTAGTAGCAACTCAACTCATTGATTTCTCCCCATTAAAAACTCCGTTTCAAGACCTGTCGGAGAGGGAGTTTTAATCCATCTAATGTGTGCCCTGTTAATTCCATATAATGTAGTTTTTTAAATCTAAATGTCATGTGGTACTAAATCAAATTCATGGGAGAAATCCAAGCATATTATGTCAACAGCATTGTCTTTATCAACCAGACCTGTAATGTTGTCAAAAAAAATATAACACGTTTGTTTGACAAGACCTACTTTCCATGCAAACATGTTGACTAGCATTAATTATATTTTTAGCCTCTGATTCTTTGTTGACAGAGTCCTGAATTAACTGTTCCAATAGTTTGGCCAGGCTGATATCTGACTAACCAGTTTACTGAGTCATCTCTTCTGCTCAGTTCAAACGCTGGGATTTTACTGGCAGCCATCCAATCTTCAGGAAATTTCTTCAACTTTCCAAAAACTTGTTAAAATCTGGTTTGGAGGACAATCAGCTAGTTCCTTTTAGATCTCCGGACATCAGATATACATATCTGATTATTTAACAGTGACTCATGTTTTCCTCTAAAACAGATGGTCATCACTCTATTCTATTCACTGCTTTATCTCAGAGGATACCTATTCTGCTTCACATCACTCACAGGACAGAGCTATACATTTTAATAGGTATTTTTATGCTAAAAACATTTTTAACATAGCCTAGAAAACACTTTCTGGCATCACTGTATGCACATTTAGTAATGAATGATAAAGACTCAGGGGTTTTTGTCCCTAATACATTTTCTAATTGCAGTTTTATACATTTTCACATAAGTTAACCTCTCCATTCTTATGTTGATTTTTTTTTTTGTCCATCCTATCGCTTCTTTCACACCTCCTTTTGGCAGCACCTATCTCAAATTTACATTTTAGAAGTCACCTGATTATGAAAAATATTTCTCAAAATATGTGACATTCATCTATTAATCTGTTTCATCAGCAAGGTGGAGAACAGGTTTCTTTCCTTTGCCTCCTGGTTTAAGGCTCTAGCTGCTAAACTCTGTTGCATCTTCATCAGACTTAAACAGTTCAATTGAAAATGGACAGATACTTCTTTACTCACAAAGAAAACACAGATTTCTCAGGCAACACTCCCCAGTTTGCACAGTGTTTCAGGACCTCATGATTATTATTCAAAAAACTCTAAACCATAAAGTCTATCTGTAACAGAGCAGGGCATTGAACTTACATGTCCAATTATTTCAACCGCTTCACCAACACTTCTCAATAAATTTTTCTAATTCTCTCGAAGAGCACTCCAAGAATTTGTATTTCACCATTACTATTAGTATGACTACTGTATTAAGGAAAAAAAAATAACGAGAAGTATATTTTTTGAGGGTGAGGAAACATAAAACCTGATGCCATCATGGTCACACCTCACATATTCAAAAGGAAATGGTTGTCAGGGACCAATTTGCACGTTATTGTTTAAGTTCTTGAGGAAGGGGAGGATTTGGCCCTACGCGAGTATTTTGTGATCAAATCAATATGCTCAAGTTTGTATGGCTAATTAAGAAAAAGTATGTTTACTATTTCTATACAAATAATTCTGGAAGGAAAAGGAGTCTTCTAAAGAGGCAAACTAGGGTAAGTTAAGTCTCTGTGAGCTTTGGTAAGTCAGGGTACACCAGATAATAGAAAAACACAGAGAGTGACAGTTCTCTTCTTTTCTGTTTGTGATCCTGAGACAATATCTGCAGAGCCATCTCAGGTCTCATACTCCCTGGACTTGAAAATGTTTTGCTCCCACTTGTTTATAAGGAGATATGGATGCTTGTGCCTTTGAAAAGCTGTTTTCTCCTGTTTCTTACCTAGCACATTGCACTCTGCTGAACTTTATCTATGGAGTTTACAAATGAAAACGCAGGTGTCGTGGTTTAAGCCCAGCTGGCAACCAAGCACCACACAGCCGCTCGCTCACTCCCCCCCTGCCCCAGTGGGATGGGGGAGAGAATAGGAAAGGTAAAAGCGAGAAAACTCGTGGGTTGAGATAAAAACAGTTTAATAAATGAAATGAAGTAAAATAATAATAATAATGATAATAAAAATTGTAATGAAAACAACAACAAACAAGAAAGGCAAGTGATGCAAATGAAAACAATTGCTCACCACCCTCCGACCGATGCCCAGCCCAAGCAGCGGTCCCCCGGCCAGCCTTCCCCCTAGTTTATATACTGAGCATGACATCATATGGTATGGAATATCCCTTTGGTCAGTTGTGGTCAGCTGTCCCGGCTGTATCCCCTCCCAACTTCTTGTGCACCCCCAGCCTACTTGCTGGCGGGGCGGTGTGAGAAGCAGAAAAGGCCTTGACTCTGTGTAAGCACTGCTCAGCAGTAACTAAAACATCCCTGTGTATCAATACTGTTTTTAGTACAAATCCAAAACACAGCCCTATACTAGCTACTATGAAGAAAATTAACTCTGTCCCAGCCAAAACCAGCACAGCAGGAGAATACAGGTCCAACTTGAGACAATGGATAAATTGCATTATTAATGAAATTATGATAGTCCTTGATATTATGAACCATAGTGAGCTTATGGAGTGTTGGTTGTTTGAAACGTGGTGAAGAGGTGAGCCCTAAGATGCCAAAGCCCTGCGGGGTGAGAGGGACAACTTGTTTGACATGACAGAAGCCAAAACACAAAAGGTGAAGAGTACTCTGGACAAGCAAACACAGATACACATGGAAGGGTTGGACTAAATCCTGGAAGCTGGACTCTTAACCCAAGCCTTGAGTATGAGAGCACTGGTTCTCCTTCAATGTTCTGCAAAAATAATTCTGAATCCAACCCTTTTGCGAAGATTGAAACCATTTATACTCAAGATCAACCAAGTGTCAATTTTATCTTCTGTCCTCTTGCAAAGATCTATCCAGGATGTACACTTATAATGAATATAGAAAAAATAAATCTACCCTATAAAACATGTTTTGACTACCAGTTCATGACTGCCTTCAACAACCTTTATATTTCTTTTTACAGTGGAAGTGCTCAGAGACCGGTTAGAGAGAATGAAGGCGAGAGATATGTTCCTACGTTCCCCCCATTTTCATTCTCCTTTTCCTACAGTTATGAGCAAACTCCTCTCCAGCCCATTTCTGTAGATTACTTCTATTTATTCTTTGTTCCTGTTTCCAAGAATACATCTTCAGAGTCAATTTGAGCTTCAATACATGGCAATTACTAAAGAAATAAAATATTATTACCCCCATCTTCAAGCATTTTGGCCACATTCTTCTTGGCTTTTCTATTTTCAATATCTAAAGTGCAGCACTCCTCTAGTGCCCTTGAAGAAGTACTTGTTACATTACTGGATGCATTATTCCTTAGAAGAAGAAGGGGAAAAAATATCATCTTTCAATTTATGAATCATTCTTATCTTTACTCTTCACCTTTAGTCCTCTTTGTGCTTCCTCCTCTTAGAGTCTTCTAAGTTATTTCTGGACAAATACAATGTCACAAAGTTGGAACACTTTATTTTGCTACTACTTTTATCAATGTTTTTACTCCTGTCATCTTTAGGCAGTGCCACCTCACTCTTTTGGCACCCAATAAACTTACTCTTCAGAAACCTATTTTTCCTTTTTTTTTCACCTACTGCAGAGCTGCTGATTTATTTATTTTAATTTTTCCATATGCCATTACTTTGGCTCAAATGCATTTCTGGACTAAGGTACGTTGGCTCTTACTAGAGGTACAGAGTTCTCTGGCTCTGATTTCCTCAAAAGCTGTATCACAGAAATGAAACCCAAGGACACCGTTCACAAGGGACTCTCTTATCCACATGAGAAATGAGTGTCAGGCATGCTTGTAGAATTAAATAGCAGAGTAGCATTATATTGTGCTCCAAAGAAGGCAAACAACTATTGATGGATCAAGGATCAAACACTTCTTCCTAATCACTCTGCCCAAAATCAGTTATGAACACAATTTATATTACTACTTATGGTAGGGGAAGAAGATTAATTCTCTCTGATCAAGGAAAATAACAAACTTGCAAACATCCATTCTGCTAAATAAATCAACATCAATTGCAATTGATCCGATTTTACGCATTGTTTTACATCTGTAATTTTAAATGTTACTGAGCATGAGTAATGTCCATGCACTTAACATGCCCACAGTGGCAAAGTTAAAATGCAGTCAGACCTTTTAGCCATGGACCTTACCAACATGCTAATATAGACCAGACCTACCAGGCAAGGGGGATAAATATTGCCAGATGAATGTTTATATAAGTGGAGATACGAAGGTGACGAACAAAGACAAGAGGCTAGGGCAAACATACTTGACTTCACAGCCTGGGTGGGCAAACAGTTACTTCCGATCACAGCACCTGAGAAACCTCTGCAACAAGTAGATGTGCTGCACTGTCCCATCCAGCATCAGATATAAAATGGGCAAGCTGACTTCCCCGAGGGGGATGCGTACACCAAAACAATGAGAGATCAGTCACCCAGAGCGGTCCCACAGACACGATAGAATAGCTGGGCAGCTCTTCAGTAATATTCTGTGTTTTTGTAGCTTTTTTCCACTTTGGAGAGTTCTCCTAAATGTTAACCAGAACCACATGGCTGGCAAGTCACAGCTATGTGAGCCCCAGGAACCCCGACAAAAGCACCACCACCTCTATTGTATTCCCTGCAGTATGATAAGGTTTCTGAGCACGGCCTGAAGCTATGCTGACTCCAAACTGAGTCTTCAGAAGGAGCTTGCAGGAGGCAGAGTATGGGTACATTAGACATTACATGATCCAATGTTTCTGGTTTCCTAAGCAGTTTGTTGCTGCTATACAAATTCAGAGGTGGATTTTAAGTCTGATATGAGATACATGTCTATTCCAAAAGTTAGAACATGCTTAAAGCATCTGTGAACCACACGTGGCTGCCCTCGGAGCGATGCGACTCTCAGCAGTGCAAGCACAGTTTTTCTGTCTACCTTTATTTCAACGTAGCGTTTGCTAAAGTCAGATATAATAAAGACCCAACACGTAGAGCTGGGTGGTGTTTTGCCCTCCAGCCTTAAAGCTACTGACTCCGGTCTGTGAGAGAGCTTAGATACCATGAGGACAGTGAATATGTATAAATCTGCGATAGACTAATGCTGTTCATTAATTCTCCAAAACCATGTATGCTCATAGTGCGTGTTGGTCTTACAACTGTATTACACAGTGGACTATTCCCCAACAGGAGCATTGGGAAGTTCAGTTGCAAGGAAGGACAATACAGCAATCCCCACTTTACACGGGAAACTGAGGCACAAAGAAGTCAACAACTAGAAGGTCAACTGTAAGAGGATTTCTGAATGTCTTTGGGGATCCACATTGAACTGATTTGCCCGTGATCACTCCTAAAATTTGTGGTAGCAAAGTGGGCCTCCCAAGCCTGGGGAAAAAAAAAGTGCCAGGGCATGGAACTAGGGCATTGCAATTAATTTATCCATTTTTCAACCTTATTTGTCTCCTGTTTTCAAATATATGTCTTAAAAGCTTTTTGGGAGTTTTAGGCTGGGGGAAGGCATTGAGAATGCTGGATGAGCAAAGGAATGAGACCAAAATAAATGAAATGGTGAGCACTGACCATTTTACACTTTCTTTAAACCTTAGGCCCCCGTTCATCTTTGCTAAAAGCTGATTCCATAATGTGCAAAATTAGTGCCTTAGAATTTTACTAGATTTCGAGTGGATTTTATCATATTTTCCTTGATTAAACAAACACCTTCTCCAAACACTGGCTTGCAGACTGATACAATGCTCAGAAAAGAAGGAAGTTGGAAAGCTGTCTGGGAAACTACCTTGAGAAATACCTTGTGGCAAGGTTCCCTAAATGTATATCTTAGTTTAACATGTAGTTGTATTGGGTTTACGTGGCAAGGTTTTGGTAACGGGAGGGCTACAGAGGTGGCTTCTGTGAGAAGCTGCTCGAAGCTTCCCCCATGTCCGATAGAGCCAATGCCAGCTGGGTCCAAGACAGACCTGCCGTTGGCCAAGGCTGAGCCCATCAGTGATGGTGGTAGTCCCTCTGGGGTAACATATTTAAGAAGGGGAAAAAAACCCCAAAACTGCGCAACAGCAGTTGCAGTCAGGGAGTGGAGTGAGAATATGTGAGAGCAAGAACTCTGCAGACCTCAAGGTCAGTGAAGAAGGAGGGGAAGGAGGTGCTCCAGGTGCCAGAGCAGAGATTCCCCGGCAGCCCCTGGTGAAGACCATGGTGAGGCAGGCTGTGCCCTGCAGCCCATGGAGGTCCACCGTGGAGCAAATATCCATCTGCAGCCCCCGGAGGACCCCACGCCGGAGCAGGTGGATGCCCGAAGGAGGCTGTGACCCTGTGGGAAGCCCACACTGGATCATGCTCCTGGCAGGACCTGTGGCCCCGTGCAGAGAGGAGCCCATGCTGGAGCAGGTTTGCTGGCAGGACTTGTGACCCCGCAGGGGACCCACGCTGGAGCAGTCTGTTCCTGAAGGACTGCACCCCGTGGAAAGGACCCACGCTGGAGCAGTTGGAGAAGAACTGCAGCCTGTGGGAAGGACTCACGTTGGGTAAGTTCATGGCCATGGGAGGAACCCCACGCTGGAGCAGGGGAAGAGTGTGAGGAGTCCTCCCCCTGAGGAGGAAGGAGCGGCAGAGACAACGTGTGATGAACTGACCACAAGTCCCATTCCCTGTCCCTCTGTGCTGCTGGGGAGGAGGAGGTAGAGAATTCGGGAGTAAAGTTAAGCCGAGGAAGAAGGAAAGGGTGTGGGGAAGGTGGTTTAAAATTTATTTTTTATTTCATTAACCTACTCTGATTTGATTGGTTATAAATTAAACTAATTTCCCCAAGTTGAGTCTGTTTTGCCTGTGACAGTAACTGGTGAGTGATCTCTCTGTCCTTATCTCGACCCATGAGCTTTTCGTTATATTTTCTCTCCCCTGTCCAGCTGAGGAGCAGAGTGATGGAGTGGCTTTGGTGGGCACCTGGCATCCAGCCAGGGTCAACCCACCATTCTACAATGTGTTGTAAAGTGCTTTGGGACACGGGTATAAGATTTAGTACATATTATTGCTACCATTGCACTTATTTATGGAATGTGCATGTATACATATATGCCTATATACATGTAAAGCAGTATGACTCCCATAATACATATTGCATGTATTAAAGCTGAGTCTGGAACTCAGAAGACTTTAGCTCAATGTTTGGGAAGAAATCAAGTCACTGCAATCCATCTGTCCCTCTGAGAATGCATGGGAGAGGAGGGTGGTGAGGTGACAGTCACGCTAGTGATGCCGTTGCAGGAATTTCCTTTTATATATATACATGTGTGTGTGTGCACCTATATATCTGTGTGTATGGCTGAAACCACAAGTATTTGAAATGTTCTCAGAGGAAGGCAGTCTCAGACCTGTAGAATGTCTGTTGTGGAAATGAAATGACCATGATGTGACCCACCACGTGCCACCACTGCAGAAGATAAGTCTCTCATCCTGAAGAGAGAAGTGGTTGCTACAGTACCCCTAGATAAAAAGCAAGCAGTAAAAATGACATGGCTAAGAAAGGTAAAGGGTAGATGTTTGAGGATACCAACTCTGTGTGAACTGATGGCTGGGCTGATCAGGTTGGCAAATTAAGGATCAGGGCTGAACATCCTGAAGCTTTGTAGCTATGTGCTCTCAACACAATTCTCATCTCATCTGGATTTCCATCCAGGAGAGCCGCTGATGGTGGAGTTACTCCTGATTTACACGATCAGGACAGTGCTTGCAGTCTCCTGCCTGTAAATGACAAAGCTGTCAGCAAAGCCTTGCCCAGCACTATTTCTGGGTGAAATTAGTGAGGATTTTGTGTTAATAAGAAGGGTATCTGAGTTTTAAACCCTTTCCTTGAAGAAAGCAGCTGGGGAAAAATCTGGCCTCTTTTGTTAAAAAAAAAAAAGACGAAACGAAGATAATCAAGGCTTGTGTATCTATGTATGTGCAAGAGAAAGCATTGGTGAGAGAGAGAGCTGTGCAAGGGGAGACCATTTGCTCAAATCGGATAGCATTACTAATACATAACGACTCTGCCAGCAAGGCACTGCACAGCTGGAATTAATCTGAGAGAATGTGTGTTGCTGCATAGACAAGCGCAGAAAACTTTCCCCGTGTGAAGGCAGCGTGAAGCCCTGCCCTGTGGCTTGGAAGCACTTCATCAGGCCCTGACAGCACAGACATCTTCTTTAGACCATCAGTTTTGGGGGGGGAAATGCACTCCACCCTGCTCAAATGAACACCCAGGAGGGACCTTTTGTTTTATTTCATGATATTTCACAGATTACAACTCTGTCTCCCCTCCTTAATTTTTTTTTTTTTTTTCTTAATTACCCTTTTAGTTTTGTTCTTCTCTTGCCTTATTCCATCAGCTCCGAACCCAACTGAAAAACTGCCATGGCTTATTTACACTGAACAGCTATTCAGGCCAAAAGCAGCTGCTCCATTTAGCCAAGCACCTCTGTGTTACCCAGTTTCCCCGCTTGTTATAATAAGGTGCTTTCTTTTAGATGCATGCTGTGAGGAGGTAGTATTGAAATGTATGCAGCAGATGATGGTTCTCTCTGAAAGGGGGTTTTGAAAACTTGGTGAGCCTGGGGTCATTATTAGTAAACCATTGCCCAGTAAAAGACAAGGCTATCCAGAAGTGCAGTACAACCACAGCCGATTTTAAGCTGACTCACGCATCTGCGTGGTTCCTTTCCTCCAAACCCCTCTTTGCTCCAGTCTGGACCTGGGAGGTTTCTGATTTGCATCAGTAAGAGATTTACCCCTAATACTTCAGCTTGTCAGTGTGATCTAGTGTCCTTTTGTCACGTAGCAGAACTCTCTTCCTACACAAATGTAGCCATAAGGAATTAAGGGAAATAAGAAAAATTCTTTGAAAGGCAAATAATGTGTTTTTAGTGCAGAAAATGAGTCAAACTGTACTTTTGCAGGGAAAAAAATATGACTTTGAGGGGAAAGTTTTGTCCTGTTTTTGAGTGAAAGCAAAAATAGACATGCTCATACAAATACACATAGAGCTTTAGCTTGCAAACATTGATTTAATGTTCATTTCACCCCTAATTATCCTCCTAATAGCTATCGAAAGTCTCACATAGTCACCAAATTGAAAATAAGTTCCTGTGCACCACTTCCAATTACTGCAGGAATTATGGCTTTATTGCCATTATTTACTTTCCCCAGCTATAATATATGCCTGGCCTCGAATTACCCCGCTGTAGGAGCCAGTGACTCCAGCATGTTTTGTAAAATGATTTTCTTGGTTTTCACTTCTCTCCAGCTCTTCTTTCCACCCTGATTCCCTAGCTTCACCCCCTAAGTTTTGCTCCTGCATTTAATGCCACTCCTCCTCTGACTTCCACTTTGAGAAGCATTTTTTCTGATCTCTGTAGAATTTTCTTCTCTTTCTTTTAGACTTTTTTTTTCCCCAAGATCTTGGCCTAAATCTTTGGTCCCTGGATGGCTGGCCAAAGATTTCCCAAGTCTCAAGAGATTCCCTCAGGTAGTATATAACCAGAATAGCTACCTTTAAAAAAACTTGCTCCCATTTGTCTGGATTGGGACTGTGCCAGGGCTATCATAGATGGAAAAGGGCTGCTGGACAAGCTAGAGGTTGTCTGCGGGAGCCAGCAGAAGGTCACTGCTGCCGATCTCCACCAGCTCACCACACACTTCTGTGAGATAACTGAGCTGAACCGTGTAACTGGTGTTTGGCCTAATGCATAAGTGGTGTTTGATGAACACACGCCTTCCAGAAACTGGTCCAGTCGTGATCTACAGTCTAAGAGCTGGTGGAATCAGTGCTTCATTTGTTAGTTTGACTTTCCTGGCTGAAAACCCAGAAAATAAACAAGAAAATGAGAGTTTGAAAAAAAAAAATCCCACAACTCTGTGCCTAATTTCTCATTTGAATTTGTCTGGCATCAGCTTCTAGACTTGTTAAACCTTTCTCATAGGTTTTTAAGAGTTTTGGTATTTTCTTCCTCTGAAGGTACTCAATTAACTCTCAATACACTTTCTGATAAATTAAGCGGATGTATTCCCAACGTGTCTGACTAGGAGGTATTTTTGCCAACTTTTAAATAACTGTGTGACTTTCTTTTGCAATTGCAGCTTTTCAAAGTGCAGTTTTTCACTTTAAAATATAGATGTCTGATCGGGATGCAGGATTCCAGTTTTGCTGTATAAACGCATAAAACATGGTCTAATGGGGAAGAGACAAGACCTACATTTCCTTTCCCACCAAGGTAATCCACACCTGCATGGGCTGTTCATCTTCACAACTTACTTTCACTTTTCCTAAGAGGTATCTCATGCCCTGTTTGATGGCTTCTGTAAGTCTCATCCATTGACAATAACCCCAGGATTCATCCTGCCTTACCTTTGGGCTGCAAACCAAGGTTTGTTACTTCTTCAATAACAAGGGATAGACACTGATAAAAGGACATTCAGCATTTAATGGGTACCCACTTCTTTCTCCACTGATTATGGAAGAAGTTTTAGGTAACTATTTTTTCCCTGGGTGTACCGATTAGATGTCTATCATACAGTGGATTTTTCATTCTGGTCTAAATGTGTTTCTGGGTTGATCACCTAACCAAGGTTCCTCATGCTGTTAGTGAGCACAATATCAAATAATTGGTATCATGATGCCAAACACGTGTTTCTTAATCATGAAAAGCTTACGGAGAACAAGCTGATTAAAGCTTTGCTTCAAAAGACCTTACATTTCACATAATACAGCCACTCTCAAGTATGCAATTAAGTGTGTGTGGTTTTATTGCAGTGTAGACATAGGTGTAAAGGTGTATCCTTGCTGAGACTGGTTATTGTAGGACAGGGAGACTGCAGGACATGATGTACACATGACTAGGTGGCTACACAGACTCTCTACAAGAGAACTGCTTCTGCATATCTCCCTTCATGCAGTGTTTCTGAGTAATGGTTCTCTACCCATAAATGCCCAAAGGGTTTTAAAAGCCATGGGATGGAGAGGAATGATTAATAACAGTAATTCATAAAGGCTATGTTTGCATGTCATAATTTATCAGAAGTCTCCAAATGGTAACTGAAGTCTCTAAATGGGAACTGAAATGGGGAGATTTAGAGATTTTTGACTTTAGCCAGAAGTTTCATCATGGACTTAAGGCCTTGTGGGATTTCACTGCCAGAAGCGTGCTCAAAAGTTCCAGAGATTTTTTCAGCAATACGAATCACTAGTCATTTCTGGAAGTCCCATACTGATCTTTTCTTGCTCATAAATAGCACATCATATCACCACACCTACTGATTCTCTTGGGAAAACGAGACTGAATTTCAGAGATACCTGAAGGCTTCTTTCTGCGCTTTTTCATGGGTTTTGCATTCCTGTGCTTTATGTTCCCTTGCAACAAATACAGGGAAAACTTAAACTTTTCTTAAAAAGCATCTCTATATTTATAGGCACATAGACGAAAGAGAGAACTAGCAGAGAGAGCGGTCTACCCCTGAAATGCAGCCATACATTAGGTGGAATGTGGCTACTAACTAGAATTTAATAGCAATAATTGAAATCAGCAAGTCAAGAAAAATTATATAGTTTAGAACTGTAAGAGGAGAACTTCTCTGGAGGTTTTATAGAGGTTGCCTTACCTGTTCTCTGTATTCAAAGCTGACTACTTTGAGGATACTTCACCATCTGTCCATAGTCAGTAAAACCTTCCGTTGGATTATACATTTTTTTCTAGGGTAACATTACTGCAGGTGCAACAGTTTCTCTGGATTTACCATAGACATATTTTAGAAAATCAGGTCTTGCATCACCTCTGTACTGTGCTTTTTCTTTCTTGAGGACTAGGGTTTAGTAACTCCAATGATACTGCACTTATACAAAGTACTATATAAGTGCTTTGAAAGAAAACACACAACCACCAGTTAGAAATCAAAGCTGTTCTCTAAAAACAGACACCTGTTTGCAATGGTTTCTTTCCTTCATCCTCCTTCCTTGACATCCCTCTCCCATCACCTGGTTCATCCCAAAAGCACAGAAAGTTGGCTTTGTGGGAAACGTATTGATTTAATTTCTTACCTGTGAAATCAAAGCTTATAATGAATCACCCTGCAAACAGTGCTCCCTGACAAACAACATCCCTGCCAAACACAAGATTCAGCCAGAAATCAAATTTCTAGGTGTTACTGTTTATTAAGAAAAATCATCAGATCATTTTTATTCCCAAAAGATTCTGTAAAGCCTCGGTTTGATTTCTATTTAATAAAAATAAGATGGTGGGGGGCAGGGGGAAATAATTCAAATCTCCTAATGCTGTTTGGGCTCACTGGCTTTGAACAGAATTGATTTCGTATTATGGATTTCCATCTTCACTTGATACAATACATTAGGAAACAAACACTAGGTAGTAATTTAACCATACTGTTAAACATATTTTTAATAGGCAAGCAGCCAAATAATATTTTGTCAGCTAGTTTTAAAGAAGACTTTTATGTAATTAAATGCGACCAGTTTGTCCCAGCCACAAATGCCCAAATTCAAGTTTCATCTTTTTAGATATATAAAGGATTTTTAGCACTGCTATTATTATTTCCTACCCTAAGCTTCTTACAGCCATCAAGTGTACACTTTTCTAATCTGACAGCACCTCTAAAGAGTATCGAAGAATTATTCTCCCTATTTTTATCTGTAGGAAACAAAACCTCAAGCAGGTTGAAGCCCAGACCCTCAAGACCATTTTGATAGTTAAATCCCTTAGATTTCAAGGGAAATCTTAGAAGGTTGAGGAGTTGGGTCCAGGTGATTTCTACAGTCATACAGGAAATATGTGACGGGGAAGCAACTGAACTGTAGCCGCCTTAGATCTGTAACCATTTCCTAACCACAGGATGATCCTTTTCCTGACTGTTGAATAATCCTTTTTTCTAAGGACCAAAATCACAATGGAGGGAAGTACTTTTTTTTTTTTCCTACATGAGAAACGGTCATATACCTTTGATTTGGAAGCTCAGGAATCGAAAAAGCAAATAACAAATATTGTTAAGTTTCATTCAGGTCTCCTTTTAACGCATGGAGGAAGAGTTTGTGGATGGTCGTGACTGAAGGCAAAAGAAGGCTTTGTTTTTCCTGGGCTATGAGTTTGCTTCCAGACTTAAGTCCTGTGCTCTTTAGTGAAAAGTATCATAAAAGTCATCTGCAGGATTAGGGAGCAACAGAAATAGTTTCATTTTCATTTATTTCATGTATTCCTAGCACCAATGTAACCACGTATATTTTCTCATTCATGCCCTTTGGAAGATGTCTAGAAATCTTGGGAAAGTTTTGAAGTTCATGGATTTGAAACCACCTGTCCTTTTTGGGGTACTAAACCCAAGCAATAATTCCCAGAAATTAGCTGCTCAGCCTCTCCAGCAGTGCGGGCTCTCTCCACTATGTCAGGACAGACACGCAAACACAGAGTGTGCACGTAGGTAACTTGAAGGGAAAGAGCAGCTCTAACATAAATCCAGTCAATTGGAAACCACAAGGATCTTAAGGACTCCAGATCTTTTCAGGACTACTGCTATGGCTCGCATAAGCAGTGCAAGAAATAGCCATGGTTTAATGGCTAGACTAAGGGATGCTATACGACTGTACGTACTTGACAGGCTCCTCAAACTGCTCATCTCTTTGTATTGCCTATTAATGGCAGAATTCTTCATCGGCTCAATCCCACAAAATCTTATGTATGTGCTTAACTTCCTGAACTCCGAGCAGTCCCACTGACTTCAGCGTAGCTAACCCCAGTGCAAAATTAAGTGTAGACATAAATCATTGCAGGACTGAGCCTATAGTACAGCCTGGTGAATAGTTTCTCTTCAGGAAAGCATTTATTTCCTGAAGGCATCATTTCAGCTTAAAGTTTTCACATATTTGTGTTATACTTAGTGAGTCAGTTGGGAAGTAGTGTTGAAGGACGACTGGAAACGCCCAAAATACACATTACTAAATACAATATTTTAAATATAGGGAGATATACCCACAAAGGAATTTAGATGTCACGATAATGTCTAAGAAAGAAGTGTCAAAGAAATTTGTACTTTTCCATCTCAGCTCAAAAGAGCATGGTAATCATCTGGGAAGAAGGGGATTGGAGTTTAAATTTCCTCTTTGCTTGAAAGTATGAACTTGAATGTGAGTCTCCAACACCTTTAGAAAATTACATCTTAAACAGTGGACATGGAATCTGGAAAGGTTGCACAAGGCCAGGTTTGTGAACCAAGTCCTCTGGTGATTTTAGTGCTCCCTTCCAAATGTTAAATATACGTTAACAGCAACCAATTTAAAAAAAAAAAAAAGGAAAACAAAAGAAAAACAAAAGGTCATATTTCCAGAGTGATTAAAAGCAGTGTCATGGCATTTTACTTAATAATATTTTGTGCTGTGACTGAAGCAAACAAGAAATTATTCCCAAAGATCTAGCTATGACAGTGGTGACTCACAAACAGGACTTTAAGATACTCCCAGTGTCTAAATATTAAATATTTATTATAGTTCTATAAAATTTTACATTCATTGTACTGCTTGCTCAGTCCTCAAGGGACTGAGAAGATTCCGTATTTGCTTCTCCTTTCCAGCACAGCAAACCCTTTTTCATAATACCCCTATTAAACTAGTTTCCCGTAGATTGTCACTGTATCATATCGGTATCAGTGCAGAAACTCCAGCTGAGTCTCACTGACGTCAGTCAGAAAAAGGATGGAAAAAAATGGCCAAACCCGAGAATTCTTAAAAATACTGCAGTTAGCAAGACTGTCCTTAGTCAGGTCATTCATGTTGAATTGCAACTTCCTTTCTGCATTTGCATGTTGATTGTCGATGCTTTCTTATCTGTCTGTAGAGCATCATGCATATTGCTGGCATGACACAAATAAACGAGCTAATGAATAAATAATAGCAATCAATAGAAACAAACATAGAATTGACTGGCCTCCTCATTGTTCTCACTGAATGAGATGCCAGAAGTAATCAAGCAGCATAAATTATAAAATATAAGTTCAACATTAGAAAGTCATTGTTTCAATATTTTACGAAACCTGCAGTGTGAATAAGGTAATGTGCTGGCTATAAAACATTTAGACAGTTTTGTTTTGCTTTCAGCAAATGCCTATCTCTGCTCCCACTGAAGTCAACAATAAGCCTCCTGGTGCAGAATGGCTTCCAAAATCTTCCAAAATGGTTTCTACAAAAGAAAGTGGTTGCAATTTTTTTTTTTACCTAGAGAAATTCTCCTCTGTAAGTGGTTGGTGTGTCACAGAAAACCAGTTTAACCCAGTTTGCCAAGGACCTGAGGACTTAAGAGACATGTACTTGTCAACAGAAACTTTCTGCATGCAGTTAAATGTTGAAATTCTCCTGTGGAAGTGGTTATTATTGAAATAATATTGAAATAACTGTTTTTAGCAGATGCATTACTTCTTCTTTAGGCATTCCCACCCCTCTTGAATCTTTGTATCACCTCTTTCTTTTGTCCCTTTCATATATATACAGAGAAGTTCTATTTCCATTTGCGGTGCTTACCACAAACCAGCTTTAATTCAGTGATACTGGCACTTCTTACAGTTTCTTTGTGTTCTTCCTATCTCTAATGACCTGTTGGCCATAAATTTACATACAAGGAGAAACCCCATTGAGAACCACAATAGCTGTGGAAGAATTTTGCAGCATCCAGCACAAAGCAACCATGATGTCCAGCCTTACCGTAATACAGATACATTTAAAAAAAAACCCCCACAACCCAACAGAAAACCCAAACAAAAAACCCCAAACACAATAGCACTGCATGAGTAATAACAACAATCACCTGCAAAGTGGAGGGTGCCTTGCAACTCCTCTTCCCCACTGGGTGCCAAATTGTGTTTTATTAGACAAAGAAGGCTCCAGTAGACAAAACCCAAAAGATTACAAGGGGCCATGTTGCACCCATGTGTAATTGTTCTGTAGTGCCATATGATAATTTGCAATACGTGTATATTGAGATAATACCACGGGGTATTTTTCTCTAGTAGAATGCATATCTATTGTTAAGGAACTGATGACAAAGGCTGGCACATTATTAAAGGCTGGACTGAGTTCAGAATTTAATATTCCCCTCACATTTCAAGCAATTTGCAATGTCCACAACTGTCATCTAACGTTGTTTCCAAGTTGCCATTCAGTGGGAGAAAAATAGCTATCCATGTAGGGCTTCACAGTGACACATCTGTTACGTTATTTATCTTAAGTGTGAAGACAGGAATGAACCGACTTCCAGACTCATAATTCAGAACTGAACATAATAGAAATTAAAGGAAGAAAAGAAAGGGACAGCATCTTTGTGTGAATGTAGGTTAATGGAGTATCATGTGAAACTGCTTTTGCCGGAATTATTCTCCCTGATTCTTTCCAACTGTATTTATCATGATGTAAATCAGGAGGAGCTTCATTAAGTGAATTGATTCACGTTGGCCCAAACAGCTGCAAAACAGATCTGAACGAGGCAGAATATCACTGCAAGGGGTCTGTCGTTTGAAGCCTTTCCGTGATTAAAATGATGGGACAAACACTGGAACCTTTCATACCTGAAACATGTTTCTCCTCCAAGGCAGCTGCCCGACACTGTACTTGTTTTAAAGCATTCCCCCCCTTTGCACTTCAGTATTTTGGGGCTTGCCCCACCCGCCCCTCACCAGGACTCGCCGCACACAATTTCATGGAGCTTCCAAACATTTCCTGTGGAGCAAAAAAACAAACTTTCTGAACTCTACTTTGCTTCAGGGCATCTGATCTTGAAAGTTATGTGTGCTGTTAAAAATTGGCTTTCAAATCATGGAACTAGGCCTTTAGGGATACTTTCTCTTCTTTTTCTTTTTTTTTTTTTTCGCTTCATAAGAAGTTTCAGAGCTGCAGAGCCTCAAGCCAAAAGAAATAGTTGTACAGGCAAGTTTTCTACACCGAATCTGAGAGAACAAGAGGCATGCTGGGGTGCTTGCTAGGGGCTATTTCGCCCTCCCGCATTCGCATGCCTCCCACAATGCTCCACATAGCTGATATGAAAATGAGTACATGAACTCCTGGGTGAACTTTTAAATTGGCCCTGCTTCTTCCTCTCACCTTGGCCATTTCAGACACATTCTTCTTGTTGGAGGATGACTTTCCAGCTATTTTTTACCATTCTAAAGTAAAATTACATAAATGTATGAAAATGAGTCAGTTGGAAAGGTGCAAAACCTCCCCAGTAACAAGAGTTACCAGAATTTGATGGTCCCAGAGCACTAGTTGTCATTGCTTCTGTGCTGGGATTACGCTTTTCATCTAACTGGGATTCAGCAATGGCCTTTTACATAATTTATTGATATTTATGGGAATAACGTGGTCACCAGTCACTGAAGTTCCCAAAGAGCATTCTTCTCAGTAACAAGAACATTCCCATTATTAACAGTGGCTTTACTGTACATAGTCCAACAGCACTGTTCGGCTTCTTATTGATAACTATTTAGAAAATACAGTTTTTCTCTCCAGATTAACAAATTATTACTTTTTCTTGGTATATTGTTGTATCTGATAGAGATAGGGCTTTGCATCTGTTTTGTGTTAGAAGACGATTTTTTGTGTCACAGAGGACACTACACATATTATAAAATATTCTCTTTCCTACGTTTTAGGGCCAAAAGGGATCACTATTCTTCTCTAGTCTGACCTGTCATATAAAAAAGCTTTGAAATTTTGCATTGTGAGCCCTGAAATGGTAAAATTAAACCAGAGATGAGTAAGTGCTGCCAGATTTCATGTTAAAAATGGCTTTTCAAAGATGCATGCATGAAGACAAATGCTTAAATTAAGTACTTCACACACCAAACAGGCTGTCAGATAGAAGACCTCTACAATGAGGTGATCAGGCCCAGTCAGCATGGGTTTATGAAAGGCAGGTCCTGCCTGACTAACCTGATCTCCTTCTATGACCAGGTGACCCGCTTAGTGGATGAGTGAAAGGCTGTGGATGTCGTGTACCTGGGCTTTAGTAAAGCCTTTGACACCACTTCCCACAGCATTCTCTTGGAGAAACTGGCTGCTCATAGCTTGGATGGGTGTACTCTTTGCTGGGTAAAAAACTGGCTGGATGGCCAGGCCCAAAGAGTTGTGGTGAATGGAGTTAAATCCAGTTGGCAGCTGGTCACAAGTGGTGTTCCCCAGGGCTCAGTTTTGGGGCCAGTTCTTGTTTAATATCTTTATCAATGATATGGACGAAGGGATCGAGTGCTCCCTCAGCATGTATGCAGACAACACCAAGTTGGGAGGGAGTGTTGATCTGCTCGAGGGCAGGAAGGCTCTGCAGAGGGATCTGGACAGGCTGGATCGATGGGCCCAGGCCAATTGTATGAGGTTCAACAAGGCCAAGTGCTGGGTCCTGCACTTGGGTCACAACAACCCCATGCAACGCGACAGGCTTGGGGACGAGTGGCTGGAAAGCTGCACAGCGGAAAAGGACCTGGGGGTGTTGGTCGACAGCCGGCTGAATATGAGCCAGCAGTGTGCCCAGGTGGCCAAGAAGGCCAACGGCATCCTGGCCTGTATCAGAAACAGTGTGGCAGCAGGAGTAGGGAGGTGATCGTGCCCCTGTACTCGGCGCTGGTGAGGCCGCACCTCAAATGCTGTGTTCAGTTTTGGGCCCCTCACTCCAAGAAGGACATTGAGGTGCTGGAGTGTGTCCAGAGAAGGGTGACGAAGCTGGTGAGGGGTCTGGAGCACAAGTCTGATGAGGACCAGCTGAGGGAACTGGGGTTGTTCAGTCTGTAGAAGAGGAGGCTGAGGGGAGACCTCATCGCTCTCTACAACTACCTGAAAGGGGGTTGCAGAGAGGTGGGTGTTGGTCTCTTCTCCCAAGTGACAAGTGACAGGACAAGAGGAAATGGCCTCAAGTTGCGCCAGGGGAGGTTTAGATTGGTTATTAGGAAAAATTTCTTCATCGAAAGGGTTGTCAAGCTTTGGAACAGGCTGCCCAGAGAGGTGGTTGAGTCACCATCCCTGGAGGTATTTAAAAGACATGTAGATGTGGCACTTGGGGACGTGGTTTAGTGGTGGACTTGGCAGTGCTGGCTTAACATTTGGGTTCAACGATCTTAAAGGTCTTTTCCAACCTGAACAAATCTATTATTCTATGATTATTATTTATTGTACATTACAGCACTGCCCCCAGTTGTGCCTTTGTAATAAAAGACAGATTCTGTTTCCCTCTCCCATCCTGACGTTGAGAGATTGCAAATAAAGGCACTGACCATGCCAAGCTTCACATCCATGATGAATCTCACCCATTGCAAGTGTTTTCTCTGATATCCATGTTTGTGTACAGACTGATGCAGACGTGGATGATGCCATAGCTATGTGCCTGTGCCCATACAAGCACAACAGTACGGTTGGTGAGAGGGTTTAAGTACTTGCTCATGCCTGTGTATATTATTTTTACATAGAATTCACAAACTATTTCTTTTCCTGAAAGTCAAACAACGGAAATCCCCTGGTTAGCAGAGATTGTAGCCAGTTTATGCGTCCTCTGAACTGGATACTGGAAGGCAAGTGCACGGGTCAGGGTGTGAGATGTTGCTTCATGTTTCCCCATCCCAGTATCCCACAGGGACAGAAGATAAACCTTATTTTATACACTGAGGATTTCTGGCACAACACAGATACATTTTTTGCCCCAAAATCACCAGCTAGCAGCAGAACAACAGGGAAAATGCATTTCTCCCCCTCCCAGGGTCATGCTGTTTGCGTGGTAGTCTGTCCTGCATGAGTGAACAGAAATACAAACATGCCATTTTCTCCCGTGTACTGATCTCTGTGTTTAACTTACCTACACACAAGGTTTTTCAAATGCACTTAACGGGTATTAACTTGTAGTTCCTTACAACTCTCTGGTCAGATTGTTGAGCAATTATACACATACTTTCTGTTTTCAGAAACTCAGACAGAGACTCCAAGGACTAAGTCAACCTAAGGTGCAGAAATTTGTTCTACCACATCTAATTATCCAATGAAAACTCTCAGCTCAGCAATATATCTGAAAACAGAGTGCTCAGAAAGCCAACCTAGCATTTCAGTCTATTTATAATATAAACTTCACTATAGCCAACGTTGTTAAGAGGTTTTTATAGTATATAGCATGAAGTTTTGATCTTTAATTACTCCTTTAATCTTTTCTGGGCTTGTCCCTGAGAACAAGTTGCACTCCTGCCTTTTACAGGATAAACATCTTCCAGGAATGCATCAGACTGCTGCAGGGGTCAGAGAGTGCATTTATTGAACACCGCTCTATTTCAGCCTAAATCCTGACTGATACGTTTTTGCTTAGTGGAAGTGTAATTAATATAACTAATAAACAAATGACCACCCAAAAATTTTGGTTGGGTTGGGTTTTTTTTTTTCAGAATAAGAGAATTTACACAAGTCTTCATCTGTTTCATGTGGCTGGCTCCTCTTCCACCTGGAAGGGTCAGCTGTTTGTAGGGGTGTTAAATCCCTATATGTTAATATGAGGATTATGTTAAATAACGTTAAACATATGTTAGTCTAAGGATTATGTTAAATCTAAAAAATGTACTGATGTTGCCCACTTGTGTTGCCTGATGGATGGCTCGTAGGACTACAGCATTTTTCTTTTTTGTTATACTTCCTGATCATATCCAGGGGTCAAAATGGCACTTTGACTCCTGTTACAAATTCACAGAAGGTCCTCAAAGACAAAGTATTTCTCTGCTGTTCTGCAGTATGACAGGCAGCCACTGGAGATGTTTGTTTCACAATGACATGCCGTGTTCTCAACTCCTGGAAACACTGTGGAGGAACAACCCCACTGTTTTCTGGTTTCCCTTGAAATGTGTCCTGAGGTGCTGGATGATGGGAGAATGACCCCTTGTTGCAATTACAGATCTCTCCTGTAAGAATAGAACTCTTTTATTCACCAGATATCCTCAACTTTTCCTTAACAGAAGATAAACATTAAAGGAAAAAGGGGTATTTACTACTGTACATTTTTGACATTTGATTCAGAAACAGATGCCCCAGGTGACAATTGTCCACATCTCTGCTCCCTCCACCTCAGCTTCCATTCTCAAGCAAAGTGTGTGTGATTTCCCTCACGGAAGGGGATTCTGATCTGGTGATATACCCCCTTACAGACCTAACCTCTCCTTGGGATTCAAATTCAAAACTCTCTTCATTCAGGAGGATTTCTCAGGAGTTCAGAAATGCAAATGAATCTTGAGCACAACAAATTAGAGATATGTCCTTGCCCACAACATGATTGTTGGAAATTCATTCACACATTGGAAGGAAATAAGGTTTTTCTTGCCAGAGACAGATTCAATCATTCATACAAAAACTTTTGTTTTCACAAAATCTCTATTTCATATAAACTGATGGCTGACCTGTATTCATGCACACAAGTGAGACTTCATGTGTATGGTTAGTTCTTAATTCTTGGACAAGGTTCTTGGACACAACTGTAGCTGGATAAGGATTTGACAGCTTTCTGGAGTACTGACACTTCACCCTGTTTTGACCAAAATCTGCCTGTTGTAAAGTTATTGTGCAACACTGGAGAGTTACTGATTGATCACAGAAGGCATATGGACCACATCAGTTCCCAACATTAAACTGGATTAAGATTTTAAATGGTGCATGGCCACTGCATTGATTTTCTGGAACATGCTGAATTTCATAGAAGGAGAAGAAGAGAGGGTGAGTTTTCTAGAAATTTCTAAAGGAGCTGTGAATCACAGAATCACACAGAATCACAGAATCACTAAGGTTGGAAAAGACCTGTAAAATCATCAAGTCCAGCCATCAACTAACACCACCATGCCCATTAAACCATGTCCCACAATGCCTCATCCACACGTTCCTTGAACACCTCCAGTGATGGTGACTCCACCACCTCCCTGGGCAGTTTATTCCAGTGTGTCACCATTCTCTCAGTAAAGAAAGTTTTCCTAATACCCAGCCTGAACCTTCCCTGGTGAAACTTGAGGCCATTTCCTCTTGTCCTGTCACTCATCACTTGGGAGAAGAGACCAACACCCACCTCTCTGCAACCCCCTTTCAGGTAGTTGTAGAGAGCAATGAGGTCTCCCCTCAGCCTCCTCTTCTCCAGACTGAACAACCCCAGTTCCCTCAGCCGCTCCTCATAAGACTTGTGCTCTGGACCCCTCACCAGCTTCGTCGCCCTTCTCTGGACATGCTCCAGCACCTCAATGTCCTTCTTGTAGGGAGGGGCCCAAAACTGAACACAGCATTCGAGGTGCGGCCTCACCAGCGCCGAGTACAGGGGCACAATCACCTCCCTACTCCTGCTGCCACACTGTTTCTGATACAGGCCAGGATGCCGTTGGCCTTCTTGGCCAACTGGGCACACTGCTGGCTCATATTCAGCCGGCTGTCGACCAACACCC
Source organism: Gavia stellata (assembly GCF_030936135.1). NCBI lineage: Eukaryota > Metazoa > Chordata > Aves > Gaviiformes > Gaviidae > Gavia > Gavia stellata. The sequence goes on from NC_082637.1 coordinate 5,403,048, forward strand.
CCAGATCATTTTCTGCGGGGCAGCTCTCCAGCCACTTGTTCCCAAGCCTGTAGCGTTGCATGGGGTTGTTGTGACCCAAGTGCAGGACCCGGCACTTGGCCTTGTTGAACCTCATACAATTGGCCTGGGCCCATCGATCCAGCCTGTCCAGATCCCTCTGCAGAGCCTTCCTACCCTCGAGCAGATCAACACTCCCTCCCAACTTGGTGTTGTCTGCATACGTGCTGAGGGAGCACTCGATCCCCTCATCCAGATCATTGATAAAGATATTAATCAAGACCGGTCCCAAAACTGAGCCCTGGGAACACCACTTGTGACCGGCCACCAACTGGATTTCGCTCCATTCACCATGACTCTCTGTGCTCAGCCATCCAGCCAGTATTTACCCAGCGAATAGTGTACCTGTCTGAGCCATGATTTGCCAGCTTCTCCAGGAAAATACTGGGAGTTTCTTAGTGAGAGGTGGCATATGATGAAAGGAAGGAAAGTAGGACTGAGGAGAACTTTAGTGATGTTACTTCACAAACAGCTGTGAACTATAGCTGAGGGATTTTGGACTATGACTAGGAAAATAAGAAGAAAAGGAAAAAGAGGAAGTGTGTCTGAAGAAATAAAAGCAGAAATGTAAGGCATGGAAGGATATATCACAAAAGTGTATGTTAATAGTTGACAATTTAATTGATTGGCTTAATAGTAGTGAAGACAAAAACTGCTAAACCATAAGGATTAGCAGACCAGACTTAGTAATGCAATGATTCTGTAGTGGTATTTCTTGGACTACACAAAGCCACAAGAGTCCTGGAAGCATATGGCAAATGGTCTGTGCAACTGCACTAAACAATAAAACACATCAAGTTTATCTCATGTAGTTGCACAAGTTGCCTGTGATCAGCTTATTTGAATTGCTGGGGGTGGCTGAGCTCATGAATGATTTGTATGCTTGTTCAAATGGGTTTTTAACTCCAAAGAGAGTCTTCTCCACAGAGCTATCTGAATTGTTGTTATCAATACATTGTGTAGCTACTTTTATTCTCAGAAATTGTTCGCAAGCTAGTATTGATTTCTGAAAATTGATTTATTCATAAACATTCACTAAGCAGCTTTGACAGTTTCTGGTCTATGAGGTATTCATGAATGGTGCCTTCTCACCATGAAATGTACATTATGCATCATGTTTTACTTCAGTCATATGGCATTGCTCCTGTCCTCTGACCCGTCAGTTAAAGTGTAACTAGTGACTGGATGGCTAAAGTATAATGGCCAATCTTGAATCATGAATGACTTATAAACATTCAGAAAATCTTCATTTGGGGAATACAAGGGATCTGAAAACAGATTCAGAAGCAGACTGCGGTCATTCATATAGTCTTGAATAACCTTCTGGGACCTCAGAGGAGCAGAAAAGTAAATCTACATATTCATTTGTGCCTAACGTCATTTTGTTATTCCAAGGGCTCTAATCTAACCAGAGGGACAGCAGAATTTACATGAAAGAGTCATTAGGAAAAAAGCATAAACAGCTTTTGAAACAGAGAGGAACACACAGATCTATCTCTTTCCCAAAAGAAGAATCTGCCATGCTAGATTTGAGAGCTCAGCAGTCAGCTGATGTCTTTTTCAGACTCAAAAAAAATCTTGGATTATTTTCTCATTAGCTTCACTGTTTTTAGAAAAAAAGGGGTAAATTTGCTGCAGCATGATCTGGTGTCTGTCAGGCTCCCTGAGGAGCTATGAGGTCTTACTTTGAATCCCTTCAGGTAAAATTGAACTTGAACTTAGGCTTCACATGGCATCACATGCTCCAACAACTAGGGCTGCTACCTTCGCTTATAAAGGATGTGCAACATCAACAGCTTTTCCTCCTTTGCCTACCTTTTAAGACTAGCTATGGAAAGAAAGGACTCAGGAGTGAGAAAGCATTACTGTACTTTAGAATATCTGCAGAAAGAGAAAATTAAATGCAGGGAAGATTTTTTTTCCTAAAAATGTCATTGATGGAGTTCAGACTTATCCAATATTAGCTGGCAGTTCAGATATTATTTTCAGAATTGAAATTTTGTCTCTGTTCTGAGGAAAGGCACAACTCAGTATAATTGAGCAGGTTCTATCAAAACAAAGTGATACAGTCAGGGATATAGTCAGCAGCCAAGGATCCTGCAGACTGCAAATGATGTCTTTATCTAGATGCCTATGAGAAATAGAGGTACACAGAAGCAGATCTTTAAAAATCGAAGTCCTACCAAGGGGAGGCAATTGAGAACGATAACATGCGGTCCTCTTGTGTCATTTCCAGAGATTTTCTTTGCCTCATCAGGGGTAATTGAGGGTTAAATGCTAACTTTCTTATCAAATTGTGAAATATTAAAAAAAAAAACCCACATGCATGGCAGCACTGTTGGGGCCAAACTTCCCAAAGGCTGTGATGATAAGATTATGATAAGGATATCTAGAAAACAAATATTCTAAACTAACGAGATTAAACAGGGTGAGATCATCCATTGATGAATTTATCCCATGACCAAGAACAATGTAATGGGATTAATGATGAGGATTTTTGATCATAATAAGATGTGGGCTGATGCCTGAGAGAAAGTTCAGTGGTCACAACAACTGCAGCAAGTCCCATGTGTAAAGACAACATAATAATGCTTAATTGGCAAAATGCCTTGCTGTGAAGAGAAGCCTTTGCTATCATTTTGTGGGAAAGCTCTGCAGAATTTAATAGACAACTGTAATCTTCCTTTCATTATTATTTCTACTTTCTGACTGGTCCATCTAAATGCAATGGAAACACTGTATCCACGGCAAAGCTTTTTATATAGCTAAAGAATCCTCCCAAGTAATCTTATTTGCCACTGGATATAATATGTAGCACCTTTAACAGGGAGGCAGATTTTTGTTATGTGCTCCCTTTGGCCAAAGGGATGTTCTTTCCCGTGGGGGTTTCATATCAGCATGTCATGGGCTTTTTCCTCTCTGCGAGCTTAGTTTGGGAACTGTAAGGCTTAGGCCTTATGAGGACTTTGGACAGCCTCCTTTACCCTAGCTTGGTGAGACTGACACACGCTTGGTCACCTGGGGACATTTCCAGGAGAAATTCCTTGGGGAACACCTAAAGGCTGTGTGTTACAGAGAGGTCCATCATGATCAGGGCTATGCTGGTCTCAGGGAGAAATTCATCTCACCTGGATGTGAGCTGGTCACCCTGGGTCCTTCTTGTTGTTAGTGAAGAGAAATAGGGTATTCTGTACAAATTCATTTCACCAACATGACAAGATTAATTTTGGAAGATATGAATCATCTTTAAAAACACCCCTCTTTCTCACGATAAAGTGAAAACAGAGGGACTAGTTCAAGAAGCCAACTATATTTATTCAGGTGATAATGAAGAACTGTTCTGTTTTACAACTTTGCCTCTTTTTCCCCAATATGCTAAGTAGACTTGATCAATGTGATTGCAATTGTTAGCAAAGCTATAGGGGTTTTATTAGAAAAAAAAAAACCCAACTTTTGGATTTCTGATTGCAAAATTTTTTTTGTGTCTCTACATGAGATGAGACATTCTCACAAAAGCTCCTTATTTGATAAGAAAGTCACTGTTTTTGCTTCAGAAAAAAGAACAATTGAGCAAAATTTTATTAACTTACTGTAACTCTAAAATAGTCTTACTGGCCAGCTGAACTCAGAGAGATCTTGTAATGTAGTTCTCCTATTTCATATATGTGGAAACACAGACATCAAAAGATGACACGAGCACTGTGAAATAATTGGTAACAATTATTAAAAATTTTTCTTCTGTGGGGGCTCATCAGTTAGAAGTCCATCGATGTAAAAAAATATAGATAGGTGCTCTCCAAAAGCAGGACGAGAAACTCTTAAAATACGCAGTTTTCATGGAATTCATCGAACAAAAAGGCACAGTTACAAGTTGCACTCAGAGAGGGCATATAACTACATAGACAGTAAAAGGAAAAAAAATCTTGGCAAGTATGTGCTTTGAAGTTTTCCACATAACCACGCTTTCATAAAGAGAGGCCACGCACAGACTCTATTGAACCCAAACAGCTTGTCTGAAAGAACTCACATACAGAGAGCTTTCAGGGAGCATGTTTGACTGTTTTCAAGATTATATTTATGTTTATTTTCCTTACATGTTCTTAAAACTCCACATCTTTTTTATTGGCTTTGCTTGATTTAGACCAAACCCAGTTCTTCAAATAATTAACATTTTTACAACTCTAAAATGCTGTATAGGTACTTGTTTGCAGCTGAATTTCAGCCTAATCATATCTAAAATAATCTTAATAATAATCCTAAAGTATTTGCCAACTCTATAATCCATTAACTTTTTATGGTATGCAAACACTTCATGTTCTACTGACATATTCCAAAAACATGTACAGAGGGACTAACTGGGCATGGGGGCAAGGGAGTTATCCTTAATTTGTGATTTCCTGTTATTGTAAATTATACCTGCTCTGCATCTTTATGGCCTCCTTCCATCTTGAAATGTTACTATGTTACTTTTCTGTTTAACTTATGCACCTTGAATGTTGTAAAAACTACCGTAAAAGTCAATAAAAATGCAATAACATTGTGTCAATCAAAAGCAATGGAGCAATCTCCATTGAGCAAACAATTCGAAAGCTACAGCTAAAATGCAATTGCACCATGTTGCAATTGATTAAAGATATGAATCAGAAAATTAAAAGTTTTTTTCCAATTTTAGTTTTTACTAGTTGCTTAATTTATAGAGCTGTTACTTTGATCCTATCTAGAGTCCTGGAAAGAGGCTATCAGTACAAACAGCAAGACTCTCTTGTGTTGCTTCCATTAATATGGATTACCCATGATCATCCTAAATGTACAATCATTCAGCAAATGTTGCCACAATAGAAGTCCACTTCTATTCTGTTTATGTGAATACTTAGGTTAGAACTTCCTTTTTTTTATCAGGAACAAGGAAACAGTTGTACTAAAGGTCTGTCCAGCTCAGTATCCGGCACCTGGCAGTGCCCTGCAGCAAAGCCCCAGGGAAGACTATGATAACAGGGCAAGCGTGAAGTCATCCTTCCCCCGTATGATCTTAGTGATGTGGCTCAGGGACCTGTTGACCCAGTGCTGCACGTCTTTTTCGTTGCTGGAGTTTTCTCCCCTGAGCTTGCTTAATTTCTTCTTGAACCCAGCCTAGATTACATGTGAGATTTCAAGCAAATAACCTGGGGGGGGGGGGGGGGGGGGGACACGGACGGACGGGCTTGTGCTGATTTCAGCCTCTATTGTAACTTCATGTTTGAAGAGAAAATTTCTCACAGGGCCAGTGGAATGGATCAAAAGTTGAGCAGAGAGGAAGCCATCACCTCAGTGTTGGGGATGAGGTATCTAAGAAAAGAGATTGGGTAATTTCAAGGCCAGTGTGGGTATTTTTTTTCTGCTCAATCTGATTTTGGTATATGCCTGGGAGTAAAATAGCTCTTTCAAGAATCCAGGCATCCTTTTGGTAAATATGGCCATTTGATTCTAAGCTCGTTTTACGCACAGCAGATAAATAAGCAACCATAAACTATGTCATCATAAATAAAAGCCTTACTGAGCTCAAGCAATGAAAACCAATCAATAGAGGACACTCATCCCCAGTGAAAGCAGCAGCTAATGCTCTGCGGTTCCTGGTGGATACTCTGTCATTGTATTTTAAAACCACAAGGAATTCCCTGTGTCATCAGCAATGAGCATTTTATTGCTGGTGAATTAGGAAATGAGCAGGGATAAAGGTGCATTTGAATTCCACAGACCCGTTCATTTAGCCCATCTTCCAATGCAGGAGGATCACCTGATTATCTCATGGGTTTGGACAGGTACAGAAAAAGAAAGACAGGCTCTTCCTTGAGTTTCAACTTACCCATGATACCAGAGAATGATGTTTTCTGCTCTTCTGACTACAGCGAGGCAAATTAAGGTTAATTATCGGAGAGAAATAAAGGACTGAGCTGATCAGCTGTCACACATTTATGTCTATTCCTCTGGTTAATTCAGTCAAAAAACCAAACCCAACCCCAAACTTCTGCAATTGTTCCAAAAGTGTTACACTTCCTAGCATTTCCTAGATTGAATATATCCCTTTTTTAAAGAGTAAAATCTCTATTTCAAAGTAGGTCTATTCATTTTTTATGAGACAAGCTTTTTGAAAATGGATGGTTCCAACCTGAAATGAATCATTTTATTTATGTCTAAAAAAGCTATTTTATTCAACTTGGAAAACCATATATCCCCCCCACCCCCACGTGTTTTTTTTATCATGGAGTTTTTTTAATGAATGAGAAGTTCTAGAAAACTGAAAACTATCTATGCCAATTTTGTATTTCTACTATTTATCCCAAGATGAATACTATGCTGGTTACTATCAGATGCATAAAAGTCTGAAAAGTGATCAAACTTCATTTAAACAATGCAATTTCTTTTGAAAGAATTAAAGGGGAGAAGAATAACAATTGCAAATCATTTATTTCTCTCTTGCTTAATGAATTATTGATTCGTGCTTTCCTTTTGAATGATAGTGCTCTGATGTGATAAACATTGATTTGAATCTTTATACAAATATTGTATATCATCAGCATGTTATGGCAACAGAATAATACATACCAAGACACACCTGAAGGGATGGAATAATAAAAAAAAAAACATTGTAAGGTGCCACAACTGTGCGCATGTGTGTGTGAGGGTGCATATCTAAAATAGCAAATGGAAAAGAAAGTAATACATCCAGGGGGATGACAACGATGCAGAATTACAGGAAGTTTACATTTGGGTAAATGCTGAACAGGGAACTTTGGAAATGAAAAATAATTACTTTCTACTAATAATAATTCTTCTAACTTGACATTTCTTGCAACCACAAGTGCACAGCTGTCACAGGTTTAAAGGGAGACCTCTCTTACACTCTGCTCATGTTCAGAAGCTTTAGCTTCATGCACAGCTATTCACGCCAATGGAAACTACACAGTCAAAAGACAAAAGAAAAGTGCTGAGAGCAGTAAACACATAGATAATCCTGTCCACCAAACAATTTTGCATTTCCTTTATGCACCATTTATTTCAGACAAAAAAGCTGCTGAGAGATTTATGTCAAAGTGATTTCCACAGCTCAGCTGCTCAAGGCTGGGGAGATGATTGAAGCGCTGAGCTACACTTTTCTGGGGACCTGTGCATACCCCTCTCCTGCCATGCCTGGAGATGGGACATCTCACATGCTCTCCCTCAGACAAGTTCAGTTCTAGCATCAGCTGGGTGGTTTTTGGCAGCCTGGATGAGGGGAAAGAGCCTGCGGTTACTGAGCAATGAAGGGACAATTGTCTTTCTTTTTTCCCTCGGACAGCAGTAGGACCCCAGCACTTGTCCTTCCTTTGGGCTGTCATGGCCAAAATGGGCACGCTGGGAAGGTGTTCCACCATCCTTCTCCTGAGCCCTCTGCAAAGAAGAGATCACCCTTCTCACATCCATGGGGGAGAAAGCAGTGCTCAAGTGTACACAAGGGGCCAAAATAGCCAGGTCTTTCACAGCTCAAACCAAAACATCCATATCCCATTCTAAAACACTCACGCTTGTCATGCGCAAATTCTCAAACGAGTATGGCTGCACTGGGACAACAAGCATTCATGCTATCTTATACTTTCACAGCAAATTACACTTGCAGCTAATGACCTATAACTATTATCCACCAAGGCTACATTGAGATTTTGCCTAGGTGGCTACAAAGGGTGAGGAATAAATATCACCATTCAGGGACTAACCAGATCCAAGCACGCAAGCTCAGATGCAAAGCAGCGCCAGGGAGACGTGGAAGCTGAGCTCCTTCTCCCTCTAACATCACAACTACCACACTCAGTACGGTTGAGAGGGAGTTGCCGTTTATCCTGGTGTAGGCCAACATCAGGATACGAGCCCTTAGAGGGGGAAACAATCCAGCTTTCATGTGAGCATCACCACACAGGCAACATTGGCCAGCTTATTATAAAGCCCTGGCTCAATGATGTACCCATATGCAGAACCTAACATAAGGTTAATCAGGCGAGGCAAGGTGTGCAAATAAAAATATTCAAATAAATTGGTATAGCGATCCATATCACACATTTTTTTCCATACGCATGCCTTTGTGCATGGCCCTGCTCTTTTAAAGTGTCTCTCCAGACTCAATAAACTCAATTGAATGAGATGCCCCTGAAAATTTTGCATGAGACTGTTTCCCAGGAGTAGGTCATTAATTCAGAGTTGAAACCTTAGCTTCTTCTAGTCTCACCAGAATCAGGTATCATATTTCTATCACTCAATAAAAAATGAGTTCTCCATTCCCAGGAAATATTTCTAGTATTAATTTAGAGAATGAATCACTTTTTTGTGGTCATCAGTAAAAAACCCCAAACAGTCCATTTAAAACCTATTAGCAAGCATAAGAAGGCTAAAGAAGGCATAATTCATGTAATTTTTTTTCCTTTCCACATATTTAACAGTGTTTTGGAACACGATGCATAACATACACAGCTCTGATTGTCCGGAGGTAGATCAACATCCTGCACCAATGGTCTTATATAAGGAGTGGGAAAATGAAACTTGAGACTTCAGTTTGCAAATAGCTGGGAAAGAAATAGATCGCAGGGTTGAAAACTTGTAATCATTATGGCATTTGCATGATGACAAATTAAAAACTGGTATTCTAGGTTACGAACATTGCTATAAAGCTGGTATTCTACACTGTGTATTGCAAGCTCATTTAAAATGTTCTCTTCCACGACATGATGAGAACACAAATTATAATTAGGAAAGTAACCCAAGCAGAAAATTAGTCTGGAAGACTAGTCTGAGTGTGCTCCTGCAGACAAAGCCATCCTGTGTCTTAACTTTACTGTCTCAGTATAGGGAGAGATTGATGCAGAAGATAAAGACTAGGACAGATACGGCTTTCTGGGGCGGGGGCGGGGGGGAAAGCTTTGCAAGTATGATCCGTAGTGGTCGAGTCGTGCAAACATGCACAAACAGAAGCCCCACCAGATCCCACCTTTGCAGATTTACTCACAACATAGACTGTTACAGCTGTGATGTACAGGTCTATATCTGGATTTTTTCTTCCCATAATCCTTTGGTAAAAATCCACATTTATGAGCACGGATAAGCTCTGCTGACCCCACCCTGAACCCAGTCCCTACTCGCACAAGTAAATATACCCAATGTTTGTAAGCAACAAAGACTTAGCTATAAAGGTAGTGATCTGAGAAAAAAAGTGGTTCAAAATTTCATTCTAAAACAAAGTTTGGGCCAAAAAGGAATAAAAGACAAAAAGTACTTGCTACCACTAAATAATAAACAAAGTAGATGATCTTGAGAAGCTTATGAGCAAGCAAGACACATCTGAAAACATCTGCATTTGAGGTTTTATCTTCTGAAAAATTTTTGTGGGGTTTAAAAGAAAAGCCAAATAGTTCTGTACAAATCACTTGGTATCTCTGTACTTTATCTAGAGAGACTGGAATAATGCACTGATTGGAAAATTACACCTACCTTTTCAGTGTCTCTTCTTGTGGAAAGGGGACCTGCATACTAGACAGTGGTTACGTTGCACTCAAAGGAAAGGGTCATCATTTTCTATTAAATCTTACTTGCTTTTTCTGTAAGAGTTGATTGCCTTGAGGTTGCTGATACTACTTCATTGTGAGTAATAGCACCTATGACTTCCCAATACCTTACAGGATTTAGCAGATTTATCCTTATTTAGAAAAAGATAAGAAGAAAAACAAAAAAGCCTATTGAAGCAAGGTGCTGTATCAACGTTTGCCCTGAAAAAAAAAAGTGCTGTTATAAGGGATCAGAGTTTGGCAAAAACGCAATGTTTGGCAAGTCTGAAGCTAGGTGCCTACCTAACATACAGGATATTAAAAAGTGAGAACTGAGACATGAGAGGCTTTATTTTCTCCAGGGGTGGCCTGTGCCCATGCCTGTCGGCGCATGCAGCACAGGTCAAGACTTCAGCAAAACAGACATTTGTTAGAAGGATGTGAAAAACATTACCAGGTTGCAGAACAACACACCTCAGCCGTTGTGCTGTGCACTGAGTCTGGCTCCTCTCAGTTACCATCAGTGACCAAGAGAATTTATCACAATTGCTGCAGGTATTACCCAAAATATTTACCCTGAATACATCTTCGATCTCAAGTGTAACTGCACAATCCAGAAGTTTGGTGTACTCTGGCATCGGTTTTTCCCTGGCTGTGGGCTGTTGTCCTGAACCCTTTCTGCTCCCCTGTCTCACCTGCCTCTGGCAGTACAGAGTAACAAACCGAAAGTCACTCTCAGAGCACAGTTTTTCCCTACATATTTTCAGTACCATTTTTAGTTCCTTTTTGGTTGAACTAAACAAAACAAGAGGAACAGAGATTGTAAGTGAGAGCAGAAACATTGCTAGGAAAGAGTTACCCTCCTGGTTTTTGTGAGATAAAAGTTACTTGGAGTTTAGGGGAACATATAAAGACATCAAACAACATTCAACCCGACACAGCCTTAGACCAAAATCCATCGTGTTGACTCTCCAAGAACCCAAATTATCTACAGCAGCTCTTGCTGGTCACTGGAACTCTGCCATGTTTATAAAATCTGTACGTTTTATTTCTGTCTCCTACTCACAGGCGAGTCGGAGCATCTCACTTCAATGATGAAATGGTGTGGAGATTCAGCTGGTGGTCAGTGACAGGGATAAGAAATCCAAACCAGGAAAAAGCTCCAGAAAGAGTTGCTTGAACCTAGATGAAAGAGCAGATTGATTAGGAATAGTTGCTCATCTCATTTTAAGGCTGATATTCATTAAGTTTATTCATTTCACATTAGTTCATATGCAAATTTAAAAATTTTTGCACTACATCCCATGTGTCCAAGAGCTTGGGAAAAGGGAATTATAATTTCACATACAGTGCATGGTCTGAGAGAGGGTGAATACATGACTTTAGTGTGTATTTAAATCCATCCCTTGTCAGAACCTTCCCCAGGAGCAATGTTTAACACAGGCTTCAATACTGTCCTTCTGTTCATTTAGAGATGATTTAAAACCATGTCTGGAGCAAGCACATGTTTATGAATTGTTGTTCAGGGTACAGATATTTCCTGAATTGGGCTGTAGAAGAAACCAAAAGTTTCCAAAACTGAAAGCAAAAATTAAAGTAAATAGCTTATTATTGAAAAGTACATAAACACCTGCATGGCCAAAGCTCCTCTTTTAAACTTCAACACTGGGACATGTGTTGCTAATTTGCAGTGCCCATTTTTGAAAACTTTAGGCATAGTATTTTTTTGTTTTCAAAATGTCAAAAATATTTATAAAAGGGAAACGCTTTCCGTAAAGAAAAAATTGAACAAGAAACGCAAATTGGTTTTTGCTGCTTGTCAGAGCTTCCACATGGGTTTTAGTTTTGATGAAAAGAAAACAATACACAATCATCGAAAACAAAACCAGCAACGATGATGTAGAATATTTGCGCAACTGAAAGTTTTATTTTTGATTACTGATTCCTGACTTTTTCATTCCTCCCCTATATATTTTCAGAGAAATGCCTTCTGGAAAGTAGCTATATATTATAAGCTAATTTAATTTTAAAACTCTGGTTTGGTGACATTTACAGGATATTTAACACTTTCTAAAACTGTGACAGTATTTATATTTCTGGATATAGTTTTAGGAACCTAATTTCAAGTTTAAAAATACTGACTCATAGGCTTCTCGAGATATGTGAGAAATGTCCTTTAGAACATGCATAAGATGACAAGAATAAAGGTGTTGGGCTAAAAACCTGGTCGGAGAAATAAAAGCCCACCAGGAAAGCTGTTAATCTGCTCATGTAAAACTGTACTGAGCAGCCTGCAACCTCCTTATGTAAGGTTTCTAACCAAAGCGTGTCTTGGGCTGTACAAAGACTTACTGAGCTGGAACTCAGTAAGTCCAGCTTAGTAAGTCCTCAGTAAGTCCAGCCTGAGGATGCACATGCTAGGATGTAGCCAACAGGAGGAGAAACTTGGTTATGAACATTTTATCATTGAACTAGGCAATAACACTTTCTGAAAGTTCAGTATTTCTATTCTGTAGTTCCCCGAGTCCAAGAAGCAGGCTACGTATTCCCTGTGAAAAGGATTTTCTGTGTTGGCAGCTTTCAGAATACCTGGTGCTTGTCATACAGACCTGGATTCAGGTGATAACACAATATCTGGTTTTATTATGAACAAAAAAACCCAAAGAAAACCCAAACAAAAATACTTTCAGTATGAATTATAGTGGCTGCAAGAAAAAAAAATAATTGAAACAGCAGACCTTACAGTTATGCTGGCAGAGGGCAAGGCAGACCCAAAGCTGATCTTTGCCAAAAAATATCTCATGATCTGAACTTCTTTTCAGGATTTTAGAAATTATTGGGTTAGTCAGTAGTTTTCTGAAAGCTTGAAAAATCACACTATAAATTTTTTTGGTGAATTTTCCATCACTTGGTTGGATTGAAGAAATTAGAAATATTCTGCTTTCCTGGGGCTTTTCAGCACCTCCTCCTTTCCACCCTCCTACAGATTAAAAATGGTATGATATAGCAAGACTGGCCAGAAGAAAGAATATGCCGAAGCACGTTTTAGATCCTCAGGCTTTCAAACTCAAAAGAGAGGATGAAAGCTCCAGACACGCGTGCAGCCAAGCTGTTAGAAGGTGTAGCCCCAAGATTACGTGTAATGCCCAGTTGAGAAATCTTCCCTTAAATTTGCAACTCACAGGCTGCTCCCCTCTGCCTCTTCCCTTCCTCCCTAACTCCTCCAGTTTTAATTAATGACTCTGTTACGTACCTCCATTGCAATATAAGACCCTGTTCAGGCAGTATGCAGGAGCACTTTGAAGGAGCCCTCCAGACAAACGAGAACTGTGATTACTCTTTTCATGTTAAGACTTCTTTAAAAAAATTGTGGATATATACAGAGGACATTGCAGAGTTCTTAAGTGAAATCTGTACCTGCATTAGTGCTCTTTAGCAGCCGAAATAGGTTGAAGAGCACTAAGTAGAGAAAAAACTCAGATTCATTTCTGTCTTCAGAGTATACCCTTTCCTATCTGACCTCTAAATACAGCTCCTGTAGTGCTTTGTCCATAAGGACCATTTGGTAGCCCCAGTGATTTACCAATAGCCAAAATCCTACATCCAGATATAGGTGTTACCCTTAGTTGCGATGCCCTTAATAATTTGCTACTCTGAATAATTTGGTTTAACTTTTGGTCAGTTCTGAATGGGTCAGGCAGTTGGACTAGATGATCGTTGTAGGACCCTTCCAACTGAAATATTGTATCCTATCCTATCTATCCTAACCTATCCTATCCTATCCTATCCTATGCTATCCTATGCTATCCTATCCTGACCTGTCCTATTCTAATTGCTAGCCCCAGACTCAGATTGATACCTTATAAAAAGCTTCCCCTCACTGATGTATGGAAACAACTCTTTGCCTGGAGCTCCCTGCCTTCCAGGACAGCTCGGGGAATACAGCTTTACAAGCTAGACGTTATGAGGATGGGAGCGAGGTATCCCAGCCTGATCCGAGAGGTTTTTTTGACCTCCATCTGATATTTTCCCTTATCTCCATCTCCTGTACTGACATACAGATCTTGCTACATCATTTCTGTCCCTGACCACTATCGGTAGACTTCTCCTATTTACTGATTGCCTTATCTCTGCCACAGCCTCATTAACTCAATACACCCTGCAAGTTTTCATCCTCTCCTGGTCCCACAAAGATTTCTCAAGACAGTATGTGCCAATACAGTGTCCAAGTGTGGCTGAAATGGCCCAGAGATATAGGAAAAGATTAGTTCTCTGGTCTGTGACACAATGTTATATCAAGCTGCATTACTCAAAGGTAAATTCCCTTTTGCTTTACTGCACAGCAACATTTGATTGCTTAAAGCTAAGCCATTCGTCTGAAAGAAAGGGAGGGAAGCATATCTGTAAATTGTTTTACTCTGCTTGTTTGATAGTCACCATTGTGAATCAGACACTGCAGCAGATAAAGGCTTTTAACTTAAGCTGAAAAACCAAAGCATCATGACTGCGGCCGTAACAGCCGCCTCTCCTGTGCGGAGAGGGGAGGTAGGGGAAGCTGTAACACCATTCATCACTGGATTATCACAGATCAATACAAACTGAATGACCAAGTACTTTCTTTCTAGTCTCTTTCGCTTCCTGGTTTTGGTTTGTTTTTTTTTTTTTTTTAATTTTAGCTCGGTGTTCGGGTGCAAGAGCCAAACAAATAAAACATCCTTACTGAAATGTAAAAGGGGAGAGAGAAGAGTGAAAAGAAAGATGGGGAAATATTTCTAGGGCTGGTTTGTATAACACTGGTTTCCAGTGTGTTGCAAATTTACTGGTGTCCCTTTAAGAATACTTTTATCTGGGTTTATAAAAGCTAACGACATTAAAAATACAGTAATTAACATGTTCATAATGTAAATGTTAATCATTTAGCATGTCAAGCATCTTCATCCCCTACTGAATCAATATGAATTATTAAAACAGACTCTTTAAGACCTTTAAAATCAACTCTCAAAGCATGCACTAAACAACCACACCGTTGGCATACGGGAGCACCAAGTTACAAATTCATGTGTTAGACTGTCTGACACACTCATTCTCTTTGATGGGAAAAAACAAAGCTAAAAAACCTCCCCTCAAAATCTTATATTCAGAACTGCATAAGCTGCATGCATAAGTGAAATAATTTTTTTTTTCCTCAGATATTTTCTAATTTTTTTAAATGTAAACCTCATAGAGAGGTAAAAAAAGAAAAATAATCTATTCAGGTTATGGAATAAGTTCTTCCATAATATGCGACAATCCAAAACGCTCTTGAAGCAATAAGTGTATAAAGATAATAAAAAATATATCTAATAAAGTAAAAGTTAAAGTTCCTAGTTTTAAAACAGTTTCTGTCAAGATTGTTACTGGTCATGAAGAAAGCTGTGTATGCATTTGGAAATTGATTTTAAATTTTGTAAATAAAGACTAACTCTTAAAATCAAGGTTATTGCCATGTTTAGTACAGAAAGGGCAAGAAAAAGGTTTATTTTCAAACTTCTGCAGAATAGAGATGGAATTATTAGATGGATGCCTCTTACCTCACAGCCGGCTCACGATGCTTCAAGGAAGAGTCATGAAGTCGCTTTTGTATATATATGTACATAAAGACAGCCAAACGTGTGCATCAGATGGCTGTTTCCTGGTCAACCCATTGAAAGATGTCAGATATGATTTTTTTTTTTTTTTTTGTTATAGATACAAAATAAACAAAGTTTTGCAATCGGGTACAAACCCCATCACATAAAGAGTGGGTCTCAAACACTTGCCTATCAAATTGCACAATGCTCGTGTTAACGTCTTGTTCTACTTGAACAATCAGATAACGGACTGGATGTTAATAGGCCAGAGGTTGTTCTTGCTTTGGGAAAACCTTATATGCCTATGAAGTTAATTGATAGGCAATTTTCACGATGCTACGGTACTTCACTCCAGCTAGATCAGCTTTTCAGTGGGAGTAGACGAGCACAGCCCCCCTGCAGCACATACAGCCGGATTAACTTACACCAGCTGGGAATTCAGCCCTTAGTTTCTATATCTTCAGCCACCTGATCTCAGGTATAAGCTGAAGTTCTACCTGGGCAATCCTAAATCCTTTCTTTATTGTGAGAAAGGAGGAAACTCATTTCAGAGAGGTTAAAATTTTACAAAGTTTGTGTACTCAGGAATAATTTATGAGGGGTTATACGTCTGATTGTCTGATAGGAGATAAGAGCTCATGTACCTTGCTTTCCTAGCGTGAAAAATAGGTCATAACCTCCTACCAACACCCTCCAAAAAAAAAAACCCTCAAACAAACTAGGAAAAAGTTCAGCACACTGCCTCAGATGCTTTAAGATTAGCACAAATTATAGTCAAAGGGCTAATAGAAGATGGAGAATTCCAGGTCTGGGGCAAAATAAGTCAACTGTAGTTAGGGAGGCTTTTCATACCTGTTGAAAAGAGAAGAAGCTACTTTATATTTGAGGGACATGTCTTGCTGCCGGTCCCTTGTGACTTCATGGCAAAAACTTCTTTTCACAACAGGATATGAAAAAAGCATGAAAGATGTGAGCACGGTTTACTGGTTTCTAACCAATCTAATGAAAAACACTACCTCCAAACCACTCTTGGTAAGCTCTTAAATCATTCTGGCTACAGTTTTATTATTTCCGAGAACTCAGAAGTATCATTACACCAAGAGCTTCTCTGAATTCCTATTTGAATTTCCCAAACTGTTTGTCAAGGCTACGCAGTCACCAGATCGATGTGGGCGCTTGATGCTCTAATACCTGCCTCTGGAAATAAACCCAGTCAGACTTCAAAGATCTGTAAAAGGTGGGGGAGCTGAAACAAAATTCTTGCTAGATTTCCCTAGCTTATATTCTCATGGCCTGAATGTGACATAACTTTTCCTTCCTTTATTTGGTCTTTTTTAAAAAACCTATACACCTGCAACAAATGCTCCTAAAGTCAGAGATCCAGAGTCAAAGTTTGACATAAATGTAAACAGAATTACAATGCAATTAGCTTTTACAGGATGTTATTTGTATTGCTCCTTCACAACACAAAGCACATACAGAGCAAGCATTGGGCTACAAGTTTACCAAAGTAGGTAGGGAAATTATATAAAAGCCAGAAACTGAACACCAGGAGGAAAGATTGGGGACAAATGTGAACCTCCTTGGCCATGAGCAGTGCCAAGAAGTATAACCAACCTAGATTTTTACTTTTTTCAGTGATGGAATGTGATAACTGTCCAGGAGAGATGAGGTAAGGCTGAAGCCATGAAGAAGGGGAAGGAGGAAGAGAAACAGAAGGGGCAGATGTTGCAGTTAAAGGGGACGCTCTTTGGAGGTGATGGCTATTTGTCACTGTGTAAAAATAACCAAATAGTATGATCCTTAGGCCACTCCAGGACTGTAATTATGTAATAGAAATAACAGTCCTGAATAAGAGGGAGAGGGCAGAAATGCCTCAATACAGGTAAAATACAGGTGTTGGAAACAGCAATCTTCTATAACACATTACACATCTTCACAAAATAGGAGACCCCAGAGCCTGTCAGTATAAAACTGATCAACAGTTAAGTGAGGTATGTAAGACTAAATAAGGCAGGGTGGTTCAATGGGTTCATTTGCACTTTCTAAGACTCACGATACTGTGAGTCCACAACTGAGCCTCCCAGGAACTTACCTTACACTAATGTTGCCTTGTACTATATGATTTGCTACGATTTAATTTTGCAGAGATGTAAATGGACACAGCGGTATCAGAATGTGGTAAAAGGATTATCATCTGGAAAAGCTTACACTAACGGCATGAAAAGTGGACAGGGTAGAAAGCAAGCAGATACAATAGAGTTGTGATGAGATTACTTGATCATGCATAACTCCAAACTGATTGTCTTTAATATATGGAATTATTCTTTAGGGAAAGAAGCACTGAGCAACAGAACATTTAATGTCCATAATTTCCCCCCCCCCCAGATTTGGTTTTAAAAATGATGTCTTTCTATTCTATAACAATGGCAATTTGCTCATTACTACATGAGGAAATTGGTGATGAAGCACAGACTATTATGACTATAATTTAAGAAAATACAGTATCAAGGCAAGGTATTAATATACAAGCCAGCTTGGTAATGTCCAAGTTTAGATTCTGTACTATGCAAAGAAGAAATTGGGGGAAAAAAATCTAGAATTTGCTTTATGACTTGCTGTCAGCTTCAAGTATCTACTGACTTAGAAGAGGTATGGCCAGCAGCCTGTCATTTCTGCAGGAAAGTTACAGTGAGTAACATTTCTATTAGGGATGCAGACATGATGAACTATACAGCATCTGTAGTGACAAACTATCTGTTGAGAAGAAAAACCACGTGGCTGTCATGCATATCTGATCCGCTAATTACACATGTACACACAGACACTGTTAAAAGAAGGGGCTTCTCCAACAGAAAACTTTTCCAGCAGGATTAGACCTGCAAACCTCTGCAAATCTGTCCATTTTAGGGTATGAAGACAAATCTTAAAAGATTAATTAACACAATAGTCTGATATTCTTAGAGATGGGAAATTAAAGAGAGGGACAGAGAAAGGAAGTGAAGTCACACAGCAGCTTGTTTAGAAGACCAGAAAAAAGCTAAGGCCAACATCTTTCGAAGCTGGCTGCAGACCTGTAGTCAAGATTAGCACACTGGGGGAACCCAGAAGTTTGCAGGTTTGACTTTCAGATGGCTTATTTCTGGCTATGGCAGAACTTTTGACCTCATCTACCTTGTATTCTACTGTCAGTCAAAGGGGACCTGTCACTTCTGAAAATCAGCCTGACTTTATTGCCTACTTCTCTTCAAGATCCTGTGCACAAATTTGACTTACATCAGATATGACTGACTTCACAGGGCAGACACACAGGAAACTTGAATTCAAGCTGAAAACCTCTTCTGATTCTTCTATTACAGTGAACAAAAGAATCAAAACTGTCATCCCACCTGTTAGTTTTATATGGAAAACAGATATTCATCATGTATTTCACATCAATGAAGGTGCTAGGTCATTAATGTTGGGATGGAAGGACATAGAAAGAAGTACATATTGCAGCAGAGCTCTGTGTCTCGGAGGTCCACCCTTCCTGGAAAGGCCTCATCAAACATCATCATCCCCATGAGCTGTGATGGTCCCTCTTCCAGCACGTGACGTGAAAGACCAGACTTGTTCCTGGATCTGATGCTGTCCAGGCTATGGGAGAAGATATGGACAAGATCTTTCTATCATCCCTCCTGGCTGATGAAAGGGAAGATGGTTATGCCATTTTGGAAAAATGCTGCATGCTTCTCTTATAGAGGTTGGGACCAAAGGACTGCCAGAACAGTGACTGCATTTACGCATTGTGAAAAAAAAGATGGGGAGAAATATCTGCTGGAGTAGAAAGAGATGGAACCATTCTTGTCTGAGCCCAGGCTTGGGTGGGATTCCTTAGGTCCCTTCCCAAACATCAGTGATTTTAGATCCTGTCTATGTGAAAAGAAAGCTCAAATCCTTCCTGAGCTCCTTGACACTTTCCAGCCCATCATAGTAACTCCATGTATCCACCTTGTCACCAGTGAGAGTCCAGTCCTCAATTCCTGCAGGAGGACCACTCTGTAGAGCTCACATGGGTCCTCTCCAGTCTAGTCTAACAAGGAGTCAAGCATGCCAATCCATGACAAGTTGCAAGATGTGCTCCAGAGAGAAGAAGGGGCTGGGGACAGTTTTCCATACAGATTTGCAGTCCTTTAGGACTTTCCACACATGGTCTGAATACTCTGAGCTACTGGACTGTCATGACCTTAATCTTGTCCAAATCCACCGCAGTCAGGTCTATAGCTGCAGCTGTAGGGGGTACGCTGGATGGAGTAGGGGAAGCCAAGTGAGATGAGTTACACTGACTGAGGTTACAAACCCGGTCGTGGTACCTCCATACATTGAAGCCAGTTGATGCCAAGAAAAAGAAACAAAACACACACATCTGTTTTTTCATGCCCATCTTTCTTGGCTGAATGCAGTAGCAGTGAGAGACCTTGGGGACAAGGTTGCAGGAAACAGAGGAAATCACAAGTTTTTCAATTTTATAGACTACCAGCAGGCAGAGTGGCAGCTCAAAACTGGAAGAAATGTACCATGCTGACACTCATATGCCTCCTGTGAGCCAGACTCCTTTATTCTGTATAAAACAAATGTTCATTGTGGGATCAGTCAGCAGGGCAAGGAGACATTAAATACCTCCTCCTGCTTCCCAGCAACACCAGTCCTACAATGAGGGATCATCTCAAAATCACTGCCCCTGCAAGGAAAATATTTCATGCATCTCCCTGTGCTCATCTTTTTTTCCGTGGAAACGCTATTATTTGAAGAAGAGGAGCCTGATTTAAACAATTTGCTCTGCTTTTCTGGGGCAGAGTTTTATCTACCTGTCTTGCTGTTTTTCATGCAAGTTTTCTGGCTGCCCTATGTCTAAATTCACAGAGCTTAACATAAGCCTCACAGCTAGGAAACAGCTGAAATGTAAGAATACAAAGGTATTGCATCTCTGACTTTAACCAGCTTCACTGTGGCTCGCCTCACCTTGCAGTTCCACTTCTATCACCAAAATCCTTTGCTGAAATATGAGCCCTAAAGACACGGAACCTCACATTATAAAAGAAAAAGTGTGCTTTTCTGAAAGCCACCCATGAGTGAGCATTTCAGTGTTTCAATTCTTGGCGATTATTCAGCTGAATATATTAGGTAAAATAGTATCAATATATTCAGGCTGCAACAATGTCTCCCACAAAAAATTTCCAAAATTTTTGTTTAATCTTCCCCAAGGAAATTATTTCTTTCAAAATTAAAAATCTTTCTTTTCCATGTGAAGCATCAAGACAAATATTATCTCCGTATAAGACATTGGTACAAATGAAATGTGCATAGTGATTGAAATAGCCTTTGCTAAAACATGGTGATGAGCTAAATTCCATCAGCTGTCTGCAGTTTTCTGGAAAAGCTTTATTTTATTTTGGTGTTCAGATAAATATACCTTTTTCCTTTACTTCTCATTTAGGCTCCCGTAGTACCAATGTAACACGCACGCAGGGATAGATGATTCCAAGGAAAAAAATCTTCAGGACTTCACCTGCTCTGACACAAACAACTCACCGACTGTTTTTAACCAAAGACCTCTTGAGATTTGAAACTCTCAGTCCACAGTTTGCTGAATCTGGCTGGTATCTATCTCAGCTGCATGGCTGGGAGTCTGGCACCAGCAGGGTTTTATTTTCTGCTCAGCCTCCAGCAAAATTCTTATTGACTATTTTAACACTTTTGACTTCGGGGACTGCCGTATTATATTTGACTCTAAGGAAGGATGGACAGTTTATAGCAGAGGGCCCTGGCGGACCTGTGTTTGGCATCTTGCTGTATCACAGGTACTTGTTCTGTGGATACTACTACGAGGGCTAGCTTCCCTCTGCCTACATCTTCTGTCTATAAAACAGGAGAGATGCAGCTATCATCATTAAGCTGGAGAAGAGCTATCAGTTAGAGCAAGAGACAACAGTCCTGAAATCCCTACAAATGCCTCACAGAAAGTTAGAACAAACACATTTCTTTCTATTTGCCATTCTGTTTCCGCTTCCACTAACTACAGAAGCTCCCGAGAAAAACAGGAATGCAGCTGTCTTCTCACTTCAAGTGAGATCATTCAGTTCGGTAGGCAAAGGAAATAAACAGCTGAGAGAGCACTGAAGTGGAGGTTATGTTTCCTTTGGAGCTGCTGTTTATAACATGTATGCTGCAGAATATGTTTATTTACTCCCTTTAGAATAGCTCCTGCACTCAGAGCGATTTTTGTTGCGTTGCTCTTATGGTCCTCAGAGAACAGCAGGGAGTATCCTTTTCTCACATGAACCTTTGAGAAGCCACTTGAGATTCAGGCCTTCTTTAACAGAGCCCCTCTCCACCTCTGGGGAGCAGGAGGACCTGTACCACTGCCTCCCTCTCCCCGAAGAAGTCTGCAATTTTGGTGAATTAAGAGAAACTTTTTTATTATTATTAAAAAGTAACCATATGGCCTCCTTCTGTTAGGAAGAGTAGATAATAGATAAATGGCTTCAGAGCCAGTAGTACAGCATGCCACAGCTCACGCACAGCCTTCACTATGTTACATCCTCCCCTCCACCCCCCTCAAGGTTTTTTCGAGTCTAAGCACAGACGGCTATTCAGTCACACACATCTCTGCAGGTACTTTCTCCTCTAATCTGTACCTCTGTGGAGCCCACCAGGGCATACCAGAAACATTGTTATGTGATTTTTTAAGTTACTTGTTGCAAATTAGACCAATAAAAATATAGAGTGAAAAAGCAACTTTCACAAGTATGAGTGGTTGCAGCAACTCCTTGGTAGGTCTGTGGGTAGAGATGGGCTAGATCATCTTGGGAAGTCTTGTGTCTGTTTAATTTGTTAGATGTTAGAGAAGATTGCTGAGAAGATTTCGCCAGGTATTGCTAAAAGAGAATGCTCTCCTCAGAAATGTAGCCTGAATGGGAGGCAAATAGACTGCAAAAGTTAGTCCTGATTTTGCTGTCCTTTGCCTGCTGAATGCTAACTTAGGGAGAACAGCTCCATTAAAAAAAAAAAGGAGGAAGAAGTCTTGTGTTGCCTTATAGTTATAACTGTGGTACAACCAGGTATCAGAGCACACCAAATGCACTTTGTCATGAATACCCTGCCTGGTCCTGGAGCTTCCCTGTTTGTCTTTGAGTAGGTGAGACAAAGTGGTTGACTAAACTCTTAGCCACCTTCACAACAAAGTATATGACTAACTGGTGCAGCAGCTCTCCAAGTGGGGAATTTAGATGGTCCTGGAGATATCCCAGCTTAAGCAGCCCCTGCTGTGCCCAGACCAATTCACAGACACTACTTGTATGCAATTTTACGTACATAAGACACTTGTAAATTGTGGATAGAAACTGTTCCTACAGATACAGAAATTGGCACATAGTACAGTCTTTCGCGCATATATTGGAGACGTAGCGTACGTAGTTTAAGCAAATCAACAGCAATGGATCTGGTGTGGTCATGTAGGACTATGGGCTGGCTGGGTATAAGGACTAAGCAGAGCAGCAGTTTGGTGACCAAACTGCTCATCGGGGTCATCATTCCTGTGACTATTAGTGTCACTCTTAAAAGTATGAGGAGTTCTTTCCTTTTCCTGTTAGAAAGCGGCATGCCGCCAAACTCCTTTATCCAACCTCAGATCACTTCATTCAGTACAGCCTTGTCTGATAGATTGCAGGTACTATTTTCTGTATAGTGCTTTAGAAAGCAGGAAAGACGTGTGAAGACCTACTGGCCAATTATCCTGCTAAGCTTGTGAGATTAGCCCTTAAGGCTGAGTTTATTTGCAAAATACTGTGGGAAATGTATACATGATCGTCCTGAAGCATCCTGTAGGTTTGAGTGGTCCTAGTTAATCTGATGGGAGAGACAAGTGCACACACACATAAATGTGTGTGTGTATGTGTGTACATAGTGAGAGATAATAAAAATAAATATATGAATCTTTATTCACAAGAGAGGAAAAGCAGCCTCTGAAGTCACGCAGGGCAGTGCTATTCCTGTTCGGAGCAAGTTGCAGAAGATGAATTCACTGAAAAACTAATGTTTTTCCTCCTTGGCCTGGAACCTTTCAAAAGTGTTTGGCAAATGACATGAAGGAATTTGTCTGCACGGAGCTCTCCAAAAAGTGAAACGAGATGCTTCACACTCCCATGTGAAGAAAGCTTATTATATCTACTCTAGGGAAGAAAGAATATGTAACACACGCTCCTGCAGGAGGTGAAATTCATTTTAATTAATGGAGACCTCAAAAATTAGGCACAAAAGACATTAATCAACTAACTGGCTTTCCATGGTGTTGGTTTTACCCACTAGTCCATGCTCCTTAATGACTCAATTTAGTGTGTGCAACATTTAACAGACAGGGCAATAGCAGGACTCAAGTTAGAAAACTGCTGCCAATAGAAGGTGCTGGATCCCCTCATTAAATCAAAGCATTGGTTCCTTTTGTATTACCCAGAGGTTGCTGAAGGATGCTTTTTTTGATAGGGAAATATAAGTAAAATAAACTGTCAGAACTGACTTTCTTCCTTTCATGGTTTGTGTTAATTTATGAAAGCAAAATGGAATCAATGGAAATGTGGCTGTTTCCATGTCAGTTACAGGTAAGCTGTGATATAACATACTTATGAAAATATCACATAGTTTAAGAAGAATGAGGAATAATTTGAGTATCAGAACTCATGAATTCCAACCACCAAAGTTTTTGTCTCCTGCACATAGGTTTAAATAATACTGAATATTGAATACATTCCCTACTAGACATCAGAAAATCCACACAAACCCCCTGATTGAGAAAAGGCCTCTTTGCTGTCCTGGGTTTAGAGTATTTCTGATTCTCCCGTATATATTTTTATTCTTTAATTATTCTTTTAAGTCTGAATGTTAAATCTGTTGAAGTCTTTCTCTTTGGGGGAGTATTAATCGGGCACCTTCCACCACTCAGCCACTTCTTTTCAAGAGTGCTGTGAGGACTGGGTAGCTCTGACAGCGTCACTCCTGTCAGATCTGCAGCTGATGAATGGATCCAGCAGTTATTAAGTGGGACTGACAGGCAGAATGATCATCCAAGCCTCATTTCCTGAAGAAACTAGGCTAAAAATTGTTCAGTAATTATCACTAATTGGCAAGGATGCATCTCCAGCATTCAATGAGGAATATTTAATCTGATATTTAAGTTCATCTTTCTTCTTTTCCTTTCAACATTAAAACAATCTTTTGTCCCTACCTCACAATTTCGCAGTGGTTCTTCCAAGGACCACCGTCCCTAGAGCAGCCATCTAGGGCATTTCTTTGTCCGGATGCCTTGAACGCAGCTCCTAGGGGTCTTTTTATAAACAAGATAATGTTGGATAACACGAGGATAACTCATGGATAACATAGATAACTATCAGCCTCTGGCAATAACAGAACTATTTCTTTAGGTAGTCAAAATAATGGGGTAACTGAGTCTTCTAACAACCCCAACAAAAGTGAGAATGGACTTGGATCACAAAGCCACCAGAACCTCGAGGTGGAATTGCCTTTGTCTTTCCTTGAATAAGCTGAAACCACCCACCCAAAGGTTTTGAGGCTCTCATGCTGTGTTTTACTAGACCATGGAAAAGAGCGAGGTTTTGAAATAGACACAACTCTAATTTACTAGGACGGAAAGCAGCTCTTCCACATCTACAGAATCTGTGAAAAGGAGCTACTCTCCTGCAGTGTTTCAAAGCAGTTGCAACTTCTTGGACTGCAACAAGCTGGATTGAAAACAAACCCATTGGAAAGTTTCCTTCAGCCCCCCTAGACTTGACTATGTGTCTGCTCCCTGATCTTCTCAGCAGCCCCAGAGACCCCTCTGTCTCCCTGTTTGCTGGTTTTTTCCTCTAACACACCCCTGCCCTCATCCGCTCTCCACAAAGAAGACATCTCTCTACTTGAACTAGAGGGCTGCAGCCCAGACTAGGCAAGCAGGTAGTCTACCTCACTGCAGCTTGGCTGGAGACTCTTGGCAGGCAAAATGGGCATTTGTCACACAATCTGACATCAAAGAAGCACTCCTTTGGCAAGAAACGTTACGGCCTATGTTATGTCTTCCAAATATCGTATTTTACTCCTAAGCCTTGTAGCACCAAGCACACCTCTGCTCTTAGGAAACACTCTCTGCATAAGTATAACACTGAATCCAAATGAAGGCATCACCGCCCTGCAGAGAGTAATCCAAGCGTATTTTGATGCCTAGTCCCACTGAGAGTCAATCCTGGTCACCAGTGACTGTCATTCATGGATCGTAGGATCAATCATAAAATTTCTGCCTATATTTGTATGTTTAAGTGTGCCCAAATTACCATTTATGAGGTGAAATTCAGTTGCAGCTAAACAGCTAACAGCAGCTCCATGTTTCTGTGCATTCCTCCTGTTTCACAAAGAAAGCAAAAAAATAAAACAAGGTTTTGTAATTGTAAGATGTAAAATACATCACTTCAGAAAGGAGTCTTCTTAACATTTGAAAGGGAACAGAATGAAATCTCCCAGGCCAGCAATTTATATTAAATTTAGGGATGGCCATACATCTACTAATGGGGAGGAGCAGGAAGGAGGGGTGGTTATTCTGTTAGTGCAGGTGGATGGGAAGACACGACCCTTCGATGGGAAGCTGTACATGTACATCTCAACTCTGTAAAATGGGTTTCAACACTGCTCTGTGGGATAAACCACGATGTTTGCATTAGGCCATAGTTTAACAGCTACTGACACATAAGGATGTCATGCTACAAAGAGGATGACATCACAGTGTGTCTTGATCGCATTACAAATGACTTCAACAAGACCCTGAAAGTGGTTCTCTGATATTCTGTTAAATAGATTTAAAGATCTCTAAAGACTAAGAGGTTATTTCCTTGGGGAAAAGTGAGGGAAAAGAGTGGGGTTAAAGGTATTTACTGGTAAAAGACAGGGGAGAGAGACCAGAGTAGTCTCTTCCAAAGAGACTGCTCTGGGGCTGCAGCACTTCACCGCAGTCAAATCGAAGTGGTCATGTCTGCAAAGACCATGTGGGAGAGATTTTTAATTAAAAAAAGATATATTTTTTGGTCTTGCAAAGGGGAGCACGTGGCATGGATTTAATGTGGTAAAAGAGCAAGGTATTAGAGAGGAATTGCTTTTTGTGACTGTTTTAGTTGTTCAGTTGGTTTTAAGGCTAATGTTTCCAGGAGAGGAATCCCAGCTATCACAAAATTATACTTAATCTTATACTCTTGACTTCAGCCCTAGCTCAAAGCAACAAAAAGTGCTGAATACAGAAAAGAAATACACATTTTAAGTATAATTTTATCATTTCTATATTCCTTTAGTTCTAAAAAGATAGAGTCCAACAAGTAACCTATTATTTTCTTTGAGAGACTTGGCTTGTGACATTTTCATATAACTCAAAATTTTCAACATCTGTCTCTAATTAAGAAACATTTTTCTACTAGGAACAACGATTACAGTGTCTGAAAGTGCTGTTACATAGATATGATTCATATCTCCCTCCTAAGAAGCTCTTCTTATGTCCTGAAATTCGAGATTTGTAAATCCTTTAGCTAAACATTTATATCTGCTACTTGGGCCTTGATTGTGCAGGTGCTTAAATTTGCAATGTTTTGCTGAGGTTGATCTGTAAATGCATAACAGACGCGTAAGTGTTTTGCAAGTCTGGGAACTTTTCTGTCAAGGCTTTTCCAGTTTCAGGTAATATATTGGATTCTGTCTCCTGTGCAATACATTTTACAGTAAAAAATGCCCAATGCGAAAAATTAACTTCCTGCACTGACTGCCAACAGCTTTCCTCAAATTATAAAATAAACAAAGAAAGATATCCTTTTGAAAACAAAAAAAAAAAAAAAAAGAAAACTGGTTGTCTGAATTTTAATTTTAGATAAATATTAAGATTGGTTTGTTGGTTTGTTCATTTTGGGGTGGTTTTTGTCAGCTAATTAAAAGAACCTTTTCCTAGATTTTACATTGTGGAAGGCTGTATCAGGAATATAATCTGGGCTGTGTTTATTTCTGCATACAATTCTCTGAGGTGAATTTATCTAAAGATTAAGATGACCTCTTCCCTGACAATCAGTGCTGTTTGCCAAATGTTTGATGGGACAACCATGTCCTTCCCTCACCTAAGATAATACATAATAGCTGTATACAACCTTGAAAGGACTCTGTTGTGCTTCAAATACATATCTGCACTACTCTAATTAAACAGAAAGTCAAGTAAGTTATTACTATGGTTTAGCCCAGACAACAGTGCAGCACACAGAAAGGATTAAAAATTAAAAAGGTAAAAGTCACTTACCCTATTAAAATAGACAAAGCAAAGGGGAAAGCCACTGCTGGTATGACCAGGAGTCCTCTGTTTAACTGTGAGGGCTGAGTGGGCTTTGTGCATAATTTTTCCTCCTGTTTTAGCACACACTAAAGAAATACAGCGTAGAACTCCAAGTCAGGTTAGATTTATCATGTATTTCTTCTCTCATTTGGGAGCAGACAGGTTCGATGGAGATACTTGGGAGAAACTGTGTTCCCTCACACCTGCATATCTACCAATGCCAAATCAAGTTACAGCTGCAAGCCTTGAAGCTTAGCAGAGTTCACTGATAAGGAGCTGCTTTTTCCTTAGTTGTGTCTTGTGTTGTGATGATTAAACCATCTTACACTAGAGACTTGGTGGAAAATGCAAAACCAAAACTCTTACTGTTTCTCTATGAGGTGCTTGCATTTGAACGAGATTAAGAAAGAAAAACTCTAAGAGGCACATTAAAATAAGAGGAAAATAGTAATATTTGGCATTGCTGAAAAAGAATTGCCAGGAACCTTTTATATATGGCTTAATTTTCTGAAAAAAACCCCAATTAAATGTTACCAGCATGGTATTATCTAGCACAAGTAAAGCATAACACTTATGTTGGTATTTGGGTTTTTGTCCTAAGCGACTGTCTTTTCCCATTCGTCTCTGCTTTGTAGGTGGGTGAAATCACTCTGAAGTGTCCCTGAACAGATGAATCTGTGTCATGGCTGTGTGGCAATGCTGGGTGCCCAAAGGGGTACATGGATTAATGGATTCAGTTGCAGAGTCTGACCCTTTTCAGACCATTTCTATGGGGTGTATTGAAAAAAGTTAATACTATGGAAAAGAGACATCAAAATATTTTAATATAAGATGATTCAATTCTGCTCCTTGAACCTGGGAGAATTTAGGACCTTCTCAGCTGACAGAACTTCCTATCCTCGGAGCTTTAAAGGATTGGGAGTTGGTTTAAATTTGGGTGGGTTTTTTTGGTCAAATGTTTGAACATTGTCAAAATACGCTGTTGGACACTTGCAAAGGAGAATATTTGGATCTTATTAACCTATATTTTTGCTTTGAAATTTGAATACATTTGCACTTCAAAAACAGTGTAAGAAAAGGTTAAATTTTAGAGCTGGTAAAACAAAATTCTTCATTTGAGGTGTACTGATGTATTTTTTATCTCAGTTTACAAATGTATTTGAGGTTTTGAATTTTCATCCCTCATTGGGATGAAAATAATGAAGAAAACAGCATTTATTCAGTTTCTTACCCCCTCTATGCATCACACATTACTGCAATTGAATTCACCTAAAGTATTTATGCTTTATACAAAACAAAGACTTTTTTTCATGAAAGATTTTCTCTTGAATAGTGTTTTTTCCCCCTCTGGCATACATTCCTTCACTCCCTTCTCCCTCTTCTCTTAGATAACAAACACATTGTCCTCCAGGATCTTCAACATATGGCTTGTGCTCTTAAGACAGCTCAAGTAAGGGATGACTTAAAGAAGGAGGAAAAGAATAACTTCATTTATGGTGTTTTCTAGTTTTGTGATCTTGCTGTAAGTTTAGGCCTGCCTTCTTTGTCCATTTGATTATTTTGGAACACGTTAGAGAAAGAGGTACCACAGGGTATTGCTTTATAATCTAAACAACAACGTAATCATATTTAATATGGAAAGTTGAAAAATAATAAATTGCCCCTCTAGAATATTAGTATTGGAGAGGAATGACATAGAAGCATTTTGGGGCTGGCTACATCTGATGCAGATTCAGACATGAATTTTGTACCTTAGCCATTGTTAAAAGGGAGCAGATCTTGCAAAGATTGTTTTACATACTCAGCTTCAAAGTTTGAAAGTCATTCTGTTGATTTAAATCAAACTAATCATTTAGGTAAAAGTAAAAGACATGATGTCAAGTACATAATAATGAAAATTAGGCCTTCTCCCATAGGAGAATGAAGCTGAAAGGTAGAAATCTTTACTATAAAAGTAGCTGATGAC
Source organism: Gavia stellata (assembly GCF_030936135.1). Classification (NCBI taxonomy): domain Eukaryota; kingdom Metazoa; phylum Chordata; class Aves; order Gaviiformes; family Gaviidae; genus Gavia; species Gavia stellata. The sequence goes on from NC_082637.1 coordinate 5,432,607, forward strand.
ATTTTAGGCTCAGTGACTTCCTTGCATTTACTTAACTGTGACCATTTCAATGTGACCATGCTTTAATATGATTATGGTCATTTATGTTGGTCTGATGCGCTTGCAAGGAGTCAAAGTGTCTTCAGCGCTGTTCTCTTTTGGCCCCTGCCACGTGCTGACCCACATCAAAGCCTTGCACACGGGTGCCAAAAACTCCAGATGCGATAAAGTGTATGTGGAAAATATGCAAATCATCCTCAGGAACAAATTTCCATTTCTGTACCAGTAGTTTCCACTTTAATCCTTTTGCCTTGAAGATTTCATTTTCTTGGAAGAAGGGGGAGGAAGGGGATAGATAATCGCTCTCTAGTTCCATTTCTGTTGTTGCAGGGCCCTGATACCGAGATCCCATTTCTCAAGCTTTATTGACTTTGATAAAAGCCTTTGACTTGCTGAACTTGCTCTCACTTTAGGTACAACTATAGAATTATGGATTTCCTGACAAAATAATTAATCTTTCTCTTTCTTGCTTTCTCTTTACGTATGTGTGGGAATCCAATAAGCTCACTTACTTATAAAATGTTTTTATGCAACTTCTATCTAAAAACAGTAACATTTTTTTTTCTCATAAACTTCCAGGAGAAATGCCCAAGATGATCTCTGCCTTGCTGTGCTAGATTCAAGAAACCATCACAAGTTCTGCCATTGTACAAGTCACTCTAATTAACGTCCTTGCAAGAGACCTCATCAATGAGGCTAAGAAACAGATCACAGAATCACAGAATCACAGAATGATAGGGGTTGGAAGGGACCTCTGGAGATCATCTAGTCCAACCCCCCCACCAGAGCAGGGTCACCTGGAGCAGGTTGCACAGGAATGTGTCCAGGCAAGTTTTGAATACCTCCAGAGAAGGAAACTCCACAGCTTCTCTGGGCAGCCTGTTCCAGTGCTCTGCCACCCTCCAAGGAAAGAAGTTCCTCCTCATGTTTAGGTGCACCTCCCTGTGACCAAGTTTGTGCCCGTTACCTCTCGTCCTGTCACTGGGCATCACTGAAAAAAGACTGGCCCCATCCTCCTGGCACCCACCCCTGCAGTATTTATAAGCATTGATAAGATCCCCCCCTCAGTCTTCTCTTCTCCAGACTAAGAAGACCCAAGTCCCTCAGCCTTTCCTCATAAGAAAGATGTTCCAGTCCCCTAATCATCTTCGTAGCCCTTTGCTGTACCCTCTCCAGCAGCTCCCTGTCCTTCTTGAACCGGGGAGCCCAGAACTGGACACAGCACTCCAGACGTGGCCTCACCAGGGCAGAGTAGAGGGGGAGGAGAACCTCCCTCGCCCTGCTAGCCACACTCTCTTGATGCACCCCAGGATGCCGTTGGCCTTCTTGGCCCCAAGGGCACATTGCTGGCTCATGGCCGTCCTGTTGTCCCCCGGGACTCCCAGGTCCCTTTCCCCAGAGCTGCTCTCCAGCAGCTCAGCCCCTGACCTGTGCTGATGCCTGGGGTTACTCCTCCCCAGGTGCAGTACCCTACACTTGCCTTTGTTGAATGTTTGATGGACAACTGGAATGAAATATCTCTTTTGATAAAACAACTAAATGGAGAGCGTCACATTCAGATTCCACCCTAACCTTTTCAAAATCCCTACTGTTACTTTGTATAGGGAAAGGCTATAAAAAGTAATTCAGTTTAACATCAAATTGTGAGATACAGTGAGACTGTTGCTCCACTACTTCAGTGCTGTATTTGATGACCATAGTATATCTGGACTTGGAATGAAAGTAATACACTATGACCTTAATGTGTTTATTTCTTTTGTTATCATATTTTGAAAATCTATTGGGACAGAATACTTTATATTCTGGATATAAACATCTTTAGGCAAAAAAAAGAAGTACTGTATCTAAAGAATTCTATAGTAATTTTAAAAACTTGGAAACAGGAGCCAAACTTCTTGAGTCACATGGGAAACCTGTGGTAAAACCGAGAAATTTATATCTTCATTAAAATTTATGACTCAGATATTTAAGGAAGCTACCACAGTTTAACAAGTTTCTGTGGGTCAGCTGAGCTGTGGTTATTGTCTGCGTGCACACTTTTAGACCACATTTTAGCCCACATCCAACAGAAGTTAATGCAAGTTATCTTAATGCTCTTCATCGCAGTCTAAGTCGAGATGGAGGATCCCAAACTAGCAGTAGACTAAGAGCATACACAAGGATGGTCACTGTATGGTAACTGTAAGCCATGGCAAATTGGTTTAATTTTTGACCCCTCAATTTGGTAAGCAGAGCGTGAGACTTCTCCTTTCTTTTACCAGGTACCCCCAAGGGACAGCTCCTAACTCTGGTGCTGTCATCACCTCTCAAAGTAGGGAAAGAATATCCTGATGGCTACTGACCCTCATGCAAAATAATCTAAACTGATATTGCAGTAGTGAAGTGATAAGAGTTTCAGTAATCTTTCTCGGTCAGTGTTCATGTTTTCCACACACAGACATGCTGCCCTTCAGAACTTGAACAACTCCCCTTCCCTCCCCTTACACAAGCATGGAAAGACGTATGATGATATTATTGGTAAGCTGTTTCTTTTTTGCATTGAAGATGTGAATAACATCATAAAAATTAGATTCAGGAATTCCAGAGAAGGGAATATCAATGAAAATTAATGATACAGATGCAATGTGTTTACTTCTGAGTCCAGAGATTCCCTTTTCACGAGGATCCAAGTTTCAGCGCCTCAGGTGCCAAGGTTATTGATCGCTAGTAATCTCTTAAATCCATCTGTTTCTCATAAGTGCACAAGCAGGAAAACAAGGACCCAGCATCCATCAGTATTAGTGAAGGACATAAGATATACCATGCTAAAGAAATCAGAATACTGCAGGCTTTTGCTGAGGAACTGATTTCCCAGTCTTTCTCTCTTCCTAGCACGCAGCCATCATTTGTGACACCACGTCAGATTGCCACATCCAGCCACATCAGATCGTCTTCCCTCTCCACCCTTAGATGCACCTTCAGGGAGAACAAGCCACAGCAAATGCTCTGACCTACACTGCCCGATCCCTTCCTCATCGCTTTTTATCTGCCAGAGTGTCTTCTCTTTATATATTCATTTATTTCTCTCTTGAGCCCCCTTGGAGATTTGTGGTTCATGATGATTTGTTTGATGCAAATAGCCTTTGCAATGGGATTCTGGAGCAAATTTCATGTCACCAGGAATATGAAAGGATGGAATGAAGTCAGTGCTAAAAGGAGCCGAAGGCTGCTGCGGAAAGTAAAGTTCCAGCTTTCTGTTCTATGGCTATAAAGTTATAACAAGGAAATAGGTAAGATTAAACCAATGAACAAAAAATTGCACTTTTGAAGAAGACTTAAAAAATAAAGCAAGGCCTTAGCAGTAGTTTTCATAACTTGAACATAAGAGATAACTCTACTGAAGAGTTATTTGGGAGTTTTAACCTTTTTACTAACATTATGAATGGCTGGATGGTACATTGCCTCTGAACCAGATAAAATACATAGTGTTCTTTTTCATATTGGACACAATAACTTTTGCAGCACAGTTCTAAAATATTATGCTCATAGCAATGACAGAACTTTATTTTATGTTTATTTCAAATTCTGGGTTTAAGCAGACAGTTATAGGTCCTCATATTTGCAAACACCAGAAAGTAACTATCTAGGAGAGGAACAAATTTTAACTAACCCAGTGGCCACTCCTTGTCCTGGCATAATAAATGCATTCAAAAAGTGTCCCATAAACTATTCTTGTGTTACAATCTTCATGCTGCCTTAAGCTTTTAATCCCATTGTAGAGCTAGTAACTTCTCAAGCTGTACAGAGTTAGGTTCTCCCAGTTCTCTATTCATACTCTGTCTCTCAGGCTCTTTCTGAATGCTCATGATTGATGGGTGTGATGCAACGACAGAGGTAACTTGTCAGCTCTTCACCTGGTAATAAAAAAGCAGTTACCAAGGAATTAAGTGTCATAATATACCTTGGTGTGATCTAAGCGGTGGGCATAAGCCTTGTGTTCACCTTATCTGGGTATTTCAAATGCATGTAATGTCTTTGTGTGTAACAGCACAGTCAGGCAGGTATCCCTGTGTTTTGGCCTGTTTCTCTCCCAGGGTCTCTCCTTCACCCCACAGAGGTGGGAAATGGGTTCTCTTTCTTCAGCATCTCCAATGCACAAGAAGCCATCTTCACGTAAACAGCTCATGAAGGCGAGCTTGATCTGATTCATGGTCAGACACTCCTCCTGCAAACTTTGCTGCAGCATAATCATTTCTAGGGCAGAGCTGTGGCAGGAAGCCAAGGGCACCAATATCCAAACCCACTAGACTGAGATTTACCAAATACACTGTGTCAAAGTCCTAATTTCAGAGTTTTTCCCTGACAGACTGTCATATTATAATGACAAAACTAGGAAAACATTATAACATCCCAACAATTACATTTGAAATGCATATTAAATTTGGTATCAATTGAGGTATGTGATTGTGTTTGTGTAAATAATAAAGTGATAACAAAGTACCAAATAATTTTAATACATTTTAACTTCAGGTCTAAGACACAGTCCTTCAAGGTTTGGAGGGTTGTTTTTTCCTTCTGCAGTACCAAAGACTTGTCCAATGTACCTTGCAGTAGGGTTAAGTGTGAATTTTTCCTGTGACAGCAAGATACCTCCTGGATGGGGTGGTATTGCGGTCTTTTCAGATAATTTGAAGTCACTGGAAAACTGCTGTTCTTTCAATGTGCTGTTCATGATGTCTTAGGGGAAAGTACATTTCATTGGTTTATACTTCCCATGGTTTTGTCTTGGATTTGGTGGGAACGAACTACTGGAAGCTTGCATGAAATAATCTTACTGCCCATTACCATGTTAGAAGGTTGAGTTTTTATCCGTTCAAGTGGTTTAGCTTGCTTCACAGTGTGTGGTTTGTCCTGGGGAAATAAGTTGATCCTAACAAAATCTCCAGCTATAGGCATAGAAAAGTCTCTACAATCCAATATCGAGTGTTGGACCAGGCTTCTGTTAAAGACTTCTGCGAGTTTCTTTATGAGCAGCTTAGCAATTTGATCTGTCAAGCTGATGGCTTAAGTATGGAGATGATGTGATGTGACCAAATTCCTACTCTCACATAAATAACATAGCTCTCTGCCAGTAAACTGGGATTGCAGTCTGAAATTAAATAGTTTGGGATGATTTGGTTTCTGAAGTACTACGTTGCTTGCCTTACAGTATCCCGGTAGTAATGTCTAGCAGTTCATTTATTTCCCAGATGTCTGAGTATTAGTCCACTTTGCATAACTTGGAATGAAATGGTCCCTTCCCTGCCCTGCTTCTGTTCATTTTCTGGGGAGGCTTTGCACTTTAGGTATCTCTTTTCTTTGCTTGCCCTGCTTTTGCCCATGTGTCCCCCATGCTAATCAGGTCTCTGGTGTCCTTGGCCATATTTAGCCAGGATACTGGTTTTGTAGACTCCTGTTTTCGATTCCCAATATAGCCTCTGCTTTCAGTGATCAGAGTGTTATAATTCAACTGACTACATCTGCGATGTTACTACGTATCCTTAATTCACACATCATGATGCTTCCAGCATTTCTGAGAGTTGACTTGGCCTTCTTCTGAGTGACTGTCAACTCTAACAGAATAGTACATCAACAGCTGGATAAATTTCCTGGTAGATAATCATCAAATCTTTTATGCACAAGCCAACTTGGCTGAGGATTTCCATATCTTTCCATGTTTTCTTCAGTTTCCTCCAGCTGAGAATCTCATGTGCTAGTTTATTTTCATATTTTCAATGTTCAGAGTTTTCTGGATGAGAAACCAACTTTATACATCTCATTTCATTACACGTGATACTGCAGGCTCGGTAACATGCATTGAGCTCACGCTGAAAATGGGTTTTAGCCATTTTCATTTCAAACAGTTCCCCTTCCCTGAAAAAAAAGCTTACCTTATTTGTGTCGGTCACGGTAACATCCATGCAAACCTTACCAGGTGTCCCTTGGAGGCAATGATGCCATGTGCTTCATTCAGGCCGCTCTGTGTAGCCACTTTCTCCGTATCATCGAGTCTGCATGGATAGCTAGCCAGCATTTTTTTTGAGACTCGAGATAGCTGAATCAAGTAACCATTTTATGGAGCACCTTTATCCAGTTGATATATCAAGGATTCAAAGACATTTAAGAAGCTTAGAAGATGATTACTTTATAAATCCTAACAATAACAAGCATTCTGATATACATCTGAGCAGATATTTGCTATAACAATTCTATATTTTGGGAAGTATTGGAAGCCATTGGAGCAGATGAAGTGTTGGAGCTATCATACCTCAACCAGTTGCAACCTTGTCTTAATTTTGTTTGTATTCAATTTCAAATGTATTCAGTGACTCGTTCTTGCAAACAGATGGGGTTGTGATTGTGACCTGCCACAGCTTCTGTCACACTGCCTCTGTGGGCTATGCATGGATGTAGGTGGATTTACATACATACATAAGTGCTAAGATAGAGACAGTGATGAGTGATTCAGAACAACTCCCAGCCGGAGCTTCTAGTGCCTCTTTTCCTGTACGGTTGTGGAAAGAAGCAGGAACCAACCTGTTGTAGGAGTTTAACTGAGTTATGGCAACATTTCTATGGTGAAGATAAGAAAGTATTAATGTCATGACATTTCCAAAGACTCTGAGGGGGACGTATCTGCAATACCAGGTATAGCTTTGCAGCACTTTATCACACAGCTGGTGTAAGCATGCATTTGCTTCTTGGACCCTCTGGCACTGCTTGTCAGTGAGACGATATCTCATTATTTCCTCCAGACAAAAGAAGGTAAAGAGACACAGAGCTAAATCATACCCCCAAGGAGAGCTTTAGAAAAAGAAAATGGAAATAGATCCTAAACCTGCAAAACCAAGACTAGTCCCAAACAAGTCAGGGCACAGAAGATAAAAACGAACACCTCAACCTGTGCCTGCTTAAATTTGCAAATAAGCAGGTCTACCTCATGATGCACAAGAAGGAACTGTAAAAGGAAGACATTTGCTCTGAGAAACTGAAGAGGTGTGCAAGCACAGAGAGGAAACAGAGCTGTCAAATTCAATTCTGCAGTCTGAAAGAGTTGAGAAGTCAGGGAATGACGAGGTCAGTGCTGTTTCTGAGTAAGGACAAGGTTATAGATTTGCTGTGCTATCTTAGAAAAGTGAAAATTTTGAAGAGCTTACACTTAGGAATAAAGTAAAATCATTGACAGTTGAAAAGCTGAGTGACATAGAAAGAAGTGGAGGAGTAACCAGATCAGGGGCACTCAAGGGAGAGAGAAGGGCTCCCAAATTAAGATGATTTAATTTAGGTGTTCATATGAAAGTGTATACATGTGAGTCAGGTGCCTAAGCAATCAGTACCTTAAACTAAAGTCAATGGAGAGGGAATCAATACAGTCAGTAGAGGCTAGTGTAAGATTCAGCTCATCGTATGACTGCACTGGTTGCCTGAACAGTCTCTATTCAGCCTATTGTACTGATGAGAGGCTTGATACAGTTAGCGAAACACTGGCCTTCCGTGACATCTGGGATGCTCTACATTATTTGAGACATTCCCTGGGGCTGTCAGATATGACCCAGGATCTATGGGAGATACCTGCTCATCTAGATTAACAATTAGAGACTATGTTGTATTCTAGAAAAGTCTCAGACAGCATCTGCTACCTACGTTTAGTCAACTGAATTGGGCTTTGGATTGTACAGAGGTCACAGATGTTTATCTCATCTGTACACACCTAAATGTAGGTGTCTCAGTCTGTGATCTGAATCCCCTCTTAAATAATCAATTATAGTGAGATTATCAATTATACTCTGGACTTTTCATGCGAGCAGGACTAGTACAAGTAGGAACATACAGAGATTTAGGCCTTGCAACAGGATGCTTTTCTTATCAACTAGTGTGTGAGTCATAGAGCATAGTACAAGAGATAAAGCAGAACAAAACGGATGTGTGAGGTGTATATATCTGTGGCTTTGGAAAATAGATTTTGTTTTGATACTGATTCATTAATTTAGAAAGAAACTGTGAGATATGGGCACTCAAAGAGACAGAAGTAGCTAGGCAAGAAATAAATAATCAAGACAACCCAAAAATCAGGAAAAGGGAAAATGTTTGTGTTGGTTTGGAAAAAAAAAAAACAAACCCAGAAAAAAGACAGGAAATCATTGTCTACTCCTTTACCTATCAAAATATTCTTCAAAGGGAATAAAAGTCATATTTTCTATAAGAAAATTTTGGACTTGCTGTAAAACTTTGATTTTCCATGAGAAAACTAAAATAAGGAAAATAATTGTAAGTGACAATATTCTTTCAGGACAGTCCTGATGTTTCTTTCTCTACAGGTAATTTATGGAAGACTATTTCCACAAAATGAAAGGTGATGGTTGTGGGGGTTTTTTTCTACACTGGTTTGAGAAACTCCCCTCCCCTCAAAAAGAGTTAAAACTAAGCAGCTTGGTCTTGCAAAAAAAGTCTTTGGTATTTCTCAGACAGCTTTACTGGGCAGTAATGTTGCCATTCTGTTTTGCCAGTGCTGTCATGTGGCAAGAAGTGAAGCATGATTTATATTTATTATTATTATGTGCCACTGTTGGGGAAGGAATGGTTAGATTCCCCCAGTTTATAATGTTCCCTATCTGTGACATGTCCTGTCCCTTTGGCTTCTCTACAGCAGTTTTGAATGGGTTATTTTTAGTCTTATTATTATTTCTTGCTGCCTGTGCTTTCAAGTTTCCCTCTGTCTTTAATTAAAGTGTCCTTTGGCTTGTGCATGTACAAAGCTAACAAGTTCACCCAGTCAAGATCTCTCCTAATTACAATGCAAAGTAGGAGTTCAAGTGAGGAGAACATCAAACAGTTTTTATGTGACATATGAGAGCTTGACACTGTATTTTGACAGGCCTGTTGTAGAATACTTGATGCCACTAAAATACGTTTTAAAAGTAATATCCCAGCTTACACATCAGCCACAAAACAAGCCGATGGTGTAGAGAGCAAGCTGTACAACATGCTGTGTAGAGCAAAAGACAGTGTTTGGCATGTTATTGATGTGTTATATAAACAGTGGTAAGATCCAAAATATGACGACTTTTTGGTTTGCTTCGTACGTGTGATGGCGTTTACAGATGAACCAAATCTATAGGCCAGTTCTTCAAATCGAGGTGCCTACAATGCAGCTGCTTGATGAAAGATTAAGTGGACCTTCACTGTTAACAAACACAACCTGCCATAGCAGGAGCTAAGCCATGCACCCTTTCTAGGCAGGAGTAGAGGGCAACCACATTTCCTGTAGATGTGACACAGAGAGAAGGCATAATACAACCTCATTACACTAGGAGTCTATGCACCAAAATACATTCTTTTCACCCCAATTGCCTTCATGATCACTATAAGTTGTAGGTCCCACACTGCAGGTGCTTAGAAAGCCGGGCTGTGAACCCAGCATATGCCTGCCTTTTAGGCTGCAGTTCATCCACTCTAGGCTGAGACTAATCATGCCAAGAGATTTCATTTTTCCCCACTGCTTCTAAAAGGAGCCAAAGGTGACAAGCTTAGATGTCAACACTTCAAGCATCTTCACTTAGTCACATGAACACCACCAGTGTACCAATCTCTGTATTTTCTATGTCCTCTCTTAAAATTTTAGCTCTCCAAGTAAGCTTATAGTATATAAACTAGTTGAGGAAGAAGACAAGCTGGGACTGGGAGAAAGGAAGAAGGGAGGGTGCATATGATTAGTGTATATTATCAGAGCCAAAACAAACAGGCAGCTTTTACTGAGAACTTTTCTCTTTCCATGGAACGTTTGTTGCTGTTGCTAAAATTGGAATTTTCTTGGAAAATATATTGTTTGGTTGAAGTCTTGAGATATTGCAAATAAGATCAAGAAACAACACAAGACGTGTGAAGAAAACGTCAGTGAAAAGTATGAGAGGTTAATTTCCTGACCTTCAGCTCTAGTCATAACTCACCATCGTCAGCAATGCCGTGAGCACCCTGCAGTCAGTGCTGACACTACGATAGCAGGAATGGGTGAGTCAAGTCCTGTGGGCGTGCAGATGACTGTACAGGACTCCTGCATGACAAGCACCTTTTATTTCACCTTCCACAGTGCCACTCAGCACTCAGCAGTGACGTCTTCAGTTGCACGATCAATACACTGAATGAGAAGAGGTGGAGAAAAGAGGAATGCAAGAGAAAGACCAGAAATGCATAGAAGGACAGAGAAGAGAAGGGAAGGAATGGGAGCTAAAATGTGAAAAGGGCACTATTTTTTTTTCAATAGTTGCACAGTCAATTACACACCTTTTTGGACAAGGGTAACACTTCTGGGAGATTCCTACAGCATCTCAGCTGCAATTTCTGCATTCCACTGTCAATATGAATGCAATGTTACTAGCAAAATTATTTTGTACAGTGTATTGCAGCTTAAATATTTAAAGCAGCCTAACTGCAGAGCATCTGAACTGCAAAACAGCCACTTCTCTGAGCAAAATTTAGGACTGAACAGCAGAGGTATTCTGCATTGCCTCACAACTCAGGCCAAAAGGAGGCAACAGCCACCAAATTTTGCTTTCTGCTCTTCTGCGGCTGAGAAAAGCAACAATTTCCTTAGAATTGGATGCAAGTACAAAATATGCTTGGAGGCAAAATAATGTGCAGAGACTAGAAACATAGTGTCTCATATCTTAGAACATCTTAGGCATCCATTATTAGAGCTGCATTTACCTAAATGTATTTCAGCGTGAATTGTCTTGTAAGGAGGGTATGTAGACAGCGTTGTAGTTATTGTAACAGCCACAGGGCCTCCCTGGATGGCATAGCACAACATACTGTACTTAATGTTGACACTGTTCAGTGAAACAATTATTACAATCAATTTGACTTCTAATGCGACTTCTCTTGTAAATCTCTGGGTCATTAACCTTAACAACATCAATGTACTGTCAGTATCCAATTCCACCAAATTAGTGTCCGAGGTAATAGGAGAAGGAATGTATTAATGTGTTATTGGTGACTAATAAAGACAGCAACCCTCTAATGTGCTATGAAGAGCAGCTGAAGCATGCAAGGGAAGAGGAAGCAGACAAAGTCAGGGCAACAGACACATTTGGTGGTATATGTCAGGTCATCAAATTAGGTGTTAAACAGCTTAACGTCTTTACCACAGACTCAGGAGGACCCAGGATGGGGCTGGGTCCATAGCACGTGACAAACGAGCAATGCATTTCATTTTGGGCTGGGCAAAAGAGCCCTTCTTCACAAAGCAGCGCTCCATGTTCAAGCAGCTGAAGAGCAGCATCATGTAAAATCATATGGTTGTACTAGAAAGAAAGGGAAAATACTCCTAATTATGAAAGGATTTAATTTTTTTTAGCCCCCATCATGCTCCATAAAGTAGCTTGCACTTCAGAGAACTCAAGTCATGCTGGGCTGATATAAGTAGGCCTTTGCATCAGTGCCATCCTGTTTATCCTCCAGTTGGTAGGCTCTAAGTGACATCTTCTGATATTGTTTGAGACAGCTCTTTACTGAGACGATAGGTGTCACAGCCCATCACGTCCACCTCCGCAAAAGGAACACTGAGTGCTCACAACCCAGCAGAAAGGGTGCACTGAGGCTCTGGAGGGAGCGACCAAGTGAGTGGTGGGAATCCCACTGACATCCAAGTGTTGGGAGAAGCGCCGTGTTTGAAGTTGACTCCTGCCAGCTTGCATTAGCAGAGAATGGTGTAGTGGGTGAAGGTGACACAGGCAGGGTTTGGATCCCCTTTAATGCTCTGCAACATCAGTCTTTACCTATAATTACTGAATGGGCAATACATTCCTCTTCCAAGAAAAGCTATATTCAGATGGCTGATATAGCATAGAATAATGCTTCAACAGACATCTCTCAATAATAATACAGAAAAGTTAAGAGAATGTTATTTTCATCCTCACATTCCCAAAGATCTTTATAGGTTATAAAACAAAATTACCAATTCAACACCAAAACAGAAATCCTTTAAAATCAGCCTTACAGAGCAGAAGAAAGGGATATGAAGAATTAGTGACAAATTTGATCAAGAAGGTAACATTTCTTGAAAAAAATGGATTAGGCACTTCATTTACGAATTGGCAGGGTCACTGGGTTAATACCTTTTCCTACAGAAAGAGTGCTATAGGATTTTAAAGTTTATCCTATAATTAGGATTCTTGCCTTAGAGCTGAAAAACATCATTCTGTGTTCTGGTAGGGCACTGTCTCTGATGCTTAATTTCTGTTCTGCAAATCCATACCCAAAGATAAAGAAAATCAATACTAATAATAAAATAATATTTACATTTTGGCAAAGCAGATACTAAATGTATAAAAATACAAACAAAAGACTTCGGCAAGTTTTATATTACTGAGAACTTTTGTCCTGCATAGCTGATCAAACCGCATGGTTATTTATTTGCTAAAAATTACAATTTTCTCCTATCATGAAAACCTGATGAAATGTGTAATTGAAAACTCATAATAAATGAAATTTTAACCATCTCTACTCTCTAAAAAAAACCCCAAAACTCTGCTGTGATAGCCTGATACCAAACCTATCAAATAATTTCCAATAGTATTGATGAATTCTGGATGAGGCTTTTGTACATGGTTAAGCTTATCTTTAGTCTCATCAAATGGGATTAGTTTCATCTAACTTCAGCCATCCAATAGGTTAGGTGTCTAAACTGAGATAGCTAAGTGATCATCTTCTATAACCAATAGCTTTAGATAAATCCCCTGGTGTGGGGCAGAAGGGGTTGCAGTTACCTGAGGTAGGTAAGTAGCCTGTGGGAAAGGACCAGGTATTGCTCCATACAGATGGAGGAAGAAACTGAGATGACTAGTTCAAAGCTGATTAAATCTTTGACTTTTGTATGACTAAATGCGTCTGTGAGACGAGTCTTACTTCTTCTGATCAATTAGCTTGTGAGGTGGGGCAGTGGCGTCGCATGTCATGGAGTGCTCTGGTGACAGGCACAAAAAAATATGTGTACCTAATTAAAAATATTTTAGAAAGAGACATAAAAGGTGGGACATACTTTCTTCTTTTACTGTGCTGCCATGGGTTATCATTTTGATTTTCTCCCTCTCCTGGATGCCAAAGTAGCATAGAGTTTACCTTATCTTCATCTTTCTTTCCTTGCCTTTTTTAATGCTAGAAGAACAATGGAGTTTGACACTTGTATTGTTTTGCCTTGGGCTGTGTCTGCAAGAGAAAATGGAGGCAATAGCTCTACTTTCAGCAACGGGTAGCCTAAGAACTTTTTTTTATTCAGGAGGATCTGATGAGGCAGGAAGTTTTTATTTCTCCAGGCCATTTCCATGGCATGAATTATAAATATCATGGAAATGTGGCTATTACACATTTGAGAACGTGTTACTGCATAAGACCCACAAGTAGGGAGGGGGGGAGAGGGAGGATCATACTCAATTTTAAATTATGTGAAGAAACAGGGTGAATTTTCAGCATGTGTACAGATTATCATTTTGGTTTGTATTTCTATCATTTAGACAAAACAATTCTGTTTTGTTTCATAAAAATATACAGGACATTTTATATATGGATTAATCGGTATGCCAAATGTCATAAATAATTCCTAATATTTGATAGCACTTTCCTTCAATGTAATACTTTATGAACATTGGGTGGCATTGTCTCTTGGGATTCAGCCTCTTTATATCCCTCAGGAGCTGCAAAAAGACCTGAAACCATTAGAAACGGCCAAATAATGCAAACCAGCAGATTCACATATGCCAGTCTAAACTGGCATAAACCAACACTGCTGTTGGAAGAGGTAGTCACATCTCCCGTCATTTATTCCTACCTATGCTGTACAATCCAGCCAACAAAAACCCAAGCGTGGAATTGATCAGTTTTAATCAGCTCCCTTAACCTGTTCGGCGTGTGGTTGCACAATGCTTGTGTTGGCATATGGAAGGAGGTGCCATAGGGACAGAGGAGGATGAGGCTTACTCTTAATTGCTGCATTAGCTCATGCTGGCTTGAAGTTGAACATGAAACTATGACCGAAGATCGTATCACCTACAGAGAGTGATCCACCAATAGTGGGCACTACGCTTCCACCTATATCGTATGGGTTGTGCATGGGGAAGCAGCTGTAACTGAGCACTTCTTCCATCCTGTATATTGGCCAAGCTGTAAGTTTGTTGTCTGTTCAGAAGAGAAGTGGACTCTCCCAGTACTGAATCTTCAAGGCCAAGAAGAGCTGCTCTACTGAAAGAACTATGTTAGTCAAAGACAAATTATTGGACTCCATGCAGCAGTAACTGAATACATTTTTTATTGCCTGCATTATGCCAGAGGTCAGACTCAACGAGATAATCCTCCTTTATGGCTTTAAAGTGTATAAAACCAGATAAAATTAATCCAGGGGACACTCTTGTGCCTGTAGATGCCTAGCAAGATATCTGCTCTATCTGACTTTTGGTATTTGGGGTCATTTTAATTCACGGGCTATTATTTTTCTTCCATTATTGGATTTTCTGTCCTTGCAGCTCCCAGCTTTTATGGGCTCATAGGCAGAAGTAATGAGTGAATAATGTGAGCAGCATCTTTCTTTGCTCTCCCTGCCAACCTGGACCACAGCCACAGTCTTCTTAGTTTTAAGGGGTTTTAATTTTCTATGGCCATGAGGAAAGTCAGAACATCTCCTGGGCAGAATACAGTCTGCAACTCACAGGTCAGAGTCCATTGCTCTAATACATGGCTTCTCTGGAAGAAGGGTCACATATAGGTATCAGGCTCATCTTTCCTTTCTTAGATTAATAAGATAGGAGGATTTTTCATCTCTCTCATGGTTCAAAGAAGAAGTCTGAAGGGTCAGGCCTGAGACAATGACAGTGTCCCAAGAAAAATGTTGAGGAGCATTTTCATAGTACTTTTCAGGTTATTTCTGCTTCTACCCAGAAAAAAAAAACTTGTTTAATCATAAAGTGTTTGGGTTTTTTTAATGTGGACTGAATGTGACATTTTGTTGTATACTTGTGCCTCATCACAGTAGCATACCAATAATAATGCTTCTTGACAGGTATTAATGAATTTTTCTTTGCAGCTCCCAGGAGACATGAACAAGTGCTATTCTTGGTTTTTTGGATGGAAATCAAGGAATAAGTGTCTTGCCTCATAATACACGTGAAGTCAGTCACATAGTTGGGAACCAAACATACGTGAACTTGACTCCCTGTCTGGATCTGTAATCAAAGCACCAACTGTCAGTAAATTAAAATCTTAATAATACTAATATATGTGAAAAACATACATATCTGAAGATGGATGAAGCAAAATCTATCTGGAAGTTTCTAAAATACCTTCTTTTTTTTTTTTTTTAATTTTAAATCTTTTCACCAGAAATGCATGACCCATTTCCTAAGTACAAAAAGAAATGTGGACAGTCAAAGAATACCAACTCATGGAAGTAAACGGGAGGGGAGTCTTGGCTCTCAATTACACAGATCCTTTGTCACAGCTCAAGTGTGTTCTTTTGGCCTGCGAGTGAGATGGTTTTCTTACTAAGTCAGGCACTGGCAGAGTTTTTATCTTCATCACTTTAATGGAGCATGTCCATTATTCGATGAGTTAATTTCAGAAAGGGGGCCAAGTTTGGAAGGATTAACTGCCAGCTAAAGAAACAAAGCTTTCATGATCTCCTGCCTATCTTGCTCGGGGGGGAAATTGATGCAGAGCTTTCTATGTGTGTGCTCATTTCCAAGTGCCTTCATGAGACATGGCGTGACAAAGGCTGCCAAGTGTTTAGCACAATAAATGGAACCACATTTTAAACACAATAAAAACCTAATGAAACCAGCCTCTTTTAAAGCCACCCACCTTTAGCACAACACATTAGAGGCTTTGTAATAGAAAAGCAAAAGGAAACAATAAAAGACATTTCTTTATATAAAAAAACCCCCAACCCTCTATATAGGCGTACAAACACAGGACCCTTAGTGGAAATAAAAAGACCAGCAGATTTAAAGTTACTGCTTAAAAGGCAGCAGTGGTAGAGGAAGAGGTGTGCTCAAGGGAAGCAGTCTCCATGGTGGAGCTAAAGATCTTAGGGAAGGAGCAGGCAACACCTGAAGGTGAGCTGCACCCCTGGAAGAAATGTGGCGAGTCAGATTGGTGATGACCACATTGGGAACCGAAGCTGATATTGAATGCTGATGAGGGTTTTTTCTGCAGCAAGGGAAGTCAGACAAAGCTTCTCCCTCTGGCCACTGTTTGAACTGGTCCAGCCTAGCCCAGCAAAGGAGATGGCTGAGGACCAGGGAGAAAGAGCTATTTTCTGTGACTCTGAGGACGATTCAGAGATGCTGTCTGCTTACGGACTGCACAAATTTCTTCTCTCCCAACAGCAGAGCCCAGTGTATGGGCAGGGGAAGGGGTGAGGGACATGAGAGAAGAAGCAGGAGGTGAATGTGCCCTTGAAGGGGGCTTTTCTGAGGATATTTGGGCTCTCTGGGTGGTGCATCCTTGGCTTTAACACTGCTGCGCTGGCTAATTACTGGGCCACAGCCCAGCGGAGCAGCACTCCTGATGCTCATAGTTTTCCCCAAAAATGAGGGGCAGGAAGTTCCCAACAGCTGTGGTGGAGTAGGCAAATTAAACAGTTTCAATATGTGTTTTCCTCCAGGTAGAATTATCTGATTGCCAGTGCAAGATGCTAGAAATGCTAAAACTGAAGACTGGTAAACATATTATTGAGTGGGTTTTTTATGTTACTGGTTCAGACAGCAACAAAGACATTTCAGTTCCCTGAAAGCAAGTGTTTTTCAGCTTAAATGTATATATATGTGTATATTTAGAAGAAGATAAGATTGATACACTTCTCTGGTCTTACCTTCAGCTAAAGGGGGAAAAGAGATCCTGCTGGGAGCAGTACATTTGTCTTTATCTTCTACTAGTGAAAGGTTTCTCAGGGAAACTTATAAACAATTTCATAAGTTAAAATGGCTCCAGTGCACCTCTAACATAACTCTGATGGCCCAGATCGGAGAGCCATAAATGGCTTCTCCCTTTCTTCCACATGTCCAAAAAAGTGCAGAAAAGCATAAGGCACCTATAAAAGCTTTGAAACCTTCTAAAAAGAAATATTTCTCTAGAATATGGCATGGAGTTGCATGGTGTAGAAACGGCTTCATATATTCATGGTATAGAAATGGAAAAGTTTTTAAAGCTGCCTTCCCTACACCTCGCTCCCAATGGGTACAAGAAGGCAAATCAGCCCAATGGGTGTACTCTGGCATTCTCCTCTCCCTCAATAATTTCTTTTTAATACTGTCTTCAGAGCTCAGAGAGCAGAAGAAAGTCTTGCTCTATTTGGGTGTCATTCAAATTTTTCCTTGTATCATATGCAAAAGACATTAGTCAAATAAAATATAAGCCTATCTGACTCCTTACCAGAAGATACGATGATGATACTATCTGCTTCTTTTCTTTTTTGTTTCTTTTGTGGTAACCTATTTTTTGTGTGGCCTGAGGGAAATAGGGAGTAGTTAGCTCTCCACAGAAGCTTGTGATACATCAAAAGTTCCCGGACTGACATGGAGCTTCAGTCACATTCCTTTTGGTTTAGTAACAATGACATTTTTTGTTGTTGTTGAGGTAGTTTTAGCTTCATTCTTTTCAGAAGAACCAATTTCTTGGAAAGGACTGGATTGAATATAAATCAGTGTCCTGAAGCAGCCTGCAAATTTTCCAGACATCTAGTCTGACACTTTTAGGTCCCCGGGTGTCATCTCTAAGGAGAAAACTAGCCGTAAAGATGCCTGCAGTTTGTAAACAATGGCAAGAAGAACATCCTGACAGGAGGCTGTAATGTGGTCTTTTTTCTCTTAGTTATTTACTTGCTGAAGAGTGAGATTTTTTCCTCCGGCCCCTTCCACGACAGAAGGATCCCACTCTATGCGCTGCAATAGCATTCAACACTTGCCATTTCCACAGAGATCTGCCTCCACGAAGGGCGCAAAGAGAAGCCCTTGCGGTTGCTGCCTTGGCACGCTCCCCTGCAAGTGGGACCTACAGAGACACAGGCCCATGTAACATGATTTGGCAGTTCCCCCACCATTTCAATGGAGCAACGGCGTTACACCTCAGGGTCTCCAAATCACAAAGAAGACACACAGCTTTCCAACCTGTGGTTAGCATAAGGCATCCATGAGTGACCTAGTCACATTCAGAAAGTATAGGAGTGAAGACAGTGATGGTTTCATGTAACGTGTGAAGAAACCCAAGTGTAGAGTCTTCCCCTCAATGCTGGAGACGGTTGCGTGTGTGGCCTTGCTCTTTGCTGGGAGGATCCCAGCACTGACCGTGCCATATAATTCTGCCTCCAGAAGACAGGGGATCACAACATTCAGCCTGTGCCCTCAACTGGAAGAAGTATAGATGCAAAAACATAACATGATATATCATGAACAATGAAATGTGCTTGTTTTCAAAGAATAAGGAGGTTTTCTGAGTTGCTGAACGGAGCTATTCCTTTAGCTTTCAGCCACTATCTTTAACCAGTTTTAACAGACCAGGGAGTTTGCTTACAAATATTTCAACATACGGCTTTTCAGTTGTTATGAAATGAGTCAAGTGTAACTAGATAGAGCCAGCTGTCATGCAAGCTTCTCCCCATACTTTTGCCAGGCTGTTGCTATGTGCAGTACCTATACCACCATATAGTATGTTGGCTGTTATAGCTTCGTATAGCAAGGCTGAAGATATGAGCTGGCTCCGAATGTCTTTAGTCTTGAGGCACGAATATACGGTCCCAAATATAGGAGATGCAAATTAATTGTCACCTTAAAGAAGACATGTTGTGCTGATAAGTAGATGGCGTTACTAACGGCTC
Organism: Gavia stellata; assembly: GCF_030936135.1. Taxonomy (NCBI): domain Eukaryota; kingdom Metazoa; phylum Chordata; class Aves; order Gaviiformes; family Gaviidae; genus Gavia; species Gavia stellata. The sequence continues at coordinate 5,451,520 of NC_082637.1, forward strand.
CTGAATATCCCTTTAATGTTTCTGTAATAAATGCATATGTTCAGAGGGTGTTTGGTTAATGGAATCAAACATGCACGTTTCCTGAGGTCAGGAAATTGCATTGCCTCATATCACTTTGAAGACTTTTTACAGACCTGTTCATTCAAGGAACCTCACACACAACTATGTGGGGTAATCAGCAAAGGGCAAATCCATATGCCCCGAACCTGGACTTGCTTTAATGGATCTTATTTTTAATGGTTTCTTCTCCTCCATTTGTTTCTGAGACTGTAAATTCAAGTTCCATCTATACTTAAAAACACCGTGAAAGGTCCTTCACTTTTAAGGTGAAAAAGAGATTGGTAGAAACACAAATTTTGATTTTTATGTTGTCACCACCGGTCTCACTAACTAGTGAAACAGCATAACCATGGTGGTGAGGGAACGCCATACTTTCCACTTTCCGAAAGGCGGAGGTTTTGTAGTCAGACAGCTTGTGATTATATTTGGATTTTATTCTCAATGGTCAATTAATATTTTCCGCTTTTTCTGACCAAATTAAAGCAATAGTCCTTTCAACAGGCATCCCCGAGATCTCCCCGAAGGCCCTTAGGAGATGCTGGGATGCTCGGCTGTTTGTGAGAACATTGATGGTGACACTAGTGTCATACCAGAGCTGGTACAGCTCAGGGTCAGAAGAGGTGTGCCCAACCTCTGACCTCCAGCTAGCTCCATCCAACTGTCCCTCGTTATTACCAGGGATATGTTGCCACCACCTGATGACTGTGAGATGTCTCTGAAGTAAAGTGAAAAACGCTCAGGAGATGTTTGGCTTCCTCCGTTCTTCTCTCTTTGGGCAGCTGTCACATCACAAAAAAACACCACCAAGAGCCAACCCATTGCCTGCCTGCCTTTACACAAGAGGCCAGAGGAAAATGAATGTGGAGACCAAGCGATCCTCCCCCATGTAAGCATTCAGGCTAAGGTTGAGGGCACTTCGGCTGGGGGCTGGCCAAGCCAGGCAGGCTGGTGGAGTGAGCGTGGTTTTGCTTCTGATCAGTCCCTGTGTGTTCTTTGGGTAAACTCCAGACTTCAATGTCCAGAGCTGCCAGTGGAGCATCTTTCATCAGCACAGAAAAATATCCCCTCACTTCCCTCAACTGCCACTTCCCAATGAACCTCTGAAGCCTGCTGAAACTTTTATAGCAGCTTCCTGCTTGATCCTGAAAACCAGCTCTACGCTTAATACACTGTTCAGGTGGAGTGGGCCAAATCCCCTGCTGGTGTAAACCAGAGGCAACATTTTACATTGCGTTACATTTACATTCTTTAGCTTGAGGAGCTTTTAAAGAACACACATTAATGAAAATAAAATAGGACAACAGTAACATGAAAGTGCATGTAGACTTGCAGATTTCAAATCCTTTCTTACCCCAAACAGAGCACAAAGGGAAAGATAAATGGCATTTTGTTGCAAGCAGAGAGCAGATGATAAATGTGTAAGGTTCATGATCTAATGTGAGAAAATGTTTATTTTCTTTGCCTGGGGAAAAGAAAATAAAGTAAATCCAGCTAACTAACAGCTCAGCCGTTTTTCTCTACACTCAGTTGCCCCCACCTGATTGCGTTATGGCAAGACCGGCTCACGTCAGGGAAACTGTTCATTCCCCAGTACAGCTTCACGGCAGGAGGGCAGGTTGAAGATGATGCTGTTGTTTTCCTTTCTTCTCCTCTAAGGTGCCTCCTTCTGGTGTTCCAGCTTGGTGCTGCTCTTTTTGTGTATGTGGGATTTTGTCTCCCCACTCTGTGCTCCACGCTGGATGTCTCTAATGAGATCATTTGGACTTGGATTTCAGTTGGCACTGGTGACCCCCAAGCACAAAGGTCTGAAGAAAAAATAGGATCCCTGAATCTTTTTTCTTTTTTCTGTTTTTTGAGGGAAGAAGGAGTAGGGAAAAAAGGCAAAATGGAAATAAAATTGTTTTCATGTGAAATTGAAACCTTGGTTTAACTGAAGTCTTCAAGAGTTTGGGGGGTGGTTTATTTTAGAAATCAGAACTGGACTTTTCACTTAGTTATTAGAATAAAGTCGCTGCATTTCTTTCTAGCCCACATTTGATACTGCTTTTTCTCTCGTTCTTCCCTCTTCGATCCGTAGTTTCTCTTTGGAGAAGGAACTGGGGAAATGAACCGTACCAGGCCTCTCTAACAAGCAGTGGGACGTTCCCCCTCCCGCCCCCCCTGCATTAGTGTTGCTTTGGTTCCAGGCCTGTTAAAGAGTTTCTGTAAGTCAGTACTGACTAATGTCAGTCTGGTTAGTCCTTGAACATAATATATGGGGGAGTGAATAGAGGTCTCATCCTGGTCCCTAGCTGACAATGAACCTACCCTTGAAGAGGAGGTGGTAATTAGCTTCTCTGCTGGCATCCTTAGAAGAAGAAGTAGGGATTGATTGGGCTCCGTGGCCCAAATTGCCTACTTGCCACTAAAAGAAAGATCAGCGTATTGTTTCAGAATAATGTAAGAAAGGCTGGTGCTGCTCCCATTCAGACAGTATGGAGTGAGATGGATCTTGCTTGGTGTAAGCGAGCAATGGTCCATTGAAGAGAAATTCAATGGGTGATCTTGTCTGGTACAAAGGTTTGTTTCAGCTCATGAATTATGCATGAGGCTCACTCATTTGATCACCATTTCATGCTCCTCTCTCAGCGTCCCTCGCCCAGCCACATCATGGGGCGAGAACGCACTGCTGTGATGGCGTGCAGCTTTGTGCGGCTTGTCCCCGTCCCCATCCACGTACCCACCCAGGCTCCCGCCTTGCAGAGTGAGTTCCTCCCCATCAGCACATGCATTGGGTACAAATATATTTCGGAGAGCCCAGGATGAAATGGCTGCAGTGTCAGGTTGGCACTTTTCATGAACAATAAAATCACCACAGAATTGAAAAAGACAATGAACTAGTGATCAAAGGGTTTTGTTTCTTAGTAAAATTCTACTTTTCTTGTTGTACTTAATAAAACTCCTAACTTTTCCCAGAAAAATATTTGTAGGTAGTGTTTCTTTCCTGTCAGCTAGCAATCACAGCTAGAATGACAATATTGCTGGGAAATAGTACAAACCACAGCGGAACATCCAAAAGCTTGGCTGGCTTCAGCCTGTTTTCTGCACAGCAGGCCCTGACTTTAATATCTCATCTTAACAGAGAACAATTTCTCTGGGAAAAGCAATAATCACACAATTTGCTCACTGTGCCTCTGTATAGTTGCAGGCTCTCAATGGGAAAGGAGGCAAGTCATTTGGATTTCTATTTTAATTGGATGCAGCACTGAAAAAATAGACATTGCTGAAACCTTCAGATGTGTTCATCTTATTTTTGGTTGTGGACCAGCTTCCGTATGCTCAGAGAAACCTCACGTTAATGATTAAACTTCTCAAATGAGTAATATGGGAAAGGAGAGAAAATCAGCTTTTTCCATCGACAATCCTTTGCAAAACCCAAGTCCCAGAGGTGAAAGTGGGAAGGCAGGATTGCCAACAAGGCAACTTAACATGTCACGCTGGTAACAGAAAACATCTTATTGTCTGCCAAAGGGTCCCTCTGACAAGGTAGCTGGGATGACTGCCTGTATTGGTGTTCCAGGTTGATGCGGATTGGGATGGTGTAATTTAAACCTTTCGGCCTTTTCCTAAGACTCTAACCCCTCAGTCCCTGGCACTGGACTGAGTCCTTCAGGAGATCTTTCTCCATCTCAATCTTCTCCCTGAAATGCCCATGCTATAAATCTCACTTCCATTCCAACAGCTCACTACCATGCTGGTGATTATACACTTTCAAGATGCTTTGAGCACAGCGGAGAAACAGAAATATTACAGAAAATCACCCCTGGGAGCACACGGCTGATAAGCACTACTGGATATTGTCTGCAGCGTTCATGCCATGGGTGGCATCTCATTACTTTCACCAGTGGGATCATCTGGCTGTGGCTTCTGTGACCGTGGAGGGTTGGAGACTCTTGCAGGGGACATCGCTCAAAGGCACAGCCTGGAGATGGAAGGGGGAACACCCATGGAGGCAGAAAGTTTGGGGGACAGGGTGGGAGTAAGAGATGCTGTTAAGGAAACTACTGTAAACAAACCCAAACCCTTACTATGTGCCAAAATTCTGACTTCTGTCTTATCACTCACTCTCTCTTTTTAAAGTGTGAATTTAATGCTGCTGTAAAGTGCCTGAGTGGAGCGATGGTCTCAGTCATCAGGACAGAGGGAAGAAACCGAGCAAACTTTCTTCCACGTGAGCCTGCAAATGTGTTTCTGTTCCAGCCAGGCAGCTTGCTCGGGAGCGGCAGGAGGAGAGCCCCTTCCAAGTAAGGAGCCCAGAGGAATCCCACAGCCATTTCAGACACACGGCACAGGGCCTCTGCAGGAAATACTGCAACTCCTGACACCGCCGAGCCCGCAGTGCAGCCGAGCGGTTAAGCGCGAGTTAAAGCACAAACTAATTTAAGTGCGTGGTTAGCTGCTTTGCCAAGTCAGGAATAACAAGTCGGTCACGTTTCGTGCCCGTGGTTCGGACGTGTGGCTGAGGAGCGCTGGCTGAACCAAGTCCTGCAGGGAGCTTTACAAGGAGCGCTCCGGACCTGCACGCTTTCACTGTGCCTGGATGGCTCGTTTCAGGCCGGTGTTAATTCCACTGGCGTAAAACCTGGCTGAATTGGGGGGTGAAACACGAGCCTGATGCGTTTCTCTTTCCAACATGGCTTGCCACTGGGTTACTAGGTCCAGCGGTTGCAAGAGCTGGGCTGGATGGCAGTTCCCGTTGTCCTGGAGATACGGCATTATCATTCTGCTACCGGCTTCGCTCCATCCAGCTCCGTCAGCATCACTCACTGCCATCCTCCCCTGCCCCTCCACATGTCTCAGGCTGTCTCTTTGAATCTTTCCTCGAGACTGCCTGGTTTTCCTCCAGGCAGCGGCTGCGAAACACTGACTGCTCAGACCTGAGCAAGAGCCCCATGCTGAGCAATGAAGAGCCACATGCGGTTCGGCAGCCGTAGCCTTGGACTCTGCGCTGGCGAGCAGCAGCGCAGGCCAGGGCCGGCACATGGTTCACATCAAATTGCTGTGTTTTATTTCCCCGAGTTATTTTTATTAATGGCTGTTTCTAAATAGACTTCCTGAGCTGTGTTCACAATGCACTTGCTAGTGTAAACTCCAGTGTGTTCACACCTCCAGCTGGTTACATGGATACTGCATTTCCATGCCGTAGCTGTCCCTGGGTCGGATTTTTGCCAACTGGAAGCTTGTACTTATTTTAAATTTTCACCAGAACCAGTGAGGAGTTGTATGAACCCCGAAGGCAGCCCACAAATTGTGTCACAGGAGCATAGTGTTGGGTTAACAACACTAGAACATAATTTAGATAAAGCTTTATTTCTTATCCAAGCCTGTTTCTATAAAATGCTGTTATTTCCCCCAGTTGGAATACATGCCTCGGTTTTGTGCTGCGTTTTGTTTATTTTTTCTGGTTGAGATGAATTAGTTTTTCCTTAGATGCTTCTTATACTTCATGGAGCCACTTTGCTTTCCCATTAGGGTATTGGGGTTGAGCTATTTCAGAGCAATGGTCAGCCTTAACTAAGGATAGTACTGTTTCCTTTGGACACGAGGCAGTAGGTTTTAATGTTTCTGTATAGCTAAGCCCTTCCTTTAACTGACTTAAGGAGAAGGCTGAAAAATCAGTGATAACGGGTTGAATCCACAGCTAATAGAGATGAATGCAGTTGACTGTTACAGTTGGATGTTATCATACATGGCCTAAGTAACTTGCAGCCCTGAAATTACAGGTGAACTAAGGTATGATTTTATGATGTCCAACATTTTTGAACTTTATAGTCTGCAGTCAGTGGAAATCTAATGTCTGAGGAGCTTTCACATCTAGTCCATAAGGTGGTGGTTCATCAAATGCTGATTAGTATTCTGCTTGTTTCCTGCTTCTAAGGTTGTTTTAAGGAAAACTAAAACACTAATCATAGCTTTTTAATGGTACTTTCTGCTGCAAGCATTTGTAGCAATTGGCACAGAGACATCCTAGGGACTGAGCAAGACAGACATGGCTAGCAGGTTCATAATGCAGAGGGGAAGTGTCTGTATAGAAATTTATGTGCTTGTTTGTGGTCTGCTCCCTACATTTCAGGATCCTTATTCTGGATAATAAATTCCTTAGAACAAAATGGAAAAATCGCACTTGACATTTTTTTTTTTTTTATTATTGTTATATAATCATAAATTTCAAGGCCAAGCAGAATGATGGGGTTCATCTGCTTCTTGCTTACCACGGGCTGTGGGAAGTTACTCAGTAATTCTTACATCAAGCTCTAAATCCTGTTGTCAAAGCCTTGATAAAATAACCAAAAACAGAGGAAAATCTCCTGCATCCTGGGCAAGGTATTCCAGTGGTTAATTACCTATACATGCTGTGGGTGAAGACTGACCTTTGTAAATAGTGAAAATGTTGTCATGGGCAAATTTTTAACTGCACTTTCCCATTCATTTGTTACAGAGTCTTTTGAAGAGGAATTTCATGTTAATTTGGTCTTGCGTAAATTTAATGCTTGGGGAAAATAAGACGTTAATAGCACTGATTTCTTCCAGGTGTACGACGAAAATGGATTTGCAACATTAACTATGCAGCTAATGTGCAGTGTTTTAGAAATATGTTTCATTTACTATTAAACTGATTTTTTAGTGTCAGAGGTGAGCACAAAGGTATGGCTGAGCAGGACAGCATGTAAAAGAAAAGTCTTATGCCATCATCTGCTGGCCACGACTGTTGTTCCACACTACCCACCTGAGGTGAGAGCCAAACACAATCATCATCAAGGAGAGAAGGACCCAGAGTTGTTTTTTAAAACAGCTTAGAGGAAAACTGTTGTGAGAGTAGGCAAAGAATATTGTGAAAAAAGCACAGAACAAAAAGAATCATAACCAAGAAAAGTATCTGAAATAACCAACAATCTCCTTGGAAGCAAGTAGGTGAAGGATTTGGAAATTACTAAGCTACCATGCACTATTCTTGCTGAAGTAAAATGCTGTTTAGTTTTTCTACCATCAGCTAGCTGGTTTTATTGTGCGTAGAAATGAATCCACACCACATCTCTGCCTAGATGACTAGCTCAGATGAGGTCTAATAGATATGCTAATCTGCATCTCAAAAGCGAAGGACGTGGTGGCATTCAGACATGGCCACTTCTGTTTCCCCAGTCCAAATGAGCAAGTACCTAATCACAGGGGTTGGTTAGTAGGGAACATGTTTAGATTAAAAATGAATTTGTAAATCAGAGCCCTTTGGAAATTCCTCGTGACTTACTCTCTCCTGAATTTCCATGTTGCTGGAAAAATAACTTCAGTTGGAAACTACACAGGTGCCACATTAAGAAATGCACAGTCTGAGAAAAGGTGTTTACAGATCCATATGCTGTATATGGTTATTGAGTGAACCACTAATTATCCTCCAACAATACCCACTAGCAGATGCCTACGGAAAAAGTGTAGAAAAAAAACCATTCAGCTTCCTAAGGTATTTTTTCAGCCAAACATAGCATTGAGACCAGTTTGTTTAATAGCTCCCAATGGACCAAGGAAAAAAGAATAAATATTTAGGATTATTTGTTTGAAAATAGCTTCCTTTACACATCTATGAATTAATGTCTTTGGGCTGTTGATGGCAAAGCATGAATCACATGAAACTGATTCAACATTACATCAAATCCTATGAGCGATATATATTTTTTAATATTAAGCAGGGGACACTAAATAATAAGACCAGACCAACTAAGCAGGGAAGTTAAGGAAGGTACACAAGTAAGATACGTGAATCAGACAAGAGATATATCTTGGAGAATGGAGCACATAAACATAAACCAAGTCTTCTGGAGAACATATAAAACAGAACTGATCGGGAAGGAGACATGGCCAAACACATAAAAGCTTGCTTAGAAGACAAGGCTTTCTCAGAACTCATTTAGATAATGTGTTAAACCATAAGCTTAATGCCAACTTTGCTATACGTTTTGCTATGAGAGTAGCAAAATTTTCCAATAAAAATCATTCAAGATGTCTTTGAAACAGCCACGTCAGTCTATAATTGTGTCAAAGCTGTTAATCCTAGAGTGAAATGAATTGAAATTTCTTATCTTCCAAAGTCCGACTTTACTGTGAGACCTAGACTGTGTCTACACTTAGTCGTGGTGACACACCGGGATATGACAGGTATGAGGTGTGATTGTACTTTGACACTAACATGACACTTTTTGAAGGCAAATAAGAACGTATGATCCAAACAAAAGTTCTGTGAAGTGAGTGCAGAACTGAAAAGTTATTAATGATTTATTGCCAGTGAAGTTCTGCAGGCATATGCCCAGCATTGTAATATTTTAATTAATGACCTGAATTATAGAAGAGTAGGTATGCCTATTGAACTTGCAAATGATGTGAAACTGAAGAGAAACGGAGGATGCAAGCCTCCCTGAGGTTTACAATTCAAGCTGATCTTGTAAAAATTGATGTAACGACCTGAAGAAAAAGGATACACTTCAGCCAAAAGAATAGGGAACAACTGTGTAAAAAAAATCTTCTATAAAATTTCAGGATGGACAGTGACTGGTCCAACCCTGCAAAAAAGATCTGTCATAGCAAATGCCAAGCTGAAGAAAATCAACACGATTATTGGGGATAAAAAAGGCACTACTTTATTGGGATGCATAAATAAAAGAAATGAGCATGTCTAATGAGCATTGTTGAAACTTCAGCTGGACAATTCCATTCTGTTTTGAGCACCACAAATGAAGAAAGTTGGGGATCAAGTGGAGGCTGGAGGAAATTCAGGAGAGGGTAACAGAAATGATCTGAGGTTCAGAGATTGGAACAGCTGGGAAAAACTGAAACAAATGAAGTTATTTAATTTATAGAGAGACCAGGAGTAGACATTGTAACCATTTTCAAACCCATAAAAAATACTGTGTTAGGAAGAAGAAGCAAAGTAAGAGCTGTTGTCCTTGTTTCCTAGGTGTGGGATGAGTAATAATGGGCTGAAACTGCAGCAGGATTTTTGAAAGTCTAACAGTATTAGGGGATTTATTATTGTATTGTATTACCTAGGGATGTTGTGAAAGTCTTCAATAAGAAGTTAGGCAAACATCTGCATGAATGACATAATGGATTTTGTTCTCTTTAAGGCATGGGAATGGACTATACAGTCTTTATGTGATGCTTTTTTTACCCTCAACTCTATAATTATAATGGTGAAATGGGAAATCAGGCACTCTATAAGAGAGAAACCTTTCAGCAGAAGTTAACAATTTCTGTGAGTCATTAGATCAAAGACGGATACCCTACAGCGTAGAAGCTGAATATGATCCAGGACTCTATGCGTGTAGCTTATCACCCTACCATATTTTGGGGATGTGGTGTGGTTATGGAGCAGAAGTAATGCATACATTAATAGGAGAGCCAAGAAAGGTGCCAGAAAATCTTGTTTGGTCCTCACCAAGGAAAAGGTTTCCTATAAAAATGAATATTGAAACTCTCTAGAGTTTATGAATCAGTTACTGAACTATAGCAGTGTTGTGAAACTACCCATTGTCATGTTCTTAATTGACCTAATAGCTGAAAAAGTGGCAAGAGTGGCAATTAATCATAAAGATTTTTTTTGTACTTCTAGTTTTTTCAAGGGAAACAAGAGTTCCATAAGGTCAAATCTCCTACAAAACTACTGTTGTTGGGGAAATGTAGCAAGATCATTTGTCAACATTGAGAATGCTCATTTTGGCTGAAACTAAATTACCTAGGGAGACAAAAAATGATGAATTTACAGATGGTTGATGTCAAGGCAAGTTGCCAGATTCTTTTCCCTGGCCTTTTCTACAGGAACAAACCAATATTGAAGTGATACCTTGCACACCTTTTTTCTCCTTTCCTCAATGCATCTAACAAATAACAGGCAAACCCCCCCCCATATGGTCAATATAACTAAATAATCAGAGTATATGATTTGCAATTCAGCATATGCACATTTGCTATTATAAATGGGGTTTTTTAATAGTAATTTTTAGAGATGATATGTTTTGTTTATGTATGATTAATTAAAAAATAGTTATCCTCAGCTAGGAGAATGAGAAACAATAAATGGGCCATAAAATCTAAACAAACACAGAGGCTCGTGCCATTTCTTTAAATCACAGCTAAGAATATTTACTACAGTGGTAAAAGACATACTGAACGAGCCACACAACAAATAGTTGAGGTAAGCTAACAAGTATAATAGCAAATACAACTCAGTAAAAGGTATACCAACATTCTAAACCACCTTATTTCTAGTTTTGGTGGATCTTCCATTAACGTGAAAAAATGAAATAACTTAAACTATATCATACAAACTTGTAAAAAAAAGATCTTTCTCTCCCCAGTCTGATTGCATAGGAAAAAATCAGCGGATGATCACCGCTTATGCCTACCGAAGAAAATCTCCTGGACTAATCTACTCTGTTTGACTGTACACACCATATTCCTCTATGTACTTACATATCAGCATGCTCTACAAGAAAATGTCTTATACCCCAACTTGGAGAATCTTCGCTCACTGAAATTGACGGAAATCTTAAAATTGGAAAAGAAACAGAAAGCAATGCTTAGGTGTAACCCTGTCATCTGAAAGCATTATAACAGTGACCCAGCTTTTAATCTTACTGAGAAATTTGCAGTCATCTCTACCCATTCACAAGAAGTGTCTGAAATCTTTGGGGCAGGACTGTCTAATACCTGGCCTGTCTTGCATCTGAACAGTTTATTTTCCTATCTAGATCACAAAAGTCTTTGAAATCATCCTCTACAAGTATATGTATGCATTGACAGGACTCTGTAGATAATCAGGGCAATTATGTTATACAGACTATCACAATGTACTATCATAAGTCAGTCCATTCCATGCAATGGTATTTCTGGATAAAGCAGGGCTTCAGGTGTGATGTTCCAGTGAGATTTTGGGAAGGTAAATTCCTTTTTTTATACAATGTCTGTTTTCTCTCTTGTATACTGGACTTGGGTGAGTGCATGTGTGTGTGCGCGTGTGTCCTTTTCACTGCAGGGAACAGTTTTTACTGCCGTGCGTAAGAAGGCTTGTGTCCCAAAGATCATTTTAATCCTTAAACCCAGTTTCCACTATAAGAAAAGCTACTTCTAAGTCCAGAAACTGATGGGAGACCCTCTCATGAAAACCAAGTGCATGATTCCTACGAACCCTCATCCTTCCTCCTTTCTTGTATTAGCTTAAGAGAAAACAAACAAACAAAAAAAACCCCCAAAACAAAACAAAAAACCACCCACCCTGACTGAAAAATACCTCACCAGGTGTGACTAAAGAAGCCTATGTGCAGCCAACAGCTATAATGGCAAGCACATTTCATGAGCTGTGTTTTTAACCTGTCTTGGATTTGGCCAAGCACACAAAAACCTCCATGCAGAAGTACCAATTTACCCCTCTTCTCAGGGTTGTGGCAAGCAAGAAGGGCTTTGACCAGGGGTCATCTCTGTTAAGTGTACTTCAAGCATGTGAGGCATCCAGTGAGTCCCTTCTTTCTCTCTCTCTCCATCTTTCCCAGTGCAACCAGCAAAATATTTATATACTGAAAGTGGGTAGTGAATTACATATGTATTATAAAAGTGACTATTTTCCCCTAGAAAATAATGAATAATTATAGCACTGGATATAGATGTATAGATTGCAGAAGGCAGCAATGTGTCAGAGCTATGGGGTTTGAACAGCAGCCAAAGACTGTGAATACCCAAACTCTACGTCACTGTCCTTCTTCTGGGGTAGATGTTGGACTAAGGCTGTAGACCAGATGTCTCCTATAATCAATGAGAACAATAAGCAACCCAGATCATCGGGATTCTATATCAGCATCCAGAGGAGTTTCTTTCCAGTCCCTGGATCTCCCAGGCCAGCTTTGCTCTTTAATTGAACGCCACAGTACCCAGAGTTAAGGAGAAATCAAGATTACTACTATTGGTACTACTACTGGTAGTTTAACATGATACCCCTCTAATATTAAATAAGGCCAAATTCTTTTGCTTTTTAAGGACTAGGGAAATCATCAGCTCTTAAATGGCTTTCCCACAGGATATTAGTATCAATGATATTTTACTTAGAACATAAATTGAAAATAAATACGCATATCTAAAAGAAGATGAAGGATGAATTGAGCACACAAAAGTCTAAAAATGAATGAAGTCACATTACTGAAAAAGATCAAGGCCAAAGAAGAAAACAAAAACTGTTTTAGAGACCACTTATACTGCAGCACAAGTAGGACATACAGAAGAGGAGGTATAATAACTTGGAGCAATAGGGACTGAAGTGAGGTGGTTTCCATGAGAAACACCAAGTCTTGCACTGAGATTAGTTTTACTCACAACAGCTATTATCCATGACATACAGATTTAGCCTTGTTCTCGGTTTTCCATATTTGGGCCTCATCTTCCAGCTGATGTCATTCCAGCTTCTCCTATTGATCTTGCTAGCACTTGAATCTTATTACAGCCAGAAGCAAAATAACTACCCTTATTCCTCAGAACATCATAGTCTAGTTCTGTGGACAAACCTTTGTTATCCTTCTTTTGCCCCAGACGTGCAATATTCTGAAAATGCTACTTCTTCCTTCAAATCCAAACTCAGGTACCTTTATTCAATCCACTTTATCAAACTTCTTTCCACCTCTGATGTTAACTAATAAAGCAGTGTCTCAATGTTCCACATCCCTACAATGCAGTTTTTCTCCTAAAACTAAAGCTGAACATTTCTTCTTTCTGCTCCACTGTTCTGAAAACTCGGAGTATCAAGATGAACCAGTGAAGACCATATGAAGAACACAGTTCAGCATGAATGAATGTATATACACTTTTGAGTGGGGGGTGTGTAGCCTGGATAGGTGCAGTGTAGACACAGGACAATTCAGAAAGACAAACATTGCTGCTTAGCTCTCCCTTCTCCAGTTTTAATGCTTTGCCCTCAAACCTCAGTCCTCTTATCTGCTTTTACAGCTTCTCACATTGCCCCTGTCAGTTCCACTGAATAAATGATGTCATCCTTGTCTGCTTGAATGTTTACTTCTTTCTGTGCTGCCCTTGGCACAGAATACTCTTCCCAAAACTAATCCATCCTGAAAGCCATTTTTCTTTTCCTTCCGATCTACCCTCAAGGCCCACAGTAAAATGGCAGCTGCAAATGGCTAAGCAGATGTAAAAGCTTTTTAAAGTATCTGCCTCCTGAAGCTAACTCTGCAATCTCAAAGTGAGCACCTAAACTCCCAACACAGGCACAGGAAGACCCAGGCAACTCAAGATACGACTGACTGCGAAAGGCAGAGCGAGGAGATGATTAGTGTTAGCCTGCTGAACAAGCAGCTTTCATACCTGCTAAGGGCTGGTGTGTGTCTGAAAAAACCACTGCGGTCTTTACATCTCAGTTATCTTAGTCGGAGCTTCAGGGACACACTGCCCACCCCTCTCTGATCAAAGCCCAGAGCCTCCAGTGGAAAGAAGCCAAGAAAACTGTTTTCCTTTACAATGGAAGGAAGCGGTAACAGCAGCTGCAGCTGATGCCATGTGTTTGTACACCAGCTCGCCGGCTAGACTCTTCCACCAGGAAAGAGAAATAACAGACTCGCACTCGGTTTCTTGACATACCGGAGAACATGCAAGCATCTACCATGCTTTGTGAGAAAGTGGTGGACAAAACTTCCTCTGACAGCCTTCTACTCTAAGAGATATCTAATAAAACCCTCACCCCCAAAAAACTCTACAACAAACCAGGGAGAGAGACTTTGCCTGTGAACGTAGATGGAGCCTGACCAGCCAGGTGGGGATGTGCAAACCTGGGAAACTTCTAAAACTGAAGGAAACCACTAGATGTTTAGCTTGAGGTGGTTCCTCGGAAGGATGTACCTTGCCAAGGACTTAGGTCCCAGGACTATGCTTGATTTTCTCCAGGTTTATATAATTTTTCCTGTGGAAGAGTGGAGAAGGTAACCTAGGTTTCTAGCATCCCATTTCCTAAGTCTTTCTCTTCTAAAATGCAGCTACTTGGTATTCCTAAGTTTAACACTGCTCTGTGGAGGACTATACGTTTATACATTGTCCAGTACAATGAGACCATAAACTAAGTGTTTTGGAAAGGGCTAATATAAATTATGCAAATGATAACAGAGAAATTAAGAAAAACTGTGAATCTGGAGCAAAAAAACACATCTTCTCTGAGTGCTTGTTCCTTATTGATGAGCTCTGTTGTACTGTGATTCTGTGCAAGGTTCTGAACGTGCTCTTCACTTGACACAGCATAATCCAAACAAAAAGCTATTTAATAGCCATTTTCTCTTTATCTTCTTACTTACATGTACCAAAAACCCACTGAGTGAGCCATTCAAATAAAGTATACTCCTTCCATTTAATTGAATTTACTGGTTTCAATATAATTGCAGAATCAGCACCATTATTTAATTTCAGGATTTAATGAATGTTGTCAGATCTCCTTAAGGGATACACATGAGGCTGATAAACTGGCTCCTGGTTCACTTGTGCCATGTAGTCTTAAATTTCATTTAACCAAAAAAAGGTTTAGCCCTCTTTCTTCCCTTGACCTTTATGACACATCTCTGAATATCTCTGTGTGTTACACCTGTAGGAAACTGTTCCCCTGTGTATGCAGCCCTCTTACACCTTCAGGGTCATTGCTAGCCTCTTATTCTTCCTTGCAGCCTCTGTTCATCTTGCACAGAAGCAGAAGAAAATTGGTTCTACAGGGATTCAGCTACTGCATTGTCTCCAGGTATATCTACCTGATTGGGATGTCATCCAGGTCTGTTGATCTTGATGTGGCAGACACAGCACAGTAGCTATCCCCACACAGAGGCATTTCATGATTTATCTGTGCAATTGTTTAAAGGCTCCCTCCTTCTCCCAAATTATTGTACCTCCATTTCACTGATTCATGGTCTAAGTTTTGGGAGGTGATAAGGGCACCTGATATATGAAAACTCACAGTACTGCTGCACAGGATGGAAATGAATGCACTATTGAATGTGATAATCAGAGTAATTAACAGAGATTAATAAGAAAATATTTCAGAGACCTATTTTTGAGCTATACGAGGCAGCCATTCTCCGTTTTAAAAAGGACATAGTATTATCATTAGTCACTTGAGATTTAAACATTAAAGATATGTTTGTAAAAAACTTCTTGGTGTCCTGATGATAATTCAGTCTTGACTCACTACCATCTATGTGACCAACTTAGCCAGCTACTGTCTCAGAAAACAGCTACAATTTTTACTTTCTCCTTCCCTCTACAATCATGAACATCCCTAATTTTTCCTTCAAAAATTAAGAAAGAAAGAAAATATTCTCAAAGGTCAAAATTATTCTCCCAAATAGCATTATGTTTCTTCCTCTAAAAATGTTATCAAAAATCTAACCTGCTTATAGAAATGGAAGGTAAGAACCTAATGAGATAAAATTGGGATCAACTATAGCAAATAAATGCCCTTCCTTAAGCAACTCGAACACAACTTGTGGGCCAGAATTAGGGAACAACCAATTGCTCTTGCTTTGCAGCATATTTCACCAATACTAAAGAGAACTGATTTAAACAAGAAATTAGAGCTGGTAAAAGAGATGAAAAGGAGGGGAAGAAATATTGATAAGACTGGATATGTGAAATAACCATAAGCAAGAGGTAAGGAGTGAAAATAAGAGTATTGGAGAACAATGGCACACTGCAGAGGTACATTTGTATCATGGCACTCTACTTCTAGGTCCGATTTAGTCTTACAGATAAACTATGAGAGAAGATGCAACTCTAAATCTCCTTCTAAGTTATACATGTATGTTTGTTGAACAACAAAGATCAAGAATCTCCAAGCCAGTGTCAACCCAAATACACCTTGGTGTAAAGATATTAATTTAGATAACAAAAATACAATCAGACTGTATGACTGCCCCTTAGGTGATGTAATTAAATACATAATTACACCGTTTCTCATTTCAGAGCCAGCTCTCTTGATGCATAGCCTGGGGTCATTTCACCAGGCTCTCTGTGCAGATAACTAGACCATGTTGTATGTATATGATGTTCATTGCCCTGGCATTATTTAGAACTGATAGAAAATCAGAACCTTTTAACTAAGTGTCCAGAAATGTAGCAGGCAGAGCTTACCACCGTAGCAAGCCTTCACTATAACATTAAAAAGGGTTAACAAACATATAAGAGAATTTGAGGGAAAAGAGGGATTTATGTATCTCTCAGTCAGCCTACCAAAACCAGAAACAGTTTTGCAGCAGAGCAAGCACAAGTTTGCTGTGTGGTTTCCATTTCATCACGTACTCCTAGTTACTTAACAAATTGAACCAACTACAAAATAACTTAGAGGTAAAGACACCTCTTTTTAGTGAGTTAATGTCAATGAATTAAAAAATCATCTACAGTAACTATTGTTGCTGTTGTCAAAGAGCATGTGCATTTTCCCTTCAATTATTTCCCAAATAGAATACATTTGAGAATCCTGGGAAATCAGAATGTGTGAGGAAGATTTACAGGCAGGTATGGATAAAGAGAAAGAGTAAAAAATACTGACCAGAACTACTGATTTTTTATCTAAAAAATCTTCCCCCTCCTGTTGTAATAACAAACATGTGATCTAGTACTGCTAGCAGTACTCAGTGTGTTGGATACTATCATACCTTTTTTTTGTGGAAGCATTGGTCAGATGTGTTTTCTGAGTCAGTATCTCAGCCCTGTCTGATACACTTTTGTAAAGATTTAAAAAGAAGCTTTCTGGATAAAAGGAGTGCTGATTGCCTCTTTCTCTCATTGCTGGCTGCCAATCTGTACCAACCACTGCTGAAGGTACTTCCCTGCCAGAGAATTTGTTTAAATTTAAAAATCATCTTTAGCTATGACGCTGAGCTCCCAAGCTGATGCTGATGAACTATTTTGATACTGCCACTATATCATTCAAGTATGATGTATGATGCACTTGCATTTAATTTCTCCAAGCTGTGTTCTAATTGGCGCATGAACCCTGTCTCCAGCTACAAAATGAGAATTTTAATTTTCTTGTGTCAAGGATTTTCCTATAATTACGTAACCTTCTTTCATCAGTGGTAGGTTTTTTCTCAAGAAGATTCCTGCTATGAACAACCCTGGGAAGGATCTTTGTGTGGATTTGCAAGCAGAATGCATTCAACCATTGTTTTCTCATTGAGCCAAACTGCTTTGGGCACTGTGTTTAGTGCCTCTGGCGGTCATGATTTATGCCATGGAAGATCTAAAAGTGTCATTTTGGGTAAAGTACATTGCAGTTGCTGTATAGGAAGCTTCCAGGTGCTAGGTTTTTCTTTTGTTCCCTAAGAAAGGGAGCAGAAAGCTCTCTTCCCTTGGTCTTGATTTTGTATCTGAAAGTTGATCTAAAGTTCGCCAGTGAAGTAATGTAATGGGAATAAGGACCATGGAGCCATTCAGGAACCTGAAATTGTGTACTCAGCTGTGCCACTGATATACAGTGTCAACTTTGCTGGGGTGCTTCATTGTCTTTATTATATTTCTGCTGCTTCTGACCTGCTGCCTATCTTCTCTGGTTAGAATATAATCTTACCGAGGAACTTAACTGATTGTCTCCTATCACAGCAGTACCTTAGTGTTGAGTGGGATCACAGAATAATAATAAAATAAATCTAATTAATTCAGAAGATCTGATGGGTTTTCACATATTTTGGATATCCTGGTGTCTCAGCTCACCCTGAGTGAATGTACTTTCTCTTATCAGATCTTGAGCTTGAGCAGTCACAGTTGTTTCTCTAAAGCTTGAGAGGCTACTTGGAGATCCTACACAGAATCAGAAAATAGGAATAAACCCAGGAACCATGACCAAATGGATGGGAAATGTGAGGTGGCACAGCTGGGACTGCAATGGAAGAGTCCATTTGGTCCTGTACCTGTATCATTCTTCCAGTGCAGTCAGTTTTTATCCTCCTCTACCAAAAAATAACACATTGCAGTGTCACTTCATGAGAAACAACTCTATATGCCTTGCTTGACCTGGGGTCCCATTTTCTGCTTTTGCAACAGTCCTCTAGCAAGAGATTAACACTGTGGTTGGTGGCAGGATACTGTGTGGTTGGCATCCAGCTGGGTGTCATTCCAGAATTTCCTCCTCCCCTCTCTCAACCCTTCTGATGTATTAAAGTCTGGGTGCTTATTCCAAATCATCAGACCATATCATTTAACAATGTTTGGCAAGTTTTATTTATTAAATATTTTCCAACAAAAGCCTGTAAGGCAACAGAAAAGTAAAGCGTAAAATACATTTGACTTAATTGGCAGCAGCAGACTGCATGCGTCAGAAGGAATTAACCTCCAATAAAGCAGGATGTGCAGGAAACACAATGTACTAGTTTGATATGGTCTTTCAAAGCTACCACTTCCTGGAACAGAGGCAGAAACACAGGTTGGGTAAGCCTGGAAAAGGCCATCGGCTTTATGTGCATGCAATAACTCTCAAAAGATCCTGCACATGCACATCTAGAAACCTAGCAAGAAGGAATTCGGGATTTTCTTGCCATGTCAGTGTTTGAATCCAAGGCAGATGGAGCAAAAAGTTTATGCTTCACCTCCAGTGATTCACCCACAATGTCCTTGCCCAGTCTATGATCTGAATATCAAAGCAGTCAGACCAGACAGCTATCGTTTTGGGGACACCCTTATCACTGAAGATATAAACAAATGACTGATCCAAAAGTACATAGCTAGTATCTTCAGAAACCCATCCAATGTGAACAGACGTGCTTGGGAACTATTTATAGAAAGCTGAAAAAAAGAAGCATCTCGTGTTATTTTTTTGAGGTAATGAAGGATGGACAGAAACATATGGCTGCAGTAAAGAAGGACAAAGAAACCCTTGCCCTGGTTTAAAGATTCATTTTCACTTTGCTGTGCAAATGACGTGGCCTCATTTTTCATGGTTAAAAGAAATAAAGAAAGAAGCTGACTTGGAGAGAATGTCCTGTCATGAAAGTCTTGATAAGGCTGTTCTCTTGTACAAATTGCACCTTTCCTGCAAGGAATTCACAGCCTTTTGGTAATGTTAACAAATAGTCCATCAACGTGTGTAAGCACTACTCATGGTAAACTGAGGCCTGGGGCTAGGAACACCTTGTGAGATTGTTTAAAACAGGAGTTGATCAATTCCCATTTCCACTCAATAAAATAATTAAATTTCAGTTTGGCCGGCTGGGACCAGGTTTTGGAATTGGAAGCCAGGTAAACACTCATTCTTGTAACAGCAGTTAATCATCTACTTAATTTTAAAGTGTTTAAATCATATTGATGTCAGTGGGACTAAACCAAAGGTTAAATGAAAGTTCTTGTTTATATTATCTCCTGAATTTCCATAAGTGTGTGCTAATGTGATTTTCTGAATTGAGACAACAGCGATTCAGACCACAGGGAGGCTATGTCTCCTTGCTCACCCTTTTTTTCAGGAAGAAAAAGAAAAGTCATTCTTGTCTGATAGGATCTGGCCCCTCAGGGTCACCCTGGTCATTCTGGAGATAACATTCTGGTGAACCACTATTTGAAAACAAAGCAAAACAAAAAAACCTTCTCACAGTATCCTGAGCAAAAACCTAATAGCTGGCTTCAGGCCAAATTCTTCATTTTTATTTTATTCACAGTTTTACAAAAGTCACCAAGATCCACATCTTGTGAAATTAGTGTCTAATAGGCCCCTCGACTATCTCCATGGCCTCTTTTTAAAATATTCGGACAACACAGAGCTCTGTATGATACTTCAAAATGGAAGTACCCAATAGCACTGGACAACTTTGATGATAGGGGCCTCATTTTTTCAGTATTTCAGATGCTTCCTCTAACAAATGGGATTGGATGATGGCTTGTTCTTGGGCAGAGCACCTTGCAGCCCCATGAGAAAGTAAGTTGATGAGGCTCAGAGCAGGTGGAAGTATTTGACCCTCGGATACTTCGGGTAGATGTTCAATCAGCATAAATTGTCCATGGGAAGCTATGGACTCAACAGCTCCTTAACATTATTAGAATATCTTTGAAGTAAATGAAGCTAAGTCCATTTATATCAGAGAGGGCATCTCCTTGAAATCCCATCTTTGTAAGCAGACTTCTGTACAACTGCTGCTTTGTTGTCATTTGCTAATCCTTGACCAGGATTTTGGGAAACCTCTAAGTATCAATAACTCAAGCAAAGCAAGTTTTATTTTTTGCAGTAACTATCTATTTATCTGCAGTTTAAAGAGAGAGAATTGAGGACTAATGGTCACTAACTACGCCCTGATGGTAGCTGTTTAATGAGGATAAATGATGAGTGCTGTGTCAGCTTAGAAAGCAGCAATAAAGTCCCAGTAAGCAAGCAGGCTGCCTCTTCCATCTTTTGTCGCAAGATCCATTTTTATACTGTCTCCATGACCTAAATCTTCATATCCTCCAGCCTCTCCCTCCCTTCAATGAATGTCCTTTTGTGTTTCTGAACTCAGCGCTTCCCCTTCAAGTGTGCTGCTTTATTTTTTTTTCTGCTGTCTTCTAGAAAACTAAGCAGTGCCCTCCTTTGTCATTATCTTCATTACAGCTCTGCCACATCATCATTTGCTTCCTTCAGAGATCGCTTTTCATTCCTTTTCTAATTGTGTTCTTGCCGTGCTCTGAAAATGCTCACCCACAGATGCTCTTCATGTGCTCTCTTTCTTGTCTTCACCTTGCAGAGGCTTCCACAGTTTGCCCTTTTTAACTAATTTTCTGCTTGAGATATTTGTTCTTTGAGTATATAAACAGAATATTGGGCAAGGTAAGTAGAAGACACTAAGAGCTATTTGAGTCCACAAATAGTATTGTGGCATGCTAAATCGGAAATGGGCAGGGAATTTTGTTCCCTTTGAGTCAATGACAAAGCTTCTATTGATTCAACTGGAGTGTTATTTACCAATAACATTCGTGGGGCAGTTTAAGGACTGCCAGATATGAGCATGTGTGGGAGTAGAATGGAGACAGGCAAGAAATTTTTCATTCCTTTTCAAAGATGTTCAAGGCCAATCAAACAAATATACCAGATATTTTTCCCCTCTTCTGGAGCAGGTCACCTGGAAAAGGATAGAGAGATGATAGGGTCCCTGGTCTGTGATTTGCATCACCGACTGGGGGAGATCCAGAAGGGTATAACTCCCACCAGGCAAACAGATGCCATACAAGCTACATCTGTTTCAAGCACTGCAGAAGAAACTCTGGGCTTCCTATATACTTGATTTATGCAGGGCTGATGTACTCCATGATACCTAGGACCTGAAGAATTTTTTCAGAAATTTTTTGAAGTGCAACAGAGTTATGAGAAGTCGATATTAATACTGAAATATCTTCCTGATCCATGCAAAACTATTTCTGATCTTTTTCCCAAGGACTCTCCACCTATTTTCCCCTCTTCTCCACCACAGTTCTTTATAAAACCACGGTGATCTGACTACTGGTGTTGCTGAATTAATTTTCCAAACATTTGATTTTTTTAATAAAGGTCTATATTATCAACATGACATTTCCTACAGGCAACTAGCAACAGTAGTTTGTGTTATATCATATTACTAACGGCACTCCAAAGCCACTTTGGAATGAATAGTTTCCATAAGGAAAATGAAAACAGATCTTTTGCTCCTGCAAACTGCATTAACACATTTGAAACTGATAGTGCTGATCTGCATAAGCTGAGAATGTGAACCAGTGGGTCTTGCTCTGTGTTATAGAGAAAGTTAATTGTCATAATGAAATGACTTATGATTGCACTAACATTCTGTTAAACTCCTCTTACAACTCCTGTGGTGCTTTCACACCAGTTATTCCTGCAGCTCACAGTAAAAAAATGCATAGATTGTTTGATATGCCACACTTAACTGTGATTTCTATACTTTCTATTAGCTCTGAAACCTCTATGCTAGTGCACTAGTGATGTGGTTCATTAATTGCCCATAAAAGGCCAAACATACATTTTTTGGGTTGACATCTATGCTTGCCTTTGCTTTCTAGAACTTGCCAGATGTTTTTTACTGAAGGTCTTTGAATAGGGTCCTGTCACTGATCCCCTCAAAGTCACTGGAAAATTTTTCTACTTAGTCAGTAACAGTAGAATTGTTCTAAAATTATGTTATGCTTTGTGTTACAGAATAGCAAATAATGCTGTCATGAGCTCACACAGCTTGCATACAAGCTGCAGGCATCTGCACCAACTAAACTTTCCTTGACACAAAATAAATTCAACATATGAGATATCTGTGGAGTCTGGTGGGAAATGGTACCATGAGGGAAAGCAAGGCTGAGGCTGGGACTTGTCTCTGCCAGCTGAGGATGAGTTAAGGCCACTGTAGTCAGCCTCCTTATCCCAGAGGACATGAACAACCTCCACAATCAAAAGTCAATTAAGATCATACTTTGACCCAAGGGACAGTACTCATCTCTTTATCCGTACCTTGAGGGTGGAGTGCGAAATTCCCTCCTAAGTTCAAACTCCAATAATATGGAGGATGACCAAAGAAGGTTTGCGCAGAGCTTCCCTACTTTGATGACCAAAGGATGCTCAGGAAAAAAAGAGAACAATCAGAAAAGAACATTATTTCTGATGACAGTTGTTTCTGACACACTTGGTGTTTTCATTATTTTCAGTTATTTCAGGGCAGAGATGAATAATTAAGTATTCTAAGTAAATTTGGAAAACATTGAACTCATGCAAAATGAGACAAGAGAACAATAACTTATTAAACAAAGAGTACCTAAAAAAAGTTACAACCCTTGCGCATTCCCTAAACTTTGTTTCTAAGACTTTCAAAGGTTTTTCTCAGAGGTGGTTTAATCCATAGGAGCAGACAGTGCTAGAGTAGTTACCAGGGATGAAACAGTCACAGAGATGTCCTAGCAAGAGCCTGACTTTACCCTGAGAAAGAAGACGGGGATGTTGATCAAAGACTCCTCCCTGTCCAGAAGGAGACTGGTGAGGTGTATGGTGCTCTGACACTGTACATGATGTCAATGATCTGCTGAAAAAGAGGTCAGAGGCAAAAAAGCATGAAAACATCCCAGATGGAGTCCCTCATTCACCCAGCCCCCAAATGACAGAAACCCAACATCCCCAACTCTTGCTTTCCCAATGGCTGCTCTCCCAGCCTTGGTCCGTCATGCCTGCAAGGTGACACCACCAACGTACAGCAGAGGCGGTGGGAGGAAAATCTCAGAAAAGAGCTGGTGGGAGCGGAGATCAGTCCTGAGATACTATAGCAGCAAGCACAAAACTTGACAGTTCACAGATGCTTCCAAGGGAGTCTTACTGCAGGCCTTCTAAAAAAATGTGGTTAGAGTTGGAGACCAGTGGCTTATACATCACAGAGCCCAATAAAAACAGTGAGCAAAGATGTCAGTGCTTTTGCAAACTGTTGTCAAAAGCTGGGGCTATGCATATGTTAAAGAGAGAAAGAGGAGAAAGAAAAAAGCCGTATCACATTTGAGACCTTTGGAGCAAGTCTACTCCAGTAGCTTAGAGCAATAACTGTGAAAACGGCAGAGTCAGAGGGGTCATCTTTGTGGTTGGATGAGTTGGTCCCACCGACACACCTATCCCACAAAGCTTCAGAAGGGAAGAACATGATAGGACACTAAGTTATCTATCTGCCTGAGCATCGCTCCCTTTTCCAGGAAACAGGATTTACTTTCCAGTCACAGGTTGCTGAGCCACTGGGGAAGAGGGTGGATCCTCTCTGAGGAGAAGTAAAAAGAGGAAATCTGATGTTGCTGCAGAGGAACTTATGGATGTTGAGGCTGACTGTATAATGGCAGCTGACCACTCTCAGCAGCAACTTGGAAAAAGAAACTTAAAACCGTGCTACAACCAACTCCCGGTCCCATAGTCACAGCATGAGATTTCACAGAATGGAAAATACCCCTTGGCCTACAGCCCTTCATCTCTGATGCTCAGGGAGGAGAGGGTTGGTTGCCTCCCGTCACCCCCTTGTCCATAAGCCAGCCCCTGGGACTCCCTTCTCTGCAGGGATCTGGAGAGGGACACTCCATCTGCTTCGGGAGCAGAAATCCCACCTGGGTGGCGAGTACTACCGTATTGGTGCCTGGGGAGGCAATTTGGACCAGAGATGTTTCTCTTCATTTGGTGGTACGCACAGCCTTAAAGTGTGAATCCCCCTTTCATCCATGGGGCCCATGGCACAGTCCATTTTTAACTTTTAAGGATATTCTGGGAAAATGAAAAAAAAAAAAAAAAGAAAAGAAAAAAGAACAGAACCAAAGCATGTTTTTCTCCATTACCATAAAGAGGGCTTGTGAATGCATGATATTAGTATCCCAAAAGCTATTAAACTCCTTAGTGATGGGAAACAGATGGAAAATAAGACAAAAGAATTCACAACTCATGTTAGACTGAATTGAATTCCTTTAATTTCACACAATGAATAACATATGAATAGGATTAACTTTTTTTTTTCTTTTTTTTTTTAGTTAAGTGCTCTATACTGTGCTAACCTGATTTGGTAGCGAAAAGACTGAGCTTTGTTTTAGAAAAAAATGTTTAAAAACCAACATCTAAGATCATGAAGGAGCATGACATTAAAGCATGCCAGATGTATCTAAGCCTCAAAGAACATCAAGTCCATATCCATTTTTAAATGTACAAAAATGCTTCATGAATAAAAACTGTTACAAAAAGAACATTTCAAACAATGTACAAGTTTTTTTTTCTTGCCTCTATATTCAATAAAATACAAATACATTTTTTGCTCTAAAATATGTTTACATACAATCAAAGTAGAACATGCAAATTACACTTTAAAAAAGGCTTTTAAAAACCACTTATGAATACAAACTAAAAATTAGCCAGCACGACTTATAGAACAATCTTGTGCCCCATTCGTTTGATTTTTTTAATTTTTTTTGAAATACAGTATATACATATTTAACACTTCATGTGCATTTATTATTTAAGAAATAGCTTAAAAAAATAAAGAAAAAGAAAAGTAAAACAAACCAACATGGGACTGAACGGCTTCCCCATGTTGTCCAATTGGCAGCTCTTTTCATGTTTTTACATTTTTTTTCTTTTTCTTTTTTTTCTACGTAGTGTTTTATACAACCTAGGCAGGCATCTTAAGGAGATCTCAGATATGTGTCCTTTGTTGAAATGTGCTTCTAATTATCTCAGAACTGCTGCACCCCAGTTTTTGGATGATATGGAAGGAAGAGGCATTGCAAGGGCATGATGTTTCTTTTCTCAATTCAGAAAACCATCCTGTTTTCATTTTTTTTTCTTTTTCCTGTCTTTTTTTGGTTGTTCTTTTTACTCTTCAGGATACTACTTAAATGTTCTTAAGTGCAGTCCTGAATCAGGGCCTGTGAAAATAAGAGTTGGGGAAATCCTTGTGTACGGAACAGCGATTCCTGTTTATTTGTCGTATTGCTGTAGCGCTCAGAAGCCCCAGTGACGAACCAGCACCTCATTGTACCAGACGCTACCCAAAAAATGTAACAACACAAACAGAATATTCTACACGAATGGTCCAAAGCATTGCTGTCAAGTGGAGAGTCATGGGCCATGCTGTAGGATACCCTAGTACCTGATGACTAGTATCACTTACTTTTTTTTTTACTTTTTTTTTTTTTTTTTGACAGTTACCCAAAAACATGCAAGGTGCTTCACAGAAAATTTAATATTGAAGGGCTCACACAGAAAATTTAATATTGAAGGGCTCAAGAAACTGGCAGTATGAAGCTCTTGGAGACACAAGTGGTTGGTTGGTTTTTTTTTTCTCTCTCCCTGCACGCTTGTCCCCGTTCCTGGTTTTATGCTGGGTTGAGGAATACAAGGCCCATGGAGAGGATGCAAGCCCATGGCCTCATTTCATATGGCTCACAGCCACGTGATTTTGTTTCACGTTTTTATTGAAGCATGCTAAGTTGTGTGTTAATCTGTGACACAGTGGAGGTGTTTGAAAGGTCTTTTTGGTCTTAATAAGCACAAGGGCTTTCACCCCAGTTTTATACAGTTCTTGGTAATGTGTGGAGAGAATTTAGAGAGTTCCTCAGTAAATCTTCCTAGTAGTAGGGGGAAAAAAAAATCAAAAAGCTCATTACTGGAATATTGTTGGGTAATAAACTCCAGGAGTGGGATTTTAGCCTTAAGCCCTAAAACTAAATCCTTTATGATCTGCATGTAGTACATCGCCTTATAATATTATTCTGTCAGCAACTTGCTTATCATATTTATAGACTATGCAACATGCAGAACACAAATTCTGAGTGCCATCTAACAGTATTTTTCAGCCTGCTTTCATACAAATTAACAAGCTAATCTCCCTGCCAGCCAGGACCAGCTGCACCGGGCTGTTGTTTGGAAAAACAGCCAAGGTCTTACCGCAGCACCGTGCTCTACCAGCATCTTCTTGCCATGCAAAATGAACCTTGGGCCTCTGGGGTATAGCCCATCCTACGCTGACAGCTTGAAGCTACCAGGTCTTGAAGGCTACCCTTAGTTTCTCTAGGACCAAAAGGGCCTTTTAATTTTTTTTTCCTGCCCTATGTGCAATGCTCAGTGAAGGGAATACAAGGTTGTACCCTCCGAGTGGAAGCTCTCCTTAAACACTGTGCCTCTAGCAGCATTATGGATAACGCTTTTTGGAAGGATAAGAGCATTTTGTTTCCAAAGCTCAGGAACATGGGAGGCAGCAGCCATTCAGTGATCCTTCCCCGGGGTGGGGGGTGGGTGGGTGGGGGTTGCACCCCAGTGTATCCAGAAAAGAACAGCCCAAATCCAGCCCTTATAGGCACTCTGTAAGGTCTGACACGTCTTGAAGC
This sequence comes from Gavia stellata, assembly GCF_030936135.1. Classification (NCBI taxonomy): domain Eukaryota; kingdom Metazoa; phylum Chordata; class Aves; order Gaviiformes; family Gaviidae; genus Gavia; species Gavia stellata. The sequence continues at coordinate 5,478,457 of NC_082637.1, forward strand.
TGCGATGGACGTTCAATGACAGAATTTGGTCCTTTCAGACCTTTGCTCCACTCGCTACACATTGAAATGTCCTTCAGTGCTAATAAAGAGATCACTGAAGATGAAACTAAGGATAAGTTGGTGTCTGGCTTAGTTTCAGCTTATAGGCTACCTGAAATACCAAACTTAGAGTTTTCCTTGCATTTTAAGCGACACTGTCACCTACTTTCAGGCCCAAAGGAGAGATGGAAAAAAAAGGTTTCTGAATCAACTAAACCTCAGTCCAATGCTTTTTAAGGAAGAAGGGAGGAGCTCGAGGAGGGTTAAGCATTTTTTTCTGCTGGCCTACAACTTCAATCAGTAACACTATACTAATTCAAGAAAACTGAAAAGCAAAATTGGGTGTAACAGAATGAGCAACTGGCCAGTTTATTTCTAAGCTGCATTAATTGGAAAACAAAAAGCACAAATGAGTATGATGAATGATGCAAAACAAATTGGAAACAAAATTCTGCGATCCCTCTTATCACTTTTAAGCAGATAGGATCTCAAGATTTGTTCCAGCCTTAAAAAAAAAAATAAATTCCCCTCTCCCTGTCCCCCAACCCCAATCCAAACCCCAAATGTATTCAGTTTTAATAAGCTAAGGTGCTATCACAGAAGAAAAATCAGTCTCTAAAAATAATGAGCTGTATGTTTACAGTGTCCCTTTAACACCATAGTCTTGATATGATTTTTGTAAATAAATAACAGAATAGAAACACAATATTTTTTGTGGGGACTTTTTTGTTGGGTTTGTTGTTTTGGGTTTTTTTTAGTGTCGTGCTATTTGAAGTTTCCTTGGCAATAAGCCAGTTCAAAGATTTCTCAAAAATAGGAGTAGCAGTTGGCTTGTGAATCATTAAATAATTCCAACCCCCTCTCCCTTGCTGGAATTTTCCCTCCCCCCCTCCCATTTCATATCTATCTTGCCATGCCAGGTGTTGAGTGTACTGAAGGACTTTAAAAAGAAATGAAATAAAGTTGAAAGTACCTATTTCAAATTTCAACAACTGACTTCTTTTTTAAAAGCATTATTACTGCAATGGAACAGTTTCATGTTCAGTCTTTGTTTTAGTTAAACATTTTAATTGGGCTGTGGAAATGGAGCTCGGGTATTTTACCCAAGTTAAATCAATGGCTAACGTACAACTCGAATGAGAAATGTACAATTTGAACTGACCATTTAAAGAGACGATTTGTCACACACAGTTTGCATCCATGCAGACTGAGAGCTTTATAATTACATTATGTACAAAAAAAAATTTTTTTTAGTTTATTAAGGCAACCACAACTTGGAGAACATGTCCAAAGTGGCATTAATACAATTGCAGTGGTGATACCCTTTGAACATTTTTATTTTTATTTTCAGATAAGAACACTTATTCCTTTTCTTTTTTAAGAAATAATTGCCAGGAAAGAACCTATTTTCCATAGGGTTTTGTTCTCTATTTTTTTAAAACAATCTACTGTATCTATTTTCTTTAAAAGAACATATCAAGGCATTGCTACCCAATGCAAATAATTCGGATCCTGGGTTTCCCATCAATTTCGCTAGGAATTGCAGGTGGTAAGAACTGGTAGGTTTGGGCCCTGTCTTTTTACTCTATTTTTTCTGTCCTTTTTTTTTCTTTTATCCTTTTTATGGGTTTTTTTTGGTGATTTTGTCCATGTTTACTATAACTCTATTCCCCAGAAGTGTCTTGCTGTTCTCTACTCATATGTACCGAGCATCAAAACAACTTGGTTGACGCATGACCCCTTTTTCACATGCCATTGAAAATGCCAAGTTGCTTCATAGAAACGTGCTATCATAACTGAATATCCATGTACACTTTATTTTAAATGCTGTGATATTCCGTCGTTCCTTGGGATAGCACTCGGAATGAGTGTGTGCGCATGTAAGGCTCTACTTTTCTATTGCCTATATTGCAGCTAGTTGTAACTAGGCAAGTAAATGAGAAAGAAATATGTAGTTCTAGCAGGAGTCAGGCGTTTTGGGTTATGCTGCCCCAAAGCCTGGTGGGTATATAAAACTGGAAAAAAAAAAAAAATCAAACAGATTATAACCAAGATCACAGTTGAGAAAATTACACTATTTTTTGTTGGGTTTTTTTTTTTTGTTTCTTTTTTTTTCTTTTTTACAGTGATTTCTACTATGGTATGGTTACTCTTAGTTTCACCTGGCCCGCCAAACAGAATCAGAGTCGAGCATGCAGCCCTAGTGACAACGTTCAGATCTCTGCGAGGACGACCTCCCGCCTCCGGGTACGGTATGAGAACAGCAATGCTGAGATGCTGACTAGTTCTGGAAACTCTGCAAAGTAGATGCTCTTCCCAACTTTGACACACCCCCCGCCCCCCTTACCCCCCACCTTTCTCGCACCCTTTCCCCCTCTTTCCTGGGGGGGCTGGGGCCAAAGCGATGAAGAGGAAGATGCGAACCCTGGCTGGCACAGCTCTCCGTGACGGGTTCCAGCCGCCGAAGGGACGAGTGAGTCTGGTGCTGCTGCAGGGGTGAAGGGGACCACGTGCCTCCAGCCCCTCAGTCCCGGCGTGCCGTGCTACTGGCACCCGACATCTGACGGGATGCGTCGGCCTTAGGGAAGGCCTTCGCTTTCACTCCCTCTGCCTTTCCGATGCCGCTTCACTTTCATGTCCTCCTCTTCCTCCTGCGGGGACTTGCTTTTCCTTTTCCCAACCCGGGGTGTTCGGGGCGGAGGAAGAGACGGTGGTGGGGGAGGAGGAGGGAGAGGAGGTGGCGGAAGTGGCGTCTCTCGAGCCATGTGTATGACAGCCTCGATGGTGGCCATGATTGTATCTTGAGTGGCTGCTTGCTCCAATATCAAAGGGTTGAGTGTCGGTCTCTGACCTCTTTTGCTGGGAAGGTCAATGCATTTTTCCAGAACGGGCATTTGGTCTCTGGAGTCTTCGTCAAAGGAGAGGGGTTGCTTCCGAGGACGCCCCCTCCGTTTCTTGACAAAGTTATTGCCTGTCTTTGATTGTCTCTGCAGCCTCTTGGCTTTCAGGATCTTGTTCACGTGATCCAGGTTCTTCTTCGTGGACAGGATCTTGGTGTAGTTGCACATCTTGCGCACCTCGCACTGGATTGCTTCGATTTCACGGCGCTTGAACCTTTTTTTCAGTGGTGGGCTGGCTGTTGGGAGAAAAGAATAGAAACAAGGGTGGGTCAAACAACAGTGAATGGAAACCCTCCTTTGCTCACTCTCAACGTCATGAAGACTAGATGCTTTCAAGCTCACAAGGCTGATTATGACTACTGAAGAAGCGATGTCTGTGAGAAAAAACTCTGCATAGAAAAGCAACTAAAAGGAAGTTAAAAGTTTATTTGTTACAGTCCCAGAAGAATTGCCTTTACCTCATTTTTTACTGTCCTAGATTAAAACACAACTCTGACTATTAAGCAGTCCTCAGAGATTTCTCTACAGCTCTCCCCTCTTCTAAAGCAACAAAGCTTTTCTACAGCAATGTTATATCATGGGTTTGCTTCATTCTCATTTCTAAACCTCTAGTGGGAGGGAAGGAAGGGCTGTTTAGCACAGCTGTCATATTGGCCCACCGTAACTATTAAACCTTCTATACCCCAAACATATACTCCTGATGTCTTCAGCCCAGCGTTTAATTCTTGCCACGGATGCCAGTTGGTACAAAAAGGGTTTGTTACTGAAACTAGTGGGCACAGACAAGTTGTGTGGGTCACTTCACCTGTGGCAAATTCATTACCCCCTGCCTGAGTTTCTTCACTATCATCTCTGCAGATACTAGCTGAAACTACTCAGTCATATAATTGACTTTAATGGCCCCCAAAGTAAGCTTACTCCTGGTTCAGATCACTTACTTTAGATCTGAATGAAGTCCAAAGTAGTTAAGTCTCTTGCCAAGGTCACGTTGTGAGTCATTGTCAGAGCTGGAAAGAGTACCCAGCATTTCTTGGCTCCTGGTCCTTTGCTTAGGACACGAGACCTTGCTTGTTTTTCTTAAATTGTCTCATTGTCCTTTACTGAACGTGGCATCTGTTCAGAGTTCAGGATTTGCACACGGATTATGAGTAACTACCCCTTTGTGAGAGAAACAGAGTGTATTAATTCTGCTATTGCAACAACTGGTGCTCCCTTTCACTCCTAACATATACATTCTGCACTGCTGGAAAAGGAATGATGGAGTTCAGAATTTCTTTTCAGTAAAGAATAAAACATCCCACTAAATTAACCTCAGCCCACATCTACTTGCAATCTTAATTTACACCTGACTGTCATGCAGTCATTTGGGTTTGAAATCCTTGAAGTTTCCAGAGCAGCCAAGATTTCGAGAAAGGTTCATTTAGGGGTTATCACTCCCTTCATGGCTAACAGGCTAATCTTCTAGCAGTAGTTTAAATAAAGTTGCTATTGTAGCATTTTCTGTAGATAACCAGGAGCTGTCAAGTGGTAGAATCTCCTCTTGCTCACTATGGGCTATGACAGATTCAGCACACAAACCTCATTCACTGTCCTCCCCTCTTGGAGAACATAAATTATTGGCTCTTATACCACCATGTTGCTTGGATTCGGCAAAGAGCTTGCGTAAACAAACCCGTTACAATGCAAGAAGTAGGAGTGAGTCATAAACAAAACACAGACATATGCTCTCTTATAAATAAAGACCTGGATGGCCAACTTCCCAAAGTCTGGTTTTCATTAATTACAAAACAAAATACATTTTCCATATGTAACCCACTCCCCACACCAAAAAGAAAAATAAAACCCATTTGCAGTTTGTGATTCACAGAGGACAAAAGAAAAGAGGAATGCAGTCATTTTGGTACCAAAGAAAAAGAGAAAGGAAATGAAATAACCAAGTTGCTCCAGAGAAGCTAATTAGTTGCACAAAATTCCTCTCAAGTAGGTCACCCCTAAAAAGTGTGGATGCAAGAGCCCTAAGGGCAAGTGGCAGCAAGCTATTTCTCAGTCATCTGATCAAAAAAAAGTTAGAGCCCTGTCACACAAAATGATTACTCTCATCTGGCCTCACTGGTGATTGACACACATAGACCCAATCTTTCCAGCCCTAAGCATTTGACTCCTTTGAAACCCTCCCAGATCCTGAGAGTAGCTTCAGGTCAGAAGATTTAAGAAATCAAATGTTTTGCACACTCTTCATATTCGCTGTCCATCTTTTGCCTTTTATTGCTATTGTGTTGGCACATTTTCAAGACTTTTTTTTTTAAATTCCCATATTCAAGATGCAATTTTTTTCCAGAGAGCAAAGCTGAAATTTTTCAGTTGATGATGGAAATCTTGAAGATGGGAATTTTAGTAAAAATACAGGAAAAATTGCAAGGTTCATGGTGAAATCAGGAGATTTGGCATTGCTCTCAACTTTCATTGGAAAGAAAGTAAGCCAAAGGACAGGAAACGAATTTGAAGTAAAGCATTAGCCAAGTATCTGCAAAGATTTTATGTCTTTACTGTGATTTATCTGTAGTTGGTTGTTTCTGCAGCTTAGTATTACCACCCCATTGCAGTCAATGGAGATCTGGTCTGTAGAGTCAGTACAGGATGACCTCCTTTTCTAAAATGGGAACTCAATGCAGTTTAAGGTGACCATGGACATCCCTCTGACACCCTGATACTGGATAAGGAAGGTGCAGGTCTCCTGTCCCTCCTGCCAAATCCAATGGGTGTCTTAGGCACCCAAGAGGACCAGGTCACCCAGGCTGAGTGTCCTGAGTGGAGCAAAGGTAGACATCTGCTTTCTGCCAAAGTGGTTAGTTCTCCAACATTAACTGATATGCAGACAGCTATGGGTAGATATCTACACTGATCGATAAGCTGAACACCACTCTCAGTGTCTTCCTTCATGTTGTTTAGATACTTTTTTGCCCTCCTAAAACTTTGCAAGCTGACAGTTCATTTCCTTTTGGACTGAAACTCATTTTCTCATTTAGAAAAAAATCTTCTATGCTGTTCTATGCTGGCTTACTGGACTATTTTTCCTTTTGTAAATGCTTTGGGGTGTTTATGACTTTCTCAGGAAGCTTGTTAGAAGCTACTAATAATGCTTTTCCTTTTCTTCCTAGCAAGCCTCTGAACTTGCAAGCTCTAGAAAGTATTTGAGTTGTGTTACATAGTCTGCCAATAGTCAGAATGCATGTACTGAATAAGTAATATGCTTTCAAGTCAAGCTTTTTAAAGGAGGTATTAGGAAACCCAATATTATTTTGACTATTGAGAGTCAGGGACATCTGATTCTACATTTGGAGTATGGAGACTATGTGGAAAAGAGTATGATGGGTCTGCAGGGGGAAGATTTGATGAGGTGTGCATATGACAAAATATCAGGGAGATCTGCCAAAATAAACCACTATTGAAGTGAGAGCCATTAGGTGTTATCAACTCATCTGGAAGCTCTTGGTGAGCAATCTTTGATATAAAATATTTCTCTATATTGCCATGTGATATACTTCTCTGCTGAAAACCAAAGCTAAGTACTAATCTTTTCCATTTTATCCAGACAGACCCTGCCCAACCCTGGACCCAAGTTGGTCTCCATTGTTTTTAGGCTTTGTTATTCTCTTCCTACACAGGCTTTGCTGTTTGCACATGGAAATCTTACTTTGGGAGGAAGACTTTCGTCTTACTCTATCTGGTGGAATTAATCTAAAAGGGTTTGAAGAGGAGGTGGGAAATGGTAACACTATGTCTGCACGCAGGCATATGAGAAAGGGTATATGCTCCTACAGACATGATACAACATGATGGTAACCTACAGGTGCTGGGGATGCAGAGGGGGGACACTTGGCTGCCTGGACACAGTTATATCCCTACAACTCCCCAGGCTGCAGGGCCACACGCTGCCTCTGTGAAGACCTGAAGCTATTTGGCACAATCCAGCCCAAAGTGAAGAGAAACTAGAAATACTTGATGCAGCACAGGCTTTTGTACTTTCCCCCCATCCTTTTCCCACTCTCCAAACAATCTCACCTAGCTGCCCCAAACCAACAAGAACCAGCGTTAGTCTTAAAAGCCAGTGTTACACATTTAAAATACGGCACATGGAGGCCCGGTGTTTCTCCCCTCCCCGGGCTACAGAGATGCAGTGAGGCTCCATCTCACAGACAGAGACAAATTGAAAAGGCCGCAGGCCATGCCAGGAAGTCATGGAGGATTGATATGACGCTGGAAATAGCTTCTGAGGCAAAGAGAGAAATCTCTACCAAAGATACACATTTCTAAGGGCAGCTTAAAGCAGGCTGGAGGACCCACTCCAGCGCAGCGGTATTGAATGAGGAGGTGATGGAAGTTCTCCATCGCTCCCCTAACTTTATTCTGGATGGCTTTGTTACGCCTGCAGCACTGAAGATCCTTCTTACTGCCTGTCATTCTCCATCCCTTCAGAGCTGTCCAAGGCCACTTGCAAGACCATGGCACAGAGAAGACTGTTTGCTCAACAGCTGGGCTCAGTTCGTCGACTTGGTTTGAATGGAGGAATTTTCAAAGAGCTCCCTATTAATTACAGAAAAACCATAGCACTGTCCTGTTTTCCCATTAACACAGTTTCTTTCAGTTTTCACTAAATTATTTCAACATCTGGGCTACAGATAAACCAACAATTTAATTAGACTTCTGAAAATGGAAAGAATGAACTATGCAGTCAAGCATACACTTTCATCTTGAAACTGATCATAAAATATTTGTGTGCTTTCATTGTCTGCTACATTAAAAATCTGTCCTTAGTTTATACATAGGAAAGTATTAAAGGCTAAACAGAGAATCCTGATTTTTTTTTATATAAAAATTTGGCTCTATAGAGGCTACTTTACAGCACAGATCCCTTGTTTTCACTATTTATTCAGGAAATAAGAGGAAAATCAAAAGGAGTGCACTGAATCAGCACTTTCATTTACATAATTAAATAGATAATCATTCCATAATTCAGTGATACAAATACATTTTTTGTGAATGTGGAATCAAAAGTTTGACAAGACTGAAACTCCTAATGGCTGCATGTAGGGTTATGTACTGTGGGTTCCCCATTCACTGGAAATTAAGACATAATGCAAGATTAACTTCTCTAGCCATGCCCAAGAAAAGGCATGATGATGCCTGAATGACTTGGCTCAATTTCTGACTGTATAAAGCTATCACCTTTCTGATCTGATTCAAAATAGAAGCACAAAATATAAGTTGATTGAAAAACATGCTATTCTGACTTATTTATTCTGATATATTTTAAATCACTGTTCATTGCCCCAGACAATTTCGCATTTGCAAGACAGAATATTATGCTAAAATCACTGAAGTATGCAGAAAGAAATCTCAGCTGCTCCTTAGCTATTCACTGTGTATTCGGCACATTTGTGCTACAGGGATGGCAAGATTCAAATAAATGAACAATGGGGCTGAGAAAGGAACCCAAGAGTCTTGCTTCAGAGTCCCCTGCTAGACCATATGGTCTGGTGCTACTTGTGTCCTCATTATTGCACAAGTGGTGGTATGTGAATAAAATATGCCAAGATATGATCATGATAAGAAAGTGTTAGAAAAATTGCAGCCTGATTATCACATTAGATACGCACATTTGCATCTCCAATCAAGAAGAGCAGTACAAGCACATACTGTTCAGTGCAGTGCCAGAAGGAAGAAGATGGGGAAGAAATGGATGGAGGGAAACAACATTACCTGCTTCAGATGTTGCTGATGATGAAGGTAGGAGAGATAATACTGGAGTCGGCATTGCAACACTGTCAACAGCTGCTGGTTTCCTTCTGGTCATCATGTTACAGGCAGAACTTTCCATTTTACTATGAAGTGAAGTCTGGTCTGCTTTTAAGTGGGGACCTGCAATTCCTGGGGAAGGAAACAAAATTTGGATGAATATTGATAAAGCAACCTGTCTGGGGAATATCTGGAAAAGAGTAGTCAGTTGCTGTCCTTGCTACCCCAATATATATCCATATTTTCCTGTGTATGTGCCTGTAATATGGTCTTGATACTAGCAAGGACCATGATTGGGGTTTTTTTTTTTGATAATTTTACTTCAGGATGTACCATCACTGATCTCCATAAACATTGGTAAAACAACATGATAATACCATATTACTACTTTTTATTCTCCAAGCAAAACCACACTCTGATATATGTATAAAGACAGACATACTTCCTATCTGTATTTAGTGGGATTGTCTATTTGTCATTCTCTGGGTAGTGTATTCTCCACACTCACACACTTCTCTTCTCTAATGACTTGACTCAGTGGGTGTTTCCTCTGAGTAAGGAACAGGCATCAGGAACAGCCTCAGTATATAATTCCCTGTCTAAAGTACATTAAACTTACTTTTTAGGACTCCCCTTCCTAATGAAAATTTACCTTACAACTCATTAAAGAGGTGGGAGTTTAAAAAAAGGAACAATTTGTCATACTTTTTTCTACCTAGGGATTACAGTGCAGAAGGAACAAGTGATAGAAGTACACCAAACAGGTCAAATATTCCAGAAAAATAAAACTTAGGCACTTAGGGCTGGTAGATTCCTTCCTTAACAATGTTTCTCAAACTCTCTTATGATTTGAACCCATTTTATTTGCTTGTAAACGTGTCAAATATAAACTGCTGGGATTGAAATTTTACATATTAGATATCTGCCTAATACACCTGAATGTGTCTGCACCCATCTGTATGTAATATTTCTGAGAGTTCATGTGTACGTATACATATTGCATATATATTTATATGAATTTATCAAGCAGAAAGGCAGATAAAATGCCTCAGTCATTTTTTATAATAAGACTGGGAGTTTTTTTGCCCATTTTAGAAAACTTTTAGCAGTTGCTGCTTTGTAAAAATCCAGTAGCCCTGCTCTCATGAGACTGGAGCAAAAATCTGCTAGGGTAAGGACTTTGTGCTGTGCCTTTGCCAACTTATGATCACCTCTCCCAGTCTCTGTGATGCTGGGCTTCCACCTATCCAGGACAGTCATTTGTTTTTCAAAGGTAATCCTTCATAAATTCCTTCTCTTTTCAAATCTCAACCTGCACATGGGCCTCAGACAAAACACATCCTATTTTGGCAATTAAATTACATGAAGATTCAAAAATTACAGAGCAGCTGAGATTGGAAGGCTCCTCTTGAGATCACTTAGTCCACCATACCCTGCTCAAGCAGGGTCAGATAGAGCAGGTTGCCCTGGACTATGTCTGGTCAAGTTTTTAATATCTCCGAGGAGGGAGACTCCGTAACCTCTCTGGGTGACCTGTTCAAGTGGTCAGTCATCCTCACAATAAAAATGTGTTTTGTGATGTTCAGACATAATCTTCTGCGTTTCAGTTTGTGCCCACTGCCTCTTGTCCTGTCACTGGGCACCACTGAGAAGAGCCTAGCTCCATCTTCTTTACTCTTCCCTATCAGACATTTGGACACATGGATAAGATCCCCCTAAGCATTCTCTTCTCCAGGCTGAATAGTCCCAGCTCTTTCAGTCTTTCCTCACAGGAGAGATGCTCCAGACCCTCAATCATCTTTGTGGCCTTTCATTGGACTCTCTCCCATATGTCCATGTCTCTATTGTACTGAGGAGCCCAGAACTGGACACAGTACTCTAGGTGTGGCCTCACCAGTGCTGAATAAATGGCAAAGATCACCTCCCTTGATCTGCTTCTCCTAATGCACCCCAGGAAGCTGTTGGCCTTCTTTGCTGCAAGGGCACAGTGCTGGATCATGGTCAACTTGGTGTCCACCAGGACCTCCAGGGCCTTTCCTTCCAAGCTGCTTTCCAGCTGGTCAGCCCCCAACAGGTACTGGTGCATAGGGTTATTCCTCCCCAGGTGCAGGACTTTGCACTTGTCCTTGTTGAACTTCATGAGTTTCCTGTCAGCCCATTTCTCCAGCCTGTTGAGGTCCCTCTGGATGACAGCATGACCCTCTGGCATATCAACCACTCCTCCCAGTTTTGTATCTTCTCCAAATTTACTGAAGGTGCACTCTACCCCATCACCCAGGTCAATAATTAACATGTTAAATAATTTTGGCCCCAGTATTGACACCTTGGGTGCACCACTAGTGACTGGCCTCTAGCTGGACTTTGTGCCACTGACCACAACCCTTTGAGCTGACAGTTCAGCTAGTTTTCAGTCCATCTCAGTGTACATTTACCTAGTCTGTATTTCAACAGTTTGTCTATAATAAGGTTACAGAAGACAGTGTTAAAAGTTTTGTTGAAGTCGAGATAAGCAACATCAGGTTGATCAGGCATGATTTTCCCTTCATAAATCCATGTTGACTACTCCTGACCACCTTCTTGCTCTTCATATGTTTGGAAATGCTCTCTGGGATTATTTGCTCCATCACCTTCCCAGGTATTAATATGAGGCTGGCCAGCCTATTGCTCCCTGGGTCTTTCTTCTTACCCTTATTGGACTGACATTTGCTCTTTTCTAGTCCTCAGGATCCTCTCCCAATCACCAAAACCTTTCAAAAATAATCAAGATGGCCTCATAGTGACATCAGCCAGCTCTCTCAGTACTTTTGGGAGCATCCTGTCAAGTCCCATGGACTTGCGTGCATTCAGTTTGTTGAACTGTTCCTTAACCAGATCTTCTCCAACAAGAGTAAGTTTCCTTTCCTCACCAGTCTCAGGGGCTGGGGATTCCTGAAGGCCAGTCTTACCAGGAAGTATTAAGGCAAAGAAGACAATGAGTAACTCGGTCTTTTGCTGGTCTTTTGCCACCAGGACCCCTGCTCCATTCAGCAGTGGGCCCACATTTTCCCTAGGCTTCCTTTTGACGCTTATGTACCTGTAGAAACATTTCTTGTTGCCCTTCTGCCCTTGCTAGATTCAATTCCAGATAGGCTTTGGCTTCCTAAGCCCATCCCTGCATGCTTGGACATTGTCTCTATAGTCCTCTGTGTCACCTCTTCCTGCTTCCACCTCTTTTTTGCTTCTTTTTATGTGTGATATTACTCAGGAGCTCCCTGGTCATTCATGCAAGTCTCCTACCATTTTTGCTTGACTTGATTTGCCACTCAGATTTGGTTTGGTGTGTCTCCACAATTTTTCTGATCCAAGCCCCACGCCAGCAGCAAACCTCCCTGGACAGCAGGTCAGGTCAGCAGATGGGGGTCTGTGTCCCCTGCAGCAGTAAGGCCCCACTGCTGTCTGCACCTGGATAGCACCTGGTAGTTCCTCAAAGAATTCCCACAAGTACCCTGATACCTTTCCCAGAAGATCAAGAAGATCTTGAAGCAGAGCCGGGAACTGCTGCACAAACTTCTACATCTGTTGGCTGCACTCAGCCTCTCCAGATACCAACCAACATTTCCTTGTACTTGCAGCTTGGAGGCTGCTATGAACAGTCCCTACCCTTGTCCCTTGCACATGAAATGTGAAATATCAGGACACCTATGGGTTGTCTCAGAGACTGTGGAAGAGGTCTCCAGAAGACTCAGGCACAGAACTGCACTGATTGAGAGGAGTCTGAAAGACAGGGCTACAGAGTGGGCTGGTCAGAGATAGGAGTCCTGATGGACCTGTGACCTGCTGTCAGCCTGGGACTTAACAGAGGAGAACGGGCCTGAGTGCAGGAATAGTCAGGAGCGAGACAGAATTACAGGTCATGGCTTAGTGGAGATATGCAGAGGAGTTTCTCCCTATTAGACCACACATCCTTCCAGAGCCTCAAATCAAGTATTAAGCATCTCAAATTGTATCCATTCAACCTCAATCTCTCTCTGCTCAGCTTCTCCATTGCAAATGAGAACAATAATATACCCCTCATCTCAAGAGCAGTGCTGCAAAAATAAAATTATCAACATTCATGAAACATTCATCTATTCATACCAAGGCTTAGAAATGTGGAATAAATGAGACATGATGTCACACACTGAATAGTGAGAGGAAAATCCAACTACCGAATAGCTGTTCATTAGGTGAGCACTATACATTGAATAAAGCAGCGTCCCATAGAATAACTGGGATATTTGACCAGGTAATTATGCCTATGGGATCACAGCACTATGGAACTGTGCACATGCAAACCTGAGGTTTCACCACTCCATAGTGCTTGAGTTTGAGCCCTAACATTATTTATTCATGAATGTAGTTTGTGCGCAAGAAATGTGCGTATGTATCAATACACATACACATATATGCATGTGCATATGGTACATAATAATGCTAAAAACCTCATAAATTCAACATCTGGTTCTAATTAGACTGAAGGGCCTATATAAAGAGCTGTACGAAAACATGCAGCTGTAACCTGTTGACCTCTATTGATAAAAAAAAAGTCTCTGTGAAGCTGTGCTTCAACATATCAAGGGACAGTCATTCATTTTTTCAAAGGTAATCCCTCACAAACCACTTATCCTCTCAAATCTCTACCTGCACACAGTGTTTGCATTAGGGACCTTGATTTATGGATTCCCACTCCTTGGATGGAGAGGCCGACTTCCTGTTGCCGTGGTTACTTGGATCTTGGTTCAAGGTTAAACTACTCCCAAATCAAAATCAGTGGCAGGCACAGCATCTAACAGCCAGGTTATTGACTACCCTAGGATGCTTAAAGGTCAAAGACCAAAGTGCTGCTTACTGCCTTTGGGGTGAGTCAATACTTTCAATATTTTTATTCTGTTTCTTCTGAAGAAGTAGTTGCTGCTCAATTACCACCTATCTGGGTTTAGCAAGGTCATACAAATCATTGAGGAAAATCCTCCCCCTACAGAAGAGATACAAATGTAATGAATTACTTCAAAGTCTACATGGCCCAATTGCAGCTCATCGCTGGTGAATCATGGGTTTAGCCATCTGTCTTTTGTTTTAGGCACTTGGTTTCTTCAGCCTACATCACTCACCTCACTGAAATTCTCATCTAAATTGAGGAACAGGCGTAATTTATGGATCTGGAGCAGCCAGTAAGGAAAAACCTTCAAGTTTCTTTCCCAGATACCAAAATGCAAGCAGAGGCTTGGAGGCACTGTTGGAAACCCATGAAGGTGCAGTGATTTGCTTACAAGGCTGCGATTCATGCTGCAATAGTGGGAGGTCTATTCCTTGAGTGGATGGACCTGCTGGCATGGTATCGGCACCTTTTGTTGGACTGTTTCTTCTCTTTTGGGGTGCTCTGTTCAGAAGACCTTATGTAAGAGAACCCCCAGTTCAACCCATCTTTGAATCAGGTGAAAAGAAATCATCTGCAATGCCATCACAGGGGGCTCAGAGTTTAAAATTCGCACACACATCCATGATTCCAGTGTATTTTATCCTTTGCTGCTGCTCCAGAGAGAGAACAAGATGATGTATACAAGTGGCCCAATTCAGAACTTATTTATTACATGTCTGTTGATCTTTGTGCATTTCCTCCAAATTAGAGCCCGCTTCATCCCATGAAATACCCGTACCTTAACTTTCCTGAGTCCTACTGATAGCACAGACCACACTGTGTGCACATGCAAGTGAGCAACGGGTAGCAAAGCAGGGAGGCAATCAATCATTATTTGTTCAATGAGAAAGGACAAAGGGAAAGGACGGCTTCAAAAGCAAGGGCAGGCATGAAGGAGATTATCAAGAGCCTAAACAATGATGGCATAATTATAAATAAATAATCATAATGGTCACAAGTAAAAGGGTGACTCAGGAGAAGCACTATTCTAGTTCAGGGCAGACTAGCAGAAAGCCTGTGTATGAGGCAACACAATACTGATGTGAAACTGGCCTCTTTCTTAAAGATTTATGGGTCCCCTGATACTTAGGATAAAAAAGTGGCATTCTTCATTCACTGGCTAAGCAACTTAGGAGCTCTGACTGATAATTAATACGTTAATTTTAAAGGCCGAGTCATTATTGTTGTTATTAAGTACTTACGTTGCAAGTAATGTGGTCTAGCTCCATTGTGCTAGGCTCTGCACAAACGGATTAATTATCTACCCTTGCTTTATTGTTAAATCATGCTCACTCTGCTTATTGCATTCATCTGTTTCCTCTCATCTTGTACTTATACGGAAAGGTTCTTGGACAACATCCACCTTTTCTTCTTTAATTTGTGTACAGAATCTAGCACAATGCGCACCCAGGCTGGAACTCTAAGTGCCAGTTCAAAAGAGATAATAAATGTTAATTTGCCATTGGAAAACAGAGGAAATCAGCTGATAAAAATTGATCTCAGTGAAGCTTCTGCTAGGGAAGATTTTTCTTTAGAGATTTCATTGCATTGGATTTCATACTCCCCACAGATTTCTGGAAATCCACAGCTGTACTTAAATTGTTTATGCATCTGACCATTGTTATCGGAAAACTCTTACAGACAATTTTTCTCCCGGTGCCTTTGCACAATGTAGCTAGGCAATGCAGCTGTACTGAAATGCACATCTAAACATTAAGTTAGTCATAGTATTTGCATTTTGATAACTTCTCCGTTTTGAATAAAGAACCAGAAGGAACCTTGTATCGGGGTGAATCTTTTCTTAAGGCTGATTTTAAATAAATCAGTCAAAAGTTTGGCATTGCATCATATTCCAGAAGGGAGAACTGAATTACTATGTGATAAATGTAGTTAAGGAAAGTAATTATTCTTCTTAAAGTAATATTATTACCTTTCTAACTTATGGAATTCATTTCCCTGGCTTCTATTTGACGTGTATTATCATTTAAAAATAACTGTACTTTCAATGTACAGCACTGCTTTATGACTTTAGGTCCTTTTATCTTCCTCCCTTTTCCACCACCACATTAGAAACTTCAAATTCCACCTCTTCTATGAGGGATTTTCTATTCCGCAGGATGTGTCCCCCTGAATAAAACTAAGTTCCTGTAGAATAAAAAAAAATTGCTCTCATTGCCAACAGGCAAAAATTTAAGACACGGGGACTGCTTTATTTCATTCCAGCTATTTTCCTACTTCTATTTTTTTTTTTAAATCAGGATAGCTTTAGAGGAAGAGGGAGACCGAGAAAGCCATCATTAGATAGATCTTCTGATCTTTATCTGCAGTAGCACAGTCAGAAGAGCTAATGCTATGATGATAGCTTTGAAATCTCTTAGGAATTGGATAAAGAGAAGCGATAGTGATGAACTCCCAGCTAATAAACACAGAGTGCTTATTTCTGCAGAATGATCAATTTCCAGATGTCCTGAGGCTTGTCTGATACAGTTGATTTACTCATTCTCCCTCACTTCACTAATAAAGCTCAAGTCCAACATCAGATTAGAGAAGAGCCAGATTTCTTAAAGGGGCAGGAGGAGGGCTGGCATCATGGCACGCAAATGCTGGGAGACGTAGAGACATACTAATCTCTTCTGCCTCCTCCTATAACCACCAAGCTGTCTTCAACAGCTGCCTTCCTCTGCTGAAATCATACACTTTATCCGCTTTGGGTTAGTACAGTAATACAGACAATTAATTTGTTATCTTGTTAGTGGAAATTTAATGCAATGATCTAAAAGAACTCTTACATATTGTGATAAACTTTAGTGCCTCCAGGGCACTTCTCTTCCATAGGACTCATTTCACATCCCATCCATTATGCAAATGAGATGTGGAAATAGTTTAGTTCCCCTAATGTATCTGTACACTGATGGATTGCACAAAGTCAGCCCTGCTGAAACTAATGAGGTTAAATGCATCTTGCCATTCCTTTCTACTTGGGTGAATCTCCGTGCCTGAGTTCAAGAAACGTGGTGCAAGCCTTCCTCTTCACTTCTTTATGAAGATAATTGTGTTTCCTGACAGGGAGCACAGTGGCAACTGCTGCATACCTGAAGCCTCACAAGGCATTAGTTAAGCAAGCAGAGCAGCTGCTGTTGCTATATACAGCTGTGGGATTGTCTATAGAGGCTTCAGATCATCTTCCACTTCTGGGAAGTAGGTCCCAGGACTGTGTGGAGCTGCAGGATGCAGCAGTCTGCAGCCTACAATGACTTGCGATGTTTGAAAACAACATAGCTGTTAGCGTTATCCAAGCAAGAACTAAACCCAAGGAGGAAAGGGTAAGGAAGCGTTATTTTTCTCATGATCACCATGAGTCTCAAATTCCCATTGCCCCTCCAGCTAAGAGGATGATCAGCTGCAATTTGGTTCAAAAGGCCAATCTTCTGCCTATTTCAAGCTTATATTTGCAGTGAATTAGACTTCCTAGGAGATGGAGTCTTGAGCCTTGCCTTTTGGTTTTGTTTGGAATTGCTTTTTCCTGTACTGTTACAGGAAGAATCATGAATCCTCCATCCCATTCCTTTCCCTCCTCCTCTGCAAATTGCCAGTATGAAAACAGAGTCAGGAGACGGAGTAATAAAGGGTGTGAACCTCAGCCATGGGAGGTGAAGCGATGCATGTTTGGAAGTTCAGTCCTTCATGTACTCAAAGACGAAAATGGATTTAATGGAGCTGGTGGAAGCAGTTCATGTTCCAGGAAAGTACAGGACAATAACCCAAGGAAGCTGTGATTGTGCTCATACCCAGTGTCCTCTAGACCCCTGCATGCCCTTCCCAGGTCCCACTGCCCTTCAGAGTGGGACTGGGATTTGAAAATGTCATGGAAGAAACCACCAGATTCTGTCATGCCAGGAAGTGATGAGCACGTGAAATGAGGATTTCCAATAGAACTTGGATCAAAGTAGAAGAACATCTTCGTTACATGCAGGTGACAGCAATCAATAAATTTAAGGAGAGAAAAACCCGAGGGTCCAAAAGGCTAATTGAGAGTCAAAGTCCCAGGCCTTGTGAACACAGATTTAAGCTACAGGGGCTTGCTAATGGGTTCAGAGTCAAAGGCTTTTCCTGCCCAGAGCCTGAAACTTTTAGCTGAGCCAAAAGTTAGAGTTTACAGTTGGTGGAGACTGACAGAATCAAGAGAGACAGACAGAGACCGATGGTATCGGAGAAATGAAATTCTCCCTGAAATATCTCAGCGAATGAATCATTTAATACATGGTGATGAAGAACTAGATTGTCTTGCAGAGGGGGAAGGAGAAAAATTAAAATCTTTGCAAGAAGTGAAATGAAAAAGAAGTGTTTAAGGGAGGATGGTTAGGTGGAAAGGCGAGCTAAAGGGCTCTTTTTTAAGGCATGAAAAGCCATTAGGTACGCTGAGGGGCAGAAATAAAAAGACCTGCAGCAAGGAGCAAGGAACTATCTAGAGATGAGTAGTCACACTGAGATGAGCTGTCATAGTGGATGAGGATATGCTCACTGGGGAGGAAGGAAACGGAAGATAGGATTTCTTTCTCAAGAACACAGCTGAGGAAAGACAGATGGGGAAATTTCAGTCCGTAAGTAACGAGAAAAGTCAAGGGTGGTGTTTTGAGTTGTTGTTTTTCTTAACAACAGGGATGATCATTTTTAAATGTGGCAGATAGAGCTGATATCCCCTAGGCAAATGGAGTTGGGAGCAGTTCGTATTTATCACAAATTAAATGGGCCACTGACAGCTTTGGTAGGAGAGTATTGGCATGAAGCATGGGCAGAAGAGTCAAGTTGCTAGTGGGGGGAGGATGAACGAGGCAGAAGGGCTGGGCTCGTGTAATGATGGACTAATTTTTCAGGCACTTCCAGTGTACAAAAAGTGGTGGAATCTAAAAGAAGTTAGCAAAATAATTAAGAAAAATCTTGCTGAACAAGTTCGATTAAGAGACCTCCACTGAGAAAAAACAATGCAACATTCCTCCAGAAATGGTAAGGCTTCATTCTCCCTGTGTATGCATTCAGCAAAAGACAATATATGTATGATACACAAATTCAGCTTATTTTTTTTTTCTTTCTAACTGAAATGTTATATTTGCATTACACCAGGTTAAGTAGTCCTGTGGTGATGTCTGTGTTAGGAAAGTAAACAGTACCAGGGATATTGCTTGAACCCAGCTGCCCATACTGTTACACAAAAGGAAAACAGAAGAACCAGGTGGGCACCTCCAGCATCTAAATTAGTCCAGTAATATCTGAACTGCTCCCCAGAGGGGTCCACACCTTTCTACTCACCGCAGCCACCAGCGAAGATGGCTATGCCATGGTGGTAGGCACTTGGGGACAGGTGGGATGAGGATAGGTTGAAAGTCACAGAGCTGATAAGAACATCCAAGAGTGCTGACTTCCAAGTTAGTGTTCTCTTTGCTGGGCAGCCTAGTACTTTCATTTTTCTTCTTTATCTGTAATAAGCTATGCCCCAGTTCATACAATGAGAAATACTCTGAGTATGACAAGCATTTGAAGTAAAATCTCAGCATTTAATAGAAGTCCCCATATACCCTGCAATCTAGGAGACTGTAACGGAGGAGTTTTTTTATTTTTAGAAGGTTTCATGCTGGCTTTGTTTTAATATCTGAGTCCATTCATCCCACTTTAATGCTGATTTATCACTAAAATGAGTGCTTGCTTTATCAGCACCAGAGATGAAAAATAATGCACACTGGGAGTGCATATATCATTCTTCTTCTCTCTCCTTTTCTGTATTTCAGATCAATAGATATGGGGTATTTTTTTACCTTTCATTCTGAAAACGGCAGTAAATGACTGCAATATGAAAATGGAAATCTATTTAAACAGATGCATAGGTTAGATTGTAAGTGTTATTGCCAGTTAACCTCAGCAACAAGGAAGTTTATCAATTAGCTAGCATTATGGTATATAGGACTTTAATTATTGCCCTGTTCTAATGGCATTCTGAAAACAACAAAAATATTTGAAAATTAGCAGATAGAGTACAATGTTTGGCTTTATTTTAACAGCTCAGGATTACTGTGAATGGAGAAAAACCAGACCGACAGATCTAGAATTCAGGATTTTTCCTGAAGTTCATCCTTTCCCTTGTATCCTATTAAAAACTTCAGTGATACGCCATTTCTCTGATATGAACTTCAGTGTAAAAACTTTGTATTTTACATATTTTTCAAAGGAAAATTCTGAAGGAAATGCTTTACTGAGAGTGGTTTTCATTAAAATTCTTGCTGGAGACTGCTTCCTATAATAGTGTAAGAAGGATGGCAGAGACACCACATGTAATAAGGTCAGAGACTGCCTCTGTGGAGTATAGACAGAAGAAGGGATCTGACTGATGAAGAAGAGGTTAAAGAGGTGAAGAGTGCAAAGTGGAATGAAATAGGGAAATAGATGGAAATAGGAGACAAAGAATAGATTGGAAAGAAGCTGGAGGAGGGAAATCACTTATTACAGATGGGTGAAAAGCAGATTGACAAGAACCAGAATAAAGAACATACTGGGAAAACCCTAAATGCTCTTAACCACTGACGTTTGGAGTTATGTTATCAACTTGAATGCTGCACATCTATGCCTGAGCCACTCTAAACTTCCAGAGTGCTTTTCTGCACAGCTTTGGTGCAAGCTTGTCTCCAGTTTTCACATTTACTGGAGCCAAAACAGGATATTTTAGGTTCTTTAACCAATGAACTTCTCTCCCCTTAGTCTTATATGCATATTTTATAGCACCAGGCAGACAAAATATAGAAAGGTGTATCAGGATAGGAATATGTTCCCTTTAAGCATCCACTCTGAGAAAGCGTCAAGCAGAGCTTTTCTTTAGTTATGATTGCTTTCCTGGGGTGGCAGAATTTTACTATCCAAAAGGAGAGGTTTAACAGTGGCTGAATCTGCTGAAATTCTGACCCTGACTGAGATTTTGGTCAGGTCATCAAACTATAGAAAAAACAATGAATGTCCGTAAACTGCCAAGCACATACTCTCAACCCTTTGTGCTTGAAATTAAGTTGATACTTTATTTGCTTGGCACTCTGTGTCCCAGTACAGATTTACTTAAGTTTAGGTCCCAGTTTCAGACAATTGTTTGCAAAAACTGGCGTTGAAAGTTTTGCAGAAAAACTTGGGAGGAAGAAGTCTAAAGGGATTTTATTTAGCAGTTTGGGCACGAAAAGGCACTCAGGCCTTGTTTTCTCCTACTGGGACAACTGCCCAGTAAAACAGCTCAATCAAATTAAATATTTTGAATTTTGTCTTTGAAAACAAATCTAAGGATTTGTACTTACACCCTTCTGATTGTGATTTTTTTTGGTAATGACTAAGGAAATAGGGGGTTCCTCTCATCTAACTTTAGATGGCCACAACCTAGGTGTCTACATGAGAGCTTAGACGTGTGTCTAAGCTGCCATGACAGGAAACAGAGATCAAATTAATACAGTCAGAAGAGTGGAGTGGGTCTTTCATCTGAAAAAGTGGGGTCTACTTTAGTCCAAGATTAATTGCTTTCCAGGCTCCATTGGTTAAACTTTCACTGACTATAATGAAAGCTGAGAAACTTAACTCCCATATACCATATCCCAGATTTTATGCTGTAGACACCCAGATTTGGGCGAGAGGATCCATCCTCCCCCTGAAGCTCTGTGGCCAAATCACAATCTCTCAAGTTTAAATTCCTCCTACTCAAATGGAGAGGCTCAAATGTGGATGGTGCATCCCTGGGCCAGGAGACTAAGCTCTACACAGGCACCTGGTTGTGTTTGAAATGCTCTGAGGTATTCGAAACATCCAAGGGAGTCTGGCAGATATGATAAAGGGCTTCAGGCAAGACCTCTGCCCTTCTGCAAGAGCAGCTGGAGGCCAGGCAGGATATCCTAGGCATCTCAAATGACAGTTGACAACTACGTGTGGGCAAATGAATCGAGCCCTGAGCCTTCATTTTCACTTGTCCCAAAGCCTCTTGTGGGTAGGGAAATATCTCATCATTGTAAACATCCCCTTGTCACCAATGAAGGAGCAGCACGAACATGCCCTGTCAACCCTTCCCTGAATGGGAAGCAAAATGGTTGCAATGGAAGGCATCAAACTGTATGTGCATGAAATTTAAAACTGTGGAAATTTCCCGTGATCCTTTAAGATGGATTTGTTAACTGGGAAGAAAATTAGAAATATTTTTTTTCTGTCCCATGACAAGGGTCTTTTGCTTGACGTTATAAGGAAGTTAGTACATTTTTTTTCTTCCAGTAAACAGAGAATAAAAAATAAAAAATAAAAAAAATCCAACAACCCAGCAATTTAAAATCGCAGGTGAGAGTAAAACACAGGAACTTACAGGACGGAGCTCTGTAATTGCTAGTATGTACGGAAGGAATCAATGAAATAAATATAGCCTGTCCAATAGATAGAAGAACAAGCCACCCCAAGTGCATAATTTGCTTCATCTGTGTTTGAAGCTAACTCAAAGCAAAGAGGGCAAAATGTCTCAGAATGATTAGACAACTAACTAAGCTTTACATTTCCTCTCCCCTCTTGTTTATCCATTCTTCATTGTTCATTTCATGATAGGAAAAGGCTCTGGAAGCAAAACCATCATGATGGCTTACACACATGTATCACTTAAATCTAGCTCAACCTCTCAAAAAAGCCTCTAAAGGCAGTCTAAGTTATGGTTAGGTCTTAAGCTGGGTTTCTCCACAGGAATTTTTCTCCTCCCCACAAACATAAGAGCCATTTCATCTACAGTTGTGAATCCTCAGGGATGGGAAAAAAAACCCCTCACAAAACACCAAAGTCACATCAGTAAAAAATCTTTATCAATGAAGATTAACTGTTTCAATGAAGAAAAAAAATGTTTAGCAACTGCTGGGCATTTTCAGGGCTTGCTGTGCTATTTCTGTATAGCTGTGCGGCTGTTTCTCATTCCAGGAGTTAAAGAGAAAAAAAAAAAGTCTTCTGTTTTTTTAAATGATCTGGAGCCACTTGGCATGTGACTTCTGAAGTGTTTAGCACAGTCTTACAAAAACGTCATGAAAATTTATCAACCTAGGCCCCAAATCTACTTGCCTGCCTTGTATCATCAGTCATCATGCTAATGAAAATACTAATGATATTTCAATTGCGTTTCAAGAGAAATGAGCTGTTTCAACTGAACAGGAATTAGAAAAAAAATTAAAGTTTTGCACAAAGTGTATATCACTCTCCTTTTTTATTATTATTAATTAGATGAAGTGTTTGGCTTCAATGAAGGCTGGGCTCCCACTGTACGAATCAGAGTAGACATAAAAAGTGAGAAACAGGCCGCATCACTAAACAAAGAGGGGAAACAAAGGAGGTAAGAACAAGAAATGGAATGGGAAACAGAATCACTCAAAATGTTTCAAGTCACTCAACGAAATCTAAGCCAAGTTATTTTAGGTGTTTGGATGATCAACAGAGAGAAGACATCTGCAGAGGTCAAGTCACTCCACCTGGGCTAGATGCCTATGTTTGGGTACAATTAATTGCCCCTGGAGTTACCCATATTGGCTAGTTCACACCCAGACATCAAACTTTCAGAAGTCAAAGTATGACCATATGAATCACAGGCAAAGCATCTCCTCACCACCTCACAGAAGATCAGCAAGAGATGCAGCTTCGCTTTCCCGTTCCCCAACCCAATTCCCTATCACAGCCACCATCTCAGGGTTATTGCTAGGATGGGTGCAAGAAGTGCATCTCCTCTGGAAGACAGGGGCTGGAGAAACAGGCGGTTCAGCTCCCCAGGTGGCATCACGTAGCCTGGCCTTGCATTGTCAGGAAGGAGCTGGACAGAGGCCCCCAGCAGATGAAGGTGTCAGTAGGTGGTGCTGATGACCAAGGGGTGCAAGCCGTGTTTTCACTGTCCCAGTGCACCTTGATCATGTTCAGTACCTGTTCCTGCCCGTAGCTCACATTTTCGCTGGAGATCATACACATTCATCACATCGTCTTCACAGACTGGCAATGTCTAGTGCAAGTTTTGCCTGCTACTTTTCTCAGTTGCTGTCTTTACTTTAACCCACAAGTTTTTTTGCCTTATTTTCTCTCCCTGTCCAGTGATGAGCAGGAGCGAGAGAGCAGCTGGGTAGGTATCCGGCAGCTGGACAAGGTCAACCCACCACAGGAGAGGACGAGGATGGAGTGCCCTTAGGGTGTCTTGTGATGGATGCATGGGGGTGCCATGGTCTTACAAAGGAGAAGGTGTGGCAAGAAGTGGGGACTGGTGTGGGACAGCAAGGAGAGGCACTTGCTCCCAGGCACGGTCCCTGCTGTGTGGCTTGGGAAAGCACCAGCGCTAAAGTAGCTGCCTGCACCAGTGGGTGAGCAGATTTCACAGCCAGGGGATGCTTGCCAGGTCTGATCCTGAACCAAACACTTTACATGTTGGAAATTTTGGAAACTTTTGAGCAAAAAGATGAAGGGGGGGATGCAGTGCCTTTCCTAAAAAGACAAAAAAAAAAGAAAAACAAAAAAGTGACCTGCAAAGCCGCCACTGTTTCCATGTTCCAATCTGCTCTGCCATGAAACCAGAACAAATAGGCTGTGGCACGGTTTTAAGAGTCGATTATAAAACACCCCATCAGAACATAAACATCCCACATCGACAAAGTAATCTCTGTGGATCTCAGTGGGCCTGACCTGCTGCTGCCCTCTTCCTTGTATAGTCATGAATACAAATGCAAGGTGAATGCCGGCTGCCTTCTGATCTGGTGACATTTTACACCCATGTTACTGATGTCAACAACTGCATGAGGGAGCAGAGAATCAAACTCAGGATAACCACTTGCAAAAAATAGAAGAACAAACTGAAGGCATGTTTCCAAGGAGTTTAGGTATTTCAGATCTGAAGCTTACATGGCTAAGTCTATCCCTTCTGCACTCCCACATTTACTTAGGGAAAAGTCTTGTACTTTACGGTGCACTATAATTCATCGTTCGAACAGACGCTGCCCTATCTCAACAGGAGAGCTGTTCTCCATTCCTGCCATCTCACTTTGTGTGTACTAAATCACTGCAGAGAAATACCTCCCCAGCAAAACTACTCAGAAATCTGTGGCGATCAAAGCCCGCAACTTTTGTCTCCGGTATGCAATGGGAGAAAAATTATTACTTGTGTCTCATTCTGTTCAAACAGTCCTTTCGCTTTTTAAGCAAACAAACAAATAAACAGCAAATGCCCTATTCCCACCTGGCATCAGTGCAATGTTATGTTTGAGGCTTTAAAAGCGTAAAAGTCAAACCATTCAAAATGATGGGTCCCGTAGCAAATGTAACATGGTCCCAAGGGTACCTACGTAGTGTATGGTATTGCTGCACATGGTATTAACTTTTATGCCTTCGTCTATATATGCAATGTGGCTCATTTATAGTTGCTCTGGGAACCACTATGTTTACATAAATTTTAATTTCCTGTCTTTTGTTTGTTCTCTTTATCATCTTTCTAAAACAAAATTTTCCTTGTGAATTTTAGTGCTCAACCAATTATCCACAGATGGAGGCACAGGAGAATTGACATCCTCTGATTTTTCCATGTGGCCTTGGCAATACGCCTCCACGTCGGTTTGGACCCATTAGAAACTGCGGATCTCCAGCAGCAGCACCGTATTTCTACCAGACCAGGCCTATTCCCACGGGTCATGGTGATTTTGGGCTGTTGTCTCCTGGGATCTGGCCAAAACCTTCCTGCTGAGTTGACATGGGCCATATTTACTATGTCATAACTCATTTTTCTGTTTTTGTATTCCTTTTAAATGCATGCAGCTTATGAATTGAGTGAATCTGGTGGTTGACTTCATATAACCACACTTGAGTTATATGCCTTCAGACTTTGGTGCGAAAGCCCTTTGCCACCTGCTCTGATAACTAAAATAAGGTATTTACAGCTGCTTGAAATGCATCTTTTGTTCAAGCTTGCAAAACTAGTGCCTCACTCAGAGCAGAGATCCGATGGCACCTTGTTACAAACATTACTACAAAGATTGAAACCTTAGAGATGCCAGTTGCACAGAAAAAAAAATCCATGATGGTCCAGCTACAGATTAATGCAGTGATCTTCATGAACTGTTAATTAAAATTCAGTGTTGACAGGACCAAGCCTTGCTACTATTTTTTAGGGAAACAAAGAATAACAGATAAAGCCAAATTATAATAGGTCAGTGCAGCAAATCCAAGAAAAATATGGCAGTTCTCCGCAGCTGTGATAGGAATCCTTCCTCTTCTTGAATAATAAAGGCTTTTGCTAATTTTAACCAGAGCCGAATCTGAAAAACCTGCAGTCGCGTGTGACTCAGAGAGCCCCAAGGGAACGGGAGGTGGGGGGAGATATGTGTGTGTGTGTATGTCTGTGTGTATAATCTAACAGTGCCCAGAGCTTTTGAGATCCTGGACCACTTCAATCGCACAGGCCAGATTCATTAAAAACCCTGGCTACATTCCAGCAGTTAAAATTGAAGCAGCATATTTATTGCATTTTGCTCAAATAAATCTGAAAACGTGTGAATCATGTCCCTTGGAGAGATGGGGAGAAGAAGTAAACAGTCTCGGGCTCACACTTAGAAGCGGGTTATGACGAAGAATAAAGATGCAGGAGGGTCATCATCGCAGGGTGCTGCAGGATGCTTGTCGACTCAGAGGGTTTGGGAGGCTGAGGGCTCAGCCGCCATTTTCTCCACCGCCGCTATTCTGGCCTCAGATCGTCTGTTTAGTTTTCTCTATTTTATTTATACCCGGTCGCACACACGCGCGCGCGTATATTTTAAAGAGCTTCTTAGCTTATGCAACTCCACTCTGCGGTTCTCTGTGGTTTTCCAGATGCTGTTCATGACGCTGGCACCTCACCCCAATTGCAGCTGCATTCAGCTGGGATTCAATTACAGCCTGTCTTGCAAAGGCAGATTGGTTTTTCAAAGATAACATATTTTGGGGAGGGATTTTTTTTTTTTTTTTCCTCCCAAAAAGCAATTTTTATTAAGAAAGGAGAGGCACGACTTGCAGCTTGATCTTACCAGGTGCTGAATGTCTCCAGACAGGTCCTTAGCACCCTCGATATTGTTTTACTTCAGCACTTTTTACAGAGCACACAGCACCCCGCAGGGTTCAATTCTGCGAGATTAAAGTGCTGGCAGAGCAGGCTCCAAGCTTGCTGCTCCTGTGGGGAAACTATCAGAAATGGTATGTTGATAACCAGTTTTCTCACGACTGATTTTGCAAACCGTAATCAGCTTAAAATTAGCCAACCTAATGATTGATTTTTTTGGACAGATTTTTTTGGGAAAGGCGGGTAGATAGGTGATGCAAAAGAAGGAGGTGATTGAATAGTCCCCCAAGGCTTTCTCCGCACCCTGGACCTTCTTCTTCCTCAGGCAACATGTAGTTCTCCCCAAGGTGATGCTGTGCAGGGAGGAGTCCCATGGCTTGGCTGGGTGGGATACAGGCAGGGTGGGAGGTGAAGGGGACATCGATGCCGATGCCCGGCAGCTCGATGCAGCTGCACTATGGGCAGGGTGGGAGAGAAAGGATAGGTTTGCAGGGCTGCGATGGACTCTGAGAGACTGGTGTTGGGATTAAGAGCAGGCTCTGTGAGCACAAGGGCTGGAGGGATGACAGGTTTTGAGCTTCCAGTCCTTGTTTTCACTCAACCACATTTTCCTATTCAATTATCAGTTGCACTAATGAACGCAAATTAACAATGTTATTGCTTCCTTCCAGCTATGGATGGTGCTCAGAGAGGCTGAACACAGTCCTAGGACTCAGGACACAGACATCGCTGCTTCTAAAGAATCTTGAGAAATCAAACAGAGTGAAGTCATACATCGCCTATTCCTGATATTACACAACAAAATAAGCAGCCTGACTTTTGGGGATGCCAATTGCCCATGTTGTCTGGTGAAATCCTTGGGAGCAGTCAATAGCAGGGACCTTGGCAACCCAGGTGATAAAACTTAAGCTTTGGTGACTAATATTGTACAGACACTTTGGCAAGTGCTGCTCTACACTCTCCTGGCTCAGTTTCCCTTATCTGTAATAGGAGCAGGACACTCAGCTCAGCTATGGGGCTGGCAAAAATAGTAAATAATACGACAGTGAAAAACAATTTCTTGTAAAGAAGAAACAGTGCTTATTAAATGAAAGGATGCTGATGCTCTGCTCATTTTGGATCGGACAGGGAGACAATAATAGCCTTATTTATTACATGTGTACAGCTCTAACTTTCCTCAGTCCTTCTATATGTAATTTATTTGCATGCCATTAAATCCAACTGCCCTTTTCAGAGACTTACTGAAGTCTGTTAGTTGCAGGGGAAGCAGCTTTAGCAAAAAGAGAATGGATCTAGGAAATACAACTGTGTGGCTTTGATGGAGGAATTTCTTTAAATTAATAAACATCAAATAGGCAAGACAGGCAGAGCAGCAAGGAGACCTGTGCAGGCATGGTGCAGCGGCAGAGAGCCTCAGTATGTGTGGGTGATGAGAGGTGGGTGCTGGTCTCTTCTCCCAAGTGACTAGCGACAGGACAAGAGGAAATGGCCTCAAGTTGCGCCAGGGGAGGTTTAGGCTGGATGTTAGGGAAAATTTCTTTACTGAGAGAGTGGTGAAGCACTGGAAGAGGCTGCCCAGGGAGGTGGTGGAGTCACCATCACTGGAGGTGTTCAAGGAACAGGTGGACGAGGCATTGTGGGACATGGTTTAGTGGACATGGTGGGGTTAGTTGATGGTTGGACTTGATGTTCTTACAGGTCTTTTCCAACCTTAGTGATTCTGAGATTCTGTGTGTCCTCCTTGTGCCACTGAAGGGCTGATGGAACACTGCTCTTTTACAGGTCTCTCACTGCCTGTTTGATGTATTTAGCAGCAATGGAGAAGTTTGCAGAGGCCAAAGAAAACATGCTGCATTAAAAAGATGCAAGAGTGGCTTGCAGCTGAGAGCAGCTCAGCACAGCTTCTCCAAGCCCACCTGGGGAGTTCCTTCTGCCAATGGGTCCCATGGTCCTGGGCACAGGCAGCGAGGTGAGAGATGGAGCTGGGTTTTGCTTTGCAAAACTTCACTGCTTGGAGTCTGGTTTTGAGAAACAGAATCCATTGGTGGTTCAGACTGAGCTCCCATTTAATCTGAATCCTAGAGTTTAATAATAGCTTTGCATGTGTCTCGTGCCTTTTGCTTGAGCAGTGCAAAACATTTTTGCATATATTAGCAAATATGACTACCCAGAACACCCAGAGGTAAAAAACATGATCCCTATTTCTAGTGAGTGAAACTAAGCAATCCCATTGATTTTGTATCATGACTTTTCTTGAGTTTTAGTGGGGAGGCACGCACTGTATCTAAAGGATGACTTTCTGTATTATACCAGTAGTATCTGTATGGACATTTGAGATAAAGACTGAGTGTTTAATTCCCCAAATAATCTTTCCTTTTCTAATTAGTGAATCTGAAGACACAAAAAGTAATCAAAGGTCCATTCGAACAGTCCTAGGGGAACATTGCCGTCATAAGCGGGGGGACGCTGACATGAGACAGTAGCACAGGGACCAGGGAATAAATGAGGGATTTGATCCACAGAGAAAGACAACACTGCACACCTTCAGCATCGTTGATGTTCATTCTATGTAGTGTAAAGAACAGCCATTAATAATTATTTTAATGACCTGATCCTCAAGTACACTAAATAAAATACAGCACAAAGGAGGAAAAGGGAAGATATTGACCCTTCCCGTACTAGGCACCTCGAACCTGTAGCTCTCCGTTGCCTGTAGTTATATATCTCTACCAGCATATCGCTGATTACCTAGCAGACTGCTAAAAGTGTTTAGGTTGTTGCATGATTTTTGACATCAGAACATCTTCCTTGTCAGTTTTGCTTTGTAAAAATAATATTAACAAAAAAAAAAAACCCAACCCAAACCATAGAGCATAAATCCCTGCTTGTGTCGACAGGGAGGAATTTAGGGTAGGTAAGGAAACGTTGTCTAAATATTGGCCCATCCGACTTCTGGAATGTGTTTAATAAAGACATTTTTCATGATGGCACGGTCCAGTGTCCACTAAAGCCTTGACTGGATTTCTATTGACTGCAGTGTGCTTTGGATTGGGCCTTAAATGAATAAAATAAAATAAAATAAACATCTACTTTGTCAGCTTGATGCATGTATATTTAGTTGAAAGGTTTCCACTAAATGGAGGGAGAGTTGTGAAGCTAAATCTCCAGGCGTGACATCAAAGATTTGGCTAGAGAAACATATTTATTAAGGCTAAGCAGGACTTTAGTGAATGCAGTTTAAAAATAAAAGCATGCGTCTTGAAATGCAGTGCCAGCTCTCTGTTAATTCCCTCCTCCCTCATCACATATATTTTCCTTTAAGGAAAAACAAAAGCTCACAGACCACTTGTGTGGCACGTTATTTGCCGCCTGCGAATAGAAACAGGCATGTTACAGGCCTCCGAAAAATGCAGTTTGTAACTGTAAGACCAACTGACCCTCAACTGCGGTGGCACTTTGTGGCCCCCACATGCAAACAATCATCTATTGATTCCCAAGGCCTCCAGCTTCAAACCCACTCTTGTTTTCAAGAGGCTTCCAGTTGCAGGCAAGACACTGTCCTTGCTAATTCTCCCTGCCCGGAGGCTGCTCGGTATTTCTGCTGCTCGCTTGAAGTGTTATCAAAATAACGACGGCTTGCAAAGCAGAATTATTGAATGTTAGTTTTTCACTGTTTTGGAGTAGAGGCAATGAACTCACAGTCATACAAATGGGCTTTTATTACCGCCCTCTTTGCACGTCTGCCAGAAAGAATATTGAGGAATATGATATGGGGAATATACAGCACCAGGAGGAGGGATGGAGTAGATCAGCCACCACTGCAATGTTTCCCAGGGCAAATTTCAGTGAATCAAAGGCCATCAAGGAAAGCTGCTTATGCCTCTGTGTTCTCTATAAGCACATTACTGTATGTATGCCACAAACAAATCCGCTTTATGGACTATGGGGCAGAGAGGGAGGGCTCCTACAGAATTAGACTCGAAAAGGAAACTCTCTCAAACCATATCTCACATCTTCATCACAACAGCAACAATTTGCATTTCTATTGCCCTCTTCATTTCAAAGTTGCAAATACTCAGATCACTTTGGCATACCACCAAAGTGTGGGTGTGAGGTACACAACAGTTGTGCAGCACACACAACACCGCTGCGCCAGCAGTTCAGGATGGGTTGCGATCGTAACAAGTTGGCTTGGAGAAGGTGGCTTAGGCTGTGATGGGCAGGGGTAAAGCTGGTGGCTGCACTCCCTCCCAGCCAAGGCAGCAACTCATCTAGTCCAAGCAGAAAGGATTTGTGCTTTTGCTGGTACATTTAGGTAGATTAATATCAACTAACTGAAGGTGCCTGAATGTGAGATGAGTATGGTCAGAGCTTGTGACTCAGGGTTTGGAGATGTGTACCTCAGGATGGAGATTCCATTGACTTCTCTCCATGGACTGTAATTACTGACATATCCACTTGTCATTAGCCTCTCTCATCCCAAAGGAAGCAGTCCTTAATCTCTACTACTGAATGAGACCTTGATGGAAAGTGGTGCATTACTCCTAGTGTGAGTCATTGCGGCAACCTAGAGTATTGACTTGGCACGGGCTCTGGGGAACATGCAGGATCTACTGAATCTCTAACAATTCAAGTCACAACCCTCACTCCCTTGTGCGTTTTTTTCCAGGTAATTATGGGGCTTCACTTTACTACGCATGTGATAAATTAAACACACAGAAAAAAATAAAAGAACCTGGGTTTGAGTAGAAGAGTTAATAGGTGAGCACTGAAGGAGAGCACCTCATGGGCTAGGAAATATTAATTACTGCTTAGGGACCTGAACTTCCGAACTGTTAAATATCTCCCAATAGATACAATGAATGGTTTTGGTAGGAAATGGCAGCCCTTACTTTCCCCTGGAAGAGGCATCCAACAAACTCACAAGAACAACAAACAACACAGTCTAAAGCAGAGAAGCTGTGGCTACATACAAAGAAAGAGCCACAAGAGAATTTGCTTGTTTGCTTGACTGAATGTTACTGTATTAAAAACACCCAGACAAAGATTGCAAGGAAAGTCCGGGTGGTAATCTGAGCATCCTATTCTGACCAGCATGCAGATAGACCGTGGAAAGACAGAAGCCACACAAACAAATACTGCCAGCTACTGCAGCCTTAACATCTTGTAATTTTATTGCACTACATTTTTCTTAAAAGCGGAAACATCTTGAAATGAGTGATGAGTGTATGTCAGATGTCTTTAAAAAAACCAAAAAAAGTTACTTGTAATGGGGATGAGAAAAGACACTGCACCCTGGAAATGCATGAAATAAGAAGTGGAATACAATGGAAACCGCATTTTTCATATTTGTAAATATTGAAAAAAACTGAGTCATTCCTCAAATTGCTGGTGCCTGAGAGTGTTAGAAGCATTTGGGATGTTACGGCATTGTTAGGACATTGGGATCAATGTCTTCAGATGGTAATTCAAGAGAAGGAGGAGGCCTCAGTGAAGAGTTTTAGTGCGAGGCTGTGGAAGATTTCAGCTCTCCCTGCTGAGAGACCCTGAAGGTTTAGGTTTATGGGGCTCCAACAGCCCCTATAGCCTCCTATAGGAGGGGAGCAGCACCACCAAGCCTGCAGTATAGACCTTCTCCACTACATGCCTGGTGTGCTCTGTGTATCATCAAGTCAGCAAATGCCAGAAGGACAACTCTTGCACTTGGGTTCTCAGGAAAAGACAGAGGTGTTGGGGAGGTATTAGTGTAAATGTTGGTGGTGTAAGGAGATACTGTTGATTGCACTCATAAATAAGCACAACAAAAGTCTCTAATAAGATCAGTTTACGAGGGTCAGAAAGTTGGAGAAACTGTCCATGAGGGACCAGATCCTAAGTTAGACAAAATGGAGGTTGTGCTGTTTATGCTACATGGGCTTACAGAGAAAGTAAATACAGACTGACTTTTGAGCTCAGCAGCTCAAAAAATGGACTTCCACAGATTTTGGGTGATGCATAGGCTAGTCTTCTCCAGTGTGACAGTTACCACACCCTTCAACTAAAATGTAGTTAAAAAACTCCTAGGTGAACGCCTTATTACTTATTATCCCCAAAGACTTTCCAGGGACTATCCTTATCCTCCAGCCTAGATTTTGTCCTTACAGTAAAATCACACTCCAGGACTGACCCTGGTCTGTGTTCATCTCCAAGGGGAGCAATTACTGAGGCTTTCAGGTCATTTCCCACATTTCACATCCCCTTGCTCATTTGCCCGATAAGAAATGAGGTAGGGAAGGGAGGCTGCGACCAGCATTACACATTGCTAAGGATAAACCAGCTTCCAGTCTACAGAAAAGTTGCTTTCCCCTAAGAACAGCTTTCTCGCTCTGTATCATTCCTGTGATCGTTGACTGACTTGTGTTGAAGGGATGTTATGCCAAATCTCTGACACTGGATCTCTGCTCAAGATGGAGCTTTTGATGGGGGAACGTCAGTGTAACTGCTTGCTGTAGGATTACTACTATACTACTATATTTTTTCCTGGAAGGATCCCATCTCATCCCTGAAGCTAACCTGACACAATTTGTATAGTTTGTTGATTCTCAAAGCCCAACTTTCAGAGGGGAAGAATGATGAAACTATTGCAACAGAGATTCCCCGAATGGTATGGGTTACAGAAACTTAAAAAGAAAAAAAAAAAGTATACACACTTAGGCTTAGAATCATTTGTATCCTCAACAGTCACCATGAAAATTAAATAATACTTTATTTACTTACACTCCACAGACCACGGTAAGTGGGAGGAAAAAACAAGTTATGTCTGAACATTAATGTCTGTGTTTCCAACTCAAAGTTTATTTTTCCTGCTTGGAGTGATATTTGTCATTTACTTAAAACCTGCACATAACAAGGCATACATCGATCTTCCAGTAGTTTTCTTCTTCATTGTTCCTTCCATAGTCTCTTATTTTCTTTCTTCAACTGTTTCCCAATTTCCCAAACAAGATGACATCAGTTCAGAAATAGGAGGCCTGAGCCCTTGCTACTTTTGGAGAGCAAAGTGTCTTAGCACAGAAGTTGGAGAGGGAAGAAGACAAAAAGCCACAACTGAATGTCCAGGGATCCTGTGGTTATGACTTGTCTGCCTACTAAAAATGCTGTTCCTCATTTTCTGGTGTGTTCCTTGAAAGCATATCTGCCTGCGTTGGTGGGTCTCGGCAGTCCAAGTTTAGGTCAGATATATTAGACATGGAAAAGCCATATTAGCTCAGCGAGCCCATCCTTCCAGCAGTCCCAGAATAGGTCAATCCATTCAGCCTTAAATGACTGGGCTTCCCCAATTTCCCTGGGGGACACTATTTCAAAGTCTGATAGGTTTTCCTTGTATGAGCCTCTCCTGATAGATTAATTTAGTTCTGGTTACTGAAGGGGGGGGCTTAAAAACTGTCTTGTGATGTGGGAAGGACAGTTCTGCGGGTGCTTAATTTGAAAGAAGAGTTTTTCTCAAGCTGCCAAGCATCTGCAGAAAAGGATTTTTACAGGACCCTCAACTGGATGAGCAAGGCACTAGGCACTTTTGAAAGGTTGTTTTAACATATGTATATAGAGAGATGGATATACATATGTAAATATATACACTTGTATATGTAATATAAAAATTGCGGGTTATTAAAAACTGGTGTCAGAGCACAACTTAAGCTGAAATGCTTGTCTGAAATGTTTCGAGGGGGTCTCTCCCTGGTCCTTCTGCCACAGGCTTGTCACTGCTTAAAGGGGCAGATGAACAAGTCCCCTAAGTAGGACTGAACGTGACACTTCGCTGTAAGTAAATATGTTACATAGCCTCTTCTATGCTCTTTAACATCATACAGTAAGACTTAGCTGTGGAAAGAGCTCTCCACAGCTATGATGAGCACCCTTCCAGGCCGTGCATACATGGTGACCTAGATTATCTATTGGCTGTGTATGAGAATAATAGCTTTAATTATAACTGCACAAAAATCTCTCCTCAAGCTGTGCGGCGCTTGCTGCAATGACAGCAGACGTGCTCCTGTGACTGGGAAGATGCTGGAGGAAGCGGGAGGAATGGGCTGGCTCTGGCATTGCCCTGTTCAGAGCGACAGCCTTTTAGGAAGGTTTGTGCTGAAAACAGTTTAGCAATATTGCCGCATAGCCCACATTACCACTGCTGTTTGTCTTCCTCCGCAGGCACTCGGTGCTGTTATTCCCTTGTCCTGGCTCCAACACGCATTACTCACTGACCTCTTTTCAGTCTTCGTGGCTGTCTTCGTCAACACAAGGTCCGCTGGCTTTGAGAAAACTGGCTCCAATTCCCCTTACTGGCCTTGACAAAGGAACTGGTGGTAGCTAAGCTCTGTTTTTTATCTGACCTTGATCCGCTGTACTATCTTCTCTCCAGAAATTTGCCCTTTGCTTCTTGCCTACTAAGTGGCTAATTTATGCTGGGGACATAGTAATAATTAAAAATTAAAAAAAGCTACTGCCCCCAAACAAATGTTACCTTCCTCTGATAGAGACAGATAGATGAAAGGCTTTGGGTATAAATATTATGCTACTAAGGTTTTAAATAAAGACATCAGGGCTACACGTAGCCTGAGAGGGAAGGGGGATTAGAGAGACAACACGTGCACAGCATCCTGACATATTTCATGGGACTGAAGGCCAGAGCCCATAATTTATCCAGCGCAGCATAGCAAATGGATCTGCCAGATGACCTGGTCAAGAAACATGTGCCAAAGGTGATGCACGCACGTTGGAGGTGGCCGCATTGACACTGTGCCGATGGCACCTGTTCAGAAGTCCTAAGTCATGTGGGGTAAGGACAGCTAGTGCACCTTCCCTCTGACAAAGTGAGAGGCTCTTCTCTGGGGAATTAATTGGAGAAAAAACCCCTAAAGACATCCCTCAAGACTTTGGAGAGGTTTTCTTGTCAGTCTTTTTTTCATCCTTTTGTCTTCAAAAGTTTGTGTGCATGAACTACATGGGACAGGCAGGAGGGAAACATTGTCCTTGGTCCTTGCGCAACAGGGGAAAAAATATATTTTAAGGAGCAAATTAGGTGCTTTTGTGTCCTCTTTTTATCCATTACGAATTCACTGAAGGTGGAGTGAGAAAAAGCATTCACTGCCCTCCAAAGGGAGGCCAAAGGGAGAGGGCAAATGGTGTCTCCCACCAAAGGAGTGGGTTTTGAGCTCCTGGAGTTGCGGAGCGCTGCAGTTTCCTCCTGCCTTCTAGTAAACACGGATATAACTCCATTGAGCTGACAATAACGTGACACAGCCTGTGGCTGTGATATTATTGCAATTTATATACATCAAAAATAGACTGCCACAACCACTGTGAACAGACAATGTGATAGATGTGGATGTGAGAACAGACAGGTGGATAAATGGGCAGGGAGACAGAGCAACAAATAATATCCTTTAATCCCGAACTAGAAATTAAAAGCCGCAAGGGTGGCTTTGCCCTCTCTTTGAGCTCTTGTCTCCTCCTGAAGTTCATCCTGAGGAAGTCATCAGGTTTCTCATTTCCCATCACCAATGCAGGGGAAATCTGCAATGACGAGCACTTAGGCAGCTGGCAATGTTATTCCCTGGAAACTATAAAATGCTGAAACCTTTTTTCTCAGCCATATGATTTCTGCTGACCGGAGACCTACAAAGAAGCAAGCCAGCACCAGAAGAAAGCCTGAGGCTGCTGCAGATGGCCAGGTCCCTCAGGATTGCCTGTAGACTCGAAACCAGTCCAACAAACAGGCTGCGGCACTCCAAAAAGTTCACAGCATCTCCATATCCTGAACCGCACTGGTCTTAATACCAACCCTAGCTCATCAGAAATACCCTCAGCACCCCGGGAACAGCTTAAACCCAACCATATGCAGCTCTCTGTGTGATCTCTCCACAAACAAGTGTTAATATTATGCTAAGACCCCATGTGTTCAGCAGACTCCCTGTTCCTGTGGATGAACCAAACTTGAAGCTGTTAATTTTACAGATGCTGCTAAACCAGAACCTGAGTTATGAGAATCTCTAAACGTTAGCACAGCTGCATGCTTTTGCCCAGTCTTTGCAAATATCCCCTCTCTTTTTAATGGACTAGTAGGGGGTTCAGAACCCAAACTCAAGTCAGGGGTCTCAGCAGGATTCCAGACTATTTTGTGTATAAAGGACTTAAATGGTACAATATGGACTTTTTTTTTCTTTTTTTTTTTTTTTTTTCACATAATTTCTTTCCAGGCTACATCCTCTGGTCTGGGTGGCACACAGACTTTCCCAAACACTTTTGCTCTCACTTGAAAATTTACTTACATGTGTTTAGAATATACTAATAGCTTTTGAGACAGAAAATGTAATCAAAACCGACCATAACCCATAGTAGCAGAAATCAAGTGTCTTTAGCTTAAATATTTGCTTCCCCAGAAAAGTTGGGAAAAAACAGCTCTTGCACTTTCAAGTCACTGATGGAGAATTGCCACCTACTACAGCACAGGGAAAGAGTCATAACATATCTAATATATTATCCCCAGTCCAGCACGTTATGGCTAATTAGTTGGAACATAAACAGCTGAAGTTAAAATGCCAGAGACAGACTTTGACTGCATAGCTGTGAGTTCAAACCACATTGCCATGTTTCAAAGAGCTTTGAAGCAATAAGGATTGAAGCAACACAAACATTTTGTTGCCCTACAGAGGAAGGGAGGGCGAAGAAAATGACCTGAGCTTACAACCTTGCAGTTGACTTGCTGTCAGAATTTTTAACATATCAGGAAACCTCCTAATTTCAGTAAAGTTCTGCTGATTAAAGGATCAACAGATACATCAGAAGTGCAAACCACCAACAGAACTGGGGCTCATCCAAACCCTGGTTTCAAAGCTAAGCTGCTCTCTCTGCTAACAGCAAGCAGAGACTCCTTTTTATGGAGAGACTAACACAACTTTATGATAGCACTAAACAGATACAACTATCGTCTTATCTTACAGAAAAAAGGGTGCCTGCTGAAATAACTACATTACTGGGTAGCTACTGTGTTTCCACAGAGCAGTAAACTCAAAGTTCAGATCAGTGCCATGCCGATAAAGGGTCGATAGTAGTCATATATAAGCACAGATAATCAGGAGAGCAGGTAGACAACGCTAAACTTTTATGGCCCTCTTCATTCAAATATGGGGGAAACTGTAATGATTACAAAGAATCACATTAACGGCTAAAGAAAAGAATGGGAAGGCTCGGGCTGCTCCAGGGGTTTTGCTGCAGCTCTGGAGTTTCCCTGCTCCTGGAGCAAATCGCTCTGTCCCTCTGCCTCAGTTTCCCTCCTGCAGTGGGGTGCTCCAAGGACAATGCTCCTGGAGCAAATCGCTCTGTCCCTCTGCCTCAGTTTCCCTCCTGCAGTGGGGTGCTCCAAGGACAATGCTCCTGGAGCAAATCGCTCTGTCCCTCTGCCTCAGTTTCCCTCCTGCAGCGGGGTGCTCCAAGGACAATGCTCTAATGGTGCTTGGCTCCTCCTGTAAGACCTTCCTCCAAGAGAAACCCTGAGGAAGGGTCAGAAAAGCTGTGTCAATACAGTGATGCTGATCTCATTCCTCAGAGATGCTAAGTGGGAGTTGGGGCTCCCAGACCGGCTTGTCCCTCTATGTTACCTGGTTGGGTGCAGAGAAAAGCACCTTTGAAACATGACCCCCCTATCCCAGTTAGCCAGGAGAAAACCGGGAGCAAAAAAGTCCATTTGGACTCCACCCCATCTTCCAGAACCTTCGCCCATTTCAAAGCCTCTTTGGCACCCACATCAGCAGCGCCCATTCCCCCATGAATGCAGGGGAATCCCACTGACGGTATTCCTAAATTTACCCAGAAAAATGGGAAATGTGAGTTTAACCCATCTTCAGACTCAGAGGGACCTAAACCTGCCACCTCCCAGAGCAATGCTCAGAGCACGCAATGAGTTTTCTCTGTGCTCTGCCAGTGCTCCGAGGCAGTCAGAGGGGGATCAGCTCAGCTCTAAAAGCTGTAGTGCCACAGTGAGCCACTCTCAGAGTATCCTGCCAATAAGACTCATTTATCACCCAGGCAGGACAAACCTGCCTTGAAAGCACCTCTTGTTGCCTCCTTCCCAGAGAGCAGAGTGGGACTCATCAGACTGAACACGGCTGCCTACAAGTGGAAACACTGATTTATGAGCAAGTTCTTTATCGGTAGCAGAAACTAGTCATTACAGCCAACAGAGTTTAAGGGGCAACTCAGCCCAACCTAAAGTAGATGCTTTTGCATGAATGATGCCACTGCCTGCGTTGTCCAAGCTGCACTGAACCTTTCCTCATCCACCTTTCTCATGCCATTCTGGGCTGGTTGGGTCAGTGGTTCTGGGTTTGAGTCCACTTGCACAGCGCAGTATTTACGAGTGCTGCATTTTAGGTGCTGCAACTGTCCATCGCTCACGTGTGGCGTCAGCAGAACTATGTAATGCAAATGAATTAGCCAGAATCCTACATCCTTTCACCTGCAACACAGCCCTTTTAAATGGTGCACATGTTATCCTCCTTCCTCGCATCTGTGCTAGCTGCAAATTTACGGCACTCAGGGGAGAACAACACTGTCTCTATTATCCCATTCCTCTTCCCTGCGCCTGTTGCAATGTGCGGTACTTGCCTCACGTTCCCTGTACACAGCAGAAAGGACAGCAGGGCTCAGGATATGCCGTGGCAGCCTACAAAAATGTCTTTCTGCTTTAAACACGCTTGGCGGAGAATGAGGGTCTGATTCTCATCTCCACAGGATGAAACAGGAGTACCTTCCTTGCAACCAGGGGGATGAGATGAAAACGAGCCTGGGAGACAGGGGCTGCCTGCTTGATTGATTTATTGCATCAAAATCTAAGCTTTCAAAGCTTTTTTCTTTTCCCTTCATTTTTGGTTTTACCTGCTAAAGGGTAGTCGCTCCAGACTAAAATAATCATAATCATAATCATCATAAAAGGAGTCAAGCTGCTTCTCCCCTAAATGAGTTCATTTTCCTGGATTCCTCTCTTATAGTAGGAGGATTGAAGCAGCGCAGATAAAAGCTGGAGGCTGCGAACAGAGAGGGTAAAGCCACCCACACATTGTAATAACAACCAGTATTTTAAATCTGGCACTACCTTTGGAAACATTTACGGTCTTAAAACATAATTATAAAGATATGGGGGTGGGGGGGGCGGTGGGAAGAAAGACACACACACTGAAAAGAAGAAAAATGAGTGAAACAACTGTTTAATTTCTTGCTGTCATTAATACCAGAGTATTAAATAAAATCTCCCAGATGAATAAAATGACTCTGTTGAGACAAAAACAAAATTCCACTGGACTGGCCCTGGTTTTTGCAAATAGCAATATGTGTATGCAAAGGAATTCCTTGTCCCTGAAAATGTTTACAACTCAGAAATAATTGAAATCAGAAGCCAATCCTTTCCACAAAAAAGAGGCTTTTTTTCTGCATTTGTTTCTTTCCTTCTCTTTCTCCTTCTCTCCCTCTCCCTCTCCATTTCAGAAGGTAAGACTCCCTGTAATTTTAACCCTTTCCAGCTCAGATCAAGGAAAAAACCAGAATTGCCTTAGAGATGTGCCAGGTTTTCCCCCAACGATTTCACAATAACAAACCTCTCTGCCTAGGTCAGTTACAGAAGAAAGGGATGGCAATTCACTTCATTTTTGTTATTTCATGTTTTTCAGGCAAAGATCTCAAAGCATTTTACAGATTTCAGTGAATCGAACCTCAAAGAGCCTCTGAAAGAGAGGAAAGCACCAGCATTCCCCATCCGCAGTTGTTATAACTACTCTTTTACAGATCATAATTAGAAATGATTGAAAGGTACATAGAAAAAAATCCCATTAGAAGAAAAAAACTTCCTGGTGACTCCTGCCTTGCTTTGTTTTCCACAATACAAGGACTGTACAGTCCAAATTCCCCTCATTTTCCCTTCCCCTTCCTTTATGTGTACCATTGGTTAAGTTATCTCTAAAGATTAGAAGATACTTTGGTTCCCTGACTCGTTTGGCCTTCAGACTCCCATCAGGACATGGCTAGAAGTGCTCATGAGTAACAAAACCTTGGTGATCTGCTGTATCTGCAGGGGATTCGAGAGCAGGTCTTCCCAGTTAATTCTTTCTAGGGTCCACTCTT
Source organism: Gavia stellata (assembly GCF_030936135.1). Lineage (NCBI taxonomy): Eukaryota > Metazoa > Chordata > Aves > Gaviiformes > Gaviidae > Gavia > Gavia stellata. Next base: position 5,519,369 of record NC_082637.1, read on the forward strand.
GAATTTTAAACACACAGAAACTGGACAGTCTCACTTGTGCTTTTTTGGGTTGCTCATAAACAACCTATTTATATGTTGAAACAATGAATAGGTATTTGACTTTTCCTTAAACTTAATTTCTTACTTCTTTTACTTTTTTTTAGACATTCATGTTTTCTTTTGGAAACACCAAATTAAGCTTCAATTTTATTTTATTTTTTACATTTTTAATTGGAAGGTATTTTCTTTTCAAATAAAGAAACCTAATGTGAAGAACTGTACTTTTGACGAGCAGCAAGCCCTAGGAGGTTTCCTGGAGGACCAGCTGCTCCAGTTATTAAACTCTTTTGATATATTCCTAAGAAAAACATTGCCTGTTTTCTTTTTTTAGAGGCATGCCACAGAAAATAGAGTACTATATATTAATTTTGATGTATACTGAAGCTTCCAGTTTGCACAAAGGGAGGGGGGAGCCTGTTGTAGCCATTTTCCTCTATATAACTTCCCCAGGTGCTTGAAAGTGAAAAGCAAAAACAGGCAGATGAAGATGTTTTATTCTATTTCTTCCTTAAAAACATGTAATGTGACTAAAAGGGTAACATAAGTCATGCTCCTCTCTGCTCCTTGGAAGGTGGTGTTAGGAGAAGGCAGGTTATCAAAGTGGTCCTGGGAGACACCTCCCATCACATTGCTTCTCTGACATCCAGGAACCACCAAAGTTTTTTACTAGAGATAGGCTTTAATTGCCCAGAGAAGGAAGTCCTTTGACTCACTGATTGATTCAGATAAACGCAATCAACATCCACACCCTGCTTGGCTGTGATGCATAGCAAGCCAATGGGACATCGACAACACTGGATTCAACTTCATGAAGAAGTACTTGAACAAGTCAGTGCTCTAGATACTCTAGATATGATCATTTATGGACTAAGTTGTCCAGGTGAAAGACTACTTCTTCCATCATTGATAGAGGGCAACTTTTCTAACAGAGTGCATCCTTATACTCTCTGATGTACCCACACTGAAAACCTGCAGGCTGTGAATGTCGTGTGTGTTGGTCTTCTCATCCACAGCAAGGGCAAAAAGTAACTGATTTGTGGATTGCCTTCATAAATATGTTTACTGTGTCCTTGGAAGTATCTCCATTTGGTGACCATCAGATTTCAAGAAGATGCATTTTACATATTTTCAATAATTTGGATCGCACACTTTTTTAGAGTTTCATAACTTACATGGGGCCTCTTTTTTCATCTGAGAAGATTGCAGTGATCCTTTGTGGTCTTTTTCTCAGTATGCGTTTAAACAGTACTTCGAATGATAATAGGCATTCAATGAAAACAATTTGTGGGGAAACAGGGCACTGGCACTTCTTCCCTCCTGATGTACATGAGGACATTTCTCACTTTGCCTAAAATGGGATCCATCCCTCACATCCAGTTACCACTGGACCCTGAACCTCGGCCACCCTGTCTGCAAGCTGCCTAGATAAGGTCTTCACAGGCAGGAAGAAAGCATAGGTAATACCTCGGGAGGGTGATCCTGTGTCTGTGCATGGCTTTTGGACCAGAGTCACAGTCCCAAGAAGAGCAGCTGGGGGCTGGTGGTGGGGTGAGAGATCTCTGACAATCTGCACACACACAACTGGGAAGTCAAAGAAGATCCAACAACTACAAAATATCCAAGGTGTCAGAGTTACTACACCACTTTTAGGGTATTTTCATTAATTAGTCAATTAATTAGCAATCTCAGAGCAATGTCATCTGGAAACGGATAGCGTGTAAGCACAAACTAGACTGTGATTTGTTCCGACTCAGTCTGGTTTCAGGGCATGTGAGATTTTCCAATAAGATCAGGTCATGCGTGTCTCTGTCCATGAAGATTGAGAGTGGCAGTACAGCAGCAAGGCAGCAGCCTGTTGTAAGATCAGTGCGTGGCTCTGTCTCATAAAATTGTACTGAAAACTGCTTAAGATGAGGTGAATTTGTAGTGAGAAGACACAAAACTATAGGTCTGTGGATTTCTTTCACCCACCTTGAACTGTATTCAATACTTACCGACTGCCTACCTTTAAATTACTACATACAACTAAATGGAAACAGCACATACCATCATATATATTTTTAGAGTCATTAAACATCATGTAGCAATTTCAGTCTGTTAAACAGGCCTGGGATCTGCAAAGATGCTGGCATCTAGATTGCTGCCCACTTCTGAAAGTGAAATGGTGCTAATGATACCCAAACCAGCAGTGGAAAATGTATGCTATTTTATGACACAGTCACCAGTAGACAGGAATGACCTTCAGATGTAATGACTGTATATTTAAGTACCTACATTTCCCCAGATGCTTGCTCCAAATAACAACAGACATTAAGACAGGGTCAAAATGGGCTGAATTGTGAAAGTACCATATTTAGCACACAGTCTTGAGGCGGATATGTGACATTTCAGCCGTATCTGATAATACCTGGCTCAGGTCTCTGTGTAGCCTCTTAGATCTACAAAAATCCCTACCTAATGTCCCTTTAGGTAGCGTTTGCTGCTGAACAGCCTCTTACTGCCTCCAAAACGTGGTGCTAATTAACGTGAACCAAGTTACAATATGTGCTAAAGATTCCAGCTTTGTTACTTATTTAATGAGCTTCGTGGGATTTGAACATGAGGCTCAAAGTAGCAGGGGAAACCTCATAATTAGTTTCAATTAGAAGAAGTTCCTACGCATTACAACTATTTGATAAACTGCAGAGGGAAAAAGAACTACTGAACAGATACAAATCACTAGCTTTGTTTCATTTGTTATTATACTTATTTTCTTCTTAATTAGCGGTGATTGGCTTATGATCCTAATTAATGCAAAGGAATTTGGAATGGTATACAATGGTATGGCTTAGAAGATGCCAGAGTGTACAACTGCTAAATTATTGCTAATTGTTATTTACACGAGGACAGGAAGACTAAGTAATGTGCTGCCTAATTAGCATTAAAGATATGGTTTCTATTTCCAAATTAAATGAAGGCAAATGGAATAAAATCATTACAGTTACCAAAAAAATCTTCGTCCTTCTCTCTGAAAGTCAATAGTTGCATTGCCAACAATTTTTTAAAAAGAAGCAACCAAAACCAGCCAAGAAATAAAAGACCTTCAAGAAAATGTAGACCCTTAATCCAAAGTGGACACTGTTAAAACCTTTTCAGCTGCCACTTCAAAATGTTTAATGCTATATCCATTACGGGGATATATTACTAGCAGCAAACACTGTGCCAATCTTAATTAATGAAGACCGTAACGATTTTAGCAGTTAGTACAGGTGTGCCCAGCCTATAGAACTGCTCTGCTTCAGTGGTTACAAAGAGCCGGTGTCTTCAGTTACTCCCTTCAGAGCTAAGCAGGAAAGTGTCCAACCCTGAAGCATTGGAAAACTCAGATGAAATTCCTGAATTTTATCCCGGCTTAGCCACCGACTCACCGGCTGTCCTTTGTGGTCACTTCACCTCTGCTTCATCTTCCTCATGGACAAAGCAAGATAAATCCATTGGCACTGATAAAGCACTTGTCAAAATAGCACATTTATGTACCCCTTTCACAGGGTCTCTACAAGAATCATTAATTCTTTGAATACATAAAAAATGCTGTGTCAGTGTCACGGTAATTATCTCCCTTTTTTATTTTTAATCACTCAACATAGGAAACAAGATAAAAAGTCTCAACATTAAGGTTTATGGAAAACTTGTTATGTGAGAAAGGAAAAGCCCAAGGCATTTAAAGAAAGTGCCAAATTCTTTTTTCTTTCTGCATATCAGTTTTGACAACTGCACAACATAAAGTACAGTGGCTGTCGCAGGACTTCTGTTTGCACTGCGATTTCTGCAAAAATAGACATTTTATAGCTTTAACGTTTTTTTTTGTTTGTTTCTTTTCCTGCTCTCCTATACCTTGGTGCCAAGGGAATGGCCAGGATGATCTAATAGGCCTTTTCTATCTCTAATTTCCATGATTTGATGAAAAACTATATTCTGCACACTTCTCAGCCCCATATACAAACATTATTCTTGGCCCCTAGTCTATGTTTAAGGATGTCATTCACTTCTCAGGGTTTCTAAAGGTTACATTTTTATACATACATAAGCATGCATATATTTGGTCTATAGTACCTCCATGTCAATTTTCTTTTTCAAAATAAATTGAAATAAAAAAAAAACCACAACCCAAAATATCTTAAAGTCAGGGAGACTGTAGATATTGGATATTTTCTGACTAAATACTTGTATACACATACACATCTATGTTATAAACATACATGCATATATAACAGGACACTGCCTGTGCTTGTCTGAGTTGCCTTATTCCAATTTGCTTCAGGGCACAGAGAGTTTGTGCTCTGCTGCCAGCAAGGGGCCTTTCATTTACCAGATCAATGCAGATAACTCAGCACAGCCCTGCACTATTGCTGAATGAAGATGCAGGCTTGTGCATGAAAAAGACACAGTTTTCCTGGAGAAAAACAAGCACTGAAATCTGAGCAACAGACATTTCTGTGACCAGCCTGCACTTAAGGCTCCAATCCAGCAGCTCAGACTGAGTCCACTTGGGCTTCGTTCTCACTTACATGAAGTCCCCTTTTAAATTATAAAAGAGGCATTTTCCCCTATTAGGGTTTTAGCCTGCCAAACCTATAAAAACAGGACTTTCTGGAAATGGGAACTCAGCCCACAGCCTTTACTGATGCCACTTACATGCCTGAAGTTGTGTTTGTGCTTAAGTCGCTTGCTGAAGCTTGAAGGCCTTTAAAAGGTTTCATTTTTGTCTTGAATGGTGTTCACAGTCTTTCATCCTCACAACTCACCCCATGCTGCCTGCCCACACACGGCTCCTTCCCTCCATGCAATCGGCTCCACTGTCCCTCCTGAGCTGCCTCATTGCCCTCTCGCACCCCGTGTAGCTGCTGTATGCCACCCCAGACACAGCCATGGTGGTATTGCAGTGGTGGGTGACACCAGCATCATGTATGTGGCTGAGGATCCGTTTGGAAAGATGGCAGTGTATCGCCTGCTGTACATTTCCCTGGTCCATCACCTCCCATTTCAACAATGTTTTCACCAGATGAACCATTCTAACATACTGCAGAGCTACACCATGTTGCAATCCCTCAGCTTTCAGGCTTTGGCTGTCTTCTGTGTGTCCTCTCTGGCTCACCTCTCTGCTGGCATATTCATATTGTTTAACCTCACTCATCTCTGGGTATCTTCAGATACAATGGCTCCTACTCTGCCCCTTGGAAGTGCCCTCAGAAACCTTCCTTAGCTTTGCCGTTGTGTCACGGGCTTCCAGCCAGGCTCTTCTCTGCTGCAAAAGTTCCCCAGCTTTCAGCTCCCACCCTGCACACCCCTGTGCTTCAGCAGACCTCCGTAGCCCCACCAAAGCCTCAAGGTCTTGCAAGCAGGGCATGGCGAGAGATATGCAAGCATGCTGATGACAGGCTTATCAGCTAGGCTGAACTCCAGCCCACCATGACAATGCTGGGCAAGGGGGAACACCATCGGGCATGCCTGGGCCCTGGATGAAGTAGGGGCAAGAGCTCTGGGGTGTCCCCAGCAATGTGCCTTCTTCCAGCACGGTCTGCTGGCGTGCAGGATCTCACACGCCGGCTGCACCTTGGCACAATCCCGCACCCTGTCTCCTTGAGGACCCCACAGCAGAAGCACAACCCGGTGCACACGGGAGGCAGCAGCAGTGCTCCACTCCTTGCCAGTGCCGCGGGTGAGATCCAGCACATTTTCAATTCCCATTTAATTGTCATCTTGGCCTGGCTACTGAACAACTGTTTTTTTCTCAATGGATTTTGCCAAGTTAGAAGTTTTTATTGTCTGGTTTAAAGCATAATCTGGCTGCGAGTGAAATTAATGGTTCTTGTATTATTCATTTCACCTGGAGCAAGAACAGGTCTATATATTTACCCAGGACCTGATACTAGCACTTATCACAGGAGCATCTGAGAGGCATCAGAGTCCTATGCTTGTTATCTTTGGTTCAGTCAATTGACCGACATTCAGGACTAGAGCAGAAAAAACACTCTGTATGTTCTTCATTTATTGGCTGGGTGAGAAAAAAAGCCTCGGGAACAATGCGGATTAAAGGAGACATTCAAATTTGGAGGACATTTCCTGAGTATTATAAGAAATTTAGATAAGGTCACATTCAAGAACTCCTTGAATATATATCTTTCAAATCATTTGTACCTCTCCAATGACACACTGACAACATTAATAAAAATCAGAGGCTGTGAACTAAAATCAGAGTCTGCCTCAAACTTACGAATTTTCAATTCACAGAGCACTGCATGCAGATAGCTTGCTGGACTTGATGCCTTAAGCTAAAAATCAACTTCATATTCCCCCTTCCAGGCTGCTGCAGTTATCAAAAAGTTGTTCCCATCCAATTCTTGTCGCTAGTGGAGATGATCCTGTTACAAGAATAGCATGAAACAGGCACTAATTCTTTGAACCTTTTTCTCAGACCTTGAAGTAAGGGTCGAGGCAGGCTGGCTGCAGAGCAGTGTGGATGCTTGCTCTGTTATGGATTTACTGTCTTTGCTGAAGAGACAAAAAGACTTAATTTTTTGAGAATATCACATCCAGTGCTTTTCTTCTCACCATTAAGCTGAATTACCTTTCCACTAAACACACAGGAGAGCCCTGGAGGGGGCCACTTGAATTTGTGCTTAGGAATTTATCTTGGATATACTTGTAAATAGACTAAACCACTACTTATATTTTATCAAACACTGTGATTTTAAAAACAGGGATCATGAAAGTACTCAGTTTACCCCTGTTTTTTATCGGGATTTGTTGACCTCATGTGTAGCAAGGCTCGAGGACTCACTTCACCACTGTGTGTGACCAACTCAGCACAGTTTATTTTCCTGGTAAATAAATGGAAGATCTGAATTCAAACCTCTAGACCTGCCTGGCACAGGTGACTTTCTTTCCCACTTTATCAGCTCTGAGCAAGGCCAGCCAGTCTTGGCAAAGGATAGAGGCTGAAGAGGCAAGAAGAGGCAACTTTCTAACAGTGGAGATTTACTAGAAGAAGGGTAAATCCTCCAAGCTGGGCACTTTTATACCTTGGCGGACTATCTCCTGCCATTCGATACCAAGATAAACAGGTTCATTTAAATAGTAACCAAGAATCAACCTTTCCTGTTCTGGAGCAATTGGGTGATGGGTTTGGTTTGTGCTTTGCAGCAGGTCACCACAGATGATCCTAACAACCTCTTCTGTCTGTAAACCTCAGACCCAGATTCCCAGAGGACAGGGCCAGCTTGATGCCTTCTCATAAATAACATCAGGGTTAACTGAAGTCACAAGTGCAGACACCAAAACAGAAACCAAACACTGAAATAAACACCAAGTTCTTGATCAATAGTAACTATTAATATATATACTCTCTGATAGGGATCTGGACCAGCTGTGACCAAGTCTGTACATCTTTCCACTGCTCAGGAAACACAGTAAAACACACCGTGAAAAGGCACAAGGTAAGAACCACTGGTGGGAAAGTATCTGATTGCAAATTAACCTCTGTATATCCATTGTCTAGGCAAAAACCCAACATAACCCTTGGAGAAAGTATCTTTGATAAAAGCATCAATCATCCCATGAGCAAAAGGAATGCACTGACTTGGTCCTAGTCCATGATTAGAAGCAGTAAGGCATTTAAGAGGAAGGCTGCAGGAGACAGTATTGAGAAGACAGCAGCAATTAAATAATATATACAACACACACACAGAGGTGATGTATTTAAGAATCACAGAAAAAAAAAAGTGGAAATATGCAGAACACGTGCTGCTCTTGACTCATAAGAGGCACAAGGGCCTCAAGATCTACGGAGGAAAAGCACTACAGCAGAACAAAGTCTCGTTTTATTACCACAATTATTGATCCAATGAGTGCATTTTTTAAAGCAGCACATGGCCATTTTCCTCATCTTTTTCTGGTTATCAAATCTCCCTCCTCCCTCTTACCCTTACTGTTTTACTGTTATTGGCTTTAAATTAAGTCAGCAAAATGATGGCATTTTTTTGCAGCCTAACTGGTTAAATGCTGAAGCATAAAACGAACAGTGTCAAATCATATCCTCAAAGCTGATTAAAAGTAATCCTGCAGATGCTAAATATGGATTACCACAGCAATTACTGAAAATTCATAACCTTGCTAAAAAGGCATTCTAATGGAGTTCTGCAGCATGCCATAGTTAAGGGCTGTTTACTTTTTTAAAACAATTTGCAGTATAATGTGTGGAAATGTGGTCTTATACAAGCTTCATCCAGTTCTGACTACAAAATTGTTTGAGGCTACAGAGAGCTCTCCTGGTATCCGATACCACCACAAAGTGTTTTGGCTATCTCTATCTGCTGTTGGACCCCCTCTGATACACGTTATGTTCTCATTGTATCTCTTTTACAATTTAAAATGGTTCGAAATCTATTTCATTCCTAATTTAAGGTCATTTCATACTATAGGCCACTCTAGGGCAAAGACACTTATTGCATTAAGGTCTGTATGTTCAAGCCTGCCTACTACAAAGACTTTATTTAGCACCATTACACCCTATCACCGGTGATAATCTAATGAGCAAGAATCTGGCAGTTTTAACCCACAGCCTCTAAATAACATATGTGAACACAGTAATTATGAAAAGCTTTCCATATCCCCTCTCTAATATAGATTTAGCATTGTTTTCAGTGATGGTTAAATCTGTGCTGAGCTTCGGCAAATTCTTGTATTGGCAACTCTGCTACAACTGTCATTCTCACCAAACATCAGTGGTTAAAGTTGTCTTTTCCATGGCTGAGCTCAGATGGAAAGAGAACATCGTCTCCCAGCTTCAGAAATGTAGAAAAAACAGAAGGGGAATGGATAAGTGCTCCTCTGTATTTTGCTGACCTTTCTGGCAATGCAGCTCTGTTGACAACAGCAGAGAACTATAAACGTAACTACAGTAGACTGACTATTGCTGTCTTCCTGAAGTTCATTTTTTCTAGGCTGAAGGTATGTTATTTCTTTTTCTGATAATAAAAAAAAAGAATAATTGGGACTTAACTGTATTTTGTTTAAGTGGATAAAGTTCTTAAAAATTTTCTTCAATACATGAGGAGATGTTATAGCTGTAGACTTTTTTCTTATTATCTCCACTTAACCTGGAGAAACAGTAAAAATGAATAAGAATAATCCATGCATGAAGAAAACAGTGCTTCAGCTCACCTTACAGCATTCCGAGGTAAGAGTATTCGAGGATGGAAGCCCAGAGATTAAATAATTAGATCTAAAGTTTGGTTAAGGTTAACACATTCTACCCTTCCTCCTCCTAGTGACTTGAAGGCAAATGGGGTACATCTGCAAGTTTTAAAATCAGACGCCTCAATTACTTTTCCATTCTCCGATAAGGAAAATATTACTCTACATATGGGGGAAACTGATTATGAAGGTACAAATACTTTGCCTTTATCTAGCATCAGTCCATGGATGTCATATTGAAACGTGATCCCTCTACATAAATTTGATAATATCAAAACAAACAAGGAAGAAATATGTTTCAGCTGATAAAACCATCCTTCCTGTAACAACAAATGAATTTCATGATTCATATATTAAAAAAAAAAAAGGCCGCTAGCCTAAGGTATTTCTTCTCACACTTTCTGCACTCTCCTACTGCCCACTGGTTGCAATTACATGCTTCCAGTGGATCAGGTTGTTGGTGGTGGTCCCAGTCCCACCAGCAACCAGATGACAAATAAGCTCTTTGCTCTCTTCCACCAGCTCAGATTCCCAAGGAGATCAGTCACTAATAAGAACTTGTAATACAGGGTGTAGAGAGGGAAGACCCAAAATTGCCCTCCCTAAGCAAGCTCTGTGCTTCTCTCTTCATTCTTCCAAAGACACTAATCAATTTGAGATCTGAGGACTTATTGTCACCTCCTACTCTTTTCAGTCTGTGTTCAGTCTCCACTAAACAGAAGATGCAAAGCTAATGAAGTTAAAAAGTTAACTTAGATTTTCTCCCGCCTGCTGATTTATTGCCTCAAAAGAGTTATCTTTTGTGCGTGTGCCTGTTGAGGGAAGAGGAAAGGCTTTTAATTATATCTGAAAAGGATTATCCCCATCTCTACAGAAGGGCTCTTGACATTTTTTGAAGACTAGGCATCTTCTGTTGCACTAGCAATGGAGCGTGTATGACAGAAACAGAGCGTGTTGCCTTTCCTAGTTGGTAAAATGACCCATGCTGCTAATGGCAAAGCCCTCAAAGCTTTCTGTTTAGCAGGATCCTACACAAATACAGATCAATAGCTTCAATTTGATTCTCACCAGTCCATCTGTAAAAACAGTATCATTCATATGTCTGCTGTCAACACAATCGCTCTCTCTGATCCAAACAATTTGTTTTTTGTTCCTATTTGTTCAGAAAAAAACCCTCTGAACATTCAGATTAATCTGGAAAAGCTACTCCTTTTCAAACTACTCTGTGCTTCATAATACTTTTGCCCTATCTTCTGTGCATTAGAGAGCAGTTATCACACAGAAATGCAGTTACTCTTTCTTGTCTTTTACAAAAAAAGCACGGAGTGACTTTGAATGAATCCTTCACTGATAGTGACTCTAAACTAAATAGTAGATAGATTTTAATATAGAATACAGATATGTCTTCTGGACGGTAAGAGCACTCCTTACCATGCTGGAGATAATGCTGGAACACTGTAAGGTGTTCAAGGAGAAAAGAACGTAGAAAGAATGATGGAAGTTTTGATTTGCAAGGAAACATTACATGAATTCCTTAAACCCAAGTAAATGATGACTGAAAGTAGACATGATAGCAATCTGCAGGTGTTTGATGGAGACAAACATAAAGAGGAAGAGGTTTTCTTAGGGTCATCCAAAGGGTAAAAGTAGCAGCAATGCTAGATGGACAAGCTAAATTAATAGGTTTTCTCCACCTCTAATGACTATGATTCTATTATATTAAAACAGAGGAAAAGCTACAAAGAAATACTGAACCCATTTCTAATCCAGACCTTCGCTGACAGATTAAATAGTACAGTAGATTGTAATTTCTTCTTTTGTAGTCAAATGTTAATTAGATTCCTCACAGCTGTTTATATATCTATCCTTCTGAGCTGGCTGATGAACACATTAACAGTCTGAGCTTATTCAAGAGTAGAGAGAAGCTTCCTTACGAAGGATAATGATGCATTTGAAGCACAGACTGGTCCCACCGCAATACAAAACTCACTAGTATGCAGTGGCTCTGTTGCATATTTTATACCACGTGCACATCGCTTTGCTGCACTGGTGAAATCAGGCTCCAAATAATCTACGAATCTCAGCTCCTCCACCAACACAGCTATTAAGCATTAAAAAACCAGAGAAATTGGAAGCTGATAGATATTTTTTTCCATCTTTTCTGACCAGTCATAGGAAATAGTCAAGTCACTTGACACTTCTAAGCTTTCCTCACACGTCTGTAAAATGAGGAAACATTACTTCTCTTGTTAGTTTATTGTTGGTAAAACCTCAGAATGTCCTTGGCTGAATACTACTGAAGTACAAACTATTATGCCACTCTATCAGTACCAATTCCATTAACTCCCAGGCATTTTGTCATTTTCCTGGACCTTTAGCCAAGTAATAAACTGGAGATGGAGGTCTCTGTCCAATTACCTTGTTCTAGAATTGTCTTGAAAACAGCTCTTTCACAGTCAATTTTGTTTTGATTATATTAAAAATAAGAATTAAAATTCAAATTCAAAATAAAACAATCAGTTGATTTCTTCTCAGAGACAAATTAATAAAATACTAAGAATGGGTTTAAAATTCAACTTTGGCTTCCTTCTTTTGGGTTAAATTACCCGAAATCACTGCTTAAACATCTAATCCACCCACCTAAATCCTAGGACCTGTATTTTGACATAAAACTTTCCACTGAAATGCATGAAACTTCATGCCTAAGTGCTCTTCTTGGCTTTGAAAATTCCACCTTTCATTTTAAAACCTAGCACATAACAGACTGAAACAGCTCTAGTTGTAACTGTAAATTTAGAATAAATGACGTATCTATTAAAGATCTGGGGCATGACTTTTAAAACATCTCCTACTATGTGCTCATAAATAGTTGTGGATACCAATTAGGGTAGGAAGGTGAGGTGATATCACCTTCAAATCAATGACATAGATATCCAGTTGCCATCATTTCTACCCGCAGTTTATTTTGCCAGCAGTTAGTTTTAGGGGGACTGCCTAAAAACCTTCTTCAAAGGGTGAATACTGCAGCAGTTATATTACTTTCCATAAGTCTGATGTTTTGTCCTTTTGAAATAATGAAATTAGTCCTCAGGTCTGAAAAATGATCCTACAGCGGAAGAATGGAATATATGATCTAATAAGTCCTATGATTCTTACTTATGATCTAATTGACAGCCAAATATGAATTCTTCTTTAAAATCAAATCCGTTTTTTTCATTACATCAAAAAATTGCTTGAAATGTGACTCTTCAAGAGGAACAAAATTTTGTTTTTGCACTTTGCTGATGCAGCCTCTGCCTGAACACAGTTCTTGCGATAACCACATAAAGCATTCCTGTTCAAAGGTTCTGTTATTGTCAAGGAGATGAATTATAAAACAACTTTATATTGTGCAATCTGCAGATCTTATTGACAAAGGTGTCAGGAGCAGAAGAACTGGGAGTCTCTCTGCTTGTCATGGGATAAATAAGAGTATCTTCAGAGCTCTTAGCTTTATTCAATTTGTTTAGATACAAGTTGACTGTGAGCATTGATTCGACGCGAGACCAGTTATGGATTTTTAGGTAGGTACATACAGAGTGGGGAGTAATAGATGGCTCTAAAGTGAGTACCAGGCTGCAATTCGCTTGGGAGGCTGCAGAGATCATGCAAATCCAGCTGTATAAGCATGCTGGATCAAGGGCAGACGGGTCTGATCCTCCAATAGAAGTGTTTTCTCCTCCCACTCCAGCAACAAAATATTGCTTGATCTCTTCTCCCATGGGGGAACATCATGACAGGTCATATTTGTGTGCTAGAGAGTCTCCATTCACAGCCCCTCATTATCTAAAGCTTAGTTTCTCACCCATAGCCCCACAAACAGCGAAAGTCTAAGCTGCTGAGTAATGGAATCACAAAATACCAGCTAATTTGCTGGCTAGGACATGCCAGAGTATGAGACTAACACAATACTTTGCTCTTTAACTATATGGTTTCTGCTACAACATGATGTCGTTTCCTCATTCATATGCCACCTAGCCAGTCTGCCATTTCCCTGGAGACATGGTCTTTGCCTTCATATCTGTCTAAAAAGTACTAGTTTGCTGAAGGCGTGCTACAAACCAGGTGCAGTTAATGTGAATGTCCAAGTAAAAAACATGATCCTAAGCTCTCATCCCACATTATCATGATTAAACCTAGTCCTGAAAACTCTTCCTGCCTTCAGGCAGAAACACCCTTCAGAGTCATCTCACTGGAAGCCCAAACCCAGTATGGGTTTCCCTAGGCAAGTGAAAATTAACACGAAAATCTCTGGGAATACATTGCTAGGATGGTGGCTGAATGAGAAGAAGATTGAACTCTAAAAGATGATTCAACATCTTGTGCCCAGAGAATAATGTTTTAGTAACAGTGGAAGCTCCCCCTGCACTTCCCCGCCAACTGAGCTTATAAAGTATTTCTGCCGGGTAGCTCCAATGGTGCTGTCGCAAAGATGGATGGGGCTCAGTGCAGAAGATGAGGAAAGAGGTAAGGGAGGGTGGGATTTATCTCATATTCCAGCCACCTAAAAGTTATATATCTAATCTTAACCAGTCATCTAGTCTGCCTCCATAAGGACAGGCAACTGTCATGTTGATTCAAATCTTTGGTCATATCTCCAAGAGGATCTTAACTGCAAACCAACTCATTTCAGGCTGAAAATACATTACATGGCAATTTTCACTGACTATCAAGCTGGATGGGATTTGGTCTGAAATCTCTGGAATAAAGGATTGCTTCCTTAGGCTTTTGAGCCATGTAGGCACCATATATTATATCAGTTACCAGGCTTTGACATTTCATAACCCATGCAAGATAGTTCATACTTATCCTTTGTTGCTCTGTGTGCTGCTGAAGTAATTAAAAATGGAAAATGCTCTGAAGCCCTTTGCTGGTAATGGTACTTTAAACATAAAAGCCCTCCTTCATCTTTGTTGAAACTCTGGATTTGCACTGGTATAAATTACTTGTTCAGCACCAGTGGAATTTTTGGCTTAATATAACACTGGAAAGAGAACAACGTGTTTAGGAGGATTTTTCTTTTTCTTAGAAATTGTTTCCTTTCAGCCAGATCTCTAGCTAATTCTGTTTATTTTTCAATTCCCAGCGATGGTGAGAAACCTGTAATGTTTTGATCTTTCAAACATTCTTCCCAAAATGCTCCAAGGTCTTTATCTTACAGATAAGTCTGTTCTTCTGTTTTATTATTTGTTTGAGCAGAGTTGTTCCAAACTAAGAATTCAAACACTGTGTTTCTCACCACAAGTGTAAGCTGAAGGGAAAAGGCAACTTGCACTTTTTCCTTACCGGGGTGAACTGTCTCAATAAAGGGCTAAAATAGAAAATTAATTAAAGCTTGTATGATCCACTAAATATAGCTTCATTGGCTGTTTTCAAGTATTCTGACAATTTTTCAACATAATCCAGTTCCAAAATAACGGATCGTTAAAACAAAGCCACGAGAATGTTATCAGCTGATTGCTAAAGAATAGTGAATTAGGAGATCTGGCTCCTATTGCTAGATATAATCCAGGTTTGGGAAAGCCACTGAGAGTCTCTGAATCTTGCCAGTGTTTCATAGAAGGATGTTGAAGAACTCCAGGCTGGACTAGTGCCCACTTCCCAGCATCAGCAGCACTGAGTCACTGATGTTGGAAATGCTGAAGGTCTATCCATGACAGATGGAAATACAGAACGTCAATAAATCATAATACAGAGATGCTCAGATTTTAAGGATAGGGATCGCATTTCACTGAATATCTTTTTATCAAGCCAAGTGATTTGTGTGCGAATACACACTAGCAGGCACCCAGTTTTGATCTGTAATCTTTAAGAAATGGAGCGTCTACACTGTGGTAATCACAGTCATACCATCATTATCACCTTGGCTTTCCTTTGTGTTCCTCCCAAATTGCTCTTTAATCCCTTTGCCTGCATTCAGATGTCTGAGTTTGGACCTGAATCCCAGCCCTTCTCTTCACATTGGAGACCCCTTCACATTCCACCAGCAGGACAACATCCTTCATTCTCTACGTAAATGGTGGCTGCTCTCTGTGATTAATTTATCTCATCATTTTCCATTGGCCTTCAATATATTTCTCAAATTAAACATTTCTGTGCTATCTCCCATGGCATTTCTTACACTTCAGTGTGGTTTCCTCTAATCACCCACAGAGTTATCTCACTGTTTGCCTTCCAACTCTCCTTTTCTGTAGTACCTACAAACCCTTTCAGCCACATCAGTGTCCTTCCTATCAAACTGACCAATACAGTCTCATTGCTTTTGCATCCACCTTTACCCTCTATCTTTTGTTTTATAATTAGATTACAGAGGAGTTTATTCCTGACCAGCCCTCGTTATTGTGGGCTAATGATGATAATAAAAACCACAGCCTGTGCATGCAAGTGTTTGCTCTCACAAGTCTTCCCCGTACCTCTGCAGCGCTCTGCTCACTGCGTTCATAAACCAGACAGTGGACCGTTTTTGCAAGGCAGCCACAAGCGCTGGAGGCCAGGTCAGCACAGCCTTCCCATGGCAGACACCATTCACTGGAGTGGGATACCAGGTGCCTGGAACACACAGGGAATCAAATCTGCAAGAGGTGACTAGTGCTTAATCATAAACGCAGAGTTTATGATTAAGGGTTGTAGCCCAGGGTGTAGCCCAGCCGGTGGTACAGACACTCCAGGAACAACATCATGGGGCTTTCATTGCAAAAAGCTCACTGTGTCTTTGAGTTGCAGTAATAGCAGTAATACAGCTCATGCAAGATAAAGCACATCACTGGAGACTTTCGTTCTCTCTTCCTCTCCCATCTGCCTTTTGCAATAAGGAACTGAAAGTGTATTTGTAGGAGGAAAGGGCTAATTTGGTTAAGGGCATAAGATTAATAAACTCCTCCCCTTATGAAAATATCCTGTGATTTTTAATAGCCATTAAAACCCCAAAGGATCTAATTTCTTAGGATTTAACTCAAAGGACTTGTTCTGCCTGTAGTAAATGGCCAAATACTCAATAGATCTACATTAGCTTGGTAATGATCCTGCTGGCATTTGAAATTATGGTTAGACTGATCTGAGGCATATGGCTTAAGCTGCTAAGCCATTGCCTGTTGTCTCTGTTTTTCATTTGACTTGGTAGCTTCCTGAGGTCCTGAATTCATTCTTGAGGATAATGCAAGCTTTTCCTGGCAGTGAGTGAACTGTCATGACTTACCTATGTGACATTTAAGTGGGGTAAAGAAGGATTACTCTAAATGCCTGACTTAACCCAACTAAAGTTTGACCCCGCACATTATATTTCAGTGTCATTTTCACATGTGTGGTTTAGTTATTTACACGTTGCCTTCTGTTTTCTTTGGAAAGTTTAAGACATTGAACAAGAGCCAATCTTTAGCCCAAGGTTAACATAAATAGCAAACAAGGATGTTCCTAGTACCTGTCTAGAAGCAGTTTACTGACATGCCCTGTTTCTGACAGTAATTTTATATGCTTTTGAAAAAACGAACTTAACAAAGTGTTGGCATGAGAAATGCCAAAATTCAGCCTTTTTACAAAAACAAACTATCATATGCTGCTTTAAAATAACCAGTTGAAATCAACTGCAATAAACTGGTGCAAAAGACAGGAAAAGTGGGTCTAGCCTCTGCTAAAATGGTTGATAGCATATATAAAATACACTTGTCTTAAGAGGGAAGGAAGTAAAATGTAACTCTTTTTTCAGCTTTAAGATCCAAGTTTTTTTTCCTAGGCAGTGACACAATGTTCCCTGCAAGCAAATGGCATTTGAGTCACAAGGCTCCAGCCTGCTGCCTGCACTGCCTTCCTATAGAGCATCATGCTGAGTTTCGTGGGGTCGAGGAGAAACACCTTGGACCTTTCTTTCATGAGTAGAGATGTTACTGCACTTGTCAGAGGCTGTTCGGAGCAGCAGCGAGATGTGCTGTCAATCAGGGATTGGGGTTTTGTATGCATCCTCCCAAACTCCCCCGTCTCTCGGGCACACTGTCTCTCTCCAGGTCAACCTCCGAGGCAGCTACTGGGTCGGTGCCTCCAAAGCACTCATTTTCTGAGCTCATCACAGCAGTGATCGTTTCAGCAGAGATGCATCATTATTCACATCTGGGACGAGAGGAATCCTGGGGAGGGGAGAGGGAAATCTCTCCAGAGTCATTCCTGCAAATTATGTACTCCTGCCCATGGTACCCCTTCCTTTTCCCAGGAAAGGCACAGCATGGCTGTCTCTCCCACATGCTGCAAAGCCTCCCTCTGGCAAAACAGCTCTAATCAGTGCTGCTCAGCAAATCATGGCAGTCACTTACGTTAACTTTATGAGTTACACAACTGACATGCTCATGCAGATGTTGTTTGCAGAATATTGGAGACGATGCCAGCCAGACACTTGGCACCAAGACCCAATCTGGGAGATGAGAAGCTTTCTAGGCTCATTCCTAACATTCATTATTTTCGTATTTAATAAGAAAATTGATGCAACACATCAGGGAGACTGGTCAGTCAGCTAGTATGGAAACTATTAGTGCAGAAAAATGAATAGCCTGGCAGTTAAATGTCTGCAACACCCACACACTCCCTGGAAACAACTTAGAAACAGGGTTATTCATCTGAATTTATCCCATGGTCCCTGGGCCTCATAACGGTGGTTGAAAGTGGCTGAAACACTTTGCACTGCTTGTGGCTGGATCTGGGTACTCTGTGGTGAACAGTGAGTGTTTTTAAGGCAGAGTTCTCCCAAATCTTATAATCCAGCAGGCAGAGCTCAGAAAATTTGCAGAAACACTTGTGTGATACTGGGCATTTTCCTGGGTACAAACCCTCTGGAGATCGGTTTCCTAATGATGGTTTCAAGGGGGATCTGTAGTGTGATAGGTTTTAGAAAGTCATTTAGGTACAGTGGGTCCTGAAGCATTTCTCTATAAATATTGTTTTCCATAGTCACTGTCAGTCACTCTCTAGCACCTGTACGGGGCGGGGAATGAGTGTCTTTAAAATTTGCTTAATAAGAAAAGTCTCACTAACAGCGGCTCTTGTCTCTTGGGTTGCTGCTTGCACCCAAGTCCCAGTTTAAGGCAATGCAAATGAAAACCTCTCAAGTTCATTTTTCATTCTCTTATACTGCTTTCTTCACTGTTTACACCTCTTTGACTACATCTACACAAGTAAATAAAATGAGCCAGCATCCATTTTCCAACCCTGAATGCAAGTGGATGGCATGGCTTGCATTGCTAGGGCTAGATTTCCTACCCAAAGCAAGGTAGTCTTATCTGTGTCTTGCCAACTGAAAATCACCCCTGGCTCATGATGCCCACTGAGTCATGCTCAGGTGTTATTTGGAGAGAGCTTAAAATGTGCCACGGAACAGGCTAATAGCAGCTCAAAATAATCATCTCCTGTCCCCATTCAATCCACCAGCACAGATGTTGCCTTTGGATCTACAGCTCAATTTGTCAATTCAACACCATTAAGATCAGTGGATATTGAAGAGATTTGCACTCATGTTTGCAACAATAAAATTTCCCCCAACTCTTATCTCAGAATGCGGTGAATCACCCTCTCAAAGTTGCTTCCTCCCTCCAGTGACTATAGGAGGAGCTCAGATGACTAGTTTCTACTGGTTGCTTAACTTTCAGGTGGCTAAAGTTAGATGAAAATCCCATGCTAAAGGATTAAGAACTTCCTCCATTTTAAAATCTGAATGGTATTAAAACCAACCTCGATTTTGCAGGGAATGAAGAAGTCCTACTTAGAACATATGCAGTTCAGTTCTTTCCTGTGAAGTTGCCATATGGCAGGGGAGTGATGGGAAGAAGAAAAATATTGACAGTGATGATATATCTTATTACAGAGCATACGGACCAAATTTTCCTCTCAGTTACACTAGTGAAAATCTGGAGTGAACAGCCCTGACTCGATAGGAAAATCAGATCAGTCGGTGGATATACAAAGCCAATTATGAGAGTGAAACAAAAGCAAACTTGAGAAACATTATGGTATAGTAAAGAAGACATGTGGTAGGATGCCAGAAGACAGGAAGTCATTGGACCCAGCACACTTACTCTTCCTTTGAAAAAATCATCCAATCTACAGTAACCACAAGCGGTCAGGATCTTGTTTTATGCCTGAACTTGGCAAACTGAACGAAAGCTGCCCGAAAACATCTGTTCTGGGTTCCAAACATTTATATAGCCCTTTGTTAGAGTACCAAAGATGGCATCACATCAATAGAAAGGAAGTATTGCAGAAGAAAGCAGTACAAGGACGCTAGAGGGAAAAGTCCAAGATTAACACAAGACCTGCAATGTTTTACACACCAATAACTTTCATTTATTCTGTGCTGAACATTCAGCTGATCAAAATTTTAAACTATATTTGACAGACAAAATCAACAAGTGCTTCAAGGAGAGAGACCATGGTGCATTCCTATTTCCATGCTATTTAGAAATACATTATAGACAACTTAGCAGCAAAAGCTGCAATGATAGCACTGTTTGTCTACTATGTTACAAAGACATAAAACCAAACGTAGTTGAGAAGACTTCTGGAAATATAATGAGAAGCATATTTACTCAATAATAGTTGAGTATGGTTTATTTAAACTTACTCTTGCAACCAACTAGCAAAAGAACTATTTTCTATTCAGGATGCTTTTCAGCCCATGTAAGATAATCAGAAACGTATAGTTTTTTTCAACCTATATGGCAGGATGATGCCATTCAAGTAAACTAGAAGAAGTAAATAGCAAGAACTCTACCAGACAAATAACAAAACTGAAAAACCCAAACAGAATTGCCATCAGCAATTCTGCACACAAAAGAGTTAAACTGCAACTTAATAAATAAACTATGTATATTTTTTCTTGGAGGCCTATAAAGACTGAGGTTTTGCAAACGAGTTCAAAGACAAACTATAGCCAACTCAGTGTCCACAGTTTCTTTGGAAGCAGCATGGAACATTTGGCCAGAAGAAACGGTGCCAACTATCCAGTGCAAAGTCTATACTTTAATTTGCAAAAGCAAAAAGCTGTGATTTATACCTCTGAAAGGAAGAAGTAAAAAAAAAAAAAAGAATCTAACAGTACATTCTGTGTAGGTTTATTATTTTGCCAACAGTTTGTGGGTTGGATGATGAGGTACGTTCCTGAAGATTAGACATCACCATTTTTTTTAAACAAACAAAACAGCAGGAAAAATCAAAATTCCCCTAAAGCAGAGGCAGTCCTTGCAAAAGTTCAGAGCAGTTGTGGCTCCCCCTTGGCTCCATTTTTTTATAAAGAATATTCATCAACCAATAGCGTTAATCTGCTTTGGCTCACAGACAGCATTTTTCCTTCCAGTTGAGGACAATTAGAGGCACAGTGTCAACTGGTCATTTATTAGGTTGTGTAAAGCTCTGTGGATACACATTGTTTTTGTGACATCAAAAAATTCTCATGAAAAATGGTGCTGCTACATGTAGATATCCCTGGGTTTCTTCTCCTTTTAAACTCAACAGATTCACTAATTCAGAGGAAACTAAGTAGTGTTTTGGAGAACAAATACACCCTGAAAGTGAGTAGTGTAGCTCCACTGACAAAATCAACTGACAAGTGAAAATCAGGTGGGGTAAACGGTGAGCTATTAATCCATTCATTCATACCTGATGGTATCCTTCATAGCATAGCTAAGGGAATGGGGTCTTGATCGACATAAATGTAAAGTGATGAAATTTAAGAAGATGAAGATTTGGTCCTTTATAGTTATTGCGAAAATACTGCCATCATAGTATTGTCCAACATGATTTCTTCAGGCCTCCTAAACTATCAAAACTCCCTTAATGGATGTCTTTAGTAGGTGATCCACAAATATGTTCATGATAGAGCCTCAAGAAATTATTCAATATTTGGCCAGATATTATGGTTAAAAATGGAATATTGTTTCTCAGAGAGGAAACTTTTTCATTGTCATGACTTCTCCTAGCCACCAAAGGCCTATTCTAAAACTGTAAATTAAAAGTCAAAATAATTATATCATCATAGTGCAATAAAAGAGCCCTCACAAAAAAAAAAAAAAAAAAAAAAGTGCATGAAAACCCAAGGGATGAAACAATGTCATTTCTGCAGCCTGAAAAATATCACTTACTGCTCAAAAAAGACACTCATAGGCTTGCACATTGTTAGACAGTTCTTCTGGGTTTCTTAGCAGTCAGTCCGGAAAATCTATTTCTTTAAACTTGCCTTTAAAGTACCTTATATAATCCTAGTTAGAACAAGAGAAATTTGGGAAACAACAAACTACTTTTAGGGCAATTCCAAGTACCTGTTATAATGCTACTCACAGTCTTCCAGTCCCTAAAGTGCGTGTGGGATTTCAGCACATCACTCCACAACTGTCACTCTCCTCCTTAGACATAACTGCCCATTAATGGATAAATGAATTTTCTTTGTAAACTTCATCTCCTTTGGCAACACCCAGGGCAGAAGGCATTCAGGCAGTGTAAAAGTATCTTTCTCCAGGTCCATAAATCAGGATGCGTCCTTATTGAAATCTTAGCCCTGCCCACAGTTTCTCTCTGCTGAGCCTCATATCTTATGAATCATTGCTATTACTCTGAAGCTGGTTTCCATGAGGGCTCTCATCTTTAATGTTTTTGTTCCTAATAGACTGGTCACATTTCAACTTTCACTTCCTGTGGCAGGATTTATCGAAAGTACTTTGAAGACAAAAAAACCCCATGAGTTTCTGAAGTGTAGATGGTAAGAGTATTTACTATTACACTGGGAGAGAAAAAGAAGGGATATAAAAAGTGATTCACAAGAACAAAAGCCAATCTGTTAATCAGGAGAAGGAGGAAGAGATGCCTTCCACAGGCACATCATGCCGTTTTCTTCTTCTACTTGCCTTCACTTCCATGTTCTTTGAATGGGATACCGGATGTGGTAGATGCAGTATGGCAAATATTACGTTCTTCTGAAATGTGGTAATTGAATAAAACACAGAATTGTAGTACATCAAGTTGACACATGTTTATAGAAATACATGTGGCTGATCAGTCTTCACAGCAACTGGATTTTTCTTATTTGTGTGAATTTTACAAACTGCGTCTTTCTCCGCCTTTTTTTTTTTTTTTTATTTCCTATTCAATTTTGTATTATTTTCTAGGATCTTTTAAACCAAGATTATGCCCAACTGGCACATTTTCCTGTGGGATTGTGATGGTCATCAAGAGAACAATGTCATTTGGAAGAAATAAGAATCCCTAAGGAACCCCTTAAGAGTTGGAAAATCTATAAAGTCCTTACTGAAAGGTAACCCAACTTGTGATTTGGTCTTTTAAAGTAAAATATTAGGGATGCTTTGTATATTTGGAGCATTTCTCCTTCTGGGAAAGAGAAGATCACTGCTTTCTTAGGCTATCAATATATAAGTGTAAGGCAGCAATAATTCTTCCAGTGAATTTCGTGTTCCCATTGAAATGTCTTTACTTGTTTTAAACAAGGCAAGAATTACAAAATGATGCTATGCTGACGAGTTCTAAAAATAAAGTTACTTGGCAATTGTGTTAAAATAAGCACTGCTACTAGCTTGATGTAAATAGGAGGGAAACCATATCCTACAAATGACTTCTATTGCCTCTGGGCATAGTCACCCAGGTGGAGAAATGGCACCTGTTCTTCTTTAAGTCATTTATCAGTTCTGGGGGAAAAATCTCTGGAGAGCACATCCCTGTCTGTAAAGAAGAGGTCAGTACTGCTCTATTTCTGTCTTTGGTATCTCCACATAACTTTGCGGTTGATGCTGCAATAAGAATTACTGACGCTCATGCACAATGATGCATTTAAGTCTGTTGCAATTAGCTGTTTCTCGCTCTGACACCGACCTTCTGGCATTAGACCTCCCTGCACCTTGGTTTATCCGCCCGTGAAATGAGGGTAAAGATACTGACCTCTCTTGTAAAACCAGTCTGAGATTTACTGCTGAAAAGCACCACATATAAATTAGGTAGAATATTTAATACCTAATAGTGTATGTAAAAAGAGCACAAACTCCACCGGCTTGTCAACTCTCATCAAGAGACGCACTCCTGTGAAATTCGCTTCTGTCTGAACTTGACTCAAAATGGCCAGTTTACATGAGACTCCGTTGACCACCAGACAGTTTCTATTGGTAAAATTTTACTTGGCCTTCAAAGCATCTCTTATGTCCTGAATTAGGAATTATCCCTGGTGGCAAGTGTAAATCCTGTCTTTCATGAGAGCGTAAGATGATATAAGAATGATAATAACAGAAAGGATGATGCTTTCTAGTTTCAGTAATGGGTTGGAAAAATGAATATTCTTCTGTGGCAGCAGTCAATACAAACGGATCATTCATTCAGTCCAATTTAGTGTACTGAACACTATCAGGACAGTGCATGAGGGTCAAGCAGCGATGCCAGGACCCCTCCTGCACACTGTCAGGAGCAACAGAAGCTACCAATACCATGTTATGCACATGAAAAGAGCTGCCCCTGGTGCAGGAGACCTGCTGATAGGACTATACCAGCCATGTGCATGGTCATCCAGCCACCTTCTCCTGAGGCCATCTCTTCCCAGTGGCTAGCTGAATGGCAGCATCCCTTGGGTGTCTAGTGGCATCATCTGGAGTTACACTGTTTAATAGCAGACGCTCTCCCTCTCTCCTGTCTTTACCCTGCAACATTTGCCTGTGTTTCACATAGCAGTGGAGGCAAAGTGCTTAGTGAGTAAGTTTATAGCGTTCTTCATTAAGAATTTACATATAGAGAAAATTAAACCTGACTTGGAACCTAATGAGCTATTTTGTAATTTGATGAAACAGTGTGACCTACCAAGGGACTTAGTCCAAGGAGTTTTGTGTGCTAATCTGATGCTAAGCACAAGAAAGACTTTGGGGATACCAACTTCTCTTGGGTGTCTTGCTCACCATTGAAAATGCATGGCTATAATTAACATCAATCATACTAGAGAAATGGAAGACCAAAAGCTATCTGGGGAACTATAGCACTTAGGATGAGAACCTGTGCTGGCCAACACTGTCACTGGGGAGTAATTAGGTCTTCTGCAGATCCTAGAAGGGCTCTTACATCTCCAGCTACCTTCTGGCACATCTTGCTTAAACGTTGAGCGCTGGGTGACTGAGGACTCCAGTGTAGATGGGGGTAATACCGAGAAACAGGAAAAAAAAAGAGGGAGAGCTGCCAGCATTTTGGCCAGCATTATTGGAGTGAGAAGTAATGTCTCTTCCCTGAACATTTTAACCAGTGTAAATATATCAATACTATCCACATTTTGAGTAGGCTTCTTCGTGATTCATGATGAATCAGAGGATGCAGCTGCCCTGCTCTGTGCTCAGGTATGGTGTGAAAGTGAAGTAGAAAGTGCCATCAAGTCATAATAATACAATTCGTTTAGAGACCTCATTTCATTTCCAACATTTCGAAGCCTTGCCAGTATTAATTAATTAAAACCTTGCAACAGCTCTTTGAGTTGGGCAAGGACTATTATATCATTACATCAGTCAGTAAACGTGGAGACCCTGAAGGCTAGATTGAGACTGCCTGCTTTAGGCACTCAATTTATTTGTTGCAACATCTAAAAAAAATAGGTGCTTGGCTCCAGCAGAATGATTCAGATCACTTAAGGCAGGTGCCTACGCAAACTATACAAGCAATGCAGAGATGGATGCCTCTGAAGTAGCACCCAAGCGATATTCACACGTTTCTCCATCAACTGAATGGTGAGCTGTGGGTCCTTCATGGGATGATTTAGTGTGGTTGCACACAGCTACTCAGGCGTAGGCACTAGGAAATATTATTCCCAGGCGTGTGGCTGGTTAAGTGCTTAATTCAAGGCTCAACAGTGTGCAATCCTGCTTACGTGGGAATCAAAATGCTAATTCCCCTCTGAAGGGCAAGCACCTGTGTTGTGGGATAAGTGGGAGGAGGAAGCACAAGATATTAATGGTTTGAGCACTTATCCAGAAAATAGAAAACTAGAGATCTAGGCTGTCCAGCCTGCTGGGGTCTGACGCCAGCATTTCCACTTGCCCGGACTATACCAGGCTACAGGTAAGGCTGGAGTGGAGGCATTGCCTCCTCCTGCTGAAGGCTGACCACTCGACAAACACAAGTGTAAGATGCAGGAGCTAGAGAGTTTCAGCTCAGTGGAAGGGAGGTCTTTTGCTTGTAAATCTTCTATTGTAGAGCTCTATCAGATAAATGGCATGAATCTAGTTAGGCCAGGGAGCAGGCGTTCCCTCATGCCCCAGGCTTAGCTGGCACTTAGGAACGCCCGGGTGTGTCCACACTGCCAGACTGAGTTGTCCCTCTCCTGTGTCCTGGTATCCAGGTCCTCCACACTCTGCACTTGTTAGCTGGCCATTAGGGAGCCATTTGTTCCATTCAAGAGGAAAGCTGGTCATGGCCAGGATGACAGTGTGCTCCAGGCTCTGCTCCAGGCACAGTGTGGACATACACCACACAACTTTGGCTCTTTACCTGGTACAATATTGCAATGCTGGTCTGAAGTCCCCAGATGCCAGTATATCTCCTGTCACTTCCCAGAGCACATAGGAAGCAGATGGCTGCAGAAAAGCCCCTATTTTGGCACATGTGTTAGGACACCCCGCCCCCCCCCGAAATAACTATAATTGTACCCCAGGGCTACTGGGAGATGTTGCCCAGTAGAGATCAGGATCAAGCGCTGTGCAGCATGGATCGGTCTGCCCACTCTAGGAGCTCCCAGCTCTCAGATGTGTGAACATAAGCCAGCCTGTAACAAGCAGTCCAGAGGCATAGACTCTTTTTTGGTTTGGCCCACAAAAAACAGTATAAGCATGCCCTGAATTTCTCTCGCTTGGATGTTGCATGCTAGCTCAACATCATCTAAAACTGGTGGGTTTGGTCAGGCCTTGACTTAATGGAGTGGGCCCTTTTCAACACCTCGGGAGATATTAGCAGCTCCTCACCCACTTGTGAGTCATGAATGACTGCCAGGAGCTGTCGATCACGGAACACATGCGAAACCATATGCTTATGTGCTTAGGTTACTCTTAAGTCCAAAACACACTGTCCAGATCCATTCCCTGGGACTTACACACATCCAGTTCATTCTCAAAGGGACTTAAGTTGACTCATGGATGGTCTAAATCACATTCACTGACTTCTTCAAACTATGCAGCATCTCAGAAACAGAGCCTAGAAAAAGACCCAGGAGTCCTGAACCTGGGATTGAGGCTGATTTATTATCATTTTTACCTGTTAGGGGTTTCTTTGATCTCAGCAAGACTCTCCCCTGATTAGCAGTAGAGAAGGAGAATGTGGGTTAATGAATCCTGTTCTACCCACTCTTTAACATAAGAGTGGCTCCTATTAACATTTTAGCAGTTTGTCCTTTTATGCAAGAACTTGCACAGCTGACTTGGCTAAACTTTTAATGGGTACGCTTCTAGTGTGGGAGGAAATCTTAAGCACTGCTTATTGTTACTTAGAGTTACACACCCAAATGCCATAACTCCATCCAGAGTTCCCAGGCATCTAGGTGTTTTACTATCTACCACAGCACACTATATCACAAATAAGATCTTCCTTACCGCCTAAAGTAATGTCATGATGCACTGTAGGAGCCAAAGAATGCTGGGTTTGCAAAATGCATGCATTGCTTCAGATTGCAATGAATTCATTTAAGAGGAGATCAGGCAACAACCATTAATTTTTGTGCAATAGATTTCTCTGCTTTTCCTATTTACTGAGATGTTGGCTCACCAGATCAAATCAATGAAATTACGACAGATCGCCCAGCATACCAACAACAGCCAGTACCTGCCTCGCATTTCAGAGAGGCATCCCTTTATCAAATGCCTCCAGTTTCTGTCTGCCACATCTCTACCGTTTAGTCTGTTCTGCTGGAAATAGAAAAGTTAAAGTTTTCCAATGTACTTGGCTGAGTCAGAAGCTCTTTTGGGCAGTCATGCTCAGGCGCACGTATTGACTGCCCTGCTAGCAGTAAATTTGGCCCCACCGTGCCAAAGGAGATGTGCTATTGTCCTTGGGTGCACTTCTGGAGGCCACGTGTGGGGCGTACACAACTCCACCCTCAGCTGAGGTGGGAAACTTGTTCAAAGTGGTTTTGAGGTTTTGTTAAGAAGCAAAACAGGAAATCTGCATGAATCTGGAGTTTAACTACTTTTTTAACTTGTTGCTCTCCCAGAGTTGTTTTTTTTTTTAAATAGAAAAAAATAAATCTCAGAATGACAAACATTCTGCAACTGACAACGTCCCAGTTCTGGGATAAGCCCAAGGTTTTACTGGTGCGGACTAGACTTCAGGCAGCAAAGAGAATCTGGAGTAGTCCAGGGATTTTTTCTTTTCTTTTTTAAGCAAACCAAGCAACTCAAAGGCTGTGCCAACTTACTTAAGTGCTCTTTATGCCAACTAATCATAGCTGGCACAGAAAACAATGCTGACTATTGCTCCCTTCCCTGCCTACACTGGAGGCGAGGAAGGCCAAAGACACAGAGCTGAAACGGCAGCTCTGTGCCATCTGGAGACACTCTGTATCCTCAGCCCGGCCGCTTGGGAGCAGAGGAAGGACTACTGAGTTGCTCCTAAAAATCAGTGAAAAGGACAACGAACATGTCAATGGGGTGAGGAGCATCAGCACAAGCCTGCCTGCCCCAGCACGCTCATCCCCGTACGCAGTACCGCTACCATTGCCAAGGGCATCTGGTGCCCTTGTCTCTTTTGTCATCAACATTCCCTCCGGTAACTGTGAAAAGCATAAGAGCTGGTTTTATAGCCTTAGTAATATGGGCCCTCCCCAGCCCTGAGAAAACTATGGTGAAACTATCAAGTCATCTCAGGGAGAGTTCTGAGCAGCCCGGGAACGGGAAAGCCATCACCACTGGCCTTGATGTGGGAGCTAATGGCAAAAACCTCCATCACCAGAACTGCAAACTGCTGCGCTTTGTGGTACGTTGCTGATTCACATTCCATGACACTGCTGAGCAAACTCTACCTAGATGTCTCCACAACTCTGTTTCTAGTGCTATATAACGCTGGGTTTGGGTCAGATTCTGTGATGAGATATGCCGATGTTGTTCACAAACATCCATGCTAAGACTAATGAGTTACTGATAAGTATAATACAAATTGGCTGAGCTATATCTTGCAATTGGGATCAACCAGACAAGTTCCTCACAGTTTGCTCCCAGTTTATTTAAGCTGCCTGTGTGTGCTGAATAAGGCACCAGCAACGCTTTTGCTGCTGCTCCAGCATCACTCTGACGTCAGCGCTTTGATTTGATTTTCTGTCACTGTTCTCACAGATTAAATTTCAACCAGTGACCCACGGCTTGATAGCTCATTAGCAAATCCCTCTGAGCCATCTAGTCCTTCCCTTGCTTGACAGTTAACTCTGCATTGCACATACTCCTGAAGCCTCCTGAAATCAGCACCGCCCCATGTGAAAGCTCGGTCAGACTCAGTGCTGCTGCAAAAGCCTATGGGCATCCATGCCCAGCTGCATGTTTTCAATGACAAATCACTAATGATTCCTATTATGAGTCCTTGGGTCTTTTCAAGTCTTTGAGGTTGTGTAAAAACTCCTCCATTGACAGTCAAAGCTTTCCTTTCCCACCCCTCCCCTCAGCCCTTGATCTATAGGGGAATTATTCTGACTTCTTTCTTGGTGAAACCTTAAAACAGGACATTCTTACTTCTTTTGTTGTTCAGCATCATTATTGCAATCAGGCAGACTAAGACAGCTGGGATAATGCTCTTTCAGCTTTCTTTTGCTGTGATACATGAATATAAAACTCTTGGTATGCAGCGGGAATCGAGAAGATGCCTCAGATCATGCTCTGGAGGTGGCAGACCCCCAACTCTCACTTTTGCAGTTGTGTTGCATGGGACACAGGTTGCCCTGAGTGCTTTACGATCCCACTCACCGGCAGATATCTTGAGCTCAGCTCTTCCTGTGCCCAGCTCTGAGTCACAGTGACCAGCAGGTTAATAGTGTAGATACAGCCGTTGCTTCGCTTTATTTCCTCCGTGCATCTGAGCAGATCTTTCGCCTTGTACCCAGATTATCAGTGCCTTCGAGCAAGAAATTATATTGTGTATAGTCCAGAGCTACAGCACACATCTTTCCTTCTAACTCTCCTTAAATTGCCACTTACACAAGTATCCAGATTGCGCACTGTCAATATCTTAACACACCCTCTTCCTCCAAGCTAAGAAAATCTCTACCAAAGCTGAACCAAGGCTGTTTTTGGCACCCGGCAGGTAGAGCATAGCCACAAGGACTTTGGCGCACACCCGCCAAAGCCATGGACAGGACTTCCCAGCCCCACACTCTCTTTTTGCCTCAACAGAAACTTCACTCTAGAAGTCAATCTCACCGATTTCAATGGGGAGACGCTTGATTTACGCCAGGCCGAGACGAGAATCCGGCCGTGATTCTTTATTGCCTTTTAAAGCCAAGAGCCCAGCAGAAGCCAATTGTGTCTGACGCGAAGCTGCTGCACACCCAACGTGGAATCTGCACAACTCCATAAACCAGCAGTGGTCTAAATAAAAACTTCAAACAAGACATTCTGGCATTGGCCAGAAAGAGCAAAGATAAATAGCTGGGAGCCGCCAAGTTGTGAAGGAAGAACCGCTTGACTGTTGGACAGAGAGCAAAGTAAGAGGCAGAAATTAGGCAGGGTGCTGGGAGGCTTGTAACACTCCCAAAAAGCAAAGGGGTCACAGCATTTAATTTGATTAATTCATCGCCAGTCCAAAAGACTTTGTACCGAGCCTCAGGCAGCGCAATAAACATACAATCATTAAGAGAGGAAATAAAAGATTGGTTGGGTGGTAAATACTCCAGCTCCCTCTCCCACTCCACTTCCCTCTTGTTTCTTCTCTCCTTGGTCAGTGCAAACATTGGAAGCAACACAGTGAGCAAGTGGTAGCATTAAAACAACAACAACGACGACAACAAAACTCACTGTATTTCAAATGCCTTGGTCAAAACACTTTCAAGGAAAGCTTTGACTTGCTTTCCCCATCGTTTTTGTTTTCCCTCAACAGCCCATTGCTCTAGGAAATGCTGTGGGCAGAATGGAGAAACAGTCGTGCTAGCCTGGCCTCCTCTCCCCAGGACTGGCAGAAGACTTAGTGGAAAACAACAAGAAAGATGTTTATCCTAAGGGGGCCGGATAATGCTTTTGGAGGTCATTTCAGTAGTTTCAGTTGTACTCCTAAGTATCCAGGGGCCCAAAGAGCTGTTTTGATGAATGTAATTGTATTTACAAATAATGGTATTTTGTAAAGCTCCGATACTAACTTTTATGGCCCAGATGGTACAAACACTCACCCCGTAACTGTACAGTGCCTGTCCCTCACCACAGGACACAGGGGAAGGGCCCACCCCCCCACCCCCCGACACTGGGGCTGGAAAACTTTTGCAGCTGCTTGAAGCTATGTAGGAGCCTCAGGTGTCCGAGGAAACCACAGCAGAGGCAGAGCTGGGGAAAGGGAGGGTGACTAATACTCCATACATCCTCAGCGAGTGAAGTTCACATCTGGCTCTTCTCCCATCTGCTTCAGGCACTGCCACTGCTCCCACGCTGCATTTGCTGGGCATCGCTGAGTATCAGACCTCACCGTGGCTCTGTACAGCAGGAAAATGCTTTTACCCCCTTTTCCCAGACAGACACTGAGGTTTACTGCGATTAAGACACTTTTCCGCAGTCACATGAGAAAACTAGATGGAAGATGAGTCTCCAAACCCTGGACCACACATCAGCCTGCCTCTGCATCTGTGCGCACAGTGCCATATGACACCTAGGTCCTGTTGAATCAAATGCCACTGCTGAAGAAAGCAAGGTGACTTATATGTGTGTTTGAATTGATATCTAATGAACTCCGTTTATCACCTAATTGTCACTTCTCCTTCCTTGTTTCAGCATGTAAAGGTGCATCCATGAGTATATATACAAGACCCAGCTAGTATAGACATTCATTTTGTGTCTCTAAGCTGGTCAGATGAGAAAATGTTCATTAAATATAGTGTTGGACCACTGTTTCCCCTATTACTGAAATAATGTGTTCACTGCAGAATAATGAACCAGCTCTGTGATTCTGGAGCCATATAAAAAAAATATTTGTGGAAAGTAATATTATACAAAGTAAAGTCTGATTAATAAGGCAGTTGGCTAACCCTGTTTGCTTGCATCTTCCATACATTCAGAAGAACAAATAAATATGCTTACCCACTACTGAAATACTGATCCTTTCTTGGTGTAAAACTGTGGCTGATTAAGGCTTCATGATAATAGTCCAGAACTGCATATACTGTTTCTTATAAAAAAAAAAACCCAAAACCACCCCCCTCAAACCAAAACAAAACTCATGGTGGTTTTGCCAATACTTCACCATATTTGTTTTTGCAAGTCCTGTTTTAAATCACATTAATGCATTTGACTTCTGAGAAAGGATGAACCAGAGATTTATTCAGTGCTGTGTGGCAACAGCCCATTCCAGCAGGAAACTGAGCCATGGAGGGGAGTTTTGTCAGGGAAGAAATCTCATCTGGATAAATGACGCTCCTCAGCAGAGCATGGATACTTATATGTGTGTTTGTACTGACATCAGATGAATGCTGTTCATTCGTTTGATTGTCACTTCTCCTCCCTTCCTCCAGTGTACCTCCTACTCTCCCTTTGGAAGGTTTAATCACCCAATGTAAGGCTTTTTAACAGGAACAAGGGCACTTTTAAGATAAAGATGTTGGAAAATTAAAAAAATACAACATACAGTCATGCATTTAATAAGCATGACTTGCATACGTACGCACACATGGCAGTCCCTCTTCTCCCACTCAAGTCACAGGGCCAAACACTACTCACTGTGTGATGCCCATCCTCCATCTAAAGCTGATACTGATTCCTTCAGAGTTAAACCAGCACCATACAGACTAGCTGAGGAGGAAAGGTCAGATGAGAAGAAATTCAGCTTGTAGCACTGCTGGGTGTTGAGGGGAGAAGGCGTGGGGGGGCTTGTAGGTAAGTAAGTTAAGCATTAATTTGTAGAGCATGTTTGTCATGCTAACTATCTAGCATTCAGAGATTGATGGTTACTACATTCCTAATAGCTGCATATGATTAACTTTATATTCCTGTAAATTTACTGTGCATGGTGTCTGTGCTATATCTGATGAAACCCATGTACTTATTAGCTGATCTTTGAGCCATGATGCCCAATATGCAAGCAAGGCAATCTTTGCTTGTATAATCATTGTTTAAAAAAAGGGGCAGAAATACTGTGAGCGTAAAGTAGCATAGACCTTGATCAGTCTCCTTACAAAGAAAAGCAGAAATACAGTCCTGCACAGGGTGACTTTTGACCTCTGCTTCACCCCCAGCTACAACCTGGTCTGTGATGATTGTAACTAGGACATAATCAGACAGGTCATATACACAAATTGCCATCTTATCGATGCACCTTAAAACGTTAAATGTGCTTGTCCTCATCTGCCCACCTAAGGAAATAGGGAAGAGGTAACCATTCCTGCTTTTTTCTAAGGCACAAGCTATGGCATGGAGACTGCTCATCAGCAATGCAAGTTTCTTCTTCAGCATCACGTATGAAAGCGAAGCAGGCAGACACACGACAAGGAGATGTGGTGTTTGCTATGAGAACCTCTTTGAATACAGCTCTGTGCTCAACCTCCCCAGCCCAGCTGTGGCATCAATCTGTGGCCTCTCCCTGGGTCCCTCACCTGGGCCTTTAGTAACTACAGGAGACCAGATGAAAGGATCAGCCACCCAGCTGTGCACAGTGCCTCAGGTCACAGAGTGCCAGAGGGGCCCCAGAAAATGCAGACGCATGAGGTGTATCTCTGGCTGCGGGGAGTGGAAGGAGGGAGTCAACTGAGTCCATGCATGGTGCACTCAACTTGAAAGTTTAGTTCAGGATGTGCCCAAGCGACAGTATGACTGTGGCAAGGAAGGATCTGAAACACCTTCTGCTGTACCCTTGCCTATAGGCCAGACTAATGCCATTGACTAGTCTTCTGCATCAGCCAAACAGGAAAGCAGGGTTTAATTAGTTTTGATTAATCAGTCTTTTTAAGTGCAGGAGGGTTAGGTGAGCACAGGAATCTTACAAAAATAGCAGTTTCAGAAAAATGCAGCAGGAAGCAACAGGTCATGGGAGTGGATGGGAAGGAAGGTAGGAAGAGTTATTAATTAGTGCTTATGGAAAGGACTCCAGTTTCTCCAGAACAATGGAGGAGAAACAGGCAGTACACTGGGAGAATAATCATATGCATTGACACTGCACATTTAACCCCAAGAGGTCCCACGAGATGTAAAATGAGCCAAAGCTCACAAGATCCCTACTAATGAATGGCCAGTGATAGTCCAAGCTGGTGCAGTACAGGGAATGGACGTTTGCTGTGGCCAGCCAAGGTGGCTGGTGGCACTCCCTCAATGGACCCTTCAGTCCTGGTACAGATTTCTTGTGCCAGGACTGCAACCACCTCCTCCAGAAACCGAGGGACAACCCTTCCATTGACATCCTAATCTTTCTAGATTGTAAAATCATACATAGGCTTTAAGGTTATATGGCAGGACTGTTTTCTACCATATGCATGACCACTACATAGCACCAGGAAACCCTGAACTTTTCAGAAATGGCTAAGTGCTGTTTCAACACAGATAATAATAATAATAAAAATAACAATACAATGGCACCTGCACCAGCACACTACACTGAAACAAACTGCAATGCCTGAATGCCAAAGAGCACCAAATGGTTCTCTCATCACTCTTATCACAGATATCTCTACTGAGTGTGGGTGGGTTTTGCTCCGTATTTCATCGTCCAGCAACATACAATGAAGTTGCAAATGGCATTACTAAGCATGCCAAAATGCCCATGCAATAAAGATAACACTGAAATTGTGATATAAATCTATTTTCAGCTTTCATCTGAATATTCAGGATGTCTCCTTTTATCTCTGTTATATATTACTTTTATATTGTGAAAGATGACAAATACCAAATCGCAAGAGCAATCAGACTATGGAAATCCCCTCCTGGGACAGAGCTATATGTTCTCATAGTGCTTTTTTTTCTTTTACCTTTTATTTTTGTGATTAGTCAATCACTGTTTAGCCATCTTAGGGAAATGCAAGGTGAATTAGGAGAAAGAAGGTCAAAGTTATCATAGAAAAGTTTAATCCCTTCTCGGTGGGAACCAGTGAATAGTTACG
The DNA here is from genome assembly GCF_030936135.1 of Gavia stellata. Classification (NCBI taxonomy): domain Eukaryota; kingdom Metazoa; phylum Chordata; class Aves; order Gaviiformes; family Gaviidae; genus Gavia; species Gavia stellata. Next base: position 5,553,936 of record NC_082637.1, read on the forward strand.
GCTAGACTTAAGTGCGGACCTCTGTTGGGAATGCCAGTGAAGGTCCAAGGCAGAGAGGAAAAAAAGCTGCACTGAGATCTTAGACAGTCATAAGTAGACAGATGTTCCTAGGCTTTAATGAGCAGCCTTGGCTCCAGGCCTTTCTTGGCAGAGCTGTTCAGTTTTAGTATTTTTCCTTGTAGTGCAAGGTATGGCTCTGGTTAGCTGGCTCTGCTTAGCTAACTGCTGATGATTTTTCCATCTAAATAATAGCTTGACAATGAAGAAACCAGTTCATAATCTGTGACTTGATGGATTAGGTCATGGGGAACGATGTGCAGTTGTAATCATGAAAAGTAAAAATAAATAAAAATAATAATTTTAGTTTAAATGACCACCAGTTTTAAAAGTTTAAACAGCAAATCTGATGGAGCTCTTACTGCAAGTTCTACCACTCCATCTTACGTTTTTATCGTCATGGACGATAAACTGAAAATAACATGAAATGGACTTTTTCTTTACCAATTCTATTTCCTAGTCAACCTGGCAGGGATCATGCCCCTCCTTTGGAAACTCATTTGGGTTCAGCAGTGCTGAGAATTTCCTCTTGACAATTTGCTACGCTGAAGTGAAATATATTAAACTGGAAAGTACAGGTTTAACAAACATCTTCTGTTCAGAAAGTAAAAAAACTACAAAACCAACTGTTATCCAACTGTGTAATCAGTAACTTCCACTAAAAAACTGAGAAATAGCCTTGTTAAAAATTCTGAAGACTTTTAACCCTTCTCTGATAGGACACAACTTCCTTAATGCAACAGCCACCGCAGCGCTTGGTGGAGAGCAATTTTGTTCTTTCTCAGGCGTGTAGCAACCCTGATATAACCAGTGACTGAATTCAGTCTCTTTTCCAGTATTTCTGGGTTTCCCATTTCTGGGTATCACAACTGGTCTGATATAATACAATATCATGAATGGAAATGTTTTCATGGGATAAGCTCTCATTTTAGACTGCTTTTCATTGCTGTAGTCCAGATCCTGATCTCAGCGAAGGAGATGGAAATGACTAGGTGGCTTAAGCATGAGCAGTCTCTGGAATTCAATCAGTTACAAGTCAATAAAAAACTTAAGAGCCTTACATTGGCAGGTTATACAAATTCTCTGCTCCCTCTGTGTTCTCAGCTGATTCTCTTTTCATTTGGAGGCTATCAATTACATTTCTTTGAAGTTCTTTTTTAGCACATCAGAACCTCATCCACCACTGGTTGGTTCAGTAAAGCTCATCCTTTTCCAGAACCAAGTGTGAAATCTGCTTTGTGATAAATATCTGATGGTGCAGGAGCTCTGGGCTTGTTCCCAAGCTAAATTAATTTCTATTGCAGCAAAACACCTGCCTCTGTGTCATCACAAAAGCAGCTCCCTATTGTAAAGTACAATTCAGTCTCTCAGACAAGATTCAGATCCCTTTTTTTTTCCCCTTCTGCAGGAGAGAAACAGATGTCTTTAGCAGCAGGAAGAAGCTTCCTCCCTCCTCGTCTACCCAGCTTATATTTCCAAGTCATGAGTCCTAAAACTCTTCAGAGTCAATCAGCTAGGGTTTATTGTTTCCGTGACACCAGTCCCTTCCCACAGCCACTCAGTGCTCAAGATGATTACTTTACACGACACCTGCTGACTGGAAGTGACAGATTTACACTAGGATTGTACCCAGGGTTTCCATATATTCAGCCCAGCTACCACCGTGATGGGTCCCTCTGAATCAGCAGTACACCACACCAGTAATGGGACACTGACCCCGCTCCACAACTTTCCACACGTCTGGTCCATCCCATCAACAAATGGCTTTGTGGGCCAGAGCAGAAACTCTCTGCTCAGTACCATGGCTGTTCTCCCAAAGGCTGGGCAACGATTGCCACCCCGCGACATTAGACGCCAATAAGAGGGATGCCTACCTTGCTAACAGGTATTATAATTGCTGCTGCTGCAGAATGCAATGGTGAGATTTTTGGAGGAAGCGCAATAAGCTATGAGAGATAGGCAAAGGCAGGACAAATATTTATAAAAATGCTGTGTAACAACTCAATGACTTTTAAAAGTTTTGGCTTAATGCGTGGCCAACTTTCTTGTCGATCTCCCCAAAGTTTGGATGCAGAATGGGAATCAATTATAAAAAGCCAGAGAAGATATTGACTCATAAACATACTTGCTGTAAACATCAAGTCCCTCTTTGTTCAGCATTAAAATTTAAATGCAGTAAGGTAAAACAGAATAAAGTAGAGCTTACCTGAAGAGGCTGAAGAATCATAAGTACTTCTGTCCTTTCTGTTTGTCCTGAAGGGCTGAATGTCCTTTTCCCTGTAAGTTCCAAACCCTTCAAAGCTTCTTCTTTTATTCCCACTTGCATCGTTGTCCCGCTTCTCACTCGAGGAATTCATTTCACCAAACATGTCCAGGGACTCTGACCTTCCATTACTCTCAGTATTACCAGAGTATCTCTTTGTGCAAGAGTCAATGGGATCATTGCTTGAGTCACTTTTATCTTTACTCTGTGTCCACTGCTGGGCATCAGAAAGTGATAACGTAGACAGTGTATCCACTTCAAAGTTACTCTTTGAGCCTTTGTGTCCAGTTTCACAATGCTGGTGCTTCTGCTTCTCCTTATGCTTGCTTTTCTCGTTGAGCAAGGAGAGGTCTTTATCTGAGCTGCTTAGCCTTTCGTTGATGGCATGGCTGGAGAAGCCAGTGGACTTGCTAGCAAAGAGACCACTCAGATCTTCATGTGTCCCCAATATCCGCTCATCCTTATGCTTGTGCTTATGTTTGTGTTTCCTTTTGTGAAGTCGGCCACTTGAAAGGCTTGTTCCTCCAACCTTCGGAGGAGCCAAAGAGGACTGCATGTCTCCAAGGCCCATTCCCACAGGTGTTTGTAGGTGCACTCCGTGTTTCGCTTTATGCTTGGCAGTGGTGGACATCTTCATATGAGAGCTTGCATGGAATTGGGGTGGGGGCACGGTAGGTCTCATAAATGGGGAAGCCGCTCCGAGCGTGTGAGACAGGTACAAAGGAGCTGGATACTGACCATAGTAACCAAGATTCATCATAGGCATTGATGTGTAAGGCATTCCATAGGGTGCATAGTAACTCCCACTGGGGATAGGGTAACCGAACCCTTGTAAAAAAGGCACCTTTGTCATGGTGTCATTGGTTTTGGCAGGTCTACCACGCTTCTTCTTAGACTTCATGTCAGAGGTCCTGCGAAGATAGAGCAATGGGTCATACTGGATATATGGCACAGGGTAATAGTGATCAAAATTAATCCTGAAGATGCTGGGATATGGATTTTCATGATAAAATGTGTAACTTCTATGGGAAATCCTGAACACTTGAAACTTATTGATGAGTTCCTCAAGGTCTGCCAGAAACTGGAGGTCATCTCTGTTCTGCAGGCTTTTCCTTTTCCTCTTGTGCTTTGGCTTTTTAATACTCTCATGCGAGAGAAAGTTATCCACAATGAGATGTTTCTGCCGGTGACCATGCCTGTTCTTTGTGCTGGTGTCAGATGGGATAGCCTCTGGATTGTCCAGGGTGCAGAAATCAAAGGAGTATCTCCGGCGGGACTCTGAGCTTTTCTCGGCTTGGTCAGAAGTGCTGTTGTTGTCTGTACCTATCCCACTGTCGCTCGGTATGGTTTCCTCGCTGTGCGACTCACTCACCGGCGACAGCGTGACTTCTTTCAGAGAACCTATTTCACAGAGGTGGGAAGGTGAATTAGCCATTAACCTGGGTGGAGACAGCTTCCAAGTTCCACTGTGCATTCCTTTCTGGGTTTTTGTAGGAAGAGCACTGATAGGTTGAAGATTTGGCATAGTTTTTAACTCTGAAAAATTTGTTTCAGTGCTTGCAGGGCTAAGGTTGCCATTAGTCCCCACTAACTGTGTTGAAAGCGGATGAATAGCTGCTGGTGACGATGCCACAAGTGACTGCAGGTTGGAAGGCACTGCTGGGTTTTCTGGCTGGCTGGAAACAGGCCTTGAGTGCTTGATGGCTGTCTTAGGTTCTTCTGGCTGAGGCTGCAGCTCTGCTCTTGGCTTTCTGCCCCTTTTTTTACCAATGTAGATAGTCCCCCTCTTGCTGACATTGATTTGCTTCCCTAGTCTGGCATCAATGGTGGTTGGCCCAGCACTAGATGGTGGCTGGACTTTTGCTTTCAGAGCTATGCTGCTGGAGCAGGAGGACAAGATCTGATTGAGAATATTCTTTCTCTTCAGGGTCTTCATTTTATTAATGGTCTTGATGGTCTTCTTATCCAAGACCCCAAGCTTCCCGACCTTTTTGTGAAACTTGAGTTCACTGATGGACTTGTCTTCTCCCGGGACCATCTGGGCCAACTTGGCCAGATTCCGTCTCCTCTTCCTTTTCTTTGTTCCTGGAAATTCGCGATTGATTGGACTCACTGGGCTGGTGGAGGTTCCCTCATGAATGGTTTCAACAGTGAGCAAAGGCTGTTTCTTTGGTCGTCCTCTTTTTTTCTTGACAGGTGTGATCACAGTAAGACTGTCTGTATTGGTATACAGAGGGCTGGATGGTGTGATGGGATAGGCTGAAGGAGGCTCCACCATCAGCTTCTCAGATGTTGTCATGGAGGTCTCCCGAAGGATAGATTTAGGTTTGCTGCAGGTCCATCGCCGCTTAGCTGCATGTTTGGGGTGCTGGACCTCAGATAATTTGCCAGCTGTGGGAAGATCAGTGGGTAGGAGAGTGGATGTCACAGATACAGGTTTTCTGAGTCTGGTGGCACTGTTGGGGGAAGTTTTGTCAGCGAGCACACTGCTGTCAATAGGTACTAAGGGGGACTCATTTTCAATCACTTTCCCTGGCTTTGTGGCTCGAAGATCCTTTTTACTCCCCTCTGGGTGAGAGCTAGTCCTATTTGCTACTTCACTGCTCATAACAAGTCCAGAAGGCAGGCTTTTCTCCTGGATAGTTTTCTCTGTGGAAGATTTTGTGGATTGCCTTTTTTTCCTTTTGTGGCCAGATGTGTCTGTTGTTGGAGACTTTATTGGGATAGTAATTCGTACGTGACTGGTGTCACTTTCACAACTGCTAGCAGAAGTGGGATTCTGCTTTAAGGGTGATGTATCCAACACACTGTCCATCGAGTAAGACTCCTTTTTCCCTTCCATGCTGTCATGGGATTTGCCGTCAAATGCTTTCTGAGCACTCTTCACCCATTCGATGTCTGCAGTTTGGATGGTTTGACTTATCAAGTCCTTTTTGCTGGACTTCTTCTTTGTACTCCCGGGGGGCTGATCGGGGACCTCCAACTGCACACCTCCCTCTTGATCACCGAGAGGCAAAAGCCCATTGCACTCAGAGGCGCAGCTCGGCTGGGTGGCCGCGCTGATGTTGTTGGGTGATGGGACTGCACTGCAAATGGCAAGCTCTTTACTACTGGCCGACAGCTGCCCCCACGTGCTGCTGGCGCAAGACTTCTTTGCTTGGGATTTGCTGAAGGAAATTCCTGGCTCTGGAGCGGAGACCTTGGTGGCACTAACTGCTTCTCGACTGGGTTCTGTGTTGATGAAGCAACTTTGAGAAGCAGATCCAGTATCAGAGCTCGCTGACCAGTCAAGATGGTGCTGGTTGCTACTTTTCTGCTGGTGCTTTGATTTTAAGGTGTCACCGGTGAAGTCTTGTTGGAGGCCTGGATCATAGTGCAGAGCAGAATGTTTTTGTGGCCTGTCATAAACCTGGAAGGTAGCAGAAAAAAAATAGCAAAAAAAAAAAATTAGTTTATCAGTCTATTCATAACCCCTGATTGCAGCTCTTTATTTGTACAGTGAATGACAACTCTTCTTAACCAATGTCCTTGTAAGTGTTAGAAGCCTTATATAAAAACTTATAAGGTTTATAAAGTTGTCTTATACTTGAGCCAAATTTGCATTTATATTCATGCACTGTAAACAAGTTTTGTTTTGCTTTCCCACTCTAAAAACAATGGAAATACTTCTATAAATGCTAAATTGCTAAGGAAACATATTCTATTGATTTTTAATTTAAAACACAAGTAAAATATTCCCTTTCAATGGATGAATGGTGCAACTCAGTCTCCTGGTGAGAATCCCTTTTTCCTAAAAAATAATCCCTCACAGAACTTGAGGCTCAACAACAGCAATTAAGCTCATTGTTGTAAACAAGAAAAATGCAAAATTATCTCGGAAGTTGTAACAAACCAGAGGAAAACCCATGGGTCCACTTCTCTATGAAGCCAAAATCTGCAAAGATTGACTTGCTTAAATTTCCACATCGAAGTCATCCCCACAAACTTAGCACTTAAAATCATATGCATAGCGTCAAGTGTGTGAGGCACACTTGGCAGGTTCAAGATTTGCATTACTCCCTTTCCATTTTAATAATCTGCTATTTGCAATGTTGGTAAGAGATATTTTCAATATGATTTCTAATCTGACAGCAGCTCTTCAAGCTGCAGAGGTTACAGTAAGGGCAAAATCATGCTGAAGACTGGTACAGAGCAAAAGAAAGTCTGCTTTTTTTTCTTGGTGGACCTCCGTCAGCTAAAGAAATTATGTTTGCCACAGCTGTAACCTTTCGAAAAGTCGCTGAAAGCAAAAAAAAATATTTTTTTTACTTTCATTAACTGACCTCTTCTAGCCATTTGTTTTCTCCTGTTACATTTAGGAGCTTTTTTTGTAAAGCTCTGGATCAAACCGTGCAACTGATTTTGTACACCTAGTACTGCAAACAACTGTTCTTAGCAAACTGTAATGACACTGTTCCGAATGCCAAATAAATGATGAGAGACTTAAAATAAATGTGTAACCAAGGAAAGAACAATAGAAAACAACTGCTAAGTGTCTCGTGTTTCTGCAAACACCCTGTTACAATTAAGTTTCTATCAGCAGCATTACATTAGATCACCGTTCGGGATGTTTGCAACAGAGGTTTTGGGGCAAGGAGGCTGTCAGCGTAAGAGGTTTTTGAGCAGGGAAATGAGGTGGCCTCAGTTCTGAGCAACTTCAGAGGGATTTGAAAAGTGCTAAATGCCCTCAAGCCCATGGTGTGTTATTCAGTGACCAGTAAACATACATGTTATTGGCAAATTGATGTTGAGATATCATTCATGTGCATATAAAAATGGGCACATGGCCTTTCTGGAACAGCTGATGAAGCTGTTCTGGTCCATCATATGAGGAGTAATCAGGGACTCTTAAATCCTGTGGATAGTTCAGCTGTCATGCACATGGACCAGCCATGCTCAGGGAAAGCAGAGATTTCCAGGAATTGTGGAGTGAGAAAATGAAAGAATGCAGCTGCGGTGGAGCTGCAGATGTCGCGGGCGAGCGACACCCGGTTTCTTCAGCCTGAGAAAAGAGCCGAAAGCATAAACAGCCCTCGGGGAATGAATCAGTTCCTCCTCCTCCTCCTCCTCACAGCGGCCTCCCGCATGCGAACCACACAGCGTGCAGTGGCCACGACCCATGCCGCGGATGCCCTCCTTCGGAAAATGGAGCCCACCCGTGTCCATGTCCTTGGGATGAGGCCAGAGAGGGGTCGAAAGGCAATCAGCAGCGCTGGCGCTGAAGTTTGATAGTTTGTTTTTATTTTGACTTTTTTAAGCTGATCACAAAGAGCCTGAGCTTCATTTTACCTCGGTTTGGGGCTCCTGCTGCCACCAGGCCAAGCGCGCAGGCAGCTGGGCATAAGGAGAGGTGTGGGAGGTGGCCAGCCCCTGGTGAGGTCCCGGTGGGCTGGAGGTGGGTGCCCTCCACCCAAGCCTCACATGAAACATCACCTTCCCGAAGTACCATGATTTGTGACTTGGAAAAGCCTTGGAAATGAGGGGCTGAGACCTCTCTTCGCCCCCAGGACCGGCGCCGAGGCAGGGCCAGGCTGCTTCTGAACAGATTCTGGCCTTACAGCTTGCAATCAAAGCAACTCCCTACACCCGCGTTATTTCTAAAATGCTGAGCTGTGAAACTAAATGACCTGAAAAATTTCATTTGGAAGGAGGAAAAAAAAATAAAAAAGAAAGAGGGTTACAGCAGTGAGTGAAAACATCACACGCTGGCAATACCCTGGTCCCTCCAAGTCCACCACACACACAGAGATCTCTAGTTGAAAAGGAGCAATAATCTCTGATCTATATTTTAAGGCAGTTAATAAGGGGCTCAGAACTGAGAGGCCAACTATATATCAGTGATGAATGCTGATATATCGCTTGGCTCCTCCAGCCTCATTTCCTCGGCCTGCACATTATAAAATGATGATGCAACTTCCAACATATCCCTAATGATAGCCTTGTCATTACTCCGGCACCACAGGCCACCACAACATCTATCTTACAATTCATGAGAAAGATACGGCTATGTCATCAAAGGTGCCAACTCTGGAGGCATTTAATCACATGGATAAACACTGCGATTTCAATAGGCCTTCAAAAAACGACCAGTCTGCAGGATCAGGGGACTCCATTTCCTAAGCGGGATGTCAAAACTATATATCTGCCCAAGCACATAACAGTCCACTGGGTTTCCTCATGCAACTTCTTCCAGCATAACATTTACTATTTGCTCTCCCTTGCCAAACACGTCCATAGCGCCCCAAAATAATTCTTCTGCAGCACAGCAACCAGAGGTCATTTCGCTGCAACAGGTTGGGTTTCACTGGCTGCAATGGTTATGTGGGGACTGTTTACTTAAAAGCACTGGTAAATCCATTGAAAATAATGCAGCTAAGTGTATTTTATTCCCTGTGTATTCATCTGGGTTGCTGTCTGATCCCATCGGTCCTAATGTTTAGGCTTCAATTTTCCCTACTGGGTGAGCACCCCACTAAGAAGCCAACAAGCCCCAGCTGAGATAACTCAACCCTCCACTGATCTAGCAGAGGATGTCAGAGCTGTCAGTAGGGTGAGGGCAAATAAGGCTCTTCAGAAACCTATGTCTTGGTGCCTTTCACACAAATTCATTACTTTATTTGTCAGTAAGCATGCAAGATACCGCAGCTCCATAGGTCTCGGCAAGGGGCTTTTGACTTGAATGGAGTTCCTATGGCAGCACGGCTGAGACCAGCATCAAGAATAGTGGGCTTTTTCGTGAAAACAGAAAGATTTACCTTTATTTACTTTTTGGTTTATGAGACCCTAAAAATAGTTTAAACTTCAGTGCCTGCCTCTATTTGTAGTTTGCCCTTTCATTAAATGGGATTTTCTTCAGCAGCTAGCTATTCTGCACTGGGAGTCTGCTCCTTTTTCTTTTGTGAAAGTAGAAGCATAACTTAACCCATGGAATTTTATCACATCTCACCAGACTTGGTCAATGTTTCTCTTGATATTCAGTTTACCAGATGTGCTTAGTGGGTTATAATCCCATCTTTTCTTTAAAGAAGATAAAGTACACATAAAGAAGCTAATAGTTTTCACAACTCCAAAGAATTTTGAGCAATATGATCCAGCACATGCTGAACCTTAGACTAAAAAAAATAAAGTTTGAACCCTCTTATTAGTAGTATATGATTTTAATGCCAAACTCATGAGTTTCAGTCCTCAGCTTTGGCAATGGTGGCTAGACCTATGAGCCGGAAACATCCCATATACCGGCAACTGAAGAGCACTGGCCAGAAAGCAGATGAGCTGGGACTGTGTGTTTACACCTGCCTTGCTAGACCTGTGCAAACCTGCACCTGCAGATGAGCTTACTCCTTTTACAGTTTTATTCTGGCATGAGGTCCTTGCAACTGGGAGGATAAGACTGTATCAGTCCCATGATGAGCAGCACCCTACTCTAGAAGCAGTACTCAGCAGCAGAATACATCCCTCAGGGACTCCTTTCATTTAACTACTAGATGTCTCACTCTGTCTCCCTGTTCCCTCACCTGAGCTTCTCTCTAAATCCACATGCTGCTTCCAGACCCAAAGCAAAAAGAGGGAGGGGATGCCAGCAAGCAAATCAAGTTCTTAGTAAAATAATAATAATAAGGAAAAAATCCAAGTAAAAATGAATATAATTAAAAATAATAATGATGATAAAATACACAATTAGAGAAACCCATCACCTGAAAAAAATCTGATTGCTTACAGGGGATGGTACCCTTCTGCTCCAAACACCTTTTTGTAGAGGTAACACACATACAGCTTGTCAAGAATCTGGCTTGCAAATCAAAGTTAATACTACAACGCCCCCTCTTTAAATCATTCGCAGATCCATCTGTGTAATGGCTCCTCAAGTGTAATTCCCTATTAAGAGGCTTTATCTGGAGAGATAAGCAGCTGGTTCCCATGTCACTAATTGCTGTCTGCTGTGATTTTAAAACATCTGCACCATTGTGCTCTTCATTTTCATATTCTAATCACCCTGAAACTTGAAAAAGGTACATCATTGATTGTTTCTGTGGGTTAATTAGTACACAGTCTCCTTGTAGAGACAATTTAAAGGCAGTCAGAACCTCAATCAGCAAGTTTGTTTTAAAAATTAATAACATCGGGAGCGTCTGTGGGGATTGGCATCCACAGTGACACATCAGAGTGTGCTCTGGGGACATACCATCCTTTGTTATCTTCTTCATAAGCTAGAAATAAAATTAAAAAAAGAAAAAAAGAAAAAGAAAAAAGAGGAAAGGCTTTCCTAAACGTATAATGTCACTTCGAATCAGAGTCTTGGGAAGTGCTTGCTTTTATCTCAGGGCCACCCCTGCCTCTCCAGTGAGAACAAATCTCATCAAAACACCGTATAATACCTCTGTGTGGTCTAGGAACTTGTAAGCCATTTTTGGTAGCAATTTTGGCAACTGGGAGCTGGCATCTCATTGGAAATCCACAGGGTGAAGCTGTGACTGCTTGGACATATGTGGGCATTTGCTCTGCTTGCCACCTGGGTTGGCTAGATGCTGGGTCACCAGGTGTTGTCTTCAAGCCATGCAGAGAAGGATATTAGCTCAGGCACAGCACTTTGCTATGGCAGCAATAGTGCATGCAAACTGGACCTTCCTGAGCCAGCTCAGAGCAAAGGCAAGCCTGAATTCACAGAATCACAGAATGACAGAATGACAGAATGTTGGAAATGACAGAAGGTTGGAAAAGACCTTTAAGATCATCAAGTCCAACCATCAACCCAACACCACCATGCCCACTAAACCATGTCCCACAGTGCCACGTCTACATGTTTTTTGAACACCTCCAGTGATGGTGATTCCACCACCTCCCTGGGCAGCCTGTTCCAATGTTTGACCACTATATCAGTAAAATAATTTTTCCTAATATCTAGTCTAAACCTCCCCTGGCGCAACTTGAGGCCATTTCCTCTAGTCCTGTCATTTGTCACTTGGGAGAAGAGACCAGCACCCACCTCTCTGCAACCCCCTTTCAGGTAATTGTAGAGAGCGATGAGGTCTCCCCTCAGCCTCCTCTTCTCCACACTGGACAACCCCAGCTCCCTCAGCCATTCCTCATCAGACTTGTGCTCCAGACCCCTCACCAGCTTCGTTGCCCTTCTCTGGACACGCTCCAGCACCTCAATGTCCTTCTTGTAGTGAGGGGCCCAAAACTGAACACAGCATTTGAGGTGCGGCCTCACCAGTGCCGAGTACAATCACTTCCCTGCTCCTGCTGCCACACTGTTTCTGATACAGGCCAGGATGCCATTGGCCTTCTTGGCCACCTGGGCACACTGCTGGCTCATCTTCAGCCGGCTGTCAACCAACACCCCCAGGTCCTTTTCCACTGGGCAGCTTTCCAGCCACTCGTCCCCAAGCCCGTAGTGTTGCATGGGGTTGTTGTGCTTTACATACCTGCTTTAAGTTAAGCTTATACTTGAAAGTGCTCCAGACAATGCTGATAACAGACCTTTGGTGCCTAGCAAAAGGTCAACCTGAGATTTTCAAGACTGAGTGAATAAATCTGGCGGCATTGAGGTTAAGTGGAAAATGCAATGGGCACCTGCCTTCTGAAAAATCAGACTCTGTTCGCAAGTAGCTCCTACAAACTGCAGAAGCTCCAGGTGATTCGTTCCTCTTGAAAAAGCTTTCTTTTCAGTTTCTGCTTCGTAGACACGCATGAAAACATGTTACTGGAGAAGAAAACCCTTTGAGAGGAAGAAAAAACTGAGATTTCCAGCTCCAACACATGAATAAATAATCCTGGCTCAGCTCATACTTTTGCTCAAAATTGAGCATTTTCTCTTGTGTCCCAGTGGGACAGCTGCAAACTGCTCACTCGAAGGCTCTAATCAGAACTACAGGTTGGAGATATTTCATACATTTTGGTGAGTACACTGAGTCTTCCTGGGGTAGCATTGCTCTGTAAATAAAAGATGCGAAGCAGAGGAGACACCAGGTTTAGGGGAACTTAACTCTGGCCTGATGACTTACAGGTTGAGCCGTCATTGACATGAAATGTGATCAATCAATAGGAGGGACCTGTCATCAAGTCAGGTTAGTTCATAACAGCAAGTGTCTGAAATGGTTTCAGGAAGTCTTTTAGGTCCTCGGTGACTCTAACCAGGGAGGAGGGATCACAAAGTGGCGTAAGACACTTGCTGGAAGTGCAAACAGCAGTAGTGTCTTCTGAGAAACCCCACTGAATCTGTTTCAGAACTGATGTAGGGGCTTTAATTCCAATTAAAATTCTAATGAGAAACATGTCAGCAGGCACTAACATAAAATTCATCATTATCATCCCAAACAAGGGTGCTTTTCCAGAGCAGTTTGTCAAATTTATCGCTCCCAGAGCTTACTCCTTCCCCCGCTCCCTGAGTCTTCAATAGCACAAAGCCCAAACACCACCACACTCACAGGAGTGAGGATCATTCCTTAGACATTGAAAGTGAGGCAGGAATTAACACAAAGCTGCAGGGGGGCTACTTGAGAGAAAGACACAGCATGGGGTGGGAGTGGGTTAATTAAAAGCAAAGCATCACTTGTTTGTGTCCATTCACCGAACACAAACATCATAGACTGTGGTGCAAGTCTCCCACAAATCAGGAGGATCTTCACTGAAGCTGCTGGAGGTCCTTCCAGATTTGCACTCCTTTTGCTATGTAGCTCTGTCTTCCCTGAGATACTTGTGTGATCGTGTCAATACAGAGAAGTGGAAGTTCAGGCTTTTGCATTGTAATTGTTTTGAGAATACCTATCTAAAGCACTTATCCTTAAGGAAAAGACAAAGCTATGCACAGGGATTACTGAAGGGTCCAAACATGCTCATGTGGTTGCAAATTGTAATTTTTCATGCATTTGTGGTAAAGCATCATGATTTGCTAAATAATTCAGAAATTCCAATGTTATTCCAAATTAATTTTGCTACTAGCTTTAAACTGGATTATTTTCACACTATTTCAATCTTCAGCTGGATTTCAGACACTTCCATTTTCCACGTACAGGGATTGAGGACTTTATTTGGGCAAATTGCAACAACATGTTGAATTTATAAAGGTAGGATTTGGTGCTGTGGGCTGATCTGCTCCTTACTAGTGGCATAGACCCATCTCTGCACATATTTTCTTTATCAAATGTTTAAACAACCCTGCTCTTTTCAGGGCTTTGTATTAAGCACCGAGTCTGGGAAAACTCTTAGCAATGGGATTTTTCTGTCATCTCCAACAAAGAGCCCATCACCATCGACATAACAATGCAGTTTAAATATGGTGTTTAAGCATAACACAGTTTGCTGCCTCAGTTTAGGCAGCTGGGAGAGAACAATTGGGCACCAGCTAAGGTGGACTACAATGGGAGTCATACACTTTTGCCCATTCATCTGGTGAGATAACCCCGGTTCGGTCCTTGTTTGGCCTCAAGCCAGGGCAAAGATTTTAAGTGAGCGTTTCAGACATTATGTCCGCGAAGCCAGGGCTCACAGGGCAAGACACCTTTGCTAAGCTGCATGCTTTCATTTGTTCAAAAGCCTTGCTAATGAACTTAAGAGCAACAGTGATATTAAGGCTTTATTGTTCATATATAAAACATACTTCCATCCCTTCAGAAGTGGTAGAGTTCCATGGAGCTTGACCTACTCTTCCCAGTGTGTAACAACAACATTGCACGTCCAGGTTTCTATCTCATCCTGCTCTTCCACTTTGCTCTGTACTTTCAAGTTGTAGAGAGCAATGTATATCTGTGTAGTGACTTGGCCAAAATCAAACAGCAGAAGGATCCCAAGATGGACTGGGACCTGCAGAAATGCAAGCAGTAAGTGGTATTAATCTCTGAAAGGTTTGTGGTGTTGTCCAGGACGTTAATGCTTCAGCACGTCTCAGATTACTAAATTGGAAATAAGGATGTGAACAGCTGTGCACCGTAAGTTTCTGCTATAATTTTTAAAAGCCTGCAGTGCTTAATTTGCATTGAAAGATTTCTTTTATCCTTCATTTAGTATAGGAATTGCAGTGTTACCCTGAATACTTTTTTTTTCCAAGGGGTGGGGGAAATACAAATGACTTTTCCATTGAAGCCAGTGATTCTTTCCACTAGATTTAAATAATTTGATTATAAATTGAGTCCTTAAATGCCAAGGAGATGCTGAATTCACCTGAAAACAGGCATTTAGAGAAGCTTATAAAAGCTGTGAGCTCCAGTCAGTTAGCTCATCATTCTTTTAACATGCACTTCATTTAGCAGTTACTGACCGCCAGATTAATTCTTTCAAAGCATCCTGATTGCAGCTAAGGTCTGGCATGAAGTATTGCATGTACAACAGCATTAGCAAAAAGCCCAGAAATCTGCCAGAACATCTATCTGGCGCAGCTGGGTTAAAGCTCATGAAAATTTGCGGGAGAGGTCAAATATCCAGTGTCCTCCACCTCTCTGCATTAAGACTTGAGTCCTGTACTATGAATTCAGAGAGAGCATCGCCTGTGCCTTCAGCAAATTCACCCTGAAAAGATGAAGTTCAGTGATCTGCAGCAAAATGTGGGCGGTTTGGTCCCTTTGGAAAAATCTGCCTAAAGAGGTCATACGTGACGAATTTCTGGCTCCACTGATTGCGTACTGAAAAGTCACCGCACTCTGTGCAAAGCTAGCAAATGGTGTGGGCTGTACCATCCGGAGATGGGACATGTTCCGGACTCTCTCAAACAGCTGGTCTCAGATCAGACTCCCAAGTGGGATTCTCCTTTGTTTTCACCAGTAAAATGATTATCTGCTGATGAAAGTTAATAGGAGCACACTCATCTTCCCTTGCACCACATGCAGTCCTTCTAACTTTCCAAGCAGGCATGCAATGAAACCTGCCCCATTTGCAAAAGGCTACAGGATGAGTGGAGTTTCAGAAGTTTTATCCTCCCAGTTTGCCTATAACCTGTGTCTATTTTTCACCACCGTTGTCAGATAAAAAGTGATCCTTCTCCCCTTTTCCCTAGAACCGCTAGCAACCACATGAGGTGGTGAGGAAATGTGCTGCACATGTTGAAGACGTCAAAAGCATGGCAGACGTCTCTGTTTCTGGACCAGAGGTGATGCCCCTGCGACAAAGTTGTTGAGGATTTTAGTCCTCAGTCAGGTGATTTTAGTTTACAACCCTAAGGAAGGCAGGTTTGAAGACACACAGCACTGCACCCAGACGCCTGAGGCATTGACATGTGCTATGAGGATGCTAATGCCCATCTGCAAGTCCTCTTTCAAGACCGTAACAGTGGTGATTTGGGGCAGCAGCAAAGTCACAAGCTTCCCTGGCTAAACCTGAATGCTGTCCTGTAAGAACCGATTTTACCATCTCCTGGATTTGGCTCCCTGCAGATGCCTTTTCCACCCAGATGCTTTAGCAGGCTTCCCCTCACACCCATAGCAAAGGCTTTCCCACTGGGGGAAATTCAACCAGGCTAGCAATAATGTTTCGGAGCAACAACAACAACAAAAATAATGACATAAAATATTTCTGTGGCAATGCTAGGTGTGGTGATGATGAGTGACACCACATTTGTGGGGCATTGCTGCGCTTTTTCTGAACGACACTTATCTCTGCTTTGATGGTCATCCCTCATTTCTCCTTCCACCCCTTCCTCCCCAGCTATGGCAAAATCACCTTTACTAATAAACCTCCAGCTCGAATAGCAGGTTTTATTTAGTGTGCTATAAAAACAGTCATTTCTCAGATCATAAAAGGGGCTCAACTGGACTGCATCATTTTGCTGAAGTGAGTTTTCTGGTGGAGCGATTCTCTCTTCTAAATGCCACAGTCCCCCACTACCAGTATTTATGTACCAAAATAAAATGCAATTTTCTGTATTTTATTAAGTGTGAATCTCCAGCGGAAATCCATTTGGGAGCTGAACCCAAGATTTAATTGTCCCTTGATTTTATACTTTCAAGACTTTCTCAACCGTTTTCACAACAACAGCACCAGGCTAACTACAGTTTTATTAAGGTACAGCAGCATTACTTAAAGGCCCTGACCAAGTTTAGGTTTGGCTTCTACACACATAAATCAATAGCAGCACAGATCAGAAAAAGAGAGGGCAGGGAACAGTGGTCTAGAAAAGAGGATTGCAAAGCACCCCAAGTACAGCTTTGTGCTTAAATGACCTCCCAAACTTCTCTAGCTTCTCCCCTAGGAAATCAGGGGTAGAATTCAGCTTATTGAGTCCCCAGTCTTTCACCCATGAGGTAGAAAAGGCAGGTGGAAAGCCTTTTAATATAAATTCTGGCCTGGGATTAGCATCCAGAACAGCGAAGCTTGTAGCTCTCCTGGGTCAGAATTTGGCTTATCCTATGCTAAAGATCTGGTCTGGAGAAACCCTTAAATTCTTGAACCTGTGCAGAAGTGCAGTGATTTCTATGCACATGCTCCCCTTAGGAGTGGAGACATCGAGACCAGACAGAGTGATGGTGCGGTACCGCCAGCACTTCAGAGCATTGCCCTTTTAATTTCCCTTGTTCTAGTAACTCACCTAAGTACGTTTCTTTGCTCTACACATGTTGACAAAGCAAAACCATTCCCAGTCCTGTTATTGCTTCCTCTTAAGTGCTGACTGTGTGCTAGAGTTGAGTAACTCTATAAAAATACTGACACCGAAGATACAGTCCCCTACCCAAGCAGCTTGGCACATAGGGTAAATCAGAAGCAGGCAGTACACGTTTCAGACGTCAAAGTGCATTTGTCCATCGCTAAGGGAGCAAAGTTGTGCCTCTTTCTTTCCAAAATGTAACTTATTCTGAAGGATTGGCATTGGAAGAGTTGGCAGAAGACAAGTGTTTCCAAGAGCTACTTGAGAGAGAGGGAGATCGGTTAAAGCACAGGTGAACCTGGTGTTATAAACATCTGAGATACACGTCAAAGGGACTAAAAATACATGGGGACAAAAGTGCTACAGAAGGTCCTTCAGTTTAGCAGATATACAGGGTTTGAAGCCAAAGCTAGAAAAAATGAGGTGAGAAACATGGCCCACATTTTTAATAGGGGGTATAAATAATCATGAGAACACCTTATCATAGCAATGGATTCTCTATTACCGGAAGTTTCTTTTAAATCAAGGCTGGGTGTTTTTCTAACTGATATGCATTAGTGCACAACAGCTATTGGACTTGTAACAGGACACATTTAGGCAAATCCCCTGGTATGAGTCATGCAGGAGGTTTGACTAAGTGATCACAATGGCTCTTTCTAGCCTTAAAAATCTGTGACTATATATCCTCTCTATATCCTCCAGTGTTTTGTCCAACCTGGTGTTAAGCAATTCCAGCAATGTGTCTTCAACCCCTTCCTCTGGGAGGCTATATCCCAGCATAATAAATCTCACCGCTCAGAGTCTCTTGTCTCCTCCCCTGGAATCATTTCCATCCCCAGGCATACCTCAGTTCTGCATTCATCCCAACAATTCCTCCTCATCCTTGGCACCAAAAAGAATATTTCACATTTTTTAACAATTTATTTCACTTGCCATATTCCCTGCTGCTGTAAAGTGGTGTGTCCCACTGATACAGCAGACTTGATTTGCTAGGAAGGGCCTTTCTATCTTGACAAACCCAGTGAGATGTTGTTCCCCTCAGACCAAGGATGGGCAGCATTGTACCACACATGGTTCTGCAAGCATGAGCGATGCCAAATGCCATCGGCTCAATGCACTCAGGCTACCAACGTGGCACAGGGGAAGTTACTGTGATTCCTGTTGCCGTTCCTCTGCGCTGGCTGAGCATGGACCTTCGAAAGGCAAATATATGTGAAATATTCCTCCAGACTGACTCTGTCCTCACCAAATAGCCGAGATTTGGCCCGGAACTGTAAGAGGAGGATACCCAATCTGGATCTAAGTCTCACAAACATCTGTAAAACAGCATGAAATCAAAACATCCTGGATCTGAAGACATGAAGAACCCTGGAGTCAGTTTTAGGCATTAGCTGCTTTATTTATTTATTTTTTTCCCCCTGTTTTAAATATGGAAGAATGTATTGATTTGGTCTTTTCTGGTTTAAATTTCTTTGCTGTTTGATATGCTGCATCACAGTCTCAAAACATGAGCCCAAATGCAAACCTCTGAACTGTCGGAGGTCTCCGCCTCAATCCAAATGTCACACTTGGTGTACTGAAGGGTGTTTGGGGGTTTTTTGGGTGCAGGGGAGAAAAAAGAGCAAGAGCTAAATCTCAAACCACTGTACAAAAAGGTTGCATATGTTGAAGACACTGGTGCAAAGACTGTTCAGTGACTGCTTTAAACATACTTCAAATAAGAAAAAAAAATCTATTGCACTCTAGGTAAAGAATTAACTTACTACTCAATAGTTATTTCTTTTTGTCTTTTTTCCCCCCTTTGTTCTGTTTTTCGCTAGACGATGCACATACTTCTGCATAGTCCCCCTCTAAGCATTTCTCTCAAGGATACATGCATATCTATTTTCTGCAACCAGACAGAAAAACCTTCTGAAATCAGTGCAGATTCATCACCCACCCTGCACACGACCTTATCAGCAGTTGCGATGGGTGGCCCCCGTGGAATACTATGGAAAGGGCAAAGCTGGAAAATGTGCACTTTAAAGTGCCAGAGACTTTAGTTCAGTGTTCAGCACTTGTAATTTCTGCTGCTGCAGAGTGCCTAGCTTGTTATGGATATCTGAGAATTTGGGTTTTCCCTGAATAGAGGTCATGAGATTTATTACAGTAAATTTTTTTTTGTCTTTCTTTTTTCCTCCTGGAGTAGGTAAAGCATAATTGAGGGTGCCAGATACCTGCATGTATAATATCTCCAGAGATGAAGAGAGAAGAGAAATAAAGCTTCCTGGCACTCCTTTCCCCACATGTAACATATCTTGCATTTACTCTTACTGATGAAGGGAATATTTAAAGAGAAGCCAGTGCTATGCACAAAGGCTAGGCTTCGGTACAGAGGTATGATAAAAAAATTGACCTGAATTCTTTCTGCCCCATCCAGTACACATTTAGGTTTTTCAGACTGACAAGGACTGGGGTGGATGGACTGCAGCAGTAGGTATTAAACCCCAAGTTTTTAGTCTCATCACTGTACATGTTTCCATCTGGTGGCATCTCCTGGTAAATATATCCAGAACAGGCAATCGTTTCTGTTGGCTTGCATGCCCTTCTCCACCAAGAGCCACGGATATACATTCTGTAAAAATACTACTTCAGTGAGTAAAAACAGTGTGTTTGTGTGTTTTCATGTGGCAGGGGGGTATAAACTGATGAATAAACAAGTAACAAAAGTTTATTACATGTGTTTTCTATCATGGTCTTCAGAATGACATTCACCACATCATTCACACAAAGCAAAAAGACCTTGTTGGTATCTAAATTCTATCTTCAATAAATCTCAAAGCACTTCATGAAAGCAGTAGGAGTCATTATTCTGCACACTACAGATGGAAATACTAAGGCTCGGTGATTTGCCCAAGGTCTTTCCATATTCCTTCGTCAGTGCCAGTAGAAGAATTTACGTTTCCTCACCTTCTTTTTTGCCAGTACCCATGAAGGTTCCCATGACCAAGGCCTCAAGTCCATGTTCCCAAGGCATTTTACAATCTGGATGAACATGACTTCAAATAAATGAATGTCTGGGTGAAGTGCAAACAAACTGATCTTTTGCTATATGTGTCTGCACATGCCAGCAAAAAGCGGCCATGGGTATCACAGACGCAACTGGAATCCTCGTTTGCCAAAGGGGGACAAACATGGATCTGTGTTTCAGCGCAGCAGGCACCCTTTCGCAGCCAGACAGCTGGGATTCAGGGAAGTTTCAGACATACAGGTCTATGATTTCTATGCTGCAAACCCATGAGTGAGTGTTTTTTAAGACCTTTAGCTTTGTGGTGATATTAAAATGGATTATCCATGCATCTGCAGTCGCAGCACACCTGCAATGCTCTACCTGTCCCTCTGTGTGCATGCATCTGTGTGCGAGTGTGTTGGTGGGCATTTAATTTTAAAGAAGGGGTTTTTTTCTCACAGAAAGAAACCCCAGACTGTAGGGAAGATCCCCAGTCATCCACCCTTGAGGTAATTACACCAGGAAAAGCTATCAGGTTTATCCACTTCTCATCAAGCAAAGGACATGGTCGCAGACAAGAAGTGACCTCGTGTTTCTGCTGCTCAAACTCCCAGCAACCCACAGCAACTTAAATTAGAACATGTGCAATATAATTAGATTTCCTTCCCGTGCAGACTTGTTGTGCTTCTCCTGTCTGAAAAGGAGGGGACACTTCAGACAGAGGCTAGAGCTCAGCAGGGCTGTCTGCTGCTCACTAGGGTTTTGCAAGATAGGAAAAAGGCTGCGATTAAAGCAAAGCCTTTGCGCTTTCAGCTCCTGCCCTCCAGAAAGCGAGTTTTTTGTTAGGAACCACAGAAAGTAAATTCTAGAGTCGGAGGTAGAAAAAGAAATTCAGGTCAGGATTCAAATCCAAGTTTCCTCCACATGACTGAGCTGTTTGTTACCAAGGCTGTAGCTTGGACCCACCTGGTCAGCTATGAGATCAGGTTTGGAATGACACCTATTAAAATATAGCAGGAATTGGCCCTCCAGCCCCAGAAAAGCTTGGTGCAGCTCATCAGTCAGAGCAGAGTATTCACAGAGCGTGGGTCTGGCCACCAAACTCTGCCCGACACCTGGTTTAGGAGCCTGGGTTCCCTATACAGTCCATGAGGCCTCCAGAGAGGACATCAGAGCCTGCTAACTCACTCCGCTGACTATATAGGGCACCTGAGCAGCTAATTCAGGCACCCAAATTAGACATCTAAAGGGGCGCAGGACAAATATAGCCCAATTTATGTCAGTGTCCCGTAATACACATTTAACCCCTTTCTTGCTGCTCCATATCAGACTCAAAAGGGCTGAACTATGCCTTTACAAAAGTCATTTGGAAACACTTCCTGACCAATAAAATGTACAGAGGCCCAACCTGTTCCTGACAAAGCTTTCAACATTCCCACATTTTTTTTTCTTTTTTTTTTTTTTTTGCGTAGAGATCCTTGAAGTTCTTTGAAAACACATTTTGACTACAGTAAATTGTGATTTATTCGGGGGTTGCCTAATGTCATCCCTCCTTCCTGAAGCAGAAAATTCTTCATTCCTCATCATAAAGCTATAACATCACAAAGTCTTAATTTGAATTGTTCTTGAATGAAAGACTTCTCTTTCCTTTTTGAGGTAAACCATGGAAGAGCAAAGAGATAATCTCGGGTACACCACAGTCTCTGAGCCTTCTCTTCACTGTTCCCAGGCAAATAAAAGTATTTTGAAAACAAAAACAAAGAACAAACCTATGCACGCAATTCAAATTTAAACCCAGTCTTTTTCTGTAAGTTAATAGAGGTTAACATTTCCTAGTACTCTCCCTGAAAATGCCAAATTATACAAATGGGCATTTGAAAACAGAGAAAATCTGTTACCAGGATTCAAGCTGGTCATGCTGTTCAGATGATCACACTTCTAGCTTCTTGTTCAAACTTTTCTTCGGTCTTTTGAGGATTGCTCATCAGTAAAAGCTCAAGTTATGGATATTCTGTTAACCACAGGGTACAGCAGCTGACCACAGGAAGAATGCAACTGAGCCAGCTGCCTGCTGCCCACGGAGCAGCACCATCACCTGCCTCTGGGCATTCTTTGCTCCTGCTTCTTCTACAGGTTATTTCCAACAAGAGCACCTCTGCTTCATTTGTGGTGCTTCCAGAGAGCATTTATCCTATCACTACACCTTTAACGAGCGGCACATTACTCATCCCTCTCAGCCAAGTGCGGACAATGGTTATGAGACTAGAAAGGCTTTCCTCTGCTGTGATTAAATGTGGTTTGAGGTAGGCATACCCTGCTCTAGATGGGGTTTTGACTCTTGGTCACTGTTCTTCAGGCTTACGGGTTCAGCAGATGGGAAAAAAGAACATATCATTATGAAAAGTGCTATGGAGAGAGCACCGTCTGATGTTAGACATCTACCCACATGGTCAGTGGATTTTGACCACACCGATGCTGGACCAAGCATTGGCCCTTATTTGGGCATCCTCTGGAGGACTCATGTCCCATCTTCCTTCTTTCCATTACCAATTTATCATTCTTGTCACCTCTAGCTGACACCTGGAAAATACACAGGACTGTGGAAGTAAGCATGGCCTAACTGATCTAGGAGTTCGGAGGTCCTTGTATTCTTGTATCTGCCACTGACTTCAGCATTCCCCAGTCTTTGATACATCCAGGGACAGTCTTCTGTGGTGCGATTATTGGGCAAAACTGAACCACAAATTTGGCAGAGGCTTCTAACTACTAGTATTATATAAATCATGATTTTAGTAAAGAAGATGTTTCACAGGTTTTTTCCAATTCTAGGGGAGGCCCTGCTGAAGTGAGGGCGTCTGCACTGTTTCCTCAAAGGAACACAGGCTGAAAAGCATTAATTTAAAAGAAGAAAAGAGTGGATGAAACTCATTAAGTTTTGACCAGCTCATCACCTTCTCTGAAGGCCCTGTCCCATCACAAAACATGTAACTTAATGAGAACCCCTTTCCAAGAAAATAAGGGGAGCGGGACATCTAGTTTAAACTCCAGTGATCCGATTTCCATTCCCACCAGGGCAGCAACCCCAGCAACCAGAGAAACCCCACTGGCAGGTGGGTTTCTCTGGCACCAGCACTCCTGACCAGTAGACAAGATGCAAAGTTTAGCTGAAGCGTGTGCTGTGTCTACTCGTTTGTTGGGCAAGCAGCAAGAGCTAATGCAACAGTACTTTTTGTCAGTGAACTGAAGAAAAGACCTAGAATTTCTCCCTTCTAACCAATATATCCTGATAGGAAAGAAGTTTGGCCCTTTCAGGAGAGCAAGACTTAATGCAGGAGTTAGTGAGGGAGCCTCCTAAGGCATCAGAGCAGCACAAAATCCCTTTTGAAGCACGCAAGAGGGGTCATAGGTACCTGTTTAAATTTTCTGCCCGCGCTACAGTAACATGGGCAGAAAAAAAAGCCAGGCTGCTGTCTAACAACCTTGTCTCAAACCCAGTGACAGTTTGGGGAAAATAACTGCAAAGCTATGGTGTAACTCAAATGAAAACATGAAGGTTACTAGGGATACGAGGAGACTCACGGAGGAATTAAATAACCAACAGACACACACACCCACACACGCAGCCCTCATTTACTCAAAACCCTGACAGTTGTTTATTGAGAAGTAGGTGTTGACGGTTCACTTGTCTTGGGTGGATTTCTCCCGGAATAAACACCAGTGCTTTCAAAATGCCTGATCCCATTTTCTCGTAAAAGAAAAAATTAAAAAAAACCCCACAGACACTATATACAGAGCGGGTATCATTACTGCTGTGTGCTGTGGAGAGGGGACTCCATGTATGGGAAAGACTGAGCTACAAGAGTGTTTTGGAAAATGAAGAGTTATTTCGCAATAGGCCATGACATCTCCCTTGGAGAAAACTTGCCCAGATTCTGCAGATTACTTTGCAGATAGAAAAGGGACAATGTCTGATTGCAATGTACTCTCAGATAACGTCAAATTTTACTTGATCTAGAAAATTCCCCTCTCCAGGGGGCCAACACTGAACACTGAAGGCATCTATCCTTCTTCAAACTAATCTTTATATTCAAGTGCAAGTGTAATCGATAACATTGGTGTAGTCTCCGTTGTAAAACAGAACCCATTGAATGCCAAAAGGCTGAGCAAAACTCCCCTTCTCAGTCCCGGTGCTATACTATCAACAGCTGAAAAGACGGCTGGCTTTTCACAATACAAATAGGAGGAAAGGAATGAAATAAAAGGAAATTCAGGCTTAATATTAGAACCTGCTGACAGCGAGATGTATTAAGTTATAGGGCAGCCTACAAATGCAACAGGAAACCCGTTTTTTGAACACGTAGTACTAGAAAAAATAATAAGGAATGGAGAAAATGCTACAGGGGACAACTGTGCAATGATAGGAAGAGAGATATCGAGGTGATCTATCTACATCTTTCCCACTTTTCCCTTCCATGTTTCTGCAATAATCGTGGAGTTTCTGCTGTTTGCAGAATTTTATTGCACATAATCAAAACAAGGCTACTCTGATACAAGTCTGACAAATCTCTGATGGTCCTGAGGGGCAAAACCAAGGATATGAGCAAGGATGTTGAGCAAGGGTGTGAGTTGCTGGACAAGCCCTTCGATGTGCATATGAGCCCACACTTACAAGTCTCTAACAGAGGTAAGCACTTTGTAAGAAACCCACTCCTGACTTTCCTTGCATTAGAAATGTAGGCACATTAATCCAGGGCATGGTCTATGTTTGTATTAATTATCAAAGCCTGTAGCAAGAATCAATCCTAGATAGCATAAGACTTGATAGCAATGCTCCAGACTCCTGTGTTTCTTCTCTCCTTATTCTTTTACTTGGCTTTAAATGCTTTTAAATCCATTCCTATCCATACATCATTTTTGGGAGACATGCTTTAGCAAACCCATCTGAAGATACTTCTTCTGAAGGTATAATTAAAACCTTACACATAGTAAAATTTAATTTTTGCACTGCGTCTGAAACCATTTCGCCAGGATGCTGCTCGGTTTGCCACACTCCCTGACTTACCAGTCAAAGCAATCAAGCAAATAACCCATCTCACACACACATTTAAACAGGCCTTACACACTTACTGCATGCATTCTCCAGGGGACCTTTAGATGCTGTTTTGTACACAGTGCATCATGGGCTTTCAGTGGTGTGAAATAAAAAGGTTAGTGCCACGGCAAAAGTTCCAAACACAGAAAATACAGCTCAGGATGCATAAATAATTAAACAGGGTGCATTTAAAACATGAGCCATTAAAAACAGCCTTTGTGGGGAAAAAAAAAAAAAAGAAACTGTAGGATGCAAGTTAATCTTTCATAAGGCAAACCTTCAGATGGTTGCTTCTTCACGGACACTTCACAGCGCTCTGTTTCTTTTTGAACCAAGCATTTGTACAAAAAGGCGTTTTGACAATCCCACTAGGATGCTCATCCTCTGTGTTCAGAGAGAGATTTATAAAGATCACAAGGCAGGATTGTGAATATAATGATCGCAGGGATTAGCCTTTCTTCCAACTATGGTAGGGCAGTCCTTTGGATCCATCTGAAATCAGAGAGGGGCCTCTTGACTGTGAGCCAGCGTGTGGCTTTCTTCTCACTACCACTGTCCCTTCCCCACCTTCTCTCATGTGCTTGCAATACTTTAAATACTTAAAAGTTTAAAGCAGTCATACGTTAGCTATCATCCTCCCTGTCAAGGGAAAAAGAAGAAATCTCCATTAAGAGTCAGTGAACTGTTGCTCCCAGTTAGAGTGGATCTAGTACTGGGAAGTGCTGTTAAAGAATTGATAAAGGAGCATATTTAACCTACTGGAAAATCAAACCCAAAGGATATGAAAAAGCTTATTCAGAGGAAGGAAGGTTTTGTGATTAAGACACTGGATAGGTATTTAGAAGACCTCTTATTTCCCCTTATTCTCTTATACCCTCTTTGACTTCGAACAAGGAACTTGATCGTTACCAGCCAAAACACCAGAAAAGGTCAGCTCCTATTTAGGCATTTAAGACTGGATTTAACAGGAGCTGGGCTCACTCTCTAGTCAAGATGCTTGATTTAGGAACATAGTCGGCAGTGACCCAGAGGCATTTCTGTGGTCAGTAATAGAGAAAAAGAGGCACTTCCATAGGGTCATTAGGCCAATGAAAAACCTAACTTGTGTTCTAGAGGTCCATGAACTATGGCTGGAGTCTAAGGTTAAAAACAACGTTCTCAGAAGATGATGAGACTTAGCAAAATGTTGTCCCAAATGCTGTGGCTTTCTGTCTAAAAAGGAGAGAAATAATAATCCTTCCCTTCTCTTGCTGTATACCCCTGTTTTGGCTTTAGCCTATAAGCTTCAAGGAGCAGGACCCGTCTCTCACAGTGCCTACCACAACAAGGGTCTGGTTTAGTTTAGGTCTTCTCAGACTATCTAAATACAGTGGAGACACACACATTTAACTGAATTAAATGCTTTAACCCCTTGTACCCAAGGACTAAAGGAAAGGGCAATAACATCATAAAAGTTGTTGAAATAGTATCACGCATACAAGAAGTGCAAACTAGCGTGCATGAGGAACCGTGTACTACCTGCCAATATTTCCCCAAATTTTTATGCATGTGAACTTTTAAGTAATCACATTGGTTTATATAAGCTATATAATAAATGACATAAAAGCTTGTCATAAAAACACTACACTGGCAAAGACAAGAACCTGAAAGATCTCATGACTTGATGAGTTTGTGAGTGTGACCTCAATTTAGGCCATTTCTGCAAACAGATTAATGGTACAGACTTTAATTAGGTGGTCACATACTGCTTTTTTCTGCAGGGCCCCTGCTTCACTGAGTGCCTGTGAGAGGTTTTCATTCCTGTAACTTTATAGCACATTAATCATGGGTGATGAGGCCATGAATCAGTTATGCAAGTCATCCCAAATACATACTGACGAAATCTGTAAACCACCACCCAGCACCCGTATTCTGATTATCCACCTATGTTACAGAGGAACTATTTTTGGATTGTTTTAAACAGCTCTGAGGACGTTTAGTGCTTTTTCAGTAGCACAGGGATATCTGACCCACCATCCCCATAATACCATGTACCCCAGTTACGATGTGATCATTTATGAAGGGCTCAGTAAGGAAAAATGTGAAGGTCCAATACTTAATGCCTTTAGTGGTGACCTAGGGCAACCTTCTGCATGGAAAATAACTACCATAGTATCTTTAGACATAAGTCGTATCCAACTATGAAATGTAGATAACCCTTTATATGGTGTTACAAAGCCCCTAACTTTGTGATTCATTTCAAAAAATGTAAGATCTGCGACAGTTTAGTATATTTTAAAAAATCTCATTTGTACAAGGCAGAATGTTGCTCATTGTACTTTTACATCTACGTGTGTACAAACAAGACGGTCAAGACTTGGAGAGGATTTCTTTTTTTTAATTTTTTATGTTTGGTGCTGAGTAGATAAAAGTTGCTCTTTCTAGGAACCACAGATGAAGCAATAAATAGGCAAAGACAAGTAGATTTACTGTATTTCGTTTCTGTTCGTCATACAGAGACATGTATACAGTTGTCGCAACTATTGGTGTTATCCTTTCTTGTTAGTGGCTTGAAATTCACCACTCACTGAGTCATAAATATTACATTTGGAATGACCTTTCAGGCCAGTCAAACCACCCTTTTGCAATAGGTACAATGGTCCCTACTGAATATTCACAAGCATAATTCAGTTTTGCCATCAGAAGGGTCATTTCCCTTCTAATGACCATGGAACTAATGCAATGGACCACTAGTTCTTCACCACAACACATATATTACTTTCCAGCATACTTCAATATATACACACATATATTGTACTTGTCCATTTAGTTCACTGCTAAAATATGACCAGCCGTGAGTATGTCGTCCAATAAACCCCACTGCTGACCTAAAGTCTCAAACAAGAAACCTCTTCCTGTGTTTTAAAGTCTAATTTGAAAATGCATAGAGAGCTATTCTTTGAAGAGTACTGATCGTTAAAATAATTTGCTTTCAAAAATTCTGTTTTACTAGGATTTTAGAGGGGGAGAAAATAAGTAACAATGGCTTTGAAGTAATTCATCTCAGAGAAAGAAATTAGAACAGGGTTCATATTTTACAGTGATTTACATCTTGTGCAACCCCATTACATTTAATGGGACTACTGAAGGTCTGTGTCAACATGGAATGTGACTCTTCAGGCTTAAGTGGCGTGATTCATGGACTGGGTTACAGTGGTTACTGTTTTTAGGATAAGACTTTATCTCCTGGGACTACTGATAGAGACTTTAGTTTTATTTCTTTGGGGTTTTGTTTTCCCTTTGTTTGCTTCTTTAGGAATAGGGGATTAACCAGTCCGTTAGATGCCCATATTTCATGTCTTTTGCTGTCACAGTTATTCTAAAGGGAGTACCTGGACTCCTGGCATGTATACTGTCATGTTTTTTGATGGCAGACCACTTTATTGTTGATCACATAGAATATATAGCACTCAGAAGGGAGCAGTACTGCCTGCAAGTGAAAACTAAAGGCCAAGGCCAAGAGAGGCAGTATTTTGTAAATACATATAGTGATATTACCCCTCTTAACTTCTATTTGCTTTCTTGCTTTTTCTTTTTTTTTTTATTCTACAAGGACCTGAAATGTGTATATGTGGGCTTATATATTTTTTTTTTCCTGTAAAGATTTATAATATTAAATTACTACCGTGGATGAACCAGAGTTGCTACACAGTTTTTGACGTTGTTGAAACAACAGACTGCATGTGTATATTTGAGATGTTATTGAATGGAATGTTTTGGTGCCTTTTGCCATCTCTCAGGAGGGTTGTAAGAATATAATGAATATTTAACATTTCTATTCTTTTTTTATTAGATTTTGTAGCACCTTATAAACTACAAGAAGCACTTACTGCTTTGTCCCACATATACTTTTCCACGCTAGGACTGTAAACTGCTAGACAGCATTTAGAAACCATTCTGAAAAGAGAAAAATACTCTAGCAAAATTACTTCAGATTACTGAACTATCCCAAAATATATGAATAATTCTGAGGGATATTTCATAACTGCAGTTTCTAAGGAGGACTGCAGGCACATTTCTCACCTGAAATGCAGTACACAAGGCCCACTCCCACCCAGGAGTTGCCATTCAAAAGGAGAGAAAAACCCATCTATAAAGTCACTTGGGTTTTGCACAGAAACTAATGTGTGCAGGAAACAGATATTTAACTTTCCCACCAGTTTATTCTGTAAGAGCTGACGAATTTACAGTGGAATATTCCAAAGGAAATTCCAAAGGTCAGGCCGGTGCAGAAGGACTTTCTATTTGATACTATCCTGGCAGGTGTTGGAAGAGCCGTGTCCTTTCTCTAGGTGCAGCAGCTACGCGGGAGTGGGATGAAATCTAATCTGGGAAACTCTAAATTAAGGCATGCCTACACTTTATGCTTAGCCTAGGCTCTTAAATTTGCCTTTGTCCAGCTATGACTGCTGTCATGCAAAATCTTATTTCATAAAAGCTAATTTGTACTTCAAGCTTGCAACTCCTTGCCCAGAAGAGGGGCACCTTTTTGGTGCACCACTGAAGAAGACTGTGGGTATCCCCTCTTAAGTGGTACCTGAGTGCTCATTGACTTTCACAACAGAAGATATTACAGGCGTTATGGAAAGATGGCTTTTCTCCCACAAAATTGGACACCGGCTCATTAAAATCAGGGCAAAAGAACCCCCAAACCAAACACAGAGGCTTGAAGCATTATTACATCCCTTCCCATTTCAAATGGCAAGTGGGTTGTGCTGCAGCATTTATCCACTTCCTTCCTAAATAGATGTAAAAAGATCGTCAAGGCTCAGTTTGAATCTCCTGTCTTCTGACAGGCTGTAGGAGCGGAGCCTGCTACTCTGCAGTTTGCTTCACTTGTCCTTTATTAATGGTTTACCTTTCTCCCTCCTGATACCTCCCAGCGTGAGCACAGAAACCCCAGCAGCTATGTGACCTTTGCAGAGGCAAGGAGGGGGAAGAGGAGAGAGCTTAGAGGTGGGTTTGATCTACTCCGCAAACACTGACCATGCCGCGAAACAAACAGCTGCAAGAAAAGACAAAGAAGGTCTGAGAACGGAAACCAATATATTCTGAAAGCTGGGAGTGGTTAAACGTGGTGAAGAGCCACAGCAGCTGACGGGGAGGGAGCTGGGAGCAGGAGGTGGGAACGCTCTGTCACATGCATTCAGCATATTATCATTTTTCAATACTCACATTAAGAACAACCAAACCACAAAGTTTCATAACTTGTCATTTAGCTTAAGGGGGGGAAGAAGAAGGAGAAAAAAAAAACAAAAAGAGGGTTGAAAGAGGAATAATAAAAACATCTCTGAACCACAGAGAACTGCAAGGTGACCTTCAAACAAAATCCGGGGTGAGCAACCCACTTCTTGTCTTCAGATGTCATTCATTTCCTAGCTCGCTCTTTGCAAAGGAAGGACGAAAGACAGTTTCTCGAGTCGGCTGCAGGAAGATGAACAGAACAAGGACTTTCTGTTTGTACTTCTGTGTTCCTCTTTTTAAAATAATAACAGTGAATAGTATGATCAGAAGTGACTGCCTGGGGGATTTTTTCTTTCAGTTTTTAGTGCACTTCTCTCCCTGCTGAGTGAAGGATCCATGCAAATAAGTGGAGGGTTTGCACCGAAGAGACTGCACGGGGGAAACAGCCAAATTGATTGCACACCCATCAGTTTGCACACAAGCGCTGCCAAGTGCCTGGAGTACACAATCCAAAAAAGAGAACAGCACATTGTGTTCTCTTGAACTGGTTTAACTTCTCGCTATCTTAGGCAGTCCTCGTAATAATTGCTCGCATTTAAGATACAAGTCTGATTTTTCACTTAACCTTCCCTTGCTCTTCTATCGCAGTTTCAGTTCATAGATCTCAGGAATTTCAGGAGTGTCAAGATCTTTGACGGCATATAGGTGGGGAAATGGAGGTGCAGAAAGATGATGTCATTTGGTCAATGTCATTTGTTCAATGTCACCCGTCCCGTCAGGGGACAATCCTGCAATCTCATTCAGACCTCCCAAATTCCAGTTCTTTCTTTTGCAAATTGCTATCTCTTTAAAATATGTATGCGTAATAAGATATAAACTGTCATATCTCAGGATCTAAGCCAAACACTGAGCGGGGGCAGTGGATAAGAAGCTATTTTTCTTATGAGCAAAATATAACTACTATTATTGTCTACTTGCACGATCCTTTGAAGCGTCTGGTGTTGGCTACAGTCAGTAATTGGAAGCTTGTAAGACAATAATAAGACTTTGACTGGTGTAACAGTTCCTGTGTTCCAATGTTTAATAAATCTCAAGAGTTAAAAAGCAACAACTCATTTACTCAGTATTAGTATCTAGGAAGCTTTCCTGAGTGAATGAAGGCCGGCTTTTGCTGAAATCAAGCTTTCATTAGCAATACCAGAAAAGGGTTTAGATCCTTTTATCCTCACTATAAATGCTAACTTTCTGAATATGAACCCATTCACTTAGTGATGAAATAAAATCTTTCTTGTTTCTCTGCCACTGCTTCCAGCTCTGTCCTCCAGGTGCAGCAGAGGCTCTGGATATAAGGCACTCAGCTGAGAATTACGAGGCAGTGTTAAGCACCTCCTGGACTATGGAAGATGTTCCGCATCTCCCAAGATGGGGTTAGCACCTCACAGGACACATGTACCATCACAGGATAAAAGCTATTATTTCTTAGTAAATGTTTCCCACAGTAGGGTAGCAATGATGTACCTGAGTCAGAAAAGAAGTTTAGCAATGAGAAAGCACCTCAAGTCATAAAGAAGTCTGAATGGTGGTGTGTGTCTACATGAGGGTGTTGGTGTCTCCATGACATCAACTTCTTGAACTACTCCTTGAAAAGGTGCAGTTCTGCTTGCTCACAGACTTTTATATCCTCAAGCCAGCTAATGAATCTCACTAACTTTTTCCAATTTTCCCTTTTAGTGGGAGAAGGGTACAATCTCAATGACTAAAAATGAGAATAATCCCAGTTTAAAACCAAACAAAATTAAAAGACTTTTCAGGGGAAAAAAAAAAATAATATTAGGGTTACAAATATAAAGAGGTTTCTGCACTTCTTTCAATCTATCAGACCATAGTGAGCGCTGGCAAAGTGGGAAAAACAAATGTCACTTCAGAGCCAAGGTTTCACAGGTCACCCTAAAAGCTTCAGCTGTTTATTTCCTGCTAGAGAGACCCCTTAGGCATTTTCTGTACCTGTGCTGCAAGTGAAGCTCCTGTTGATGTCAGTAGGAGTGTGTCACTCAGGAGAGAAAACTGCACTAAAAAGCCTCTGCTTAAGGGGATGGTGAATTTTTACAAGGGAAAAGCATGTGTAAGCTCCAAAAGTGCAAAGTTTTCTCTGTATCCACAGTTCAGGTCAGTGTACAGTGATTTTCCCCCGGGCAACCTTTGCACAGAAAACTCTGTCACAGCAAGATTTCTGCTTCTGAGGGAAGCAGCAGGTTAACACTCACCTCAACCACCATATTAGCATGGGCACCCTAGGAGGAGCTGTTACAGACAGAAAATACACCACTGGCTGAGGCAATGCGCATACCATCATGTCAGCAACAGCTGGATGTGGCAAGAGTATCATGTCCCCCATAATTGGAAAGGATCAGATTTCTCTGCAGCAGCGAGTGGGAACTGAAGAATGGCTAAACAGCCTGTGGTACAGTATCCCGGGAGCCTGCAAATTGCATAGGCGAAGAATCAAAAAGAGCCGCGTAGTAATGACAATCCCGTTCCTTCCCGTGCCATCTGGTTGCACCATTACTGCTCCACATACCAGGCTGCGCGTGCATAGTGATATAGGCAACATATTGCTATCTTCAGGATCAGTGGTGCAGAGACCCAATCTGGGCATGGCGTCTGCAATGACACATGTTTACACAGCCCCTCTACTTCACAGAGCTTACAAAATTCAAATTTATCCAAACCAGTGAGATATGCCAGGATTGCTCTGCCATTGCTTAGGTGGATGGCAGCAGCTGTTGGACATTCAAGAGTAATTATCCAGGAGGATAACAGACCAGGAGAAGATAGCAACTGGCAAGGATCGAGACTTGCTCTATGACCATACTCGACTTCTCTGCAGTTATATAAAGAGTGATAAACTCACTCTGCCGTGGGAACCCTCTATCTACTCACCGGTGCACTACAAGGCTTCCTAGCTAATATGTGGTCCAAGGTCAACCAACACTGCCAATCCAAGCCATCTTGCAGTGGGAACATGACTGAGGCATCTAGGATGCAACTCCCTCTGTGCAGTCCACAGAAAGACAATGACAGACTTTCCTGGGCTGAGGAACCTGCTGGAGGCACCCACCCATTCCCTTGACGAAGGAGGCCAGTTAAGGTGGTTAAGCTCCTACGTTAAACACCACAGTTGCTCACCTCAGATGTAGGCTGAGCATTGCTCCAAGTGGCTCGGAGCACACCTCCAGTATGATGACAGGCTTGTCATCTTGAGCGACAGGGCTAGGCTCGAGGAATTTGGATACGCTACACAGGAGTCCGCTATTAACGGGATAAGCAAGAGGCGCAGGTCTAAACCAAGTAACACCAAGTGATGAAGTGAATTTGGAGCAGAGCCAGGATGACTACAGGACAGGAAGAAATGAAAGATGAAAGTGTTTTTAACACTGTCTCCACATGCTCAACAAGGATTTTTCTCAAGAGTCTTTGCTTTATAAATGCTCTGTGATGTTTAGCATTTTTTCCAGATTTGCCCTTCATCCGTTCATTCCTTACACAGAAAGAATCAAATTGGTATGGCAGTTGGATTAATCCTTTCAAAATGGCTCATTTCTGCTTTTATTCTTAAGATGCAAGGCATGACAGTTCCACCAAAACCTGTGAGAATGCTGGGACTGTATACCAGGGTAACTCAGAAAAGGATTTGGCCCACCTTTACCCACACCTGTGCCCCTAAAGGAATGAGAGTAATATTCTCAGGTCCTCCGTTCAAAACACAAAATGCTCCATCAACACGGGAATACGACTCAAGCAGTAACTGACTCATAAAGCAAGTACTGCCATGAAACAGGTCACTGCCCTATAAATTAAGGGCCACTGTTCCACAACTCTTAGCTGTCCCACAGAGGGATGTGTCTTTCCTCAGGCATCTAAAAATGAGATGCCTGAATGTGAACGAGTCACCATACACTTCCTTGATAGTCAATGGAGAGGAACAGGTACCCCAGAGGACAATTCGTGTTGCACTAAAACAGGCATCTAAGGCACGTCAAATGGATTGCTCCCCAGAGATGCCTATTTCTTACTGTTGACTAAAAAGGGAGCCCAGGGTGACCGGTTCAGCCTTAGGCATCTAACTTTAGACATCTAAAGTTGTGTGAAATGAATCACACCTGTAGAGGGACTAGTAGATCATCTATCTTTTATACATCATAAAGCTTTAATTTTTCCCAGTTACTCTTTTGTTGAGCCCAATAACTTTTGCCTAAAACATGTCCTCCAGAGAGGCCTTCAATCTTGAAGACATCAAACGATGAAGAATTCATCACTTCCCTTGCCCCTTGTTTTAATGATTAACCACTATCACTGTGAAAAACACTGCTGGTTCCAATTCACCTTTGGTTAATACTGCATTTCCCTGTGCTATTTTGAAGACATTGCTGCATTTCCTCTCTGGAAGCGCTGACGTAGTTTCACATCACCAGGTCTGAAGGCCAAATGGTCCAATCTTTCTTCCCTTTTGAAAATAAAGATCTTTGTAGAAACTTTTACCCACCTAGCAGAAAGCCTGCTTCATTTTTATGTTGAACTATGACATTCTTTAATAAGACTGACGTCTTTCTGTACCCCAGCTTCTCAGGGATCTGAAAGAATGCTGAAAATATTAATAAATTATGTCTCAGCATCTCTTTAAATAAATATTGCTACACACCCATTGGGAACTGAGAAACTAAAGGGCAGAGAGGACAAGTAACTGACTCAGCTCTAGAGCAGAGATGGGAGCAGATCTCCTCTTTCCTGATTTATAACAATATCTTTTAAGCACTGGACTTCAATTAGCACTCTGCCACCTTTAGTCACACCTTGTTTCTTTTCTATTGCAATAGGACGTGGGTTGGATAGCAGAAATTTTCTCTTCAGTGCTTCATTTCCAATAACCAAGGAGAAACTTTTTGTTCTCTTTACACCAGTTCCAAGACAAAAGGTTTCCAGTCTCTGACTTTGGCTCCGTGTCATTACAACACATGTGTGTTGCAATAGTCAACAAGCTACAATCATCATCTGAGATAAATTTTGATGGGCTTCACTTATTTTTTACTCACCAAATCTCAAACAAATCTCTGCACTTGATGAAATGGGCATTTGCAGATAGAAACTGGGCAGTGAGGAGGGCAGTTACCCAAATCACTAGCACAAAATGCAATGGGCTGCGTGAATAGTAAATGTGTTAGAAATAGCCATTTGACACAGGTGTCCGTATTCTCTTTATTCGATTGCCATTATTTATGTTATCATAGATGAGGACCCTATTGCACCTTGTACTGCACAATCAAAGAACAGAAATTATAATCCAGGTTTCTATTTTCATAGGGCTCCACCTACTACAGCCAAAGTGAAAGAATATCCTTGAAAATATCTCCATATAAAAAACCCCCATGCCTATATATAGATGCTAGATGGAGTTAATCATACCATGCAGATAACATGTTTCTATGATCAGCTCCCAGACACACCTAGTAACAACAGGGTTCCTGCCAATTTTATGCCTTTCAAGCTATTTCATAATGGACATGAACAGGAGACATCCTTAAGTATAAACATCTCTCCTGGTCTTAGGTTCTGTTATCTTTATCTTACAGTACTCTCTTCGCCTCATATTTATTGCAACTGTGTGCTTTGTTTTTCCTACTTCAAACTGAATACTCCTCCTGAAGGAAGAACGCAGCAACTTTAACTCATCTTGTTATCACTATGCATGTCTAGAGCAGAATATGCTGTTATAAATGGTCCCCACCCACAGTCTGGATGACCTAAGAACTCTGTGATCAGAGTCAGCATTAGAAGATATTGTTGTATGTGCACACACACACACACTCTTCCAAATACTACTATTGCTACTAATAAAAATTACTATTATTATTATTACATTTTTCCATACATGTTCTTTAGCACATGTAGCTTTTGAGGAACTGGCTTAAATGGATAGTGAAATTGTTAAGCACCTGCAAGACAGAGCTGGAACCTCATTGGGTTTGCTTTTACACCAACCATGCCAGAGCCCGCCCATCAAACCCTGCGCAAATTACTTTTTCCAAACTGTCCAACCAAAACGTAGATTTAGAAATGTCCACATACCTTCCCAGAGTGTTTAGCGTGTTTTAGATGAAGGTCATAATAAAAGTACTAGTTTTATTATTCCACAGTTTCAGCAGATGGTCTGAACTATTAAGAATCAATTTGAGCCTATTAAGAATGTCATCTATTCTATTTCCAGACAATATCGCAGCAGTTCAACCTCATTACTTATCTGTCACTATGAAAAGTAGCTAAACCTTCATCCATCACATCCAGCTACTTTTTGCCCAGAATTCTTAATCTATTTTTCCTAGATTTTTTTTTCTGCTAAATTATTCCTCACCTTTAAGTTCTACAGTAATGCGGGCATCCATTCCCTATTCCCCCACAAAAAAATATATATGCTATAAGAATATCTAGTCTTCATGTAGCACATTTTCTGAAGAATCTCAAAGTACATCACAAAGGACAAATGTATCATTACACCCATTACTCAGATGAGACATCTGAGGTACGTGCTCATTTGCCTACCTAATTTAACAAATTTTGTGATCTCTGAAGGTAAATAAGGAATCAATGCTGACACAGCACAAGCTTCATTTTTGAAATCGTACAGGATCCCAACATTTCCAGGACTACTGTCAGCTCTTTTTTTCCAGTTGCTGCGTTAGCTTCTTAAGCCAATCATTTTTAAAAATAATTTCCAAATAATTATTTCCAAATTTTGCCTTGGCTCAAATCTATTTTTCCTTGGAAAATATGAATAGTATTTCTGCAAATTCTGTTCACTGACTTTTAAAATCTACGTGAGTAAATCTTGAGAGCATGTATTTTAGTTTATTCAAGGAATGAGTGGTGCTTCACACTGCATCTTAATTAGCAAAGTCATTAGTAACTTATTCCTAAATTTTTAAAAACACAGTCTGATCTTTGGAGACCCTGTTTTGGAGGATCGAGATTCAGATCCATATTACATACTCACATCTCTCTCTTATCTCTTTTAGAAAATTAGCCACAAACTATGTAACTGCCATATGACTATGAACAGGATTTAAAACTTCAAGGGCTATCCAGGTACATTCATTTTATCAATCATGTAATGCTTAATTACATCTAACCTATTGAAACAAGACTATCGTCAACATCCATGACTACCATATTTATTCATGCTTATGGACAGATGAGAAGTAATCACTAAAGGTACAGTCATCCAATATGTCCTCATGTGACTGCAGCTGTGATATACTTTATTGCATGAATTCACAGGGGGAAAGGAAAACTTTGATTGCCATAACTCAATCACATTAGGAGAAGAAATATGTAATGCATATCATCTATCTATTTTTATATGACAACATAGAAAGAGACCCCTCAAAAAAAAGAAGAATGATGTTTTGAATTCACTAAAGAGATATATTTCCTGATATCTAATACAACTGCCACTTTAGAGGAATATGGCTTTTTTCCCATCACAGAAAATATCTGGAAACATGAGAAGCATCAATCAATACCTTCAGTTGCTTGAGAGGCAGTATTAAACAGGAGAAAAGACTGCTTACTTTTCTGCTATGTTCTACTATGAGTGTCTACACAGAAGGCCTATGTTCTAGCCAAGGCAATTAATGATTAATGCAAAGCAGACATAGCTTGTTTAGAGAAAGGGGGGAGCCCACGAACTGAGCGCTGCATGATGGCTTCATTAAAAAGAAAGAGGCTGAGCACCATCTTGGGGGGGAAAAAACAGAAGTCCGAAGCCTTTTTCTGCACTCTTTGAACTTCCATCAAGCAGGTTGCTGAACCTTTTTCCTATGGTGTTTCATGGACTACATGGGAGTAAAGACCTTCACCAGGTAGAGACCTGTACTGAAATTGTCCATCTATGGTGCTCCATGGTTCTCCTCTTCTTTGAGTCACCTGGGTGGGAAATGACTTTGGACTTGATCACTTAATCCACTCCCTGAGGCTGTGGTTGCAGCCAGTCTCACCGTTAACATCCTTGACACACTCTGGCTGGACTACGTCATGCACTGGAGGAGGTATCTCCCAACTTGACAGCTGCTTCTACTGCTTGTAAGATTTTAAGAGCTGTAAATGTTTAACTAATATTTACTCTATTTCAGCTTATGGGCTGGATTTTGTCTTTTGTAGCCAGCTGGAGGGGCAGTGCGGCAGTGGAAAGCACAGGAGAAATTTGGGCTGGCTTGGCCAGGATCCTGTCTGGGATCCCCCGAGGAGAAGACGTTGCCATGGCAGCTTTGCTGTTCCTTCAACTGGTGCAATAGCTGCTGTTGCTACATTAAGCCAGCTCTGCTGGTCTGTGAAGGTGAGCAGCCTTCTCTGGGTAATTAGAAAAGTACCTGCTTCCCCGCACGCTTCTGTTACTCGTCCCTCCATCTGCCTAAGATACACAAACATTTTGTTATCCTTTCTGGAGGAGACGACCTGCCACAGCCGTCATGCTGTTCATCTCTCAAGATTGTAACAGCCAGCTCTGGCACGTAACAAGCTACAGCTTCTACTGAGCAACCCAAGCTGGCCCAGTAAGGTACCTCCTAGAAATGAGTGATGTATTTTCATTTTAGATCTGAGCTCCACAGTGGCATTCATCCTCTCCTTCTAGGTTTTTTGTGCTTTGTCTATGGCATCCAAAGCTACTACAAAAAATACCTGGTGAAGGGCTGAACCCCTCAGGATTGACCCAGTTGAGATCTACAGCCTGGGATCTTCACCTGGTAAGAAGATCTCAGTCTTTTATTTGAAGAACTGAGCAAGGTTGTCCCCTTTGCAAACACAGACAAAGTGTTAACACCCCTTCACCTCTCACACAAGGCCTGCTAGCTGGATCACATAGATGAGCCAGAGTTGAACCCTTTTGTCTCTCAAATCCACATCTCACACCTCACTGGAGAAAGCCCTAAGGCCACCGATGACTGAGCAGCAGACATTCACCCGTCTAGCCTGCTGAAACTGTGCCAGATGAAATCAATGGCTTTTAAACAGGAATTACTACTGCTCAACCAGCTAAAAATGTCCTTTATCAGACACAGCTTCAGTCGCATCCCTTCGCTTGAGCTGTAAACAACGCACATCAAACTGGAGGTTGCATAGCTGTATGTGCAGGTAGCAGCCTCTTCTCCTTGTCTTCTCAAGGAAACAGCCATCACAGAAGAAGGAAGGAAGAAGTAGGGTTTATTGCATATGGATCTTGCAGTTCTGGAAACAGTACAACTACCATACCCATCTCACAGGGCAGTTCTAAGAAGTGAACACACGATTAAGAGCTTTGAGATCTCTATGTTAAAAAGCGACACAGCAACGTTGCTGTGATTTAATTCATGCAGGCATGCACTCCAACCCAGACTAATTCCCCGGGGTTAAAATGAAATAGATTTTAAATCTAACAAGGGTAGAAACTCGTAACCAATTCCTAGGCTTCTCAAAGAGAATATCAAACGACGTGAAAACCTTAATTGCCCTGAATGAGACACAGACATCTGAAATGGAGTTACTTTTCTCCTATCAGAAAAAAAGGAATTAATTCTTTACCTTCTTTCTAAGACCCCTAGAAAACTTGTTCAAGCATAAAAATAGACTAAGCTTTACTAAAACCAAGTGCAGATTTTAAGCACCTACTTTAAAAGGACAAGTTGTTTGCGCAACTGATATGATATTATGAAACTTTAGACATTTCTTTCACAACTGACAAGGAACTGAATGCATTAGACAGGCCTGTTTCACATCAGAAGCCACAAAGGCTCCCACGTCCGTATTTCTCTGGATATTTTTCTGAACTCCATTGTTTGTGGTTAAAAAACCAAAAGGGTCTGACCCACTTTAAAAGAAGGAAATCATATTTCTTAGGCTGCAAATGATACTTTCTGCTAGCAGAAAAACAACTGAAGCTTAATTCTCCTGAAGAAAGGAAATGTCCCAGGTCAAAGTCACAACACGTAATCTGCCACAGAAAGTAGGGAAAAAAAAAAAATACACTAGGTCCAGGCTGGTGGTGCAGAACCAAACAGCACTGGCAAAAGTTACAAATGTCTCTGTCAAACACAGCCGATTTCCATATAGCAATTAAAGCAGTGAGATGTTTTTGGTGGAAGGTTAGGATTACTTCTTTGGCAAGGCAGAATTGTACCTTTATTCTCGAATATTGCTTCATGGTGGGAAGTGTTGCACACAGTAATGAAAAACAATAATCTATCTTCAAAGTCCTTTTGAAAGGTCGAGCTCATTCCAATTCCTCAGGGCAAAGCAAGACAAAGTTAAGTGGAATTGTTTCCATTTCACAGATGGGAAAGATGAGGCAACAAAGCAAAGGATTAAATTGGTGGGGGTTGGTGTGATTCCGTTTTTGGATGTTCAGATTGCAGTCTCAGGCAACCCATCTTTTTGCATTTGCATTCGACTTCAGGGTAAACATTTCTGCACTTTTTACCAATGTAGCGCATGAGATCACTACATCTGCAACTCATTGTGCAGTGTGAGTGCACCAATTGGCCTGAACATCAGGGAAGTAAGCCCACAAGTTTGGATGAATCTCTGGCCTTTTGCCAAGCATGCAGAGATCTTGTTACTTAGAATAATTACTGAGTTAACCTCTTTGCAGGGAGAAGAGGAAATTACAGGAGCCAATTTTTTTGCCAAGCCTTAGCACGAGAACTCAGGACATCCTGGGTCTCTCTCCTGCTCAGATCACAGGGTTTCCTCTACGTTCCAGCAATTCCCAATGCAAATGGGTTTGGCAATAAGGAAGACACATATGCAAGCAGGGAGTTTGCTCCTGCTGCTGAAGGAAAGAGAGACAAAGACTCTTAGCATGACTACAGACAATCTAGTACTGAACTTGTGGACTGCTCATTTTCCCTTGGAAACTCAAGTTAATCACTTTCCCTTTTCTTGGCACTCTGCAATGAGTTGCTCTCTAAGGCGCTGACCCTGTTACTACTGACTACCAAGCCTAACACTTATTATCATAAGTCTCATTGGTTAAAGCAGCCTTCTCCTAATGGTTTTCACATACACTTTACAGCCTGGCATAATTCACCGCTGCCTCATCCCAATGCAAAAGAACAGTGAAAAACTGACATTTTATTTGCACAGCGTGTGTCTTTTCTGTAGTGCCAGTACTTCCAAGATACAGGGCAATGTCCATTAGGACCCCAGTTTGTATTGGCCAAACTGAGGTTGAGATGCTACTGAAACAACTCTCTCTGTTGATCACAGATCGAAAGTAAGCAAGATAGATTTTATCTGGCCTTACCACCTGTACATTACAGACCGCACAATTACCCCGGTTACTCCTTGCATTGAGTCCAGTAAAGTTTAACTAAATCACATATTCTGCGAAAACCTCCTTTCATGTCCCAAGGCAGCAAAACTCCAGGAACCAACTTGGTTTAATCTGTTAAACATTTGCCCCTTTATTGTAACTTGTACTTTTCTGGTTTTAACTTTTGGTCATAGGTTTTGTTCTGTTTTTCTCATTGTGGTGGGTACTTTCCATGGGTCATTTCTTTGTATACAGAACTCCATGACTTGCATTTTATTGTATGACACTCCGAGTTGCCTGGCAAGTCAGTCTGTTTCAGTGTCTGTCGTCATGAAAAAGCAATCTGTCCAGGAGAAGAAATTACTAAAAGGATGTGAAATCATGACAGTCCGGGTAATTTCCTTTCCAACTATAGCTCTGTTGACATTAACTACAACATTAGCAGCTATGAATTAGGTTTGTCATGTACACTCCATGCAAAGAAGAAAACAAATGGAAAAGTTAAATATTTACTCTCTGACAGCTTATTTTTTTGCAAGTGTATTTTTTAACTAAAGTTCTCCAAAACCATCCCAAGCCATTTTGCCAAGGGAACTGCTGTTTGCAGGATCAGGAGATTGTGTTTGCTTAAGAACATCTGTGGAGCCAAAAGAAAATATAAAGAAAATAAATAAAAATTTAAAAAAAACTTCTTTCACCCATTCCTCATCCATTATTTTATTAACCACAATTGCAAGGTTAGAAAAATACCTACTCCATTAACCTCCAAGACATCAGACACAGGACTCCAAAGCTCATTTTGTACTTAGTTCTGCTAACTTTCAGCACCTACTGATACTGTGTGGCACCATGAAAAGTAGACTGGACTTTATTTTTTTTGAATGGCAACTTGGTCAAATCATGCTTTCGGTTATTAATAAATACCATACCCCAGGGTCAGTTCAAACTTTCCACTACATGCTTGAGGTGACTGAATGATAAACAAACGATCAGTGGGAAATTTTGATGCTGGCATATGCTGTCTGGTTAGTTTTTAGAAGGAGGAACTGAGAAGATGCATGGTTGATTTGCCAAAGTAGTTTAAAAGAAGAGAAAAATATTAAAAAAAGAAAAAAGTACAGTCCTTCCATCTTCACTTTCTTAGGCAGATACCTATAATCAGAGTTTTACTTGTACAGAGAGGTGCCAAAATAAACAGGACTTACTCTCAGAGCATCCATTAACATCAATTTGGGTACTCAGTGTGCTACGGCTCTCTGTAAGAAAGTTTACTTTTAAGTGCCTAAAAAGGATTGAAGTCACTGGCTATGAAACAGTCATCCTGATTTGGACATTTCTGGCAAGACAAAAACACGAGGATAATGGGATGTCTGAAATTGATTCATTTCCTGGCTAGATCAAATTCCAGACTGATTTAATGTAAGTGGCCAAAGCATAGAGAAAGGAACTAATGTGGTACTGTTCGCTGTGGGTAGCGTAAGAAATAATGTAATTAAACTGGGGTGAAGGAAATATAGATGAGACATTAAAAGAAACAAGTAAATGGTAAGGACAGTTGCATGTCAGTGCAGGTCGTCTGAAGGACTCACCGTTGCCGGATGTGCGTAGGAGCAAATTAGATGAATGTGTGTTGAATAGTTTGAGGTAGAGCTGGTCCTGCCTTAAGGAGGATGGATGCAGTGACCTCTCGAGCTTGCTCTGATAAGCCATCTGTCATATATAGCTCTAGAGAGAAAGTATCCTCTAAAGGTGACAAGCGCCAGTACCAGACTGATGCTTCTCTCCCCAGATGGCCATACCTTTGATACTACTGTGACCCTATATTCTTAGTAAGTGAGGATGTGATTTGTTGCATCTAATTTAGAAGACTATAGGCCTACCCACACCAAGAGAGGAGAAGAGAAGAAAGGAGAGGAGAGGTAATCTTTTCCCCCAACTTTGTGAGAACTTCTTTATTAAAAGCCAATAAAAGAGAAACAAATATCATCTTTCTCTGTGAAATTATATGGCATCTTTCATGTGAAGATCTCAAAGCACTTTTCAACCATTTATTATACCCAGGGATTGAGGGGGATGTCATTAATCTGCTCATTGGTAAAATGCAAAGGGAGCTGAAAAGGTGAGGTGTCTTGCCGGCAGGCTGTATGGCAGAGCAGGAGCAAAGATGGAGATGCAAGCTTGAGGCCAAGTTTTGTCTAAAGTCAGGAGCTTTCCTCCTCCAAGACCACTGAAAACAGAACATTGTTAATGCGGGGAAATTTAATTCCCAGCAGCTTGATGCAAAATGGCAAAAAATTCCATAGCCTCATGGTCTTCGAACGCCACATGGATCTCTTTCTCCACTAGACCACGCTGCTTATGCCCACTGTCAGCACTAAAATGCCCAAAGAAAAAGCCAAAATAAAGCAAAGACCTCTGGATAGAACAACATTTCTGTCACATACATGGGCAAACACTCACAGAGCACTGAAGTGGTCATGGTAGCATGTTACGGACTGCAGGACACATTGGCTATTCTAGACACCAGGTGTCTAGGATATAATGACCTCTTAATTAATGGCTCAATAATGACCACTTACAATTAAGCTGTCAGAAAACAGAGGAAAGAATAATGGTAAGTACAATTCCCTGTTTACAGTAGGAGTCCCTCCCATTTCTTATGTCCTGGGCTCAGTTCTTAAACACCTTTCTTGTCCACAGGTTTTTCCTTTCTTATTTTGCTTGCGTAAAAGAGAAATGCAATTTAAGTCCCAGAGAAGACTTCCTCAGGAAAT
Source organism: Gavia stellata (assembly GCF_030936135.1). Classification (NCBI taxonomy): domain Eukaryota; kingdom Metazoa; phylum Chordata; class Aves; order Gaviiformes; family Gaviidae; genus Gavia; species Gavia stellata. The sequence continues at coordinate 5,598,283 of NC_082637.1, forward strand.
TAGGAGCATCTCTTTCTGCATTCAGGTTGGGGGGCAGAAAGGGAAGAAAAGACCGCCTGAAATTTTAACAATTGGTGTGGAAATAACCACATATGAACTCCAGACCCTTGGGTTTTCAGCTATAGCAAAGTTTCCCTGCTGGGAAACCCTTGGGCCTGTCCATCTGCTGTACAGTATGGTGAATACTACTACAATGGCACTTTAACAATAACTGTGCTCTTTTGAACCTCCCCATTCAAGTCACTCCATTGATTACTTGGAAGAATGCAGACTCTTGTGTTATTTGATCGGCACATATACTCTGAGCATTTAATCCCCTCAAATATTTTTCAATAACTTCCTTTAATTACAAGGAAAACACGTCGAGTGATGCATGCATTGAAGAGCTTCCCCTCATGTCTCTTTTTTTTTTTTCGTGTTTAATGAAGAATTTGAATCACTTTTCAGCTTCTTAATCCTATAATCCTGGAAGGAATTTGCTCTCTTCCAAACCCTGGGGGTGGAAGGCTTATGCTTAGTACAGTACACCCCAGAGATCTTTCAGCAGGGTCTTTCCAGAGGAGTCCCAAATACCTGCATTCCTCAGCTGTGTGGCCAGCGTGTAACCCAGCCTCACCAAAACCACCTTGCTTAAGTGATTCAGGGACTGACTTCTCCATGGGACGTGCGAGGATAGCACAAGACAGTAGTCACAAGGTGTTCAGAGAACCAAGCTTTGCCAGGAGGAACGGGTGCTCGGCGCCAAGCAAGACAGTTTTACCAACACATTTATTACATTCTATGAATTCATTCTTCTGGAGGAAGGAAAAAGGCAGGGAAAGGGCCACCTTGTTAATGCTGCATCCTTGCACCTTACTGCCTCGCAGTCCCCAGGGAGACTGAGGAATGATGGACAAGTCCGTACAACTGCTCTTGTTGGAAAGGTTGGCCTAAACCTGTTGGCTGTACGGTCTTTGCCTTGAAGGGAGCTGGGTGCATTTGCAGCACGCGACGCTCTCCCCTGTGAGCACGGTGCGCTCACTGCACAACAACTTCGGACTTGTCTAGTTTTGTTCGAAGAAAAACCTTTGTTGTTGCAATAAGACGGCTCTTAGTGCAATGAAACCAAGGTCTACAGCCCTCCTCCTCCCAGTTTTCCTGTAGTATCAAGGAACTCCAATGATACATGAAGTACAAATTTTCCACCTCGACTTTCCAGGCTGTTGTTTCTCAAGGGGTGGCCTGTGGATCTTTAGGGATCCATAAAATGTCAAAAAATGGTGCATGGAACAACTGTAAATGAGTAAAACCACAGTAACAACCCAAACCCTTCCCTCGTAATTCCATATGTGCCAGCAAGCAGACAGGGGAAAAGAAAGTTGTAAATACACTTTCAAAGTTTTGCAGCATTTTTAGCTGGTTGTAAATCAAACACCTTGGGGCTCCCTTGACCAGAGCAGGTCTTGGCTTACTCTCCAAATGTCTAAGTGTTCCTTCATTGCAAGCAGCAGAGAAATGCTGCTGCAAAGGCATCTGCTATTCACTCCTTTCCCATTCTAGGTCACGTTCCTCAACTCACTTTCTTTTTCTCACGCTTGTTAGTTTAAGTAACCATTGTTTTGTTAGTGGTTAGTTATCTAATCCCGTTACACGTAACCATTGTCATTACATTTTGTGCTAAAGTAAGACTACTAAGAAACGACTAAGAAACCTGAACAACCCTAAGCGTATCTTGGTGTCTTGCTGAGATAAGATGCCATCACAGGGCTCAGCTAAAATAAGGCTGGAAAAAGAGGCACGCACAGGACACGTTGATGTTAACATGGACACAGCATGGATACAGTGCATGCAGTCAGGACACGTGGGGCACGAGGGTGTTGCTTGCACATCATCTCCCTCCGGTTGAGGGAACTGAAACTTGAAGGCCAGTGTTTCAGTGCTGGATCAGCCTGAAAGCCTGGCCTGATTTCAAAGGTTTGCACATTTTAGTGCAACTCTGATGATGAGTTTTATGATCTGACAATTGACAATCTTGCTAACACTTTAATCACAGCTCAGCTGGCAGAAGATGATGAAAAATTATGTCATACTGTGATGTATGACTGTTGCTTTCCATTGCCATGATAGACTCCAGTACCTATTTCATACCTGAATAGACCATTTCATGTTGCTGCTTCCATGCGGGCAATGACTTTGTTGCTTGCCTGGCTGAACCACCGTATAGCACCGTATAATCAGCAACAGCATAAATTAGAGGTCTATCACTGATGCAAAGTAATTGCCTTATATTTTCCAAAATTCTTCACCTATTTTGCCATAAACTTGGATTACGGGAACACAATTTTGCTGCCATCAGAAGTGAGCTGACATAAAACTGACTGAAGGAATGCACCTCTCGGAATATTTTGCAGCATATACGGCAAGTGTGTGTATATGACAGTAGTGGATGGGATACATGCTGATGTCCTCTCTAGGAGAAAAGTCTCATTAGAGCGGACAGAACTGACAGTTTCTCTCCAGACTTTGCAGGTACATAATGCCGCCCTCACCTCGAGCTTGGAAAGTGGCTGGGCAAGTTTAGCGAATGAAGCCCATTAAAACCCCCAGGTTTGCAGAAGGGTGAACCAAGTCACATGGAAGTTGTCACTTGCTGCAGGTCACACGTCAATTCAGGACTGGAGCTAGTGACAGAATCTAGGAAAAGAGCTGCAGAAACAATACATTTTTTGAGAAAAATTCTACATAGAATAGCTCAGGAGGTGTATTTTCTCATATTCTGGGTGAAAAAAAAATTCCAATTCTTTTTACAGTCTCATTTACGTTTCCTTTCTTTCAACCTTTCTCCCCTCTCCGTCTTTCTTAATATAAAGTATGCCTTTCAAAAAGAAAATTTAAAATATTTCCTTGGAAAACAGCAGCGCTTCATGTTTTTTCCAGAGTTCCAGTCTCCATTTTTGGAGACAAAATTACTGGGTGAATTTAATCCCAATGTATGAACCATTTATTTGGGCAACGCTATAGTTTTTTTCCACAAATTTTCTGGTAAAAATACAAAAACCTAAATAATAATCACCAGTCCTCACTAGGAAACCACATACCCATGCCTTTCTTCCGTGCTCGCTGCCTTTGTCCTTGTAATAGTTGTATTATCAGCCATGACCCCAACGCTTACATGGCACTTCAAAGCCCCATAAGGACTATTATCCCCTCTCAAAAAGTAAAAGAAAGTGAAATTCACTGCACAGAGGAATTGGTGAGCTTGTGGTCGGACAAAATAAACACTCTGGAAAGGGAGCCCTGGTGAGATGGCTCACCTCCAGCAGCACAGACCAAGGGCTTTTCTGTAGCAAGAAGAGTTTTTTGCTCAAAGAGCCGCACCCAGCAAAGACAACCTGGGAAGGCAGCATCGCAGCAGCTGTAATCCTGCTGGGATGAACCAGAGCCTTCAGCTTGTGGATTTGTTGCCTCTGGAGGGTGTTTGAAGAGGAGACGTAGGAGGGTGCACAGATGTGCCTCCTTGGCGCAGGTGTATTCGGAGCCAGTACTGTGCATGGGAGCGCAGGGGTGAAGAGGAGGGGCATCATCCCCACCACATCTCTGCTCTCTGTAGCACACAGATGGGCGAATTAATGTGAAGAAAGGAGTACAGCTACTGAAATTGCCCTTCTCTGTGCTTGCCATGGTTTTCATTATTGAAAGACTCCCTATTTATAAGATCCCAGGTGCGCTAAATAATAACAACAAAATCCTAACCATTCTCAGACACACTGATTATTCTTTTTTTTAATCTCAGACAAAACCCAGGGACCCCCCTGCCCGCAGCAATCCCTCCTCTCAGCCCCAGCCTCCTCCCTCCGCAGACAGCAGGGCCACTATGAGCAAAGGAGAAGGAGCAAAGCCCGAGGGCGCTGGCAGGGCACAGCAGTCAGTGTGTCACTGTGATAATCTGCTTAAAGGAGGAGGCCAGGGCATAATTAAATATCCTGGCCTGAGTTCCTAATAGAGCAGCTGGAAGATCTGATGCTCTCCCCATAATAAACTGTAGCTCATTTATTACTGCTTTGCATATGTATCTAGAAATGAGTTCAGCCCCAAGCCCTGACTCTCCATTCTCTATCACCAGAGATACCGACCTCCTGTTCTCAGATTATTGTTGCGACTATGACACCTACTTTTATCTACATCTGAGAAGCCACAAAACTAAGCGAGCAGATTTTATCACACGTTTTCCTGTGGCAGCCACAAAACCATGCATGGCAAAATCTTCTTACAGAATCATTGCAAATTGCTGGCCTTTCAGAAGACACTTTTCTATGATTTTGTTGTCACGGTATCAAGGAGGATGTTTTTGAGTTTCCAAATATCCTTTAGCAATGCAGCAGAATGAGGAGCAACCAGCTGGAAGTCATGCAGCAGCTAGCTACTGGGCTTCTCAAAAGAGAGGAAAACATCTCTTGGCTTGTGTGAGTCCAAGAAGATAGAGATGATGCATTTGCTGTCTACTGGTATAACAGATATTTAATAACAGGGAGGTAAGCAAGCTGTTTAAAGTCATTTGCATGCTGTGAGCACAGGAGAAGAGGGTATGAATGAATTTAGGGTATAGACTGGAAGAAACAAACCAAACGAAGGTTAAGATGGAACTTAATAGATTTGTGTTGAGGGAATTACAGGACACAGGGGATGCACTCTGTGTGAGCTGGATGTGACAACCCAAGAGACCCCATCCAGCTTTACATTGACCTGATTCAACCCTTGCACAAACGCTATTCAGATAACAGTGGTTAGGATGCCTAGCGTGCATGGCTCTCTATGATGCCTACAGCTCTGTTTTGCCTGTACAGGGAGCCTGGAAGTCCAGCTGGGACTAGATGCCCACCTTCTTAAGACAGGTAATGGTAGGGTGATAATTGCACCCTTTGTCATCCCGGTTTTCTCCTCCATACGTTTCCTTGTAGTCCTGAATTTGAACGGCTTTCCTCATCCTTTGGCACCAGCTATTTTTGGCTCTTCCAAAAGGTGAAATTGAATTTCCCACTGATGTAAAGCACAGTAGCTCCACTTTGGCCATGGAGTTACCTGAATGTAAAACTGGCAGGAGATCAATCAGGACTTCAGATACAGCAGACATTAGCAGCTGAAGTTCATTCAAATACTGTAGCTTCCACTTGGATTATCTCACCCTTTTGTCAGGTTAATCAAAATGTGCCTGGCTGCCTTATCCCTGATGCTCAAAGAACATGCCACGTACTCTGACCTTTTGCAACATGCAAGAGGTCTATATTTCACATGCCAGCTATTCATCAGTAAGAATGGGTAAACCTAATGGCTTCCTGCAAGAATGCTATTTTTATAGAGATAAAGAGAAAAACAATCTAATAAAAGCACTGTCTTAGAGAGCAGCCGTCATTTTCTTCTAACAAAAAATTCATTTTTGTTGGTAAGACAAATCAAGTCAGCCTCATAGACCTTTTTTTTTTTGCTTTCCAACTGAACAAAAGTAGCTGCAAGATAAATAAAGTGCTAATTTTCAGGGGACTGGAATTTGGGAAGGAGTGGAGGTTTTTCAGGACTCATTCTTAAGCAGAGGTAGTGGCATGCACCTTTAATGTTTGGATGCCAAGCTGTCAGCAAGAGACTTCAACACCGCCTTTATCTCCCCTCTTTTCTATTTATACATTACACAAAGCTATTTTTTCCTGGGTTTAATTGCACATCAAAGGACCAACTGAATGGATCGGTTTGGGAGGTTGCTGATAGCAACGCTGGGGAATCCTGCAAATGCAGGTCTAAAATTTCAGTTCTTTCCAGTGGTATATTAGCTAATATGGGGAAAGCCAGTGAAACACTTAGCAAGCAAAAGCACCCTGGCTGTGCTTCTTTTATTTGCAAGTTCAAGCTGGACATAGAGAAGATTAAATAACTATTTATTATATTAACTCCTTCCCTCTAACCACGCATTTCCTACCGAAGGAGACACCAATGACAATGCTCATTTTAGTCTTTCAGAGACATATTGTCGGATCTTTGAAGACATTCAGATGGCTCAGTCTATGAACATGTTCTTAAAAATGGAGTATGGCCTTCTATTCATTCAGGGTTGTATAAAATGAATCTCCCAGTTACCTTTAGGCCAAATATATTTGCGTTGGCAAATATGGATTTTAAAGGACTGTTTCAGGATTACAGGAATGCAAAAATCACAACATTAAAATTTATTATATTGGACACAGGTATCAGACTGAGTGTTTCACTGAGTTGGCAAGCGAACAGAAATGCCTACACCTCTGTATTCCCATTGTAACAGAAATGTGACCACTGCAAAGTACCCCAGCTGGCTTAAGACCATTTTCCCAGCACTGAGCCCATCTCCTCTGAGATTTTATGCACAAGAAAGGTAAACAAGCATGACTCCGGTCTAAGTTGCACAGCCTTTTTTGACACATTGACTTGATTATTTTTGCCTACTTCCCCAAGCTTTCCAGCTCATACTGACTTAGCTTCTCTCAGATGAAACCTCAGGCAAAGCTGTCGGTGTTTCAGGATCCTTAAAACTCACTCCTTTGAAAGTCTCAAATGTCAATTATTGCTTATTTATGAAAGGAAAGGAAAAGTAAAACACACTGACCCAGACTCAGGAAATAATGAATAGACAGAGTTCCACATTCATAAATAAAACAATATACTTCCTATAGCTCTTACATAATCTTAAAGGGTTGTTTTGTTTTAAAACAAGCACCATTTTAGTAGGTCTTTTTGTTCTACTAGTGTTGTGCTACTTTTAAGTGGGAGAGGTGTTTGACAAGTGAATCTTCAGTAATGACAACTGCAGCTTTTATTGACTTTTTTGAAAATATTGAGCTAACTCAGAATTACTGAGCTCAACAGCACTTGTGAGCATAAACTAAAACAATATGTGACTGGTACACATTGCATGAGAATTTATTTAACGTTAAACCCAACAGAAGCTGATGGCCAAACCTAGAGACACTTAAATGCCGTTGGAAAACCTTTTCCCTCCCTGGATTGGACATAATCCACCTCTGGGCTTTATTCCACTGCACACACACAAGTATAATTTACCATAATAATTTATAATGGTGAATAATTTTGTAATATGGCCAGTTTCCTTAAACTGTTTCTGTTCATTTGCAGAAACATGACTTTCTGAAGAGCACAGCCATACAAGGAGATGGACGCAGGTTTAGGGTGATGTAGAAGAGCTGGAAGATAGCTCAGTCCTGACTGCGAGTGGTTTCTCATGCCACAAATTTCTGCATGGGCCAGTCCCATGAGGAATGCCTCCAAATAGTTTGAGAGAACATACCTGTTTGCAGATACAGCAAACTAATTACATGGAGCCAAATCTCAATGGAAATAATAATAATAAGAATTAGAATGTTCCAAACAGTACTCATCTGGGAATCTCAATTAGCTTCACAAACAGTAATTAATTTAGCTTCTTAACTCTCTGCATGATAGAAAATTACAAAGGTTCCCATTTTATGGATGGGGATAGACACATGCAGAAGTGTCTACAAGACAGTAGCTGGAGTTAGACAGCACGTCTTCTCATGGCCCGTTCTCTACCTTGTGCTGTCTCCTGTCTTATCAGCTGGTATTCTCCAACTGTTTTTATGCAAAACCATATTCTGCTGGTTTGGACCAAAGAAAAAATGTCTCCAAAGTCTCCTAGGGCTTAACATAACAAAGTCTGCAGTACTCGGCACGAGACCTGCATTAAATACCATGGCTTGGCTTCTCCTGTGCTGTGATAGAAAATGTGTCCAGACGGGAGCCCGCTGGATTTGACTTAGTAACCCAATAGTGACGTTTCCCTAATGAGGCGTATAACAAATTTGGCTTTATTTCTTCTGCTGAATACTGCTATTATCCAGCAGATGACCCTGCAAAAAAGTCGGATTAGACACCAGGAGAGAGACCTGCCTGCCTTTGACCTTAGATGCAAGGCATGAAGTGTCAGGCCTCTGAGGCAGCACTCCAATGCGTTGAGATAACAGGTCCCTCCCTAAAATAAACACCAAGCCGGCCATACCAACAGAGCCACCTCTAGCTTTATAATCCCTTTGCCATTTTAAATCTCCAGATGAGTTATTATATTGCAACACACACACAATTAGTATGTCGTGAACCCTCAATAGTACTCAGTAAGTATATAGAAGATGGGGAGGAATAAAGAAAAAGGGTAGTGACATCGATACCAATCTTAACTGAACTTGATTTACCTACTTTCTGAAAAGGAAAATCTTTGAGTATCCTCAAAATATTAAAGATGTTTGTTTTAGTTGAAAGTTAACTGAATATGGTATGGACTTAGTGATTGCTGAATTACTAGCTGTTCCACAAATGCTCACGTGTAAAACATCTTTGAATATGAGACTGTCCTGCAGGTAAGACAGGAGGTAGGACATGTTCTCATCTATTTTTAACTTGATCACAAAGTAGGTTTGTGACTTGGAAAAATTATTTTTCATTGTGTCTCGGTTTCCCACAAAGAAAACAAGGCTTGCAGCTGGTGTCCATGGCAGCTGTGCTGCAGTGAATACAAAGTGAGTGAAAAATATTACTACTGGACTGTGTAAGGGGAGATTTTGGACCCACTCACATTTTATGGTATTTTGGAGGACTACATAAACTGCCAGACCAAGGGGAATAAGGTCCATTGCAGTGACACCTCTGGAAAAAGGAATGACATCCTGGCGTGCTCCTCTCCTGAAGCCTACGTCTGCTTTAATTCTGCCAATTTAGGGTTACTACACGGTTCCCCTGCAAATTTCCTTTGCCACATTTCTCTGATGTGAGCCAGCAGCTCGTCTGCTTTGTGTCTATTTGTGGCCGGTATGAACTGTGAGGGCTGAAAACACGTCCAGAGGATCTTTTATAATTCCTGGTGATGAGGAGGGCTGCGAGCAGCAAAGTGTGTCACATATATTTGTCGGCTGCAAAGCTGAAACCGATAGCAGGGTACAAATAGAGAGCTGATAGCCTCACCTCTAGCTGATACTTCTTGTGGCAGATCATATTTCTGGGGGCTCCTTTGCCTGCCCCAGGGATGGCCAGAAACAAGTCCTGCTGTACCCCAGTGAGAATGTGCTCGTGTTATCACACCAGCTGCCTGGGACTGAAAGGCCGGCGTAAACCAGGTGCACAAGAAAGCCCTGCATGAACTATCTGCTGTTCGTCAGTGCTTAAATACTCACAGTCCTGTGTCGGTCAGGATGGTGCTATTATGGCTTTGCTATTGCTCCCTGCTTGTGGTGTTCTCCAGGCACCTGCACCCAGAGGCTGGCTGTGAAGATGAGCCAGGAGGCAAAGTTGAGCGCAGACCACCAAAACCACATGAGGCAGCTGGGAGCAAGGCTGATACACGCAAAATGCACCATCACCGATGGGCTAGAGATGGCAGTGGCTGCTAAAGGAGGATGAAAATTGTAGGGGAAGATGTTACACACCTTGAAGATGAAGCCACCCCTTGGTGTCTCAAGTAGGAGGACAGAGGAGGAAAAGTCATCCAACACTCCCCAGCCCAGGCCTGAGTGGCGAGGGAAGGGTATTCAACCAGCTTTTAAAATCTCTGGAAGATATCACAGCGGTTTACATTCAAGTTGTCAGTCAGGCAGATGCACTCTTTAAATGCCCATGATTAGCCCTCTTCCCCAATTAGCAGGAGAAGAATCACAGCTCTTGTGCAAAGTGGCTGTGGAGACACCCATTAATTTCCATGGACTTGAATGTAAACAGTAATGAAAAGCTCCTGCTGACTTTCCAGGGAAACTTACTTTGCGTGTGCATGTGTCCTTGTGTGTCTTTGCCATCTAGAGAGACACAAGGTCCCTCTTCCTCTCCCTGAGAAAAAAGTGATCAGCTTCAGAGCCACCATCTCCAGCAGATCCCAACTGCCCACTCCTTGAGAAGCTGCTCGGCTTCTTGGGAGGATTCTTTGTTTTTTAAACTCAGCAGCAGAAGGGGAAGGGGAGGATCACCTTTGCATTCATAGAGTAGCTGGGAATAACAGAAGCATCTCTTGCTCCCAAGAAGCTCATCACCCTTTGGTGATACCCTGCCCCGGCTGGAAGCAAGCACAGGGGGAGGAAGGTTATTCTGGGCTCTGAGATGGACCCAGAAAAATGAGAAAGCATGAGAAGAAAAGGAGAGAGAAGCTCTGCAAATGAACAGTCAGCATAAACAAAGCCTATCAGCCCAGGCAAGAGGCCGAAGCACGACTACACTAAACAAATCACGGTGGAATCAGCAATTGGCAAAGTAATTGGCGTTATTACAGCTGATGGAAAATTTCTGATGCCGCCCGTGTTCACTTTCGAAACACTACTCAGACATTTAATTGGCTTGGTTCTCATGTAGCTGATTGCTCTTTTTTTCCTTCTGGAGTGTATCAGGCCTGTATCTACAGACAGAAACTTTCAGATGTGCTTCCCTGGCTCTGTCCACCAGCCATCAGATGGGGGATGAAGCTTTGCACAAACTAAACAATGCAGGAGAAATGTGGAGAGAAACAGGTCTGACCTGGGAAGTTGAATCATTTCAATCTCTGTGTTCCCCCAGTTCTTCATGAGTACAACTCCAGCACTACCAAACAGCCCTATGCTTGCAGCACCTAAAATATGGCGAGTTAAACGCAGGGATGAAAATTGCATCTGGTGATGTCACTAAAAGGTGGTTTTGGTGCTTTAGTCGCCATGCAGGTAAAATTGCCTTCTCTTTCACACACAAATGCTCATGTAAGCACCATCTGGCATATTTCTCACACTATTTGATAACAAGTTAATAATGCCTGAGTGTCTGTGCTCAGGAAACACTTCTTCAGCTTGCTAGACTCTTTGGCCAAAGCATCCTCATCCTCCGATTTGAGCCCTCTTCCAGAAAACCAACTGGCCCCCATAGGTCAGGCCTGCATAGACAGGGAAGTTTCAGCCAGAGGCTTCAAAATCTTTCCCCAGTGTTTTTTAAAAGCCTTACAAAATCATTAATCTGTAGGGAGCAGCCAGGTTCTTGAGGCAATGAAATTGGGGAATGGTGCTTTTTTAAGCCTTCATCAGAAAGAGCAGCTTGGCTTGGTGCTGAGGCACAGGTTCAGCTCTGTTTTTACCTCCTCTCCCCTCCCTAGGTCTAGTCTTAGCCCGTTGATCTGCCCTTTAGAGGACATTCAGGTCTAGGAACAAAAAACTCTTTCCTTGGCCAGGCGATGTGTCTGTAGGGTAGATAAGGTTGTGGAGGAAGGATGCTATTGCCCACTTCCCTCCTCCGCTCCTCTAGTCTGTTGAGAGCTGTATGACCACAGGCTGCCGTAATGGGAAACACCACCGTGGCAGTAGCTCTGCAGCTGTGTGGAGGGATGGCTCCTCAATTATCAGGGGGTCCTTTTCGAGTACGCCTTCTCCCTGGAAGCAGCGGGAAGAATTCTGAACCTGCCTGATTGATTCATTCATTGACTGATTTCACTGGGATTTGATCCATTTAGATTTACAGCTCATTTCCAAGGAGGAGGGAGTCCAGAGAGGCTCATCCGTCATATCTTCCGTCATTGCAAATCAAAGGCAGCTCCATGCCAGGAGACTCCCAATGCCGAAGGGAGAGGGCGTTTGGCAGCATGGCTCCCACAGATTTCTGGAGCTGCTGGACACCAATCCCCTTGTTTTTCTTGAAAAAAAACCCCCTCCCCGTGAAATGGTCTGGTGCGTGATGGCAAAGGACACACCTGAGGATCTGAAGGGGCGAGGTGGCCCTTCAACAGCCAGCATTGCATGGCTGGCCTGATGCGTAGCCCCCAAAGTCAGGAGTAAGGCCGGCCAGTATGGCTGTCTGTAACACAGCAAAGCAATTTGGGAACACCACAGGTTCCCAACTCAGAGACCAGAAAGATAGCATCAGGATTAAGCTCCTGCTCCAGGGCTTTTAGGACCCCCCCATAAGCACAGGGTTGGGGAATGGGATAATTTTAAACAAGCAGGTGCCTTTTCACCCAAGAGAACTGGCTAATTATGGGTGACCCAGTGCCACAGTTAGCTTTTGCAGGGAATTACAGTATTGCCCTCACGTCTCTGTGCCTCCCGAGTCGCTGCTGCTGCTACTGCCAGACACCAGCACAAGACCTGGGGAGTCCTACAGAGCTTCAGAAGAAGACCGAACCCAAGCTGCCTTCAAAGCAAATTTGAGACCAGAAGATGACAAAGAGGTAAGTTCAACACAGGGGAGGTCAGCTCTTCCCTTCTCCATGCCAAACAGGACTTACAGAAAATCCCACTAGAAAGAGCCAACAGGCTACAGCCAGTAATAAAAATGGGAGGAAAACACAGGCAGCCTCATGTTATTTCTATCTACCAAGCTGAACATTTTCCCTTGCAGTTACCAATTCTGAGTGCTTGACTCTGTCAGAGAAGGGCTGACAGTGCCCCAAGAAGCCAACAGGGAGATGCCCAATCCCTTCATCCCAGTTTGGTGCAAGTCTTTGGTTCACACCCCATATAAGCCTGTCTACAAAATGGGTAAAGCATCCCACTGGAGATGCAGTGGACTCCCAGGATGGGATTTAAGAAGACTAAGGTCTGCTCCCAGCAGTGCTGCTCTGTGGCCACAATCAAATCACCACACTTAGTGGGTTTTTTTGTTCTCTGAAATGGGCATAGCATCCTGCCCTGCTTTGTGAGATGCTGAGATTTATGTGTGAAAAGCATGATGTAAAAAACTAAGTATTGTCACATAAAGAAAGATGAAGCCATAAAAAGAAGCCAAGGTAATGTGGGTGCCATTAAAATCCTGACACCGAGTGCTAGAAGTGGCTTAAATTTGCTGTGGTACTCCCACTGTTCCCTTTTATTAAGCAGGGGGAAATTTTGCCTTGTAGATAAACATTGTGATGTGGTAAATGTCCAGAATTTAATGGAGTCCATTATAACTGATGAAAATGTACCTTTCATTAGTTTGTGAATGCCTTATTCATATTTTTTTTTTAAATCCAGAAAGAATGTTTTCCCTAGGCAAGTGCCAAGTAAGAGGGTAAACAACTTCTACTAATACACCTTCATCTCTTCCCCAAGGCTGTCTCTCCTGCAGAGGAAAGGCTCTTGTTACACTCCACCAGCCCTGTCCACAGTTCTTTTGCAAACCTCTCGCAGTGCGAGGCACCCAACCCCAGTAACAGCTGGCCACAGCTGGGTGTGGCGATAGGCTCTGTGAAGCCTTTTCCCACTGCTGCCTGCCCTTGCCAACCCTTCGACTCACGTCTTCACCTTTTAATGTCATACAGTCTCTGGGACAAGAACAATAATATATTTGCTTTATGATGCTCTGACCACGACAGGGATTTTTATGGACTACCACAACATCATCTTCTTAACTGTGGACATGCTGCTGATTAAAGGGGTCACACTGGCAGCGAGGGAATCTATAATGTCTTTATTTGTTCACAGGAAGGATACACCAGGAGTTCAAGTTTCTCTCTCCAGCTTCGGCCTCTTGGTGCTTTGATCCTGACCACCTTTGAGAATAAAAAGGGAATTTAGCTCTTAAATGAGATTCAGTCACTGGTGTCTCGGTTAACACCATCCATAAAAGGATCTGTTTCTTTGTTACACAGGACAAGGCTGAGACCACAGAGTTGAAATAGGAGTAGCACGAAAAAATGTATCTTTTTAGCTAAAAAGGGCCAATCATTAACCATGTAAATAAATGAGTGGCTACTGAGTTTTAATAATACACTCTATTCTGTTGCTCATTCATGAGGAGGTGTGAGGAGAAAATGTTTTGAGGCTTCAAAAAGATTTTTTTTTTAAATTAAAGAATTACACATCATGGTATTTCAGCACCAAGAACACCTGCTGACAGTATGATTGCAAAACAGGACATTCTTGAGACTGTAAGAAAATGGGCACAAAAAAGAGAATCCTGTTATCAAGTAAAATATCTGAAGACTGTGGTCGAGCCTGCTTTTTTTTCTCTGACTTTTAAAAGCGTCACATCCTCAAATTCAAACAAGCAGATGGCTGCCAGAAACACTCTGAAACCAGCAAGCTGCTTGCGTTGGACACATCATTTCGGTGTCTTGGCCTCTTGACTCTCACATTGATTTTTATTTCATTTGGTTTTGATCCAAGGCAATTGGAGAGGATTTTAAAGTCACCAATGACCTCTGAACTTCAATGATGGCATTTTGGGGCATTTTATCTAAAAGAGGAGATAAGGGCAGAAATGGGCCATTCACTCACCATCCAATGAAAAAAAAAATGTAATGACATCATTTGTGGTTTCAGTTGAAGCAGCTGAAGTAAGCTGCTGAGGCTGTACAGAGAAAAGGTGATGCTGTTGAAGGGAGGAATGTTTTGAAGAGCATGCAACCATGGCATCACCTCCTTTTGTTGATAGTACACAGCCACAACTGATGACAGCTTCAGCTCTAACTCTATGCTCTTGCACAGTAGCAATCCTGAGCTGTAAGTCATACCACCTCCTGGCTGAGTGTCTGAATTTTTGTTTCTTCCCTCTGAAAGAGTTTAGAAATGTAATCTTTGATATGAAGTACGGTCTTAGGAAACACCAGTAGGTACAGAGCCTTGCATTGCATCTCCCCTGAAACTCAGACTGCTCTGAGTACATCAAACCTGACCTTGCTTCCTCCCGGTAAAAGATAATGCACATCTCTTGTTCCTCACATAGACTTCCCAAGACATTGTCTCCCAGGTGCTAAATGGCTTGCCATGATGGAGATAAGCTGAAGCTCTCAGATGAAGGATAAGGCTGATGAATTTGCTCCTTGGGAGCAAGGGGACCTTTGATGATGTGGGTAAAGGTCGCCTGCAAGAGAGAACTAAGATGGTAATGTCATAAAAAAAATCCTGAGGTAGACACCCTGCAGCACATATGCTTCCCGCTGAGGGGAAGACCCTGGCCACCATTGGTCATGTTCCTCCATGTGCTGTGGGAAGTTTCTCAGCCCCCGCGGGACAGCCGAGTGCATGACCATGTTAGCAGAGTCGCTCGAGGTTCAGATGGCTCCATGTCAGGAGCCGCATGGGCTGGGGTGCTGCTTCTCCTCCTGCCACACAGCAAGGAAGGCTCCTGTGACAGGAGTGACCTAAAGAAAAAGGAGCTGCTGGGTGTCTTCCCAGTGATTTCAGTGGGCTTTGTGCAAGGGGGTCTTTGTTACTACCAGCCATACCCATTCAAAGGCTAGTTGTTACCCTTCTGCCCTACACCGTCTGCAAGCACAGCAGGTCCTGACTACACTGAATCAAAGATGAGGCCACCTTCCTGAGGAGAGGAGCGAGTCACTGCAGGGGGTACCATTTCTCCTGATTCCCTCTTCCTAAGGCACATGCAAGGAAAGCTATTTTCCTCCCTCGTCTTGTTAGGGGCTCTCATGAACTTCTAGCCATCTGAGGGTCCTACTTTTACCCTTCCATCATTGTCCTGCACCTTTTCCCAACCATGGTGGCACGGTGGAGCCATTCCCTTCTCTCAGATGCCTTGCTTATCCTCGCTGAGGTTATGCTCTGCTCACGTCCAGGTTACTTTCTCCCCAGCACTCTTATTATTGAAATAGAGCCACTTATTAAAGAAACGCTATCAGTGACGGTAGCATCCTACAGTGCAGCTGCTGCTCAAATACAAGAGACCAGAACTAAAGTATTCCTATATGAATGGTACTGTGCCAACTAATTTTGGAGGCACATAGATAAAATACTGATTTAATTTATCTGGATCTAGCAAAATCTGAAAAGAGCTTATAGGAGATCGTGCCTATATTTTAGTTAATGAAATTCTGGGCTGCTTCTGGGAAGACTGACAATCATAAAATCAATCTGCCAAACTTTCATTCACAGCTTCATTATGAAGCCATTACAGATATGCCAAAGACCGCCAAACTCATGGGGGTGTGTGTGAAGGCACATGTGGGAATGGGGAGCACCACATTTTCTTCCTCCCAAGGCAACCTGGCAGCCTTGGGGGGGCAGGAGAGCAAAGGATGGTTGCTCTTCATGCTGCCATCACACCTCAATGTTGCAGGACTTTTTTCCTCCTGGCTGCTAACTTAAGCCTGAAGTCACCTCTGCAAGCAAACCACACCAGCCTTCACTAACGATGTTGCTCACAACGCTTGGAGAAGGCTGCCGGAGGTCTCAGGCCATCTGTCTGCAACCCATCGCACTCTTCCAATGAAGAAGAGCACACTGGGACATTGATTAGTTTGGCCAGCCAAGCTGCTATGCTGCACCATTAGAGGTGGATACCAGAGCTGACGCAGCTTGATTTTACCGGTGCTCTTTGCAGCTGGTTTGCTGCACCCAGAAACCACAGAAGGCTGAAATGAAACTATATGCACCATATCTGCAGGTTGTGTGTACCCTGATACCCTTGTGTTTACGTTCGTGCTCATTATTATACACGGAAGAAGGGTGTGCAGAAAACATCGGTCCCTGGGGGACAGCATGCTGTAGTGATTTTCAAGCAGGTTGCTGTGCAAGTAAAAGCCAGGGTGCTAGCAAGTAATGCCTGCAAAGTTCGATGCCTTGATTTCTGCTGTGTGGATCATTATTAACAGTAATATTGTATTTCCAGGGCATACTCAACTGACAGAACTATTGATTATTTGGTATGTAGCAGTGCATTGATACTCAATAGCAAACTGGGACACTGAAACTATAAATGTGCCGTTGTTAACAAGCAACATAGGGCATTGAGTTTCAGTGACACAACTGGGATATTGCTTCCTTTGTCTAAAATGGAACATCTTTAACATGTCAAAAATATAATTTACCTATCTGACCTACTGAAATACCTGGGGAAAACACCTTCTTTACTGAAACCTGCAGATTAAGGTCGTGTTTCCAAATATGTGCCAAATTCAATCAATAATTTCATCCCCACTGTGACCAAACACTTGAGGTATTCTTGAAGGGAAAATGTTTTGTTTGATACGTTTAAACATGTATTATATCAGATCACCTTGTGCATGAAGAGATTTCAATGGAAGAAAATATAATGAAACGTCACATTTTGGTTGCAGTAGTCAAGCCAAAGTTATTTTTTTCACCTAGGTTTTTGATTCAGTGTGGAAAAAAAAAATATATATGTTTGGATAGGGTGAACTCGAAATAAAACTTTCTTTATCAAACAAAGGGTTTACTTATATTTGAAAGACATAATGCTATATCCTTCCGTGAGCTGTTTCATTATATGTAAGTCTACAATTGTCTCCTATGGACACATTCAACTATCAACCACCAAACCATCAAAAGGACATTATACAGAACACCAGTCTTATGGCTGGAATCAATTGAAAAAGGAGGCTTCCTATGGTGAAGGAGAAAGAAATATTTTCTGTGAAGAAAAATAACTGGTGGCACTCGCTGTTGCAGGAAAGAACAACTGAAGGCTTAAAACTCTTTTAATCTGAGCTCACAGAGGCAGGGGAGGTGACGAGTAAATACGCAGGAAATGCACCTGTACTATACATAGCCTTTTTCGGGGATAATACAGCCTTTTCTCTGCTATCAACGTGTTGAAATCTGTAGGCTTAGCTGCCTCAGCAACTGTCTATGATTTGGAGAGGTCAGGATCAAAGGAGGCTGAATCAACCTCTGATGGTGGCTCCCCACTCTCTCCCACTGCTGGCAAATGGAGTTTAGGGTGATGGGAGTCCAGTTTCTCAGCTGGGCCTGAGCCTCTTCAGCCACTAGTAAATTAAATGTGCCCAGAAATATTCCAAGGCATTGAAGTCAACTGGCACAGAACGGTTCGTATCTCTGCTCGTAACAATGTCTTAACTTCCCAAACGCAGCAGCTAAATGCAAACAGTTCACTGGGATGAACCCTGATCCATGCTTAGGAATGATTTAGGAGTTTGCTAGTTGTCATGGACCAAAAGTGTGCCAAGGACTGGTCTAGTAGTTTGAGTATACCCAGTCACACTCCTGTGCCGAGCAACATTCCCAGACACTGCTTAACTTGCTTAAGACAGATGCAGCCTAAGACACTGGTATGACATATGTCCTTCTTCCCTTTTTCCTGCTCAAAATCACCTCTTTCCAACAAGGAGAAGGGAGCTGTATGGCTCTAAATTTGGATACAATAATAACATTTTGTTGGTTCATGATATTACCCTTACTCAGTGAGAAACTGGAGATTACTGCTGTCTGCAATTTAAGAACAATTGCAAGGAACCAGATGTTATGTGTTTAAAATTATGAAGATGTTATACATGGACAGCTTAACTTCATAAACAAACCACTGTCCTCTTTTTCCCATCCCACGCCACTGTCACCTGCCTGGTACTACATCCTCAACATTTGCAACTTTAAATTGTATGACCCAAAAAAGGCATCCCACCTCAAGTAGTTGCCATACGCTCTAACCACGCTACACTGGAGGACCATAAGAAGTCATATATGAACTTACATGCTGAGCTGCCCGAGGCAAAGCGAGTCTGTTTTCATAGGTCCCTCTGAGCTATGAGAAGCTGAATGCAAACACTTTACTTTGAGAAGAACTTGCTATATCAGGGCAGGGACTATCTGGCAGACTATCTGGCGTTAACGCAATGCCACACCAAGAGGTAAAATCTTGGTATGGTGTCATCCAATCCCAGGCACCCCCTTACACCCCACAGGGGCCCAAGCACTGCAAGGCAGCGGAGGAAGGCAGAGGAAACATTTTGTACCTACACCCGCTTCACCACACACACCACAAAGCCTTCTCGGTGGAAAAGTTTCAAAGCTGTTGTCAGAAGCTCTTACTCTCAGATGGGAGCGTTCAGAGGAACCCATGCCTTTGAATGGTTTCCCTCATGACGCTTGCAACGCTCGTCTGTGGGCATCGCCCGTGCAGCAACTGACTCGTGGTTTGTAGATGGAGCTTGGGAAGGAGCACCTTATCGTAGTAAGCAGGCTGTATTTGGCAACAGCACTTTCTTGGTGAGCAGACAGCACCAAGGTTGCCATCCACCCTTTGCAGTGCCTGCTTTTCCCAAAGAAAAGGTGGTGGAGACTTCTGTCAGGCAGCTGGTGCCTCCTCCCAGCTCCTATTTGGACACCTCCATGGCCCTGGCAGCTGGAGCTAAAAGCACCATGTGGGCTCACAGCCTCAATGTTTCACGGCGGCTCCCTGACTTAGGGAGCTATAATGCCAAGAGGACGGCGGATGACTTCATGCCAGCAGAATCTAATACCTTATGATCCTATGATCTAGTGCAAAAGGCAGGAGGAGTGGGAAGCCCAGCAGGCACCTGATTGAAGAGGCTGGGGGAGATAAGAGGAGACAGTGTCCTGCTGTGCATTTCCTCCACCTCCATAACCTTCTCATTTTCAAAGAGTTTCCATAGGGCTGTGGCAGCTATTGTTCTCCAGACCTGGTGCATCAGCATCCCCGCTACACTGACAGCAGTTTGGTATTCGCACACCGCCAGCCCTTCGCCCTCTTCCTATCAGGAAAATGAGGAGCTTGTTTGGCTTCAAGAGGAAACAAAACGGGTACAACTCAGACACCCCTGCGCTAACGTGTACAGGGCTATGCTGCGTACTCCACAACCAGCACGGGCTGCCTGGGCATGCATTCGTGCTCAGACAGACCCAAATGCATTTACATCAGACTTCACAAACGTGTCCGTCCTTCCTTCCTTCTAAAAGTGGTCATAGCAGCTGGATCAAACTTTGGCACAACTATTTCTGACGTGCAGAGTCAGAAATGACTAAGAGTTCCTTTATGCCCAATTATCAATGGGGCTGAAGATTCATATATGCCATTAAGATAAAAAGGGGGCTAATTTAAACCTACAGCGTAGTTTAAGGAGTAAACCTGCGCAGGCAAGTAGGTAAGATCAATGTAAAAGTTGTTCTTGTTTCTGTTTGGCTCCATGAAAAAGAAAACTACTATTATCAGGGCTGTGCATTTTTTAAAACCTGCATTTTTTTCCTATAAAGGGTTGAAATAGGTTTAAGCATCATTGTTATTATCTCAAAAATGACACAGATGACACAGAGACATTTCCATGTGAATGTTTCCCTTCGCAGTGAGATATCCGTATTCACCGTGTGTGTACCTTCGATTTGGGGACTGCAGCTCCCCTGTGGTCCAAGGACTCAGGGTCCGTTTTGTGTAGATCTTTCTGCCAAAATGGGGTTATTAGTGATTGGAAATATTGCAAGGTCACCCACAGCCTTGATAGAAACAGGAGGGTAGGAGAATATTAGGGAGAAACTGTAAGCTGTAATATCCAACTGCAGTTGGCAAACCCGAGCGTATTTGGATTGCCTGTACCAGTATTTCACCGCCTTGTTTTCAAATGATTGTCCTGGCCCTAGTGATTAACCACCTGAATATACCGAAGGAGGATATTCACAGGAAGGATCTCATGATAAAAAGGCTATTCCTGGCCCTCTTTCCATCGCATCATAATCTGTCCACTAATATGGCTTGAGATCTCAGCAGATCAAAAGGTCATGAGATGCTACCGCTAAGTATCACTCTGTCTCTTTTCAGCCAAAGGCATTTTTACTCCATGCAGCAGGCAGAGGAATGCAATAGCAAAGCCTTCAAATCTGTTTGTATAATAGATGAAGTCTTTGCTATATGGCATTTATCTTCCTTCAGGGAGTGACACCTGATAAATAAATCTCTACTTCCCAGTGAATTTAAATAAAACAAAGGCAAACCATATCCCTGCACATTGTAAATATGTAATTGCAGAGAACGTAAGAGTTCCCACTCTCCCACCATTTCCTTTGCTGCAAAAGCTATAAAGTGCTGACCATCCTCAAATTGTGCCATAATCAAGGGACCCAAATCTCTGAGAAGATTATAAAGAGCATGGTGATAACATAGGAGGTACTGAAAGATAAATCACTCATTTAGACTAATGAAATGGTAAAATTTTCTTCTTTTTTTTTTAAGTTAGCAAAAAGCAAAAACCAAAGAGAGGGGGCTTATTAGCATATCAATAGGAATAATGGACAGAAAAAGTAAGGGTAAATCTAGTAAATGGGGCAATGTGTTTTCCAATGAATAACACTAGGGTGGACAATTTTCAAACATCCTGGGATGAATGAAACACCAAACCACATCCTACCCAACACCACCACATTGTCCAGTTGGTCACTTCTGTTCTGCGGTGTGCTGGTGGCAGTGAGTCCATCGGTCCTGTGCTGCACCCATCCCTGGATGCCAGCCATCACCTCCAGCACTGACCGCAGCTGCCTCTCTGGCCATCCTGCGTCCAGGCAGTTGAACACGGGCAAAACCACGGATCACTGCCCAAAGCAGCAGGGAGAGAAGGCACCACTGCCAACAACCACCTGCCACCTGAAGCCCTTGTCTAGCAGGTCTGCAGAGCTAGTTTCTGTGAGCATTACCAGCGGAAAAAGCACTGTTTTGCATCTCCTTCACACCTGAAAAGTTGTCACAACCAAATTAAACCCCTCAGCGTTTCCCAGACTATCCGCCCGCTCCCTGGCTCTCCAGATGCAGAGCTCTACACCAGGACCAACAGACAGTTTCTTTAACTGCAACTGGCAGTCATTTTGCTCCTCTCCATGCTTTCAAAGCTGAGAACCATCAAAGATTAGCAGAAAAAAATCATGACTATTTTTCCCTAAGAAGCAGCCCTGGTAATAGGCTTCAGGAAAAATCCTCCTAAATGCAAGTGATAAGCATAGACTGTGTGAAGGCTGACAGGTCTGATTATAATTATCACCGTGAGGGGACCAGCACTAACCTCCCTTCTGGAAGGCAATGACAATTCCTGGAAGGGAACATGCAAGTGAGTTATCATAAACAAAATCATTGCAAGTGGAACTGGTTTTCACTGGGAAACTAAATAAGGCCCTGATTTGGGGGGAAAAAACCCCCAAACCTTGAGCACTCATTAAAGTTCATCCCGATAGAAAATAGTACTCAATCATGTGTTTAAGTTTGGCTGACTTTGTGTTGGTGGGAGTAAAGGAATGAAGCAGGACACCTGAAGCATGGGATGGAGTCATGCGTATACGAGGTGTTTGGAAATAAAGGATATCTTCTCAAACCATATTTAAAGAACATGGTCTGCAACATAACATGAACAGAGAGCCCCAGAGAGCATGTTGGTCTAGACTGAGCTAAATATTCAAAAGTAAGACGAAACTCAGACAGCCCTGTACGAACCTTTCCCCCTTCCTCACATCCTAGCGGGAAGAAAGCCAAACAGAACCAACACAGCGCTCTTCAAATTGCATCTATACATTGAGTTCCTAAATTGCATCTATACATTGACTGAAATACCACAACATTGCTTTTCAGCAGGGTTTTGAGGCAGTATCCCTTCAAGATCATCCTATCCTAACTTTCTTTGTGCCTTCTCTGACAGCATTACATTTTTCTTAGGCTGCAGGTTGTTTTGGCATTTCTCATTCTATTTCCATTGGAAACTCAGAAATGGAGAAACTTGGGCAATCTGGACTAAGAGTAGCAGTACAGTAACTTGTTCTTTCTGAACAAAGGGAAATAGATATTATCTTCTTAACAGTGGCCTATAACTGCAGAGGAGATGAAAAGGAGAGCCTCAGAGTCAAAGGCAGTTCTAGGAGTTTCATTCTCATTATATCTCAATGGAGTGAAGCAAATAAATTGCGCAAGGAGACATATGGAAGCTCACTACGCAAATGGCCTATTTAAGGCTCTTAGTTCCTAATTAGGTCCTGGTGTCAGGAGGTTGGTAACAATTATTCACACATAGATCATTTGGATACAATACAAACTGTTCTAAAACCCAAACCATCATAATGGCATGCATTAAAAAGAAGCCTTATTCAGCTTTATCTTTTTAGACTCTTGCTTAGCGCTTGGAATATCAGTTTCTGTGCTAACACAGTGTCTAACAGTGCAATAATGGGTTTGGAAGGGGAAAAGGAAGAAACAAAAACTTTCACAGCTGTAACCCCTTGTTCTTACCTTGTTCACAGATTTCGTCACCGGACTCTGCACAGGGAACCCACAATCTCTTCCCAAATTCTTCATCTGACTCTGTGGCGTTTCCCAGAGCAAAGAGAAAAAAGAAAACCTTGATTGTGGGAATGACCGTGCAGAAAATGCTCACAAGCATCCAAAGTTTTGCTCTGCCCTTCTCCATTTCATTACATTGTTCTGCGTGCCCACCACCACCTGCCAGCCGGAGCCCCCTGAGCACCCGCTGCTGGGGTTCACCCTTGGCCCCACTCAGTTTGGAAGGTCCCCCAGACTTCTCCTTAACCCACACAGATGCATAGTTTTCTCCTCCCAAGTAGCCCTGGTGAGCATGGTAGAACCACGGGGCCATCACGGCTTTCCCCAGCAGCCGCAGGGCATGCAATGAGCCGTGATGGCAGGGAGTGGTGCCATGGATTCCTATGACAACCCTCGGAAGAGCAGGAAGGTATCACAGGATGCCAACCCGCGTGCTTTGTTTAAGAGTTAAAGCAGGGTGCCGAAGCCAAGGATTACCACATTGCAATACCATTTAAAACAGGGTAAGTGCTTGTGATGCAACATCGTGACTGCAGCAAACCCATTCTGCCCCGTGCTTCTGCACTTCTGGTACAAAAATGAGATCTTCCTCTCCCTTTCTTCCCCTCCTGCCTTCTCTCCCCTCTTTGTCCACCTCTCGAACCCCTCACACAAAGGTGAAATATTTTACATTTTCACCTGTGGTGATGCAGATCAGAGAGTGTTTGCTTTGCTTTGCTTTTCACTGATTTTGCCCAAGGCATCCTTTTAAGCAGCAGCCTGTGCAAAGATAATAGGTGGCACGATTCTCTGTAACTGGAATCAGCAACAAATCAGCCATCTGCCACTCCAGGGGTCTGAGATTAACCCAGCTACTGGACCGTGACTGCAAAGCATTTGCACATTTAGATTACAGAAATGTGAGGTTACCGGTCCAATAAAATAAAAGACTGAGAGTGGGGAAGGTGTGGGGAGAAGGGATGGAAGATAGCCTTGGGAGAGTCCTCGGGATTAACCCTTCTAGACACAAGTCATCTCCTAACAACTCCAAGCAGACAACATTTCTCATTATAAAGTGTTAAAAGGATGAGGGATTTGAAGGAAGCAACTTGAGATTCATGAGACATCATGTTTCAGGGAAATACATCCACAGACAGTTCTTTGATACAGGGAGAAATAAAGACAAAGACATTCAGCTGCCTTGTCAATCCTTGCAACGCTCCTTGGGAATTATGACCAAACTGCTCAGATGGCTTACTTGGACCACTTGGAAAGTACAAGAGTAACATTTTTGTCCCAAGATGGACAAGCTCCCTTACTCCAGAGCATTGTCAAGATATCAAGGAAATGAAAGGGATCTGCATTCTGAAATAGAAAGGTTTAGGAAGGTCTCTTGATTCGCTGTCCTCACTTTACCTTCCTGAATAACAAACACCACATTGTTACTTTGCGCAAATGGATGCTGTTGGTCCACGTTAAAATTTGTCCGTATCTTTGGGATCCTCTCTATAAATCAGTTGGAAATTGTTGTTTGGTAACTGAATTATTAAGAGGTTTAAATCAGTAGTAAACACAAGCTGGCTCCACATCTAAAAGCATGAGCCATAATCTGTGCAGGTGCATGGCAGGTTAGGATAGCTGCCAGGGTCTCCTCTGCTCACTTTGATGTGGGATTTAATCCTCACTCCTGGCATTTGCTTTTGTAGGTTGGCATCCCATGGTCAGGGATCTCAGGTTAAAAAGAGGAGGATGTGGCCAGAGAAAGAGGTTCAACTGCAGCCAAAAGTATCAGCAAGGACTGCTGGGAAATTCAGCATGGTTTGGGCCCTTGGTGGGGATGGTAGTTTAAATTCACAACTCATTAAGTTGAAAGAGGCAACTGAAAAGCAAACACCAAGCATATGTGTGCATACAAAACCATGTATTTTTATGTGTATACTTTATTCATGAAGAGCAAGTGGGATCTGGTGGAACGTACAATGGCACACAGATTACTCCAAGTTACTTGGCCAACTCTCTTGTTGACATTTGCCACGGTTTCTTCATCCTGTCCAAGGTCTCCTGAGCCAAACACTACATACCCCTCACTTATGACAAAGAGAAAAACGCAAGAAGAGACAACAGCATCTCTTCTATGCAAGCTCAAGTTGAGCTACAGCAACTACATGGTTCAAGGCACAGCTGAGAGGAGGAAGAGTGACAGATTGGTTGCTGCAGACATCCTACTCCATAGAAAGCCTGCTAGCATCGCCTCAGAAATGAGTGCAACTCCTAGCAGCATTAATTTGGGACCGATGTTTCGATCCTCCACAGAGGAAGGACCATTGATCTGCAAGGAGCTGTGAGAAGAAGAGAGTGAGGAGAGCAGGCTGGAAAACACGTTTAAGTCTCCCTAAATTCCCCGCTATTTACCATGGTATTTCCAAAAGGCATTGCCTGAGCACAATTAGGTGCTCCAAAACCAGGCCCACGTGTCTGAAACCAAAGGTGAGATTTGAAGTGGTTGGGATATATACTAGGGCACAGTTTTCAGGTGAGAGACAGGTCACAGGGATCATCGCACACCTGGGACTTCAAACTGGGCCAATCTAACAACCCAACAACCCACAAGCTTCTGAGATGCAGAAAGTTAATGAGCCTCTGCCCGTGCTTTGGAAAGGTCTCCTTGAACTTGACCTGCTGGCTGTATGAGTGCTAAAACTGCTGTTAAAACAGGATCTGGACCTGTTTTCAAACCCAAAGGCAGGGGTTTTCTCTTTTTCCAGTTTCCAATTTCTGTAAAGCTAACCTAAAACTTCAGATCCAAACACCACCATGACCCAGACTGGAGTATGTGTGTGTGTGTGTGGTGGAAGATCTTTGCATTCAGGTTCAACTATTGGACTACTACAAGAATGCTTGTGCTGGTAACAATTTTAAAAAGATTCTTTTAAAAATAGAAACCCCATATAAAAAAAAAAAAATTACGTTCATGTCCCTTTTCCTAGCCTATGAATGGAGGGAAGAGGGGACCAACACAGGACAAAACCTTTCCTTTCAGACAAAAATCACAGCAAAACTCCAGCCCATACCCTGCAAATTAATCAGCCTTATGAATTGATGTTGAAGTTTCAGCCCTATATGATTTTTTTTGTTTGTTTTACCCAGGCAGGCTTTGCAGGAAGAGGCTTCTGCAGCTGAGGCACCAACACTGCATTAACCAGCTCAGCTGAGCCGTGGAGCTGCCTGGAAGTTGCCTCATCCCCCAGCAAATGAGAAGCAGAGAGGAACACCGACGCAGGCGACGCTGCACCTTGCAGAGATTCGCGTGTCCTACAAGTAACCTTGCATCAGGATACAGAGCCATGAGAGCAGCCTTATGGGTACGGAGAGAGGAGGAGAAGGACAGCAAGGAGGAGGGGAAGGAGTGGCAACAGGAAAACAATCAGAAAACTCCCTGGGAATCAAGTCTTCTCTTCCTCCTTAGGAAAAAAAAAAAGTAAAAATCCCTCCCCAGTACAGAGATGGCAGGAGGGGATGAGCACACTTGCTCCTTTTCTGCTTATAATCCTTTCTGGTGAGCATCGTAACACAGACACATGGGCTAGAGACCAGCTGCAAGCAGAGCATTTCTGCTAGGTGCTTGCCACACTGCACCAGCCCCAGGGTGCAAGGGGCTGCCCCCCTTCTGCCCCCTCTCTACCCCAAGTCCCCGGCAAGGGTCCCCTCTCTTTCCCAGAACCCATAAATATCACTGGGGGTGGATGCGAGAGAAAAGGGTCACATTTAAAAGGCAAAGGGGAAGCGCAGAGGCGGGAGAACACCCCGA
Source organism: Gavia stellata (assembly GCF_030936135.1). Classification (NCBI taxonomy): domain Eukaryota; kingdom Metazoa; phylum Chordata; class Aves; order Gaviiformes; family Gaviidae; genus Gavia; species Gavia stellata. The sequence continues at coordinate 5,625,053 of NC_082637.1, forward strand.
GCCCGGCCGGCGGCCCCAAAGCCGCAGCATTCTCATTCCCGGCACGTTTCGCTGCTTTCCAGCGCAGCCCGGCTTCGAAATATTAGTGCGGCGCAGAGTGCCATTTTCGAGTCGCTGCAGCTCCTTCTTGGCACCGGTTCAGCTTTTTGTCTTGCCTTCTCCTCCGAGCGCCCAAGCGGAGGGAGGAGGAAAGAAAGGAAGAAAATAAAGCCCTGCCGCTTCGCTGCCAAGGCCATCAGCCTCCCCACGGCACCCCCCGCCTCGCCTGTGGCACCCCACACCCTCCCAGCCCACTCCCAACCGAACCCACTCAGCAAACATAAATCTCTTCCCACCTCCACGGCAGCCAGTTCACAGCCTCCTTCCCCCCCTCCCACCACCCCTTTTCATCGCTCACTCCTTTGTACTCCTCTAAATTTTTCCAGCCAAGCGTTACAACCTTCCACCCCCCCTTTCTCCTCCATCCCCAGCCCTCCCACCTCCTCCCCTCACATCGGCAAAAAAAAGCGTGCCATGGTTGCCAATGCACTGGCATCTCCTCGGAGAGGAGAGCCACTGCACCCGCAACACACCTGGCAGGTCCAATCCAGCTCACAGCTGCCCAAGCGCAGGCGAGCTGCGGTGCCCACGGGCACACACGCATGTGCACACACGCATGTGCACACACACGTGTCACGGGGCAGGACCCGCTCTCTTTGCATCCCTTGGCATTGTTGTAAATGCAAACTTCCTGCAAGCTTGCGTTTGGCAGCTGAATTCCTCCTCCTGCTTGTGGGGCCGGGAGAAAAACAGAGGTGGAATAACGAGGGAGGGAGGGTGTATTTTTTTAAGCAACCCAAACATGGCACTGAGCGCTTCTTCCAACAACTTCTCAGCCTGCTGCACTGGCAACCAGCTGCCAGTTCCAGCCTGGCACCAGCTTTGATTTGTTTTTCTCTCCTCTTAAACGCCCTCCTCACAAATATATATTCCCTCATTTTTGTTCTTTTTAGGTTTTTTCTTCCCTTTTTCCCTCTTAGCTTGTCCATAGAGGGGCTCCCTCCCACTCCCACCCACAAATCCAAAGCAGCACATATGGAAGGAGCACCAATGGGAGTGAAAGGTGATGTAACACTCAGTGGACCAAGAAGGGGGAAAGAACCCCCATATATACATACAACATATGTATGCTCTTCTCTGAGGAAGAAGGAGAGAGTGAGAGATGCCCTAAAACCAGGCAACACGACCCTTGTACATGCCAGGAGGTGCAAGCCCCAGCCCCCTCCACGAAGGAGGGAGGAGACAGGTTTGGTTGGGAGGTAGAGAAAGGTTGAGGCGAAATGCATGTTCTCCACGGAAAGGACCCAAGAGAGCCAACTTTCAGTCAGCGATGTGACTCCAATTAAACCGGAGTTTGAAACACTGACATATGCATGACGGAGATAAAGTGGTGCAAAATGCACCTTGTCTGGTGCCTGGAGGAGAGAGACTTGGAGAAAAAAATATAATAATGTTAACACTGATGCTAGGGATGGCTTGGAAGAGGCACGGATGGAGGAGAGAAGATGCGCCGAGGATTTTAGCATGGTGGCACAAGTGCATTAATCTGCAAGCCAAGCTGGAGACCCAGAGCAGGGAACAGCCCCATAAGCAGCCACTCAAGTCCATGGGGCTTTTTATGAGCCTGGTTGGACCCCCTTGACCACTGAGACACATCAGGCGGGGCTCCTTCGAAGCCACGCGAGTTAGAGGGTGGTGAAACAGATGGGCACTCGCTGCATCTCAGGCCCGTTGCCTCCACTCCCTGCAGCAATGAGTCCCTTGGGAAGCCTGGCAAAAGTGCCAGGAAAAGGCTGGTTCTCACCAAACACGCTCTGGCCACCCCGGGGAATAGCAGAGCAACCGTCTCGAAAGCGGGGTCGCCGAGACAGACCGGGAGACAGCCAGCCAGCCAGCATGCTCGGGGTGGTACAGACAAAACAGCAGTGTCCTGAGCAGCTGCCTAATATGTATCTTGGCAAAATCTCGCCTGGCTGTGGATAAAGCAGAAATCGCAGGCTGGAATCGTAAACCCGTCAGTTGGTCTGACTTTTGCTTCCCCGGCCTGCACGTATAACGCAGGAGGAAAGCGGAGGGCTGGATGACACCCTGTAGCTGCCAGGAGCCACACGGAGGAGCTGGTCCTTCGGCCGCCGCCAGCTGCTCTGTGCGGAGCAGCTGATGGGCAGGCGCTGAAGTGGGCTTAAAATAAGCAGATGCCCTGCTGTGACTGCACTCATTAAGGGACATGTGCATTTGCATACTTAAACTGAGCCTTGAGCCTGTGCCCTTAGGACCACGTCTGCCACTGGGACGTATCCCCTGTGCAAGATCCACGTTGGAGCTTTCTCCAGGCCACCGCAGCATGGCTGGGGCTGGCTGGGTTGGATGAAGCAATATCCTAGTAGGACCACCAAATCCCCTCTTCTGAGTTGTGTCTTCCCTGTCCCAGGCCCTTTGCATAAGGATGTCATTCAGCGTTGGCAATGGTTCCTCCCAACATCTGCTTCCAAAGTCAGCCAGTGTCCATCCAAATCCTCTCTCCGAGCTGGTTTACAGGTCTGTTTTCTCTCTTTGCTATTCTGCAGGCTTGGGGTGAATTTCTACCCTTCCCTCCAGCCTTTAGTACCAAGTGCTGGCATTTGGCAAGGCAGACTGGGTCCCTCACATGTGTCCATGGCAAAACAGACCCTGAAGCCTCAATCAGAGGCCCCCACAGAGAAGCATCCCTGCCCGGAGGTATCTGTAGCTCATTGAAGTGATTCTCAGGTAGAGGCGCTTTCAGATCCTTTGAGTAGAAAGGCGCTATAAATAAAAGATATTACGGGCTAACAAGTTCTCAGTTGCAAACTGGAGTGGGAAGGAATATTTTAGCATCCTCTTTCTAAGCATATTAACTCTTGGCAGACATGATTGTTCAGGTCTTCAGAGCTGAAAACTTCACCGAGTACGCAGCACGTTGACTCCACGTGCTCCATCCCCAGTTTCAACAGCTCTAAAATCTACACTGCCCCTACACTATAACCCCCCACTGCAGCAAGCATCCAAATATTGCGTCGTTTTGGGGGTTACGACGGTAAATATACTCTTCATGGTGATCTTTCCCAAGAAAAACTCAGCCTTCGCTGCTGTAAGCTCACAACAAACGGTGCCTAAAGATTTCTATCAACTGGCTTCTGATGCTTCCCTTCCCAGGGTGAGCAAGCGGTTTGTATCAATCTGGGTTGCTTTAGTGCAGTGACCCAGTGCTGTGCTCTGCTGCTGAAAGTTCAGGTCCCAGCTGCGGGGCTAAACTCTTGCTGACACTGTGCTGATTTCTCCGTCTCTGTCACCCACACCGCCAGGGAGAGGGGTGGGGGATGTTGGTTTTCTCCAGGCTGGAAAAGAAAGAAAACAATTGTGCAAAATGCAGAGAAGATGTGGCAAAGGAGAAGGGGGAGGGAAGTGATCCTGATGGTTGAGGTTGAGGAGAGGAAATCCTTTGGGCAGCATGGGGCACTTCATCGTGTTCTTCTTTTTCTTCACCAAGGAGAAAATCTTGCTCAAGAGGCAATTAAAATGTTACAGGCAAGGAAAAGCTTTTAGGATGCCTCAAAGAACTTGTGTGCATGTGCAAGCGCACAGGGAGAGATGCAGAGGGGGAAATCACTATTAGCGACGGGTGAACTACAAAAGGTTGGGTGGTTTGTTTTGGATAAAGATCCCCACATGCAGATGCTTATCTGAAGCCCTCAGTCTTCAGAGCAGAGCTGGGAATGTCTTAAGAACAGACCCTTCTTGCATGATTCCCAGTATCTCTCAGAGCAGTCGCCCATGCCAAAAATACCACGAAAACAGCTTTTTTTCTTCGTCTCCTTCTTTTATGCAGTGTTTTGGCTCTTCTGCTTCTCTTCCAAGCAAAACCTAAAACCGCAAAGTCTTTGACTTGAAGGTTGGACTGTGCTTATTTAATTTCAAGCCATCCTGGTTCTCATGACTGCACACATACGAGGGAAATAAGGGAAAATGGTGCTGTGATTCTATGGAAAACTTTAAAAGAAAAGAAGACTCCCTGAAAATTGGCAGAAAAACAAGCTAGCTTCCCTAAGAGAGGACTACAAGCCCTGATTTCTCCCACCTTAAGCAGACTACTTATCTGTAAGCTGGCTATTCTTCCCATAGATAACATGCGAGATCACAGCATTCCTAGTTCAAATGAGCCTGTTAGCCTTGGGTGCTTATTAGTCAGTAAATACTATTGAATCAATAAACAAAATAAGGACTTAGAAGAGAGTCTTGTTTCCCCACCCAATATGGAAACTCATCAGATCTGCAGTAGCCCTAATTTGGCAGAGAAAGAAGAAAGAAAACAGTTTGAACATGATCCGGTGCCCTCCAGTTTTCTTAAATCAGAGTGTAATTGAGGTAAAATAGCCCGGGGATGGTGTTGTTGGGATGAAAGCAGCATGTTTTGCTTAAGTCCTCTGGACAAACAGGGCTGTTGCAGGGCTGGTTTTGATCTCTGACTGGATTTACACCAGGATATCTCAAGTAATGTTGCTCGTGTGCAAGGCCGATCAGAATCAGGCCAGTGTGCTTTTAAGGATGTTGCCAGATATCTTTTGTCCCTGGACTATTCACCTCGGGAAGGTTAAAAGCACATACATTCACTATATGTGTAGTAAAGAATGAATGTTTTGCTGTTAAAGACCAGATGATGTTCTTCCTAAATGACTTCTTACAGTCTTTTTTCCTGCCTTTGCTATTATTTATTAATTACTCAAGCAATGATCTTCAGCTCATCCAAGTGGTTTGGAGACCAAGACTCGGGTCTTTAGCTGGTACAAACCAGAATAACTCAATCCAAGTCAACAGAAATGATGGACAAAGTCAGTGGAAAAGGTGTGACCAAGACTTTATACTACACCGGCTTCCGAAACAAGGGCACAGCCTTCTAGACAGCATGGTACATATAGTCTAAGTATTTTCTCACTGAAGCTGATGGCACTTCTTGTGGATGACCAAGACAGGTATAGGAGGCCCAAGTCCCCATTCGTGTCCACATGTGTGAATTGGGAGCAGCTCCATTACCCGTCACATGCTGTACTCTTTGCAAAATCTATTCATTGTGTCCTGCTAAATGCTGCAGGATGCTGATAATTTTTGTCAAAACTTGGCTCTTGTGCAGCTTCTTAGTTTAGATGGTGGGAGGGAAGGATTGGTTTCACTTTTGGCTTGAAAGAAAGAAAGTAAAAAATCTGGACCCTTTCAAGAGTGCTGAACAGTTGAGAAATCTGGCCCTGAGCTTTTTTGAAAAAGTGACCTAATCAATCTAGTTATTACACCATTCTCTTGCCTATGACTAACACATGGATTGATATTTACTTGCAGGAAATGCTGGCAAGAGATGGGGGTTCCCATTCACTTGAGCTGTTTACCGCTCCCCTGAGATCACAGACTTCAGCGACGATGGAGCAGACCGCTTCACAGGTGCATGGTTTATACGCCAAAACGGGTTGTAAATCAGAGTGGAGGAAAAAAAGGGCTGGAACAACGCTAGCTTGTAGAAGCGACCATTGGAAAGGGATGTTGACAGCGTTCATTTTACAGGTCTCATCTCCTAAGTCTACGCTTGCTCACACTACACCAGAGGGACTGGGTCCCAGGTCGGAAATCCAAGAAGCACGCCAATAATTTGCCAGAGATTACACAGGGGGTGAACTTGTCCCTGATCTCCATTATTGGTTCAAAACCAGGAATTCTCATACCCTTTCGGACAGATGGCTGGTCCTATTACTTCTTATGTTAGATTTCCCATTGAGGCTGAAAGCAAATCCACATTCAAGCTGAAAGTAAACAACCTGCGAATTCAAAAGGCATTAACTTGAACTGCCAAAGCATTTGCTGCGTATGCTGCAGATGTCAAATAGACAGTTTCCCACAGCCCTGAGCCTAGACACATAACTAAGTTACACAGAAAAACCTTCCACCCAGCCCGAAAAATCCATCCTGTGCAAAACTCGCTCTCCTCACTGGCGTTTTAAGGGCTGGAGCCTCAGCTGGAGTGAATTAATGTAGTCGCTCTGATTTGAATAGAGCTACGCCAATTTATACCAGATGAGGATTTCACCCTTTGGAAGCCAAGTGGGAAATGGCTACCCACTGCTTTTTTAACAGTGTGGTTTGAGAAAAAAATAAAATGTGGTGTATTTTAAAGAGTGAAAAAGCACTAAGTGAGTTTCTTTCCATTTCTATGATTAATTTTTGGAGAAACCTATTACAGAGCTTGGTCCTAAAGAATCAGGCTTTGCAGAAAAATGCATATAAATAACACAACTTATAAATATAAACAACACAAGTTACCCAACTTATTCCGATTCCGGATACCTTCCAAAATGCCAACAAAAAGTTAACTAGGAACCCAAGCACGACATCGCTGTGGTATTGCAGGAAATTCAGAAAGTGGAAAGGACTGAATAAACCAGTCTGTTTTTTCCTGCCAGGGCTGACTGAAGAGGACAAAAACCATGAAACTAAACCATACAAACAAAAAAACCCACCCATATGCTTTGAAATGCTCTAAACATTAGTACCATGGTGTGCTCTTTGGCCGTAAAGATGTGCAAGATTGTTTTTCTAATAGATTTTGGTGTAAATCGAACAGCACCACTGAAGTCATATTCTGTAAATAAGGATTCATTCCATTTAAAGCAACATAACCTCATGGTATACATTCAGAAATGATTTCCTGAATTAAGCCTATGATTTATTCTTCAGTATAGGAGGCCCAACTCGCATATTCGAATGCGCCTTGATTTTCCCCAAAGTAAACCAGAGGTCAAATATTACACCAGTAGAAAAGACTGGAGATTTTTAAGACGATGGTAATGGGAAATAAAACTGCTAAACTGTTTAACTTAAAGCCACTAGACTGATGCAGCTCATCAGAAAATTCACCTCCTCTTTCCTCCAGCCATCCTTATTTTCACTTTACGGTTCAGTGTAAGCTGGCAATTAGTAATACTTTGTCTGTTTATAGAGCCTTCCATCTGAGGATCTAGAAACACTTTGTAAACACTAATGAATTAAGCTTCTTAACACCCCCTGTGAGACAGATACTACTATCTCATTTGCACAGCTCGGAGGAGAGGTGCAGGTTTGCCGAGGGTCGGAGCCAGCCGGTGGCGGAGCTGGGAAGTCGCTCTAGACCCTGAACCCCACCTTCAGCTCAATAACGCAAGGTTTTCAATGGACGTGGTGATGTGCCTGGCAACTTCTGTACCTTATAATTATCTCTCGGGACTGCCAGTGTGCCCTGATGTCTGACAGGCTGAAAACACAGAGTGTTGAACTTCTACCCACAGAAAGAACTTAAGCCCCACTCACTGTTGGACAGAAACACCATGAATATGCCATTCATCCTCACCTGAAACAATCACTCACAAATATGATCCTCTGACATTGCAAACAGGAGAGAAAATTCAGAATTCAGTTGTCTTTATTCGTGTTTTAATAATGTCACAAATCCTGGACAAAGCAGTAGAGAGGTCCTGGAGGATTCCTTTCCTTTTCTTTGCATCTTTAATTTCCCTTATGCTTTTCTCATGTAGGGGAAAGGTAAAATATTCAAGCCTGCTTGCAAGTCATGATGACAAGAGGAACTTAAAGGATTTTTAAAGAAAGCCTAAAGGTTTTACGTCCAACACTATAAGAAATGCTTAGATCCTAGGCAAGCCTTAGGACAAGATAGGCATTGATGAGACAAGTATTTTTTTTCCAAAGCACAATCTATCTCGTTGATTTAAGAGCAGCTAATGTCTGGTACCTATTTGAAGCATTTTTCCACGTAGCCCTTCTCCAAATGCATGGCAATCGGACAATTTCCATGATGATTCTTCTGTCTAAAAATACACACCTCCCCCTCTTTTCAATTTATCACGAAGCCAGTCAGCCTGTTTATTGTTGAAGTTTTGCCCATTTAATAGTGCACTTAGGAAAGCTTAATACAAACATCGACCAATTCATCGCTGTCACAAAAAGAAAAGCCTTAGAAATCATTCATCTAAGCAGGAGTCAAGAGCAAGAGTCTCTTATTTAGAGATCAGTCAATAAGAAACAATGTTATGGAAGCTATTCTAAACAGACCAGATATTTTTTTTAAAACACCTCTTTTCTTTCACGGATTGAAATTGAGGAGAATAGCAAATAAAGTATTTGGTTTTCCTTTCGAAATTTGTTGGTGACCTTAAATCCCAGAAATGGGGCACTACAGAAGAGACAGGCATTTGACATATTCAGCGTGTTGATTTGTGAACTATTAGCAGATTGCTGTTTGCCTAAAAATATGTATTTGAAATTCTTTTCTAAAAACTCTCCTTGATCTCTTCCCAATTCGTGAGCTGTTAAATGTCTGTACGAGACAGTGATGTTTGTCTCCTGAACAGAGGGACATTACGATCCCTAGAAGCAGGTTTCCAGCGGGAATATTAAAGGCACTATTCAGGAATATTCTCCAGTCTTCACAGCCTCTGCAAACACTCTTGCTCGCAAACATGTTTGCTGGAATATTTGTCAAGAGCAAACAAGATGGGATGGAGGGAGAAAGTGTACAAGGTCTAACCAAGTTTATAAAAAACCCAACAGCTAATGAATACTTGTGGAAAATGTCTTACAGTATTTCCTCAGCTATGGACTCTAATTAGGAAAGCCTATAAAGCTAAAACTCTTTTGCTGCCTACCTCCTCATGTACTCCAGAATTGAACGCCACTTCCATGGCTCTCTTTATCATGTTCATCCCTGTTACATCTGCTGGATCCAGAAGCAGTTTTTAAAAAATTTTTGTGTGCATATCAAATGGATGAGGTTATGAACAACTGGACAGAGGCCCAGAAACTCATTTCACATAAGCAGCTCGATGGCTAACAGCTTTTTACTGCCTCTGACCAAAAAAAGACCTACAACAGATATGAATATATATATAGATCGGTCAGTATGTCTTACTGCCCAGTATTGAATCACCACAGTGTTACATAGTACTATGGATCCTATCTTCAGGCCTCTTTCTTCAGTGGCAAAACAGCTTTTGGATTGGGTCTTCTACAAACAAGCCCAGTAGGTACCCAAAGAAACACAGCAAGCTCATGTTGCTACAAGACATCGGCTCAAAAGCACATGACCAGGGAAGGAAGGAGAATTAAGGAAAGCCAGTGGACATCCTTGGGTCTACAAGTCTGGGTGCTTGAGGATGGTGATTTATGGATGCAGAGCCTAGTCAATGCCATGCAGGTGAGCAGGAGTTTGTGCCTGAGAAAATCAGCTTTTACTGAGTGCAAACACTGCTTAAAAACCCAAGGCATTGAGATCCAGCATTTTGAGTTAACAACAACCAAAGGAAGCATTTGCGATGCATGACAGCAGGACACAGCACAAAGTTACCACGAACCTGCCCATTGAAAAACCCATGCGGAGAGATAGTTTGCTCTCCTTCTCCCATGAGCTGCATTTTACAAACTCTGGAGCAAAATCTGCTCCTAAAGGGAAACTTTAATTCAGTGGGACTACTGTGAACCTCCTCTGCCACACTGCTAATGATAACACGAGGCAGGCTAGTCTGTGGTCAAGGGCAGGGTGCGTTTGTACCTGGGCTCCTCAAAATGCTGTTGCTATGTCAATGCTCACCATAAGCTCCTGTAACGCACCACCGTATCCGTTTTCCAGTAAAGCGTGACGCTTCCTTTTTCACCTGACTGATACTGAGACCCACAGTATGTTTTCTGAGCAGGAGTTTACTGAAAATGATCTTTGCTCTGTTGTGCATGCAGCCAGCTCACATAGTAAAGAGATAGAGTTGTTCTCCTTTCTTTAAAATAATGCAAATCCTAGTTCACTGCAAATAGGTTTTTATTTCACAAATTCAGCCTATTAACTGAATACATCATTCCTCATGTTTCTCTCTCCTGGAAGGTAAGGGAAAGCGATGGACCATCCAGAATTTTTACAGACTGTCCTCTCCGGTCATGCATTGCTAGAGATGGTACTGTATAATGCATGACTTACCTGCAAAGACATTGGAGGAGTAATGAAATAAGCAGATGCTCCGTCAGCAGGCTTTTAAAACATTGGTATTGCAATCTGAGATGCAGTCAGCCATTACATGCATATGCCCTTTATTTATGGAGCTGATAAAGGCTCTATGTCAGGAGCAGTCAAGCTGCCTTTTTACTTTCTGCCTTTCCTCACATTAAAGAAAGTTGCTGTCTGGTTATTTTATTCTCAGTGCAAGCTCCAGATTTGGGAGGAAAAGCAGGATTTACCTCCTGGCTCATCTATTAAAAATAGAGGTCTAAAAACTGGACAACTTCATCCAAAGAAATCACCAGGGACTCCCTATGGCGATTCCTCTCCTCCTAACACAGATGATGTCTGAAATAGGTGGATCTCACTGGAATTACCTATTTCTCTCTATTGGCTAGAAAGGGAGCCCAGGACAACTAGCCCTGGGTGGGTAGGTGAGAACACCACAGATGCCCACACCATCAGTCTCACACACATTCACTCATATACAATTTCAATTTTGTATACTTTTCTATCATCGGTGTTGTTCTAGGTAATTTCATGACAGCATTGAACACATTTTCCCCCAAACTCCATTCCAAGCACCAACAGTAGTTAAGAAAACAGGGGAAGGCTGGCATGGATCAAAGGGAAGGATGGTGTTAACATTAACAGCCACCATATGAGGAGCATTTTGCACTATAAATAAAATAGCGTTGCTCAGCTGCATGAGGAGCGAAGTCCTGAAGTCACCAAGTCGCACGGCTGTGGCTCAGGGGAGTATTTCAGTTCACGCTCAACGTTGTGTTTGATCACTGGTACATCACCCAAAGGTTCACAGCAAAACAGATGATGGGACACAGAAAAGCTCTTCTTCCTAACACTGTAATGGGAACTGCTGCTTGCTGACTGACAGCTCCCCAGCCAGCTTATGTGCATCTAATTACCAAGCCGCAACCCAAATCAAAATGCCCCGTTGCAGCTGGTGTCTCACTTAATCCATTCATAACACGAGCTAATTAGCATTGATGTTTTGGGGCAAGTTTATTCCAAATGTGGTCAAGTCCCAGGCTTTCAGCTTAGTTGCTAGGACCCATTGAGGATCCTGGGAGAGGCTGTGTTTCTGCCTAGAAGGCATTTTCTGGTCTGCTGGTGGCTTAGGAGTGGGTTCAGGGGAAGATGCTGTGCTGGGCTGAGATGATCACTGGCATAGAAGCACTGCTGCTAAGCTGTTCTTGCTGCTACATGCTACCTCCATGCAAAAGAGTTTGTAGCAGAATTAAGGTATTTCATAGTTTTCCTCCTGTCTGAATTCAAATGTCCCGATCGGGAAAAAAGGGAAGGGAAAAAAAAAGAAAATAGAAAAAAAACCAACTTGGAAAGTGGGAGAAGTCAAGGAACAATTCTGTACTTTATGCTATTCTCTGTGAGCAGAGCTGAGAAAAGAGGCCAGTTACCAGAGCTTTGCATTGCTTTTTCAACCTATGGGATTAGAAGATGAGAGCAGGTGCTAATGGGAATTTTGCCCATGGCAGAAAATCAGGATCCTAAATCTTCATCGCTGGAAATCACGTCAAATCCCTAGCAATGATCTATAATGGCTGCACTTGGAAATTGGTGATATAAGGAATTGTCACTTGGCAGAAAAGCAACTTTCTACTCCTTCGGTGCACCACAATTTTAGTTTAATTTGTAACAGGATGCAAGTGTAAATGAACTGACAACAGAGCTATCAGCTATTCTGTTGGTAACACTTGGAGCAATAGTTTCGATTTGACTAGACACAGCTGTCCACTGCATGGAACGACCTTTAGCCCCGTCCTTGGCGAAATTCAATTCTCTCCATGTCTGACTCCGTCCACGGGGACTTGAGTAGCGGAGCTGCCAGAATAATCAGCGCATTGCTTAATGACAGGCACTTCAACGAGCAACGCGGTTGTGCATTGTCAGAAACAGAGCCCGCAGCTCCGGGGAAAGGGGGGGGAGCCTCCTTGTTATTCAAAAGGAAATAAAGCGGTTGTATAGGAGCAAACGCAGATGCGCGCGGCTGCCTTTGCTTGACGAGAGTCACCGATGCACTCGGCGTCGTGTGCGTGTATGTAAACATGGAGTTTTCATATGTGTTTGTCAGCAAATAGGCATTTTTATTAGATTCATCTCTCAAAAAAGGCTGGGATTCTGCTGCTGCTCTGCATTGTACAATTGCAAAACATAATTTCTGTTTATAGAAGTCTAAACGTGCATACATCCCATATGGTGATGCTTATACGGCCATCCAGATGTACATCATCTAACATGTGTATACATATATATAGATATACACACTTTTGGTGTGTTTATTACATTTGCTCATGCAATAAGAAAGATGTTTAGACTGCAAGCATCAAAAAAATAGGAATTTCCCAACTGTACAGCTATTTGTGCAAACTTATTTCTGTTTGAGTGGGTGTCTCTCCATCAGCGTGACCAAGGCAATCTCTTACACGTGATAGGAGAGGCATGTCACCACGGGATTAACACGTATGTGCCCCAGCCCACATCATGGCTGGACCCACAAGGTTGAACCCAGCACTTCCTAATTTTTTAGTTGGTTGATTCAGCAGCCTGAACACAGAAAACAGAAATTATGTTGGGTCCTAAAGTGCACCCATCCTTTCCTTCACTGAGGATCATCAGAGATATGCACTGCTTTGGCTGGCAAGACTTGCTACAACAACTGCTAGTGGGAGATTGCAAGGGGTGAGACACCAGCTCCACCTGCCCCGAAAGCCCCCGAGGATTTCTCTCTTTGCTATTTTTGCTTTGGCAGTGCTGTGGGCCCAGCTCTGTGGAAGATTCGTGTTCACTTATTATTCTGTCTTACTGCCAACATTTTCCTGAGAAACACAAGTGAGAAATGGGGAACGGCGATCTTGCACAGCTCATAACTCAGCCAGAATGGAGGGGAGTTTCATGGGAGAAGGGAAAGGCATGTCTTCGGCCGCAAAGCTTTTGTCCCTGCCAAAACTCAAAGGTTCTTTTTCAAACAATAAAGATATTACAGCTTCTTTTTTAAAAAAAAATTAAAATAAAGAGGTCACAAGGACGTTTGATAATGGAAAACATTAGGAATCTAAAAACATTGGTCTTCGTAGATGAGAAAACCAGGTGGTCTCCAAAACTCTGTGAAATCATGTTACAGTGGGGCACGTTAAATAACCTAAATACAGGAGTCACTGCCGCTGCCCTGTCACACACACCCTGATAACTGCTCCTGCTATTTATTCAGGAGCAGGAGAAATAACACAGACCCTAGATGTTTCTCCTCAAGTAAGTTCATCCAACAGCTTTGTGCAGACACAGACACGGCTGCGCACAGTTTGGCCCAGTTCTTACCGCGTGGTTTCTCCCTGCCATCCCTGTTTGCTCCTCCCTGGCTCTCCCCTTAACCTCCCCTGCCACCTACGCCACTTCACCAACACTTGTTCACCAGCCCCTTGTTCACCAGCAAGGTCCTCTCTTGCATTTGCCTTGTGCTAATGGGTTCATCGTCTTCGTTGCTGACAGTTGTACTCTCCCTTCTTGCTTTTCCTTCACTTCCCTCACTCTATTTTTGATTTTTTCACCTGTAACTTTTGATGGCTCCACATACATGCAGAAACATGCACCACTAATACATATTTTTTATTCTTTCCCTTCTCTCCAAATGCCTGAACAATTCAGAAGCCAATATTTTAGGATGGCTGCATAGTAGCGACAGTAGAATAGTATCACCTCTTCAACTAGCTGAGAAGAATATAGCACCTTGCTGGGAACTTGTATGAAGCATCACAAGAGTGTGTCATGCAAAGTGAAGCTCAGTATAGCTTTTTTGGATGCTTGGCAGAGATGTTATTCCAGTTCTTGAGCACGTACTGCTTTTTTACTAACTTAAAGCCAGATATTCTTGGTTCAATGTCCTCAATTAGTAATGCAGAAATGAGGTAAACTGAGACATCCATAAGATATCCACCCTGGTTTCCAGCAAGCAGGCAACATGCACACAACTAAAAATACGTGGTTTTTTCCATATATATGCAAAATCTGAATTTCCTCATTTGATAACCACTTTTTTTCCCCTCTTCAACTAAACCCAAATAGGCAAAGTAGAAAATAGATAAAAATTGCAAAATAACTGTCAAAGGTACATAAATCAAACTCCTCATGAACAATTGTTCTTTTTGTGCTCTGCTGTCAAATCCATTTATGAAGCTTGAAATATTGTATTTCTGTAGGTCCTACTAAACCAACACATTATAGAACAAATAGAAAATTTCTCAGTAATGCAGAAAAAAATCTTTTGTACAGCCCTGAGAACTTAGAACATTAAACTGATCCTTAGATAAATAAGACCTTCCCAGAACAGGCCATTGGAACAAGCAATGTAATACTAAAACTGGAAGGTATTTACCATCACACCAAAATGTACAGGCATTCCCCAAGTCTCCTGCAAATCTCAGTGGCCTAAAACCCCTCCTGGCAAGTCCACAATGTGCAACCGTACGGTGCGCCGTGTTTGCATACCAGAAAAGTATTACCAACAACGTAATTTATGTGGGACTCCATAAATTGGGTTAAGTAGGCAGGCATTGAGATCCCCATCACTACCGCAGAGGTAGCAGGAAGCGGAAAATAATGCTAGTTATCTAAATAGATAGATAGATAGATAGATAGATAGATAGATAGATAGATAGCAGGGAAAGGATGAACCACAGTTGCAGTGAGAGCAGAGAAAGAACATTGTGACATGACATGGGCATCTTTGCTCCTCTCCAGCCACCCATCTCCAACAGGGCTGGTCTCCACCATCAGCCAGTTCCTTAAACTCTGAGTCACACTCAACAGTTATGGAAAGGATTCAAGGCCACGGTGACAGTCGTGCTCCCTGAGGGGAAGTAGGGAACAGGAGGAAGCCACCCTAATTTCCAGCTCTTCATGTTTGCCAAAAGTCCACACCTCCAGCTACCATCTTTCAGAAATGCCTCTCCCATCCTTGAGAGCTGGAAACCTGCACTCATTTACTCACAAACAGGGAACTCTGCCAGCAGCCTCACAACCTGCAGATTTTGATTGCATTAATTTGTTCCGAAGCGGGTTTTCCTCTTGAGCCTGGAGTAGAAGGCAATTAATTAAGACCCGTTTTTCCCCCCCTATCGGATTAAAACAAATTAAATGGCAGCAGTAGGACAGCCTTGCCTGGGATAGGGATTCTTGGAGAAGCAGGGCTTTCTCTCTCCTCTGCATGGGAAGCTGATCCTATTCCTTCGCTCAGCTGAGCTTGGATCATCTCTAAAAGGTGCCCCACATGTTAGTTCACAAGACTGGGAAGTCCCACTGCATTTCCCAGGTGCAGAAGCCCAACTGCAAACCAACGTGAAGAAACACACTTTCTGCTCAACCACTTCTATTACCGTTAATGAACACTGTGCTGGGAATCGACTGAAAACAGCATCACTTACAGAAAAGCTCCTCCTTAAACTGCGTGTGACTGCCACATTAAGTAGCCAAAAGCCACCAGCGCTTTTTCAAAGCCATTCTCCTCCTCGCTGGTGAGGAATGGGAGACAGGGCATTATAGGACAGCCCTTTGGGATACCACGTCCTCCTGGAAATACCCCCAGCATGTGGTCCCTGGCCCAGTGAGAAACAGGCATAGTTAAGCAGATGAGCGTTGAGTAATTTCTGAGAAATTAGGGACAGGCAAATCAATCAATACGTTAGAGCACCGGATGTACACCAAATTTGATCTACTCTTTGGAGAGGATTAGAAGAAAGAAAAGGAATTGTACGTAATCCAGCCCCTGCACCAATATTTTCTATTGTGTTCTCTAATTTCCCAGCTAGAAATCAAACCCAAGGCCCTCTAATTCACCCAGGTCCCTAATTCTGCCCAGACTGAGGACTACAGTGGTACTTGAACCCAAACACATCACACAGCTTTCAAACACCTTACGCATTACCTGGAAGTTTGGCTCAGTTCCCACAGCGGCAATTTAACCTGCTTAAGGTGGAAACTGGAGGAAATGCTCTGCCAATGCCTGCTACTTGCAGACGCGATGCACTAAGCGAGGGAACCATGTTTAGAATTAACCCATCAGCCCAAAGCGGAGCCTTTACCCTGGCAGTGTCACAAATGTCTTCGCTGCCACTGGTACAAGACTTCACCCTGGGGGAAACGGCCGAGGTAGCGAAATGCTGCTCTTCTGTTTACAAGCGATGTATAGAAAAGCGAAAACAACAACAACAGCAAAAATACTCTCCTTCTAATTGAAAACACTACCAGTTAATGGTCTTTGAAGTGAGTGCGTGTGTGTGTGTGTTTCATGGGGGAAGGGGGGGAAATGGATCGCTGTAACCAACAACACCCCAAAGGACTATAAATCAAACAGCATACAGCTGTTGGTATCAAATATAACTCCTTTCGCACTACATCAAAAAGCTTTAATTAACAACTAATTTATTCAAGTGAAAAAAAAATTCCCTTGCACCAAATAATTGTATTATAACTTGGGGACTAGGCTGTGTATTTTCCCCCTCTCTAAAGCATGACAGGAGAGGAAATTGAGCCTTTAGAGAACAGCTAAGTAGAAAAATGGATCAAAGATTCAGAGGGCTTGTTGATTGGCTTTTTGAGTCAGCAGAGACCGAATCAGCCCACTTAATGAAAAAAGCCACACTGCAAAGTCTGTTTGCTCTAGGACCTACTTTTAATAAAAATGCTTATAAAGATAAATGGCATCAGCTTGCGCCAGGCATGGTGCGGACAGGTATTGCACAAGCATCCCTGCACAGCAGTGTCAATTCTGCTCCACGCCTCTGGTTTTGTCAACCTTGGACAAGTCCTGCAGCGCAGTTTGCCGAGAGAGGTTTCAGCCATGCAGGGCTTTTGGCAAAGTAGCTAAATGTCTGCAGGGCAGCCGACAGCAATCTCTGAACATGCTTGCTTGGGAGCTAAACCACACTTGAACCCCAAATGTGAAAGGCCAGGTTGGTAAATCAATTCCTTCCTTCCCCTCGTGCTGGGAGGCGTGTGCCCAAGCAGCCCAGAGCTTGCATGCACCCAACATTGCTGGCACCCAACATTGCTGCTCTTCCACAAGCCAAGAGCCCACGCACAAGTATCCCTGTACTCCAGAACCAGGATGGCGACTGGAGCCATGCGGCATGACCTGGGTCCCATCCTCACCTGCTGCCAACCTCGCTAAGGAAAGAATTGGAGGGATGTTTCCTTTTTTTTTTTTTTTTCTTTTTTTCCTCCATAACTTTGTGCTAGCGACGACTAACTGATCTCTGGTGGGGTAAGGTAAGTGCCATTATCCTGCTCTAATGGCTAATGAAGCCGAAGCAGAGTAAGTAGTTTACTGGTTGTCTCGTCTTCGGGGCCCCATCATGCATGTTTTACTGTTCCTCCGAGTGCAGTGAAGTTTCCCATTAATGCTGCCATTGATTACACTGTACAATCTTCGGGGCAGGGACTGTGATTTTCTTTTCATTTGCTTAATGAAAAGCACACTGCCTTTTAATTCCTCAGGATTCAGTTATTAGGTATTAGGTGGGAGCCCCGATGGAAACGCAGAGGGGGACAGCCGTGCGGTGGTGCCACGTGGTGTGCATGAACCAGCTGAGGCTAATGCAGAAGACCCCAGCTGCCGCCTCAGAGCCCTTCTCTATATTCAACCCCACCTCCGAATCTGTGCCTGGGTAGTCCTGGTCCACCACTGTGCACAATGCTATTCTGAAAACTCTTTAAGTATGTATAAAGCCTAACCAGGTTGTGATGTGAATGATTTTTAGTAATAAAATGGTTTAAAGAAAGCACTGGGTTTGCTGCTGCAAACATCAAACTTAACTGACAGTGCAACATATAAACACTATCCAACCCAGAGGACAATAATAATGGCAAACTGGTTAATTGATTAGTTTAGGTATAAAATTAAATAATTGGGTACAGCATTCTGTCTGCACGTATCTGGCATCTAATGATATATCACACTGTAGGAATGATTTGAAAAGCTGGCAAGATTTATTTTGTTTTTGTGATAGCTTTATCCTGTTACACCTAAAAAAATAACAGTAATGTTCAATAAAATCACTATAATCTATAAAGAACATTCCAAAAAGCTAAAAAAGGGCTTAAAAACTGATCAGCTTCAATCTTTTTGCTGTATTTCAAATGTACAGGTATATGCTAAAATGTGTTTGCTCTACAGATTTCACAGGTAACTTTCACAAGTGACGTTCAAGCTTTTAAATCGTGATCTAAAGCTTTTACACACATAAAACTCTGAAAAAGACCTATATTAGTGCTGTAGGCAGATGTTGTTAAAAAGTCTTTGTTCAGTTAATTTAATTTGGTACCCCACAGTCCTGAATATCAAGCCCTGAACATCAAGCCCATGAGCGGGGTAGCTTTACACACAAAATGAAGTGTCCTGGTCCTCACCTCCCTGCAATAAATAATTATGCCATTAAAGATGAACATGTTAGATAAGTTTCCTATCCACCAAGAACAGCTTCCAGTTATTCTTATTGACCCGCGCTGGTTGCATAAGAGAAAGGAAAACTGGAGAACATGGGGAGTTAAGGCTGCAGGGAGTGGATTGATTAGTGACCTGATGGTCAAGACACCCACCTAGGCTCAGGTCCTGCCTCTGCTAGAGACTACAAAGATGAAAAACACTTCATCTTTTGAATTCTCATTTATAAAACAAAGATATTCATCTCCGTGTGAAATTCAGTGGGCTGTGATGCTCAGGTTCCTCTGGGCATTACAAATTATGAAAAAATTATAATTTTCTAAGAATAATCTTCCTGCTTGCTTCCATCAATGATCAATTTAAGTCTGCTGCATAAAATCTGACAACTCTATGCTGGGCTTAAGTATCTTTTATTGTTGGCCATAAAGTGTCTACACCCTTAGAAATCTAGTTACGTAATATAAATACACTTGCAAAATGTCTCCTTGAAATTAAGTAAAAAATACAGCACACAACAGTAAGACCCAAGCTAATAGAAAACTTGCTGGCATATGGAAGCCTTTATTATTATTATTATTGTGGAAACTAAGTGCTAAATTCATTTCTCTCTGATCTGGAGAATCCGCTTCCCCCGCTGGCTGACCCGCATGGGGCGAGCAGAGCATCACCTCACCCCATGCCCGGGAGGAGATGCGGAGAGAAGGGGCATCATAGGTGCTTTGAGCTAGAGATGCTCTAAGCACAGCAGCATCCTTCGTTTCTCAAGGCCCCTTTTGCATTTTGCACAGTCCTTCCGTTTCCTGTTTTCTCTTGCTCCTTCCCTTTCTTACCCCCCAAACAATAAAAGCTCAATGGGAATGCAAATGTAGCTCTCCGTTTAAAATCCCAGCCGAGAAGGCAGTGTGTCACCCATATTTATGAGCTCTAAATGGCTTTTATCAAAGTGAGGTCGCACTAAATCACCCCCAAGCTGTCATAAATACAAATGACTTGACATAGTCTGCAACAAGCCTTCGGGGGAAAATTATATGATCTGCTGTTGCAGTTATGCTATATCACACAGCGAGCTCATATATTTCCACTGGCAAGGTAACCTGATCCTTCAAAGGACACTAATAGGTGAAAGGGGGATGAGAGAAATAGTGAATCAAGCGGTGTGTGCCTGCGCCTGTGCATGCATGTACGTGCATGCACCTCTGAGCTAAACCCCAGGCTCCTCTCCCGAATGCAAGAAGAGGTCCTCGTGGCTTGGAGTATGAGGTTTCCTTGGCTGCCTCAACGGAGCAGGGAAGCTGCCAGCCAAGAAAGAAAGATCCAGGGGTTCACCAGGGTATTTCCCATTTTAAAAAATCATGTGAAGGCATGAAAACTATTAAGATATGAACCAGAGCTATCCAGACTCCAAAGACTGAACCACTTCCAAGCAAATTAAAGGAGCCATCCCTCCATCTCAGCTGGTGAAACCCGGGATTATAGCAAAGTCTACCACAGGACAAAAAGGAAATCCTTATAAAGGAGGCATGAACTGGGTAGTGGAAAAAACCAGCATGAGTTCCTGAGGTAACAGGCACTAATTAGGTTTTTTTCATTAACCTCCCTTCCTTATATTAAGTACTGCTTGCATGTCGCCTGTGCAGACATAGAAGCACACACATATATAAAGAAGGAGGAATTCTGATTAGACACCATCTAATCCAGAGACAGTGGCAGTAATTTGGGGGAGCCTCCAGAGATGGAGTTTAGGACAGCCCGTTGAGCACTGTCCCCACTCAGCTCTTTGCAGACAGCCTTGCATGATTTGATGCGACAGCGTGGAGGCTCACGTTCAACAGCTCTTCCTACGGTCACACTGTGCTGTTGCATCAGTTTACATATAAAATAAGTCAACTTCAATGAGCGTTAGTTCATTTTTTTTATATCTGGGATGAAGACAGTGCCTCTGTCTGCTTGGCAAACGGTTACAATGATAAGTCAGTTTGGGTTTGCTATCTCTAACCTAATAGAGGCAATATGCCAATTTTCAGCAATCCAGGTCGGATGTGGGCATTTATAATGGTACCCTTCTCAGAGAATGAGGTCTCTAACATTAAATTATGTATTTTAATTAAAAGCTGAACTTACAGAGCTTGAGCTACTAAACTTGATTTTCAACTGCCGTAAGCCTGTTGGAAAGCCAGTGGGCAGCGCTGCCATTTTCCGTTGTTGAGCTTTTCACAATCACTCTGCTCAGAAAACCTCCTTGCTTTGGAGCTGAAAAGGCAGCCCTGTGAAACGCATGTTTGACCGATTTACCGAAAGTACACCAAAGAGGACGATAGAAGCAAAGCCATCAGAAATCCTGTGCTGAACTCCTTCTGCCACCATGCACCGTACTCCTTCTCCCAGGTGGATCATCTCCTGCAAGTGTTAAGGGACAGGCAGACTTGCCTGGAGCTGGGGATGAGGGTTATCAGCTCTGCCCTGCCCGCTGGAAAGCCTGCACTGTCAGATGGTAAAAGCCCAAGGAGTAAACGAGCTAAACACACTGCCTAAACCAGCTCATCGTGCTTCAGGAAGACTTTCACCAGCTTCCACAACTGGTCTCTTGGCACGAGCTAGCGCTGCTCGGCTTCACGGGTAGGGAAGCAAAAAAGACACAAAGCGTTCTTGCAAAACAATGAGGCGGTGGCAAGCTGACCTGTACCGACGGGTCAAGCAACAAGGCTCGCCATCTGAGAAACGGCACCTGGAAGCCGTCCAGCCGTCTGTCCGATGTGATTAAAAGCAAAATATGAAATGTTTCAGAAGAGGGAGAAATAGGATCGCAGGTCTGGGTTGCATAATATCATGCATTTGTGTAACCAGTCTAAACAGAGAGTGTGAGTCGACCAGATGTTTTTCATTTCAGTGTACAGCACTGCAGAGCAAATCAGAAACCAACAAGCGCCAAACACAACGGTGGCTTTGCCAGCGCTGTTGTAATCAGAGCTCGACAAAGGGCTCTGTCAACCCCAATCTCTGGGCAGGCAGGTCAACCTCCCAGCTGGTTAAAGAAGCCAGCTCATTCTTTACGCTGAATACCTATATCTAAGCTAAATATCAGTAGTAGCTAGTAAACATGAAGTTGGGGCTCAGTCACTGAGTCAGCCATTATCAGAAAAAGAGCCAGCAGGGATATGTATATGATTTGATCCATTCTGGGAGTGGGCCATAATATAATATGCATTTATTTAGATAGAGCTGGATACTGACTTTGTGAGACAAAACCAGCCCATATGAAAACATGGAGGAAAAATGAATGTAAACCTTCATTTATGATTATAGTACCATTCTGGTTTGGAAACACTCGCCTCTACTCAAGGACCAGTATTCTTCCACCTCTCTGGACAGAGGAGGTACATTGGGTCAGTGCTCTGAAGGAGTGACCAACTTTTCTATTCTAGGGGCCGCTTTTATTCCCAGATGGGCATGCACAGAGCTATAATGCAGGTTGAGTCAGGATCTATAGTTCCTTACACACACACAACAATATACTTGGTGGATTGTCTCACTGACCACCCAGAATTCTTTGGCACCTAACACAGCCTTGGGACACCAACTGGTCATCTTTGCCTTAAACTTATATAGGCAAGGGTTAGTCACCATGCAGAAGTTGCTACATGGATAGAATTGTACTAGGGTAAAAATGCTTCTAGAGTGCGGTTATGTGAGAATGGGAAGAAATTATCTTTAAAGGCATCGTAATTCACAGAACTGTGTATAATCTAGGTATTATATGACTGACACTTGTTATATTACATTGGTAAAACATGAAGTGTTGTCCTGGCACAACCGGTATACTGGTCTCTATAGACCAGCCCTCCAGGTGTTACCTGTGAAAAACACTGTATGTCCTAAGTGCATTAAAACTTTGGCATCAGATGGCTAATATTAGTGATTTTTTTAAAGCTAAGTTGCCTTTTCTGAATGCTCTCCTCTATTTTCCCACTTAGTTTTATCTATAGTATTGAAGAAATGTAAAGCCAAGTATGAAAGGGCCAGAAAACCTGGAGGCTGAAATCTTCTCCCTGTTCTGCAACACGTGGTACAGCACAGCTGTGCAAGCCGCAAGGTGTTTCCCAACTTTCAACTTGAACAGCTCCAACAGTGAGGGAGCAAGCCTTTTCTCATGTCCATTCAAAGTAGAAGCAAACCCAAATTTTAAAATTCTGCTCATTGGGAGCATGACAACAGGTCCACCTCTACGCAGACCAGCAAGCACAACACCAAGGAGGGATGGTCAGTTAATAACCTTAATGTGCGAGTCTCCATGTTCTAATACAAATTGTCCCTCACCAACCTGATTTTATCCACAAAAATAATAAAACCTGCAAAATCTGACAGAACAGTTTTGATAACCTTTATGAAGGTGAAGCCAATGGTCCTAATAGCTCCATTGCTATGGGTGTGAAAAACAGAGGACTGATTTGCCTTGGAGGAACGGTACAAGTTGGAACCTTCTTAAGTCTCAGCTTTCATGCAAAGGCTTCACATAAGTGTTTTATCCATTTCTTTGACTCACACTTCTCCCAAGTATTCTATTCCAGCCCTTGGACCAGAATAGCCTTAAGTGTCCTTGTTTCCTGGGAGCAGAAGCAGCTTTTCCCACAACTTTTCCAGTTTACAACATTTAAAAGCTTAGACTGCATTTTTGGCCTTTTTGAACATTACCTATTGACAACTGCTAATGTCTGGCTTGTCTGGATCCTCAAAATTCCCAATAGCACCACAGCTGGGGACTTTTAAGTTTAGATTTTGTATTTTGCAGCTCAACTGCATTTCAGTTGTGCAAAACATGAACTAATTTGGATGCCTAATTGGACCTTTTGTTACCAAGCAAGGGTTATTACATTGAAGGTAAATGAAACAGCTGAATTAATACACCTGTGCAAGCTTCAACATAGGCTATGTGCAGTCAAAATGTAAATATTGCCTTCCACTACTTCTTTTTAAGTTACTGCATCCCAATACAAAATGATGATAATGATTATTCCAGATGTGAACCCTGTTTGTTCATGTTCCCTTTTCAAGCTTAGCTACTCCAAGCTTAGCTTAGGGGTTAGAATAACTTACCCAGGAAAGAGTTAAACCAATGTTTGTTCTATGTGAATGATCAAAATGTTATATTTTAAACTGCTCTGGGGATACCTCTCTGTATATTTGTTTATTGAGGTGGGAAGAAGGATACTCTCTGTTTCCATCAGGCCCATTTAACTACAATTTGTAACAACGGAAATATTTTTAGTTATAGTAAGTGGGTGACAATGACAATGATTATCACAAACAGATCAAGCATACTCTTGAATCTTCTACTTGCTAAAATCTCAGCAGAAGAAAATTTCTGCCTTAAACAGCCTTGCAGTAGTCACTGCCTCTGGAAAAGACAACATGAAACTTGCAGGTAAGCCTTGGTAGCAGGTGACTGGAGCATTTTTTCGGACCAAAAGAGAGCAGACAATGAGATGAACATAGAGGTGATAAAATATATCACAGCAGATCAAACTTCAGTTTGGGATCTGGCCAAAACCATCTTCCAGGTAATCTGGGCTTTCAGTGAGTTAATTAGTCAGGGTATTTACCAAAGACTTTATCATTTAAGAAATCTATGTATTGTACTGGCATGAGTGAATGCCATTGCTATTGTGTGAAAGTAGTGTGATGCTAGAGAGAATATGCTTAGACTTCGCACTGAAAAATCAGTGTAACCCAGGTGAGTTCCCCAGGCCTATTCAGTAAGTCTCAACTCTTCAAGCTGGGAGGTCTCATCTGCTGTTGCGTAATTATGTGTATGACAGTAAAGTGACCTTTCTCAAATCTGAAATTGCAGCAGCTGAAAAAAACAGCTTTATGAGTGAAGACTCTGAGCTGACACAGGTTTTACCTCACAGCACTTTAATTAGCCCTACCAAGTCAAGCTCTGCATAAGATTTGGTCAAACCAGGGAACTCTTAAAGTTGAAAAAAATTCATGAACTTATCAAAGTAACACAAGAGAATGGCAGCACAACCAGAGCAGGATTCATCCTACAAGAAGCTGCTTCAAGAGCACAAGTCTATGATTGCCTTTCAGGTAGGGTTCAAGAAACGGGGCTTATAACTGGAGCTGTTGGGTTTGGAAGGACATTCATAGAGGTACCTTGTGGCTATCTACCCGGGGTACACAAGATACTATGCAGACCCCTTAGCAAATTTAGAGTAAATCACATATTCATAGCTCTTAAGGCCAGCAGAGACCTGAGAGGATGGACAGACAAACTTTTTTGGCTGAAGCAGATATGAGGAAGGGGTTACTGCTACCAACCCATGTCAAGCTGGCTCTTCTGGACAGGGATTGCTGCCGGCCCAGTTTTGCTGGCTGCCTCATCATCTGAGTGGGTTTTAACACACATCTGCACTCCAACAGGGCTAAAGATCTTTTGGATGAACAGATAAAGTGAGAGAGCCGAGGGAGTCATATCCTGAAACCGCGGGGACTGAGAAGGCATGGGAACAAGCCGTCCAGAGTGCGACCTGTGCATCCCAGGTCTGTTGCAGACAGAACAATTTATCCGACCTTTTGTCCGGGTTATCCAAGCTGACCACACAATTTTACGCATCTACACTCTGAATCACGCTCAGAAATTGCCTGGCTTGATGAATCTTTCAGAAGGTCACGCAACCTTGCCTGGAGACATCAGGAGATGGAGAGAGCCTACGACGAGTTTTGCTCAAGCAATCGTATCGCCCCCACTGTTTAAAATGTGTTTACCAGCCCTGACGCAGCCTGCCTGGTTATAACTTCCATTTGCTCATGTACCTGTCTCTTCCAGGCAATACAGTAGAAGAGTCAAGAGACAACAAGCTGCCTCTCATCGTCCAACAGTGAGGACTTGCTGCTATATGATAATGCACTACAAGGAATGAATGTTTGAAATATCCAGCAGGAAAAAGAAGAAAAAAAATCACACACAGACACACACACGCTGCTGTTGCAGTCTCCCCCCACAGACCTCCTTTGTCCCTGTAGCTGCCATCGTCCCCCGTAGCCTGCGCTCCCCTCTGTCCTCCCGACCCCTCCTCTCCCTCCATTCATTCTTCCAGAATTTATCCTGCTTCTTTAACTCGGCATGTGTCTGGGCAGATGTCCAAAAAACCTCCCTTCAGCAACCGGGGGGAGGAAATTCCTCCAATTCAGCCCAGGCTCTTTCCCCCCACCCCACTCCCCGCCTTCACTCTCCCTCTTTTTCTCGCTCCTTCTTCTCTTTTAACACGCTGAATGATTGATAACGCTCGCTTTGCCTCACCGCTGCCTGTTTGAGTCCTTTCTGCCCGGCATCTGCAGCCCTGTAGGGAAACCAGCTCTCCTAGGCGATGGGACGTTGGGGACCCCCTTCGGTTCTTTTCACAAATTAAATATATAAAAGGAAAGAGGAGAGAAGCACAAGGGAGTCTGGAAAGTTTTGCAGGGGGGGGAAAGGGAGCAGCTTGGAAAAGCCCTTTATTAGGACAGGTCCAAAGCAAACAAACAAATTAAAAGCAACTCCTCCGCATGCTCCCGATTCTCTGTTTGCCATGAAAAAGTGAGTGAAAAGCTTTGTTTTGTTGTTTTGCATTTTGGGGCCCAAAGATTAGGTTTGTGCAGAACTTCTAGCTTCTCGTGATGCCGTCATGATGAATGAGTTTGTTGTCTTAAATTCACACCTTCTGGAGCCATTCATTTACCTGAAAATCTTAGCCTCCATTGAAAAATAAGTAAAACTATGTTTGTCTTTCCAACAGTGGAAAGACGCTAGACGACATGAGTCCTAACAACTTACACTTCAGAATCAAAAAACATATCTAATTCTATGTGTCATGTTGTGCATCATGTTCGTACATACATATATAAACATCCTCTTTTCATAGTTCTCAAAGTATCCACAGGATTCCATGCTAATGTCTAGATTCTGATTTGATTTTCACATTCACTTTATAATTTGGGTTTCAGGCATGAGACTCATTAAAACTGATCTTCAGGTTGTGTTATTTTAGCATTGTATATAACACATGTCTAGTATATACGTACGATAAACATGTACTACACATAACAAAATCCCATTAAAGTAGTGACTTAAAACATGATTACCATTACTATTATCATCTGAAATGCAAGTGAGACCTCATGCCTGTACCAGGATCGGAGCATCATTGCTCTGGGCAGCATATGCTGAGACAGAGAAGCCCTGAGGAGGTTCCAGAAGGATGGGTAAAAAGGGAAGATTGTTACCCCCATTTAACAGAGGGAGTCTGGAGAAGGACCAAATTATGAAAAGAAGGGTTGATTTTCTCTAACATAGACATCCAAGTGTCTGCTGATTCCAGACTCCATCTATAGCAAACAAACCAGCATCTCCAGAGAGTTGTCAAAGAAAGACCTTGAGTGACTGTCTCATCAGATATGACATGACTTTAGGATATGCAAAGTTACATCATTTTAATCCAACCAATGCCACCCACAGTGTCTCTCGCAGACCTGAGATTTCTGCCCATGTACCTCATTCCCTAGTCCAGCACCTTAGCAAAGAGAGAGAAAAAAAATTATCTATTTTCTTAGCAATTCTACCTGTCTTATCAGTAACAGAAAAATTGCTCTTTCAAACCAGGAGAAACAGATAGCATAAACTCTTCATATTTTATTAATCAAGACACTGAGTTTTGAGGCTCTGCCTGAAAACGAAAGGTAGGTTTCTGTGACATGATAATTCAAAGTAAAATAAACAAGTCTGGCGTTTAAAAGAAGTTACATTTAAACCTTAATAAGATGAAAACAAAACATAATCAGCAAGTTGATTTTTTCTCTTTTTTTTTTTTTTTAAATCGAAGCAAAAGACCATCATGACAATAACACCTGGGAAAACTCCGTGTTGAATATTTATTCCTTGTTAGCTCGTTAAACTCTCAGCGGCCTTGCAGTAAGTGATCTCCCTCTCCTGGGCCTGGAGGATACTTGGCTTTTCTGTATAGGTAGCAATCTATCTATCTGCTGCAAGCTGTTGACTACCTCATCAGGATCTGGGGAAGATAAGTCCTCATTTATTTATTTGAAACAACTATAAAGTGCTATCGGGAGATCTCAAATGTATTTTCTTGTCAGATGTGTCCACACTGAAGGTCTCCTAATGCAAAGCCGGTAATTACCAGAGGTGAAATATCCAACACAAACATCCAGCCTACCAACCCAGCACTCACCCGACATCACTGAATGACAAATCCCGTGAAAATAATAGCAGTAATAATCCATTTTTCAAAGAAATTTCCCGACAGAAGGCTTGCTTTCCTCGGAGGCAAGTGCTAATGGTGTCCCACAAATCCAACCTGACCTTCACAAATAATTCATTCGTATCTGAAGCCTGATCATGTAAAGACTGGCAAACTCAATTGTTTTCACAGAAAATAGTAAGCTCTTGATTTCTGAGCTCCCCAAATATCACTCAGGAGCCTGAGGTGAAGAAATTGTCATCAAGCTTCCCAAAATGTCCTCAACACAGAACTGCTCATGTCCTGTCTCAAAACATTGGGTGGTCTCAGCTGCCAATTAATTTCACTTTTTTTGCCAGACCTACTGCTGCATTTATAATATGGCCTTTCCAGTTTAAATACTGCAAAATACTAGGTAAGAAAATTGAGACGCAACCCTTTGCTGCCCCACCACCCGATGAAGCCTTCCTGGTGAGGACTGCCAGCAAGCAGAGGCAGCTTTTGATCCCGGAAACACGTCCCAGAGCCGGCAGTCACTCATCCCCGTTCAAGCAATCCCTTGGCGGGCTCAGCTACAGGGATTTGAGCTCGCAGGGGTGCCAGCGTGAGGAATTCATCCCTGCTGGGCCCTGAACAGGGGACTGCTAAATGGCGGCCCTTACACTTTGGCTTGAGAAGGGAGAAACCTCCCGGATCTGTCAGTGGTAGCAATGCTTATCTGGTATCTTCTTTCCAGACCTCTCGTTGTTCTTGAATGTGAGGCCACTACAAACAATTTCAAGCCACATATTTGGAAACAGTATGGGCTTATAGTTTCCACAGATGTCTTTTTTTTTTTTCACTTGAACACTATCTATTTCAGTGTCTGTCAAAGTAGTCTTGCTCTCCCGCAGACAGGGACAGTTTCAGGGACCAAGCCCACCCCTGCAATAAAGCCCAACTAATTCAACGTTTTCTTGGATGAGAGAGACAGGAACTAAGCCTTATGCACTGAAGTGGGAGAGATGTCCACTTTTTCTTTAGTTGAGCATGCCAATAAGTCCCCATCTTTGACTTAGACTCAGCTGAAAATTCAGCCAAAGCACTACTGGAGATCAGCCCCTCACGTCCAACTAATGTCATCTCCCCTGTGCACTGCATCCCTGTCCCATTAGGAGGACTGTAAGGGTCGCCTAAAATCCTCTTGGTGCTGCTCTGCTCCACACACCCATGGCATGAAGAGCCAGTAGGCAGCAGACTGGGGAATGCTCTGCAGGGACAGTCAGCAGAGTTTTGAAAATGGTATATGGCCACATTAGCATCTGGTTGTGCCCAAGCTAAGGGGCACCACTCCTATAATTAATTTAGGTGCTGTTCTGTGAGTATGCAGCTTTCTTGCTTCTGTCTCCCAAGAGTGAACTTGGGTACAAAGCTCTATAAATGGTGTATATGTAAGTGTTCCTCTGAGCCACTGGTGGATGAAGGTGGAGAAGTGCCTGTAAACACACTGGGGTCAGCTCTCCTTCCTCTCCTCATATTCATCCTGCAGAGAATTCCTCTTTGCATCTGGGAGCCAAAATTTCTGATGTATTTTCACCTGTGGAATCATTGGAATCTCCCCCAGGAAAAAAAAAAAATAGGACGGATTTGTCAAAATCTATGCCCATAAAAAAGAACTGCAGGCTTTGCTCTGAATGGACCCAGTAGGTTTTAAACCATTTTGTAATCACTAGTAGCTAAGGATCCATAATGTCAATCTCATTTGTCATGGGTGCAGGGGGGAATAAATGCCCATTACCAATGATTTGTTTATGATTCCACAGAGAATGCAACACAGGATGAAAAAAAAGGAAGGGGGAGATAGTAATTTCTTCCCATTTATTGAATACCTTGAGATACTTGGTTTTGAACAAAATCTAATTGGCCATTGGCATGTGGCAACAGAGCTATGAAGCAGAGAGAAGACAAGATAGCAGTGGGTTGGAGGAATTTACATAAGGAGAACATGATGGGGCAGAAAGGAGACTATAACAAACATGAAAGGCAGAAAATCTTATTAATAATTAGTAGCATGACATCATCTGTAGGCCTTGCCCTGGTGTGCCAATAAATTAGACTCCAAGCCCCATGAACCTCATGCCTTTGGCTTCTGGTTGTATCCATGGTACAAGACACACTAAAATGGATGTGAGTATCTATAGCTATAGCTGTATTTATGTATGTAGCTATAGCTGTATTTATATATGCACCTATAGCTACATCTATAATCATATCTGTATCTATTTATATCTGTACCTATATCTATACATATACCTATTTATCTCTACCTCTATCTCCATATCTCTATCTATCTCTATATCTATCTATATCTACTTTAGGGCCATGATTTTTATTTAAGTTTACAGAAGACAAACAAAAAATGGCTGCCTGAAGGATGGCACAGAAATTTAGAGGGGGAAAAAATGTGACAAAAAGAGACAAATGAAAGATTATGCATCCCTGCACTGTCCTCTTCAAAACCAAATTTTAAATGATTGTTTATGACCAAAGTTGGTCTGCGTCCCACTGGCCTTGAGTTCAGTGAAAGCTCCTGGTTTTCCCTATGTAACGTATGAATTTAACCTGAAGGGCAACATTATCATTTGACCCATGAGAGTGTAAGCCCCAAAGATCATCAATTCCCTTAAATTGGTGGCCCAGCCAGCCATTTAATGCCTCCCCGTCAGCTCGAAATAAGACTTACAGTTTGATAGGTCAAAGTGAAAACGGGAGGAAAGGAGGGGGGGGAAAGAAAAAAAAAAAAAAAAAAGACAGACTGAATGCCACAGCAGTAAAATTAAAAAAAAAAAAAAAGAGGAAACACTCCTCAGTGAAAGCATTGTCAAAAATAGATATATATGGGGAGGAGCAATTTTACAACCTCCTGTAACCCAGTGGTCCTGAGGTATTGCCTTTCACCATCTACCCAGGAACAGGCCTCCAAGAGGTTGTAAAAACACCATCTATTATTCCCAGAGACTGAGGCATCGTCTGGAGGGGCTTTCCCGTACCTCGAGGCTTTCTCGGCACGGGCACCCCGTGCAGGCAGCTGCCCACACGCAGTACCCGCTCCGAGAGCAAAGCCTCAGATGGGGTGAGTGGGTCAGAGGAGAAGGGAATGGGGTACTTATCCCTCCCCAGCTCCTGCCCTAGGGTCCCTGCAGAGCCCTCCAGCCCTTGCTGGGTGCTGGCAGGGTGCTTTGTGGATGCAGCCCCAGGGGACCTGACTCCTGCCTCCATCACAGGGGTGCAGGCAGGGACGGACCCAAATGATGCATTTGGATGTAAAGTGCACCCTGGGCTATCCCTCACCGCCTCTCCAAGCCCATCCTCTTTGCCAGACTTGTTTGTCCTTGCCCCACGTGCCTGGCTGCTCTTTGGTCACTGTTTTTCTCCCCATTTCTTAATGCTCTGCACTGAATTTCCCATTTTTTTCCCTTCCTCTTCCCCCATATTGGTGATTTATTTCCTGGGGTTTTTTTTATTTTTGTTTCCTGCACTACCTGGCAGCAATAACCCGAGCAAGGGAAATTATTTGCTTATGAAATATGTTGAAGAAACCCTTGGAGGGTGCAGTACCAATCAGACTGGCTAAACAGACAAAATAATCCAAAACCAGTGAAGACACTAACTCTAGAAGCCAAACCAAACCACATACACCCCCAAAAAGATGAAATAATAAAAACCTACACATAGAGAAAGTTTTCTCTGCCAAGGACCCCAAGGAGGTGGGGGACCAGTGGGTCCTCCAGAAACCCAACCAGAGCAAGGTTGCACAGACACCCCCACCTGCCTCCTGTCTCCAAGGCTATGGTCCTTCTCCCCTGGCTCAAGCACTGCAAGATGCTACCAAACAGTTTTCACAGCCACAAAGCTCACATTTCTGTTTTTTTTTATCCAACACCATACTCATGAGAAGAGTGAGGGGTTTAGATGCAGCATTTGGCTCTCGATCAGGGCCAAAGCAGGACACATGGTCTCATCTGCATTCCCTGTATCCCCTGTTTGGACCACACTTCAGGTTCATCCTTACAGGTGAATTTTTCACTCTACTTTTCAGGCCCATAGACCCAAGTGTGTGCATACCCACCATACCATCCACACTGCTCAGTGTCTCCATTTTAATGGCTTTACTTCCAACAAGAGACATAATCCTGAACAGTCTCCTGGAAGAAGCAAAGTATAACTGCCATGGGTGGCAGCCCCTTTTCCCACCTTCCGCTTGGTCCTGCTTCTCCTTTTTCCGTCCAAAAATGTTCAGCCAACCACGTCAAGGGCAAAAGCCCTCCTACGGATGTCACTTCTCATCCTGGTTGTGAGTTGAGACTTGGGTTATTTAAGTATAATTATAAAATCCTCAAGCAGAGGTAGTCTGCAAGAGGGTGCAGCCATCCACAGTCTCCGCTGCTGGGAGCCAGTTGAGGTTTCCAGTGAGTGACCCCACCAGCCCTTTCTCCTTGGAGATGGAGGCACCATGGCCATAGGATCTCAGTTCAAGGATGGGGGCCCAACAAGTGCCCCTGAGCCACCCCAGCTTTTCGGAAATATGATGGAAACCAACGGCACTTGTCATTTGTTTTGCTTTTTGCTGGTGTTCAGGTGCCTCCCACAGGGCCACTGTCCTCTGTCCCCTGGTCCCTGGGGTGGATTAAGCCAGTTGGTCCCATACCTCGGGGCGGAGGTGGGGGGAGAGGAGGGACCTGCCTCCTGCAAGCCCTGTTTACACGGTAATGAATACCTCTTAGCCGTATCTATTGTAATACGTATCACATTATCAAACGTGGCCTCGGCACTCTACCAGGCACTCAAGTGTGACTAAGCATCCATACTCTTACTACAGGAGATGGGTTAAATTTACAGCCTGTCCTCCCAGCCGCCTTTGGAGAAGGCAGCTGCTCCTCCCTGGAGCACAGGGCACCCGTTATTGTCTGTCCTGATCAACGGCCAGAGGTCTCCAGGCAGAACAAATCCCAGGACAGCCCCTTGAGCAGCACCCCAGCCACACAGCACCTATTTGACCATGGGTCCAGCACCGAGGAAGTGGAGGGATGGGGAAGGGAGCATGGGAGATGGAGGCTGCCTGTCTTGACAAGTGGCAACAAACCAGTCGCCAAAAAGGAGTCTGAGGTGGATGCCAGCAGGGAGTAAAAGGGTGCAGGCTAAACAAAATCTCTGAACTCATGCTTTTTCCAAAGTACTGGTGATCTGGACGCAACGATGTGGAGCAAGGCTGCAACAAGGCGCATGAACCACGTGGCAGGATCGCTTTCCCTTTTCCCCTTCCCTGGGGAAGCAGACAGAGGGAACAGCCCCATACAGCCCAGGGCTGGAGCAGGTGAACGGATGCCCTTGCTTTCCCTTTACGATACATCTGTTATGATGCTGTATTTCACACGTCCTGCAAAGCGCTCAATATACACCTCCAGCAACTTCATTCCCTCTGCTCTGCACAAAGGCTGTATTCAGCATGAAATGATTTCATCACAGCTCCTTAATTTATTTGCTTAGGGAGCAGCTTTTGTCTTCTTGTCTGAAGATCACATTACCCAGCACTTTTCTTGTGCCATTTAATCCTAAATTTCTTCTCCACCATCAATTCTAAATTTGATCTCCACCACGTGTAGTCAAATCTATTGAAATAGATTTGTAAATTTTGATCGAATAATCGATTTATTGATACATTCAGTATCTTAAAATTCAAGCAGGATATAAATACAGCAGCCAACAGGCTACTTGCCAGCTATCTGCTCTGACTCTGATTATCTATGACAAATGATCATGTAAAACCACCCAGAGAGCTTTTTCCTGAAGCTCTTTGTATACAAACCAGTATCTAGAGCCAGTTGAGGCATCACCACCTACATTCGATCACTAGCTGCGTTCCCTCAACACACGAACTCAAAAACAGCCATTTCCTCACATTCACCTCTACAAAATACTCAGTTATGAAGCCATTTTGAAACCAGTAGAGGATAAATGCTGAGTTAAAATTCAGAATTCATTATACACCTGAAAATCCTTCTTTCTCCAGCTCCTCCTGTCTAGTCCAGCTCTACGAGGCAATGGTGACTGGGAACCATTCCCAGAAACCGAAACAAATCAAACAGGGAAAAACAAACAAAAGACCTGGGACAGTTGAAACATAATATAATTTGTCTCAAGGAACTCTTTCTGTTCCCTAAAAGAATTAAATCCCAAGGCACAGAAATCCTTTCCACTGTAATTTTCCAGCTTGAACCATAGTGAATGAAGCATGGGGAGGCAATCAAAAGAATAATAGAGCACGCTAAGTATACAAGTCTAAGCACCTAGCCTTGCATCCCAGAGGAAAAAAAAAAGGAATAAAGAAACCTCCTCAAAGGAAACTATAAATGCCTAATACAATGGAAAAGATAGAATTTTATGGGCCCAATTACATAACTGTGGAGCCAAGTGCATGCATGACTCCTATTTCTGAACACAAAAAACCCCATCTGCCAGTAAAATCCATCTGTTTACTGATATACATTGCATTGTCCAGCCTTTTCTGGATTGTCCACTTGTTATGCAGTTCTGTAAAGTATTCTTATATTTTCACTCCGCCCAGTAGCTTCCTCCATAACCCACAACTGTGGCATAAAATTGTGGCATGCACTGAACTATGCAAGTAAATCTTTTTACTGTACATAGTCATATGGAATAGTTTGAGTGTGATCCTACTCTTACAAGAGAAGCCACACCGGATATCTGATAGCACAGAGAAGCAATATGACATTATCATTATTATTATTATTACTACTATTATTATTATTATTATTGTTGTCGTTGTTGTTATTATTGTTATTATATCATGTTAATTTCCTTTCGTATCATTGACAAGATTGCAAAATCATGAGTTAGTTTATTGACGCTGTTATTGGATCCAGCATATCAGGATATGATCCCAACAATCCCACACAAAGAGGAACCACAGATCTCAATTTAGGAAAATACTTCCCAGCTTTAGGCCCATCTCAGAAACTTCTGTGTCTAATTAGGCATCCTTGATATATAACTGCAGGTCCGCCAGCACAGTAACTGGGACTGGGAATGCTATCCACTGCAGCAGCAGCCTCTTGCATCTGATGAAACCAACCTCACTCTTGGGCACTTGCTATTGGAGATGCCCCCAAGCAAGGACAGCTTTTGGGAAGGCAAGAATTGGTGAACACCATAAGGGGAAGGATCAGAGCCTGAATCATCAAACCTGTAGCTCTTTGCTTAGCTGTTGACTCTGGAAATCTCTCTTTTCTCAAGGTGGGTGCAACCCCAGGCAGGTACCCTCACACAACCAAGACCACACTGGTCACGATTGCCCTATTAATGAGGAAGGCAGCAGGGTTGGTTTTGAGATTTGCATCTTGCAGAGGATTTTGCAGGGACAACTTTGATGCAGAGTAACCATTTGCCTCCCAGCAGCGTGCCAAGTAAAACACTTTCCAAGTCGGGTGGCCACTATATATGATCATCCACCTCCCTTTTTAGCTAATGGCCTACCAGAGGGCATTCAGCTTAGAAAACACTAATGTGTAAAAAAGTCTGCAGACTGACTACGTGAATGACAATATACATTTTTAATTTGAATAATATGCAGTGTTTACCATAATTAGACAGCGCATTAACATGATTAAACCAGCGCTGCGGATCAGAGTGGCAAGGCACCCGACTTGAGTCTGAAGCCTTTATTGCCGGGAGAAGCGTGTTGTGCTTGTCCATTGAGCGACTGCTTGCCCTGCCCTTTTGCAGCGTGAGTTTGAAGCTGTCATTGCAGGGGGCAAAATTTTCCTTGACAAGCAAACAAATCCATTAACATGTTAACAGGTTTTGCGGGTACGTGTGGAAAATATTAAGCATGCCAACACAACAGCATGGTTAGGAGGATAATACTTCTAAGATAACAAAATGCTCAAGTTCTACTATGGGAGAGCAGGCAACATGCTTTTACCTATCCTGAAAGCCAGGAAAGGAATTGATTTTCAATAGTGGTTAAAAAAACAGAACTAGGAATCAGCAGAAATCACTGCTATTTATAGCTGCTAGCTTGTTGATCTCTAACTTTAGCATCCATCGAATGGCCGCAATTACATTGCTGTGTATGATTGCTTTGTGTATATCCTCCAAGTACTCCAAATCACAGTCTGCTCTCCTACTCGTCGCTGGGAGCTTTGCCATTGATTTCAATCAGGCCAGAACTTCACCCTTGTTTCAGCCAGCGGAAATCCTGGCACCAGACCTTTTCTCTGGAGCAAGCCAAACGTGATGGAAAGTGGAAATGATGGCAAATGGACACAAAGGGTGCCCACACATTTAAAAGCGGGAGCATCCAGTTGTGGAGCTTTGGTGGGGTGGGGGGGTCTGCTGCGTGTATTTAATTCTGAGCATTGGAGGAATGTGAGCACGGATTGCTTTAGAAAGATAGTAACTGAGCACATAGGAAAGAAAAAATAATTATCAAACATTAAGTAAAAGTGGATG
Source organism: Gavia stellata (assembly GCF_030936135.1). Lineage (NCBI taxonomy): Eukaryota > Metazoa > Chordata > Aves > Gaviiformes > Gaviidae > Gavia > Gavia stellata. Next base: position 5,661,342 of record NC_082637.1, read on the forward strand.
ATGATTCACAATTCTTTCATGTTCATACTTTTGCTTGCAATATTTGGTTTCTCCCTGTACATCAGATAAGCACCCTTGCTTGTATTCATGCAGGAATTCAGCAACAAGAGCTATTCCAAAACGCAGCAGCTGCAGAGCATTAAGGGTGCTCTAACCATTAAGGGGCATCTGGAACATCTCAGAATTAGTATTGCATCAGTCCACAGGCCACAGATATTTCCATACAACGGGCACACTTCAATTCATTCCAGCTTTAGCTGTGTTCCAGCAATATGCCCAGTACTTAAGACTGGGAAAGCCCTTGTGAGCTACACTGGTTTCGCGACTGTCAGGGAATGATTTTCGGCATATAATCTGCAAAGCAAAGTGGAGAAACCCACAACACAGCAGTAAGATCACATCTTAATTTTTACAAATGCTTTTCTTATGACACAGGTGTCTAAAGTCAATAAAATGTCCTTTTGAGCAAGGTGCAGTAAAAACTTGCAGGCATCTTAGCAAGTGTGCGCTCTGAATGCCTGAAGCAGACACAAGGTAGGGCTGAGATGCAGACTATAAGTAGGATAAACACTGTGACAGCTGTAGATATTATGTTATTCCCTGACATCTTGGTCCTATTCAGTCTAGTTTAACGGCAGGGTCATCTGAGGAGGGGATTAGTGGGAAGGGAAGACAAAGAGAGGATGAGGTGATGGAGAATAGACAGAACTAAACCGCAAGAGCATCCTGGTGACACCAGCAGCACCCACGGGTCCCTCTTCAAGCCACTTTCTTGTTCCTCTTCTTCCAGCATAGGGTCTGTAGCCAACTCATCCCTCCATTTTTCTTTCCAAGAGGGCACATGGCCTGGGGCTAAGGGAGCTGGCGAGAATGGATATGGGAGAGGAAAAGAAAAAAAGAGTGAGTGTGTGTTGTTGGACATAGTGAAGGGTGTAACTATGAAGTTTATATACAGTCGTTGTTGTGGTGAAGGGTGTTGATGCAAGTTAAGAAGCCTCTATTAGATAATCTTGCCCAAGGGTTAGGTTTTGAAGGAGAAAGACGGGAGTGGGATATTCAGGAGTGTCCTGCATGAGCCTGCTCCCACTGCCAGGGAACATGGGAGCTTCACCACATCCATCAACAGCGACAGACAATACCAAGCCCTTCTGAAAATCTCACTCCGCGTATACAGAAAAAAACCTTAGAACACCAGAAAAAAGAAACCCTTAGTGGTTTATTTCTGCCTTAAACCCTCTCTGGCATTCTTAGAAACCCAAACGTAACCTTTTCACTGAATTTCAAGGGGACATGAGAGCCAAGCTCTGCTGGTCTCTTTTGAAGCCTTTGATAACAGGTTGGTAAGAGCAACGTAAGAGAGATGGGGGAAGAAATACAGATCACAGGATAAGCACAACTTCTGCAAGGAAAGGACTCTGTGATACTTTCTCACGTCTCAGGACACCTAACAAAAGCAAGCAAAAAATCGCTCTGTATCTAGTAAGAAATCCAAACTTTTACTCTCCCGTTTTCTCCAATTCCTTGTCTAACTAGTGTTTTCCTTGCTTCCAGGAGGGAAAGAAAATCCAGTCCTGAGGTTATCTGGGTTCTCCCACAACGTACTGGGCCGGGGCATGCAAGAGTCAGTCCTGATGGAGCTTGATGCTTGCAAGGGCCAAATGATTTCAGCAGGAGAGGAAGATGCTTGATATCCTGTGTTCAACACAGTGAATGCTTTCAAGCCTCAGAGGACTCGCTCATGGACCCCAGGACTTGAAGGGACCTCCCCAGTGCAGCACAGGGCTCACTCCTGGCAGTCTGACTACAGAGTCACAGCAGGGCTTCCCCGAGTCCGACTTCAGCACTTGGAGGAGGAGGAAGGGTAGACTTTTGCCTCTGAACAGAACGGCTCAAACTCCACTTTTGGCAGTTCAAAGCGCACCTCGCTGCAGCTGACTGTGCAGATATGAAAAAATTGGGTTAAGGAGTGAAGCGGCTTCACTTGCAAGGCTCAGCTGGGGGTCCAGCCTTCACGGTGGAGCTGGCAGGAATGCTCTGCTGAGGCCAGGGTGGAGGACGGCACAGCGCCTCGCATGGGTGAAGCTCCTGAAATCAAACTGACTGACAATAACATTGCTGGAGGAGCCTTACGCAGAATCAAACATGTCTCCCTACCCTTGAAAAACTCATTATAGAGAAGCAAGATGTTCCCGATGGGATCAGCAGTGCCACTGGGACTTGGGACCATCCATCCCTGCTGTTGGCGCAATATCAGCTTCCAAGAGACGATGTCCCTCCCGTTCACGTGTTCCCTGTCCCATGGTGTGATGCCATTGCTTAAAGACTGGCTCAAGTCAGCACCAGACTCACAGCCCAGGGTGGCTCGAGACATACTAGGATATATATTCCAGGTTTGTCCCCCAGGCCCCTGACATATAGATCATTTTTAGAGTGGATAAGGGTTGTGACCTATCTCCAGGACTATAAATCTAAAAGGACAATGTACTCGCTCTGCTTCGCTCCTCATGCTCTAAACCAAAAAAATTGTTGTCCAAGGACTGAATGGGGAGGGAATGTGCACTCTTTCTCAGTAAGCAAAGAGAAGGAGGTATCAAAAATGTACAATCTGTAATGCTTAGAGCGCTGTAAAGGGGCTCTAATAAGCATTTACCAAATGGAAGAACACATGCAGTCTTTTCCCACATAGCCAGGGTTTGCTTGATTGTGTGTATGCTCAGTGGATGTGAAAGGATTAGAGATAAGAGAGAAAGCAAAGGTACAATATTCTAGACCTCTTGCAGATTACAAAGGAGAAAGTAAATAGAGTCCTAGAACCAGGATCATTCCCTGCCTTGTATTACTGGAGGGTTTATTATGACCCCAAAGTCTTTAAATGTTTTTTCATAAAAAATATTGGTTCCTGTCAACCATTATATGTATGACTAGATGATTCTCTGTAACTTGTGCTCTGGAGAAAGTTAACATAGAGGATGGGAAGAAGTCTGGCCTTAATGGTTTGTGCATCCATAAATCATCTGGGACACCGCACAGGTCCTGTCTGTGCACATTAGCTAGATTTAAATCCACAGGAGCACACAGTGACAAGGGGATGTGTGCACTCCTTTCTCCCAAAGAATCACAAATCTGGCACATTTGGACTATCAAGTCTGCTTCATTTCAAAACTGTCACTTCTTATGATACAAGAGCCTTGGGCTTTCCTTCCCAGGAAGGAAAATAAAAAAGGCTGTCTGAACTTCTGGGCACCTTGGGCATTGCCTTCGGCATCCCCGCGGCTTGCCAAGTCTTCAGAGTTCCTTACCGCCTCTGCGCTGAGATGCACTGCAACCCTGTGACGCCTCTCCATAGAGCCTGTCAGGATGAGTGCATCCCTGTCAACACCAGTACTCTCTTGGCTTAGAAATAGCAGTCAAGGATGGAAGGGGAAATAAAAAAAAAAAAAAAAAAAGATTCAAATCCAATTACCTTGAAAGGTTTCATCCTCTTTCACAGTAAGAGAAAGAACAGGCTCCTGTCTAGCTTTTCCTGCCCCAAAGAATCAAGATGAAGTCTCAGAGGTGATTGCTCCTTCTCCATGAAGGTGAGCAGAGGGACAGACCCTCCTGCTGAGGGCACAGACGTGGCACACTTGGACCATCTTTTTTTTGGTCCAGGCTGGGAAAGGGCTTTTGAAGAATGCTGATGGAAATGCAGATTTTGTCTTCAAAAGCACAAGTCTGGGGGGGCACATAAGAAAGTGCAACTGGGAAGGAGTGAGGAAGGGGGAGGGACAGGGGATGGCAATAGAGGAAGGCTGAGGCAATATATCCAAAGCACAAATATTCCTTGCAGCATTGACTATGAACTCCTGGGATCAGCCCTTCACTGGGTATAAATCAACACACCACCACTGACATCGGGGAGCCGTGCCAACAGGCGCCGGCAGGACCTGTGTCCACACCAGCCCCACGTCTCCCCTCGGGGCCGGATCCACAGCCCCGGGAGGCCAGCGGCAGGATTCCCACAGGGATAGCAGCACCCGGCAAAAGAGACCGGGAGATCTCCCCAACCTCAAAGGAGCATCTGTACAGGAACAACATCCATCCATCTGTCCGTCAAGCAGCACATTCTGTCCTGGCCATCAGACACAGCCCTGTGTACGTTGCTGCCCAATCTATATTTAGCCCCTGATGTAACTAAAGTCAATAGTATTCCATTAGGGCAGCTGCTCCTAACTCCCGAATAGGCTTTCCTATGCCAGCTCCACCTACGCCTGTCAAAAATCTGGACAAATACAGCTACAAAACCTTCCCGTGTTTATATACACAGTGGCACAGTTTTGAATAGAAAATATACGACTGTTAGCATACTTTAATGGTCTGCTATATAACAGCAGTGGTACTTTTTTTAAAAGAGGCATTGATTCTTCTTGTCCAGGGGTGAGTTTAAAGGGCTTAAGCTTTGCTGCAAGTCAATATTGGCCTTTCCCTTTTTAGGGTATGTTTCTGCATTGGAGCATTCCTTATCTCTGCTGATGATGACAGGTTCTGTGGAGGGTTTTGTAGCGTTTTCTGGGAAGGAAGATGTGTGTATAAAAAAGAAGAATCACATTGCAAATCCCACACTTGAGCCTGTAAAAAGTTTACATCTGGTGTTTTGTATTACTTAATACACCACGCACCACATGAATATTCCTATATGATTGCTTTTCCAAAGTAAAATTCCAATTTAAACATTCTGGGTTTCCTTTCCATTTTGCTATGAAATGCTACAGGAGGCATTGCAATGCAAAGCACTAGAGAATTGTAGTTCCCTGCCACAGTCCAGGGAAGTACAGGAATTAAAGTTATTACCAAGATAAAGAAAAGTTAAAGGCATGAATGGGGAGGCAGAGGAAATCTCATGTAACTGTCTTCTGCAACAGATCCATCCATCCATCCCTCTACATGATCATGTACATAGTGAAAATGCCCAAAATACATTAAAACTAACAAATATACTGAGTCCTGTAAAAGAAACACACTTCAAGAAATATTCAAGAAGTACGACAGGTTTATACATGAAGTTAGTATTGCTTGTGTTCAGCCCCTTGACCTCCACCACCTGTGCTAGAAGGGCACAGAGAACCTCTGTTGGTATTTCTGAATAAATATAAATATTTCTTCCACTAGCAAGGTACATTTGGAAACAGAAAATGATGACTTAGGAGTCTGCAGACATGTTGCCATTTAGATCAGTGGTTAAAGCCAAGCCAGCCAGTTATTAAGCAAAGTCTGTTCTGAACTGATAGCTATCTAATGGTTTTTAAGGAATGAATGGATGCTTCTTAATTTCTAAATTTCTAAATATAAAAATTTCAATCAAACACTATAACGAATGCAAATTAAACAGGATTCGGTGCATTCGAAGAGATCAGAGGTTTAATGGCTAAGTTTCCTTAACCATGCAGCCTAGAACACAAACAAATGTCTCTGTCATGCTAGGACACACAGTGAAGTGACACCCAAAAGGGCACCCAGACACTCATGTGTACCCCCTGCAGCCATGCATGACATCGCAGTGCTGTGGCACCACAGGTCACACTCGGTTTCGAACAGCACTGACGAACCACAGAAATAGTCCCATCTCTACAGACCCAGACCTCAGCTGGGGCAGTGGTAGCACCCTCTAAAAGTCAGGCTAAAACTGACCACTACCTGAACATCACAGATCCCAGCAAAAGCCTCCAAATTCACCTCCTAAAGGTTATGGTTGCTCTTTACAAAGACATGGAGATCAAGTGCTCAAAAGCATTGCTGTCTGAGAGTTGTTTGAGACCTGCACCTGGGATGGGAGGCACCAGAGAAGCCCCAGGTGGGTCAGAAAGGAATAAGAGTTAGGAGGTAAAAACATTTCAAGAATATTGCCTAAGCAACACACCGAGTCCCTAGTGAAGCCTGGGTACAACCCAAGGTCTCTGATTTCTTTTCAAACCTCTGGGCACAGAGACTTCTTTCTAAAGGACTGCCTTTCTCTATCCTCCCATGGTCATCAGAGGCACTGATGGCAATGATGGAGAGAAGCCACCTGCGAAGACGGATACCTGGCTGTGCCTCTCCATACCTGGGATCAGCTATGTCCCACCCTGCCAGGGAACAGCACAGGATTCATCACATCCCCCTTTTCTCAAGAGCCATGCCACTAACCAGCTGGTCCATGGACATGTCTCCTGGGGATGTGGAGTAACTCCAAATTACAGAATCACAGAATCACTAAGGTTGGAAAAGACCTGCAAGATCATTAAGTCCAACCATCAACTAACACCACCATACCCACTAAACCATGTCCCACAATGCCTCATCCACATGTTCCTTACCCACCTGAGGACTCAGAGGATGGGGTGCTGCTAGAAATCCTTGGCAGGAAACAGCAAGGCATGGATTATCTCAGCCAGATCAGCTAAAAAACCAAATCAGTTTGTACTTCTCAGAATGATTTCTCTAGCAATTCATTGCATGGAGAAAACCCCTTATGATAAGGATACTCTCTGGAGGAGGAGAAGCCTGTAATTTTTCTGGCAGTCTATTCACTTGTTTTTCAAAAAAGGACGTTTGGAGTTGTGTAAATTCTGAGGAACGTATCCCACTGCGTAATGGCACAGCCCAAAGTTGCGGGGAGAAAAAAGAGTATGTTTTCTAATCCTTTTAGAAATGCAAAATTTCCACGGTTAAAAATTCAGGGTCAAAGCAGGGGCTTCTGGTGACGCTTGCAGTAGAAGAACAATAGACTTGAACAGAAGAGAAACTCTATTTTCTTTATTCAGGTAAGAGCCTCATTAAAAATCAATAGGCCTAATTTATCCCTGATAACATTCTGGTGAAGTCTGTATGTTTACCCTAGGGATTAATTTAGCCTAATGGGTCTTCATGCACAAACAACATAGGCAAGGTTTGATTCTTGGAAGTTACAGCATAGCAAATGATACTACAGGACTCGATCCTATCACCTGCGAAGACAGAGTGGGTTGAAGTATCTGATAGGCTCAAAGCCCTTGAATGATGTCCAAATACAGCCTGTGGTGAATAAATCTTTTACGGCCAATCATATGTCACTGTGCATCAACTTTTTTATTGATGGTGCTAATCATAAAATGAAAGACCAGAGATCAATTTATATATTTCAAAGAAAAAAAAAAAAAAGAGTCGTGCGATCTTCCATCCCTTGTGGACACTGGCAAAAGTGAGTCATCCTGACCTACCGTGATCCTTGCAAGGAGACGTATTTTTCTCCAGTCCTAGAAAACGAGCATTTGCCTTGCAAGGCTCTGCTCTTGCAAAAAAAAAAAAAATCTGAACGCTAAAGAGCTTGGTTTCACTGAGAATACGTGACAGTGAATTAGTGGCCCTCAGGTGTCGGTATACAGGCCAGCGAATTAAATTAAGCTCTTTGCTTCTGTTCTAATGTAGCAGAACTAATGCAGTCACGGCTCAGCACTGCAGCTTCTTAAATGTGGGCACTGCTGCTGCCACAGGGAAGGCAACCTGGTTTCCGTCCCCCGGGGAGGCCGGCTGGAGTCAGCGAGCAAGCCTGGGAGCTGTGACATAACGTCTGAAGACATGGGCAGGAGGAGGACCATGCGGCAGAGGCAGCTCCAGTTCCAGTCTTAGCGCCATTAGAGGGGAAATCAAGCACGGTGGCTATTAAGCACAATCTGAGGAAGCATCACGCTAGGAGACCAAAAAAATCCCCAACAACAAAATCCCAACAGGGCAGCAGTAACCCTTTCACTTTCGCTTCCTCAGGCAGCAAAAAGAGGTCCAGGAAAAAACTTTTCCATAGAGCTGGGGCTGCCACAGTGACAACCAAGGAGCATTCGGCTTAGGAAAATCAAGTCAAACCCTACAGAACTGCTGGTGGCAGCACCACGGAAACAACCATCATAAAAAAAAAAAAAAAAAAGAGACTGTTTCTGAAGACTTGGTGTTCCCAAACATTTTGTGCTTCCCTGACTGTATCTTTTGCCTCTCTGCTCCTGCCCCTCCCATCACCCTTGCTGCACAGTAGCGAGCTAGGTAAATATTAACCATGATAGGAAATGATTAATGAATTATCAATTGCAATCAAATTGCATAATGCAAACAGTTGGAGGGTAAGGAAAAATACTGGCTGCTGTGTCTTTATTACTATATTGGAGAGAAGGTGGAGGCAGAAAGTAAGTTAGAAGTCTGCTACGTCTACTATAGATCCTGAAATGTATCCTACATGCTGGCTATGCTGGGTAACTCTTTGGAAAGCGGAGCATAAAAACTCATGCAAAACTCTGTGTTTGATTTGCATGTAGACAGTTATTAAGACAGTGCATACAAAATCCCATCTTTGCCCATGCAAATGAAAGGGTGGAAGTGCTGCCAGCAACTGCTCATGCAAAGCCAGGCTATAACAGCACATGCCTGAAGAAGAGTAGGAGCGAGGCTTCTCGGGCAAGAGGCTCTTGCTCGATCCACTTTCATCAGCAGCATTTCCAGCTGGTTAATGAACAAATAAACACTCTGAAAGTTTCTTATGAGGTAGTTGAGATATTTTTCCTAGTATCAGTCAAGCCTCACAATATAAGGAGCTGTCCTAACAAGTTCCTCCAAGGGTAAACTGAAGTGAAGTGGTGATAAGATCAATGTTTTCTAATAGGGTTGCCTAAAATATCCAGCAAAGTCAATAATAATCAAGAAAACCACTAATTTGGATGACTCCATTGGGGTGTAACTACCTGACTTGAAACTTTCATGTTTGAAAACATCAGCCTTAACCATTTGCTCGTGGTTAAAGAGCGGATAAGGAGCAGATCTGTGCTGGTTTTCAGACCTAACCACTAAAAACAAGGCATGAAAAAGCAGTGTGGGCACAAGAACTTGCTCATCTGTCTCCTTGAGAGAGGGCTGCCAGCTGGAAAAGGGCTGGGGTCGATGTTAAAGGCGATCAGAGGAGCATGGAAACCCATCTGCGGTCGAGGTGTTCCCAGCCAGCTCTGGAAAAGGGATGCGCGCTACTCGGCCCCTCTCGCTCCCTCTGGAAACACAAGCACCAGTAGCTCAGCCGCTGACTTCTTTTACATTTGGACACGGATGACATTGAGTGGCATATCTTTAACAGCTCTTGCTTTTCTAGTTAAGCATTAATGTTTAACGAGATCAGCCTGCAGTTGCTCGTTAGTGTGCAGTGCTCCAGCTAATTAATACATCACCGGGAGAGCCGGCCTGCGAAAGGAGAGCAAGTGCATTCCTGAGGCATTTCTCAGCCTTCAGAAAAGAGAAAAGAAAAAAAAAAAAAAGAAAATATGGGCAAAGGGTTCTTCAGAGAGGGGGAAAAAAAGAGTTGAGTCCTCCAAATGTTTGTGCAGCAATGCTCAGCTGACTTTCTATGAAGAGGCTGTCTCTCACCACGCCAGCATCCTCCCGATAAAAGATGAGTATGTAGCCCGCGAGGAGCAGTGCCGGAGAGGCAGCTCGAGTGTCACGAGAACACATCGGCCCTGACAGCCACACACATTTTCCAAGCAAGAAGAAACAAACAAACCGTCTTCTCCCCACTGCCCCTGCTAATTCCTCTTGCCAGCTAACCTCCTGCAACGGGGGTCACAGGGAGATCAGGAAAGTCTTGTCAGCACCCGGCTTGAGGCTGCTCCATCTCACTTGGTGGAGCTGGTACCTGCTCAGCAGGCAGGGATTTTTTATTAGAAACAATATGCATTACTGCTAATTCTCACAAATGTAACGGGATTCCCGCGAATTTTCCGTTTAATGCGCCTACAGTCCCATTGCCTGTGTCAAGCGATAATTTGTCAGCCTTGCTGCGGAAGATAAAATCTTTAAAATGCAACTCCAGTTATTTTCTAGCATTTTAGAATACAGCAGGAAAACTGAAAGACCCTTTCGTGGTTCCTTCAATTCAAATTTCAGCCCAATTTTTAAACCAGGGAAGTACTTTAGGAGCTAGTGGATGAAAAAAATTTTAAAATCTGAGGTCACTCCTATTTTAAATAGTGTCTTAGAGCCTAGTGTTCATTTTTACAGCTATTTTAGAATGTAAAAATGAAAAACATAACTGTCTCTTTTTATAGGAAAAGGCAGCCACACAGTGTAAAACCCCTATTTGTATGTAATACGACAGAGCAGGTGGGGTCATCAGAACCACTAAGCATAAAAATTTGTACTTTATTTTTTAGACATTTAGTCTTGGGAGTGTTGGAAAGAAGCAGAGAAATGGGCCAATATACCTATCACAGATTTAGGAAGAGGACCCGGCTTTTACAGGGGAAATGTGTTGCAGCTGCCAACATGGAAGAGAGAGTTATTTGGCGGTGAATCATACCTGCTTTAGGATTAAAGATCATACCTATATGTGAGCCACTATCAGCAGCGTTATAGTTGGAGTTGGTAACACTGCTAAAATCAAAATATTTAAAGATTGTGGGCCAGGCTCCTTAAAAACACTGAATTAGCTTTAAAATCATACAAATTAGATCCTATTTATGTGCCTTATGAGTTTCAGAGACTTTATACTTTAAGCCTCATCATTCATTGATGCCACTGCAGATGTTTAAAGGGAAAAAAAAACAGGGAAAAAACCAAACCACCGCACACCTCACATCATAACACTCTTAAAAATCACAAGAGCTGGTTATGCAGGTCCCAAAACAAAACTCAGCCTATGCAAACCAGCCATCCTTCCACTCCTGGATCCAGCTGAGTGCTAAGTGGATAACGTAGGCAGGAGGTAAAGATTCAAATGTTGATGCTTGAGCAAACTGAAATGAATCGGCAAAGTTAGGAACTTTGGCATGGCAAGAATGAAAGCTTTTCATTGCTGCATACCAGGTCTGTGGAGACTAAATGGAACCTGCACGCCTTTTTCGTTACTGGGTAAATGACAGCTCATGTAGAAGGACAATTTGCTACTATTGCTGGAGATGGAGTGAAGAAGGGAAGTGAGAAAGGAAGAGAAGTGCACTGTACAGTAGGGAACAGCTGAGAATGATGCTTTAGCAGTAAATGCGACTCTCCAGTACAAGATACGATCTTTACTTAAGCTATGCTGTGAGCACCCTTTCCATAGCAGCAAATATAATACTGGGGGAAGAAAATTCTATCACTCGTGAGACAATTCAAGAGCAACTACATTATTTAAGAAAAAGATCTAAACTAATTTATCTTTAGACTTAGATGTCATAGACACAATCATGTATGTATGTAAACATGTCCACATGTAGATGCAAACTTTATTTTCAATAGCTATACAACCTAAATTATTGGAATAACTGTAAACTGTCATCATCATTGCTAATGGATTTCTCCTGGCACCAGTCTCTGAGATAAAGAAGTTGGGATACCCCTGTTATCAGATGAGAGCACTCACTTAGAGACAAACTCCAGAGTGACCCAGCAAGGCTGGAGATGAACGGAGTTCAAACATGATTTTCAGTGGTTCAGGAAAGACTTGATTTAAGCAGGGGACAATTTGGCTTATAATCTTGGGTAGATAATGGAAGGTGAGAATGAGCATGAAACAAATAACTTCATAATTGTTACAGAAGAAACTTAAGGGCCCTTGTTCAACTAAGATGTTACTGTACCACGTCTTGAAGAAATACAGGTCAAGAGACTTGGAGGAGCTGAAGACTAGAAATCGTAATCTGCTTCTAACTCCCAGTTACTGGGTGTAACTTTTCTAACACCCAGGTTGTGTGCACAGGGGATCAGAGACAACACCACTCCCGCATTGAAACCCAAGTAATGGCAATATTTACATGCTGCTGTTCAGCCACTGATCATTTCTGGAACTGCCATGCCTGTCCATGGGGCCAGTGACTCACTGCTTTGGCAATTAATTGTTAACGAATTGCCAACAACGGTGTGCGGACAGAACAAAACCCAAAAATTTTCATATAATTCTACATGCATTTAAAACATTTGGTTTTGTTTTGAAAACAGACAAATGGACAATTCCCTCTTCCAGAAAACTCATCCACAAGCCTGCTTCCTCATCAGTTGAAAGCACTGGAAAAGAAAGAAAAACCTAAAAAGCACATTTAGAAGTACTTCACTTGGACCTGAGATTGTGCCTATTAACAACACAACACATGAAGGAGAAGCCTTCACCTCCACTGATGTCTTGACATTGCAGCTTGCTTGCTGCCTTCCCTGTTCGTTTGGTTTCTTTCCGTGATATTGCTGTCTCTGGAAAGAGGGCTGGACTGCCACTGCCGCTTAGGGAAAGGTCACGCCAAGGAGGAGAGGAGGCAGCACCCTGGGTGGTGCCCCTGGGTGGGGCCGCTTCATCTCGGAGCTTCCCGTCACTTTTAAGAGCTGCTGTATAATGGCATAACTGGAATAGTTTGGGCATTTTAAGGATTAAACCAAAGAAGAAGAAAAAGTAGGAATCACCTTCCCAAATGATAAAAACCAGCACGGTTTTAGCCATGCACAGAAAATCCCCCTCCTCTGAGGTGAACTCAGTGTGAGTCTGACATTGCAGGAGGGGAAGTTTCAGCTCAAACACTGTGAGTTGCCACAGCCCAAACAACCAAATCAGGGACTTATCATGGGAAGTGACAGGCAACCTGAACTATAAGCAAGGCCATCAGCTCCATCTAAACACTTTCTTTGAAATATATCTGCAGGGGAATAAAAACAGGATGGCAAATGATTCAAGACTAAATACTCCGACATATCCTGCAATACCCTTTGCACTCTCTTTTTGACTCCAGGAAAAGCCGGGAAGCTGAGTAGCAGCTCCGTTTCCGTTCCCTTTTCACCTCCCCTCAAGAAGAGCGACTTTTAACCTTCTTATTTATATTACCCTCGCATCTGCAATTAGGCACTGCACAAACACGCGATCACAGGGAAGTACCTGCCCCAAGGAACCCACAGATGGGCAAAGGCAGGGGAAGCGTTAGACCGGGAGATTAAACTGTCTCGCTCCACGTCACAAGGCAGAGCCGAGTGTATGGGCCAGCTCTTAGCTTGGTGACACTAAACCCCTCCTGCGGTGACACAGAGCAGCCATGCGCCCATCTCCGTACTGCCGGCAGCGGCAATAGCCCATCTGGCTTCCCAGGCGAGGGAGGTCAAGCACGGAGGGGATGAGCACATCCCCTGGCCGCGTCCCTTTCTGCTGGGTTGGATGCAATTAGCTGGAGCCGTTAGAGCTGCCTTCATGCCTTCATTAGAGCGGTCACCCCTCCCACAAAGCCCATCCTGTGGATGGTGGGCACGGTCTGCTCCATCAGGGTCTTACCAAGGCCAGCCAGCTCACCAGGGGCTCGGTAAAATAAAGACCAAATCTAACTTGAGCAGTAGCTTTCAGATTTTTTTTTTTTTGCAACTCCAGCCTTTTTTATCTCTCCTCCAATTTCTCCCTTTGTAGGCATCTATACTGTCTTGGCAGGGCCCAGAGGCTGAAAACCTTTCATCCCTTTGCAGCTAGAAAGCAGCAAGATGTTTATTTTCTTCCTCTTTTCTCAGACTTAATGAAAGCTTTTAAACACAAATGGCTGGAGATTCACACTTTGCATCCAGAGTATATCTGAATTCACTAAAAGCTCTTAGGTTTCCTGTCACCCAGTGAACATAAACAAAGCCCACAAACAACCACACCTCCCCTTGGAAACGATGAAAAAACAGAAAGAGCTAAAACCAGCATTGAAGACCTTTGGCTGACAGGTTGAATAACAAACACACGTGCGCGTACACATGCACGCACACACCTACCTTGCTCACGAGTCAGTCCCTGCGCTGGAATGTGTAATACAAGCACAGCAGCTGCCTATACCACTAATCTAAGGAAAAGGTCAGAGAAAGGTATGTATCCAGCATTTGCTTTGAAATAGTCTATAAGGAGAATGCGGTGGGTTTTTTCCTTTCTGTTGTCTTTCCCATACTTCTCCATGACCCTGTCACATTCATGCCACCAAGAGAAGCAAACGGGGTTCCCTCTGATATTAAAGATCACTTATATAGTCCTTTGAACTGGGTTGGGGTGGGTTTTTTGAGCAATCAAGGAGGAGGGAAGGTATGATTTGTTTTGGACAAGGAGTTGCTTAAATATTAAGCAGTGAAATGTAGTGGCAGCTGCTACTCAGGAAGGGTAGTGGTGATCTTGAATGAGGAAGAGATGAACCTTTTGATGTTTTGAGGTCAAAAGCAACCTAACAATGGAATCAGGTAACAGGGAAAAAATTAGAAATCTTAAAATCGCATTCAAGGAAAAAATCAAGATTAGCACTGTGCAGGGCAATCCTCTCTACTGCTACTACCTCACTCCTTGAGACAGTGTTCATCAAAAACCAGGAGTATTCTCTAAAGGACACAACCCTCTAGCAATAATGCTAGAATGCGGCTTTTCCCTTGCTTAATTTCTGTACAGAACTGGAAGGAAAATAGCAATCTTTATAATTCATGTATTGATAGCAAAATGTTTAACATCTCAACCCTGAGAAGAAAAGAGTAAATTCACAGGAATTAGTCTGTGAATTTGCCTCAAAAGGATTCCTTCTCCACCCCTATTATTATTATTTTTTGGTGGTAGATTATTTTTCTAATAGGATTAACATTACCCTCTTGGCTTCTGTGTAAATGGGTGAGTTCACCTTGCCATAAGCTGTTTCAGCTGGAACAGAGAAAAGAGATTTCTCAAATCCTTGAAGTTTAAAAAAAAAATAATTCTCCCGATGGGTTATTCTTCCCATAAATAGAGACATTCATATTGGCATCCCTCATAACAAACATTCTCAATAAAGGCTGTCCCGGATCCAACCGGTTAAACTTCAAGGAAAAGGTCTTGGAAGAAGTTAATGGGCTACAAAGCTCTTGCCTTGTTATTAAAAAAAAAAAAAAGCACACTCGAGGCTCAGCACTGTCAAAAACTGCTCAGATGGGCTGGCTGGACCCCCCTCACTCTCCCTTCATCATTTCTGCATGACAAACCTGTCCCTCTTCTTTTCACTCCTGCCCTATTGTTGGGGGTGATGCCATTTTGTGACCCAGCTCTACCGGAAAAAGGCTTCCTTTCAGTGCCAAGAGAAATGTAGAAGAGTCCTTCAGGATGAAAGGTAAGATAAGCAACTTATTCCATCAAGCTAAAGAGTCGCTCTTCCAGCGGAGGGAGGCCATTTGCATGCCATTTGGGTTCTCCGGGAGAGATGCCTCTATTCTTCTCTCCCATCCCTGCATCCTGGTCTGCGAGGGAACGGCTGAAGAGGAGAGTCTACGTTACACTCCAAACGCATTACCGCTCCCCGCGCATTGCTATAGGCCGTCAGAATAAACCTGACAGGGCTTTGAAGTCTGTAAACCGATTCCTAGGTAACTGCTTAGAGTTTCTCCCCTCCCCGTGCCCCAAACAGCTTTTCATTTGATGTTCTGGCGCAGAGCTAATCTGAGAAAGGATCAGAAACTCGACGCTATTGACAGTAGTGACAGGAGTGTCTCAGTGTGACAGCTGATTGAGCCCGTCTCGCGTTTCACTGACAAACTCAATTGCTCCAGTAAATCGAGTGAAAGTCAATACAGGCAGGTCCTTCTTGGGCCCTGGGTGCGTCCTCCCTCCTCGAGCCCTCCTGGGGGCCCCTCACCACTGCCACCTTTTGTAGGACCCAGCTGAGAGCCCCATCCCTACGTGTGATGGAGAAATGGACCTGGAGCTCATGTGGGCTTCAAGGGCAGCAATGCAATATTCACCCTGTTGATATAAAGCTTGGTTTATCTTTCTTCTCCCCCTTCACCTTTTTCCTTTTTTTTTTTTTTTTTAATAGAGACATGTCCTGGAAAATCAAGTTGCATCCTAAATCTTCAGCCCAGGCTTACGCTGTAACAGCCAGGCAGTGTTGGAGGTGCAGGAGTGTAGTGTCCACACGGCCAGCCGACTCCAAGCAATGCCTATGTGGCAGTGCACATAGGGGATAAGAAAAGGAAATACGGGTCTGTCTCTGCTGGCTTTGTCTGGTGTAAATCAGTAATAAAAGCTGGCTGCAAGGAAAAAAATCTTATAAATGTAAAAGAGGTGGGAGAAGAGGCTCAAGCCCATTGCAGATGGCAACCTTGTGTTGGCAGTGAGTAACCAGGCAATTAAGTTAGTGACTTAACAGGCTTTTTCCATACTTTAATTGTGAAGCAGGGGTGTCTGTGGCTCAGAGCAAGCAAACCACAAAGCAGACTAAGCACCAGGCACGGGGAACCTGAATTTGCGCAGAAAACGGTGCAGGGAGAAGGGCTACATGGTGAGGAACATGTGCAGGCTACTGTTTGCAAATGGAAATCAAGTAGGTTGCCATTACCAATAATGAAGTGTGAGGTTGGCGTGGTTTCTGTCTCTCAGATTTCAGCACGGTTTATTTTTATAGAGGCAGCTTCCTCGTGCAAAGTGTTGGCAAACAGGCTGCTGGCAGGGAGGTGGTGGAGGGGGGAGCAGGGAGGACGGGGCTTCTCAGGGAGGGCACAGGAGCCTTTCCCACCTGCTGGGATGGAGCAGCGAGCGGCAGAGATAGAGCTCCAGGAGACAAAAGTGAAATTTCATAGAGACAAATGGCTGAGCTATTAATCTTGTCGATGAGAGGAGGAAGGGAAGATACAGGAGCAGAGGGAGGGGAAAGTAAAACGGTGCTGAGCAGGTATCAGGTGCTGAGAGGGCAGGGGTTAAAGACAGCAAGCTGAAAGATAGAGCCATGCAAACTAACTAACAGGCTCTCTGCCATGTGGAGTCATAGGAACGAGTAACTACAGACATCCCTACCTAAATAGATTCCCCCCTCCCCAAATTCTTAGAACACGTCCAGCTTTGCCTCCACTTACCCTACCCTGTAAACAGCTGAGGATACAAAAGCTACACTGTCCCGCCTGCCATAAAAGAAATCAGCTTGAACATTACAACACCTCCACCCCAGCGTTACGCTCTGATGCCAGGATCAACATGTAGCCAGGCTGCCCGCCCTGCTCCCACCACTGCTCCCTGGCAGCTCAACACCTCGGAGCCGAAGCATCCTGCAGGCTTCCCTCCCTCCCAGCTCTGCGCGGACACGTGTGCTCCCAACCAAATGACCTCATCTGGACCGGATTGAGCCTTCCAAGTCAAAATAAATACAGCATATTGGAACTGGCAGCGATTTTCAAAGGTTTAAGTTGGGTCCCTCTCAATTTTCACTCAGCACTTTATACATTTTGTCTGCTACAAAATGGGAGCATTTTATATTCCCAGCTCCGATACATATTTTATGAACCTTCAGAAAAGCTGCCTCCTATGCAGTTAATATTTTGGTTCCAAAGTTAACTGGTTAAAACGCATATTAATGGATTGGGCATGGAAAAAAAAAAAAAAAGAAAAAAAAAAGGCAGGTGAGAAATGCTTGGGGAAGAAAAATAGCAGCAATGTTTGGAATGGCTCTGCAGCCAAGACAGCAAACCTGGTCTTTTTAATGGGACCACCCAAGTGAGCAAGACCTTAAGCTCTTACTCACGTGTGCCATGTTCACTGCAGTGTAATTCAAAGTCCAGAGGGGAGTTAGAAAAAGTAATAGTGGGGTTTAATAAGGGCTTAGCAGATGAGAGAAAGTACTGGGTTCCCACCAAAGTTCATTCCCAAACTTGCCAGCAGAATGTCATGTGATCTCAAGTTCGGTTCAATAAAAACGGGAGCAGGGAGACGGTGCTGCTGGAACAAGCTGTCACTGCCTGGACTTGCCAGAAGTCAATCGTTGTTCATCAGCTTCTCCTGAATATACTGTTGTGGGATTTTTCTGGAGGTGAGTAACACGACCTCCTCTAAACGCATTCCCGACTTCCAAACCAAAAAACACCCCAACAAACCCAAAAGTCTCTTCTGAAGGCCGCTTAACAGAATAGCATTTGAGCTTGTGGTATTTTCTCAAAAAAGCAGCCTATACAGGAAGCCTTCCTTATTTTAAAGCCATTAGTTAATTCAACACCAATCCTTTATGTGTTATGAATAGTTCAGTTGGGTTGGCTGAGTTAGGCCTAAGGTTAATTTCCAGGTCATAATTAAAAATATTGCTGGTGAGGAAATTGTATTTATGACACTGTAAGTGCCAAGATAAGACAAACCAAGAAGTAATAAAGGAAAGAAAAGTTTAGAAAGCCACCTAAAATAGGAGAAGTGGATGGAGGTACCACAGATCACCCAACGATGGCAAAGATGAGTTCTTAGATTACTACCCCTATTGCTTTCTAGCTGAAACATCCCCATCAGCAAGACCTTATTGTTAGATTTAGCGATGGCATCTTGGACGACAGAGCAATAGTCATGTGTAGGATTGGCCGTATCAGTATCCTTTCTCTCTGGGATTATTACACTGTTTGTATCCTAGCCTCTAGGAAAGAGGATGATTGATGTCTAACAGCAGAGGAGGGAGGAGGGGGACAAACGGGAGGGGGAGAAGACAGCAAAATCTGGTGCCCAACATGAAACATTTAAGCCCTAAACTTCTGGGCGGATATGATCCTACCCTGCAGCGTTGTTATTTTTTTGCCACAGAATTAAAAAGAAGGACTTTTCCTGGTGTCACTGCAGGCCACAGAGGATAAATCCAAATGACAGGGCTTAAGTTATGAATATGGGGAATTAGAGATGAGATGTAAAGCAGCTTATAATGACTCTCCCATTTGCTCTTTGGAACACCAGCTTCAGTATTGATTTTGAAATGCCCTGTCTTCATCCTAGCAGCTTCTCAAAAATGAAGCTTGAGAGCTTCTTCACCTTGCAGCCTCTTCAACATGATTTGATAATGATAAAAGAGAATATAAAAGCTTTTGCAGGCTGTTATTCATCAGGAATCATTCCCTTGTTTTCTAAGTACAACCACTGACCTCTAGGCAGGATGTTGAGAGAGATATTTCAGTTGACTTCCTTATGAAGATAGCCGTGGTTCAACTCAGAGCCTCCATTCCTGACACAGTTAGTGGAGGGAGGTACGCCTCAACAATGCATCAGTCAGTCATCTGAAGTCAAACCATAGGAGTTCCCTGCAAAAAGCCTACCACAGCTCCAACCTTGCAGCACTGGGGAATGCAGAGTTCATGGAAAGTAGCTAGCATCTCCTTGTCATCCTGTTTACATGGATACTCAGGCAGCCTCAGGACACTTGCCCAAGTCTTGGCCCATAACACTTATAGACAACACAAGTATCCGTATCCAAATGGAAACTTTTGCACCACGTCATCATCACATGTTTTCCCATGCCTACAGTGTGACAAGGTAAAAAACCAAGCAGCCCAGGGCGTATCGAGAAGGACATAGGGTCGGAAAAGTTAATTTTATCATCTTTTCTGACCCCAGCTTCGGGGTAAGGTAATCACATTTCCCACTCAGTTGCAAAACATGAGCTCTTTTTAAAGGGCTTGACACCAACTACCAAAATAGTCATGATGGGCATCTTTGGTCGGACAAAACACAGGGCCTCATCCCTCATAGCTTTTCCCTATTTGCTCAGTCTCAATGTCATACAGATAGAGTCTAACCCATTCCAACAACAGAGTGAAATAACTACTCTGTCAAATAACTCACATCCTTGAAGAGATAAGACTAAGAAAGAAAACTAAGGTGAAATAACTTGGCTAAGTTTGCAGAACAGATCAGCGTTCGAGAATGAGAACCGATTTCCCGGCTGCCTACACCAATACTCAGCTGCTAGACTGATCCTGCTGCCCTCCAGAAATGAACTTCACTACCTGAGGAAGGACAGTGAGGTTTCCTGTGGCTTTTCATGTTCTGTCTGTATTTTTTCTCAACAAAAGAAAAGCCATTAATATTCGATCATTCCTGCATGTAAGATGCAGTTGCTAAAATGGTTTTGCACTTAACAGCCTCCAGTTGTAGACTAAATTGATGACACTTAAAACGTGCCCATGAGCCATTACAGCAGTGCCTTAGTAACGTTGTGTTAGTTTAGGTTATGTTGTCTGGTTTTCAGGGTTTATAACCCAGCTGTGAATATATTCTCCAGGTTGGAACCAGTTGCAGAGGGGATTTAGTCCTGTAGCGATCATATGTCTTTTTCTTTTATTTTTTTCCTACTTTAGATCAGATTTTTGTCTGGTTCTTTTTAGATACAACATAAAAAAAGAATAAAACATCCCTCTGTCGGGATGCTAGTAGGAGCCATGCTATATTTCAAGCTGGTCTTAACCTACCTCAGGCAAGGCCTACACCACGCTAATATCCAAGTACTCCTCAGTCTTTAACATGAAGGATATCCATGCTGCTTTCACTGCTTTATAAAGAGATCTGAGGTCTTGAGGGAATTAAATCACACATCTGGCTGTGTAGGAAACCTGTGGCAGACTGAGGGACTGAACCAGCATCTCTGAAGGATGAGGTGACTCCGTAGACACTGAACCACTTCTTCTTCCACCTGTTACAAAGACTTTCAAATTATAGCTTGAATGATTTCCCCCCTGCACAAGGGATTCTTTTTCTTCTACAAAGCCCACTTTGGTTACAGTTTTGTTTGACAGAGCTTTCTGAGTGGTTTTCAGGAGGTAATGTTTTAAAAACTGATTTTCACCTATATAAGGAAACTTTAAACCCAAGGTAGACATGTATAGGCTGCTACTATCTCTCACCAAACCAGACTCGTATGCACGAACAAGAAACTCACGAAGTGGGAGATAACAAAGAGTAAAAGGATATAAGGAACAAAAGACTATTTAGGTGGAGCAACGCAAAAATGTTCCTATCGGCATGGTCAAACTAACAGCAGAACAGGCTCTCATGAGAAAATCAGGAAGAGTCATCGCCTGGGCAGATGGAAAATTCAACTGAATACATTTTCCATGAATAACCAATGTCATGACTGAATATTTGCTGAATGCAGAACAACCATATTGGGTACAATTCCAGACAGATGACCTGCTGCGATTTAGGACCTGAATTTTGGCTTGTCTTGATATTGACTCTGGTACAATGTGAGTAAAAGGAGGGTGCAAACTGCCACCATTCTGCTTGGGTAGCATTTTGCACCTATGCCGAGATAGGCGTGAAGTGCTCCACAAAGTTGCAAGCATAACACTCCAACCAATGAGTGGGTCCTTCTCTCCATCTGCCACCCTCCACAAAGCCTTTGCACTTTCCTTGCACCTCACAGCTCTCAGCAGCTCTGAGCAGGCCGTTCAGTTTGCATGCACCTCGGAGTAGATGGGATCTGGATTCACGTGGCATCTGTCATCTAAAGGGTGACTGACTGATACTGACCCTGCCATGGTGTCTTCACACACTGGCATCTGCTAAGGGGAAATGGGAACAAGACAAAGTGGAAAAGGCAGCCAATGCAGCCAGAATGCTAGAGAGTGATAGGGAAAGATGGTCCTTACTGTATCATAATCAAATGGACAAGTTCAAATCTTCACCTATGCCTTTTCCTCAGTCATCTGCATGTTGTCGCTGCCCTGGCTGAGTGTCCTCGCAGCAGGTAAGCTACTAATGCAGAGGGCATGGGACCTCTTGGAGCCGCTCAGCAGTGCAGCTTCTCTATTCTGACTCCTTCCGTCTCCGCCCGTGTAGAGAGATCAGTGAAAACAATGAAATAGTTATTAATGCTCTCTGGGATTGCAGAGCCTGAAATGACATGAGACAGCATTTTCTTCAGCTGCTTTAGTTCTCTTCTAGCACGCTGCTGTGTGTTTGCCTTTGAAGAGTATAAATGACCCTTTCAAATTCAGGATTTGAGGCTGACGATGACAATTGATAAGACTAATTTTTTCATGTGTGAAGCACTTTTCATTCAGTGGGCTCTCAAATTGCTTTTCAAAACCGTACAGTTTCCCTTCATCCCCCACCAAAATGAACCTACCTCCAAGGTGGAACAAAGGACCCATCAATGCAAGGTGGCAGTACACAGCAATTTAGAGCAGGACTTGAAGAATAATGTGTCCCACTGAAGGCGCAGGGTCAAGTCAAGTTGGCAGAATACATATCCTGAATGAAAGCCTCGACAAAACATCATCGCCCGGACTCGCACGCTCCAGCTCAGGAGGGAAAGTGCCATGGGATCATCACTCACTAGAAAAGGTCAGAGCCCTAAGTTTTATATCTTGAACAGGGACAGGGCACCATGTTAAAGTACACATTCAGAACTGCCTCAAAAGAAAAAAAGCGCTATTTGCTGTCTGCCATTTCTGAAGCCTTTCCTGCAAAAAAGAGCACTATGAGTTTTTTGGTGTCCCCCTTCCTGTAGAAAGGAAAGGCTCTATTGAACTTCCATCTACACTGTGCTACACTTTACAGGAAGCCCAACCCATTTTGCGATGAATATGAACTGTAAGAGGAGACCATAAGGTGGGAAACTCTTGAAGCGAGTACAAGACTATTCATAAAATGAGTGAGAAAAGGAAATAGGGGATTATAAAAGGCTATTAGAAATGTCAGCTCACCAATGGCATTGTGTGAAGAGAGGTGTAACCCACTGCAACACAAACCTATTACAGCTCAACTTGCAAAGGACACCCATAACCTCAATCTCTTTTGTTCGGAGGCTTACATTTAGGAAGCTTCTTTCATAACATCATCCCTCCAAAACTTACATAAATCCAAAGAATGGGGACTTATCCACCCAACTTCCATTTCACAGCTGCTTCAATTCCACACAAGAGATGAATGACACCAAAAAACTTTCCCAGCCACCAGGAACACAGATGCTTAGCACTACGTTCAGCAATTACCAAAGTACAACTGCTATATGAAGGTCCAAAGAAATGACAGCTGGTGAGGGTCTCATTCAAATACCTCTTGTCCCCTCCCCAGTCAGATCCCACTGAGAGGAAGAGATTTCCAGCCTTTAAAAAAGTTTTCTAGGATTAAATTTTCGACAGCATTTTGGTTCACCAAGTGGAACTGTTTTCCCCCTACAGCACAACCAGCA
This sequence comes from Gavia stellata, assembly GCF_030936135.1. Taxonomy (NCBI): domain Eukaryota; kingdom Metazoa; phylum Chordata; class Aves; order Gaviiformes; family Gaviidae; genus Gavia; species Gavia stellata. The sequence goes on from NC_082637.1 coordinate 5,684,216, forward strand.
GCAAGAAAATTGTGGTGTGTGAATGGAAAAGCCAAGGTGGTCCACCTTGCTGAGACCACCACTCGTATCATGGGGGGAAAAAGACTCTGATCTAGCAGCAGGAACAAGATGCAGAAGTATTATATGAGTGAATATTTTGGAAAGTAAAAGATTAATTGGTGGGATGAGCATAATGACAGAGCTACAAAGTTTGCTTTTAGTAGTGCCAAACCAGTGCTAAAAGGGATGTGTTTATCAGTGGTGCTATATGTAAGTTCCCTGAGATCTCAAAGGACTGAATGGTCTAGGACAGTTTCCTATAGTCCCCTGTTCCTTGTATGAACACCTAGCCTGCTTTATTCAATGAACAAAATATTTTAAGGGTGCTTTACTGCCCAGACACCTCAGACATTTAATATCCTCTCTCTTTGTATTTTACTTCTTGCTTTAGGTTTTTATAACCTGTGCAGAATCCAATGATTTTTCAAGCAGAGATTCAAACTCTGCCATAAACTCGGAGCAGGAGACGGTGGAGAGCATACCGTCACTCCCCCAATTCTCTCCTCCTGCTTTCTTCTATCCATGTATTTCCAAGTTAGCCAATGCTTTTATTTATTTTTATTACTCTCATTTCTTTTAGCGGAGAGAAACATTAACCATGGGGGTGTGATCCAGACTTGCTCAGATGGAGTGTGGGAGCCTTTGCACTCCCTCATTTCGTGCTTCAGTGCTTTTCTTGCTGACAAGCGGAAGAATGCAAGGGCGAGCCAGTGAAGCTAAGGCAGATTCTCCGAAACCTGGTCTCAGCCCTCTGCTACACCCTCAACAGACATTACAGCCCCGGCTGCCAAAGAAACTTAGCTCCGACACAGTTCAGGCCAGGCCAGTTAGCTATTTAAAGAGATGGGTTTATATACTTTTTACCCTCCTTCCCTCCCCTCCAAACTCCCCCCTGCCCTGTTTTTTAAGACGGGAAATTACCAGTAGCCCTGAACACGTAAAATTTGGCAGCGGTTTACCAGATAATTTGTATTGGGCTCTTTGTCTTTGCTGGTACTTTTATTCTTCAATAAATTCCTTCAACCATTAAACAATGCTACTCCCACAACAACTTTGGCAGAGATCAAAAGAGGGTGGCAGGTTTGCTCCAAGTTTCTACTGCTACCCTCCAGGTATCGAAGAGCTAGATGGAGACCAAAGACATTTTTCTTTCCTTTGCTCTCTCCTAAAGGTTTTTGTCCTGGATTTCCATACAGTCAAGGAAAACATTTTAAAAAGTAATTAAGGTGGATTTGGGGGGATGGGGGGATTGGGGAGATTGGTTTCAATCCAGTACTTAAGTCATTGTGCTTTTGCTGAAGTAATGATGACATCCATTGATAGCACTGCCTCACCTTCTTGAAAAGAACCTGAAGTGCTAGGAAAACCAGAATAATCATGAATTAAACTACTGTCTGCTTTCAGCAGGTCTCTGGTGACACAAGTGGTAAGGAGATACATTTTAAGAGATACATATACACAGGCCTGCAATCCGCAGTCCAGCGACCTGGAGAGAGAAGCTGGACACCTCACAACGTTTTGCACGAGGTGAACGGTGCTGCACATCTCGCCTCAGCAGCGCAGTGTTTCTTCAAGAATCCAAAGCTCCTCAGAAGGGTGGTTGTTTTGGGGTCTCCCTGGGACAACTGGAGTCCCAGAGAGCTAAGCCCATCGGTAGTCTCATTAGCTGTTGAAACCTGCTACAACCACTAGATTAGACCTTAAAATCTTATCCTTACAAAGACTGCATGTGCATTAGGTTATGCTGGGATCTACCTCAGTTTAAAAAAAAATAATAATAATCAAGTGGACAAATAAAAAAGCATCAGAGAGACTATGTCATCCCCAACATTGAATTCAATCTTGGGAAAAAGGCAAACTCTCGGGACGCTTCAGTGGAAAGGAGGACACTCAGATGAGGCCGAAGCAGCCCACAGGGGAAGCTGCCTATTTCATTTCTGGAACATGGACCATGTGCATCTATTTTTAATTTTGAACCGAGTTCCTCTGCCTCCTGCCAGAAGTCCTGAGCCTTGTGTCGGTGCAACAAGAGCAGTGGGCCAGCCACCCCCTAATAGCTATTACTTCTTAATAAAGAGCAGCACTTAGGCGAGGGATGAGGTTACTGTCGGAGGGGTCATGATTAATAATGATTAATCTGATCCTTGCCAACATGAACTGGATCCACCATTCACTAAATAATTACTCTGCAACATGGATACCGTTTCCAGAGGAGACATACATTTGTCATATTAATACCAAAAACAAACACAAGGAAGGACAGGAGGATCTGACTTCTTAGTAACACATGAGCCACCACAAAAGTTAAGCAAAGAGAAAAAAAGAAAAAAATCAAAGGATAAGAGCAATTAAACATTGATGAGCTGCCTAGTTTTGGGAGAAGCAGCGGAAAACAAATAAAACTAAACCCTGAGAAGGTAGAGCTGCATATGCTGAGAATATGGAACACTCTGCCACTTCTGGTTCTCAACCTTATGCATACCTCTAATATATGCATTATTTGTCCACCCACACATTTTTCCCCTGTTTTTAAATGACATTTTGCTTTCCTCAGAAAGTACACAAATGAAATCTCTCCCCGGGAACCGTCTTTCTTGCTTTATGTTAATATACTACTTAGCACAAGGAAATCCTAGTCCAGGATTTCCATTCTTATGCAACAAAGCACCTCAAATAATAAGCAACACTATAATAATTTATGGGGAGGCATAAATTACTGGGAAACTAATAACCACTCTGAAGAGCATATATGAACCTTACAATTACAGTAGGATGTTTGTGGTGCAGAGACTTGGTTCTGGGCCTTGGAGCACGGATGAATTTCACTCCCACAAAGCACACAAACAATGTGTGCCAATGGCAGCCAAGGACATGGGAATTTTGCTGCCAAGAGGTGGCCCTATTTTGGGACTCCTCTCAGTCATCCTGCTTCACCGACGCAAAGCTTCATTAAGACCATCCATGGACGATGGAACTCTAGTTCTTCAGTGCATTCAGCTGTATTCCCTGTGAGGTTTTCAAAGGTTTTGTGGGATTGTATTGCACTGCTTAGCCTTCCACCTCATCTTGTAGGGTTTGATCTGGCCTAGAAGGTCACACGACATAGACCGCTGGTCCCTATCCTGCTCTGGTGCAAATCCAACGTGAAGGTTGGGTTCCTTGTGACTGTTGTGAAATCCCAGCCCCATGTGAGCCTGTTTGGACTTCTGCCCTCGACAGTGAGGGGGCTAGGATTTACACACTGGTGACTTGCACCATGGAAAATACCATGCAGGTATGTGCCTTTGGATGCCAGACTCAGGGAAGCAGATCTCAGGTCAAGGAGGCTGAGGTGCCTTCTCTTCCAGAGGCATACTGGACAAATGCCAGTAAATGAAATCCTCAGCAATGGGGTCATGACTTGGTTCAGCTGGGGATTTTCACAGGTGAGGCAGTGTGTCTAGGACTTTTTGCAAGTTTCCAAATTGACTTGAAAGAATGAAAAAAATTAAAACCTCAGCAAAGCATCACCTTTCACAAAAATTCAGCCGAAAAGTAACTGGTTAGTCCCAAACCTTTAAACAGTTAATGGTATGAAAAACACATACCTATTTATGTGTACATTCATGAAAATGAAAACTAAGTTGCATTTTCACACAACTTTACAGAGGCATCACAGGAAAACACAAAGCAAGACCAAAAAAAAAGAAAGAAAAAGCTCCCAATAACAATAATGAAGGTAAATCTTTAAAATCTGAGACAGAGCACGGGAAGAGGGGGTAACGCTCGGCAAACAAAACTAAATCCAGTGCAGAGTTGTTCCCCTTCACAAAGTGAAACAAGCTGTTCCTAAAATAATGCTTCCTTGGTTTTCTGGCAATTAGTGTCCTGAAGGATTAGCCTACAATCGCTGGCAAGTGTTTGCCTTTCCCAGCCGATGTTACCATAGAAGTCTGTGTTTATCTACAAGGCCCAGGGGATAATTTATAAGCTGAGCTGAGGTCCTGCATTCACAGACAAATGTTCCACGCTGCCACCCACCCTCCTGTAGTAGTTTCCTCCCCATCCACCTCCTGTCCCCTGAAATACTGACAGAACCCTGCCAGGGGCACGACAAATGAGCTTTACAGCCTCTGGAGCAAGCACTTGCCTGGTAGTTTAAGCTGATCCAGCAAAAAAGAGTTACTGAGATGGTCAACACATCACTTGACATCAAAAATTAGATTTCAGAAAGTAACTGAATGCAAAGAACAATTTATCAGTGTCCTAGAAAACATTAAAGAGAATGGGATCTTTTTTTTTCCCTCCAAAAAACTATTGCCTACTCCATAATTAAAGTATTGCCATCAATGAGTTTTAGGTCCAACATTCAGGGTTTGTTAGAGATGGTGTTTTGTAAAACCTCTCTGCAATCAAGATGTTCCCATTTCATTTTTAATCTCTACTACAAGCGGTCTGACCCTGCTCTAGTTCTGTTGTAAATCAAGAGTGATTCAACCAGGATACATCAAAATACAAAAGACTAAAATTGGTAAAGGTGTTTCATCTCTAAATTAATTTTCTCCTGATGTGTTAGAATCTCAACATGAGGAAATTAAGCTTATATTTGAGAGAATGGGAAGCTATTCTTTAAAGTAATATGAATCCTTGTCTCAGTGGTGAACTGATAGTATAGCTCATGACAATTTATTTGTTATTTTGAAAACATTAATTAAAGAAAAAAAAAACCCAACATCAGTGAAAGACTCAATCCTACAAAGCATTTGTGTGACCAACGTTCCTCACAACAGAGTCCACTGCAGGATAGATAGATCTGTTCTTGGATCTTCTCAGACATTAACAAAGCAAGGCTCAGAGACGTTGTTATTAGTTAGGGTTGATGAACATGCATGTTGAAAATGAAAAACATTTTTCCTCCTGAGAATTCATCTCTTTTCCCATCAGTAAATTATAGGGAGTTCCTGGAGCTTTGTGGACACTGTTTGAATCTGCTTCAGGTCTATACCTGATCACACGTTGTTCACAAGGTACATTAGAGAGCAAAGATATTTGATATTTGAGATCAGCTGCTTCACTCTACCACATTTAACATTGGATGACCCAATATTTATAAAATATTTATGCTCAAATCAAATTTTGTTTCATCTTTGGAATGAATGATCTCTGGATTCAAACTTCTCTTTAGCTACAAAGCCAGAAGGCAATAATAACTGACAATTTTGACAGGGACAATCTCATCTGTTCTGAATAAGTGCAAAATGGTAGGAGGTAGGAAGAGACCACCAGACGGCTGTCGTTAAGAGCACGGTCCACCTATCTTGCAATTACTAAACCCTGCAAGTGGTCCCACTGACGTCAGTTAGACCAATTTTAGAATAAGGGGCCATTCATTCCAACTAATGAATATTGAAACCTGGACATCAGTTTTCTGTTTGTGAACAAGTTTTTACATGTCTATCATGAGGAACCTCAATAAAGAATGTTCTTGTGATGGTGTCACTTCAGAACAAAAGCATGCAACAAATGGCACGTTTCTCTGTAACTATCGCCCATCCAGGCAGCTACAGTATGAGACCAAAGGTTGCATGCATTTAGTCAGTAAGGATGTGCAATATTCTTTAAGAAAGCCATTGCCTGGAGTGGATTTTTGTAAAGAAACGGAATTCATGAATAAATAAACCAGATGGGAATAAGTCAGGCTAGAGCATTAACAGCTTCTAGTGCAGTGAATCCCTGATCTTGCTTGAGGGTTTTTCTACAAACAACAAATACAAAAACATTGATTTTGTATCATTGTCAGCCATACCAAAGACTCTGTTTGTGTCCAGAAACCCCGATATGCAACAGCACAGTTCAAATCAAGCAGATTTAACACATTCTTTTACTTCCACCAGTTAAGGTATGTATTGACTGACCTGATCTGAGTCTTTCACTTGAGCATTTTTCCCTTTTCTGCAACCACAACTCATGAGCAGTTTTGCATCTCCAATGACTTTTCCCTACAAGAGATAAGGCAAGAAAAACATCAATACAATGTGAACCACCAAAGATTGAGAGGCCTTTATTTATGACCAGAAGCAGGGGTAGAGAGAGCATTAGGGAAGCCTGCAGACACATCCTGCATTGCTGGGAGATGCCCTTCCATGGAAGGGTAGCTCCCAAGCTGCCAAGGAGACTTTCCCAAAGGCCAACATCACAGCATCAGGGATGTCACATAGACAGGAGCAGAAAGAAGACAAGCTATATAGAAAAACACAGTTGGAACATGGGCAAGCCAAGCTGAAACGGAACAGGTTATTTTAACCAGATGTTTTCATACATATACATGAACAGGAACAAGTCTACCAATTATCAAACTGGAGTGACTCGAGGTAAAGCTCATATACCAGCATTTCTGTTCACCCTACCAAGATGGTGCTTACTTGCTTCTAGTGTAGATAGATTTGGTGAAATAAAGTCTACAGGTGTGACTTGCCCTCATTAGGACAACTGGTCCGTATAACCACTGGCAAGTCCTTGCCAAAAATTCAACAGCCCACCCTCACTCAACACTGCTGGCACAGACCCTGCAACGCTGATAACATGCTGGGGCCAATGGAGATCTACAAAGAAATAGGGTCCCCTCACCCCCCTTTTCCCTACAAACAACAGCTTGGGAAATAACCTGAGCTCAAACACCTTCTTTTCATTGACAACCCATCAGACTGAGTGAGCGTGAGCCGAGCAGCAAGGTCCCTCACATTAACATGGGTCTTTTCTGGGGATTATGAGAGTCGCTTTGGTTCTTCAACCAAAGCATTTTTGGAGCTTATCAGACCTGGATGTCTTGATAAATCACCATGGCAGAAAGGGGCTGGAATTCCAGGTTTGTTCAAAATGCCCCTTGAGCTCAAACAGTAACACAGCAAATTGAGTCCCCACAAACCCATTGCAATTACTTGCTTTCCCATACACACAAAAACATGGCCTTTTTTCAGACTTTTGCTGTCCACAGCTGAAAAATAAACACTCTCAGCATCTGCTGGGCAACAGAGGGGGAATCTGCTCTCGTGCAGTCGTGAAGAGTCACGAGATTTCAGCTGGATGAATTTATATGGAAAAGGATACCTCAACATTAAAGTAGTTAATGAGTTTAGCCAAGTGGAAGCGCTCTGCCCTAAATGATGAGGGAAGGAAAGGGCATGATTAAAAGGAATTGCAGCCATTGCTCAATGTCAGGGCACAGCACAGAGATGACCCTTGGCGGCAGGAATTACAAACAGGCAGATAAACTTCTGGTCACCTCAGGAGAGCCTGCAACCTGCCAGGTGTGGTAAGGTCTCTTACTTGGTGACCCCAGCATCTCACAAGTCCCAGCCAGGTCAGATAATGTGCAAAAATTATCTTTTCTCCTCTTTCCAAAAGAAACACTGAAAAAAAAAAAAAAAGACACTGAAAAGGCTGTACCTACATATGATACCTGGCATCCTCTGCCTGTGACTACCATCTATCAAGGGTAATTTGTTCTTGCCCCATTACTACAGTCCTTCAACAATTAGTCTGCAACCTCTTAAACTCGAAAACTGTTTCCCAGGAAGAAGTGATTAAACTAAAATTTAAAGCAATTGCGCTAAATTATTATGTTAGAGATAGGAAACTGAGGCACAGGGAGACACTTGTCTGGCTAAACAAAGGAGACTTTCTAGACACCCCACAATATATGAGATAAGTTAGAGATACAAAAGGACCTAAGGGAGACCCACACATTTCCTAACAGGCAGCTGATGGACAGCCAGGATACCTTAGGGTGCCTATAGCTGCAACATACACCTGTGTTTAGGAAACTGGATCCATACATGACTTGCTGATGGTCAACTTGACCCAGTATCCACTGCAAAGTCATTATGTTGAAGACACTCCAGCCCTTTTTACACCACAAACCAAGGAAAAACTCCCATTTTTAGACCCTTGTCTGGCTTCCAGGATATTCTGTCATGCAACTTGAGCTCATGGCAAACCATGGCCATGTTCTCCTGTCCAGCTGGAAGTATCACCAGCTTTATAATAAACAGCAGAGGGGGAATATGAATCCAAAACTTGAGAGTTTTTTCTTTTTCCCTGACAGTACAAGAATGCAGGGGCTCTTCCATTCCCTAAAAAAGCAAACAAAAGCAATGCACTGGATGAATAAACCCATCTCCTTTTCCAACTGTAGATGCACCTTTCCTAATGTGCATCACCTGAATTAGCTACTACCTCCACCTTTTTTTAGGAAAGCTTATTATGAGCAGATGCTTAATTTGGGGATAGGTGTCTAACATTAGGCAGCTAAGTTGAAAGGCAAAAAAAAAAAAAGCATATGGACAACATTTGCAGCCAGTCGCAACTTCGTTCAAGAGCAGATGGAGGCCTTGTCATTCAGGGGTTTCCTCACATACACCAAGCAGATCAGTGGGGATAGGGAAAGGGGCTTCTGTTTGGATGCTTCTGTCTGGAACCAGATTAGAAGAAAGCACTCTTTTCCGCAGCACACGCCTTGTGTTACATTAAACATGCATATGCAACTTCAGCTTTTATTCAGCAATCTGAAACAGAACCCTCCAGGGTGCGAAGGGTCAGCGAGTTTTTGTTTGTTTATCTGTATGTTATTTTACAGTTTCTAGTGCCCAAGGAGTTTGTTAAGAAATTAAAACACCTCGCTGGGGCTATCCTGCTGTGGTGGTTGCCTCCTAATATATCTCTCCCTCCTCTGTCCAGCAGTGCTTGATGCTTGCAGGGGAGGGAGAGGAGAACATTGCAAAGAGAGGAGCCTCATCTTACTGCGTACTGGACATGTTCGGTCTTAATTTATGGAGCATCATTTCCATGTTTCCTGGCCTTTTAATGAGAGGACTGGGGAGGAGCACAGTGGTCTTGAAAGCTCACAGATGTATTGCTCCTAAATGCTCTTGTGCCACACGCTCTTGATGCGACGCTCTGGTTTAGAAGGAGGTAGGCACAAAGATTTCCAACAGAGGAATTCACTTTGCCTTCTGCTGACTCCCACCCATCGTCAAACATCCCCCTTCCCGAGGAAGAGCAAGAAGGCTCCTCGGCGAACATTGAAGAGCAAAGCACATAGGTCCCGTTATCCCACCTCTTACAGGGGGTCTCACTGGCCTCACCCTCCTCCTTGCACCACGAGCTCCAGCAGTTGGCCAAAGTTTGCGGAAAAAGAAGAAAAATAATAGTACTAATAGCAGCAGGTTTAATTTAATCTCAGCTGCACGGGTGACAGGAGCTGATCAGTCGCCAGTTTTAACAGCCTGTGGTCGAGAAACACCAAACTGCATCACCCAGAAGTCAAATGAGCGCCGGTCACAACTCGCTTCACGCCAGCGGCTCCGGGGGGAGGCACGGGCGCACACACAAATCGCGGCCGCCGGGGCAGCCCCGGAGCCTGCGGCGAGCCCCAGCGCTGCCGTCTTGCCCAGAGTGGTCCCGTGCGGAGCTGCCAGCCCTGTTTAAAGGAGTCAGACGCAATGCACATGGCACCGGCGGGCCTCTATGGAGCTGCCAGGCTCTGTGCTCCGGAGGGGCTGGCTGGGATTAACCAGAGAATCCCGTTTTCCTCCTGCTCTCCCAAGTCTGGGGGTGGAAAGATCAGCTCGAGAGGTGGGCTCGGCTTAGCAGCACCATACCATGCACCTTGCAGCTGCTGGCAGGTCCAGCTGGGCTCTGACCTGCTTGGTTCCCATCAGCCTTCCGCGGTTTTGAGCAACAGCCATCGAAAATACTGGCAATAGCCTCACCACCAAGGAGCTGGCGCAACCCATCTCCACTTGGCCCCTGGAAGGTCTCACTGGCCAAACCTGGCCCTGGCTTCAGCTGTTCACACTCTCTCCATCTCTTCTGCCTTGCAATACCCTCAAAACGTCCCCCACCGACAGATGAAAACATGAGGTGCAGAAAGGATAAGGACCAAGGTTGCCTTGGCCCATGGCAACCTGGGGAAGAGCATAGCTTCAAGCGTGGCCTTTCCAAGGCTTTTATCAGCATTTTAGCTGCTGAAGGAGCCTGGCTCTTCACAGAGAAGTACTTTTCTGAAACAGCTTTGGGAAGCTGAGCTGAGCAGCGCTTCGCAGCCTCTTCCTTTTTCTTCCTCTCCTGTCTTACACCACCAAAATAGCTCTCCAGCATGATACACACATAAACACAGCAATCGTGCCTGCTCAGGAATGACAAGTGTGTAGGGAGGCAATACCATCCTTCTCTGACTCCTTCTCCACCCATCCAAATACCCCAACATTTCCAGGACCGGAGAGCACATTTGCAGCCACCTCCCCTAACATCCTGCACCAGGCAGGCTGTGCAATTCAGTCTGCTGTCCTGCCACAGAGCTTAATAGTTATTTTTAAATTAAAATCATTACTGTTTTTCACGATGTTGGGCTACTTAGTAACAAGCCAAGAGGAACATGATATTTTTATTATTTATTTTTTTTCCCTAGGGCCATAGTTCATTTTTTAACCAAGAAGAAAACGTGTGTATAGCACTGCAACAGTGAACCCTAAAAAAAAATCCCCACAGGTGCATAAATGGCATTGAGAAGAACAACATATTCAGTGTTTATATTTTTTACGCTGTTCTGTCAGGGTGAGCCACGCGTCTTGAAGAACTGGTGCCCAAGTGCCTACAGTGGTAGAGTGGGAGAAGAGAAGGGGGGAAACGAAGGGAAATGAGAACTGAATCCAAGGTGGAGGCAAGCGGCAGTACAACAGACAGCTGGTGTTTGGGTGGTGGTAAATCACCCTGAAATGAGCCTCTTCCCTCAGCTCAATGAGGCCTAAACAACAAAGGAAGGCACAGCTTGCAGCCGGACAGCCTGCTAGCCAACCACAGACACACATGACAGCTTCATTCAGGAGCCCGGAGTCAATACAAAAGCTTCGAAATCAATCCGACATCCTGCGACCTCAAACAATGCGCCAAATCTTCTCAGAATTGGAGCCCCAAATGAGGGGGAGCAGCATTCAAGGGAGATCAAACCGCAGGGCTGGCATTGAAAGGGACTAAAAAGGAGAAGAATGTTCCCAGTTTATTAATGGCGAGGTCTGGCCGGCTGCATCCCAGCCGCCATAGGTTACGTTCATTAAAGGGCAGCGCTTTGCACGTATTATGCAGAGCGCCCGGAGAGTATGTGTGTGTGCGTGAGCGTGCCCCTCACTTGCTAGAGATCAGGATGTGCCTTTCTGCTTAGCACTGTTGTCCCCATCAGAAATTCCTCCTGTGTGAACCACAAACGGGGTTTTTTCCCACTTGAGCGACTGTATGGGCACAGACGCGCGCACGCCCTCACACATACGCACGCTCTCTCTCATCCCTGAGCCTGAAAAGCATAAAAGAACTCAGACAGGCTCTTTCCAAGGAAAAAAAAAAAAGCCCAACGTTTCACATCCCCTTCCCTCCTGGCCATACCTTCAGCTCACACACACACAAAAATCTATTACAAAAGGCTGAAGCGTTATGCGATTGCCGCTCCTGCTGATGGAGTTGATTGCTCCATAAACCCTTGTCCACTCCTACATGCCGTAAAGGACCTGGTCCCACAGAACAACTAACCCACAAAGAGGAGAAAAAGAAAAAGAAGTGCTTCGGTCCCAGGAGTTGCCCCCTCGGGCGAGGATTGCCCCCTCTGGGGTAGTTTCACCTGCAGCATCTGTCTTGTAGCACCGCACACAAATGGCACCCTTCCCCCTACAGCAACAAAAAGGCCAAGCAAATCCTTTTTATCAGCTTCCCTTTGAAGGCAGGTGGAGAAGTAGAATATAGACACACACGCACACACAAAAAAGGATAAATACCATTTGCAAAAGTACTGTTTGGATTTGCTTGTCCTAATTATCTTCTTTTCAGCTGCCACATGTTTGAAAGAGTCAGACCTTGCAAGTTTTCTCCTCCTCAGCTGCACAGCCCAAGACAGAGCGCTCGCTAGAGGAGGTCAGACTTGAAAAATGCTTCTATTTTCTGCTGAAATGGGAGTAGATGAAGAGAAAGGGCTGAATTTTTCAAAGCCATCTATGGATTTTGATGCACGTTTCCCATGCATTTTCGCTGAAGACGTGTCAAAGTCCAATCACCTTTGCTTTTAAAGTGTCACACTGATCTTATGTTCAGAACAGATACGGCTGTGGGAGCTAGTAACCTGTTTCAAATTCGGAGAAACTTAGGTGCACAGAAACTGAAAACAATAAATGTTCCTTAGGATGCAGCAATTCCAATACATTTTATTCTCAAAAATTGGGGAAATTAGCGTTAAGGTGCCACAAAAAAACTTTATGCTTTACTGACCTTTTGCTTCACCAGTCTACACTATTATTGCCACAACTCTGGAGTCCTTAGAGACCATGAGCATGATTCCCTATCTCCTCCTTTGAGAATACAGCTCTATTTTTACTTTGTGATAATGTTATACAGATGTCAGAGGGCAACTGGGCAAAGACAAGTGTAGCAGATTCAACAAGCTTTTTGTCCAGCACAAGGTAGGATGGAAGATCAACTCTACATGCAAGACAAGATGAGGTGACAATCGAACCCCAGGCAAGAAGATCAGAGAAGTCCCTGCCTGGTTTATCAACAATAAGACAAAAAGCCTCTCAATTAGCATTCGTAGAAAGAGGAAAACTGCAGCCAGGCTGCGCGAGTGCCCAAAGATGTGGTAGATGAGTGGTAGGAAATGATGGAAGGCTGCAACAGTTCCTAGCACTGCAGATCACAGAATCACTAAGGTTGGAAAAGACCTGTAAGATCATCAAGTCCAAGATGGAACAGAGTCTGCAGGGATCAGGTGGAGAAAGATTCAAGGTTAAGTTTGTTAGGAGGATAATAAGGTTGAAATCTTTCATTTTACAAAATTTTTCTTCGCACTGAAATAGCACTTTTTTTCAGTTATCTAGCGAGTCCAAATGAACTGAGCTCTTATTTGGATGAGCTGCCTTTTTTTTTTTTTGCTTGCTTGCCTGCTTTAAACTCTGCTATTTGAATAATTTAACAATCTATCTTAAATATTTCACCAATAAATCACAGGCTTATGTTTCTATTTCATGTTAAAATTAATCAGCAGAGGAATGCCTGAGCTGGAAGTTAAAATTCTGCTCCACCAAACCAGCGATGCATAATCATTTCTCCACAGACTCTCTGGTGAATAAAAACTTCTCTGCAGAATTAATGTCGTATAAAAAGTTCTTTGTGCAGGCGTATAGTGCAACCGTGGTCCAGGATCGTCTGCATCCTGCCAACAAGGCTCAAGATTTCCAGAGCTAATTAGTTTGTAGAGTTTTCCCACCCCACCAAGCACAAGCATGGAGCTCACAGCTGACTCCCATCCACGGGCACGTCAAGCCCAAGTCCCACTCTGCCGGTCGGGATGCTGATAATATTCAGAGACCTCCAAATGGTCCACATGGGTGATGATTGTATTGGGATTCCATGTTTGTTCCCATCAAAGAGGAGCAAATAGAAAAAAATTCAAATGTCGTTGGCCAAAATGAGAGATTTTTAAATGAGAGCCTGCACCAAGGAACCCCAAATCTCATTGAGCGTCTATGGGAATGAAACTTCTCAAGTTCCTAAACTGTGTAGGCATTTTAAACTACATTTCAATGAAGTTTTGATGCAAAATCAACACATTTATAAAAACTAAGAAAACCACACCTACCCCCCCGCACTGTCTCCCAAAATCCCAGTTCATCAAAATGAAGCCAGGAAGCCTCACATATATATTATTTAGTGCAATTAACTCTAATTTTGTCCCTAAATCACTAAGACACATTCAAGGCAAGACCCACTTTGGTCTCAGTCAGCAATATCCAAAATGCATGAACAATGTGAATAGATAGCAAGAAGTTGATAGCTAACATATTGAATCCAAAAGGCAAAACAGAAGAGAGAAAAATGAGTGTGAAAAGAAAAAATGAGGGGGGAAGGCAGTAGCTGTAAACTACATTATTACTAAGCTGCCTTTCATTTTGTTTTGCGTCAGCTCTTTACTTAGTTTTGTAACAAACCTTTTGCTTCAGAGAAGTCTACCGTGGATGATCTCGCATTGATACCTATAGCAATGTATGAGCCAAACATACACAATCATATGCACAGATAAAAATCATCACAGGCAACATGATTCCTCTCCTGCAGCTGGGCAAACCTCTCCGCATCCCTCCTCCTAAGCCTGGCTGGAGCTTGCCTGGAGGAGGTTGGGTGAGCTGGAAATCAGAGACACGTCCTCCTCCTCCTCCTCGTCTGAGAACAGACATCTCCATCTTTCCTCCCCGTGTGCAGCTGACAAGACTTCCTACACAAACTGACTCGGAAACAGCTAATTTACTGCTTTGTGTCAGGAATGTGGCCAGGGCTTCGGTCCCCTGCGCCCCGGGCTCCCTTGGCTGGGCTGCTTGATCCCAAAAGGAATCGCTCCTTCCTCCTGTCCCTCCCCTCCAACACACACTCCTCCTCCTCTTCTGCTTTTGTAACTTATCTCCCTGCAAGCTACTTCCCAACAGGAGTCGAAATTAAACAGGCTGCCCATATGCCATGGCTCACTTGTTGTCTGTTCCCCTCGCTGCCATCTGGCCTATCTGCTCAGCCAAAGGGAAAAAAAAATCAGGGGGGGAAAAAAAAAAAGGAAGAAAAAGGAGTGGGGGGAGAAGAAGAAGAAGAAGGATAAAGCCAGACACAATGAGGACGAGGAGGGAGGTGATGATGCTGTCTCTCGCATCTGCTCCTTGGCCAGACTCCCAGATAGATCAGTAATGGAGAGCAGCAGAACCAGTGACAATTAACCCAAACATAGTCCTGTTTATTTAACCTGTTCAGAGAGATCAGCTCATGTGCTGCTCCCCTGGCAAGGAGGCACCGCACTCCAGCAAGGAGCTTCCCACCGAGAACCCTCCAGCCAGAGGAGGCAAAGGGAGATCCTCATCTCCTGAACCAGGCTGGAGAAAAAACCCCAAATTCTTCCGAGCAGGATGACTGTGCTGCTGGGCTGAGTTTTTCCTTAATTTTCAAAATCACCTTAATTTTTTTAATACAATAGCACAATCAGAAGAGCAAGGAGAGATGTGACTGGGTGTGGGGGGAGTTGCAGGTCTGCCCTGGTTTTGATGCACACTAATTTCTGAAGCTCCTGACCCTACAAAACCAGAGGAAAGGAAAGGAAAAAAAAAAAGAGAAAGAAAGAAAGAAACCAGAAAAGAAAAAGCAAAAATATCCAAAACACCTTGTTATTTCCACACTGCTTCTTTAAACACAGAAAAGTTTTCAGCCCTGCAAGGTGCTGAGTGCAGAGAATATTTTTTTTTAAAAAGGAAAAAGAAAAGAGGGTAGGTCAAGAAACTGCATGGCTCACCATCACTAAACATTTGTGCTAGGGTGGGGAGAATGTCTGGGAGCAGAGCTGTGGGAATAACAGAAGTTATGTTTGTTTTTCAAGCTGAAATGAAAACTTCAGGATTAAAAAAAAAATATTAACTTGAAAAATAGTTTTCTAAAAAGGACAGCTACTAAGCCATTTACACAGCAGAATGAATAGGGGGTAAGAAAACTGCTTTTTCAACACTTCTGAATGCTTTTTCTTTCTTTCTTTTTTGAATTTGCAATAAGACATTGCATACACGTGCAAAGGCTGGTGCACGTGGTGATAAGGAATTTCATTGCGTTCCAGTCCTCTTACCTAGTTTTGCACATATTTACCTCCGAGAAACGGGAGCAGAATTCAGCCTGTGTTTGTCTGCAGAGTGCAAACTGCGGGTAGCACAGAAGCGTATGCCCGAAAACACGTGCCTCGCACTGAGATAGGTATCAAAAGCCATACGGTTGGTTCGTCTCAAGGCAGACACCGCTGAGCCATGAGAGGACGATAATTACCATTAGAGGTCTATGAGATCATGGTGGGGAAGCCCCTGCTGGGAGAGGCGACCGGGAAGGGAAAGCAGACCTCCTCTTTCCGAGGCAGCAGGGCTTGCGTGCGAGCACAGAGAAGCCCCAGATGCTTCCCAGAAGGAAAGGTGTTGCTGCACAGACCATTAGGGAAAGAGCCCTTCCATTAGCCGTGTGCCTACACCTGAGACCTTCATAAATACAGAGGAGAAGAAGAGACGAACCTGCCTGAAGACAGTACCTTCTGATTCACACTTACGTTTTCCCCTTGCAGCCTGACTCTACAAGAGAGCAAAACGGAGCAGGCTGAATGTTTTCATGCGTGATCATTTTTCTGCTTGCAAGCATTAAGCAAAAAGAGCACTGTCTGTCTTAGGCTCTCCATTTTTCTACAACTGCATCTGCACACGTACATAGGTAACATGCACAGCTTGGTAACAGGCGCCCCAAAGCAAAGGCTGCATTGATTCTTCCAGCAGTTGGGCTTGTGGTCCTTACTAATAGAGAACGACTCTTTCCCCATCCAAGCAGCCTGCTTGCAGCCTTCGGAAAGGAAGAAATGCTTTGTGAATGCAAAATACTTTGTGACAGTGGAAACAGAAACCAGAAGTTCACCTAAAACCGAAACACAGCAGCATTTCCGACTTTATCGCTGCTGCAGTGACTCCACAGTGGGGCCTCCTACTTTGGGAACCGTTAAAAGCAGCAACAACAAGAGCCAGAAAGAAGTCCTCTGCGAGGAGATGAACTCCACCCCGGGTTTCGGCTGACAACACCAGCCCATCCACGCTCCGCGCTTGTGGTTTATGATCTCACCACGAAGCACCTCCATGGAGTCATTCCCTTCTATCTTACTGCAACCCATCCATTATCCTCTACCTAATTGCTTCCACAACGCCTTTGCAACAGAGATATTTCCTACAGCTGAACATTTGTATTCCCAAGAGTTAGCACCTGCCGGGTCAAGTTCCTCAGTCTTTACATTTGATGGTACTACAATGGGAAGATGTTCCCATGAACAGAAAAGCACATGGAGCCAGCGATCAATCTGATTCCTCCATTCGGATTTTCTTTTAAACAAACAGGGACTTGCAAAGATCATCTTACATTATTCTACGGAAATAGGACGGAAGGGGATCGGTGTTGAGTGCAATCTGTCCAATACAGCATTAAATCAGAATTCCCCAGTTAGGGTTAACAATGAACTGCAATAAAGTCAGTGGGAAGGGAGCGCAGTATGGAAAACTGGGAAGGGGGCAGGGGGGATGGGTTTGTGTGTCTGCTTTGAGACGCGGGAGCTGGGAGTGACCAACACTGAGCTAATGGCATCCAAGCTGACTCCTGAACACTGTGCACCCCCCTGGGGTCTCAGCTTCCCACAAAACCAACCAATTAATCCTGTGAAGAGAATGAGGATGCTCCCCATTTTGTAGCTGGCAGTGAAAGCCCCAGGAGATCCCCTGACGTGCCCACTCTCAGGATGGCATCTGCAGCAGGTACCACCTTTCACATTTCTGACTTGAGCTTTTAAGCACCAAGTCACTCTAGAAACACATCATTTCACATTGCCACTCTCTTAACTGAGGTTCCAAAATACTTTGCATCTGCATGTTGGGCTAAGGGAAGATGCTGTTCTCTCATGACTACGCTATTGGTGTGATGCTGAGAAATTTTGGGGTCCTTGACTTGCTTTCCCTCTGTGAGTTTTTTGTATTTGGAAAATCCCTTTAATTCTGTGATTCTTTCCCTCCTCCCATGTTTAAGGGTAAGAAATCTTTTCATTATAGGACTTCTCCAATGAGCCTGAGAGAAGTTTTTCAAACCAGTATTAGGATCATCTCTAATATAGCATACCCGAGGTGTTCAGTCGTGACTCCTTGATTTATGCCAATAGAACCCAAGGCCTTCAAAAGCTCTCCCATCCAAATATTGGACTAATCCAGGCATACTGGATCTGTGAGATCCAGATAATTCACCCTTCAGCAGGTACAAGACCACTAGTAGTGAAACTCAAGGGATTGTGTTTGCCCATCTTGGCCTCGCAAAGGCCAAAGGACTTTTATTACCCTTAAAAAGGAACTTCCTCAGTGCCATATCATACCTAACCATGCCAGCAAGAGGGGGAACACGCTCAGGGACTATTGCTGAGGGATGTTGCCACTCATTGGCCAAGGAAGCCCAACCATACCACTAGTATGAAGCATCAAAGATGTGAGAGCAGCCTGAAGAGCTGAGCCCCAAGAGTCCCACATCTCCCAGCTATGAAGTGGGTGGGTGCTGGCGCAAGGCCACAATGCTTGTCTTAGCTGGTGGTTCTCATTTAACCCCATTAGGGGTGTTTTAAGGCCATTTCCCTTCCGCAACTCCCCGTATCAGCTGTCTCAGCACTCGTTTTGGAGATTCAAAAAATCCCCAAGGCTTTGAGTTACAGTGGGCCACAAATCCACTATTTAAGACTGGACCTAAGCCTACGCCTTCATACTGCTGCAAGAGCTGGACCTAAAATTACAGGAATTGGAGTGACAATAGACAAGTCAGTGGCGAGCACAAGGATATAGCCAGCAGCTGGCCAGGCAGCCTAATTTGCGGCAAAGGAGACAAAGCATGACCAAAAGCCTCTTAATTCCCAGCAGAGGCCTGGGCCAGCCCAGGCGGAGCAGCAGGGCCAGGGCAGCACCACAGTGGCCATGGTTCCTGCCCGCCAGAGCCAGCCTCCTCCCTGGCCTGCCTGGAGTTTCAAAGGCCTAAATCAAACCAGCGGGAGGAACTTGAACGCTTGTAAATCTTCAGTTTGGAAGTTTGGACTTGGTTTAATAATGGTGTCAGTTTAAAAAAAAAAAAAAAGAAAAAAGCCCAATGCTCTCTCCTATTTAGCCAAACGTGGCCAAAAAAAAGCACGTTTATTTTCATTTAAATTCCCCAAAGGCATTGTAGACTTTTCTTTGGATGTCCGAATCCTGAAAAATGCTCCAATTCCTTTGTTTGACAAAATTATGCTTTTGGGGAAGGCAAGGACAACTTTTTTTTTTGTTCAAAGTCTGAGGGAGATCTTTCCAACCAAACTTATCAAACTTTACCGAACTTTTCCTTTTCTTCAACTCCCACCCATGTTACCTCACCATGTTTTTAACATTTGATGTTCACTTTCACCTATGCTCGCTCATCATATTTGTCTGAGGTGTAACAAATAAAGTCAATGGGGGAAGGATGAAGTATGTCTATAATTCCTAAAATATTCCAAACAAGCAAAGCGAGCTGTCCTGTAGGAAACGGGAACAAACTGAGCCGCTATCCCAGTTGCAAAATGTTACAGCAACGGGGCAAGCAACTGAATTAATAGTATCATGATGTTGATAGGCCTTACTGTAAAATACCATCCCTCCTTTCAGCCTCAGATGCTAGGAACTGTATTTCTTTGAACTGTTATCACCCATCCCTCCCACCCACTCATTTGAGAAGATAAAAATCAAGGTCTGGGCTGCTGAGTCAGATTCCAAACACCCAAACAAGACATTTACCCAGACTTGTTTTCAGTCACTTCGCTGAAACTCTGTGTCATGAGGCTGGCAGGAGGCTCTTTTAACCTCTTCCAGAGAAATAAGCCACTGAGACCCAGAAGCCACATGCGGGGAGGAAAATAAATAAATAAATTTTCTTTGTGAACGGGGCAAATTTCTAAACTTCTGGTCAGAAGCTAGTTTCTCTCAACATAAAATCCTGAGCAACTGGGTAAATAACCCTGGAGAAACATTATGGCCTGGAGGATAAAACACTAGCCTGGAAATTGTGAAATTTAAGCTTTTTGGAACAGCAATGTTATGTATGAATAACCTGTGGCAACTCAGGTTACAGCTATGAGCCTCAGTTTCCCCTGAAAACTGATATCCAAAGCGGTCTGGCTCTCCCCACAAAAGCAGCTCTGCTAAAAGAGGTCAATATTATGGGTATTATTTTAGAAACTAAAACATTTGAGGTGACCAGACTCGTCAGTCCCCTGAGGGAAGCTCTTCTCTTTTTGTTACGTAAAAAAGTATGATTTCCCACTCCGGGGTGAGCTCAATGTTCAGATCATTACAGCTGAAGACACCCCAGCAAAGCTCAGAGTTTCCATTTCTCTTGGGCTTCTTCAAATCTCCTTTTTAGTTTCAGTTTATATTTCCTGTCTCACTCCCCCCCTCCTTTCATTTTTGGGGCTTCAAAGTCAAACAAAAACCAAAAGCATCACTGACTCAAGATCTTTTTTTATTTCTCTCATTTTGACTAGAAACCAGAGCAGGCTAAATAAAATGAAACGACGTTTAGATATCACTTTGGGGTTCAAAATTCTTTGTAGACCTTAGGAACTACCTCCTTTATCATAGAGGATGGCGTGTGCTGTCATATCTCTTATTTGCAGAGAGGGAGATCAAAACAGAGGAAGCTTAATGGCTTGATATTTTCATTTTAAGCACAAAATCCATGTTTTTAATTCCTTGGCTTGCATACTGGGTGCCCCTGGGTTTTGAGGTCCAAACCCCTCTGGAATTTAAGCCCCAAATCTTCACGCAAATGTGATGCAGCACATGTGCCGAAAATATTCATGATTAAATAAAACCAAACCTCCCTTGCTGAACACAGACGGTAGAAACTTCCCTTTTGGAGGTGAACAGCGGTTCACAGCTGAGAAACATGGTCTTTGCTGCAAGACACAGTTTCGTGTTGGTCTCGGATCCGCTGGCCTCTCAACATCCCCAAGCCAAATAAACAATGATGGGGTTTTAACTGATTTTGATTGACTTCTCATCCTCTCACTCAGTTTTTTCTGGCAGAGTTGCAAATGAAGGATCAGCTCTTTAGCAATTTCAGCTAGAGCCGTTAAAGCTCCCTTGCTCCCTGCCCTGTGAGGAGCACAGAGGATGAGAGCTCATATCTTTCTCCTAATTTCAGCACCTGGGAATTATTCCCCATATCCTGCAATTTTGACCTCTTTTCCTTTCAGTGCCACTTGCACTCAGAAAGCAAAAATCCAGTCCCAGGGGAATACACGGGATGTTTTACATCCCAGGACAACACTTTCAACACTTTGTTTTGGGACTGAAAAAGGAGGCAAGACAATCACCTGCTTGAGTGAGCTCTTTGGACGAGGCAAACAAGTGTCACTTTGTTCTCACTTGTGCAACCCAGGCAGCAACTGAGGGGGGTACGGGAAGGTCAAGACAGACCCGTGATTTAAAGGCAGGAGGATGGTCTGGTGACTGAATGAGCTGGGGGCTTCACTTTGAGCTCTTGCTAATACAGAGCATTACACAGAGAGGAGGCATGTCAGTGCCTCAGTTTTCCCACTGTAAGGTGGTGAACATGCTGCCTACTCCCATCACAGGGCTCCTAATAAAGGACTCCTGAATCAAGGCACAAATCTGCAGCGCCACGCAACCCAACATACCAGCCACTTTGTGGCCGTGCACCTAGAAAAGAGTTGTCCCTTGCTTTGCTACGGGAGCAGGAGTATCAACCCAACCCGGTCACTCGTTTTCCAGGGCCAGCTGTAAGGCAAGGCCAGCAGAAGGGAACCCTGGCAGACCTCAGCATGTCCCACTTGAAGATGATCCACAAAGCAAGGCAAGCTCCCTTTCCCTTTGCTTAACAACAAAGTTTTGGACCTGCTCATGAATGCTGAAGCTTTAACCAAGCCCATATTGACTATAAAAAAACCCTCCTGACTGTCTCTTGGGTATCTTTAAGGAGCACATAAGACTTTGAGGGCCCAAACACAACACAACTTGCTGGCCACGAATAGGATATACCCCTGCCAAAACCTTCCTCCGCTGCAGCTATGGCATTCACCAGAAAACATTTTATAAGCCAGTCTCTGAGTTTTATGACATGAGCATATAGAAGCGAATGTAAACTCCGCTGACCCTCGTGCTGCTTTTTGGCTCAAGGAACTGCTTCTTTTTACATCTTTCTTCCCCTTCTCCCCGGCTTCTTAACTAAGCACAGATTTCTAAGAAGGAAATTATGTTAATTGAAACCTTTTCAGTACATTATCAGCTTTAGCAGGAGCATTTGGGGAAGGGGGAGGCAGAAGGCTTAGGGCGATGGGGATGTGCAAAATTAAATCACCCCTTGGAGGAAGATGTCAGGGTGTGAAAGGCCAGCTAACTGCTTTTGGTCACATCAGGCTGGGATTTCCTTCTCCCAAGTGCCACCAGAGCCTCCCACCCACATCCAAGAGCAAAGCAAGGCACACTGGAGGGCTGGGCCAAGGCAGGACTCAGTGCAGCCAACCTATGATGCACCAAACATGATTTCTCTCCCTTCGCTTTCACAATGACTGTAACAGCCCTGCCCGGGCACGTAGGCATCACGCATCAGTTGGGCTTGAAATGCAGCTGAGTATTATCCACAGTACAGGTGGATGTACTCAAGGGTTGAGTAGTTGTCATGTTTTACCGACACACTATCAGATCTCATTCTCATCGTGCGCTGAAACAGCTCATTCACCTCCTGACCAGCAGGTGATAGCTGGATCCTCACAACACCCAGATTTTTCATGATAGCACCTCCATGCAAAAAGCTAGACTTGCAAAGCAAGACTTCTGTGGCAGCAAAAACATCAGGAACGGGTCAAATTCTGCTTGAGAGATATTTTGAGTTCAGAGGGGCAGTATTTTGACGCTGCAGTTGCATGGGAAAAATGACCAAGCAAAACGCAAGCAGCAGGCTCCAGGGATTTCCATGAGCATAAGCGCAAAGTTTTTGGAAACAGGTTTAGCGGGAATGGTGTTTCCACTGAAGCCTCCCCTCCTTCCCCTCCCTGGCTGGCTGACTTTCCCAGAGTCTCGATTTGCAGCCTGCCTGAATACCACTCAAAATATTTTCTCAATTAGAGGAGAAAACAGGAATTTGCCACTTGTCTGCCTCTATTCTGCTGCCTGTCAGCATTCAGCAAATATTTCAATCGTAGCCCTTTGCATGCTGCTGGCCCCGCTCATTTAACCTTTGGCCCTTCCCTAGGCTAATCCATCGGCCTTTACCTTCAAGTCTTTACAGCCAAGAGGGCTGGCAGGGAGGATGAAAGGGGTGGGGGGGATAACTTATGCCAGACTCCAATATTGAGATTTCGGGGGGGAAGCAGAAAAGGTGAAAATCTCTGACCATGCTCCTCGAAGAGCTCGATGTACCAGCTGCTGGGATTTGCGCTTTCCATCTGGAAGATGATGAGGAAAATTAACACATTTAAAAAAAAAAAAAGAGGGAACGAAGGCCTCTGCCATCTCAGCTCTCCTCCGCGTGGCTGGCAGCATCCTGTGGCAGGTACCTAATTGCCCGTGGAGCCTTTGCTCTTCTTGTCCCACCTCAACCACTCTCCTCCCCATCTCGCGTGTCGCCAAGATTAGTAGCTAACGGTTCTGCTGTCAAAAGCGCGTGTGATGAAAATAATGCCCAGAGCGCAGCCTGTCAGCCTCAGAAGCGCCTGCTCGACTTTGATGGCAGAGGACCACGAAAGCCCACGCCCACCCGGCCTCCCCCCGGCTGGCCGCTCAGCCGA
This sequence comes from Gavia stellata, assembly GCF_030936135.1. Taxonomy (NCBI): domain Eukaryota; kingdom Metazoa; phylum Chordata; class Aves; order Gaviiformes; family Gaviidae; genus Gavia; species Gavia stellata. The sequence goes on from NC_082637.1 coordinate 5,707,656, forward strand.
GCATCCATCGTGGCTCTCCTGGGGCCATGCCCAGCAGCCTGCTGTATGAGAAATTGCTGACCCTTCCGTCACGTGGACGTTTTAATTGTTCACATCGGTATTTTGTTTCTCTCTACTGTAGACAGTTTGCTGTCTGTTATCTGTCCTTCATATGTAATTAATTGTGCTGTCTCCTGGCTCATTAGAAACAAACCCCTCTCCTCCCCTTCCCCCTCTCCCCTAGCCAAGTCACAGTGTGCATTATTTAGGTTAAATCATGTTTAAGTAACTACATAAATAGTAGGTCGAGTTTGCCTTTTGTCTAGGCTGAGACTGTTGCTTGGCTCCTTTCTCAACGTGCCAGACCAGGAAAGCCCTTATTGCTGGAAGCTCTCGAAGGGAAACCCTCACTGGGCAGAGCAGCCGTGCCACCCCAGGAGCAGGGGAAGGTCCTTCGAGCAGAAGGCTCGTCCAGTAGGTAACAAGAACGAGCTGCCAAACTTTAATAAGGCAGGCGTAAAAGTCAGCGCTGCAGAGCAAAAGTCCTGCCAAGATGATGTTCATCGTCTAGCAAGAGATAACGGTAAGAGGAAGGTGAGGTTTGGTTTGGGTTTTTTTTTCTCCTCCGTAGCTTAGTCTAGCCAGTGAAATGCACCTCAAGTGACATCACTTTATGCATCCCAGGTCACCTGCTACCGTCTGAGCAGACCTCTCTTGTTGCTATAGCATTGAAACTCAGGTGCTCCAATGCAAGTGAAAGACTTCTGAGCTTTCATTCAATTAAGAATGAAATGAGAATTTCTGAAGTGGGTTCCCTCAGTGCATCAGTTAAAAAAAAAAATCGAGGATGTGGGTATACAGGTTCAAGCAATCTAAAAACCAACGTGAATCATCACCTCGAACTCAAACAAAACCTGCACCAAACTCTCTTAAAGGGTTAGAGTAGTTAAACTAAAGCCTGTAAAGTTAATTTCCTCACTTTTCTGGGCCAAACCTTAATGTTCGTGTAGATCATTTTCCTGTGCAAGAGCACCTCTAATATCAGCTGATGTAAAGATTTGAGGATTTGAATATCTGCTTCTAGCTGGGAATAACCACTGACAGAACGAGCATGAGAAAGCTTGTTTCCTCGAGATTTCCAGCTTAGCTTAAGAGATTTAATCATCTGGATGAGCTGCAGGTGAATCACCTGAACTTTTGGATACCGACTGCAGCCAAGACCTCCCATCTTCTTTGTGTGTACACATCCTCGCTGATAGACCCGGGCTAGCCAAGCGCTTTAACTGATTGGACCGGGCTCAGCTTTGCTAGATTGCCTGCACAAAGGTTGTGAAGGGCTTCAGTGAAGACTTCCACATGAAAAGCACTGCAGACATTTCCAGCGGTTTTATATGAAGCTAAATTACTGCTTGGGAAAACTGCTTATACCAGGAATGCGAGGCAATGAAGTTCTCTCTTCCCAGCACAATCTGGGTGCAGATGATGGCAGAACAAAAGCCTTCCGGGCCGCCTAAGACCAATGAATCTCACCAGTGACATGAGAAGACCACCATGAAGAGCCAGGGCATAGTTCAGTTTTCCAGTCTATCTACAGCTGGCCCTCTCCACCACAAGGGCTTAAAAAAGACGGAGGTCATGAGCGTGTGTCATGCAAGTCACTAAAGTTGTTTTATCAGAGACCCTCAATCTAAACTTGCTGCCTGGGCTTAATACAGCTGCTGATCTACCAGCGAAATGAGCTGCTATTGAGCTGAACCCACCAAAATGGCAATCTGGCTTCCCATCCCTACCCAACTCGCCCTCCTAACACCACTCGTACCGCTTCAGGAGGAAAAAATCCCCCCTGCAACTTTTTCCAAATCGAGGCAGACAGAAATAAAATATCCACAGCTTGGTTCGTCAGAAACACACCCGGCTTTTAGGTGATGTTGTATTATTAATAATATATGCTTTTTTTAAAAAAAAAAAAGTTCTCAAGAAGGAAAGGGGGAAGGAAGGAAGAAAGAAAAACATACACGAGTCGGGGGAGGGGGGAAAAAGGACAACAATCTGAGACTTTCAATGGGAATGTCCAAAAATAACACAAACAGGATCTCCCTGCCATCTGCTCCGATCCTCTCTGAATGGCTTTCAAAGCAAAAAGCCTTGCCAAAACCTGACAAACAAAGCACCGAGCATCAGTTTTAATGGAATACCAATACTGCATTCCCCCTTCCCCCCTTTTTGCTACATATACACACACCTTCCACACCCCTCCAGTTGCCAAATAAATGACACTATGCAAAAAAATTTGCTTCGGTTACGAAGCTGAATAAACAAGGAATAATTTTGCAAGTGCTCCCATATGTCTCTACTTCTCTGCTTACAATGGACACTAATAAGATTTGCCATAACTAATTCATTCTTTCACACCATTACCCTATTCTCTACCTTAAAAAAAAAAAATTAAATTCTGCCTATCCCACGTGCATTTTTCCACAACTTTCACACAGTTGAAACACAAGGGTTTCAACAGCAAAGCCCATCACAAAGCAGATACTGTCTACTTAGTTTAGGCCCCTCAATGAGGTTTAAAGGTGAGTTTTACTGAACCTAAAGGAACAGAAAAGTGTTCGTTACTTTTTTCCTTTGATTTTCCATTCGCATTTAGAAAAAAGTGAGACGTCTAAAGGGAACGGTGGGGAACAGGGACGCATAGGAGATCTGCGATCTAGGCAATGTGTTAGTGGACATGAAGTAGAAAGTCTCGACTCCAAAGGCAATGTGCTAGCCCATATAAAGCAGAAAGCGAAATTCATTAGCTGCAAAAAGCAGCAACTCTCCTATTCTTCACCTCGGCCCGGCTACGCGGAGCAGACACAAAGCAAACACCCAGCAGCAACACCCAGGAATCGATGCAGACTTCAGCCCGTGCTCTGCTTTTAGTCCTTCACAACTAAATACAGCGCCCGGATGCAGAGATCTGTGTGCGAAGGGCAGAAACGTTTTACTTTGGGGGTTTTTTGTTGTTGGGTTTCTTTTAAAGATTCACATCTCTCCTGACAAACCTAAGAAACAAAACCAAAATACTTAAATCCACACTTCGTTGTTGCACTTTGTTCTCTCTGCTATTGAGATATTTTTATGTGCCAGGAGCACACCTTTACCAGTGCCGATCAAGCTTTTTATTCCCTTTTCTTTTTTTTTTTTTAAACATCTGAGGCCTAAATTACTTGAACAAACAAAAGAGTTTTCCCTCCCTCTCTCCCCCGCTGCCAACCCCCCCAGTGCCGGATCTGCCCCTCCTCCTCCGGCACACAAATGGCCTCACACCAGACGGGACGGAGGGAGGGCTCCCAATTACGCCTCTTTATTAACGAGGGGCCATGGTAGGGAAAGGACTGGAGTGGGGTGGGGGACAGAGAGCGGCTGCTGGGTCCTTCCTGCCACCCAAAACGGGGAGCAGAAGTTGCAGGTAGTCTGCCAGGAAGGAACCCGCGTACAAGGGCTTTGGGCCACCTGCCAGCCCACCCCATGCCATGGGGTGCCATGGTGGGCAGGCACCGCTGGTCTGCCCCCACCGCCACGTCTGGGACCGGGTGGCAGGGAGGATCCGCAGGGGCCCCAGGTGTTTCTTGAAGCCTATGGATGGGGAGAGCTGGGGGGTGGTGGGAGCATAATGGATCCACCAAGCCGCAGAGGTGGGCACAAGGATGATTGCTGCAGTTGGAGTAGTGGAAGGTAGGATGCCTTCTCTGGTGGCCCTGGGTGAGACACCTCTGTCTGTCTTGGTTTTCCACTTGCAAACTGAGGAGGACCTTAGGAAAGTGCTGAAAACCTACGCTCTTTGGTAGTGTTCAGACACAATAGTTACAGGGCACTGCCTTCAACTTTTCGTCCGTACCATCCATCACCTAACTCCTTTCTCTGTACCTCCATGGTAATTCATTTTCTTGTTCCACTAGAAAAGATAGGAGAGTATTTCTGAGAAAAAGTCATCATCAAAATAAAAATCTTTCCTTCTCTCCCCTTGCAACCTCAGGTCACTCTTTATATTCACCCTTCAATCTTGTGGCATCGCACCTGATGATAAACTTTCCGAGTCCCTCAAGCTTCCGATTTACCCATCAGACCCTCTCCAGCGCCGCCTGCGTGGCCGTCTCCATCTGGCAGAGCCCAAATCCTCCTTTCTCCTTACCTCACTATTTAAATTCCTCTCCCACTGGGCTGCCAGCTTTTCCTCGGGAACAAAGCACAGTCCCTGCGAGCAAACATTTCTACCCATCTGTGTCCAGCAGCCATGACAAAAACGGCTCCCCTTACTTGCAAAGCCCCCCATAATTTTTCCCCAGACCTCACAACACACTTGATGTCCTTTCCGACTCCTTCCCCACTCTCAAAAACTAGATTTGGTTGCTTTGTCCAGTCTTTGTGTTTATTTATTTATGGACCTTTATCCTACATGTGCTCCTTGTCGAGGCCGTTTGGGGTCAACCTCTATCTGTGTTTTCACACAAGGGGCAAGGACTGTGGGCAGGCAGCAAAGCTGCAGGTAAGCAGAAGGAAAGCGGACTGTAAGGGGACCATAAAGCGTTTCAACTTTTTCTAACCAGGGATTAACACATGGGTTTTAAACAAGGGGACTCCCTTTCCAGCTGACAGCAGCAGCTGCAGCTTCTGACTTGCTCGCAGAGTGGCAGGGAATCGAATCAAAGAGAAAAGAAGAAAGAGGACAACCCTTCCTTGGGGAGTAGGAAACACAATACGAGCTATTCTAAAACCCCTGCAAATACTGGCTTGGTTTTAGGTCAGGCTCTCCTTCCCCCTTCTGTCCCAATTCCCCCCCACACTTCTCGCAACAAAGGGAAATTGGTATTTTTCGAAATTCTTCTGAAAGCCAACCCGGCAGATGGTTCTTTCCATGCTGGGGAGGGAACAAAAAGAAAAACCTGCCAGGATACACATCACCGAGATGTGACAAAGATGGGTATGGTGGCTGGCCTCTGACCCAGGGATTTCACAGACGCCTATTAAACCATGTGGCCAAGATGGACTGAGTCGACTTATATCTCCAGCACGCAGCTGCTGTACCCCACAGGCTCGTGCTAAGTTTTATTGGCTTGAGTCAGGCCAGTTAGACTGAAAAACGACAGGGTTTCTCTACATTTCCATCCCACCTTTTCAGCACTTTAGGACAATCCCCCACGCCAATGTCTTAGCAGGTAGAAGTGATGTTCAGTGGCCAGATTCACAATGTAATAGTTAAAGGGTTATTTAAACAGTAATTAGCAACTGTCCTACCTTACCAAAGTCTTATGTACACATCCGTAATAGGAACTCCTGCAGATGCAGAAAGCCAAGGGTAAGTCACTGTCAGTCCCTCTGTTGCACCCAAATGTTTCAGGTTAAGGATCTGGCTGTCCATCACAAGCTGCCCTTCCTTGTCTTTAAAACCTCCTCTTCCCTCTAGTTGACATCAACATCCAAATTCCCACTCTTTTCACAGGTGCCCCAAGTAGACCCAAAGGCTCCACATCCCAAGTTGCCTCCAAGGATGAAGCATGACTTGGTTACACGCCACGTCTGCCAACCAAAGCACAGGGAGCAGCAAAAGATGTCCTGACCTCCCACAGAGCTGCCCCGTGTTTCACAAATTCCCATGAAGCACATTGGAAGTTGCTGTCCCCGAGTGAGTAATAACAGCTCCTGCCCACGCCCAGAGCCAATGACCTAAGGACAGATCCATCCCTCCCCATCACACTCTTCCCAGTTCTTCTTGCGATCGCTGTGCTGTGGTAGAAACAGGCTTTCCCCCCCACCTCTCCTTCAGATCAGGAATATAATTACAAGTAATGCAATAGAATTAAGACAAGAGAGAGAAAAGGCTGGAGGGAATTCATCCTAATGATTACATAAATTATTGAAGAAAAGTATCCCATGGAAAGCGAGAGGCTGTCTTTGGGAAGAGTACTCAGCTAAGTGCTGGTGAACGCATTAGAAAACAGGCAAGACAAATTAATTATCGCCATCTAACCTGAACATACGTGGGGTATAAGAAGTAAAAGACGTTGTCAATCCAGTACCATCAGTTCCCAGTGGAAGATGAAACAAAACAAGTGCCTTCAAGCTCCCCACTAATACAGATTAGGCAGCATACTGATGTAGGGACTGTCCCTGCAGCTGAAAAGACTTTGGTGGGAGGCAGAAATGAGGGCTGATCAAGACCTGTTAGTGCTGCTGCTCCCCAGTGGAAAAATATCTGCCTCAGGTCTATTTTTCTTAGTCTTAAGGGTGAGCTTTCATCAAATTATCCACCTGGGCATACAGCAGGTAAAATTTAGGTGAAGCTACCCAGGCCAGCACAATATTTTAGCGTATACTTGGGAGCAAAGGAGAATACTGAAAAAAAAGTCCATTTAAAAATTACACTGTAGGCTCTGCTTCGAAGGTATGAGGAAACTATTTCCTACGTATCCTCCTGGGAAATGCTTGCCAAGTGTGTTACAGAGATGCCTTTTCACAGAAGCACCAGGTGGGCAACTGGAGACATTGTCCCACCGTGAAGCAAGGGCACAATCGGTGTTGACACATCCGAGCATCCACTGCTCAGCCCTCTCCTGATCAGACAGAGCCATCAGTGAGAAGAACAGGGCCGTGGCCTCTGGCTCATTTGCTTGTGCCACCGCATTCCTCCTGAGAGCGTTGGGCAAGGCAAAATTACCCGCAAATCCCCTCCGGGCTGATTCTCATCTTTCAGCCGTGCGGATGGAAAGCAGCTCACATGAAGCTACGATGCTGCGAAGTGCTGAAATTCCTCAATGAACCACCCAGGTTTATAGTGGTAGAGTTGTTGTAACACTAATGTCAATAAAAGATACCATCTCTCTCTACAAACCTTGCCACCCAGGTGAGACAGAGAGCCATGAGAAACTGATGAGAAGATAATGAGTCCTCCAGTAAATATTCCTCATTTGACTCCTACCACATTTTAGGGTTTACAGACCAGAAGGGACTATTAAGGGCATCTAGATCAACTGATTGCATGCTGGCCCCAAAACTCCACCCGCCTCATTTCTGCATTAAGCCCTAACTCTGAAGATAAATTTTATTTTTAAGCTAGCGGTGAAGATGCAGTGAGTTAATAATTTTGAAACAAATTCACCAGTTTCAATGACAAGTAGAAGACGACTGGCTTCCAGAAGGGCTATGCACCCAACGCTTGAAGAGCAGGCTACCACCTGGGAGACTCATTTGTGTCATGGTTAAGCAACCACAGCTCAATGAAAAAGGCCCAAGTGTTACCCTGGCCTGTGACAGGTTCCTTGAATGAGTCATTTAATCTCATTACTTTATTTCACATACTGTACTAAAAGACAAGATGGTTTCATTTTCTCCTCCTTTTATTTATACAGAGCTTGTGAACTTCTTGCAGGAGGACAGGCTCTCCTGATGCCTTCATACAGGACCTGCCAACAGTAGACCTTGATGTACAACAGTAACATGAGGCAACATCTTAAAACGAGCCTGGTAGAGACACAGTTCTGCAAACACAGCTGTGGTTGACTGAACACCTTAAATAACCATGTCCTCATCTTCAGCAATGCTATCTTCCACAGCAGCCACAGTCCAAGCCACATCTCAAATACGCAACCTCATTTCTGTAGTAACACACCTTAGCCCTTCACTGTCGTTTTCACTGCTAGCCCACAGCTCCAGCAAAAAAAGAAGATAATAATAAGGTGTTTTGCTTGATACTACCCCGGAGAAGCACAGTTTTTTCCAGGCTGACCATCCTACTTGGAAGCAGTGCCCTGCTACTGGTGCATGCACCATGGCTTGAGAATCCCTCTCCTGATAGCAACTGCCTGCAACTCGGGGTCCAAATATAATCACAATGTAGAAATAGCACTTCACGTCCTGAAATGAAGGAGCCAACAGCCACTGGTCTAATTCACATTAGAGGTCATGGCAAGAAACGGAAAATAACACTCTTACGAAAACACAGCTAAATGGACTTGTCCTCGAGGGTCACGTATCAATAGGAATAATTTTAAGGTTTAAGAGTTGGAAAAGTCTCAGTGTTAGAAACCAAAACAATGCATGTTTACTCTGGATATTTTTAGACTGGTTTCCTAAGGAAACAAGGCTAACGTGATCACACTGTGTTTGTGTGTATGTGAATGCACACACAAACTCCTTGCCTGCCAGTATGATCTTCTCCTCAATGTTTTTTGAATATTTTGATCAATTTTGATGTAAGAACAGAAAGCTTTGAGATACAATATTCAAAAAAGTTTTGTTCAAATTGTTCGCTGACCAGAAGAAAGGGACCCCTGAGGGGCTTGGCCAGCAAGTTCATTCATCATTAGGCACCAGAGAAGCCACATAAGAGGAAAGTGGTCAGAAACCAACCTTTGCGAGTTTCAGTGCTCTTAGAAAAAGAAAAAAAAAGAGTCAAGTTGAGGGCACCAGATGAAGCCCCTCTTTCCATTCAAATGAACTCAAGATGAGTCCATCACGCAGTCCCATTGACTATGCAGGGGAATGTGGGCAGCAAGAAGCCCATCTGGGAATGAAGTATGTGAAGAATTAGACCTGACCTGAGGGGGCTAGCTGGGCGTGCGTGTGTGCGTGAAAAAGGGATTGAAGATGAAAAAGCTGGAGGTAAATCAGAAGGTACCTGTGGTCAGGAATGCCTGGAAGGAGAGGAGAGGGAGTGCTGCATGCAAAAATTGGTGCTGGAGGAACACGAGCATGTACATGAAGGACTGACACTCCTGTGCATCCCAAAACCTCTGCAAATGAAGACACAAACAGTACAGAGGTTTGCAGCTCTGGATGCACATGCCAGTGCATCACGTCTCCAGCACATCTGTGTTAGCCTGGAGGCCACAGTGCTTTCGAAACACAACCAGCATGCACTGACTTGGCCAAGCCTTTACGAGGCAGCCAGGAGAAGCACCTATCCCCTCCCGCGGTTCAGTGGTGGGGACTGCAGGACCTCCAGCTGGACCCCCAACTTCCCTGCACTGGTCCCAGTTGCTTCCGCAGTTTCTTCCCTGCATTGTCTCCTCAACCCCAAAACCAGCACTGGGGACATTTTGTCACGGTTTGAAAAGAGAGGCACAGCACAAGCAAACAAGGAAATGTCACAGAGGGCCATCGAAACTCGGTTGTGGGAGTGACTGCTGCAAAACAAAACCTGTCCTCAACACGGCCGGCCTCCACAAGCCCTGGTCATATGGCAGCTAATCAAATACAGCGAGTCTTCCTCATTTGGCACTCCATGTTAAGCAGTAAAAGCCTGCCTGTATTTCCCCAGCCCATCTCTTCCCTGCCAGACGTTTGCTTCTTTAAGAAATACTTGACTACATGCAAAAAAAAAAAAAAAAAAAAGTCACATTTCTTTGGGAGCAGACAGACAGTGAGGGATGGGCATCAGCTGGCTCAGGCAAAGCACCGAGCTGGAAGAGAAACTCTGCCTTATTCCTGTCACAAGATGTCCATGACAAGATGCAAGGCGGACACTGCTCCAGCAGGCTTTGGAGAAGGAGAAGGAAGGGCAAGGGCCGGGATCCAGCCCTCCCTGCTCTTCACAAAGAGGATTGAACCACATTCAGGAGGGACCAGCCTCCTCCAGGTGACTACTTGGGGGCCCAAGAGGACTCAGCTCCCAGTCTGGGCACCTCAGGTGCCTTCAAGGACCAAGATGAACCTGGACCTGAGTGGTTCTCATCTCAGAGCAAAACTGGTTTCTTAACCTCTGAAGTTTTTACAAAGAAATTCATTCCTGCTCTCTTTTTGGGGGGAGCCCGAGGTAATTGTGGTGGGAGGGCACCAAACTGCAGCTGTTTCATTTGTTCCTTCAACAATACGGTAGAAAGAAAAGCTAGGCAAAAAGAAACCTGGGATGAATATCAAAGAGCTGAGTTTGTGTAACTTTGCACCCGTACATTTGTGTAGAAAGACTGTAAAAATGCCAGGAGCCTCGTGCCTGTTAGAGCAGCTCTGAATTGGTCTCTCAGCTGCTCAAAAGCCAGTTTCACCTCAAACACAACTAGAAGACTTCCCCACTGTGCTGGCACTTCTGGGGCTCTACCACTATTCCATAACATGGTCAGAGGCTGAGGTCTACACTGCTGGCATGAACTTCAGGTACCTGCCACCAGCATCATTTAGAGCAGCCTCAAGGCTTTGCTAAGCAAGAATGGGGACCAAACCAGCACAGAAACCGGTCCGGGCTGAAGGGGCTATGGAGGCTCCATCCTTTGGGAAAAAAAAAAAAAAAAAAAAAGAAAAAGAAGCTGTAAATCAAAGCCTGCCACTTCAAGCATGTACCACCACAAATGCTCAAGTGCCTGCTCCTCCTTGCTAAGCCACATGCAGCACAGGGAGCAAGCACTTACGTCAAGTCCCCGAGCCACGTTTGGGATCGCAACAGGAAGAGCTGACTCAGAGGACATCTCACACGGGGATGCCCTTAGCAAAGAGGAATAAGCATGCATTATGAGCAATTGGATGATCATGCACACAAATCACTGGGGAGAGGAGTCCAGCACAGGGGTAATCCAACAAGAGCTGCGGATGCACATGAGAACCTGGAGGGAAAGTGCAATGTGCAGTCAGCGATGCAAAGAAGGGGGAAGGAGAGGGAGGGAAGCGTTCATGATCTTCTGGAAGAAGGAGGGGTGCAAAGGGGAAAGCACGCAAATGAGAGAGTCCTCAAGGCCAGGCGACCCGCATACGTTGTGTGGGGGGGCAGAGGAAAGGAAGACGATGAATTGAATTTCAAGGGAAAAAATACTAGAACAGCTTCCTGCGGAGAAGCGGCAAATACCTACAGGAACTCAAAGGAAAAAAATGTTGCAAGAAAATCCAAGGATAGAGTTTCCTCCGACTGCACACAGGAAAGCTTTACTTCCAATTGACTTGCTGCTGCTTATCTCTCAGCAATAAAATGCATTCACCCATCCCAAGCTCTCAAAAAAACCCAGTACAATAATAATTACAAAAAAATGAGTTTACATCCCCTGAAGCAGGACATTATACATATGATGGAAGCTCCAAAGAAACTTTGTCAGGCTATGCTTAAAGAAAGAAGGGGGTGGAAGATGTAGTGTTTGCAGATACAAGAAAATAGACAGAGCAGCAAATGCAAGGAGGGGGAAAAAAAAAAGGAAATAAAACAAAACCAGGGAAATACTGCTCATCTGGGGCTTGTTAAATGCTACATGACAGGCAGGGAATGCTGATGGATTGCTTCATTGCATTTGGCGCCATGCTTTCAGTGCCCTTCCAGACTGACAGCATGTTTCCTTATCTGAAGAAAAAGGCACCTTTAACGATGCTGAGGACACTGGACTCGAGCAAGCCTGCTGCAGGTGGGAGAGCAGCGGCTGCAGGGCTTGCCAACACGCCAGCAGGACACCCTTTGGGCTCCTGGCTTTTTTCTTCCTTCCCTCTCCAATCAGACTAAATGAAATAGAGCCATTTGCGGGTTGAGAAGTGGCAAGGGTTCAGCCCACTCCATCCCCAGGCGCCGAAGGGTTGAAATAAGAGCAAACGCTTACAGAACATTTGTGCACTTTCCAATTGCTGCACAAGCGGCCACACGGACAGCCCAAGCTACGATTCACTTCCGAGCAGCCCCAGCAAAGGGGTTAGGAAACTACCTTCACTCTTATTTTCAAGAAGGGGAAGCTAATGTGAAACTTGGCATGGTTACGACTTAAAAGAAACCCCTAAAGTTGTTGGGTTGCAGCCAGGCATTCAAGCTGGCGGAGCAGAGGTTCCCAACGCTGATGTTCTCTCACCCCCTGCCTCCCTCCCTGCTCCTGGGCATCAGCAACCGCACCCAGCAAGATCCTCTCCTGGATTCCCTCCCTTCCCATTCATGATCGCGTAACATCCCCAGGGCAATTGCTCACACAGAAAAGCAACATGAGGAAAGTATTTAATGTATGTTTACGTCTTTTAATATAGTGTAGCAGCTGGAATCAAAGGCAAAAAAAACAGGCCTTGGCACATGAGCAGCACAGCTCTTTGCAGAGCCCCCTTCTAATCACCGCAGCTCCCCGGACCACAGCTTTAGAAATCAGGCACTAGCCCCTATTGCCTAATTAGCAGAGCAGTGGAAAGCTTAGGAACAGGCATATCTTCTTCCTCCCTAAGTGGCCACTGAATAAATGCTATATCCCCAGTTCACAGCCCCTTTTTACATTGCTGGCATTACCAGTCCTTTGTGTACCCACATGCTGTTACTTAAATTGCTTCCATGTTTTCATTACTTGCCCTCTGTGCTGTGTGTATTGAAACTCCTGCAAGAATGCTGAAGTGGTATGTCAAAGCACTGGGGACTACTGGAGATGCAGCTGAAATTATTATGCAACCAAGTTCAGTGATTTTTCAAGTCCTGATAGAGTTTGCTCCTCCTCAGGGGGAAAGATAAATTCAGGTGCTGCTCCATGAGGTGCAGGGCAACCATTCCCACCCACCGGAGACACAAGCATGGCACTTGCAGCTCAGGTTATGCTCAGCTCACCATCCTTATATATGGGTCTGTAGGGCCCATATACATGCCCTGCATTCATAAGCGAGGTGGTAAACTCAAATAATGATGCTGCTGCCATGCACAAGGGAAATGTGTACATTGGGCCAAACTCTCCTGGCAAAAGTCCACTGAGGACAGTGGAGTGATGCCAGCTGAAGATCTGCCCCACCAGTTTAAATGTGTTGTTCCCTGCTGCTGCTGCCGGTAGCTACTTTTCTGGAGTTTGTGCTGATTAAAGCAACAGGCAACCAAACAGCCTAACTCTGAAACATCAAAACCAACAGAATCATTTGAATGTGACAATCACTTATTTTTTTTAACTACTACCGCAGCTCTCAACGGTTCTGCGAATACATGCAGAAGGTACCTGCGTGCTCCTCTCTCTCCCAGAGAAACCCACAGGTGGACCATACAGCTTCAGCTCCATCCAAGTTTCAACCTGCTGTTTCCTTCTATCTTCCCCCAAACATCTCTGTAACTGCCATGACACACACGCATAAGCCATGAAAGCAATCACACTGCCAGAGCTGGAACCCTTCTCCCACTGATTTCCAGCCTTCCTCTCCTGTAGTGCCTTTCATCACCCCTTGATACGAGATGTTCACAGCCAAGGCCTGATCCTGCAACCCACGAGCTAAGAAGCTGGCATGTGCAAAATCCCCTGGGATGCATTTACCATCCTGGTGATGCAGTGCAGTCTGCAGGTCTCCAGGCATCAACCCCCTTGAGATCTCAGCACTGGGGTCCTCCAGATCCCTGCTGGGGACTTCTCTGCCACAGCCCCGGCTCAGCAGCTGCCGCATGGCAGCCGTTGGGTGTTATGCTAATGGATGCACCAGTGTGGCAGCCCTCTCCCCATCTGCTCAGAGCATCCACCTGCTGGGGTTTGGGTTTTTTTTTTTTTCTGTTTTGTTTTAATGGCCAGATTAGGCCAGTGCTGTCCCAAAGCGCTTCCAGCCTGCACACGGGGTGCGAACACAGCACCAGCCAGCTCAGACCTCACAGCACAAGCGTAAGCTGGATGCAGCCACGTTTGGGCCATGATCCGCTTCTTTCCAACTCCTTATCTTTGTGCAATTAAAGTCTTTCCCTGAGCATAACCACACTACAAGGTGCTTTTTTTTTTGTTGCTGTTGGGGTTGGTTTTTTTCCCACATAGTTTTCTTATAGTTAGCTTTATTTATTTAACCTTTTCGGATGGCCACATAGAGGAACAAACATGCTTTCCATACCTGTCTGACTGGGCGATAAACAGAAATGAAAGCTCTGATTTCTAAGCAGTCATATTCTCCACGATCCATGCATGGCAGGCAGTGGTTTGCAATTTTTTTTTCCTCCCTGCATGGCCGTGGAGGGATTGCTTGTGACACCTTTGCTGTCACTGAGCATGGTCTCACACAACCATTAGCTCCCCTGAGACCTCTCCACGTATTCAGGGAGGAAAGGGGAGTGGAAATAAGACATTGCTCAGTGCTAAGAAGACAGCCCATCCTTGCCAATAGGTGGGAAAATCTCTTCTCACTGTATTACCGGGCCAAACCTCTGCTGTGCTAAAAAGACCTGTTTTTTTCATGCACACAGAGTATGCCATTTAGCAGGATTCCAGGAAAAAAATCCCCTTGATTTTGGGGTTTGTTTGGTTTTTTTCCAAGTTCAGCTTCTAAGGGAAATACTCTCCGAGTGAGAAATTGTAATCTCCCTGGGCTCTGCCTTGAGTCAGTGGGAAGTGTTGATGCTTCAAAAAGTGGTTTAGAGTTATCAGATTTTTGGTCTAAGTCAGTTTGCCGAGGAGACTGTCTCCAGGGAGAACCGTTGGCAATTAGCCTCCTCAAGGCTTAAAGCAGCCCTGTGAGCATCCATCATGTGTATAAGGTATGGGAGAAGGGGGGGATCTTCTGCACCACGAGGGACCCAAGCTGCATAAGCAGGAAAGCCAAGTCACCCCCAAACTCTAATCAGTGGATGTCTAAATCCCAAATTAATTTGTCCAGGGTTTGGATATACTCATGAGTCTTTCATCAAATCTGGGTTCCTGTCTCAACTCATCATGACACCCATGTGTTGCTAAGGAGGCAGAGGTGAAGTATTTGTATTGTGATAAAGCCTCAACCTGACCAAAGCTCCTTTGTCTGACACCTACCGCAGAAAACACCACTACACCCAAAATAACATTAGTAGTCACCAGGTGTCCCTCCCCCCACCAGTGCTGCTTAAAACACTTGATCTAAATTTGTTTTAAAGACTTAATGCAAGGCACATTACTGAAACATCAAGCCAGCCTCAAAACAAAAGGGTGCTCTTGAAAACAGCTCATACTAGAAAGGATTTTCTTTCTTTTCCCCTCCCTCTTCCTCTCCTTGACTAAATGAAAAAAAAAAAAAAGATCAATTTTTACCCAAACTTAAAAGTACCAAAAATTTCTCTCCAGAAGGATATTTCAAGAAAATGATACGCATCTGGAAGAAAATGAGACTTATAATGGAAGTATTTTCTGAAGCATAACTATAGTGTTCCTAGCACAATGCTGTAATCAAGAATAATGGAGCTCTTTGCCCAGTACACAGGAATGGATTCAATTGTTCACTGTGCACATACCTGTATTTTAAAAATGTAGTGAAAGCTTTAACCACCAAAAGGCTCGAGCATTAGCGCTCGGACACAAAGCAGTTTAGAAGTGGGGTCCTTCATTTATCACTCATGTAATGATTAAACTTAAATCTCAATTACGCACAAAAATAGAAGAGGCCCGCCTGAACTTTTGATCCCTTCCGAATTGGTTCCTCTGAAGGATAGTTCAAGATCATCCCCGCAGCGTACGCGGCAGTGCAGGATGATGATACCTGCTCCGTATTACCTCCTCCGCGGCCAAGCAGGGCTCTGCAAACCTTGCAAAGGTTGTGCCTCGGACACAAACTGCTTGAGCAGATTTAATCCTACCCTGTCCCTTTGCTATCAGGAGAAAAGGGAAATATGGGAAAGAACAGGACTTACCTTCTTTTTGGAGTGTGATCTGTCCTCCTCTTTAGCCGCTTTGCTATTTTTCCCAGCTCTGGAAAGCTTCTGCTCCCCAGACTGCTTGATGGTGATTTTGATCTCAGGAGGGCAAATATAGTTCTCCAAGTTCTTTGGGGGCTTCTTAGCTCTCTTGGTGGTCTGGATCTTTAGTTTTAAACTCCCCTCCGTGAAGTTCGCCTCCTTGATGGAAAACTCCTGCTCCTCCAGGCCATCTCCCGCCACCCATTTCTCACTGTCCGCATTGGAAGTAGAATCCACGTCTCTCCCAGAACCCAGCTCATCCTCTTCCTCGGGCTCCAGCCTCTCGCCGCTCACCGGGATCCCTTTCCCCGAGCCCGCCGCAGGCAGCATCGTCTCCCCTGCGCAGCCGGAGACAGGTGGAGGCTTCGCGGAGGTGACGGCGGCTGGCAGAAAGTCTGCCTCGCCCCCCCTTTGCCGGGAGCTGCCCAAAGTCTCCCTGGGCTCCATAGCAATACTGCAACGTCCTGGAGTTTTATCAGAGGGAAGGGGAGCGCGGGAGGGGATGAGGAGAGCAAGGGCAACTACGATCCCGGGGAACGAATGGCAACTGTCCGCTGAATTCAACGTCCCGATCGCCCAGAGGCTGCAAGGAGCTCAGAAGAGACCAAATCTGCCACTGTCAAAAGAAAGGAGAAGAAAAAAAGGAAGTTAGCAGGCATACACGTATCAAACGTGAGTGTGGAGATGACTGAAACGGAGCACGCTTGGGCTTCCCCTGCAGCATCTCAAGGGCCTTCCTTGAAGCGAAATGGGAACCACGGCTGGCCAGCATTTCCGAGGGCTGGATCTGGTATCGCAATGCAAGGAACGATAGCTACAGGTATTGCTAAACTGATGAAAATGGATAAAAATGCAAATGCCTTCAACTCTAGACTTGGGAAAAAAGTGAGGGGAGAACAGCTCTCCACAACCATGAACCTCCTCATTATTTCAAAGTGCTCACTGTCACAGCATTTTTTTTTTTGGGGGGGGGCAGGAATAGAGGCAGACGCTTGCCTCAGGTTAAACAATAACCCAGTCAATAGAGCACAGAAAACATGGTGTTGCCCTATGAATCAGGCAGAAGAATTTCAAACTCCCTATTGCCCTCTTCCCAGGTGAGAGAGAGATGCCCTCAGCTGCCAGCTATTCACAGGGGGGATTCTGCTTTGGATGAGTTATTTATTACACACTGGGCCAGACACACCCTGTCTGCAGCCCAAGATGCTCCCTAAGATGCTGGAAGTGCAGGAGGATCCACCTGGGTCTCTTGCAAGGCATATCAGGGACCTGAGTATTGAGGGTGATGGAGCAAAACTAAAGTCAATGCTTTCCAGAATTCCTCATTCCCTTGGGAACCACCGCTCTGCGGCAAAGGCTGTGCTCTCATCCTTTCAAATGTGGGCTTTCTTTAAAACATTGTGGATCGAACCCTTTGAGATGGAAGCACTTATATTCAGTACCTTACCAACTCTCAGCCAAAGTTAACTGCAGAAGCTGTGAATGTTCAACTGAGGCAAAAGATGTATCACCCAATGACATAGACAGGCTAAGCCAAATACCAATCATTTGGTTTAAAAAAAAAAAATGCATATAGGATGTTTTCAGAGGTGTTGGGGTGCTTTCATACACCATCCCTAAAATCCTCCATATAGCCACCCCCCACTGCCCATCATGGCAAGCCAGTTTAGGCTACAAAATTAGCAGAAGAGTATCTCAGAGAGAAACAAAGATATTTTCTGCTACTTTGGCAGAAACAGCTCCCCAGTGGGTCAGAGGAGTATCACTTCTGGCATACGGAGAAGGAAACAAGAAGGCACTGCCAGGAGTAGGTGCTGGGGGTGCAGACCTACGCTTTCAGCAGTAGCTCCCTGCTCGATTAGCTCTGCTACACTGCCAAACCCCACCCCTCGACCAACTGCAAGCAAGATCTGAGCACAGCCAGGGATTTCCCAGGCCATTCTTAGTAGCAATAAACCATAAAGGAGAAACAAAAATGATCTCACTACCTATCACCAATCATAACAGCATTGTCAGTGTAGACTACTCTACTTTAAAGCACAGCTCACCAAGAAAAATCACTTGTCCTTGTACCACTGACTTCTTTCTGCTTTTTAAAAATACCTTGCACAAGCTTAAAATTCAAAAAGAAGTAATAACAAATACCTTTTATTAGTTATATATCCACATTTCCACCAGACTATGGCCATGGGTCACTTCTCTGACCTTGGCACATATGGTTACTAATGGAAAGCCCTAAGCATCCTAGAGCTCCATGAAATCACTGGGTGACCTCCACCCAGGTCCCAGCAGACACAAATTCAAATAAAGTTCCTGTAAATAGCACAAGCTAACAGCCCAAGCAGGGGGGCAAAGGAAAAAAAAAGAAAAACCACCACCAAAAACCTACCATGGAGCCTGAACTGCCATCTGGCCTTAGAGGTGGTTTCTGTAGCTCATAGTAGATACAAGTATACCATAAAAACACTTATGCTTAAGTTGCACATCTTCTGGCACTAGGGAGGACACTCATTTCCCAGAGCTGCTGCCACTGGTCTCACTTAAGGTGATCTTGAAGAACTAACAGACCCAAGGTCCCTGCACGCCTGCCCTGACTCACCCTGCGGTCAGCAAGTCTCCCTATTTCACCACCTGTGAAACAAGGATAACACTTACCTCATCCAATCCCATTGTAGGGTGCCTTAGTTAATGCCCTTAAATAGTTTTGAACCCCAATGTTTACCATGTGGTAGTCACTAATTACTAACGCAATTAGGACATTAAAGCCACCCAGTTGCAAGCAGCTGCTCCACCTAATTGACCAACCTTGCACCTTGCCTCTCCTTTGTGCCTATGGAGGTGATGGGAGTCAGGGTTACCTTCCTCTTCCAACCGGTCCAATCAAAAAAAAAAAAAAAAAAAAAAAAGGCCGTCCTATTTATCTGCCATTTCGGATTGTTAATCTCCTTGGAGAGGGACGCAATGTACACACACTCCTGGGCTGCAACACAAACACAAGGTGGTAAAAGCTCGGCAGTGCAGCATTCCAGGGAGTTACTGCTCTGGTATGCACGCATGTACAATGGGCACTCTGTGCTGGCCACCGCCCACAGCCTTTTAACCTCTCTCGCTGCTGGTAAAAAAGAGAAGGCTTCTGGCAGACAGCACCTAGCTCAGCAGGCAGGGCAGCAGGATGAGGCCGCAGCCACCAAGGGTGCAGGGAAGGGACCCCAGCCACCGGCGTAATGAACCCACCCGCTCGGGACCCTACGTTGAACGGGAGCTGAAATGAAACTCATGGGTCCGAGGTGGGAAGGGTCTTTCAGGTTTTGAGTCATTGGGCTATGTTTTATGGAGGGTGAATAAAAAGCCGGGTTTCTGCTCCAAAGTCTGGTTGTGGGTCTCGGACCCAAGCTCTGGGTCATAATGCCCAAACACACACCCCTGCTTGGCCATGTGCCTCCAGGTCAGTAGAAACAAGCAACAGATGAATAAAGTCATTGCATTACATCCCTGTCAGGTGAGTTCATGCCAAATCCACCTTAAAATCCCACTTAAAAATATTGGCCTCCTGTTCTGCTGAGAGCCTGAAGATGATGATATCACCAGACCCGCAGGTAGCAACAAATAACCCTGTGCTCAAACGCCACAGAGAATTAACTGGGTCATTGTTTTAGGTATCTCCTTACTCTCCTCCAGGGTTAATAGTTAAATGACTTGGGTGCAGGGACATTATACTCGTCTTTCTTGTTTGGGCAGGCTACCTGTGCTTTGACTAATTAGGAAACCTCACTTCAGGCTTCTGAACATGTAACCTCTTTTGGAAACCTCCCCATCTCCCCTCTCCAGGCTGCCTGCAAGCAGAAGCGCTGAAGGGACGGCAATGAACACTTTTCCTCCAGCAGCTCTTCTGCCTTAGCTGGCAATGTGCAGATCTGGGAATCTAGGGAGGAAGCGGATTTTCCAGCAGACCTCTAGCTCTATTTCAAACACCCCAGAGATGGGGGCTGTCTAGACTTTTAAGTGCTCACCCAAACTGCCCTTCCAGGCCTCCGAGGCTCACCTGCATCAAGTCCCATCCAATAAGCAGCTACAGAGGCATTTTACCATCCGAATTAAGCTCCCAGAGGAAAGTGTTACTGCTAGCAGGCTTCCTGCAGTCAAGTTAAATTTGAGGAGGATAATTCACAGGTGATTGACAACAAATTTCACAGAAGTTGGCATTAGCTCTTAATTAGGGAGAGATTCACGCTTCCTCTGATAAGTACTGAGAAATAATCAAACGCCTGCGTGCTCAGCTTTGCTACGGCTGCTCACATGTTTCTTATCAGCTCCTCTGGGCACCTCAAACACAATTCTGGAGGCAAAGGCCTGAAGTGCAAGACCTCCCTTTGGGTCGTACTAGATGCCTCCCGTTAAGAGTTCTGAATATGCTCCCTTCTCCTGCCTCAGGCAACTACTACTCCTGCTTGCAAGTATTCAGATGCCAGGGCTATAAAGTGATTAAACTGAAAATTTGCTGAGGACAAAAACAGAGGTGAGAGCCCACAGCAGGGGGGAGAAATCCACCTGTTTGGGATTCTCTATGAAGTGAAAATGGGTATGACACTGGGCATGGCTTTTGCCCTATGCACGGGAGCAACCACAGCGGTAAGAAGCAAACACTGATTAGACAGCTGCAAGCAAGCCAGGTTCAGTTGCCCAGCATTTGTGCTGTGCTCCGATTTGCTCAAGCACTGGGAGAACCAGCAGAGAGCTTGGAGCAATATTAAGAGATGCTGCCCAAATCCCATAGTACAATAATCCCAGCCATGACTGTAGCTACTGACATTGCTTTCATTTTATCCATGGAGTCCAAAATGCCTTAAGATGAAAAAGAAAAAAAATTCTATTGATCAGGTTCAAGAGAGGGGAAACTGAGGCATGAGCCTAAGATTGTCATAGTGAACGTGAAGTGGAGCCCACATCTTCTCCAACCCCACGTCTATCATGTTGCCTTTGGATGTCACATTCTGTCATGTGACATACAGTTAAATCCCTAATCTCTGCAAAATATCAGAAATCCTGGAAGCCTCTTTACACTCCATCTTTTTAAAACCGTTCACCACAAAACACTGGAGACTATACAGCAATATTTAATGATGAGATATCACCTTTCACTCCAAAGACTCCTGGGTTGCTTCCTTGATTATATACGCCACCGCTGAAATGCAGCTGCCTCTGGGGCAGAGGCCAATGGACAACCCACATTACACCCGAGGGAAAGTTTTGGTCAGAAACCTGCTTTTATGAGAAGTGTCAGTGAAACTTCAGCATCCATCATGGGACATAAAAACCCAACAGCCTGGCATGCAGCAAACTGCACTGAACTCAGTTAACCCACATTAGGAATACAAAAAAGAAGCCTCAACCTATTTCTTCATTATTGGTTTGCAAAAAACCTAGGAATTTCGAGCGTAGTTGTGGTCGCAGTCCATGCACTGCCGGATCACCAGCAGCACAAGTTTGATGCAGATCGGGAAGAGGCATCTGATCACACTTCCATCGCATCGACCAGAGGACGTGAGATGGGGGTTGACTTTCTTCATGCCAACTTAAAGGCAGTTCCAGAGGATGGGTAAAACTCGTGAGCCCATAAAGCCAGCGTGGTGCAGACAAGTGACATAGTATGACGCAATACAAAGCCTGCTGGGATAAAATTAAGCCACTGCAAAATTTTTTTGAACAAATTTGAACCAGGAGAATGAGTTTATACTGGATCAGTATCATGTACCAGTAGCATATTTAATCTGCCGCTCAGAGCTAGATTTATCGCATCTTTGGACCACAGCCTTAGTGACTTCCTGTGGCCATGATACTCTGAAAAAACAACCCAGCTTTGTCAGGGAGCTGAAAAAATGACTGTGACAGCTATTTTCCATCCACACTATAGATCCCATAGGAAACACCCTCTCCCTTTCACCCGCCTTGCGTCAATCAGGACAGAAACAAGACAGAAGGACTTCCCCTTCCAGCAAAGAAAATGAACATCATCTCTTAATAAAGAATGAGAGATGGCCTGGTGATTTCTAAACCCCAGCTGGGCATAGCCCTGAGGATCCTGCCGTAGGTGACCCTGCGCTGAGCAGGGTGGTGGACTGGACGATCTCCAGAGGTCCTTCCAACCCCAGACATTCTGTGCTTCTGTGATATATTTTTTGCTGTCTCTCCAGTGCTGGGAAAATTGGTCTCTCTACTGCATGACAGTTTTAAACACACTGCTAAAATTCCCATCTATAAGATATACCTGGATATAGGCATTTATAAACCAGATGTGAATATACGATAGATACGGTACAAGATCCTCAACTGATATGAATAATTGCGAGTGGAACGCCCATATGTCAATGCCTGTAATCCACAGATTATCTATGAAAATAACTAACTAACTAACTAAGGCATGTGATTCATTCATAGGGTGAGTTAGATGCACAGGGGGGTTACACAGGAGAAAGGTGGTTCCTCTCCGTGAGGTCCTCCTGCCTCTAACACTGCTTTTGCTCCAGTCCTTCCACCTCTGCCTCTGATTTTGCATGGGTTGTGTGAGGGCTTTCTCTGAAGAGAAGGGATGCAAGCTCTTCCAGGTGTGGTCTATCCACATGAAAGCAAGGAGCAAGGATTAATGGCAGTTACCAGAACAACAACAGAGTGTAATCTTGACTCATTTCCATCAGATTGCCCTGAATCGAAGTGCTACCAGCCCTCTGCACCTCACCTCCACCAGCGTGACTGAGTAACACTGACTGATGGCTCTGCCTCGGCGTGCTCAAGCCCAGCAAAAGGAGCCAGGAAAATCCACACTGGAGGGGAAAAGACAAGATAACCCAAAGATCTCTCACAGCCAGATGAGGCTGCAAGCATCCCTCCCAAGATAAAGAGACAGAAATAAATGAGAAACTAAGCATATCCATAATTATGGAGGCATGTAAGTGTGCACATTACACACACGTGTGTATCTGTCTTCTCAACATAGAGACATTAAGAGTAGATTATGGAATCATATTTGACTCCATAATTAGGTTTGAGACTCCATAATTAGATCAGATAGTCACCTTTCTATCTAAGTAACTAACTATTGCACAGCGCTGAAGGGAGGGCCAACGGAATGATTAAACAACTGACACATCCATAAATCACAAGGCCCATAAAAGCAATACTGCCCAAGGTACAGCTGTGGCAACAGCCAGCATAGCAAAGCACCCATCTGCAGCAGGAGGAGAGATGCCCATCATGTTGCCCAAGGACTTTTACAAGCTCCTGCCTGAGAACTGTGCCAAGGTTTTATAAATCTACTCACTCACAACCTAAAGCTGTATGTGGGTGTTGGAGAAGGCAGTACGGTCATCAGACCTGTAAACACCTCCTCATGCTGACTTCTGGTCTCTAAAGGACCAACCTCATCCCAGTTTTGCTCTCCGAGACAAATGCTGCTGCAGGACTACTATAAAGCTGAGCTCGGTTCACTGGATTTACATCTCCGAAGGAAGGAACAGTGTTGGATCCCAATGAAATCAAGAGTTGGTGTGTCATTTTTAACCATCACCCTTGTGAAGATTAGGCCTCCAGGACACTAGAAAACAGAATGAGATGCCAACTGTACTCCAGCTCATTACAACATGAAGAGCCAAGCCAGGAGATTTGCCTACGTCAGGTCAACACAAGGTTGCTGAGCTCCCAGACCAAGCATCATCGCTCTCAGTGTGATGTATAATCAAAGGTGACTCCTGAGATGATCCAAGAAAATACCCCGAGCACTCTGCTGGGTGCAGCAGTGTGTGCCACTACGAGGGTAATACTTATTCTATTAACAACAGCCATAAAACTCTTCGGGGAAAAGTGTCAACGTGCACGAGAAGGGCACTTGAAATGCTTACTCCGTTCTAGCCAGCTCTTGCCAAGCACACCATCCTGGAGGTAGTGGCAGCCACTCCAGGCTACAAATGGAAAGTATTATGGGTATTTAGGGAAAGGTTATTGGCACAGAGACCAGCCACAGAAAGCAAAACCCTGCACAGTTCCATCATCTGTGTTACCAAACTTTCCTAGATCGACTCCGCTCTTGGAGAGCTGCCATCAGACACAGTAGCCTCCTAACACCGTCATGGTAGGGCAATAATCTCTCCTTCTCCCTCTGATCAAACATTTCCCTCTGCACCCTGAAATGTGTGGAAAATGATTTCTCTATATAAATCATTAACGAGAGGTTTGTTTTTATTTACTGCTGCTGCCACGGGACTCCTCCTTCCTCCTTTTTTTTTTTCCCCCTCCTCCATTATTTCATTTTCTCTTGCACAAGTGCCAAATACACCAGCTTTCCCTCCCTTCAGGAAAAACAAAGAAATAAATAAAATAAAACAACACATCTGATAGGGAATGCACCAGGTCTTGGCTCAGCATCCATTCCTCAGAGCCGTAAGTGATGGCACAAGGACGACCAAAAAGGCTTTGGTCCAGGATCTATCCTGTGCCCAGTCTAGAGGCTGTACAAACAACACATCCCATGTTACCCAATTCTGCATGCTTTAAATGAGGCTAGGAATAAGAAAGGTTGGATTTTGTCCATGCAGGCTTGCACTGTGTGTTTCCACGCTGAGTAAGCAGTGGTGTCTTGCTTGGTGCTGTATAATGCACCAAGCATCCCCAGCATCAAGGGGGGACTGTGGGAAAATAGGGCATATAAAGGACATGCAAGAAGAAGAGCAATAATTTGGGGTATTTAGTGGAAGGCATTGAGACTACTTTGACTTGCAGAATGTATCAGTCTTTCAGCTTTGAGGGAGGAGAGAGTGTCTCGATCAGCAAAACAAGAAATACCCTTAAAGTCTCATGGATTGCAGAAGAAAAAGCAGGAGGCAAAAGCAGCGCAGGACACAAGAGGATGCGGCTGGATGCACACAGGGCAAAGAGCAGCCCACGGTGCCGGGACAGCGACGTCAAGAGGCATAAACGTTAGTCGGGAGCGTGCCGGTGGGAAGACCCGAGGCCAGGAATAAAGGCAAGATAACCGGCAGCTGCTACAGGCAAAGGAAAGGAGTAGCTTCGCCTCTAATGAGGCTGAAGAGGAAGTGGTTACAGAAGTGCTGGGAGAAGTTGAGTCAGACGGGAGATAAGAGTCTGCTGAGTACCTGCACGCCCAAAAGGCCTCTCCAGCTGAACTACTTCATTGTGCTCTTTGTGTGGCGTTGCACGCATCGGACTCTCTCCGAGGTGGCAAATAGGATCGGGAGCACCAGATTCACGATTCAATTCTCTATTCAAGCAGGACCAGGATGGCTTGTTACTCCCTTGTAACGCCACTGACTTCAGGAGGATGTTAAAGGTTGGGATGGGGTCAGAATTTGCGGGAATCCGAGGTCAAGTCAGCCATGGGTGCCCCCTCTCTCCATCGATGACATTGATTAGGTGTCTGTCTCCTAATCAGAGTCCTTCACTTAGGTCCCAACCAAGCAAAGTTTGGTCTGTGGGCTCCGATGGGTCAAGAGACCCCTGAACTGAGACATCCATACCACTGCTCCCCAGCTGGAGGTGGATACAGGTTTGAGCAGGGCTCCAGTCCCTACCTAGGGCCACATTGAAGCTTATTGTTATTTTAATTGTTGCTCCCACTATTTTTTTCAGAGGTTCTTCTCAAAGGGGCTGTGAGATCTGATCACTGAGCTAAGCCTGAAGAAAATGGTCTGGCCTGAAAGCCGCACTTAAAAGGCAGCATGTTTTAAGAGCAGATGTGTCTTCAACTCTGATAAAAGGATAGAGGAGCAGGACCTATGTTTCTGTGACTACCTCCTATGACACAGAACTGGGATCTAATGTAAACCAACACCTATAGCAAATGCCGTTTATGACACTTAGACAGCAGGATTTGTAGGGACAATGCCTTTCTCTTTAAGCCAACAGACTAAAAGATCTCCATTGACTTTAGGATGCCTACAATGACGCTTTTAATTTGTCATGGCGTCAGAAACCATGACCTTCTTTTTTTTGTCCCCCTCACACACCAAAAGAAGACAGAGGCCTTCAACAAGCCCTATGTTTATATCCATTTATCAGCTCAAAGTCGGGCAGGTTATACTACTGCCCTGTTTAAAAGCATGTGGTTAGAATAATTTAAAAGGGAAAAGTGCTTCCTCTTCTTCCCCCACCATCACTTTTTCTGAATAAATTGGGGGGAAAAAAAAAGGAACAACTGACAGCTGGAGAGTATTTACTCAACCTTTCAGGAAGAAAATTGCCATCAAGCAAAGAGAAAGCATGACATTTTTCAGCCCATTAGGTGAAGGTTTATGGAAGTTACAAGGATGTGAATATATGGGTTAATATTTCAAACAGTTTTGCAACCTTAGGAACAATGGGCATGTATAATAACACTTTGCCCAGATGCCTGCTATAATACTTTACATGTATACAATCCCGTTTGAACACTTACTAAACTCCCCCAGTTAAGCTTCACGTGTCTGATCCCTTCTGAAAAAGAACTGAAGAATTCAGCAGAGAATTATTCCTCTGTACAGAATTCTATTGAATCCCCACTATAGAGCTCCATAGGAAGGCTTTAGAGAGAAAAAGAAAAAAAAAGAAGAAAAAAAAAAACAAGAAAAAGAAAAAAATACCGGAAGGATTTCCTTGTCTAGCAAACTAATAGGATTTCAGAGGAGTTTCAGTGAAAACCCCACTGCATTCTCCAAAGCCAAAAATTTAGCAAGACTCAAGGAGAGGTAGGCATGGATCACAGCATCACTCCAGAATACGCTGGGTCTGGAAACACACAGCGAAGTTAGGCCCGTGTCCAAGTCTTAGAAATCACATCGGTAGGATATTCAGGATATGTGGATTCATATGGAGGAGAGACATGCCTGTAACGCCTTGCAGCTTGACCTCTGGTTTGAGTATCATCATTTTCTCCCTTCCATCTTAAAACCAACTTCCCCATCTGCTAAAATACCAGGACAGAAACAGAATGATTCATTGTATACATATATATCTCTCAGTTTTAAAGGTTAAGGCTAACAAAAATTTCAAAGTAAAATAAAACCTCAGGCTTCCGATCTTTAACCCATCTCTAATTTTGAGGTATTTAAGTGAGTCCTGGGTTACCGAGTGCTTGCCTACCACACATTCTTCTGAACAGCTTTCCCAAGCGCTATTACAGGAGATACTGTACTACAGTAGAGGAAACTTTGCTCTCATCACTGCCACATTCATTGGGCCCTTAACTGCCCAGGACTGCACAGCAACTCTTACAGGAAGAGGAATTCACTCCTTCAGAGGCAGTGAGAAGCTAAATAAGTTGCGCCCACAACGGCATTTAGCCACAAGCCCAGCACCCCACTCTGCCAGACATTTGCCTCCCAATATATCATGCACTGCAGAGCCAAACCTTGGGCCACGCTGTGCTCTGGTACTCACCAGGACAGGTCAGAACCTTGCCACCACTTTCCGACCTCGTGTTTTCATGGAAATTGGTCTCCTCCTGCATGGCTTTTCCACACATTGAGCTTGCTTTCAAAAAAGTGCATCAGACTCACCAGCTCTACATAGGGAGGACAACTCAGGCTCATCCTTACCATCTGTACAACTCCTTTTTTCCCTGCAAGACCCCCGCACTGGATGGACACGTACATGAGCCACACCACTGTCCCCACTCATAAGCAAGAGTAACCCTCACCCTGGGATCTGTGAGCAACACCAGTGACCATATTCCCAGAGTACTTCTCTGGCCACCTTTCTGTTTTGTCACCTGTGCTTCAGCCCCATCACTTTCCCCTTCATATCTGAAGTCAACAGGGTCATCGTCACACTGGCAACGGCACACGGGTTCCGTGGGCAGGCAGCCAGGCAAAGATCATAGAGACACGGAGGCCTGAGACCTTGCAAAGATCCCAGCTAGATGGGGAAGTAAACTAGAGCTGTAAAGATCATAATCAAGCCTGGATCAAATCCTCCCAGTCCTTGGGGTGTTTGAGGTCGTCCAGAGTTTTGATTTGGCCTTTTAGTGAGAGAGGTGACTAACCTGAGAACTCTGAAATTTTCAATTTCATCGAAGACAACAAAAGCCTAAATGAATTAATGTCAGAAGATTGCTTTTCATATCCAGCTGCCCCACAGCTTACAGTAAAAGCTCGTCATTGTGTTTGGACAATCTGTGCTGCAAAGTAAATCCAACTCCAAAAGGGCAAAATAGCCCCTAACTCTGCTCCCTCTCAAGAGCTGATAAACAGAAATTACCACCCCCTACTTCCTTCAGACATTTCCTCAGCTCTGAAAGACAAGCTGCGTTATTCTCTGACTGCTTTTATTCAATTTAAGAAATGATTTTGTCTTCCTTTTTTTTGCCCCCACCTATTTATCCCCCTTTGCTCTCTCTACGACCAGTTAAACGTGAATGCAGAACCCAGGTGCCTGTTGGGGAGCTGCACTTCTTGCCAGCATCCAGCAGATCTCTAGGCAGGTCCGAATACACAATGAACTTTTGAAGCCACATCAAGCGAAGCCTTCATGTTGGGAGAAGGAGAAAGAAACCGTCTCTAAGGGTTTGAGTGCATCTCAGAAGCAACTGTGCTAACAACACGCGCTTGCAACCTGATTTCATGCCCGTATCAGAAGGCAAAGCAGTCCCAACTTCAAAAGTTTGGAAATCGTTTTCAGATCTGACAGTCCCCCCAGGCTAAAACCTGGAGTTGAGGGGTTTTAAAGCCCATCTTTAATCAAGATGACAATTTCCTAAAAGGATGAGTCATTTTACTTCCTCAACAATAATAACGGGAAAGGAAACTCTCTTTTTTTTATCAAGTTGGAAAGAGGGAAAGTAACGAGAACAGAACGTATAATAGCAGCAAAACCAGTTCCAGTAGAAACCACAAGCCCTGCAGCAAAACACTGGGAACCTTCTCCTCTAAAGTTCTCCCACAGAGTCTCGCCTTTCTTCCTAGGCTTTGGACTAGCTCTAAACCTTGGATTGCTGCTGCCCAAAGAGTGCCCAGGCTTCCCAGCAATGAGGCTAGATTTTGCTGTGGGTTTCATCTGGCCACCTTTTTTTTTTGTGCACAGATTTGATGCCCTTCTCTCATCGTCAAATGCATGCTTAATCACGGCACTTCCACGCGCAAAACCCTGCACGCCTGCACGTTATGGTAGGCAAAAATGACACGCTGAATTTTCTGAACATGGCTTAAATCCTATTGAATTGGCCCTACTGCAGGCCATGCATCATGGAGCACATTTTGGCAGTTACTAATGCTGCCTTTCAACATCATCACAGACCCACAGATCACAGATACTTCAGAGATGGGTAGTTAACAGGGAACAAGAAAGACCGCCTAGGCATATGGTTAAACAAGTCAGTCATCAATTCACTAGGAGAGCTTTCATTTCCATCACAGCAATCTGTTGGATCCCAGAACTGTTTTTACGTGGTTCATTAGACAATAGCCTTTCTCGCTACTAGTTGGGTCAAGAGTCAAAATTGCTGTGTAATTGCAAGTCTCCAAGCACAAGGCAAGAGTTTTTCAGTCCTGGAGGGTGTTGTCCAAAGGGGAAAGAAAACAGAAGGGAAAGATTATGTGTGAGCAATTGAGCCCTACTGAGAGGGCAAAAAAAGTCACTGAAACTGGGATTAGCCAAATCTTGTAACGGAAAACAAGAGTCCTGTTGGTAAGTTGGCACTTACACCTAAGACATGTGCGTGCTGGGGGAAAGGAGCTCAAAGGATGGGTCAAAACAGACCAGAAGAGGAGATTAAACAGCATGTGAAGCCAAAAAGTGATGGTTGGACCTTTTCAAGCATTTAACTCCTTGAGTTAACTGAGCACGTGGCAATAGCAGTTATTAAAAAAGAACAGCTCCCAACTTAATCAAAGTACATTATAGGAAACGATGCTGAGGAACCTCTGCAGAGAAACCCAGTAAATATCAAGTCAAGCTAAATAGCTCAGTTATGATTATTATTAATAATAAATCACAGCCACTGTTTCTTTTGTTTGCCAACAACTAGCATAGTTTATGGCTCTGCACAAACCTAACACACCATTTTATTACATTTCAGAGAGTGCATCTTCCTAAAATGATAATGTGTTAATAATCTATGCTGGGCTTTTTGGCAGGAACCAAAGAGCTCAAACAACTTGAAATAACATCAGCAAAAAATTATTTATTCCCCATCCCTAGTTGCAGAGAAAACAGAGGTTTTCTTGGCTCAGTTACTTCTCAATAGATTTCTGGTTTCAATTAAAACTTTGAGAAGTTAAAAAAAAAAAAAAGCCAAAGCCAATAAGAGATGGAAGAGAAGTCTCCATTCACTGAGTGTTTCTGCTTTTTTCCCCCCCTGCTTTTACATAACCCTTCCGAGCTAAGAGCAGAGATTAAAGTACAACTATATTGTACGGAGGGGTTTTTCTCCTTTCAGCTGAAAACCGAATGGAGATGAAAGAAAGTTTCTCCTTTGCCTGGAAGTAGGTTCAGACTGAGGGGAGCAATCTCAGCGACGGCTGAGGAAGCGCAGGAAGGTGTGCGCGAAGCAGCCACTTGCACATTTTCCCGGATAGACATTTTTTGTCTCCCCTCTATGGTAAAAGGTCCTAGCCACTTGTTTCCCCAGGTCCCTGCTATCGCTGCCTAACGTTAGGAGGGCGATTATATCATTACTGTAGCCTGCACCAGGTTAGTCCTGGCTGCAGGGGCTGTCGGATCAATAATTGTTCCCATTTGGGTCCGTAATATCCAACACGGGATTGGATTTGCCAGCAGTCCTTTACCCCTGAAATCCTCCTGTCAATGGGAAAAGGATCGCGTTACTTTCCCTGACAGCAGAGGACTAGCAGGCTCAGCGCTTTGCTCGCCTCGCACATCCTTTGCGGTTTGACAGACGGACATATAAGGCAGCACGGCGGGTCCCCCCCGGCCCGGCCCGGCCTGGCCCGGCCCCGGCAGGGCCACCGCGGGCCCGCGGCTAATGAAACACCTCTGCTTGCGGGGGGAGAAGCCCTGCCCGGCTCCCCCTTACCTCCCCCCCCTCCCTCCTTCCCCGCCGGCCGCATTTGCTTGTGGCGGACTCCTCCCAGTGCCCAGCTCGGCTCGCCGGGCGCACGGCCCACACCCCCAGCCCGGGGCCGGGGAGGGGGGACATCGCCCCCCCCACCCCAGCACCGGGATGGGTGGGCAGTGCCTCCCCTCCCTCCCCTCCAGCCGCCTCCCCATGCACCCCTCCACGCATACCCTCCTCCCCCGCGGGGAAGCCCCACGCATCTCCCCTTGCAAACCCGCCCGGGGCCGGGGGAGCAGCGCGCCGTGGGGTGGCCGGGCCGGGTGTGGCCCCCCCCCCCCCTCCCCTCAGGCGGCCGCTCCCCGGGTCCGGCTCCCGGCGGCGAAATGCCCTTTTAGCATCAGGCGTCAGGCCCGAGATTATCAGTGCCGTTTATTTGAAGCGGAAACGAATCGGAAATCCTTCTCTCAACTGCCTTTTTAGACACATAAATACACACAGGCAGGGGCGGGCAGCGCCGGGGACCGCTGTGGTGCGCGCACACACACTCACACTCACAGACACACTCACACACACACACACTCACACTCACACACCGGGAAACAAGGGCGGGAGGGGGCCCCCGCCTCGCCGGAGGGACCTGATTTCCCACTGCCCGTCGGGGAGATCCCGGCGAGGAAGGGGTGTGAGTGTGAGTGTGTGTGAGTGAGTGTGAGTGTGAGTGTGAGCGTGAGCGCACGGAGGTGGGCAGGGAGCCTTGCGCCGGGGCTGGAGTTGACAATAGCCGCCCGCGGCTGCAGGCTGCGTTTTGCCCCCCCGGCCCCAATACAAACACACACCCCTCGATAATATCGGCGATATTCAAACCGCCCAAAGCTGAACTCCACTTCCACCCGGGGCGGGGGGGGGGGGGGCACCGGGGTCCCGGGGGCGGCAATCACCGGCTTATTAATAACCATTATTAACGTTCGCCACCGGGCAGGGGGGAGCGGGGGGGGTCCCGCATTGCTAATTAACCCCCCTTCTCCACCCACCCCCCCACCCCCCCACTTCTTTGCTCCCGCAAATAGCCGCTTTTCGGGGCTGCGTGTCCTTTTCAATGTCAAAACAAGCGCGGGGCCGCCGCGGCCGCCCCGGGGCAGCGGCGTTCCCCCCCCCCCCCCGCGCCCCCCCGCGCAGAGCCCCGCGCACACGCACGCACACTCACACACACTCACTCTCACACACGCACACACACTCTCACATGTACATATATCCCCATAAGGTTACAATGCTGCTCTCTAGCTCCACTTAACCTGCAATTGACGAAGCGGGGGGGGCCCCCCCCCTCTTTCCACACGCACACACATAGCTGCCACCTACCCCCGGCACCGTCGGGGAAACACATACAGGCTACCGAAGATGGGGGGACCAAAAGAGGGGGGAAATACATTATGCAAACTCCTAAAAAAATTGCAACCCCTTAACAGCAGCAAGGTCTTACAACCCCCCCCCCCCAACCACACACATACACACCCCCCCACCAGCCACAAAGCGTGGGGAGGGAAGGGGTCGGAGGGGGAGAGGAGGACTCGCATGCATTGCACAGTGGAGAAATATTCCCCCCCCCCCAAATAAATAAAGCCCTTTCCGCGCCATTGCAAAGTCACAACACGAAAAAAAGGAGACGACATTAACTTTTGCATGCAGAGGGGAAAAAGGGGGGGGGGGGGGGGAAGGGAAAAAGAGAGAGGGGTAAGACCCTCCCGCAATCCGGATCATCAAGACAGACCTTTCCTCGATGGCTCAGGTTTTTTGTTGCTTTTTTTTTTTTTTTTTCTACTAACCCATATCCCCAAAACGGCAGCGGGGGCTTCTTAGCAGCTTCCTCTTCTTCTTCTCTCTTCCTCCTCCTCCTCCTCCTCCTCCCTCGGATTCCCCCCTTCTTGTCTCTTCTCTTTTAGATCCCGGTTTCAATCCCTCGCCACAGCCCCCAAAGGTGCTTTTGCTTGTGTTGCGGCAAACCCATGGCGGTGTTCATCTGTCAGATTAGGGGAGCGCACGGCCGCGCAGCACACGCAGAGCGGAGAGGGAGGAGGGCGGGGGGAGGAGGGAAGGCACCCGGGGAGAGGGAGATGGACGGACAGGCAGACGGATAGATAGCTCGATAGATAAATGATAGATAGATAAATAGAGCGAGATAGAGCGAGAAGGGGGGAAAATGGCGTCTTGGAAGCCGGAATCCCGGAGTAAATCAAATTAACACGCAACACCCAGAGCAGTCCCGGCTAATTTTAGCAGGATCCAAAATAAAATGAAAAGGAAAAGGGGGGTGGGAAGGAGGAGAAGGGGGGGGGGGGGGGTGAAAGAAAGGAGGAGGGGAGGAAGGAGGAAAAAAAGGGGAGAGAAAAAAAAAAAAAAGAAGAAAAAAATCAATGCACTGGATAAAATCCTGGATTTGAAATCGATGGAGCTTGTCTCTGGCTCTCTGGCTCTCTCGCTTTTCCTTTTCTTTTC
Organism: Gavia stellata; assembly: GCF_030936135.1. Taxonomy (NCBI): domain Eukaryota; kingdom Metazoa; phylum Chordata; class Aves; order Gaviiformes; family Gaviidae; genus Gavia; species Gavia stellata. The sequence continues at coordinate 5,740,688 of NC_082637.1, forward strand.
CTTCTTTTTTTTTTTTTTTGGAGGGGGGCTTTTTTTGCTTTCTGTTTGTTGGTGGTGGTTGTTTGGGGGCCTTTTGCAGGGGGGCGAGGGGGGGAAGCGTTTTCGGTTTTGCTTTTCCCGGCGAGGAGTTTTAAAAAAAAAAAAAAAAAGAAAAAAAAAAACCCCAAAAGAAAGAAAGAGCAAAACCCCGCGACGAGAAAAGGGCTGCTTTGGCGGCGAGGAAGCTGTTCCCTTTATTCCGGCTCTCGTCTCCGGAGCGGGCCCGTGCTGGTGCCGGAGCTCCGGCGGGCTGCGGGGCTGCGGCCGCCCGCTCCCCCCGCCGCGCCGCGCCGCGCCGCCCCGCGCCGCCCCACGCCGCTCCGCGCCGGGCCGCGCCGAGGGAGGGCAAAGGGGAGGCGGGGGGGGAAACACCCCCTTTTCCTAACGGGCGCGGGATCGATGCTCACACACACGCACACAGAGACACCCCCCCCCCTCCCCTCGCTGAGAGTACAGTCTGGGAAAGGGGGCGTCTGGGGGCTGCTTTTTGCTCTCCGCTGGATTTTCCTTCCTCTGTCTTTTATTTTGTCTTTTGGTCTGGTTCCCCCCTCTCTCCCTCTCCCTCCCTGCAAGGGGCGGCGATTTGTTTAGGCAGATCTGGGGGCTGATGGCTCCGGCTCTCTCTTTCCTCTGTTTCGCTCCCTCTCTCCCGGAGTCCTGCAGCACTGGGGCGGGCGGGGGGGGCGGAATAAATGGTAATGATCAGGCGCTCACACACACACACACACACACAGACACACACAGACACACACTCGCTGTGGCTGCAATGCTCAGCCCTGGGTTAATGTACTCAACAGTGCCACTACCTGACACAACAGCAGCAGTGATGGGGGCAGGGGAGAAAAGGCAGAGAAGGTGAGACTCAGGTTAGTGGTATTTATCCCACTCCAGTCTCTCCCACGCCCCCCGTGTCCCCCCCCATATCCTTTTCACAGCGCAGCCCCTGTGGGCTCATGACCTATGTGGGAGATTTTTGGGGCTCCGGTGATCACTCTTCAGACCTGAGGTGAGGAATCCCTCTCTGGGGCTGGGGGAGACAAGCAAAGACTCCCAACACCTATTGTAAAGATTAAAGTCTCCCCCCCTTCCAGTAGGAAGCAGTAACAGTGTCCAAAACACAGCACAGAATCACAGAATCACAGAATCACTACCGTTGGAAAAGACCTGTAAGATCATCAAGTCCAACCTGGGAAAAAAAAAAAAAAAAAAACCCACCACACAACAACAACAAGCCACAACCCACCCAACACCACACAGCACCATGTCCATCAAGCTACATGCCACAATGCCACATCCACACGCTCCTTGAATATCTCCAGGGAGGGTGACTCTACCACCTCCCTGGGCAGCCTATTCCAATGTTTCACTACTCTCTCAGTGAAGAACTTTTTCCTAATATCCAGCCTGAACCTCCCCTGGCACAACTTGAGGCCATTTCCTCTAGTCCTGTCACTAGTCACTTGGGAGAAGAGACCAACACCCACCTCACCACAACCCCCTTTCAGGCAGTTGTAGAGAGCGATGAGGTCTCCCCTCAGCCTCCTCTTCTCCAGACTGAACAACCCCAGTTCCCTCAGCTGCTCCTCATCAGACTTGTGCTCCAGACCCCTCACCAGCTCCGTCGCCCTTCTCTGGACACGCTCCAGCACCTCAATGTCCTTCTTGTAGTGAGGGGCCCAAAACTGAACACAGTATTCGAGCACAAATTCAGCTCCGGGCCAGCGGAGCTGTGCAAAATCCAAGCCCTTGGGCTTTTGCTTTCCCACCCTTGCTCTGCCAGTGGTCTGGATGTCGCTGCCGTTTGGGTTGCCAGTTTGGCAAACCTTTACTCACAGGAGTAAATTGTTGGCTTGCCTAAGTAATGACACAGGTGATGAGGAGGAACCCCCAGAAAAGCGAAGGTTTGTGGGGTGAAGCTGTGGAAGCGTACTTACAGGTGAAGGTGACGCAGCGGGGGAGCAGGGAGTACCCCCTGGGTGCCTCTTCATGTTTGATCCCTTGCAGAGATGGTGCCACAGGGATCCCCGTCCCAGACTGTTGCAGGAGGCTCAAAGTGCACTGAGTTTCTCCCCTTTGCTCTGGGACAAATGGTAACCGCAGGCCATCATCTGAGTGACCTGAATTCAGGGTTCAACTGCTGCAAGGACTACCTGGGTTGACCCCCACCACCACGGAGGCTTAAATATGCCACGATGCCTTAAACACGTAGCAACAGATCTACGTTACAGGTCCCAATCTAACACCAGCTGGGCAGGAGAGCTTTGTGTGACCCACGAGATGCCAGCGTAGCCCTCACCAACCCTCAGCAGACTCAACTACATGGGTCAGTATGTGCCCTCAGCCCCTCCGTGTTTCCTCATGCTTCCTGGGAACGGCTCCTAGATAAAAGACACACCAAGCCATCATTTCCCTTTGGATCTCTCCACTTGACTGACCTCTGCCGTGATACCTACGAATCCCAAACTGATGAGCTTGGGTAGAGGTAACAGGCTGTGCCCGTCCTTCTTCTCTCGTGGTCCTTTCCTCTGGCTTCTCTCCAGCAATAGGAGAAAACAAATAAACGAATCAATAAAATACACAGAAAATGACCAGCAGATCAACCCCACCTCCATCCCAAACAAATACACAACTGAAAAACTTTTGAATCGGAAATGTCACACTGAAAATGTTGACATTTCTGATTGAAACCAAACAAGAATTGTCGTTTCAAATCAGCTCTTTGACATGGAAGGAAGGTTTGTTTGTTTAAATTAAATCACCCAACTGCAGCTACATTTTGTCATTTTGTATCCGAATGAAACAAAAAGAAATAGTTTCAACATTTATTGGCAGAGCTGCCAGTGACATTTTCCTGTGAAAATTTTGGTTTCAAAAAGTTTTGGCAGGTAAACTCTCTGCGTTGAAGAGCTCCATTGACCATTGTCTTCCCCCTTGCAATAAGCCGACACATGGTTATGAAATAATTGGCTTGATTAGATTAACACAGAAAACCAAATTATGGACCAAAATACTCAAAAAAAAAAAATCGATTTTCCTTTGTTAGAAAATAGTGTTTTGCTTATACTTAATAGGTTTGGGATAAAAAGTGTTTTGTGAGCCTTTGCTCTTTTTATCTTGTATCTCTCATCTTCTGGAGAGTATACATATACATATACAAATGAATTTAAGCAGCAGTTTGAATAATTTCAAACTGAGAAGTTCAATTTGGGAAGCAATCGAGATAATGACTTATTTAATGCTCACTTACTTTGCAAACGTGGGGGAGTCTAAAAAAAAATAATAAAAAAGCCTCAAAACTTCTAAAGAAAGTTTTTGATTGACCCAAAGTTGGTTTTAGGCCTGTCTTATGTATAACTGGAAAAAAAGAATCACACCTGCTTACCTGTAGACCTCAAACTCTGAAAAGATCTGTCAAGATAAATTTCATAAGCAGAAAAAGACCCATTCCTTTGAGTGGTCACCTTGTAGGACGTGTGTGTATAAATCATTGTGGATCAGGGTTGACATCAAAGGTTTTCTTACCTATGGTTTTGTCTTCTTGATCTAGAACATTTTTCTTTTTTTAAAAAATCTCCTCCCTCTGTCTCTGCTGTGTGTCAGGGAGTTTGTACAATGTAAGTGGATAATCTGAAAAAGGAAATTTTCTTCTCTTTGTTCTTTTCACTTAAAAAATACTATGGCATTCATAAAGTTGGTTTGGTTCCTGCAGCGGACCTGAGATGAGTTTCCTATTTGCGTCTAACAATCTGTACATAACCTTGACTGCATGAGACAGGCAGATGTTTTATAATGAAGGCCATGAGCCTGTTATTTTTATATAAATAGCATATTGAGTTAAATATGTATATAAGTCTTTCTAGGTTCAAGGTATGAATTAACGTTACGCAGAATTATTGGGTCATTCGTAAGTTAGTGTGAAATAAAAAATGTATCTGGCAAGGCCCCCAGTAAAACACTGGTAACACTCTATATGATTCAAAAATACAACCAAATCACTAATAATAACCATTTACAGTTGTTTTAGTTGCTTAAATCAGACCAGTTTCCTTATGTGTTTTATCTTCTCAGCTGTCTAGCACACTTCTGAGCTTTACATAGAAGATATCTATCTATCTATCTATCTATCTATCTATCTATCTATCTATCTACCTACCTACCTACCTACCTACCTATCATCTATCTACCTACCTACCTACCTATCTATCTATTTATTTATCCATATACATATACATAAACTCTTAGACATACAATAGTTAGCAATTCATTGTATCCCACTACAACGTAAGAGACAGTTGAAAACAGGGGGGAAAATATGAATGTATTTCAATCCTCCCATTTTTTGCTCAAGAATTGGAAACCCAGCTGTTTGAAAAATTGGCCCCAAAATAGAAATAACAGTGATTTTTAAAGTTGCCCTTTTCTTTCGTAAATCCCTTAGACATGTGGTATCAAGTTTCAACATTGTTGTGTGAACAATGGCAGGCGAGAATCAAAATTCAGGGCCAAGGAATAGGAAACCAAGCGCAAAACTAATTTTAGAAGACATAAACCCCCTCTTTTGGTTGATTGTCCATGTGTTTAAGATATTTATACCCCCAGCATCCCCAAACAATTTCTCTCGTACATTATTTTGATAACTGAGTACTGTTATCCCTATCTCAGCATCTTCTTGATATTGACAAAGACCGTGCTGTGCTCACTACTGTCCAAAAACAAAAGAAAAAGATTTTATCTCCAATTTCTCAACCAGGACAATTAGAAGCAAACCTTGGTAGCTTAGCAACATTGTATTACAGTGTGGGAGATGACCGCATGGGAGGCTCAGGTTCAAGTCCAGACTTTCTTACCTATCAGATCTTTCCTCAGCCTTCTTCCCCCTACAGAGCCAGTGACTAAACATTTCTCTGTCATCAGGCAGCATACAAAAGTTGTAGGGCTCAATGATGCAGCGCTTGCTGACACACCAGCAGAAGACCAAGACCTGCCCTTTGCTCAGGCTGTTGAGACATGCGAGTCCTTTTGAAAACCTTTGGATGTTTGCCTCCTGTAGCTCTTTCAACATCCATCAGTTTGTTACTGCTCTTACAGTTGTGGTTATATTTCACAGTCTTTCCTGAGCAAACAAGTAACTCTCATCTCGTAAGTGCACGAAATTCTTTCCCTCACGAATAACTTCAAAGAAACTAATTACTAATAAGCATCAAAACCTATCCTAGATTCTCATGTTCATCGCTGATCTATGATGGTGTGGATTTCAATCACAGTTTTCATACTGATTACAATTTTGCATATATATGTATATATAGCCTTGACTATACGTACTTACATATATTTAAGGCTCTATGTACTAATACATATGCAGTAACATGAATAAGAAGCACCACACATTAGCAGAAATACAACATCAGTCAATGAAGCACAGGACTGGCAGCAGATAATTTAAAGCTACATAATTTAGGATAGGGAGTGAACAGAAATACTGGATCTGCTTGGGAATTCCAGGTATAAAGAATTGTTTAATCTAGCTAGAAAAGTCATAAAAGGAATTGATAACTAGAAGTTGAATTCAGAGAAAAGAACACATTGCAGTGAAGACGTATGCGGTTCATCGTGATTAATCATTCCAGAAACTTAATAGGAGGATTGGTAAAAATCACCATCTCATGACATTTTCAGGTTGGTGACTGGATGACTTCCTAGAAGATACGTTTTAGCCAAGCAAAAGTAATTGGGTTCAGGACAAGAGCAGACATGAAATGAGTTAAGAACTGGCTAACTGACAGATCTCTGAAAGTAATTGTCAATGCAGAATTATTGTCGAAGAGGAGTGTTACTAGAGTTTTCCCTTATGCTATTCATCAGTGATCTGGAAGTAAATGTAAAAGTACTCCTGATGACATTTGTAGATGACATTATAGTTGGTGAAATAGCAAATAACGAGAGTCCAGGGCAGCCCGACGTAACAAACTGCACCGCCTGGCTTGGGCAAACAAAATGCATTTTAATGCAATAAGATGCTAGTTGCAATAAGATGCTTCTTGCAAACACAGACAAAAACCTGGACAAGCACTGCAGTGCCTGCTTCGAGTCAGACCCTCAAATCTGAATGTAATGATGTGATCCTTGGCTCTGCAGCCAGGTGACTTGTGGTGTATGGCACTAGCAAGGTTGAACTCGAGAGGCTGTTTATGGGTCTGACAGCCACATTTTAAAACATATGGTGACAAAATTGGAGAGGGTACAGAAAAGAGCCACAAAAAATGATTGAGGGCTGGAGAAAATAATTTGCAGGGCAAGCGTTGAAGAATTATGTTTAGCTATCAGAAATAGATTTGATTCCAGAGGAAAAATGCCTTGTAGGTGAAGAAATTACGTGGTACCAAGGGACCAGAGTTAGGTACCTAATTTCTCAGGGAAGCAGGGCTGGGACCATTCCTCCCTTCAGCATTTCCTACATAACAGTTTAAGTGACCCCTACCCACTGTAAATCCAACTAATTTCTAAGTCTGTCTGCATATTGTAATTGAAAGACCTCACTTAAAGCTTTGGGGTTCGCTTTGGGGCTAGGTGTTATATTGCCCTGGTGCACTTCTGGATTTGGCCTGGGATGCCTTTCTAGAAGCAAAGTTTAATTTAATAAAATTAATCTATTCCTTAGCCTAAGCCAGGCTGAAGCACCCATGACCCTGACAGGCTGGAGGCAGACTAAATGGCCTAGATGGTCCTTTCTGGCTTGGCAATCTTTGAAAATGAATTTGCAGAAGAATCATGTAAATCTCTTGAACTTTGACTGACGGCAATATATACACAGTGCAGCTCTCATGAAAGGTGCCATATAGTACCAAGCAAAATCTTACTACTCCTTGTTGAAAGCAGCCATCCAAAGGTTGAAGAAACACTGCCATAAGGTGAGGAAAAATCATGACTTTTCCTAAGAAATTGTTGAAACACTGAAAGTGGAGGTTTTTGCTTTGACTGGGTTTGGCTCAGCAAATTTCTCCAACCCGAGACGGACTTCTTGACGTAGAAAGGGACAGAGCCTCACCTTCATGGTAAGATCCCACTGATGATGTTTGATATCATCACTTCCATTTTCAACCTGTCCACAACAGAGCAGATACCTGAACTTCTCTTTCGGATCAGTGCTCCAAGTATGACACAGTTGGCTGTTCTTGGATGGGTCCGCCATTGTATTTTATTGGGCTGCTCTGTTAGGCATGGATAATTGGATCAGAATTGGATCAGAAAGACTTGATTCCTCTTGTCCAAGTATGTTCTCAGTCCCATGGGGAGGGTAACAATTTTTATTTCTCATGAAAAAACACAGAATGTCCTTGGCTTTATTAAAATATGAAGTGTACTCCCCCCATCCCCAAAAAACCTCCACACCAACAACCTTCAGAGAATATGAAATGTCTTCCTCCTTTGCTCTGTGTGATTTCATTGGGCTGGTCACACAGTAGGGAAGACAGACCATGAGATAAAGTCAGTGGTCAGAGGGTGTGTTTCACAGGCGAGCTGAGGTTGGCCTCAGAAATTATTTGGAGGAAAGAAATGCACATGCTCACGTGCTACTAGTAATATGTAAAATCCTTCAGATGGCAATGGATAATATCCATATGGATATCCATCCATGGATAATATCTGTATGGAGAATATCCAGTTCTCACTATCTATGCACCTTCTTTATCTAAAACATAAATCATCTTAGCTGTTCCTTTCCTCCCAGGGTTTTACAAAACTTGACACATGGATGCTTTATATGCTTAAATTATTTATCATTGTTGTGGGACACCTGAAACTTTTGAAGATGGAAATACGAGGAACAAGGTGTGTTGCATTTCACCATGAAGTTCTACCTGAATCATAATTTGCAAACATACTTCGGGGTGTTTGGCATCGTGTGCGTGAATGAAACTCTGCCAGCCCATGGACAGTGAGAACGAGACCCCGCAAGGTCAGGGTGCAATATTCAGCAAGAATCACTGCTGGTATTAAGCCTCTGTCATCTGTGTTGGGTCTCATCTAAGGGACAGCACCTTCCCAGACAGGCAGTTGATGGCATCGGGTTAGTCAATGTGCTTGTGGGACGCTCAAGCCTCTACCACAGTAAGCAGTAGCACACCTGGTGGAAAGCAGATTATATTTATCAGTGCCTCGTCTACAGCAGAGCCTCAAGGTACCTAATTCTGCCTTTTCTCCCTTTTCATTATCATTCCCTGACACCCCTGTAGTGATATCCAGCCTTGGTATCAGGTGGTGCACAGATCCCTCGAGTCACAGGGAGCAGCATCAGGCACCAGCCCGAGGGACCCTCGCTCCCCAACCCCAGGGAAAACCAAGCGAGAAACGCTAGGTCTGCAAAACCGACGGCTGATTGATTTCCCCGTGCTCCAGGGAATGTGCAGCGCAACTTTTTAATTCACACCTCGGTCATTTATCAATGTTTTCTTATAGCAGAGTTTCTCTATCAGTGAGTTGAATTTGCAAAAAAATCAAAACTACGTGCGTGCCCGGGACTGACACGAGTGGGTTTTGCCGCACGGCTATAGCACTCCCTTGCCTTTTGCACCACAGCATCTTTTTCTTACCCTTTTCTCCCCCAACCTTTTTTTAATTTTTTAAGTTTTCGGTGGTTTTGGTTGAATAGCCATGAAGCATTGCCCTCTGCCGGCAGGTCGCACAGCTGGCTTCGAGCGCTGGGATGTCCGTGCGTCTGTCTGCGACAGCTCCTGCAGCGCTTGGGCTGGGGAGAGGATGAAAAGCATAAAGATTTGCAGCTTGATATTTAGATTTTGGAAAAGAAAGGAGAGGAAAGTCAGAAAGAAATCAGCAGCAGCAAAAGCGTTGCTTGCATCCATAGAATTTAATACACAAATACGGTTTTATGGGTTTTTTTTACTTTTTTTACTTTTTTTTTTTTTTGGTTATGCTTTAAAATATTGACTGACGAAGCGTTTCTTGCTCCAGCTGCACAACATTGTGCTCATGCAGCAACATGTGTGATTGAGAGAGACTCCTGCAGTCCCGTTGTTCATTAGGAGTGAAATGCAGACGAACAGCATGGGTGGTAAAAAGTCACTGACAATAAAAAAATTGTTTGAGAACAGGATGCAGCTACCTTAGGTGCTAATTTGGCCCTTGATTATAGCAGGATCTGAGCAGCGCATAGTCTCATAGAAAAACATTTATACTCACAATCTGCAGGACTTGAGGGGACTCCAGTGCTCTTATTTTACAGACAAGGAGGTGAGGCATAACAAAATGAGAATTATTTACATTGGGTCACAATGGGAGCCTTGAGCAGGAGGGCTTGAATTCAAGTTTTTCATGCCCTAGACTATTTCTGCCCAGCTCACAGATGAGTTTTCCTCACTCCGAAGTTTACACCAGGTCTGTCCAGCTTAAGCTGTGAGCAGTTTAGGTAGCAGGATACATTTTTAACTTTCTTCACTTTGACGAAACTCTGCATCTCAAATAAATTATATAATATAGAGCAGAAAACTTCTAGTGAGAGCAAGCTAAAAATATAAGATTTTTTTTTTATTTTTTTTTCTCTCCATCACAGCTCCTGTTCCCAAATTACACTTGCCTTGCTCAGAGTCTTAGAAAGCTGACACAGAACAAATTGTCCTATGTAAATTGCAAGTTTCCCTTCTGATTGACAGCAATCCACAAAGATGGACTAATTCCAGAGGAAGTCAAGCAAAGGCTGTGTCGTAACTATTAACCCAATTTTAAAGATGTTCCAGATTGCTGTTGAGTTGCCAGCACGTCCTTCATATAACGGCGCACGGAAATCCAAAGTAGGGGAGCCAGACGGAGTACACGTGAGCAGGATGTAGCGGGCTACAGGTTGTATATGTGCAGGTTTGCTCCCCTGGCTACTGCAGCCTGTGTTGGGGAGGACAACCACGTACTCCTCGCTCCCTCCTGGAGACTTTGGTCTTGAAGACGTGCAATGGGCAGTCAAGCGTATGACCAGTTGCATTCTTTCTGCCTGTTTTGGCTGCTGTTGTCCTTAAACCAAAACAAGTCATTAAGGGAGCAAGGACAATTATTTTCTGAAATTTATGTAGGGAAAGGGAGAGGGAATATGGGCTGCTGTAGAATTGGTATTGTCACACAGCTGATTTGATTACGCCACTCCTTACCGCAGAGCCGTGACTGAGTTTATCGAGGTCTCCCTTTGTAAGTGATAATAAACCTAATAGCTGCCCACAGCTTAATATTTTTTCTTGCACTACATATGTTCACTTTTGGTCCTTAGATTATTTTTTTCTCCAGTCTCCATCTGTTCTTTTGCCTTTGAGGTACTTTAGTTACCATGGAAATGACAACATCATCCGGATGGGCGGAGCTTGGTGCAGTGTAAAGTTGGTTTCCTATATAAAGTGGTTTGCAAGGTATGGGGATGGCTGACAAAAATACAGCATCTTATGTGATAGCTTTCCATGGTTTAGGTGTGCAACAGAGAGATAGCTATGTGTGCTCGTGAGTGCACGAGGCACGATGTGCCTGTTCCAGGAGGGGGCATGTGTTTCATTTTTGCTCTGCCAGATGAAATGTTTCACTTGAGTCTTTCATGCCTGATTTCTTACAACCTTTAGTTGCAAGCTGGCTTTTATTTGAGATAGACCCTATTGTAAGACACTTTCTGAATCCTGTGATTGTCAGGTGGGTCAGGCAAGGTGGAGAGCTTGTTCCCTGGAGATGTACATCTTTTGTCATCATTGCCATGAAGAAGAATAGGAGGACTTAATTTAGTGGGAGGTTGTCACATGGGCTTTGTTGTCTGGTTATGTGTGTGGCATTGCCTCCTTGGTCTCGGGGAGGTGTCTTGTGCCTTCAACAATCCACGCGACAAATGATCCATGATCAATACGATCCAGAGATCACTAAAACAATTGTATACCGACACCACACATTTCATCTCAACAAAACTGGCAAATCCAGGGCAAAGCCCTTGTTTATACCAAATCAGACCTTATTTCAGCAGTGACCTCATGGACTTTAGCACAGTCCCAGAAGCTATTATCCACTATTAGCCCCTGCAGCACCTGGAAATATTGATTATACGGCCTCGTGGAGATGAAGGTATTTTAGATGAATAATGATTTTTGGCAAAGGGTATTAAGAGAAGGGACAGATGTGTCAAAAAGATGAGAACTTGGCCCATGAAACTTAATATTAAGGCCTGTACCATCTCCAAAATGCTTTTAGGCTAGTTCATATATTCAGTGGATGTCTCTTAAAGAACCTGAAGTGCTCTCTGCTTGTCTAATCAGGTATGCGGATGGGGCCAGGGGATACGTCACAGAAAAGGTTTTAATGCAGTTCCCACTGAGACCGAAGAAACAGGGAAGTGCTAATTTATCAGAGCATATGCAAACATGGGTTCTTGACAGAGAGTCTCTCGAACACAAGCACGTCTGGCTGGCTGGGACAGCATTCAGTTCTTAGAAAACTTGGTGGGGAGGGGGTGAGGATCCCACAAAATGACAGGGAGTCCTGTGCAAAGTCCATGGGGATGACTTTGTTCGGTGCTTAGAGTCTGCTGAAGAGAGGATTCTAAGGTCAAATCCTTGGATCTTCTATCCTAAGCTTACTTTGTCATGTGGCTAGAGTGATAGTATTTGTTTATTTCTATTATAGTTATTTTTAGGTGCTCTAACTTCAGCTGCAGCCATTTCTTACCATAACAATCCTTTCAAGAAACAACCTCCCCAGCAACACTGGAAAACTTTCCCGTGGAAAAAAAAAAAAAAAAACCCCACCAACAAAAAATAACAGAGTCAGCAGTAGAAATGGTTCTTAAAGGCACATTCTGGCAATAAATAAACTCGTGATTCTCAGAAAGCTCAGAAACTGGTGGTGGTGCTGGGGTTTTTGCAGCAATTCATGAAAATTGATCTCTTGGTCCAGCGTGGATAGCAAACTCCAGGGCCAAGGACCCCTCAGCAGTCTCCCTTGATTTCTATTTTGTGCCTTGGCTGCGGAGAGCTGGGCTATTCACGTGTCAGGCACCATCCTGGCTAAAACACGAGCAATTGCACCAGTGAACTCCGGAGCGAAGAGCCTGACCTGTTATAATCGGTGCCAAGAGCTTTTAGCCAGACGGCGACAGGCTTGCACTCAGCGCAAAGGGAGCAGAGGAGTGCTCATCAGGCAGACTAATCAGGAGAAAGCGAGGGCCTGGGGGAAAAAAGGCTGGTTTCAGCCCTCTTAGAGATGGGGATGTCTGAAGCGACACCTCCACAAAGGCTGACGGCAGCCAGGGCCGCTTCCAGCGTTGCAGTGTCATGGTCTCAGTGCGACAAACCGCTTAATAAGCCGGCAGCTGCTCCCAGCATCAGTTTGTCTCTGGAGCAGTTTCCATCCAAGCTCCGTGTGGATTGTGTTGGAGTCATAGAAAAAAAGGGCTCAGAGGGATCGGGAGAGGTCACCACCATCACCTCCGCCACCCGCTGACACAGCCTATGCAGCAAGCGCCAGATCTGAGAGGACAGCTTTGAAACCTCTTGGGCAGACACAGGCAGGAGCAGAAAACCAAACAAAAAAGCCCTTTCCTGCTATAATATCACCAGCTAAAAGGAAGTGGGGATTTAGCATTGGATGGTCTCCAGGCATCTCAGTGGAGCATTTCAATCCTTTTTGCTGCTCAGCTTGCTTTCCACTCAAACTTAAAGCTGAATTTGCTGGGGTTGCTTCAGAGGTCCTCAATCATTTTTCCTAGGGGTCACTTTTCCCAAAGTCTCTTTAGCAGGTCACAGAATCTGTTGTCAGGTCCTTTGTCAGGATGGTTGGCCACCAGATGTGGCCTTCACCTGTGGCAATGCTCCTCACAAGAATATGGGATCTTCCAAGGGAAGGGAGGAGATATTCCTCAGCCAGGAGCTCAGCGATCTCCAGCACAACATACACAAGATCCAGATTCAAAGAGAGATCAGGTATGAGGAGACATGGACTAGTCCCAGATGTGCAAATGTGTTTATCTTACATTAGACATAGGGTTGTTACAACCTAAATTCCAGTTGTCTCCTTCCCTTGAGCTGATTCACAGAGGAAATCCAGCCTAACTGAAGTTAATACAAGTGCAGAGCCCAAAACTGGGGTTCTTTGTTCTGATCTGCTGTCCAGCTGCAGCCACAGTGGGGTAAGCAGATCCTTTATTTCATAATACGTCTTCCCCTCACACTTTATAAGAGGCATTTTACAGCTCAGACCTGGCAAGAAGAAAAGTAGGACTTGGGTTTTTTTCTGACTTAGACCTCTATAGGGATACACACTGTAAAAAGTTAAAAACTTGGGAGTTTGTTTTTAATGTATCTCTTTTAAATGAACTATTTGTGTTTTATGTTTGGATTACAGCTTTGTGAGCAATCAACTTCTTGATCTGCTAGCCAAACCTCTCAAAATAATATGAATGTTTTTCTTTGAGGTTATTCAGCTATTAAGATTTTTCTTGCTCTTTTTTCCCACCAAAATGGTAAATCGGGGGGAAAAAAAATTAGGCTGAATTCAATGTGTTTCTTTTTGTTATCATTTCTTAATTTTAGATAAATATGGGAATTAGAGAATGTACAGATAAGAGATTTTGACTTGAAGACATAAGCCTTTTCTGACCAAAGCAATCAAAGCAATTAAATGAATGAAATACAAATTCATACATAGTTTCAATAGACATGAATCTGTCTTTTTTGGTTTTAGGTTGTTTTTGGGGGAAGTACATATTAGTTTGCGAAATGTCACCAGGATCTAATTAGGATCAAGATGTTAAACTGGCATTGAAACTTAGAGCGGAGGGTCTGGTAGGTGGGCTTCGTGTGTTCAGGGTTTATTCACCCCTGCAGGAAGTGGGGAGAAGTGGTTTGTATTAGCTGTACCCTGTACATTGTTTTCTCATTCGTCACCAAATGCCAGGAGCTGCAGTAATCCATCCTGGAAGTGACAAACATATGATACCATGCGGCCTGATCCTGTGGGAGGAAGGGTGGAATTTCCTATGGGTGCAGATGCCTCAAGAAAAAGGACTTTTTTTAAGCCTGGAGTCTCTTCCCGGCTCTCCCAGGTTACTGACAAATGGACCGTGATTTCAAGGCTTGTACCATTTCATTAGTCTTCTCTAGTAATTTCTATTATTTTTATTGTGAGTATTTCTCTATTGATTCCAAAGGGTCCATTGTGGATTTGGACTGTGGTAGGAATCATTCCCACACATGAAAGACTAGGATGTTTTTATCCTTAATTTACTGATTAGGTATTTGCTGCATCTCTTACTTGTACCCTTGCTTCCCACAATCCTGTATCTGTCAGAATATACTCTGACCTTTAGCCACAGTAAAAAATAATCTTATAAGAGGATTTACAATGAAAATGTGTACTTGTTTGATGAAAGCTGTTGGAATGGCAGCCATCCTCTTAAGGTCAGGATTAAGGTTACAAAGGCAGAAGGGCCATTATTATTTCCTGATCTGGTGAGTCTTGGACAGTCCAGCCTCCAGGTTATCTCACATCCTATGTGATTTATCCATAACTCTGAATCAAACGCAAAAACTTGTTTGCTGGAGTTCTTCAACAGATATTCATAGTCCAGAGAAGTTGGGTGATTTCCATGTCTCGTGCCAATATCTCCTCTCCTTTCTCACACCCCTTTTCAACATCCAAGGTCGAGACATTTGGAGCAGAAGCAGAGCCGTACCCATCACCTCTGAGATCCTGCTCGTGAACACAGCTATGAAAACTGAGGTAGCTGTGGATTTGTTGCTGCGCATCCACACATAGTCACATGTAATTGCACTGGTCCATGGGTGTTTAATGATGTGCTGTCGCTAAATTCACATCTGGGGAAAACCCTGCTGAAATTGGTTTTGCCCCCCCGTGTTGCTTGTGAGGTTAAAGGAGTCCTTGGTTGCCTGTTACATTACGGCCATGCAATCTATGATGCAGCTAACCTTGTTATCTCCTGTGAGGTTTGGCTGATGTGTTTTGGGCATCATCTTTCAACACATGGACAGTGCCAAGGCTTTTTTGATGGCGATGGAAAGTGCCTACTGCATAAAATAGAAAAGTATTTCATCCAGACTATTGCCAACCCGTTGTGCAGCTGCACCACCAGCTCATCCCCTTTCAGGAGAGACACTGGTGCTGGTCACAGCAGTATTTACCCTAGGCTTAGGAAGGGATGTAGCTTCATGAGAAGCAAAAAAGAACAGTGCAACCTGCAAAGATTTACAAAGCTTGGCCTTTACATCACCCTGGGGACTGATTCCCCATAAGCACTGCATCCTTTGGTTTGAATTCTGGATACTCTTTCTGGCTCATCTCTTCTCCAGGTGCCTTGTATCCAATATCTAGCATTCCTTTACTTGGTCTTCCTCTTCTTTTAAACTTACTCTTGCTCTCCCAGGAGCACCTGCGGTATATAAAAACACAACAAAAGCACTTAATCTAGTCTGACATTTTCACTCTGGAACTTGGGTTGTTTTTCTTGAGTGAAGTACCTTGTTTCCTATACCCATCAGTAGCTTTATACTCAATAGAGCTGGTAAGAAAACACATTTCTTGTCTAGGAGGGAATGTTGTTTTTTCAAATCCGTTCTGATTCAAAACTGAGCTTATAGAAAAACACCTTTTCAGAATTTCCTATGAAATGAAAATTCTGGTTAAAAAACCCCAGCCACCACATATTAGAAAGTCCCCAAAACCAAAAGGATTTTCATAGACAGAGTTCAGACTTTACATTTATTATTGTAAAAATGGTATGACACTGATCCCGATTCAGTTATCCACATATGGATTTCTAATGCTCTTTGATATATCAGAGAGCATCTGGGGTATCTCCAGGGGCCTGAAAGATATGGCACAGGACTTCTGCCCTTCTGGAACAGCCCATAAAAACCTGGTGGGATACTCCAGGACACCTCAGATGGCAAAAAACATCTGTGTATGGGTAACGAAACCGAGCTCTGAAATTGTGCACACCTCCTTTTGGGGGACTTAGTCTGTGAGCTCAGTCCTACCTCTGCCTCCTTGCTGAAGTTGGATCTAATGAATCTCACTCAGTATCATGTGATTTCAGCATGTGTGCCCATGTCTAAGAGGTGGTCCACTAAATCTCCTGCATGCCAGCGTTTCCACACCAGGGTGTAGACCTGTGAAGCTTGCCTGAGTGCTTAGTGCAAATCTTGGAGTGTATGTTTGAGTGTGGACCCTGACTTAAATTTGATATGCTTATCCCTGTAACACTGCTAACACTGACAGCTCTCGTGTCACGCCAGAAAAATTCAATTAATGCCAGGTTTCCCAAAACCTTGCAAAGCCTGGGCCAGGCAGACATCCTCAATGCTGGTTATACACACCCCAGTATCAGTCCAAAGAACTAGGAAAAAAAGAGGCACATAAATAAAAAGAACAGAGCAGATCAAAATAACCTGGGTTACAGATGCTGGACTGACTTTTATTCGGAGTCCATCTCATTGCTAGCACTGCCTTGATAGTGCTCCCCTTCCCCCTTTGACCTTCTCTTTTGGGCCAAGCCTGTGACCTTGGGTGATCCAGCTCACTTTACACCTTGGCCTAATTACAGCCAGAGGAGCAGAGGGTGGAATATGATAACCGTCACATCTTTATCATAGGTGAAAACAGGCAGAGTAATCGTTTAGGGTGGCTGAAGTGGGTAAGGCTGGGAGTAATGAGATGGAAAGTTTAGATTGAATATCAAGATAAAATTACCCACAATACATTCTTTTAGGCAAGGGGATGTATTAAGTCTCAATTAGTGGCAGTATGATCTAATAGCACCACAGCTACTGACAGCGTTATGGTCCCTTGGCCCATTAAATCATCTTTCAAAGAAACTGATGGAAGGCTGAACTGGACAAACCACCGGTAACTGTAATATAAGGACTAATCCCATGATGGAGCCAGAGTGGAATAAATAGGTAATTTCCATGTCACTCATGAGAAGATATTGTACCAGGTAATGATATCCACCAAGCTCTGTGTCTGCGCAAAGGTCCTTGATGGCATTTGCAAAAATGCCTAAGTGACTTAGGAGTCCTAATCCTCTTTTGAAAACCAGTATGGTAATTTAGGCATCTAAAACCTACTGCATCACCTAGTGAGACCTCTCTTAAAAATGCTTGGGTTTGAAATGCCCATCTAGACACATAGATTCATATTTATGTCAAGTACTGCAGGCAGACACAGGCTTGTGCTGCCTGTTCTCTACAGCGAAGGACTAAGGGAAAGCTTGGTACAGGATAAATTAGGCCCCTGTGCTTTTTTTTTGGCACACAGGAGGGGCTTACCTGCAATTTGCAGTGCAAGCAAGCCCTAAACCACGATGAAACTAGGATGAAGTCTCCCAAAGTGGCATTTTGTGGGATGTTTCTTTCTGAATGCATGTTCTGATGACACATGTACTACATGAATCAATGTATGTCACTGCCAAATGTAATACATCTTCGATGCAGAAACAAGTTAGTGGCAGACGAGGATCCAGTTCTGAATCTTTATGTCACTGCCACAAGTCTGAATGCTATAGAAATCCAGAGCATCAAGGGTATTATTGCAATTTGCATAAGTAGAAAACACAGTGATTAAAAGTTATCAAAGAAAGCTATCGCTCAGTTGTCAGCTCCACAAGCAGATTCCAGTGATGTCTTTCCCGCTCCTTCATAATAATCTCCGTAAGTTCTTGCTAAGAGCTGCATTGAAGTAACCTGTCATTTACTCTGTCTTTCACCAATTCAGCTCAAAGAGATGTGCCAGCTGTGATCACTTGGAGTCAGAGCCGCTCTGTTGCAAAGCATTGCTACAGCTGCAGGCAAAATGTACCATTCGGAGATCTGCCGAACCCAAAAGTTATGGAAAAAGAAGAGCTGTACCACCCATAGCACTCTACCATCGTGGCAGAAGTACCACCCTGGGAGAGGAGAGCTCAGTCTCCGGCATGCTTTGCACGTGAGGAACAGGGGCACTTCCCTTCTCGTGGTTTCTGCTGGCCTCCGGTGTGGGAGCAGGGTGAGCAAAAGGCTGTGGAGAACACCACAGGTCACACCTCCCGGTGGAACTGAAAGACCTGATGTTTTGTTGATGATGGGTAAATCTTCATCTGATTCAGTTTTCCCAATATGTACTGCTGAGTGCCACAAAACCAAGGAGGTGTTATAAAGCTCCCTCAGGCAAGATGATGTCATTTCCAGCCTACATGTGCTTTGGAAGGATAGAAAATGCCAATATCAGTCAAACATGACCTTTCAAAGTAGAAAATGAGATTGAAACATAGTCTTTTCTTCCCATAGCCATGCTTCTCTACCCTAGAAAGCATCTCCTGATACACATGCCCTCGGGTGGCTGCACTTCTGTCTCCCACACTGAAGATTTCTCTTTTTTTTTTCCTCTTTTCTTTTCTTTCCCTAATCTCAGAATCATTAAGGTTGGAAAAGACCTGTAAGATCATCAAGTCCAACCATCAACCCAACACACCATGCCCACTAAACCATGTCCCGCAGTGCCACGTCCACACGTTCCTTGAACACCTAATCTCTGAGTACAAGTGTTTAATGTGGACCAGTTTAGCACAACTGTAAGTTGGTGCAATTTTATCGGAATTTCTAGAACTGACACCAGCCTTGCATCTCTTTTTCTGCCAAGCAAAACTCATTAACTCATTTGCTGAGGCTAAAAGTGAGACCAGCTCTCCTGCTGACACTCAGGAGAGGGGGCAGCCAGCACCGTTCTGTGGGCTGCGAGTCCTGCTGTTGCACTTCACTCAGACATTTGTCCCCACTCTCCATTTCATTACCCTTCGTCTAATGACTAATATCTCTGGGTGTAAAACACAAACACCCCTGTCACAAGGTTGTCTCAAACATTTGGGCTTCTTGGAACCTCAGCCTATCAACAGCTAGTGGGTTCTTGGGTCTAAGTGGGATAATTACATTTTCTTCTATGGAGCCAATTAGAGGCTGATAATATTATCACAATTATCTGATTAAACTTTTGTTCTCTGTCCTTTAGAATTACTTCCAGTCCTTTTCAGACACTAAAAAGCACGAGGCTATGAAACAACGGTAGCAATTCTGAGAGCTTCCTTGGTGTTGTCATTGCCAAGAGACTGGGTGCCAAATGGTTCAGGTCTTCTTCAGCCGGGAAATCTGGATCAGTCTGGAACCAAACAGATATATGAAAAAAGTACAGGGCGTAAGCAGGCCAAATAAAAAAAAAAACTCTTGGACTATTCCGGTGGTCCAGGTTACGTTTCAAGCCACCTTTATCATGGCACACCAGAGTCAAACCTCATCCTCAGGACAGCTTGATTAGACTAAGGATCTGCCTCAGTATAGTTAGCCTCCTGAACTCGACTTAGTTTGTTATATTGCTAATCTCTAAGCCCATTACATCCAGAAGCATTTAAGACTTAATTTACTAAGTGAATTGTGAGAGAGAAAAACAACAAAGGAAGGAGGAAAAAATGAAATAAAAAGGAAATTCCAAGCTATTAAAGCATGCTTTTGGGGACCAGAGGTATGTGAGACCTCTCAGTGTGAGTTAATCTGAGTGATTTTCTCCATATAACTGTGATGGGACATAAGTCTCTTGAAGTTTGGAAAAGCATGTGGTCAGACTTGCATCCAGATCTTGGAGCCTGAGGGACTTATCTGGGCTCTATGATGGCAATACCTGAGCACCTCAGTTTTTATGTTTAAACAGATGCAGATAACTGTATTATTTCCAGACGAAACATGGAGGCACAGAGAGCTAGGTAATCTCTATTGGATTTACCCATATCCGATAGCAAATCTGTGACAGAGACAGAAAATAAGCCTGAAGCCTACCTGGCCCACAGAGGCCTTCTTGTCATCTGTAATTCATCTTTCTGCTCTCGGTCCAGGATTTTGAAGGTTCAAGCAATGCATGCAAAGAACTGCCTCTCTTTCCAATTAATGAAACACCGTTGCCCCGAGTTCTTCCAGAGCAGGGCTAAAGCTCTGTGGTTCATTGAGCCCAGTTTTTCAGTGCTTCCTATTTTGGGTTGGAGCTTTTAGACGGAACAAGCTTCAAAATTCAGCTTGGCTGCTTGCACAGCGACATCATGTGGAACTGCACGCCAGCCCAGCGCGAGACCCTGATGAGCTCCCCAGTGAACCTGGCCCTGAGCTGGGGTTGCAGCCCAGCCCAAACGAACCTGGCCTCTGCTCTCATTCTCAACTGCTTCCCACGCCTCCCATGTTTACTCTGGCAGCAGGTACCTTCAGTGCCCAAATCTCATAAAACCTAAAGGTGGTCCCAAACCACATCACTTGGTTTTGGATCAAGATTCGGATTTCCAAGCATGTCTGAGTCCAGGATTTCTATTATTTGGCCTGCCGTAGACATGAAGTCACCCTAGAAATGTGCATCTGGGAAACAGACAATTTCCGATCATTCAAGAGAGGTTTTAGATTCATGGGTACCTCCATTTCTGCATCTAGCACAAATGCTGGTATTCCAATATTTCACTAATGCCTGTAAATGCAATGGGGTTTCTAGGTCTTACTAGAGCGCTAATAAGAATGAGGCCCCTTTTTGCTCTGAGTTAAGATACGGTGTTCAACACAAAAAAGAAAAAAAATGCTCCTATATTACAGGCAGGTTTACCAACATTTTCAAGTCTATAAGACAATCTGTTGCAAAACTGAGAGCAGAACCTGTAAATCCAATGTTTCATTAAGAGGGTGGAACATGTTAATAGAATAGAGGATATTGTCTGTTGGCAAATGCTATGAATCAATTTATTTTATTCCTAGGTATGTGTTCATGTGAAATCAGGCTAACTTTCCTCTCTGTCAAATATAATACATACGGTTCTGGCAACATCTGTTTTGTTTCACTTGCTAGAGCTGTGGGACTCTAGACTCAATAAGGTCTTTCCAACTCAAAGAATAAAAGCTCCCAGGAAAGCTAGCCAGGAGCCCCTGTTTTTACAATAGATTGCTTGGCTTGTTGCAATCCGTTCAGCCAAACATTTTTTTTACAGAGTTTGAGAGCACTGTGTGAATACCAAGTACATGAATTGTGATTAGCAGCTTCCCTTAGAAGTCTCCTTCTAGGAGCTCTTATTTGATTTGATCTTGTCTCAGGTAAATAAAAGGAACAAAGTGGAAATGGCCTTTGACCCACTAATTAATCACTTGCTTCTGTTAACTATTCCTCCGTCAATGTTATTAAGTGGCAGCATCTGAGGGTAAATAGGGAACTGTGTAAAGAGGCTTAAGTGCCATCTGTCCTTACCTGCTAAGGTTCTTTTGCCCTTTGGAGTTGATCCCGTGGTCTTATTGCCTTTTTTTTTTTTTTTTTTTAATCTTAGGAAGAGATTTGCGTGCAATATGATTAAAATACACAGCTGGCCAATTCAGCCCTAGCTCCATGGCTGTTTGAAGGCACTCAGTGATTGCAAGCAAGTGTGGTTACAGATGCACTGTTTATCTCTCAGTGATCAGAGTAACGAAGACAGCAACTGCTGTCACATGCGGAGCAATGGTGATTAGCAATAATTAATGTGTGTGTTGAATATTAGCAGGGAAGTATTTACTGATACAGCCCTGATGAGGACTTGCAATGAATGATAAATACTCCTTCAAGAACAAGCTTGGAGGATCGCTATCAGATAGCACTCTTTCTGTTGGACCAGTTAGAAACATGGCTTTAAGTCTTATTCATCACCCCCTTCTTACGGCATACATTTTGTCCTACCTAAGCAAGCAGATATGTCTTCCACCTAGATGTCATTTAAGTGGAAGAAAACAACACAGGAAGATAGATTTCATTGATCCACCTCTGGGATGTGGGTGAATTGCTCCTGTAGGTGAGTTGAAGGATGGAGAATCTAGCCACTGATTCTTACAAATGCTCATGCAAAATGATTGGACCCTCATTCACACATCTAGTTGCCTCTCACTCCCTATTATTTGATCTTTCTATGCCTAGATGGATGCTTGTTTCTATCAGGTGGCCTGTCACCAGCCCTACTCTTAGGGTTTCTATTAATGTGTAAGCTCAGCTTTTGGGCAGCCTGTTAGGGTGTAACAAGCAAGCTCTGTACTTTTGCAGAAAGAAAGACTAAATTAGGTTGTGTGCAAGACTGCACAGCATAAATCTCAGAGTTCAGAGAGACCAATAGGACTTCTTCATGTTTTGCAATGCTCACAACTTCATCTCCACAAAAAAGCAGGGTTGAACAAGATTCTGACAGTCTTCGTGTCTACTGATGGAGGTGGGAGTTGTGGCACTTGTCAATTATTGTGGCGCATGTCAATGTATTATGGGTCCTTATCTTTTGAGATCAAACTGGACCCATATATTGTAAGGGTCCAGTCACAAGCCATCGATGTTCTCAGTGATTTTTATAGCCTTTAGGTTGATCTATTGTCGAGCAGATCAATGCTATTTATACTCAAAATCCTTGCAAAAGTACAATCATTGATGTTTCTTTGCCATGAGCTATCCACGAATGTGGGTGGGCTGTTTGAAATCTGCATACTCACAGTGCAGAAGCGAAAAGTAGTACGACTGGTGGAGTTTCATGGACTGGTAAAACGACCCTTGAATAAAAAGTAGCCAAGTCAGTGGAGCTGAACTGATGTAATTGAGGTTACAACCGGGCTACCAAGGCAGGGTCCTTCTCTCTACCTTGATGCATCAGAGAGCAGAACCTGGCCCAGAGCCTGTAATCAGTTTGAACAATCTGTCAGGTGCTTTGGGATTTGGAGGTGAAAGGTGCTATGTAAATGTCAGTCATCATTTGCTGGAGCACTACATCCAGGCTGAGAAGCACAGCCTGCCAGAGACACTTCAACAGGGTGTTAGGAGTGATCTTGCAAAACATATGCACTAGATGTACGGATGTTTGTTGAGCAGAATCATGCAATTCTGGTTACTATAAATCACCTGACACACTCTCTGTTATGTCCCTATTTTATCTAATTTTCTCCCAAGTTTTCTTTATTATTTAAATAAATCAAACCAAATAACATTATACTAAGATATTTACTTATACAAAAGAGGTGTCATCCCAGCTCTTTTTATAGAAAATAACAGAGCAGAGTGAATTATTTAAGCTGGAAGGTTTATTTGATTGTGGGTCGCTCTTTTTGGTTCGTGAAATGTTTATGAGCCAGTCACAACATTCTCACATGCATTGAAAACAACCTGTGAAGTAATGAATAGCTCACACAGGGGCTGGGGAGGACATTCATTGCTGAGATTTCAAAACACACACTGCATCTCTTCCTTATACTGGTCACCTGGTTGTCTCACTGCTTCCTGATTGCATTATTTAATTAATTAACCAACCGAGTGTGAATTTTGAGTATTGCACCTATGTATGTGGCTTGGTGGTTGCTCTCAGGGATATTCAGTGCCTCAGAAGACTTGAACCTAGGCCCAGGTAAACAGGTTGGTTCCCGGAGAGGGGATGGGCTATAAACAGCCTCTTATATGAGTGTGATTTTTCCTTCAGCGAGTACTTGTGACTTTATGTTCCAGGTTTGCTTTTCAATAGGCTAAAGCTTCCTAAAAGCGAGTGCAAAAGCAAAGAAGGGACTATCCTCCTATTTGGGTCCTCTGTGACACAAAGCACCCTTCCAGGGGAGAAACTGAACACCAATTCATTTCTCTGAATACCTGCACAATATTCTTCATGCTGTATGGCACCAGTGAAGGGTCTCCCCTTTCCTTATCTGGGGGGAGCATAGATGGTAGAAGAGGGAGATGTTTGGCAGCTGTGCAGAAAGAGAGCAGTAAGGCTCAGGAGGGATGAGAAGGAGCTTTTCTACTTCAAGTCATAAGACCTGTGGAGACCGTGGGGAACATGAATGTAGATCAGGTGAGGTTGTCCTCTACATGCTGTGCTTGATGCCGTTCCCCTCAGAAGGCAATTCAGAGCTCTCTTGACACTGCCTTCAGGAAGGGTCTGGGAAAACCAGGTTCAAGACAGCCTCTGTGAAGACTTTCTCACCTCTCACTGTTCCTTCTTCTGTGATCTATTCAGTTCTTGATTTCCATTTTCCTCTTTTCCCTTTTAGTTTCTATTTTATCACAGTGAAAGCAAATTCAGGAGCTGTTTGTGTTTTTCACTTTGGTTTTGAAGGTGGAATATGCAAAATCCTTCCACCTGTGACATACAAATCCAAGTTTTCCTTAGCTAATAGCATATTCTTAGTATAATTTAATTTCAATATCTCTAAAGTGAAGGATTTTTTTCTCCTCTATATCTTTACAGGTTTGCACGTGTAAACAGCACCCAGTACCTAAGAAACACAGAGGTACAGTTCTCAGCAAAATCACCTGGGAATAGACCAACCTGTAAGTGTCACTCTTCATTTTGTACATTCGTTATTTTGTATGTGTTTGTGTGCTGATGGAGCATGGTTGTCTTCTATAAGCAAAGAAAAAAAAAAAAACACGTGAGAATGCTTACAAGCTAGAAAAAGGGATACACAGGAAACAGCGGCTATTTCTGGAGTGGTCTTTTTGGAGCAGAGTTGTTTTAATTTGATCTATCAAATAGGAAGGTCAAGAAAGGCAAGAGAAAAAATGAAATTCTTGTATAAGACAGTTCTGTTGTTGGAAATGTAATACTAAAAAGTTATTGCTAAGAAAGGAGCTTTTTCAGTTTTGCATGTGCCATAGATTTTAGAAAGCTATTTTCCCATTTGGGGGCTGAAAAATAGATGGCATTCTTGGGCACCAGTAACTTTTTTTTCTTTTCTTTTTTTTCCCCAACACTCTTAGAATCAAGATTCAACTTTTCAACCTTGTGAAGAGGGCTGAGAAGTTTTCAGGTTTTTTTAATGAAAAAATACCTAAAAATATTTAAAATATTTAAGTCACTCAATAAAGGCATATTCTTTAAAAATATGTTCTGGACATAAAACAATCATTTAAAAATTAGGGGAAGATATGAGACATCCCTCCACCCACTAATCTTTGGTTGGAGCACGTATCATATACTAGCAAGTTTAGAGAGGGAACCTGGCAGCAGAGACCTTCATGAAATGATGGTGATATTTATGAGATATACTTGTGGCTTCAATCCCTTGGAAAGAGTAGTGAAAAAGGCACCAGCTTTTCTTGGGGCACCTCCTTGTCACAATCTCAGCTGAGACCTTAGCACTAGCAGGCTGAAGTCTCCCTAGAAGATGTTGAGAATGGTGATCACTTTGAGAAATTAAATGTGAATATAATAGGAAGGTGAAAGAGAAAAAAAACTGTAGGTATCAGTTTTTGCTAAATACAATGTAAATCGCTCAAAGGGTACATTTAAAGGAAATTGGTCATAAGCTCTTAAGTATTTTCAAAGTTTGGGTGCAGCCATATGTTAGCAAAAAGAGTCCAAAATAAAGTTAGACTTCGGAAATATCTTAAAAGTTCCCTTTTCACACAAATGTGAACTCATAAATTAACCATGGATTTAGCTGAATATCCCGCCCACATCAATATGATCTTGTATCACAACTAAGTGGTGTAAATTTGTATTATTCATATTAGAAGGATGAAGCTAAATGCCAGCTTTAAGTGAAAGGTATTCACCAATAAATCCTAATATATGTGCAGCGCAGTGTTCTGCTTCAAAAATGCATTATCATATAGAGATAAATTCATAGGTTTCAAAACGCATACTTACATGAACTTGTAAAAAAATACATGAACTTGCAGGGATTTGGCCCAGCCTCTTCAGTATGACTTTGCAGTTTCATTCCCAATGCCCATCACTAGCATCTTGCTTAAAAGACTTTATTCTCTGAAACTCCCTTCCCATCAGAAGTAGGGGAGGGTGGCACAGCAGTTACTTCAAAGTGACCGTGATGCTGGCAGACAAAAGCAGCGTCCCCTCTATCTCCCTCTATCATTTGCTGTAGTTAACAAATTAGCACCCATGTCGGTTCCAGGCTCTGCTCCTTCCATCATGAAAGAGGCTACCAGGAGGTTTATGGCAATGCTTTTGCCTCTACTGCTGCTTCCAGAAAAGCCAGACCTAAAGGAGAAGATAACAAGGCACCTAGTCTCAGCCATATGATTATCCTGTGCTAATATCGCCCACTTCCCCTGGAGTGCAGAACTTGTATCTATTACATGACTTTCATTTTTACATATGTAAGGAAAATGCCTTGATTCCCACAAGCTGTCAGTTAATGTTACGATGTTTAACTGAGAGGCTGCAAGCATCACCCACTCCTTAAAATGCTAATGATCTGCCTCTGATGTGTGATCACAGAAGCCCATGAGCTGGGCTGTTTTGTAGTCCCCTTGTGTTTTTAGCTTATAGCAATGATCTTGTGCTGTGTACTTCTGGGTTTGCAGTCTGTTTTGGGTTTTTGGAGGTTTTTTTGGTTTGTTGGTTTTTTTGGGTTTTTTTAAGCCTCCCGTGTGCTCACTAGATCGACTGGAAATAAAAAAAAAAAGGAAGCTCACCTCTAAACATTTCTAAATAATAAATAGAGGGAAAAGCAGGAATAAAACATCATGGGAAAACCAGAATGGGATATACTGCAGAGGCAGAGATCACAGAATGACAGGGGTTGGAAGGGACCTCTGGAGATCATCTAGTCCAACCCCCCCACCAGAGCAGGGTCACTTAGAGCAGACTGCACAGGAATGTGTCCAGGCGAGTTTTGAATATCTCCAGAGAAGGAGACTCCACAACCTCTCTGGGCAGCCTGTTCCAGTGCTCTGCCACCCTCAAAGGAAAGAAGTTCCTCCTCAGGTTTAGGTGGAACTTCCTATGACCCAGTTTGTGCCCGTTACCTCTCGTCCTGTCACTGGGCACCACTGAAAAAAGACTGGTCCCATCCTCCTGGCACCCACCCCTTCAGCATTTATAAGCACTGATAAGATCCCCCCTCAATCTTCTCTTCTCCAGACTAAGAAGACCCAAGTCCCTCAGCCTTTCCTCATAAGAAAGATACAAAACCTCTTCATGAGAGATACGAAACATCAGCTCTACTTAATCTTCCTCTTGCAGTGCCTAGCCCCGCAGAGCACTGAGATCAGTGTCTGAAGCTATCTGTCTTGCTGCGTTATTGAGAGGCAAAAAGCTGAAGTTCTCCTGGAATTTCCAAATCTGTTTCTGAGGTTCAAGTTCATTGTGCAGCACTCAAGATTGTGGCTACTCTTGGTATGGGAAGTTTAGTTTGGTGATGGGGCTGAGGTTATAGAAAAAAAGGAAACATGCCCACCCACTTCCTTTTTCTCCAGACCTTCCTCCCCTAGAAATAAGCGTCGCTGGTAAATATAAAATATCTGATTGTCGCCTTAGTGAGGGCTAGGTGCTGAGCAGCATGGTCCCACAGAGACTTTCAGGAACTAAATGAAAATTAGTTTCAGTATAAACCTCAGTACATTTGCAACCCAGACTAAAGCCAGTGTTTGGACACCTATTTAGAGAAGGGGAAAAGTCAAGTAAAACTTTGACTTGCCTGTCAGTAAAAGGCGATAGTAGCTAAATCAGTAATTGTGGTCTAGGATGCTGCTAGGGGGTTTTGAATGGCCCTTATGTGTATCATCCTTCAGATGAGTTGTACATACTAAGAACAAACACGTTTTGGTGGCTGTGCCTGTCAGAACTTTTATTTACTAGGGAGCAGGTTGCTGTTGACACTTCAGTTTTAAATAAATTAGAAAAAAAAAATTACTCTGTGCAAAGTGCTAATATTATTTTGAGATGGGTATCTTTCCCTCTTCCCAGTGACTGACTTAACTGGTCTAAATGGCCACTATCCCATTCTCTCTGTGCCAGTGAATCTTTTTTAATTTTTTTTTATTTATTATTATTATTTTTTTCTTCACAACTATGCAGCTTCAAATAAAAGGAGGCCTGAAATTTCAGAGCCTCCCTACCCCTGAACTTTTTGAGCTTCAGTACAGACTGTCCCCTTGATGAAATACATTCAAGAAGACCTTCTTTAAAAATCCTGCCAGGGTAGTGTTGAATGGTGTTGGGACCTTGATGGTTTGAGATGTGGAAACCTGGCTGAGGTTTCAGCTGAGGCTTTGAAGGCTTTAGGATGATATCTACGCAGGGAATTGGACTCCCTTCTTTTGGGTCTCATTCTTAGCCTAAAAATAGCGTTCAGGCTGCCTCTCTTTCCTGGGGCAAGTAATTGAGCATCCAGTGTATTTCACCTTTATTGGTTAGGAAAAGAGGTGATAAAAGAATGTAGTCTATTCCTTAGGATTTTATAGTGTCATTTCAATGAAGTTAGATGTTAACTACTTGCATGAAACACTTTTTAATGGAACACACTTTTGCCAGATGGGAGAAAATATGCTGCTTGCTGCTATTTTATTTTTCTGCATTTCCCTCAGGCTCCATCTATATTACAGCCATAACACAAACCCAAAACCCAATCACAACAAGGTTGCCATCTTACCCCATTGCAGAATGATTAACAGTTCCCGAGCTGAAGGGGTCTAACCACGTTTCTGAAACAAGGTAGGATGTTAGAGGGTACCTTAATACCACTTGCAGTTCAAAGATTTAGCAAGATCAAAAGGAATTGGTTAGCGCCTCATCAGTCCTCCTGGTTCAATCATGTTGAACCATGTTTTCTGGCTGAGGTTAGTTGTATTTTAATCCAGATTTTAGGTTCACATCTTTCAGCATGCAGCTGTGCAAGCAATCATATTGAAGTGAATGCCGTTCCTCGTGATACTAAATGCTGCAGGATCAAGGGCCCAGCAAAAATGCAAGTTCTTGTCACTCTTTCCCCTTCACAGGAGACAAAGCTGGGCTGTAAGCCCAACTTATAAAAACCCTGACCAGCTCCAAACTTTGACAAAGTTGATGGTATGTGGGTTCATGTGATTTGTCCTCGGGGCAGCAGAACTACCGAGACAACACAGGTCTCTGCCTCAAATTGGCTCATGGGTCTGGGATATTGGAAAGGTTTAATGAAGGGGTCATGTATTTAACACTGCATTTTTAGCCCATTTTTAGCTGTGGCTTGCAACGCCATCGAGTCTATCGTTGCAAAGACTCAGCCCAGGGTTTGACTATCAGTAGTTATGAGTGTCTACCGCTTCTTGCAGATAAATCTGCAGAAATAGGTGGCGAGTGTGAGCCCTAAAGGAATTTTACCTCTCCTAGCTTTTCACCGCCCAAGGCAACACAGTTGCCTAGAAATAGTTAATGGTGCTCCTTGCGAAGTCTCATTCTCCTTTTAAGGGTCATCATTATCTGCGTTTTAAGGTTGAACTGAGATGTAAATTTAACTACACGTTATTGAGATGCAAATCACCCTGGTCTCATAAGTATTATATGGCTAAACCATATTTTTCATCATGAAACTCTCTCTCTTTTTTAAAAGTGTTTCCCTTTAAGTACATTTTTCCATTAAACTAAATATATGTTTAATTTTTTTCTCCTCCAAAGGCAAGGTCCTTTCAACTCATGCCAGTGTTATTATTTCTGAAAACGAGTTTCATCTTGATCCATAAACATTTTATGCCAAGAATAATGCTGTTTTAAAGACAATAAGTGCCTATTTCTGCCTGAGGCCATCGGAAACCCCGTAAAGGAGGCAGTAGGAATTAAAGACACTTAATCATATTTCCCCATTTTTAACTGTTATTTTTTTACACGCTGAAGCAGTTTTTCTATCCTTGCTGAGTCCTATTGAATGCCATAAATCTTAATTAAAGATGTAATTTTTTTTCTTTATGAAATCTGAGCTGGAAAGAACATTTCTTATTTTTAAGACTAGCACTGTGTGCAAGCTCATAAAACAAACAAGACTTTTACACTCGCAGGGTTTCAAAACCAGTTATTGCTGCCATCATGTCAAATTGGTTTCATAATTATTATTATTGTTGGGTTTGGTGTTTTTATGATTATTATTAATGCCTGAGCTTTGCCTTTTCTATGCACAAGATATCATGGAGAAAATAATAACTTACACAATGTGCATATCTGTATGGAAAATGGAGGAAGGCTTATAGAAATATTCCCGTCAGCACAGGGATTTGTTTTTAATACATTCATTATAAGGTGGTGTGATTTTTGTTGGATTTTTTTTTTTTTTGGTGCTGGAGCTGCTTCAGCTAGGTAGACTTAAATAACAGAGCTTGTTTGGTGTAACCTTGTGTCAGTTTATTGAAGCCAAGAGAACTACATAGCTTTATACTGGCAGAAGTGCTACCTCTGATAATGTAATTTTCCCACTATTCCACATAGTTTTCCTACTGAGAGGAAGGAGGAGAGCAAAGTTTCACTGTCTTATCTGTACTGGTGGGAAGAAATAGCTACTCCATACCTCTCAAGATGAGACTGTATTTGTAGTGTCTTCCTTGTAGCTGAAATGGAAAACACTGCAGAAAGGTTTTGATCTGAAGCCCATTAAATTCAATGGGAAGATTTGTGTTGGCTCTTGGTAACAAGCAGTATTTGCTCTGTTTTAACGGCACCCGCTGGAATTATATCATTTGACAGTCTTGTTCTGAGCACTAAGGCATTTTAACTGCCTACTCCAAAGTCAAGGAAAATCAACATGAATTTTCCCAATAACTTCACCACCTTTTTTGACTGAACTGAGCTTCTTACACACTAATTGAAGCAGATACCATTGCACTGAACTTCCCTTGCGACAGGGACAGTAGGAAGCACTGGCTACCAGGTTATGGTGGCTTTCCAAGCACTTCTCACCACAGAAACAGACTGATGCCATCAAAGAGGAAGCCATTAAACTTATCAAATTACTGAGCACTCCTGGTGCAGAGGAAGTAGCAGTACACACACATCCATAAATGTAGTCATTCGATTCACAGCTTCCAGCCTGGCAGATGCTTAGGGAGCCCATTGACTTTCCGTGGGATCATTTCAGGCTTCATGTTAAGGTTAGTTATGTATTTACATACTAACACGCTTGCAGTCCTGCTGGTTGGTAATGAAATGTCCATTTAAATTTGGCTCTTGTACCTGGAGGTTTTCCAGTTAATACTGGTATGTCTCTGCATTTTGGAAAATAGAACAAAAGAAAGACTAGAAGTATTGCACGCCAAGGAGCAAGCTGTTGGTTAAAGGTATGAGCTAGCGTAAGAAAATGTGATTCTTCAGTCATTAAGCACATGAATAATGTTGCTCCTGTGAGTAATGCTGCTAAGTCAACAATGAAACATTCATGTGAATAAACCTACCTATGGCTAAGTCTTTGTGGGGGTGCAACTTCATGCTCTCACCTTCTGCTGCAAGGTCAGTGTGTTTCCACAGCTGCCAAGTCAACCAATGGGACACCAGTGGCTTTTATTAGATACTCATAGTTACTGTTCCCTAACATAACATGACCTTCCTCAATGAAGCCTGAATCAAAAGGCCGTTGATTTACTAGCTGTGAAGTGATGTTTCCTCACTGGCATCTAATAATTTCTTTAAAACACGGTTTTGCTAGGAAAAGCTCTCATTATTTCAGATTCACATCTCTGCTTTCAAAGGCGTTTTGGAAGATAGCAAAACCACAAAAAAAATATGTTTCCCATCACTGACTAAGCAGGAATACCAGACTTTATTTTGTGCAAAAAGGTTTCATGCTTGCGGCTACAGTATCTCACTTCTACATGGGTACCGATTTTGGGAGAAAAGCAGGAAGCACTTACTCTGTATCGCAGATCAGTTGCTGTATTTGGTAGTTTCCATTTCATTCATGATAATAATTATGTTGTTACAGCTATTCTGAAGCTTCCTAGTGAAGGATCATAATTTTCAAGCTTGCTTTATTTTATTAAGGGTAAAAGGGCTATGACGGGGGGGAAAAAAACCCCAGTCAGTAGCTTTTTTCTCAAGGTGGTATAATGCTGGGGGCAAGGATCATAAAAGAAAGATGAAACTTTCTTCTGAGGATCCCCTGATAAGTACTAGTAGAAGGAAAGACCAGAAGCATTTTGGGGTCATGGATGGCAGGGAGAAAGAGTGGTTGTGAGTGGGGTCACATAATTAGGGAAGCAGGTTTAAGGACAGGATGGATCAATATTTCCCAAAATTGAAAAATCCAGATCAACTGATCTGTTTGGTCAAAACCCAAAATTAAAAAAAAATATAAATATCCAAGGATCATCTTGTGCAGCATTACTCCAACAGGCTCTATTTATGACAAAAACCTTTTAGGAAGAGGGCTTGACATTGAGTACTCAGTCATTTCTTTTTCTTGTTTTCCTTGCTTTTATTTTATTTTTTTTTCCTTACGTTCCTGGGGCTGTGCTCCTGTGTGACCTTACAAGAATTTTAGTAGTCATTTCACAGACCCCATTCTGAACTTCTGGATACTCAGTAGTCTAAGAAACACACAGGACAGGACAATTTCTCCAGGATCCAGCCAGCTTTATTTGCTATAACGTTGTGATCTTGCAAGCTCTGGGGTGTACAAGTAATTTAATGCAGGTGAGCAGGGAACTGACATAGGTAATTTTGGGTTATTTTAGCTTAATTTAATTTTTCAGTTCATGACATATCTTGTTGAAAGCTGATTAGCTGTGGTTTTGATTGACTGTTATACCACTTTGTTTTTAAAACAGTGATGAAAAGAAACCCTCCAAATCATAATACTAACAAAAACTCCTTCCACTACCTCTGACAAAGGTTAGTGAAGTTTGTCTGTGTTTTTCAGTCTTTTGCTTTTCTGTTGTTTTATCAACTATGCACACACACGTATATATACATACCTACATATGTATGCATACACACACACACACACACACACATATATATATATGTTACCTATTTTCTTGTTCAAGTCCTGAAGGTAAGTGGTGGGTACCGAGGTAGAGTATTGTTAAAGCTATGTTTCGAGGGGAGCTTAAAGCTGGCTTTTCCATATGAACATTTTGTGTTCAGCTCACAGCTTGAAGGGGTAAATATGACTTCTGGATTGGTACAGATATGTACTTTATTCCAAACCACTGATGCAGTAATGCCGTTGACACCAGATGGCTGTTCAATATCTGCAGAATGGTCAAATGTTTCTGATAAGTGTCTGCAGCTGATGAGGTTAGTTCTTCTCCTGGCAGTCTGGTGAGGAAATCAGTGGGTTTTTTGGTTTTCTTTTCTCTTTTTACTTTTTTCTTTTCTTTTCTCTTTCTTTTTTTTTTTCTCTTCAGTAAAACCTCTGTTCCTTTGCAATGGCGAACCTGGCACTACTAACCAAACCTGAAGAGAGTATTACTATTTTCGATGAGGGTTAGAATAAGCCTCAGAACTGGGATACATGGACAGGTCTAGGTGGAGGACCTTAACTTATTGCCTTGCACTTATTCTATGACTTAGCAGAGGTTTTATGTTGACGATTCTGTATCAAGTTATTTACTAAATTCACAGGCACTTTAAAAAATATATTGTCATTCAAGGACTACTTCATACCAGAAAATATCAACTAGGCTGTTCTAGGTATTAGAATTAATTATTAGAATACAAAATCGCCTCTTTGTTGTGGCCTCAGAAGAAGTTCAGATGAATATACAATGCTGGACTCGGATCTATTGTGGCTTGAATTATAAAAGCAGAATCTGAAAACCATCAGACTTTACAGATGATGTGATTCAGATCTGCTCTGATAGCTAAGGTTTATGGCTCAGGCCTATCTTAATAATAACATTATGTTAACTCTAAAAAAGACTTCCCAGCAACTTAATAGGCAAATTATAGCAAATAATTATCAGTTCCTAGCTTAGTCGTTTTTTCAGCGGGTTTAAACAATGCAAGTACTTTAATTACATGATTATTTATGCAATAACATCTCTGTTAAAGTTTTAATAAAGAAACAAGAATTTTCTGATAATGAAATAACCAATGAATACAATTATGCATTCATACTGAGAAATGACTGGTCTGCCTTAAATAAAAACAGACACATTTTCACAAGCCTGTGAGCTGTTTGTCTGCACTTCTGAACATAAGAAGCTCTGCCTCTGAATGAACCAAAGGACACCTTTACCTCCTGGTGAAGGCAATGGAGGGAGTTGTTGACATCGGTGAGAAGGGGATCGTGGTGCTCAGCCGGGGAGGTGAGCAGTCCCCAGCTGCACAAACAACCAGTCAGGTTTGCACATGTACAAGAAATGAACCTGATCTTCTGAGTCAGGTCCAGGAAAGGGCTGAGCATCTGAAACTCTAGACTGCTAAAAAAAATAGGGGGGGGGTGGGGGTGGGAAGAGGAACCCATATACACCTATATGAGTCTCCCTAAGTGAATAGGATTAAGTTGTATAGAAAAGGCTTCTGTTCCAATAAAAATACAGATGTTCATCTTTCATGATTTCACCCTTTTCACGAACATATTCCTGCCACCTACTTTTTCAGCTCTCAGTCAATTTCTTAACCTAATAGTGTCTTCTGGAAAATACAATTTCATAGTAAGTGAAAAAAATATTCCAGGGGTTGGCTGAAAGTCCAAGCATTTTGAGCAGGTAAAGGTGAACGGCATCAATTGAGGTTGTTGCCGTCAGGTAAAATTTTTCATTTCAAGAAGATAAAAATATTTTCCTCTGACTTTTTTTCCTAAATAGATTTTTAACTACTTAAAAAAAATATTTTTTTTAGTGGACTGTAATGCCAATAGTAACTCATGCAGTGTACATACATATATGGCATTTTTACCTTCTGTACGTAAAAGCCAAATACAGTATTTTACTTCATCAAAAATTAATTATTTTGTGGTTCCAACTAAAATATTTTTGAAGTCTTGTTCATCTCAATTTTTACAACTTTAGTGTGATTCAGAAGAGAGAAAAGAAAAAGATTTTTACCATATTAGAACTACACACAGATTATTTGTATCTCTAAATGCCCTTCCTTTTATTGTGCCTCACCTGCTCACCCGTGTTCATGGTGGCCCTGCAGCAGAAGTGGGTGCAGAAGCGACCTGGACAGGGGACAGGAAGCTCTCGTGCTCCTGGTTCTGCCGCAGCCTCATTTTGCACCGTGAGACCCAGCTCTTCTGCAAGAACTGGTTTATTATCCACCGTTAGACCTAGCTGGAGGTTTTAAAACAAGCTGTGGCCTCTGGCATCCAAAAAGACAAAAATGGAGCTCAAGCCGTGTGGGAAAACTGCTGCCTGTCATTAATGAACATCATCCATCTCCAGAGCAGTGTAATACCACACACCATGCCTTTGGGGACTGCGGATGTGACAGGAACGGTTGGATTAGTTGGTTTTTTTTTCAAGCTACATGAATTGGAGTATTTATCTGTTTCGTTTTACAGTGAAGCATCCAGTAAGCTGGGTGGACCCTTCCCTCTGGTTAGTTAGGATGCAGTACAGTTGGGTGAATCGGACTCATCCCATTAGGGTGATGTGCAAGATAACTACAGTAAGGTGAGCAAACGTGGCTGAAGAAGTGTGACTTGTGGTGGTCCCACTCAGGGTTGGTGTGTTGGCCCTGTGGAAGGAAGCCCAACTTTGAGGTTCAGAAAAGAGGCTTTGGGCATTGAGCTGGGAGAGCTGCTGAACCCAGAAACATTTAATAGGTATTTTCTCAAGACACGCTCACTGCATAAACCACAGAAAACTCACGTGTCAGCTTACCAGCTGTAACCATTCTTGTCACCCAGCGTTGCATGCTGTATTTTGAAGGCAGTAAGGCTTACGCCCATGACAGGAAATTGTCACAGATGTAATTATATGTACAGTATGGTTAAATTCCAGCGCAATATGTATTACTACCCATCAGTTACAATCATCGCTGCACAGATACAATCTGTTTCCTGATAAAAAAATACAGAGGTTTGTAACACACTATCCATTGCACTCACAGAGAAAGCCTTACCTGGGACACAACGCCCTTTATCCACTTTAATTGTTATTACTTGTAGCTGTGTGGTACCGGGGGGGATAATTATTCTCATATTGTATATTCTGAAAGGGCGGAAGCCATTCAGGCAGCTGAGTTGGTAAAATGACAACCAGCAATCTGGATGGGGGAAAGAGGTTGTCCACTCCTGGACAGGTTCTCTTACTGGTTGAAAGGTCACCTGTGAATTGGATCACAGAATAATTCAGGTTGGAAGGGACTGCTGAGGGTCATCTACCCCAGCCTGTCCTGTTGCATGGGGTTAGCCTATCCCAGATACTGAACTCAACTTTGGGAAGTTTCTGCCAGCCCATTTCTCCAGGATGTTGAAGTCCCTCTGAATAAGAGCTTTGCCCTCCAGCATATCAACTTCTTAGTCCAACTTGGTATCATCCACCAGCTTGCTGAGAAAGCACTCCATCCCCTTGTTTAGGTTGTTAATAAAGAGCTTGAACAGTATTGTCCCCAGTAGCAATCCCTGCGGTGTGTCACTGGCAACTGGCTACAGGTTGGACTTTGTACCACTGGCCATCACCCTATAAGCCTGGAGATCCAGCTAATCTTCCACACTCATCACAGAACGTTTATTCAGTTTATAGCTTGGCAATTTGGCTACAAGTATATTCTGGGAGACTGTGTGAAAGTCTTTGCTCAAGTCAAGTCATATAACACCCACTGCTCTCCCCTTAACCCAGAGACGTGATTCACATCTCAAACACAAAATATCACACTCATTTTGTAGAGTGGGAAGTTGAGGCACGGATAATTGCATTTCCCACTGATTTCTAGGGTCACAATGAAGGATATTAAGAAAGTAGATATGGTTTCCTCGAGGGCTTTGAAGGGTTTGTTTCTTTTGCAGGGGTAAGGACTATTTTCTGCATGTTGGTAAGAGTAGGTACAATGCAGCTGCCTGTATAAGAGGGCTGGATCCCAACAGCACACCACCGACTTCTTTACGTGTGTGATGCACCATTTTAATTACTCTGTGTTTACTCTCTTTATGGGCATCCCTTCCATTATTTGAACACAAGCTTCAGTGCATCAGCTTACCCCACTGGCATGGGTCAAGAATCCCAACCAAAAACATTGCCCTAATTTAACTAGATCAGGGGCATACCATATTTTTCAGTTAAACAAAAGCAACTTAGCATTTAGATCATCTTTCTTCTTTCAGCTGCTGCCCCTTGCCTGGTGTGTAAATTAAGAGCTCTTGTGCTAACCATTGATTTTCCTCCCCAGTACTAGGCTCCCAAGGGGACACATCCTGCTGGGTTTATTCTTGAGGAAGCCCATTCCACTGCTGCACAAAGCTGGCATTGTCAGGAAGATTTAGCTCCCGATGATAAAACATCTTTCATTGTGAATTCTTCTCATCATAAGGAGCTTACAAATCCTAAATCACAGTGGGGCCACCCCTTCTTTTGCTCTCAGTGCACCATCGTAACTCTTCCACCTTAACTATCAGAGGAATGCTGTCTATGCCTCTTATCATGCCTGGGTCAAAGGTGAATATCTGAGCTTCTAGGTCATGGTGATACAAAGTGCTGTGAAATATGGTAATAGCAATCTTTCAGGAATCTCTGAGGCCATTCTGTAAATGTACAAGCGGGCCCGCATGACTCTGTTTTTTGTCTTCCACTACAGACGTGATGCTACCTTGAAAGAAGAGGTTACAAATCCTCCTGAAAGCAGCTTCTGTGTTTGGGGCAGTGAGGGGGAAAGGGCTGGGTTTTAGCCATTGATAGTATTGGGGAACAGATGGGAGGGGAGTTTACACAGCTATCTCTGGTCTGCAGTTGAGCTCACAAGCCTTGCAGGCTTGATGCAGGTCACGAGTGTAAATAGACACTGATTACTCTTGGAGTCATTCAGTAACCTTTCAGCACTCCTTCTCCTTAAAACAGAGTTCTTTGTTCATGGGAGGGTACAAAATAAAACAAGAGTCTCATCCATGAGCTAAAAGCTTCTTCTAATTACCAATTATCCTTCCCTGCGACAAGCTTTTTTTCCCCTTCCTGCTGGACTTTTGGCTTCCAATCTGGTCCCTACTATTTTTCTTTAAATTACAAAAAGGGAAGGTGGGATACAAATGGGTTAACTAACCACCACCGGCCTCCGCAGAGAACTGCGTCTTAGGGGAGTGCTTTCAGTCTTTCTGGAGCCTGGACAAATCTTGGGTGTGGAGCGTCAAGGTAAATGACAATAAGAAACAGAGGAGCCTCCCTGGGCTTATGGCAGGCAGCGGGGCAAGGCTGGAGGAGCTGTAGAACAAAGTGCTCTTTATTCTGCGAAGCTCGGGGAGCAGTGTGCGTGCGTGGTAATTAGAGGAGAAAGGCCAGCCGCTGCCGCTGTGTTCTGAACCCGTAATAATCATAATCGAAGTAAAAACCACCGTGAGATGGAGTATGATTTCCTATCGCCGGACGCGCAGAGAGAGAGCACGGCGGCTTGCTCACCTCTTGCCGCAGAGACCAGGAGATATAAAGGAGGCTTTTCCTCTGTGCATTTAGGTAATGGGCAGACTCTAAATAGACTGTATTGCTGTAGACAGCCCGGCTGAAGCAGATGCAGGTCAGTCCCTCAAAAACCTGTTGCATTTCCCTAACCCCAAAAGGAATTAAAATAAAGATGCGCTTCGCGGTAGTGTAGCAAACATGCTGAAATAATACTGTGACATTAAATTTAGCATTCACTCAGCAACAGATAGCAGTCCCATCGTCACATTCTGCTCAAAGCCCTTTTGGTCTCTCCCCGTTCTTCTTGCCCCTCGCACTCCCCGTCTCCCACCGTATCTGACTCCTCCTCCCCAGCATGCTTAATATCCAGAAACTTGCTCTCTAACTACCGTGGTTATGATTTGCAACCTGTCCAGTGGTGCCGGGAAGTGAAACGCAGCCTTTTCAAGTGTGGAGGAATCAATCTGGCTCCAGTCAAAACAGAGAGATGTGTTTCCAGCTAATTTGGAGGTTCGGCAATGACAAGCCCCATCGAGCATAGATGGTTGCTGTCAAGTGTGCAACAAAGTCAGGAACTCACCCCATGGGAAGGGAAAAGAGCTTTTTCTTTTTTACTTTTCTCTTTTGTACTCAACTTACATGATCACACACACCAAGGAAAAAAAAGGGGGGAGGGGGGGCTGTCCCTGGACAATTTTAAAGCCTGTTTTAAATCAAACTGATATTTTTTTTCCCAAGGTCAGTGTTCCTCCTGCTCCCCTGGCCCTGTTTCCTCCTCCCCTTTTCTGAGCTCTAGAGTCAAGTTATTTTTTTAAGGGTTGTGACAAGACACTTTGCAGACTTCAAATTTTTGATGTCGTAAAGTGCAATTGGATATATAAGAAATATGAGGACTTAGAGGAAAATAAAGGTCTCAGGCTGGGCTGCTTTTGTAGCATCTCTTGACTGAATAGTAATTCTAACAGTTACAACAACAGTGTTATTAAATAATATTGTAGTGGTAGCAAAGAATAACAGCCAAACGTAAGAGATTTAGTATGATATGTAGAAAAAAGAATAGATTCTGTATTAATTTGAATAGTCAAGAAAATGTGAGAATGAATCCAAGTTTTCATTTACAGTTCTGACAGAACCAGAAAATAACAGATTTTAAGACCAGAAACAGACCTTAAACTATCTGCTTTTTCAACCTCCTATGTAACAAAGCTCGAAAATGTCATTTAACTTTTTCAAAGGTTGAGAAATAGTAATTTAATTTCCCCTTTCTCCTTGTTACGTTTTAAAAAATGGGGGAGGAAAGCAGAGGCACGAAAAAGTTGATGCAAATTTTCCCCAGTGTTGGAATTTACAGGTGCAAAACTTGGATTCTTTGGATCATACTCCTATATATCCAACAACCAGGACTGGGGCGACAACCTGCTCGTTATCATGCAGCCACAAAACGTTGTAGCTGAGAAGATCTATTACATGCAATCTGCAGGAGGTCACTCCCAGACCCTTGTTCTAATACAAGCAAGCTGAGACCTTGTGAAGGGGGTCCTGTTTACTTCTGTACATGATATCAAAGGAAAAACCCGAGTCCTACCTATTGTTTGGATATATTCACTGGTTTTGCAGAGGAGAGAAGTTGTGGATACATATTGCAAATACTGTGGATGGATGATCCCAAACCCACTTGTGTAAAGGGCAAGTGAAACAATGTGTAGCTGGTAACATAACTGCGCATCTACCCCACGTACTGTGCGTGTAACTGTGAGGTTTCTATATATGAAGACTGCTGAAACATTTGTATGAGAGGGAGAATGATATGTGTTCTTATACTGACTGTGATGCTGGTCTGGTTGGTATCACTGAAATCTTGGGGGATGTTCTGAACAAAACAAGAAGTTCCCTGGATATTGAAGGAGTTATTGCAAAGGCAGTGGATATTTTTCATGTTTAACTAGGCTGTTCAATTAAGTCTAAGTAACTTACTGCTGCGTCTTGTTTGCAGTCATGAGTATGGACAAAATTATCCTGAACTGGAAATGAGCAATCACAAAGTATTATTGCCCTATAAATTGCTGTGTATAACATTTCAGATCTATAGACATGTAGTCACAGAGATGCAAGAGGAAAGAAAACAAACATCACTTTTCAACTCAAAGAGTAACAATTTATGTTTTAGCAAGCTGTCTTTCATGCTCCAAAGGAGGAAAAAAGGGATATTTTTGAGCTCCTTAACCTAATTAATAAAGCCAATGAAAAATTATGTGTGATTAACCATAATCCTTTCTAGAAGACCTATTTTAGAAAAAGCAAAATTTTTAAGGGCATGCAATCAATGATAGACTGGAATCACAGGGTGGTACAGTTTGGAAGGAACCTCTGGAAGTCAAACCTTCAGCTCAAAGGAAGACCTAATCAGATCAGATAGCCCAAATCTCTACCAAGGTAATGAAAAAATCAGTAGGACTTTGTCTCTTGAAACACCTTAATTTGCACATCGTTCCTGAATTTGAATCTAGCGCCACTTGGTATTACTGAGGTCTGTTAGGTACCAATGCTGAGATGGCCTTAGCAAGGAGCAGGACACCAGCAGTAGCTGTGACAGGCAGGTCCACGTTGCCTTCAGAGCGAGAAACTGCCGAGCTACCCTAGCACTGCTCCCTCAGAAAAGACATTTCTTTCAGCTTTAGATATCTAAGTTGTTATTGAACTAGTTTATTCAGGCTCCTTTTCAGTCAACCAAGAGAAACAGGTCATTTTAAAGCCTGACCCATCCGACCTACTTTAAATGTCTACTTTATGATTTGATGAACTACACTTTAAAGCTCCTCTTTCTCTCCACCGGCTGTAGGGGTGATATCTGGGGTGACACCTGTAATGCAGCAGGGACATCCATCTGATTAAATGAGGGTCTCCACAAGGCAGGTGTCTCTATGTCTTCACTAGCCAACCACTTTTAGCTCACTTTATTGTCAGCAGAATAGAGAGCATGATTCAACTCATCCTAAAGTAGATGTCTGCACAGGCAGATGAACTGCCTAAACCTGTATTGGTTAGATCTCCACTGACAAGAAAGTGAGACCATGGTAAATGTAGATGCATGAAATTAAGCGGCTAATTCCATTTTCAGTGCATAAATTTGATCAGATATATTCCAACCTATACATCTGGAACCTTGCTGAGGTCTGGGCAAGGTTTACTCATAGGTTGACTCAAGAACTCACTTGCACAAATGTCTTTTAAATAGCCAAGTTTGAACTTTACGACCAAGATAGGCGTCTTACTAAAAAGTCTTGATAGCCCAAATTAGGAAAATGTTATTTGAGTTGTATAACTTGTTCAGGCATACTTTTTAATGTTTATGTTAAAGAAATGAACCTGTTAGAGATTGAACTAATTCCCAAGAAAATAAATAGGAAGTCCTTATGGAAAACCCAGAATGTGGTTGAGGTGGGAAACAGCCACTGTAACTCCCACAGTTGTCATAATTTTTTCAGTTTCCACTCCTAACATATTACAGTTGCTTCCACTGACTGGAATATTTAGATACAATTCAGTTAGTTATAGAAGGAATTGTTTTCTTATTCTTGTTCTCAAGAAATACAAAGAACTCTAAAGAACACAGTGATTGCTCCTCATGGGATCTTGTCTTCAACAGTGACCAAGGCAACATGTATTTCAGAGAAAGGGAGAAGATACCTGCATGCAGTAGTTCTGACACCAGTATCCCTGTGGTGTATATCCTCCTCAACTCCAAATACTTAAAAGATTAGTTTAAGCCATGCAGCGGAAAGGATTGCTTTCGTGTGGTGATAGGAAGAATTGCACAGGATTCCCTTCTGAGTGTCTTGGTTTTGAACGTGGGAAAAAAGAGTTTCAAGTTAAAGCAGAAGGAAATAAAGAAGCACCTTGATAAAGCTGAAGCTGTGAGATTCTGGCTCTCAAACCTGGCCACAAATTTAACATTTTAAATAGAGCATCGTAGGATGCTGCCAAATTTTACTTCCTGGTGAAAGAAAACTGAAGCTGAAGCTGAGACACCGCTCTAAAGTAGAAGTTTGGACTGTATTTTTATTCCATAAAAGCTAATTTGCTCAGCAGTTGCTTTCTCCTGAGCTCATTCAGCTTTATTTATGACTGCAGCATTACTGACGAAAACAAAAAACAAAACCCACACAGGAACAACACTGCTGTTTAAGGGAAGATATTTAAGACATTTAGCTATTTCTTAAGAATCTGGGAGACTTTTGTATGAACAGGTAGGCATCTGTTAGAATGGAATTTCACTGAGCAGCTTAATTAGCTCTTTATGCTATTTAATGTTATGATAAATGACTTACCAGAAGTTATTAATTAAAGTATTAAAGTCTCATTATTTGTTAGTAATGGGGCATATGGGAAGAGGGAAAGGAACAAGACTTTATTATTAACAAATTTCAGGGAACAGTGAGTAAATTGGATAAACAGAGGAAATATACATCTGGCTGCTTCCATTTGTTGTATAAATCATTTGATAGTTTATACTTGTTGCAGGAATCCTATAAATACTCATGTATGTCCAAATACTTTAAACTATTAGTACTGTTGGCTGGTGGTTTAAATAAATCTTTCCATAGCCAACTTTAGGAAATCAGGGCTTCCTCAAAGGGAGTTCTTGGCTCCTCAGTGTACATCTGTCTGTATTTAGCCACACGTTAAACCCACTCTGTGAATGGTCATTTCACTTTGGCATACCCTCAGTAGTGGAGATTGCAAGTGATTTTCTTGTTACTGGGCTGATTAAATGCCCAGTGACAGAAGGTGACGGAAGGAGATGAACCTCAGTATCCTCTCTGCTCACCCTTTCCTGTGTCACACCTTCAGGGAATGAAAGCTTGAACTTTCCACTCTTCCATCAAGGGTTGGTCTTCAAAATCTCCTGTTTATCCAGGAGCTGAGACTGTGTTTGGAGACC
Organism: Gavia stellata; assembly: GCF_030936135.1. Classification (NCBI taxonomy): domain Eukaryota; kingdom Metazoa; phylum Chordata; class Aves; order Gaviiformes; family Gaviidae; genus Gavia; species Gavia stellata. Next base: position 5,783,949 of record NC_082637.1, read on the forward strand.
AGGGCTGCAATTTCTCTCACTTGCCTTGAGGTGTCTATGGTGCATGTGTGTCTGTCTGAGTTAGGTTTCTAGGTTTCCATTATCTAGTCACTATCTGGGTGCAATATGAAATTGAGGGTGTAATTCATCTCATCAGAAATTATGCCTAAATGTGGTCAGAGGAACTTGTCCCTGAATGCTATTGATAATAGTGCTAGGTTTCATTCACCTGTAGTGGGAACCTAGATAACTTGTACCAATAGGTATTGATACCACAGATATCTTCAGTCAGGAGGGAGGAATCTCACCATGTTTTTTATGTGCCAGTGTTTTCCTGTGGTGTGTATAGTGATCAAACAGTTCTTTTGCAATGTAAATGTGGGTTCATTGAGAATGTGTGGGAATAACCCAATCTGATGGTGATGGAGGCTTGAATTACTCTGTCAAGTTCATCCTCTGAAAGGAGGAGTTGATGCAATGGAGGAAAATATCCATGTTGGATAGCTCTGCAGCTTGTATGTTTAAAAATTGGATCTCTTTTAACCTTCAGTCCATTTTCTTCAGATGACTTATGTATTGTGATCGTCTCATCTTTTATGAGTAGCTTCTCATTCAAAGCTCTGCCTAAGAATGATGCTTAGAAAGCATTACCTTACCGCTCTGATAAGGCAGAAGCCGTTCTGGTTATATACAGAAGCAGACTGTGTCTATGGGGCCAGCAAGTGGTTTAGAACTTCCACCTGGATTTCAAGTCAGGCGTGCAAAGGAGGGAAGTGGAGACAGACTCCCTCAGAAGCCTGATTGTACCCTCTGTTTTAATGAAATGAGTGAGTAGATCTCCAAGGGATTCCATGATTTATTTGCATTGCTAAGTGTAAATAAAATCTCCTACAGAAAATCTAAGTGGATCTTCTCAGACTTCTGCTGAAGCTCACAGCAGGTCTCAAAGAGACCTTGAAAATTGTTCCTAATGAATAACAGCCATAAAAACTTAACCAAAAGAATCAGCGCAGATTTTGGTCTTTGTCCAAAGAGAGAGAGAGAGACAGTTGTTTAGTGCTGTTTCAACAATGGGATGAAAAGGAGAATTCTGGGTCCTATTGGACATTTCCTCCCCACCACAACATTATAACGACCTTGGGAAAAAAGCTAACAAGATCAACAACAGCTTGAATGCACTGAAATCTGAAAAACTCCATAGGGTTTACATTTTGTCTAATTATGCAGCGTGTCAGCTAGGACAAGGAGGAATGCTGTGCTCAGCTGTGGAAATATTTCTGGTCACTGAGAAGTATTTTGGCTAGGTCTCCTCCCCACAACAAGAAAGTGTCATGTGCCAAGCTGAACCACTCTATTTGTTGATAAATTCCAAGTATATGCATATGGAGGGAAAAAAGTGTGCACAGTAAAAGCACAAAGATGAATTACTATTCAGGAAAAAGATCTTGAAGTCAGTGTTGAACACCATTGACAATATGATCTCATGTTCAAAAGTGGTAAAAAATGTGAATAAAAGGCTAGAAATTACTAGAAAAAAATAACAAAAAAGATACTAGTTATTGTATAGGTCCATGTATTGTCTATATTTGAAATCACTCTCAGAAAGGGTATGGGAGAACAGTACAAAAGGTACAGCGGTAAAGACTGACTTCCATTTGAGGAGATGCTAGGCTGTGGTCTTAACAGCTTCAAAATGAGGCAACCAGAGTGGATGGTGGGTTGTGACTAATGTCCATAAAATCATGAATGTTTTATAGGGAAAGTACCTAGTAAATAATAATTAGTGTTTTCACGGTTAAAAAATAACTATCAGAGGTCACTGAATGAAATTGTCAGGCAGTAGGTTTAAAGCAAATCTGATGATAAATTACTTTGTAATAAAATGTGTGGTTAAACTATTAACTCATTGCCAGAACACATTGTGGAGGTCAGATATTAATTATTAAATATAGTAATTGAGAAACAAGCTGCTGCTTGGAAACTTCATAAGACAGTGGAAAAAGGAAGTTATACCAAGAGGAGGGTACTATTCTACTACCTCATTGCTCAGATATAAATTATTTTCCTAAGCTTCTGTTATTAATGCTAGTACAGATAAGATAACAGGCTAGATAAGCCTTTGGTTTGACGTCTTATTCTTACTTTTCATGTTATATTCTTATGCCCTGGCTGCCAGATCTAGACCTCCACCCTGAATGGGAAGAGGAAAGAGTGTGGATATCCCAGACCTGACTGTGTGTACATTCCAAGCCATAAGAACCTGTATTATGTAGCAGGGTTGATGTGGTAGGATTTAGTTGTCAGAAGGTTGCAAAGGAATGAGCATAATACAGTGGTAAAAGTGACCAAAATGTATTTGATTGAGGAAAAGGGTCAGTAGGAACACCCTGAGCAAATAAAAAGGAAAATAATATTTCTCTCAGAAGTTATTTTCCTTACTTCTATGTGTTTGAATATCCTCAGTCAGAGAAGACAACCCACCAATGGTTTTTCCAATCTAAAGTGAGTCCTTAAATAATTAAACTGGTTTGGAAGGTATACCACTTCTCTGGAGATATTTTGAATAAATGTGTCCACCCTCTTTCAGTGAAGCTCAATCCCAAAGCATTTTGTTGGTAATTTTGTTGAGTACCCAAAGGTGCTAACTAGGGATTTTAGGGAGCCTGACCTCCCCTGACAAGTCAAGACTTAATGAGAATAGTTGAACAATTAAACATCTGGCCTACTCTGATTAGGTTATGTCATACTCTTTTTATGCAGCAGTTAAAAATATTTGATCCCCTGTATCTTTTGATCGTGTTTACTAATTCAGTGGCTTTTCATCTTTCTGTCATTCAAGTACAGACAAGAACAGCCATGGGAAACAGCATTTCAGTGCAAGCAGAGCACAAAAATTTTGTTGTTGGAATGCCAGAAAGCGCTGGGTAGATGTGAACTGTATTAGAGAGATGGGTTTAGTGAAAAAATGCACCTTTGGCTCAGGAAATGGTGAATCCTAAGATTCTATTAAGCCTAAGGGAATGCATAATAATAAACAAAAAGTGGTATTGAAGAATATTTGGCAGGGTGTTTGAAGAAATATCTTGCTGGGGATATTAATTTCTGGTATATCTGGAAGGGAAAAGATGAGACTGAGAGAAACCAGCTATGAAAAGGTAAGAACTGTGAACTTAAAAAATCTTCAGGATGGATAGGACTGGAAAAGTAAAGTTTCAGGAACAGATTTTTTATTATCTTACAGCCTTTGCAAAGCTCTATAAACAAAGAAATTTTATATTTTTAAATGTGTAAATACAGGTAAACACTATATTAAATATGTCAGCACTAAGGTATTGCTGACCTTTGTGTAGGATGGGAAGATATGAAAAGAATTATATTTTGCACATGTGCACATTCTGCACGTTAGATAAGTAATAATATTTTACAACAAATCAATACTTTTCTTCCACAAGTTTCTCAAAGAATTTCACACAGTAACTGTGTGGGAAGGAAAATCCAGCCTCATGCATCCACGTATGTCCCTGTATACTGTTAAGATGGCACGAAAATGGCCCATGTTGCACAAACCCTGAGCAAACACTGTGCTTACGTAAACGGTCTGACTGACACATGGAGACCTTACCTGAAAAATATTTAAGCTGTTATTGTCCATAACTTTTCAACCCACTGAATGCCAAGATTACCATTCCCTTAGCAGAAATGGCAGAACAGTTAGTATCCCTCCAGCTCAGCAAACCAAAAAAAGGTAGAGCAAAACAAACATGTTTTGTCACTGCCACCAATAAGAGATCATTGACACACATGCGCTCACACACACATGCACACAGGCAAAGAAGGAAGAAATACTGAATCCTTTCCTCTTTCAGTATGAAGATGCCCAACTGCACCACTCATCTGGCTGCCAGGAAGAGGCTTTGCCTCTTCCCTCCTCAGTTTTCTTCTGGGTTTCACTAATAATGTGTCATTATCTGTAACGATTATAAAAAGTGGAACTATTTTTGACATCCCATTAGCTTATCTTCCAATACAAATTCATCCATTTTCTTCTCGTCTTCCTGATGTATGGAACACATGCTGTGGCTAGAGGATGGTAGATACTGCTTTCCTAAAAGCTGAGATGAATCCCAGAAAAGCTACGGATTACAGTAAATTCAAGACTTCAGTGTAGCCTGGACTGGGGTGGGGTTTACTTCTGGTTATCACCAAGGGAGATGAGTCGAATCCAAAAGGGATGCAGAGGAGGGCTTCAGGACTACCAAGGGACTGGAGGAGCTCTCAGAAAGAAGAACTACAGAACGAGCAGAGATGAAATCTCATAGGATTGCTTAGCCAGTGAAAACAAAGGTGGCAGGAAAATGACTGCAGTCTCTAAGGAGCAAAGAAAGAGAACTGAAAGGACAACAGTTACACAGGAAATGGGTATGAGCTGACCACATATAAATTTTGGCTGGAAACAAGAGGAACTACAGATGAGAAAAGGAGTTCAGGAGTACCCTCTAACAGGAGAAGGACCAATAGAAAAGGTCTTTGTTTTAAGTGGGACCCTCACATCCTTAGAAAGCAATTGCTGAGGTGATTGCTGGTGATATGAGAATCATGGTCTTTGTGACCAAGAATGTCTCATCCGGTCTCCTGATCCACAGAGGATGGCTTCTAGCACTTCAGCAATGTGGGCACTGTGCGTCTACTTAAACCAGTTTCACTGCTGGCATCTCCCTTCTTCTTCTGTCCCTCTGACTGCCTGTCCCAGCTTGTAAATGTCTTTGGAATTGAGACTGTCCCCTTAGATGCTTAGCCAGCACCTAGTCTGTTAGTTACTCTTGCTTTAAGTACTACATCAAAAGACTGCTGTCAATACTGCAATGATCATTACTTTGAATTTAGTAGAGAACCAGAGCTTAAGTTTTCCATGTGGCCCTAATTCTGAGCTCCTGTGCAAATGACTTGTAAGTTTTAAATTATAAGTCCTCATGCTCTTTTTTTTTTAAATTCAATTCACTAAAACAGCGAGTTGCTCCATTTTATACATGGACTTGGACGATGCCAATAATCATGTTTCCTTTCTGAACTTGGGAAAACTTGGTTTTCTGCACCGAGCTGCCATTTGTATCTTCTCTGCTCTGTGTACACAGGTTTGTGTTCAAATAGAGAGTATGAGCAGCCCACAAGGCCAGCCCTCTGCTCATTTCCAAGGAGCCTTATGACCTTCTTGCCGCAGGTTCGTCTTTCTGGTTTAGGTGACAGCAGGATGGGGAGCACAGCAAGGCAGCCTCACTGGACAAATATTCACTGCTCGTGTGCCTGCAGTCACAGAGACAACTTCATTGACCATATATATAATGAGCATTATAGCTTATTAACCCCAAGAGGTTCCTAAGGGAATATACCTCTGTCCCAGGAGGAACTCCTCGACCCTCTCTTCATTCACAGGTTGTTGTTCTCATGCTGAGCTGCTGCTGTTGAGCCTCTACTGGAATGAGAGCACAAAAGTTATTTAGTTCCCCTCAAAACTGGATCATGCGACAAAACCTGTATGGAAATAGGTCTATAAACAATGTGCAATTCTAAGCAGCCAGCCGTAAAAAGTAATTAAAGAGGTAGTCTAAATCACAACAAAGTGCACAGAATTTTAAATAGCCTGTCTATGTGTACTCCTGTCCTTTAGCTAAGTCATTCACAATCACTTGTTTGTTCTTTTAACTACATATTAAAACTTGCCTCTTCTACAGAGTAAGTATTTATATAAACACAGAGATCAAATCCGTTCTCCCAAAACTCTTCACTTTAAACTTTCTGAGAGGATGGGAGGAGACTGCAAATAACTGAGCTGCAATTTAACTTTCCATCCCAGCAAATCTATTGCCAGGCACAGGGTCTTCAGGCTCTGCAGGGATGAAGGATAGTAATTTGCTGCTCTGAAAGAGCAGCCTCTGAAATGGTCTCTAAGTCCTCCAGGCTCTGCCTCTCAACCATCTCCTGGCCATACAGATGCCATGCAGATAACCTGTGGGCTTAGTACTGAAGGCAGCTGATGGTGTATTGAACTTTTTGGTGTGCGTGGGTGCTGCTCGCTGGGGCTCTTCTGTTAGTGACAGAGGTGAGTCTTACCTTGAGAATTGCCACAGTGCCATGCACAGATGGTAGCTGGACTACCGGCAGGGGTAGGTTCAAACAATAAATTTCCTTTTCTTTTAGCAATGCCACACTGTCTCACACCCTCCTCACAAGTAGTTAACTCACAGGTTGGATTCAGCTACTGTGATTAACAAAGCAGTAAGTCAGCGAACCTCCGTGAGCATCCAGAGCTCCTAAGGGGGCCAAGAAGACAAGGTATTGTCAGTTCATCTCCTTCCTGTGTTCATCCTTGCTTTGCTTTTGTTTGCACTTTTGGTTAAGCTGTTCTCCTGGCATCAGTTTCACACCGTTTTAAGTCACTATATGCCTCCTATCCACACATAGACACCCTTTTAACCTAGTGATGTAATCTCTGCTCTGGCCACCTTGGGGTTAATCTGGGTTGTTTTGGTCAGACAGTAATTGCCACAAAGCCTTCCCCAAACTTTGCAGACATGGAACCAATATTTTTACAGTCAGTGCTGAGTCTCTGCTGGTTGTAATCCACAGCAATGCACCTGGATGCAATTGCGCTTGGATAACCAAACCTGACTGATGTGTTTCACTTAGTGGGGACTCCACTTGTTTCATTGTAAAGATTAGAGAGTGATTCAGCATTCATGAGAAAATGTGGCAACAAAAGGTTAGCTGAACATTGCTAGGAGTGGAGCCATATTGGGAGCAATTGAAGGAGGAAATGGTCTGGATTTATTGTCTGCATTAAAGATATTGTGGGTCCCATGGATACCAGGAGTGTCATGGAGACACAGCTAATAGGATTTTTATTGGATTATTGTCGGGCTGTTGCACCTGCTTCTGAAGGGGACGGTGCACTTGGTTTTCTGGCACGATCCTTGAACAAGGAAGCAGAAAGGAGCTACGGGAGCTAGGAGCTCCGGTATTAATTTTTAAGGAAACTTTTACAATTGCCTCAAAGCCATTTCAAGCAAACCACCAACCAGTGAGTACCCCTTCCCTCCCTTTACAAAATGCTCATCCATAGGAAATATGTTGCTGAAACGAGTGAAGACACCAAGGACCTAACTTACAAGTCTCTACTCACCACAGTCCAGATCTAGGTTAGATTTTATTTGAATTAACATGAAGGAAGGTTGCATTTTTATATTTTTTTTAAATTGCAATTTTGACTACTGCCGTATTTCTGATTTTTTCACAGTAACAGTTAGCAATCCATTTGGTCTCTCATTTCCCCTGTCTCTGGTGTGTTAGATAACAATACTTTTCTCCTCTGTAGCCTGCTTCGAAGCGTCTTTACCTGCATCTCTAAGTATGACAAGATTTTGATAAAGGTTCAAGGCGAGTGCCCTTTGTGGTCATTTCAACCCCTGCAGATCTCACACACGGTTTGCCTCTGTGCTTCACATTCAGCAAACCATTTCCCATCTCCCTGTTTTTCTTTTTATTTATTCAAAGCAGTCAGAGCACATTTTATCCGACAGAGAACTGAGCTGAGGTGGAAAAAAAAGGGAGTTCCCATCACCTGTTCATTTTCATTTTCACCGCTGGTTTTTAATGAAGCCGATCATTAGACAAACTTGGAAGCAGTCTAAATTCAGGTCTCAAGCTAAACACATCTAGTGTTAATTTAAGAGTGTCTTATTAGATTTTAAGTAGGTTTGGATGAATAATTTGTAACAAGTGATCTCATCAGTTGTATCTCATTTCTTTGTTCAGGAGTTACTTTCGAAGGGAGTGAAATTATTCCATCCAGGACCTAATCCAAAGCTCTCTGTAGTTACTGGAAGGAAATCAATGCATTTTGGATTAAAACACAAAATATATTCTATTGAATAATGTTGGTCTTGTAATTTATTCACAAGAACCCATTCCTAAGATCATCCAGTCTCAGAGAAGTTGTGCTTTAATATGTATCTCTAATACATGTTGTACTTCTGTCCCCACATATCAGAATGCTCTGAGTTTTTTGTCTACAGTTCCTTTACATAGACAGCACCTCCTGGAATTTTCTACTAGTGTCTTGTGAATATTTTACATCTTTTACTTCAATAGTATTGTTTTAGAAAACATTTTTGCCAGTTAACACTTGTAGGTAGAAAACTGAGATTGTGAATCTCTGAAGTCAGCTACTTTAACCTCCAAATGAATAATGACCTCTCATTTTCAGTTAATATTATCATCAAAGATTACAGTCAGTGGCTTCTCCACATCTTTTTTTTCTCCCTCCTTCTCTTTTTACTCTTCTCCCTCAGTGATGCTATTTACTTGCCTATATACTAGCCTCTTCTTCCAACAGCTCAACTAACCCTAAGGATGTTTGTAGCTACTTCTAGTAGTATTTTATCACTTGTTGCTTCGCCTGAACTTCCTAACCGTTTATTTCTCATAGAATCAGTTACTTCTCAGCTTTCTGATTTTTTTTATTGTTTTTTTTTAGCCTTTTGATCCATCACGCTCTACTCACTTTCTAGTAACTAGTTCTCCAGTTCTCATATTTTTGTTCCCTTACTTCCTTTTGTTTCATACATTATTAGACCAGCAGTCAACATAGTACGGTATGCTGTGCCTCAAGAGTGACTAATTTCTGATTCTGATAATGAATTTAAAGAAAGCCTGCAGATGAAAGGGAAGTCATATGGTTTAAAATATGTTTTGTGTTGAAAGAGATATGATTTCAATTCCAGACTTCATTTTGAGGTTGTATCATGTCTTTGTGATCAGTTCCTCATCTGAAGAAGTATATCACTAACAATACTATGATGGAGATGTAATATAAGTATTTAAATTGATAGGGAAGAGATATAAGAATAATTTGCTTAGATAAGGCAAGTCCTTCCAAAATCCTGCTTGCATTTTAATTTTGCTTTATCATTAATATGCTACTGCTAATTCAGGATCAATCAAGTGAAATCTATACCAGCACACTGCTAGAATTTTCCCTGATGTGGTATTGGCCATTGGCAAATTGTCTCAAGCACTTCCTCTGAAGAATTTGGGAATTTAAATATTATGGGGCAACTCTTAAAAGAGAGCTGGTGGTCTCCTTAGTTTGGAGGGTAAAAGACCTTAATGATAAGCATGTAGGCTTTTCATGACATCCTCCCTCCTAGCCAGAGTATGGTCCTGAGTGTGCTTAATTTTCTAGTACAGGTGAATCCCACCCCACAGAACGTACTGTGTTGTCGTCATTTATAGTGAAGGTGCCTTCATGCAAGCACTTGGCTTTCTCCCTGTCTTCTATGAGGCACCTACCAACATTTCTGTTCCTTTGTAATGGATAATAATAATAATAACATTTTAAAATATTCCACCTACTTCATAACTTGGCTTGTCTTAATCCAAGTGGGTTAAGCTACACCCACTTTAAGATGTATTTCAGAAGTATATTTTTGCACCCAAAGAACGGTGAGGGATAAAATTTAGCAGAAAGACTTCAGATGAGGAAGTGCCTACTTTGAAATTCTGTCAAGGAATATAAACTACCGTTTCAGTTACACACTTGCTTTGATGACATTTATAGCTACACACCGTATAGGTGTGTATTTACACTCTGACAATAATAGATTTTTATAATTAATAAAAGTGAGGGAAGACAATTCATCTCACCTTAAGGTAGGTCGAATAATTGCCTTCTGCAGCTGCTTTATGAATATGAAGGTGGCCTGAAATTACTAGCTCAGGGATCTAACTCTGAGTTTTTTAAAGCTAGGTAAGGCAAATTCTAACCTTAACATTTCCCTGTCTCAGTTCTTCCACATGGAAAATGCAGTGAATCTGAAATCTGTACTCATTATGCCACTAACATGCACATAATATTTAAGGGGCAAGCTTGAAGATGTGATGGTAAAAGGCAGTTTAGAGCTAATTAGCCAAGCAAGAAATCTGTTCCTAGTTTACTAGAGGAAAAGAGGTTGACTGGATAAAGGAAAGAGGGCAAGGTACTGAATTATCCTGCAAGCGACCTATCTGTTTGGGCTATGAGATGATTAGGATATGGATTGTATCTTTTAATGTGCCATCTAATTCATGCAAGGCAGAACAAACACAGAAGTTGGCCACATTTAAATTGGAAATGTTAAAATATATCTGTAATCACTCAATTAGAGAGTTCTGGGACAAGCTCATGGAGTTCCTTTACCCCCAAGGATGTGTTTGGTAAGGTTGGCACCGGTGTGGATATACCTGTATTTCACTCCATCACTTGGTGTGCATACACCCTCTGTGCCTCCAGGCACTCTCTCAAGGTAGGTAGTACTAGAAAAAGCTGCAAAGGGGAGGAGAGGGATGTGTACCACAATAATGGAAACTTGGCTCAAAAGATTTGAAGAGAAAAGAGGGATTGCTGGTACTCCCTGCAGTGACCTAGCTCTGATTGTGTGTGAAGTTACTGCCTGTAAAATCTGCCAGTTTAATATCTCTAGAGAATAGTTAGTTTTATTTATTGGCCATTGTGGAACCTCCTACAAAAAGAGCAGGAGAATCCTGCCAAAGTGTCAGCTCTGGTCAGGGACACAATATCATAAACTGAAAATGGACTATTGGAGACACACTAATGGTGAACAACACACCACCTTGTATCAATATAAATAAGATTAAAAAGAAAAGTTTATTTTGGAATAAAACTTTTCCCCTCGGCTTTCTATTTTCTTAGCTGAGTATAAAATTTTGACCATTTCATTCCTGTAATTCCAAATATAAATAATAAGGCTACTACTAGAAAGCATTGGCTCATAATACTCACTAATATTGCTCCTGAGAGAATAGTAGGGTCATTAACAAAACACAGTCATCACGTCTATGGTCCTCTATGGCATCGGCCCAAGCTTTGTAAAAGAGTGTTCCTCCCACAGGGGTTGTGAGCTCATTCAGATTTCTGCCAGTTTCCAGGATCAAACCCATGAGTTCAAAGGATTTGTCTTGACAATTGGCTGCGGATTCCAGTGCTCCTGTTCCTAGGTACGAACAGCCAAATGTCTCACTGCTCTCAGACATGATGCAGGATGTTTCCAGAGTCAATAATAATAATGCCCCATAAGAGACAGAAATGCAAGAAAAAAACCCAACCCTATAGATACACGATGTTGATTCATTTCACCCAATCTTTTGACATCTAAAAGAGACACATTTATAGAGCTGTTTATTCCATCCCAGTAAGATGCCTGTGAGACTTCGGATGTATTTTCCTCCACGATGACAGAAGGAGCCTAGATGTTAAACTCTGAATTAGACAACTAAATACTGAATCCAAAGTTAGGTGAGATGAATCCCAGCCTATAAGCAATACTTCATACAGCTACTGGGGTGGAAGGAGAAGTTTGTCCCACACAAGCCCTCATCTTATTTATATATTTGTTTTGCAAAGCACTGGGTTTAAGTGTTTAGCTGCTATACAAAACAGTAGACAAAGGTTCTTGATGAGGAGCATAAATGATATATATATCATATGATAGTTCCAGAACTCTCTCTAAATTTGCAAAAAAGGCAAACAGTGTGGTCTGCGCAATCACTCACCCTCCCAAGCACATGAGCCTGTACCATGCTGTTGAATCAGCCAGTAAACCAGCTGGCCAGTGGTGACCATGGTGGCTTTTTCTCATCTTAAGACTAGGCCACAAGATAATGAACGGCTACAAGTAACAACCACCTCAGTTTCATCTGGGCTGATGAAATAAATACAGTACAGATACGAGGTGGATTTGAACTGGTAGTTTAAAAAAAGACAATTCCTCCTTATCTTTGTCATTATCAGGCGTGAAGATTCAGTTGACAGCATAAGACATTTCTTTCAGAAAATGAAAATTGTGTTAAGAAATCTTGTGCTGAGGTTAGATTTGCTGAAAGATTCAAAAAGGCTCATGAACACTTCAACAAATATAGGCAAAGTACAGAGCTTGGCCCGAATTTTAAGACAGAATGTGCCACCTCCTTTGAAAGCAAAGGTCATGGATATAGATAATGTGGGCTGACACATAGATATACTTTACAAAACATTCGTATTTCCTCATCATTTTGTTACATAAGAAAATCACAACTATTCCTTTAGTTCTTTTAATTGTAGTATCGTTAGAATGGTTCACACCTGAATTTTAGATAGCATGCCTGACTCACAGACAGTATGAAAGAGACTCAATTGAAAAAAATATAAAGAGAGACATATGGAGATGACATTATAAGGATCAAAACACAAACTGTCTTAATTATTAGATTTGAATAAACCTCTGAATTTTCAATCACATCATTAACTTTAAGCTGTTTAGCAGTTTTTCTGAGATTTATTTATTCTTTGCACATGATTAAAAAAAATCCATGTACCTATGCGTGTTATTAAAATGTTATCATGGATCTAATGTGGTCTTAAATATGAGAATCACTCAGTACACTCAGAGGCAGGTTAGTCAATTACTATTAAAAAGTCAAATAGAATATTTTTCAACCATCTCATTTTGGTCTTAAGGGCAAAAAAAGCACTATTTTGTATAACGTAGGAGGAAAAAGGAATTGCCTGATTCAAGGAAATAGGTCTGATGGAATTTTTGCTTTTCTGAAACTGACCTTCAAATTCTCTGAGTTCACAAAAGATCACTTGTATATTTTTTTCCAGTAATCACATAAAATCTTGGCCTTCAAAATAAGAACATTCCTGTTAAAAAGCGATGCTTAAACTGCAGAGCCATATCTGTCATATGTTATTTTATTGGAGATGTCACTATTGCTCGTTGAGCAACTTTTTTGATAAATAGTACTAAAAGTATGTAACTGGCTGAATACTTAATGAGATCATTTGTTGAGCAAATCCCTTGAATTTTGTCAGCAGATATATTCATGGAAAAGTGTAAGAGAAGCTCTACAATGAAGTCGTATTGTTGAGCAATAGGTGAAACGGCTCAAATAAACAACGAATTTTTCTGGGTTTTTTGCTTAAAGTTAGTGTGAACATGAACTGAATTTCAAGTTTAGAAAGGTTTGGTTGACTCATCCTTCCTCCTCACCTCACCATTATTTTTCACTTCACTCTGCTTCTTGGTTTCGGTAAAAACACATGCACAGATAAACTCTGTAAAAGCCCTTCAGACTGCATAGTCTCTTAGAAAACATAGGACCTTCAGCCCTATTTTGAAAAATCAAAAAGCTCAGCTAGATGAGGGTTTTCCTCCACATCAGCCTTTTGCAAGACACATTAATTTATTCTCCTACCTCCTGCTCGCGTGTTCAAGGAACTATTCACAGGGTTATTTTCTCTCCCCAAATAGTGACTTCTGCTCAGATGATCTCCTTTCTTTCCACCTTCAATTAGAAACAGTGGATATGAGCTTAGCTCTGCAGCCATGTGTTTGTAAGCGCATGTGCGTTTACATGCACTCATTGCAAAATGTGCTTTGACAGCCCCCTGCTAAGGCTTTTCCCAGATTAAGGAATCGTAAGCAGCTTTGGACTGCTTGACCCTGCTGGTCCATCATTTATGATGTTCAAAACACGTACATGGCCAATTTGAGTTTATCTAAACACTTAAGAAGAAACTCTTCAATTAAAGATCATACTAAGTGACACTGACAGTAACTCTCGTACCAATATGGTGTGGCTAAATCACCATCAGATGCTGGTAAAAGTGCTCTTCATAAAGCAAATCAGAGAGCATTGTATTTGGAGCAGTTCTTTCTTAGAACTCATTTTTCATAAACTTGAAAGGAAAAAGTAGTTTACCATCAAATGTTCCAGCCAGATTTCACTGCAGAGTTTTGCTTGGGATGTAATTTCCGAATGCTTCAGTTTCAATGGAAAGAAAAATATATTTATATATAAAAAGGAATGATACCATGTTTTTTCAGTATCAATCACACAGAATGCTTTATCATTTTAGTAAATGATGCCGTATAATCTTTGTGTCACAGCAAACACCAAAGCCATAAATTCACTGGGGGATATTTAGAAGGGTATCCAGGCTGAATTGAGATGTCTTCTAGTCCTTTTTCTAAATTGTCACATTTACTGCCTGCTGTAGAAAGGGGAAGCCACCAATTGATTTCTAATTCTGCAAACCCCAGGGTGTAAATGTGATTAGCGGTAATTGGAGAAGTTCAGCAACTGTTAATTTCTCCTTTCTTTGTTGTTTTTCCTATTTAAAATATTAACAAAATGCATATGTAGGCCAAAACTGACTCCGATGCAGCTGAACAAAGGATACATATTTAATCAGAGCTGTGGGACCCCGATGCGGTTGTCTGAAACAAATGTGACATGTGCTTCCTCTCAAAAAAATTCAGGCAGCTAATAAACAGCATCAGTATTTTGTTGTAATGTTCATTGTCTACATGATGTCGAGTTTAATGGCATTACACTATGTAAAAAAGCCAGAAGTACACTGCTAAATTTGTCTTTCCCAGTTGGCTGTCCCTGGGGAGATTATAATGCAAGCAATGGCTTTGTTTGTTGCATGCATAAGTGTGCACATGTTCCTAAGTTTTAAGTTGTAAAGGAAGGTGGTGAGAAGAGACATTAACCCCTGCAAGGCTGAGCGTCTCCTTAGAAAGAAGCAGTTTTACTGGAGCGTCAATAATTATGAAAAAATAGGTTTTGCTTTCTAACTGCATAATATCTCGCTTGTTTTTTTCTGGACGAGCTTCTCCCCCATCCATAGGTGCAAATGTTTGCTAATACTATTTAGCAAGGAAATGGCTTTTATTTTTCAGCCCTAGAACGGAACCTATGTTTACCTTTAGTCCCTAGCATTAAATATTTTTCTTTATTAACCTAGAACCAGGAAGGTCATCTGCACAATAGTGTATAGTCCTACTCAAAATGCTTTGAATATCTCAGGAAGCCAGCTGGAAACCTTGGTTGACTTGGAATGGATAGGTCACTCCTAGGTGGCTAAGTCTAAGTTAGATGTATCCCTTTTGAAGCAAGAATCTTATCTGCAACGCCTGGAAAAGAGTTCAGTGAGTTAATACAGATGTTGATTGACAAAGGCAAAAAGATGCTCTGTGGGAACAGTTCTTCACAGAAATGCCTTGAGGGCATCTTCCCATTGAGTAGTGGTGGGACTGTATGGGGCTTATCATTTGGAAAGCTAAAGACCACAGTAGTGGCAGAAGCCTAATTCCATTTTTAAAAGGCTAAAAGATTGCCCCAGGTAGGCATATCCATGGCTGGAGTTTGTACATTTCTAACTACCATCCTGAAAGATCACGGGTATTACAGAGATACACCCCAAAACAGATCCCTCGGAAAGGCATGAACATGTTGGAAACGGGAACCTCACCAGAGTCATCTGGCCCTGAGCTACAGAGCTCACCCTGGAGAATTACTATGACCTCACCACGCTTTCTACCAGACAGGGGACCCAAAACTTCAATTTACCTGTCTCACAGGAGATCAGTAGTAAAGTAAACCCCTTTGTAATAGTCCCAAAGATTATTCCTTAGCAGGTTTTACTCCTATAGGAAGAGAAGGGAACCAAAAGGCTTTGTATAACTCATCACTCTCATTATCTGATGCTTGAGATCCTGGAAACAAAAGTTCTGGGTGTTCAAATGCAGAAGCATTGATCTCACAGAGAAACTTCCAGTTTGGGAATATCTTTGCCTCTTGGATTGACTTAGTAATTAAGACCTTTATAAATAAAGTAACACCCTGTAAGCATAACTTTTATGCCTGCCTGATGCTTGTTGCCTGCTCTGCTCTGTTAAGAGGTAAGGAAGTTTGCGAGGTAGAGCATAAGTGCCACCCTGAGCTCAGACAGGGTGGCCATAGCAATATGAAGGTTCAGCTGACACATGAAGGGGCACAGAAGATAGATCTGCATCACATTGTGAGACGGAATAGGTATCTCCAGGCTCCAATTCTGCCACCTCTTGATAATTTATACATTTAATTTGTCATTTATTCTGTATTTCTTTCACTGGAAAACACAACTTTGACTTCTTTTGCAAGGAAAGGTCAAGAGACTCATTGTCTTTTTACTCACTTGACCGTAACCAAAGCCATAAGGATGCCAAGTATCATGAGAAGAATGAATCTTCTGTTCTTCAATATTTTGAATTGTGTTTGGCATTGCTGGTCTATTTTCTTTTGGCAATCCAACCTTGACTTTAAAATAGGCAGCTATTGCTAAAACATTTATAATATATTATGAGGTATATTAATATAGTATTAATACGACATAATAATAATAATTTATATATTATATAGTATAATTATCTGTGCAGTATGCATTTATATAGATTATTTTATTAATTAAAATATATTATTTATACACACACACATATATAACCACACATTTGCAACATTTTCCACAGAACAAATACTGAGCTTGGGAACTAAACAGCTACAGGTGGGACTGCTTTCCATTCTCTAGTAAAATCCAATGCTTGCTGCTATTTATTTAATGATTAATATTTCTAAGACACCTTTTTAAGTGTAATAGAGCAATTTTTTCCTTCTGTTTTCTCTGGATTACATCCCAGCTACAGAGAGGCACCATCATACTGAAAGTTAGAAACTTAAAACATGCCCCCTTGCTGTTTTGTTATCTGTTATGAAGTAAGATGGAGTTGTCTGAGAATTTTTTTTCCTGTTCTGGCTGCTGTTAAAACCAATTTTTGGATGGCATGTTTTGCTCCAATGACACGTTACACAACCCTGTTCTGCACATGGTACACCTGAACTTGGGCTTCGGGGGAGCATTTCAGACACTGCTGGGCACTTCTTTCCCTGGTGTACACCTTTCCTTAGGCCCCCAAATGCTTACAGCACGCACAAACCCACCTGTGACCTGAGCTGCCTTTCAGAAATACGTTTCTCTCTGCTGACAACTGGAATGATTATGTCTAATACGTTTAAGCAAAGTGAATCAAGACCCTTGCTCTGCAGTTGTCAGAGAAATAAATATGCTCTTAACCCCCCTCTGAACAAACCTGCTGCAGATTTCCTCCCAGAAATACTTTCTGGAAGAAGTGGTACCATTCACCTCATTAAAGGGTAGCTCGAAAGGCAGGAGAATAGTCACTGCAGGACCTCCATACATGCAATAAAAGGAAATAAGCATCTCCAGAGTATGAGTCAAATTATAGGACTCCAAATATCTTTCTCCCTCCTCTTTGATTCATGAGGGAAGCCTAAGAAAAGGATGGGTTGGAGTCAGTTGACTTAGCTTCAGATACCTAAGTAAGTCACCTGTAGGTATCTATGTCTCGGCTTATCCCTCCTAGGTTGTGCCAGTATTTGGAAGAGGGCTTTTCAGTATAGCCAATGGAGTAATTATTCATCTCATGAAATATATACCTAACTCTGGTCATGTGAAAGACACTGCAAACTCCATTGACTACATGGACTACATCTCTGGGGCAACTGGCTTGGATGTGAACACCTACACTGTAGACACCTGTGGTGGGAGGGAGGAATCTGACCAGATCCCAAATGTAATTTTTTGCAGAGTAGAACCCATTGTCATGAATTTTGTTTAAACCCCACTTCTTCAAATGAAATTAAAAAAAAAAAAAAAGGAAAACCACCCTTCAGTTTTCAAATTTATCCTTTTTTCCAGTTCTAGTAGAAGAAAAAAAAATGAGAAAGGCAGAGTAAAAGGGAACTATTTTTCACAGAAGAGCTTGAAAGAAACAGCAGTTTCTCCTTTGATCAGGAGAAAAGTACTGGATACTGTAGTAATGAAGTAAATGAAGTTTAATGAAGTGAAATTATAATAAATCCCACTCTTTGTAGAATAGTACCCAGATGGAAAATATATAGACATGCTGCATGAAATGCTGGCCTTGTTACATTCCCAAGAAAAACCCATTGCTAAATAGTTTCTGGAGTCAGAGGTTTGAATTTTTCTGCTGTCTCCTTTTATGTATCCCTCTCTCCTCATTTCCATCTCTGACATTAGCTATTGTACCCCTTCACTCAGTTCTCTGCCTCCTTCTATTGTGTCTCCTTTCAGGATGTGCTCTTACTAAGCCTTTTTGTCATGCTAACCTTCAGCTTGTTTGGATATCTCTCATAGGAACTCATTTTCTTCTCAGTAATGAGAAGGCAGTTCTAAACAGTCAGCATGCAAGAAAATGTAGTTAATAAAGACGCTGAGAGCTATTCATACCTGAGTGAGTCATTGATACGTCCATACTGCTGAACAAAAGAAGTCAAGGACCAGTTTCTGGCCCAGGGGCTATGTGACAGTGACTGGCTCATATCCACATTGCTGCTTAGGGATAGATCTCTGTCTTGCGGAATTGTTTTGGAGAGAGTTCAGTGCTGTGACCCAAAGCCAAGCCGAAAGAGAGCTATCAGTTAGGTGGCTTTATTTCTTATGCTCCCTTTTTGATTTATTTCATGGTAAAGGTGAACCCTGTGTCTCTTGCTCAAGCCAGCTGTAAAGCTGTGAAGAATACCATGGATTTTTAAACCTAAATTATAGACAGATGAACAACACTTCGTTACAATACTGTGCACAGATTTAATCACCATAATAAGTCTGAAAACACCTCTTTCCCCATGTGTCACTGATATACTGTTATTTCTGCTTTTAGGTTGCTGTTTAGATACTGCGGAGATGGCTACTATATAGCTTTGTACGCAAATAATATGAGAAAAGTTTGCATTTCTGCAAGCGTTTGGCTCATATTTTTGGTCTGAGTGTTCACAAAAGTGTTGAGCTTCAAAGCTGGTAGAAAAAAATTGTTCCGACACAAAGAACGTCTTGGTGGAAAATAGATGTTGTGCCTTTTATACAAGATTAGTAAGATGAGAGGAAACTTTTACTTTAGAGCTCTTCAGCTCCTGTTACAACTAGTCTGTGTCTTTATTTCTCAATTTGCCTATTTTCTCTCTTCTTACAGCCTGCTCCACCCACATTTTCTCCCTAGAACAACCATAAAATTGCATTTACAGCTAATTTACTGTGCTCAGAAACGCAATTTAGATTCTGTAAGTGAGGCTTCCTCTTTCTAAAAAGAGAGGTCTCTCACTGCTTCTTTTATACCTGGCATACATCTAACCCTGCTCCTCCAGAATGGCAAGTATGATAAATGTGTCAAAAACATTCACATCAAAACCATGTGATACGAGTTGTTATTTTGACTTCTGTTGACACCTCCTGTTCTCTTTTACCCAGATGTTTCCATGAAGTAGCACAAAACTTTTTCTTTTTTTTTTCTTTTTTTTTGTTTTTCCCTGAGAGTAGAAACAGGCATTTCTGTTTCTTGTGAAACTGAAAGTCTTTCCTTCCTCTATTACTCTGTGTGTGTGGGGGTGCTTTTATGCAGGTGTGCATTTCTTTACTGGAACTGTCTTCAAGACCTGGGGAGGCTTTCTATCCAAACATATCTTGATTCACAATGAACTACCTATAGATTTTCAATTCATGCAAATCCTACATGCATTTGCAGATATTTAGCTTGAACAGATTGCTCCCCGCCCGAAGAAATCAGATGCCAGAAGGTATATTTTTTTATGGCTTTTAAGTCACAGAGTGCTACAGGCGTCTAGACACCTAACTGCTATTGAAATCATTGGCTTTTAAACACCTGCAAAAGGATAGTTCTAGTGATTATTGACATAAAAGTTCAAAACTGCAACATCTATCCAAGGTCCTGTGCCCTGCGAATCACAGAATCACTAAGGTTGGAAAAGACCTGTAAGATCATAAAGTCCAACCATCAACCAACACCACCATGCCCATTAAACCATGTCCCACAATGCCACGTCCACATGTTCCTTGAACATCTCCAGTGATAGTGACTCCACCACTTCCCTGGGCAGTTTATTCCAGTGTCTCACCACTCTCAGTAAAGAAATTTTTCCTAATATCCAGTCTAAACCTCCCCTGGCGCAACTTGAGGCCATTTCCTCTAGTCCTGTTGCTAGTCACTTGGGAGAAGAGACCAACACCCACCTCTCTGCAACCCCCTTTCAGGTAGTTGTAGAGAGCGATGAGGTCTCCCCTCAGCCTCCTCTTCTCCAGACTGAACAACCCCAGCTCCCTCAGCCGCTCCTCATCAGACTTGTGCTCCAGACCCCTCACCAGCTCCGTCGCCCTTCTCTGGACACGCTCCAGCACCTCAATGTCCTTCTTGTAGTGAGGGGCCCAAAATTGAACACAGCATTCAAGATGCGGCCTCACCAGCGCCGAGTACAGGGGCTCAGGATCCTGCTGTCAGGTACGGAAGAAAGAGGTGCCTATGAAAGGGACTGTGGCCACCAGCAAGGAGCTCCCTAAACTAGCCACAGTGAATGCCCGGGAGAGGAGTTAGGACTGCCCTTCAGGACAGCTAATCAGCCAGGCACCTAACTATGAATCTGAAAGCCAAGTCTATTTTTATTCAGCATTTCCTAACATGACTTTCTCCTGAAGTCCGAGTGCCTGGGCACCTGGGCAAAGGCATCCTTATATCCAGTAAATTGAACATGAGTGAGGATGCTCATTTAGCAACTGAACTCTTTTCAGTCCCTACCTGTACCTGACCTGAAGCAAAGGCTTGAATCCTGGTGGCCTTTGTCTTAGTGAAGTGCCCTATGCATGAAGATACTACAAGTCTGGGGTGTATCCACCCTCTCTTCTCCCTCCCACACATTCACCCCAGTCTGCGAAAGAGTATGTCCTAAAATGCATCTTGTAAAGATTTTCATAGCATTAAGACAAGAGGAGATCATTGTAACAGTCTAGTTAAACCAGAATATTTTACCCAGTGTTTCCAGTGTTAAAACCAATACTTTAAATTAGAGCAATCACACTTAGAAGGAAAGACAGACTAGATCTAAAGACTCGCACGATGGCAAATCCACCACATCCATTGGCAAAGCTGTTCCAGTGATTAATTGCCCTCACTGTTTAAAAAATTACATCTTGCTTCCTGTTTGAATTTTCCAGTGCCGCTTCAATTGTTTCAGTCACAAGTTTCTTAACTTCTAGGTTCTGGCCACAACAGGAAACAGAAGTGCCAAAATACCATGAAAAAATATTTTTGTCTTGTTTTTCCTCCCTCAGAAGGAGAAGGAAGCAACGAAACTAGTGAAAGAGAAACTAGAGATTTGCTTGGTCTGGGCACAGCTTCACCTCTAATCAGAGGCTGCAGAGGCATTATTTAAGCTAATCTCTTGTTATCAAATCTGCCTCAGCAGTTTTTCTCCAAAGTTTCTGAATCTCAGATATCCACTAGGTAAAGCAGCTCATCCCAGCTGAATCACTGAGACTGGGATTCAAACAGCATTAACAACTGTACAAATGCATATGTGCTTTTCCACCGCTGCTGAAAGATTTGGCAAGTCTCATTAAGACTGGGATTTATCACAATTCCAGCACTTTTTGATTTGGGTCTAACTGATGCACCTTATTTTCTTACAGCATTTGACTATTAATTCACGTACTTTCTTCCCATCTGATTGCGGAGAAGCTAGCTCTGCTCTGGGCATATTATTGCGTGGTTTCTGACTTTCTGCTTGTGTGGTTCTTCGCAGCAGCTGGCAGGAAAGCATGCAGCAAGGGCACTTTGTGCACCCAGGGAGCCTGAAGCATGTGTTTACATCTCTTCCTGAGCCAGGGTCAGAGCGGAGGTACTGGACTAGGTCGTTTGTTTTATTCTGGCTTCTTAACATCTGAGTTTAGCTTCTCCTCCAAGAAGTGTTTTAGTGTCAGCTTGGATTCAAGGGTAAAATTCTGGTCACATGTAACATCATCCACAATGTTTGAATTGTTAGTAAGATGAAAATTCTTGAGGTTTCTTACGACTTTCTTTCCTCATTCCTTTCCTTTTAATGTGCTGCTTTAATAGCAGGACGAATGTATGTTGTGCATTTTAGTTTACACACGGTTCTACCATTAAGCACCTGGATTTGAAGTAGTTTCTTCCCTGAGGATTTAAAGAAATGTATTGCCCCAGTTTCAGGATCCAGGTTACAACAAGTTAGCCATGTGCCACATAGGAATATTAGCTCAGAGAACGCGGATCAGAGAACGCGGTAGCGTTTTTGTACTGCAAATGCAGCCCTCTTGCTGGTCATAATGAAAGAAATCAGCTTGTATTTCTTTAATGACAAAGCCTCCCTGTGTATTAATTTGGTTCTACATGACAATACATCTTGTCAGAGCAGCCAGACAAATGTGAAAACATACACTAAGAGAATTGTCAGCAAAGTAATTTATGTCAGGAGGTTGATGATCTTTTGCTCTGGGTTGCATGGCTTTACTTTTGTTTAGAAGCAAAGCACAGGAAGGCTCCCTTGAAATGCATTCACTTATAAAATCATTTGTTGGCAAAACCAGTTCTAAAACAAACTCAGATTTCCAATGTCTTTTTCAAAATATATTCTAGTACTCATATTATATGCTGTGATATTAATATATAGACCTCGATTCTGGTACCAAATACCTGTTTGCTTCCTTGGTTTAGATTCACTGTATTAGAGCTGGGATTTGTATTGTGAGGGACTGTGTTCCTTGCAGTAATTTGAAAAGGCCTTATTTATTAATCCATAAATGTTATAATAGTCTAGCAGACAAAGAAAGGCACAGTAAACTGGATACTGAAATTACGACAATATCAAATTGGAAGTAAAATGGGAATACAAAATGGAATTTGGACTGAAGTCTGACATTCAGTTTGGAATCGAGTTTAGTCTGAATTATTGAAATAGTGTAATTTGCCAAGAATTAATTCATGCCCTATCATTTTACTCTCTAAAATCATGACTGGTTCTCTGATATAAGATATGCCATACTGACATATTTCTGATTTTTTTTTTTTTTCCTTTCCACAGGTGGGAAGAATTTATCTCATCTAATTTGGGAATCTCTGGGTGATGTTATGTAGTTAGATAGGTTTATGCCGCAGGTTAATCTTGATGATTATAATAGCCCTTTCTGACCTGAAAGCGTATAAATTTCATAAGCTATTATTTTAATTCACTTTAAATAAGATGTGCTAGAATATATCCTTTGAAAAGTCTTGTGCACATAGGAAAACGTGTAGCAAGCCACCTGGCAACTATGCTGCTCTAGAAAACACTTTTAACATCTCATTCCTTTGGATAGCGATGATTCATCAGGAATCGTTTGCAAATCTTTGGAATTTGCAAAGTGGTGTCTTTGTGTAAGAGAAAGCAAACAAAAATCCAGAGTGCTAGTGCTTGTCAGCTTCATGCTTCTAAATGTTTCTATTCTGAGGATTGGGTTTTGAAAAGGAAAACAATAACCCTAAGCACTGCAATAAGGAGTGTGACTTCAAATACGAGTTGTGTAGTCACCCTGAAAATGGACTGTGGAGTGAAAGGTGATGCCATCCCAACAGCAGATTAGATACACAGGCACCTTTTCCATCACTAGATTACTCAGAGGGCATAGTTCATGTTATGTGGCTCAATGGCTCCAGCCAACAGGTTTTCCAGGAAGCCCATTTCACCAGCTCTCAGGCTCACAGCAATTAAAACATTAGTCCTACATGGTGTTCAGTTTTAAATTCCCGGCTGCCTAAAGTTATGCATGGACTGAAGTGCTTTAAAAGAGCGTGGCTTAAACATGCATGCCCACACCAAGAAATCCTGCTTGTGGTTTCTTGCATTGGTAACTGGTGGTATCTCAGACACACCCCAATGTTTAGATGACCTTGCGTTGGCGGCGGAGATGAAATCTCAGTTGCTGACATATTGATTGGCTTTGAAAACAGTAATAAAGCAAACACCAGAAACATATAGCCAGAGACAAATATTCAAAAGAGAAGAGAGTCCCTTTCACTCCCCTTCCCAGCCCTCTGGCCCTGGAAAAGCCTATGGTTTCCCTGCAGCCCAGGCTCTGTCAGCAAGTCCATCATTGCGCTCTGACTGTCAGAACTCTCCTGTGGGAAATTTTCAAGCCATGCTTGTTTGGTTTTCCTCTTCCTGTTTGATTTGTATCTTTAAATAACGTGGTTACTTCACAACAGCTTGTTTTTTGACTGGGGCACAGGGCATATTTTTCTAGCAGATAAAAAAGCTTCCCACCATTTGCCTTGTGTTATTTCCCCTTTTGTAGGGAGAGCTGATAAATTCAGGGTAATATGTAATAGATGCTTTCCTGTTTTTACTTATTGCTCTGTCAGGCTTGTCGGCCAGAAATTTATTGGCTCGTTTTGTGGCTGTAACGTTTAAACAAGAGAGAGTAAGCAGTGCGCTTACCCTAAAGTGTGAATAACAGTGCTTATGTTGTATCCTGCTCCACGGACCGGCATTGGACAGGGAGGGTAGGTCTCTTCCACACCAATACGCCCTTACCTATATACCTATCTTCATTTTTAATGTTTATTCTCATATTTCTCCTCTGTGCTATTGTCACCTTCTAAGTAATTGGGCAACCAGAGGAGGGAGGGTAGGAATATCCGTCAGTCTTATTTTCAGCTACCTGAAAGTGAGCTCACCAATCTCAGCATCCTCTGTAACCAGTGGAGTGAAGAGAACTCCATGAGCTGATCTACCACGTTTATTTCTGGATAGAGGAGATAATCCTCTAGATCTTCTTCCTTCTTCATTGCATGTAGGGAAAGCCTAACTGATTAAATAACCACAACAGAAGTAGAAAAAGTCAAGGAGGTGAATGACTCACTTCATGAGGTGGCCATTGAGAGAAGAGTCTCAGGAAAAATCCAGGAACCAAGGCTACATCTGCCAAGTTACCCCAGCAGTACTCCTGACACTAACACATCCTTCCCCTGCTTCTTCTACTGTTCATATCAGTGCCTGATGGATATATTACCTTCCCCTGACCGAGACTGACCCCACCTGAGGAATCAGTGCCACAGCCCCTCTGCCATTCAGTAAAGACTGCATTCACCCAAAGTGAATGAACTAGATCTAGTGAGGGATTAGTGTTTGGTTGTTCTGTTTGTTTATTTGTTTGGAACCAAAATCCTTTTGTATAAAGGGAGGAGGTGAGCAAGTAATTCCCAGGTTGGAAGTTGATATGATAATGGGTTGGGGACAAGGAAAGGAAGTCGCTTTTGTGGCACACGGTACATGCCACACAAAATGGTGATGGGAGAGTAAAAGGATACTACAGATCTCTTCAGTCTGTGGTAAACCAGCTTCTGAATACTCTCAAAGTCTACAAAGGAGTTAGAGAGTTGACTGAAGGTGGCAGAAAATCTGCCTTGCTGAGCTGAGTCATTAAAAATCTTGCAGGAGTCAGAAGCATTTGAGTTGAATTTTCCCCTTTTACCCAAACATGGGGAAAAATGCTAGTGTCCCTTTGCACTTCACAGCAGCAATCAAAATTCTTCCTTCTCTGGAGTTTCTTACTCATTTCAGACTGCTGCATGCAGCAGGCAGAAGAAAGCACTGGTCCTGCTGTGCAGATGGCATTGGTGTGCTGTCAGACTCATACCCGCTGGAGCAGTGTCAGTGGAAACACAAACCTGGCCAGGACAACAGTCTTGCCAGCAGGGTGGAGACTGAGGAGGCGATGTGTTGGGCACTTTCTGTGGTTGGAAAACACCCTGTTTTCTGTGCTACCCAAATAACACCCACCTAGGGCTCTCACATTGCATGGAAATCAACATTCTTCTATTGATTTGGCAGCCCAGGATTGTGCCCTACTAATGTAAATTATCAAACACATCCCTTCTTCCAGCCTGCAGATCAACAGAGCTGAGTCACATACCATAAACTGCACTGAACACAAGAATTTTGTGGCACTTTTGAGACAAGAGGGGATAAAGAGAAATCATAATGGCCAAACTGAGTTAAGTCAAAGGTCTCGTTATTGGTCTCCTTACTTTAACACTGGGTGGTAGCAAATGATAAGGAAAAGTATAAGAAGCAGAGTACCCCCAGAGGATCCCCAAAGTGATCTTTCCTTGGTGCATCCAAGGTCTGTTTTTTGGATCAGATAAATCAGGATCAGCCTCAAACAGTGGTAAGAACTGCGCAAAAGATGTAGCCCGGAATGCTGTTCTAAATCAAAAATATATCACAGAATCACAGAATCACTAAGGTCAGAAAAGAGCTTTAAGATCATCAAGTCCAACCATCAACCAACCCCACCATGCCCACTAAACCATGTCCCACAGTGCCACGTCCACACGTTCCTTGAACACCTCCAGTGAGGGTGACTCCACTGCCTCCCTGGGCAGCCTGTTCCAGTGCTTCACCACTCTCTCAGTGAAGAAATTTTTCCTAGTATCCAGCCTGAACCTCCCCGGCACAACTTGAGGCCATTTCCTCTCGTCCTGTTACTTGTCACTTGGGAGAAGAGACCAACACTCACCTCTCTACAACCCCCTTTCAGGCAGTTGTAGAGCGCGATGAGGTCTCCCCTCAGCCTCCTCTTCTCCAGACTGAACAACCCCAGTTCCCTCAGCCGCTCCTCATCAGACTTGTGCTCCAGACCCCTCACCAGCTTCGTCGCCCTTCTCTGGACACGCTCCAGCACCTCAATGTCCTTCTTGTAGTGAGGGGCCCAAAACTGAACACAGCATTTGAGGTGCGGCCTCACCAGTGCCAAGTACAGGGGCACGATCACCTCCCTGCTCCTGCTTCCACACTGTTTCTGATACAGGCCAGGATGCTGTTGGCCTTCTTGGCCACCTGGGCACACTGCTGGCTCATCTTCAGCCGGCTGTCGACCAAGACCCCCAGGTCTTTTTCCGCTGTGCAGCTTTCCAGCCACTCGTCCCCAAGCCTGTAGCGTTACATGGGGTTGTTGTGACCCAAGTGCAGGACCCGGCACTTGGCCTTGTTGAACCTCATGCAATTGGCCTGGGCCCATCGATCCAGCCTGTCCAGATCCCTCTGCAGAGCTTTCCTACCTTCAGCAGATCAACACTCCCGCCCAACTTGGTGTCGTCCGCAAACTTGCTGAGGGAGCACTCGATCCCCTCATCCAGATCATTGATAAAGATATTAAACAAGACCAGCCCCAAAACTGAGCCCTGGGGGACTCCGCTTGTGACCGGCCGCCAGCTGAATTTCGCTCCATTCACCACAACTCTCTGGGCTCGGCCTTCCAGACAGTTTTTTTACCCAGCGAAGGGTACACCTGTCTAAGCCAAAGGTGTTACCCTCAACCCAAACATCTGCCTGCCCATGGCATCACGCCCTTTTGGAAAGTAAGGTTTTTTTCCTTCCACAGCTTCTCTGTGTGAGTGCGTCCGGACTGCAGATTATTTTGTTCAGCACCTACTGCTGTTCTGAGTTTGATCAGTTTAGGCACTTCACTTCTTCCACTTTATTGACTGCAGATCCCACCAATATTAGCCCTGAGAGAAACACCAAAATTGGGCCAAACATTTGTCTTCTTTCTAAGAACTTGAAAATCCAGACAATGTCATTTGCTTCACCATTTTCCATAGTCAATGGCTACTATATTCCCTGTGCCATTACTATACTAAGGAACTGGCCAGGAAGTAATTTCTATCAGATTTTCTAAGGTGGAGAATACAGCTCTGAAAAATAAATCATCTATGGACCATTTTATAATCCAAACAGATACTTGTAGGAAAAATTAATATCCCTTTATCCTGGAAGAGTGTAAGGAAATGGAAGCACAGTTTTGTAGTGCTACAGAAGGAGGGACCTCTGCAGTACCACTATAATAAACTTCAAAGGATGTTAGAATTTACTTTCCATCCTTATACCCAGACACAAAGTCTATACATTCTGTCACTACACACATAAAATGAAAACACTTTCCAATCCAAAGCAGGAAAGGGCTTTGCTTCTTGTTCAGCAATTAAGCGGTTCAGTTACGGAAACATTCTGCGTTCTTCAATTTGAAAAGAACCTAGTTCCTTGTGGTGCCTGACATTATTAAATTCACATTAAAAGGACAAGACTTACAGAAACAGTGAAGTCATACATCTGAATGGAATAGCACCATAATCCTTTTCTATCATATGTTGTGTTTTCCAAATTATAGCTCTTCATAGTTGTAGATTGAAGGTTGTATTATTCTATTTACCCAACAGAAAATAACTTCTACCAATTTTCCACCAGCAGTTCCTAAATCACCATAAACATAGAGCTTACCTAGAGTTTTGTGAATATATACTTTTTTAATTTAGTGGCCAATAGAAAAACAGCCAAACAAAACACTGCCTTTTGGCCTAAATTGTTTCATAGGACCCAAACTGTACAATTTCCTTTTCTTTTTTCATCTGTTTAGTGATAATATGCCATTTTGAAATGAAAGTACCAAAACATTTTGTTTTGAAACTATTAAATGCTTTATGCAGAAGTTTACCACTTTCCACACTGAACTAGTCATTCCAAAACCACAAAAAAACTTATCAAGATGGAGTCAGGGTCTTTATGGAGATGCATGGGGCATGGATATCAGGCAATGACCATACACGAAACAGGGAAGGTCTGACTTGATACAAATAAAATATTTCTCAGCAGAAGGACAGTGAAGCATGGAAAAAGTTTCTCAAGGAGTTTGTGTAATCTTGATCCTTGGAGGTTTTGAAGACCAAACTAAACAAAGCCCTGAGGAACTGGGCCGAATTAAATGTTGACCCTACTTTGAGCAGGAGGTTGGACTAGAGGTCTCCTGAGGTTCTTTCCAACCTAAAATATCCTATGATTTTATGAATTTGGCAGAAACAAATAATTTTGATTAATCCCTATCTGTCTTGCTCAAGAAAGAAACGTGTTCAACCAAGGATATCTCATTTACAGCTGGTCAGCCATGCACCCGTGACTTCAACCTGAACTATAACAAGGAACATGGCAATGAATTTGTTGGTTGGTGACAGCACAGCAGGAGATAGCATGTCAGAATTGTTAGGACTGAATTTTCTACTCTAATTTCCCTTTTGTTCCAGAATTCATGTCTGAAGGACTTTTCAGCAATATTTAGGTGAGAACTGGTCACAGATGCTCAGGGCTCAGGTTCCCCTTCCAGGAAGGGAAGTTATTTTTAAGGTAGTTGCACTGGAATATACCAGAGCTTTAACAGTGAATAGTCTTTTCTTGGGTGTTCTTAAAGCTGACTAAAGCAAAAAAATGCAGATTTTTTCTTTTTTTTTAATAAGAAAATTGTGTTCAATTTTTTGTTCTCAAGAACAATTCTTCTTGTACTTGTTGCAATTACAGTTGTACTTGTTCTGAAGAACATTTTCTGAACCATTGTTCTTCCTTCACAGATTGCTACTAAAAATAATTGGCAAATATTGTTGTGTTTTACTGCACAGAAATGGAGCTGCCTAAATGGGCTTTTGGAATAGTCACTGTCTACATAGGCAGCTTTGGTTACTGAGTCAGAAAATGAAGTTCGATAACTAATATTTGATGGAGAACATTCCCCAGTCAAAGCACGTAAGACTGGGGGCCTCAATTTCTCACTCAACTGACTCTTGAGTGGTACTAGCAGGTTCTGGTCTGATCTTATTACAGAATGAGGCAAACTATGTCCTGATGCTTTCCTTCTCCTTGACAGTCCTAATGCAATCATTTGGAAAATTATAACACTTTCAAGATTTTGATTCCAGTAAGGAAAAAAAAAAAAATGGTCATTTTATAGAATTAATGCCATGCTTTTGACCATTAGTAATTACTCTGCTGGCAAAGTATGGAAGAAATAGGCCAGTTGCTGCAAGCTAGGTGTCTACTCACAGTTTGACTCTTTAGTCTCCCACAAGGCAGAGCCTTTTTCAGAGATCCCCAAGCCTTATTCAGAGATCCAAAGACAGTGTTAACCAAACTAGCAAGCTTGGCTATGGTTATGCCATGCTGTTTTACACATAACTAAGACGAGAGTTTGCCCAATGGTGCACAAACATAGCTGGAGAGTTTTCAGGACCCAACTGGCACTTTGCAGCATGGTATGGATGCCGTGGCTCCGGTCAGTGCTGATGTGGGGAACACATTCCACCATGACAAACTGGTGTTCCCTTATTAAACTTTTTATGCTCACTATAGAGTGAGCATGAACCATTCACTACCTCTTGTGCATCCCCCTTGCATTTTGTATACCAAGTTGTTGTCTCTTGTTGTGTGCTTAGACCGTGATGGTTCATCAGGGAGGGACTAAGGCCATCTGGTTGTTACCTATCTACTCACACTGGAGTGGGCATTCCTGAATACTTTGGTGCAATTAAACAACAATAAGAACACAAGAAAGTCCAGGCTGGAGTCTATAGGCCAGGAAGCTGGGGAAAACATGTAGCCAGAGAGACATTACAGGAGTAGATAATTACTTTGCATTATTCTGATGCTTTTTCATTACTTCCTGCAGTGCGATATGACTGGATGAGTCATCACAGCAGAAAGGACTAAATTTAGGACATCTTGGAAATAATGACCCTTCACTGCCTACACTAAATGGCCTCTGATTTCTAACTAAAAGGCTGCTGATTCAAACTGTGAAAGGACAGAGACTTTAACTTTTTGGCCTAATACAGGGTCATTGGGGTGAAATCATGACGTTCAGGAGATAACCATCTAACGGTGTCCTTTGGCAGTAAATCCTTAGAATCCATATGATATAAAGCAGGTGTTACGGTTTTCTTCTATCTTCTGAGACAAATGTAGTAGCAGTCACACTTCCTAATGTATTCCTGTAACTGTAAACTAATTATTATGGACAATAATTGCAGTGATAGGGTCAGTTACAGTTCTCATCACTGCATTTTCATTAACTAGCATGCATTCATTAATGATGCTAGCCATTAGCATAGCATATACGAGCTATTGGAAATCTCAAGGGGATGATCTGCACACAAATTGCAGGGAAAATTTCAAATAATTTTCTTTTACACTCTCCATCTACATCCTCATGCACCCACTTTTGTGATGAGGGAGCCCAAAGTTATATTTTAATGATGAGGAGTTATACCTGGCAGCCAAGTATCTGTGGAGCTGGAAAGACCAGAAAAAGCTGTCAAGGAAAGCTGGCGTTTGGCAAATTATGTCAGCCACTAAGAATCTTACAAGGCATATGATCAGAGTTCCCTGACTATGCGCCAGCGACTCCTGAAAAAGACCAGCTGTCGGCCATGAAAAGGAGAATGGCTCCTGGAATGGTGGCTGAGAGCTAAAAACTGCAGCAGTCTTGGGAGATGCAGACCTTGGAGCCTTGTATTTGCTCAAGCACCTGCAGAACATCATCAAAGAGAAAGGAATAAAAATGAGGAAAGGCAGGAAAGAAAAAAAAAAAAGGAATATTAAAAAAGGTTGTTAGGACTTGCCTGGGGCTTGGGGAGCGTGAAATATCTTCCAGAATGGATCACTCTGATAATGAAACTTTAGAACCCGATTAAAGCTCACAGCAGTGGGGAGAGGCAGCTCTATCAGCTCACAGCTGCGGCCGAGCCTGGGAGGAAGGAGAGCTGTGCCTTAAAATCCACCCGGGGAGAAGGCAATGCAGGGAACATCTGGCACACCGGAGGAATTAAAAGGATCGGCTAGAGTGGTAAGTAGGCGAATGCACCTGGCAAGACCCAAGTGGAATTAGGTCAAAGCACCATACAGCATATATGAGATATACAGCAGGTCCAGCCCCCTTCAGACTGGGAGCCCACAGAACAGCAAAAGAAGGAAAAAGGATTTCCATAGGCATGACTGTCTGGGAGGGTAGGGAGAAACCTGAAACCAGGTGACTTTTTTGTTACAAATAGTTCACAGGAAATATTAAACAAGAAGTCCGCAGAGTAAAATTCTGATGATGTTAATGCAAAATGCATCTTCAGGAAAGTAGGAAGAATAAAACTTCGAAAGTGAAGATAGCCTACATTTCCTGAGAAAAATAAAAGCATATGACCCTTTGGAAAGTGAGTGCGGCAGGGTAAAAGAAGTCCTGAGAGAAAGGGCACTATCTTTTCTTCCTCTTTTTTTTTTTCCTTGCATGCCAGAATCCTTGCAAGACTCCTGGCCTTCTGAGGAAGGACACTAAAGCAGAACTGCAGGTAATATGGGGTGCTCATGGGGATTTCTAAGGCATATTTAGAAGGAAAGAATTTTCAGAAAACTGCGGCTTCATATTGACTATTTGCTCCAGGCATAAGGGCAATTCTGAATAAAGGACAAGCAGAGTCGGATGACCATGAGTATCCATTCTGAAAAGTGGCACCTCAAAGTATTTGTGTTTAAGTACCAGGTCAGCTCAGGCTGTTTAGAACGATGGTGGACATCATTAGGTGTCATTAAGTCCATAGTTTGGATAACCGAGGACAACCTCACATGTTTGAAGGTTCAGGTTTCAGCTTCCTTTGTGATAAGTAAGGAAAGTTAAATCCTAAAGTGAGACATTCGGGGAAATCTTAGGATGGTTTTCAACACCTTATTTTTTGGGAATAGCCAGAAAGTTGGAGAGACCCCAAAAGCAGCTGTCACAGAATTTCGTTCATTTGGAGCAAAGCTCAATTGGTCCAGACAGGAATTGTCTTAGAAGTTTGGAAGAAAACCATTTTACTCTCCTGTACCATAAAACTAGTCCAATGATGGATGGTGGCAGGGGTAAACTTCTACGAAAGGCAATCTCACTTCAAAAAAAAAGCTTCCCCCAGACTGCTGTAGAAACCTGGACTCCGGGGCCTCCGTTTTCCTCCCTCCACCCTACCTAGGAACTTTATACAGTTGAAAAGAAATCTAAACAATCAGAGGGAGATTTGGCTGGGAATGCTGAGAGTTGGCAAGGCCCTGCTCCCTCCCTAACTGCAGTGGTTTATGATCATTAAAGCTAGTCTCTCTAGGAAAAAAAAAGACAAAATGTGGAAGTGCGTGAATCATACATTCCAAGCAGTAAAAACATAAAATTATAGAAGTTAGACTGTATGATTTTCCTGTCCCTCCCCCACTTCACCTCCCTTTCCTGACTTAAAATAGAGAGAAGAAAGCTGCAGAGAAGTGAGACCAGGGATTAAGTGAGTCAAGAAAGGAATCAGTGGAGCTGCTCTGAGAACTGCAGGCAAAGCAAACAGTGAGCAGCAAAAGAAATAACTATAGCAACATGTAGGGGGAATAAAAGGGCAGATTAAAAGGGCCACAATGGATTTATCTAAATTTATTTAGGATCCCTTATTCTGTTCTGTGTCTCAGACCTTGAAGTGATATTAGGATCTCATACATACATTGCAGGAGAGAATCCTCCACCTTCCAGTTTAAACGGACAAAACAGCGCACAGTGGAGAGGAAAAAGCCAAATAGTAAAGACATTTATGGCCCATCACTGTTCGGGGGGCAGAACAGCCTGGAGCCCTACAAGGGATGGCAATTCAGTTTTGAGAATACAGTGCCCTAGTTATATCACAGATCTCTGTACTGACCAGTGCAGTCTCCATGTACAAGTGCCCTAAGTTCCCAGAGATACACATCACCAAGAAAAATGCACAAACTTATCCATTTTCACATTTTCCTTCCTGGATCTGGGTTATTCTAATTTAGGTATCAGTCAGTTGGGGTTAAAACTGAGTTAAACCCAAGAGTAACAGCAATTATAGGGATGGCTTTTAGCTCTGTTTTAACAATTTGTTGTCTTAGTTTTTGGAGGACATTTTTGCTACAGATGATGACATTTAGGTCTGAAAGACTTTGTGAAATGAAACAAAACCAAGCACAGCCAATGCAAAAACGGCAAGCAGTGTTTTGCTCATTTTGCTTTCAACATTTCTTTTCCTATTTGGAAAAATCTACACACCAAACTCCGTGAAACCCTATCTCCAGTTGGCACAAACCATCACAGCTTCACTGAAATGAATGGAGTTTACACCTGCTGTGGATCTAGCTCAACAAACAGAAACCTTACACTAACTAGAAAAGTGGGCAAAGCAGTGTAGCGTTACTGTCAAGCCCCTCTCCCAGAGGGTGCACATGTGCTCTTATAGAGGTAAGTAACATGAGTTCCCCTCAGAGGAAAGAGAAGTAGGTTTGACGAAGCAACTCTGATGAAGAAAGCCAAGAAGCTGCCAAAGCTGGGAAGAAGATGTGAAATAGTTGTCAACGTGTTAATGCTGGTTCTTTAGAAACAAATCCATTGGAAAAGGCAAATTTTAGATTTTCCATGTTTTCTTGCCACTTGCAGAACTCAGTCTAAATCCCTGTGCTATTTAAGGAGAGGTTTCATTCAATTAGAGGGTTGATGATGTTCCTATCAGCTCTTCAATTCATTAAATCAAAATGACTGTGGAAGTTGATTTTGACTAAACCTCTAGGTTAGAAGTGCCAATTATGGAGCCTGATGAAGGGGAAAATTTTAGAGTCAGAACAACCTAATAAATGAGAGCACGTTCGAGTCCAGTGGCTTGTTGCGAGCCCTAGTACTGCTTTGCTGGTGATCTTGGGATAGTCCCCTCACCTTTCCATGCCTTACTTCTGTGCTTCCACTTTTAATGCACACCTTCTGTAAGTGTCCTCCTTCCCAAAGTAATGAAAAGTCTAATGAAAAACAAAAAGCAAAACAGCCCTGCCTGTTCCTGCTCAAGAACTTTGAGATTTTAGATAAAAACCAGAGGTTTAGAATGAAATTTATAGTCTAAAACCTAATTTTAGGGTAGCTGAGCTACCCTGAGGCTTTACATCAGTATTTCAAATTATCCATTTAATGAGACTTTGCATGAGCAGTTTTGTTCAAAAAATTGTACTTTTTGTAAAGGTGGAACAAAGTCTCATAAGAGAGATTTGGGTAATCTGTAAACAAAGGATGTCCACATCCAAAACAACCGCCAGCATCTGAAACATTATGACAAATCTTCCTCTTCTGGGCACAATAAAACCTAAAAGTTCAGTGACGCATCCCAAAATATGATGACAGCCTACCAGGGCAACAGCCTGTAACACCTGGGCTTTGGGCTCTCACGTGCCTCACAGCAGAGGATAATAACTGTCCCCACGTCTGACTGAAAGCTGAAATCAGGAAGCTGATAAGAAATGTTGGTCGATGTTCCACGGTGGAGGATGATTTTAATAGCTCCCTTGTGTGGACCTGAGAGCCTCTGGGAAGGTGAGGGCACACGTGCAAGAAGGACATGTCTTTGTTCCCAGGACATCTGGGAACACGAGTTGCAGAAGGCAGAGACATTTTTGTCCCTATGGCAGGGCTCTCATTTTGACACTCCCTGAACACCCCTTTTCCTCTCAGGTCCCATCTGCCTCTGCCTCTTCATTGCAATGCTGGGGATCAGGCCCAGCAGTGAGGATCATGAGATGAAGTAAAGATGGGCATCACTTAATCATGTTGACCAGAGCATGGTCAAAAGGGGAGGAAGAGCTTCTGTGCAATATCTAGGAGAGCTTTGTGAGGTGGAGAATGGGGGAAGGCATTAAACTGGCAAAGAAAATGAGCATATAAGAGTAAATATGGGTAATGTTTCTAAAGCTTAAATCAGCATTTTATTTCTCCCCCATTCATTCTACTGCAACTGCTGAAGCTACCAGCCTTACTTTATTTGCTGTCAGCGGTAACTGCTGATGGGAGGATGAGGCAAAGGTCCCAGTCACAGTTTTGTTGAACAGTGTACACTTAGTGTGACACAGCTTGGATGGACCTACCAGCAGAGATGTAATCATCTGCAGACCTGTGGAGCACTTTTGTTCTTGCAGCACTGCTTTGCTTTACAACTTTACAGGACTGGGGGGAAAAATTAAAAATTAACCAGAATTGGAAAGACTAATTTCTGATGCAGACAAAATATGAAAACATCAGTAATTCTTGCCTTTTAAAAACAAACATGGTATGCTTCTTTGATCAGCGTCTAGTTAGAATAGTACTGCATATCTGTATATCTTCTGACAAACAATTTCCTTTGCCAATAGTATAGAGTCCTCTGATATGCACATTAAATCTAAATTAGTGTATTAAATGTGTTACACTGCATGTAACTGTCAGGTAATCTGACATTTATCTCACGTACCTGATGCACTGCCACCCACATCTTCAGCAGAATCCCAGTTGTGTTACACTTTTAGTATGGGGAGTAAATGTATTTTCTACAATGCGTTATAAAAATTCTTACGGCTACATACATATAACTGGAGTTGAATATATCACAGATGCAATGATTATATTCAGGATGATCAGCTGAGATTAACTGGGACTCTGATGTGGATCAACACTTTCAGCCTATGTCTAAGACTGCACACTCCAGTCTCAGAGCACGAATTGCTTGATAGAAAAGTGAATAGCTATAGAAAACTCTACTTTTGGAGACCTGATTGAACAGCAGGTAACATAAACAGTCTCTCTCCAATGCAGCAAAGAGATATTGTTGTATGCAACTATACTTGCAAAATTATATGGCTTAATTAATGGAAATTCGAATACAGCCATCACTTTAAGTACCAGGAAGTTATTCAAAGTAGCACTAAACTAAAGTGACAAGCAAAGGCCAAATAAGACCTAATTTCTGTAACTGGACTAATTTGATTTAAACTGTGCCAAAACTTAGTTTGACAAAACCGTATGGAAGCATTAGGCAGGTAGTGCATGGGACATAGTGCTACAGATTGGGACAGACACCTTTAGCTGCTGAGAAGTATGTGGCCTGAGGGCGAGAACAGACAACGTGTGATGTTGTCATTATCCCGTAGGGTTACCCTGGGCAGCTCACTGTGTATTTTTGCTCTAGTTCCCCGCTCTTTCTTGAGGACCATTATACTACCATTTTTTATAATTCACTTTGAAATAAACTTTTGAAATATGCTGTAAAAATTGGATTAAAATTACTACAAGTTTTATACACTATAGACGATGTGAATACCAGCAGAATATAGATCTTTCTGTAGACTTAAGGACAGCATCTTTTCAAGATTTCTATATCCACTCTGAGCTGTCTGAGTCAGGTAGAAATTCAGTGGCACTACACCAACAAAGGGAAGGGTTTCCTACCATGTCTGAGTAAGACAGTCATTTAAAAGAGGTATCATTTTCAGAAATACTCTCTGCCACTCGTGAGAAACCCAAGGAGACCAATGACAGCAAGGAGCTGCTCTTATTGGGACAAAGAAGAGAAGGTATGGTACAGTAAGGCTGCCTGAGTTACTTTTACAAGCTGATCTTACAACAAAGTACACATCTTGCACACAGCAAACAAAGCCTTTCAGTTATTTTGGATATGAACTAAGGAGGTTTAGGGAAGGCCACCTTAGTGACCGATTAGGGAAACAAAAGAAAACAACTGCCTTTTGTAGGTCAGATGGGAAAGGAAGGTACCTTTGCTCAGAAATGCCCTTACCTCCCAAGCTCTGCATGTCTCACCGTCAGGAGAATTACTAGTGGATGTAAGAGTATGAATGTCTCTTTACCAGCACTGTCTATGTAACACTGTTTTACCATCATTCATAGGTTAGAGGGCACAGCAGGCATAGAACATTTGTCCACATTCATATGGAAAATTCAGCTATTAATACTTTCAATCAAAAAACATAATTTACCATAGCCTAACTGAAAAGGCCATCTGAGTTTTCCAGACATTTTTCCTCCAGTAGCAAAGGGACCGAAATCACAACTGCTGAATATATAATGGGAAGACGTGTTCACTGGGACGGTGCCAGTGGATACTTTCAGCTTGTCTCTGTTGTCAACCATGGCACAGACTCTCCATGCACAAAATTTGGGTACTCCCTTCCCTAGAAAAAAAAGAACATTAGGAGAATAGACGAGAGCTGAAAAGGCTTTGAAGAAGTGGCACAGCTCTTCTCTCACTCTGTTTCTCTCTCTGTTCCCAAAGGGACCTTGGTAACACAACCCTCCTCAGCTTTTTCAGAGGAGCTCCCTTCCAGTTTGAGAGCTGCTACTACACTAAGGGTAAAACTACCAGTCTAGCTGACACGCTTCTTGCATGATTTATGGACCGCCCAACTTACAGCGGTCCAGCTCTTCCCATGACCTTCTCCTGTACTTGAGGAGTTCTTCTGAGGATGTTGGAAGTTGCAGAGGCCACTATCACAACACCAAAGTCTCCTGTGGGGTTTGGGCATTGGGAAGCCCCAGCTAAGGAAGGGAGCAATACCAATACATCTGCTTGTGAAACACCACTTCTCCATTTCATAGCAATGTACCCATATTTCAGAGCATTCCCTCATTGATACCACTTTTTCAGTGCCCCAGTTAATCATTGCATGAGAGAGGTGGGGAGCAGAGTCTCCCCAGAGCTGGGTGAATTGCATCCCGTCCCTTACCCAAACACAGTTAGGAGACTTTTACTCAGCCATGACACCATCAGGCTTTTGTTTGCTAAGAAAAAGCTTACCTGGCCCACTCTGGACCCTGTAACTACTAAATTTCAAGCCAACAAAAGAATCTAAACTCAATTTCTCCATGCAGTGATCTAAAAAGTTCTAAAGTATTTTCCAAATGACAGCAACGCACAATGTGCCATTAATCACAGCTGACAAGTTCTCCTGAGCAGCCCCTGATTGATCTTGATATTGTCAAACTTTCTTTTTCTTTTGATGTCTTTGTGATTGGCATCTCTCTTTAGTGCTTTTGTGACCTTTCTGCTGTATTGATCCACACAAATCACAGGGAAGTGAGCAGTTTCATGAGGGGGCAAAGTTGATAAGAACAGGTCAAATGGTTACCTGGACCTCTGCACACCTCCATTTCAATGATTGATTAGTGGGAGTGTGGAGGAAGAGCCAAGGACATCAAAATTAGGAAATGATAAGGTCTCAATCAAGAGGTTCTTATAGTCTCCTTTTATGGCTCCTATTGAAGTCCCTTATCTTCTTGGGTTGATTAGTAATGCAAATAGTCTTTGTGTTCCACACGGATATAATTTTTAACAACAGGTTTATTGAATGATCTGGCCATTGCATGCAATGAGTTTGGTGGTGCCAGTTCTGCGGAGGCAGATCTTGGCATCAGAAACTGCCCTTCCTTCAATATAGCCTTCAGTCGTTGGGTGGCCCCAAGAGGCGAGGGTCCCCACCGGCAGGGAAGCTAAATGCTCCATAGTTCTGGGGTCAGGGCCATGCATGGCCGCACACCTTCCGAGTATCTCACAACGCGCTGCAGCAGAATGGCTAGATGGGGAAGTGTCTTCAGCACAAAACTTCTTAAGATCCAGGCACGCACAAACATGTAGTAAATTAGCAAAATCTTCAGACCAACTGATGATGTCCACCACAAACACGCGGACTGGAATATGCGAGCGCGTAGCAGAGTGAGCCTGGAAGAAGGCTGGCTGGAGCTGTACGCAAAAAACCCCCAAGCAAAAGGAAATACACCACAGAGCGATCCCCGCAGAGCTGTCACAGCACAGAAAGTCTTGCTTTATCCCCTTTTCCTCTTTTTCTCCTCATGCATCACTCCAGAAGACGTGCTGTTCAGAGGGATATGTTAGCAGGGAGAACAGGCTAGTTGAGAAATAATTTGCAGGCTGGATATCTGAATGATTTTCAATCATTCTTTCACTTCAAAAACCTGTGCACTTAATATGGAGAACACATATGTGAACGTGCAGTTGAGCGTATCCCTTTCCTGAAGAAAAAAGTACTTTACAAGTATATTTTATTAGCAATGTCCGGGGCTATTAGTTTCTGTGATAAACTTGTTGCAGATTTTGAACATTTTGAATTCTGTTGCAGAGCCATCAATGTTGGTTTATAATGAGGATAAATATGGGTTCAGTGCAAGGATACACTCACAGCACTGAGAAAAGGAATTATAGTCCTTCAAAATAGGAAGAACACATTTTCTTTAATCCATCTTTAGCCCTGCTTAGTGTCTGACACTGATCAATACCTTTCAGAAGTGTGGTAATGGTCCATATTTAGATATCAACCAATTTAGCTTTGCTGTATTTTGTATTGAGATAGCTGGTTCTTAAATTCTCATATTTTACTCCCACTGCACAATCTCAACAAATAAACCAAAATATTATTTCATAGGAAGCCCTGAAAATTCTGAGGGGAAAAAAATCAAGACTACTGAAAAGAAACATTTTGTTCATGTAATATCTTCCACACCA
The DNA here is from genome assembly GCF_030936135.1 of Gavia stellata. Classification (NCBI taxonomy): domain Eukaryota; kingdom Metazoa; phylum Chordata; class Aves; order Gaviiformes; family Gaviidae; genus Gavia; species Gavia stellata. Next base: position 5,823,884 of record NC_082637.1, read on the forward strand.
GCTGTGTTTTTTCCTGTCAGATGAAAATATTGAGTTTAAATTTTGTCACCAAAGTCCAATCAAAACACAATAAAATAAATTTTATCCTCTGATTATTTACCTCACTAAGAATGTCATTGAAATCATCACAGTTTTGCGAAATGGTTCCATTTACTCAGAAAAGGTTTTCAGCAGGAAGTATGCTGATCCTTTTTAGAACTGGTCTCAAGATTTGATTCTTGGGAGGCCTATTTGTGTCAATAGTGATCTTAGGGAGGTAAAGCTACACTTTAGCAATCTCATGGTGACGGCAGGAGACAGCATCCTTCCTTTTTGTTACTACAACAGTAACTTACACTGATATTGCTTTTACTTCATTTCTTGCAGGATTATAAGACCTGCTATTATCGCTCTCACACAATGGGGAACATGTGGTGGAATCCCTACTCTACCTATCATGTGTAGACACAGACTACCAAGTTATTGGACTTTTCTATTTTGGGTTTTTCTGGATGCTCAGTGGAGCAACACAATATGAGATGACATTTTCAACACAACCCAATGTCCTAGGGCAGAACAAATCCAGAGTCAGAGGAGTGCAGTGGTTTACTTAAGATTTATAGGCTGAGTTTTAAGCAGTAATAAAGAGTAATGTAATAATATGTGGCACTTTGAAGCCTGGAAGCAAAACTATCCTGATGTCTGTACTACAAATCCTAATTATGTTCTGCTATTAACTAATGCAATTATAAACTGTATCATAGATAAGAGTTTTGGTTGTTTTTCTTTCCTATTTTCATTCATTTAATCTTCTGATTTACCATTTCTATTGGCAACAAACATATTTCTCTTATTTTAGAGCTTGAGTAGCACCTGGCACAGCGAAAATTCAGGGCCTGACCTTTTGGGGCAGCAGCAGGAGAAGTGACAGGCATCTTCAGTGATCTGCAGGATCACACACACATCTGATTGTCTCAGGTGCAATGCAGCGTTAACTTGGCTGTATTGCTTCCAGTTCTGGCTTAGCAAAGGGAGCCAGTCATTCAAGTATATGCATTTCACTGCCTTCTTATGGCAATGACAGCTCTTAAATATTCTTCTGCCTAATTGCTCTGAGGAGCTTGTTTTGGTACTAATCATTTAAATGCACCATGCAAGACTCCTGCAACTGCAGCTTGTACTTTTCTTTTCAAGGCATGTGGTAACACCTATATATTGCAGCTATTTACTCATTAAAATTGCACAATAGCTGCAGTATTTAGATAGGATTATCAACTTTTTTTTTTACCTGAAAGTATTTTTTTAAATGCAGCAGCTTAAATTAGTAGCAAATTTAATGCTTTGTGAGAAGCAGAATAAACAAAATTTTTATTGCCTTTTTTCCCCCTTTGTTGACCTGTGCAGGACACTCATCATTTCAGCCATTCATTATTAGATCCCCTTTTTTTTTTACCTTTTGATAAGAATTAATTTAGATTCAAACCAAAGAGACAAATTGTGAGATGGACATTATTATTTGTATTAAAATAAGCAAGGCTTTGAAATATACTGGGCTGTGACAACATGTTAATATGAAACCATACCATCCCAGAAACCTTCCAGCTTAGGATTTTGGAGTTTAGGAATGAAAAAATGGTCAGGTAGCCTAGAAATTAATAAGATAGTAATCGCTGAACCTGAAGTGGGCTGCTTCTATTTTAGCTCTGAAAGAGGGCTTGTGTGCCTACAAACTGGCTCACTTTTTTTTGACTATATCGATTACTCCACCTAAAATATTATTTCTTTCTGCCTATTTTTCTTCTCTATTGTACACGCTGACATTAGTCAGACTTCTACTGAAAGGGTCAATAGACTGAAATTAAAAAGTGCTTTTAAATCCCTCGAAATTATTACATCAGTGTGCACAGGATTTTTGCCCTTTACCCTTTGTATCTCCAAAACATTTCCAATTTAGATTTTGATCATGCTATTCTATCTAAACACGTATTAGAAAAATTAAATTACAAAATTACAACCAAATTGGATTTTAAAAAATCTTTCCAAATAAATAAAAAATATCTTAAACTTTTTGCTTTGGCTTTTTTTTTTTGATTCAACCTACAAATTTCCATAGCTTAATATGGCATAACTTCACACAGGTAAATCTGACCACCCAGGGTAGAGCAACTTATTACAAAGATAAGACAAAAATTCCAGACTTGAAGGGGGTGATGCAATACACAGGTTAGAGAAGTGGCCAAAATCTAAGTGTTCATATATAAAAATGTTTTTCCTGTGTGGTATAAGATTTATAGTAGTTTGGCAACTTGCATGAATAACCTTATGCATTCTCTTTATTGACTCCAGCTTCATGCCAAATATCATTGCAACACAGTTTGTAGAGTCAATCAGCTGAGAAAGAAGGTGATGGACAATGGGATGAAGACACCAGAGAAAGACAAGGAACATAGAAGAAAAGAAAGTGGTTTCTAGTTAGTTAGCATAAGAAAGGCTTTCCTTCTGGGACAGATGCTTAGACTGCATGGCAAAGCGTGCAGGGTGAGAGCCCAAAATAGGCAGAGGCTCAGGTGGCTGAAAGCCTTACTAGCCTTTGTATGCCTTCCTGTTGCATTTCTCCACTGCATTTCTCCTCTTCTTCCTCTTTCATTTGCAGTTTTCTTTAATTTCCTCTTTCCTCTTGGCTCTTTTTCAGCTTTTCACACCTTCTCAAGGCTGATAGAGAACAATCCTATTAAAACTACCTGCAACCTATGTTTCTTTCTGGCTTTCCCTACAAAGACCTGTACCTACTTTTTGTCCATCCTCATCCATAGGCATCCCCTAATCTCATGAAGCAGGAGCTGTGACAGGATCTGACATTTTCTGACCAGGAGGAGTGTCAGAATACCCTTATTCCTAGGCATCAGATATGCTGGGCAATAGTAGGAACTCCCTTACTTGTCCTTCCTCTATAAACCCTCAAAAACGGGATGTGATGATCCCTTGATTTCAGGGAGTGAGGATCCAAACTCATCTTAGCCATGATCTTAAGTGTGACTTGTGTCTGGTTCTAGCTTTAATATTCTCATCTTCTACATTCTTTTTGCAAATGCTCTGTAGGATCAGGCACTTAATCATATTTGTAGGTTACCTTTTTTCCCTTTGTATGTATTTGGTAGATCCCACATTAGGATTGCAAATGCAGTGTGCCTTCACATCCATTATACGGAAATGTCCATAAAATATGATTTAAAAACTACTACTACTGAAAATACAAAGATTAGGGCTCTTCTTGGTGGTGCAGATCAGGAGGACAAGGGACAACAGGCATAAGCTAAAACAAGAAAGGTTCAGACTGGATATCCTATGAATGTATGCATCTTTTCTTCCAGACGTAGCTGTCTACCTTCTGTGGAACTTCTCAATGTGTCATTTCACTTCCATTTCCCTAAGTCTTTCTGTACATAAGATAAGCATAATTATGGGCCTCATTTCCTTTGGAGTGCTTTGGAGTTCTGTGGGTAAAGTAAATCAGGTTATACAACTACATGCAATGAAAGGAAAGAAAAAGGCAAAAAATCACAGCAATACTTTCTATGAAAGTGTCAGAGCATGTCTTTTGTTTTAGGCTTCTTTTCCTTGTGTTTCTGCTTCCTGTCAGGAAGATTTCTCCTGTTGAATCATCAGGGCTATGTGATGATTTACAGTTTGTTAGAAAAGCTTTGTCTGAACCTTTGCAAAGCTTACATTACATGGTCTTGTGCCTCTCAAGATATTGGCTTGTGTAAACATAGAAATAAAGCTGAGGTTAAAACAAGCTGAATTTGAAATTAGATACAAGAGGCACATATACACACTTGTACATATCCCACAGTTTGTGTTCAACAAACTGCTAGTTGAGAGAGAGATAGCTCCATGTTTGAATGGCTTCAAATGTGGAAGATGTCTTAACCAAATACGATAAATTGGGTTCTTCAACGTATGAAGAAATATGTAATTCTATGACATGTGTTATATATGACTGACTGGGAGGTTTAATGGTCAATCTCCCTCTTAAAATTGTATGACTTTTGCCCATTACGGGGCAGAAGTTTGGAATTGCTGTATTTTTCCAAACTCAGTATCAGATCAATTATGCCTTAGTGAAATATCCAGTCTGGGGCAGCAAAAAGCTATGAAATATCACCAGACCTGTCCTCAGAATGACTCCAGTAGTAAAAAATTGAAACCAGATGGTCTTTTCCCCTTTCTTCTTCTCTTTGCAAAAGAGATAGGAAGAAAGTAAGTAAGGTGGAGAGTGACTGCAGCTCACCGGTGAAGGGAGAGTTCCCAGGAAAGCCCTAGATGGTGAAAGCAATTTGTTTATTTTGTACTAAGGAATCATTAGATAAAGAAGGTGAAATAAGAAACTGAGAGCATGAAATACTACCACTAGTACAGTCAATAATTTCTGCTCTAGCTGGTTTTTTAAATGAGTTTTTCCGGACTGTTATGAGTAGGTCAAAGAACAAAAAATTTCAAATGTTTTTAAGTAAGGGAGATGCAGAGGAGACACAAAGTAGGAACTTTTAAGCTCTAGATGGTGAAATGCTGGCATACATTAGTTAGGGGATCTGTAAGTCTTCATCATTGCTGGTCTTGGTTGGGATGGATGGATCCTAAACAAGGATCCATCAAGATTGGCAGCAAGTACTGCTCATCTGATGGAGAAGGGCAATGGTTTGTAGGAATGACCTTGGTCTCTTTTGGCTTGGTGTATAGCTGTGCTGCAGCACACATTTGGACAACCAAATGAGCTTTCCCTTTTACCTCCTTAGGGAATCCTGCTAGCTGAAATGTTTCTAGACAGCCATTTCGTAGGACTTCTGCCATGAGCTTATAAACTGACACATAAAATACCATGCTGCTTATTAAGCAAGTTCTTTCATGCACATATATATACACATATATAGTTAAATGAGACTGTGCTTTAAACCAGCATTTCTTTTAAAACTGTTTATTTAAATTACCTATGACAAATAATAACATTTATAGTAAGATGGGAAAATGTTGCTGTGGATGGTGTGGTGGGAGGCATAGCTGCACCCACTAATGCATCTTGTGAGTCAAGATAAACCTTGCACTGGGTGATATTCAATGGGGTGTGGAGGCAAGAGTTGCTGCCAGGGCTGTACACCCTCTGTTGTCTTCTAAACTCTTTGGGGCCAAGGTTAATAGAAGGACTCAGGATCTGCAGAAGACTACCTCAAGTATTATCAATTTTCTAAGCAATATTTGAGATTCAGATCCCTCAGAGGTCCCTGAATTTGGGTTCCTCCGTCTTCAGAATATTGGCTAAAGCCAGGCTAATGACTTTAGACTCTTCTGCATGTCTTCAGTATACCGTAAAAATTCAGAGGGTTCAGTAACCAGTCCTCTCTTACATCCTGCCTACGCAAATCAGTCCCCTGTGCTATGTTTGGAGAAAAGAATCAGTCTTCAGACTAACACATTTTCCCCTGGCACAATTATACAGTTTTTCACATCTTCAAAACATATGAATTTGATTTTCCCTGATTAGATGGGAAAGTGTCTTGAAGTTATTTAAACTCAGTACAACAATATGACACTTCCACTCCTCTCTGCCATCAAAACAGGAATGAAGATGTTAGTTTGGGGAGCAATCAGACAATCTAAATTATTCAGATCTGAAAGTTTTAAGTTAGAACAGTTTTTCAAATTCATTTGTATCTGGATTACAACATTACAACAGGCTCAACCCATGTCTGTCTAATGAAGCTCCTGCTGGAAATCTCAGCTGGAAATTCAGGGAATCAAGTCTATCCATCATCTTAAAGTCATGATTATTTCATAAGCAACACTCAGTGTTCAGTCAAGTCTTTAACTCATCATTCGAGTTACCATAGTTTAACAATACAGGCATCTTTTAGAAGAACTCATGCTGAACATTACTTGATGAAGCTAAATCCCATTAGCAGAACAAACAGAACAAAAGTCTGTGTCCTGACACCACAATAAGGTATACTTAAATATTCACAAAGGATACAGGTGCAGATCTCTCATCACATATTGGAGCACATCCAAAGCCTCTAGGAAGAATATTAATAACCCCTTCTCTTGCATTTCTGTTATAGGAATAGCTCAATTAGTTTCAGTCTGCTGTCTTTCCCTTATCTATTATACATTTGAGTGGTTATACTTTGTTTCTGAAAGTGCACATGGAACGATATGCATTAACAAGGGAACAGTACACAGGGGAGCATACGGGCACCCTATACCAAGCTTCTTGAGCTGACAAAGACCTCTGTCCACTTGTATGGGTATGTACACTTGTATGGGTATGCCCTTTCCCCGCAATGTGCTTTGCACATTGAGAACTGTCAAATGAAACTGGTTGGAAAGCCCAGTGTCCCAGGTCCAGCCACCCCAGTCAGCTTTATGTGGCATGTGCTATGGGTGGAATGAAATGAAAACACACTACCAAGAAGGATGAAAAGGGTTAAAGGAAGGGGAGACCTGAAATGAAGAGATGGGATTTTGGTGAGGAATATAAGCAATGTGGGAGACTGCAGCTCCAGCGAAGAAAACAGAGGTGGGAAGGGAGAAACAGTTAAATCTGACAGGAAACACAGAGAAAGGTCACTTCTTTTTAAACTGTGCCCTCAACAATTTTATTTATTGTAATATATCTGTGGGCCTGTAAAAGAATGGGTCGTCTGTTAGCCTTTTGCCTTTTGATTTCCACTTCTACTGAGTCATGAAGGAGACTTGGATGATTAACGACGTAGAATCATAATTTGTGGTATATGCACGTTCCCAAACACCTTCTAGAGTTCAGTGAACAGGTCAATTAATAACACCTATCACCCCTTAAAAGTGGGTTAATCATCTATGGGGGATAATACTGTACATATTTCAAACTGTAATTACCTAACGTGATGCTCTAACAAGGTTCATTTTCTATCATGCCATCTACCATAAATGTTTCCCATGTGATATATATAACATGATTTGACTTTTGAAAATCTTATAGACTACCATTATCTCCTAGGATACATATTAAAAAAGAGACTAGAACACATGTAAAAAATATCAAAAGAATGTCATTTAAGCTGGCCAGATACATTCAGTTAATAAATGATGGCTTAAGTTAAAAAATAATCATAATAGCTGTCAGAAAAGGTTTATTGAGTTCTACATTAAAATAGTGTAGAAATTCCTAGGCAGAAAAATATATCTTCCATTCAGCTTGGAAAAAAAAACCCACAACAACTTCACGACTTTGTGGTTTGCAGAAATAACACTACAGAACTCCTTCTCCAAAACACGAGACTATTCAACTGAGGCTACAGAAAAAATTACCACCATCTGTTATCAGTATAGAGCATATAACACAACCAAGGAATTCTGTTTCTAGGCAGAAGGAAGGGTACCATGTACTGCAATAACAAAATCACTATGCTCACTGGGAATGAATATTCTAAATATTCTAAATATTCTGTTTGAGGTAGCTCTGGTATGAGGCTAGGGATGTGCCTTGAGTCATCTCTTGTTCCTGTTCGGAAAACACATTGCTAGGGAGTAAAACAGTCTGAAATGCTACTGAGACTGCTTGCATAGCGGATTTGTGCTCTATTCTAGCAATTTCTCAGTCAGAGCACTGAACTGACTATGTGAATTTATGATTTATGATTCAGTGTGGCTTGGCTTTATGTTTGTGTTTCTCATCAGAACAGAATTGAAGCAGTAATATCACCATCACTGATGGAGTACCCCTTTACCAAGGCTCCTGAGTCAGGGACAGACCCAAGTCTCTGAATAATGTAGAGCTCTTCTAGCTAGACCATCCTTTATTCCTAGCAAGTGTAGTCTCCCATTTTAAAGTGTTTTACGAATTGCAACAGTTGAAAGTCTTCTTGTAGCACTAATATCTCAAATGTGTTTCTTCATTCCATTACTGTTGCATGTAAAATGCTGTTTCATGGAACATAAGCCAGAAACTTCTCTTTCCCCCAAAAGAGAATACTGTAACCTTTAGGCTCCTTCTCGGCCAAGAATTTCTTTTCTGATGAGTGGGAAATGTCTCTGCTCAGAACAGTTAGCAGCTGCCAGGGACATCTATCTCCAAGAGCAGGCTAGACACGGGCAGAAGCAGGGACTGAGTCTAGGACTCCCCCTTCTCACTTTGAGAGTCTCTAACTCATGAGTTCTTCTGTTCCCTTCTCCCCTACATGCTTTGAAAGAGGAGACAGATATCTTGTCCAATTGTTTGAAGGAAAGATCAGAGGTATCTACCTGCAGAAGAATACTCTGAACTGCAGCTTCCCTGTGAGCAGAAGTGTCTCCTTCAAATATAGAGAAAAGCTTCTGAGAGGGAGAATTTGAGACTTGTTACCTGCTCAATATGTAGAAACACCGTTCAGAAGCTCTTGGCTACTCTTTGCTCGGCTTGCTGGCTGATTTAAATCTCCTTCTAAAGTGTCTTAACTCTCCTTCTTCCCTGTACATTGACAACTGGGACCTTACGCTATGATATACATCCCAGTCTGCAGAAAATTAAATCAGACACTGTAATCTTCGGCGGGGGGGGGAGGAGGACAAGAGACAATGGAAGGGAAATTTGACTTTCACCCTTCCCCTCTAATACTTTCTTATGTCCCAGAGCTGTGTTGGAGAGAGACACTCAGGGAAGCATGTACTATACTACTCTAATAGCAACCACATAAGTACCCACAATTAGTAATGAAGTTTTACCTTGATAGCACATATGAAATTAATCGTGCATGACGCTGGGAGGAGGATCACATCCTTTGTGTTGCTGCTAAGGAAAGGTTACAGGAAAGGTTCGTTCCCTTGAACCTGTGCTATATCCACCAAACCAATGAAAGCATCTTAGGTAGATATTAAGACATCTAAAATGGTTCTGGACAAATGAGGCAAATGAGTTGAGCTTCAGGTCTCCGCTGACAGTAATGGCACTCATCTCCTAGCTCACATGTGACACATATGTTAGATACTTATATATGGCACATAATATGGACATGTATGCAAACTCAACTGCCTTGCCCAAGACACCAGAGAAAGTATATGGCACAATAGGAACTAAACTCTGTTGATTCACCATGTTAGAAAGGAAGGTTCCCACCTTGCCAACACCATCTACCTCTAGCAAAAATGAGTTGTGCTTGAATTAATGAGTCCTATGGTTTTATTGGCTGATGTTATCAGAGTAGATAGAAGAAAGAAATTTTTTATGATGAGGGTTGTGAAACACTGGAACAGGTTTCCTGGAGAGGTGGTACATGCCCCATCCCTGGAAACATTCAAGGTCAGGTTGGACGGGGCTCTGAGCAACCTGATCTCATGGAAGATGTCCCTGCTCATTGCAGGGCGGTTGGATTAGATGGCTTTTAAAGGTCGCTTCCAACCCAAACCATTCTATGATTCTATGATTTTATGATTCTATGATTCTATGTTAAGACTGTAATAAAGAAGGTAGTTACGATGTTCATATTACAACAATGAAGCGTGGTAGATAACATCATTAAAATTCAAGGAAGATTGTTTTGTAGCAATTCAGAATGTGAAATTTAAGTGGCATAATTAATTTATTTCATTAGATTGCTTGCGTAAGTAGTAGTTTATTGCTGAAGAAATAATGCCCCATCACATAACAGTGTTATAATAGAACAACAGCACCGTTGATGTTTATCTTGTTGGGGATTATTATCCAAGAAAATAGTTATGCTCTGACTTCCCAAAATGGAACACAATTATTCACATACTTAACTTGAGGAATATTCTTGCACTGGATCAGGGTTTAAACCCCTGTGGATCAAATGTGAGAGTAAAATGAGAAAGAGCTTGTCATCTCTATGCTGGAGAATGTAATGGTTTCCATAATACTTGGGCTCCCACTTAGTGGGAGTAGTGATAATTGGTTGCAAAGGGCTGGCGTGGGAATCAAAATAAACCATGTCGAGAAGCAGGGCATCTTCATCTGACAGAATCACACTTACATTGAGCGCTTTGGTGTTATCTTTAGTGTAACAATCAAGTGAATTACGCACCTGCACTACCAGACTGGTAACATTTTAAGCGGAGGCCAGCATTAAGTGCAGAGCAAACACCCACCCTGCAAGCGATCCTAAGAGGTAAACAGACTGGATCAAGTAGGCTGAATCCAAGCTGCTGAACAGCTTGCTTTGACATGCAGGGTCCTTCACTGTGAAAAGAAGATTCCTATTGAAATTGTTGACAGCTTTCAAGTATCTCTAGTGCCTCTCTGCCTAGGGAGGGGACTTAACCTTTGCATTGCTGTGACACCTCCAGAAGAAAGGCTCTGAATCTGGAAGGAGAGATCAGAGCAGAGAATAAGCCACTTATGTCAGTAAAAATGGCTGAGTAGAAGAGAGGGAAAAATTGTGCTCTTTGGGGGAAAACAAAACAAAACAAAAAGAACTTGAGCATATGGCTCCAAATCTGTGAGTATGCACATATTCCTATCTCTGCACTAGCAAATGGTCTTATTAGCACCCAAGGATGCTGCTGGTACACAGCACCTTTGCAGATCTGGGTCCAGTTTATAATGTTATGATACGGCTTAGGCCAGAGCCCATGAGCCATCTGGATGAGCTAATAAAACATGTCTCTATTTTTTTTTTCTTTTTTTTTCTGTTTTTCTTTACAGAGATTTAAACCGTTCCATTTGTTGTTTGTAATGTCTTCGCTATTTGGTCCAGGGTGGAAAACTGAAACTTTGTGATTTAAAATATCTATTCATTTTTCTTTTCTTTATATCTGTCTATGGCCATTCAGTCTTCCTCCAAGGAATAAACTCCCAATATTCTTCCTGGGATCTTTTTTCCCTCTTTGATATGAAAATTCGATATTTTTCTATTGGCAGGTGTCATAGGTGAAAAAAGGGCTTAAACTATGAATACAGGTGTTAGATAATTGTGTGTATGTGTGCGTGTGTATATATATATGCACGTGGAGGGGGGAATGTCCAAAGTTAGCTTTTGAACTCACAGGCAGATAACTGTTACTTGCTAGCTACACCTGGTACAGGCTAGTTGTAAATTTTGATAACACTTAGACTAAACAAAAGTGGCACTTCTGAGTCCTCCAGTATATAAGGAGACATGAGACAGGTCCACCAGTTTGGAGGCTGATCATGTGGTGAGCTTCTGCACACAGACCGTTTAGACTGGGAAAGTTGTGAACTGGGTGCCTGGAAAGAAGAAGTGGTGCCAAAATAAAAAAGAGAAAAAAGAAGTGTTCCTGAAAGGAAGAAATAGCCTCAGAAAGAAAGAGGTGAAGATCCTGGTGGGAAGAAAGATGCAGGAAATGGGGAAAGACCCTGGAGATCAGGGAAATGCATGTGGACGAATGCTGGGTGATGCCCAGGGACCTGGCCGAGGACACCTGAGGTGTAACTGGTGGAACATCGTGGACCAGCATGGCTTTCTGCCTGAGCCTGCTGGGCCAGCAGCCACCTCCCTATGGGGAAGGACAGTTGAGACCTGGTGTTCTCAATGCTGTCGGAGGAGCGAACAAGTGAGCAAGCGTGTGAGACAATCCATTCGGGTCACAGTCACATCTCACCGGTTTTTACATAAACACTGGGGTCCGGATCCCCTACGGGCTGTTGCTCATTGCATCTCGCCCATGGCAGGAGGGAGACCTTGACCCCAGCTGTGATTCCCTGGTGTCACAGGAAAACAGGTCCTACCAAAGCAGCGCTTAGCAACTATGGGTTTCACAAAAATGACACAGCTGGGGAATTAATGGGCTGGTGGAAAAAATGAAAAGGTTATGTAACAGGAGAAACATGCGGTCTGCTAAATTAGTAGTCGTGGAGGTTGGGGCATGTGTAACATGGTTGACTAAAGGGGAATTCAGGGCTCCCTTTTTGCTATACTTCCCTAATGTGGGGTTGTAAATATCCAGTGAGGGGACAGAAGAGGGGCAGTGACTGGTCAGTTCTCCTCCACGCTCCCCAGGCCTATCCCCATCCTAAGTTTACACGGCAGTTGAATACAGCCTGAGTTCAGCTGATGTATCCCCCCTGCTAGATTTTACTAACCACAGACTGAGCATTTGGTGCTTTCTATAGTCAATGACAATATAGGACAAACTGACCGTCAGAGGACTTACCACCTTGTCTGCGGCAGTACAAGAGAACCAGCTCAAGTGAGATGCCTGCTGGAAGGCAGCTAAAGTGGCCTCACAAATGACCTCCGATAAATACAAGGAAGTTTGTTGGCTTGTAGAAAAGAAACAGCAATAGCTTACAAGGTCTAACAAGCTGGTAGCCAAGCAGAGGTGTGAAAATTATGCCAGATCCATGGCCAGCACAGCCTCTTGACAACTGGGAAGAAAAAATACTGCCCTTTTATACCTACGATTGGGTTATTTATGTGACATCCACCACACGTTTCCACATGTTTGCACAGAATTATTTATCTTTTCCTTGTAATTAGAGTTTCCCTTTACCCCTCTGTTCCTCACAGTTTTATGTGACACCATATCGATTAGGTTTCCAGAGCATACCACTCCAGACATATTTATATGGCTGTTTCAAATGATTTACAATAACTAATGTTGTAACAGGAATATCATTTTGGAAATATAATACCAGTCAATAGCAGTAAAGGTTCTGCTAATGGCCAGAACTCCTTGTACCATGGGAATAAGTTGCCACTAACAACTTATCACCTGAAGGCCCTATCTTCAAGTTGATGTAAGCTGGCATAGGACCAAATTTCAGTGCTCAGCGGAGCTCTACAGAGTTATCTCAACTGAAAGTCTATCTGTCCTAATTACCCTGATAGTAAAGCTGGATAGAGCACAAGCAAGATCCCTGCAAAATAACAAATTGGTCTGAAGCTTGTCGTGGTGCAGGAAACCAAAGTTCCTGCTTTCTCTCTTCCCAGGGAATTCCCTGCTCCCCCTACAGAAACAGTTCAAATCAACAAGTATTGATTTATTTCTATGAAGCTTTGGCCCTCCAACAGGAGAGAGGGAGATTGAGCTGGTTTTAATCCAATGTAAAAATACATTTTCTAGAAAGCTTTGAAATTTTGAAAGAAGGCTAATACCTCTATTACTATTATATTGTATTAATTCTTCCATTACCTAGACACAGAACAGACACTGATGATTTTAGCTTTGCAAAAGGCTTATCAGAAGAAAAAATATTACAGATTTAGGATTATCCAAACTTAATGGGGGATTTTATACCAGAACCTGGAATGGCACACATAGCCAGTGCTTTTACCGAAAAGTTAATTCTCCTTGTAGGGATATCAACATAAGAAGGAGTAATTACAGAATTTAATTGTTAAGGTTTAATCTATGAAACCAACATGACAAGAGTAGTATATTGTTTCTACTGGAATATCAGCTCATTTGTAAATATCAAGGCAATGACTTTTTTTTTTTTTCATAAACCTGCAATTTCTATTTTGCAAAATACACAGGAATGAATGAAGTCTAAACAAACTAAGTCTACAGTCTGTCAGACGAGCAAGTGATCAAAGCTTTGCTTTGTAGGCTGGTGTTTTATTAATAAATGAAAGAAGTTCCAAACTTTAGCGCTAATAGAACCTACTTGCTTTATCTCCAGACCTATTTGTAGATCTATTTGCAGCCTCTCAGTACATACCATAACTGTTGTAGAAAGGGCATCTTTGTTTTCCAAGTTGACCACAGCCTCTGCATTATGTAGAGGCTTTTGGTTAGCTAAAAGATTTTTGCACGAGACAAAACCTCTCAAAACAGCAGTCTGAAATGTTTGCAGGATTTCAAAGCAGTGGTTCAAAAGGTAGGCCTTTACTCCACAAATGTAGCATGCAAATGCTGTGGGCAGATTTGTCGAAAACTCAAGTTTCTTCAGGAGAATTGCATCAAGAGCGAAATCTTCAAGTCCATGTAAAGCAATAGTGTTCTGGGAAACCTTGTTCTTGTAATGATAATTAGCTTTTAAAAAAAATCTTCCTCTTTCTATCATAAGCTCTTTCATTTAGAACCGATGAACCTAGTTGATTATAGGTAGCAATAACTATAAAGTCTGACTTGAAATTCCAAATGCATTTTTTTTCTGTCATTGAGTTAGAGGACTGGATGCATTTACTAGCCCATAACCGGGGGATAAAGACCAAAAAGTTACCTGAACATGTTATATACATTTAAAGTGTACTGCACGCCTCGAAAAGGTCTGAAATTTGGAAGTGCCAGTTTCTAATGAGAATGTAAAAACTGAAGAAAGTTTTGAGATTTATAATACATTCAGGATAGATAAACAAACCATGCAACACTTCAGGGTTTGTGAAATCTCTTATCCCTAATTTAAGATCAGATTTTAGATCAGATCCCCAAAAGGAAGTAAACACTTGTCTTCTGTTTCTGATTTAAATTTAAAAAAATCTATTTCAATAGACGCATAATACAGCCAGAAAAAATAAAAATTTTGAGAGTGAAACACAGACTCAGAGATATACATGGAGGCAAAATAAATGCAAATTATTCAAAGATAAATCTTCAAAAATGCAAATAAAATTCAAGCAATGTAAAATATCAGATATAGTGTGGAAGCAAATATATCAAAGCATTGCCTTGTTTTTAGAGAGAGCTTCATTTATTTGTAAAGCAAATCCATTGTAGGAAAGTACCGAAAAACTAGAGTGTGCACACACACAGACACACACACAGGCAGATTGAATTGAAAAATGAAGATTTTGGAAGCAATGTGCATGAAACACTTGAGATGATCAGTAGCACTCCCAGATGTTACACCATACCTGTTCTTCAAGACGGCAACATCCAATGACCAGAACACTCCCTTAACCACCAGTGAATATCTTATGACTTTTAGGTTGAGCATTTGCACACAAATCATAATGATAAGCCAAAGCTAATTTGATTTTGTAGAGTTTACTCACAGACATAAACCATGATGATATTGAACACACATGCAGAAAGCGGTATATACAAAATGTAATTCATATGCGAGCATATGATGTGATGAACATTCAGGTGGAACAAAATTATAATCAAATAGATATGAAGATACGTAGAGAGAAATGTAAGCTAGAACCAAAGCTAAAAGAAATACAGATGAAACAAGTCAATATGCTAAATTCCTATAAGGAAAACAATATTATGAAAAAAAGCTGGGAAAGAAAAAAGGAAGATTAAGTTTCTGACATTGAAAGATTAAATGTATTTGTGAAACTAGATCTATGGTCCATAGTTGGCATAGATTTGTTTGTGTATGCTGAAAAAATTACATACTGGTTCTGGATTATTATTCCCATTACCCACAAATAGTACTGTGTTAGAGAATACAGCTGAACATGTAATCTCACATATAAAAGCTATATTTGCTACCAACTGTGGTAATGATAGATAACAGACTACAATTTGATTGTTATGAGTTTAAACGTTTTGCAAGATGGTATGATATTAAACCTTACTTGGAGTCTAAGGTAGCCACAGTCTAAAGGAATTATGAAAAATGTTTTAAAACATGTTAAATGGATGCTTTAAAAGGCTTAGGAGTCAAGTTCTGATCCGTCTTTGACACCGTTAAATTACAAGGCAGCATCCTGGAAATATCTGTGAGCTAAAATATTGTCTAAGAGAAAGGTTGGACTTGGGCTTCTCTGTTGTAAGATTATTTATGTTAAAAATAAAGGAGTTGAACAGTCTTGTAAAAATGAAACAGATAGAGGATCACATGAATGAAAACCTTTCAGCCGCTTGACTGCAGGCTTGCTTTGATGAAGGGAATAGAAAACAATAAACATAAGTAAAAGAAAGAGACCACACCTTCACTGATTTCTAAGACAAGGAAGGGAAAGGAGTTTCCAAAATAAAACACAGAAGAGATGTTGGAGAAGCCAGGGGATCAGACAGTGTCAAGGGAAGAGACGATGCAGAGCACTGCAGCAGCTGAATTCATGCAGTGTTTCTCTAGGAGAGGAAGGCTACCAGCTCAGAAAATGACTGAGGACTACTGATGCATGCTCATATTTCTAATACCTGTTTCTTCATTGGAGAATGGCTATAAAAGAGGAAAGGGGCCCTTGAAGACTATTAGGTTACAATAGACCAGCCCCTAGAATACATGGGTCTATATGCAGGTTAGCTGTTAAAATGAGTTGTTATTAGAAACCTGAAAACATAACCATATGAAGGAAACACACTTAGATATAGGGACCCTTTCATCTCCCTCACAGCCTTTTCGCTGTCACCCTCCGATATAAAGAGCACATGCACCCTTAATATCATCTCTATGGAAAATTCCTACATACTTTTAATAAATGATAAGTTCTGTTGGACTGTTGATTTTATATATAAAATTACAGTGAGTGTATGTGTATTTCTCTGTCCACATCCACAAATATTATCCCCATACATGTAGAGGTTTTATATATTTCAGCCTCTGAAACTAAGCAGAGAAGCCACCAGGGCTTTGAGATATTAAGAAATGGAATGAAGTTGACCAAACCCAACAAATATTAATAAATATTAGCAAACAAAATAAATGTATTTTTCACTAAAAATGGAAATTTAATGTTGAATTCAACTAAGTCAAATTACATTTCTAACTGAGTTTCAAGATAATCATAGATCTAGGGATTATTTGGAGGCATTTTGGGGTGAGGAGGACTGGATTAAATATTTTTAAGAAAAATTCAAAAGTAAGAAAAAAATTGAGAAGTTACCCATTTAAAATTTGGTTGAACACTTCTGTTAAGGAAAGGAAGTATTGCCTATTATTTATACAAATGTATTAATAGATACCCCATGATACATGCAGAAACAGACTTCTCTTTCCTACATTGTGGTGTCTGTTAATCTACAAGAGAAAATTCTTAATCCTCCTGAAAAGTTTTCAAATAATGGATGGAAAGTGAAGTATCAGGATGTTGCCCAGTCCAAATGTTGTCCACAAAAATCTCCAAAGTAATCTTTTAATTTCCAGTATGACTATATCTCCATTTAGAGAAGTTAATCAATGCAATACACCCCCCAAAAAAACCCCAGAAGAATAAACAGAAAAAGAGGAGGGGCTCATCCCAAACCTACTGAAATCTTCGGAATCTTCTTCCTAATCCCAACACGTTTTGTATCAGACCTCTAAAGGTTCAATACCCGTAAATACAGTTTGCATATAAAAAGAAATGAAACACTAATAGGGCAGTTCAGCTCAGTAAGAAAGGAGGACATCAGAGCACATTATCAAATCAATGGCATAGGGGAGGTTAATCACTTGCTTTAATTGTTTTCCTAACGCAAGAGGAGAGAGAACTGCTAAGAATGGCTTTTGCCAAACACAAGGCACAGTTAACTTGCATCTCACACCATTAAGTGCTTGCAGATGCAAACAGAAATATTACCTAATTCCTACAGAGCACTTTTCATCAAGATATCTCAAAAGTGCTTTAAAAATGATATAATGTCATCCGTTCCACTGCTAGAAATAGAGGCATGGAGAAGTGAAGTGACTCACAACACACAGAAGCCCTGGAAGAAAAACAAGATTTCCTTTTCATCCAGTTAGTGTTCAATCCTGTAGGCTGCATCACTTCCCCGAGCCAACGTGTGCCATTTCTTAAGAAATCAGAAGGAAAACGTGATGGGAAGCAAGTATAAAGAATGACTGCAATAAATAAACTGAACAGATGCTGTGCCTGTTTGCAAAGCAGCCATTAAAAGGCTGTTTCCAAATGTAAAGGGCCAGTTCCCAGTAAGGCACACTGGAAAAAACCTCACGTTGCAGCAAAGTGCAAGCTCTCCTACGGAGATCAAATCTTTTCTGGGGAGTGTTAGTGGGAGAGAAGAGTGTCCAGAACATATGTTCACTCTGTATCAGGGCATTATATTAAAGATTATACTTTAAAGGGTCTTAGTCAGACAGTTTAATGTCCACTTTAACCCCTGGGCTTAGTCAGGGGAGAATACAGGCACATCTGAGAATTCAAAGGTTTGATTAACATCCCTGATTTAGGAGCCTCCCAGACCCCATCAGACGAAAGCACCAGATACAGGGATGTAGCTGGAAGTTAGCTTGAATACGTCTTTGTGTCTTTATTGATCTTCCCTTAAAGGATTGATGTACAGCTACTGACCTTATCTTCAGAAACAGAGAGAGGCTGATACCAATCTTGAGGAACTCAACTGAAATGGAGTTACCTGGTGCTTCACAGTTGTCAGGCTCAGGTTCAAGCTGCATATAAAACTGTGCATACAAGTGATTTAATTATGCATGCAAATACCTCGGTAGTGCTCCAGCTGATTATTTGCCTGTGTAATTCCTGCAGTAAAGAAGAACATATTATACCCAAGCATTTTTATACATGCAGTTCTAAAAGGCTGAAGCTCATCAAGCAAACAATTTCTTCTCCGAGGACGATAAAACTGAAGAACAGCAGAAGCAGCAGCTGTATGATCATCCAGTGGGGGCCGGGGCCACCTGCTCTGAAAGGCCAGAGACCTTGCAATTAAGGCAAATTCTGCTCAGAGGCCAGGGAAAGTTTCTTCTTGATTCTCAGTAGTTAAAAGTTGGTGCACACCAAGGAGCACAAGAGCTTCGACCCTTCCAGAACTCTGAATATTTTATCTAAATACATGCTAGACCCTTTGTAATCCTCTGAAATTCTTGGCTTTAATAATAGACTAGGGAATTATTGCCACCGATTGCAGAACACTGTATGGAAATACACTTTCTTTAACATACTTTAGATTCTAAGTCCACCTCCAGTGGATATCCCCTTAATCTCATGTTAAAGAGGGAAGAAGAGTGGATATGCAGGCAAAGACCTGAATTGTCTCTATTTACATAGTTGCAGAATGTTCAGGAATGCAGCCTTGACCCTAACTCAGGTTTCTACATTTTAATTATCAGTTCATACCCTCGATTCATGCCCCAAGGATATCTTTTCAATTTAGAAAAGAAGTGGATGGAGATACATGTAGGTTGCAGAGACCGAGTTTCAGCTCAGTTTTCTACAGATTGTTTCAGTAAACATTGTAAGGATTAAATTCTTTTAATTATTTCCTAGATTGATTTCTACTGAATTTCAGAGACGGGGGCTGCTCTGTATTCATCATCTTTATAAACGGGGAAATAATAAACAATAAAATAACAAACAATAAAATGCTTCTTCATCACAGTTGCTTCATTGTTTATCACATCTGTTTTTTTCACCTTGCACACAGCAGGTATCAATAATTCATGTCTGAGTGAAAGCACTTCTGTAAAAGTTTACGTACCTCATACCATTAGCAATAGATCACTTTTAAGCATCTTTAGAGTCTCCCTTCCTATTTCATGATCTTGGTTGTTATCTTCATTTCAATAAAAAAGATTTATTTTTTAAAAAGCAACACACCTTAGGCAGCTCACACAGCACAACTCATGAAGGGCAATGTAATTCAAGCGTAAATACCTTGCCAGCATTTGCAAACAGTTCTCATGTATAAACCAAAAGCCAAAGCCAACATTTTCAAGAACTTTGCAGCGTTTTAGGAGACGAATTCCCATTTTGTGGAATTAGACACTTGATGCTGTGCAAGGCTCATATTTCAGCCCCTGGTCACCTGGAGAAAAGTTCAAAACCTGAAATTAGACCTGTGTAGCTACTGTATACACAGATTTACTGGAAAGAAAGGTGCAATATTCAGACCATAAATTAACATGATCAGCATCATGCAACCTGATCCTAACCACACAGAGCATTCACATCATGGCCATGAGTCGCCTTTATGGTGCCTGGAAGATTTAGGTCCTTCAGTACAGTGACTGCACCCAGGGAAAGGGGAGCAGCCTCCGCTTGATGTCAATACTGGGTTAGGAGCAGGTCACAGATGCCTGGCTCGGGCTTGCAGGAGACTATCTCCCTCTGCTCTGGGTTCAGAGCTCAGACACATTCTTCAAGGATGGGTGTTTATGTCTCTTCCAAAAACCTGAGTGAGGTGAGGGCTTTTCTTTTAAAACAGGACTTCTACAGAAGGTGCTGCAAACCGCTGTCCTGTACACTGATGTCAAAGATGGTCAGGAGAGGAATAGATCACAGTTTTGCATCTGTGAGCTGTGGAGAGACAGTCAGCTCCTTTATCCCAAGAGACTGAACTAAAAGGCTATGGCGCTGGCTAAAGAGAGGGCAATCACCGACCCCTCGGTGAAACTGCAGAGCAAGGAAGGATGCTAGAAACCGTTGAGCTAGAGAGAGGTGAGGAACTCAAGCACGAGTGAGTGCCTTGAGGCAAGTTTGCTCTGCCATTTTACCCATCCACCTAATTTTCTAATATGGTCTTGGAAGCGAGAATGTGTGGAAAAGAAAATGTAAAAAGATAGAGGAATTGCACCCCCCCAAAGGAGCTCCGTATTTAGGAGGAGATGGATTTCTGCCTGGAAGTGAAAGCAGGGTAGGTGTATCTATTACAGAATGCACCTTGCCAGCGGACTAGAAAGTGCCATTGGGAGCTCTCTCTTAGGAAAGGGTGGGGACTATCAGCTATGCAAATATGCAGACACCATAAAAAATGCTAATACGCTGAAGAGCTGTGGGAAACAAATCCGGTCTATTTAGAGCAATGTATATTTGTAGTAGGTGATGACATTATTTCAAATTCAGCCAGTTCAGAAGTTTTAAGGGTTTTTTTAACCATTCTTTTCCAGCTTTGCTGAAGCCTTTGCAGAATTGCTGATAGTACTCCTGATAATTTTATTTGAAATCTGAAAAAAAACATCAGCAAGTATAATACTCCATGAGGCACTATTTTATCCTGGGGGTGATAGCTCAAATGCAATATGTTGATGACTGTAAAAGTGATGCACTGCCTTAGGGAACAGAATGGTCTATATTGGCAGTGTACATTTGGACATAGGAAATTTGAACATATATTTTGCTTTTATTTTGGTAGTGCATAGACGCAATAACGATAATCAAATTCCTCAATGTCCCTGGCACTGTGCAGTTGCAACATAAACAACATGTATCACTCCAAATGACTCAGAGATCATATTTTCAAAATCCAGATGTTAAAAACAATATCATCTGCTTGTAATATGGGAAACTGAGGCACGGTGGGGGTTAATTCTTCACTCACAAGCTCAAAGACTGTTTGGTAGAGATGGAAACAGGATAGTTTTCCAATGTCTAGGCCTAATACCTTTAAGATTATCCTCCTCTGTTTTCCCTATATCTTCATTTCTAAGCATATTATTAAAAATAAATACTTGGGTTTTGTTTTGGTTTATATATTCTTTGACATAAACAGTACTCAAATACATTTTCTCTAAGCCCACCTACAGCACTGTGGTTTGTGTTTTCCATTCCTTTTAATCGAGTTGTTGGTATGCTTCAGGAGAATGCTAGACTTCTTAGAAATTAATTGGGACACTTGTCTTTAAATGAATTTTCGCCTTTTGTTTTATCTTTATTTTGTTTCAAATGTTTTGAGTCTTTTCTGGCAGGCTTGCTGCCTTTTGGATTGTTCTTTGCTTCCTGTGGAAACTTCATGTAGTTTGTTTTGGTTCCTTTCTTTTCTTGCTTGTAATAAAAGGGTGTCTGAATAGCTCAGTGAGACTTTTCCAGGTCTAATTTTTATGTCACATATGAAATTAAAATTGCATCCCACCAAAATAATTAAGTGTTAACTAGTCACTGCTTCAGCTCTGTGCAGTAATAAACCTGGATATACGCATATTTTAAACCATGCCTTCCTGACAGCTATTAGGAGAAGTTGCGTACAAGAGGAAAAAGTGATATTACAATCCCTCCGGTCTAAATATGCATTATGAACAGAGTCTATCATTTCCCCTGTGCACACAGGATTGATAAGCAGCCACTGTTCAGATTTGTTAAAGGGGAATAAGCTAAAGAGTCTATAATCTATGGCTGAGATTGCCCAGTGTTATATACAGATCAAGAAAGAAACATCCAATCTTCTGTGCCAAACAGAAAATAGGTGCAAATTCATTTTTATCTATGGTAGGAAAAATATTTCTCAAAAAACACTTGAGCATCTTTTGCTTGATCATAGCTATATGAATATGGAGAAAATGGCAAATTAACTTTATCTATTCTGGCAAGACTCTTAGAACTTGCCCAGGCACACTGGGGCCAAAATATCTGACTGTTAGTGCAATACATGTATATGTGTTGAAGGCAAGAGATGTGTGGATGCCTGATGAAAAATATGCCTTTTATTTTGGAAAGAATGTGTCACATCTCTGAGTTAAGAAGAATTAATACCAGAGCCGAGTTTGTACATGTACTTTTTAGACAATCTTATTATCTGTGGCTTAAAGCAGATAAGATAATAGCCTGTCTCGAAGGCACACATACAATTTTAATCTACAAGAGGAAGATAAACAGACTTAAACAGGCAATATTTTCCCTAACTTTAAAGAGCTCAACATTTCTGCCTCTTTGACACTCAGGACTTGTTTTAAATTTCAAGCCCCAGTTCTTGTTCTGGCTCATGGTTTAGGAACAGCCTGTCCTCCATATCCATAACCGTGGCATCATTTCCACTTCAGTGTGATGCCATTTTATTAGGCCATGTCAGCTGCGATATGTGTTTCAGTAGCGTGGAAATTTCAAAGACTGATATACTGAAGAACAATAGATGCTAGAAGGTGTAAACCATGATATATTCCTGTGTGGTCAAAGCGAGATTTCAGAAGTTTTGGTAAGAGAGAGAGAAAAAAGAATTAGCTGGCCACATTTCTGCTGCATTTTTGGTTTGAGAAAAGTACTTGTATTCCTCTGTGAAGTACTAGTGTGGAGTATTGCCATATACAAGCCCTTTCAAACATCCAACAGGAGAGTTTCCTGGGGAAGCAAAAGTCGCTCCAGATTAACTCGTACATGCAGCTGCTTTCTTTCCCTGTGGAAAATAAAATATAGTGGCTTGGTGTGGTTCAAAGGGTATGAAGAATTTCTCTTGAAGACACTCCTCCAAGAAAAGTTTCTTCCTTTCTCCAATAAAGCAGTTTTCATGACAGCAGAGGCACCTCCATTCCCTGCACCAGCCCTGTTCTGGGATTACAGCATTTAAAAGGAAAAAAGACGGGGGAAAGAGTGACTTATACCGCATCCCTCTGTGATCCAAGTTTCATGACAAAATCATTCCTTCGCAGCTGTAATGGGTTTTGTTTTTCCAGTGTTTTACCTCAAAATTCTTGCCTCCATCAAAAACTTTGCAAAACAGAGCATATGCTTCTTCAGGACTTTCAGACAACTGAAAATCCCCCCTCTCTCTTCAGAAAGTACATGCAAGCAATTCAAACATCCTTGCTCCAAATATGTGGCATGGCACCATTTCCCCAGCTGCAGAGTGAACAGTCACAATGTTGTGTACTTTAAGGAGCTCAGTCAAACAAGAAAAATAAAAAATAAGAAAAGAAAAAAGAAAAAAGAAAAAGAAGAAGAAGAAAAAGAAAAAGAAAAAAGAAAAAAGAAAAAGAAGAAAAAAGAAAAAGAAAAAGAAAAAAGAAAAAGAAAAAGAAAAAGAAAAAGAAAAAGAAAAAGAAAAAGAAAAAGAAAAAGAAAAAGAAAAAGAAAAAAGGAAAAAGAAAAAGAAAAAGAAAAAGAAAAAGAAAAAGAAAAAGAAAAAGAAAAGGAAAGGAAAAAGGAAAAGAAAAAGAAGAGGAAGAAGAAGAAGAAGAAGAAGAAAAAGAAGAAGAAAAAGAAGAAAAAGAAAAAAGAAAAGAAGTTGCTTTAATTGAAAGTAGGACTTACCATAAACCTATTTCCACAGCACCCTCTCCTCAGAAGTTCCCAGACCCTTGTATGTCACGACAAGTAGAAGTGTCTAGCTAACCTCTGCCACCAAAGCCAAGACAAACAAAAGTCTCAGACTACTTTTCATCAGGGTCTAAAAACAACCCACACTCAGATATATCTGAAGGATTTACTCCGTGGGCAAAACATTTCCCTTAGCTCATTTGTTTCTCTGGATTATACTTAGCAGCTGTCCTGTGAGTCCTTATTCCTCCTCTTCTCTATACGCTCCCAAGCTGGCTTCCAGAGATACCAGTGGGCTCTGTCGGACCTTGGTGCCCGGTTCCTGCTCCTTGCCCAGGACCAAGACCCTCTTTCTGCTGAGATAGGCTTCTTGTGCCGAGAGAAGCTCCAATTATTTTTTTCTGACAGTTTTCTGTCAAACACAGCTATTTCATCAAAGTAAGAATAAAAACCATTTCACACTGTCTCCATGGAAAAGAGTTTTCCATGAGGACAACAATAACCTAGAGAAAGAAAGCAGAACAGAACTTTAAAAAAATCACTTTAATTTACATTTTCACTTGGGTTTTTTTGTTTTGTTTAGACATGATTTCTTGGTAGGTAAACAGCAGTTTCAGTGTTGTTCATGGTGTCACAACATGGCATTCTGATAGCCGTAGTGCGCAAAATGATATGCCATAGCATACTGTGAAATAATATAAGCAGGAAAGGCTTGTACTAACATGCTTCTTGTTGACTGAAAACCTCATTTTTCTAGATCAAAAAACCTCTTGTTTGTGTAGGAATTAAGCTGTGACACTTTGAACAAGAAAAGGAATATGCAGTGTGTGTACTAATTCGGGAAATAGCTGCTTTTTATATTCAAGGAAAAGAAAAGTATACTTGATTGATGGAGAGGCACAGAAGAGGCCTTGGCAGATCCAGGTTGAGCATCTTTGGTGGACTCCTGAGCTCTGCATTATACGGTGATTCCTCCTGCAGCTCAAGGGAAGGATTTGGAGCTGTTTCACTGTTCAGGAAAGAAATAAGGATACAGTTCTCCAGTGCAGTGATTTACACACTCACTGCAGGTGGGGGAAAATTGGCCTGTCTTATTTCAGAGTTTGTAATGCATCGTACATTCAATACGCACATGATAAAATGAAATGCATATTCCTGAAGCAGACAGTAGCCCCTGGAGCCTCCCTAGGTGAGACGCCTCCAACGCATCAGTGATTTTGTGCTTTTCTCTGTGCAGCAGAGAGCAGGAGAGCTAGAGTTTGCCCACTATACCCATGTGTTTTAGAAACTTTGGTGTAAAGTGATGGAAGCGGGTCTGAATCTGGTAGGGGAGCTGGGATGTCTACAATGCACATAAAGAGCACTCCCACTTCTCCCTCAAAGAAAAGTGATCATAATTGCAGTGTCCAGAGCTCTGATCCTGTCAGTTAACACTGATTTGAGAACGCTACTGGATCCTGTTGTTTGGTGGTGTAGGGGAAGGGAAGGTCTAACACCTGGATTTCCCTTTAAAAACCTGCTGAGTAATTCCCTTGGGGTCAGCATAGGCTGTGAGGATCAAAAGGGCAAGGAGTCTGTCAGCTATAGAGGTTGTAAGCTGGCTGGGAGAAGGCTTTTTGAGTTGCTTTTATATATAAATGTCACCTAAATTCTTTGCAGGGTACCTACTTCTCTTCTTGCAGAAACTTGAGTATTTTGAGTCCAAACCAGAAACAAACCAAATGTGATTTTTTCCAAGAAGCAGGAATTCCGTAATACCCCTGCTCATCAATAAAAGCAAGACACCTTCTTCCCATCCAACACACAATCATGGATTTGCAGGCTCTTATTTTTCTGGAAAAGTAAGAAAACAACAACAACAACTCTATGCGCCTTTTTCCAGCTGCCATTCCCTTTGATGCCAGATACTTCTTAATAATTCAGGATTTAGAGCCTCCCCAGTGCGTCAGGCCTGGAAGGACCATGTGGGGCTGAACAGTCTGAATGGAGTCTCAAGGAGCTGATCCTGCGGTGTCATCACAACCTACCAAATAGGTATTTATTATTATTTCTCTACAGAGTGCACACTCTCTTTGCGCAGAGTAAGGTTGCTGACCTCTGCACCCCGTGAGGGTAGGCGCTGGGAGCCCCATTGCTTACAGAATAAGCTGCAAATATCTCTTGGAAAACCCAATGAATCTGCCCAGGAGGTGATTTCTCTTTTAAATTAAGGTCTCTCAAATGAGCTAGATATGGTGGTTATTTCCCTACCGTCTCGGTTGTCTATGTCAGCTATGTGTGACAAGGTGGTGTGGTCTGCAATGAAGTGGAGGATGGTCTGGTCCTCGAGCCACCCCACTGCAGGAGATAGATACCCTCCAAAGGGAGAAGCTCCCAAAGGGTCAGTTGTGCGAGTCCCCTGCTGCATGGGTAGGATTGGGTCATTCTGGGAAAGGCCACAGCTGACTTTTTGTCATTGGGGTTGGGGTTTCATCTAATATTTTATATAGCAGTCCCTCTGTGCTCTCTGTTCCTGCTGATATACCGAGACCCCTATCTCTTTTTCCCTGTTGTGCTTTTTAAGGGCTTCGAGGGAACAATTCCCCAGCCTGCTAAAATAAACAAGTATGTCTCCTGGATTGTAAAAATGCTGAATCAATTACTGAAACTGTCTGTGAATCTTAAATGGCTCTTTTAAAATATATTGTCAGATCTGTTCAGGAAGAAGTAAGGGAAAGCAAATCTTTACTTGCAGTTAGCCCAGTGACAAAATGCCTTCCTACACGAATCCTCCCATCTCTGCCTCCCTCCCTTCCCCTCTCTCTCTCTCATAGTGACACATTGTAGGAACTAACAACCTGAACAGCCGTAAACTATGGCAGTAACTTCCACCCACACACCTCATTAGGCCTTTAACACATTTTCCTTCGCCTTTCCCCAGCAATACTAAGTGGCACAACTGTGAAGTTGCCCTTTCACATTATAATTGGAAGCAGTCAGTGGTTTTTATGCTCTGTAATTTGGTAATTATATGGTCTGTCACTTACTGGACACTGGTCTGTCTGGTCATTTCAGGTTTTGGGTCTGTCCAGCAATCGTTAATCATCAAGGAGCCCTCAACAGCCCATATGCCTCCTCTATCCACAGGATCCCTTTATTTCTGCAGCCTTATTTTTTCTTTCACTTTTTTAGGTGTGAATGGAGAAACTATGACTTGTTCAGTGGAAACGTCAATATTACATCCTGTCATGAGCGCAGAAGACCTGGTTCTGTATTTTACCCCATGTTTATGCCACTGAAAGCCTGAAATTGCCCACTTGGTATTATCCTGAATTTGCCTCCATGGTGTGTCCAAGCTATCTGACACCCTGCTGCTTACACAGCCGTTTTGGAAAATATTTATAAAAGCTTAAAAGAGAGTTAGCAACTCAATTTCATTGAATTTTACCAACATTTGAGTGCTGACTTGTCCTTTCAAAGTCCTGCATTTTCCTAACTGCTTATTAACTCCAGCCATTTTAAGCTGTGTTCTTATTTTGTGGAGATAATTCACTTTATGCACTCTTTCCTAAAGAATGTTCTCACGGGTTAAGCAAAGACTTTGTAATCAAATTGCCCGATTTTTCATTTGATTTTAATTTGTTCTGTGAAGTAGGGTATATCACTAACCTATTCCTCAGAAAGATATAACACTTCCCTAGTTTACTGGTGAGATGAAGTTTAATTGGTAGTGATTTTGAATGATTTATGCAGAGAATATTAGATTCATAACATTAGGAAACTAAGGAGTTAAAGGAGTTAAGGAGTTAAACACTTAAGTAGTTAAACAAATATAATTGAAGCTGACTCTGTGGCAGGTTTTTCATAAATATTTGACTTAGAAAAATGTAATTTAAATGATAAGAAAAGATTTAAGGGGTTAAAATCTGTGAAAGTCCCACAAGGGCAAATGGTGTGATAATGCTAATGTTTGTCCTTGGGGCTAGGACTATAGCTGTTGTGATAGTTAGGTAGCAGTTATTGCATAAATAACAATTATAAGAGTAATAAGAATATATACGTATATGTATTTATTTTAGAGAGATACATTTTTTAAAGCACAGGCACATTTTTGTATTTTCCAGAAAAAGTGAAGACACAGAAGGATCAAGGCATAAGGGCTAACATACCAGTATGGAGTGTAGGAGAGTACAGTTCCCTCATGTAGCTGCTTAGCATCCTACCCTGATAACTTGGTGAACTAGATTAATTTAGTGAACTTCTGCTCCTGCAGATGGATGGAACAACTTAAGGGTGGCATAAAATTAGTTATTACAGTGATGAAACTTAAGCCTTGCTTGTAAATATAGCCCTAGTTTTCTTTATACAACAATTCCCTGTCTCCAGTATAGGGCAAAAATTGTTGAGGCTTTCTCCAAGGCATTTTGAAGGCAAAGATACAATTGCTGCCTGAAAGAGTCCTTGTTCTGTGAGTACAAGAGTGCCCAGCTGATTTCAGCTCTATTCAGGAAAGCAGAACGTACGTTTTGGTAAGCAAGCAGAAAACCATCAAAGGTACCTTATTGCACTGTTTCTCCTCCTAATCCGACCAAACCACTAGGATATGGATTCTGATGGTTGCTCACGTCAGATGCGATGCTGTTGGTTTTTGCCATTCTGTTTGCTTCAACAGTTTCTTGGTTTCAAAGCTGCAAAACCATCAGTTCCACTTTGACGATCAAGCATTAGAGATCTCAACACTCTTCCATTCTCCTTCCTGCCACTTCCTTTAGCCTCTTGTTTAGAAAGTGATGATTGGATATTAAAATAATGAGAAAATGTCTGATTTTCTTAAAATTTTCTTTTAATTATAGAGATGCATATGCTGAAATCTTGTTTTGTTTTCTGCAAGGCAGAGTAATTGATACCCATCTGCAGGTTTATGCAAGCTGGGGAATTGGGGTTGGGCTCTTGTGCTGCTCAAGTGTAACTGAACTGGGTGAAGCTTCTTCTATTGTAAACATGTATAGAAACTCTAAAATCTCCTTCTACTTGCAATGTTTTTACTTTGTAGCAGTAAAACAAAACTCCGGTGTTTGCAAACTGCTGTAACAACCGCTACAGAGCTTCAGGAAGGAACAAGGGATGCGGGAGGGCAGGTACTTGAGGAGGTGTCAACAAATCAGACTACATGCACATGACCAGAATGTTAAACTCTATTTTCTGTTTCTGTGTTAATTGGCGCTGGCAAAGCACAGCCCCAGTGCAATTAACTTTTCTGCAGTGGAAGAGGAAATCTTTAAACCTCATAAGTGCTATGCCATACAACTCCTAAAGGTATTCAGTTATTGCAACAAAATTGTATAGCTAACAATGCTGAGTGAAATATAGAGGTCTGAAAGTGACAACAGGGAAATCAAGTACTGATACGTTGAGTTATACAAGTTACTGCAATCTGCAGTTTACAGAGTATGAGTGTCTACTGACTGCAGTGAGATTTAGTTGTCTTATGCTCTTCAATAGCTGTTGAAGACTTAATGAAGAGGAAAAGGCCACAGTTCAGTTGGGTACACATGCAATTATTTAAAAATGTATAATAGGAACAGACTGTGTTAGAAAAAATGGAAGTGTGAAGAACTGGGACTACAACTCCTCAGATTATGCAGAAGATGTTTCACTTTCTCTCGTCGGAAGCAGATCTCATGTCCAGGTGTCTGTGGCTCTGATCGGACCCTGATGTTCTAGGATGACCTACCACGAGTTGCTGCATGTTTGAAAATTGATTGTGGCAATTCCACGCAAATATTAACACAAATCAAATTAAAAAGTCACAAAGTGGGTTGCAACTTCCTCATCTGACTGTTTAATAGAATTAGTAGAAGTAGGAATTAAGATGGGTAGGATTTCCCTTTGAAGTTGTAGTCTTTATTATTGTCATGCATATTACCACAGCCTTTATCAGTTCCAGTGATAGTCCATGAGCTGACTATAGCAGATATTGTATGAATATAGACTTA
The DNA here is from genome assembly GCF_030936135.1 of Gavia stellata. Lineage (NCBI taxonomy): Eukaryota > Metazoa > Chordata > Aves > Gaviiformes > Gaviidae > Gavia > Gavia stellata. The sequence continues at coordinate 5,853,585 of NC_082637.1, forward strand.
AAAGTTTATCCTTCCCTCCAGAAACTCATGATTGCTCTTTCCTCATGGAAAGCCAGTGAAAGAAGGAACATGAACCACACCAAAATTTTATTTGTGCGCACAATCCCTGAACACGGAGCTACCACAGAGCTCTGAAGCAAGGAGCTGGGCTTTCAGAAAGCCCTGTAGCCATTACGAGGTTTTGCAAGGTCATATCCACACCCCACAAAAGTCAGTGGAAAGAGGGGTAGGCCCAGAAAGCACTTTCCTAACAGGAAAGATATCAAAGTGGTTCTCATTGCGTGCCACAAACTCAGAAAGGTGTTGATGGAGCCGCTACAAAGGCTGGCAGGTAGACATACTGACAAAGAAAGATATCTCCTTAGTCAGGAGCCTGAGACATCCCTGCTAAGCTCAGCAGAAACCTTCTTGATGCGAGGGTAGTTGGCAGGACAAAGAAACTTGACAGGTACAGGACAAAGAAACTAATAGCAACTGACCTTCCAGGAAAAAAGGATTCACTAACAACTACTCAGGCAACTGCATGTGTATCTTCACCAAAAAGGTATAAAAAGTAACTTGCTACCTACCCAAAATGAGCTTCGCTTCAAGAGCATCGCTGCACAAGATCTCCCAGACAGACCGGACCCTTGACGGGCACACCTGGCTGACTCCAGACTCCATGGTGCAGGTCATCTCTGAAGTTAGACTTTTCTGTTGTTGATTAGCCCAACTTCTGGGAGTGATTTGGTGCGCGTTGTACCGATAACACTTCAAATAATATATTTATAGGCATGCACACAGGTAAAGGTTCATAAGTATATATTTGCTTCACTACTTGGAATTCTGTAATAACTTGTAATATATTTGCTTTACCCTTGTAATACATACACTTGATTTCCTAGTGGTAGTTTTGTAGTGCCTTATAGTATAACATACACATACACAGACACACACACATATATTTTTATATATATATTTATATATTTGGTTTTACTAATAGTAGTTTTGTAGGAATTTGTAATAAAGAGATTATCAGAAATCCAGCCTCTGTGTCCTTGTGTATTTACTTCAGAACCTTGAGAACATCCATGGTCACGATCTTTACACACCCATGGGTTGGGTAACCCTCATGACCGTGACTGCTACAGGTGTTACCAGCAAAGCTGTTATGTACAGTGTCACTGTCTTACAGCACTTTTCACCTGTAGATCTCAGAGCAATTTACTGAGGATGCCATTACTATCATTTACATGTTTCAGACAGGGAAGCTATAATGCATGGCAGTGAAGTGACTTGTCCCTGCTGACTCTGTCACAGATATGATAGCAGAGATCAGTTCTTTGGAGTCTTTGGGACTTGGAGACCACCAACTCTCTAACTCCAAACCAAACATAAATTGTGAAGGGAATGAGGGTTCAGGTGGTAGTGAATTGTGTACAAAGGACAGAGAAGTTAATTTGCAATAATCACTGACAAACTTTTAGCTATCTTCCAGAACCAACCTTTGACAAGTTAAAGCCACTCTAATGTCCTTTTTAAGATACTTACAATAAAACCAACTGTTTCTTGCAATTTCTGGAAACATCTTGCTAGCTTCTTCTTGGATCCTGGCTTTCCTATTTTCTGCTATACCTTAACTTGCCATTTTCCTTTTGGACAATAAGCATTTTTGATGGAGACCCTCAGAGCTGTTTCGTTCAGCCCTATTTCGTCTCTGGGACACATGGTGCAATCTCCGTTATTCCCAGGGTGAGATCTGGATTGGCTCACCAGCAGCAACTACTGAAGATACCCAAGGTGTGACTGATCCTTGAAACTCAAACACAGGAACAGAAAGAGGAGATCTTAAGGAGTCATCAACTGCCTAAACATTGTCAAAGCCTAAATAAAGATGAAATTGTGGTGTTGCATAGCGGTAATGAGTCCAGACTGGTGTCCATACATTGAAGTTCTACAGAAAGTTCTGACCCGGATGGGAAAGAGCTCTAAATACATCAAGCAGTGGAAGCTACTAATGTCCTTGAGCTGAAATAGAGGAAACATTACAAGCTAGGTAGACAAATTGAAATCCAGTTTCCTGCTCCCTCATTCATTCTCCTTTCTGCTTTTTCAGTCATACAGGTTTGATTTCAATACACCTGGAGGGAAGACCATTGAACCAGTAAATTTTACTTCAGTTCCAGCTCATCTGTGACTGAAACTTTTTTGGTTTAGCTCCAATTCACACAAGTCAGAAACTGCTAACCTTGAACTAGTTAGAAATTATTCCTCTTGAAAAATACATTTAAAAATGAAAAGTCCATATGACAAAGGTATCACAGGAGACCACAGACCCCACCAGGAAGGGACTTCAGGTGACTTTGTCCTGGTCCTCTGTCACAGTCCAGCCAATGTTTGTGTTCCTAGTAGTGCCAACCCTACCACTGCTTGCTTAATTTAAGGAATTTAAGAGAAACTGAGCTGTTGAGCTCAGATCTCGGTTGTAACAGAGCAAAAGAGAGCGGGAGATGGAGTTTAATGACTGAAGGGAGACACAGGCTTTCAGCCATGTGTCCCACTGAAAATATATTTAGCACAGAAGCAGAAGGACATGGGTATTTCTGTCTAATGAGGTACATGAGGGTGGCTGAGAGGGGAAGCTGCAACACACAGCCCTGGTGGGCTGTGGGGGAGTAGCAGCAATAACAACACTGAGTCCTCCAACGTGGCAGAATCACAGATCTTTTCAAGACCGCTGCCTGGAGGTGGTGGCAGGAGGATTCAATTTGGGTTTGAGCCCATTCGGTTCTGTCTTATGCTTAACAAAGAATTTGAATGATTGCTCCAATTGTTTTCTGATACTGGGAAAAATAAGGGTTTGAGCTGGTTTTCACTTTTGGTTTTGGGGTCAGTTTTTTTGCTGTTTCGGAGTCCCACTTGGACATCTTACTGGGTGAGGACAGGATGAGACACCTCAGGTTTGTGTTGGAAGTGAGACCCTGATTCTGGCTATTGAGCAGCACGAGACGTTGGGGTCTGGTAGTGCTTTGAGACAAGTGCCTGAGCACCACCTGAGCCACTGTAGCTCTACTGAGGGGTGTTTCAGTGTCTGGCAGCTGTAAGCATAGAATAAGGAAAATGGGACAGGAGCTTACCTGCACCTCATTTCTCCTTCTGAACTGAGCCCTCCTTGGGTTTGTGGGACAGCGTTGAGAGGTGTCTTTCTGCACTCTTATACAGTGAAATCATCAAGAAAACTAGGCATGGAAACTAAGATACCCAACACCAAGCCCATTCAGTAGGATTTCTGACAGTTTGTTGTGGGTCTATCCCCACGTTGCTGCTTGACACAAGCTGGTTAAGGCAGAAAGGCCTTTCTCACTATGGCTGAGTCCCATGTTGTCATGCTGTCCAGCTGCTCCAGGCCAAGTGTCTTAACCACGTGGCATCGCTGCCTCTACTTCTGTTCAGTGCCTTCCCGCATTCTTCCACTTTTCATTTCCAACTTCCACAGCATTGTTTACTGCAGTGCCGATGCCAAATAGGATTAAACCTGATAAAGAGAAGCAGATGCATTACATCTGGCAGAAAGCAAAAGATCAGCGTTTGGCACAAGGGTTTATTGTTTGTGACAAGGCTTTGGAATGTAATTAATTTTGCAAAGCCATGCCAATGAATGCCATTCAAACTCACCAGATGTGCCAGGGAGGGAGATGCCAAGTCTTTTTCCAAGAGGACGGCCTGATGCCTGCTGACTCTCATTTGTGCAGCTCCATGGGTGTCGAATAAAATAATGTCTCTTTGGATGGCAACAAAGAACAGGCTATTCTCTGCAGAGCTACTGCATATGCAATGACAAAAGGGGTTTTTCTGTTGGTGATGGTGTAGTTTTTCTGGGTGAATGTGTTTTCATTTATTTATTTATTTATGTAGAGTCTTTGTCTACAATCAAATTCTGCGCAAAACCAGCATTGGTCTGAAGTCACAAGCAGTCAAACAGACAGGCACATGCAGACTAAAGAACCCATACATACAGACAAATAATTGCTTGTGCAGAATGGGAAACATGAGATAAAATGCAATTTCCTCATAATATGGCTTTATATCCAATTTTTGCTCACTGGGAAAACTTCTCCAGATGCACATCTTGCTTCTGGCAAGGGGAAAAGTGTGATTTTTTTTTTTCTTTCCCCAGTAAACTTCACTACAGCACAGACGGAATAATACAGGACACAATATGCAATAACAGGCAGATGTTAGTGTTTCATTTTACTGGGATTTAAAGTTTCTGTAAAGCTGACAGCAGAGGTGACAGGCTTTTAATGGGGCAGGTAGTTTATTCCTGCCAATTGGTGGCTGCTGTTAACACAAAACCCATCTTTTGCACTTGGCTCTGCGTGTCTGTGGGAGAAAGCTGGGGGAACCAGGTCAAGATGAAGCTGTGTGGGAGAAAGAAACACGCACACAAAAAAAGCTAAAGAGTCCAAGAAACTCAGTCCTCCGTAATGTGAAGAAGTTATTTCCAAATAAACTCCATTTTAGCACATTAGCATAATTTTTATAGCACAGCTGATGCTTCTGGCCTGCCAATCTTCTGCCTCCTGCACACATCTCCTGCTTTATGCTACAGCACAGCAACTGTGAGCTTCTGCCAAAGGGATGTTTGACATAAGTAGAGCTGGGGAGGTAGCAGGGACGGCAAAGCAGGTCTTCCCTTGCTTCCCTCCTCAGCCCCTACACATCTCCTGATGTATACCACAACTATAGGACCAACTTTGATGAACATCAGGAGGTGGCACTGCATATAGATCTATAGACTTCTTCCTGTCCTTCAGCTTTCTGAATCCAGGAGATAACAAAGATGTCTTTTCTTACTGGTAAGAGTTGAAGTAAGTTTAGAGGATGTTTAGGACAAACAAATATCTTCAGGGCAACTAACATTGAGGGTGGAAAGAGACAAGACAGTCACAGGGCTGGAAAAAACTCCAGACTATGGTGACATATCCAGGACTGAGTAAGTTAATCCATAGCCATGAGACCTTCCCACATAATTCCCTTGCATTCCAGCCCTATCCCAAACTCGCATTTGCAGTGGCAGGTACATGCCTCCACCTCATTCTTCCCCACTAGGTTTAAACATCACCAATTATTAGGACACTGAGTAGGTAGACACAAGTTACGGTTTAAGCCACATTAATATTATATAGGAAATTATTCCTGCTCTAGAGAACACACTGGCCATAATACAGAAGAGAGAAAGGACAGGAAACCAAGCTATCTTTCATCATCAGATGTGTGCAAAATGAGCTAAAAATTTTTGTACCTTCTACATAGGACATGGGAGGCCAGCTTTTCAATGCCTTTTTATTTGTACATGATGGCATTTTGGTAATGAAAAATGCTTTCTTTCCTTGGGCACTTTTTCATTCAGCAGAACTGATTGTACCAGTGTGATTCTTCTCCTAGTCTCCCACTGGCCCCGTACAGGCTCTTTCCAGTCCCTGCAAACCCTGCTTCAGCCTCCAGCCAAAACATGGCAGCTCTGTATTCTACAAGATGTGTTTCCCCCAGACTAATTTTCAGAGGGGCTTTATCAATTTTAATTAAAATGCTGCCATCTCTCTTGGTGCTTGCTGCTTGGACTACATGTAAGCTGCAAAACGTAGCTCACCCTTTGCAACATGGAAGTGTGAAGTGAGATCTGATGCCCTGTGATGATGGTGCTAATAAAATAAATTATATCTGATAATTTATTTAATGTTTTAGAGTCTGTTTCTTTGATCTGGTCATTGTTTATTTAGGATCTCTTCTCTGAAAATTTTAGCATAAGTTGATTTTGCTGAAGGAAAAAGTCCCACAGAAATTAGTGGGACAATGAGACCTACTCAAAAAAAGCAAGCATGATACTCAAACATACAAACAACAGTATCTTCCCCTGAAAATTTCAAATGGCATAAATCTTCAGCCATGGTACTGTCACCATTTTGGGGCCTTAGACTTCAAATGAAGAGTGACCCAACAGGAGAAAATCAAGAAGAGAGCTATAGAAATGACCTGAGGTAGAAACCATGACCTATCAGAAAAGATTGATCCACATGAAGATGTTAGATCAGAGAGGAAATGACAAGAAAGAGTTGTGAGAACCTTTAAACATGAAAAAAGCAGTTGGAAAGACGACAGGAATAAGCCATTTTCCATGTCTACTGAGGATAGGAGAGTCAGGCTGGTCTTAAATTGTAGGAAAGGAGATATAGCTTGGACATGAGGAAAATGTTTCCAGCTGTTAGCGCAATGAACACAAGGGAGACTGTGGGCCTCCATTGTCGAAGGTTGTTACAAACTGGTTAGACAAATAGCTGCCATGAATGGTTTAGAAATAATTGGACCTAACAAAATAATCTCTTGAGACTTCTTCCCGTCCAAGGCTTTCCCCTGGATCCACCCTCCCTCCCAACCTAATCAGAAGAATGTGATAGGAATAAAGACTGCTCATGTGAATGTACTTGGTGTCATGGAAATATTTATTTATTACACAAGGACATAATCATTAAGCCAGACCAAAACTCATTTTAGCCCAGTATCCTGCATCTGACAGTGATCAGTAACAGATGTTTTGGGAGAGAATATAAGAAACAGAACAAGTGCTGAGTGGTTGCTTGACTGGTACATCTTCCCAGCTCTCAGCAGTCTGCAGCTTAGAGACTTTTGGAGACAGGGGAAGCCCCCAGAGTTTGAAACCAGTGTCTTGGCACCATGTGTTACAAATCATCTGATATGTTCAGCACAAAATAATGAAATAATAACAATTAATATAACAGAATTAATCAAACATCTTTTCCCATGAGATTATTTAAAGATATCCCTAATTTCTTCTCCCAGGAAAGCAACTAAGGTTTTAAATACATTCCCACTCCCTAGTATTCTTCAGGAGCCACCTAGGACCCAGCAAATGGAAAACAGAGGAGCGAAAATGTTGAGGAGAGCTGGGAAAGTGGTACTCAATGTTTAGAAATTCAAAATTGTGATTTTCCAACTTTATTTCTTCCATACAGTTCTAGATGTTGATAAAGCGTTCTGGAAGATGTAGCTCAGACCCTTCAACATGTCAATTTAAAGCCTTTAATGCTGGGTTTGAAACGAGCTTCATCTTTTCATCTCAAGAAGTCTTCTTGATGACAGAGGCAACAGTCACTATGTGTGAAATGCTGGAGAAGAAACAAGGGGCTTGACTCATAGACATTTAATTTCATTTTATTTTGTGTCTGTATCCTGGTGGTTCTCCAGCTGTCACACCAGGAGAGTGAAAACTTCCCATAGTTTCTGCATTGTATTTGTGAGTTCTGCAAAGATGTTCTGAACTCCCTAAATTATTTCAAGTGGCGTTACAGAACTAATCTGTGGGCAGCTGAATTAAGCCCAGAATAAATGTCTCTTCCATGCTCATGTGTCATGATCTTCTTGTCCCTGCGATCATGGGGGTGTCTGTTAGTCCAAGAAAGTTCTGAACACAGTTGTTTCCATTCACTCTGATTTGTCATAAAGAATCCCTCCTATATACCTGTATACACAAGGGACTGAACTTACTCAGAGATACTGAACTCATTTCCAGTTTAGGAAATTTAAACCGGTGACTTTGACGGTGCTACTTGATGGTCTTATGTTGCTGTCCCTTAGATAAAAATAGGTCAAAATAGAAACCCCGTAATGTAGATACTTTCCATACCTTTACTTGTTTGTAGTGCAGGGACTTAATAACGCTGTTGGGGCGCTCAGTGCCTGAACTCTCAGTTGCATCAAACGTTGGCTGAGGGAAGAGGCACACAGAGGTGATGTGAACCTGGGTCACAAAACATATTTGTGGCAGAACTGAGGTTTCAAGCAAAGTCTTTTTCTTCTTAGTCCCTTTAGACCACGGGCCATACTGCCTCTCTGCAGGTAACAGTTTTTCGATTAGAGTCATTGGAAGTATTGAGGAAAGCAATTTTCATGTGCAGTATTTCTTTGTTGCAAGAATAGAAAGGAAAAGGAAAAAAAATAGCCCTCAAAACAATCCTCACCTTCCAGCTAATCTTTACAATGCCATTTTAGCATTTTATAGTGTATAAACAACACCTTGATGTTATTGCTCTGCCAGAAGGCTGATTACAACAGAAGGCAATAATAGGCCACACATGTGCCAAAGTCCAACTGCTACTTCAGGCTTGGTTTTTATAGAAGGACACATTTTCACATTCTTCTTTATTGACTCCCCCTGTACCCCTCCCTCTATGTGATGTTAAAGAAATGCCAACATAAAACAGGCTAAAAATAAAGCCAGTTGGGGCATATTTTGTATGTTATTGTAGGATAAATAAAGCTGTCTAAAGAAAGCATGCTATTAACCATGAATCATGGGGGAAGCATGGCTCTTACTTGACTAGTGTTGGAAGGTATAAAACATTCTTTAAAAACAACAACTCTAACCCTACTTTAGGAACTATATATATATAGGATTTTATTTTCAGGTACTTCCAGAAAAATAATAAATGCAATATAAAAGAAAATTGATGTTAGAACCTGGGCCTAGAGTTTCGTAAAAAAAACCCCGAAGTTTTTATAGACTGTTTTCTGAGTCTCCATCTGTCTCCTTTTGCCACTCCTGTCCTTTGCTTTCTTTCTTCTCATTAATAATATGACCCTGCTACTGGACCTTAAGCCATCCATCCAGACTCATACGAGCAGGTAAGAAGCATCAATTCACATACACAGAATTGCAGAAAGGGGCTAAGAGAGAAGCACAGGTACAGAAATTCAAGTATGAAGGACCATTACATCTGACACCCCTACTGCCATGTTTTATTAACCTCAGAAGGGCCCCCTGGTTGGTTTGTCACACTAAGTGTTAATCGGACGATAGTAGCAGAGACTGAGATGACTCTTTGTAGATGGCGTCTGAGTGAGGATTTTTGCTAAGATGCAGTACTGTGTAAATGCAGCTGTCTTGCTTCCCAAGCTTGCCCAGATTCAGGAGCTGCTTAGCTGGCTTCATGGGGGTGAGCTATTAAGTCATGGGACCATGAGCTCATTAGTGTTCACACTGGGTGAATAATCCAGAAGGAACTGTAGAGAGTCATGAGGCAGCCTTCAACACCAGATTTGGGAAACTAAATTTAGATGACTGAAATTTGTGTGCTATCTAATGAGATGCCTGAGCACTCAGAGTTGATGGAGGTCTAGCTGATAAAGTCAATAGAGCTTAGAGAATGAGTCAGAGGACACTGGACACCAATACTTAGGCATTAGTCTTGTCCCTAGTGGCTGGTCAATAGTCCAGTGGGCTGCACAGATCTCCAGGTATCATCTTAGTTGCTCATGCAGGAAGGCATCTTGTACTGTTTCAGAAGCTCTAGAATGTCTTGCATGACCTCCAAATTGCATTCTGGGAGTGAATGGGTGTATGAACATAATTTGAATTATCTACTAATTCCTTGCAGATACCTAGGATACAATAAGACATCTCAAATAGCACTTGAAACGTATATTTGATCAACTGAATCATTTGTGACTTATGGGAATGACACAGAGCATAGATGCAGCAATCTTTACAAGTAGACACCAAAACTTAGTTTTCTGATTCTGTACCTGCCTCCCACTTTGTATGCATATTAGCCAGCGATGGCAAGATGGCACTAATCCAGACAATAAATCCAATTGAACCAAACTAAGTCTGCATGGAACTAGAAATCAGAAATTGCAATACCAATGAAAGAACATAAAAAATTATCTGGACAACAAGTTCCAGCCATAGGCCGTGATGGCAAGAGGTCAAGGTGGAGCTTTAAAGAACTGCTTATTAGCTGCCTTCCAACACAATGTTTGTGTCCTTTCCAACTCAGGGTGGTACAGCCTGAGCCCTACCTGAGCCTGAGCCCCATCACACGTCTTTACCTCTGCAGACCAAGACCATGATACCAACATAAGCAGCCACTGGAGGTGACTGCCTTGAAATAATATGTGGTTCTTACAGCAGTTGGAGAACTTTCAGAATAGCTCCTAAAACCTGAAACAAGCAGAAGCTTGTTTGACCTGGTTTTAAGAGTAATTATAATTGTTCTCTTGTTAAGTAAAATTTTAATCCAGGATTTTACTCTTGTAGCAAAATACAGAGAAAAAAATAGTTCTTCCAAATAAGATGCTTTATTCAATCTCTGCCAGGCTGCTTCAGCATAATTCTTTAACCATCTTTGATTTGAATACTTAGAAAGTTGGCTTTTTATCTGCCTTTTCATGAGTACTTTTTTATTTAAAAGGTTATCGCTGTTGAAATGTATTGCTCAAATTTTCTTGACAGGCATCCCAAAATACACAGACATGATCAGAGAGATGAAGAGGTAGTGAAAATACTGTGCTTCTAAAGCACTCATAATTACACTAAAACACAGTAATCATACTTTTAAAGCAAAATTTGCAGATATTCGATGCACTATAGTAACCAGAGTATCTAAATAAACATTGACTATGTCTTCATTAATTCTTAAGGTCTTCAGAAAAGGCTGCTATAAAGTTTTGGGAATAAACACCCTTTGAGTAAACCCCTACCATTTTTGTTTGTTTATTTGCTTTTGTTAAGCTTGCTTTTTCCTGAAAAATCTCCTTTTGGATATACAATTCCTGATTCTTTGTTATTTACATAGTGATGTAGGCACATAAAACAAGTAGAAGTGATGAGGAAACAGTGGACTGGATACTGGAGGTGGTTATTTTTCTTATCGCCAATTTGTACCCTTTCACTGAGTGTCATATGAAATGCAAGGTTTTTTGTTGTTTGGGCTTTTTCATTTTTCTTTTTTTTTTTTCCCCAGAAACTCACCTCCAGGAAGGTAATTTTAAGAGAAACAGAAAAACAATTGAGACTCATGTTCTTGACTGTGGAGTGCAAAAATAGTATCTGCCACAGCCCTAAAAACAAACAAGAAATGAAGTAAAACCCCAAGTTTAAAATGTTTTTGAAAACCTGTGGCTGTTAATAACTTTATGTGTTGTGCAGTGGTAAAAAGGATTCTCAGATGAGGGCAACATTTTTTAGTGACTAAGGGGTCAATCCAGGCTGGCTGCTGTGGGTGCTTGACTTCGATGCTGTTGGTTTCGTAGTATACCTTGGTAGGCTACTCCTTCCCTAAATTTGGTTGTCTGAGTATTAGAAATGAAAGTCTGACACAGTCACTCCAGGCTCTGTTTGAGGTGAATAGAGAGAAGTCCGCACACCCAGCGGGTGACTCATGCTTCATCTTACAAGATGCAATGAATTGTTTTCTGAACATGCTTACTTTCCTCCACTGAATGTAAATGGACCTGAGGGATCCACTCGCCGACTCTAAACACTTAACTTGTAACAGTCTAAGTAAAAGCAGATAAATCTTGCCTATTATGTCTGAGTCCAGGAGGGTGATGAACAGAACAGGATGTCTCCTCCTCAGTTCTTCCAAAACCTTGCTGTCTATACAGCTAGTAAAGAGAAGCACTCTTACTGCCTGGGTTGACACCTGTAGTAGGATTTTACTGCCCTTGCTTCTCAGCCTTATCTTTCTAAGTCTATGTGGTTCCGGTGAAATTTTTGTAAGGAATCTGATTTTGCTGAAGTTCTCAATATTCCCTCTGGGAAGTGGCAGGAAAATATTTTGTTTCTATTCATTTTCAGACATTTTTATATGTATGTTCTATATGTCTGTATTGAAATCACAATGGCTGAGGAGGATTAAAATATTTCTAAATAAACCTTTGAAATGAATCGACCTCAAGTGTGCAGTAGTGTCGATAGCTCACGTCTCTCTTCTTTTCCATGGCAGCAACTCCTGCAACACATAACTGCAGTGCATTAGTGGAGCCTCATAACGTGAGAATTGCAGTCTAGTTCAGCTGCCAAGCCCACTACGAAGCAAGGTAGGAAAAGGTTAGAAAAACTACACCCATCATCAGGCACTGTGTTAAGACATCACCCAGATCCACTCACATCAGACAGAGACAAAAGGAATTAGTTTGGCATTTCCACAGCTTTTTGGTCCTGTTTGCCGCAAGGATGTGATTGTTTGGAGTTTCTGTCGTGATTCAGGGTAAAAACAGTCTTGCAGTGTCTTGTGATATAGTCATTCTAACTTTGTACCAGCTGCATTAGTGAGACAACTCTGAAATATGCCATCCAACATGCAGCATGAGGAAAGCAGTATTAATCTATAACAAGTTAAAAATCATCTGCACTCACTACTAACCATTGACGTATTGCTGTCCTTCGAAAATTAGTGATAGTGCAATATTTTATTCAGGCCTTATGATGCTGCACAAATTTGATGAATAATAAACTTGATGAAAGAATAACTTGATGAAATAACTACTTGATGAAAGAAACTTCTGTCCATCCAGATAAAGATGGAGGTGAAATAAAAGTACTTAAAAGTGTCCAACAAAATTGTCATAAAAGGTAAGTCTGAGGTGGAAACAACAATTAGATCTTTCTAAATTCTGATTGCAAGGCAGGACCATCTCCCTGGACATGGTTGCCATACTTCTGTGACCATACAAGGCTTCTTCTGAAGCTTCAGGCAGCCCTAGCCACCAAGAGGAGCATCACACAAGCACTCCCTGATAAATGGGCCTGATGATAAGGCCCATTATAAGCAAGGCTTTGTCTAAATGTGGAGCTAGAAGTAAAGAAAGTAGGCATCTAAAAAGCAATAAAGACAATTGAATATTTACAATCTATTATTTTCTTTCAGTCTAGAAAACTATTTATTTTGCTTTATGTTCCAGTTAATTCTGGGACTATCAGGTAATTGACAAAATTGACATTGGAGAAAGAATGGAAAGAAATATGACAATAACAGGGTGTGAAAACTTAATTATAAGGTTATATGCTTTTTTTTTTAATTTAAAATAAGAGTCATCTCCTTCAGTGTTAGCTATTTAAATGTTAGAATCATAGAATCACAGAATAATTTAAGTTGGAAAAGACTCTTAAGATCACCAAGTCCAACCGTAAACCTAACACTGCCAAGGCTACTTCTAAACCATGTCCCCAAGCACCACGGTACCTAGTCTAAGCTCATCTGTTCCTCTCCATCATCAGTGTTTAGAGACAGGTGTACATATAGACCTTTCGGATCTTTATGGTATGATGAGTTCTTCTCTGGATGCATCCGTTTCTCTTCCTTGACCACAGAGGATAACCAACATGTAAATGGCTTAGACTAGAGTCCTGACATTTAAATGATTAACACTACAGTAAGTGAATCTATTCCAAAACTCTTAGGGTCAGTTAAACAAGTTTGAGAGTTTGATTAACTCCAGTACTAATACACTTAAAAATGTGTATTTGCCTGTTCTCTAGTTCTGTTACTCACCATGCGATTGTTGCACTTGTACATGTTGTTATGGAGCAAGTAAGTGAGATTTATGCACAGATCAGTGCCAGAAGACTCTTATAATAGTCAGCTGCTTTAGGATGGGTGCCAAAGGTTGTTGGTTGCTTTTCCACCAAGAAGCAGATATATACCTGTGTTGAGAATAGTAGACTGAAACTCTTAGGAAAGACAAAACACTTTTTCTGGGACTCACAATCTTCCTGGATTTGTGCAAACTAGAAAAAAAAGAAAGGTAAAACTTTTTTCCTGATATTTTAATATTTCAGCAACTAGTCCTGATTTCACGGAAGGGGCAAATAGAAAAAAAGGTTTTTTAGAACTGAGGACTGTAGGCCATTGTTAAAACAAAGTCTCATTCTTATCACATCTGAACTGCTTTTCTCATCCTAGTATGGATGGACACCAAGAGACAGTTCAGAACATCACTACTTATAACAGTTACCTAATAGGTTGGTGACAGGGCTACCAGAGTGATTAAAAATATGTGCTATTTAACAGCACATTTTCCCAGATTTATTCCAAGGAAAACATCCATTCAGCTGTTCCTGGACTAACCTGGGCACACTGATTATCTTAATTATTTCAAGATACTGATATTTGGCACACAGCTGAACATTTTCTAGGAGTTTTACTGCAACACGCAGACTATTAGAGTTGGCTGTAATCAGTCTAGTGGCTTAAGATATCACAACTAATTTAGTAAAGGGCAGTTCTGTAAAACTATGGAATGTGGTTTGTTGTTTATTTGGGGTTCTTTTGATTCTGGAGTCATGACCATTACTTGTGCATGCTTCTCAAGTGTCATGCAGCTCCAGCCATCAGCCAAAAGATTTTTGGCCTGAAAAGTTTCATTAATTCCAGAAACAGCTTCGTGTTTTGGGGAGATTTTAATTAGTGGAAAAAAAAAACAGTAATCAAAGTAAATTTTCCCAGAATTTATCACACAGTGATAGCTTATGGATACATCAGCCAACTCATCTGTGGTAGAGATTCATCTTGTGTAGTTTTAGTTGTTTACACTGTATCTTTCTACTATTGATATGGTTATTCTGTGCTTCCATTATAGCTAATGAAGATCAAGAAACTTTGACATATGCAAGAGATTTATTTTAAGATTGAACGTTGCTAAGGAAGAAACTTACTATAGTCCTTCACCATCTACCAAGAAGGGCTATAGAAAAGACCAAGACAGATGCTTCTTAGAGGTGCTCAGTGAAAGAACAAGAGACAACAGACTCCAGTTGCAACAAGGGAGATTTCAACTGAGTACTAAAAAGATGCTCCCGATAAGGGTTGTTCACCACTGGGACAGGAGTCTGGAGAAGCTGTGATATCTCCACAATCTTAGGAGTCCACAAAAAGTTTGACTGGACAACTGAGCAGATCTTTCTTTGAATTTAGCCTGGTTTTAGGCAGGATTGGACTAAGTGATTTGCACACGTCTCTTCAAATCTAAATTTCTCCATGTTCCCATGAATTGTATCCCTGATATGATGACTTCACCCCATTATGTCCTCTATGGTGACTAGCTAGAAACAGACACAGTAGACCATAGACAATTGTCTTTTATCAGATTGATCTCAACCTTCATTCCTAGAGCAGCAGCAGATTAGCTTCATAGCCTGAAAAGGAGACCTTCCGTCTTTCATCATCTGAAGCGATTGTCTTTCAACCTCTATTATCATTACTGTTTATTATGATAATATAGAAGATCAAGTTTAAGCTTTTTTTTTTTAATTTTATTTTATTTTTGTGCACTTGTACAGTCATTTGCATCTATAACCACAAGAAACTCAGGTCAGAGTCTTATTTCTTAGGTGGAAGTATAGACTGAATAGTGCAAACCAGCATTTTCAAAGTAACACAAAAGCATCAGGAACTGAACTCCCAGAGAAAGTAAGGACATTTTAAATTTCCAGCCATGGTAAAACTAACTGCATATCAAAAAAATTATGCCCAAGTTTTGGCCAAAATGCATGTCTGTGCAAGTACTTACCAGATCCCTCAGAAATATGCTGCAGAGAATAATTCCGCATTGGCAGGTGGAGGGACTGGAATGAGTTAATGAATACCTAGCATCTGTTATTATCTGAAGGAAGAAACTATACACACAGCTTGGGATGCCTACAAAGAATATTCTGTGTAGTAACTAATGATATTGTTGACCACTCACCCAAAATGATGAATCATGTTGAGCAAGGCTATATCAACTTTTATTTTTTCATCCTTCAGTGCTCATTCTTTTTCACTGAACAGCCTTTCTCCGGGCAAACTCCTCTACTTTGCCTGTAGGGGAGGTTTATTGTAGCAACAAGGACCATCTCTAAAAAATAATGAACATTGCTGGATTGCCCATCTATTGAAAACCTGTATAAACTAAATAACTAATAATGGTTGCCCACAGGAGCTAATAATTTTTCACTGGTAATTATTTGGATGAGGAATAAACCAAGGAATGCTTTATTACAGAAAGAGGGAATAAAATGCCAAATTGCGGGTAAAAAAATCTTACCATGAACAAAAATCTCTCGACTCTCATACACACATACACTGCAGTATGTTTTTCAAAGAAGGGTAACAAGGACGATTGTAGCAGCTTCTATATAAGAGACTAAATAGACCAGGACTAGTCTGCTTCAAAAGGAGATAATTGAGGGGTTTTAAAAAAATCATGAACAGTATCGATTGTTCACTACTGAAGCAAACTACTGAATGAGTTTCTACTGTTTATCACAGCACAAGAACCTGATGAAACACCAGACAGTAAGCGTAAAGCAACAAAAGAAAAGCTGGTTTGTTTTTTTTTTTCATACAGGATGTAACCGTATTTTGGAATTTGTTGTTGTAGGATGTTGTAGAGTACAAAATTAGGTTAGGCAAATTTTTGGAGGACACGCCCAACATTCACAATAGAATCATGGTCCTGATAATTTCCCTAACTAAGGAACTTTTAAACAGAACTGCCAGATAATGGAGGATATTTCAGTACCCTCTTTCTAGTAATTTTCTTCATGCATTTATTACTGACTGCTGTTGGCCACTGGTTTCTGACTAAGCATTTTAAACTGGTTGAACGAGGATCTTGTCTTGTCCACTTTTTGTGTATTTTCTATGGTAGAACCACCTTTGTAAAATCAGTTCTACAAAGGCATTGGCAATTTACTGAACACTTCACCAAACTGTTTATGAAGACAAAAGACACCATTTTAAAAATTTCTTTGGTAAATTGCATTGCTGATTTGACACTCATGGAACTTTGGTGAATTCCTAATGGCTTAGAGGATTTCAAAGCAAAAAAGGGTACACATATAAATCTCTCTGCCACTGTGTTGCTCTTCGTCCACAGAGGACAGCAGAGATCCATTCATTGAGGATCTATCGATGCTTCTTCTGGTTTGCCATCAGGAAGCTTTTTGTAAGGAGTTGTCCACTTATAAATGTAGAGCCCCAAGCCAATATGAAATTGTCATGTGCTTTTCTCAGAAATTGAATGTTAGCCACACTTTAATTGCCTTAAATGAGAAAAAGTCTAGAGGAAAAGCAGTAATGATAGATTCTCTTTGGCTGGAGATGTTGAAGTGTGTGAATACCGGAGGCCTTTATAAAACCAGATTCTGAGGGGCTTTCGCAATTATCACCCATTTAATTCACTTTCAGAGAAAATTTTTATTATAACCTTATTCAAAGCCCATTATAGTCAATATAAAAAATCCACTGACTCCTGTAAGCTTTGGATCAAGCTCAGAATAAAAGGCTTCTTAATTTAGATCTCCAATTTTCATGAGAAGCTATTTTATAGCCATTTATATATGCAAATTAAAACACTGAATATTATGGTTGCTGGGTATCTTGGTGACTATTTACTCCAGGTAGCTCTCAAATTTCTTTAATAATTTGTGTTATTGCTCACTAGAATTACAGAGAGAAATCTTTCATCTAATTACTAGACTATATATGCAAATGTTGTCAGATTTAATTATTTTCCCCCTTGAAGTGGTGAACAAAGCTCAAGAAGTTTTAGATGGATCATGTTCTACAGATATTACATTAACAATCCAATGCCTTTCCACAAAAGGTATTATAGCTGCATCTCCCCAGAGGATTAACAAACATGGGCTTGGCCTGTAATGTGTCTATTGGTGCACATATTTAAAAAGGTCACATTTAAATGGAACAATGGATATTACTAAAATCTGTATTAGCATCCACCTGAATTTGTAGTCTATATAGTATCATACAGAACTATACTAAAATATGAGTTTAGTCAGTAAAGAAACATAGATTTACTAACACCCTCAATAGAATGGTTCAGGACTAGAACTGATGTCAATAGAGTATGTGAGTCTATATTTTATGTGTGTATATTGGTTTGTTTACAGTGTGTGTGTGTATATATATACATGCGTGTTCATAGACACACACTTCAGGTTATCTACTAATAAACCTTAATCTGAATTTTCCATCCCTTACCATAATTTCCATTTTCATAATCAGTTACGTGTGGGAGGTGCAAAGTATATACTATAAAACAGTCTTTGCAAATGCTCTGTTGGTATACCTAATGGATCTAAACAGCAATGAGGCCAAATATCTTCCCATAGGGTACCAGGGAGAGATCACACAACAGGAAATACAATGTGTTCTTCATAGAATTAAGGTGCTTTGCTTTGCTTCTAGACTGCACATTCATGACACTAATCAGTCTTCCTTGACCGAAGAATGGGGCCTGACAGAAGAATGAACATGTGGTTTATATCCTTTTGGGATCATATGGACTTCTTTTCTTGATTCATCCTTATTGGCCCTTAACACACCTATTAGTGTGGGGTAGCTCATGAACAGCAAATTTGTACCCAGCCTTAATGTTTACTCTTTATCGACATGGTACTGTATAGGTATTGCCTTTCTCAGGATGGAGTGAAGTTTAGGTGTCTCTGAAGGACAACTCAGCACACCTACTAGTGATAGAAAGAACCAAGTAGACTAGTAAAAGTTATATTCCTAACTTTTATATATTTTAAATTCAGTAAGATTACTTCCATCCAACCACTATGCTTTCAGAAGCAGATTTGCTTTAAAGCTGTATGCTAGCATACAGCCCACCAGTTTCTTACAGAGACAGGTCCTTAGAGAGACACTCGATACTGCATTGTGTTTTATGCCAGTGTAATCCATGTCATGATCCATTCTGTTTATGACGCTTTTCTTAACAATGTATTTTCTTGACACCTTATACTTTTGTTGAACTGGAATCAAAGACTTCCACTGGGTTTTCAACCTTTTATGAAATTTGGCCCAAAGATTCAAGTCACTGACATAGTTATACGACAAATAAAAGGAAGATCTCTTGGCCTTTTAGAATTTTCATGTAAAAGTCAAAGGTTGGAAGATAACTAATAAAAGGTTCTTTTGGGAAGCCAGGAAGCACAAAAACTCTGATTTCTCTACTGGTCCTTGAAAAACACAAAAAACACTTTAACAATGTCCTACACAGAGAGTCTTTTATGTGTTATATCTACTCTACCTTGCTGAGAAAAGGTATAGTGATTTGGACTGCAGTTTAAGCAGTTCTCTTAAAAGACCCTCTATAGATTCAGAAGAAATTCACTGTATGCTTAACAATATCATTTAACCTTTTGATCTTTCCTTTCCCTTCCATCTGCTGGACGGTCAAATACCAAGTCTGACTCAGGTAAGACACTTGAGACTCATATTTCTTTGAGCAACTGAGAAAGCTCAAAGAATCCAGACCCAGAAAATGAAAAGAAGTGGAGAAAGACAGCTACATCTTAAATGAATCCCAGTAGGACTGTAAAGAGTAGTCAGCTCCTCAGCGCATCCTTCATATTTGATAGGTAAGTTCATTACAGGACCATGATAATACATCTTTTTTCCAATATCACCTAGAAGTCTAATAATCTGCTTAAAGACAGTCTTGTACAGGGTTGCCATATGGTTTGTAAAGTTGACTTTAGAGTTAGTGACAGGATGGTTAGATGTCGACAACACCAACCGTGCAATTATTAATTACTCGTAGAAATGAATTACATTGGAAAGTCGTATGTAGTGGGAGAGGTTGCTTAGTGAATCTCTGCTGGAAGAACGTAAAAGTTTGCATAGGAAAGGTGTGTAGGCTAGACTGGGAGTTGAATGAGCTTTTCAGATTCGGTACATTTTGCAGAGTATCAAGGGAAAATTTTAGGGTCTAATTAACATGACTTTGGCTTTTTGGTGGTCTACACTAGGATGAGATGAATCATACCGTAAGTATATTTATTTGTGCTTTGACAAGAGGTGATTATCTCAACTATAAACAGTTACACCATACAAGTCTAAAGTTAGGTGAAGTGAATATTTCTCCTAGTGATTTAAGGCAGTATCACTTGCTGTCTCAGCAATGCCAACCTTTGCGACCTCTTTCCTATTTCCCTCCTAAACACGAGGGTATTTTCCTTTGAGCAGGGGACAAACTCTGTTCTGGAAAAATATGTAAAAGGGATTCAATACTTCAGATTTTTTTTCTTCACAAGTACTCTGTCAGAAGGAACTGCCAGGGATAATAGTGAGGCAGCTGGGACACAGGGGCAAGTTACTACTACATCTGTTAAACTATTACTCAATTTCAGGCACCTGTGCCAGATAGACTAGCTAGCTCCCTGCATGTATTGATCCCAAATAAATTCTATTTATTTAAAGAAAGTTTTAGCTTACTTGCAGAGTCAGACTCTGCATTTAATCCCAAGGGCTGGAGGAGTTGAAAATCTGACCTTTGAAGGTGAGTGGGGTACGAGTGAATCTGCACAGGGGCCCCAGTTCATTGTCTGTCCACAGGCTAGTAGCAACTATTATTACACTATGCTTTTGATCTGAGCTGTGCATGTTGGGAAAAATCAATCCATCTCCCCTGGCAAGCAGAGGTACATGTTGGTAAGTTTAAAAGGTGAATGAGCTCACCAAGTTAATGCTTCAGGCAAGGCAATAAAAAAAGCAGGTGAAATTTCTAATGCCCCAAGGAGAAGAAGGTAAACTTCAGTTACCTGAGTATAACCCCAGTTTCAGTATGTTCTTTTTAAAAAAGAACATTAGCATTAGTCTATTAACATTAGCCTTTTGCATAGGCAAGCATATGCTTCACATAAGCCCCATATCTGTGGAGGGGTCATGGTGCCCAGTTAAAGGAACCATCCTAGGGATCATATTTATCACAGAGAGCTGTGGGAAGCATGGGAAGTCACCGTTCCCTGTCCCTCATTTAGAAGCTTGTCATGCCCTTGTCACCTGGTCCTGATCATGCAGGGAGAAGGTACTCTCCCTGTATGACCCACCCTTGGAGTTTCATGCGTTGCCTGTATCACGTGGTTACCCAATTTTAAATCTCCAGGCCACACACTTGCAGTATTGATCTTATTTTTCCAGAGCCCAGCTAGATATACAATAAGGAAAATAATTTTGTAGAGCTGGGCTGGATGGAGGCAAAAGGATGTCGAAATGAAAGCAAGGAATTATCCAGCCTGATTTAGAGTTGACCCCCTCAGGCTATTGCTCACTAACTCTGCACTGCAAAGGAACAAAACAATTCCCTCGTTCATCCTGGAATCTGGTTTTATATTCTCATAACAAACTACTTTTCCAACAATCCAAACACTCTCCTACTGGGAAACATTATCACCTGAAACAAATTTTGTTCCATGCCTGTGAGTCAAACCTTCAAAGCTTTTCATAGGTGACCCTGTAATGGGGTGAAAAAAAAGCTGACAGAGTAAGCAAGAAAGTACTCAACTTCCAGATGAACAATACGCAGAAGGCATATAAAAGAGGCAGTAACTAAAGACAAAACTAACAAACACAGAACAACTCACTCCAGCCAGAGCCAGGGTTATTTTCAGGCGTTGTCTCCACTAGACAAATCAATTGACTGTAATGTCCTTCAACTGTTCTTCAAGTGCTGTTGAATCCAAACAAATTTTCTACAGTCAACTTTTCAGTGGCTATCACTTGTAGTTCTCCAGAATCTGTGTGTCTGGGAGAGTTCACTCCACTGCTGGGGAAGATAATACACATTCCACTGCTTTACCCTCTGCAGTGGCAGAGCTAACCCATCTATTCACTTTGCCTGGCCTGAAGCCATCTAACCACAGCCATGGTATCATGAGTTTTACAGAACCTACCTTGGAAGTTATTTTCTTTTTTTCAATAAGCAGTTTCCGGTGCAGAAGTGTCTTTTTTTCCTTGTCAGAAACCATCTAGTACCTTCCAGCTTTCCCTTTCTTCATCTCCAAGGGATGAGGAGCTTTGCCAATTCCTCCAGTATATGGGACCTCAGCTGTGCTAAAGAATATTAACATTTTTTCCCCAATGATTGAGAATCAAAGGCTGAAGAGGGGAAAGGCCTGGAGACAAAGCCACAAACTTCTGAAAACTTTGGGAAGTTATAATGAAAAAGGTATAATATCAGAGTGACACCATCTGTCCTCAATCCTCCCCTGAAAATCTATGGCTGCTTGAAATCACACCACTAGTTCAACAGGCAGGCAGCTTGTGATAACTGAAACGCAAGATTGAGAAGTTTGCATGTAACAAGTCCATTTACACTGATGCTTTTTTTTTTTTTTTTTAAAACCCTACTTAAGCTGCCTCTGTGCATCCAGTCTGGAGCTTTGCAGAATCAGCTCTTCAAGAAATGTTGCTGGTTCTGCCATTTGTAAAAGGTATAGATAGAAACTTGCATCGCTTCCTCACTTTCATGGTTTTACAGAGGTTAGAAAATGGACCACAACGCAATGGTACACTGTACTGATGCTTTAGCCATGCTTACTTAGATTTTCATAGGTGGACTGTAATATAAATAGGACGTAAAAGGGCTTTTGAATTGTCATCTGGGACAATGGAAATGTACTAAAAGAAAACAAAAACTTGACAGTTTCATTATTTAAGTCTCTTAAATGAAGATCCGATTTTGTTTTCATAATAATTGTGTGGGGCACATAGCCATTGCCAGTGTATTGTAGAATGGCTGGAAATTGAAAAATATTTTATTCCAGGCTATTTTGTTAACACTGCTCAAGTGGACCTTTTGCTGATGTTAACGTCACTAAACTCCAAAGTGGCTCCAGGGTACTCCCATGTATGTTGGATGGAAGATACTGTCCCAATACATAATCCTTCCTTTAAGTGCCACTGCTGAATCTCTGTAGTACTTCCCATGTGAACACAGTACTTCTACAGTGAACACAGGCCTCAGAGCAATGCAGCTATCGCTTTTTCCATGAGTGGAAAGTGGGAACTGCACCTTTGCTTGTTTTCACCACTATCTTCAACATCATTTGAAAATCCTCTTTAAGCCTTGGCAGACATTTACAATTGTAACTTGAGTTTTCTCAAGAAAGGGGAACAAAGTGGCATCTCAACATGAGCTCAAGCCATCTTCCATACAATTTTGATAGATCAGGCTTGAGAAAGACCAGACATAAAATGGGGCCGTTTTCCTGTAGTTATTCCTAATTTTAGCTTCTTCTGGCAGCCAGGAAGGTGAACAGAAAGTTGTAGCTCATGGGGTTCAGTGGAGCCTGTGCTTCAACCATACGCAGTAGCTAGTGTGTTGTAAATTCATACGCTAATCTAACTTCCTCGTGTAGACAAGCTGTGAAAGCAAAACCTACTAGGAAAGTGTATGTGCATATGGCCACATTGAACTGAGGCCAAACTGGCTGCTTAGCTCTTCAGAAAGCAGAGCACTTACAAAATGTTAAGGCAGAGTACATCAAAAACATTATACATACACAGGCAGTTCCCCAGTTAACAGTACGGATACCTGGGCCTGACGCTAAGGAACGGCACAGTGATTAAATCTAAATCCCACTTTTGTTTTATTTTATATGGAGCTTCATAGTGCTGAAAGAGGAATAGACCAGTTTTGATTTTGATCCAGAGCATGTTTCTGTGATGCTAAATCAGTACTTTTGTACCCAAGTAATACAGTTATAAGACAGACTCAATAAAACAAAAATAATTTTATTTGTGCTATGCTTCAGCCTCTTTGATGTTGTTCCAATAACCTGAGTATTCCACAGAGATGCTGCAGGCCCTTTGTGTGAGTAATTAATTCACTAAGACAGGACAGCTATCACATATGAAAAGCTGTGGTCTTCCCATGTACCTTGATTTCAGGCTTTCTGTATAAAAGAAAACTTGTCACATACATTTGTGGTCAACTAGAATTCAGGTCCTTCTTTGGGAAAAATAAAATTATGATCTTTCCCCAATATGGGTTTCCAGGAGGGCTTGAACCTACACATTTCAGCATCAAGCAGTTTTCTAAAATCTAGAGGGACCAAATGACTTCTACATCAGTTATTCTTATTGGGAAGGGATATTTATGGGAAAAAACACATCTTCCAGAGACACAGCTTCCATCTGTTGCTTTTGCTCAGCAGTTAGTCTTAGGAACCCTCACTAAAAGGGACAGCAATTTCATTCATATACAATATATACCATTCCCCAGAGTTGCAGTGACTCAAGGGAAATTTTTCAGGAATGCAAAAGGAAAAAAGTAAGCAACATTTGCCAAAAGACCACAGGTTGCTGTACTTTTCTGTTTCCCCCTCTAATGATGACCATGGGTCAGAGTTTTTTGGTGTTCAGACAGAAAATCAGGCCCTGGCATGGGGTCAGTCTTGTTTCCCTTATTTTAAGAAATCTGTCCTTGACTTGGCTGTGTAAAATGCAATGTAGTAGCTTGGTTCAGAGCAGTTACGGTAGGAGAACACAAGGACGACCAACCTGCCCTTGCTAAAAGAATAGCTCTTGAAAAATAGTATCTCACCTTCTGCTGCTTCACTTTTTTTCCTTTTCCACTTGTCATTGCCACTGAAGAATTTCAGCTGAAGAAATTCATAAATCATCACCGCCACTGAAATCAGAAGGCCAGACAGCACAAATCAGCTTTTTTTTGTTGTTCAGGGGAACTGAACCTACCTACACAGTCTGTGAACCTGTCCCAGAGGCTGAGTCAATAAAACAGTATTCATTTTCACCCACAGGGTTACGCATGTCTTCTAGCATCCTTGCACGATAGCTGTTAAACAGCAACAGTTCATTCAGTCTGTCGAAGCATACACTCACACTTCGAATCCTGATCACTGAGACACCTTCTTTTGTGTATTACTACAAACTACTCATATCTCCCGGTTTGCTTAGATCCTAAATGTATATTTACTTACTTTAACACAGTTAGATTTCCACGGGCTTTGGATTGGAAGAGTATTGATCTGCACATTTTGCTTACACAAATGCAGTCTCCAAAAGCCTTGGGAGAGGTGTAAGTGAAGGTGCTGTGATGCCAGGTGAATGCAGAAAAGTTCAGCCATGGTATGAGGATCTTAAACCTCCAACAGCACGTGCAAAAGGCAGAGAGAGAAGTTACTTCCAAGGCAATAACATATGGCAGTGAGCAAGCCCAATCAAACTTGATATTGCTGCACATGGATATAAAAAATTTATATGACTGATTTTTTCCCATTGAAGCTGGAAAGAAGTAAAACACAAGTTGTCCTGTGTTCTTTGTTATTCTGGAAAGCGTTGGCAGCAGATAAGAGTGACTGAAGGAAATGAGCAGCTCCCCTGATTGCCAAAGTATAAGCTCACTGTTGGTGTTGATAGGGCTTGTAGGCAGAGAAACAAACTTAATGTCTAGAGATTTAAAAGCTAACAGGTGAAATCCTGGCTCAGCTGAAATTACAGCGTGTTTTGTTACTGACTAGAGAGACAGAATTTTTTCCACTCTTCATATATCTGACCACTATTTTTCCTTGATGGGCTTGAAACATCCTTCCAAAGGTGACTTGTAAAGGACCAGACATCCTGGAAACCAGCCTGATGTCAGCCCAGCATTGCTGAGTTACACATGTGAGGATTAAACAATGTAAGATGGTGAGTAAGAGTTACCACTCAGTTCATTCTTCACGTAATGTGTTCGGCTAATAAGTGCTGTAATTTCCATTATTAAAGGCTTTTCCTTCATCCAGTATTAAATGTAAAAACTTTGAGGCTGTTCTCACACACCCAATTAAAATGAAATTGTCTCTAAAATGAGCTGATGAGCTTAGCTGAGATTGCAGTCCTGAGGTGTCATTTGTCCATTTCGCAGCTCTTCAATTTCATCACAATGGCCATCCTTATTATCAGCTCCCGTATCTAACCACGGAGTGATTCCTGCCACCTTCACAAAGGTTAGCAGAGCAGGGAGTGGAAGGAGAAAGGGAATGAAGTAGTTTTGAGCCACTGGGATAGCTTCTTCAAACAGGGTTGGTCCTGAGAAAAAATATTGCCCTTGACAAACTCCTCCAGCCTGAATGTAATTCAGCATAAATAGATACTAGCCTATAACTCTAGTGGAGATGGACAATTTTGTTTTCTGATGGTTTTTATCCTCAGACTTGCTCTTTTCCAGCTCCAGTTAGGCAGTGTAAATGAGTGCCTAGCTAAAGGCAGACACGGTGCAGGTGGGGACCCCAGGCTGCACGGTGTTTGAGACATTCAGCTGTTGGTATACAACTGCCATTGCTTGGACAGATGAAAGCTAACATTAAAACTACCAGCAATGAATCATTTCATTTCCCATATAATTTCCAAGGAGTTTTCATGCCATGAAACATTCTAATATTTCAACTGTTTATTCAATTCAAGATGAAAACATATGTGAAAACACTGTGATTCTGGTCTTCCTTCACTCACTTTCTTTGTGAGCCAAATACACTTTGCAGACATTTCTCATAAAGTTGGAGGAATTTATATTGACTCTGGTGGACTTTCTCCAGATTTCAACTGACGTAAATGAAAGCAAGTTTTGGCCCAATGGCCGGGTGTCTGACGCATCTATCAGCAATTAAATATACTTAACATGTGAAAAGACACAGATCACTATCAGTGGTGACTGACACTATTTACTTTTGACCCGAAAGATCTCTCACCAGGGATGGCCACAGCCAGCCAAACAAATCTTGTATTTGCTTTCCAATGCTTAACGCTGAAACAATCCTCTTTCTTCACTATCTGGGCAGTGACAGGTCCTCAACAGCTCCTGTGACCTCTCACTTCACCCCTGTGACATAACACAAACTCTCCCAGTGAGTCCAGTATTAAATGTTTCTCAGAGCTCACAAATTGCTTCATTTTTCCCAAGGGTTGTCGTGTCCTTTACGCCAACCTCTTTCATAGCAAACAAAGCAAGGCCAGCCTCAGGAGCCTTGCTCCTACATTTCTTCCTGTCCTCCCTTATTCTGGTAATGAGGTTCCTCCCCTCCTGCACCAGTAGCTATTGTTTTGCAGACGGATTGAGCTACTTTTTCAGTCCCTGAAGTAAAACGTCAAATGAAATGCTTTAAGTATTTTCTAGGTGGTAGATTTTACATTTCAGGACTACAAGACATCCCTTCACTGGGTGATGGCCTTCCTGTGCAAAGCTGTGGAAGAATCTCTTTGGGTCACTGGCAACTGCAAGATTCAGAAATTCTGGTTGACATGAAGAACTTTCAAGGAGGTTTCATGCCTTGAAGAAACAACTGATATAAAATGAAAACATCCAGTTTTGTCATAGCAGAGCGATATGTTTAAATTGCTCACGACTGAATGGAACATGTGTTGTTACCTGTGTCAGGACACAACAAGAGCAGGGCTGCCCTTTAATGAGGGACAAGTTGAGAGCAGAAGGTAGCCTAATGCAGGCAGTGACCTCACTGACAGGGGAGTCCCATAGGGTCCCACCATGGCAAGCAAAACTGAGGACCAGTGACAGGGTCTGCCAACAGCCCTGGACATGGCGAGGGGAAGGCCAGGGAGTCCCATCAGGAGCAAAGAAGGGGCTGGACCCAGGGCTGGAGGTAAGCCACAGTGTCTATCTGAGGGGTCCGTACAGGAGACGAGCTAACTACGGTGCAGGTCTGGGGTATCCCGAGGAAGAAGGTTTGGAGGCCAGGAGTAAGCAGGGATCCCCTGGGACCCTGCTCAGGACAATTAAGGCCCATTAATGCCCTCGGGTTCCTTACAACTTGTAGCAAAAAGTGGTCATAAAACTGCAGGATTGATTTTCCTTGTATTTGGGGAGCGCAGACCCGCTGTTGATGGTGTGTATGCCAAACCAAGAATTATCACATTTGTTCAGCAACCCACCATTCCTAGGTTATCGCACTCAAAGGAGTTCAGCAGCACTCGCTAACAATGCCTATCATTAGAAAGACAGCGTCTTATTTATGTATTTTTCAAACACACGAAGGGAGCTGGCAAAGAGTATAGAGCAAAAAACCAAACCTCTTCCACAGGTCCAAAGTGCCACATTAGTTATTAGAATTCAGTAAAGGCCTTACTCAAAGGGATGCTACTAGCATATTTACCAGCTTGAGTGAGCAGTCATGTTGTAGTCTTTGGAAGAGAAAAGAGAATGGATATGAACAACCCAAAGAACTTGGAGCATGTAGGGAATTTACAGTACGGAACGTCTGAAGCCATAAATCTGAGGCAGCTATGGAATACTTTGCCCAGGTGATAGATGCCTCAGATGACATAAATCAGGGCAACCCTGTTGACTTGGAATATTCAGGCAGATGCTCAGGTGAAGTAAAGAAGCACAGTTGCATTGTAGTCAATACAGCCACTCTAATTTAGATTAGTCTGGCCACAGACTACAGTTACACTGACCAATTTGCAGCTGAGCTTATGGCCTGTAACCTGTAGGCAAACAAAATCTAAGTGGGACCAAAGAGATCAAAGATTTCTCTTAGAAGATGAAGACAAAAACACAAAGAAAAGACAGGTTTTCTGAAGAGCTGAGCACTCTTTCCATCAAAGATAGACTGTTCAACTGTATGAAATGGAAGAAATTGCAGAGTTATGTGAAGGAAATAGGCCTGGTCAACAGGCAAAATGTCACTTGCTGTTGAAAGGAAAAAAAAATCTGGTCAGAAGCATGGAAGAACTTACTATAACATGTCTAAATAGTCTTGCTGACTTTTACAGAGAATTGTATTCATCTGCTGAAAACCCCAGCTCTCTACAGATTTGGTACTTGGTGTCACCAGTTCTCAAGTTGATCCTTGCAGCTGTGACTTGCCATCTTAATTTGAGAGTTTCAAAATATGTTTTGAATGGTAGACGCTCAGTAAGTATCGCTGCTCTGTGCTGTACATTGATTCACTGCTTTCTGAGGAGATGCAGGACAGTTCCTGTCATACCCTCTTGAAACAACTAAACATGATTTAAGGAGCAGAGGAAATTGAGCCTGTTGTAGTAAAGTGCAGAATTAGGTTTTGCATTGTAAAATCAGCAGCTAGTTTAGAAAAAGGGAAAAGAAGCATTTCTACCAGAAACCTCTCTCTGCCCTTAGTTGTCAGTGTTAGAGCCTCACCATGCCATTCCCATAAACTTCAAAATTCACCCTTCTCCATGACTACTTCCTAATGCTGATTTACGGGCTTTTCTGAGAGATTAGTGCTGAGAATATATTTCATGAAGCAACAACCTCTTCTCTCATCTGGCCCATAATGCAGAAACCATTGCCAACCTCACAGTGTGTTTGCAGAAGTTACCTGTTTTTTGGAGAATATGGAATCTAGTAACAGCTGAGACTTTCCTTCTTTCTTATCTCTTTTAACTTTAGGAAATATTGAAGAGTTTAATTCAGTAGGGAGGATGTCGCGTTAAAGGACTAAGCAATTTGGCAGAAAATAAGCCCCCTCACGTTCCAGCTGGTCTTCAGATATCAGAGGGGCTGGGGGTGTCTAGGCTTAAATTCTGAGTGGTGCCCAATTTCCTGTATTACAAGTCCGATCGTGTTCAATATATATACATATGCACACATATGTGTATATATATAGAATCCCAACGATTACGGATGCACTTGTAACTCCATACACTTTCAGTCCAGCCGCATTGCATGAACTATCACAGCCACCCTTAAGGAATTTGGTCGCGTTCAATGAGAACTCTTACAGCTAGATTAATGAATAGTGTAGTTTATTAAAGCAACAGATGCACAAGCTCTTTTGGATTGCCGGTGATAGAACTACTGCCCCCAAAGATGGTACAAATAGCAAGAATATGAATAATATAGGCTGGCTACAAGTGCGCTAGATCACAAAACAACTCTATAGAGGTTTCTAAATCTCCCGTGGAAACACTTGGTATAGCCAAGTATTAATATGAGAAATATAGCTGGCTAAAAGCGCATTAAATCACAAAACCACCCTATAGAGGTTGCTAAATCTCCTGGGGGGGACACTTGGTATAGCCAAGTGTCCAAATCTTACCCAAAGGCATTCCTAATGGGGGGGGAAGAGAGGTTCCACCTG
The DNA here is from genome assembly GCF_030936135.1 of Gavia stellata. Taxonomy (NCBI): domain Eukaryota; kingdom Metazoa; phylum Chordata; class Aves; order Gaviiformes; family Gaviidae; genus Gavia; species Gavia stellata. The sequence goes on from NC_082637.1 coordinate 5,883,280, forward strand.
TCGACTGATCCCAGATATCAGAGCAGGTCTGAGATGGTATCTTCCCTAAAACCCCTCCTCTCTTAAGCCTTTTTGTACTATTTTAACTTTACAGGTGGAGTTTGAGTGACTCTAGTCAGATATTTCTTTGTTGTAATTGGTGCAAAAGTTTCTCACTTTGCTTTTAAAGGTATAGACCAAGAAAAATTCAGAGTGCAGGCTGAGTGAGGGGTGGTCGCACCTTGGAGGTGGGTAGCTTTGGGATGGAGGTGTGTTTTTTAGTATTATAATGAGATTATAATGAGTATTTTGTCAAAAAGGTGACAGACTGTGGGTCCATTCCCAGGTATTTCACTGCACACCATTACACACACTAAATAGGTTATTGTATCTTTGTACAGTAGCATTGTCTTTGACCAGGTATGTATCTTAATTGTCAGGATGAGCCTCCATCTCATTGTCCCATAGTACCTTCCAGTTCCTGTCTTACCACAGAGCCTGGCCGCAGGCTCTCCACTCCGCTCCACCTCCCATACAGTTTCTTTTAGAGTCAGCACACCAAGCTCCCTCGGCATTGCCAACACCTAAGGCTGCCTAGGGAACTTGGGTGGGATGGAACCCTTGCATGACCACCATACTCCACCCTGAAAGTTTCTTTAATGCTGTACCTTTCCTTAAAATGGGAATACAGATTTAATTTCTAAGTCACTTCCAGCAATAATTCCACAGAGGAGAATAATAAACTGTACATTATCAGAGAGAGTACTCCTCAGCGAACCATAGAGATATGTAGACAGTTTCTATACCTATAGAAAAGTTGTTTTGTGTCTTCAGCCGGGGTTACATAGCTTGTACATTCACAGCTTGTGGATTATTCTGTAGCTGTTCATACAGCTACTTTTAATACCAATTTTGTGAGTTTCTGAAAGTTTTGCGTTTTCTTTCTTAGGCCAGAGAGCATAATAGATCTCAAGAAGCCACTTGGTGAACTAATTGGATAAAAGGAATTCTTATTTAAGATACAAATGTGAATGGGGCTTCCGTGGTGGAATTTATGAACCACGTGATAGAAAACGCAGTAATTATATTAATGAGTAAGTAATGTTTAGTATATCACCCAGGATAAAGAAGGACACAAATGGCAAAAGTACTGCAAAATGCACTACAGACAACACTGTACTAGCAAAACAACAGAGGAGATGAACAGAGACATGTTTTTCTCATTTTTATGAATAGGAAAGACAGTAAAAAAACCCAGTGCACAAAACTGCCATCTGATCGAACAGTTAAAATAATAAAAGAAAAGATAATAATCAGGAGGAGAAACTGAGGGAGTACAATCACTTAAATACAGGCTACTACAAAATTTTGCACTGCAGTTTAACTTAGCTTACATTATGATATTCAAATTGAGCCAGTGCTGCTACTTATCATGAGCAAATGTGAAAGATCCTCATTCATGGGACAAGAAAATAGTAGATATGTTATTGCAATTGAAAACATAACAGGTAACGAACAGGATTGATAACCGTATCCATCTATCCATCTCTGCAAAGAAATCCAAATGAGCCATGCAGCTCATCGGGTACAAAAGGCTCCTGTTTAAGCCAAGACTAGAAATTATTTAATCAAAAGCACAATACAAAACTACTATAGAGTATTTATCAGCAGTTCACAGTCAAAATGGAAGGGCACAGGAAGTGGAGTTCTACCCTGATATTCCTGATATCACTGATGTGTATGGTGGCATAAAATATAAATTATCAGATCAGAGACAGATAGGAAAGTCTTGAAGTGTTTTGGTGGAAAGAAATTTTATTCAAAATGACCTGGATGTATCAGGAAAGTGTTTTGAAAAAGAAATAAATTGAAATTCAGTGGAGACAAGTGCAAGGTAGTATATTTTGGGAGGCATCATCAGATATACAAGATGGAAATAATAGACTTGATTGATAGAAGTTCTGTAGGACAGTATGAGGAGTTCATTAAGGACCACAAGCTGTACACAAGCCAATGAGTTTGTGCAGATATAGAGAAAAAAGGTCATATTAAGATATGTAACAAAGAATATAAGCTGACTTCCTGCCTTTTCCAACTTTATATTGCCCTTTTCAGAAGAAAACATGAAGACAGAACTGAAAAGGAATATTTTTGAAGGCCTGAACAGGATCACATTTCAACAGAAGATGTCTCTAATTCAGCTAATAAGCTAAAGCATGGTCTTTAACACTAGTTTTGGTAAGAGAAAGCAAGTGGTTGAGAACAGGGGCATTGTACAGGTATGGACATAAACACCCATGTGATCATGAGTGAAGACAGGGAACAGATCTGAGGTGTGATCAGGTTGGCAAGAGCATAGTCAAAGCAAAGGAAAGGGGCTCTAAATAGTGAATGTTGCTAAGGAACTGAATTTTCATACCTGCATCAGGCTACCTATCTCGTATATTCCTGTTTTACATATTACCTCTGAATAAATTTCTCATAAACTAATCTCTAAGTTAAAGCCATGAAGAACATCTGAATTACTTATTGCAACCAGAAGATGCCTGAGCTTGTTTTATTTGCTTTCCCCTCACCCCCTGCCTTCTTTTCCCTTTGTCTTTGTCTTTCTGTTTTTTTTCTGTGTTTTGGTTTTTTTTTTTTTTTAATAAGATACCTTCACTTAAGCATTGTTGACATGTAAAAAATGTCAGGGTGTGAAGGAAGAAACCATGAGGGAGTCATATCCTATAGAGCACTTTCTCTTATTGCCAACTTTTATGTAGGACATAGTGTTGAAATAAAAATGTAACAGCTCTCCTGTTGAAGCTCACACTGGTAACCATAGCCTGTTAAAGAAGGCAAGCAGACGTCAGATAAATATCTAAGTCTTTATGGGCGAAGGGTTGAAAGCAAAAAGACTGCACTTCATGGAGGTTTTTTTTCAGTTGGTTGATACTTTTCCTACACATGAAAGGAGGCATCAATATTCTTGGTTGAAAACAGTTTGGAAAGTCAAGCCAGCATTTTAAAGCAGTTACCTGTACCTAAATTTGTGTCTTGGCTTCCAACTAAGAACTTAAATTTTCCGTGTTCAGTGCAAAACAAGTGATGGTAGGGAACCAAAAAAAATGTCAAATGGGTATTATGAGCAATGCTGAGTAAATTTTATGCATAATATAATTGTGCTTCTGGCTCATATCTTACAGCTTCTAGTATGTATGGTAGTTATTTTCTCTGCTCACTGTCTCTCAAAAATTATACCACTTCTTTAGAGGCAGAATTTTTCAGTCACCACCATTAAACCATGATGAGTCCTTGGAAGTCAGGAGTTTGCTTAAAATATCAAAAAATAGAGATCTTCTTTTCTATGGCATTAAAAAATAAGTGCATTTATGATATATTCTCAAGCTTCTTTCCACAAACGCAAAACCACCTTGCCTTGCTTTGCCTTTCTACCCGTGCCCACGCCCCTTTCCTTCCTGCAGAACCTCTCACATGATCCCATAGTTCCTGAAGCTCAGACTTATAAAATATCAGTTGCTCTGAGACTCATTCATGACAGTTGGTATCGCCCCAGGCGTTAATGTAGCACATACGATAATTCAGTGTGGTTGCTGTGTCATTTGGCTCCTCAGTTTGGAGGTTTCCAAACCAGTGGTCATGACTTCTTTTTCGGTCACAAGCAAAAATGTTTAGAAAATATGTTCTTGACTGTATGTGATAGAAGTAAATAATTCAATTCCCAGAGAAGTAAAGAGGGGGGTCAGCAGAACTGCCACCTTGGACTTCTGGAGGGCAGACATTGGCCTGTTTAGGAGACTGGATGACAGAGTCCCTTGGGAAGCAGCCCTGAAGGGCAAAGGAGTCCAGGAAGGCTGGGTGTTCTTCAAGAACGAAATCTTAAAGGAGCAGGAGCAGGCCATGTCCCCATGTGCCAAAAGACAAGCTGGTGGGGAAGAAGACCAGCCTGGCCGAACACAGAGCTTTGGCTGGAACTAAGGGGAAAAAAAGGAGAGTTTATGGCCTTTGGAAGAAGGGGCAGGCAACTCAGGAGGACTACAAGGATGTCATGGGGTTATGCAGGGAGAAAATTAGAAAGGCCAAAGCCCAGCTAGAACTTAATCTGGCTACTGCTGTAAAAGACAATAAAAAATGTTTCTATAAATACATTAGTAACAAAAAGAGGGCTAAGGAGAATTTCCATCACCTGTTGGATGTGGGGGGAAACAGTGGCAAAGGATGTGGAAAAGGTCAAGGTACTTAATGCCTTCTTTGCCTCAGTCTTTAATAGTAAGACCAGTTGTTCTCTGGGTACTCAGCCCCCTGAGCTGGATGACAGGGATGGGCAGCAGAACGAAGCCCCCACAATGCAAGGGGAAATGGTTAGCAACCTGCTATACCACTTAGACACCCACAGGTCTATGGGGCTGGATGGGATCCACCTTAAGGTGCTGAGGGAGCTGGCAGAAGTGCTCACCAAGCCACTTTCCATCATTTATCAGCAGTCCTGGCTAACCAGGGAGGTCCCAGTTGACTGGAGGTTAGCAAATGTGATGCCCATCTACAAGGAGGGCTGGAAGGAGGATCCGGGGAACTACAGCCTGACCTTGGTGCCGGGGAAGGTTATGGAGCAGATCATCTTGAGTGCCATCACGCAGAACGTACAGGACAACCAGGCGATCAGGCCCAGTCAGCATGGGTTTATGAAAGGCAGGTCGTGCCTGACTAACCTAATCTTCTACGACAAGGTGACCTGCTTAGTGGATGAGGGAAAGGCTGTGGATGTTGTTTGCCTGGACTTCAGTAAAGCCTTTGACACAATTTCCCACAGCATTCTCCTGGAGAAACTGGCTGCTCATGGCTTGGGCGGGCGTACTCTTTGCTGGGTAAAAAACTGGCTGGATGGCCAGGCCCAAAGGGTTGTGGTGAATGGACTAAAATTCAGTTGGCGACCGGTCACAAGTGGTGTTCCCCAGGGCTCAGTATTGAGGCCAGTTCTGTTTAATATCTTTATCAATGATCGATGATCTGGATGAGGGGATTGAGTGCACTTTCAGCAAGTTTGCAGATGCCACCAAGTTGGGCAGGAGTGTTGATCTGCTCGACGGGAGGAAGGCAGAGGGATCTGGACAGGCTGGATCAATGGGCCCGGGCCAATTGTATGATGTTCAACAAGGCCAAGTGCCAGGTCCTGCATTTGGGTCATAACAACCCCATGCAATGCTACAGGCTTGGGGACGAGTGGCTGGAAAGCTCCCCTGCAGAAAAAGACCTGGGGGTGTTGATTGACAGACAGCTGAATAAGAGCCAGCAGTGTGCCCAGGTGGCCAAGAAGGCCAACAGCATCCTGGCCTGTATCAGAAACAGTGTGGCCAGCAGGAGCAGGGAGGTGATTGCCTTTGTGCTTGGCACTGGTGAGGTCGCACCTCGAATGCTGTGTTCAGTTTTGGGCCCCTCACTACAAGGACATTGAGGTGCTGGATTGTGTCCAGAGAAGGGCGACGAAGCTGGTGAGGGGTCTGGAGCACAAGTCTGATGAGGAGCAGCTGAGGGAGCTGGGGTTGTTCAGTCTGGAGAAGAGGAGGCTGAGGGGAGACCTTATCGCTCTCTACAACTACCTGAAAGGAGGTTGTAGAGAGGTGGGTGCTGGTCTCTTTTCCCAAGTAATAAGTAATGGGACAATAGGAATCAGCCTCAAGTTGTACCAGGGGAGGTTCAGACTGGATATTAGGAAAAATTTCTTCACCGAAAGGGTTATCAAGCACTGGACCAGGCTGCCCAGGGAAGTGGTAGAGTCACCATTCCTGGAGGTGTTTAAAAGATGTGTGGATGAGGTGCTTAGGACATGGTATAGTGGTGGACTTGGCAGTGTTAGGTTAACGGTTGGACTTGATGACCCTAAAGGCCTTTTCTGATCCAAATGATTATATGATTCCATGATTCCATGATTTTATGATTCTAATAGCAACTGTAACAAAAGTCAGAAGAGAAATCGTATTTCCAGGTATGCACAATTTCTTACTTGCAGATTCTTCTGCATGAATATTATTACATAGAAATATATTGTAGGCTATTATTTGCAGTTCTATATTCTGAACCCTGCATAGGTATCCTAGTGCACATTTCCACTTCAGAAAATTAGAATGAAATATTTCCATGTTCCTGAGATCCTTGACATGTAATAATCAAGTGAGTCAAGATTTAGGCTGCTGTTTTCTGTTAACATGTATAGTAAGAGAAATAAAATGATCCTTGTGCATGATTCCTAGGTATAAACTCCTTGTAGCTATTATTGAACCAGCAATTGGTTCTCCAATCTTCTATTAAAATATCAATAGTATTTTTCAGAGCTTAAATTGAGCAGTGATTTTATTTAAGGCTGCACCTAGACACCACTTTTCTTCGAAGAATCTCTTGTTGTTGCTAAAAATGAAAGCCATTCAAACGAGTGTGATTGAAACAGGGACAGGGAAAGGGAAAAAATCAATAGAACGTTTTCCAGGGTACTATCTCTGCTTTTGAAAAGAGACCATTAATAACATGCTTACAGTAAAAGCAGCTGCTTGTTCAAAGTGCATTCAAGGGTGAGCTGAAAGGATGGCTCTCTCTACACAGCCTCCCTGGAGAGAGAGTTTGCAAAGATTTCAAAACCCGACCTCAGACTATGGACAAAAGCCTTTCCTAGGCATTTTAAATATTCTTATCTAATATTAGATTGTGAAGCTGGGGCTGAAATGCCTTCTAATATTTTGCTCCTTATGAAAGGCAATGTGGATCAGAGCTATTGGTCTGAAAACCACTTTACAGACAAAACACTGCAGGTCCTATTCGTATCTCTGAGGACTGTAGGTGCCATGCTGATGCAAATTGCTACAGCACTCAACATTGACGGGCAGTGCTGTGGGGCATATACAGTTGTTCTTGCTGAAATGGAGGGCTCGATCAGTCCATTCAGAAAACTATGGTATCTTGAGACAAATTCAAGTTAAGGGTTGGGATAGGACTGAATCTTGGATCATCAGCTAACTTGCTTCTAGTGTTTTTTCATGTGCTGAAAGGCATGCAATGCTTTAGAATACATAAAAGGTCAACAATTCAGTTAATATGCAAGAGAACTTTTTTCACAGAGCTTAGCACTGTTGGGCATAATTCTGTAATCTTTTTCATTTGCTTTGTTTAGATAGCTGAAGCAGATCTATAGGTTTTCAGAAACATTAGGATGAAGTATAAGACATACATATAACAACAAACATACCACAGATGGCCAAAGACCTGAGCTCGTACTTATATAAGTTACTAATTACAAGTTACTTACTATGCATTTAACTGTCTTTCTATGGAAACAACACAGTCAATTCCAATATGTGAATGTTGTTATCTTTATTATACTGCTAATTAATCTAGCTCTATCCAACCCTTGCTATCCTGGTTCCAGAATTTGGGCAGCTGGAGAAGCTTTGGTATCTCTGACATCAGCGCCTAAGGGCCAGATTCATCTCATCTCACCTCATTATGGCCCCCAACAACCATTGCTGAATTAAGATCCTAGTTGTCTTTGGTGTCTTCCAGAGTCACTGAAGAGTGACAGGAGCCTACAGAGAACAAGTTGGATCTTAAGTTGATTAAGAACAGGCCAAACTCTACATTCTGTAGGGTTTTGATCAGAGACATCTGGAGGGAGTATCAGACTAAGGAGTTACAGCTGCTTCTTTCTGCCTTTGACTTCTTGTTCCTAGACTCACGTTGAAGACGAAACTGGTCTGGGTTAAAAAACCTCAGCACTACAAACAATAATAATATGATAGCAAAAAATTCTCCTTCAGAATCAGAGGGAGAAAGCTCAGTTTCCTGATCCATCTCACACATATACTGTCAATAGTTGGCTTGAATCAAGGGAGGAAAAAGCAATGTGGAAAGGACATGGTTGCTTCTGGCCCAAATTTGGTCCCTAAAGCTCTTGCATTATGAAATGACAGCACAAAACTAGCAGGAAATTCCAAAACATGCACTATAATGGCAAACGTTACTCTAAAAACAGAGATCACCACTGAAATATTCAGTCAATCCTTAATGCCTTTCTTCCTGGTCTCAGCTCTGCTACAATTCCATAGATTTTGTACAGCAGTAACAATTTGGCATCTTTTATAGCAATGGATTCGTGTGGGCACTCAGCATGCCAGATCTCATTGATTATTATATCTCTGAGTTTCTATTCTAAGGAGATGTTACTCATATAATCTGCTGGGTTGATAGATGAGGAGATGGCATTATTGCAACGGGCTGTCCACAGCCCCTTTTCATCATAGTTATAGCTACGGACTAGCAGGAGCCCCTCTGGAAATGAATGTTGGAAATCATAATGGCACTTTGCACAGTGCAATTTTATTTAGGGAAATACTATTCAAGACATAAAGTAAGGAGCTCCTGTAAAAAGAAATAAACAACTGGAAACTTTAATATGATGGTTTCAATAAAGATCCTTATTGTTTTCAATAAGAATTCTGATGGCACTTTTATATTCTAGATTTTACCTTCATTTGCTTCAGTTTTGTCCAAAGATTAATATGAGATGTTCATTTCAAAGAGAGACATTACCACGGTGATTAAAATCTCTTTTGTTATGTGTAAGCAGAAGAAGCAGTTATTAATACTGAGAAATATATTAGACATGTCTCCCCTCTGCTCTGATTTCTCATGAAAGCTCAAAAAAGTAGGCTTTTCTGGAAAACCATTACGATTTATTTCTATTTTTTACCACTGGCTTCAGGAATGCTCAGTTGCCTAAGGTGTTTCTGGTGGTCATTTTGTGCAAAGGAAGAGTCTCACATTCAAACTTGCAGATAGGAAAAAAAATCCCTGAAAAAATTTTGTTACCATTTAGGAATGAAGGGTTAGACCTCATAGCTGGGGACAGGGTTTGAGCCTACCCAAAATACCTACTTAATCCTCATTAACATTTTAAAAATAATATTTATTCTCTGAACTGCCATTCTCCCTACCTTAGGAAGGGATGTGCTACTATCCCTATTTCACAAGGTGAAACTGAGACATTGAATTATTTAATGGTTATTCAAAGAAAAGAGGGAGCCTGTAACATTAGACTAAAATTTCCCTTTCCCAGCTGCTCATTAAATACCCCCCACCCTGTCTGACTGTCAAGTGAACTTATACACTGGGGAATCCTGAAAATTTTGCCACCTTTTTTATTGAATGAACAGGATATTAATTTGATCAAACCCTCCCCCCTGCTGATTTCTATCAGAGTTTGTTTTTCATTCTTGTCAGAGATTTTTCAGTTCAGCCCTTAAATTACACCCACTAACCATTCAGTTGCTGTTGTAGATGGTAACTGCACACATCAACCATATGGACAAAATAACCATTTTGTGCATGTAATACAAGTCTTTTTAAATGAAGGTACACCAGAGCTGGCAAGATTTCTATTCTGAGGCAAATTTTGACTATTTGGATTTTGACCGTGACCCAAATTAGTTTTAGATGTTGAAGTGTCTTGAGGGGGACTGTCCAGGACTTGGCACCTCAGTGGGTTTACCTATTTGATTGGCTTGACCTCATGATTAGAAACTTGGGGGTGAAGAGCCTTCAGGCTCGGAGTGCATTGCCATGGGTTCTTGCTATGTTGAAATAAACTGGTTTTCAGGGTATGTCACTCTTCAGCAGACCCGTCACAGAGCAGAGAATACCAGAAAGCAGGATTCCTGTTTTTGTGGCTCTCCACCAGGAGTTTGCGCAAAGTCTGGCAGAAACAATATGTGGGATACAGAAAAAGTCTGTCAACCCCCAAATCTTTCAAACAAAGCAGTTTGATGCTAAATAAATCAGTGTTTTTAACACGGCTTTGTTTAGTCAAAAAGTGTTCATTTGGTTCCATTCATTTCCAACATTTAATCAGGGAAAGGGAAGATACTGACTGTAATCACAGTCTGCAGTCCTTAGCTATATTCATTACCTGAGCAACATCTCAGTTGTAAAAATAATACTGTTTGTTTATAACTGGAATGGTCATTCTGCAGAAAAAAGCAAATATAAGAAGACAGGGAGCAGTCAGGATATGGAGTGGGAAGATCAGCTGCAGGGTCAGGATGTAAGGAAAGAAAGAAAATGTTTGGACATTCTTTAGGAATAATGTTAGTCTGGCAGAATATATGGGGGTAAAAGGGAAATTGATTATTTTTGAGCATAAGAAAAAGAGAGGGAATCTGATGATGGAAATGTAGAAAAAGGTTTTGAAAAGTAGAAGAAAGAAGGGTATGAAAGAAGAAGGGGGAAAGGAAGAAAAAGAGCAGAAGACAGCTCTTTTTCAGAAATCTTCTCTCTTCTTGTGAGGCATAGGCACACCCTAGCAGCTGTAATGAGTCTTCGCCAGTAACCACAAATGGATATGTGTGTCATCTGAATGAAACTAAGCTACTTCACTGACGAAGTCTCCAGACAACTTTTCCTGAATGAAGGGAGTGTGATGTGAGTTCAACATGTGTATTACACAAGCCATACAGTTTTCTTTATCTCTTGGATGAATTTTGATTGCTGCTCTTGCTGCCTGCTGAATTGAACACATCATATTCAGCTTAACATCCATTTATCTCACCAAGTTATTAAAGGAAGATAGAACTTCAGTACCCAGCAACCAGTGTGCATATGATAACATTCATCAAGTTAGTTTCATTTAATTACTCCAGTGCTTTTTAAAGCAGGCTCCAGTTATTTCTATGCATATGCATGTGTTACAAATTAAAACAATAACAACAGTAACCAAAATCCTCAATGATGAAAACTTCTCCATGTGAAAATTAATCAGGTTTATTCAATTGCAATGTATTTCTTCTCTAGTCTCAGTCCCCTTGTGAAGACATTGGGGAAATGTTCCTACCTGCTGTAGATTTGTTCTGTAAAGTTTCCTCAGTTTAACACGCGTGTATGTGCGTTTGTATGTATGTATAATCCTATGCGGGAGCATTATTCAGGAACATCCATTCAAAAAGCAGGACGTGTTTGTCCTTTACCAAATTTCTGTGGCTCCAATATTACAGAACAAAAAATTGCTGTCTAAATGAACTGTAGGTCTGAAGGACAGAACAAACAAAGGGTCTAGAAAAGTCTAGATAGTTCCACATAATAGAAGGAAGTGGGCAACAGGTAAGATCTTTCGTAATACAACTTGTCAAACAGGAAAAGTGTCCTGGAAAAATAACAAAGCCCCACTAACCTTTAGGAAAAGCCATTGTTATGTTCAGATGTATTAGGAGAACACCGTGCTCATTGCCTTGAAATGTGAGAAAAGGCTGGTCTTGTTTAAATAGGTGGGATGGGTCAATTAAATACCTGCTTTTTAATAAGATTCACCCTTCCGAAGAGTCACATGAAAATTTGGAAAGATATTAGAGAACACAGTCTACACTGACAGCAAAACCCACACAATATAATTTTAACCTTCATCATTACCACATTGAACAGTCTTTTAATAGTGTAAATAGTAAGGACTTTAACAAATCTGAATAATTCACTACCATATTCCCTACACCTTTGGCTTAGTAGCAAGATGAATTAAAGATACTGTGTAACTTAAGTAGCTTGAGCTTTTCTCTCTGTATATACGTCTTTCCAATAAACCCCCTAGTTCTGCACTTCACATTCTACTTAATTTACTTTTGTCTATCAATTAATACGATGCTTGCATTAGAATATCACCAGGCGCACAATGTTGTCAAACACCAACTTTGCAGGCAGCTTGAAATATGCACCCTAACTTCATTAATGTCTCATAAGAACACTTGGCACTAGAACATCTTCATTACCTAGTACAAAGATTTTGTACCTAACATGTAGTGAATTTGCATGGTTAATTGCTTGGATTACTACATTAACAGGGACTATGTGACATTTTCCTTGTGTGTCCAAAAACTTAACATTCTTCTGCTTTACAAAAAAGCTTACAATCATTTAGCTGGACATTAAGCTAGAATTTCAGTTTTAAATCCTCAATAGAGAGATGCCTGTAAATCAGAGGCTGGTACCAAACGTGACAATCCGTCAGCTACAGTCATCTCCATATTTCCATGCATGATATTTGCTCAGCCTGGCAGCTTTCCTGCAGGCTACTTTCAGGTGTCTACCTCTCCCTATGCACGAAAGCCTGGATTTGGAAACCTGGGGGTGTTCGTTTCCAGCTGGGGCAGGAGTTAAAGAGTTAGAAGTTGCAAGTCTGAGTCATACAAACCGAAGTGGGTATTAACCTCATCCAAATGTAGCTGTCTGAAGACAGTTGGAGCTGAGCTGAGACTCCTTCTATGACCAGGGGACAGATGCAGGTGAATCAAAGGAATAAATCCAAAGAGATGTATTTAAATCTGAGCACAAGTCACCCTACTTTTCTCTCCATTGACTGTAGATGAAGCTCAGATGAACCACTTTTAGGCAGCAAAAGTTAGACATAAATTGTGCCCGCAATAAACACAGATAAATTGCGTTATTCTCCAGCTACAGAAAGTGGAAGAGCTCGGGAAGGTTAGATGGCCAGTTCAGTCAAACAAATCCAAGCATAAGAAAAAAGTGTATTTACAACACACCAAAAGTCTAATACAAGGTTGGACACAGAATATCTAACCACTGGAACAAATTATCAAGAGAAGAGCTGGATGTTTTTTTTCTGTAAAGTCAGAAAAAGGATACTGAGTTCTCTATAGGGTGATAATTTAAGGTATGAATTACACAGGGTCAGACTAAAGGTTGTACTACTCTTTGCTGGACTGAGTGAGTCGGTTAATCACACTATTTGAAGCAAGATAGTTTATGCAAATACTTACGACAATGGACCCGAAATACAGCTTTAATGACTACTCTGCTGTTTCCTGGCAATATATTCCTATTAGGAAGCTGGCTTTAAAAAAATGGTTTTTAAAATTAAATTCAATGGCAAAATTCACTGACTGGTGAATAAAACTAAATTTACTAACTTATGAGAAAAATTACTTAAAAATGGAGCTATAATATAATAAAAACAAAACTGCGTAAATGGTCAGAAGAACATTTTTAAGAATATTTTTTTTTATGTAATCATTCAGTTCCTCATGTAACACTGAGGCTGCCTGTAAACAAATCCACTCCTAGATTGGTGTGATTCAAAAGAAAAATTTGCAACAGCTGTTGTGTGAATAGCACCGTTCTGAGATTTGAGTTCCTAAGCTGATTACAGGCGAACATCTGGAAAATTGAATTGAATCCAAATCTACTAAAAATTACTGTGTCTGTTAGTTTGTTGTGTTCACTTCAGGAAATGAGCAATTTTATCATAATTCAAGGAATTTCATTGCACGGTTGGTGGTATATACATTGAAGAAATGAAGTAATCTCTATTCCTCTGCTATGGAGAAAACAATCTGTACAAAAGGGGAAAATGTCCCACTTCCACCTCCAGACATCACCGTGAGATCCTTCTTATGGAGTATGGGCAACCAAATGAAACCCCAGCCCTTTGCTTACTGAAACGTAACTTACTTATATGTACAAGTACACATTCATTTAGACCTTTAACCTGTGAACTGAATCCTGCCTCTGAAGTTAAGATGAGTTGAAGCCCACCCAATGTACATGGGATTGATTGATACTCAAATGTGAGCACAGGTTTTTACATCACGGATGAAGAGAAAAACAAAACAAAACAACCTTTTGATGAAATCAAAGGACATTATTCTGATTTTGAGGTTTTTTATCTTTTATATTTGGAAATATATAAATGTTGAAACCAAAAGTTCTTTTCAGCCTTTGGAAAACATGTACAAAATGGACTGTCCAGGATTGCTTAACAGCTTTGTATTTTCAGTTTAAGAAAAAAAAAACCTGTAAAATCATCAGTTATTTATAATATTTGCCAGTGTCACCTTTTTCTGGGGAAAAAAAGAAAACAGAAAGAAAAGAACACTGATGCAGAAAAAGCCACCCAGGTCTGGTTACTACCACAGCTAACAGTAATCAGACTCTGGGGCAATTTATTAGTCTACCTATTCATATTTTCTTAGTATCCTTATAAATTATCTGTGGACACTTAAAATTAAATAATAGCAAAGAATTAATATGAGGGGAAATTGCCAGGATTATTGTTATTACTATTGAAGAATTTTGCTTTATTTTTCAGTGAAATTTGGAAATTGAAACTCAGGTTATTTCACTGGTAAGTAAAAAGCTGCAGTCTTGTCTTCTGTCTCTCATTTTGTGTTTGAACCCATTGATCTCAGCAAAGATTTTCAATAATCAGAAACGTGTGGGACCATAGGTGTTCAGAAAGCTTGGTCTAAAAAAATGCCTCGCCATTCAGGGGGAAGTCCCATTTCAGTGGAGCTGCATCACTGCACTGCCAGAAATAGGAATTAAGTCAACATGGTTTATACCAGGTTATTTTATTCATATTAAAATAAAGATTTAACTGCACTCAAACAATTTTAAAATAAATTTTCAGTTCATGCATAATAGTAACTTCAAAAGGGACCCCAGCACAGGGGTATGAGCCAACAAATGTTTAGCTGTACCATCTGCCCAACTAAGGTCACTTCCCTGAAGGGGGTCTAAGGTAAAATTTTTCTTTAGCTGCCATAAGTTACGGGGGCAGATAAGGGAACACTGCGACAGTCATTGCAGTCTGAGACCTTTCTGGAAGATTTCAGGGTTATGTACATTGTCTAAAATTTTGAACAGAAGTGCTGTAGGAAGATGCTCCCCCTGTCATTTTGTTATATTTTTGAGGTAAACATACATCCCAAATAGAGAAAAAAAGGTGGCATTTAAATGATAGGCACGATCACATCAGTGTGGTCCTTCACAGGCATACAAATAAATGGGAAGAATTCTAAGCAGTGTTGTTAGGGGCAGCATACCACCTTGATTGGTTTCAGTAGAGTGAAAATATGGGAATTGTTTCATGTAACAATGGGATATATTGCCTCATTTAACATGGGGCAGGGGGGAGAGAGAGAGAGAGAGAGAGAGAGGAAGGAAGGAAGGAAGGAAGGAAGGAAGGAAGGAAGGAAGGAAGGAAGGAAGGGGGAAAGATTTAAAGAAAGAAAGAGAAAAAATTAGAGAGAAAGAAAGAAACAAAGAATGAAGCAGAGAAAGAAAGTTGAAAGAAAGAAAGAAAGAAAGAAGGAAAGAAAGAGGAAGGAAGGAAAGAAGGAAAGAGAAAGAAAAGAAGGAATAGATAGAAAAAGAAAGAAGATAGCAAGAAAGGAAGGAAAGAAAGAAGGAAAGAAGGAAGGAAAGAAGGAAAGAAAGAAAGAAGGAAAGAAAGAAAGGAAGGAAGGAAGGAAAAAAGAAAGAGAAAGAAAGAAAGAAAGAAAGAAAGAAAGAAAGAAAGAAAGAAAGAAAGAAAGTCAGCCCTTGCTATTACAGCTTCAGTTTAGATGACAAAAATAAAACGCTGGCCCCAAGATCTGCATGGAGTCATTCAAACAGCTTAATAGCACAGGGCATAAATCACTATTATTATTATGAAACAGGAGACAGAGTTCCTGGGACCTGGAACTGTGCAGCTCAGCTCCAACTGCTGTTCAACATTCAGAACTACCAACTTCATTTCCTCCTAGCACATAATAAATAACACATCTACCCAACATAAAAGCATTTTTATAATAGCAGTAAAGGAACTGCAGAGAGTGTGATTATCATGAACTAATAACACCCCATAGAAGATATGCAGCACAGATTGGAGATGACCTGAAAATGAGACTATGGTTCACGTGGCTGGTACTGTACCTGACCAGACTTTGTCCCATTTTGACCACGCTATCCCAAACTGCTACCACATTTTAATATTCTCTCCCCCTACCACAGTAATTTACACAGAGGGAGTCCATTTATCATTGTGGGTTTCCTCTTTATGCGATGGCTTCTAGTACAGGAGCTAAAATGAATGCCGAGTTTTAATTCATGGCGCTGTTAGCTCCGTTTGTACACCAGCTCACGCTGCCTGTAGTATTTTCACAGCATCACACATCTCGAGGAAACAGAAGGGAAGCTCAGCTGGTCTCTTTTTAGTGCCTCTAGTGATACTCTAACTTTGCAGAGGTGATGACTGTACCCTCTAATTGGAGAGAAGGGGTTGCCTGGTGGTTAAAATATACAGCGGTTAGCCAAATCGGATTTGCTCCATACATTTGCATAGACTTGTGTGACCAGTGACTACATGCCTCACTCGTGCTGTCTGTGAAGTGGATCCTGCCTCACTCTGTTCTTGCACGTCACTTTGTTCTTGCACGTGTTTTACAAGGCACCCCAGAACATATCTCAATACTGATGCTTGAATATCTGTGCGGGGGGAAACTGGTCTGGGTATGTGCTCCACAAGATGCTTATTCATGGAGGAATGTCTCACTGGAGACACTTGCATGTGCTCTGAAACAATGAAAAATCAGCCCAACAGCCCCACATCTGGTATCTTTGGGAGGGAATGAATGGGAACACAGAAACCATAATTTAATAGAAGTCTATTCCTCAATTACAGCCTCACATAATATCCCTCAGACAAATTTTAACAGTGTGTGAAAGTCACATGAACTACATAATCTTCTCACATCAGGAAAGAAGCCAGAAAAGTTGTAGTCCTATGAATACAACAGTGCCCTTTAATTGTACTCACTCCTGTAAATTACTTCATCTCCTCTATGATGGGTGCTTGATGACCAGAAAATAGCTGCAGTGATCCAGGGCAGTCTTCTATGACAGGAGCTTTTAATCTTCAGTTGAGTGTTGGTATCCCTATTCCCAGTGAACGCTTTTTTGATAGCGACGTGCAGCAAGAAAGCATGGGCAGCTCTGGCTAATCTTAGAGTTTTCAGTCTGAAATTCAGCCTTTTATAGGATTTCATCAGATTTTTGTGACAGCTTCTATAACCTTGGGATTACAGATTTAAAATCATGCTGAGCAGAAGACAGAAGCAGTCACAGAGGAAAGACTAGGCCCATCTTCATGGAAAGAAGATGGATCTGTGCTCTGATCTTCCTCAGCCATCTACGGACAGTGAAGAACAGACCAATAATGGTTCGTTACTAATAATCTTGGTACGACCCCATGAAAAAATTCTTTCTTTTGTTTTACTTGGCAGGTGAATTAAAAACTGAGAAAAGGGGCTAAGTTGATCAGAAAGAAATATGGTTTTTTTTCAATTTTCTCACTAAAATAAAATAAAAGACAAAATCTGGTTTGAACATTTGTTCTGCTTGAATTGGGAAGTTTTATTTTTGAGGAAGAGAGGTGGCTTAAATAACCTAAAGTGCCTGCCAATCTTATTTTCCTAAAAGTTATGATTTGGGTCATTTTGACACAATTCAAAAAATGAAGGGCTAGATTAAGCAAGAGGATATTTGCCTTATACCCAACAGTTTCACACATTGTCGGTAAGTATTTTACAGTTTTGAGTTAGGGCAAGCTTTAATATATACCAGAAGGATAAAGAGTTCTTAGTCCTTTCTGTTGATGCTATTAGACATTGCAGGGACTATTCAAATATCCATCAAAAAAGAATAGTGAATTTTCTTGGAAAGAGCGAAGAGACATTAGGCAAGGTAGGACTAAGGTAAAGTGGAGACTCAGCTCAGCCTCAAAAGAAGTATGATATAATGTAAGAGCTAAATAAGAGGGAAGGGAAGTGAGATTATATAATTCAGAGAGTGAGGTGTAAACCAATCCCAAACTTACTGCAGTGGGAACAGATTGTCAGTCCCTGAGGGAAGGAAGCAAAGGAAGCAAGTGTATGCAAATGAATATGATCATTTATGCAAATTATATTTACAATTGGTCATAGGATTTTTGTTGGCCCAGACGATTTCTGTGAGAAGCAAAACAGCAGGATCTGGGCTAAATTAATATACTAGTCTAGTCAGATTTTTTTTCCCCCATAACATAGAGGTGTAAGATACTGGATCAGGACAAACATTTATCAGGACATTGTTTCCAATAGTAGCTACAGCAGATGCCCAGAAGAGTGTAAGAACAGCCTAGGCACGTGAGAAAAGGGCATCGTGATCCCCTGGGACAACTTTCCACTTTCCATCAGTAAGTAGTATAGGGACTGCTGAGCTGGTGACCACAGATGGGCTGTTGTGTTTAATAGCTGCTGGATCTGTGGACTTCCAGGGATGTCTGATCTCTTCTTCGAACTCATGCATAATTTTTGACTGCTGGAAAATTCTGTGGCAGAGCTTTACAGTTCAATGTGCAGCATAGAAAAAAAAAAAAAAAATCTGAACAAAACCCAAGCAAAACACAAACCCCTTTTAAATTTCCTGTCTGCTAATTTCCTTGGGTGTCTTGCAGATATTGTACTGTGAAAAAGTGAATTATTTCTCCTCCTCACTTTCTTCACACCGTTCCTGATTCCATAGATCTCTGTTATATTCACCATAATAATTTCTTTTCATTTTCTAGAGGGTGTTTTACACCTTTGATCATCTTTGTCACCTTCTCTCTACCTCTTCCAGTTCTACTATATCCTTTCCGAGACAGTGTGATCGGAATTGAACATACTATTCAGAACACATGAATGAAATACAGTGATACAAAGCTTATTTGGAGCCATCTCTGAATATGTATAGCTAGGGTTATTTTTCCACATGTGCATTTCTTTGCATTAGTAGAAATTAAATTTTCTCAGCCATTTTATTACCCAGTCAGACAGTACTGCAAAATAATCCTGTGACTCTTTGCTGTCAGTATTAGATTTGAAGACCCTGAATAATTTTTAGCACCTGCAAATCTTGTTCCTTTTTCAGATTACATGTGGATATCATGAAGAACAGCGGTTGCAGTGTGGCTCATGGGGAAACCATCTCCGCACAGTGAACTGCCAACATCCCCTGTGCCAAACCCACGCATGATAGACACCAGGGCATGGGCGCCTATCCTCCAAGAAGGGGTCAGCAAAGAGGCAGGTGCAAGTATATAATATTTGTGATGGAGCAGGAGACAGTTCACATCACCCACAGTTAGGTCTGCTGGTGCATGCTACGACTTCTGTTGCCCCTGAATTAGGAGGGATAGTGGAAAGGTTAGCTGAGTAGTTGGTCAACAGTTGTCTTTTCATCCCATAGCCTTACCATTAGTTGTATATACATGTATAGCAGCTAATGCATGGGAGATGAGATGACCTCCCTCACATAGCTGTAAATTAGTGTTGAAATTGGACAGAAATTTGTTTCTCCTGAAACGTTTCTGAAGCTGTGCTGTCTGCTAGCTGATAAAGATCAGGCTGGACTTGATACCTTGGCGTGAAATCAGTTACGTGAGGATGAATTTCAAGCTCCAGATTTTTCAAGTCTTCCAAGCCAGAAGACACATTTTCATGCATTATGGCAGTATGTAGAGGTGCTTAATATGGTATTAATTTCATACCAGAGCTGCAGACTACTGTCAGTTGTCTGAGAGAGCTTTACCTGGGGTGCAGGCTGGGGGCACTTGAGTTGGCTATGAGCAGATCCTACTGATTAACCCATTTGCAGGAGGGCCTGAGCGCACAGTCAGCTCTACTTGGCTTTCACTACAGAAGTCTCCTTCTCAGTCCTAGTGTAAGCTAAGCCCCATAGCTGCAATCAATATCAATAGTCTCATTGATACCCAAGAAGTGTATTCTTAGATCCTGAATTCCTAAATCCATGTCTGCCCACTCTATTTCTCACATTACTTTCACATCACTGTGCTTACATAAAAGATGCACAGCATGGGGCTGATTCCTCTTTAATTTCATCTAGATGGGCATTGCTACTCATAAAAAGAATAATTCTCTTACATTAACAGTCACACGCTGGTGTAAGAGCAAGGAAAACAAGGCCAACATATACTTTTGGCTGCATTTTGCTCTCCCAGGAGGAAGAATGTATTAGATCTTTACCACATGATGGACAGAGAAATGGCACTGTGTTGACTGAAGCTACTCCTGATTTACACCAGGGAAGAGAGTAAACAGCTGCTTGCAAAGCTGACAAGGTGAAAAGCAAAATACAAAACAGTTGGAGCTGACAACAGCAATGCTTTGTTTCTGGTCAGCATAATCAGATAGCGACTGCTTCAGGGCTCTGTTCTCCCCTTTTGAAGAAAACACATAGCATCCACCAGCTGCAACAGATCCCAGCAGGCTAAACAGAGCAGCAGCAGATCCTCTGATTCCTCCCTCTGCTGTTTGCTGATCCATAAGTGCTGATCTTACTCTGGGTTAATTATATCCATATTTATGCCTCTACCAGAAGCTCCTCATGTTTAATGTGTTCTCTAAATTTGGCTGTGCATCTTTTTTGTGGTCTATCCTGGTTGCCTTTTTGTAGTAGACTCTGCAGATTTCTCTTTTCTGCCTCTATTACCTCAAGGACCAGTTGAATGACATCTTCTGTGCATTCTTTCAGTGCAAAACGTTTACCAAGCACACATAATGTATATACCAGACTTATGGCAGCAGGGATATACAGCCCTACAGCTAAGCCAAAAATAATCAGTAAATGCTTGTTGAAAACACTTACCAATGAAAAGTGGTTTTGACTAAAATGAGCAAAATTAACTGTAGACAGAAAATGTTAATTTTGGCTGAATATTTTCTGTGTTTCAATAAAAAAGTTCTCTTTTAGGAAACTTCTAAAAAGATAGGGGGTTTTATGGTTTTTTTTTTCCCCTTTTTTCCCTCTATTTAAAAAAAATAAAAATAATTATCTATTTCTTAATTTCCTGCAGGACCAATAGCCAAGTTGTTGCTGGAGGTATAGAGGATGGGACAGAATTTCTCAGTCTTGTGGGACTTCTCACATCATGTGACTGAGACTTTGTCCCCTGTGCAGTAACTGTGGGGCAGGAGGAAACTATTGTCTGCTTACCTCTTCTCCCCTGAAACCTTGGCAGGTGCCCATCAATTTCCCTTCTTTAAAGTATGAGGAAAGAGATTGTCATCTCCTCTAGCTGGAAAATTATGTAGAAGCATCACTCAAAAAACAGAGGGCTATGCGATGCCCATAGCTGAGGTAAAAACAATGCTATGGACAGTTGTATTTCAAGATGTGATAAGGATATTGTATTAATTTGTCATTTTTGGCAGTTCTAGTTGAACCCATGGCAAAAGTTTTAAAAGAGGGCTCCTAGCTGTGTGTCCCTTCCTTGCTCTACAATAATCTGGATGGGAAGTTCTCTGAGCAATAAAAAATTCAGCATTGTGTTCTGTGTTAGCACCCACTCCTTGACATCATTAAGCATGGCTTTAGGGCACTGGCTTCAAATAAATTCATGGTAACGATGATGACCTTTAAGCCTGGGCTGGCCCGTGAAAGGACTGGAGCAACGGCTGTGGATATGTCATCAGCACAGCTTTATCAAGAGTCCTTCATAGTGTGGAAGTTTGTGGTGGAAGAATTCCATCCAAAAAGAGCCATGGGAGAGGTTCTAACAAATCTAAAGAAAACCATCAAACCACAGTGCTCTGCCAGCCATTGCATAAGGGAAGGGAAAGGAATTGTAAAAAGAGCTTTACATTTCACTGGTGACTGTCAGAAGTGGGAGCTGGCTGAGACAGAGAAAGGATTTACTCAATTTCTTAATTTACTTGTTAATAATTCATTAGCTATGACAGTGGCAATTAAGCCCCAGACTAGCTTTTTCTGTTCTTTCATCTTTCAGCCTGCAAAGATGGACTTTGGCTAATCCATTCCTAGAGATCATCTGTCTAATTTTCATTTCTCTTTCCCCCTTTCATTCATTGCATCTCTATTTCTACTTTCAATTACATTCAATTCTTCACAGCTTCCCTTCCTGGCCACATACTGTTACTGCTCTCCTATTTTCCAGTGTGCCTTCCTGAAATTATCACCCACTTTGTTGCAAGAAACCTGGTCCTTGCTCCGTCATACTCTTAAATGGCTTTTGACCTTCTCATAATGCTCTGCCCTGCCTGTTTGTAAACTTGAACTTCTCCACACCATTCTATGCTCCAGGTTTCACATTCTGCATTTCCCTCTCTTCACTTGTTGTCTTCCTTAACATATTGCCTTCCTGGAATCCCTGCTCCTCAGCTTAATCAAGGGCTATTTTATTAACCCCTCTTTTGAAGGAAAGGCTGTTTTTCTGAGTCTGCATATGTAGATGGCATTCATTTCACCTCTACTTTGCAAAGTTAAAAGAGGGCATCGTATGGTAATGAGGAGATGCATTAGAAATGCAGTGTGTTTGCTGTGCTCTAAGAGATGGGTTTTGTAGAGCTTGTGTAATAATCAGTCCTGAGGTCTTAGCCCAATACCAGCTAATTTAGCTGTATACACATTATTCTCTCAGAAGAGGATAATGAAGAATATCACCGCAACATGTTAAAAGCACGAGTAAAAGAAGAGAAATCATCAAGAGTGTAAAATATCTCCAAGCGTTTCTGTGAAAGTCAGAAATAATACTTGGCTACCTTGCACACCATTTGCCTATTTTCCTCTGTTTTCTTTACTTATATCCAGACATGAAAGATAATTTCAACTCTACTGTGCTCTTTCTATGTCTGTTTATAATCAGAAATACAAGCAACTTGTGGTTCTTCTCTTGGCTGGATCACACAGGCAACATCTCGGGTGGTATAGATCAAGCACCAGTGACACAGAGATATATTTATTTACACCAGTTGAGAGTTAGACACCAGGCTTTTCTCTGCCAGTGGGGAAAAAATAACACTTACTTTCTCCTACTTCAAGTGAAACTGGACAATAACAGGTTCAGGAATTGACTATTCTAATTTTCCAGGACAGGATCTTCCTGTCTGGGTATTTATACAGCAGCTACCACTGTGGTATCTAAACCCCCTATTGATTTATTAAAGTGCAGTCATAAAGCTCTCTGCATTTTTTTCCTTGGTCTGTTATTTTATGTGGTGTTATTGTGGGAAAGCGAGGTCAATGGAAGAATGTTTTACATTTTGTTCTGAAAGTGCTGAGGTTTACAGTGACTCTGATGTGTTCCAGAAGGAACTATCACAATGTGGACCAGTAGCCAAGAAACCTCTGTCTCCTGCTTTCACGAGTTTCCTTCTAGCCATTGTTCGTGAGGAGTGGAGCTCCCCTGTGTGATCTCTCTGATACCGCCGATAAATCGAGCTGGGATTCTTGGAAACTGAGGAGCAAATTCTTGACTTCATGCAAGAAGTCATCAGCGTCAGCTCAAACGCTGTTTGCTTTCAGCGGTTTCTTGCTCAGCAGATGGACTGTTGTGCTCTCCATCAGCTGGAGGGTGTGTTTTGTTTTGGTTTTGTTTTTTTTTAAGCTTGGCAGTCACTTGCCTATCTACAGTTTGATATAGTCACTAAAGCCAGGAGGTGTGGGAGTGGGTAAGCAGATGTGTCACTCTTTGAAGCTGCAGCCAGAGCTCACAAGATGAAGTGCAATAGTACCCTGGTTGAGTCTGAGACACGCAGGCCAGTTTGGGTGCCCAAAGTCCACACGGGGAGTATGAGGAAGCACCTTCTTTTTAGACATGTGAATAATAGCAGTAATCTTCAATAGAGTAGGAATACCACTGGAAAGGAAGCATTGCCCCCACTTTTCTCAGCTCTGGCCGGAACGAATTGTTCTTCATTTAACTGTGAAGCCAAGAGACTGAACAGCTTGAGTATATATTCTGGGAATGGTAATATTTGAATGAGGTGATCCAGAGGGAAAACCTGCTCATGTGTTTCTGGCATTCTTGTTCATGATATCTCAGAGTCTTCACTTCACAGGGAGATTGGGTAGGAAGGAGCTGAAAGCAGGGCCCAAATGGAAGTGTGCACAGATGTGGTCTGGAAAGGAAGGGACAAACAGTAGCTACAAGAAGGCATGAGGCATGGCCAAGTTGTGATCTTCCACCACCTAAGGGAAGACAGTAGAACCTCAGCTCACCTATGCCATGTAGGTGTGCAGACAATGTAAGCACACATATCAGGTCCTTGGAAGAACAGATGTCAAGCCTCATGCTCTGCAGCACAATTGCTAATAGCAATCCCTAATAGCTATAATGTCACTGCAAAGACTTGCAGTAAGTCCCAGGCCCCACATAGCTGTGCAATAACTGATTCCCATCTGTGACTTACCATAGGAAGGGGCAAACGTTCATCGACAATACAGCTAATTTCTGTAGACGTTCCTGTCTGTCCTCCAAACCTGCCAGAGTCCTGACTGACTGACGGTGAGGATGGGTTGGGATGTCTGCAGGGAAAGAACTTCACTACTGGGCAGAGCTGCTTAGTACAGCACTATAGAAGATTTCTGAACTATGTACATAGACAAGATTACACATGGGCATTTTGTATGGACAGGAGCAGCGGGACTAGGTAATCCAGAATATTTGCCTGAAACTTGCGTACTTAACAACAAAGCAAACCAGTGATATTAAAAATCCATAAATATTTTTGGACATTGTAAAACAAATTGAACTTAAACTGGTATCTGCAAAAACCAATATGTTGTAAATTAAAGCCTTCATGAGAAAAGAATATGCCAGTGCTTATTTTTTTTGGAATTACTGTGTATTAACTGCAGCCAACACTTGTTCATCACTGTGCTGTGCTGATACTGGAACAGACATAAACATAATCAAACCCAGGTCTCTTTCTTTCTCTTTCCTTCTTTTCCATTCTGACCAACGCTTTTTAATTCAGTCCATATGAATGAAGTTCAACCATTAATTTTATATAACCTGATCTATGCCACAGAATAAATAATACAGTATCTGTTGCCAAATTAGAACAGTCTAACTGAAATAGATATGTGCATTTAGTGAAGCCAAGGCATAATTTGCTTGAACCAATATTAGTACGGCAGCCAACATATGGGATTTTAAACCCAAAGTACATTTATATATGGGCTTTTATAATGCAAATGGATATAGGTTTTTCCAAACCAGTGTATATTCAATAAAATCCACCAGCTTCCTGAGTGTCAGCTGATACAGCAGTGGATAACATGTTATCCTTCCTTCTTTCATTTTCATGTTTAATGAACATTTTTCTAAACTTGTTTGGTTTGATTTATTTTGCTTCTGGCAGAAACATCTTCAAAATCAGAATTCTTCCCTGTGATTCGAAGTTCACTCTGCTATTGCTCGGTAGTAGTCCAATGTCATAACTTAATCTGGAAGGAAAGGCAAATTTCCAATACATACCTGTAATTATTTTGCAGTCTTCTCCATTCTTGGGATCTGTGCATTCTGAAATAAGCATGGAATTGAACTGCCCAAAGCAAGAGTTTTCAGAAAAGGGGCACTGAGCCCAATCTACCTCAGCTGGTCTAAATAGGGTAACTTATTTTGGGCATTGATCTGCATAAGCAAAAATGTTATTGTCCTTGTTGAATACACTAATCTAGAAAAGTGCTTATATCATTCACATATTCAACTGCTGAAAAGAAAGTTCTATCAGTGCAACCCTTGCAGGTTCTGCTACTAGATGAAAAAACTTCAGGTTGAACTGTTTTGGTGTTGGTCACCAAACCAAGAAATCTAGTAGCTGACAGTAACTTTGGAGGAGATGAGAAATTATGTTAGTGACAATAAACTGTGTAATTTTATGGCTGCACAGAGGAATTTCTTCCTAGCTCCACGTTATGTTTGGCTTATGTTTCTGGTGAGAATAAATAAGCAACCCTCCCTGCATAAGTGTTACTGGGTTTGTATAATATGATCAGCCCCTTTGTGCTTGAAGAGACCTTTTGAGTTTCTGCTTCCTGGAAGTATCATATTGGGCTGAAATAAGCACAGAAGATTCACCATCAAAATCTTGGACTGCTTGTGCTGCAGGACCTTCTCCAAAAGATCAGTGAAGTAAAATGTGAAACCTTCAATGACTCCAACCCGCCTTGGCTCTTCCCCCAAATTTTGATGTCTGGCTCACGTCACAGCAGAGGTGGCTTATGGATAGAGAGACTCAAACCCAGCTGAGCGTACAGATATGTATTCCAGGTGCTAAACTATATTACACTTTTCCTTCACTTGTGAATGTTTTGGAGATTTCATTTCTAGGGTGTAAAACCTGCTGCTATCTCTCATGAATCATGTTTTGCAGAAATGCTAAAGAGGATATTTAACTGTATTCTTAGCATCACAAATTAAGAGTTTATTATGGGTGATTTTGGTTCAGTTGCAAGATGAGTGGCCCAGAGCTTGCTTGAAGGTAACTGCTACTTCGACAGTAAGTCAATCAATACATCTACACAAACTCCATCATGAATCGCTTTATCTGTGTTCTCCAAGAATGTTACATATGTTGTTCCACCATATAAACTTCTTCCCTCCTAATCATTGTTTTTACCTAAAATAGCTATGTACTTAGAATACTGAAAGTTTTAATTATAGTCATCACAAGCTTAAACTGAGTCCAGAACTGGAAACAACATAAAGGAACACATTTGTATTCCTTTAACCTTCATCTATCCTACATGGAAGACAGGCTAGTCTCCTGGCCACCAAAAGCATATACGTTTGAAGTGATGTTCATCTTACATACTTCCATGTTTCTACAGTGTAAGTGTCTACAGCCAAACTAATTGCCTTGATTCTCATTGTAACCAATGGAGAGTCAGTCAATATAGTAATATGGCTTACAGCTGTGTAGTCACCGGACTTTCACCAACGCAGGTGATCTCATCCTATTTTAGGATGAGATGAGTTATATTCTGTTGACCAGACTGATTAAGGGTTTGGATCAATTACTTAAACATTTGCCTGTAATGACCACTGAGACAGCACCACAGGCTGGCAGATACAAAATCTATGGGAGACCCCCACTGTACAGGACAGCCAAGTGAGCATCTCTAATGGCACTAGATGTCCATGTTTGTACTAGGCACCTGTGCTTAGGCAATTTAATCAAGTCATTAGCGAACACGTTGAAAAGGACAAAATTGAATCAGTACCCTTCTGTTTCACAATAGTATTGAGAAATGAGAGTCTTAATTCTTTAACAAAAAAGCAGGTTAACTAGTATACTTGTTTGGAAAGATTAGGGTGAAATCCTGACCTCATGGTAACTTAAGGTGAAATTTGTACTAACTTTAGTTCCCAGGAATTCTTTAGTTCTCAGGAAATGGCAGTTTTCTGACTTTTCTCGCTCGACAGTGCTACACTGACACTATTGGGACTATGCCAGTAAGATTCATACAAGGATCTGGCCCTGAATTACCCATTTATGGCACGAGGGCAAGTAGTAATAGTACAGACCCACATTAAAGAAGGACATTTGTTTCTTATGAAATCAGTTAACAGCCACGAAACCCACTTGAAATTAATAGAAACTAATTGAAAGTAATGGAGAATTACCTGAAAATGTAGCACAAGTAGACGAAATTAATTGAAGATAATTGATAGTGACTGGAATTAATAAAAAATGGAAACAAATTGGGCTTAATTGAAATTTATTGAAATTGAATTAAACTCAATAACTCAAAACCTATTAAATTTAATAGAATCTAATTGATATTAATTTTATGCAATGTTTAATAGTAACATTCTTAAAAGGGATTTTTATTAGATGTTTTATTTGTATAACACTATTTTCATATAATAGTAAGAATAAATTTTAACAGAAAAAAAATGATGCAGAGCATAGAAACTTCAGGCTCCTTTTGGAATAACTATGTGGATGGCATGTGATACTGATAACAAAAGTTCCTGACAGGATTTAGTAAGATAAAAAAAAGTCTCATGGATTTTATATCATGGTTGAGGCTTTTATTAGAGTTTAATGAAAACATTCTACCTGTTAAGATGTTGGCTTTGATTTCATAAATAAATCCTTGACCAGATATTTAATCCAGCATCTGTCTTCTTTATGAGTGTACTATGAGAACCCTTATTTGTTGTCTTTAACTATGAAGCATTTTAAGTCTTTTGAGCTTCCTTCCAGATTTCCTTCTATCACTAGTGTTTTTGCCAATTATTTACACCTCCCTCAATCTTTGTCAGTTGAAAGCATTAAATACTTTCTCACATAAGCCCGTTAATAAATATATTCAGCTCAATGATTGAATTATACTTTCCATGGATAGGGGTTCTTGCAGTAACTTGCAGGAAGCTAAAAGATAATGTGAAATACTTTTTACTGAACTGGTGCTGAGAACCCATCATTTCAAGAATGTGGAAGATGAAGAAATGAGAAAAATCAGGAAGAAAATATATAAATAGAACAAAATGTATTTTAATTGATTATTTCTCAAACTAAAAAAATCCCTCATACTTATGGTATATCTACAGGCTCTAGTTCTAATTAAGACCAAATGTATGTGGAAGACCAGTACCTTTCAGGAAAGCTGAAAAAGGAGATGCTACTTTTGAAAAACAAACATATGTCCCTGTAATGGCAAGAAAAGGACATAGTTTAAGCTAAACACAGGGTTTAACTTCTATTTTAATTTTTTTTTTTTGTTTTTTTGTAGGGACCTACTACTCAATGAAATCCTCAGGGATGGTTAGATTTTGTAAAATGGCTGATGGGTGAATAGTTACGAATGCTTAACACATGCCTGCAAGTATCAGTGGTGTCAAACAAGTCTGGTTTTCCTATTCACACACGTGCAAATCCCTACTATTTGTACATATCCACCAATTTGCTGGAAAAATTAGGCGAAGGTAACAGAACTAAATACCTTTACTTCGTGTGCTTTTCTTTGTGTGACCTACACGACTAGTGAAGTTTAAACCTAATTTTAGGAGACGAACAAGCTGGGATTCAACTTACAAACTAGGATACCGAAGTTTAGGAGACTGAATGTAGGTTTTTACAAACGTGCTTCTGGCATCAGTTCCCACTGTAGTCATTGGAAATCTGGTCAGTACAGTCAATGGAGCCTAGAGTCATTCAGCTGACTGAATGCAGCTGTCTCCTTTAGGTCAGGTTGATTAAATCTCTAGACTCCACTGAATATCTTGGGGCTTAATTCTGTCCTATGCATAGCACTGACTGCCATTCAAAACATGTTAGGGATCTAAGTTATCCATGGTAGATGTTACACAGGATCTACAGGATACTTGTAGTCAACTGGAGATCACAGAATCACAGAATCATTAAGGTTGGAAAAGACCTGTAAGATCATCAAGTCCAACCATCAACCCAACACCACCACGCCCACTAAACCATGTCCTGCAAGGCTACGTCCACAGGTTCCTTGAACACCTCCAGTGATGGTGACTCCACCACCTCCCTGGGCAGCCTGTTCCAGTGCTTCACCACTGAAGATCATGCAGGATACCTTAGCACATCTCAAAGAGTACTCAGTGCTTATGTTAAAGCTACTGAATCATGCCCCTGACAGTAATAGGAACTTATATACTTAGGTCACATTTAGTCATCTATATGCTAATGTGAAAATTTATGTACTTTAACCAACAAGTTGAATCATACCACTAGCTGGACACAGTAATTAAAATTAGAATAGAGGGTAATCTATGCATTCCAATGTGGTTTGCACTCAGCAGTCATTAAGTGGATTTTGCTAGCATTTCTAAAAAGAATTTTGTTTGGGGGAAGATATCTGTTTAGGATAAAATATAGGGATGCTTTCTGACAAGAAGGACAAATTAAAAAGAAGAAGTTGGAGAACTGGGGGAGAAAAGTAGAGGCATGAAAAAAGGAGAAAAGGAAAATAGGAGACAGAAGAAGGGAAAACAAAAGAAGGAGCTAGAAGGAAGGACAACCAGATGAATAAATACTATTCATTTGCCCTCCTGGACATGCAAACACAGGTTTCATGTGTTCTCACAGGAATCCCCAAGAGTTTGCTGTGGCACCCATAACTGGTCGTGTATTACACTACAGCTTTGACGCCATGCAGGAACTAGGTAAAACTGCCTCCACATTAAGTTTCCTGAAGTGCAAATAGCTTTAGTATCATTTGTCAGGGAAGTTCTGATGGGAAACAAAGCACATTGTGAAGCTCTGGAGAGAGACTTGAAATGCACCTCAGGAACGAAACCTGAAACTGAAATCCATCTATCCCCATTTGTCATTGTGAGTAAGTTAATGGCCTGCTCTGCCTGATGCACAGCAGCGGACAAGCCTCTTTGATTTACTGATTATCTGGGTGATGTTTGAACCACATACACTGCTAGGTAACACTATGGATTCTCCCTGCCCCCTCCAGCCTATTTACCCACTTCTGGCTTCCTGCTGAGACATGATTTCCTTTGATTAAGCACTTGAGTTTCATTGCAAAATGGAAACAGAAACATAAGACACATAATCCTTTTGAGCTGAGAGAAAACACCAAGTCACTTTTGGCTGGGACAGGGCACAAAAATTGATTTCCATGTCCTGCACTTTTGACTTCAGCCAGAAGCTCGTGGGATGGTAGAGGAAGAGGACGATAAAGTGAATCCTTGGAGAATTTAAAGGTGTCTGGGTAACCTGTTCCAGTGCTGCACTGCCTTCCTACACCACAATCTTACCATCTATTGCGTCTGGAAAGAGTATAGCAACATCATCTCTGTAACTCCAGTCAAATAGGCTGCTATTGGATCCCCCCTCAGCATCCTCTTCCCCAAAATAAACAAGCCCAGCTACTAAGCTTGTTATAGTTCATGTAACGCAGGGCCCTGATCATCTTGTTAACTCCCTAGTGGCCTTCTACAACATCCTTCTTTAGCTGAGGAACCCAAAATTGTACATAACAGTTGCCCATCCATTTGCCCATCAGATTAGTCACTGGCTTAGTATTTTGAGGCTTTGCATGAAATAAGAAGTGTCTTAAAAATAGAGGAATGTGGAGGATAATTGAAGGGACCTCTTATTATAACAGATGCTAGAGATCTGTCTAAATAGAGTTTGCACAAAAATAAGTCAATCAATCAGAGACAAATAACATGTTAGATTCTGATGACAGGAAAGTTTTTTTCCTCTATTGCTTTCTGGGAGAAGAAAACCACAATGGTAGCAGGTTTATGCGATACTCAGGATTCCATTAACAGGCCTATAAGAACATTTGGGAGGAGGGAGAAACCTTGAAATAAGAATCATGAATGTGCTAAATCACCTAGAAATATATACTGCAACAGTTTTGTGAGCAATAAAAGCATGTTACAATTTTAATGCATTTCTCAGTCCAGTCTGATTTTTCACAAACTGGCTTTGATTGGCCAAGGAGATTTCTGAGGAGATGGGTTAACTTCTGTGAATAGCTCCACTCATTCAAAATCGCTGTTTAGATATTCTGAACTGTCACATCGTATGCTAGCATGAAAGTACACTTTTGCCCTTTCTTATAAATCTTGAATTACATTATAACACAGCTCAACATTATTCAGTATCAGCTTTTTCCTCCTCCTTCTTCTTTTCATTGTATTTATTTATTTATATCCTGATAATAACATCCTTGGGGGCATTGTATAGGCAAGACATGTATCTTGGCCTCCTCCTTTCCCCAGGAGTGCAATTGCCTTGCGGTAATTATAAGATGTCGTATGTTATTATGAAGGTGCCTTATTGCTCAAACACATCAGGGATATCTGATAATGTAATTACTTCACCTTATAAAACTATTATAAATCATGCATGGGGAACATTTTTTTCCAGAGCAAAGCTGTCTGAAGAATTATCATGTTGCATGGAACGGGAATATCATGGTATGGGTAGCTTTATGTTCCCTAAGCCCATGGTAGGCAATGGGAGTATTAAAATAAAATATTTAACATGAATGATTAAAGAAAACACATTCAGAAAGCATGGCTCCTTTCTAAAGGTCTAGGAGAACAGATTATCATCTAAGTAAACATATTCTGCACTTGTGCCTTCTGAGACATGAATAGCAGCTGCAGATCTGCTGTTTCTCTTTTTTTTCTTGACTTTCCTCCTTCCTCCTCCTCCTCCCCAGCTTTCCTGAGTGCAGTATAATTGTTATAAAAGCAAATCAATAAGCACTTGAAACATTGGCCATTGTACAAAGAATTGTGCTTCTATCGGCCATCACTTTAATAACATCTAATGATTATTTCTCCCTCTTTCAGGCTCTGAGGTTTCCCGGCACTTTATTGATTGGAGCTTGTGACAGAGTTCTGATTATAATTAAAAATCATCGATGGCCAAACAGAAAGCATTCTACTTAGCAATAAACTGAACGGATAATCACTAGGTTAGGTGATGCGACCACAAAATATTTCCAATAGTACCAGGTAGAGAATAATTGAAAGTCACTTGATGAGTCACAATTCAGTAGGACTTTACTGAATCTTAGATAAAGGCTTTTGTGTCCTAAGTAAATAGGTAGTGTTACTGCTCTAAATCAAACTCTTTCACACCCAGGGTTCCCAATTACCACAGCGGACCAATTCTTGAGATTTTTGGCCTGAAGGTGGCAATATACCCCTCCAGGACTCACTGAAAAAAAGTAATACTGTATCTGATAATGTGACAAGCAAGTGTATAGAATAGGAAAAAGAGGGAGAGGACCTCCTTTGACCGTTTCTAGTAGTGCATGTGCTTCTGGAGGCATGACCTTGAGGTCAGTCCAGCATTCACCTATTAGCTGTAACCTGTTGTGCACGTTATAGAAATAGGAGCTGATTTCCAGAAGAGGCAATGTGAAATGGCTACTATGAAGCTCCCCAGTGGAGCTAAGATTAAGTAAGGTAGAAGCAAGAAGAAAAATGACAAGGCTGTTGTTAGATAGGGAGGAGAAGAATAAGCATCAATCCAAGTACTTGGATTTGGAACATGAACATCTCCAGAAGGTCTCTGACCAAATTCAGCTACAAAGTTAGTTGATAAACTGATATTTACACCATTAAGTAAATGGAGACAATCCAGTTTAATGAGAAGGACTGGATAAAGAGTCTAGAGACTTGAACTTTTTTTCTCACACCTGCTGCTTTATGATCTGAGAGCTTTTTTCTCTACCCATTAACTTTGTCCATAATGAGTACCCACATTTGAGAAGATAAATCCTGGGTAACACAATATGTACTAGATCTTTTATACCAAACAGTTATTTTTCTTTCATATATTTCAAAGGCTGCATTTTAAGAGCTGGAAGCTCTAAATATTCTCCACCCTTTCATCCAGAGCTTCACACAAAATGATTTATAAGATGCACTAGGAATTGCTAAATGGCTTCAGCTTTGTCATAATACACTGAACAGCTCATCTATATTCCTTCTGGTTGTTAAACCAGAGCATCAAGCTCAATTGTTAAACAAATACGAGGGAAGATGCTGCTTTTAATTTTATGGCCTGCCTACAGTACTGTGTGTCCTCTCCAGTTTGGAGAATGCTCTAGGTAAGTTTGTGGAACTGGGCTGAGCGAATCCCATTTTTCTCACAATACATGCAACTGCTCTGGGAAATCACTTTGGGTGCATTCATCCAAATCACCCTTCAAACCAGTCACCTTGACATAGCTCAACTTTGTGCTTCAGCTTAAAAACTGTACAAGGTGATTTCTTAAAAGGTAGGACGATTGTATTTTGTTGTGAGGAAGTAAAAAATATGGGACCTGCTATCGGTCTTCATATAGCCTTTGTGAGCTTGCACGAATTATTTACAGAGTCATTTCAGGCATGTAAAAATGAGTCAATATCCTACTTAAAGTTGCTTTTTCCTTGCTGTTTACCATGCATTGGCTGGAATCAAAAGCCTGGTATCCCTTATGCTTTCAACATGCTTCTTTCCTTCTACCCTTGGTGTGTTCAACTTACTCGGAATGCAACAGCCATAACCCAGGTGCTATCCTGTGCCATCCGTCCAGCAGCACAGCTTCCCTGATCTTGTTCGGAGTGTCTACATGTTGGAACTGTAACAAGTAACTCACCATCATTATCCTCTTTCTCATCATCATAAATAAATGGATGAAAAATGTCCAAGTAATGCAGAGCTACACGGTAGGATACTTAGCCCTTTTCATCATTATTTGTATATACAAAAGTGCTGTCGTCTGTTTTCTCAGGTTCTGCGTAATCAGCTGATCACCTTTTTTCTGGTTTAGACTGCTTAACACACAATTAGGTATGAAGAGCACTGCATTTCTTTGCTATTGCAGCATCTTGGAAGTGCTTCACTAAGGAATTTCTAGTCCTGGTAACTGGCATATGTGTGCATATGAGCTTGAAATCTGCCTCCAGGGGCTTCCTTTTTGTCCAGGCAAGGGGTAGAAGGAGTAATGTGCAAGTGCTTCTTCTCAAATAGTTGCTGCACTCTGCTGGTCAGCTTTGACATGCCGCAGAAACCTGGCATTTATTTGGAGGGCAAGGCAGTAAGGACATGTGTGCAAATGCACAGATGGGAATAGAGCAAGGAGCACTGGTTCTTCCCCGTATATGTTACTAGGGTGCATTTAGTTTTCTGTAGAGTGAAAATTTACTACGAGGGTGTGGGGCTGAATGTGT
The DNA here is from genome assembly GCF_030936135.1 of Gavia stellata. Lineage (NCBI taxonomy): Eukaryota > Metazoa > Chordata > Aves > Gaviiformes > Gaviidae > Gavia > Gavia stellata. The sequence continues at coordinate 5,917,589 of NC_082637.1, forward strand.
GGATGCAGCTGAGAAGGCAGGTACTCCATGTCCCATGGCAACAGAAAGGGTGCCCCAACAAATAATGCTTCAGACAGAGCATTGCACCTGCATCTATCCGAGATGAAGTCACCAAGTTCACAAACAAGTTAATGGCAGGAGAGCCACACTCAGTGCATGACTGTTCGGGGTAACTGATGGGAGTCAGCAGAGTGGTCACATAGCAGAAAACTGCCTCCCTGTTTATATAACAGAGAGATGGAAACTGTGTAAGAGGAAAAAAAATGAAACAAAACCGAACATCCAATCTCTCACTTTGTTTCCCAAAATACAGTCTGTGAATTCAACTAGCTTAAAATCTCCCACATTAGACACCTCCATAGCTCTTTAGGTAATATTTGGATGTTTGGAAATTTCTCCTCTTAGTTGATTCCATGTCCTACCTCTTCTCTTTTGTTACTGCTCAAACTAGGAAATGCCCACTGCACACACCTCATTGTCTTTCTGGTTTTAGTGGCAAAGCTATGTATGACTGATGCTGAGTTTTACCGATAGCTGACGCAGTACTATCAATTAATGTTCGCTGTGTCTATAGGCTCCTGCTGAGTTGAACATGTTGGCTGCTATGTATGCTGTGGAGCTGCTTGCCTCCAATTAGAATGCATGTTGAGAGGAGAAAGTTTGAATACAATAGGTCAGCAGTGGCTATTCCTTAACAGACTTCAAAATGCTAAGCAGATGTAAGACTGTACCATTGAACTATCATTTGCCAATATTGTGTAGTCTCACACAGCGATACAAAACATCTGTGGTCCGCTATCTACCCTGCTGGCTCATCTGGAGAAGACATTTTTGCCTCTGTCTGTTCTACCTGTGCTTTGAGGAGGTCAGGCATGATCTAGTCCAGTCCAAAACTGGTGAAGCTGCACTCGTCCTGAAGTACACCTGAAGGAATAAGGAGAGCTGGAGAGATAGACACCAAACAGGCAGTTTGTCACAGCTATCTTAGATCATTACCTTGGGACTAGCTTTGTGTTGCTGTTTTTATTCCCAAACTTCTGCTGTCTGCATGTCAGAAGCGTGCTTGGGCTCTTTTTGGCTAGGAACAGAGTTGTTAATACTCCAGACCAGACCGGAGCATATTTTTCATGCTGGTTTTACTAACTGTAAACTGTAGGGTGATCTTTATTAGACACAGCACAAAAGTTACAGTTGTAAAGTCATAGAAGATGTACAAAATATTGCTGAATGCAAATGCCGTGTATAGCCTTTTTGACTGCCAGACACCTCAAGACATGCTTGCAATGCGTTTTCCTGTGCTTACAGAGCTTTCACTTGAGGACAAAGCAAAGGGGATCAGATCTTAAATGCTATCTTTGGTGTAAACTGGTTTTATTTACCCCTTCACCAACATATCACACTTTCTTTGCATGTATGTGCTCACTGACAGTGCAGAATGACTCTGAAGCATGGTACTTGCTGCTTTATTCATAGGATCACAGAATCATAGAATCATAGGATCACAGAACGGTTTGGATTGGGAGGGACCTTTAAAGGTCATCTAGTCCAATCCCCCTGCAATGAGCAGGGATATCTCCAACATTCGTTCTCATGTGTCATGGCCAGGGTCAGATGAGATTGCTTACTCCTGAGTTGCTATAGTCAACAGCATGCTCCTTCCCAAATAACAGGCCTCATCACTCTGAAGGAATGAAGATTTGCACTATTGCTTGCATTGTTCAGCAAGTGCCTGTAAGAGTGCCAATATTCTCCATTAAAAAGTGAAGCAGTAACAGCAAGTCAAGTAGAAAAAGAGTGGAAGAGTATACAGGGAAAGGAGTTGCGATATAGTCTACAAGTCTCATGTTGAACAAAGCGCTAATGCCCTGCGTAGCTGAAGTCATCAGGACTCTGCCTACATTTGTCTACACAAAACTCCGTGCAGTGTCAAGAACAAGAAATAAGAGTGACAAGAACATCTTAAACTCACGGCTTAGTTAGGAAGGCTTGCAGTGCACCTTCTTTAGGGTCTCTTTTTCTGTCTTATTTTTTGGATGCTGGAAAGGATTGAAGATCTACAGCGTAATTGTATGTCACTACAAATACCGAGTCTCATTAGCAGTGAGTCTGGCTCTGAACTCTCATGCTTGAAAGTCTGGGCTGTTTTTTCTCAGTACCCCTGGCATATCTAAATCTTAGTGCAAATTAATAAATATAAATATATAAATATAAAATAAATCTGAATATAAAATAAATCTGAAAGCCCAGAATCATCCAACTGGAAACTAACAGAACTGCAACTCAGGTAAGATTTGAGAGATCCTATTTTCCAGCAAACAGACAAATATTCAGCAGAGCTAAGCATATTTTCATTATTAAAGCAAGGTAGTTTAGTCTATATGCCCATGTGTGTATGTCACTTGAAATTAAAGGTGGGTCAAATTACCCATAAATAATCTGGCTGGTCAGTGAACCACAGGGGCTGGCATTTCCCAGATGCCATGAACATTTTCCCATTCACTTCACTTTCATTTTATTTAAAATAAACTATTTGACATCTAAAATGACTGGGGTTATTGCAGCTGGAAAAAAAAATACACTTGGAGTGTAAAGTCCTTTCCCTGTTCTTGTTTCTTGTAACACCCTGTAAACGGACGTGTTTTGATTGATATAAACTATTATGACACACAGGAAGAAAAATGTATTAGAAACTGAACAAGGTGCATCGTTGCTGACTGTTCACCCATTACTCTAATATATTGAGTGAACATGTAGTCTTGATATTGCAATAGAGTCTTACACATTGAAGCCTGATAAAATCCTACCAAAATCAGTGTAGAACTTTCTGAGGGTGTTGAATCAGGCCCTAATGAAAATGTAAAAGCTCCCCATTTGTTTAAAATATGCTCAGAAACAAGTCAAAGCTGGAGGTTTCCCTAAAACCTTTACAAAAAGCCTTCTGAGCAGCACAGATGAAGTCAAAACTCTGCATAGCCACTTCCCTTTGTGGTCTCTAATAATAATATATTTGTGAATAATCCATAATTAAATGAGAAGAGCATAACATTAATTATTTCACTAGATTGTTAATCAGCAGGGTATTCTATGCCCCCCTCTTCCTACCAGCTAACCTGTCAGGGTCTAATAATTGTTGCCATGAACGGGGTTGGGTTAAGGTCCCCGAGGAATGCCAATTCTCTTGTTCCATTAGTGAGAGCACATATAGATCATTTTCAGTACTAATCTAGGGCTAAAATCAATTATGTCTCTTGTATTTAAAAATTAAATTGACTCACCATGGGAGTAGGATAAAGGGAAAAAATACATTCCTCCTATTATGTGTAATTACAATTGTAAAACATTTTCCTTCGAAATGTAATTGCTGCCTATAGAGACTGAAGCTGGAGAGCTTAAACTGTTTAGCTGACATATTCAGTTGTCTTTCAGGTTTTTCCTTTGGCTTATTTAATGTGCTGAACCAGTCTTTAAGACTTCTTGACTTTTAAAGGCTCTCAGAAACAGCTCAGGGTTTAAGAAAAATAATAAGACTGGACAATGAATTAATTCTGTCATCTTATTAAAAAACATGATGAAAGTAAATTAATCTTATCGATACTTTTCTCTATTAGGAAGAAAAATGAACAACCAACCATAATCTTAAAGTTTCCATTTTCCTAAGAACTGTATAGCTTGCTGCCTATGTCTGGCTTTTCTTTTCATTATTGGGTTCTTATGAGACCTTCAAGAGTAGTTAATCAATGCTATGCAATATATATGACCTGCCATTCAGGGACAAGGCTTTGAAGGTCACCAGAGAGTGTAATATTGGTCCTTTCCTCTGCTGGGCAGGAATATGCTGAAGATCATATTGTTCTACAGAATGGTCATGTAAGATACCGCTTAGATACTCAATACCTTAGGTGCCTTGCAAGTCTGGGGTCAGGCTGTAATCCTACAACACACTTTATCAGATGTTTTTGGTTCTCTGCAGTCTTTCATGTTGACCATTAGTGCCAGGTCTGTGCATCAACCAATTATATATGCTAAAGAATAGGTTTCATATAGCATAAGAAATTGCTGATGAGGAAATTTGGCTTCCTTATTTACAGATATATATAGATCTCTGAAGGAATTCTGAGAAGTAAGAGTACAAAAATAACCTGTATCACCTGTCACACTAATCACACACTAAGAAAGTGCTTATAAAAGATTTGTAAATTATCAGTGCCTTCCACAAATCAGTTGAAAAACAGGAATATGCTTTTGAGGAGACCTGTATCCTTATGTTCATTGAGAGTTTTCAAGCTCTCATTGCTTTTGCCAGCTTTAGAACCCCTTGAAGAATAGAATGAATCGCTTGCAGGAACATACACAATAAATGTCTCTGTTTTGCATTTTGTTGCTTATTGTGTTATTCACCAAGTCTAGTTATATGCATATTATGGATATGAATGGTTATCTGTATAGTTACAAGCACCTTCCAGGATGATGGTTTCTGGACAGCTTATTATTCATGTAGTTTATTTGCCATGTTTAAAAGTAACCTCTGACCTGTGGATTCTATAACGATTGATTAGTCATTTATTAAGACATCTAAGAATCCATTATTCATCCTCCATAAATTATTTATAAATGTGCTTCTAATTTGATGCATGACTGCTATATTTAGAGTACATAAATAAGACAAGAAAGGCTAACTCCTGCAGTGTCCTAGCATTGATAAGGATTGTATCAATAACCAAGTACAAATCCAATGGGAATTTTAGTTTAAATTAATATTTAGTATTGAAACAATGACAAATTTCACCTCAGTCCTTGCGAGCCAATGAGACAACTTATTTTAAGTGTTTTTTAAATTATAGAAGTCCATCATTTCTATCACCCTGAGCAGAATGAAACACTAACCTTTGATTTGTGTGAAATTAATTCTATGTTTTCCAGGGAGTGGCAAATGCTATTTCTTCACAAATTTTCTACACAGACATGGCAAGGTATTTACATTTTTCATAGCTGTGTGAAAAGGCTGAACTGAATCACAAGCATGCTGAAAATCCATGGGTGGTTTGACTTCAGCTTGGTTTAATAAACTGAATTTTTTGAGGCTCATGAAGGATTAATGGATGTGGGATGGAAATGGCTGTGCCACTGGGAAGCCAACAAACTTCTTGGCGTTCATCTGATTTCTGTTCTGTCTTATTCTATTCTGATTCATCATGTAGTGCCTGAGTCAGAAAACTACGTATTTATCCAAGTTGTTTTCTCACCATATCAGACAAAAAAACTTTCAGCAATTTTTTGTTAATTTCTATTTTATAAAAATATGCCCATTTCCATGTAACTTTTCAGAGCAGAGGAAATCTAAGATCCAAGGAGCACCCTTTGCACGTGGAGTAAAAGGGGGTGAGGTGGGTACTGGTCTTTCTGAGGTCATTATGTAAACCGGTACCTGAAGGAAGAAGTTGTGAAGTACTGACCGCAACTCTTAGATAATGTGGATCAGACCATGAGGCATCCCAAAGGTAAAGACCTGAACTGCATTGTGTATTGTGTGGCGAGTCCACACAGGGAGTCTGACAGCTTCTTAAATTCTGATCTAATTGGAATTACCTAAAAAAACTGGAGAGAACTGGACATATTGCAATAGTTTACATTAGCTGAGAAGTAGTTAACATTATAAGCAAGAGAAGTAACAACACATAGTCTGTAAAAACAGTGAATGAAAACAAGTGGACGTGATTGTCTGACACATCCAGCTTCCAAGCTAGGGTGATTTTCTCTGCACATGTGTATTTTTAAGTGACTGAGTTGAATAGTACCAATTGCTGTTTGGGTTTTTTTCAAGATATATACAGAAATACCCTTCTACTCTTGGGCAAAAATGAAGAATGATCTTCTCTTCATTCCTTTCATCTCTGCTACACCAACACTCAAGAGTGATAGTCAGCACTGGGACTTTTACTAGCTCTGGCATCATCAAAAATTGTAAGGTTGGTAATTTGAATATTTTGTTCTTCATTATACAGTGCAAAATAAATAAAAGTACTGGGCTTACAGAACATGATCTGGGATATGATTCAAGGGCAAGAAAAATCTAAGTTACTGACGAAAAGAAAAAAAAAGTGTGATGTTCAGATCACAGAATGACTACAGGGAATTAGGAGAAAAAGTGTTTTGATGCAGCAGACATCAAACCCCAGCAACACTATTTTTTAAAGACCAGATGCTCAGCTTGTTGAATTATAAGAGTGTTGGTGACTTTAGCTGAAGATCTGCCCCAGTAAAAAAAGTCATTTCTGCCTAGAAAACTTTGCCTCATATGATTCTCTTCATTCCTCTGAATAGATTTTCTTTGTCTTTAAAACTGTCCATTAAGGAATGTTTCTGGGGCTGAAGTTCAGATGTTATTGTAAACAAGTATTATTCTGAATTTTCACAACTGGAAAGTGACAGAGATGTTGCAAAGCCCAGAAGGCATCATCATTGCTTGCAAATCTAAATTTTACACCAGAAGGTAGATGCTAGAAGGCACAACAGAACTGCATTTTGTGCTACATTCTTTCCCTGACCATGCCCATTAATGAGCTATAACTTGTGAAAAATCTGGAGGAGCAGGGAAGAGGCCAAATATAGAAAGGCAGCAAAGTGAGATACCCTCTCCCCCTTCACCCAGAGGTGATCAGCCTATTTCAAGTCTGATCCACCTGGGCTTGTGAGACAAGGGGGAATATCGTACTGCCTCCGCATCCTCTGCGGATAACTATCACTCTCCATTACTGTCAATATGCAGGTGCCAAAATATATATTGCACAAATACAAGCTTTAGAAATGCAGGCAGACAGTCAGTAAGAATGTGACACTATTTGTCAGTAGTAAGCCATTTTAAAACTCGTAAGGTTGAAACAATTATTTTAAATCCCTTCTTAGTATAACATGCATAGAATAATGAAAGGGAAAGAGTGAGCGTACCTGGGTGTTTTTCACGGATTATTTCCTTTTTCTCACCCTCACCATAGAAACAAGAAGCATCATGTCGCAGTGACATCTGACTCCCTCGCTATCTTTAAATGCTTCCCCAGATAATACATGACTGTGTTTGTAGCATCTTCCCTGTGGTTCCCACAGCAGCTTCAAAACCACTCTGGTTTGTTGACAAAACAAATGAGCTTGAGACATTGCGAAGAAGGACACTCTTCCCCAGAGTTTTCATGTAGAAAAGGCCACTGCCGTATCCATAAACATGCTGTTTAAAGCAGAGGCAGGAGGAAGATAAGAAAGCTGGGTAATTCGATCGGCTATACACAAGGACTCAGAATCTTATTTGACTGGAAAATATCTGATTGACCTTGAACCTGAAACAACTTGTCGGGGGATCTGTTGGTTCAATTGCCCTCTGTCAGCTCTTTGGCTAGCAGCACACTGTTCTCCCTTTCACATTTCATCTTCAGAAAACCAGGCTGAGGGGAGTATGATAGCACTGGGCCAGGGCAAGGAGGACTGCACCTTTGCATAGAAAGACAGTGTACTTACAAGAATTTTTTGCATTTCCTTTCATGCAAAATCTAGTGACACCTGCTGAATCAAAAGATATGCAAGATCTGAAAAGGATGTTAAAAAATCTTAAAAGAAATGTTGTGGCAAAAGATGGTCTGGCCTAATGTGAGCAGATTAAAATGAATAAGTAACTAATAGAAATACATTTATGATTAGGGAATAATGCAGAGAGCTAGATACAGGCTCAGTCAGTTAACTTTGGGACAGATTCTGAAGTGTTATTCCCAATATACAATGCATTACTGTGTGAATGATCTTGATTTTTAAGAGATTATTTATGGATTAAAATACTTACCAGTATCATCATATGGCTATTGGGTACTTCAGGTGGTCATTTCACCCCCCCTTCAACCCCCCAAAGTAAGATCAACATTCATATATCATTCTTGTGGACTGAGTAACCCACCCTTAAGCATTTTTAGTCTGGGAAACTCAAGAATTTCCAAGGTAGTCTACTCTACTGCTTTGCTATCTTTGTTGATGCAGGTTTCCTTAACTCCCATTTAACTTCCCGCTGAAATTATCTCTTGCTCTACCTGCCAGGAACATCAAGAACAGATTGTTCCCTCTTCCTTAGCAGAAGTCTGCTACAAATGTGTAGACTACTATCAGCAGCACCCCTAGGCTATCTTGTCTAGACTAAACAACCTGAACTCATTCAAGCTTTCTGCTTAGGTCATTTTGCTAGACCTCTTCTGACCTCCCTTCTTATTTATCTTTTCTGAATTCACTATACCCAGACTATACCATTCTTGAAGCGATATGTTCAAAACTGCTCCCAGCACAATATTGCAGTGATGTCCTAAGAGCCTGGAGATAACAGAAGACATCCTATCACTAAGTGCTATCAATAATGTTTATTTTTGATCATTACAAACTACCCTTATGACGTGTAGAATTGATTAATCTACCCCAGAGATAAGAAGTTATATTATCTTGCCCAAAGACCAAGGAAGCTACACAATGCTGACTAGTTCTTTTGAAGGTATAAATTAGTTTAACTCTGCTACCTTGAAATAAAAATCAAGTCCATCCACTAAGCAATTCCTTCAAATCCGTTTCATTTTTTACAATGACACAACCGCACAATAACATATCCAATTGCCCCCAGTGACAGTAAGGAGAACGTAGTGGACTTAGGTAGCCATCCTTCAAATGTTTGAAGATAGGTGAGACTTACTTTCAGTCACTGCTTTTGTGTTTTTCTAGTGGTGTTGCAGGGTAGGAGAAAATATCTAGGCACAATCTCTTGCCACTTCCATCCATGAACTGTAGCAAATTTTCTTGCCTAATACAAGTCACCGGGTTTTCTTTGCTATTTGTCCCAGGTGTTTTGGAAGCCAAGAAACTCTGAGAGATGAGACTCAAGGTTAAGTTAGTGTATCTTAACTATTACCACACATCAGCTGAGCCACAATCCATGTTCATACCCTTATACTGCAGCAGATAGGAGGTAATTTGATTCACCGTATAAGGAAAGGGGTTAATCCCAGCTGAAGCATTTTAAAATTGCTGATGTTAAAGCCTGTGCATAGGAAGATACCATTGCTTAGACAAGTTTAAATTACAGAGTGAGGATCCCTTAAACTGAGGCAACTTTATCAAAAATCTGAGACAAAAGAAGGTTATCTTTCCTGAAATTATTCTTCCCCAGTGTTTTTGATGGTTCACAGGAAACAGCTAACACATAGCAGCAGCCCAATTAGAAAATGAAATTTGATATTAAAAGACTCAGTATTAATGATGGTTGGTTACAATACCTCCCACTAACTAACATTGTTACTGTGGCCTGTCCTTGTCTTAAATTCAGACATTATCGAAAGGAATAATGTCATCTTCTCTTTTCTTAATATGGTAAATTGTGGAGGCAAGTCAAACCAATATTATCTCTGAAATCTGGTATAGCTTTCTTGTCTAAAGGGGGTGTCTGGTGCCCAATCTTTTCATCAGCTATTTTGAAATAGGTATGACTGCACCTTATCTGACATTATGAAAAGGACTTTTGAGGAGCGACTCTGCTTGCAGTGAAAAGGTAAGAAAACTTCTTTCTCCATCTGAAGGTAGTTCAAGAGATTTTCTTTGGGATGTCTAACCACCTGTCTCCAGATATGTTGGTTCATGTACTGGCTCGGTACTGGGGCCGGTCTTGTTTAATATCTTTATCAATGATCTGGATGAGGGGATTGAGTGCACCCTCAGCAAGTTTGCAGATGACACCAAGTTGGGCAGGAGTGTTGATCTGCTGGAGGGTAGGAAGGCTCTGCAGAGGGATCTGGACAGGCTGGATTGATGGGCCCAGGCCAATTGTATGAGGTTCAACAAGGCCAAGTGCCGGGTCCTGCACTTGGGTCACAACAACTCCATGCAACGCTACAGGCTTGGGGACGAGTGGCTGGAAAGCTGCCTGACGGAAAAGGACCTGGGGGTGTTGGTCGACAGCCGGCTGAATATGAGCCAGCAGTGTGCCCAGGTGGCCAAGAAGGCCAACGGCATCCTGGCCTGTATCAGAAATAGTGTGGCAGCAGGAGCAGGGAGGTGATCATGCCCCTGTACTCGGCTCTGCTGAGGCCTCACCTCGAATGCTGTGTTCAGTTTTGGGCCCCTCACTACAAGAAGGACATTGAGGTGCTGGAGCGTGTCCGGAGAAGGACAATGAAGCTGGTGAAGGGTCTGGAGCACAAGTCTTATGAGGAGCAGTTGAGAGAGCTGGGGTTGTTTAGCCTGGAGAAGGAAGCTAAGGGGAGACCTTATCGCTCTCTACAATTACCTGAAAGGAGCTTGCAGAGAGGTGGGTGTTGGTCTCTTCTCCCAAGTGAGAAGTGATAGGGCAAGAGGAAACAGCCTCAAGTTGCGCCAGGGGAGGTTTAGATCGGATATTAGGAAAAACTACTTCACTGAAGGATATTCGGAAAAACTACTTCACTGAAAGAGTTGTCAGGCATTGGACCAGGCTGCCCAGGGAAGTGGTTGAGTCACCATCCTTGGAGGTACTTAAAAGATGTGTGGATGACGTGCTTAGGGACAAGGTTTAGTGGTGGACTTAACAGTGTTAGGTTAACATTTGGACTTGATGATTTTAAAGATCTTAAAGATCTTTTCCAACATAAACGATTCTATGATTCTATGTTTTCCTGTTGAAAAGTCAGTTGGTCAGGAGATGTCCAATAACGTATGATTAACGACCTACAAGATGAAGGTTGTCTGATGAATTTTCAACCTTTAAAAAAGTACAGAAAGAAGAGAAAAAAGCACCATTACTTTCCTGTCCTGCTCTAGCTTATCAAACTGTGGGCCAGAAAGCACTTGCATTTGGAGAATATTCTTTCTCTAAGAAATTTTTATGGGGAACTTTATATTAAGAGACTGTTAACTTGTTCATGGGCTAGTGTGACTGCTATTTCAGCACTGTATGTGACTTATAAGAAATAAGCAACCTGAGCATCCCATTCCTAAAAAATTCCCTTACAGTAGGGTCTTGCTACGGCAGTACTGGCAGTAAGCAAATGGAGATCAGTGCTAGTCATTGAACAGGGCATTGCAGTTGCAGTTACGTGTGAGTTACAACAGTCAAACCTTCTACTATAAGTTTGTGATCTTTTCAAGGTGTAGCTGCACTGCAAAGGGTACACTTTGCCTCTGGAAGCCACAGAGACAGGCTTCCAGGCAAAGCCTGTTGAGATTTCTGTGTGTGAATTACAGCAGAGATGGAGAAGTTATACAAAGGGACCTAGAGACTTTAGAAATATGAGCAGGAAACAGTGAAATGAGATTCAGTTTGGAACAGTGGAAAAAACCCATCATCTAATGCCTCTGGAGAGAGGTGCACAGAGAGGTAATCTGAAACAGGCATTCAGTAAATGGAAGACGTGATATTTAGGTTGCAATAACAGTGAAGGAAACCTGTGGGGTGACAATGAGCCATTTCTCTGGTAGTAAAAGACAGGCAAAGGGAGCAACAGAGAGTGTGAATGTGCTTTTGGGGAGTCCTGCAAGGAAACGTGACATCATGGACCAGGGAGGAGGCACAACTCTCGTGTCACTCAGCTGCACTGGGAAGATAATGATCCAAAGATGTTGTTACAATGAAAAGAATGAAGAGAAATGGTTGTTTTCAACAAAAATGATTGAAAAGCAGAAAGTGACTGGGGGAGAAATGTCTGATGAGACAATCAAGAAGCAACAGGGGGAATAATGACTGCTTGTACAGTGTGGAAAGCTGTTGATACTCTGAAGGAAGGAGAATTATTGAGGGTGGTCTAGGGGGGCTAGGCAGGAGAAATAGAAAAAACTCAGCAGAGAAAAAAATTAGGCTGAATTAAGTAATTAACAGTTCTTAATAGAGAAGTCTATTAGACGAAGAAATGTTCTCCTAAGAGACATGGCTGTAAGCTCTTTAGTGCAGGCACCATGACTGCTTATATGTTTGCATTGCACCTAGCACAGTGGGGATCCAGATCCTTATTTGATCCTGTGGGTTCTACTGCAATAGAAATAACAAACAGCAATAATTATGTACTGTGGTACAGCCATAGGGGATATGCGCTGAGGCTGAATTCTCCTCTTAGTTACACTCTGCTGAGGTCAATGAGATTATTTGGATACAGGCTGGTGGTGGTGACAGGATGATTTGGCCCAGTTCATCTGCAAAAATAGAATATGTGTGGTTTCTGCTCCCAAATCTACCTACTTATTATTTGTTGTAGAGCCATGCAGGCTAGATACTTTCCAGCTACACAAGGGGGAAAATTTCATGTCCAAAGAACTCATGTCATAGGGCAGACTGGTAGATGTGCAGAGCCAGGGACTAGAATGCCAGTGAGTGTTTCTTCAGAGCAACAAAATTTGCTAGAAGCTGCAAAGTAAAAATCTGCTCCTTCAGGAATGGTGTTTGGGGAATGAGAGTGCAGCCTTTCCTCCCCATCACTTGGATTTCAAGTAAGTTCTTGTTCAGTGTCTGATTCTTTCTCCAACAGACAGGAGTGAATTTAGAGAGCAGATCCTGAAATAAATCATGCCAATCCCGCAGAAACAAGGACACTGGAGAACATGCAGGCAAGAGACGCTGGCAATGCTGTAGCTTGGGAATGGTGGGTTGGGAGCATTTCTGTAGGTTACATGGAGATGATAACCTTCACTGACAATAACATGGTATGTTCCTGTCCAAAGGACTGGGGGGGTTGCCTTGTTTTTCTCTGAGTGGACTGCTTTATTATTATTATTATTATTATTATTATTATTATTATTATTACTATTTTAATGGCTGAAAGCTAAGAAGAACTGGGGCTTGTCAGAAAATTGAGCAGTTGATGAGAAAGCAATTGATGACAGCAGTCCAATTCTAATAATTTCCTGTCTTGCTTTGCTGGTACTGGGGTGTACTTTAGCAAAATGACTGAAATAAGTGATGCATTTTCAGTCAGCTTTATCCCTGACTCTTGTGCATCTGAGAAAGACCCAGCAGTGGGTTTGGCAGATAAAGTGGAAAGCAAGACAGGAACTACCATTATGAAATGCAAAAAGTCAATTTGAATGTCAACAGCAAAGGCAGGGGATGCAAGCTTTAAAGAGCTCCAGTTTGAGAAAATGAGGGCACCACAATGTGTATCCCTGTCTAACTGTTCATGTTTCAAGCTTTAAAAGAATGCCACATTTAGATGCTTTTTCATTACACATTGATTATCGTTATTTTAGACCACAGGACTCTCCAAGCTTCTTGCAGATGCTACATAGGTCAGAAGCAAATGCTGCCCAAAACCATGAAGTTTGTGAACATCCAAATTTAATTGCAAAAATTTTCTCATTTAGATGGGACAAAAATGCACTTTGTCACTATTTGGGGAGAAAGTCCAGCTGCAGTATGGTATTATATAATACTCTTCTCTTCTAAAGGTTGTTTTAATGGGAAAATTGTCATGCAAAAAGGAAAGGTGAATTGCTATCTCAGTTTTTGAGGCTGTAAAATCAGTGAACGGAGAGATGAAGTAACTTGCCTAGGTCATAGGAACCATGGGACACTGCTACTACTAGGCTTCACTGGTTTTGGTAAATCACCAGAAAGAAAAAAAAAAAAAAGAACAAGAAATGGGGCTAAGATTGTTCACTAAAGCCTACAAAGTTCTCTGCATCTCATTTAGCTCAATTAGTGTTGTTATACTGGAGAGATGCAACACACTTAGTGACCTACCTTGGGAGGAAGCAAATGTATACAATTCATTGATTAAAGACAGTGGTTTTACCATTAATGTTGAAACCAAGACCAAAGTGTCCATCTTCATTCTTGACTGGGATGTAATGCTCCGGCTCCCAGTTTTCCAAATCAGCTGCCACATGACAATAAATAAGTAGTTTATATGGGCTTTGTCTCTGTTTAACTCTATGTCCCACAGGGCCCCTTCCCATGAGGTGCTGCAACTCCATAACTTTCAAGCTCTAATCTCTTTCTTGACACCAGCCTTGTGTTTCCATCATTTCCTCTCACTGCCTGAGCAAAACAGACACTGTAGAGGTATGATTCATCCACATTTGAGACGTCTGTTTTAGGATGAGGTGAATCATGCTTGTTTCTTTCCATTGACTATAAAGGGAGACAAGGGTGACTAATCGAGACGTAGATGTCTGTAGTGCAGACATCTAACGTTAAGTGAGATGAATCCCACTCTCACAGCCAGCTCAAGTCTGACAGAAATGGTGACAGCCAGCTGGGTCCAGCAGAGTTTTGGCTCTGGCACAGCACTACATGAACACATATTGCTTCCAAGGCTATTTCAAGACCAGATAGCCACCTTCTCATGGTGCTCAGAGCCCAAGTTAATTAGCATGGAGGACACAAGCTGGGCCCATGCAGAACTAGGGTATCTCTGCATGTTTCTCTTTAATGAAGTAGTTCTGGGGAGTTTGGTACAGAGGGAAGGCATAGTAACTTAGGTTTAACATGGTCTTTGTGCTCAAGCATAGCATCGACCTGGCTGTGCATGAGCTGGCTCCATGCAGAGCTTCTCGTGGATGTCTTCTTCCCATGTTTCTAAGGCAGCGGTGATGCTCTACGCATTTCCACAACAAAATGTCTGTGCTAGTCACACTTACTTCTTGAATCTGTAGAGAGCTGATAGAACTGGGTTTGTGGCAACCAGATTAGGTCTGGAGAAATTAATATTTTTAATGCCCGTTTTCTGTGTTGTCTATATTATGCCAGACCCTATTGCTTCGACTACCTGACTGAATAGACTGAATTGTCCATTTTTATAACCACCTCACTGCATTTGAAGAAATACCATGGGTAATTCAGTCAGTCACAAACAGCATATTACTTTCTACATGGAACCCAAGAATACTTAAAGTAGACCCTTTGGGTTTGGAATAAAATTACTGAGATTGTGTCATGACTGAGCAATAATCATATCTGAGCTCTTCTTAGAGTCCACAGAGTTGCTAGCTGGACTAAGACTTGCAAAACATGCTGGAAGTGACCATAGCCTTGTTTTCCCAGTTCTGTAGTTAATGGGCTAATGACTTTCCCTTCTTACCTGTACATCATTTAGTGCTGAAAGTGGGCAAGTTGAACTCTCAGTGATGCCAGAGCATCACTGAATTGTCTAAGAGCAAATCCTACCTCCATTTCCAGAGAACTTCATCTGGTTCCTGAAATTCTCTCTGCCATGACACCCCATCTCAATCAAGCTTTTGAGGGAACTACGAAATCCACAGATAAAATTTACAAGGAAAAAAAACCCAAAACATAACAAAACAATTCTAATTCATATGAAATACATACCCTATCCTCAGCAACAGTAATCCCAACTGTCAACGATCACTCTGTGGAGGTTATTTTCCTCCATACTTTCCAACAATGCTATTGCTCAAACAAATAACCTGCCCGAGATTGAACATTGAATTTTGAACAGGTGATAGAACCAAAATCTCCCCCATGTACTTTGTTCTGAAAAATCTTGATCATTAATTGCACCATAAATGTGTCAAAAAATGTGCCAAAAAATAACATGAATAATGTTTCACTTTTGCTGACATTTTTGTATGAATTGGTTGTGGAAAATCCCAAACCTGCAAAGCTTAATTTTCTTAGGTATTTACCTACTAAACTCTTTCGGAAAGGGTTTGTGAGCCAAGATGTATCTTCTCTCCTCCCCCCTTACTTGTTAAGTTTGTGAGCAAAACAGAGGGCAAATTGTGTTTTCAATAAAAATAATACTTAAATAAAATTTTATTCCTATAGAAAAGTCTGTCTTAATGAAAAACACATTTTTTGACTGAAAGCAACATTTCAAATGAAAATATACTCAGAATAGATGTGTTGTTATACAGAGTTAAGTCTGAGCACAGGGGAAGATGAGTGATTGCTTTTGTAGTATGAAGGGAAGAACTGAAAGACCAACAAGGGAGGCAGACTAGTAATCAATGGAAGCGATGACTAAGCCAGTTTTATTTCTAGCTATAGAGGTAAAGGGAAAAACAATGACACATTTAGGAGATATTAAACAGGCATAAGTGACAGGATTTGGAGTCTGAATATGGAGTTCTTCCTTAAGAACAAACTGGCTTTTGAATTAAACCATCCATCAGTATGGTGTCTTCAAAAGGAAATGAGGCAAAAGCTGCTTCATATGCATCTTCCCACTAACAAAATTATAGAACATTACAATCCGGGAAACAGATCGTCTGCTGACAGATTAGTTATGAGGAGAGTTTCCAATAGCACTGACTATGGTCAAGGAAAGAATTAAAACATATGCTTAACTTCATCCATCCATCATAGAAACACAACTAAATAACCTTCATTGTGATAGGAACTTAGTAGCTCCTGAGTTTTAATGTATTTATTCTCGCCATCATAAAGTGGAAAGTGCTATTTATTATCCCTGA
The DNA here is from genome assembly GCF_030936135.1 of Gavia stellata. Classification (NCBI taxonomy): domain Eukaryota; kingdom Metazoa; phylum Chordata; class Aves; order Gaviiformes; family Gaviidae; genus Gavia; species Gavia stellata. Next base: position 5,933,996 of record NC_082637.1, read on the forward strand.
TTTACAGGAGAGAGCTTAAACACATTTAGAGTAGGTTTCTAATTCCACTGAGTTCAGTTCTTTTGAGGATCTGGGGCCATAGATCTGCACGGTGCAATGAAGCACAGTACAGAGACATCTGAATCACTGCCAACTGAGCCTGCTTGTAAGCAGGGCTTATTAGCGTGGGCACAGCACCATCCTAATGCTGCGATGTTGCTTCCAGCCCTGAAACAGAGCTCCTGCATCATGCGGCATTGTTTTTTTCATGGGCACAACAGCTCAGAATAATGCTAGCTTGGAGAGCGCTGTGCTTCATTAAGCAGTGTAGATTTAAATATCTTTGCATTGGTCACCCATCAGTTCCCCAGCATACAGCAAGACTGAATCCAGCTTTATGACTCTGACACTATTATCCTAATGGATGAACTACTTGTCTCTAAGGAGCTGGATAGATAGTTCCTTTGGCTTTATCAGGCTTATCTATATATTTGCTTAGAGATAAGCACATTCTCAGATGCTTCCTAGAACCAGGGCTGAGACGTTACTATAGATAGGGATTCCTGGGAGACAGAAAAAAATACTTGCTGAATTTCTAGACAAATGACATTCTCAGTGCCACTAAAAAAAAAAAAGCAGCACCCCCCCCCCCCCATTTTTTATTCTCCTTTAAAACTTGTGAATAATTCTAGACAGCGATTCTAGAAAACCATTTCAGCTGAGAACAAGACATTAGACAGGAGTCAAACTTCACATTGCAGCCCTTAGTAATCAACAACTGACTTGAGCATTAATGAACTAACTTTTCTATTAGGTAACAGCCAATAGATTGCTGCAGTCTTATATTGTCTCTGTGTTCCAATGTCCTAGTTTTCTCCAACTGCTAATTTAAAATGCTTTTCACTGTTGCAAAGAGCGTAGTTAACTGCTAAAGAACAATTTTATTGCCCTAAAACAGTAATATATTTGCATTCATTACTATGAGTCTTAAAACCTATTACTGATATAAAAGAGAGGATAACAACATGAAGGGTTTGAAGGGCAGTAGATAATAGTCTGAAAGGGTTCTGAAATGCCTGAAGTATCAGACATAAAATAGGAATGATAAACAAGTTCATTATTTGTTAGTGACGGTTACGCTGGAGGGAACATTTTTTATATTATTTTTTTCCTTTTTAAAGTTTTATGGAGAATATATTTCAGTCCTAAGCTGGGCATAAATTAAACATGTTTTACCCGGCTGTTCAGTTAAGAAATAGCAAGAACTAATGAGCTGTATAGTGGTAAAGCTGTTAAGCCAATGTGAAAGGACTCTATAGGGCAATCTGTGAAGTATAAAAGAGAGAAAAGTCCCCTTTCCATAGCCATTTACTTCTTCTCACACATTTGGGTTGAGCTCAGCTCTATACCACCTTGAGGTATATGAGGTATATGCAGAGACAATCCTATCTTGACTGTTTGGCAACCATAAAGGAAAAATATAACTACAATATGAAGGGACATAGAGATTCCTTAAATAAAAAGTACACTTCCAAATCCCTCATTCTGACAGGTTTTAGATCAGTTGTTCAGTGCCTGATTTTTCAGGTCCTGACCAGCTATTACTCTTAGAGGCTTTGTTTAAAGGTAGACCTGCTCAGCTTCTCCAGAAATCAAGCCAGTGAGGCTACCTGGCCTCGTGAGAAGCTTGTGTTTAAAACAGCATTTCCCTTGGAGCACCTTGGCATAGATTGGTGGGTTTCAGATCCTGTTTGAAATTGAACATAGTCAGACACAGGTTCCTCTTCCTCACTGGAAATTTTCTTCCTCAAATATTGGCCAATTCACTTGTCTTAGAAGTAATCACTCATGATTTCCACACAAGCTATTTTAAACATAAGAGAAAACACAAAGAGCAGTCTGCAGATACTTGCAGTGCAAAATAGATATCTTCATTGCTTTCTTTACTAATTCCAGTGTGAATGGTTGAATTCTGCCCATTTTATTCTCTCTAGCAGTTGAGATTGAAAAGCTATCTAAGCTATTTCCTTAAGCTGTTGCACAGGATTGTTTCTCAAATGGTTACAGCTTCAAAATCAATAGCTCATACAATCCTTACATATTTCTAGGTTTTGAAACTGTAAACACTCAATAAACCCTAGCCTTTCAGCTCCTCCTGGGAAAAAGTTGAAAAGACAAATTTACCAGAGCAGCTCTTCTTGAAGGATGCTCTGTAGAGATGGGCAGAGGTCTTATGATTGACTCATCTTGAGATTAATACCAAGAGTTTCACTGTTAGAAATCTAAATGGAACCAGATGCTTTTTCAAGTGATTGCAAGGATGTAGTCCACTTCTATTCCCATCATTGAATATGAAGAATAAACTCACATTTTAGTGAGTGTGTGTGTGGGTGGTTTTTGCATATCTGATTTAGCTTGGCATGTTTGATTAACCCCCAAAGTTTCCATGATACTTAATATAATGAGATCCAGACTGCCTATGATTTTTAGGTACCACTGCATATTTCTCTTTATCATTATCATCATCACCACTGTCATCATCATCATTCTTATTATTATTGTTGCAGTTGTCATTGTTTTTAAAGCATCCTCATCCCAAAACAGAAGAGCTATCAGCATAAAATCTTATTCAGAAAGGTTGAATAAGTGCTTCGTCAGTGCCTGACCTAAATTTTAGACTCCCTTTATAGCTGATGAAGAGAAATTCACTTGACCTGGTTTATAAATCCACTTTAGAATAAGATGAATCTTTCCCTAGCAAGTTTGGAGGAAGAGGTCTCCACTGTAGAGGTTTCTGCTTGATAATGGGAATCCCACCTGGCAGTTCTAGGTGGCAGTCTGTTTCCAAAGCAAATTCAGGCACCTTTTTTTAACCCCCCCCCATAAAACACACCCAAGAAGTTCTTTATAATGTTATCAGGATGCAGAAACCTGTTCTGCTGTGCTTCTGATTTCATAAACCGCACCACATATATTATTAGGCTGTCACAGAACTGCCCTGTGAATTTGTAGTTCTATGACCAGCAATGAGAAAAGGAAAGTATGAAGGACTATCCTCTTCCTTTAAAATAACTAGGCATACAGTGAAGGCGATTGTGAATTGTGGTGAAAGAAAAAGACAGATAAGAAGAGAGAGAAAAAGAAGAAGAAGGAAAGGAGAAAAAAAAAGAGAAAGGAAAATAAAAAGGAAAAATAAAAGGAAAAATAGAAGGAAAAATAAAAGGAAAAATAAAAGGAAAAATAAAAAAAAAAGAGGAAAAAGAAAAAGAAATTACTATGTTGAGTTTCCGAGGTAATTTTTATTCAGCTGTGCTAGAGCTTCTGTGCCCACCAATCTGCACTATATTTTGGAGGTCTGAGAGGGTGTTTTGGCTTTATACAAGTGTCAACACGGTTTTCAAAAATCATTGACAGGACCAAAGAAAGCTAATTAGATACAGATAGAGTAAAAACAAACCAATCCAAAATTTCCATAAAGATTAGTCAAAGTTTGTGTTATTATAATGTTATAGTTGCTAGCGCATTTCCATTTTCTTCAGACCTTGCACTGACTTTTTTTTAATTTTTTTTTTTAACTGAAAATGAGTTTTGACATTACATAAGGTGAAAGAAGCATCAGCTGCAAATGATGTGCATACAACACTACAGTTGTGACAGGAGCAGAGATGATCTCGGGTAAGTCTTTGGCTGAACAGTTTGTGTTAATCACTCTCACTGTAACAATGATCAGGTTCAAATCATTATATAACTCCTTTAAAAGAACAAAATATAAGATTCAAACATCCCTAAGAAATCAGTCAGTCTCTCAAGACAGGGTACCAGGGTCTAAAATGTGTGGATGTGGTCATGCTATATAACGTGGTAGGACTGAGGTTAACACAGTCATAGATGGATCACCCAGTCTGCAAATGGTGATTCCTCATAAATCATTATGAAAAATAGACTGGCTGTGCCAGTTCATAAATTCAAGGCAAGTGTCTATTTCCATAAGGCCCAAGCAGACAGACAGTGTTAGGGATGCAAACATGCCACCACCACATGCAGTAGTTAATGTGTTAGCATTTTAACAAATTGAGCCACTTCACTGGCCTATTTATCAGTTCAAGCTATTTAGAAATGTTGCTACCATATGTTGTCCATTGAAATGAATGCTAAACACTGCATTTATAAATGGTAATTTATGACTCATAAACGTCTCTGCTATTAGAGTCATTCTGCCACTGTGAATGGAATTGATAGCAGTTTCTGCACTTCATGTTTTGTTTTTTCACTCCCCTCATTTCAGGGATATTGTTGATATTAAAGCCTTAGTGCCTCATAGAAGATGTTATTTAAAAGACTGCGTGTATCAAAGAGAGGTTATTTTTGTGTGCTATCCACCCTGTAAATTGATTTCAGCTTCCGAGTAAACTTTTAGGACTAAATATTCAAAGGGGACCTCTGGAGTATGCAAAGTGATCAAACAGTTTTCAGTTATAATAAAACTGGCTTAAAAATCAAATAAGGAAACAAATGAGCTCCGTTTCCCTTCTGCTCCCCCTCCCTGAAAAGCCTTTTGCCTATCTATATTTACCTTTACACAGAGAAGTTGAGCCTGAAGCTATACATTCTTAAAACCCTCTCATGACTAAATGCAAATGCTCAAACAGAATTGCCTACATGCTTTTGCTTCTTCTTAGCCTTGGAATTTGGTCAAAATTCTTGACTGGATGTTTTAAATATACTTTATGAAAATGTTACCTATGTGCTTTCCTGTGAATGCTACTTCCTAAGGATAAGGAAATTCATAGCAGGTCTTGTTGAAAACTCTGCATTTATCAGACAGGGTTATTTTTATCAAGTAGGTTGATTGCAAGTTCCAAGCTGACTTTTAGGCTTAAAGTTTCAAAGAGAGCCTTTGGAGTGCCGCTCCAAAGTGGGAATCATCTTTAAGTTTTATGCATCTCAAAATTACTTAACCAATAGTTTGCTGAATATCATTTCCCACCATGCGAGAAGACCTTGATAGGTCAGTTCATGCTGTGTATCTCAGACAGATCTTCACACGGCATGAGTTACTCTCAAGAAGGGACTAAAGAAGGAGCCTTATGAATTAATTTAGACCAGATACTTGATTTTTGAGTAGCTCAAATCAGGTAGGTGGAGTTTCAACCTGGGAAAACACTCTTTCATGTGTCTAATGCATCTGTACAAATATCCAAAGGCATCCAAGGAAATTAGATTTGTGTCTAGAAAAGACTGTCTCAAAATGTATCATCTGTTTGCAAATATAAATCCAATACATATGAACACAGATACACAGTTCACTACTCATTTTGAAAATTTCCCCCAAATACAGGGATGATTTCTGTAAAGTTGCCTGTGTTACTTAGACTGAGGAAATACGTATCATTGTGACTATGTCATTGGCTGGTTTTGAGAGATCCCTGCTGTAGACACGCCACACTGCACTGATATAAATGGTTCTGTTTTAATGCTGAAAGATCTATTTTGTACAGAACCTAGTCCCCAGTCTCCATGGGATTGTGCCTCTGACCAAGCAATATCAGTGCAAAGCATCTAACCAGCATTTTGGTGTAGGAACATTATTTACACCTCAATATTGAACGTGTTTTGGGGGTATTATCTCTAAAAAAAAAGACTTCTAAAGAGCTACTGATGTAAATCTTCATTTCTTATCTGGCTGGCTACTAGGCAGGCTGAGTTATGATGAAAAACAATAGATTTGACCTTTTGTGTCCTTTTTCGAATATGGCCTTTGTGATTACAAGCAAGTCATTTGGTTCACCATATTTTATTCAGTTGGGGAATGGAAATAATGGTTCATGCTTATCTCAGAGATGCTGTGAAGAAAAAATCTGTAGCTGAGTGTGACCTACCCAAACACTATGATTGTGATGGTCAAGGAAAAGAATGGACAGAAATTCATTAAACATACAATAATTGGAATTTTAGGTCAGATATTCATCTCAGCAAGAATCTAATTCTCAGTTTAAGGATTTTGGTAATATTGTCTCAAAAACACCTGGCTCAGGATCTTGAAAACTCTTTCCATGTCTAGAATAATCCCTTCAAGTAGCCTCTATCATTAAAAAGAAACAAGAAAAGTTCAGACCTGCTCTTAGGGGTTGCAAGTACATAAGATGTTGACAAACAGGCTTCATTAAAAACAGGATGTGTGGAACAGGTAAAATGAAAAACAGTTATTAAAAGGATATGTTATCAGCAGCAATAGCACTAAGAAGTCATACTGCAATATTTGCAAGGAAATGTCTTTGAAATATCTTCTACAAACATTAATTAGACCTAAAAATTAGACCTCCCCTGCAAACCACAGAATATTTTAAGTGGAACAGAAAGAAACAAAATTACTTGCTCAACATGCTGACTTTCGGATGGCAAAATCCGGAGCAGAAGGCAAGGCTGGAGCTCCCTCTTGTCCAATTTTAACAAGCATTTTGGGACGTTGTATGCTGTGTTTCTGGCTTGTGCTGTGAGTGTTATGGCTTTTACAGCTGACATGGAGTCCTGTGTGGTCAGCAGACAAGTGAGAGTGTTGAAGGAAATGGAATTGGTATCATGCAGTTTTATTTCCTCTTTTTAAGTGTTGTTAACTGTTCTGTGGAAATGCCAGTTTGGGGTTGTTTCTTTAGTTTTTCAGGAGACCTTTGCCACCTCAACCCCATTTGGAAGTAAACAGCTTTTTTGAGTTCTTGATGAAAAAAAAAAAAAGTTGGGATTCCCACTGAAATGTTTCCTTTAGAGTCTATGTTTTATTTATTTTTTATTCAAAACAACATCTGTTTGTTTGTTTGTTTTAATGCTTATGAAATGCCAACACAATTCATCTATTTATTTTGCAAAGGCTAAATTAAATCCAGACTTGAGAGCCTGACTTTCAGAAGTGCAGGTCACTTATGGCTCTGGCTAAAGTAAAAATCACATTCATGAACTCAACACCTCTGACTCATGAAAATCTTACTTAGAAATGTTTGACTTTGTTTTAATAAGTCCATTAAAATATTTGTATCCAGTGACTGAAAAAAAAAGTCCCTTTTAAAGCACAAGTTAGAAGTCTGCTCTGTAATGTATTGCTAAATTCAAGCATCAATCCTTTGCAGCCAGTGTGATTTTCATTCTAAATCAATAAAAATTAAAACCAACAGATGGCAGGTGTTAAAGAATATTTTCTGGCAAAGGAACTGCTTTTCAGCTGAATAGGAAAATTAGAGACCTTATTTATACTACTTCTAACTTGGACCTGCTCTTAGAGAGCTTCTGTGCTGCGACTGCCTTCTTCTGTGGTCCTTTCCAATTCTGAACTACTCATGTGTGCGAGGAGAAAAGGACGTTATTGTACTGTTGAAATGGGGTAAAATACTGGAGCATAATATTTCCAATGCAGTTTGGGATTTTTTATGCTCAGTGGTTTATGTTCATTCTTCCAGTGGCAATGCCACGTAAAAAAATACAGAGAATAAACTAGATATTAGATTTTCAAAGTGAAATTTTTTCATTCTGAACAAGGTGACAAGGGACTGAACACACACACACTTTCAATATGCTACAGTGACTTCTGATGTCTAATAAAGTCAATGGGGAGAAATGGGCATTTGAAAAGAATGATTAATTTGATCTATTTTCAATGTCCAGAGAGGATGAGGTGAACTGCACCCTAGCCTGCCTGTTCCTAAACTGTCAGAAAAGAGAGCTTAAGGTGACTAACACAGGCATATAGATCTGGAGTTTAATCTTTTTTCTTTTCATAAGCTAAATCCCAGAAAAAAAGAAATGTTTCACATCCTTATGTTTCTCACAATAGCTATAAGTAACAGAAGCATCTAGGGGAAGATGGAAAAAAACAGACTACTTCTTTAGAATGGTATAAAAATCTGTGAAAGGTGAATCTGACCTTAAAAATTAATAAATAAGTAAATTAATAATAATAAAAAAAGAAATAGAAAAGAAAATTACATTGCTGGAATACAAGTGTCAATGAGTTTTCCTTAAAATACTGTTTTTAAAAAATTATCTAGCTATTTTAAAGACAGATATAAGCTTCAGGGCAACTGTCGTGGAAAAGCCGTCCACTAGACTGACTGTGGAAATGGTACAGTCTGCCCAGAAAAGAAGGAATCCACTCAAACCTGTACCGTAACAGTTTCCAGAATGCTATAGCCAACTCCGCAGGGAACCTCTGCGGTGCTGACAACTTTTAGGGTACACACATAGGCTTCTAAATATAGATTTACAAGTTTAATTTTAGGGATGTTTTTTGTTTCATCCTGCCTTTTGAATACCAGCAGGACGCTGATATAGTATTGACTTTGTTTCCACGACCGACAGAATAAAATATTTTTTTAACATTCATGTTAACAATTGAGTACACAGTGATCTGTAAATATTTTCTGCTATCAATGCTAATTTCCCAATGCAATTGTTCACTATAGTAGTTTTATTAAATGGAAAGAAGCCATGGCAGCCAGAAAATGAGAGAGAACACATTGTTATAACTTTTCAAGTAAATATTTCTCACTGTTTTCTGATTTTGAAATAACTGAAATTATCAATTTTCAAAAGTTGAAGCTGTGTTTCAAGGTTGCACCAAATCTCTAAAGTATGAAGACAGAGATCTGTCCCACGTCAGCCTGATTTGTCTCTGAGGCAAACACTGGCCTTCCAAAAGCTTATTTTAGTCTCTTTGAAGCACCTTTTGCTAGTCATATGAAGAGTCATTCTAGTCCACTTAGCCATTATCACTAACAATTACTGGAAACCAGAAACCAAGGGAAGGGCTGTAAGACTAGGCAAGCCCCTTCTGAGACTTTCCTCCACATAGCAAACTCTGTAAGAAACTTAGAAACTTCAGTGCCTGGAATTCTTGAGCTAGATATTTGTATTTAATAGCCATATTTTTTTTCCCAGTACTTTGGGGAGCCCAGTCTCCCCTTGAGCCAACAACAACTTGTAGCACCAACAACATCCTACGGCATCTTAACTTCACCTCGTGAAAAGATGAAATCCCTCTTGTTTCTTCAAAACCTGCCCTCTGACAGCCTCCTTTGATACCCTTACTTCTTGCGTTAGAAGATACAGTAGAAGTCTTTCCCCACTCACTCTCTCCATGCCACTCACAGCTTTATAGACCTCTATGCGAGTTCCCCTCAGCTGCCACTTTTCAGGCTGAAGATTCCCATATATCTCAGTGACTCCATACGTGAAACCTATTCTCCACCTTCCACCTGTCTTACCACTGTTCTCCGACCCTCCTTGACTGAGACACTGAGAGTCATGGGATTTTGGGGCATAGAGGCAATGATGCTAATCCAGCCCAACAATTCCTGGAGGTCTTGCTAGTCAAGTCAAGCCCTGCTGATTTGTTTCCGACAGCTGACAGGATTTTTATTGCAGATGTTTTCAGTTTAGGGATTGTTATTACACTCACTGGTAAACCATTTCACAGACAAATATGGCCCTGCACTAGAACTTTCTCCCCAAAACTCCCTTAATTTAATTTGCTTCACTTCAATAAGAAAAGCTGAGAAAGAAAAAGGAAACAAAAGTTATAAAGTAAAATAGAAATTTCCTTCTTAGTTACAGCCTAGTCTCTCCATCACTGGGAGAATAACAGGCTGAACTGTTTCTTGCCACACAAAGATGTGTGCTCTTTCTTGAGGTTTGAGGCCTTATCAGACAATCACAATGGTTTCCTCTGAGTCTTTTGTTTCTTTCTTGCTTGGTTAAAGAAAAATATCTATGTCTCAACCACAATAGGTTATCTCTATTTGTAGTCTTGTTACGATACTTAAGTTTGACTACCAAATACAACAAGAACCAGTAACAGAGAGGTCTAACATGATATAGATACACTGATATTATGAAACTGTACCCTGGCAGATGGTTAGATAACGTACCAATAAATGTAGAGACAAAAGTAATTCATTTTAGCTTTGAAAGGTACAGCAATGGAGGAGGTCCCAAAAGGCACTGTTAAAAGCTGGAATTTAGACATAAAATAGAGAGTTTTACATAGGGATGAGTAATTTTATTTATGGTACTTTGGCTTTCTTTAGAGTTGCAAAGTCCATACACACTTGTAGAGCATGAATTAGAGAGTCAGACATGTTGGAAGGGACTTCTGGAAGTCTCTAGTCCAAACCACCTCTCAAAGCACAATCAATTAGATGAGGTTGCTCAGTGCATTGCCCAGTCGAGCTTTGACTGTCTCCAGCAACGGAGATTTCACCATCTCTCTGGACAACCTGTTAAGTGCTTGACCACCCTGATGGGATAGTGTAGGAAAGGTGGAGTCAGGCTTCCTGAAGTTGCACTGGGATTTGAGTGGGGCTAACAGATGTAAGTTGGATGTGGGAAATTTTTGTTATATACACCCAGATTTTTTTCCATGTATATAACCCATCAGGCAGTTGCAGACAGTAGTAAGATCCAGCCAAGCCTTCTCTTAAAGCTAAATAAACCAAATTTCCTACCTTCTCCTTGCATATCCCGAACTCTGTTCCCCTAATCATCTCCTGCTCACGCAGCCTGGAGTGCAGCTGGCCACCTTCACCGCATGGGCGCACTGGCGACTCCTGGTCAAGCTCTTGTCCACCAGAACTCCCAGCTATTTTTCTGCAAAGCTGCTTTCTCTTCAGCTGTCCCCCCATCCTGACAACTAAATAGATTGAGACAGATTGCTCCTACAAACAGCTATTTTTCTCCATAAACTGTAGAAGGAATCTGGAGTGATTAGCTCAAGTGTAGCTATCTACACTGAAGATGCCTAAACTTAGGTAAGAGGCCTGAATCTGTGGACTCTTTTAAATTCCTGCACTTGGTTGAAAAAAACCTCGATTCTCTGGAATAGATGTTAATCCTGTTAGGTTAGAATTATGGAGAGATATCATAGAGGGACATCAAGGAGCAAGAAGACATAAAAGCATCAGGAAAGATTGCCCTCCTTCTTGGGCCCTTGCTTAGATTTATCTCTGGACATTAAATCGCTTCCTAGGAATTTAACACAGGGCTAAGATTCCAAGAAGAATAGATTACCTTGCCTGATGTTTGATCGTTTCATGCTAGACTTGTAAATAACACAAATGACACTTAGAATACACATATATTCCTTATCATTGATTTTTTCTCTTTTTCCTCTTGGGAGATAAACCTACTTATGTGACACTGACATCAAAAACTTAACAGTAAATTAGGGAGAAATAGTGAAACAGTATTTTAATTTTCTTTTAACTTCAATTCCCCCTCCCCATTTTCCTGAATCTATTGCAAACTTCTTTTTTTTTCCCAGTTCCTGGCTCAGAACCAAAGAGAAGCGCACTGAGGAAAGGCAGCCCACTTCCTATTGAAAGCAGCTGGTTTAAGAACAGTCAGACAATTTGCCATCATAAACATCCACCCAACCCTTTTGTGAAGTTTATTTTCTTGCATTCAAAATCACTCTATAATTTCATAATGGTATAGTGATAATCGCAGAACAATAACCTTTTTACATATTCAGCAGGTTCCTACCTAGCAAAAAACATCTTACACATCAGTTAAAGTGATAGGCATATATTTTCAGTGAAAGATTTTTCCTCCATCTGTTCAGATGGTGCATTTTCCAACTAAACTATCACCAAGCTTGGTAGCCTAGGAAAAAAAAAAAGACGTTTTTAGAAAAAAATCAGCATCACTTTGTGACTTACTTAGCTGGGGAACAGATGACTCTCTGCTTAACACGGGATAAGAGCAATGTGGGATTTGTCAGCTTTGCAACATGGTGGTCACTTCTTCGGTTTGGATTAATGCGCTCTTTCTTGCTTCTCAATGTAGAATGAGAACAGAAGTTATAGAGCTCACCCTTCTTCATGATGAATTTAAAGGCCATGGAAACTTTTACACAGCTTTGCTAGAGCCAGGTGAGGAGTGGGGACAGAGTAGTGGAAACAAAGTCTCAGAGGAAGTGTACATTACTGTCACAGATATGTTTCTACCACTAACAGTAGAGCCAGTCAGAAGTGCAGAGAAGACAATCCAATCTAGGACTGTGCGGGCCAGTTCAGGGCTGTAAGAGTACTGTTGCACCAGCAAACATGACAGCAGCAGTCCAGGAACCCAGCTGGAAGGGCTGCGGTATTTACCGGATAGCTTTGTGGTCAGCTCACACTAACACCCAGGAAAAGACAGATTTGAGCAAGGGACAATAGTACAAAGTCCCAGACCTACAAATATAACTAAACTCTATCCTGACCCAGCAGTTTGGCAGCAACAGGATTCCAGAAGTTGGGACCTCTCTCTCTACAAAAGGTATTGAAGGTTTGGTGTTCAAAATTAAGATAGCTATCCAAAACTCCTTCTATAATCAGTGGAGAAAAATAGTTCCAGAGAATGATTCATCTTGTTTAAGGACAGACATAAAAGATGGGTCAAACAATATGCCCTCTGGCATATTGAGTCTCCTCAGTTGGATAAAAAGGGTCCAGCCCAGAAACCAGGTCTAGTTGAAACCGTCATGTGAATACCCAATTGATCTACAGCATCCAAATGTTTGGTTTCCCCCGGGCCTGGGTGAGTATTCTCATGAATGCTCTTGGTCTGCGTTTGCTTAGACTCTGAGAGGGAACTGTTTTGTAAGGGATGGATTCCTAAGTCTTTCGAGAAACTGCAGGTCCAAGATCACTCACCGCTTAAAGAGCTGAACTGACTTGAATGATTTGATCATGAAAACCTATCCAGGAAGAAAGGAGTTGTTCTTTATTCAGAAAACCAGTGGGGATCCAACCCTTTAGAATTTGCCACATTGTGGGGATCTGGACCTTGCACACCTACCGACCTTAAACTCCTATCTAGAGTGCTTCATATTTGCTTTAAGTCACCCACGGAAAATTAGTTGGGGTTTGGGCGGGATGCTAATGCTAGATAGTCAGTGAAAGTGCATCTTAAGCTCAGTAAGAATTAGCTGCACCTGACGGAGTAATATCCCTTCTGCACCTCAGCTAGCCCACCCAGGGCTGGTGTCGGTACCATCATGTGAACCTCTGTTTTGTTGTATGCCTCTAGGAGCCTAATCCGATAAGATGCTTCTGGCTGTCTATCTCTTGGCATCTAAATTCCTTTGAAAGCTTGGTCCTAATTGCTGGTCTAAATCACTAACTCACTAACTCAATACCTGATTCTCAAAGCTCTGTCATTTCCTTCTACTTTCCTGGATTTTTTTGCTCTGTGTTGAGTAACAAAGTAAGGTATTGTGAAAGAAGTTCCAAAACAACTACTCTAACTTTGCTTTCCATTCATGGCACTCTTTGCTGTCCATTCAACCTTTACAATTCATTTGCCTCCTTAAATGTCTCTTTATCTTTCAGGCATGTCTCATACTTTGTAGTTTCCCACCCCTCCCAGTGAACCCTGCACTGTCCCCCTATCCTGAAGACCTCGAAACTGAAAAGATAGCTTTAATTTCACTTTGCATTGCTTTCCTTTTATAATAATAAACCACCCACAAACACAGGCAAACTTTTGACTTGATTTAAAGCCAGCTCTCTGATGTGTCTCCAGCTTTGCCTTCTGACTTTCTGTCTGTGCAGATGTAAATTATTCAGAGAGGGGTGTTGTAGACATGCCTCCTTCATTAACATCAGTGGGACTTGTGAGGCTGAAGGAAAACCTACCCTCCCCACAGGCATCTCATGTTGGAAATTTACACTTTATGGCTGTCTAGTAGGACCATATATCACCACACTCTTCATAACTGTTATTCATTCTCCGGAAGGAAAAGAAAAAGAAAAAAAAAGAAGGAAAGCTCTGGTGTTCTTTGCATTATACAGATCCTTTGACACAAAAAACCACCCCAAACCATAAAAATAAAAAATGCCTCTGCTAGTGTTTACCACTCAGTACTGTCAAAATGTGAAAGGCAAAGAAGTGCCCAAAAGTGGGTGTCATTTGTGATGCTGTAATTAATCACACGTAATTGCTTACAGTCTGTGTAGTACCTACTAAGTGATTTTGTATAACATGGTTAAACCACAGATGTGATCCAGTTGGTGCTTTGTACCCTTTCCTAGATTTCACTGCCGAATGGATTGTTAGTTAAGACATTGACAGCCCACCACCAGCATATCATGTGATCCCTATCAAAGCATTATTTGGCCCATGGGCAGTATAGTATCATCATTGTTGCAAAGCACAGAATAATAAGGCAGAGACATATACTAACAGTTTGGGATAGCCAGATTCATCCGATTCATTTTAATGAACAACTAGGCCAGAAAAGCAAACCCGACCATCTGTGCTGCAAAGACACTGAATGCTGGAATTTTTTTTCCCTTCATCGTCATATTGCTATATCAGCACATGTGCTAACTTCAAACCTTTCCCATAACACATGTGCTCCAATTGCAATCATTTGGATGCAATTTGGTTTATGCTTCCATTTCCCCCCTGTTGATATGAGTGGGGCGGTTGTTGTTGCCGTTGGAAATGCTATGACATCTCTGTCTCAATTTCTTAATGTTCTTCTATGTGACCTTGTCCAATCAAATCTAACAGGTACTGGCACACACGCTTCTGCCTTGATCTGAAAATATGCACAATTATGTGCTAGTCGTTTGTGATTTGTAATTGACAGTGCTTAAAAAATGTGCATATAGCTTCCTAATGAGGTAAACAAACAGGCAGTGCCCTGTTGCAGAATGTGAGGGTGCAGGAAAAGGCATCTTACATGTTCTTTCATTGAATATTAAACTCCTAAACTTGAATTAAGGCCAGTTGACCCACAAGAAAATGCAAACAAATAAAAAAGATCCAGGTCGCATAAAGCAATCAACAGCAGTCTGAGAGCCGGCAGCTCTTTCAGTCATTATTGTCTGGACTCGTTTACCCCAATTTAGGCCCTCAATTTATGTCCCTGTTCATCCCAGGCTTCCTTTGCAGCCATGAAGAGGGAGAGAGGTCACTTCAGCATCACCAGGACGATGTGCTCCATCCAGGATCTGACTCAGCCTCTGGAAACACCTCTTTCTCTCTCTCTCTCTCCACCACCCACGGAAAGAGCGTGGGGGGACCAAGCTCCCTATCTAGTACCTCACTTAAAGCCTTTGCTTCCGCAAGATGTGTTCAGAAGACTTAATATCTAATCACAAATGTAACCACAAGTGTACAGCGTCTAAGGGAACTCCACAGAGCAGTCACTCTATGTGGCAGCATGGGCAGAGCAGCCTTTGGAGCCAGACCCACTGTGGCCACATCAGTGAGTCCTTCTATCTGATGGAAACCTTTACTAATGAAGCTTCCCTGCTTTAGGGGTGTAACTGAGTACTTGCGCGTGGCTTTTCACTGCTCTGAGTGGATACATCAACTCAATTGGCACTAACTCAGGGATCTCTCCAATTGCTCTAGGCAGACATAACTCTATTATTAAAATTACTATTGGGTTAAAATGAGGCACACGGAACAGTGCTGGACACGCTGTTTCATGCTAATTGCGATAGCTCCATTTCTCTTTGCTGAGCCAGAGGCATTTGGAAGCTGCTATCTGTTCCATTAACAAACAAGGATGTTACAGTGCCGCAGGGTGAAAGCGTATTACAGGTGTTAAACGGATGGGCTGAGTGAATGCAAAACAGTGTCAATAGTTGCATAATTTTGATTATTAGCTTTCACAGTTGAAGGTGGCAGGATGCAAAGCCTGCATGTGGGGATTACATGGAGTGGGGGAAAAAGAGGAAACCTAGTTAATGGACAAAATGTGGTCATGGTTAAAAATAATGGTAAAATTATGTCTTTGTGCTCCTTCTGTGGTGAGAGGATTAGTCTATAACATATTCCATGGATATGGCAACGCTGTGTGAAAAGTTTTAGGGAACATCCATCATCTATTGCATGTTTCCAGAAGTCTCTCCACACTTATTCTGACATGAATATTTGTGCTTACTTGCTAACCTACCGCTCAGTGCTTGTTAGATAAAGCAGAGCTGTCTTCTGCTTTTGTTGAACACCAGGTTTGGTCTCGCATGCTTTCTAGAGAAGAATCTTTTTCCCCATTTCTCTAAGTTGTTTTATTCTGATCCCTCTGGGATTTTAGCCGATGAGTAATTGTTGCTGGGTTTTGTTTTTACAGAAAAGTGTTGTTAAAATTATTGTGGTTAATAGATGTTAAGTTTTAAAGAGACTTAAGCAATTTTCTAATCTGTCCTCCTGTGTGTCATCAGCCTGGTAAGTTCTGTATCTGTTCTGTCTCTTACTTTTGGATAGTAGTACACTTTTTAGACAGAGACATCTCAAATGAGGCATTACAGGAGAATCTGTTGTTCCCACAGCTGCAGCTACATGAAACCTCAGGGATAAACTCCCCTCCAACCCCTCCAAAAAAGGCATATTTGTATCAGCTGAAAAGTCTGAGTAAAAAATAAGAATTCTCAAAGAAATCCATAGCATGTTGTTTTATTGAGAGAGTTGAAATGTTTCATTTCATCACAACCATTTAGATACCTGAACACAGATGTCTAAATCCATTTAAATACTTTGGAGTGTCTGAAACACCTACATGGGCCTGAAAGATGCAGCCCAGGAGCACTGAAGACCTGCACCTTTGCAAAGTGACAGCTCAAGGTTGGGTGGGGAAGCCCAGAACATGTAAAAGGACAGGAGACACCCAAGGTTAGGCAGCATAATCCCACCCAGAGTATCTTAGTTCTTGGGTTTAGAGTGTCCTTTTATTTTTTTTTTTTTGGTGGGTTTTTCTGTATCAAGAAACTAATGTATAAACAAAAATACAAAAAATGAAACATTTCACCACATTTGAGGTCACTGAAAAATTCTATTCTACCCAAGGGTATTTTGGGGCTTCAGCAGATAAAACATTCCCATTTCTTCCTGCCTTGCAAAATGAAAGGAAACCAAACCTTTTCATTTACTCTCCCCTCCCCAAATATTTCCGGTTTACCCAAATATGAATCACCTCATTTCAAAAACAAAGAACCCCAGTTAGAGCTGCTCATTTCTGCATGGATATAAAGAGAGCCTAGATGAAAAACTGTGGTCAGATGCCTAACATTCAGTCAGCTAAATTGGGGTGAGATGAAAATCAGCCTTACAGGCAGGGTTGTCTTCTACTGTTGGGTTGCTTCTGGCAGGATTTTCTGAAGGGCATATACGGTTCAGGGCAAATGGGAGGGGTTGAGATTGTCATTAATTCTATGGTTTGGGAGAAAATTACCTAAGACCCTAAACACTGTTTAACGAACTTGTGACGGAAGTGACAAATTTACAGCAAAAGAATTCAGCTATTTAGCTGATTATGTGACTGATAAAAATTAATGAAAATACCCCAATAAGGATTTATATAGTTATAATATTATTAAAAGTTTATAACCACTTGCTAATTGGCATCATTAATGAAAATTAATGTGGCTACACGCACTTATTTCACCCTGTAATGAGGAAATGAACAATGACATGAAATACTGGTAATAATTAATACTACATATATTTTATTAGACAAATACTATGTCCAAGGGTTTACCAAGAGAAGAAAATACAATTATCGAGCCTGTGCGTAACTTGCGGTGGTAACGAGTTAGCATTCTAGCTAGAGATGTTGAGAATAATGCTTAGTGATACAGATACATCAAAAAGACATCCCATATCACAGAAAAGACAGTAACGGTGCTGAACCTGAGGCAGAAGTTTCTAACACATCTCCCTTTGTCATGTTGGACAAGTTAGTTGCTACCTCTCTGTACCTCAGATTCTCATTTGCAAATAAAGATTGTATCATTTCCCTCTCAGTGTGTGGTAAAAAAAAATGTGTATACAGGAATGGGGGAGAGGCGTTGGCGGTAGGGCTACGCAACTGTAAAGGCAAGATGCATCAAAGGACCTGCAGGTCTTGTAGGCAGATCCTGTAACAGCAGTAAAAGCTAGAATTGTTTCTCAGGTGCCTGGGCTCCCTACACAGTGCGTTTGGATCAGCATCATATCAAAAGCATCCAACATGCTTGGTTGAGAACTACCTTGTAGGAAGCATGGAAGACAGGAATATATATTCCAGATATGATGTTTTTCTGAATCTTGGATATTTTGCTCAGTCTCTGGGATGTACAATTAGACATCAGGATTACAGCCCCAAATCTCTCTGGAACATATTTATTTATGACCTTTTTTTTTCCCAAAGGAATTAGGTGTGTTTTTTGACATTCATAGGAGAGTTCAGTGATTAGAGCAAGTCTTAAAAATTGGGTGGCCCAATTTTAATTTCCTCTTTTGCTATAATGAGTCAAAAGTCATCTCCAGCTTCCTGGGAGAGCCTGCTAATAAACAGGATAAACTTGAACCTTTTAACAGCTGGATGAGATGGAGAATCAAGAGCAAGCACTGGAGCACTAGAGTCCAATTATAACTAGACATCCTAGGACATACCCACCCATTCAGTTTTATTCCTTTTTCTTGGGGACAAATAATTAATCTTTAATTCCATCCTATAAAATTAAAGTGATTGCAGAGCAGAGAAGGCTTCTACCCTAATTTCATTTGTAACCTAACGGATAGGATACTTTCCTGTTATGAGCTGGGGAGGGCAGGAGTACTTTCCTGGTGCCCTGTTGAAGTTTTGTCATTTGGCACAAAAAATTTTCAAGATTCTTCAGATGTATGAAGGCAAAAGAGACTAAATTCCTGCAGGGAGGAATTGAACATAGCTTTCCCAGTCCTGGAGGGCTGCTATAACCACAGAGTTACTGTTATAAAGACAGATTCTATCATTACTTTTTCAATCTTGTTCTCTGGAGGGAAGCTAGATGAAAGACTTACAGAATGTAACTTGGATTCACTGTATGCACTCCTCTGAAATGCAGCCATGAGAGCCAGTGTTTTTATTTTGTTCTTATTTATTTTGTTCTGGGCCGTGAGTCCACCCACAGATTAAATAGCTTCCCACAGATTAAATAGCTTCTCTCAATTTTGTCTTGGGGTGACGTAATAAGAATTAATATTTATTTGTTAATTACTGTGTGATCTTTGATATAAATTCCATATTGAATATGTGAGGTCTTTTATTGATGCAACATGTTTGACCATTTTCAAGCATTGCA
The DNA here is from genome assembly GCF_030936135.1 of Gavia stellata. NCBI lineage: Eukaryota > Metazoa > Chordata > Aves > Gaviiformes > Gaviidae > Gavia > Gavia stellata. Next base: position 5,953,060 of record NC_082637.1, read on the forward strand.
TGGAGTAAATTGGAAGTTAACTCCCATGGGAGTTAATTTACCTTTCCACTATCCAATGCTCCCTGCATTCAGAAAAGTATTTAGGTATGCACCACTTTTTCTATGATTTCTGCTCTTAAAATTGATTGTGAATTTATGCACAGAATTGCTCAAGTTTCCTTACAAGCCAGACACAAACCTTACAATAAAGCTTATCATAGTGAAACCCTGCATTTTTCCTTGACTCTTAATTATTTCTCTTTTTTCACTCCATGTTTATTTAAAAAATAAGTTTAGAGTGTGGTTGCAGAGATGTATGACACCTTTTACCTTGTCCTCATCATATATAAGTAAATTAATGCAATGAAAGGAATTAAGTTACCCTGACTTTTACACGCTATCAAAGGACCAGTGTTTTCTATATGTCCTCCTCTGGTTTTGTGTTCTAAGTTTTGACTTTCTTCATGATGACTCACCCTGGTAGAGTGTTTTCCCAAGGGATGTTTGTCTAGTAGGTAAGTGATTTTATTTCACATCTCAGTTAGAAAGTCACCTTTTGTCTGTTTACATTGCTTTGGAGAAGTATATTCATCTTTGTGTTCAAAACCCCTTTTCAGCATTCATTCCATTATCTGGATTACCAAAATAAGCCGACTTGCAGTTTAGCATTAATTACACCTAATTTTGAACATCTAACTTGTAGATGTTTCCATCCGAGCTGTTATTATAGGTGGTTTTTAAAGACTATGGAAAGAAATAGGCAGTTTTAGAGTGAAATTAATCCCATCTTGAATTAGACGGTTTAATGTAGGACAGAACAGTCCTGTTGTAAAGCACCTATTTCTTTTCATAGACCATAAAGGGAGCCAGTGATGAGTACCTCAGATGGAGACATCTGTACTGTAACTGTCTAAAGTTAAGGAATATGAATCCCATCCAGAAATGAGGAGTAATGGTAGCATATCTAAGACCACAAGAATATGTTTCCTCTCTCTGCTCTTCCAGTCAGAGGGAAGTACAGTGGAGCTGGCCACACATCACAAATAAGATAAAAGGCACAGCCAAAGTGAACAGATTAGCGCAAAGCCATATGTAGAACCTCTCAAAGCTGCTGACAAATAATGTTGAACTTCTAACAAAACGCTGAAAATCAAAGCCTATTCAAAAAAACATTTCAAGAATGGGGGTGGGGAGATGGAGGAGACGGGGCTGGGGGGAAGACAAGTGACATTCATTTAGTAAATCGTTCAGTGAGAAGGCAAGTGTAATCTCAGACCTATAGCTCGTCCCTTGAGGTTGTTAAGTGTTCTCCTGTATTCAGCAGAACTGGAAAGGTTTACATCACCCTTCCAACAAAGCGATATTTGGGCTGCCTTCTCTCCAATCTACTTAACATCCTCATTCATATTCTACCTTTCTGACTTCTATTAAAATCAGGCTCCTTTTCCATAGTCCTGCTAAATGCCGCCATTCTGCTGTCCGTCATTAAATTATAGGCTTTTCTTCCTCTCTTCCTCCTTCTCCCTTCCTTTCTTTTCTGCTCTGCCCTGCATCTCCCAGAGGTATTTGCATTTGTGGGGCAAATACACTGATTCTTTTTGCATGGTTTACTCCAGCATAACATGAACTATGTAATTGTAAATTATTAAGTCATCTGTACTTCCCTGAAATGATTCACAGTGGAATGACAGGAAATTATTCCTAGTGGAATGACAGGATATGATATGATGAAATCACGATTCAAATGCAAATTGGATGTCTGCTGATAGAAATCTGAAGTCCACTGAGAATTCACAAAAAGAAAATGCTGCAAGGTTTATCCTTTGGGTAGATTATTTATTAATGGATAGCCCCTGTGTTAAGTCTGTCCATTCTTAGTTGTTAAAACCCCAGGGGAATTCTTTTTTTCTTTAGTTGTAGTTTGATGTGAAGGTTTTAGACAAACAGCAGCATTCCTAGTCTTCCTATATATATTTTCCCCTCAACCATCTAATTTGTCAATCACACACACACGCATCTATAGATATATAAGGTCTGACCACTAGCTGGCATAATTCACTGTAGCTTTATTGCTTGAATGGAATTGTGCCAGTTTACCCATACTGATGTTCTGTAGACCACAGATTAAAGTGTACACAGCTACACAGAAATTGTCATGCCTCTTTATTTTTGTTCCTTCTACAAAGCTGTCTGCACAAATTATCTCTTTGGCTTCCTCTGATTTACTTTAAAAGTGTTACATTAATTTTAAATGCAAATTGCAATAATTAAATTTGACCTTATAAACTATCAGATGTGATGGGAATTTCCCTTCCTGATTTTTTATCTTAAATTGGAAAGGAACCAGATCAAACAAGCAGGGAATTTCAAAGTCAAAACAAATACCATTCATGGCTAGGGACTCTGCTACAATAACAAAAAAGAAAACATATGTATGCATGGATGTATGTGTGTATGTATAATATAGATGTTAACCACAAACTACCCAAAATCTTTAAATTTGTATGTAAAACTGGCAGTAGCTCATCTTTTGTTGTTAAGGAGAAAAAAAACCACAATCAAAGTGACCCACATAGATAGATATTTTTTTTTCTTTAATAATGGGTACTTTCATATACCTCCTAAGGTCCTATTCCTCCTGTCATGTTTAAAGGGTTTATTGTTTCCAGAAAAGCTTTTGCTGCTCCCTCTGGAGACTGAGCTGATCTAAGGTAATATTAATTCTGTGCCTCTCTCTTGTCGGAATTCAACTTCAAACGGAATAAATGAGATGAGAGCTGAAAGAGAGGTTATGCAAGCTGTCATCCTCCATTGTGTTGGAGGCATCAATGACTCTCAGAACAAATTAGGTGTCACTCTACTAAATCGCAGTCAGAAAGGCAAATCAGTTTATAGAAGACTTATTTGGTCTCCTGGAAAGCTCTTGCATTCAGAGCACAGTTAATCTTCCTTTTCTTTCAGTAATTTTAAAAATCCTCATTTTTTATTTCTTTTTAAACAAAGATGAAGCAGAATTTCCTCCTGATGACTCATAACATTCCCCATACAATTCATGCTGATTAGTTCAGTCTAATTTCTCTCTCTCCAAAAGAAAAAAAAAAGTCCCACAGAGGTTTGTTTCACTCCTAAAAGAGAAAAGAGAAATTACTACATATGTTTTATTAGACTTCTTAATTTTGGGATTGTGGCTTGGGAAAGAGGTCTGAGACAAAAAGACTATCTGAAGAAAAAAGGATATTTATGAAGCTTGTCAAGTATGAATTCTTCCAATTTTGCAAATCTTACTGATTCTATTCACTCTTTATTAAGTGAATCTCAACCTATAGAAAAGGAACTAGCATTAGTTAACTACCCGGTTAAAAGTTCACCTCTGGTACTTGATTTAACATCTTTTTTTTTTTTTCTTTTTTCCGCCAGGAAAGAAACTAAATGGATTTTTGCATTCTAGGCTGCACAAGGAACTTTTTTCTTTAACAATTGAGTGATGTGCACTCAGGTTTTCACTGAGAAAGACATGCTCATCCGTTTCGTGAAAGAAGAAAATTGCCATACTTCAGCAAGATCAGGACAGAGATGGAATACACCTCACATAAACTGAGGTACCTATTTTAATTTGAGTTTATGTTTATACAAGAAAGGAGTAAGGTGCAACGGGAGCAGATCTACAGAGTGAAACAGCTGCTGTTGAGGGCCATTTTACATATAAAAGAGATTTTTTCCAGATTAGCTTTAATCTAGACCTATGAACTAGGACCCAATAGGTGCTGCAGTGCATCGAGTGTGCTTTTGAAGAACATCTTTTAGTTTTGCTTCATTTCAAAGGTTTTGAGACTCCTCTGTGATGAGAACCAATGTGTAATAACTGGGGCAACCAGGAGATTTGCTTCAAAAGTACACTCTCAACCAAAACTGAATGGAGATATACCATTAGTCTCTCATAAAGTCCGAGATAAGGGATAAGCACAGATGCCTAAAACTAAAGTGGGTCTCAGAAGTCACTATATTACTTTGCGATTGAAGCTGTGACTTGGGAACCTGGTGCTAAGTTTCCAAAGACAAATCACATTTAATTTCCTGAATTTTAGAGAAATCTTTATACTTCACCAGGGTTAGAGTGCTTAGGTTCCTTATGGAAAACATAGAGAGGGTTAAATGACTAAAGCTAGGTTCAGGGAAGCCACCAGGTTTATACAGGAGTCCCCTAAACTTTCTAGTGGGAAATACTGAGAAAAATCAGGAATTAAACCCCACTATCAATAGTTAGCGAAACAGCTAACCTTCTGCTTGAGCTGAACACCTAAAAGAAGTCAACCCAAATAGAAAGGAACCAGAGATACTCCTTCCCCATTGCAAAAGACAGAAAAACTGTCCGTGCACTCAGATGAGTGAGGAGATGTGTTACTGAAAGCTCATCCTGCCTACTTTGAGGCAGGGATTTAAAATCAGTTTTTTTTAGAAAAGTGCTGACACCACAGACATATTGGGTATTTGAAAATGAGACTTTCTGAATGACTGCTGTTGACATTTTTCTGCTTCAGGAGATAAGCAGTGTACTTTTGAACCTCCTCAGGCACAGGAGGGAGCTGAACTCAGATCCCCCACATGCTGGAAGGTAGATCTAAGACTTGATTAGTCATAAAAACACAGTTAATGCCCTTCATTCCAGCTTTAAAAAATAAAGACTTTTGCCTGAGCTTGTTTGTTTGTTTTCATCAAAGAAGAGACAGAGGGATTATGATTGAACATCCCAACTGGAAGTAAATTCATCTTTACGGGCAAAGTTAAGATGGCAAAATCCTGAAATGACAGGGATATTCCTCAGCATTTCCTACAGATTGCTCTGAATAACTTACCAATCCTCCTCCTCCCGCATACAAAACCCATTCTGCGGATGCTCTCACAGGGACTAGGAACATAAAAGTTAAGCTCTGTGTTAATGAACGGTACGGAGTCAAATCATCATCGTATGCGAAGCCACATTCCCAGGGAACATCAGAAGCACTCGCTCAGTGCCTTAGTGTTCATGGAATGTAAAATGCTACTGTAAAATAAGATGTCCAAGATAAAAGGAGGAAGTAGGATCAGTCTCAGTGTCAGCACTCTGATACTCGAGTGATAACATCTCCCTTTTTTCTCAGCACATTGCGAAGGCTCCTGAGCAGAGATGCTTGAACGTAACTAAACAATTTCTATGAGCATTCCTTCCAAGTAATAAACACATTTGATTTGACTGTGCTCATACATCATTTATACTCACTTTCTCTTGATATTATGGCAAATTAGTTAACTGGAAAGATTATTTGCAGAACCAGCTCATTTTTAAGCTCGTATTGAAAACTATTTGAAAATAAAAATTTTCATATTCATTATGGGGAGTATTCACAGTGTAGGAGACTTGCTTTTATGAGCTTGATTTACACAATAAAGTGGTGGAAGGAGCTTTCAGACAGTGCAGCAGCACAGAGCTGATCAACCAGAAGATAATGACAGGCCTGAAACGGTGGCACATAAGCCCCATCTCCTTTATTTGCACCAGGTTCCACAATCCAGATGCTCTGTGTCACCGAAGTCAGGACCCTCACCCTTTGACTGCTGAGCTTGATCCAGTTATTGTACATAGAAGTATGGACAGGAGGTATCTGAGAAACACAAAGCACAAGCTCAGAAAGAGTTCCTCTGCTAAGTCATCACATCAGTATCAGCGCTCACAGCACGGACATCCGCAGTGACCGTGCTGCACAGATGGAAAGGGCACCCTTTCTAGCTGAAAGCAGTCTAGAAAGCTGCAAAATTCTCTTATATCCTTCTCCTAAGATGGGGGCCAACATCAAGGTTACTTTTTTTGCAAAAATGGGATGGCTTCTCATGTGCTGCTGTTTCCAGAGATAGTAGTGATGTTCTCACAAAGCGAAATGGTGAAAAGTCTTTGTATGCAGTCCTCTTGTCCTTAACGCCTCAAAGAGAAAAATGACACGGTCCTTCCATAAGTAGAAATCTGAAAATTTCTGACATGCTGAACTATATACTTAACTGTAAACATATTTCTTGCACAGACATTTCCAAAGTCTAGGCCTACCAAAGGGATTTCTAGAGCTGTTAAAAAATAATAAATAAATAAAAGGGGATTTCTTGCAGAAAGGGATGGAAACACACTGTATTTACCACACAAATTGTATTCAAAGCAGTGAGAAAAACTGAGCATGCTGATGCTTAACCACACTTATGGTTTCACTTATTTGATATGCTCATGGAGTACATCAAACATGGGCTGAAAATCGGTGAAAGATGGGAAACAAAGGGAAGGAATAAATAGTCAGTGGCACAAGGTGAACAGTGGGATGCCTTGCCTCATTGTTCTGCATTAGATCTCATGTTTGAAATCTGTATTAATGATCTTGAAAGAGGGTAATACTGAGGTTAGCAAAACTTGCAGATGACACAAAGTTATTTAGCTAGCACGGACCAGAGAGATCCGTGAGGAACTTCAAAGAGACTTAGCTAAACCATGTGAGGACTAAAGTGAGGGCAAATGAAGTTCAATGCCAATAAATGCAAAGTAAGGCATACTGAAGGGAAAAAAATAAATTAAACTGCTTGTACATCTGACAGGGGTCTACATTCACTGTCTCAACCCAGGAAAGGGATCTGGGTATCAATGAAGACAGATTTCTACACCATATGCAGCTGTAGTTTTAAGAAAAAAATTCAAACAAGATGTGAGGGTTCATGAGAACTGAGATGGGGGATGATGTAGTAAATACTACACAGCCAATCTATAAATCAAAATGTGGTCTCATCTGGAAAATTTTGTGTAAAAACAAAATAATAAAAAAATAAGAAAGAAGTTTATCAAAATTAGAAAGGGCTCACCTGTGACAAATTAAAGTGATCCATGCTTTAAAAAAAATAAAAAAAATCTGTCATGTAGAATGATTGAAAAGATTGGGAAGAGTTACCTTAGAGAGGAGAGGGACAAAAGGACATAATGAAAGGATAAAAATGAATGACTTACAGAAGATAGATTAGGTGCTTCTCTTCTCCTCAGCTTGTGGCAGGACAAGAGAATGTGCAATAAAATTAAGCAGGGTAGTAAGTTCAAAACAGATAAAAGGCAAAGGCAACTGTGCTCTTTTTTTTCTACAATGAGTGATTAAGCCAGGGAACCTTCTGACACACTGAAAGTGAAAACTAAAGGACATTTCAAATAAACATTTAAACAGATAACAAGAACTGCTGAAGTTGAAATAAAAAAAGCCAAATATTTCTTGGGAAGTATTTAAAAGCTCTTTTTTAAAAGCCAGATTTCTTGAACTTTCCTTTGAAGAGCTCTCCTAGGTCTGTGCCCAAATCCCACAACCTTTGGAGGAAAAAGACCCTGAGGACCTAGAGGCTCATGTTTGGGTTAGTTTAAGTAATGCGATTTCTAGATCAGAGACTTGTGCATGCCGAGCATCAGTCTTCGTGTTCTGCACACAGAATATCACTTTATCTATGCACCAAATATTTGTTTCCAGACACTCAGCAGCCTGGGCTGCCTTGCACCTGGAGAGGTCTATATGTACAGTAAATGTGCTCATGAACAGCAGTTCAGACACTGATCGTGCAGTACAGGCTCTTCAGAGTTTCTTGGCATAGGCATGACCATTTAGTAGGCATGCCAAGGATCCATGTGATGTCCTATGTTTACTGTCCCAAATTCTTTAAGACATGGTGCTGGCAAGTCATGGAGACAAGACTCTGGGCTAGATGGATTAAAGATCTGACCCAGCATGGCAACATGCGTGTTCCTCTAAACTATGTGCAAAGCCAGGCTGTCTATACTGACACAGCCTGTTATTGCTTGTCCTCCCCCTCTCCTGGACTGCTTGCATCACGAAATCATCAATATTTATCTTTCAGACTGCAGGTTTATGGAGTGGAGGTATGATGAATGCCTTTGTGTTTGTAGGCTGTCAAACACAACACAGCTTCCACCTCCTTGAAGCCTTAGGTTATGCTAGTCAGAAAATTGTGAAACATTAAAAACTTGGAGTAGTATCAGTCCATCCCAGGGAAGGAGCAAAGGAGACATATTCCTTCCTTCAAATCATGAACGCCAACCCAGAGTACCCCAACATCTGACACTGTGAGTGGTCACCCAAACCTCTGCTGTCTGGCTGCTCTCTCCTCTTTACAGTCATTAAAATGGAAATAGCATCTGACAGCCATGAATGCCATTTCACTTCCAGCTTCCTCAATTATCTCCTCCTTTCCACCGCCCTCCCACTCTCTGTGTGGTGAGAGAAATATGTTTTCAGAACTGTCATTTTAAGGAATGAATACTTGAACCATCAACAACTGTGTGCACTTTGCCCCAGCTGAATGAAAACCTCCTTTGTGAGCATAGAAGCAAATGATACACAGTTAAGTAGAAAGAAGCTACCTGAATGTACTTATTTCAGCTAACTATTTCTGTATTATGATAGCCTGTTTCCAGTAGATCAAAGAAACCTGGCAGTGTTGTTTTTTCACACTGTGAGAAGCACAAACATCATTTAAATGCCCCCTCAAAATATTCATGCATCAAAAATCCGTTGAAGGCTCAGTCTATTCTCAAGCTGGCTTTCAGCCAACATTGTTATGTTGTTGCTGCATCATGATGGAAATAGCAGACAGAGGAAAACAACAAACAGCAAAGAAGACAAGCCTTTAAAAACAAATCTAAACAGCAAAAAACCCCCACTTTAACACTATTTAAAATATCAATAACAGTAAAACTCATTAATAATTGTTCATTTATTGATTTAGTTCTACAAAACGACATTTTAAATGCTGACTTCTAGGATTCTGTTTGCAGGGTTTTTCTAGCCCTCAGCCTCATGTTTTTTATTTTGTTCTGTAAGATATATATAGTGCATGGATGGATTTCTCAGTTGATGAAAGTAGTGTAGCGTCACTGAAGCTGACAATTAGCTCTTTCATAGTTAAGGTCAAGTATGTAAGCAGATTAAAAGTAAATGGAATTATTCTCAGTATCTGCTGAGCTTTTTGCATGACGAATGGTGAAGAATCTTGCATCAAGCCATTAATGTCTTCATGAGCTCATCTCGGAGAAAGCTATCGAGTTTCTGCTTAAAGGCTCAAGTAGATAGAGACCCTAGGTAAGCTATTCCAATACTAAGTTGTCCTTAACTAATCTTATAATTAAAAAATTCTCATGGCAAATGGAGAAGACTTTTTACAGAACACAAAGAGGGAATCTATGTTACTGAATGTGACATAATTTAGCTAAAATGCTAACATGTCCTTTGGTCTTCTGTGTACCTGGGTGGCTATGATCCAGTGTATCTACCCAACGTGATTGCCCATATCCCCTGTACAGTCAGTATGCAGACTGATGTCTCCGAAGATAAGCAAAGTGCAAACCTGTCCATCTTTCTCTTTCCCTGCAGAGACACAGAATGCCTCCAAAACAATCATGTCATCATCCCAGGAAGCAGCTAATGCAACTTCTAGGCGCTTCTGAACCTGCACTGCCTCAGAAACCTCTTTAACAACAGAGACTTTGGCAATCCCTGTCCACTGTGTTGAGTCTGAGCCACTGTGCCTCCAGAACTGCAGCAGTACTGAGCCCCATGTGTGCTGGTTTGGGCTGGGGTAGAGTTAATTTTCTTCATAGTAGATAGTACGGGGCTGTGTTTTGGATTTGTGCTGGAAACAGTGTTGAGAAAGCAGGGATGTTTCAGTTACTGCTGAGCAGTGCTCACACAGGGTCAAGGCCTTTTCTGCTTCTCACACCGCCCCACCAGCGAGTAGGCTGGGGGTGCACTAGAAGTTGGGAGGGGACACAGCCGGGACAGCTGACCCCAACTGACCAAAGGGATATTCCATACCATATGATGTCATGCTCAGCGTATAAAACTGGGGGAGAAAGAAGGAAGTGGGGGGACATTCGGAGTAATGGCATTTGTCTTCCCAAGTAACCGTTACGCATGATGGAGCCCTGCTTTCCTGGGGATGGCTGAACACCTGCCTGCCGATGGGAAGTGGTGAATGAATTCCTTGTTTTTCTTTGCTTGCCTGCGTAGCTTTTGCTTTACCTATTGAACTGTCTTTATCTCAACCTGTGAGTTTTCTCACTTTTACTCTTCTGATTCTCTCCCCCACCCCATCTGGGGGGAGTGAGCGAGTGGCTGTGTGGTGCTTAGTCGCCAGCTGGGCTTAAACCACGACACCATGGAAGGACAGCCAAGAAAAAGCCTGACTGCAACTTGATAGTTAGAGCATTCATCTGGGAAGAAGTGGGATTTCAGTTTCAATTCTATGAATGGGATATCTGTATTTTCTTTTCAACCTTCATTTAATGGTATATATATGCAGGTCTATCTCTATGATATATGTCTATGCACATGTATAAGCATAACTCCTGGTGCAAGAAATAACATTCAGAATTCACTCAGCCTCAGCTGGACCATCAGTCTGGGATCAAGTCCAACATGAATGGCAGAACCCCCACCACTGTCAGAGAACTGCTGGTGGGAGGCAGGCATTTATTTCTCCAGGACAGGCCCCGATGATAGTGTATAGAGAAGTATATATGGAAATGTGTTTTTAGGCTGGATAGGAAAATGCCTAATGCGTTTAGGTGCCCATAAGTTTTGGTAGTTCTGAAAAATATATGAAGTGGTTTAGATTTATGTAGACCAGATTTCACCCAGACTTTCACAGATCTTCTCTTTGGAATTCCTTATTTCTCAGCTTTAGTTCTCCAGTGCATGTTCTGCTCTGGAGATTTCCAGCCTCAGTCTCTGAATCACTTCCATTTTGTCCAAGCATGGTGCCCTGGAAAGCTCTGTGGTTTCTACTTCAGGAGTGCAGCACATGGGAACTGTGCAAACAAAAGCCATTTGGCGATTGCTTAGTGGGAGCAGGGCTGCCCCGACCACTTCACTCTTTGCCCTTCAGCACTTTCATGATCAGATCTTCGGCTCCCTCACGAATTCATGTGGAATTCATTGTTGGAGATCAGCTCCCGGGTCCTGATGTCTTTCAGAAAAGGCTGGGCTGTCATTTTAGGCCTATGAGCTATATTTTTTGGTTGATGGATGCCTCCACATTGCCAACTGAAATTCATCCAGAAGACGGCTATAGCAAATGTGCCATGTAATTACACTGTCACTGAAGGATTCCAGACGTTGGCTTGGTAATTCTAAGAATCCTTTTCTAGCCATCAGAAAATTCCCAGTTATTTTTCCTAGATATTAAGAATTTCAGCCATTTTTACTCTGATGAAAGATGTATTCCAGCAGCTTTTTAAGACAGCAAAGCCAGGATGTGTCTCATCTAATATTATGCCTATGGCTGATGCATCTTGAGCTAGGAGCCTAATCACCCTCTTTGTCCTCTTTAAGACATGTGCGAGAGAGACGTCCATGCAATCATTCAGACCTTAGGTTGTACTGCTCACCCACTGGGGCTGCTCTTTTATATCTGCTGGTAACGAAGCTTACAGTACAACTGGCCTCCTAATTTGGGGGTCTCATTTAAGAGACTAAATACAAAAGAGCTGAAGTCACAGACAGACGAAGAGGCCCATTTCTTTTCTTTATTAGACCTCAGACACGGCATGAATCAAAGCAGAAGGTGTCAGAGCGCCAATGTTATAGCATCTGATATACTGTGCTTTGGGCACCCTCATATTCAGGACAGTTGCTTAGCAACTGGGATACAGTCTGAGGATGCAGGGAGTCTGGGATCTTTTCTCTGCCCAACACGATTAGCATGACTTGGATAAATTACTTCACCTTTCTGTATTCTTCTTTCCCTTCATACATTTATTTATTCGGTCTCTTACCAAATGCTTCAGCAACTCCTTTGAAGATATCACAGCCTTCAAGTAATAAAATTATTCTTTTCCTACGAAGTTGCAGATCCTGGACAAGGGACTTGGGTGTCACCTCCTCTCACTACCTGTTTCTGACATGTAACCACCTTTTCCTTAACTACGTTCATCACCGACACAAAAAAGCTGCCATACTCGCTATCTAGGAATGGAGGCATTTCAGTGGGGAAGTGTTTTTCCTCCGTGTGTGTAAATTTCTGAACACAAACTGTTTTCAAAAATCTAAGCTGGCATTTGGCAGAATGTCAGTAGACTTTATACAATAACACTATCCAACTAGACATGTTAGGAGAACAGAATCTGCAAGACAGCATACTTTTGGCTCTGTTACATATTCATACTACTACTACTACTACCACCACCAACAAATAAAGACAGGTGGAAGGACAGCGGGGCTAACATTAGACCCTTGTGAGGGCATTCATTGCTTGACTGATGGTTCAAAACTGTTCAGCACGGACAGCGAGCAGCGAGGTTATGTCGGCCAAGTTAGGAGCTCTGGCTGATCAGCAGATGAATGAAGAGTTGGCTCCAAAGTCTGTAACCCTTTGATTTCATGGTTGTTTTTCGCATCCTGATCTCATTGCAGCTGCCACCTCAAAGAACAGGGTGAGAGTAATTGTGTTGGCTTGCCTCCAAAGCCCGGAGGAGTAGTCACTTTCTACTCTCCCAGATTATCTGCCGGGCAAACAGAAAGGTTAATGATGTAGAGCTTGATTACTCTGGTAGAAAGAAAGCAGTCAGCTTGATCCAAAAATCTTTATTGTGTGTGTAAGGGAGATACATTAAAAGGGCTCAGAACAGAAATACGTTGTCTTCTCTATTCCGTCTTTGAACACAGGAGTATTTGCCTTCTGGCAGGTATGGTCTTGCAAGTAATAGCTTTTTGCTGTGCATACATCTTTTTGCCTGAAGCTTGTCCTTTAATTTTAAGACATTTACAATAGTTTTGTTGTTAAGAAAGCCAGTTTTCTTCAAGACATATCAGCAGAAGAAACATTTGGATGTATTTGTGCCTGGAACAGTTTGAATACCATTAGTTGAAATATGTACATATAAATGCATGTCTTTATATAAAAATACATACATACATGTGTGTGAGAGACAGAGGGAGTGTGTGTGTGTGTACACATATATGTGTATGCCATAAGCAAATTATTTCTGATGTTCATCTTCGAGATAAATGCAAACCAGACCTATCAAGTCAAATGCAACAACACCTCCAACACCACAGAAAAAAAAAAAAAAGAAAAAGAAAAGATGAGAAAAGTGGTCAAAATAAAAGCAACCAGAAGCTACCAGCTGAACAAATGAAAAACAACAACAAAAAAACCCCAGCAGGATAGGGAAGGTATAAAAGAGTTTACCATGGCTAAAGACAGTAGAGTTTATAAAGGTGTTTATAAAGGTTGGCTTTCTTTTTTTTTAAGAAGAGCCTGCTTTGTGGAAATGTTTAATATTAAAACAAAAAAGCAAATAAGAAACTTTATGAACCCATGAAAATTGAAATCTGCCAGCCTTTGGTTGAAAACCAGAATATTCTGGCCCAGGACTGAAATACTGAAACCAAAGCCCAATATATTTCTCTCCACAGTGGTTCATGGACTTCATAATTCAGAAGCATCTTTCTTGCATGCTTCCATGCGAGTTTGATTCTTTGGCTGACCCATATACCTGGTGATGAAGAATCCCTCTGTCCCCCACACTTCCTTCACTAAACAGTGGTTTCCAAAAAGTTTAAATTTTCCATAGAACAGAAAATTACATTCTGATTGGCTGTACATTTTAGCTATTTTATGGTCAAGGACCTGGTGAAAAAGAAGTGCATAATAATTTGTTATCTCTCTTCTCCTGCTGATTCCTGTTGACCCTGAGTCTAATACTTATAGTGATTTGCAGCTAGCTTTAAATGACTTTATTTAGGAAGTTTCCACTTTGCCTTTTTACATTATTCCACGTTCTAAAACAAATTTAATATAGTTAACTTCAAAATCCAAACTTCAACTAACCTGTGGTGGGTTTTTTTGTTGTTGGGGTTTTGGATGGGGTTTTTTTTGGTTCTTGCTTGTATTTAACTCTTTGCTGTTAACTAGATTCTCATTAAATAATCACATTTATTAATTTCTCCTTGTGCTTATACTTCTATTTTTGATGTCAGTCTAGCCCAGGCCAAGGGTGTCTGTACTGTGTTCCTTGACATACCTGCAGATCTAAAACCTGGGGACCCGCCATGGCCACGTCCCCGCCTCAGGGCGGGTGTGATCTCTGTCCTGCTGTGTTGGCTCCTCATCTTTGTCTCCTTGTATTTTAAGATGCAAGATGATGAAAATCTGCATGAGTGTTTCAAGTATTGGTGGGGAAGAAAAACCCATTAAAAAAGAAACAAATCATAGGTCAAATCAATGGTATTTTCCTTAATGGGGAAGAGTATGGTGTTGCTCACAGCAACTGAGAAAGGAGGAAGATTTTTATAAGGTAAAGGTCTAAAGAACAAGATAAAAAGACCTCTATTCACATGCAAGAGAGATACAAGTGGGAGAGGAGTGAGTGAGGAAAGAATTCAGGACAAATGTCTCAAAGCAGCTATGGAAAAAGCTCCAAAAACACAAAAAACATTCTGAAAAGATGAAGAGACAGGAAAGATGCCACCAAAGTTGCCTAGAAGTCAAGAGCTGCCAAGTCAAGGCAGGCTTTAAACAACTAAAAAGTCACGAAATGTCATTCTTCCTAAACATCTACTGAGGCCCAGGGGCACAACAAAAGAAATCCACTACAGCTGCATGGCAATTGGTAAATTCTTCTCATGCTGTGTGCCAAACTCCTTTCTCTTGGCTTCTCTAATTCATGTGTCAGTGTATGGAGGTAATCCAGACACTGAAGGGACTTTTGTGCTAAAACGTCAGTTAGGAGACAACCCTCAGCTCTTGATGGGAGGACGAATATGTAAGAAAAGCTCAGAATACAGAGTAGAGAGTAAAGGAAATAAGGTCTGAGAGAAGGTAGCAGACAGTGGGTGAAAAAATGAGGCCAGTTTTTCGAAACAGGCGAGTTTAGTAATTATCCCTAGAGCTATAGCTTGAAAGCAGACAACAAAGATGAATATCATGCCATCTGAAATCAATGTAATCCTATCGTTTTGAGTAAATAAGGTTTTGAGGTTCCACAAAACAGAAACTCAACGGAAAAACATTCATGACTAATTTTTGAAACACAAATGATGAAGTGTGATATGTGTTGAGGGAGGAGGGCAGGGGGTGTGTGTGCATGAAAAGCTTATCTTTTTATTTAACTGACAACAAATATGGTTCTACTTGATTTCCAGAAGCCACACAAGACTATGCATGGGCTTTCTGAACTGGCTTACAGGCCCCTGAAGAAATACAGAGGAAAGAAAAAAAGGGTGTCACTTTGCTTAGCCAGTGACAACAAGAACTCCCTCTGCTCTGTTACCTGCATGTCCTTCTGTGCGTCGCAGCCATCGTGCCTCTGGAATAAGATACAGCACTTTTCAAGACATTGTGGCTTACCTTCCTGGTGGCCCAGGTATGCCAGGATTTAAGACAACCCATACTTTCAGCAGGTGCTGTGCTGTGGACGGGAGAGCTTGGAACAGCTAGCACAGAAACTGCTGCGAGTGCATGATGCTGCTCAGGGACCCTCCTCTGCAGGAGAAGTCCTCCAGGGGCTGAATTCAGCAGTTTTACAGGTGTTTTGTGTCTCTGAAGTGTCTTTCTTGTGCTTTCATGTAAGGCATACCTGTCTCCAGGGAGTAAGTTTTCTTTAAAGAGGGGGAGAAATTTGGTATTCTTATTCATTCACTATCTGTGTTTTAGCCCTGCTAATTACCCCCCTGGAACTAAACTGAACAGAACATTAAACCACTTGTCCTTACAGGATAAGGGATTTGAGTGAATTAACCTGCCAGGAAGATATCCGCAAGGTACATTCCCTTATGGGGAACATCTTCTCTGCTCCTTTGAATGAAGGCAAATACAGAAGATCACCGAAGTGAATGCTTTTTACATTTCAGTTTCCATTTTTAGCATTTGAAGAGACTGGGGCAGGTTAATTTAGGTCTTAAATTCAAATGTTAAAAAAATAACCTTTCCAAAGCTTGACATTAGTACAAATCTCTTTTTTCTCATTTTCATTCTCTCATCTTTAAAGGTGACAAATTTGATGCAGTATTTATTCCTCCAAAAGGCAATATGGCATGCTTGACAATAACCTATGAAAACAAGGAAAAGGAATGAAAGTACATTTTTTTTTTTTTGTGTACAGAATGGGCATTGGATAGAGGACTTCAGGATATCTGTTCCACTGAGCCTGTTTCTTCTCTTATTTGTCTTTCTTTCATAAGCTCACCAGAGTGTCACTAAGTAGATGTTTAAATGTTCTCACACCCTCTAGGCATTGCCCTACACCTAATAATCCCAAAGTAAATACATTGCATGATTGGTACAAAGCAAGAAAGATAGGCTGCCTTCATTTAAGGCGGTATAAACAGCTCATGTAGATTTAAGAGGATACAGCATTTCACTCCAGATGTTCACAGTTCTTTTGGTTACAGTAATGTTATTAGTAGCAGGTGTAACATTCATATATTAAAACATTTACTTTAATAAGAAAAAGTTCACATGATTGGCATCAGATAAGAAGAGCAAAATAAAGATACTAAGAATGGTAATAGACAAAAGAAGTGATAATCATTATGTGTTTTGCACGTTAGGAGTTTGAGGAGGTTAGTTTCACTAGATTACCCAACCAACTCCACTGTTTAAAACAAAGGACACTACTGCAATAAACGGCAAAGATTACTTAGCATTAACACTCTTGCATGTCCAGACCAGTGTTTTATTTTCAATAATAAAGTAAACCAATAAACCAATCTCATTATTGTCTCTACTGCTTTGGATGAAGTGACATCCCGGGTAGCAGTGGTAGTACTCAATGTCTATAGTGCAGCTCGATAGAACAGGGTGCCAGTCAGTCACAAAAGTTTTCCCATTAGAAATCAGGAATGAGCTAGCATACAAACCAGGTGAATGAAAAAGATTGGGGATGTCTTTTTGCCTGAATCAAAGGATCAGAGCAGTCAAGGAGATACCCACATCAAAGCAAGCCAGACATTTGTCCAGGAAATCTTTTCATTGCACTATTGTGTTGCAGATAAGCAATTAGATATCAAGTAATTCTATGGGGTTTTTTTTCATCTGAAACTGGGTAATTTGTGATGAGCATGCTGATAAATCATTAATATTTTTATAAAAAAATGCAGCTGTTCACTGAAATAAAGGCCTGTTATCTGCTAGTCACAGAAGCCGTCTAAATTTCCCACCAACATCCGAAAACTTGAGGTGTAGAATGAGTGTATGTGTATGTGTAAGTAAGTGAGTGCGTGCGTGCATGAGTGAAGAGAGCTGTTTTGCTTATTTTTAGGTTTCTAGTTTGGGTGCTATGAATTGTACCATTCAATTCTACCAAGTCAACTACATGAACACCTGTGAATATCTTCCCAAAGTTGCTAACCCAATCATTCTGCTATTGTTTTGTCTGAGGATTTTCTTGTTCTTGCTCATTAAGATCAGGAATTCCAGATTTGATCTCTCATACTGAAAGTTGCTTTGCAAACACTTCACTACAAGGGAAAAAAAAAAGAAAAAAAAGTGTTGGGCTTTAGCCAATAGACAGTTTCACAGAACACCCCTATAACTTCATGGAAAACAACTAGCTAGCCGTGCTGCTCAATACATATAGAGAAACCCAACTCCTCTCCAACTCCTTCCACAGTAAGACAATATTCCTCTGCTTGTTCTCCATAACAAGATTAGCCAGGCCTATAAAAGAGCAATTACATCACTACGAAGCATTTTAAGTTTTGATCCTATGAGTTGAACTGCTGGAGTCATAAAGGACCATTCACTTTCTCTTTTTTGTGTTTTTTCTTGGGGTGTTTTTTTGGGGTCTTTTTTGTGAGGTGTGCAACTTAGGATGATGAGATGGATATGTACTGCTTTTTAGTACATGTAGTATGCATTTGTCTCTGAAGTCTGAGAGCATGTGAGTCATCATAATGGCATCAGGTTGTAAGTAACATCAACGATGAAAACATTAAACCACAAAAACAAGTTACTCTTATAATGGTTCATTTACCCTGGAGAAAAATAAGTAACCAGATGAAATCTCTTTTAATAACTAGGAAGGATTATCACGGACAATTCATTGCATCTGGCAGACATTTGCAGCCTATCTCCTAGAGGATTATTAGGCCTATGTCTTCATGAATGGCTGTGTATATTTATTATTCCTTTATTTACAGCCATGCTACAATTCACTTTCTTAAGATTCAAGGCAGGAAGGTCTGTGGACCAAAAAGCTTGACATTTAACCATAGGCAGAGAGGGGGACAGAGGTTAGAGGAAGGAAGATAACAGGAAATATAAATGAAGTCAAACAGGTTCATGATAAACAGCACAGTAACACTTCAGCGTTATTTTCTCAGGAAATTAGACCATATCAATAATTGAACCTTGAAAGTTTGGTTGCTCTGTATATTACTAGTAATACCTCTGAGCCCTCCAAACAACCAGTTTGCTGTCTGCAGGCTTACATTTTTGTGAAGCTAAGGGGATGATGGCTGAAACTGGAGCACTTTACCGACAAGAAAGTGGTCAAGAACGCAGGAAGGATTGAGACCTCGGAAGTGCTGATGTGGGTGGCAGCTAAGAGGAGGCAAATCTTGGATTCAGCAGGAAAGACATTGATGGGGAATTTACACATCTAACCTGGGACTGGAAATTTTGTTCCAAGAGGCAATTGCCTAGGTACAGTCCTGCTGAGCACTGCCGCACAAAACCCCCTTTGGGCACATGCCACTTAGGATCATTTAGCAGCAAGTGCTGAAATAGCAGAGAATTTAGGTTTTCTTTCCCCAACAGGGAAGCTGAGCTACAGAAATAGAAATACTTTGTAGTCTTGTCAAACAGTGGATAAAATATCATTTCAAGCGCAATGAGAAATATTGTAAACAAACTGCAATTTGTATGCTGTACCGTAAGATGAAAGTCAGTTTAGCTGCTTAATAATCTCATTCTAAAAATCCATCATGAAAGACAAGTGACTATAGGTCTTATAAATAAAAAAATGCAGCTTTTAAAGTTGCATTGGCAACTTCAGCTACCCTTTTCAGGAATTTAATTCCTTCTGAATATCAGTGTGATGTATGTTACATCCACAACAAATGTAATGCACATTTTTGAGTAAAATGATAAAAAAACACTGTTGATACTGGTAAATTTCTACCCATCCTTTCCTTAAGTGAATATTGACTTTTCAGTTTCTTATATGAATCATCCCAAAAATGTGTCTCAAAGGGAAACCTGAAGGGAGGTAACAGCCTCATGAGTCGGTTCAGAGAGAGTGCTCTGTGTATAAGGCTTCATGGAAGACATAGGACATCTGTGTGAGTGGGTGATCAATGGGAAGAAGAATCTGTTTGAAGAAAAGATGAAGGGCAGACATGAGGACAATTTTGCTGGGAGAGCAGGCGTTCATGGAAGGATTCAATGATCAAGGTCAACGATTTTTGTCAGCTTGATGTTCAAGACAGAATGTAATCATATGGTATACTATAATAATTTCTACAATACGTAAGAAACCAGTCAGAGCAATCTCTGCACTAAAATTATTTATTTCTAGTGGTTACAGAAAACAGGGAGGTCTAGATGACTGAAGGAAGTCAAACATACTGACTACCCTTGAAAGGAAAAAAAAAGGGATTTTGGACAATATTAACATTGATTTTCCAAAGAAATTGTAGAAAATTTTGTAAAAAAAAAAATATGCTTCTATTTCTGTGAAGTAAAGAAACAACAATTGTAGCAGATTTGGCAAAACATCAAATAATCTTCTCCTTGTAGTACATAGACAGAGAGGCTGATAGGTGTGAGGCATATTGATTTTAATATATCTTTATACCTGGTCCTTTGTGGCATTCTCACAAGCAAATAAGAACATTTCAGGTATAGTTTAGGTACACAGCTGGTCTTACAAAGTCATATTCTTATGTGCATCCATCAATAGGGCAGTGCCAGACTGTGAAGACATTGCATCTAGGGGTCTAATTGGAGTCTATTCCAGAAGAGTATAAAATTTTATTATGAATTACTTCAGTGATGAATGCCCGTATAGGTGGTACCAAGACGCTCTGTGGAAAAACATACAACAAGTACTGTGTATGATGGGATGAGAATCCAAGCCGATTTTGAGAAGCTGGAAAAATTATCTGAACTTATAAAATGTTACTGATATGGGAAAGGTAAGGAAACTTTTTCTTTATCTTGAAGAAGAGAAGGTTGATGGTTTTTTCAATAGGAAAAAGAAATCCCATAATTTTGGTTGTGCAGCCATTTAGAGAAGGTTAAAAATAATCTGTTTGGGAGCAAAGACAACAAGGAATAAAATAATGAAAATGTCATCTTTTTGTGTAGGATACATAGGAAAAGGTGACAGGCTACTGCTCTGGCTGTGGTTTTGGATGTTCTTAAGAACAGGCAAAGCAAAAGCCCTTTGGAGATACACATTTGATCTTGTCACTTTGGTGGGAAACAGAATAAATTGGTCTCTTTTGGTTCCTTCAAGCGCCACGTTCTTGTGACGTTTCACTTTTGTGGAGAGCTTAGCAGCTCACCTTGTACAGCCTGGAGAAAACATGCTGAGATTTCTGTAGCTGTAAGCAGTGGAGAAACATCAAAGATAAAGATCAGATCCTGAGTCTGGTAAGAGGAGTAGCCTTATTGGAAAGGAGAGAGGTGAAAAAGAGAGATGAACACCCATGGAAGATGTACTGGCTCTTTTTTCCCATTACATGATTAAAGCATTTTGCTGGTGAAAATGCATAAATTGGCAATGCTATTTTTTTGTTTGTGAGTTGTAGAAGGTGGTGTCAGAGAGATCACTGCAAAAATGTGGAGTCAAGAGAGACAAATTAGAAGTGGAGGAGATGACCTACAGTTCTTGATTTTGAAGGGTGTGCTGGGTGAGTGTTACAAATAGCCCAGGCAAAGGATGTAAATGGAAAAGAAACAAAGCTACGAGGGAGAGGTCCTTAAAGAAAGCGAGGATAAAGCTCTGTATACCTTATAATTCTGCAAAACAGTGAAGAATCAATTTCCATGTAATGCATGAAAAATTGTAGTTATGAGCTGCACCACAGAAACTCAAGTAAGCTGGAAAACAACCTGATCTTCTAATTAGTGAAGTAAAGACTGTGAGCAAAGGTGCTGATCAGAGGGAATTCATGCTAGCTTACATAATTGTAGAGTGCCAATATAGGAATCATTGACATTTTGCTCATCAAGCAAAGAGAAGGAAATCTGCATAGCTAAGAATGATCTCAGCTTTCAACAGAAATGCACAAGGCACCTCCTTATAGCCTGGGAAAAACTGGAACACATAAGCCACTATGGGACACTTCATCCTCCGGCCTCTACGTGTGCATAGCGTGAGGGGTTGACGACACAATGAACTTCACACAGAGAGTGAAGCCACAAAATGAAATCTGGAGCAGCCTTCAGGAGTCTCAAAACCACTGTGGAGGTGGCACAGAGACTTGAGGAGCAGTACCTGGCTTTGTAAAAGCCTCCTATTACCTGGGATAAGTTGGGTGCAGCACAGAATCTGCCTTATTGTTTCACTCTGTCTTGCAAGAGCATTTAATCAGTTTTCAACAGCTGCAGACCCTGTTAAATTAAGGTGGAATTCAGTGTCATGATAAATATCACAGAGATTGCTCACATCTTTGTTTTTGAAAAGAGGTAAGTCTCACTGAAGCAAAACCTTATGCTTTAGTAACTACCCTTGGAACTGTTACTTCAGCCTAATAAATGCCATTGATTCAATGTCTTGTCTTCACCTTGAGAACAAAGAAGCCATCACACATGGTAATACACATGTGTGCGTGTTCCCGTGTGCACACACGCTCTGCCCAGAGCCAGAAGGTCAATTCAGAAGGCTCAAATCCAAAAGATCGCAAACCAGTTCAATGAGATAAAAAATTTAACAAAACACTGTTTTCCAAAATGTGGAAAATATTCCTACGTGTTATAGAGTGATAAAGGTTTTGTGTGCAGCCATTTGTGCTGGACGTGTAGCACTGGGCAATCCAGGCAAGGGAAGCAGACACTGGTCCAGCTGTGTTGACGCAAGCTGGAGGAATAACTCACCGAGCCTGGGTTGAGGGCCCAGCTCTATCTGTGTTTCACAAGTCAGAGTTGGCGTATTTTTAATACTAACTACTACAGGAAATCCTCCTGACCATAGTGGTTTCTTTTATACAAGAATCTACAGTCCTATCTGGCTGAGCTATGCAAGGCAGATTATGTGTCTGTCTTGCAATCTTTTTTTTAAACCTTTTCTTTTTAGATTGTACTGCATCCAGTCTTTACCTGCAGATTACAGGAAAAGTCCAGATTAAGCATCCATCTCAGTTTGGAAATATTTATATGCTGTGCTGATAACCAGTCCTAAAAGCACAGGCTGAGCAGTCTTCTACTTTCCTTCCCTGGAAACTACAGCTCTTTTCCATTCTTGAAAATTTGCTCTGAGGGTCTTGGTTAGCAGAATATGATTTGTGAACATTTCCAGTCCAATTCAGTAAGAAGCAACCTGCTCCTACAAGCTGACTGGTTTATTTGGTATTACAAAGGATATAATCTTGAGCTCAAAAGGAAACATCTCTATTATCATGCTTAGTCCTCCATGCACAGTGCTGGTTAATTATTTACACCAATTAAAGACAGAGCCCTTCAGCTAATAGCAACCTGCCAAAGGATTGTTGTTGTGGTTTTTGTTGTTTTCATCATTCCTAGATGAATATACCCAGCTCCATCTTAAGCATTTGAAGGACTGCTCTCTGAAAAGCACTTCCCTGCACTATATGAACAGGCTACAGATAGAAGTACCTCTAGACACGTTTGAGGGTGTAGTGTGTGCCTTGGTATTACCACCCTTGGTTATTTCACCGGAGTAAACTTTGGAGTCTTCTCCAGATTTCCAACTGGAACCAAGGCATCATTTCTAATTGGAGTTTTGGTACTTCTGTTTTATAAGGTCATACTGTTATATGCTGTTTTATTTTTTAATGCAGAAGGAATAGACAGGAAACATTTCCTACAGAAGAAAAATGCCTCTGCTTGGCCAGTATCTCAGATAGAATAGTGTATTGTATTCCACTAGGAATGACTAGAAAACTCTTCCTGCCACTGCTGCTCTTTTTGTCACCTTTCTGGCTTGCTGATGCTTACCCAAATGCCAACTGACAGTGAGAGGGATCACTTCTGATTTGGATGCTGAAATACGCTTTGATGTCCTTACATGTTTTGTATAGGCTCCAAGTCCGTCGTGCCTCATAGCAAAATCACAGCCATGCACTATGCAGTATGGAAATGTGTGTCATTTTCTTCCTGATGTTTTCCTAACACAATACTTTCTGGGAACATGACTTTTTTTTCCTGCACCTTTGTCTTTTCCATTTTAATTTAGGTTATATTTTGGTTTGGTCTGAGGGTGGAGTGCTATTGTGAAGTGTTTTGGTTTTTTTTTTTCTCTTCCCAAGAGGACAGGAAGTAATTTCTTGGTTTCTTCCATGTTTCCTTATCTAAAACATTTAAGAATAAAGACTTGTAAAACATGTTATTTTCCCTTTCTCTCCTTTCCTAAATAATAACCAACACATTGTAAACTGCTTTTAGGATCACAATTTTTGACTACAAAAGTCCTATTAGATAGGAATCTGAAAATTTTATTGGTCTTGGATATACAATTCTAAGCACTGAATGAATACAATCCGTATTGCCCAAGTTCCCGAGATTCACATCTGCCTTTGAACAGCTAATAACACACTGAGTGCTAAATGTTTTCTTATCGCTATCTGAAGTTACCGCAGGTTTACAGAGGTAGTCCTTTATGTAGCACTTCTTGGGCAAAGCACCAGCATCACCTCCTCACCACCAAATTTTTCCTTCCTCTTTTTACTGCCCTATGTTTCAGGTGTCAGAAGGCCAGAAGCCTCCCAGGGAATTGACCCTTGGTAAATCCATAGAAAAGGGATGGAACTGTTTGCAGATGAGAAACTGTGTCTCAGAAAGGTTAAGGGACTTTTTCCAGTTCCACTAAGAAAGTCCTTGGAAAGACAGCTTTCTGCAGCCCAATAGAACCCCACAAGGTTGACTGGTTTTGCTGTCACTGAAAAAAAGTATATCTTTCAAGCGCTCTTCCCATTGAGAAGGCATTTTTAGCATATTCCAGCATCCATCCACCAAACAAAACTCTGATTTATGTAGCCACTACAGACAGGAATTTCCCACTGAAGTCACTCTTTATGTGTACAAGACTTTTTGAAAGCTTAGCACTTTATCTAATTGCTTAAATAGAGGTTTCACTTGCTAACTTTAGCTGCTCATTTAAAAAAAAAAAAAAAAAATTGGCGCAAGGAGCTTATTTCTGCCTGAGATTAGAGACCCAGAAGCTCTTTATTTACACCACTCCCTTCCTCATGACAAACTTCTGCTACTGCTGCCAGACTGACAGCTTCTACAAACTGGATCTAACTTCGTCGTGCAAGGTCTGTAGCTCTCAGTAGGCAATCAGGCATCATCAGCTCTGCCTTTTCCATGTGCTTCTCTGGAGGAAAACTGATTTCCATAACTATGTTGTTTGCAAGAGGTTTTTGGACTTTTTGATTTTTCCCAATGCCCTACCACCAGACATGTTTTTCCTGGTCCCACTAATGCAAGCTGGAAGTTTTAGCACTAATACTAAATATTTAAGCATTACAAATTTTTATTTTCCTTTGCTTACAGCTGGACTGACTGAGGCAAGAGCCACATGGAAAGACATGGTAAAGGGTTATCTAGCTTCTAGTGTAAGTATACAAGAAAATTGAATTTAGGTTACATGTATATTCATGAAAAGGTATTTCTTGATGGCTCAGAGATTGATTTTGAAATCTTACCATTGCCTGGACACAGTTTCCTGTGGGTGAGCTATAGCTACTCTTTGGAAAGTCTCTTACATCACAAAAGATGCAAAGGAACTTAGTCATGACACTTACTAGGCTTGGCTATAAACACTGGCGTACGTCGGTATTGTAATAGGAGAAGGGGGCAAGAGAAAGATCTTTGGTCATCTGTATCTTTATGCTTAAAAATATCACATGCAGAAATGATTGGAGTGTATTTTCACTCGTTTTGTGTGTAATGAATATTTCAGTTGTTTTATGCATACAGAATTACGCCTGCAAATGCCTGTTTAATGACCTGCAGCTAATGAAAATTGAAGCAATGAAGATGTCATCTCTGATCCTTTCAAGCTTACATCACACAAACGTCTTTAAATCCTATATTGCTTCTCTGGAGGAATCTGTTAGTGATTTCTCTGAGTCCAAGTAAGAAGCAGCGATAAGCCCTTTTCTCATGGGTATGCTTTCTTTATCATCACTTTTACTGCACTATAGTATCATACACTGCCATGGACAGCAGGAGTTTGAACCTTGCCTCTCAGGGGGTTGTTTACACATCGGTGTAAAATACTACACCATCCAACAGACAGTGTTTTACTCCCATTTCATTTGAGTAGGGGCACATGTTAAGACAACATACAGCAGAAAGCATTGGGCCCAGTAATTTCACAGAGCTTAAGAAAGCAAACATTTGGGAATTCTGCGGGCATTGCCTAAAATACTTATCTGGAAGGTGACCACCTCACAGTCTTTAATGTATTTATCTCCACAACACCCCTGAGAGAGAGGGGAGTGCTGTTATCCCTAGATTATGCTTGAAGAACTAAAAGGCTAAGACCTCATCTAGAACCAGATTTTGCACCGTGAACCAGGGGAAACAGTTTTTTGGAGTAAATTTTATGCTGTCTTTTCTCCCATATAGGGAAAAAATATGTATATAGGCACATACGTATTAATGAGGTGACCTGCTTAACATTATCAGTGTTGTTTGAATAGAGATAGGATGCAGCTGCAGACCTGGCTAACGCTGTAACCGCTGGGCCATTTTGGTTCTTCCTTTGGGCTTTCTTATCCTGAAACATAAAAGCTATCGTGTTCTCAGGTCTCCTTTTGCCTTTGAAATGTTTTCTTATAGTGACCACGTCTAACTATCAAAGGACAAATTTCAATTTATGAATGAGTTCAAAGTGCTCCCTTAGTTGTTTATATCTGTTCCTGGTGGTGTGGGGGCACCACTGCATTCCTTTTTGCTAGGACTATGGCCTTGCTCATTGTTCTGTAGAGAGGCCAATTTATAGGAGACATGATAAAAATGCTCAGAAGCCAGGAAATGTCATAAATGAATTAAAAAAAGGGTCTGAAAGGATGTTTGTTGTAGGCTTGAGAGCTGGAATAAGAAGTGAAAGCAGCAGGGGGAAACTTATTCAAGAAATAAAGCTGAAATCTTAACAAACACAGCAAGACAGAGGCATGTAGTGAAGTCAGCAATTACATCTGCCCAGTGGAGATATGAAAATTCAGGTATCAAGCTTGCTTTGAGAGCTCTTTCAGTGTGGAAATATAGAAATAGAGATAGTGAGGCTGTTTGTCTCAGAAACGTAATTACCACTAAACTACAAGTACTGTAACAATCCACAAGGCTGGCGGCATCAGTCGTTAGAAATAACAGGATAATTTTTTACCTTTCTTCAATGTCAGTATCTGACAGGATGGAAAGAAGCCTGCATCTCTTATATTACCATGGAGGAAACAGCCATGAACGTGAAATGGCCAAGGACAGGCAAAAGCAGGGAGTTTGCA
Source organism: Gavia stellata (assembly GCF_030936135.1). Taxonomy (NCBI): domain Eukaryota; kingdom Metazoa; phylum Chordata; class Aves; order Gaviiformes; family Gaviidae; genus Gavia; species Gavia stellata. The sequence continues at coordinate 5,979,738 of NC_082637.1, forward strand.
GAGCACAGCACTTCTCACCGGCGCACTAGGCACCCAGAGGTGCTCTGCGCTGTGAAACGTTGCTCAGCAGCTTCACCCATTCCCCACTACAAAGGACAGGGTACTGCAGGTTGCCTAGATCTGGTCTTCCACAGGAAGGCACTACCCCGCAGACAATCTGGGAGTTTAATGTGACAGCAAGAATGGCACGCTGTTCTTATGAAACCAGGATAGCATCAAAGATTTACAGTATACTGACTATGGAACTGACAAAGAATACAGATACGTGCTACTGTTAGAGTTTTTATTGGGAAGAAAAATGTTTTTGATTTAGCTGTGATAAAGTAGAAGACAAAGGGAAAGCATGAAGATGAAAGCAAGAAGAGGATACATTAAGCAGCAGCAAGCTGGAGCAAGGTATGTTGGGCAAGGAGTTTTTGTGTAGGGCAGATCCTTGTTTTTCAACAGCTCTGGTATCCTTGACAAACATTACTAGGATGTTTTCATCCTGAGGCTTTTTAGGCTTGTTTGTTTTCTGCTTTGTTTGTGTTTGACTGTTTTCTGTTAAAACTGTGGAGGAAAGAAAGTCCGTGCTGCTGTCTACTTCTCTGTAACCTCAGAAAGGTTTTATGAACGCAGTTTTGTGCAATTATTTGTGTTCTATGGAAGAGACAATTTGAAAACAGGTATTGTTTCAACCTACATTTATGAAATGAGTAATTTTCTAGCACACTAAGGGATACCCTGGCTTCCTCTGCCCAGCTGGTGGAAAGCTGATTGAGTGAGGCCAGGCTCCAACTCCTCCCCTTGCCACTGTCTCCTGGGGGACTGTGAGCCAGACCCTGCTTCAGATTATCTCTGTGTCCACAACAACACTTCAAAAACTAAGAGTTTCTTTTTGAGATGGAGCTTTATAGATTTCAATAACTTCTTGTTTAAAAACCTCTCTTCCTGATTCAGTCCCACCCCAAACATGATGTAGCAGAGCCTTTAAAATATTTGAGGGATGCTTAAAGGTCAAAAATACGAATATCTAAAGAATTTAAAAAAAAAAAAATCAGGCCAAGACAAGGAACAACATCAGGAACACCCTGAGCTTTAAGAGGACTTCTCTTAAAAAACACAGGGAACAAATATGAAGAGCTCAGTGTCCAATGAATGTTTAGGACAGGCTTCCCGACGTTCTAGCAAGTGGCAGATGCTAACACCCCAACACATTTAAAGAGATGTTTCCTTGTTCAGTTGGTTGCATTACATAAAAAATATCCTGAAGAACAATAGGGCTTTTGCTCCTTTCGGGATTGTATTAGTTCACTGCCTGTGAATGATGTGCAAAGGCAGTGATCTGCAGGAGATGCACGGAGACAAAGTTTCTGGCCAGTAAAGAGTTATGTAAAAATCTTTCAAGAAATAAATGTATTGGAGTAAATGTCCTGGCAGCATTTCAGCATCCTGAAATGTGTCTGTTTCCCTGGCAATTTCAACCTCAGTGTCTAGTTAAAGTTTGATATGGCACTTTTCTTTCCTGAAGAATTTAGGTGAGAACTCTCAGGTCATCTCAACTCAGCCTCACTGGCGACGGTGAGACTTCGCACAGCACCGAGACTAAATTAATATTTTTTTCTAATGCAGGATCACTACCTGTCTTCGCTGTCTACAGGCTCTGTGTTTTCAAATGCCACGGGCCAGCGTCCCAGAAATTATAAGACTGAACTGAGTCTATATGTATAGTCAAATATAGGTAAGGTTCTTCTTCATCCACGAGGTCTAACTGTTGTTACAAGGTAGGAGATATCTCTAAGTACTTCCCCACCACAGATGAGACAGAATGGAAAGGCCTTGATACCACCTGTTAACTAGTGCAGAGGAAGAGACCATTTACAGAAACAGGACTAACAGTTCTTGATACCATAATAAAAGAGTGGCTTAGGCAGATGCATGCTGCACTAGAAAGAAAAAAGGGTGAACTGTCTTCTCTGTTCAGTCACTAACCTTAAGTCGCTCCGCTAAACTCGCCGCTAACACAGTATTTAGTTATCAGGGGAGATAAGTATTCCCAGGGGATGATTTAGCTCACCTAAGAACTAAGCAGTTTCCAATGAGTAAGATCCTCATTTAGGTTATTCAGCTGAGAGTAGCACTGGCAGGATAAATCCTTCTTTCAGAAAATGTCTTATCTACTTCATATTTATTTAATTCCTTCTCTCACTTTATACTTTCACCATGAACATAAAAAATACTCAGTCTTTTGAGTTTCACAGTAGTATTCCACAAAGCCCAACAGAGAAGGCATGTGATTTTCTACACACTAATGTCTTCCCTAAATAAATGAAATTTGACACAGATTTTTACATCAGGAAAACATTGTGGGTACATGTGCACCACTGAATTCATCTGCACTCCTGTTTCACTTCAGTGGTCCTGTGTGAAAATTATCCATATGTCCTAGTTCAGACTGGCTTTGATCTAGAATGAACCAATTAGCTCCCTTGGCTGGCAAATGCAGGCATGAAACAGAGCGGCATGCTTCTGCTCCCATAGCCTAGGGATCAAAAGAATGCAAGCCAGTCGATGCCATTTAGCCTAAGAACCAGGATGCTTTATATGACGTGGATAACAGAGATGGCACAGGCATAACCAGCCTGGTCCAGACTCTTTCTTGATTCTGGATTTTGGAGTCATGTGTGAGGAAGAGTTGTTCTTCTTTCTATTTGTATGAAGGGAGGGAGAGAAGGAAAACAATCAATTAAGAAAAAGTTGGAAGAAGAAAATGTCCTGAAGTCAAGTGTTTTATACTTACCTGATGCATCTTATTAAGTCACCTTGTTATTCTCCTGCATTGTTGCCACAAGAAGAATTATTTGGTTAAAGGAAAACCCAAGGTGCTATTATCAGGCAAATCCTCCCTGTATTTACTTTTTTAAATAAAAGATTAAATCCATACAACGTTTAAACTTTAATGAGTTCAGGTCTGTTCTAGCCAGGGGTGATTTGTTATCCCAAATCCTTGTGCCATCATATTAATGACTGCTTGCACCAAGGGGCACTCAGGGTAATCCCCCATCTCTAGCAATGTCAGCTCTGCGGTGATTGCTATGCAATTAATCGGAGACCGCTGCTGGAATGAGGACATTGTAATCTGATGCATAATGAAACTTATTAATGGTGTCCTGCATAATTTATGGGATCTAATCATTCTAATGTAGGTATAAGTATAACATGTAAACAGTTTTCTTTCATTAAGTCTATGAACTAACATGCCATGAGAAATTAAGGGCTGGGATCTTTAATTTTGCCAGTTGTTGTTGAATTGGCCCATTTTAGCAGAGATATAGGAGTAATTGATTTCCTGTAAAATCCTAAAAGCAGCCACCACTACAAGGATTATTTGCAAACATTCCATTATATAGTATTTGCATTCCCGTTGTGCTTTATCTGACTGAGGGTTGAAATCCCACTGGGAAAAGCACAGTATAAACACTGGCAAGGAACAACTTCTATCCCAAGGAGCTGACAGTGTATGAGGACAAAAGGGAGCCAGGAAAAGGAGACATTATTTTCTTCCTCATTCTTATAAGCAGTGTTTTGAAGAACTGCAAAATTAATAAGCAGATGCACAAAAGTATTTAAATTGCTACCTTTCCCAGTTGACTATTTCTATTAAATTCCTCAACTGCTTAGAGGTGCAGACATATTTAAGTACCTGACCAAAACAAAAGATATCTGGCTTGGACCACAGTAAACGTATGAACCAGGATTTAAACCAGCATCTTTTTAATCCCCAAATATTTATTTTATGAATAAAAGAACCACTTGTTTTGTAAGTGGTTTTCAAAGTAAGGTTTTTAAAACACCGAAGTTAGATATAAATATGTACAGCCACAAGCACTCCAGCCCAGTTTGTTAAAGGAAAAAAGTGCTCCAAACCAAGATCATGTATGCCAAATTTCAGCTTTATTCTAACTTTTATGGTTGTCATTATGAACACCTGAGTATAGCGGTTTATAATGGCTCCTCTGACAGGCTGTTATAACTTCAATGGCACTAACAATACTACTATAATTAGTGACATTTGTATTGTGTTAACAAATGCCAGAGTGTGCTACCAGTCTTCCAGATGACTTACCCAGGTTTTAATTAGTGTCTATCTTTCTTTTCTTTGTGGAGACATACACTTACTAAAGTGACTCAATGCTTTGCACCATGTACAGGTCAAAATATCCACCTGTCAAGTGGGTTTAGAGCTGCATGGAAGGAGGAAACTATTTGTGACATTTTATTAATGGAACAGATTGCATATTTCTCCAAATAGAAATGGGAGGAATTGTGTGACAGATGGATCAAAACCTTCCCGTTCTTGAAAACCACAGATGAGACAGACTTCTTCTATAGCACTAGCTGGATAGCAAGATGCTGATTAACTAGACCTGAATGAATCTTCTGCCCCTTGGCTCTGAGTGTTCATAAGAGACTTATGTATTGGATGATTTTTCTGTATCATATTTTACATCTTAGCAATATGGATGTGGTGTGTGAGTGTGTACATGTCTGTATATATATATACATGCATACACATCAATATGGGCATACACATCAATATAGGCAAACACATTAAACTATCATTGTAAAGTCATTCCAGTTTATACTTTAATTTCCACAACAAATGGGTTCATAATCTGTGTTTAAGTTGCCCTTAACAAATACTGGAACATGTACATTGTCAACACATCTACCTATGAATTATATTCTCTAAATTAGTATGAAGTGCTACCTATTAAAGCTTTAGAGCCTTCATTACAAGGCTACTGACTTAATCTTACTAAAAGAGAATTTAGCAGTTCTTGAAACACCTATCATGGCACAGTAGCCATTGTACTATACATGGAGAAGTGCACTACTGTAAAGTGGAACTGGAATAGCAGGATTCATTTAAACAAATTGTTAGCTGCACATGAATCATTACAGTCTCCATCCCACTAAGAGTTATGCAGTACTTCACGTAATGGATGTCTTTACAAAGTCATGGGAATGCCACTCTTCACTATTGTCTTTTTGAGTGCAGGAAACATTACCGATTTGAACACATCTCACAGATTTCAAAGGCACTCTTTGCAGTGCTAGTAGTGAGTAGTTAAGCTAAAGAATACTTTTAATTTTTTTGCACTTTTTGTGTGTAAAATATATGTCACATATGAGGAACTGTAATTTATTCCAGAAAAAGCACATGAAGAATTGTGCTGTACCTAAAATGGGAGAAACTCAGAGAAGCTGTTGATGCAATAATGTACATTCAAGAAGCAATGCCATCATCGAGATCTTGAGTGAAGGACGATAGCCACAGAATATTCAAGCCTCCAGGGGGAATGTGGTAGATGAACCTGAGTGTGAGGACTGATCTCTTGGTATGTTCCTAGGAAGAGCAATAGAAGTGATAACAGCGCTGAAACAGTTCGCACGCTCTGCACTGGAAGATGAATTACATGCATAATGTGTGTTTTTAGCACAGTCAAGTTAAGGGCTTGACACTTTGTAAAAATTCAATGGCTTGTTACGCAGAAGTCATAATAGTTCCTCCTGGTCTTAAAATCTCCACATCTGGCATTTATTCCCAAAGAACTGTTCTTGTGGGATGTGTGTTTCTATTTCTGTAATGGAGAGAAGATGGTGAAAGAAAGCGGTTCATTGCCAACCTGAGGGTTCACAGGGTAATTTGCATAATACAAATCAGTACCACAAAGGCTTTAACAGTTTCACTCTTTAGCTGTTCATAGCAGTGCTCCATTTATTAGGTCTCTTTTTTTTTAAGAGCAGGAGGAAATGTGGTAGAGGATTTCTCAGCCTTTGACTTCCCAGGAAATACTAACATGCTTGAAGAAGTGTTAAGGACATGACATTGTTAAGGCACTGTAAGATGTTACCGTGGCTCATGAAATACTGCGCTAGCTTCAGTACTATTTGGGGCTTTGCAGAATATTGCCAGACAACATCCATTCCTAGGCTCATGAATTACATCTCAAACTATCTTTGTGTTAAGTTGTACCACAGCGATACAGCATTTGGTGGTAACCAGTTACGAGGCAATTCCTGTGACAAAAAAGTTAACTCCATAGAAAATTGCAGATACATTAACAAGCGCTAGTGCAGCAATAACTCCTGACTGCACTCTAAATTGTATGAAACAGTTTATGACCTCTAGGCTTTTTCCTCCCCTTTTAACTTTGTAATGCTTAATAAAAGTTATACTCAAACTGTTACATTGGCTTAGAAAATAAGAAATTAATTATGAACACCCCATTTAATGCTGGAAGAGTACAATGTCCACAGTTTTTTTAAAGCATCAGTGAGGTAATTTCAGTACTGCCAATTGAACATTTATACAGAACACATCTAAATGTGCTCAGTCAATGAATCCCTGGAGTGTTTCTGCTTCATTAACTGTTTACATGGTGACCTCAGTAGAAAGGTTTTAGCCTGATGAAATGTCTGCTTCACATACTGCCGCAGGCAACAGCGGAATAGGTCTCTGATTTTTCATGATATACTCAGAATTTAGAAGTATCACATCAGCTTGCTTAATACTGCCACATTAGGCACCACATCACCTCTTGCGTTAACCTCTCAACAACTTCTGTAATGCCATAACAGACGATAACAATGTGTTCCGTCTGCGGTGTCCTCCATCTTCCATCAGCTAGAGTCAGACATTTTCTTTGATGTTTCATGGTCATATTTCAAGTATCCTTAATCCCAGACTTTGCATTTGAATGGGCTAACTACTTCATTCTCTTTTAATGGTGCTGTTATTTGCCTCATGAATCACAATGTCAAGGAAGCCCATGATATTTAAATTTTATGAGACTGTCTTTTGAAGTAACAACTTTCTAACTCAGCACAAAGTGAAGAGGAACAATTTACCTTATATGAACTGCACTTTAGTTCACAGAAATAACTCCCAGGAGAACATTGACTGTCCAAATTATTACCTTGGATATCCCACCATGGAGTTTTTGCAGAGCAAATAACACTTACTCATCTTCTGCTCATATATAACAATATAGATAAATAGATGTTTAAATTTCATCATACGAGATAGATAGTATTTGATAGATGCATTCTAGCTACCCTGTAACTCACAGTAACTAAGCAGTCCTTGACAATATTGTAGTGGCTTTATTCTGCAATCAAATGTATCTTTCTGTTGATGAGATAAAACATTGGAGCTTTCATTGTCCCAGCACACAATAATGGCATAATAATTAAACATATGTGGTTGGCAAATGCTCTTTTTTCCCCCTTTCCAATCATTTTCCATTTATTAGCTATTAAGGGGAAGAGTGAACTTTCTTATATATAGATTATATACAAGACTATAAAAGAATGTCTAATTCTCAGAGGGTCTATAGTTAAGGAAAGCTAGATTATGCTGAATATCAGAAGGGAAATCTTGCTTTTGGCAGGCTCTATTAAATATGCATAATTATCTGAAGAAGCAACTAAAGACCCTCACTCAAGGCTTTACTTCATTTTAAGTTGCCCGCTGCACACTGAAAATGTTATCTCTTTCCCCCGAGACTTGCTTTCCACAGAAGCGGAGACATTATGGATTGTAACTAGAAGAAGACCTGGTTTAGTCCTCCGTAAGTATGGCATTGCTCCCTAGAGGACAGTTGCTAGTGATGTATGTTGTCTGCTATTAAAAGCCTTGAGTAAGGGTCTTCTGCTGCTTTTTAAAATGCAACTTTGATATTCAGCAGGAGGAAGATGTACAGCAAAGTTAAACCACAACAGCTCTGTAGCCATTTACACAACCTGGATTATGCAGTCCCCTACACAGATACACGCTCCTGGCTCAGAGATCACTTTGGCAAGCTTGCAGTGAGTCCACCGTCACTTCAATGCATTCACTAAAGGTTACTCTCTTGTAGGCGAGTCTGTATTCCCCCTCCAGGACCATATTTCTGTGGAAATCTGCAACTCTGACAACTTCTAACACAACAGCGCCCTGAAGTAGTTCAAACATTGTGGCTTTTATAACTATTAAAAAAAGGTTTCACAATCCAGGAGAACAAGCGTGAAGATGTGAAGACATGTTGGACCAGCTCTTTTGATGGTGGAAACTGGCATAGCTCCATTTATTCTGATTCTGTAACATCAACTAGTACTGGCTGAGGAACCAGCCATGAAATAATAAAACTTGGGATTTATTCTAGGAGTATGTTCCTCTGTGGGTCTCTTTGTGCCTACCACTTTCTCTCTCTTTTCTTATTTAAGAAGAAAACCTATGGAGAGAAGGAATCGCTGTTCTAGAAATTTGCTTTAAAAGTCAATAATATTCATAAAAGGACTAATCTTTTATTTATGGACAGTTATGCTTTTGAAAGATGGATATTCCCCATCCTAGATCTCAAGATTTGGACTGAATCACAATGAGTCTTTTAGGAACTTTTAGGTTTTCATGCTTAAAGTTTTAAATTACGTTGTGTCTTCAAAAAGTTTAAGCACAGAAAAACTATAAAGACATTTTTACATCTCTTATCCTCTACCTTAGACATAATTAGGACCTTAATTTTCAGGGGGCTTCTACAGACAACATAACAGTATAAACCAGTATGATTTTAACTTGTATGAAAACACTATAAAAGTAGCAGTGCAATTCCTAAAAATGACTAGTTTGGCACAAAATTGCCTATTATTTTGCATAGTCATGTGATTATGTACATAAATACCATCTACTCAAAGCATACAGATGTAGATTCTTAGTTATAGTGATTTATCTGAACAAAAAAATCAAGAAAATTAAAACCTCTTGATTTTAGGGAAGCAAAAATATAAAAATGTGCTCAACTAACCAGAATATTTCCTTCTGCCTGAAAAAGGTTTTTCCTTCCATTTCATTTTCAAAACAAAAGGCTTTTTTCAAACACAGTAAATTGAAGTATAGTTCTCCCGGAATTTTTCTTTCTTCCATAAATTTAAAATGTTTCCTAAAACCAGCCTAAATTCATTGATTGTAAATACCAGCAAGTGCCATTTCTTTTTTAAAAAAGGGAAAAAAATCAGTTTGAAGGAATATGTTGCCAAGCTTCTGAGGCTGCATCACGTCGGTCACAGTTATTATATTACAGATGGCACTTTCTATCTATCCTCTGACAAAGTGCAAATGAAGAATGTTTCATTTAGGTCTGCCATGTAGATGAAAAGTCAGAAAACAGACTTTCCTTCTATTTTCCTTTAACTTTTAAAAGATATATCTTTACTGGAGGAGAGGAGAGGAGAGGAGAGGAGAGGAGAGGAGAGGAGAGGAGAGGAGAGGAGAGGAGAGGAGAGGAGAGGAGAGGAGAGGAGAGGAGAGGAGAGGAGAGGAGAGGAGAGGAGAGGAGAGATCCTGTTTTCTCATTTGGAAATTAAGACATGTAGTGAGGAAAGGAAGTTTACAGAGACTTTAAATGTCATTCAATAGTAGATTCGTAGCCAAGGAAATAGTCAGCATGCGTATATGGCTGTTTTCTGATTTGAAAAGCCTCCTCAAATCCCGCTGGAAATGTTCAAGTCTTGATTTTCTGATACTCTAAAAGTTGTGTTCTCATTTCCATCATTTTAAAGTCATATAAAGTTTAATGGTTGAGCTTTTACTTCCACCCTATACAGGTATAAACAGTGTAGAAATATAATAATAGAGAAGATGACTATCACTCTTTCCATGGTAGTAATGCCTTATCCTGTCTGGGAGTGGGACCTCTGGCAATAGCAGGTTCACATGGAAACAGAAATCCCTAAATGACATTGCATGGCACGTGTAGCAGAAGAGTACAAGAAAACAGCTTTTCCTGCTGGGTGGGATCCTTCCACTTACCGTGACTTCTACATTAGCCCAGATTGTCCTACCTGGTTTTGAAGTATTGGTTTCAGCCCTGTATTGGCATGTCTCTGTCTCTTTTAGGGGATCAATTTTAGGTTTAGACTTCTACTCCTTATTAGCTCCATGTCCTAGTTACTGCCCACACTAGCTCAGCATCTTTTCCCGTGGGTTTGACTGATGCGACAGCTACCCAAAGTTTTGTTTATTTGCCTCTTGTTTATTCCTCTTGATCCTTTAATCACCCCACCCTGACTGATCAGAGGAACCGAAAAAATATTCCTTGTTAGGGAAAATTTATCTGCCTTTGGCCATTCTACAGCATCTATTTATGTCCGGGGACTGAAGGAATAGGCGTAACAGGAACTGCAAGCAACCTTTGCGTGGGAAGTATGGCCTGGCTGTCACCCACACAGACTAAAAACGTAATCTTTTGAGTTTGTCTTGAAGTGAAAACTGAGCTAGTGAAACAGAAGAGGATGAGGTGGAAGTTTTGTACTGCCTTTTACCCAGCATCTCAAGGGTTAGCACACTCTCCAGTAGCATGGGAGACCGAGGTTCAATTCACTCTTGCTTTCCAAATCGTATCAGCATAGGACTGAAGGAGACATGGGTCACCAAGTCTTGCTCCCTGTTATTGCAGTGAAAAGTGAATCACTTTTATTATTCCCTCCATAAACATGTGAATCATTATTGTTTTGATTTAGGAGCATTGAAAGCCCCATCCTGCCTAGCCTCAAATGCACTCTTGACTTTTATATAATTCACGGTCATAAGAACAACAAGAGTCTCTGCTGGTATAATTTTCTTCTCTGTAGGAAGCATGTATGTCTTAAGATTGCTCAGTGACTGGACTCTTAAATTTGTTTAGCTTGCTATTAATTAATTGTGCTGCACTGAATTCCTGTCGGGTACCAAAATGACATTTTCAAAGTTTTGCGATGTGAATATTGCAAATGCAATTAGGAAGAACTGATAAGGAGGGCTGTAGTAGGTTGAAAATGTAAATGGCAAAAGGCCAAATGTAGCAAAAATGGTAGTAGCTTTGTTCCCTGAAGAAATGAAAATATTAAGATCTAACCATTTAAAACCCAACTTTGACCACAGTTTCTGATAGACGTTTGATATTCTTGTGAGTGTTTACATTCAGTGGGCATTTAACACCGACTAATTCAGATATATATAAGGAGCTGAAAATGTCTGTCAGATTTTTCCAGTATTCCCATGCACACAGACACAATAAACAAAAAAAGAACATAATCAAATCATGAAAATCTCATGGCATTTGAAATTAATTTTAAATTAATAGTATGATTTTTTTTTAGGTCATCATAAAACCAGGGATGCCTTACTATAGTAACCTTGCATTTCTATTGCAGTTTGTTCCTCCTCCCTACACCTGCAAAATAATGTTAAAAGCACCTTCCTGTTTCCATCATCTGTCTTCTTTTTTTAGACAGAAATCCCTTTGAGACAAGGGCTATGTCTCATTCTAGACTTGTATTGTACCTGATACACACCTCCATCCTGAGGCTGGTTTAAACCGCTGCCTTCTGCAGTGATATAATAACAGTGCAAATAGCAACAATAAAAAATTATCTTTTTCATTCTATTTTATAAGCAAATGATAAAATTCTTGATGTTTTCTGCCTAGTTTTATGTGTCAAAAAGATACATAAAACAGATTACAACTGGCAAAGTAATTTCTTAGATTTCATTTGTAGACTGTAAGTATCTACTTACTACCCTGTCCATGGAACTTGCACAAAATTATAATTTATGCAAAAAGGAAAGTCGTGTGAATTTGTTTCAAACAGTGGGGGAAAAAGAAGGAAATTTTCAGATCCTGCCCCTGCCATTTAAATATTTATTCCTCATATAAACAAACACAGATGTTAATAAAAAATCCAACCTTGTGAGAATTGGCGGATATGAGGTGCCTTTGATTTGATCTTAGTCCAACTGTACTGAAATGTACCACTAGTGATGCAATCACATGTGCCAGTAGCTTTTGCATCATTAACTTGGCTTCTACAAACAATAAGGTTTTATGGGTCCCTACAGTGATTATCTTGTGGCCTGATATACAAGGCAAGAGTGTTTTGTATCTAGATATTGAAACTATTAATTGCCTTGATGCCATCAAAGTCATAATCTAGCCCAGAAGAAGTGCTTTGGTATAATGTCCCAGTACTCCCCAGATACTCGGAAGCTTATTTTAAATGTGGATTAGTGTATCATATTTTCAGAGGTCAGTGAAGATACGAGTATCAGGGAAAAAAAGATTTAAAATTGTAATCAAGGCTGAGAAGGTTACATGCAGAAGCAGCACAGTAAATAACAAGGATGATACTTAAAATCTTATAGTGATATTAATTGTCCTTAATTTTCTTCTATTTTTTTCTCCTGAGGAATTGTTCTGAAAAGAGCACAGTTTCAACAGGGTATCTCACAGAGCACCGATACAGCCTCTGTTGCTTTGACTGGAGAAAAAAGTGCAGAAGTGTACAAGTGGAAGGTGTCCCATCTTATCTTCAGAAGACAAAAATTTGCCTATGGTCTCCTGCTCCTCATTTGTCTCTAATTACCCAAAGAGGTGCAGAGATACATTCCCACATCCTTTCCTGTGGGTGAAACCCATGAGTTATGAAGAACAGCTGTTTCCTCCATTCCCAAAGCCTATGGCTTGGATGTTTTCACAGAACTCTGTTCTTTCCTCTCTATTACTCCTTTTCTGTAAGAAGCTGATGGGAGTTATAAAAACCCAGTCTGAATTGTCCGTAGCATTTTCACAGTGAGAAAATGGACTAAAGTTTATCCCAGATCTCTTGATAGTTGTCTGAATACAGCATTAAGAAAGGATGTTTAATTTATACAACAAAAAGATGATATTGACTGTATCATTTTTATAGTTAATCTATAACATTCCTTATGACCAGAAAAATCTATCTGCAGATTTTAAAATCATTGCTTGACTGCCCTCTTGCAGTCTGCATTGAGACTGTATCTCCCAGATACTTATTTAGGATTTTGTAGACTATGTTCCTACACTTCTGTAGACAGTATAGATACAGAACAAAGAGACTGTGTAAGAGCAATCCCTGTTTCCATCCCTTCTTAGCAAGAACCTTGATCTTCATGCTGCTGAACACAAGTGTAGGAATAGCTCCCAGCACAATTATTGCTGAAAATATAAGGATGACAATTATGAGATTTACTTCACTTGGTGTTAGAAATTATAAAGCTAAGCGGTTAGTAGTCTTTTGGGGGTTTAGACCTCCTGATAGCTAAGGAAGACAAGTAGGTACCTCCAGAGTAGTTAGCTGTTACTCCAGTGCCAGCTAGCTGGCAAAGTGGCAGCTCCTGCCATCCAAAGTCAAGGGTCTAACACGTGAGAGTAAGTTCTGTCTGGAGAGATGTCTGTCAAATAACCAACACTTGGAAAGCCTTTAGATTAGAAATGAGAGTCATCTAAATAAATAGGGGTGTCTAATGCAGGTGTCTGTCAGCTTAGGCTCTCTTCATCCTAAAAGGAGAGTTATTTGGCACAGTCAATGGAGTGTAGAAAGCTCACTTGCAGTTGTATTGAGAGAGGTGAGGTAACTCCAGACACAGATATTGCAATCTACTATATCCAGGAATGAGGACAGATAAATTAACATATGACCTTCTGATACAAAAAGCAAATTTTTCAAAACACCACATGTCCTACCAAGCACTGAAACATTGGTCCTAGCTGTAGGGCCTGTTGTTATCCTCATTGGCAATAAAGGTCAGCTGAGGTTTTCCTGTGTAATCTCCAAAACTTTCCACGGGTCTATTTCTGCTTTTCCCAAAGACTGTTTTGCCAGCCCACCATAGTCCTGCTCTACTGCAGCTACTTATCACCCTTGATTAACAGGGCTAGCACTGGCCATACAGAGACGGAAGCATTCTGAGAGCTAGAGCTGGCCAAGGACAAGAAGCACAGCTGTGGAACACGACTCATTGCAAAACCTATTTTCTTGTCTGTCCCTCAACGAGCTGTTTACACAGATTCCTATAGTTACCTCCTGCTGTTTTACTAATATCTACCTGTATCAACCAACCCAATATGAACTAGCAAACCTATTTACTCAACTGGTGGTTAAATAAACAAACAAACAAACAAACAAATAACTAAAAAATAAAAATGAAAAATAAGTTTGTAAATGTTCAAGAAACACTCAGACACTTTCCTGTGGGCTATAGAGATAAATTGCTAAGATAAGGGAGAGATGCAGAGAAATTAAAATGAACCAAAACCCCCATATTCTCAAAATCTACGACCAGGTAAGAAGTGTGACTTAAGTCATGGGGAGCCATATATTTCCAAGAAAAAAATAGTATTAAATTACCCAAATACTTTCTTCAATTGCAATGCAGAAAAGTGCAGGGTTGCATAAGCAATTCATCCTTCATTTCAATATATATATATTTAAGAGAAGGAAAATGGCAGACGGAGTTTTGAGGATATGGTCTGTAAGTTCCTCTGTTTTAGCTTTTCAGTAGATCCACCAGAAGTGGTTGCAGCCTGTCCCTTCCAGAAGCCTTTTCAACCAGTAAATAATAATGGTATTATTTAGCATGGCATTCCCAAGCCTCTTGATTTGCTTTCATAGGAGCGCTGATCCTCTGCAGACATGATGGATCCTGACCAAGCTGTACTCTGAGGCCTGATTCAGCATCTTTATTTGGGTTGAGAGGTGCCTTACAGATGGCAACTGGAGTTGCAAAAGGACAGGAGAACCACTTGTTTCAACTCCACAGAGTTCACAGGTCTTCTGTAAACGTTCAAAATCTCCTCCCCTGCTATTTTGTCACCTCTCTCACATTTTTTAGGCCTTGAATGATGTCATCTGTTGGGAGAGCGAACCCCAGTTGCTTGAATTTCAGGTGGACCAAATTGAATGTCTCTCTTTTTTATTACTAGTTAGATTTGAAGCTTTCTAGGGTAGGAAGGTGCCCTTTGGTTCTGTGTTTGCACAGTGCCTTTCACAATGCCATTCTGGCTTTCAGCAGTGAGGTAAGGCAAGAATAACCAGAGGCAATATAATTTCTTCTCACATTTAAATACATGATCTACCTGCTCACCCGCTTCACTGTTTGAACCAATTTTAAGTGGTAAACCATGTTACTCCACCCTCTTAAACAGCTGCTTGTACTGAGTAAAATTTCTTCCTGTTAAACTCCATTGGTTTCGATGGACTTTTGGCAGGGATAAATCTGACCCTGTCTGTCTAACCTATGCCTTGGACAAGCAAGTAGAATTAGGGAATTGAATAAATTGTCTTTGCCTCAATTTGCGAACTGCGCAGTAATCTGCACATTTAATTCTATCTTTTCCATATTATTTTCTGAGCAAGGACAGAATTGGCTACAGATTTGACATCTCTGTGACAGTGAGTCTGTGGCAGCGCTGAAAAGAAAGGGGGAAGGAGCAGGGTCACAGAGAGGACAAAAGGAAAAAATAGCTGTCTAAATCATATATCATTAAAGTGATGCTCATTGAATTACCTCTCTCAGGGCCTGTCAAAACATGTGGTGCCCTTGCAATATGATGTGAATTAAATGCCTTCTGGCCCCTGAAATATTGTTTTCAAGGCCAAATGTGTACTTTCACAGTTTCCCTCTAGTAACTACTAAGAAACACTTGAAACACGCTGATTGACTCCTACGATTAGCAAAACCAACTCAGAAATATGGCAAAGTGTGGTAACTGGCTTTCAAGGGAAAGACAGGACACGTGCCTACTTGCAGGCCTTTGGTGATGGTCACTGATAGCCCCATCCACTGAGAAATTGGTCAACGCAGCTTAAAGTTGCCCCCAGACGAGAAAATGTAAGTAGAATCAACTCACTGAATCCCTTCAGTAATTATAGACTTATTTTGTCCTCTGTGAGCGGGGTAAGGGTGGGAGTCCCCATATAGATGTCAAATGATCCACCTGCTTGAGGATGAGAGGCTCTTTGAGGTCTGCAGCCACTACCTTAGCAGACAGCCCATCGCAACAACTCCACAAAGTGTGACTTCCTCCCACCGTTGCCTACCTCACACCATTGAGGTACCAGAGAAATAGGATTTTCCTGTTCTCTCCCAGTGAAGTTTTGAATTTTGGCTAATTCTCACCAATCAGGAGTTTTGCCTGTGTTCTCCACTGCTGCTATATGGTGCTGTCGTTTGGTCGCTGACCAAAGAATGCAAGACCTACTATATATAAGTAGAAAAAGTTGGTAACTACCTGAAAGATTTTTGTAATTTCAAAATTTGTCAGCTGTGTCACCAAGAGGCACACTGATTTCTCAGCTGCTCTGTGCAGCCTCAGGGTTTTGTCCAGAAATCGGTATCTGCAGGACAAATATAGTTAATACATGAAGAGGTGAAATCTTACATACAGTGATGTGCTGTCAAAGAATATGACTTTATGGAGAAAAATTGTACCATTATTCATCTTAGACTTGTGAACATTTGCGGGGGGAGGGGTGTGACCTCACTGCCAAATTCAGGTATTCAAAATTCATAATAATGTCCCTCCAAAATCGTCACATTTAACACATTTAAAGTAATAAGAATTGAGTTCTTTCTCTCTCTCTCTTTTTTTTTTTCTCCTTTTTTTTTTTTGAGCCTGTAGGGTACATTTGGATTATGCATGTAAGCTTTTCTCTGAGATGATATTAACTAGACTTTTATTTTACCTGCTTCTCTTGCTGCTTTTTAGTGAAAGCTGCAGTGGACAGATAATCTTTTTTCATTCCTGAAACCACAGTTTTGAAGAAAATAAAAATATTGTGATGCTTGCAACAGAAATGCTAATATCAACACCACATTTTTTCATGTTAATTGTAACAGCTTCATGATTTCCAGAACAGGCACAATTTTTCATCCCAGAATCATGGGATGAAAATCCATGTGTCATCATTAGGTATAGAAGCCTCCTAAGATCTCTGTGCATTAGATATTATAATCTTTGATTTCTTAAGGAAACTTAAATAAAATAAAAAATAGGGAGATGACCTGAGTCTCCTGAGAGAATACAGCAGATCACTGACAGATAGAGATGCAGCGCTCAAAACAGTTGGATCCTAATGCTGTTCTCCAGTGAAACTACTCATGAATATTCTCCAAGAATCCCCTGAATGCCCCAACTTTACCAGCATGTCCTGTAAACTTATTTTTCAGTGAGCTATTTTTCCTAGCACTAAAGGCCTGCAGAACACCACGTTTGGTGGTTGGTTTTTTTTTTTTTCCTTTGGTTCAAAGCAATACACTGTATTTTAAGAAAGGAGGGGCAATAGTGACATCTTATGTATTCTGTGAATCTTGCAAAAGTCATGTCAGGGATATGAAGGAGAGATAAGCAAGGCCAGGACACTTGGTACTCATGAGGAAAATTTTTACCATACATCACACCGTCAGTGCAACCCATGGAGAGGCCTCCACAAGAGAAGAGAATGATAACAGTTATTTTCTTACCCTTTCATAACATCCCTCTAGTGGTTGACAGCATCTTTAGCACACAATGATTTTTTTTCAATACGTTACTTTCTTATTTAGCAGTTACTAACGGTGAATAAGACCATATTCAGTATTTAAGAACAGCACCTGTAAGCAACCTTCTTATTCATGGACAGTTGTACTTATTTTTATGGTCTAACAGATACTCTGTGTATAATCTCTTTATATATTCCTATTTTGATAATCTCAGTTTTATAGCAATCTTGTAATGGAAGACGCATTTTCTTCATGAAGAGGCTGAGACCTCAGTATCCTTCACGTGAATTCATTATTATGTATATCTAGAAAAACACTGGATAGTGAGTGGAGTTACCAGCTCATAGTAGGCATCCAGTGGCTGTGTTTCAACAGTTTTATAGGAGTAGTCCCTAGAGCCACAATACCCTTACCTTCATATTGCCTTATTGCCTTCATATCAGCCCATACAGCTGTCTTGGGAAGGTCAAGGGGGAAGATGTATTGGTACCCAGACAATCAGCACAGCCAGGCCATGATGCCTGCAGTCTTGCTGGGTGGAAAGCATGACAGCCAGTCTGGATCCTTGTCCTAGGTCATAGACAAAGTTACACAATCACATGGAATCACAGAATCACTAAGGTTGGAAAAGACCTGCAAGATCATCAAGTCCAACCATCAACTAACACCACCATGCCCATTAAACCATGTCCCACAATGCCTCGTCCACACGTTCCTTGAACACCTCCAGGGATGGTGACTCCACCACCTCCCTGGGCAGCCTGTTCCAATGCTTCACCACTCTCTCAGTAAAGAAATTTTTCCTAATATCCAGCCTGAACCTCTCCTGGCGCAACTTGAGGCCATTTCCTCTTGTCCTATCACTCGTCACTTGGGAGAAGAGACCAACACCCACCTCTCTGCAACCCCCTTTCAGGTAATTGTAGAGAGTGATGAGGTCTCCCCTCAGCCTCCTCTTCTCCACACTGAACAACCCCAGTTCCCTCAGCCGCTCTGCATAAGACTTGTGCTCCAGACCCCTCACCAGCTTCGTCGCCCTTCTCTGGACACGCTCCAGCACCTCAATGTCCTTCTTGCAGTGAGGGGCCCAAAACTGAACACAGTATTCGAGGTGCGGCCTCACCAGTGCCGAGTACAGGGGCACGATCACCTCCCTACTCCTGCTGCCACACTATTTCTGATACAGGCCAGGATGCCGTTGGCCTTCTTGGCCGCCTGGGCACACTGCTGGCAAAGTGAGGAAGGAAGAGTCCAGATGTTCTGACACATAGGTTGTTCTCCTGGTCACTGCACTTCACTGCCTCCAAAACAAAAAATATTGCTCAGTGTTGGAATGTAGGTGACTTGCATTCCTTGGTGGGCAACAGATTCTGGAGTGCTGGCCTTACGCACGACGACTGGCTAGTTCCCATAATAAGTATGGCAGCAAAATATCTCACACATTTTCATCCAGAAAGCCTGGGGTATGTTCTTAACTTGGTATCTCACCTCTCTTGTCTTCACGCTGTGATCAAATGGACAGAGCATTTGATTTTTTGTTCTTCTGTAACTCTTTATTATTTATTGGTAATTTCAAGGTGCTGAGCACTTCTGTGAAATGCTGAGCACCCTGACGTTTCAGTGATTGCCAATTAAAGGTGTGCAGCACCTTTCAAGACTGTGACTTATAAGAGCAATTGTGTTTAAAGGGAAAAGAAGTCTTGTCCTCTTAATTACAATTTCAATTAAAACACAACCAACATCGAAAGTAGAGGTCAAGAAGAAACTCAATGCACAGTACATTTGATATGTATAAAAGACAAATATGCCTTTTTGTTTGTTTGAAGGTTAACGTGCTCATTAGATTATAGCAGTTCATCATGCAATTGAGCCTGTATCTGCAGTATGATATATAGCAATCGGCAGGAACATTTCAGGGATTAAATAAAAGGAAAAATAATAAAATAGCTGTTGAGCATGTACAGCTAAAAAGATAAACTGGACAGAAAGTTCATTTTTGTGGACATGGTAGGCCCATTTCATCAAGGAAAAAAATTAATTTTTTTGAGTTGCTAGTAAAATAGTAAGGCAAGTTGGCTTAGGAGGCACAGAGATGCAGATTTGGGCTGACAATGTTTATGATGACCACAGCTTTCTTGTTTTCCCCCTTTACCCTAACATAATTGCTTTTGACTGGGCAAATCATGTCGTTCTCGTTGTAATGTCATTGCAATTTATGATTCCATAAGGCACTTGAATAGATTTTTGTTTTTATATGCTTTGCATTTCATTTTAATGCCACCCAAGGAAATTACATACCTAAAGCCGTACGTGTTACTTTTTATTAAATACCAAATGGTATCATCTTTTTTTACCCCCCTTTTCTTGATTACAATCAAGATGTGGTTTAGACTTTATTACGGAATCACTTTCCTACCTCAATTAGAGCCTTAAGGTTAATTTCCGCTTATACTTCACACTAAATGTCAAGCTTAATGCAGGTTGTACATGAATACAGAGGAAAACCCATGCCCAAGGAGCAGACGTGACTTTGTGCGAACCCTTATACACACCACCAAGAAAAATTTTGATCCTGAAATGGAAGAAATGGCACAGACTGCACGAAGTCCATTGGGAGACTCATAGCAATTTCAAGTGAAGTGTAGTCAGATGCCATGACAGCAGTAGAAGGTCCTACCATAAAAAGTAGACCATATATAAACTGCAGGTGAGGACTGCTCTGGCAGCAGCCAGTCTACATAGAATTCACCTGCTGTGTGGAAACTAATATTTTTATTGAAGCCTCCCTTTCTCACAGCCCTGCTCCCTGCAAGCCAAGGGATTATCCTGGGGAAACCTCTTAAAGAATCACGTGAAGTTATAGGTCTCTATTGCTCCAAAAGATTTGGATTATTTCTCCTACTTACTAGCTTTAAAAGTTTGATCATTTCCCAGATTAAGATACTTTAAAGGCTCAAGGATCTAAAGAAGAAAAAAAAATTCAAAACGCTTACAATGATAAGATTGCTCATTAATGTCTTTGCAATGAATTATTTATTCTACAAACTATAGCAGAATGTAAATAAGAAAACATTGATGTTGCAGTCATTTTCTGAGCACAAAAGCTTTGCCACATCCAAAACTTTACAAATTCGTGAAATGAGTTGTATAACACCTCATGACAGCACATATTATTATCTCATGGAAAGAAACATAGTTTTGTATGGAAACCTCAAAATAGCATCATTTCTATAGATAGGTCTGGTTAGAAAATCCGTATTTTTTTCGCTTTAGAAGAATCCATTTTTTTATCCAGATTTTTTCTTTTTTGTCTTCAAGTTGATATTTCCTGCAGAAATCCTTTTTCTTTCTTCTTTTTCCAGAAAAAGAAAAAATCAAAGCCTCAAATTTCAACAATTTTCATGCAAAGATTTCAGTGAGTTCTACTTATGGAGGCAAAAAATGCAGCAATGGATATTATATTCATACTCTACATTTTTAATATTTTCACTCTCTTCTGGGGAATTATTAATGGAGAAGTGCTCTCAATGTCTGTAAGAGGAAGGGAATTTTACCATTGCCTTTTAGAAAGCACATGAGAAGATAATATGCAAGGCAGTTACTGAGGGAGTGAAGTGTCAGCATGCAAAATTAAAACATATAAAGAAAAAAATAATTACTGCAGGCCTTATAAGCTATTAATGTATATCTTTATTCATATCCCATTGCAAGCTAATGTTTTTGTAATAAAAAAGAGCACACACGCACAGACACACACACAACCCTACATAAATATATACACATAGAGTTATAAAATAATAATTTATAAGGGTAACCCAATGGGAAACCAGCAGAGATATTCAGATTTAACTGACAAGCAGTAGCTGCAAAGCTTCAGTTCTGATATATACCTAAGGGGCAACATTTTAGAAAAGAACTAACAAGAAGATATTCTATTAATATTAATAAAGTTTTATTTCCAAAGGGAAAATATGATCAAGTGCTTTGCTTCCTAGGCTGCCTTTTTTTTTTCTTTTTTTTATTTTTCTATGAAAGTTGGGAACAAAATTATCCTAACTTAACCAGTTGCTCCGTTTTCATATACTTCTCTTAAACTACATGAAAAAAATAAGGGATGGTGAGTAATGAGGTTAACAAAGCCATACTCCTCAGATGATGTGTGATGAACAAGGCCCAGTGCCAAACACTTTTAGCCAAGTCAAGTCAGTCTATTCATGTCCATGTACCATAAAATCTGCTTTTACAAGGATAACTATAACATTTGCATTAGAAAGGAACATATGAAATCTTAAAATCTTTGTTTGCATCTACCCTACTTCTATAGTGATATATAAAATAAGAACTTTACATAAATCTTGGCTCCATAGCTGATGAAATTTTGTAGTGGATTACATATTAGGTCAGGAGGCCAAGATCTGTTTCCTTTTGCAGTAGCACCCTACTCAAGGGCAGTCTTTCAAGGTCTCAGGCCAAAAACCAAGTTTCAGGCATTTTATTAAGTTGCCCAAATTTGGAGGTTTTCTCTCTTGGCTTTACCTTTAATAAACCAAGAGCAACAAGAAATGCCTGAAGTCATGAGTTCATTTCAGATCTGTTAATTTTCATCATTTTGGATGCCTCTTTCTCACCAAGAAAGCCAGGCTACCTGAAGCACCACTGGATGGTCTGATGACAACTGGGTGAAAAACTTACTTCAAACTCTGTGAATAGGAAAAATACATACTTTTTCCTTCCCTCCTCCCACTTTCTCTCTTTTTCACTAACCTCAAGTCAGGAAGAGAGACTCTGAAATCTTAAAAGCAGTTATGAATTTAGAAGTGGAAAAGAACTCATTGTTTCAGGTGGGTTAAAGCATTTCTAAAATTCTGTATTATTAAAGTTTTAGTGTTCCAATCTATTTGTGTTAACTTGTATTATATTTCAATTTCAGAAAAAAAAGTCAAGTACAGAAACTGAAATTCTTAAAAAAAAAGAAGAAATAATTGTTCACACTGGGAATTACCTGAAAACAAAATTTGTTTGTAAATAGTTTTGATTTCAATCCCTGCCAGAAAGCAGAAAAAAACCTTTTTTAAAAAAAAATACGTCATAGTCAGATCTAATCTGTAAGTCTCCCATTCTCCTCTTTCCTTCTTTGAGTACCTTAACCCTTTAGCTAGGTAGATATTTCAGCTGCGTCATGAAACAACAGCACGACTGTGCTGTTGATGAGCACATTAACTCTGAAATCTGGAAGACCTATTGGTAAACTCTATAATGAAGCTTTAAAACAAGGGTAGTCAAGTTGTTCCAGAATGCAAAAGTTTGGTAAGAGATACCTTGAAAGAACATCAACACAGCTGTTACCAAAAAGCAAAGGAGATTATCTGAATATGCAAAGAGAGATTGAAGATACATAAAGTGCATTTAACACGAGACCACAGATTTTGGAATTGGAGAGCTCAGCAGATCATATAGTCCTCTTCCCTGACGTAGCGCATGTCAGCTATACCCACTGGGAAAGGAAACTCAGGCTATGGCCTGCATAGCTTGGATCTTGCTTGTTGATATTCTGCGGACTATTCATGTTTCTCTTGATGTGTAGAGTCCAAAGCTGCCTCAAATATTTCAGTTCAATCCTCTAGCAGTGTAGAGTAGATCACAGTAATTACTTATGCTACAGATGTCATTTCTATTTATGCATTACAAAGTCATACGACACATTCATAACATCAAGAAATTTTTATTATCCTCAATAACTCTCAGATCCTTTTTCAGAAGAGCTAATGCTCCACAAGCTATTCCCCAATCTTTAGTTGTGTGGTTCAGCATTTCCACCTGCATATAGAAATTCATATTTAACCCCCTTTTACAGAACTTATTTTCAGTTTTTCAGGGCCATTCTCACCACATTTATAGTGTAGGAAGCAGGCAAGTACAGAGCATGTACTAGATGCTTTGGCTTTCTCAGCATTATTCTGATAGCTTTCCTTTCCCTCTGAGCAGTAGAAAAGCTCTTGCCTTGATCATGATTTTGCAGTACAATGTACTTTCATGTATGCAGACATACAAACCTGCCTGGTCCTCGTCGATGTATTGCTTCCTCTGGCATATAGACTTTCCATCAGTCAGCCAATCTCTTTCTTATACACCTTGTTCCTATGCAATTAAATTCTTCATCCCAACTCCGTCCATATTAATGGACAGTACAGATCTCATACAGCAACTCCCTGCATAGAGGTGGGTAACAGTTTTATTGAAGCCCATGTGTTTTCATATTCAAGGCAAAGAGAGCATCCTGTAGTTGCAGTCTTTCTTCAGAACAATGCAAAAAAATGCTGTGAACCTTCCTCAGACTGACAACTGGAGTAAGAGTAGCAGAACTCAGGTTGTCCTGTTTGTTTGCGTGCACATATTTAAACACAAACCACGTTTTGTCTTCCTTTGCTGCTGCTGATATGACACTTACAGGAAGTGAACAGGTCAAATCAACTGTGTCTCTAAGGCCAAGGAAGCCCACTTACAGAAATGAAGACTAATAACTACCTGAGGAGACCACTAATCATTCATTTAACCGCCACTACACAACTACACTGAAAGAAAAAGTAAAATATGGAAAGTAAGAGTCCAGTATTATAATATGTCACTCTTACATGGCATTTTTCATTGCAAGGAACCCCAAAGCACTTCATAAAGCGCATGTACTAGAGCCACGCAGAACGCAGTTATAAACTTAAATATGGTGTGACTGCTCATAAGGGATGTTTTAGCCCAGATTTCTGAGCAAACACACTACCTTCATTTACTGTAAATTATTGTGTACGTAAAGAGAAACACAAAAGCCAAGTTTTCTTATACTTACAGTTGGCATAGATATATAAACAAAAGTGTCTGGACTTTCACAGATGACAACCATCTGTTAGCTAGTACCCATGAACATCAGGACATAGTCAAAGCGTTATACTTTCTCTTAAACATAAATTTTCCCTATTAGCAATAGATACAGCGAGGCTGGTGGTATTGTGCAGAAAGAGGAATGAAGCTCAGGAAATCTGAATGCAGCATCTAGCTCTGACCTAATGTTGATTCACAGGAAATCTCTGTGGTCCCTTCTTCTCCTTTTGTCTCTCCTTTTGTTGTGATTTGTTTGCACAGGAAATTATTTCTTGTACAAACCTTGCAGCAGAGAGGCCAATCGACAGGATTGTAACACGTTGAAATTACTATTGTTCTTGAATGAATTGTAGGTTCTTACTGTGAGGAAAAGATTTTAATGAAAAAATCTTTGTCATGGTAAGAAATGCAGGAAAAATGGAAAGCAGCCAGTATCTGGTAAAACAAAGGTTTTAAAAAACTATTTTCCTCTTCTCTCACAAGTCATTGAGGAAATGGAGAAGAGTTTGAATACAATATAGTTTGTGAAAAGGGCTGATACAGTATTAATGTGCAGATGGAGTAGTCATAAGAAGAAAGATGTTATTGATCAATCAAGACAGTTATCTCTGTCCTTATGGAGCAATCACAAACTATTAATGGCAAAGAGATACATCTAATAGATATGGGAAGAGACATAGGGGTAAATTCCTCTCTGCTGGAGGAAAAGAATAAATTCTCGTTTGGATAAAAATCTTGGCAGTTGGATAGATCTCACAAGAGAAGCCACAGAATGTTATTTTTTGGGTCCTTAAATAAATGCAGTCCCAGTGTAGGTTGACAATGTCAAGCTCCGGGAACTACTCTGCTCTGTTGTGTTCTTCCAGTCACCAGTGATCCATAGTTCACCTGTACTAAAATTAATGGAGAGCTTTTTAAAAGGGAGATTTTTTTTTTTTTAAATGTATTGAATGTTCAGCATTTTTTTACTTAGATAATGGAGTTAAGGAACTTCTGGCTGCACGCTGGTTCCCAGGGAAGGATGCACAATCCGAACAGCTCCTTAGTCCAGCAGGCTACTTGTGTTGACACTCACCCATTTAATAACATCAACATCCATTTTGGAATACTGAGAACTAGACTAATAACAGAGATTCATAACAAGTGTTCAGTCTTCTTTCCCCCATACACTTTGCAGCACATATGACTTCAAGTACCAAAAGTGGTCTTCTTCATTAGAGTTGGCCATTTTACGTGAAACCAGGGATCCAAATGGAGACCTCTTGCCTTTTGATGTAATTTGGCTGCCAGCTGCCTTCCTCTTCTTCCTGGAGGGGAATTTCATTTTGATGGTTTGGGGTCCATGTGATCCACACAGTGCTTTGGGAGCCTTTGGGCTGTAAGGAGTGGTGGGATGAGAAATGTCATTGTTCTGAAAAGAGGAATGCAGTATTTACAACCACCATGAGATCTAGATTGCTTTCCTGGAGGTAGCAATGTACACACTACTTGGACTTCCCGTTACCGGAGGCGGAAGTCATTTCTTTATGGAAACCATGTTGTCTCTGTCAGCTGCTCAAATAAAGCAGATTCTCATGAATTGCCTCTGAAAGTGTAACACTTCAGATATTGTTTTTCTTACAGAGCTACCTTTCAGATCATCAAGTAGTATTTCATTTTGTGTGCTAAGTGAAAGGCTGAAAAACCAGAGCTCTGTTTGATGAGATTAGCAGGTACGAGTTTGAGCACACTGCTTCCCTTTATGTGATAATTAGCTTGGATTAGGCAAAACAGTGGGTAAATACAGACAATCTGAAGTGCTGAGCAGGTAAAAAGTAGAAAAATCAGAGTATAAGAATCTTGGAATGAATATAATGGGAATTTAGCACACAGAAGAATGGCAAGGAAAAACAGGAATAGGCAGGTTCCCATCAGCTCTACTCTCCTACCTTTACTAAGCTTGCATAACAGCTTACATTATGAGCAGTTCCTTTGCTTTTAATTATACAGCAGTTACTGTATTTAGTAAGATGTTCAACTGTTACCTGGTTTTGGATCCATATATGGTATATCTCAAGACGAAAGTTATTCACTAGTGTGCCATGCAGATTCCTTCATGAATTCTTACTTAGGATTTGTAATAGTTAGTCCCTTCATCATTTCATCCAGGAAGGACTTTGTAGTCTAAAAGCTACATGGTGTCTGTTGAAGTCATACCCTGGAGTGGAATCCAGCATCTTCAATAAGGCACATGCAGCGAAGGTAGAGATAAAGGGAGGGATCCAAAACAACCCCAGTCAGATAACTAGTCAAATAGAGCAAGAGAAGAAAATTTTTAACGCATGATTTAGCTTCATACACTTGTAATCTACAGTTCAGAACACTGCCTCTTGAAAATGGGCAGCCAGACCCCTTTTTCCAAGGGTCACATGCCCGTCTTTTCTGTTTGAAGGATAGTCACCAAACTACCAGATCATGTCCTCTTTTAATCGATAGTTCTGTAGTCAGGGTCAGCAACTTTGTCTCTATAAGGGAACTTTCTCAACCACAACTGTCATCTACCTCAAATATACCCTAAACGTCAAGGTACAAACTCTTCTTGAGTACTTCAGGGTTTTTTTCTTATGAAGCTGGTCTGCTCTTCAAAATGAAGTGCCAGATATATTGGACCGCAAAGACTGAACACAGTGGACTTTGAGTCTGGTGCTCAATGGCCCTTTGTCAGACTGTTTTCCTCAGCTGATTTCAAATTAAAAGGCTACATGTGAAGCCTTCAAACAGAATTTTACAGTATAAAAAAAAAAAGAGGCTCAGAAAATGCTGAAATGCCTCTGACATTAGGTGGCAGTTGAGTAGGGGTGCCCACATGCATTGTTTTGGATTTAGCCAACAAAATTCCACATTCATTCTGTACTAGATTCTGGCATTCAAATTGGTTTTGGTTCTCAGTCCCTAATATAGCAAGCCTATGACAAATCCATACATAAAACGCATCATAAATCCAGTTACTAGGCTTTATCTTTTTAAGAGTAACTTATGGAAATACAATTATGTACCTGATATCTAATTCACTTATTTTCAAGTTCTGTACTAATATTATGTACATTTTTGTTTATATATTGCTTGAAAAAGAAACTTCATTTTTGTATGCTGAGTTTGTTAACCAGTTAGTTAACTAGTGTAATCTCCTCCTCTTCATCATATATTTGGTCAAAGATTATCTTTGAAGAGAGAGTGTAAAATTCCTCTGAATCAATGTTCAAATCATTTTTCATGCAACAAATAGTTCTTTGCAAATTTCCCATAAACATTATATTGATCATTTTCTCCTCCAGTCAAAAACTATTTGGGAGAGGAGGAGCTGTCAATACCTATACTATTGTACCTTATAACTTGTTCTGGTTTAAATCTTAGAGGGAAGGAGAGTGATAGAGTAAAACACAGAACAGTCCTTTAGGTTTAAAACCCACAAGAAAATCTTTGCATGGGAAATTCTGTAATTTTTAAGATAATTCATTCTAGAACAGAAATAAACAGAAAAGACTTTTTTTGGCACATACAAAATAGAGAGATAAAACAAAATATAGAAATTAGACAAATTAATAATCCTTAGTAATAACAGATATGATTTCAAGAAACCACCATCTGGGTACGTATTAAGGAATAAAACAAATACATAAACAAATAAGCTCATAATTATACACTTATGGAATAACAACTTTAAAACAAATACCTTCACACAACATCTGATAGTAATCCATAAATAGGGGTTTTATCCTAGACATTCACAGTTGCACAGTTCTAGGTCATAGATTTTCAAAAACTTTCAAAGGCTCCATTAAAGTCTTGTCACCATATAAACCCCATTTAAAGCAGCAGGATGAGGGATATAAATACCTTCTGAGGAACTAAATCACTTAGCTTCTCTAACAGTCTTATACCTTTTGCAGATCAGGAGATTTGGAGATACACAGTATGCACTGCAATGGGGAGCTAAAAACCTTGATGTTGGTGGATCATCTATGACATTGTGCAGAATAAGTATAGACAAAAGTTTCCTCCCATGTCTCTCATATCTGAATTCAGGAGCTTTCTCAAGCAATGGGCATATCTAAAGCAGGAAAAGGTTTCATTTTGGTGCAGGAAGTTTTGTAGATGAACTCACATGTTTATTAAAATCTAACTAATTGCTTTACAGAAATAAATAGACTTAAAATGCCAAATTAACCTCTTGTGTCAAACATGTCTCAAAATTTGTTCTTCAAACCTGTGATTTCACTTTAAGCTTCTGTTCCAATTTCATAAGGCAAACTAAAAACCTTCTGTCATGATTTAAAGACCTTAAGCAATGGAGAAATCAGCGCACATCTACATGTATTGTTCTAACAGTAAAATTCCTTCAGGGTAAAAAAAAAAAAATCCATCTTATTTGTTTCTCATCTGGTGAAGGTTCGTATGCTAGCTATATATTAACGATCCACTTTTCAGAGCTTTCTTATGCATGTTGGTATATATACATCACATGGAATCACTCTCTTTAAAATTTCTTTTGGATAAATTAAAGGACACTGAACCTCTTAAATCTATCAAATTCAGGCATGTTTTCCTGTATCATTTCTTTTATACCTTTTTCAATGCTTTCCAATTTTCCAGCATTCCTGTGCAAATGTGAGAAGTTCAAAATAGTCCTAAGTGCTCATACTCCCACCCCTCCCTTCTCCTCCTCTCCCCAGCCCAAGCAGGGAGTGACCCCATGGAGCACCATGAATGCTCCGTCTTCCCTGGAGATCTTCCATGATGACTGCACTATCATTGAAGGCTTACCGTGTGCAGGGAAGACCACATTAAAAGTGGTTGTCACCACTCACACCCTTCTCACGTACTCCTTGGTGAGAACAGAAGTAAATCCAGCTCTCTTCTCACACCTCCCTCTGGCTCCACTTTTCCTGTCTCAGGAACTTCCCGCTAATCCTTCGTTTTCGGAGCAGTGAAATTCAGAGCAGTGGGGACTGTTGGTTTCCTGAACTGCTGAGAAATCAGTTCTGTCTCTGCACTTATTTGAATTTCTTTTGCTCAGGAATCAAAAGAGTGTTTTCCCCTCCTCGGGTGAATCACCACACTGGTAGAGTATAATTAAATGATCATAGCACTCTTAGCTGGACTACCATGTGTCTTATGAGGGGGACTTAGGTACCAGTTTTATACCTAACAACCCTCCAGCTTTCATTCATGATGTTTACCAGACTTTCACGTTCACAGGTACAGCTGACCAAAATCATGGACTGGAATTACTCTATATTATTCTGCAGAGTAACCAACAGGTTAAGAAAAAAAAAAAAGTAAAATAATAA
This sequence comes from Gavia stellata, assembly GCF_030936135.1. Classification (NCBI taxonomy): domain Eukaryota; kingdom Metazoa; phylum Chordata; class Aves; order Gaviiformes; family Gaviidae; genus Gavia; species Gavia stellata. Next base: position 6,009,285 of record NC_082637.1, read on the forward strand.
AAATGAACCAAACCAAAACAATACTTATGGTACAATCAGAAACTTCACTGCATGGTTCTAACAGAATAATGCAAAAGTAGAATATCTAGACAGAGCACAAGAGTCCTGTGCCAGGTTTGACCCTGGAAAGTCCCTCCAGCTTTCATTTAGGAGAGAAGAAAACTTGCCTCTCAGAAACTATATCTTATAAGATGCGTATCTAAGCAGAATTATAAAATAACTAGAAGGCAGATCTGAACCCATACCTCTGATTTGCTTGCCTTCTTGACAGTATGTCAGCTGCAGTACTCGCTGAACGTTCTCTGAAAATAGGCTGCGTGTATGTGTAGAGACGAACGTATTTCAAATCTCAATTCTTCACCAGATTTAAAACACTAATACAGATTGACTTACAGCATTTTTTAAGTATTCTCTCTCTGTGTAGAATTGGGCCAATCAATCTGATGTGCAGTTTTGCATTTTGCCTGATTGCCTTAGGGTTGTAAATACTTATTTTTCTGTTTGGTTGACTTGAATATCTTATAGCTGAAGATTTTCCTCTTAGGGCAATTTTGACTTTTAAGAACAGGAATCCTTGACTTTGTCAATATCTATTAAAGAATAGATCATCATGATCCTTCTCCTATAAGGGGAAGAATCTGTTGTAAAATAACACAACAGCCATGGCACCATACTCTGAAGCCTCTTTATTATTGAAATAGAAGCAATGAATTAGCCTAAGTTGGCAGTGTGTCTCCCTTAAACAATTTACATTTTCCTTCCCATATTTTTGAGTGATTCAAAATCATCTATTCCTTTCACAGTGTGCATTTTTGTTTTTACTTAAGCTATGAGTCATGGCTGGGGAAAACAACTTTTAAGGTCAACTAATCAGAAGCTGCAGGTTACTCCCAACCAAATGCTCCTAGACAATATTGTGAGGAACAAGATATTATTATTTGATTCAGAGAGTAAAAAGAGAATCAGAAGAACAAGAGATATTATTTCAATACTTTACATATGGAATATAAGATTTTTCAGTAAGTTCCACCTAATATGCATGGGAAAAGGGATGTACTATGTATCTATCATCACTCCAGAATACTTCAAACACCCAGTGAGATGGGGAAGTGTTATCATCCTCACTTCACAGGAGTGAAAAGCAACTAAGAGCAGCATCCAGAAATACTTAGACCCCTGAAGTGATACTTAAATAAAATGTATGTGCTTCTGAGCAAGTCTGAAATTCTGAAAAACTATACTTTGGCACAACCTCAACAAAAGAAGTGTGGAGTGTTTCTCATCCCTCAGATTTATCTAGATCTGCCTTCCCGTGTGACTAAGAAAAGCTTCTGCTGAAGCAGAGACACAGTTTTGCATCATTTCAGTCTGCAGAGAAAACGGCTCATTTCCTAGGAATGTGCTTCGTGGACTCTGCATAAGAGGAAGCTGCCACCATTTCCATCCCTAGAAGGCTTCTTTTAAAAGAAGTTTGAAACAAACCGAGTTCTTTGGAAGAAAAAACATAACTTCAGGTGAAAGTCAAGAATCATGAAAACACAAAACTTCCTGATTCTGGTATGAAAAAGGCATCTATCTAGCATCTAACATCGCTGGGTCATCTAACGCTTTGGTTAGAGTGGCTCTTAGCAACTTGCCTGTATTTAAAGAAGTCTGTACAAAACTGCAGAACCATTTAAGATTTACAGTGTCTCAGGCTAGTCATTTCTATTTACATTTCATTTCCATATGTGCTCGGTACAGAGCATCTTGTAACAAGTCACTTCTCAGAGAGCAATTTCCAAATCTCCTTAATTTATACAGAGGGTCTGGTCCAAGAAACACTTGTACATTTAATTGACTTCATGTGAGTAACATGGCAGTACAAAAGTTGAGTATAATTAAGTAAAACTGAAGACATGAATAATTACAAACTTGATCTTGTGAATTACAATATTAACTCATCTTTGAAATTTTATTTCCACATTCTGCTTTATAATGGCAAAGCATAAATAACCAGACAGAAAAGAACTCACAGACCACTCTTCTAAAAGTGGTTGACTAGATAAATGAAATAATTTTTTCTTTCTGCAAACTCCAGCTGGTGTGATCTTGGCCTTCAGTACCTACTAATTAAATGGAGAAACGTTTGAGATAAAAAGTTAATTTACTAATTAAATGACAAGTATGCTTTATAAATTGTCTCTTTGGCTTATTGTGCATTTAGAGAATTAATTAACAATACAATCAGGCTGCAGTTGTGAGATGCCAATATGGATGTGATTTGAAGATACTTTCACTTCTGTTTTCTATCTCAGTTTTTACGACAGCTGCACCGTAATGAAGATGCTTGACTCTTTTAATTTGTCTCTGTAAAATTAAAACGGGTTTGTGGTTTCTTGCTCACTGGGAGCACAGACAAAATGGTACATTTAACAGTACATTTCTGATCAGTCGACGTAGGCATGATGCTGTATTAGCAAGTTGCCATTGTTCTCTATAAATGGGGGCTATAAAATAGGTTTGTCATTAGGTTGTGTTCTTCTGGTAAAGTATTTTCAACATATTGTAGGAATGAAAGTATAAATATAATTTAACTGGCATCTTCAGTTAAAATTAATGTTAAAATATTTGTCATTTGTAAACAACACTAACAAGCAGTGTCCTGATTTTAAGTGTACATCAACAGATTTTTGTAGATATGCTTAAGCTAGCTAAAAAGTGGCTAGTTTAGGAACTGCTAAAGTGTAACGGAGTTAGCATATGAACTCATGGACTAATGGCTAAATGATTAGTCACCTTCCTCGGTATGTCTGGCAAAATTACTATTGAGCAAAAATAATCCTTGTTTACTTGTTTGACTCTTGAATGGCAGATATATATAAATGGTATGTGCCTGGACTGGCCTGACTGATCTTTGGGTTTGCCCCTTTGAATGTTGTTTTGTTTTGTTTTGTTTTGTTTTGTTTCCTGGTTGAAATGAAATACAAATATTAACTTGCAGTCAAATCAAAAGTCAACCAGAATTTACTACCTGCTGCAACTCCTCCAACAGTCAGAAAAGAATTTCCAAGGGGGAAAAAAAAAAAGTCACCTGGCCCTAATCAGCGCTTGAGCCACTGAGCAAACAAGCCGGTTTGTCTCCACAGGCAGCTGTAAATCTTTCCTTGCTTACCACTTTTTATATTCACAGTTCATGTTAGTCCATTGCGTATTTTTATGTTTATATTTTTACAGCCCCTGTTTCATAAACCAAATAGTTACTTTCAAATTTTAACAATATTTACTGTACGCCTATGGATGTGTGTGTGTGTTGTTCCACTCTAAAGGAAGAAAACTGATTACTTTGCATTCAATTTACTTTGATTTTTCTGTCTAGTCTATTGGTGCCTACAGAAGAAAACAGTAATAAATCATTTATAAAATCAGCCCAATCCCTTCTACAGGGAAATTCAGTGAGGCAGACTGTCTCATGAATTGTTTAGAATAATGCAGCTCTCCAGTGATTTAGCCTGATTTGTTTGCTTAAAAAAAAAGAAAACCCACAAAACCCATCGATGGTGATCCCCGTCTTTTACAAAGCGGGTAGCGAATGTGCGCACTTAGGGCAATGAGTGAAAGTACCTTTTAATGTTCTTGCAGACAATGCAGATGACACCACATTAGCAAACAAACCATGGGCCAGAGAAATGAGAAGGAATGATGCATTGTGAAATGGGAGTAATGGGAATGAATTTTCTGTATTTATTGCAGAGGTTTTGCACTGGTCATACGGCCCACACTTTCACTTAACGAGGGGGGAAAAAAGCAAAAGACCCACCTCAAACCGACCCAGCATCCCAAATCTTTTGTCTGTCTTACTGTGTGGATCAGTGACAGTGACAAAATGGTATTGTGTGCTGGCAGCTTGATTTCTGGCATTGACTGGGCTGTATGAAAGATCACATCCCCAAACACTTCTGTCATATTCTCTTCCAGATTGTGGTATATTAAACCGAGGAAATAAGCCTGTTTTGCTAGGGATCATAGATTCATCAAAATTAAAGATGGAAAAGACCTGTTAGTGTAAATCACTTACATTATCCCTCATCCAATGCAAGATTACTCCCTGAGGTATATTTTCCAGTACTTTTTACAGTCCACTTTGAAATGACTCATGCAACAGTTTCCACCATTTCTCTCTAGAGATCAGTCTACAGTCTAATAGATCTCACTTACCCTTGGTTTCAGCCTAAATTTTCCATTACTCATTTAGAGATTTATTTTTTTTTCTGGCCATCTGGTAAGGCAGTTTGAGGTGTCTCTCTGAACCCAACCACCAAGCCTTTGGAAGCAAGCTAAGGGCTACCAGGAGGGCAGAAACTGGCCACAGATTGAAAAGGACTTTAGCAGGTTTTCTAGGGATCCACTATCCTTTATCTATCGATTTGCCAGTTTGGTTCAGGGATGTATTCAAATCTGACTCCTGGCCTGACAGTCTCTAAAGATCTAAAGCCCTAATAGAAACCTACAACATTTTCTAGTTCATATAAACAGAACAATAGTTAATTATATTGGTATCTCTCGTAGGAAATTTTGGCCACTTCTGAGTCTGAACACAGCTGAAACTGTACTGGTTGAGGGGGATCACTGTGATAATGGAGCAGAACAGTGCAGGTGTCGTGATTTTTCATCATCTCCTAATCCCGTCCTTACATCCTGCAGATCAAAACTACATCGAGGTCTATGTAGACATATATATACACTATAGGTCATACATAACCTCTTAAAGTTAAGGCAAGCTGAATCCTTCCACTTGGCCCTCTGATTCAGTCTGGACCCTCCTGGCAGCACTCCAGCAGGATGTGGAAGATGGGGCCCAATGTGCACGGGAGGAGGCAGCTACCGCAGCAATTGCAGAGCAGCGACCTGCACTGATATCCCCGGTGTTGCTGCCTCGCCCAGCAGCATCTCTAGGGCCAGACAGCAGCCCCAGAGGTGCTTTTCTCCATCCTCTCTAGGATCTGGACTCCCACCTTGTTAACACTTTTCAGCTAAGACTTTCTGAAATATTGGCATAAAAAGGGTATAGCACAGGGTTATAGGAATCCTGTGGTGACAAGGAGAACATGCAGGGTTTCGGTTTGGATCCAGTCCATAGAAACCCCATCTACCTGTGTAGCAAACCCTTGTAAGCCCACATGGCCTTCATTAAAGCTCTCGCTGAAATTATGGCACATTGTATTATGTTTGGTAAGCAGAGTTAATAACAAGCTTTCTCCACTTACAAGCCTACAACGTGAAAAAAAAAAATCAGCAAAGTAAACTTGAATGGAAAAACATACTTAAGCTTTAGTGTAGTTTTGGCATACAGGGATAAATTGATTTTTCCAAGGTAGGGAGTCTGTAGCACTGTCAGCAATTAAATCAGCTCTCCCAGGTTCAAGGCCTGTATCTAAACTATGTGTGTCTTCTTAGTCTCAGCAAAACTTATTTTTCCTTTTGCTTGTTTTCTGCTTCAATTCATACTCACTTTTGAAAATGAGTTGCACTCCCTTTGTATACATTTAGGGGACAAAGTTCTTTCATGAAGGCATCATCTGGAATAAAATTATCTCAAGAAACACATATCTAGAAGGAGCATTTTGCTGCCTAAATTTTCAAAAACATGTCAGCTGTAGAGAGCACTGAAAGTGAAATACCTGGAAGAGAGATATGTGCATTGTGAAAAATCAACAAACTCCTCCTTGTGTGATAATTAGACAAGAATCCAAAATATTTCACAAAATGTTTTGAGATACTTGGGAATTCGCAGTTCGGGAAAGAGAAGATAACCAGCCACAAAGCATTCCAGCTTGGACATGTGTTTGAATCGCCCCATGGGAAGTGTTAGATACGGGTTACTGGGAGGCAGAGAGAGTCAGTGGGAAATTCATGTCCATCTTACAGCCCCAGCAGTGACCAATCTGCAATAACTATACAATAAATTGCCCTGTGTTGATTTCATTTTTGCTGAAAGAATAGGTGTAAAAAAGTCCAAACACACAAGTCCTTTATAAAATATTGGACACGATTTATTTTGCCAAGCTCAGACACACAATAGAAGCTTCAATTTTATGGGCCAAATGAAGCAACACTCCTAAAATAAGTACATAGGTTTCTGTCCAGTTAATGGAGAAAAATAAGTGCCTCTGAAGTCCTCCAGTGGGAAATCCTCTGTGCCCAGGACAAAATGAATTCTGCCACTGGGATTTTCTGTCACATTACCCTGCCATTTTGCTGGGCCTGTATGTTGAAGACTTGCAGTATTTCACATACCTAAGAAGACAGGAGCGCAGGAATCATTCCTCCAGTCGTCACCTTCCCAAATGAGGATTTACTGGACGCTGTTTGCAATCATAGTTTGGATGCAGTTCCCAAAGAGTAGGACAATTATGCTTAAAGCCAGTGTAAGCATTTCATATTTACTAATTTCAGATGGCAAATTTGGGTTTCTGTTACGCAGAAAAGGTAAAGGTATTTTATCTGTGTAACAACGCCCTGAGACACTGCTCGTCTTCATATAATTTGAAAATGCTTTCTTAATGCTCAGAGGATTTTTCCATTGTCTTATTAACTGCTCTTTGCCGAGGTTTTACTTCTACATCCATTTTCTCTCAAGTAGCTGCACGACAAAAATAGATTGCCATACTTATTTTTCACCCTTAGGCATATACCTGTAGATGCATATGCACAGTTTAAATAGTTTTAGCATACTTGCCTTATCCCAGCTTCATTGAAGCCTACAGAAAACCTGAAGTGGAAGAAAAATTGCTGTGTCGTTGAAGTTAATAGTTGCTTTGACAATATCTATACTGAAATTCTGCATCATTTATTTAAATTGCTCGCATACACTCTGAGAATTTTCTTGGCCATGGCACCTAATATTATTTGAGAAAAAATTTATGGGAATAAATACTTAAGGATCATTTCTCATGGGTATTATGGATAAGACATAAACATGTTTGGCACTCATGTCTATGCACTCCAACAGTTCTAAAAATAATTTATACCCTGAGAGACCTATGCATGTCCTCATACCACACCAAAAGGCAAGCAGCAAAACCTCAAGTTTCATGCTATGTAACAACTCTCTCATCATGTACAATTGAGCTTCACATTGTCAAATACTTTAAACTGAGAAAAATTATACAAAATCAGAATTACACCTAAGGACCACAATGGTTCTATATAGGGTACAGATCAGATGCAAAGAAAAATGCTCTGTATGGATCCAGCTAAACTGTGTCACCTGACCTCAAGATCAGAGAAAGATCTCTCACGTTGATTTATTTAATAATATAGCTCTAATTTTTGCTGATAAAAAAAAACACATGAAGAAAAAAAGTCCCAACCAACAACTAGAGCTATTTCCAAAAACTGAATCCATTACTAAATAATAAGTTATGAGTACACTTAAAATTTATCTCACTTAAGCTTAGCCATGCGAGAGATATCTGCTAGTTCTAAGTTAGGCATTTAGTCTTTCTCTCTGTTCAGCAGAAAACCTCCAGAGAGTGACTTATCTTAGACATTTATCTTTAGATGTGGTGAATCATTTTTTGGAAGTGCCAGTCTCTCTGTAGCTACTTACGAGTCAGTCTAGACAACTAACTTCCTGGACTGAGCTCCTAACTTTTAGATGTTTAAAGTCAAGTGATCTTAAATAATCTATCTTAAAAGATTCCCTCACTGTAACTTGTAAAACAAGTTGATAGTTGCTGAAAGAGCAATTCAGCTCTCTAAGTATAGGTGGCTATATCTATATTACATTTTATACACCCTGCGGCATCCTGAACATCAGCTTGGGGCTGTCAGATGACATGGGACTAATAAGAGCTCTTGCCCGTCTTGAGAGTTTCCTGGAGGCCAGGTGGCCAAATGATAGACCTGATTTTTGGCATATTTAGCTAGAGTAATTCCATCAAACATCACTGTTTGAAAGAACACTGCTCATTCCTTGTTACTGAAATGATTTGAATTGTGTTTTTTCACCTGTTGTATGGACTAACAAATGTCCTGTGACAGAATGTCCTCCTAAAATTTAGCTCCAGAGTCATTCCCTGTGAGTCTTTCTCTCAGATTAGAAAGGAACCACCAATGTGTCGGATGTGATTAGCTGGAGCAGAGACTTCCTAGGTCATCTATCACACATCCTTCCATCTCCTACTCTCATTTCCATTTCTAGAGCACAGCTTCTTCAGCATGTCTCTAACTATGTCATGCGGGGGGCCATCTGAAGACTCCTACTGTTCAACCTCTTATCTTGAAGACAGGCTGACTTCATTCCCTCCAAGCTGAATCACACGTGACCTCCTCACAAAGGACCACATGGACATTTCGTGCTAATAGCAAAATGTATAAGGAAGTAAAGGGAACACAGTGAACAGACATGCAGAGAAACCCAGCAGCATTTGGCGTATATCCCAAGTGGTACAAATGCTGTTTCTTTTTAATACATTATTTCTTCCACTTGGATATATCGCACTGTGAGCCTCAGCAATCCTTTTTTCTCTTATGCTCTCTGACACAACCTAAGATGTCACCGTCGCACCCAAGCCATCATGCCGTATATATGGAATAAATAATTGGGCAAGGAGTTTGCATCACCGTGTAATATTTAAAGGGAGTGGGAATATATTCAATGCCTTTCGTCCACCTATTAGGGAAATGGCGACACTGGTGTCACAAGTTTATCCAATTTCTGTTGCTGCAGAGGGAATGTCACATACGTTGGGGGCACAGGCTATTCGTTTTGCAGTCCTCTGTTGCCTGGCGTATAATTATCATGGCTCATCTTTATTAAACACCAGCCTTATCTTTGTTTTGCTCTCTTTGTTGATAGATGTAACCTCAATACTGTTGCCATGGCTACGGTAACAGTAGCTGAGAAGATTTTGTTTGTTGTAAACAAACTGAGCTATACAGGCACAGATCCTAGTGGAGCGTTTCCAGTCCCTTGCCTTATATTATGCTGATTAACACTGCCATCTCCCTCCTGCAACCTATTCCTTATTTTAATTAGCATTAATTTAAGCTGTATCAAAGAGTGGTTCCCCTTTTGTGCAATTGCACCCCCTTTCTGACAGCTTTTTTCCCTATAGCAACAGCCATAGGTTAGGACTGCAGCCCTGCTGAGAACATCCTCACAGCAAAGCCCTGCTGGTACCAACAATTAATCTAGATGTACACACTAGCATAATGGCAAAAGATTGCTTTAATTTACTTCCTACATTCTCACCTCCAGGGGCAACTGAACTTGTTCTGATGTAGGAGCCATGGTGATCTGAAAATGTGTTACTAATTTTGAAGCTTATTTCGCTTCAAGCCAATCTTTCAAAATTAAGGGCCAAATTCAGCCTCTCCCATAACATGCAACACCTCTGTAAGCAACTGTATTGCAGATTCTTGCATCACTGTTGAGTTAATCCGTGATCTCCCACATGTAAGGAAATGACCAGAATAGGTTCAGGAATAATCTGAACTTCCAACAGCACCTGATTCACGTTATTTTTATGGCAGACCTTTCCTCTAACACACGTTTTCTCAAATACTTAGACTTGGCTCCTGAGTTTTATATTAATTTTATTCACTGCCTATGTTAACAGTGTCCAGTCTATACTATATCATTTTACTATTATTATTTTCATCTTGAAGAGTTTAGGAGCTATCCCTGAGGGAAATCTGACTGCCTGTCTCAAGGGACTAGTACTATGTTCTCTGTGAAGGGTTCAGCATTCTCACTATGTGCATATACATATTACTGTTGTATTTTTAACAACGCTATTAAACGCCTAGATTCCTTCATTTCATCTAGATTAAACTAAGTGAAAACCACAGTGGGCTAGTGGCTATAACAACATATAAACAGTGATAATGTTCCTGCCTAAAAAGAGCTGAACTGGAACAGAGACAGGGTAAGCCAGGTGAGACACATCTGCACTGCAGCAGTACTGTAGTTCAACATGATCAGACACTGCTCTGATTGGACACTGTGCTATAATATTATCCATGAAACTGGTTTTATGCCCTGCTCTGCATGGCCTTGCAGAGTCCTGTTCTAATTACATGACCTCACTATGCCACTGCTAAGGTGTCCCCTACTCCTCCCTCACCTTGCACCACCTGAAAAGGTGTTATCTGGAAGTTGTCTTTGCTCAGCAACACATGGATGAACCTCATGATGTTTCCCTTCTCTCTCTTCCTCTCACTGTCTGTGCATCCACTGCCCTCCAGAATAGAGCAAAGGTGCCATTTGTGGGATGTCAGCAGGAGTCTGCAGAGCCTGGATAAGGAATAAGGTTGTGCTGAGAACTGGTACCCTTTTGTAAGGCCCTGGACAAAAAGAGAGCAATTCCAGTGTTGCTTTATGATACCTCCACAATGTGATCACCAGAGAGGGCAACTTCTTCTGGGAACATTGAAGTTAAGAGCGTGTTCTACTGCATTGATGCCCTTCATTCAAGAGATCAGATGGAACCAGAATATTAATAATATCATTATATACGTTAAGGAAAATCTAATGATAATAATGCAATCTTGTCCTTTAATACTTCTTGTTTTCATATCGCAAAATAGGTAGAGAAGTGTCCTATTTGCAGCCTCTTAGCAAAACTTCGTACGCTGAAGGAATACCAGTTTATGAAGTTGAGTCAAGGAAGAAATTACAGCATTTGTGATTTTCCTGGATTGCACAGTTTTACGTTCAAACTCTTCATGCTACTTTAATATAATTTTACAGATGAATGATAAACAAGGTGATGCACTGGCACTAGCAAACTTGATGAATGGGAAGAAAAAAATTACACTCCCTGTGAACTTTTAGAATGGTTCACACTCATTTTCAGCTTGGAAAGCTGTTACCTAGTCATACAGCGGCTTTTTAAAGTGCAAATGGAAGCAAACCAGCATGCAAAGATACGTAGTAGTTTGCAAATGTCTCCATAGTATCTAGAAATGAAATATTGGAACAGACCAAATGCTTTATGGACCAAAACTTACCTCTCCCTGTTTTAATGATGTTTTGCTAGGCTGAGGGTGCAATTAAAGGGTGCAATTTGACAGCCCACCTAAGAGTATTTTCACAGCAGAGCCCTAGTTGCAACTTGTAATATTTCTAGGAACATAACCTTACTTGATACATTTCACCAGAACACAGAGTCAAAAGACCACTATGAAGTTTGGTTTCTCTTCTCCACTGGACTAAAAAGCAACTTTATCTTCAAATGACTTAACACAGAAATGAAACCCAAGCTAGTTAGTCTAACCTCAGTTCCTGGAAAAATTATAGAGAAAATTATACTGGGTACTATTGAAAGGCATTTAAAGAATAATGCAATCATCAGGCCCAGTCAACATGGGTTCGCAAAGAGAAAGTCCTGTTTAACTGATTTGATATCCTTCTATGATAAGGTCACCCACCTAGTGGATGAAGGGAAGGCAGTGGATGCAGTTTTTCTGGACTTTAGTAAGAGTTTTGATGCTGTCCCTCACAGGACTGCCTGAAGGGCAGAGCTCAAAGGGTCATAGTGAATGGGGCTACATCTGCCTGGCCACTGGTCACCAGCGGTGTTCCTCAGGGTTCCTCAGCAGTGTTCCTCAGGGCCAGTCCTGCTCAATATATTTATCAATGATCTGGATGCAAGAGTTCAGTGCACCATTAACAAGTTTGTTGATGATACCAAACTAGGAGGTGCTGTTGACTCTCTTGAGGGACAAGAGGCTTTGCAGAGGGTTCTAGTTAGATTGAAGGACTGGACAATGATTAATGGGATGAAATTTAACAAGTCCAAATGCCATATTCTGCACCTAGGATGGAGTAAAGCCAGGCACAGATATAAACTGGGAGAGGAGTGTTTGGAGAGCAGCCCTGCAGAAAGGGATCTGAGGGTGCTGGGTGGCAGCAGGCTCAATATGAGTCAGCAGTGTGCCCTGGCAGCCAAGAGGGCAAACCGCATCCTGGGGTACATCAAACACAACATAACCAGCCGGTCAAAAGAGACAATTATCCCACTGTATTCAGCACTGGTGCAGCCTCACCTTGAGTACTGTGTGCAGTTCTGGGCCCCACAATTTAAGAAGGATATGAAGGTCCTTGAATGTGTCTGGAGGAGGGCAACAAAGCTGGTGAAAGGGCTGGAAGGAATGTCCTATGAGGAGCGGCTAAGGACTTTGGGCTTGTCTAATTTGGAGAAAAGGAGGCTGAGGGGCGACCTCATAGCTCTCTACAGCTTCCGGAGGAAGGGAAGTGGAGAAGGAGGTGCTGAGCTCTTCTCCCTGGTATCCAGTGGTTAGATGGTTGTTGGAGGTCCCTTCCAAATAAAATATTCTAGTCTAGTCTACTCTAGTCTAGAGAGAAGCTGCACAACATGATACATTCTCTGTCCCAAAGACAGCATGTGTGTCATGAAAGAAGGGAAGACTGAAGCTGTAGCTGGCAATTCAACTACCTGAGAAAAGTCAGAAGCTTGCTATACACCTGTAACGCTGCAGCCTGGAGTTTCCAGCTGACTTTTGTAGCTAGATGTTTAGCATCACTAGAATAAATGGTTTCTGCTTATGAGAAATGTGAATCTAAATGTATATGACAAGTGAGGGAGAAAGGAAGAGGTATAGTCTATATTTTACATACTGATAAAATGGGCCTTGAAATTATTAATGATTCACCCCATTCCCATGTCCTATGAGAAACTTATGGCAGAGCTGGGAATCTGAATCAAGCCACGTGAGTCCTATTCTGGTGCTTTGTCCACATATCCTAGAGTGGAGCTGTTCTTATCTCCTTTAATTACCTTCTGGTTTGTTTTTTGATCTTACCAAAACTTTTATTGGTGGACTAAGACTAGAACATTTCTAAATACAAGAGGGAGCACCCTAAGAAATTACCTCAGTCTTAGTCACGGTGGCTGATGTTTAAGTGAGATGCCAGTCATATGGCCCCTGGAAGAAATGACTCCCAGCAGAAGAGGTTCCATAGTACAGATGCCTCCATAAAGAACTCTGCTCCTTGCCATGATGGAGGTAGTCTGGATACTAGACTCATACCCCATTGCACACCCTGGGGGGCAATTCAAATATAGCAAATACAACACCTACAATGGCATTCAGGTAATGTATGCGCTTCCTATGGGATGAAATAAATTGTATTCTCTTGTCACTGTCTATGCTGTCTATCATTTCAGTGAATACAAAGACTACCTAAAGTTTGTGCACATATAGATACCTACACTGTAGACTTACACATTACTGAGGCTTTTTTTCATTACGTGATGCTATGTATGAGAAAGATGCTTTGAAAGTCTGACACTTTCTTGGACACCAACGCTAAACAGGGATGAGACAAAAGACTGAGAAATCTGACTGTATTAGTCCTATCACTTGCAAAATTATTATTGCTTTTTACAGTGTTAATCTAGTTCTAACTTGGGGCAGAAGCTATTCAATACCAAATGAGAGTTAAGGAAATTATTATTTTTCATGCCAGAATCATACTAAGAAAAGAGTGTGAAAAAGGGGAAAAAATGTCCTTGTGACCTTGCAGCCAGGCTTAATTAGAAAGATCAGTTGTACTGATCTATTATACCAGTGTATGGCAGTCCTTTCCAGCTCTGTTTCTATTGAACTAAATGAGAGTTTGGCATTTACTTCAATGATAGACAAAATAGATCTCAGTATAATATTTTAATTTAAATTGTTTTCTGATTAAATTGAACATATGATACTCCTCTATTCCATTTTTAGGGACATGTTTCATTGAACAGTGAAAGGATAATTTTAGCTGTGCTTTGGTTGAGGTGGATGAGTTATGGTAACAAAGGACAACATAGAAAACGTAACAAGTTATTGCAGTGTCCTTTTTTCTAAGCAAGGTTGTCATAAACAACAAGATTCTCATTCACATTCGTACTCCAGTAAGCTTATTTTATATTAAAGCATTCCTTAATATTACAGTAATCTAATTGGTTTGTATGGTTAAAGGAAGATAAAATTCTCATATTCATTATGAGCTTCTACTATAAATCTCCTTTCTAAAATAAAAAGAAGCATTTATCCAATTCAAAAAGCATATGAACATTGTATTTCCCTTCTCTGATAATATCAGAATAGTGCTTCCAGCGCTTCACGTTGCCTTGAGAGTATATACGGAGAAAAAAATCAAATCCAAAACACTGTGAGCCTAATTCTCTTTGTACTTACTAGAGTATACTTGCAGTTTTTTAGCTGATGAATTAATTCAACCACATCTGTTATGCAGTGTTGTACAGTGAGGAAAGAATTGCTGCTTGGGCTTGAGTCTCTGTGGGAAGAGTTCTCACAGTGCCTGGACTTTTGGCTGTAACTCAGTCCTTAAAATACAAGGTACGTTTCCTGAGTCTGCCTTTATAGTTAATGAAGGGTGGGGAGCAGGCTTCCTAGGGGACCTAATCGGTCCTGTCAGACGGGCTCCTCTCAGTCATGACCTGGACAACTCTCCACTCGTCATATAGGGAGCCTTGGGATCATACTCTTTACTATTTTGGGATTAACTTATCAGATATGTTTTGAAGTCAGACATTTTGCATTGTCTTTTTTTTTGCACTTACAAGTGCTACTTACTGTTGCTAAAAGACTGATTAATCTTTCTTTTAAAAAGCCTTCCTGTAATGTTTGACATGAAGGCTTTCTGAAGAACAAAAATCCACTGGGTTACTTAGGTTTTCTGTTGCTGTTTCACCTTATTCAGTCCTAATTTCATATGCTGGCACTTCACTCTGCTACTATAACTTCAGGGCAAGAGCTTTAAAAGAGTAAAGTTAATAAATAGTATGTTGTTGATATGCAATCTTCAGTTAGCCTTGAATTCTTCTTCAGAATATTCCCTAGGTTTTGCAGCATGAAATTTCCTTAATTACTTGAAAAAAATCCTTGTTGGACAGTCTTTCTTACCATGGGTATGCAGGTAGACTCAGGTACTGCCGTGGGAATAAAGCAACCTGGAATCACAACTGTTCCAGCTGAAGATGACTGTTCCCAACATAGTAGAATCGTATTTTATATAAACTCTTTCTATCCCTTTTTTGTTTTCCTGCAACCAAGAATCATATTTGCTTTTCCTGTGGCTGCCAAATAATGAACAGATATCTTAGTCAAACATTCCACGAGTTTCCAAATGTTTTAGATCCTCAGAGAATCCTGCAGCTTGAGAAACATATGAGAAGTTTAGAGTACTTCTGTCTACAAGGATAACCTTACATGTATCCCAGTTGAATTCCATCTGTCATTAGGCAGCCGTACCTCCACAGTATGTTGAAATCCACTGAAAAGTTCCACCGTCCTCCGCACTACTTATTAATATTGCAAGATGTGAGAAAACTATGATACCAATGTTAGACATTTGCTAAATCACAAGTATTTTCAAACACAAATACCGACTTAGTGGACTTTTTTACAGAGGTATGGGTAAAAACACGTGACTGTACCATATAATACTGAGTATCTTTTGTCTTCTAATGTTTTAATGTCATCTTTGAAATATTAATCTTGGTTTATTTTGGGGGTTTTTTTTAGTCTTTCTTGAGGCAAGGTTCTATATAGAATAGAACCCTGGGATTTTTTTATGGGAAAGGTTTATTTTTCTCCCTATATAGTACATTTCCACAAAATTGCATTTTTTCTAGTAAAAAGAAAATTTTTTTGTCATTGAAAAAAGAAAATAATAATAAATATAGGTTTGTCAAGCTTGAATTTTCTTTTTTTTTTTATCTGGAACAATTTTGTTTGTGTTTCAAATCGGTTCATTAAAACCTTAGACTGAATTTCAATCATAATACAAGAAAATAACCAGGAAAATATCTGTATGTACTTCTTCTGCAGTATAATCTTAATCTTTAATGCACTAAATATATGCTGTTGCTCTTCTGTGGGAGAATCATATCATCGGAAAAGGACGCTGCTGCCAGGAGAAGGTACAGAGCATACTAAAATCCTTTTTCACACACAAAACCATCCTTACTTTGCATTAGTTGGGCAAGAGATGTCAATCAGGAATTGAAAGTGCTCAGGGATCCCTCAGTAGCTCACAAAAATATCTCTACTATCTAGAATTTCAATTAAATTTAAATTTACATTTAATTGACTTTGTCTTGCTCATTTCCCTCTCTGTTCACAGATGTATGTATAATTGCATTTATTCTAATTAATATTTACTGAATATTAATCTACAGTCCTGTGCTGTCGCTTAACATGGTTATTTTTCTGAATAGTTTGCAAAAAAAGCTCTTATTAAAACTTTTTGAGAATCCACATAACGTATGCTCCCTGAATTATCCTGAGATCCTTTCTTTTCTTTCTGGATTTTCAGAGCGTTTAAGATTTAGGACTAACGTTTTTTTATGGAAATGTATGCAGTTTGTGTCTATCAAGGTATAGTTATCCAAGTCCCATGCTGTTTTTCCCCCAATTAGACTGTCTGCCAGGTTCCACAAGAACAAAGACTATTACCATTGGTTTGTTATGCACTGGATATCCCCAAATTATCTTCTTTTAGAAGAAACCCAAGATAGTCACACTGCCTAGTACTCAGGAATATTGGTTTGTGTCCATGAATTGACTCACCAGCTATCTAGATGTCATCTGGATAAGGAAATTTGGATGGTGATTTTGCCCTTAGAGGAAGTGTTTTTAAGGAGCTTATCTTCATCTCCAAATGCCCAAATAGCTTCATAACTGTGTTTCTTAGAGATCCTCAAAGTTTCCTAGGGATGAGCTATCTAATCATGACTTAATTGGGTACCCACAGCAAATGTTTTTCAGTAACTGTCTCTGCATGCACTTGGCAAGTATGAGGCAGTGTGATTTGTCTTAATCATCTTTGGTGATGCATTAAGCTATGCAAAATTACTTCATATTTTGCATAAACTAAGATTAAGCAATCAGACATTTACTCCAGATCACTTGACACGCAATGAATTCTTAAACCACAGGATTGCTTATATGTCTGATCCTATGGGCATTTATTTGTCTCTTTAAGGATGTACTTTCAGCATGCAGAGCCATTAGTGTCCTGTAAACAATTTCCCAGTTAGCGATCAAACTCTCATAAATGCTTTATTTTTCACAGGTGGCTTTGGACAAAACTGATAATATGCTGGTGTTTCTCCAGACGTTTTTTCTAGTTTTAGACCTGATGGATTTGCCAACTGGATTCTCCTGTGTCTGCAGTGCCACCATGGATTAGTTTCACTGTTACTCTGGGTAGAGAGATGCAAGCCGCTTGGCTGTTCACATTCAGGCCAGCATGAGGTGGGAATTTCTCTGTATATGTACGCAGGTTTTCTTCGTTCATGATGCATGGGAGCTTAGTCAATCATCTCCAGAAAGAATTGCCCTATTCTGGATCACTGTTGTCAACGGTCAGTTTTTCAGTCTGGAAAACTGGAAGATCTAAATACTGCTGCTGTAGCACTGAGTCAGTGCTTGCTTTTTTTTTTTTTTTTTAATCACTGCATTAAACAATACGGAGTAAAAAGAGGGTTTTCAGAGTGTTGTACATCTACCTTTAGTAACTTATAGAATATGTACCTTAACCAGTGTTCAGAACATTGTATGTCTACACAATGTTATCGGGGTGGCAGAATGACTTTCCCATATGAAAATTGTGGTTTATTACTTTAAAAACTTAAAAATTAAAAGGCCCAAACCACAATCTATCACATCTTAAATTACTGAAACAAAATATGTTGTTTGAGTCAACCTATATACTTCCAGCTTATCATCATGAACATTTCCAGCATTTCAGTTTTGCCTCAAAAACAGTTATGAGGTGGGAAAACTAGAGTGGGAACTTTCCAAGAACATATCACATCTATCCATCTTCTGGGACTAGAAACCTCTGTGCTAGTTTTATGGTATTTTAGGGTATAGTGAAATTACTTCATCTCAATTTGAAATATTTCCTATACATGTGAGTTTATAAGCAGTGTTACTGGCAGGCTGAAAGCCTGAATGCTTATAAATAGAGAACTGAAACAGGGATAAAAGTAGCCCTGTAATCGTTACAGGCTGCTTCCTTTGAAAAAGTAACCAGTAACTTACTGCTTTAAACAGTCCGAGACTGCTGATAGTGAGCAAGGGTCACCCCAGTGCCAGAGTCCACAGCCATGCCCTGATAAGCAGACAGCTATTAAGCAGATACGATGCTAATAGATACCAACAACCTCTGGTGTTAGAGGTGGACATGAAGCAAAGCCAAAGCCTTAGGCGCAAATTATAGACATTACCGAGAGCCATATCTTGACATTGCAAAGGTATCCATTCCTTAGGGTAGATCAGCCTTCAGGCCCTTGAGTTGGTTGTATTCTTACATGGAGAATATCCAAATCTTCTTATCTTATGTGATTATTTGTTAAAACCTCAACATTATGTCTGGCTTAGGTAAAACACATGTGATAAGAGAACCCCAACCTGAAGAAGAGAAAATAAATACCTGCACTATACTTTTTCTAGCTATTCTTTACACAGCATACACACACAAGTGCACACACATACATAGAGTTGCTTGACAGCCCTACTGCCAATGACATCTGGTTATCTACAATTTCCGTTACAAGAACCTTGCTCTCTGCAATGCACCAATGCCTCTGCTCTGTGTAAGATAAACATGGCAAACACAGATAGCAACAAGAGAGTGGGATCACAGGCCCTGCTTGGCGGCCGCCACAGCTACAGCAGCAGCAGGGGCTCAGCAAACCTCCCCCACGTTTGTTTGTTTATGTGCTCTGACGATCCGGATAGGAAACTTGCACGAAGCAAGAATTTATTATAGCAGTGGGGGCTGGCTCGAAAGCTTCTCTCTCCCTTTACTTTAATGGCCATTTAAATTACTTCTGCAGACTTTGACAAAGCTTTGATTATCACACACAGGGATGATGGGCAAATTCAAACTGAATCTTTCGTCTTAATAAACATGAACCCGTATCCCCATTTGGATCATGGATGCTGCTTGTGGCCTCTCTCCAGATTTTCTGCCAAACACTGCCACCAAGTGAGAATCTTAGATTTTCCCCTGAACAAGCAAGAAGGAAAGGGACCCACCTGCAAGGTCCTGCTCCTGGTGACCTCAACAAGCATTGGGAGTGCCCAGAAAGGCATGCACAGAAATGGTTCCTCCTCTCTATTTCCCCTATTTCCCCTCTTGAAAATGGAGCCGTGAAAGCTGTCTGGCACTCATCTGAAGTATTTCTATCACAATAAAACCTACAGTCTCCCAGCCAAAGTCGGAGACATTGTAACAGAAACCAGTACAAATGATGGAGTCCCGTCCTTAGTCTAAAAGAATAAGGCAGAGGTGGAGTGAAAGGAGGTGACTAATGCATCAAAAAATAAGAATACAGAGCAAAAAAATAAAGGAAAGTTGTTGCGAGAGCTGATACAAACCCACAGTTCTTGAGCCCCAGAATAATACCTTAGTAACATGTTTGCCTTTTGTACCATTACTTTTGTACCATAATAAGGAATGTGGCGTGCGACATTAATAGGAAAAATGATATATTAGCAGTCTTGGAGAAGGATATTTTTATTGCTACTTCAAACAAGACTATCCTGAGAGCTTGTCTGCTCACCACATGGAAAGGTAAAGATAAATAATAATAAAAGAAAAATTGAAATATTTCTAATTGCAGCTGATTAAAATTCTGCACGAAGACTGTCATTCAGAAATAAAGTGGTGTCAGGTCAAACAGCCTAACTTTTTGGAGGATGAACTTTATTTCCAAATGAGAGTGTCCACGCATCCGTCTCGTTAACTTTAAATTCCTTTTATTTACCAGAGATAATTCTCTATACTTCTCAGCTATGCCTCTCTACATGATCCCTAAGAAAGTCATCTAAGTGCCAGGGAATGTCACTTGTCAAAAAGGATATCGCAAAAGCACAAAAAACTGTAGTTAAAAAGAAACGATGTGATTTACAGCCTGTTACTCTTGCTTTCTGGTTGCAATAAGTTCAGTAAGTAAGGCTGTGGGATTCAGCAGTTGTTCCTGGTTCTGGGTGAGATAAGACTCCAGCAAGGACTATTTCCATCAACTGTGTGCCCTGACTTCAGCACGAATAAGATGTCAGAAGAATGCTATTTTGTGTAACCCTTGCATGGTTCAGGCATTAACTCAGGGTCCTGACTTAGGGCTCTGATATTCAGCAAGTTTAAATTAACAAGTGTGCAAAACAGAAGGAATGAACTCCAAGTGACTTATAACAGTGAGGATCCACAATCATGGAAAACATGAAATTTAAAATAAGACTTAGGATAGCTGTAGACAACTAAATCCCAAGCTGCAGTTCTGAAAACTCCACTTAGCTAGAAATATGCTCCCCAGGCCATAAGATGCAGGTTTCTTTATCACTCAGAATTTTGCAGTTTTTCCAGGTATGTTTAAATACTTCTAGCTTTGGATGCACGTGCATATTTTCTCTTTGTTTAACAGGTTCTGCTCATCCATATTAGAGAAAAAACCTCAGCCTGGGGCATTCATCAGCGGTTCTTGTAGCTGAACAACAAAGGATTAGTTAAATAATATGCACTTTTCCTTAAGTAAATATAAGTACCTGTATAATTATTTCTCCTACAGGCCTTAACAGCACCAGAGGAGCTGTTATCCTTTATCAGGTAAATTACATGCAGCTTTAAAATTGGTATGTGTGCCAGAGGAGTTCTTTGGATCTATTAGGTAAATAATCTCAATTTTTTTTTATTTATTCTAGGTGGTCTAGTCTCACATCACATGGAGAGGATTTACAGAGGCAACATGCATTAACTTTATTTGAAATCAGGTCTATAAATCCCCATATATTGATGAGAAACCAGACCCTTAAGTAGTAATTCTAATTCTAATAGAGATCTGAATGCTTGCCTGTAATAAATCACAGTATTCTGGAATGGGAAGAAGGTAAAACCTACATTAAAGGCACTTACAGAGCACTTCTTTCTGGGACAGACTGTAAACTTTTCAATTCTTCATCCAGTCCGGTTTTGAATGTTTCAAGTACCAGATCTTCTGTCAGTCCCCTGAGGAAAATATTCCGTGTCCCCACAGAGCAAGCATTGTTAAAGGTTCTTTCTAGACATTCAGTTCAATTATTCATTTATTCACTCCTAATTATGCTCACCTCAATAAAAAATTGTTCTCCTCAGAACCGCACTCAGTTGGAGATACCTCCCCATGCCCCCTGCTATTATTTGGACAAAGTTAGTGATTCCATTATTCATGTGCCTCAAGTGAAGCTTGTATGTCTGTCTTCGTGGGATTTCTCTGTGTTTCGATTCCCCAGCTCTACAATAAGTCTCACTTTCTCACATCCTTTATCTATTCTTCTAAAAGCTCTAACACAGGGTCAATCTTTATTTGTGTACATTATCTACAAGCAATTCTTAGGGAGTCCGAGATCAGCTTCTCAAACACTCTGAGACACAAATGGAAAAGTGTAATAAGAAAAGGAGAAGTTGCAGATTATCCTATTTAATTATGACAGCAAATTGCTATTAGAGAATGGTGACTGAAATAAGTATCCCTCTTTATGCCTATCTGGTTATCACTGGCCCTGAATAAGTTTAATTCCAAAAACAGATTAAGAGAATCTACCAAATAGAAGTATCATCCTGGGTGTTGGAAAATAGCTGAAGCAACATTTACAATAATCCTACAAAAAAAGATCCACTGTGAAACGGATGTTAAAAAAAGGGTTATTTGAGTTTTGCACACATGCAACTGGAGAATTATTTTTTTAGATTTTTTTTTTTTTTCCTAAATAACAATTGGCCAGGGTAAATGCCAGCCACCTTTAAATTTGAAATTGAGCAGTGTGTGTGTGGATCCAGAAAGAAATTATTTGAATCATTTCTTAAGGCTGGATAGGAGAAGCATTCATGCTCCCAAAACATTTTTGAACTTCTTTAGTAGATACAGCTGTATGTCTTCTTGACTCCAGCAAGGAACTAAAATGTCGAGGGAACTGGAGTAGTAGTAAAGAGACCAAGATACTGATTGCAGCTCTCCTGATCTGCTGTTTGGATTCAAGCAGGATATTTCACCTTCCTGTTCCTCGTCTCAGTTTCTGCTTGTGATTTTAATTTAAAAAAATGATGTGGAAGTTGAATTAATGGCAATATGTTTGTACGGTCCCTACCAACATGGACTCTTGAATTCAGCTGGGGCCAGCAGACATGGATAGTCCAACTACAGGTAGTACTTGAAACTACAAAGAAAATATTTTGTAATTCTTCAGGTCCATGACACTGTAAAAACAGAGAGATTCAGATATTAATTTCTTTAGATGCTGAAATTGAGTCAACTAAGTTGAAGCCACATATCTTGGGATGTCTTTATGGTCAATGGAAAGTAATTGGTACTTTCTGAGAGACAGTCAGACCACCTAAGAGAGGAATTATCTTGAAGAAGCCCTAGATTCCTCTGTAATTATTGAGGAGAAGTAGGAACTTCTTAACTCCTCATTCACACATCCCAGTTAAGAGTCTAGCATTAGCTAGGAGGAATCCAGGCCAAAAACAGTAGGATCCTTTGAGGACTTCAAAGTCTAACTAAGTTTTAAACAAGTATAAGGCACATATCATGTGGATAGGACAATAATCAATGCTTATGGACCTGCATACACAAAACAAGAAAGAAGTCAGCATGGGGAAGCTCCCTTATCCCAAGAGCTGAAATATCTTGAATCCCTGCCCATATCATATCCCTTGCTCCGATGTGATTTTTTAAAACCAGAAGGCTGAAAAAAACCCAAGAAATTATAAGTTTTTTATATGCATACATTGGGGAAGGCAGGGGGTGGTGGACAGAAAGCAAGAGAAGCCCTTAGCACCAAAGAACACAGGTCTGTGCATAAGAGTCCAGACCAAAGACAGTTTGTCCTCTCTCTGGATTCTAGTACATATTTGTGTATGTATTTATTCACATTACAGACATTATGGGGAAAATCCTATGGATGATGTGTGGATGTGCACTGTATTCTGAACAGCTACAGGATGAAGATCAGTCTGATTTTCTCTGAGGACATATTCCTTAGCCCACAAAATCCCACCATCAAAGAGTGTTCTTGTAATTGTTAATTAGTGAATTAATGTCTCTAAGACTTTAGAAACATTCCAACGTTTCTACAGGGTGCCCAGCAATACAATGATAAAGATATTGAATGAAAGTCCTATAACTTTTCAGGCTATTCCTCATTGTTTAAAAAAAGCAGAGCATTCTTCATAATAATCTTACGAAGCCCTTCCATATTTTCCAGCACACCGAGGTAAGAAGAGTGAGAAGGCAATGTGTTTGGGTCTACTGCAAAATAAACTTCTCTATATCCAGGGAATCGGAAAAGCAGTGTTCATTTTCTATAATCCTATGAATAGTCATGATATGAAAATACTTAGAAGTGGGTGGTATATTTTCTTATTAGCTTATTGCCCATCTCAACATTTTTCCTCAAATAATTTTACGTTACTACAAAGCAGTCTGGACACATGTTTGTGGTCCCAGCTGCAGTACCCAAGAATCAATAATTTATGCTCAGAGTAAGAGTCTAGGTGTCCAAACTGCCTCAAATTTTCATCTGTTCCTGCTTCTTATTACTCATTTTCATCTTATTTTAAAAAGTATGTTTATATTCAGTATACACAGATGAAAAGGTTTTCTTGAAGGTGTTTCTTTGAAACTTTGAGTTCTAGCCTGGACAATGACAATTATATTCCAGCAGAGACCTTATCTCCTGGCAGCAGATGGTGATCAGCTGTCACAGAGGTAAGAACAGCATTCCTCTTATTGGTGGTACTTGGCAGACCCTAGTCTTTCCCAGGACTCATGAAAAAAAAGGTTGGTTTGAGTTGTAGAAGACAGATTCCGTATTCACTCACTGGAACTGCTCCATTGCTTATATTCTTGCTAGTTCCTTCTGATACTCCATTTGAAATTATCCTAGAAAGTGAGGGTTTGAACACAGTGATGGGCCGTAGAGTAGATGATGTCTAGGGCAACAAAGGACTAAGGGACAAATATATTTGTACCAGCCTAAAACATTTATTGATGAGTTCCAAGTTTTATTTTTCTTAAACTTACGACAATGTTTCATTACACTCATGTTACCACTGTTACTTAGGACACAATACAAAAATGAGTTTCAGCCTGTGTGAACAGAGAATATGGGTTTTTCATCTGATATTTGATCATATGTCAAGGTCCCCCTGGAAAACTTTATTTGCTCTCTGCTTCATAAATAACTTCTAGAGGATCAAAGGTCTGGGCATGAAACACCACGGCAAATTTGTCCCTGGATGATCCAGGAAAATCAATAGAGTCACATCCGGGATAAATTTGTCCTCATATGTTTACCCATACATAAAAACTGTATACTATCATCACATTTATTATGGCATGATACAAGAAATCACAGCTATTCATAGCCGCCTTTGTCTGCCACATACCCCACAGCTAATTTTGTGTTACACTGGAGAAAATAACTGCTAAATACCAGCAGCCTCTTCTGCGTATTCAGCATGAACCAGGGTCCGTCTTTGCACCTTAACCTATTTTCGTACAGGGCTGAGTCCTAAAAAAAATAAACATGCAGAACATTTTAAATCTGATCTCAATAAACGTTTTATTTTTAGAAGTCGGGTCTATTATTTTAAGCAGTGTTTGTCCTCATTTCCTAATAGTTTCTCCATACCATGATAGTGTGATACAGTCTTAATTTTCTGAGAACCAGAATGCTAGAAGTGCAAGATATGCTCAGCACTGGGATGCCAGGGGAATGGTTTCCCTGGCAACAGCAAGCACATAAAAAGTATTCAGAGCAGCCCCTGTTTCCCCTCTGTTTTAAGCCTCCATTGATAGGGGAATCAAATCTAGTTCGGATTTTTTTTATTTAAGGTGAACTGCAGGGCAGAAACACAGGGATGTGCTTTATTGCATTTTGCCACCTTGTGGAGCAGACCTGCAGGAAGGGCGATCGCTGCGGGAATTTAGGAGAGATGGCCGTGGGGCCCCGTGGGGCCCAGGAGAGGACGTGCAGGAGGAAAAGAGAGAATAAACAACGATTTAAATAATGGAGCTTATTTTCAAATGATGAATTTTCTAAGGTCAGTTTTAAAATGAGCCAGAAGGATTGTAGGATTCAGTCTAAGGCTTGGCTCTGATTCAGCAAGACACTTAGATACGTGTCTACCTCTAATCTGGGGAGCAGACGCTTCGACTTAAAATGCAGATCCTCTGTGTTTTAGGCATTTGGACAGTCCCATAGAAATTAGACACATGCTTCAATATCTCACTGAACCATGGCGTATATGATGTCACTTTAGGGTCATTCTGATCTTGCTGCATTTCCTTCTTTCCTAAAAGAGGCTTAGTTGGGCTCCCACTGCAAAGTTGCCTTTGAGAGGGTGCAATAAAACTGAAATTTGTCTTCAACTTACCTTTGTTTTGCCTGCACTGACATTTTCAAGTAAGGACATGTGTGTTTAATTTGTCTGCAGTTTGACATGTTTCTCTAGTAGTGGTCCTAATTGTGGTTTTGCACACATGGAAAGAGATTTAAGCCCTAGACCAAAAATGTTGTGGATATGATCCGTCTTTCACGAATGCTTGATACACCTATAATCTACAGGAGGAGATAGGGCTGAATTTTATAGGTGGTGTTACTGTGTAATTTCTCATGGAGCAGCATAAAAATATGAGTATGCCCCATCCCTTGAAGAATTTGACCCCTTTGATATAACAGACATAGGTAATTTGGCTATGGAAAGAAATATAGGTAGCCCCAATGGAATAAATATAAGCTCCTAGTATTGTGTATTAGAATGATTACATAGATTAATGAGTTTTGGATTATTTGCAAAGTGGGAAAAATATTTTAAAAAATATATTACCCCACAAATACATTGGTTCTCTCAGAAACATTTATACATGAACAAACACAAATTGTATCTTTATCCTCTCGCTGAATATGACTTGAGATTCTGTTCTTTTTCTTCCTTTCTTAGTTCTAGAGCCTTTGTCATTTCTGTACTGTCCTCTTTTGTATGTTTGCCGAGTATTAATATTCCCCAAGTGAATTAGTGTTCCTTTATCCTAATTGAATCTTTCAAAAATGGTTTTTTTCCCCTTTCTCCATTTGTTAATATTGTCCTGCAATTTCTTACTCTTCTTGCCTGCCTCCCCGCAGGCTCCTGTATTAGCTTCCCTTGGGCTTTGTAATAGGACTAGGAAAGGGAAAGGTGCTATTTATCACTTGAGAAGTATAAAAATCACCCAGACCTGGATTATCTTTTGTGATCAAAACCAATTCGTTATCTCCCAAAAAAACCCATAAGAACCAGAATTCCGGAGAGGAAAAAAAATCTTCGTCATAACTTGATAACCTGCCCTGACTTTTCATGTCTCTCCTATAGCATACCAACCAGCACCTGATGTTTGCAACATCAGAAGGGAAGTCAGGTCATATGCAGTGACACAAGTGCTCACAAAGGAAAAGAAGATGTGGGATGTATTTGTAACCTTTTCCTGGGCTTTGACTGGTGAGGTTTTGTTGTTTTTAAGGTTCATTAATAAGCACTGCCTTGAGCCTCTATCCAAAGTGCTCATGTTTGGACAATAATGACGAGCATGTTATACCATCTGGGTGCTCAATAAAAAGCGCTTCCCATTTGCAAATAAGTAATCAAGTGTGTAAGGAAGTGTGCTTTCCTGAAGAGAGAAAAGAAAACAAAACGAGGCAGGAAATTGGATAAGATACAATGACCTACTTACTGCTTTCATGAATTACAATAACCATTTAAAGTTCCCTCATCATGGTAAAGCAACTTCAGGGATGCTGGCTGCTTTCAGTCTCCCGTAGAAAGTCTCAGCTGGAGCTGTCAGATCCCAGGGCTCTGTCCTCTCCCCTGCCAAGCAGCAGGGCCATCAGGTTTCTGTCACTCACCCACCTTGTGCTCTCAGAGCCACTCATGCTTATCCTGCTGGCCACAAAGCTGCCCCTGTTCTTCAGAAATTTCTGCTTTTCAGTGTTAAGGGCAGAACAGAATTCACAGAATTCACAGAACAGTTAAGGACTTCCAAAGTAGTGCCCTAAAATATGATAAAAAGAACAAGTATAAAGTGTCCACACTGCAAGGCAGTCTTTTCCTTTCAGCTCCCACTCCCTCTCTCTAAGATCTGACTGAGCATCCCCCCTTTCCAGGCTTCCTTCTCCTCCTCTCTCCATCACTCTGGGCACATCTCTTTCAGGCCTCCGCTGGCAGGTTTTGCCTATTAGTTCTACAAAAGCAACCGAACTACGCCGCGATTTTATTTTATGCCTTTTAATAGGCCCCTAATCGATTCTCTATTTGCAGATTAGATAATTAATCCAGCGGTCCCTTTTGGTTGCAGCACTGCAAAATAATCCCCTTCTGCATGGCTCTTTGGAATGACCCTCGCCTCCTCTCCTACACAGACCTCTCCCCCAAAACATTTCCACAGCTTTCAGCCCCCCAGCTTGATACTCTGCTATTTGAAGTAAAGCTATTGAGGATTTGGTATTTAGTATTACTGCATTTGCCACATCCATGTATACAGAATATGTTTACTCCACCATCTGCTTCCGCTTGTACACACACTCACGCTTCTGCCTTTGGGAAGATGAGAGAGCAAACACCTGACAGATGCTTAGTCACATTGCTTAATATTTCTGGAAAACATTCAGGTGCTGAGTTTAGAAACAGGAGGAAGACAGTGCAGAATTAAGACAAATTCCCTATAAATCTATCAGAATTGTCTAGCTGGAAGAATCCTTGCAAAGATTAGATGTGGGAAGGAAACACTATGTCTTTCCTCCTTTTCACACCACTCAGTTACAACAGCATCATTGACAGTCAGTCTAGGTTTTATTCAAATCCAGAGTTACTGCATAATGAGATCTAAGACCTACTGTATTTATATATCCATTCCCATCTCTTCGGTATCTGAGCACCTTCTAGTATAACTCTAAGTGATATAATTAGCATCTGTCAAGTGTGGCTCACTCCCTCCACAGGAGGGAAAGATTGCCTGTGGATTTTCTTTCCTTCAAGTGTGTCCAGTGCCATGTGTCTGTATTAGCCAAGGCATTAAAAAAAGAGGAAAAAAAGGACTTTCTTTATACTTGGCACAAAGAGGAGAGAGGTGAGTGGTAAATCCTTTGGTAGCCTGTGAAGCTATACCTCTCCTGGTTCTCAGTCTGCTGTTGACACAACACGGCAACTGCTCCGCTTAGTTTTCTGCTAGTGCATCAATTGCAGGGACACTTCAGATGACTTTTATATTCTCAAGGCAGCTTTCGCAGGTAGTCAATCACGTGCTCTAGATGGAAGGCGGAGGTTCCAGGATGCACAACGATACTCTTCAGCTCTTCACCTCTCCAGCAGGCTCCACAGAAACAACACCACTCCTTTTTGACTCCAGGCAATCTTCCCATCCCTTCCTAAAAAGCTACAACCTCACTTTGGTTCTCCTTTCTTTTATTCTCCTTGTGGGTGAGGCTATGTAGTTCCACAATATCCATATACATCTTTGGGATGAATACAGAGCATGCGTCTGACCTGGTTCCTAAAATACCTCAGGTTCATTCACATTCCTTTTTTCCTTAACCTAAACAGTCCCCCTGTGACGCCGAGTAGAGTCATTACTTACCAAGGAGTTTAGACAGTCATTCAGCTCTCCTGTGCCCTGATATATGAGTACTTTGTAAATAGCCACTGAGGTCTTGAATATTCAGCATGGTGGAATTTGTTTAGTCTAGAGGAGGGAAGAGTGAGGAGAGACATAACTATCTTCAAACATGTAAAAAATGGTTGCAAAAAGGAAATGAATAAAGTGTTTTTCATGTCCACTGGGGCTAGGGCAAGCAGTAATGGGCTTAAATTGCAGTAAAGGAGATTTAGGTTGGACATTAGGGAAAAATTCCTAACTGTAAGGATTGTTAAGGATGGGAAAATGTTGCACAGAGGGACTGTAGATCCCCCATTACTGGAGTTTTTTTAAAAAATTACTTAGATGAATCTCTGTCAAAAAATGTTTAGGTACAGTTGTGGTAGTCAAAAGATTACCTGGCTCTGAAATCCCCTCTAGCGCTGCTAGCCGTGCTTCTCTTGGAAACTAACATCGTGAGCCAGGGCTGAACCTGATGGATGGAGGCACCTGAGTACTGAGAAAGTATTTGTCTGTACAGCAAACTGATCGTTGTCACCTGGGGGAACCTGATTCCATTCCCCACATGCATTTTCCTACCAAGAAATGTCACTGCTTTTTATATTTGTCTTCCAGATAACATTTTTTATCAGCTTTTAAACAGGCCCACATGTGGGACATTTATTTTTTGATGGTGTACAATCATTTCCCTGCAAGTTCTGTGGAACTTCTTTCTCATTTTCTAAAAATTGTGATGACATTTCACTCCTGAAAATATTTCAAAGGGTTCCCATGGGCAAATGGCCTTTGCTTAAAACATTCTGCATGTTGTCCTATCTACTCTGCAAGGCATCTTTTAGAAACACAGTTTGCCCTCAGCGGTGTTATTTGTTTTTCAAAACTATTCAGATTGCATTCAGCTAGGATTTGATTAGTAGAAAGGTGAGATTACTTTGCTCTCTGTGCTAGGTAATAAGCAGTTGCTCTAACCTTTATTATCTCACCAACAGAACATAATGTGCTGATCAAATGGTTTTTGCGTTGACATCCTTTTCTAAGAAGTCAAAGGACATGAATTTTAAATACTCCTACTCAGGAAACTTAAATGGGGGACCAAAATATTTTCTTTTAGTTTTCCACAATCCTGTAAAGCTGCAGTTCAGAATGGAGAACAGATCCACAAAGTCTTGGAGTGAAGGTGCACTGTGTAGATCACAGATGCTGCTCCCCATTTCCCACCCTGGCTGGGTCCTCTAAGGAAAACTCCCATCCCGGCATGAAGTGGAAGTTAAAGGAGACTGAAATTGGCCAAAGCCAATCTTCAGCTTCAGGGAGGGGAGGGTGAATTCAGAGAAAGGAGTTTTATCCTTACTGAACACCATTAATTAAAGAGGAGGCATGCCGAGGGGCTGAATTTTCTACTTTGGCAACATCAGCAGAGGTTGTGGTTACATAGTTATGAATAAAAAATGATAAGTTATCCAGAACTTTTTATTTGAAACAAAGCTTGAGTTTTAACAGAGATCAGTCTGACACAAGGACCACAAAAACTTGAGATGTTATAGTATGCATTCTTCCTTTTTAGATCTTATTTTTGCAGACTCAGATAAAATTTTGCAGAATAAAAAAAATCTCATGAAGCAATTAGCCAAAGATTTTTCCTGAATATGCTCCCTATTAGCTATATCCTCAGGGGTGCATAGGGAAGGGAGTGAGTCCTGGGAGGATATGGTCCCAATGCATCGGGGGGGGGCAATATGGCCTGAAAAGCACCACCTGGTTTAGGTTTTCAGATTATTCTAAAGAACATTTTTTGTTCTTTACAGCAAGATCTCTTCTCAAGTAAGAATTAGTTCTCTGCCCTTTTTTTTTTTAATTCTGTAAGATAATCTTTCCAGTATTACAAGTGAGTCTTCTCTCTGTACTGGTATCTGGATAAATGTCATTCAGGTTGTTTGGTCAAGTTGAAAGAGCAGAGATGGAAATGGGATGAAGGCATTTACTTCATTTAAGGGGAGTTTCCGGATCTTCTACCAGCTTTCTCTCTCGCTTGGGAAAATCAGTTACTTCTTATGCCGAAGTTCCCCAAAACCCAAAAAACCAAGTACGATGATGTTTTTTTCTTGTTTTGTTATTGTGTCCATCTTGTCCATGCAGATCTTTGGGCAAGGACCTCTTTTCCTATGGATGCACATATACAAAGACCTTGTTTTTGCAGCAGTCACGAAAGCGTATTGAGGAAATCTCTTTCTCCTAAAGGAAGGCTTCATGTGGGTGCGTTTAAGTGACTGAGTGAAGGGATTGCTCTTTCCTGCCAGAAAGAACCATAGCGTTAAGCTTTTTGCTGGCTTGCACTTGTATGTTAGTTTTACTTGTGGCATATTTCTCTCATAAGAGCTGAAAACATACCATCTTTTGAAAAAGGCAGACTCTCTCTGTAAAGCAGTCCTATGGCTTTAGGATATAGGGCTTCATATGGAGCCTTTAGCACTTAAGCCAAATTTTTGGGGACTTGCTGTTCTTAGCTTGGTATCTTGGAGGCTTTACAGCACATTGCCAAGGGTTCCTCACCTCTTCCAGTAAATCCCTTTCCATCGTTTGTACGGTGGGTATCTTGTCCAGGTGAAACCATAGAAAATCTTGGCCGTAAGATTTGTAAATGTCCATGTGTAGTTGCTTTTTCAGTGTGGTGCTCGGAAAGATCACATGACGTATTGGTAAATGAGTAGAGAAGGTAGGTGTGGATGACTGCATAAGTGTTATTATGAGACACTGAAAAGCAATAGCAAAAGTATAGTTACATCAGAAAAAAAATTATGCCTGTCAAAGTGAATTTCTGTAATATTGTCCTCACTAAATAAAAGCAATAGGGAGTCTCATCTGTCTGGATGCTGGGATAGGTAATCAGGGCATGGAGTGATGAGAAATAATTTAGCAATATTCTACTTTCTTGAAGAAAACTAACCAAAGCCTTTGAAGTCACTGTTTGTGATATCTCCTCACTCCTGAGCGTGACATGACAGCCGGATGAGAGATAATCAGGTAACCTGAGGGTAATCACTTTAAAGGATTAGATGGAGAGAATGACTTGATTGATGCACCTGTTGAATCCATGATTTTTATTTTTTTTCCCTACCAGTTCTCAGGAAATCCCTTCCTCATCATCCCTCGAGTTCCGTTAAAAATAAAGGACTTACTTAAAATAATTCTAAAGAGAAATTTTCTATTTGATTGTTTGTTTTACACTGTCTGTGCGATAATATTGGGATCCTCCTAAAGAGAATCAGCACAGACCCCTACAGTGGAGCATGACAAGAGGTTTTTTCTTGGCTGTTATGTTTATGCATTTGCTAAACATCTTTATCTGGCTTTATTTTTCTCCCTTAGTCCATGACCAGAATTTAATTGCAGAACACACAGGAGGAAGCCTGGATCTACTTTACCCCCCCAAACCTATGGCAGCTGGTGGTTTGGCCCTTCGTGTTACAGGAGCTGGGCCAGCTGCCAGGTTTGCATTTCAGACTTCAGCCACTGTGTAAATTTTCAGAGAAATAAACTCAGTTTCCTATACAGTCTTCTCTTAATATATATTCATAGGAAATGCTTGAGGGTTAGGATTCCGCTCCAGATTAAATAGCCGTAATAGAGATGTTTGTCTGTGAGGTAGGTGTCTTAGCTCCCTCTGCACCCAGCAACTATGATTATTTAAGGAGCTGATGCAGTGCTTAAACATAAGATGTATAGTACCAGGTAGGGTATTTCAGGGTATCCCACATTGTTTCCATTCACCACTCCAAAAGGGTAAGGGTCTTCTTTGGGCCCTGTGTCATATCTGCCAAGCCCCTTGGGATGTCTTAGCTATCTAGGGTTTCTCTAACCTCCTTCACGCTCAGGCACCTAAATATCAGTGTCTTAGTCTGGAGCTGCATTCCCCGCAGACATTGTAAAGCAGTATCAGTATTTTAGGTATCTCCATTATAATTTTTGATGGTAAGGGAAGTATTTCTTTTTCTGCTGTCTCTATAAAAGACTTTTGAATCACAGTAATGGATTTTCTGTTAGATTTCATCACAACTTCTTATTTCTTCTTATGATGTTCAGGATATGCATTTCTTTAGTGTGATTCATCTATCTGCAAGCTACATGCCATTTTGCCCACAACTGTAAACATTTGATGGTCCCATACATTTTTGTGCTGTGCTGCAGGCAGAATAAATACAAACCGTTTTTTTTTTTTAGTATTTGGGCTTTTGTGATAAGAACCCTGATCCCAGCAGTTAATTCTTTTTTTGGTCAGGAATTCCTTAGAGTGAGGTTAGTAAGCCCCAAGTTTCAGATGAGGAGGGTAATGACTACATCTTTTTCCCTGCTGCCTCTAGAGATCACGCTGACTGCCCCACATAGTAATACTGCATTAGAAGACAAAGAAATACTTTTTATTAGATGAAATTATGTTCAAACTCTAAACAGTCAGTTACATGGGATGCAGGTATTGCCTTCATGGAGCTAATTTTACCATCAAGGACTTCCTGCCCATAAAAACCCAAAACAGAACAAAACCCCCAAAAACCCCAAACTAAAAGGAGCAAACAAACAAAACCCTACAAATGATTTTTAATTTTTTTTCCTCCTCAGTGCAATACTGAATTGACTAAAACACTGCTACCTGAAGGCATGAAATTCATAACTTCTTAAAAATCTAAATCTAAAGAACCATAAGTCTCATTATGGTTCTTTATCAAGCTAATAAATTTAGCTTTCTATTATAATCCTTCTTTTAATGACTGTCTTTTCAATTTCTTCATTTCACTCAGATCATCTTCTTTCCACTTCTGCCCTGATGCTTTAATTCCACGCCACAGAGCTCAGCAACTATTTGACTTGCTAAATCTTTATAAGAATTTTTAACCCAAACCTATAAACCTCAGACAAAATGTTTCCGAGTTTTTCATTTGTATGCAGTAAGGATGCTCTTCAGAGTGGGGGAAAAACCTCCAAAAGAAATATAAATCAATATCTTAAATTACTCAAATGTTCAATATGGCACCAGTAGCTGTTACATATTTTTTTCTCTCCTTCTGAGATTCAAATACATATGCTCAGCAATTACTGTTACATTTGCATAATAGGACATTTTTTGATTAGCATAGCTTGGACTTCTGTTTGCATTTTTTAAGTGTGGTTACTTTTATTCTCTAATTTGTCCTTATTCCCTCTTCATGTTCTGTTATACCTACTCATGTTTTCCTTTGCTCTTGTTTTGTTTTCCTGAGGGCTTGCTGTCTCCAAAGCTTTGTTTAGTATTTGGTTTTGTAGTTAACATCACACAGTAATGGGATATCAGAAGAGCAAGGCATATGACATATTAAAGTTTAATGAATAAATTGTGAAACCATGTGATAAGTGCCATGCTTTCACAGGGGGTAGCCAGGAAATAGAGTGATGCACAACAAGATCCTACAAAACCTGTAATATTCTTTATAGTTACTCAGCCTTTCATGTTCTTTCAAGTTTGTGTATCTTGTGTTTTCATCAGCTTTGTACATTTTATGGAATTTAAACACTCTAACTGCAACTATAGCCATCCAGAACCTCACCAAAACAGGCTGGACCAGATTCTTGGTGTAACCTTGTCAGGTGGGATGTTTTGATTGACCATTCTCTTTACCTGCTTTACAGGAGTTAGATGTAAGGCAATGTTTAGGTAGCTATTCAAATGTAAAACATCCTTCCGTGCAATCAATTGGATTTTCAGTTGCGTAGAGGTCTGCAACACTCTTGTGTCAGAGTATCCTAGTGCCCTTGTTGTTCAATTTTATTTATCTTATTTGCAAAATACTGCAAATGCTTTGATATCAGGGTAAAAATCTGTATAATTTTGTTTCCATTGTCTCATTTGTTCAAACCCTCAAAATTGAATAGATTCTCGGTACAGTGTTACTTGTAATATCTTGAGATCTCAAATGAAACAGTGGTCAGATCGGGTTCATCTTCCTGTTCATGGCTTTGTTCCGTGAATTCATTGATTTCTGTAATTAAATGAGTTGGAAATAAATCCCAGCCCTTTGCTGCATGTAACTCATCAGAGCTGATGGCTGAATCTTAATAAGCTGTTTAGTGTGATCTTGTGCCAGAGCAGCTAGGTGTTAACAGTTTCCCTAGTGCTGCAATTCCATGTAGCAATCTGTGGTTATAATTGACTCTGCCAGGACAAAAGAAAGAGGAGGTGGAATGGCATTAGATTAAAATGAAACAGTGTAGTGCAGAGTGGTTAGCTCAATGAATGCAAAATTCTTCCCTTTTTTTTTGTGTAAGCTGAACTCAATGGTTACAATTTTCTTCCGTCTTTCAAATAGATTGCAGTGTTTCAGATTCAGATACATGTCTGGAGAAAGAGATCTGAGGATGTTCCCTACTTGGGAAAGAAAAAAGGGAAAAAAACAATAACAACTTTGAAATGCAAACATTAAGACATTTAATTAGCAAAGATAATGGCAATGCCTGTGTAGTGTTCTTTATAATCTTCAGTATGCTGGTGCCAACGTTGTGTAGTCAACATGCACTACAAGTACACAGAAACAATGTTATTGTGGTGCTCCTTGAACTGCAAAATAATACCGAGACATGGTGCTTGCCTTAAAAAGGATAAGTTACAACCCCAGCAAATGATACAGCATCACCACATAAAGTGGGAAACTATGAAATGGATATTTAGAAAAAAAAGCAGGGGTCATATACAGGAAAAAGCTTAAGACATGGAAAAATTTACAGAGCTAAGAAGGACTGTCTGTCCATTACATGCAGGTGCTTGCTCTTATTTTATCTAGTATCTGCTCTCAGATATAAATTTCCAAAGTAATTTGGAATAGTTCAGAAAAGTTTCAGCTGACCATGGAGATAAATAATATTTTCCTTAGAATAGAAAGAGTCCAACAGTTTGCTTGCACCCTGTATGGGTTACACTGTCTCCTTGCTTCCTGAGGTTCCCATCAATTGCCATGAAGTTAAACACTCAAAACTGTGAGAGGGAAACAAAGCCAGAGAGCTTTGTTGGGTTTGTAATGATATTCAGCTGAGTGCCTCTCCCCACACGTACGGCTCTCGCGCTACATCTCAACTCCCCTGTTGTCTGTGTGTACATTAAAGCTAATCAGCTTTCAGTATGTTTCTCCACAGGCTCATATCAAGAAACATACGCTGCTTGTTGCTTCCAAATGGCAACTCTTTAAAAGCGACTATCAGCAAGCAACTTTGCTCTAGCTTATTGAAGTAGCTGTATTACAGTGGCAGAAGAGGTAGAAACTCCTCCCTTGTCCCCCATGACACTGTCCCACTCCATGCTTACCTTTCCATACCTACTTCTCCTCCTGCACACTTTGCTGCTGCTGGTCTTTTACGTCTGGCAGACCCTAATGGCTTTACCTTGAGAGAGGACCTTTCCAACTGACATGTACCTGTCTGTTTTGTGGTGTTGGGTTTTTTCCATGGATGGGGAGATCGCCCCTGCCCACAGGCTGATAGAAATGGATGAAACGAAGCTGTGATTGGCCCATCCGCAAGTCCCCCACTTCTGGGAGATTTTGCCATAATTCAATCTCAAGGTGTTAATACACAAGTAGAAGTGCTCAAACACTGTTTAGAGTTAGATAAGACAGTAAAACTGAGCACCAGAATTTAGTTTCAGAGAAATCCCCTGCCACGCCAGCATATGCCATAGATGAACAGGAGTCACAAAGAGGAATTTTAAGAGACTGTTTCCTCTTGTGTCATATTGGACTTTGCAGCTGGAAGCCAATACAAACAGTAAAGGAAAAATTGCTGTCATTCACACATATATAATATTTTCCTCTCAGTGGCAAGCCAGAGAGTTATGAGACACAAAGCAAAAATCTAGTGGTCATGCTGGGGAGAAATTATGGGGCCTGAAAACAAGTTTCAGTATCTTGCAGGTTTTAAGTAAAATAAGTCTAATTGCAAAGCCACTTGAGGAAATAATTCCCAGAGATGTTTTTGAGTGGCACTGAGGTGGATAAGGAACCTGTAGACAGCAATATCTAGCAGGAACCAAGAATCTGGAAGATGCAGAGAAGTTCCATCTGACTGGAAGTCCTGAATGTGTCAAGCACTCCGTCATCCTGTTTAGAGGAGCAGAGCGGGAACTGATGGACCATGCTGGATCTTCCAGAGACTACAAAGCAATGAGCTACCAAGAGGCTTTTCATCCATTATGGTCCAAAGAACTCTAGAAAGTAAAGAAGGCATGAAGCCTGGGTTACTCTTCCAGCAGTGAAAATAGATTTGATGTTGCCTATAAAGACTGTGTAAGATACTACAGCTGAACTATGTCTATGCCAAGTGATGGTGAAAATTTTGAACTTGACAGCTACTAGAGCACACATGAGATGAGCTTCATCCATAGCTTGTCTCCTCACAGGCAAATTCTTGTATCTGTATGAAAATATAAAGCAGTTGTTAAATCAAGAACATGAAAGAAGACTACCAGTACAATGAAATTCAGGAGAATTAGCAGAATAGGAGTAAATAAAAGCAAACAAGAATAACTCTCAAAGTGGAGAAAAAAAGGATTTTTAGGAGCCTTTCTATCAAAGCTCTGAGATAGAAAGATAATTGAAAGACTATGTTGATAAAATTGGCATTTTTGACATGTTGATACAGTTTGTCTGAGTGGGATGTTGCACTTGGGCTGTAACAAGAATAGAAGGGATAAAGCTGGTAGTTGGTGTGGGTGTGACACTGCAAAGAAACCCGCTGCTTGGTTCTGACTTATTAATTTAGGGGTCCAGGGTATTAACTTCACACAGGTCAGTGATCTGATTGAACTTAAGAGAAGCTTTCCGTAAAGATCTCTTTTAGGCCGTGGAGTGGAACTAGAACACAAGAGGAGATTTTCTTAAAGCACAGGTAAAATTAAGTTACAGATTATTCAGTATAGGAGTCCAAGGCTGAG
Source organism: Gavia stellata (assembly GCF_030936135.1). Lineage (NCBI taxonomy): Eukaryota > Metazoa > Chordata > Aves > Gaviiformes > Gaviidae > Gavia > Gavia stellata. The sequence goes on from NC_082637.1 coordinate 6,046,929, forward strand.
GGCTTCAGTTATGAGTAAAAAAATTGCCTCCAAAATTTTAGACTATAATTTGTAAAGGCACTGCTGTAAATATACAACCACTTTTCTGTTTCAGACAAAAACTAACTTTAAGTTTGGGGTTTTTTTGTAAGGGCTTTAATAGGGAAAAAAAAAAGATGACTATTAGCTTATAACATTTCTTTCAAATAAGCTGTTTCCAAATCAGAGAGAAATTATGAATACCATAGATGAGGAATTTAATTGGATGGGAAAAAAAACCTAATTAACATTAATTAACTAAGAGTTTTCAAAGTTTTAGTTGGTGAAAAAGTCAAAATTCAGCTGTCAAAGATGACAATAATTTTGCTAAAAATATATCACACACCTAAGTTCTGTGGTGAGGGAAGCAATAAATAGAAATAACAGATAACAAAGGGCAACAAAGGAACAAAAATGCAAACTGACATAGCTTCCAAGTTATAGTGATTTTTAAATTGCAGAAAACAGGTTAGTTGACTTAAAACACCATAGGTAAAATTTGCAGCGCATGCTGGTAAGGTAACTGAAAAAGAATTTAAAGTCTATATGGGACATAGCATCATATATATCCCTTACAAAATATAGTAAATAAAATTGTTAATTCTTGCTAAAGTTTAGTACATATGTCTATTCTGTAATTAAAAATACGCAAGTTTTTATTCTCTATCATATAAGGATGATGAAAGACATTAAATTATTCTACTAATAAGATGAGAATATTAATACCATCTATGATAGGGTTTTTTTTAAAAAAAAAAAGTTCAGAAAACTTATCCTTAAGAATCCTGAAAGAGCTGGATAAGCTCCTTGGCCCTTTGATGCAATGTGTTGTTGTTTTGTTTTTTTTTTAAACCATTTGGCGCATCGGGGACATTGCATGTGTTAAAATGCCAAACACCATGATTTTGAGGAAAACAATTGTCAGGACTGACTTGATTCCTTCAGAATAAAATCTAAATTGGGAAAGTTAACTGCATAAACACAGTAAATTCCATGGAACTTCATTTAATATACTACAAAACTCCACGTGAATAGTTTGATTTTGTTAACTGCTGTGTAGTAGTGGTAAAGCATATGTTAAATAAATTATGAACTAGACAAACCGTAAATATTTATTTAGTTACAAATTGATATCTAATACTAAAAGAAGATGTTTCTACTACAAATCTGAGGACTGAAAGTAGGTGTCTTTTTGTTGCTTAAATCAATGGCAAAGAAAACCCATGAATAGGTTCATCTAACGCAGTTACAAAAATAGACAATCAAACTTTTGTTCCATTCACATAACCTAACCTGTTTTTAAGATCAGTAAATTCATTTAGTATATGGATATTTTGTGTGTACATATAAGTACATGCACACATGTGTGCTAGGAGCAGAGTCTGGGCAAGAGGCTTTAAATTTACTCATGGAAGCAAATCCACAGTGGAACACTCATTGTTTTGTTGGGTCAATTTATTAGATAAAGAACCTGCCTGAAAATTCACTGTCTCCCAAGCTGCTTGGTATTCAAGAAATTAAAAATCCAAGAAATTCAAAACACTGAAGTGAATGTCATTAAGGAATATACAAACCTTTCAGACATAAACCTTATGCTAAGAAGGCATCCAAATGGCTCTTTGGGCAGTGTGGCAGCCAACATCTTACACCTACAAATAGCCTACACAAAACCAAATGCAATCATTCTGGACATGGAGGGTGGACCAGCTACCCTAGGTGCATCCCAGCACAGACCTGGGAGGTGGAGCTACCAAAGTAACAAAGTTCAGAAAGGGAGGAGGTTGGTAGGATTGGGGTTACACAACCAAAAGGTGAGCCTTGCAGCTGCTGAGGTTGGACGACCCTGTAAGCGGCTAATTCCCAGGGATGAAGTCATGTTAGCCCAGGAACCTCGCTAGTTGCTGTTCATGGAGCTTAAGGCCAGAAAAAGCAATTAGCTCATCTAGGCTGATCTGCAGGCTGTTACATTTCACCAAGTTACCCCTATATTGAACTACAGCTACCAAGCTGACCAAGGCCTTGCTCTTATTTCTCCTTTGCAACATTTTTATCTTTACATGGGACTCTAGACTGCTGCATCAAGTTGTGGGGGAGAAGGAAAGGGACAGGGACTCATAAAATATTAGCCAAAGTGTAAAATGCGGAAGTCAAACAAACCATAGATTTATAAAACAAAGATATGATTTACTTTTTGATTTGAAAGACTTTTTCTCCAACTAGCAGCTTTACAACATCTCAAGAGGGTCATGGAAATATAATTGCTACCTGGAAAGTGGGTCAGGAAGGAAAAATAACAGAAAAACAAAGTGATTTTATTAAACTGTGGGAGAAACCCACTTATCTGATCTGTAAAATGAAATATGATTTATAATATAATGCATCAGAAAAATCAATAACAGAATATGTTAACATAAAATAAAAATTGTAGCAAGTTAATGTAGATTTTTAAGTAAAAGTATTGACTGAAGATTCTAATCAGCAAAATGCATGAAGGTTAATCCAGAGCATGCTTAGGAATAAATGAATTCAATTTGAATGTATCACTAAAATTATTTTTTGATCTAATGGAGTGATAATTGAATTCTTTTTCTAATCTGAAGCAGGGGAGATAGTAGCACCACAACATAATTACTTGTCTGGTTAAATACATCGTCCTTTTTTGTAGAAATAATTTGCTTTCAGATTCATGCTGAGAAGCTACCAGCTCCTCTTTATCATAATATAATTTAACAAAATGTAGCATTCCTTCTTCATCAAATTAAACCAATTTGGAAAATTGAAGAGTCTTTGGGTCTCAGCTCTTCAATCATCCTCCATTGTTACACTCAGATGAAAAAACAAGGCATTAAAAATAAAAGCCTCAAAAAGGGACTGACTGTCTTTTCTTATAAGTAGGATTGGGGGGGAGGAGAAAAAAGGAGGAAGATGTCCTTGAAGATGGAAATGACTCAAAGGATTTTGTGAAAGGTAGACAGACTACATCTTTGGATTGCTGGAGTTCTGTTCCAGCCACCTAAGGAATGCCTGCAGCCAGAGCAGCTTACTCCAGCAGAGCAAAGCCTCAGGCTGAGTAACTGTAAGTATCAGAGATATCGACCACATCCACCCCACCCCACTGCTCCATCATGAATTAGAGCAGGGTAATTGATTCTGGGACTTGTTTTGGTTTTGCTATTCCTTGCAGCAAGTCCTGATATGTAGAAGGGTATGTACTTACTCAACAGGTCCCTGCTACAGGTTGTCTCCTGTGTGTTAATGCTGGAAAACAGTAGGGTTGCCTGTTTATTTTGAAAGATTCCTGAAGTATCTCAGCCTCAGAATTACCAGTTGTATAATGACATTTTGAAGTTCAGAACTTCTGATGTTAAATATCATTTTAATCTCTCAGTACTGATTGTCATCTCGCAGGCTCTGATTTAAGAGCTGATCCTTATTCAACACACCTCACTGAATAAATAGGTGCAGGGGTCCCATATACGGCAAATGTTTTTCTCTAGTATGTCCTTAGTTATATCTTCTCTTAAATTAGAACATCTCCCATAGAAATCAGTTGCACTTGACATAATTTCAGGGGACCGTGATGACTAGATCCACTTTAGCAAGTAGTGCAGCCCAGTAAGAGCAACTCTACAGAGCAAAACAGCTGGTGCTGAGGACCTGACGTATGTGCTTTGACACTGAAAGGGTTTTACTTCAAACTATGACCTGGTCCTGTGTCTTATGCCCGTCAGCAGTGTATTGATGTGCATCAGTGTGCTTCTGGAGAATATTTTCTAGCGTGCCTCTTCTAGCGTGATTTCACTTGAAAGGAACCCAGATCATACGCTCCAAGAGACTGCCCAGTGAAGTTGTAACCGAAAGAGGGGTGGCTACCTAAGCATGGTGAGTGGAAACAGCTGTGATATTTCTTTTGCAAAAAGATCCTTTTCATCTCATCTGACACTTTCTTTCGTAAGTCATTCAGGTTCCATGTTTGTAAGAATATTTGGGAAGTTGTGTGGGATCACTGGGCTAAACTGGTTTCAGAGCACAAAGGTGAGATGCAGGGAGTTGTGATTCGACTCAGCTTTGTCTCACCTTGACAAATCCTTATCTATGCAGAGATGACTTGGGGGGAGCTGCGGAAACGGCTCAGCCCAGGGTTGTCTGAACACTGCCGAAACCCGAATGGAGCCGTGAATGATCCCTTAACAAACAAAATGCCCTGAGTACCATTCCACCACTTTTCAGTAACTTTGTGTGCTAGACATCACTAAATTACCATACAGACTAAGGAGCCGAGCCATCAAGGCACCAGAGATAAACATTCGTGCATAAGCCTGCCCCCACCCATCAAATCAGGGAATAAAAACCGTAAGGTTGGGGCAGAAAAATGGGGAGAGTCTTTTTTCCAAGGATACAGCTGGCCTGTAGGAGATTCTTTCCCCCTTGTCCAGGACACTGTACAAGGTAACTTCCCAGGGATCAAGAGGCCTTACCTAAGAGAGAGGGTAAGTGATTAAGAAACATATGTACAGTATTTGGCATACTTTAAGATCGTGATTAGTGCCCTCTTTTTTAAGGTATTAATATCTAGTGCGCTTGTGAATTGTGTATTTAATTGCAATAATGCATTCCTCCATTGTATCCATAAAAACCTGCAGTAGTGGTGTATTGGACCTGTGAGTGAAGTTCAAATAAATTGTTAATTTGAACCTGACAGTGAAGTCTTTCTCTCCATCACAGAAGTTCCAAAAAAAGTGTACTGTTTGAAAGGCTGGTCTCTGTGCCCTGCTGTGTCTGGAGAAGCTGCACCCAGACTTTTAAAGGCTCTCTGTCTCCTACATGTCACAGAAAAGTTGGGGAGCTCATTACACATATCCTTTTGGGGCATGCCAGATTCTTGGTCGTTGTCTCTGCTTTCAAGTCCTGATCTGCAAGTAATATGTATACTGGGGAAAGCATCCTACTTTTCTTTCCTATCAAAGCTCTAATACCTCTCTCTGGATCAATTTTTTCTGGGGACAAGATGATCCACGGTAACAGTGTGGAGGGCATCCCCAATGCCTTTCAAGGAGGGTCTCACTCTTGCATCCTGACAATGTTTTTAAAATTCAGCTCCAAATCTGGACTCTACCACTACTCAGTAAATGTTGAACTTGCAACATTGCAGAGGAAGTCCAGGAGTGAACTCAGACATGACCCTGGGTACATCAGACAGTGTCAGTCAGGTTTGAGCCACCTTCAAGAACAAACACTGTTGTCCCCCACAGCATAAACTTTCTCTGTGCATTTGACTATGACAATAGTTCTCCAATTAGTGCTGTACCAGAATCTGTGAATTTAACCTGAATACTATAAAGTTGGTGAACCGGTGGAAATAATATTGTTCTATTACTAAGTAGCTGAGCCACAGGTAATTAAGTAACTTGTCAAAGTAACAAGAATCCTTTACTCCCAGAAATTCATTTCAGCAAGAAAAACATACCTGTCTCTTTAAGGACTCTGTTTTCATTTTTCCATGAACAATAACTAACTAACTAACTAAATTCCAGTTATTTCATTGTTTAGCCCCAGCTTTAGTAGAGGACCAGTTGATGCATGTTTACTTTAAATGAGAAGTCCTATAATCCACAAGCAAAATCATTGCTCAGCTAATGAGTTTACAGCTGCAAAGCCCAACATACATCTGCCTTTTACCATTTCTGCATGATGTCTGGCCAGATTTGAAGGGGAGGATGTAGAAATACGGTAACTGGTAAATGTAACATTCAGACAACTGGTATATTCATCTACAAAGGCAGTTAGAGGCAAATGAAAATTTATAAAATTAAAGTAAAGGATGGGTCTTCTAGCTAGACATTTCATTGCTAAAAGTAATTACCTTCCATCTCTGTTTCCCCCAATTCTCCCAGTCTGTGCTCACTGTTTAAAATAGATTGATGGAATGGTTAAGAATTCTCTCTGAGCTCCAGTGAGATTATATCAATTATTTAGAAGTGCTAAAATTTTGGCAGGGACATAATCCACCTTCTCACTTTGAAGACAATCTGGAGATTAATACAAACATGCATTAAGGAAAGAAATTCAGGTGGGGTAAAGCTACTGTGACAAAATGAACACTTGTACTCCACTATTGCAGCATGAGGAGAAGGGAATTAGCTGTCAGATAATAAACAGAATGAATTGCCTGCTTGTCATATCAAAAGCTTTTAGCTTTAATCTGAAGATAATGGATATATTGCAAGTTTTCCAGTGATAAAGTTGAATTTTGGCTTATAGTGAGGAATTTAAAAATGAAGTGTCCTGCCCTTTGATAGAAGAATGACTGAATACTTACTAATATTTTAAATTGTTTATTTTCTATAAGCTACGCAGACAGGGAACATATCTCAGTAATCTAGAAGTGGGAGGGTGTCTTTTGGCTGAACTATGAGTCTTTATAAAACATTGTGTATGAAGACATGCATAAATATTAATTGATGTGATATTTCTAACAAATACTAGGTTTTAAACAGAGATGAACTTATGAGATACATTAAGAATGTATTCAACACCAGGAAATTAGGGCATAAATACATGAACTCTGCAAAAACAACTGTTGAGATTTAAGACTGCTGTTGACCCCCATTAGTTCATTACCATCTTCCTAGCTGAGTCACAGTAACAGATCAAACGATTGCTTCTAATCGATTTCACTGTGGTCAGTCGGCTTAATAGGCCTTTAAATCAGAGAGGCTGGTGATTTAAACCAGTCTATCTGTTATTTCACTGAAGCAGACTAGGGATATTTGTACATTATGTTACCACAGTCCAGCTCTGGGTATGGTAACAGCCAGCTTTATAGCAATAATGAACAAACTAGACAAAAACTTCATAAGCTGCTCTATCTTGGTTTACAAAAGCAGGAATTTCTGTGTCCATCCTTGGGTTGGTCATTAAAAATCAAATTAGAAAGGATATTTCTGAACATAATTTTATTAGGGACAGACTATCATAACTTTGGAAAGCAAATCTGGCCTCTCCAGGCTATCACATGTGTAATTATGCAGGTGAGACAAACATAAATAGTTTGTAATTGTTTAGACAATTTTTCCTAAGTACATTTCTGAATTTTTTTATTTCTGTAGTCTTGGAGAACCTCCTGATCATTTAACTCACAACAGAATCAAGTCTTTGTTAACTTCTTAATGTGCCTTGCAACCAGGAATCAACCTGTGATGGACAAGAAGGATGAACTTTGGTATGTATAAAAAATAGTATGAATTAGGGGCAAAGCAATACCTTGTTCATGTATGCTTATGTTATGCAGGCACGAGGGGAAGTGGCGAGAGATGTACTCTGGAAACTCAAGGACTATATGTTTCTTGATGGAATCAGCCCCTACTAAGTGCAGGGCGGTGGGAAGCAGTAGCTCCTCAGACCTACAACCTTGCGAATGGTGAAAGTGGTTTTAAATTCACAGTGAACAGAAGCTGGTGGTGCTCAATGTCAGGGACAACAAGCCACGTTGGAGGAACCTGTTTCCTACCATTATGACAGTCTGAACAGAGACCAGGAACTGCTAATGGGAACACTCTTGATCTTTTTCAGGGCAAAGTCATAAGGATTATGAGATTAAAGTACCTTCTGCTGCTCCCAGGACCAGCTTCCATTGCAAGGAGGTTTAGGAAGCTGTAGTTTTTCTGGTGATTACTATTATTCAGTGCCATGTCTTGTGTAAGTAGCAGTAAATACAAGGCAGGTCTTAGCTATCATCAAAGTATCAAATATAAGCAGAAACTGTGGAATAATATCACTTTTTTTTTTTCTTTTAAATACAATTTAAAACACTGGTTTTTTTTCCAAAAGTAAATCTTACTGAACTTGCTGGATAGTCTCAGAGTATTTATTCACAATTCTTTCTTATTCCATGTCATTTGTTCCTGAAACATCCATGTGCTTTTTTCTCCGCTAGTATTTCCTTAATCCTTCACAAATGTATGCATGTAGTAGATGAAATGTTTCAATAAGGCCTTTGTATTTATTTTCAGAGACAACAGAATTAGAAGGCATATCACGCTCAGTTCACGTTGCTCTGTACTACAGTCCTGGCCACATGTCCGCATTGGGACTTCAGTAATACAGCTTGTTGCAAATCTTCCACCAGAACCATCCTGAAAGACAGTTTTGCTATAAATTGTAAAGCTTCTGTGGCTGGGTTTAGCTTCCAACAGAAAACTCATGAAATTTTCTTTTGGAAGCTGAATTTAATTGACAAAAAAGCCCCTCCAATGAAGTTTTGATGGTTTACAGGTAATGAAATACTCCAGTTAAGAGGCTATGTACATGCCTTGTAAAGAAAAGGGGGGCTGAAAGTACACTAGGTCTTCTGGCGCCCAGAGTGACAAGTGAAGCTGTGTGCCGAGGCGAGCATTGCTCTGCAGCAGCGGTGTTGACTTTATCGATCTAAGGACAAAGGTTGAACTATAATATTCCATAAGGGACATGCAGATGTCCTCCTTCTGGCTTGTCAGAAGAAAAAACCTTCAAATTGTAATATTATTTCTTTGATTGTTATCCCTCCTTTAGTGGATGGACTCTTGTTCATTCTGTCTTTCAAAGAAAGTATGATTTTTGAAGGATTTTTTTTCAATAATTCATCAATTACTTGAAAATCAAATGGTGTTTGTCAATATTCTTTTCAGTTGATATGTTGATTAAGGTTAGAGAAACAGTTTGTTTTGAGAAACTTTTAAAGACAATTTATATCCTAAAATGAATCATATTTTATCTTTTCATTGAAACATTTACAAAAATTGAAAGAAAAATCTATAACAGCTTAAAATTGTTTCCTTTGAATTTTATTCTACCCTTTTCCAGTCAGCTGGTTTTGATTTTGTTGCTCAAATGGGTAGCAATAGTCCTTAGAAATATTAATTTTCTGGGTTTTTTTAAAGATTCTGGAAACTGTTGTCATAAATACAATCCATAATCATTTCATTAAGCAATAATAGTTTGGTTACCGGAATCAGATTCTAAAACTTTTTTTCCTGAATGAACCTATGTTGTTGGTTCTTCTTTTCAAACAGAAATGTACAGTGTAGCATTATTTCTTCATATTTTTTTCATAAGAAGAATGTAGATTAACTATTTTGATAGCAAATAAGTGTTTACATTCCTTAAAAAAGTTCAGATAATTTAAATATTTTGATGGAAATAAAGAGAGGGAAGTGAGAGTCCATTAAACTGATTACATATCCTGATCTCAAAGTCTTATCTCAACTTCCCTGTAGCTATATCACAGGAAACTTGGCCCTTCTGGAGTATCTGTGGTAAGTACTTGATTAATACTGTTCTTAAACCCCTTGGGATATAAAACTAAGGATCAATTATTTCACACTAGATTTAGTCTGTAAGTATCAGAGAATGAATTTTAATCCTCAAGGATTACATTTTTCCATCTTTTTCCTCGGTAATTTTTCCCTTACTCACTTTTCTAAAACTCATTTGTTTTTTTAAATGTATGAAGCAGATGGCAAGATTGTTGTTATTTGTTTCTTGTTCTGAAGTTACATAAACATTTAAAAGCAAGTCTTCTTTTGTTGATTTTTAGCATTTTAAACTTGTCAGTCAAGATGGGCATCCCAGGAATCAAACTACAACTCCCGAATCTAGTTCATACTCTCCCAAAATTTACATTGAGATCATCTTGCCTAATAGGGATCTGGATATAAGACTCCTGATTCTCTAAGATAAGAATAGAGATAGAACCATAGCAAGAAATTGCAGATTACATAGCATATGGGGTCCTTCACTGAGAAGTAAAGCAGTTGTATCACTGAAAAGAACAACAGGTGATCCAACAGAGATTAACTGTGGGAAATAGGAAAATAATGGTGAAAAAAAAAAAAAAGTAAAAATGCAATGGGATTAGATTCCAAATTTCTGTTCTAACAGCTGTGATGGGATATACTTAAAATGTCCTCATATGAGATACTGGCTCATATTTGCCATCATCATCTACTGGGTTATTTGCATGAATAAAAACTCATTTTAATATAAATTTTATTAATGATTTTAAGATATAGAGTCATGGCTTTGTCACTAGATAGAGATTATTGCAATCACCTCATCTGCTTTAGCTATGGTATCTAATGATCTGTTGCAATCGAAAGTGTGATATAGCTCTGCTTCACTGCATATTTGTCTTCTAAGTCATAGATATTGCATAAAAGGAAATTCTATAGCAAAGCAGTAGCTGTTTTTAACAGGCTAATTATTAGACATGAAACAGACATTAAAAAATATACACAGATTGTAAAAATTCAGTTCCTCATTGTATTTAAGCTTACAGAGAAGTTTCCTATCAAAACTGCCTGTTTACACATGGCAAAACTGTATAAAATAATTGTTTTCTGAGACAAAAATTGTCTTTGTTTTTCTTTCACAGTATTTTTGATAGTTTGAATATTGTTTGATCACTTTAAGGATAAGAGGAGGATTAAAAGCGAACCTCCAGGTTGCAAATGAGGTGTTTGGTGGTCATTTTGCTTTAAATTTCTGGTTGACAAAGTTCTTATTGTATATGAATTTTAGGGCAACTCAGCAGGAAATCCCATAAATATTGTTTAACAGTGACAACTTAAGATCAAATTATAAAACTTGGATTGATAATGAGTTCAAAGGACTCCCAAGCACTTTGTGGATTGCATATATCAGGAATTATCTCAGGGAAGCACAGAACAGATCAACAACTTTGCAAAGTCATTGGTATGGAATGGGCTCCGGCTGATTTTTCCCTAACCGGAAGATGGTTAGGCTCAAGAAATATTTCAAAGACACATGTGTTGTTTACAACTAACATGACTCTCTTGTTTTGCTGTGGTTCAAAATAATTCACTGACACAAATACCAACACCACTTCATGCATGCAGTTCATCAAAATAGAAGCCCAGAGGTGCCAGCCCTGCTTGTGCTTTTGACAGGTTTGTGATGTGAAGAAGTCTTAAAATGACCTTTTTTGTTTCTTACCTGTTGAGACTGAAAACTGTTTCAGAAGAGGTGCTTACCTGCAGCGTGTATGTACAATCAGACTGTGGGTTTGACAGGCACCTATACATAGTTCCATCATTCATTCAGAATATTAAAAAAATATACTGCTAATGCGCTGTATATCCAGCGAAAGAGCCAATGCAACAACTGTTCAGATCTGTCACTGAAAATTGTTAAGGAAAGTTGAAAAAACACCTACGATTTTCCCCAAATAGAAAAGCACTAAATAGTTATTATTAATAATAACAATAAGAATAAAGATCTACAAGCTTCAAGCATTACAAAGCAGGATGAGTAGAAGAAAATAAGCCATTAAAAATGGTAATTGCTTGTATCTCTTCTAGGTTGACATTAATCTGACAACTCCAATGTTATCCTCCATCGGGCAAGTAGCGTAATTAGATCTCATACCTGCCCCCTCAGACTCGATGCATATTACAGTGCGTATTAGATTCACTAACACTGGAATGGATTGATGTAGTTTTTAGTGGGGATGGTGGGAAGAGAAAAATACTTGAGAAGATTAGGTCATAAATCACATATTATAGCATTCATTCAACTTGATATTCCCTCGTTAGGGTATGGGTCAACTATATCTTTATAACTGTATGTTATCTGATATGTCAGCTAATTCCATTCCAAACTTCATTTGAATAAAAGAGTCTTTGGATGTTGTTTTCCTTGTGTCCTGCCGTCCATATTCACTCATCTCATTGTGACATGATTATGGTATTGGGGGAGGGGAAAGGGGGAATACATCATCCGCCAATTCATGTTTTTAAATGAACCCAGTTTGCCTTACCCAGCAACTGTTATAAAGGCATCTTGGAGCTTTTCAGATGTTTGTAAAGAAAAGACTGTGTTTGGGAGCTGGAGACAGGAGAAGAAAAAAATAATAAATGCTCATGTAAATTCCTTTTCCTAGGTCCATTTCTATAAGCTGCTCAAAGAGGAGGAGAAAAGACATGGCTTACCACTTAGCTATTAGACAAGGAGTTTGGAAAAGCTCCAGTTTCAAAAGTGTTCATAAGGCAAGACGTCCAGCTGGCAGGTAGCCTCATCGGGTAGTATTACGGGGTAGGGGAAAGCCTGTAACCCCATTAGTACCAGTTTAAATCCTCAAAGGTTTTATTTTAGGCCATCAGTGCACAAAAATAAATAATCAGAACATCAACTAGATTTTTTTTACGGAAACTTGCAATTAAATTGAGTTTAATGAGCTTGTTTTGGTCAAAGAGCAAAAAACAGGAGATCTCGCACACTCGTCTGAAATTCACTTCTTGGAGCTCATGGGACACATGAAGTGCTGCAAACAACTATTAGCTAGTGTGGGAGTGCATCACGACTCCTGCGAGTCCTTGACAGAAACTGCAGGTATCCTTTAACTCTTATTTTTTTAATTCGAGACATCCAGTCTAACTCAATGCTTTTCAGTTCCTGAGCTCTGTACAAGGAAAGGTAGTTTGTTCTGTTGGGTCTGCACCTTCTGCAACACTGCCTAAACTTTTTAGCTGCAACAACAAGGTAAAGATGTAGCAGAAGTCACATTGTTCACCCAGACCACTACAGAGCTTTATCCTGTTTGTAGGTGAGTGTCTGAGCTCATATATCTTTATAGCCCAGGAAGCTTCTGCCTTCAAAATACCTTTCTTCCCTTTAAAAATCCAAACAGTTAAATTATGAGAGTTATATTTAAGGCTCCAATTTCCTGGAAGGATAGATTTTCTCTTTTGATCACTGGCTAATTAGTATGCTTTAAATTTAGATGGCTTGAATTAATTGCAGCAAGTATTTCTTGAGAGATTTGGTGCTAAAATGAAGTGCACTAAATAGTGAGGTTTTCAGGCGAATGCTGGAGGTGTTCCACCAAGCCCTTCACCCATCTCTATGACAGAAGGAGTGTAATGTATTATTTTCTTATTAATTTCCCACTTAAGAAAGTCTTATGAATAATAATACTGTGGAACAAAAATAGCTGAATGTAGCAGGAGATTTTTTTTCTCTTGCTGCTTTCTGTTGCTGCTAGCTACCAGATGCAAAAGAAAAGCTGTAGTGTATTTGTTTCCCGGACAATGCAATGGGAAGTGAAGTTCTCCCCAGCTGGCTGAGGGAGGTATTTTGGTCAATTCTGAGTACTTGGAAATGATCCCTGGGAAACAAATTCATCCTTCCTACAGAAGAAATCTCAGGGAGAAATTTGGCCAATCTGACAGTTTCTACGGTTAACGAACGTTAAGGAAGTGAATCAGACTTTAGTATTGAATAAAATGTCCTGTGCAGATATCTATCTTTTTCACTGCTGATAAGAGAAGAAGCCTAGGGCATCCACATGCTTCACTTAGGTGCTGGTAGTGAAGTGAGATGAGTCCCGGGCTTGTATATATACCAGGGATTACATTTCCCCAAAGACACAGTGCATGCCAAAGAGCACTTCATGCACTGGGAACTGGAGTCCTGAGTTTGTTACTTCAAAGGCAGATGCTTTGAGAAAGGAGATCTGTCCTCCTCCATTTTAGTATTTATCATGACCACTGTCGTATTAAAAGTCAGTATAGCCCATTTTGAAAAAGAAGTTCCTTCCTAAAATTAGGAAAGGGGCTGTGGGGGATGCTGGACTGAAAAACAGGTGTTGGAGAGGAAGAGACCTAAGGGAAAAAAATTGAGGTGGCGAGCAAAGGAAGATCGAAAACCTGCTGAAGTGGAAGAAAAAATTATTAAGAGATTCTTATACCAAGTGTCCAGTATACCCAGGGTTAGCCCTGTAGGCAGCTGCTCTATAAATAAAACATAACTATTAAAATGTGAATCTTGTGATTTTTGAAGGCAGATGAGCCAAAAAGGCTTTGTCTTCTGTCTGACTCTGCAGGAGCCATGCAGCGCTTTTCTAAGACCTGGAGGTCACTCTTTGCATAGTTTGCATGCTGCAGAGTTATTGAAAAGCTTTCGTGGCCTTATCAGCATTTTGGTCTTTAAAGAAAACATTAGGAGTATTAGCAGAGTAGCCAGTGCCTAACTTGTTCAGAAAAATATAAACTGGTCCTTTAGTAATTCATTATCTGATTTATAATGCATGGTAAAAGGATAGGAACTCCAGGAAGATGCTGGGGCTTCCCAGCATCACAGCCTTCATCTACCGTTGTTGGGAGCAATGAAGGATAATAAAACAAAGCATACTGTAAATAATAAATAACATCATCATCGTATATTTAAAAACAGAAAGCATGAAAGGAAAAATTCCCAACAGCTGAAAAGCTTTAATAGCTCTTCTTAGTGCTTGCGGCACCAGTTGTTGACTTCTGTTGGAAGGAGCCCAGTTAGTATAGATTCATTTATAGAAACAAATAAAACACAACAAGGAAAAAAAGAAGAAAAAAAAGAAAAGTTGTCAAAAGAAAAGACTAAGGAGTAAGGTAATAAAACATTCATTTGATGATGGACAGTGATTCATAACATGTGGGAATCTCAAGGGACTATAAGGGCACAGGGGAAGGAAAACTGCAAGCAAACAGGCAGAATGAGAAGAAAAAGGAAAGCATTTAATATTAGTTAGAAATGTTTTTGCAGCTGGAGCACAAAACTAGGGTCTCAACTACTTATCACCATGGAAGATCTGTCCTTTTTCACAGGAAAGCATTTAATCTTTAGGTAGTTTTTGCAGGAGTAGGTAGGGTAAGGAAGTGTATTTACAAAGGTAAATTGCCCCAGAATTTTCCAGGGGAGAAAATTACTCTCTCATTTGCTTCCTGCCCCTCTTTCACTCCCTATCAGTACAGCTGTGATGTTAAAATAGCTGCCATGCCTTGTTCCACTGGGGCTTCCCTTCATTGGGTGGGTGCATGATGTATTTTACAAAGAGGCTTGGGAAATCTTGGGCCAAGCAAGAGAGTCTGGAGCAGCTGTGTAGACCAAGGTTTCAAAATACATAGCCCACACCCCAGTTTCTTAATTGAGACCATTTCCACCTCGGTGGGTTTAGTAACCTTGGTGTGTTTAGCTGCCACCATCAGGCTTCTGGTTCCAGAGCTTGCTCCCATAGCTGATGAAGATCCACAGGCAATGTCCTGATGAAGATGTGCTGAAACTTAGGGACCTGACAGGTAACCTCAGAAAATTTTGTGATGCCAGTTTAAAATGTCACTGCCTCCAGCTGTCCTTTGTGCCGCTCCAGCAGCGATAATTCCACCCCAGCAGTGTCAGCAGGGAAAGTGTGCAGTCATTTCACCTGCCAATGCTGTCTTAACCCGGTAAGAAAAAGCCTGTTCAAAGTATGGTGCAGGACAGGAGAGCTGGCAGGGTATGTTCGTATTCTGAGCCAAGACTCTGCTACATGGCATGAACCTTCTATAGGGATTATGAAGGTAATAACAGTTTATCAGTATAAAAAGATTTTTTACAGGTTTTGTCTAGATACCACAACATCTTCCTTTTAGGAAACTCAGCATTACTTGTTTTGCCACATTGAAAAGCAAACATTATCAGGTAGACTTCTGAAGTTATTTTGAAATCCAGAAGCCCTTTACTTCAAATGAAATCCATATGAGTGACATGCCATACTTTTGAAAATGTGGGCCATTACACCCAAACAGCATTTCTCTTGCTTTGGTTTCAAAATGCCCATAAGGAATAAGCGAAACATCTTAACTGTGTTTGCAATCTCCTGCCCCCCCCTCCCCACCCCAGGAAACTCTAGGGACTAGTGAAGTGGTCATTATTTTTTCATGATACCTTCCTTATTGCCTAATTAGCAGTCCTAGTAAGAAGTGGTTCTGTACTTCACTGAAGGAAATAATATATCAGTTCCTGTTTAATTACAACTGAACTACTGCCACACACAACATTATAAGATATAGCCTCCGTGGAATAAAAAAGGATCAGATGTAAGATTCTCTTTGGGCTGTGTTTATTAGTCTTGGTTCAGCAATATCTCAAAGGGAAATGGGCTCATCACTCAGCGGGCTTTTCAACTCTGTACTGAAGTTTGTAGAAGGCTTAGTGTAAATTATTGTATAGCAATGACAATTGTTATTTCCAAACAGCGATCAACATCATATGTGTTACAGTGAGTCATCACTTATGTGGAACAGCTTCCTACTGTTTTGCAGCTGACACAAAGTGCCGTAGAAAACTTTCCTTGCTCTGATTATTCAAAAAGACAAGTATGTCTTTGACAAAATATAAGCAGATAGCAAACCAGGATTGTCTCGAACCAAACCTGTTTTCAGACCTGGAAGAGTCTGGTGTTCTTCCTTATTCCAGTCATCTTTGCCTCCCTGATGGGCTCTGCCTGCTTGTTTCTAGCTGAGAGAAAGCTGGTAAGATGTGAGTACTCTGTGCTAGCGAAGTGCTGGTAGGCAGAGAGCCTGGACTTCAGTGGTGGAATTCAGCTGTGGACTTGCACACCTAAACATCAGTGTCTAGAACCCCGCCACAGCCACCAGAAACCTGGTCAATACACTCAGTGGTGCTCTGAGAGCCACCCAACCCACCTGAATCACAGAATCACAGAGTCACTAAGGTTGGAAAAGACCTGTAAGATCATCAAGTCCAACCATCAACCAAAAAAACCACCACCATGCCCATTAAGCCATGTCCCACAATGCCTCGTCCACACGTTCCTTGAATACCTCCAGGGATGGTGACTCCACCACCTCCCTGGGCAGCTTATTCCAGTGTCTCACCACTCTCTCAGTAAAGAAATTTTTCCTAATATCCAGCCTGAACCTCCCCTGGCACAACTTGAGGCCATTTCCTCTTGTCCTGTCACTCGTCACTTGGGAGAAGAGGCCAACACCCACCTCTCTGCAACCTTCTTTCAGGTAGTTGTAGAGAGCAATGAGGTCTCCCCTCAGCCTCCTCTTCTCCAGACTGAACAACCCCAGCTCCCTCAGCCGCTCCTCATCAGACTTGTGCTCCAGACCCCTCACCAGCTTCGTTGCCCTTCTCTGGACAAGAAGGCAGACAAATGTATCTGGTCAACTAAATAACTCTTGAGACTCTAAGGACTGCGTGGGCTGTCTGCATTGACTAGAGCATGATTTTGGTATCAAACTCACATGTAGACATCTAGGTGTTAAGATCTGCTTTTAGTTGTCTTACTACACGAGCTAATTTCCACCCCAGTTTCTGTTTATGTTCTCTCTTAGTAATCTTACCAAAACTGTTTGTCTTCCTGGTACCCAGGGAACAGTATGGGAAGCAATCCAAAGAGTTATGCATATGGCTAATATATATTTGTATAAACAGATTAACTACCTTTGCTCGTGGCCTTCAGCTTTTGAAAAGAGGTTAAATCCCCCTCATCACCAGATAAATATTGGATTATAGATCAGCCTATGGAACCGTATCTTATACTTAAGATCCTACGTAAAATACTTGGGAAAAACAAAACATACCTAAAGGATTGACAAGTTCATCTCTATGAATCTAAAGGCCACATCTGAGCTGTGGATTTATACAAAAGTCTAATTAATATCAATTCCTAAGTGGGATCCACCAAGCTGTTGGATTGCCTCAACTCACAGAACAAAGAGTGTATTCCTATACTATTTAATCTGCCAAGGTATTTTCCATATTAGAAGGTAATAGTATACACCATCCATATTCAATTTTCCACTGTGATTATGAAAGTTATCACATTTGTACCCCAAACTAACTGTATCAGCAGTTTTCCATTGTGCTTTATTAGCATCGTGTTTTTTAATGGCTGGTTCTGTTAATGAGATTTGGAAGTTTTGCATTAAGGGCACACAGAACAGAAATCATTAACCAGAAGAAGGGTTTTTTTCTGACATATTCATAAAATTACATGCTAATAAAATAGGAATATGATTTCAGTAGTTGCTAATACAAATTGATTTTCATATTAATGATTCCAGAGTTTTATTCTGGGAACAAAAGTTAAGAGTCAGAGTATCCATACTGAGAAGAAAGCACAAATCACTGGTATTCCTGCTGGAAGGTAGGAGTGAAAAAGGGCACTGGTCCATGATGGTGACCTTACCTTTAGACATGTTCATCTGCTTTCCTACATTTTACACTTTGTTCAATCAGTATCACCACATACACGGAGACAAAGCTGAAATGCTGCTCACTGCTCGTGGCCATTAGCCACACAAGTGCTTTCCTGAAGGAGTGAAGGAGATAATACTGATGTGCTGGCCTCTTCATAAGAGGCAACCGACCTACTAGGCAGCTTCATGATGTGTCAGTTACATGACTTATTTGACTATTGATCATTGGAAACTGGTCAACGTTGGCATATGTTTCTGAAGCATTACCGTAATCCAGCACTGGCATAAGTCCTTTCATGTAGATATAACAGGTACTTGAATAATTTCTGCCACGGGAATGGTTTCACCAGAAATTGTTAATTCAATTAAATCAAAATGTTTTGGGGGAATGTGTGGGATTTGTCAATAATTTTGATAGGATGTAATATATCATTTCACAATGGAATTTAGTAGTTAAGAATGTATCAGATTACACAGGCCTGAAATATCTAGGTTTTTTTTCATGTTTAGAAATTCCAGGTTTTAGATAATATTAACTATATAAGTGACCTTCAAGCTTTCCACCTTCTGAGAAGAAAATATTTCAAATAATTCCTAAGATATGTTCTGATATATTCTTTATCAATTCACTGGTCAAGACTACATCCTTGTGTCCCAAACTCATCCTACCAAATATATGAGATGCCTAAATTAGGTGTGCATCTGACTGCTCTGTCTCTGCAGTCAATGGAGAAATACAGGCACAATTGGAGGGTGTTTCAAATTTTAGGACAGCTATGTTGGAAATGGGACTAGATGTTGACCCAAGAGTTAAAAAGTAGAACAGATGAATCTATGTGAGTATGTTGAAGGCTATGGGGTTCAGCTCTGTGCCTAGCCCAAACACCTATTTCTATCTAAAGATGCACCAGAGCTTACGACCAGTCTTCTCATAATAGAAACTATTTATAAACATGTATTTCCCCAAACTTTCATTTGCACTAGACAGTAATCATTACAGTCAAAGATATGTACCAGCAAGTGTATGCACCTGAAAATAAGATAAACAGTTTATTTTGCTATCATTAAAAGCTTTTAACTCAAGGTCACTTCCTTTTTGGTCATTGTTAGAGGAAGTCAGACTGGATGACCTTGATGGCTCCTCTGTGCATATGACTGACCTTTTCATTTAGAGATGGAGACTTCTGACCTTTCTTCCTCCTTAACACTGGTCTATATGATGATTGGGAAATAGGTGATATGATGGCTTATGGGACATGATTCGGAAAGCTTAGGTAAAAAACCTGACTATGTTGAATATACGTAAGAAGTATTGTTTTGCTAATTATGTTCCCTCTGTCTGAGACCTATCTTTCCCACCTCTTCCTTTTCCTCCTTTTCCCCTGTCTTGCCTGTTTGGGTTTGATTGCTTTTAGGAACAAGGTCTGTTTTTTACCATGATGTGGCCCAAAAATTAGTAGGGTCCTTAGGCACTAGTCAATAATGTATTTTAAAATAATAATATTAAAAAAAAAAAGTTGTCGCTTACCCTGAATTATATATACACAAGCTGTTAAGAGTTTGGTAAGAAAATGTCTCCCTCACATCCTGAAGATACTATTTTATCATCTTTTTGCTGTTCTGTGATGTATGTCTTAGTGCCCTAGAGACTACGCTAACATCAGCAGTCCACTATTTCCTTGACTCTACTTCCATCTGTTGGCAAAAGTGTAGATTGCACTTGCGAAAACTGAAATCTCATAATACAATTATTTGGTTTCGTTTGGTTTGGTTTTCCTGAGGAAAAAAACCCAAAGAGTAAAAATCCTGAACACCTGGTATGTTTCAGATTTTTCTCATAACCCGGTAAATGTCATTATGGTAAACTCTTAAACCTTTTAAAATTCTTTATTTAACTATTAAAGCGAAACAAGCAAACTATCATACAGACTCCCCATGCATAAAAAAGGTCTTGCACAATTAAAAGTCACCTTTTTTTCTCCTTAGTACATCTGCTGGTCTAATAAAAAGCTATTGTCCTGTTCCAAAAGCCTTGCACTCCTTATTTCTTAAAACCACCACAGCTGTACAGCAATCTTGCTGTAAGCTGTTGTACAGCTGTTATACAACATTCCTGTCTGCTGGCTCAAAGTTTTAGGCAAGAAGCTTTCATTTCTTAAAGCAAACATACCTTATGTATAGGTTTCTGGGTATTACAATATCAAAATATACTGTATTTTTTTCATATTTGGGTGCCAGTGAATCAAAAAATAAATTTTACTGCACATTAAACAACTTGCAATGATTAACACGGTCTGATGAAGCAAAATAATAATTGATAATCCAGCTGTTGGCGTCAGAAACTTCTGTGTTCAGTTCAGTACCAGTTTGTCCTATAATTCCAACGTTGCCTGCTTTAGGGAGACATCCTGTCACGCACGGTTGTTACGTACTGCAGAGCAGCATCTTGAGTTTGAGTCTTGAACACAACTCCAGACTTTTCACTGTAATGCTATTTTTACTTACAGAGACGATACTTGCATGTTCTCCAGGAGCCCAGGTCAGACCTCAGACCCTTCATTCCACCTTTATCTGTTTCAGTACTGCTTTTGATGTTGGCAGTTATATTCTCTCTGAGTTTTCCCATCCCTCGCCTTATTGTGATGCCTTCCTTGTCTGTTTAGTCTCTAAAATATCTTTTTCCCTTGATATTCCTCCTCTCATTCTCCATAAATCTCCCCTAAGTCTGGATGGATATATCTCTTCTTTTTTACTTTTATATCTTCCTGTAGATGATATCATATCCTACCATGATTTTTCATGATCTTTATGACAATAACTTTCCCAAAAAATCTATTTTTCTCATTCTGAGTCTGTTTACATCTAGGACATGAACTTTTCTGTTCAATTTCAGCCTAATACAATACATTGTACACACTGACCTTCTTCAATCTTCTCCTAACCTATCTTCATCCTCAGTAACAATTGACATAGGAACCACTGACATGTTGGAGCATGTCCAAAGAAGGGCAACGAAGCTGGTGAAGGGTCTAGAGCACAAGCCTGATGAGGAGTGTCGGAGGGAACTGGGGTTGTTTAGTCTGGAGAAAAGGAGGCTCAGGGGAGGCCTTATCACTCTCTACAACTAGTCACCATCCCTGGAGGTAATTAAAAGATGCATAGATGTTGCACTTATGGACATGGTTTAGTGGTAGACTTGGCAGTGTTAGGTTTACGGTCAGACTTGATGATCTTAAAGGTCTTTCCCAACCTAAATAATTCTACGATTCTCATTGATTTCCTAGGCTATTCAACCTTAAACACTTCTACAGAGACACATGATCTGGCTTTGGTCCTTCACTCTTGTAGGTATAAGCAAACCAGTCTCAAAATACTGTTGTTTCCTTGTCTGCAGTATTTCAGGGCTAGAAATTTTCTTCTCATTCTCAATACTGCTAAAGCTCTCTTGCCCCCGTCTTCTTTGCAAATATCTTCCTTGCCTGATACTTTAAATATTTATGTAGTTTTTGGCAGAGCTTAGTTCCTCACTGAAACTGACCCTATGTGAATGGAGAGTAAGGTCATCCATGCCTTACAGAGATCATTATTTAAGTGGGAAAAGGAAAGCAAAAAGAACATGTAAGGTAACTTCAACAGTCTAGCCAACAGAGAGAGAGATAGGCACACTAATGATTTTAATAATCATTGTCATTTTGAAACCCTGCTCTGCCATACTGAGTTTCAAACATTTCAAGACATACTCGATATTTGCTGCTCAACGATAGCAAACTTCTTGCCATGGTTGGGTGGAACAATCCAGGAAGACTTTTTCGCAGGGGAGCTAGTGGTTGGGTTGCATGCAATTAGATGTCTATCGCAATCTATGGATTCTGATTATGCGATACCATGGAAGAACAATATTCCATTCTGCTTTTAAAGCTGTTTTCCTTTGAACACAAGGAAGAAGATAGCCTTGGAGCTGGATGTATGACTTTGACTAGCACCTTGAACTTTCCTTCAGATTTATTCAAGAACTAAGATATTTTGTGTTTCCAATGAAAAAAATTATTTACTGTCCAATTTAAGAAACATAAAATATGATCATTCTGAAACATAGTACACAGTATTTTGTGTCGTCAGACTTGCAAATAGACTGTAATTCAGAAAACAAACAAACAAACAGAAAAGCTTTGTTGTGTTTTAAATCGTCTTGGAAAGATCAGAGACCAGTGATCTTTGGATCACATTTCAGATTATTTTCCTTACTAAATTATTATGTGATTATTGTTCAGAGATGATTGGTTGTTGTCTGGTGATGCTGATTATTTTACTCTTTTGGAGACGAGAATATATTAAAAGCTGAGCGCTGTTGCTTCTATTTTTTTTCCCTGAGATTAAGGAGCATCTTAAAAAAAAAAAAAAAAAGCTTTTTTGTAGAATTCTGAGATTGCATCTGCTCTAATTGTGATTTAATTGCCACTGATGACTGCCAGCTGTCCAATGTGTAAGAAAACTATTAGCAGGTCTGCCAGAAGAAAGGGAAGTTCTGTTCTGTGGAATGATGAGATTCAAGTTTACAGAATTTGCTTTTGCTCTTCACCAAAGAGAACAGAAACATCTCGTGCCTACCTGAACTGGTTCGGTTCTCTCTGGTTGGAAACAGCGATTTAAATCTCAGTCTTTTTCGTTAATAAGAATGCTCTGCAGAATTTTGTTGCAAAGATAACTTTTGATCTTGACAAAACTGACTTTTCCGCTGATGGATGTTCTGGGACTTACACTGACACTGTATGAATGAATACAGCTGAAATTAACTGGCATCACCAGTAATCATAACCTCAGAGGACTCGCCACAAAATGATTGCTGAATTCTGACCTTTGAGAAGATTTCAGGAGGCTAGGGTTCAATCCCAGGATAAAACGCAGTGGGAGAAGGCTGAACCTGTGTGGATCGTGATAACACTGTTACTTCCAAAGTTTTCTATCTCTTCAACTGGAACTCTTACACACTTCAGATCAAATGGTCTGTAAATGCCCAGTGGCAAAGTGGTCCAAACCTTAATCCATCTTTTGAATCCACAGTGAATACGGCTGATCACTAGCACACAGGAGACAACAGCTCTAAAACATTTGTTTTTTATCTCAGACTCTTTTTATTCCCCAAAGTTCTATGTTCACAATATGTTTTACCCTATGTATGTAAGCTTTACAGACAAAATATAACCTCCCTTGTCTATCTGCTTACATTCCTGGTCCAAATGATTAGCAGACCTTACAACCAGAGAAGCAATGTTGCTAAACAGACCCAGATGGAGTCTTCTTAGAGTCAAAAGTTTATAGGTATGGAGAGCTGTTATTTATCATATCTGAGCAATGGTTTAAAGAAGGCAGGGGAATGTAGGTAATCGAAAGATAAGAGGGATAAAGAGTTCAGGCTGACCTCTGTGCATCTTACCACTGAAGACACATTATGAGGAAAAATGAGAGGCCATGAATTACAAAGAGAGGTTGGTGCTACTGGTGTACCATAAATGGAAAGAGTGAACACATGATTCTGGTTTATGCAAAAAAATCCCCAAACCTTAACTCAACTCTCTGTCCAGTCACTATATCAAAGCCCCACTTCGTACCCAAGAACTCATTCTCTCTTTTTTTTCCTTTTTTTTCCTCTCAACGAAACAGCAGGTTGCAGGTAGTCTTTTCCTTGTGTACCTTCTACCAGCTTATTACCATTTTGATAAGGTGGCCTTCTTAACCCAACAGCATTTCAACATTTTAACAGAGTGAAGATTAGAACAGTTCCTTCATTGTGATGGATGCAGAACATAGCTTCAAGGTCAGCCTCTGGCTTGTGGATGGCAGCAGTCCTTCCCACTTTCTCTGAGGTTGTGAGAATGGAGAAGAAGCTTTAATTTATCCCTGATCTGAATGCTGATTTAACTCTTTCACGTGTATCAATTTCTTAATTAAGGCCTGGGATTACCTATTCCCTGAACATTTAGATAGAAATATGCCGCATTTCTAAGTTTCTCACATGCTTCCCTGCACTGTGAATTTCCCTGAAGGTCCCAACCTCCTTGCTTATCTGTTGTGACAAACCCTCAGTAAAAACAGAGCCAAAACACATGGAGATCTGCTCATCTTATTTATCCTTGGACTTCATTGATGCACCACAGACAAATGCATTTCAGTTTCCCCTTCAGCAACTTGACTCAGAGGATACTGAGCTCACCCATGTCCTTGTGCAGGTCCCCACTTGAGGCTCTCAGCATCTTTTTTTCCCTCCCTTTGCCATCTTCCCCACTGGGAGCTCCTAAGCTGCTCTGTGCTTGTGAGAGCTCCTGTTCTTCATGACAAGGACCCTCTGAAGCAAAGGTCATAATTTTCCCGCTCCTCACTAATGTTATGTATCTACACATACACACCCACCACAAAGCAGCAAAATCAAGAAACTGAAGGATACAAATATTACTTTTATACAAGTATTGCTTTTCTATAGCACTTTTACATAGCATTTACTTTCATGTAAGTATTTACTTCTTAGGATGTTATTTCCTGCTAAAGAAGTTCCTTTTCCCCACTTCTCTTTTTCAAACATTCTGAGTTTTCCATTCTTCTTTTCTCACTGAAGAAAAAAAGAAAATGCCTGAAAATCAAAAAAAAAAAAAAAATGGACAGAAAATGAAATGGTGTTCTGGGTTAAAACTTAATATTTGAACACCACTGTTATTTCAATTAACTGTTTGACATCCAGTCATATAGAGTTCCAAGTAGTGGAAAAAGTCATTCTGTGTCTCATTAAATTACATTTATTTGTTTGTGTTTTGAATTGCTAAATTAATTTTTCTCAGCTCCTAAGGAATTTTACTGGTGATCTGTTAAAAATGATTTTAAGTGTGTTGAAGAGTTAAGATCACACTTCTGCTACAAAAGCAGAAACAGGCATGCACACACTAAATGTGGGAATTACCTGATGCTTTCATTTCAGATGGAAGTAGCCTTTTTCATTCCCACCACTTTACCCCACACAACTATTACCTGCCTGGGGTCAAACCCAAACCCCGCTTCATCTCACTCCTCAAATTCAGAAGGGCTCTGTAAAACTGTTTCCTTCCTGCTATACAGAAGAAGGAAGGGCAGGGGGGAGAAGAGAGGATTGCAATTGTCTGTTAGTCCTTACTCTTGGAAGAAAGTTCAAGCAGTTAATAAAATATGTGAGTAAGAAACCATTTGAGTAAGTTCTCAGGAAAAAGTCCCCCAAACCTGGTTATTCTTAACTAGTCATAGCCAATGGACCACAGAGAGTTTCCACCCAACACAGTGGTCACTCTCTTGGGACCTCCTTGGAGAATTTCACCTGCAACTCCAGTAGACACAATGTATTGAAGCTCTGGAAAGTCAGAGTTCAGTTTTTACTGGTGATGAGGACAGTATGGAATCCATGTGAAAAATGATGCCGAAGCTGCAAAGTTAGATTGTTCAAGATCCGGTTTTGCTCATGTCGGTACTGCTCTCCTGTGCCACACAGAGCCTTTCTCCATTCAGCCTGTAGCTTAGACCACCATAAGGAAATGACAACCACACCTCTAGCACTGGCTAATTCCTGAAAGTTTAAAACCGCCACCGACATATTTCAGTTGTATCTTCTTCACATACAGGAGATAGATACCTATAAAAGTGCTCTTCCTGGAGCACGCTCTGGAGTTTGCAGAAGTGAAAGAGAAGTCCTCCTTTGACTTCAGGCCCTAAAGGTAGAAAGATAATTGAAGGCAGCAGCTGCTGCAGAAGCTGTCTATATTTTTTGCTATTATGCAGATTTTTGAAGCATATGGGATGAATTTATTTTTATGAAAACTCACTGTATCAGAAGCCCTAATAAATACGGCACAGCTAGAGCAGTTCCTAGCAAATATCTGAATGTTACTTATTTTTGAACTTGCAGGATGAAAAGATCTTCTGTGCCTGGGAAGTTGTGTGGGTGGCAGGAGAGAACCAGATGTTTGCCAAACCCTCATTGATGTGTTTCCTCTATATTTTTATTAAAATAGGAGCTGAAACAGCACACTGTCTGAAAGTTTGGATGTGGAGCTTCAATGGTTTTATGGATAGGTTGAGCAACACTTGTCTGGCATATTATATTGTGAAGCTATGGAAAGCTTTAATTAATTAAAGCCAATGGATTCTCTCAGGATCTCTGATGCTTTAGAAGAAAACAACTTAATAACACTCTTGGAGGACACTCTCCTCTTACCTTGTAAACATTACTACCCAGTGGTGAAAAATAAAAAATAAATTAAAATGAGATTTTTATATGTAGGGATTTGTTCCTTCTCTGTCTGTCAAAGATACTTTTTGAGAGTTTGTTCTGTCTCCTAAACCTCCTCCTTCATGATTGTCCTGCAAAGATATTCTATATTCCATTGAGATCCATGCATAACAGTGCACAAGATGTAAGAAATGTATCTTCATTTTGCTAGCTAACTGTTAATACCTTCGAGGTTTGTCATCATAGTGTACATCTTGGACATATGAAAGGCCCTATCTACCACCACGAGAATCAAACTTTCATCTGCCTTTTCCCAAGAAGTGTGTTGTTAGAAGACATAAGCAAGCTTTTTAGCTTGAATTTTTGGAGCAGGAGTTAGCAGAGGTTTATACTTTCTTTTTCACAATATTCAACCCACCACCTTAATCTCCTGTAAGCAAAGGTTTACTGTGATCTAGAGGTTCACTGGCTCTCCTGCTATGTGAATAAGGATGTCTGAGTGTAATGAACTGTAATGCTAATGGGCACAGCACAATATGTCTATGGGTGGGAAAATTGTTCTCTTTATTGTAGGAATCACTAGGAGAAAATGTATGGCCTAAATCACATGAGAAGTCAGGTACTTTATACATGTGGTCTCTGAACTTAAATGTTTGGGGTTTATTAAGCACCTCATAGTTAATTTTGAAAATTAGTTTAGATTTTCCTTTTTTCTGAAAGAGGAAGCAGGTGTGTTAAAATGAGGCACAGCAAGTTACTTAATTAGAGATGATGCTAAGGTAAGAGCAGTATTTTGAATAATTCTTTTTTTTTTTTTTGTTACAAAGTTTTAAATTACTAGGTGACCTGAATTTATTTTTTTTTTATGTTTTAGTCTGAATAAAATATTTAAATTCATCTAGGGCCAGTGTTCCTTATTTAATTTTCAAACTGTATGGAAATGAATTAAAAATAGAAATACAATTTTAAGGTAACATAATTTAAACTGATAATTAGAATATTTCACTTAAATATGCATATCAAAGCAAAATTAGTGTTCTTTTTAAAATAAAAAAAAAAATTTGCTTGAAAAAATTCAACAGAACAGATGTTTGTTTCCTAAACATTTTAATCAACTAAAATATGCATTTCTATGTTTTTATTTTTTGGTAATAATGCTTTGGACAAAAAAAAAAATGTGCCTGGTTTCAGCAATAAAACATTTGCTTTTTTGTAGACAGATGGCGGGTTTCATGTGTGCTCTATTCTATACCTCTCTTTTAAATGAATTGGTTTTCGTTTTCTTCTCTTGCAGCGTTCAGTAAGTAGCAATATTCATCTTAGATTTTTCCTCCTGCTCTGATTAAGGCAGAAGCCTTTAGGAAAGACTGTGGGTGTTGGAGTTCTGAGGGAAACACCTGCAGACTTAGATGAGACATGCAGCCACCTGCAGACAGAGCTGACACATGCACTGGAGGATTTTTCCTTCCCTTTTTAATCACAGCATCTTTTGCGGTGTCTTTTGCCACGTTGGCTGTCCTCGTCTTTCATGTGCACCTTCCTTTATTTAGAAGTTCAGAGATGAAAGTACCTGCCTTAGGGGTAGTCCTTGCCATTGTCATCAATGTGAACAGGAGTAAATCTTTCTCTTTGCACTTCAGTTCATTGCATAGACTAGTCAGATCTTCCATCCTGAAGATGTTAATAGGATCCTAGATAGCTACAGATTTGTGAAGAGAAGCACTATAATGCTTTATTAGAAAGTATCCAGGACCACGATAAATGACTATAATTCCCACACACAATATTATTACACTGAAAATTGCATACCCAGCTTGGACCAGGCATTCATTCAGTCCCTCCAATTGCAACTAAACTTCAAAGGATACAGCATATATACATGACTTTATCCTGATGTCTGTGGAGCTGTATTCAGGGGCACTAAGCTGTTGAAAACTGTTTTGAAAACCAGACAAAAAAGTCTGTTGAAAAGCAAGACTCAGCAGAGAGTCTTTATAAAATTCAGAATAACATTTTTAAAACACATACTAATGAAAATAACTTTCTAAAGGTCCTTAAGATCTATCTGCAGCATAAACCACCCAAACGCTTCCAAAAAAGCTGCCTATACTAAAAAACAGTTTACCAGCGTTAGTCTCTGTAACATCTGTAAATAAATGGAAAAGATTCACAAAGTTGGCATCATCACGTACCCTGGCCTATAGTCATTGTCAGAGTATGCCTAATACAAAGCGGGTGAGAGGTATAACAAAAGGCAGTTGGTTTTTTGTAGCTTTTAAGTGAATTTGGTTGGAAGTGAAGATTGAAATCTGTACTCAGGTTGAAGAAGATTTCATTTCTTAAGATTATGTCTTACCCACTAAGCTATAGGTTGGTGAAGCTCTCCAACGTCTTCTATTCAAGTGGAACAAATGCCTTATGGTCAGAGTGCGCAAGTGGAAGTATAACCCTGAAATTCACTGACTTATCAACAAAAGGAGTGCCTGGGTTATGTATTCACTTATTGATTATAACATCCTCAGAGAAAATACATGATGGGCAGAAAAACTGGAACCCAGATCTCTTTCTTCCTACCTTGGGGCTCCCACAGGTATTCTAGAGAAGATTCATGGCACTCAGTCCTCATCACTCTCGCTAAGCTAGACCTAGACCCCTTAATTAAGTCCCTGAACACAGAGGTGAGATGCATAGCAACACAATTCCCAGAGCAGAGGCTGCTGAACAAAGAGGTTTATGTCAGTCAGTAGGAACTGTCAGACGTAGATCTGGCAGTTAGCTCAGGCGTAGGCACCTCAGTCAGACCGGGTCACAGCTTGAGAAACGACACCCACATTTGGGCATTTAAGCTGTTTGATCACAGATGACTGAAGCAATTTTTTTTTTTTAAAATAAGAAAAACTACTGTCTTTAAATACCCTGCTGGACTCTGAGCCCCAGCATAGTTCCATTTGCTTTGGCACCTGACAGCACTTTTTCTAATTGCCTTTGGCTGACTTCCAGTTCCTTGTCCTACAGGGTTTTTTTGAGAGCCATCCCTTCTGAGAAATGAGCAAACCATTTAGATTTCTAAGGTACAAGAAAAGACACCCTATAAGTTACTTGCAGAAGCTCAGCAAGTGTCAGAAGTTTTATGCCAAGCCTGTTAAGGTGGTTCAGATTTTGAAACACTAATGAAAAAAAAAAAAAAACAAACCAGCACTTTTGTGTGGCTTTTTGACCGTCTTGTTCAATCTTACAAGTTGCCCATAATTAGCAGTCTATCTAGTACTTTATGCTGAATTAGTTTTCTGCCAGATTAGCAAGATGAATTGGCTCAGAAATGGAGTTCCAACAGAGGCGAGCAGGCAGTAAGAGGGGTACGATGGCAGGCAGCAGGACTATTCCTTGTAGGTCAATCATGCTCCTGGGAACAAGCCTGATGAATAGAAATGAATGGTGTTTAAGAATGTAGATAAACTTTTCTCTTATGGGTAAATTTATGTAAGCTTATTATTGATTTAAGAAGGAAAAGAAAGGGAAAAGTATTTGATAAGGTGCAACTGTTATAGCTTGTTCCTAGAGTCGTTTTTAGCTTTTGAGGAAATGCATAGTGAAGTTGTAATCCTATAGAACCATGGCTGATGTAAGTTTGGTGAAAATAAGTCATACTAAAACTTACTGAACAATATTATTATGAGACACTTGGAAAACAGGACATAAAATTCATAAAACACAGTGCAGGAGTAACGTTTTAAGAGGTATTTCGTCATATTTTTTCCCTCAGGTGACATTTCTGGAGATGAGACTTGTTCTGTTTCTTCCAGGTGAAGTTAAGATAAATACGGTAAACAAATCTCTTTAGTTTCAGAAGGAAGGTGTGTTAACTCTGCCTCTTTACTTTTGCTTAAGTAAACCTATGACCTTCTATAATAATTTCAGCAACTAATGGGAAAGGGCCATACCTAACTTCAGCATGATGTCATGGCCAGCCAAATACTGAGTCGATGTGTTGAGTCTTTCACAGATCTTTAACAACCAGTGTTCCCAGTTTCCTCCAGCTTTCATCTGTTGTCATTTAAAACGTTGCAAAGATAAGAGCTGCTGATTCTTCAGAGTTTTATATGTGAGTAAACTACAGTGCCTGGGCTCATTAGAGAGCCACTTAGAGCAAGAAGAGGCCTTGGTTTGTTAATTATTAGTCAGACACCAAGCAACATTTTTGTGTCCCGGAAATTTCAGGCTATGAAGGCCATTGCAACTACTTTCAGCAGCAAGAACAAGTTCATTCTTTTTTATTCTTTCTTTTTTAATCTTAGTTCCCAGAAAACAGGAAAGGCATAACAGGTAGAAATCCTTGCTGCTCACTAATGCCCACTGTTGCAGAACCATATATATTAGAGCTGAAGCTGCAAGATAAGAGGCAGCGAGTGCTCTTTGCGAGAAAAACAGCTCTGCCACAGCGCTAAACTTTCCTGAGCTGACGTCCGTGTTATGAGTATGTATTTATGCATCCAGGAGCATGGTTCTGTTCCCTGCAGAAGAATGTAAATCATCCGGTGCGAAAGTCCATGAAATAACCTGTGAGATGAGGCACTTTTTGCAAAGCTCTCCTCGGTTGCCTGCTGCTCACCGTACTGCTTCCCACTAGATGGCACCGAGCATCTGCTGCATTGCTCTGCAAGGGTGGTTCACCCTCCCTCCTGCGTATGAATACAGCTCCATTTTTACACCTAGCAACAAACCCCACAAATTCACCATTCCTAAATGAATGCCAAACCAATTCACTCCGTTTCCCCCATGCCCAGGCTCGTAGCTAAACACCATGGCCAGAACGAGCAGTGGGGATGGTGACAATGGATTCTCCAGGCTTGTCATTGCCTCTGGAGCTGATCCGCAGAGCTCAGTACTTGATTGAGCTGAGCAGGCCCAGAAACACCACAGCTGCATTATCACACTGTTCAGAATAATACTTATTTGCTAATTGTTTGCCTGGCTGCAACATCTGGTGGAGCTGGCGGGATTGCTCGTCCTCAGCTAACTCCCAGGGCCCTCCGAGCTCCATGGCTTCCCAATAGCTCTCAGCGCAAATCTCACAGAGGCATCTGACAGCTTTTCCTTGCAGACAGATGCCCAGAAGATGCACCGAATCTATATTCCTTCCCAAATCTCAACAGGAACCTACATGCCGAGATTTTCAATTACACTTCATTTCCCTTGGCTGCAAAGGAGAGTCTTTTGCTCTTTTCCTCAATAGCAGTCACTGCAAGCCTGTCCCTGCTGTCTAAGTAGCGATGTGGAAATGGCACAGCTTTGAAGTCGTGCTCCCTATTTAGGGAGTACCTGTTTTATAGAGACTTTGTAAGACTGAGACTGGTCCAGTAGGATTTTTCCCTTATAAGTCCCCTAAGGGGTAAAGGACTGATCCTGCCAAGTGAAGGGCATGGGAGTTTTGCCATTGAATATGGAGAGGTATAATCATTGCTGAGACTGTGGAAAAGGAAAAGAGGTTACAGCAAGGCAGAACTGTGCAGAATCTGTCACCGCCTGATTTGCAAATCTGGCACTTGAAAACCCAAGGTATGTGCACTCTGTGTACAAAACATAGAATCATAGAAATCACAGAATCATTTAGGTTGGAAAAGAACTTTAAGATCATCGAGTCCAACCGTAAACATAATGATGCCAAGTCCACCACTAAACCATGTCAATGTTCACAGTGAGAGGAGTCCTAGGATGGGACGAAAGATGGAGACAAAATATTGTAGATGGAAAAGGAGGTGAAACCATTCTGGGTGGATTTTTCCTCAGCTCAAAGCTTTGTACCACATGGCCACAGATAATATGCTATAAAAACACTGATTCCCAGTATTACACCTGCAAAACAGGATGAAAACACTTTGCTTCAAAATGTGAATGGTCAGTGCTAAAGACAGGTGTCATGTGAGGATCAGTGAATAAAATGCATGAATAACACCCCTTTCTTGCAGGAAGGTAGACTCCATTTTTGGGATTTAGCTTATGGCACTAGGTTACATTTTTTGCTTAGGAACAGGTTTGCTTACCTCACAACCCTCCAGCTACAACCACTGTAGACTGTTAATTGTCACAGAAAATCCTAATTGGAACCAACTTCTGTCAAGAAGAAAACTAGGGCTAATTTTGTACTGGGTGAGTCCATTTTTTTCACCAAAAAAACCCCTACTCATTATATCTGCTTGTTCATGTGAATCAGTATTTAGGAATTTCCTTCATGCAAAGCATTTAATGAGATTATTTTGATTTCACAGGGAAAAAAACCACCCCCCCCAAAAAAAAAAAACAAAACCCAAAAAACCCAAAAAACAAACACAAAACCTGATTTCACATATCCCTTTCCCTCATTTTTTGGAGTGAAATATCCTATTCTGTGCCTCAGAGGCTTTAGACTAGTCTGCTCAAAACAATAGCTGAGTTCCTTCCAGTAGTGCATTAAGCAACATGACTGTACTGTCACATATTGTTTCTCTTTCATCCTCTTCCCCAGGGGGAAAGTAGCATATGCAATGGAGAGGCTCATTTTGCTCCAGTATTCTGTACTAATTGGCTTTTCCTAAACAGTGAAGGCATCATGCCCAGGAATATCACGTTGCTGTAGACCAGCTGAGAAATGACATGAAATACCTGAGGCCAGATCGGTTTTTGTCAGGAAGGGACAGAGTCTCCGGGCATTTTCAGTTTTTTGCCTTTATCTCGTGATGAAATTTTACATTATTATTGTCAAAACCAAACACAATATTTTGATTACCTTTAAATTGTTCTTTTTCCTTTATGGGATTTTTCTGAATCCTCAAAGCCAGATCTGAAGTCCTTTCTGAAACGTAATTTCCATGCAACTGAATTTGTTACATATCACTTCAGTTCTATTATACTTGGCAGATGATCTTTTGCTCACTTTTATGTGTAAATTCCTCAGGACTTCTATAGACAGTGCTTGAAACGGTAATTCAAATGCTCTGAAATGAAGCTGGTAGGCAAATGTAAAGAGCTGGAATGTTGTATCATTGTATACAGACCATTTCAACAACAATTCATGAGAATAAAAGCAAAAATGTGGGGTGTCAACAAAGTGCTTTTTGAAAAACAGCCAGTGTCTGCCAGACAAACACGATGATTTTGAGCCAGTACTGTACTGTGTTGTATTTCTTTCTGCAATCTGCTCTTTTGAAACATTTCTGAGTTGGTTCCAGTGGTATTATGCCCTGATCTATTCCATAGATTTTACCTCTTAAATTGGTGAAATTTAATTCTCTTTTTCTTTCCCCCATCCCTTGGACTTTTCTATCATGTCATGATGAAGTTTCTGGATTATTTGACTCTGATCTTGGTTTGAAAAGCAAAGATGCTTATTCTTCCTTTCCTCCTATTCAGATTAAAAAACCAAGCCTGCTTATCAACCTGCTCTTTCCAGCAAGGAATGAAATAATTTTTCAGCTCTGTAAGGTGATGGACCTTTCACCCATAATACCTTGAAATGTCAGGATAAGAATTTAAGTACCTAATGACCACATAGTGGACTCAAGGCTTCTTAGAAACATAAGCAAATTGAATTTTACTTGTCTAGTTTGAGGGTCTGGACAAAACTCTTCCTGCTGAAGGAAAGGAGGCAAAAAATGCAAAAGAATAGGGAAATAAAGGCAGATAGAAGCTTGGAGTATATTCAGCAGTAAGTCTGATTTTCCACAGCTCCTTTATAGATAGTGCAGAAAATTGCTCAGTGGACAATTTGCTGCCCTATGATCTGTTGTCTTAAGTCGTATACCTGTGAGTCCCAATTAGAACTAAATCAGAGGTGCCAGAAGTACTGAATGACCAGTTAGTATGGCAAGAACACGTATATGTGAAGTTATAGACCATCCCAACGAGGACAAAGAGGCAGAGTAAACATTCCATCATTTATCAGCAGTCCTGGCTAACCAGGGAGGTCCCAGTTGACTGGAGGTTAGCAAATGTGATGCCCATCTACAAGGAGGGCTGGAAGGAGGATCCGGGGAACTACAGGCCTCCCAGCCTGACCTTGGTGCCAGGGAAGGTTATGGAGCAGATCATCTTGAGTGCCATCACACAGCACATACAGGACAACCAGGTGATCAGGCCCAGTCAGCATGGGTTTATGAAAGGCAGGTCCTACCTGACTAACCTGATCTCCTTCTATGACAAGGTGACCCGCTTAGTGGATGAGGGAAAGGCTGTGGATGTTGTCTACCTGGACTTTAGTAAAGCCTTTGACACCGTTTCCCACAGCATTCTCCTGGAGAAACTGGCTGCTCATGGCTTGGACGGGCGCACTCTTTGCTGGGTAAAAAAGTGGCTGGATGGCCGGGCCTAAAGGATTGTGGTGAATGGAGTTAAAACCAGTTGGCAGATGGTCACAAGTGGTGTTCCCCAGGGCTCAGTACTGGGGCCAGTTCTGTTGAAGATCTTTATCAATGATCAATGATCTGGACGAGGGGATCTAGAGCACTCTCAGTAAGTTTGCAGATGACACCAAGTTGGGCAGGAGTATTGATCTGCTTTAGGGAAGAAAGGCTCTTCAGAGGGATCTGGACAGGCTGGATCGACAGGCCGAGGCCAATTGTATGAGGTTCAACAAGGCTACTTTTTTCATGGACAAATAAAATACCATTAAAGCCTTTCATTAAATAAAATATTTTTTAAAATGTTGAAAGAAACCTGTAGAATTTATAATATAGGAAGTCTGTCAGTTCATACCCTTAAATCTTACCCCTTAAAAAGGTCTTTAGCATGTATTAATTGCTACAGGTTGACCAAAACAGGTAGTCAAGAAGTGTTAGACAAGAACTGTGGGACAGAAGTGGCCTTTTCACTTTTACGCACTCCTTAAATCCTCTCTCCTCCCTTACAGCATGTGAGCATCATGTGCTCAAGGGAGCCTTGGTAGTGTCCAGAAGCAAACAGACTATTGGCCATGTCAGTAACTCATCTGGAAGAGGAACAGAGGACCAATTTGATGTTCTTCTCTTTGCTTTTGCCTAAATTGCCCATAACTTGGGTGTGCTCAAGTTTCCTGCAAAGGCAGAGTTCATGCTTTTGAAAAAAAGCAGGGCTGAGGGTCACCAGACTAAACAGAGACATCTACCTCTGAATTAGTCACTCTACACTCCCAGTTTTAGTAAGTGGAGACCTACTCAACATGGTCAACGGAGACTAGATGCGATTAATTTCATTCTAAAATAAAAGATAAAAATAGGTCAAATGAGTCACTCCCAGCAGCTCCTATTTCTCTACACAGACTAGAAAGGAGTCTTGGGTGACTAACTCAGATTGAGACATCTACTTTGTAGCCATTTAATATTGGATGAGATTGTTCTTGCCCTGGACAGCTGTGATTACCCACAAGGTAAGTAACCGTCCGTATTTAACCCTCTTTTTGCACACTCAGCCACAGTCTTACACAGCAAGTCCCAAACCTTCAGCCCTGCAGTCTGCACACAAACAGACACCTGAAGTGTTGGCCCCAGGGAAGGAGGGAATACATCTGGGATTTCTATCCCCTAGAAAGTTTGATGTCTTGACTTTGTGTAGGCTTATGACAACACCTACAAGCCCGAGTCACGGACAGGGTTTCTGTCACACTGCATTGGACACAGATAAAATAAAGATTTGCTCTCCAAAGGAACTAGCGTGAAATACAGACAGAAAAGTGCTAGAGGGCCTGCAAGTGCAATGGCTATAGAGTAGAAGGAATGCTTTTCATTTCCACACCTACAGATGGTCACAGATCAAAATCAGACTGGCTTAGGTGTGTTAGGGGCATATAAATTAACCAAAGCTATCAAATTAAATACCTTCACTTGCCACATTTTTTATAATGCGGAGTTATATTAGTGATCAGATAATAATCTTTGCCTTGAAGCAGTGTTCCTGGGTCATTTCACCCATGTTCCTCCAATGTTCTCCCTTCTTTGCACAAAAAGGCATTTCATTCCTCACAACTATAAATCTAAAAATCTGGGCAAAATTTGTCATAGGATAAAACACAATAGTATTCTATTAGAGCTTCTTAGAATATTTGCATCTGCATTTCAATATTAATACTTTTCTTTTTTGTTAATTTTGTAAAATCACCCTCCTTACATATTTCATGAAATGTTCAAATTGCTATTAAAAAGAAAGTATTCCCTAGGTTACAAGTTTTAGTAAAGTTCTTTTAAATTATCAGTTTATTAAAGTATTTTGTTTCTTCTATAACTCCTTCCCTGAAGTCTCCCATTTTTTATTTGAGGGCAAACAAGTTGTCTCCATCCCAGACAGATGAAAAACTGATGTTCAAAAAATTTCAGACAAAATGCCTAAATAGTTGAATAGTTACAAAAATGATGAAGTATTTCATTTTTTTTATGGCTCTGTTTGACAGGTAGTTTTTGCAGAGCTTGAAGCACCATTGTACCTCATGAAAGAAATAATTTAATACCTCACGGATAAGGGGGATTGGTTTGGTTGATATAGTCTGGTTGGATTTTGGAAGAAGTTTTTGTCAAAATTCCTCACAATAAAAGTGTTAAAGGAATCCATGTTACTATGAGATGGTTAGTACAGTCCTCACACTGATTAAAAGACAGTTGAAAGATAAGAAGTGGAAAGCAAGAATAATTTTCACAGCTGAGGAGTGTCATCTTTGGATTTCTGCAGAGATCTGTGCTAAGACCCTTGTCTCGCAACACATTTATAAACAATCTAGAAAAGTCAATAAATAACATAGTAACACATTTTGGTGATGGTACTAGAATCTTTAGTTGTAGGAAGGCTGACTGTAGAATTACAAGAGCTTGTAAGAATCCGTGGCACAATAAGGGAAGAAAAAGTTTGTTTTAAACAAATGTAAAGTGATGCATGTGGGGAAACTAAACCCCAAAACCATAAATTTTGTTAAAAGAAATGTATTCTGCATTAATTTTTTCAACTCAGGGATGAGGTTTGGAGTTTATAATAGATAGCCCATGAAAGTACCAGTCGAATGTTCAGCAGTGGTCTACAAAGCATGCTAAGAAGAAGAAGAAAACAAGAAGAAAAGAAATGGCAAACAAAATTTGGAAAATCCTTAAGCCAGTGTATGCCACAGTATATGCTGTGATGTTCCTGCATCCCAAGCAGGTAGAATTCTCAGTAGATAGGTAGCTGAAATAAGTAGGTAATCCAGAGAAGAAAATAGTGAGAGAAGAGATATGACATGGTGTGGAAGAAGGAAAAAATAAGTGACCTAGGGAGGGACAGTAAGATTCACTTTTGACTGCTCTTCCAGTAAAAGAACTGAGGGCATCAGATGACCTTCACCGTCAGGCAGTCCAAGATGAAAAAAAAGTAGGTGGTAATTCACACAACTCATATTTATGTGTGCTGCACCTTCCTGCAAGGTGCTGTGGGTGCTAGAAGTCTGCCTTGGTTCAAAGGCAGGCTGGACAGATTAATGGAGGAGAAACTCAGTGAGGGCTACTAACGCTACCTCTATCTCTGGAAGTTCCCAAGCCACACATGGAAGAGGATTCAGCAAAGTTATTGCTGTATACTTCTCCTGGGCATACTTTTTCCCTAATACTCTGCTTTTGGCTGCTTTCAGAAGCAGAGGAGGAAACTGAATCTCTGGCCCAAATGAGTTATCATGTTCTCTCTGTGAGCCTCCACCATCTGCTCCTGTACATCTCACAGGCTAAAAAGAGGCAATGGGGCTTACAGACTACACAGTGGCAGCCCAGGATGTAATTACAGAAAAATTTTCTTCAGCAACAAAACCAGATGGCACCGGCACAAGTGAGAGGGCAACAAACTGTGGCGTGGGGACTAGAACAAGCAGCTGGGGTCAAGGGAAGAAAATTTCTTAAACTGGCTTTGCTGCCAAAAATAATGTTTGTGCAACTGTCCACTTCAGTAACACAGTCTGAACTAAACTGAAATGCTTTTTATTTTATTGTCATGTTAGCAAATCAGAGCGTTTCAACAAAAAATAGCATCCATTTAGACAAATTGCTGATTTTGTGGAAATTGCAATTCCTGTTAAAAGTATCTCCTTAACCCTCTCTCTCCTTCCAAATAAACTAAAATTTTCAGGTGAAAGTTTCCAACAAGTACTCACCTGCAAGAGTGAGGCAGCTTAAGCAAATGCAGAGAACAGATCACTGCTTTGGGCTCCTTATGACACCCTACGGGATGAAATCTAAACAGGGGTGGCAATTCCAGTTTGCTGCTGTGTGCTGGGTTGCACAAGCAGTGGAGGAAGAGTTCTGACTCTCAACATCTCCTTCATGTGAAAACAGCAGTATTCCACAGGGTAGTTTGCAGGTTTGGGGAAAGATTGTCAGCTGTTAAGGAACAATATTGTCTTCTCTATGGATGTGATAGACAGCCAAATGAAAACTACCTGTGGATCACACACAGCCCTGGGGCCAACAATTGAACCGTGCTGTTTTCGCTCACCTGCAGAAGCAAAAGCGTTTTTTTTTTTTACCAGTGCAAACTTTGCAAGAATTAGCCATGTAATCTGTATTATAATTCTCAAATTCCAATTAATTTCCCAGACACAATAAATGACTTTGCATGGCAAATGACTCGTCATAGCAAACTAGCTGGAAAATAGGTAAAGCCCTTCAAACACTGATATGCAAGTAAATGGCAATTCATATTAAGTAATCTCTTGTGAGAACGTTCCAGCAAGCTAATTTTTTTACCTATCCTAAATTTGACTAAAACTTAATAAGAATTAATTCCAGAGCATTTAAGGAGGATTTACATTTAGAACTAACTTAATGTGCAAAAGGGTTTAGAGAAGATCCGCAGCTAATAAAACATGGCATCAATATAATGAAAAAACTAAGCCAAAGAGCACCTAGATGTTCCTCAGCCCTTCAAAGAATCACAAAAATTTCAGCATGAAAGAGAAAAGCCAATATGAACGTACCCAAACAAAAGGCAGAAAAGAAGTTCAGCTTTCCAAGTGTGTAAGAAATTAAAATATAATTGCTAGAGGCTGATCTACTGAGGCCAAGACTCTGAAACTTTATTCCAATGCAAACCTTTTATAATAACAGGGGTACCTAATCTGAGAATAGTGCCAAAAAATGAGCAAGTATGGATCATTCCTGAGAGCTGGAGTTCTGGAGCGTTG
Source organism: Gavia stellata (assembly GCF_030936135.1). Classification (NCBI taxonomy): domain Eukaryota; kingdom Metazoa; phylum Chordata; class Aves; order Gaviiformes; family Gaviidae; genus Gavia; species Gavia stellata. Next base: position 6,086,350 of record NC_082637.1, read on the forward strand.
CAGAATGAGGACTCATATCCCCAAGGCGATATTTTGGTGCCATTTGCAGTTAAAGTGTTGTTTGGAAGACATTTGCTTCTCCACCAGTAGAGTGAGACACAAAGGACGAGTGAACTTTAAGTACCATTTAGTAGTTTTTCAGTGCTGTAAAGCTGTTGCCTGAGGGAGGGTTGATGTTCAGTGACAGATGGAAGGTCCATCCAGCAGTATTAGCAAGCAGAGAGGTAGACTAAAAGTACAGATTTCAGGCAACTGGAGGAGTCAGAAGCACTATAGCAAAAGTTTTGTCTCTGAATGCAGAATGTTTATCATTTTTAGAAATGCAAAAGCTGGTTTTCATTGCTGATTTTAAATCAAATAAAGAAAATGTTGTCTGACGCTGTTTTAAATTGTTTTGAATAGTAAAGTACCCTGGGACCTTTGCTGCATGAAAGATAGTACCTCAAAGTGCTTTATTGTTGTAATTTCCATGGAAATTAACATTTACTTGCATGGTTATCACACTTTCCTTGTAATGTAAAGTATAACCATCTAAATCCCTTTGAAATACAGTCACTGAGGTATCATCAATCTGACTCATGATTTGATCTACGTTTCTGCTTGAGTTTGCTGAATACTTTTGGTTTTCCTCCTGGAGCTGAGTTAATACTGAACTGAACTTTAAAATTCAGCAGCCATTTCCTCCTGTTTGCTTATTTTTTTTCCATCTCTTCTGTTCAGGTTCTTGCCTATCCCTCCTCCTGTGTCCACTGCAGGCACTTAGTATTCATATGCTGTTTACAGCACCAGTTGAAACCCACAGAATGCAAATCCATAAGGAATTTCATCCATGCTCCACACGCAGAGAAATCCCAGGACAGTGGCGTATCTCCAGTACAATCCTCACAGCATTGAAGATGTTTGCTAACAATGTGCGTGAATCAGGGGTTCCCAGGAGCCAGAGCTCAGCAACCACCTTCCTCACTGGTGCAGGCTCACAGAGCTTTGATCTTTGAGACAGCTGTCATTGCGCAGTTGACCTCATAGTGTCTTAAATTTGCTGTTCACCAATCCTTGACAGTCTTCTGCTATTCAACCTGCTTATCATTCACAGCCTCCTGCCAGCCTCTCACCATGCTGCATCAATGTCCAGGTGCTCCAACAAGCTGCCTATGGATTCTATGCCATAGTCTTCAGTCTTGTTGCCTTTATTTTCTAGAGGATTCTTGATATCTTTTACCAAAACATACTCCTGTGGCTGTGATAGCATAACCACAGACTTCTGGAAGCCCATTATCACAGAAAAAAACTCAGAATGTCCTCAGACAATCATAGGAGCTCATCACAGTTGTGATGCTAAATTTTGATCTTCCTAGCAAAAGGTAAGAAATCTGACTTGTGGTGCAGTGCCAGACTCATGGAAGGCTTCTCCACAACACAGTCGTTATAATAGTAAATACGAAAGAGATTAGTCGATCTCATAATAGCAAGAAGAATGTGGACAACCAAAACACCAGGGAAGCCCCCTCCAGAGTGACCTAATTCAGTTACATTAGTGCAGGCATTCATCTCAAGTTGCGCCAAGTTTAGATTGGATATTAGGAAAAATTTCTTCACCAAAAGGGTTATTAAGCATTGGAACAGGCTGCCGGGGAAAGTGGTTGGGGGGAAGTGGTTGAGTCACCATCCCTGGAGGTATTTAAAAGATGTGTGAATGTGGCACTTAGGGACATGGTTTAGTGATGGACTTGGCAGTGTTAGGTTAAGTTGGACTTGGTCATCTTAAAGGTCTTTTCCAACCTAAATGATTCTATGATTCTATGATCTAAGTGCAAGAGTGAGTTCATCCCACTAAATTGCTTCAGTCCTTCCTTCACTGTGCTGCACCACAGGCATATGCAGACATACCCTGTGTGGACCTCTCAGCATATTGACTGTTATAATTCTAATAAAATACTTGTATAAAATTATGCTTTAAATACCATAACTTGTAAAATCTATCACATGACATTAGCTACTGAAGAGGCAGGAAATGTACAAAAGAAGGCATACATTGGGTATGTGACTCAACAAACATTTTGCAAGGGAAAGGAATGGACATCATCTCCCATATGACGGATGATCTTTTGTTCTGGTGTCCAGTCACTGGTGACAGTGGGAGATATTTCAAGGCAAACAGGAAGCGAAAGAAATAAGCTGTTATATGTGTCTCTGGAGCTCCTTGGAACACCAAACTGATGGTGAACAGTCCAGACTCATAAGTTAGCTAAGAGACTGTTCACTGTTCATTAACTAGCTCAGTGACTAACTTATACTTAACAACAGAGCCACTGCTGTTAAGTTAAATGCTTCATCTCACTGTTATATCTTTCTATAACTGCTTGCATTTTTGTAAATCTTTATTATTGTGAGATACACATGGCTTGCTTTCTTTATCTTACTAGTAACAAAACCAACCTCCAATGCTAGTGGGAACACTATATTTTGTAAGTCTAGGATTACAGTCTAAATGACCTAACCTTTACAAAAGTCAAGACAGCTCAAGAGCCCGGTGATAAATCAAAAACACAAAATACAACTGAAAACTTCAAGGAACTCATACAACTGAGTTCCTGGTCATTAACTGTCTTATATTTCTTACACTGTCTCCATCCAGAGCTTTCCTTCTAAAAATCACTGGTTTAAGGACATCCACACTTAGTCACCCTATGCTTCCCTCTAAAGAGTAAACAGCTAATGATGATCCTTATGGAATGGCATGTTGTTTCAAAGTATTTTTTTTAATTTTCTTTTTTATACACACCAATAATCAACTTCACCGAGGATTAGAATTAATTTTGGAATTCATTCACTGAACTACTACTCATCTGCCTGTGAAGGTGATACACCTGCTTTACAGGGGACATGTCATTTGGATGCAGATGTTTTGTTACTAAAGATGTCATGGTGAAATAGCACGATATTAACATTGGGCAAGATAATATTTAACAGCAGTAGCAGCAGCCTTGTAGAGAGACCAGAGCACAGAGCTATGACTTAGCAACTCCAAAGTCTTAAGGTGCTTCTGCCAATGACATGTGAGACCTTGGACAAGTCACATCGCCCCGGTATGCTTCAGTTTTCTTACTTGATAAATGGGTGCTAATAATAATAAGACAACAAATTGAGATGTGTTAAAAAGTGCTAGATAGGAGATGAATATCATCATTAGTGGCCCAGAAAAATAAATGCGTAAGAATCCTGTTTCTTAATGACTGTTATTCTATACAGTGAAATTCAAAATTCTCTGACAGGAGACGTTATAAGTGGCCTTACTTAAAGCTGCTTTAGCCGTCTATCAAAGCATCAAAGAAAGCAGAGAAAATGATGGTTAAACTTCCACTTATTTTCTCTGGTGTTCTACTTGAAGTTAGTGCTAATGTCAATTAGGTATATTCAGCAGCTTTCACATTTTGTGCTTGACAAACTGATGAAATTTTGGTAATGCAGTAGAGTTTTCCTTATCAAAACCCTTTTTTTTTTAAAGACTTTTAATTACTACCCATCCTAGCCAACATGGGTTTTACTTTTGATTAAAGTAGTCATTGAGATCTTGACAATGCTTGACATACTCCATCCGAATTTAATTAACTTTTTCTTTCCTCTTTTATTAGCTGCTGTAAAGTAGGAGAGAATGGAGAAGAAAGAAATTTCAGTTTTATACATAGTAACAGATGCTTTTGGTAGCACAGAAAAATTCTGACTTTATTAACTCAAAGAGAATATCCTAATTAATCAACACTTAGAATTGAAGTCAGAATATTTTTTCTGGAGCTGGTGGAATAAGTTCTGAATCAACTTAATGATTCCAGACTTGGCAAAAGGAGAGCGTTATGAAGCCACAAGTTAACTGATTTATTCTACATCACATCTCCTTAACTTAAAACTAAAAAGAGTATTTTTGTGTTAGAAGATTATATTATGCTATTTGGTGTTGCAAATGTCTTAGCAAATGTGGATTTCATGATCAGAGACTCAGAAAACTTGCTATGTTCATTCGCATCTGCTGGTAGGATAAGTTAGAATACCGATAAAGTCATGGTCCTATAGTATGGCAGCTCTCCAGGGTTTCATCACCCCAACTGACTAACAATGCTGGATCTACCTTAGCATAAATATAAATCACCACTTTTGTCCTCTTTCCTCATCAGTCAGAGATTCTAGACATGAAATGTAGCTGAAATTTTTGAGGAAGAGTCATAAACAGAAGCAGAACAGAATTTGTTGCTTCTGGTAGTCTGTTATTTTTCAGGCTAATATCATAGAATAATTCATGTTGGAAGGGACCTTAGCAGGTTTCTATTGCAACCTTCTGCTCAAGGCAAGGTCCGCCTGAATTCAGACCAGGTTGCTGTGGGTTTTCTCCAGTTCAGTCTCCATCTGGGTGAAAGATTTCACAGCCTCCCTAGGCAACCTATTCTAATGCCCAACTGTCCTCATGCTGAGAAATATTCCTTTATGTCAAATTGTAACCACCCCCGTTCCAGTTTGTGACTGTTATCTTTTGTGCTCCTGCCATGAACTTCATTAAAAAGGCTCTATCTACTCAGAAACATCCTTGCAGGTATGGAAAGGATGCTGCCAGGTCCCCTCAAAGCCACCTCTGCTCCTGGCTGAATAAGCTCAGTTCCCTCAGCTTCTCCTCACAGGGCTCATGCTCTGGCCCCAAATATTTTGTTGGCCCTTGCGAGGCTCACTGCAGTTCATCAATGCCTTTCTTGGATTGAAGTGTCCAAAACTGGATCACCTTACATAAAGAAAAAGGAATATCTCTATCTCTATATAAGGCAAGACAATTTAAACTACAGTCTTAGCTATCTTTCTAAAAATCAGCACTTTGAGGACTTTTAGCAATATATGATGAATGAAAATATTTTTAACATGAATTTATTTAATTTTGGTGTAGCAATTGTTCTCTGATTAATGTCAGCAAGTTTCATATTACCCAGGAATTAAATTTCACAGAATTAAAATCTGTACCAAAACCACGGTATATCAACTTTTATAGCAAAAGCCCACTAAGGTAACTCTGGTTATATTAGCGAACACTATGCATATGTTACACGATTACATATTGTTATAAAAATACATGGAAACAACTCCTTTTTAAATCTTCCATTCATGTGAAAGGTGAAACCTTGCTTCCTACCAAGATCCGTGGGAGATTTTCCATGAACTTCAACAGGAGTCGTAATTCATCCAGACTGTACAAACAGTGCCTCTGTCTGGGTATGAATCCAAGCACCAAACTATAAATAATAAATGTGGAATTTGAATTGAAAACTAGGCAAATGTTTTACAAAATGTGATGCCTGGATTACTTCCTATGAACTGTATCAAGCACACAGCTCAGGGTGACTTAAACAGACATGAGTGACTTTAGGAGCTTCTTTATTTCTGTAGGATGTGCTGTGGGTCATGCCCTGAATCCAGCCAGCCCATTCACACCCTCTTGTTTCACGTGTTTGCTAACATTGGCCATAGCCCTTCTCCTGCAGTAAGAAAGCGGGAGGCATATGATTAACACTGCTGACAGTTCCTTCTGATTTGCACTCTTATTTCTCTTTCTAATTACTGAGCACTATTCAAAATGCTGCGAGCGAAGGCATTGGGTTAAGCCTCTGCAAACGAAAATCAGACAGCAGACTTGTTAGAGACCTGAAAGTTTTGCAAAGTGACGTTAAGATGAAACAAGACTGCTAGAATGAGTTGATGGAAACAAAAAGCTGAAATTTAGTGGAAGGGACAAAACCAGATATTCCCAGTCCTTGTGTCCATCATCTATGGTAGTTCATGAAGAGGTATATGTGCTTTCATTCAAGACTGTCTTATGTGTTGAATATCCAAGTATCAACTTCCAAGATTTATTATTATTATTATTTCAGATTATCAAGACACAAAGCAGAAATCTGATTTTCTCTGGCTATTCAGTGCTGTTTGGTCAAGACCTCCCCAGCTTTGTATCCGAGGGTCTGTTTTTCCCTATTCATAACTATGCACTGAATTTTGGATGCTCACCTGTCAGGTGGGTGCCTATTGGATTTCATTCTCCCTCTTTTCCTCTTTTTTGATTTTCCCAGTCTGGATTTCTTCTCAAGGCATCATGTCAAAGACGACAGTTGTTCACCCAGGAGCAGGTCTCCCTTGACATTTGGTAATCCTTGAAATCAGTGTATATCTGAGTGAAAATAAAACGTTGTCAGTGCAGTGTTTTCAGTAGAAGGCACATCGGTAGTGCTGAAAAGAGTTGTGGGTTCTTTCTTGAAACAATGCAATAAAAAGAAAGCTCAGTAAAAACTTTCTAGCTAACTCTAGACTTCCTAAGGGGAACCATGTGAGCCTCTCGCTCACTTTCCAAATAACAAAGGCCACTGAGCTGCACAGAGTTATCTCTGCCACAGAAGGGCATGACAAAGCACTTGGCTCTGCAGCTCCCTGGTGCTTTAAGACTCACCCTACCCTGTCCAGGCGGAGAATTGTTCATCATTGCATGCCACTGGTGGGCTATAGTTCAAAGGCGAAGTTCAGCCTCAAACTTACACAGAGCCACTCTCCCATATGCATCTGTACTTTTTCCTATACACAAAGAGAATTGTTTCTTGCTAGTCAGACACGCCTTTAGCAGCAGCTGAACAACAAAAGAAAGAAGCTGCATCTTGTTTGATAATCTAGTGCTTGCATCCCAGTTTTTCCTGGCTGCCTCCCAGATGCACCATAAAATGTCTTTCCTGTAGGAGCAAGTTATCTTCTTCCATTTAAAGGCACAGAATGCAAGAAGTTGCAACCGGTAAGTGTGATATACTTTTTGCAAGCGTGATGGAATAGAGACATCAGGGTAATGGGTAATAATGAAAAGCAAAATCAGCAAGCAAGTCTCTATAGTCACATAGACCAAACTGACTGTGTGACATTTCAATTTTGAGTGAATGCCATAAACTGTAGAAAATACAGGTTTAATGAATTTGTCTACATAAAAGCATAAACAAGACAAACCTTTTCAGTGCAGTGTTTATATTTACAGCACATAAGTTACAAATTAAATTTACTCTGGGATGTGCTTCTGATACGAATGACTTTTCTTTAGAGAAATATTATCCGTAATCATCAGATCACTGAGAGCAAAAAGGATCCATTAGTGATGTTGAGGATGATGAACTGAAGTACTGTTTAGTGGGTTTTAATTATGCTAAAAGAGAAAAGTGCTTGGGGAAGGGTGTAAGTCATACCTAGAGGAAGGAAAATGGGAAAATGAACTGACTTTATTTAAGCAACTAGACATGTTTATTTCAAACAATTTTGAGCTGATTGCTTAGTACATTAATACGTTTTCAGGAGCTGATCTATCTCAGTACTCTGCAGTTATATTGTTTAGTATCACCAGTCAAAACATTGAAAACTATGAGTCTTGGCTATAAAGTTTTTAAATTATGAGATTAAAAAATATGTACATGATTTTTTCCTCATTTTGCTCCAAAGATATATAAAACTCTCTCTGTAATCAGAATATTGCAACTCTCATTATTTAAAAAGGCAGGGTTTCTCAAGTGCTTGCAAGCTCAGACTTTAAAAAGGGTACCAGGAGTGAAATACTGACTTCACTGAAGTCAACAGAAAATATACTGTTGATTTCAAGAGGACAGGATTTCAATATAGCGAAATTCATATTAAAATCGTAACATGTGGCACCTATTCTGCCTGTAAATTAACAGCATCTCTCTGGAAATTCATTGTAGCCAGGAATTTCATTTAAAACTGCTTAGCACAGAGGGAATATACGAAAAGCCTGGGCCTGGTTTCATTGCGCTGTACTGCTTTAAGCCGGTAGTAATTCTATCAAAATGACTTAGCACTTTACCAGTGCCAGAGGGAATGGACTCATGTTGCTTGTCAGGCTACTGCCAGGCTGTCCAGGGAAGTGGTAGAGTCACCATCACTGGAGGTGTTCAAAAAACTTGTAGACATGGCACTTTGGGGCATGGTTTAGTGGGCATGGTGGTGTTGGGTTGATGGTTGGACTTGATGATCTTACAGGTCTTTTCCAACCTTAGTGATTCTGTGATTCTGTGAATCAGTAGATTCCTCCACTCCTCTGACTGAGGTGAAGACATAACTTCTGTGTGTCACAGCAACAATAATGTCCCTTGACCATCCTAGTTATAAAACAGCATCTAGTTATTGTTAGGAGGGAGAACAGAGGCATTGCTGCTTCAAAATGTTTGCTTCACTCCCCAAGACAGAGTGCATGTGCGCATGCAGACACACAAGGGCACACACACCCCCCAAGTTCAACTTCAACATATGGCAACTATCTTAAAATGCCGGGCTAGTACCCCAAATGGGAAGATATATTTCTTTAAGTTTTTGCCTGGATGTAGTGACACAAACACAGAAACACTGTCTTATTGTCTCCCACTTGAAAAGGCCTGGGAACCTCTAGGTCTTTATCAAAAGCAGAATGGCAATTTACATAACCTTTATTCCAGACCACATAGTCTATTATTTTTACTGATACCTTCACAAACAAAATGTCTTTTCCTGTTGTTATCATTACATGGGCTTTTTGTGGGCAGGAATGTGCAATTCCCTATTGACATCGGCGCTGTGCCTGGAGAACAAACATTTCATTGCTACTTTCCACATTGGCTGATGCTGTAGCCATGAGCTTTCTCCTTCCGAGATGTCTCATGGTGCTTACATGAAGCAGATCTGGCAGTAAGAGTCAGATACGGTAATAACAAAGGGATCTGTAGCCGCTATTTGGCTGATAAGCACTATAATATGCTTTGGAGTTGTTATGTTAGGCATTAAGGTATCTGACTGCAGTTTTTGGTTCCTGTTCCTGTTTCATGTTTTAGTCCTGTAAAACCAACTCCTGACCTGTTCACAGTCCTGTACCACCACCCTGATCAATTGTCTTCCATGTTTCAGGGCCTGAACTCCCTCAGAAATGGAAATTACAGAGCGTGAAACATGACTTAGACAAAACCAGCCCTTTTGTTTGCAGAACATAGGAGATCATCCCACTCCATTACTTTTATCCATATACCTTGATAAAATACAGCTGGGAACTTGCACTTGTTTTGTTAGGTTAGCAGTTGCTAGCATTAATATGCTGTGTTACCTGTTTCGTTCAGCCCATCTCCAAAACATCCCTTCAAATGTTTTAGTGCATTGCCCCAGTGTGCTTCTAATACATTAATAGGTGTTTTATTGAGGGCTGTGTAAACAAGGATTCTTGCTAGGCCGTTCATACTAATGTATGCCTAAATATTATCAAGTAATATAAAGAATAAAAATCTGGTGTCTGAGATATCTGCGAAATAGCGTATCCACCCCTGGGCTGCAGAGTCATCATGACTCTAATAAGACAATTTCCTAATTGAACATTAGGCATCATTTACCAGTCATCCACTAACTGAATCTCATTTAAGGCTTTTCATTTGGGAAAAAACCATATGTTTTCCACAGAAAAATCTCACCCTGCCTTCCATCTACCTTTCAGCTTAACACCTCAGTAGGCTTTGTTGTCTGTAACATTGAATTTCTGATTACGGATAAGATGTTTACAACACAGATGATAGTTATGAGTAGTGTATCTCAGAGCAAATTTAATTTGTTTCTGCTGTGCTGTAAAAAAAATAAAGTATAAACCCAATCTTGTTTATGGTTTTAGAAAGTCATATTCATTAAATCCATATGCTTGGCATTTCATGTAATTTGCTCCATAAAAAATAAAAATGTTATTTTTGTTTAAGCCTATTTGACTGCAGGGATTTGCCTCCCAGTTGTTGCTCTTCATTACAAACAGTTACCCAGGACAGCTCCTAATATTCAGAGCTGTGTCCTGCTCAAATCCCTGCTGAATGTAAGAAAAAGGTATTTAGCTGGAATAATACCAGGATGGTAGTAGGGCTGGGGAACGTATCTTGTTTAATAGGACTGACGTACATGGTTTAATATTAAGACCTAATCTAATCCTGCTAATGGAAAAATTTAATATTCTGATAGGATCACTTAGTGAAATAGAATATTATAGCCTGTGTTAAGAAGGAGGGAAAAAAAGAACCTAATTTGCACATGCTTGTTAGCTCAGTATGTATTTTTCATTAGCAATCATATGATTCTAATCCTTAACCCAATACCAGTGTTTTCTTTTATTTGGTGGTTTCAGATAAAGCCCCAGTAAAGCTTTTTGTAAAATAAAGTCATATTTCACCTCAACATGGTAAATTAAATGTGGTATTATTTTCTTCCTGATGGCTTTGCTGGTTAAGATGGTGCTGCAGCCTCTTGTATTCGGCCGTGCTGTGGGGATCAAAGATACCTGCCGTGTTGCAGCGTGGTGGGTTAAATGTTGTTGGATCCTAGACTGCATTTATGGTAGGTTAGTCCTGCTATTGAACACTCCTCAGAGTGCCTCCTGAAAGCCCTAAAGGAGCTGTTAAGTCCTTGATGCATAGAAATACAAAAAAATAACTGCTAGCTCTTGAAGTGTTGACTTGAGTATAAACATCCAGGAGCTGAGAGGGATTAGAAATGAATGAGGCTTTTGCTGCCTTCACTTTGAGTCACACACATACACACACCCACACACACACCCACACACACAAGAGACAATAGTCACACCTCCAGTGAATACCAGCCAGGCTCAAGGCCATACCTCTTAATTTCTGTAGGTCATAGCTGGTGAGGGTTGTGTATATGTCTGTACAATGGGAGCCAGCAGTTATTCCCATTTTCCAAGACCAGGGACACCTCTCAGGTATGGCCCACCTTAATCTGGGGATGAGACCAGGGAAAGTACAGTGCTCCTGACCCTCCTGGTAATATGAAAGGCAAATTCAGCTTAGCATAGGCATAGGCAAGTTCAGCCTATGGTCAACACAAAAGGAAAATTAAAATCCCAAGGATTTCAGATGGCTTGGGACAGCCTTCTTCTGCAAAACGGCTCAGAACAACTGCAGACCTTTAATATGAAATTGAGGTAAAGACACAAAATCTCTAACCAATTTCCAAACCTCAGTTTGTGGCCAAAGAAATGCCTGTTAAGTTAGCACCTTTGCTGTGCTCTAAACTGCTGCTTTGGCTGTGTGTACAACAATAATTAGGTCCAAACCTGAAATCATCCTCAAGCCTATTCCTCCTGACCATCGAATACTGCAATCACGTAATTTAAATTCAGTAGCAGTCTAGACAACTTGGGAAGCTGTCTTGTATTTCTGTTAGGTTTTCTTCCAGGCAGTTCCACCAGATGATACCAAGATATTCAGGTCTGAAGCTCAGGGAATCAGCCAGCAACCATCTCAGCATCCTTTAATCCTGGCAGCCAGTGCTTCCACGTCTCCTTTCCCCTCCTCTATTGCAACACAGAGACAAGCTTGTAAGGTATCCCAGGATACAGCAAATTGCATAATAGATGGTCATATTCACACTCGAGGAAATCTGTGATACAATTCAATGCCAGTATGAGTGAATGGTTTCAGTGGTTTAAGAGATATGGTATAGGTAGGAATAGTGAGAGCAGTTCAGTGGAAGCATATGTCTTGACAGCATTGATGATTTTTAGCTGGTAGAGATCTCACAGGTGGGTGTAGGATACAGCTCTAGCATATTCTTCTGTTTGTGGTTTGTTGTGTGCTGGGGTGTGCACTGTTTGTGCTTAGCACAAAATAAGAATTTACTTATGGTTAAATTTTTTGTGGGAATGGACCCACTACCACCAAGATAAGAATTACCTGTGAGCACAGCCATAAGGCATTGGGATGGGAGCTTCCATTACCTGTTCCCTTCCTAATGGGACTTAGTTACTCCCTTGTGTGGATCTTGAGAAAGGAGTTTTTTTATCTTTCTTCTCTTTAATGATGTTGTAATTTTAGTGAATGCCACTGGATCTAAGAACTATCGGACAGAATTAATTACCATCTGTCAGCACAACATGAAAAAAAACAGATAGAATGATCACTTCAGTGTTTTTCAGATATGTCCAAATGTCCTGATTAATTTATGTTAAAAAATCCTAACTCACTCAGTATTAAGTCTTATAGTAAACTCCCAAGTGTTTTCTTTTCCAGATGACATGATCATGAAAATTCTATTATCCTACTTTATGTATACAGTTGAATGAATTTTTCCTACTAAAATGCCATGAAATTCAGTTTTCAAAGGCCTCATATCCCATTTCACTCCTATCCTAATCTATCTTGATCAAGTCTTTCATGTATATAGCTATTTTGAAAGTTCTAAGTCATACATATTCATAGACCAGTTTTTACAGATACAGTAATTGCTGCTTTACATGCTCCACAAGGTTTTATAAAATATTAATTGTCTATTATTCGTATTGCAGGTGGAAACAGTGGAAAGATGGCTCCCTCCTGCAATATAATAAACTCATTTTCAAGTTATTTTATTGTACTCTGAAACAGAGATGTGTGCACTGAAACTTGGCATAGTGTCAAGCTACACGATGCCATTCTGGATTTCAGTTGCTTCAGAGTTTAGATTTTGACAACTTTAAAGATAAGATTCCTGTACAGTGAGGTTTCACTCCTTAGGTGTGTCTAGAATGTGAGACGGGTGCATGACATTGGATTTGTCAGGGCTGGTATACAGATTTTCCAAATAAGAGACCATGGTCATGTGCATGCATTTTCTTTTTATGGTAACAAAGTGATAAAAGAACTCATAGCAGGTTCATGGTCTTCTTCTGACACGTAACTAAGGCACGCCAAGGGCATACGCCTTCTGGATTGGGTTCTCTTTAAAAACTACATGGATAAAGACAGTCAGAGAACCCCTGTACTCCATCCATATGGACTATGTTTATTAGAGTGGCTTATCAGACATGTGGGAGGAGAAGACAGAGCTCATTCTGAAGAAGATAAGCTAGTAGAAAAGAAAAGAAGTGGTTGTGTCCCTGCTTGATGGTTAATACAAAGACTTGAAAGAATAGTTGGGAGGCTGAGGACTCTGGGAAGATACACTGGGATTATAGATCAAGTAGGTGCTTGATTTATTTTGAACTGTTTTAGTTTGGGTTTTGATGGGAAGTAATTTAATCTCTGAAAAAAAGTGTACCTTCCTAACTCATTTCAGCTGCACATGGGCATTTAGTCCCTTGGTCTGGGCTATGGTTATTCCAAAGTAAAAATTCCCTGAAATGTGTGTAGTATGGGCATCAGGTCTCCAGGACGAATAATTTCATTCTTTTTATGCCCTCCTTTCAATCTTCACTACTTTTGAATGTATCACAGCCATGTGGTACTTTCTTTGTGGAGATTCTTGAATATGGAGTTTAATTTTTCCTGGAACAAAAAAGCAGACCAGCAATCTTCTCATCTCTTTATGTGTCATGCACTCAGGGTTGGACTCATTCATGTAGCTGCTGTCACAAAGGACTGAAACATCGGTAGTTCAAGCATTTCAGATGAAGACTGAAAAGATCTCAGAAAAGAGAATCCAGAGTTCAGAAATGTTGAGCACCCTAAATTTTCAAATGGGTGTTATCTTCTGAAATCATACCCCCAATGAATGGATAACTTGCACAGTGCACTTCAGTAAGGTATAGAGGTTTATAATTACCTAGTCTGGCTCCTGGAAACAGTACAATCACAGTCAAATACAGGTTATGTGGGATCCTTCAGAAACCAAGCTCTCCCTTCTTCCGCAATCACATAAAATCACATTATATTGTAGTGTGCAGTATGCCAGTGAGGATCTTGAGCAGCCCACAAATAGACAGTCCATTATTTCAGCATTACAAACATGATTATCAACAACACCAAGAAAACAATACCAGAAATAACCTTTTATTCTTAACGTATATTTTATATATTCTCTGAAATGAATTCTATTAAAGCAGAAACAACCAGACAAAATTCTGACTATAATTAAAATTCATAGAGAAAGATAAAATATATCCTTATATAGTTTATAAGTATGAAAACATCTTTTGTTTTCTCATTTTGAATTGTAGGTCTGATATCTGAAATGAAAGAAATGTTTAATTCTGCAAAACCTCTGAATGTAACACATAAGTAATCCATTGAATCATTATTGATCCACTGGTCAATAATGTTTATGAAAAATCAGAAGTTAAAGAAGTAACCAGAAAGGTGTAGTTGCATTTGGGATTTATTAAGTGCTTTTGTGTATCCAAGGTTGCTGGAGTCCAGAAAAACATCAGCATCATTGACCTTTCAGCTATTGCTGCTTTAAGGCATTGCATCCTTGAATCTTCGTGCAGGCCTTGGTACAGATCTCAGTTGCTGTAATCTAGAAGAAGCTGACTTTGTCAGTGCAACAGAGACAGCTGATTGGTACTTTACACTGGGTTTGAATACATTTAGCTTGTAGAGCTATTAAATTTTTTCTTTAGGGAGAAGACCATACACTTTTCCTTTTAATGTGGAAGCACGCTACATGTTTGGCAATCAGGGAAATTTATGGATCTTAGTTTATTTCTCTTCCACGTGCCTGATCGACTCTATTGGAAAGTCCTTTATACTTACATAAAGTAAACTTGCCTGGGTTTCATTTAGGATTTTTCAGGCTATTCATTCTTCTATTAATTCAGGAAAATTCTATGGGTAGATTGTGCCCAGCACATAGAAGCTGCCTCAACAAAAGGGTAGATTTTGTGAGGTCTTTTTATAGTCCAAATTTTACATTACTGTGATCTACCTAATCAGCTGTATTGATCTAGCACTTTGGTAGAATAGCTGTAGCGCATTAAGTGCTCCGACATGGTCTTAAATGGTATTCAAATTTAAGACAATTTGCATCACTGATGTACTTTTAATGGTAAAGAAATAATTCAACATGATGTTACAAAGGCTTGAAGTTTTAGCATAAAAAAAGCTTTCCTGAAAATATATTCTGGGAACATCATGTAAATCTTGGACAACATGAGAAATCCTTTCCAAATTCATGCCAAATGAACCTGTCAAATTACATGCCACCTATTTGAAAGTTAAATGAGAAGATTTTCTCACAGGGAATATGCTCATTGATTATCCTTATGAATACAGCTCACTTCTGTTAGCAAGAAGTCTGTTAATAGGTTTTCTCACTGTCATCGAGCAGCAGAATTCGAAGTGCATAAGAGTTAACAAAACTGTGTATATTATGAACTAAAGACATGCACAAAATAGAGGAATAAAACCCTGAATACTGTGATGAAGCAATTCAAGGAGGACTCAGAAATTCCCCCAGCATATATTTCCTTCATAATCACAGTAATCATCCAATTCTAGCTTCCCTGAACACTTTAAATTACATAGTTGTTTATTCAGTCATGAAGACTGAAATGTGGTTAGAAAAAAAAAAAGTCCAAGCAAGCTTTAGGACATTTTTTACAAAGACTTTTTAATTAAGTTTTTTCCAAAGTTACTTTGTGGGGTTTTGTTTGTTGGTTGGTTTTTTTTTGTGGGTTGTTGTTTTTTTTTTTTTTTTTCATTTCTGTGGAATATGAGCTCTGTGGGAGTTTTTGTGTTTTGTTTTTTTCAGGAACAAAATATGAAATCACTTCTGCATTTAAGCTTCTGGTATGACGTTTTCTTGTGACCACATAAAATACTGACTACTCAAATCTTTGTTTAGCAAAGATATTTTTAAAAAGTTAGAGAAAACCTCCTTCTCTGTTGGAAACAAGGTAAGCATTGCTGTCTTTCTAAAGTGAATTTATTGTATTTATATTCTTATGAAGAAATGTTTTGCCTGCCTCAGTCAGAGACTTAGTGACTGGTGAAAAGCAACACACTAGATATTCTAATTTCTGCTTCTTAGAAAATCTAGATTTTAGATTTGATTATAGGTATGGTTTTTTATTTAGTAATTAAAAATAAATTGCAATAAGCATGACTATTGCCCCTTCCTCCCCACTATATTGATTCTTTTGGGTCCCCTTTGGGAAAACAGCAACTCCAAGAAACAATGCTCAGCCAGCTCACCAGTCCTGAAATTTTAATACATGGCTTATACTTCCTCGCTAGCCTCCTTTGCTGGAAAGAAACTTGGGAGACACTTGCTCAGATGATGTTTCTCTTGATCCAAGAAATCTTCCCAGTGTCATTATTTGCAAGAAAGCATATCAGAGGGAGATAGCCCATTTTTTTCTGCAGCGATCAGACCAGGAAGGCAATGTCATTTTGCAGTGTATTAGAAGATCTTTTTCCTTGCTTAGGTAGACAAGCACATTATGATCATTCACCACTCCCCTGCCTTCTGAGAAAGGTGTTTCCCATGCTCTGAATGGACTTTCTCCAGCTGACCTGCTGAACCTCTCTCTCCTTTCACTTTACAAGAGCTAATGTCTTCTGTGCAGTCATTAGTGGTTTCAGGTCTTTCCTTCCCTACCTGCTCAAATATTGTCCAGCCCTTCCATTTACTGCTTCACTTTATCTTTCTCTCTCTGTCTGATTTTACCCATCCATACCTAATTGCTGCTTAACCCAGCAATACACTCTGGATTAAAAACCAAAGAACAATTCTTGTACGTTTTATCTTATGCCTCAGATTACTTCTTAATATTGTTACTTTATTTCCATTCCCACCTATGGTACAAAAATATGCCACTGTCTAATGTTTAGCCGTTTTGGTATCCCTCCTAACCAATTTGTTCAATTTAGTTTTCCTTTCCTAAATAAAACCAATATAGGATAAAGGGAAGAGTGTTGTTAATAAAAACCGCAACCGGCGGAACCAACATAAAATACCTCCCCATTCACTTACTAATTTCCATCTTCATATTCCAAGGCATATAAAGAAAAATAGGAAGGAAATGGATGTATTAAGATTCTGATCATGCATGCTAATCTATTTTTTTAATACTAGATAATTCCCAGATGCTTCTTATAATTACCTATCATCATTTAGTAGTAGCAGAGGAGAAAGGCTTGCAAATTTTCTTGTATTCACATCCAGTTGGAACAAGGTCACTGGCTAGAGCCAAGGACAACAGCTGACAGTAAAATCTTTCTTCGTTCTACTTATCTATTTCTAGCAAAAAATAGTTCTAGCTTTTTTGTCTTTGTGAGAAATAACTGAAAATTATGATATTCTATTACTTTAGGCCTCCAATAGGATATTTAAAAACCTAGGGTTTGCTTTTATTCTTTTGTTTTTTCCCAAAGTCTGAGTGTAGTATTTTCATAGCCTTAAAGGCAGATGTAACTCTTTACGTCATTAGAGATTTGAACTCTACAAAGTAGAGCAAGGATACAGAAAGTGAAGTACATCAACACAGAAAATAAAACTAGATCATAAGCCTGACTGTTTTAAAATGCACAAAGCTAACCAGAGTTGCTATGATTCTACAAAAAGAAAGGTAAATAACTTAAGGGTTATATCCCTCACCTAGCTTCTGTAAGATATTCCATCTTATTGCAGTAAAGGATTAGCCACCAAACTTCTAAACCTTAAATAAGTCACAGAAATTTAACAAGATTTTTTTTTCTGATCATTGTGTATAGTTTTAACTTGACAGTGCTTTAAACAAAGAAGCTATGCAGTTCATTAATTCTTGCAAATGGTCATTCATATGACTTATTGGTATAGACTGGAGGATATATGCTCTTCTTTATATTTGGAGGTGTACAAGAATCAGCCTCATCAGAATTAATGGCAATTATGAAGGTCTATGTGTATTCTACACTCCCTGTTTTAACCTGGGTGAGAATAACAGCCTATTAATATTAGGACATCAAAGGCAAGCACCATGCAGATTAATGAAGGCAGTTAATATGGAAAAAATGTGGCTGCCTTTTGACCTTAAAACAATACTTAGCTTTAATATGCTTAGTACTTTAAATACTTTATACGGTCAGAATTCTGTATAAAGCATCAGTTTAAATTCTTAATTGTTCTTTATTGCAATCAATGAGGTACTACTCATCCAATTTTCTTTGGAGAAGAAAATGTTTTGAGGCCAGGAGAGGGAAGTGGTAGGCAGAGTTCTTGAAGGACCAGATAAATTCAAGGGAACGTCAAGGAGAAAATGTGCAGGAAAAATAAGATCCAAAAGTGAGAATAAGTTGTTGATTGTCCACAGGATAAGGGGAGAAAATAAAAGGAGTGTTCTGATGTATAGGAAGAAGATACTAAATAATGTGGTATGAAAAATTTAGAATTAGAAAAGCTGTTTTGAGGTAAAGCAAATGTTTTGAGAATTATGCATTTTCTTAAGAAGTCAATTTGCCAATGTTTCTTTAATCCTTTTTACTGCTCATGACCTGCCTTCTTCTGAGTTTCGTTTGACAAGTCAGCTGATGACAGAAGAACTTTCCATGTCTTTACCATTTATTGTTGTTTCTGCATGTCTGGGTGTGCCATTTCTCCGCAGTTATTTTAGAGATGCACTTACTGTACTACTGTGTTTGGTTAAGAGCTGCCTTGTGAGACCCATGCCCTTGTTGATGAGAATTTTATGAATTTTTTGATTGTCTGAGCCACACTGCTCACCCTAACACGATAAGCTCATGCCTTTGCTTCCTTTACTGCATTTTCTTTTGCATCCTTTATTGAGAGACTTCTGCTAAGGCTGAAGTTCTCAAATCCCTTTTTACACTGTTCTTTCTCTGGTAAGCGTGTTGAGACAAAAAGGACAGCCTAATAACAAGGGAGTACCTGCACCCAGACTGAAACATGAGACAGTCTAAAATAAAACTCAAACCTTTAAGAAACGATGGTGGGAAGATAAAGAAAAGAGCCATAAGACACCCAGATAAAGAGACAAAACACAGTGGGATAAACCTAATGACCTGAAGAAGTGTGACAAGGTGGAGAGATAAAACATCTGTCAGCTTCTTAAGGATATAAAACTCACATCCAAAATAGGCAGGTGGATGCGAATCAAAGAATAACCTAGGAGAAGTGAAACAATATGTTATGTCCCTTGTTTCCAATGCAATTGCAAGAATTCAGACCAGATCACCTGAATCATCTTGGTGCTTGGAGCATGTGGCTACAAGTAATTAAGAGCAAAATTAGTTTAATTTAACAATAAAATTACCTTTCCATTCTATACAGTGTTGCATTGATCATTCCTACATTGTTGCCACAGTGCTGAAGTTTTATTTTCTATGCTTCCTCCTGCTGTTAATCAAATTATTTCCATATGCTTTGCCAGATATACTCTAATAAATGTGTTATGTTACACGAAGAAAGTTGAGACAGGTTTGCAGGGTCCACAGCTAATGGCACACCTTGACTTCAAAATTTCTTTGGTGACAAGGGGAACAAAAAATCAAGGAAAGAGCAAGTGAGTGAGAGAAAAAGGAAAACCTTTTCTCTCTTCAACTGGGTCCTCAGATGAGCATCATCCTCCGGGTGTCCTCTCCAGCATGGTAGCTGGTCAGCCCAAACATTCTTCTCACAGTACCTGTCTAGTTTCCATCAGGACCTGCTCAGTAGCTGTTCCTGCTTAAAGTGCAATTAGCATTAATTGGGCCACACTTGATGAGGGCTAGGTGTTGCATAATGAGTGGTTGTTGAGCTTTGTGCATGTGTATTATTCAATAATATTTAATGTGAATGTATATGATATCTATCATGTCATCTAGTAGGCTATAGAAACTGTAAGGAAAAGAGTCAGGAAACCTTAATATTCTGTTGTAAAACGCTACAAGGCAAAGCACGAGGAGACAGAAAGAAAAGGGCAACTCACACCTAAGCGGAAATCACTTTCATAGCAGTGCTTCAGTGCAAGACAGTGAGGATTATGGCACTTGAGATACCATGCTAAAGGCAGCCTCGGGGTGCGTAGATAAAAGATTGACAGGTTGCAAGTGAAAAACAGGTTGCAGAATTGCGGACAGAGAGCCCCCTTAGCATTGCAATCGTTAGGGCACCTAGGGCACTGCTCACCAGCATTGCAAATCCTGGGCTGTCTTACACCTGCATTCATCTGCTAGTCGGTTGTGGATTGGCTCTCTGCACTCTGACCTGCCTTACTGCCGATAGCATGATACCTGTACAGTGCTCTGCCTGTTTCCCTGACCCATACACAGCTACAGAAATATTGCAACATGTTGAGAGGGATCCCTTTCCTGCGCCAAACAACCGTCTGTACTGTATGCTGGAAAATATGCCTTGCTCAGCCTACTCATCAATGGCAAATTCTTATGTGGACAGTTTTTTATTCTAGTATCATAGCATTAGAGCTTCAGCAGCACACGTTACTGACCATTTGCATGCACTGAGCATGTTCAGCACCTTCTTTAGCATCCTCCTGAAGCTGATGCTCAGATTGCACATCCACTTTGGGTCTAAAGGTCAAGTGAATTGCTCTTTTCCAAAGAGCATAACATTACCTTAACTTTGCATACTTCTCTGCCATGTTTGTTAGGGGTCTATGAAAAAAATGTGCCTGAGTCTTCTGTTTAGACTTCAGAGGCCTGCAGAAGCTACAGCTGAATCTGCAGGACAATAAATATTTAGAGGTTTATGTTTTCTTTGCACCCTGGAACGTTCTCAAGTTTCTATTCATACGCTGTAGCACCATGTGCCAAATATCTCTGGGATTCACAGGCTTCAGAGTGAGTGAGAATTCATATACAATGTGAGACTCCTTTCAAATTTGCGATACTGGCAAGTCACAGACCCACAGAATCACAGAATCACTAGGGTTGGAAAAGACCTGTAAGATCATCAAGTCCAACCATCAACCAACACCACCATGCCCACTAAACCATGTCCCGCAGTGCCACGTCCACATGTTCCTTGAACGCCTCCAGTGATGGTGACTCCACCACCTCCCTGGGCAGTTTATTCCAGTGTTTCACCAGAGTCCATAATGGATCTTAGAGTATTTGAGAAATCAAAAGATACCAGATATAGTGTGCCCTCTTCCTGACCTTTCTGATCACATGCCTGTCTTCCATCTTTCTTGTTCTCCTCTTCTTCTATGATAAAATGGAATGTTTAAAGTTTGTGTATTACAGATTTAATTTACACAGGAATAGGTGGTATACAGCAGAGGAGGTGCTTTCACTTGTGTTCTTGTGCATACGAATGGACTGCTCCTTGGGTGCCCCATCCTGAGCAGAAACCAAACAAGAAAAGATATCTGCCATCACTTTGGGATGTTGCTCCTCTTTAATGCTCTTACCTCAAGCTCATGCAAATTCCTGAATTACGTTCCTGAAGTAGTTTTTCTGCCGTTGTTTCACCACAAATCTCCTCAGAGAAACTTGCAATAAATATATAGGAATACGTCTTCCTTGCAGGATTTATTTATTTCTTCTTTCACAGACCCATTAAGATTAACGGGAATTGGCGTAATGTAGTCCAATAGCCTACATATGTAGGCTAAAATGTGATTTCAGTGGGGTTCCTGTTAACCCACCTATCTTACTCCTGTAGTTTATGTCTCTCCACTAGTCCTATATAAAAAGGTTATCTTCTCTTTCTTCTTTTCCCAGGACAAATCAACTTCCCTTAGGATTTGGGTCCATTTTTTCCTGGGTTTGATTAATTTCCTTACTGACATCTCCCATAAACCAAACTTAGTGAAAGACCCTTCATAAGTTATTTCACCTTTCATTTAGGAGGTTTCAAATTACAGGTGCAGGCCAGTATTCATGTTATGACCTGAAATTCTCATCTCATCTTAGGACACAGACACCTTTCTCAACAGTCCAGTGCATTACCTCTAACAACAAAGTCTTCCTGTTCTCATCTGAGTTTTCCCAGCGAGGATCAATAAAGGTTTCATTCTTTTCTGCTTCTCCTAAATGGAAATTTATGTCAGCTCTAAATATAAATTACATTCTTGCTTTTCTTGCTTCTGTTTACATGTGCTCTGTTTACTTTAGAAATCCCATTTTCCCTATTATCTTAAGCTGGCATGATGTCTTTGTTTCTATGTACAGGCTTTTTGGTTCCTAATCACACTGCCTGCTTTACTAAAAGTCTTGTGTAAATGATTAGTTTTCGCCACGTTACATTCACCTGGATAGCAACACGAGGTAACTCCATTACATCTAAATTACATTGCTTCTTTGGTGAAACAACTATTTTCAGAGAGGCTGCGACCGTAGCCAGCAATTTTGGTATGCAGGTAGTGAACCACCTCTTACTGCTGTTACTAGAAGCTCTTCTTTCCTGTAACATGTGTTGCTTCCTAGAGCTGGGTTCAGGCTGCTGCCCCAGAGTTTTTACCTGCAGTCATTCCTTCTGCATTTCCATCATAAACCAGACTTCAGCTAAACAGGATCTGGTCTCTCCAATGAGGAAGTTTTACAAAAGAAGGAAACGGTTCCCTCTTGCAGTTTTTGCTTTTGACATTCCATCTCCCATTCATGATCTTCCTGATTAATTTATCTGGACAGACTGCTGTATCTATGCAGACGTCAGCAGAAGGTCATGTGTGGGTAGAAACTGCCTGCAGGGATAATTCAAGATTAGGGATGTATACAAGACCTTTATGTTTCAGATTGCCTTTTACAAGAGTTTTTTTAAAATAGAAAAATCACCTGGGACATGTCTGGTGCCTGGTGCTATAAACTAATACAAAAAATCACTTATTAAAAGGGCAAGGTTATGCTAGGACTACATCATGATCATATTGACAGGGACTATGCCTTATGTGTTTTCAGTGACAGATTTGCTACCTTTGAGATAGGATTTACCCTGATACAAGAAATGGCCAATTTAAAGAACAGACATAGTCTCATTTTCACATTTTCATCATAATAAGACTTCATCAGGTTTCTTCCTTCCCTCAACAAGAAAGTATCTTTTTTACCTGTATGACAAGAAAACCCCAAAACAACAACCAAAAAACCCCTACTAACAGCTAAAGATGATTGCTTGTTTTCCAGACATTGACCATAGTAAACTGAGCATTGAAAACTAAGCACATTGCAATTGCTGGTAATAACTGAATGGTTTCTCTACTCCTCACATTACTCTTTAAAATGAACAGAAAATGTGATTGTAATGGATATATTCTCACTTCAATGAGCCAGGTAACAATATCAAACTTAGATTGCCTAATGCAAGTAGTCATTGGATCTTATAAATGCTGTAAGTTGTTGGAATAATTTCTTCTGCTGAAAAGCTCAGACTTGCTGATACAGACAAACACAGAAGCTTAGCAAGTGCATGAAGTTAGGCACACAGGAAATTTTTTGAAAGGTATTATCCACAGAGTGGGGAAAAAAAGGATACTCAGTAAGAGCTGAGTATTTCCTTCTTGCAAGCATAAGCACAGAGTAACTGAACATAATTTTCCTGTGTGATTTGAGATGATTTAGTGTAACAAAAAGATCTGTGTGGGATAAGAACATCTACTAACAGCCTCCAAGAGTCCCCCAGCCTTATGCACAGCCATCTGAAGGTGGAATGCCCTCTAACTCCCTGTGTATACTACATGCTGTTGATAGGCAATCCAATCTAACACATAGATGACGCAATCAAGAGAGTCTAGAGAGACATCTAGCTCTCCCTAGAGCAGATACCTGGATTTGTCTGGCTGAATAGCTCCCTGTACTGTACTGATCTAAACACGTATTTTAATCTGTAGCTGTGTCTCATCCTAGGATCCCAGCCCCAGGCCTGGCACTGGTCTACAGCGGGAGCCTCTCAGGACAGTGGTGCCTGCCCAGAGATACATGACAACTGCCTCAGTGGGCATACGAGATGGAGCAACACCTGACAGAAGAGGAATTTCAGAGATGATGTCAAGGAACTTGAAAAGCTTAATCAAATATTCATGAGAAAAGTCCCCAGTGGCTAGTAAAACCAAACACTACAAAAGCAACCCATCTACCCTTACCAGAGTTCACAAATACCAGCAGCTGAGAAAAAACAGGGAGAGACTTAACGTCAAGAATAGATCTACATGAATCACTATGCCTTTCCTCTGCTACCAGCACCTCTACCACTCTGTCTCAACTGTAAAGTCGTAGGAGGTGAACTGTCCATTAATGTGTATTTTCACAGAAACTCTTCCATACCTCCTGGGATCTCTTGTGCCAGTGGACTGGAAAGTATGTATAAAGTGGAATGCATTAAGAAAAGTCAGTGATGTTTTTCACCCAGATGAAACTAGTATATCAAAAACAGAGCTAGAAATTCCTGAGTGTTAGGACATAAATGTATTCATGTGTTTCTCAGACCTGACACTCCATTGCAAACATGGAAGATTTCTCTTAACCAGTGTGGAAAAAGAAATGCAGGAGCTTAGAAATATTTATGGGATTTAGTCCCATGTTCACAGACTCTTTCTTTGATGCATTCTGGTGATTTTCTACTGCCTGTCACTGTGTTCACATGCCAGGCTAGTTCTTCTGAAGAATGCTAGGCCTGTGTTATGGAGACCACCTTTGTAAGATATCCTTGTTGGTTTTTATATTAAACCGGATCATGCAAATTGGAGAAGAATGAGAATCAGCATCACATAATTGCCAAAGGTTTGAGAAAAAAAATTGTGCTTAAGTAAGGGCATGAAATACGATCATTAAACTAATTTCAGTGGTGGTGCTTAAAGAATTGTCTTAAAGAATTCTGCAGGCAGGCCAAATGAATTGCATTTTAATGTCATTCAACAGACACCAGCTGAAAAGGTTATCTCAATACCATATTGTGAAATACCTCTCCCACACCTATGAAAAAATTTAAGCTCTATCAGTTTTAGGACTTTTAGACAGAAACAATGTTACTGTAAGGAAGCTGATGGATCATAACCATCATCCCTATCCATTTCTCACCCACAGCATTCGATGCTTGGAGCTTTTCCTGAGTGATATCCCATATTATGCCACATTTGCCATGAGGAACTGTGAGCTAAAAGTAAAGACATACAGATAATGAGCACAGATGGTAGCTTCTTTCCTGTTGAAACTTGTTTGTAATTCAACAGAAAAAGACTTTGGGTTCTTCGGGCTTTTCCCCCCATTCTCCATATCATTGTTATAGCATATTTTAATATCTCTTTGGGAATTATTTTAAAGCAGTGTGTATTATTTATTGTATATCCTATTATTTAAACTTTTAAAACCTTGTTAGTTTTCAGTTGTCTTCATAATTTACTCTATAAATTTGGAGCTTATTTGAAAAACTCTTGATGTTCTGAAACTCTGTTGGTGAGAACATAAAGGTGTGGAATTCAAATGTAGGAAGACAATTATTTACTTTGAAATGTAAGAAGTGATTCAGACACTTGCAAGAAGCTGGCAGATATGACATTTCACCTGGAAGAGACTTGAATCCTGTCTGAATGTCAGGCAGGATACATGGAACATCTCAAATATCCTTGTGCATCTACGTTTAACCAAACAACTCTCATCCTTAAATTGCACATACAGTTATTTATAGTATATTGAGGAGACTGTGGGTGTTCACAGATATTTGACAACAGAAGGATGCTGATCCTTCTTGCGTATATACTGCATTGTCATCCCATCAACTGAGTACTTTTTCAGTAACCTAATTTATGTGGCTACCAGGACAAAGATCTAATTTTCTGTTTACATGAGTACTTGTAGAAGACTTGGAAGAAAGAAATAGGAATTCCTATAAGTAAATTCCTATTATACTATATAATTTCCTGCTCCCTTCCTGCCCAACTCCACTACATCTAAAGGCACCTACTAGATTGTATTCTGAGGGAAATTTTACCAACTAAAGCATTTTGCCACTGGTTATTTTTATGGCACTCTGTTTAAGCTCAGAGCTTTATTTGTGGTTCAATAAGTATTCTCAAAGCAAACTTAATCTTACCCAAAACATAGCAAAGAGCTGGTGCCTTTTTATTAGGTATGTACATTAAGACCACTCCAAATAGCAACCCACAGGTGGATGCAGAATGCATGTGTCCGTGTTTGTGTGTATGTATGTGCATATCCTATCCAGCCTGTCATGGTTTAACCCCAGCCAGCAACTGAGCACCACACAGCCGCTCGCTCACTTCCCCCGCAGTGGATGGGGAAGAGTCAGAGAAAAGATAAAAATTGTGGGTTGAGATAAAAACAATTTAATAGGACAGAAAAGGAAGAAAATATAATAATAATAATAATAATAATAATAATAATGATAAAGGAATATACAGAACAAGTGGTGCACAATGCAATTGCTCACCACCTGCTGACCAATGCTCAGACAGTTCCCAAGCAGCAGCCCCGCTCCCCCCAGCCAACTGCCCCTATTTTTTTTGTTGTTCAGCATGACATCATATGGTATGGAATATCCCTTTGGCCGGTTTGGGTCAGCTGTCCCGGCTGTGTCCCCACCCAGCTTCTCGTGCACCCGGCAGGGCAGTGTGAGAAGCTGAAAAGTCCTGGACTTGGTGTAGGCATTGCTCAGCACCAACTAAAACATCAGTGTGTTATCAACGTTACTCTCATCCTAAATCCAAAACGCAGTGCTATACCAGCTACTAGGGAGAAAATTAACTCCATCCCAACCGAAACCAGGACACAGCACATCAAATTCCCTACTATGGTTGCAAGACATAACAGTCCATCTTCCCATCAGTTTAAGTGAAACTAATTGTCGATTGCTGCAGCAAAGGTCTTTCCTCTCCTTTCTCTCTGCCTCTTCCCATGTTCATGTGGAAGCCCTCCTGTGAATGATGTGACTGTGCACACAACTGGCCACACCAGTTCCTTGTTCTAACTGAAAATTAACTCACTGAACCCACTTTCTTGCTGAAAATTAATCTGACTGACAATTCAGTTGCATAATGGCAAATGCAAACTCAAAGGAAAAAAAATAAAGCAGCAAAATATATTTTATGTCCTTTCAGCTCTATCCTCTGATCTTTTCTTAGATGTTACAATCAGTTTCATATTCTCTTTTGTCTTAATTCAGATATTTAGAAAACAAACAAACAAACAAAAACCAAACACAAAACTGCAGTCAGAAAAGCAAAGATTAGCAATTTACTCATATTTAAACATTTACCTCTTCTCTACATGTGCTTCAGATTGAAGCAGCTATGTTTTTAAAGACCTACTCTACATTTTTAAAGATCTACTCTGCAGGCACTAAACACTGAAGTGGTCCTTCATCTGCTTTTTCTTTTATCCATCAAATGAAGAGCCTAAGGATTATTTTATAGCTCTTCCTGAATCCTGGTTAGCAACTTTATCAGTTTGGTATCTCTGAGTAATGATAGATATGGGTGGTTATTTACTTTATGGATTCTCACTTGATTAATGGGTGTTTCTTCTGCTTAAAAATACATGTCTTCTATAATCTGCAAACAAGAAGACCTGAATGGCCATCTGCATTCGGTTTTCATCAACATTCTCAGCAGTTAGTCAGATTTCCCATGACGTAGTCTGTCTGTGTGTGTTTTTATGGAGAGGCACAGAAAGGCCACACCTTGCATGGATGGAGGACAAAACCTCAGGCATGAAGCCTTCTCTGCATTTCAGCTAGTCTGAAATAAAATACTTTTATTTGGGACTGTCTGCTGAGTACATACTGGTGATTAAATGCAATTTTTAAATCAGATAAAAAGGTGAAGGTAAACACAGCTTTTAGTTGCACATTTCCACGCAGCATTACAAAAGGTTGTTTCGTGGATCAGTAGAAGCATGTAGAAAACAACATTTAGTTCTGGTTGGAACAGACACTGGTGATGTCTCACATAATCTGCCAGCACAGGGATCACAACATCTGCTGTGCAGTAGCATCGCACTGTGCACTCAAGGCTCCATCTGCAAACAAACACAAAAAGTTTGCTGAATCTCTCACCTTAGGGTTCAAGGTTGCTTTTTTCTCCCAGGCACGGAGTTAGAAGAATATGAAGAGTCCCAGTGGCAGTAAATGACTTTTCCATAAGTGTTGTTTTCATTACACCTTACTGACTGGAATAATAATTAAAAAAAGTTAAAACATGCAGTTTCTTCCAGCCCAGTCCCATAAAAACATCACAAGTTCACAAAGACGATAAAAAATGCAGGAATTGCTTTTTTATATTAGGGTTTAGGGAAATGTGAATAATGTGGGGTTTGTTTTAATGTATAGATCAGGGAAGAGAGGAAAATGCACAAATAAACACAGCTAAAGTTAGCAAAGGTTATTAAAAATTTATATCCTGTGACAATGCTTTTAATATTGTGGCCATCTGTGCTTGTCAGCCTAAGAGTTTAGGTAGACTTCAGCAGTTTTAAGAAATAGGGCTACTTTTATGTGTTTCAAAACATAAAAAACCCCAGCCAGCAGCAACCAAAAAAACCCAAACCCATACATTAGAAATTTAGAATTAACACAACTGAAATAATTAATGTAGCTTTCACGTGAGATACATGTCAAGAGCATTAACATAATAAAGACTTATAAGCTCTGAAAAGATTGGAGATATCTAGTTAAGATAATTTACATAAATATTCCATTATCTCTGGTATTCATTAATTCACTTAATGGCAATATTGACATGTGGAAATTCTGACAAAACCCCTCTGATTAATAAAGTTGTATGTGTAGGCTCTTTTGACATCATGGGGCATATTTTTTAATAAGAGTTAATGCTGTCACAGAAGATGTATAAAGTAATTTTTTAGATGCATTTGGAGTCAGGTTTTGTAGTGCTTATATGCTGTTTTTGCATGGATTTTCAAAAATAGAAATCCACGCAGCAAACTGCTTGTTTGGCTTTCCTGAAGTCAACCCTACTAAGCGTCTAAAAGAAACAACATGTTTTAGGCACTGGGTTGAAGTGCTGTTTAAATATTTAACTCCTTTCTGCAAGTACTCCATTTCCAGTCCCAAGGTAGTCCGGTATATAATTGACCTCTATAAAAACATCCTGAGCCACACTTAAAGTCCTAGCTGCAATTATATTAACAAAGATTGAAAGGGAAAGGGAATAGGTAGGTGGGTTCTTTGCTGTCCAACAGAAATACAACACCTTTGTTTCTGGGCAACAGTTTCACTGCAATCCCTCTCCTCCAAGACAGCTATTCTGTTTCTGTGTGCAACCCAGCAGAGCACATCAGTGCTCATCACTTTATTTGTCACAGCTCCTGCTTACAGTAGCATGTGAAGGTCTCCCTTTTTCTGAGGTTGTTGCTCTTTTCATATACACCTGGCCCATGAAGCTCCCTCTCATTTAATTTTGCATTTTGTGAGGCATTCCCAGCAGCAAAATCTCAGCGTGGCTTTTTGATTTGAGTGTTTTGGATCTTTGGATTTACAATGCATCTAATGCCACCTGAAAAACTAGCAGCAGGCCATTAAAGTGCTACTGGTTTAGACCTAGCTACATAAGGAGATGTCAGGAACCTATATGCTTCCATAGGGGTTTAACATTAAGGTCCCATAGGTATACACAGCAACTGCAGCGAGCAGTTTAAATTCCCACTGCTGGGTATTAACAAGGCCATTTACTTCTCGCTGGCAGTAGTGAGCAAATAAACCCTGGCTCACACCCAAGTCCCATCAGGAGCCACTGAACAGTGAATTCCTGCCTTCTGCACTTACTGGAGCCGGGTGCCATCAACATACCCAGAGCATACCCACACCATGCACTGGAGGAGGTGGGATCCTCCTTTTTCCCCCCTTTGCTTACAATTAATTTCATGGTCAAATTTCTCACACAGCATTTGTAAGACTGACAGCCAAATCTGCCTCACGCCCCTGAGAATCTGAGTCTGTGTTTCCTGCTTCCCAGATGTTTTCTTTAACCTATGGGGTGAGTGAGCTGGAAAAGAGCAGAGTTTGGTCAATTCGTAGCTGAAATTTGGATGGGGTCAGCATTTTCGTAGCGTAGAAGAGCAAGTGTTTACTTACCCAGCTGAAGACATATGTGTTCACTGTCTTCATACGGATCTTTTATATAGCTTCTGTTCCTCTTTCTGGAAACAGCAGAACATCTTTCCTTTACTTCATGATCAGAAGGGGACAAAGGTGCCTCAACTTCTCTTCCTACCATTTCGCAAAGACACTCACAGATGATGCAGCATTGCTGTGCTCATCATTTTCCCTGATGCCTCCATAACACTCCTTAACATTAGGAATAAGTTTGTTGTCTTAACTGACATCTGATACCCAGTGGCCTGCAGTTGCCTGGAGATTTTCTTACGTTGTCGCTAGGTTTTTTGCCTTTTGTCAGGCTTCTCTGCCCTTCTACAAATCAATTTTTTTGTCCCCATGGGTTACCTGTTTGCGCCTCGAAGATGCCTCCTCTGGTTGTCTATGTATATTAGTGGACGTAGTAAAAAACCCCAACAACCTAGTTAAAAATGGAAACAGATGTAAAGACACAACAAATTAAGATGGAAAGAGAAGACCTTCACCAGTAGTGAGAAGTGTAAAGCTAGAATGGGAAGGCATCTTAGGCAAATAGCAAACCATAACTGAAACCATTCACAGATGACATAGGACTGACACCCCACAGCTGCTACACAGACACTTCCTAGACCCTGTGGTTCATGTTTTACAGAAGAGCCCAGAGTTTTATACCTCTTGTGCTCCATTTGTAAGATGGATGATCCTTTTCCTCTTGAGGCTTGCTCCACCTTTCTGTACCCTGTGTTTGTTTTCCCGTGCCACGCACTGCTGCGGCCCCTGTTGCACAAGGTTCAGCTTGGTTTCTCTGAAAAAAAATCCTATTACTATGTGCCAGGATAATGTAAAGTGTGGCCTAACAAGCATCAAGTGCAGATGTTAAAGATTTATGTCAAAAAAGTGTTTGTGTTGCATACTGAGCCACTAATGTATACGCACGCTCAGGGGACCAGGTGTCAGAGTTAAGCACTGGAGGGACTACATTTTATTGAATTTTTTTCTCAGCCTCCATTAGTCTAAAGAACAGCGTTTGGGAACAGAGTCTAAGAGAAAAGTAGAAAGCTTTTCTGCCACTAGCAGCAGCCTGCAAAATAATGCAGCTTTCTTTGAGTCCTATTTTTTGGGACTCAGTATTGTTTACGGGAGCTTACATACTTAATTCAGGACTGTGAAATGAAGCAGACAGTAAAAACCACTGCGGCTTAGAAAGGAGAATCTGTCCCTGCAACTATTGCTGATCCAAGTGGCTATCCAGGCACATATTACACAGATTTTGGTTGCTGAACTAATGTCTGAAGGAGGAAGCAAGAATACATCTATGACATATGTTAACTCCTCTTAGAATATACAAGTAACATTATTTTTTTCTGCCCTGAAAGCACGTTTTCATCTAAGAGGGAATAAATACTAATAGCATGGTGACTGTTTTAGAAAGAACAGATCCAACCCTCTAAATTCATTTAATTCTCCTGAGAGTTACAGAGCATTAGGGCATTTTATTACTATTGATTCCTTTTTCAACCTGACTTAGTTGAGGACCTATAATTTTCAGGTATGACTGTACTGATGTGATCCTGTTAGGTACCTCTTTTTGTAGGGACATACAGATAAAAAGTTTTAATATCTTAACATAACTATACTACTAGTAGTGTTGTGCAGACACCTTATAGAGCTTTAAACACATTGGTTTGAGTAAGGAACTGGTGTAGCTCAGCCTGAGCAGATTAACCCAACCGGCAGCTCAGAAGAGGCGTAGGTGATGGCTCAACTCCACCTCCTTGCTCAGGGTGGGAAGGCATTTACAACTCAGGCATTGCCTATAAAACAATCCCTAATGGGATCGAAGTCCTTTGTACTTTTCCTCTACCTTCCCTTTTCAGATACTCATGCTAAACCAGGTGTATTGATTAGGGTGAATCTTTACTGTGCGCATATTAAGGACAACACATGATTCTTTGTCATGTAATAGGGACATCAATGGTTCATTAATCAGTATCCAAAATATGCATTAATTAAGGAAATCATGAAAATATTGGTTTTCTGCGAGAAGACAGGGAACAAACATGTTTGCTGGCTTTGTCTCTTCCTCCTATTCACCAATAGATGGTGGCAAAATTCCTTCCTTATAGTCCTCGTAGGCTTACGATTGTATCAGGACGATGCATCACTGCTTCCTCAAGCACTTTTCACCCTCCTTCTGTTTTCTGAATATCAACAAATCTTTTCCTCCCTAACACTAGTCTCTCTTCTTTCCAGTTTTTCTTAGTGAAAGCTGTGGGAAGTTTCAACTTCATTTTAATCTTCTTTGCATATAGTGCTCTGCCTCCATCACTTTCTCAAGCAAAGCAGGGAAAAAGGTGCAGTGATTATCCCTTTAGAGTTCCCCACGTCTGAAACCTGTAGGCGATTAATCATTTTAACAACTGATGTAGGTATGTGGTGGATGTTTTGTGTCTTTAAAGCAAATCTAGACCATAAACTGCAGCTCAGCCAGATGACACAGCCATGCTTCAGGGATCAGGAACACAAATTCCATGGGCTAAATATGCCAAGAGTCAGGATGGATCATCTGAATATCCGTGGGCCTCTTAAAAAAATCTTCTTGGATAATAGCTGCTGCCCTTTAAAAAGAGAGCATTTTGAATAGGTAGAGTGGAACAGAAACCCATGTAAGAGTACATGAGCATCACACAGCTCTTTCTTTTTTTCCAATGGAATTTTTTTCACAACAGTATGGACAGGGCATTAAAGGGTGATGCTGGCATTACCAGGCACCATCTTGTATTGTGCTTCAGCTGTATCAAGCTGTTGTAACTGTATGCAAAAGTTTATTATGGAAAGTTTGGTTATACAAAATACTGGCCTGTTTCACTGAAAACGAAACCAACAGGTCTTCAGAAAGAAAAGTTGTTCCACCGTGCCTGTGAATCTGCTTTTCCCTCAAACTGACTCCTTTGTCTAGTACAGAGTGTTCATGAATCACTGTGCAAAGTTTCACAGCCATGGTTTGGAAAGGTTTTCACATGGTTTGGAATACACCATTTTTCTTTTTTTCACTTAGTCTCTTGTAATCTGTTTCCCTTTACCTCTAATCATGTTTTAATTTCACTGGGCCAACGCAGTGCAAAATAGGAAAAATGGCTCTTCACTGTAGCAGTGTAACAGTTGCTCGGTAAGTAATATTTAGAGACAAGTATTTTAATTTATTCTATAATCTCAGTGGCTCAGCAGATTTTCTACATTTTGTCAAACCAAGAAAGAACAGCACTGAAGATGTGGGAATAAATGTTTGAAATAAGTAGTCAAACACAGCAATTGGAATGGGATGGAAAATAACAGAAACAACAGTAATGGCTTGGGAAATATATTACATTGAAGTTGTAACATCATGAATGTCATAGGGCCCTTGTGCAAACCTGAACTCTCAAATTTCTCCAGTCTGGAGGCCGGTCATGGAGCTCTGAAGTCATCCTCTGAGCAGAGCCGCACTCTCAAGTGCAGCCCCTGAGGGTCTGCAGGCACATGAGAGCATACAACACATGTTTTTTCAATGGCCCACTACCAGCACAGTCCCTATGTAAATCCTCAGACTGTTCATTTGGACGCTATCCCATTACAGGAGAATGCAGAGTCAGAAGCCCTTCATTTTCTTACTGTGAGGGGAACCAGGAAAAATAGGACTGATTTATGAATTTATGGAGGAGGCCAATCAGTAGGAGTGCCATTAGATCTATTAATTAATGGGCACTCAGAAGAAAATAGATGTGTCAGAACATTCCATTACTAACAGGAAAAAAAAAAAGCGGAATGATTTGAAAGATAATCTTTCCCTCTTTTGCCTTACTTTTTTTTTGATTATGGAAAAACTGTTACGAATTTCTTTTTACAGTGAAGAAAAAGGCAGTTGGAAGTGTGTAGGATTGAGCCAGGTGGAGGTTTATAGCCTTGGTAAAAAGCAGAGATTTTAGACTAAAAGTTCATCCAAAACTTTGTCCTGCTGCTAACAAACAGCAAAGAGGTGTGGAGAATGTGATCACAGGTGGCAGTCTGGGCTGCAGGGACTGTAGAATGTCATCAGCGTCCAGATGAAAGCCAGAGAGAGGACACTGGACGTCAGGGGAACAGGGCTTGGCTTGTTTTTTTGTAGGCAAGGAAAAAAACATCCAGCTTTTCTTGAAGACCAAGAGTATTCACAGAAACCTGCTTGTCTAAGCAAAGAGTTTCTTAATGAACTAATAGTGAAATGAAGGTGGAAACAACGTAAAGGAGGAGTGTAAAAGCATTGTTCAGGCACAAGAGAATGAAATAAGGATGGCCAATGCCAAAATTAACTAAAACTAGCAAAGCAATTCAAGAGGAACAAGAAGAACTGTGTAAGTGGGCTAGTGCTTACATAAGTGGGATATAATCAGACCTGGCCTGATGGGAATTAACTCAGTGCATGATGTAATTGCAAGATCACTATCTCTTATCTTCAAAGATTATTCTTATTAGGGGCAGTGCCTGATGGCAGGGGGAAGGCTAACAGTATGTCTATCCTTGTAAAAGGTAAGGAGACGATCTGAGGAACTGCAGACTGGTGTACAGAGAGGATACATCTGATGACACAGAGAAATCTGGCTTATGTTCCTGTGAGGCCACTTTACTTAATCTTTTAAATATCATGGAGATCAAAGGAAGTCCCTGAAGACTGGAGAAAGGCAAGTGTTGAACCCACCTTCAAAGGGGGCAACAGCGATGATTTGAGGAACTATAGGCATGACAGCCTCACTTTGGTCTCCAAGAAATTCATGGAGCAAGTCCTCCAAGGAGAAGGAGAATGGGAATAGACGGATTTAACAAAGGTAAATTATGCCTGACCAATCTGATTGCTTTCAATGACAAAAGACAACCTATGATCTGTTTCACAGATGAAAGGAAAGCAAAGGGGCTGAGAGATATCTTTACTTTGCTAAAACTTTACATAAAACTCTCCCACAGCCTCAATGATAAGCTCAAGAAGTACAGATTGGTCAGACTTTTAAATGAGCTGACAATTGTCCAGACTGCTGGTCTCACTGAGCACTGATCAATGACTCAATGTCTGTTTGGCAGCTGGTAACAAGTGGAGCATGACAGACATCAATACTTGGGCCAATGCTGTTCAATATCTTCATCAACTGCCTAGATGTTGAGAAGGTGTGATTCCTCAGCAGATTTCTGAATTATTCGATGCTAGGGGAGAAGGAGATGGTAAATGAACAGTAGATCTTAATTTCAGTGAGACCTTGCTAAAATTAAAGATTAGATCACCAGGGAACACTTGAAGTTTGGCAAGGAAAAGTGCAAAGATCTGCTTCAGGACAGAGCAGACCTGCCTATGCATTGGTACAGGCCAAGAACAAACTGGTAGCTCTGCTGAAAAGGACCTGGAGTAACAGTGGGTGCCAACACACATACGAGCCAAAAGTAGGTTTTCATTGTGGATGAGGCAAACCACACACCAGGCTGCACTAGGAAAAGCACAGCCATCGGATCAGGGGGAGTTACGATCCTCCTTGCTCAGTACTGGTGACACCACATCAGGAATACTGTGCCTGGTTTGGGTCTCTTAGTTCAAATGGGATGTTGAGAAACTGGAGACAGTTCAGTAACACCTCCAGGGAGATGTGGAGGAAGATTTTTCCCTCCTGGGTGATGTCTGCCCAGTCAGCAGAGACTCTTTGGGTGCCTTATCAGAACAGTGTGCCTAATACTAATGCTTAGCCTAATAGCTTGTTAAATCTTAATTATCTTTTGCTTATGTTAGCTACTAAATAAGTGCTTTATACTTATAAGCTGTGTATATCCTGCTTGCAGAGTGTTTTTGAGCCCAGTTAAAGATGCCTGAACAAAAAGACTCAAATGAGGGGCTGTAACAGAGCCCAGAAATGATTTGAGAGACCATGGCTTGTGACAAACTGTGTCCTTTTTTTGACTAACTGTGACCCTCTTGGTAAGAGGACCAAGAAGAACAGGTGAATAATGAACTATGAACCCTATTTGAGAAGGGACAAAACCAAATTCCTGATGTCCAACCTGATTTTTTTCAGACGACCTCACCCTAGCTGTATGCATAGTTTTGCTACAAGCACAAAACAGCTATTCTTTCCGTTACAACTACTGAAATGGAAGCAAATTTCAAAAATTGTTATGAAGGTCCCAGACATCAAATTCTTCAGCTTCCCCAGTGGAGTGAGGGGTAAAAGACGTCCCAAGTACCACAACTTTTCTTCTCCCAGGACAGACGGGATTGCGTCACAAAGCTCTTTAACTGACAAGCTTTCATGGTGTCCATCAATATCTTGGTATTATAGGACAGAAAAGCAAGGACAGGGACTGAAGGAATTGAAGGCTTCTGTTTTGCTCATGGCAGCATCACCACATGGGCTTCAACTGGGTTAATGAGCCAAAATGTGTTCCCTGTGTATGAGTTCATTAGTAAAAGGGACTGTTATGTGGTAAAGCATTAGATATTTTTGAGAAGAAATGCGGCATTGGTCTAAATCCAGCAATGGCATTGGGCCTAATAATGTGGGTACCTAACTCACATACACTGAAAATTGTAAGATTATTGTTTAATCACAGTTATTGCCCATCCCTGTGCTATCACCAAATCTACATAACTGCCCAAGAAAAATGCATCCATGTTTCAGCAGTTTTCTAAATAAGGTCCTGACCACAGACTGCAATCAAATCAGTCTACTAAAAAGAAAAAAGTGGGTTTTAATATACCTCAGGAGTACAACTTCAGAGAGAGCTAATGAAACCTGACCACAACTTTTTTTTTTTTTTTTTTTTTTGCATTACTTTGCTTTGTAATTGAACCTTTATTTTGCTGAATCACATTACTAGGGAAAATTTGTTAATGTTCTAAGGTCTGAAGTCTCGGGGTCTGCTGCACTTACATTCAATTTAGAGTAGGATCCTGTTATTTAATATCATACATACTTTTTTTTTTTACATCATCTATATCTGTCTTTCTGCCTCTTATTTTACGTGGACTTACTAGGAGGTGTGATTATCTGAAGATTTTCCTCGAGGTGCTAAACGTACTTTCATCAGGCTACATATTTTCTAAGTTTTCCAATGTATAAGCAATACCAAGTTATATGATTGGTTTTGATCACTTTTTTTTTTTTTATCTCACTAGGTCCAAATTCTGTATTATAACAAGATACAAAGAAAGTATGCTGTGTCTTGCATATAGTAGCTACTGTAACATTTATGTAAGAATATCTCATTGGAAGTCAGCATTTGGAAGGGAAATAAAGCCTATATGGGAGTAAGGTCAGAGGTATGAGGAAGAAAAAGGAGGGTTGAGCGCTGTTAAAAGCTAATCCTCTTCTTTAAACATCTGAACACAACTGTATTAACAAAAATAGGGTGCTGTATATTTGCATGGGTAGGAAAACATACATCATTCAAAGAGCCATTGGCATTTCACATAATCTGTCACAATAAGAAAATTTAAAAACTGTCAAAATTTTACAGCAGAGGATGTGCCATGTGAAATCACTGCCTTTAGGTATCTTGAAATGTTTTGCAGCTTTCTTCCCCAAAACCTGATGTGAACTACTTAACCCAAGGTTCACAGTATTTAATCACTGCTCTCACCTCAAGTAGCTCGAAAAGCATCAGTGCTCTGAGAGCTGTACCTGCACATTAGAGATGTGATGAGAAAGAAAAGATAAGCAATTTACATTTCAAATGAGGAGTAACCGTCCCACACTTAGTTTTGCAATCAGCTTTTTTCTTCCTGCCCCCCAATAATTTAAAAAAGCTTCATGTATGAAATAGTTTTTCTGTAAGCATGTAATTTCAAGGTCCAGTTCTGGTTAATTAAAGAAAACCGAAGAAAGCAGCATTAAGTTCATCTAGAAAGGTGTACATTTTGGTATGTATTGGTACATGTGATGGCAATCATATTTTCATTACATGTCAAAGAAAAAACGCTATTAAGTTAATAAGTGAAGAAATCAAATATTCTATGACTGTATTTTCGTTTTGCCTTCAGTTAAGCACTATAAAAAAAATACCAGGACTACATCATAAAAACCAGAAATCTGAATATATATCAATTTTACACTTACTTCTGTTTCAGAATCAGCTTTATAATGTGTGTCTCTATAGGAGAGACAGATAAGTGTCTTAAACTCAACTTCTTGATTCTTCTCTGTGATATAGATGACAACAATAGAAAAGCCAGAGTCTAAGACGAGAGTTGGTGAGACTTCATGATGTTTATTTTACAGAGCACCTGAATTTCTCTCTTTTCTCTCTTAGTAAAAAGACTGGGGTGAATCCCATGGAAACAGAAAGCATAAAATTGAAGTCCTGGGTCACGGACCCTAAGTCATTAATTCCAGCACCCTGATATGGAAAGAATTATATAACATAATCTGGTTCAGAAATGTATTAACTTTTTTTAAATTCTGGTTCAACCCTTCAGTCTGAAACCTGCTTGAAAACCTCAGTGCTTTGGTGTTTATAAACTTTTAAAATTTCAGCCCACCTATATTTGAAGTCATCTGCTCCAAGCTCTCACTCAAATCAGAGCTAAGTTTAATGTTAGATCCAGTTTCAATGTTAGGTCAGGCTGCTCAGGATTATAGCTCGTCAATGTTTGAATATCTGGGTAGCCTGTTCCAATGCTTGACCACTTTCATTGTGAAGAATTTTTTTCCTTAATACCTAACCAGAATTTCCTTCTGTTGCAACTTCTGTCCATTGTCTCTTATCTTATAGTCTACAATTATGAGATGCTAACAATAGTAATTCTAATGATGAATCCTGTCTAGATTTCTGACATCTCTCATCATTGAGGTTAATACCTAATGTTACAGCAGGAAACACAAAGACATTCTTCAATGATGATAAAATAAGAGATATTAGGTGTTTTTTGTGATGTGACGCAGTGTGTTTGCTAATACCTGAAAAGATTCTGGGTACATCAAGTCCCTTGGCTGGGGACAATCCATTGGAGTTTAAGTCACTGAAAGAGGAACAAACCTGTTAGTAAAGTAGCATAAGTCATGGTTACAAACTGTAGCTTGCAGTAAGAAAAGTTTTAAAGGTACTGAATAATCACAGGAGAGAAGATGAGTGCTCAGCATGTTCTAAAAATCAAATACATGTATGCCTAAATAAAGAGGTAGGCACCCCGCAAACATCTTGTTTGAACTTTTGTCCACTGTGTTTTGATGTAAGCTGCACTCTTGTCTTCTTAATATCATTTACAGGATGAGTGAATGGGTGTCTGGCTTGTCTCAGTGTCTTGCTACTGAAAGTTTATGCAGAAGAAAAAGGTCAATGTATTCATCTCTGAATCACAGCAGTGGAAAGGAAGAAAAAAAGCAGGGATTTTCTTGCATTGCTGAATTTACATATGTCCTTGGGGAACAGACATCCATGTGCCAGCTGTAGACTTGTCTGCTGAAACCAGCTAGCTTTGCCTTTTAATACACAGCTTGCTTAGAGGAAAAGGTCAAGGCAACTTGTATTAATTACAACTTGTATTAATTACATATCTGAGGTTGCACAGTAGCCATTCAAAAGCACCTGTCCATAGCAAAGGCTGTGGTTTGTAAAAATGAAATAGTATTCCAGGCAAAGGCAATTATAATAAATACCTTTTAAATTAATGCTGATGTGACATTAATGAGATATACTGTCAGTATTTCTACTACTTTTGTTTTGTTTAGCTTTCTTAGCACAGTTTATCTGAGAATCTCAAAGAGATTAAGGTCATTAATCACTCAGACTTCACAGAAGCTCTTATAATTTTCTTTTGTTTAAAATTCAGATGACCGAAACTTGCTGAAGGTTGAATTAGTGGCAGAGCTAGAAAAATCACATATAATCCTTACTTCCACGGGTCAGTAGTACATACTCTTGCACCCAGAATTGGTATCCATTTTCATTTCTCTGAGTTCTAGCTGTCTTTTTAGTCACCAGGGAGCAAGGGAGAGAATCCGGTGGAGCAGACACAGTTAGCAACAGTTTGCCAGAAATATGCAAAACCAGATCACTGAAAAAAAACAAATGAAAATGAGACATTTGAGTCGTATTTACTTCACACTGTTTTATATAATTAACATGAAACTTAAATTAAAAACAAACAAAAGTCTCTCCTTGGGGTTGGTTGTATGCTATTTTTGTTAAGAAATTGTTTCTTCTAGACTCTGATGAAGAAAACAAATATACTAAGGATTACATATTAATGCTAGTCACTTAGCTAGGCTAAAAACAGTCTCTAACATGATTGCATTGATTTCTTCCTGCTTGTCCTTTATAACTGCATTAAAACTATTTTTCAACCATGTTGTACAAATATTTTTGTTGTACAGAAAGCTTTACATATATAAATAGAAAGTTTTACACATAAAGATCACTATTTTCATTATAAATGAAAAAGACTTTCCAAAGAAGATAAAACAAAACCACAGAATGACTGAAAGCTTAATGGATTAATCTGAATTTTATACAAATGCATATACTTCATCTCCAAAATGAAGTATAATATGACCTCTGATATGCCACAGGATTTCATTCCGGACCTGAGCATAGAAATCAGTAACTGATTTTTGGCTGGGGAATGCTTAATGTGAAGACAAGCAATCACTCCACCTTCGTATTTTGTTTCAACAGCTAATCTGACTGTTAAATCTTATGCTCTAATCTTAACTTGAAATTATTGTGCCTTTTCCTCCCAATGGGACTTGCTGGGATATTTTCAGCAAGACAGTTTAAACTGGCAGTTCTGTCAACACAGAAGTGGATCACAAGCTCTGATGGAACACATCCTGAAGTCCTGCCTTCTTTTTTTTTCCAATATAGGGTAATGCAACTTAAAAATCCCTTGGACTTTTAATAGGAATACAATATATTCGTAACTTACTACTTAGGAAAGTGTTCTTACATCTATCCATTGCTACAGAATTTGGTAGCAATGACAACTCTTGCTCTGCATAACTGAGATATTGTCACCATGTCTACTTTCAGCTATGAGTTTTTGTCATTTTCTGTCCTAGGGAAACTCCAGCCTAGAACAGCAGAGCTCAAATTTTCTTCACATAAAGGAATCTACATTAGTAGGAATCAACTCTCCTTTAGTGATTGAAAAGTCAAAACCATTTATTTTAAAGGCATCATTTTGGCTTCTATTATAGTGAGTACAGAAAAGCAAGAGACTCTAATGAATGATTTTTCTTATCTCTTTCTTGTCTCTAACAGTAGGAGTCTGGACAAGCAGTTTAGGAAAAACATCTAATTTTAGGTGTCTCTAACTGCATGAACTGAGCCAGATGTGAAATCAGCCCTGGGTATTTTCTGATAGAAGATAGAAGAAATCTCTTTGCCTCTTAGAATGCCATATCAGAGGGTTTTGCTTTATTTCCCCTCAAGATTTTTCCTTTGAAGAGCTGTATAACTGAATTTAGGCTTCATAGACCAAGCCTTTGGCAGAGAAAAAGTGCAGTGTCTATATCTGTAGCATCACTGCACCATAGAGTAAATGCAATCCTGTTATTTTACCCAGATACTTTACTTCTCCAGCTGAATTAGACCAGTACACACTGCTGGAAATTAATAAACCAATGGCAGGTTAGCAATTAAAAGCTGATAAATGTTGCTTGCTGTCTGTCCGGTTTACCACATGGTCACTTTAATCCATCTAAAATTATCAACAGTTACCAAGCCCTTGACAAAGCTGTGTTTCTTATTCATCTAACGTGCTATCACTATTACCACATTTTGATTAAGCATGGGATGTTTTCCCATACATAAAGGTGTTTCCACATACAATTGGACTAACCATTCACAGAAGCAAGAAAACCAGACAAAGTTAGCAAATGCTGGATTACCTTATTACAAGCAACTGGCTGAAAGACTTGGTGCAGGTTAAAAGTTCCTTTGCCCCATTACCAGTGAAATGTGTGCACTGGTTGGTGTCTGTGAACAAACTAGAGTCTTTCTCAATTTGCTTAGTTCCTTTATTTGGATGGGGGACAAGAAGACAGTTCATCCTGTGGCATTCGCCTCAAGTCGCATCAGGGGAGGTTCAGGCTGGATATTAGGAAAAACTTCTTTTCTGAGAGAGTGGTGAGACACTGGAATAAGCTGCCCAGGGAAGCGATGGAATCACCATTACTGGAGGTGTTCAAGGAACGTGTGGACGAGGCATTGTGGGACATGGTTTAATGGGCATGGTGGTGTTAGTTGATGGTTGGACTTGATGATCTTACAGGTCTTTTCCAACCGTAGTGATTCTGTGATTCTGTGATTGCATGGTCAGGAGAATGGTCAAGTTGAAACAACAGTTTTACACCTAAATTACTGGAATATTTTCTGAACCATTACTCTTCTGCCCCACCCCCACAACTCACTAATAAACTCGCATTCCAAGTGTGAAAGATACCCAAAGACACTAAGAAAAGCGAATAAGTCTAGACTCAAGGAATGGGTTAACATTTGCTGTTTAAGCAGTTTAATCTGTCATTTTCTCTCCATCATTCTGATACCACAGAATGATGCAACTGCAGCCCAAGGAGCAGACTCCAACATCACTGAAATCAAATTCTAGACAGAGAAATACTGTAATGCACTTAAGCATATTCTGCACAAAGATGAGCTGAGGAGATGAGCAGGAGGCGTGAGTAACATGACCTAAATCTATAATGAAAGCCTGCACATCTACAATGCTAAAAACTTTCAGTGAGTGTGACATGAGTTCTAGGGCACTGAATTACATCATCTCTCTGTATTGTTTTTGAGTAAGACTTGGTAAGTTTCCATTATATGGAAGAAAATTACTGCATCATGTTCCATCCCAGCAATTACTGATGTAACAGAGCAGCCTGCGAAACAGTCAAAATGTTAAGTCAAAAAGGGTACACAGGGAAGTTCTATGATGAAGAACATAAAGTGTGATTTGGGAGTTTTGAAATCCTACTTTTTGAGCATAAGAAGAGAGTATCATCACTTTTGTGCTTATGTGATTTGTTTGGTTATGGACAGGACTAGGAGTCACATAAGACATTAATTGACTTAAACTGCCCTTTAATTCTATGCCAGTTTGCAATATCTATAGATTATCAAGAAGATGATAGGGGCTTTTTTTTCTCCCCCTTGTTAGGAAGAGCTGGCTGGTTTGTGTTTCCCATGTCGTTTGAGACTGGTGGAGCAGTACAGTTCCTCTGTCCGTTATTTGAGACAGGGGACTGCAACCTTTGCACTGGTTCTTCACATCCGAGAACAGAAAGAATAGATTTTAGTCTGCATTTGCACCAGGACTAACTGTAGGAATTGCATGTCTTTGCATCAGACATTTGGTTTCAAATTAGAGCCAGTCCATCTCCTTCAATTTTGTCTATCAGGAACGCTGATACTTCCACCTTGAGTCAGTTTCTTTAAAGTATCAGTGAATAAGGAATGGAGTACAGATAGGTAATGGAAAAGGATTTGGGAAACACAATGAATTTTCTTGAGGCTCTGCTGGAATGAACACAAAACATTTACAGAGCTGCAGATAAGCCTGAAGAGTCAGATAAAGCTAGAAAGAAACACAGAGCACAAGATTCAATTAGCAGTAATTTGGAGTAGAAACTAATCTTCAGTTGTTACCATTAAACAAGTCTTAAGTGAATAGCAAGAATCCATTTAGCTTTTCTGAATTATTACCTGCAAAGTCAA
The DNA here is from genome assembly GCF_030936135.1 of Gavia stellata. Taxonomy (NCBI): domain Eukaryota; kingdom Metazoa; phylum Chordata; class Aves; order Gaviiformes; family Gaviidae; genus Gavia; species Gavia stellata. The sequence goes on from NC_082637.1 coordinate 6,129,814, forward strand.
TAGGTGTTTATTATCCTAGCGAGAGCAGGCTTGTTATCAGTCCCCTTTCTTAACTCCTAATGGAGCCAGCTGTTTATTTTGGATAATGGTGCGCTTCACAGTACATACCAAACCTTCATGCTGAATTGCAGTTACAAAGATCACACGTTCCCTTGTTCAACCAAGAGCTGAGTTTGCTTAGATGCGGTGAGTGATTTCACACACAGCCTCAGAAATGAGAAGTCAGTAGGTGATAAATCAGTTCTTTCTCAAACTTTACAACTGTCAAAGTAACAGGTTGTGAGGGGGTTTTTTGTGTGGTTTTTTTTGACCTCAGAGAGCAAAAGGGTACACAATTTGAGTGAAGCATGGGGATACTGAACATAAAGAGATAAGCTGTTCAACAAGGGAATTCTCTAATTAATTGTCATACATCCACTTTTATTATCACACATCCATATTACAAGGGATATGCAAGATAGCTTACTGGTTACCCTCTAACCAACTTTCTTATGTGATATACTAGGAAATCCAGAGACCCCATTAAAAAGTAAGGTAAATTTTTGACACTTCATCTAAAGACAGACACTTACAGCTCCCTCATTCCCAGAGAACTTGAAATCCTCTGTGAAGGATCCCTGGGTGGTCTGCAGAGCATGTCTGACATCTCAGTGGTACCCAGGTCATTCTGGACCAGTTCCCACCTCCGTGGCTTCAGTACGCTCCTGCAACAAACTGGGACAAGTGGGGACGAACTGAGTCTGACATGATTTTCTTTAAGCAACAATAGATGAAAGCAGCTCATTTCATAAACAAAGAGGTTTCCAAAGTTAAAACAGGCTCATATGTTATTGCTGCTATATAATTGAGAAGGTTTGCTCTTTAATGGTGAAAGAAAAGAAAATGTTTTCCCAATACTTCTACCTTTATTTTTTTGGTGAGGTAAAGTATTCAGAATGCATGTTATGGTTATAGTTTCAACTTTTTCTCTTTTCCCCCTGGACGATTTGCTAATCTCAGGAAAAAGGTTAATCTGGAGACTCTTTTTCATCAGCCTTACTTTGGAAACTGCCAGTGCACAGAAGGAACTAACAACTGGAGAGACAAGAGATATCTTCATGTTAAGACTCTCATGGCAGGAGAAGAAAGCCTGAGTTCAGGTTCCTTCCCTAAATCTCGTTTTTGCATTTTACACGATTCAGCCAGCAGAGACAGTGATGTAAATGGGAGCCACTGATGCTAGTTAATTCACTACTGAAAGTTGTGGAGTGATTCAAATCCTACCTAAACTAAAACAAGTCTCAAATAGAGCTTGAAAGACTCCTTTGCTTCTATCCCAGATGATTATACAGAATTTTTAATTCAACCCTCTGAAGTAAATAGAATTGTTTATGCAGATTAGTTGGCTAGCTCATATTGCTAATTATATTCCTGTAAAATAGAGTAAGGAAGCCAAGACAAACACCAGAGTTTAAATGAAAGAGAAAAATACATAAACAAATTTGGCTTATACAACTGACATATCTATGTTATTCAATTTTGTTAAGTAACAAAACAAACTCCAAAACAAGCGAAAACAAGAGTCACTCCAGCAACAGAAAATATTCTGAAATGCTAGATACTATCACTTCTAATTAGGGTAAAAGAAGTCATCTAAAACATGATAATTTTATTGCAACCACCTCTATTCAAGTGCATGAATAACAACACATACAAACCTTCAAATACATTTAAAAATATAAATTCACATCTATATAATTTTTCTAAAGCAACCCAAGTACCCAAAATACTTCCATGCTTGTGTAGTGCCTACTTTAATTCTATATATTGAGCAGATGAAAACATTCAGCTTTGTTTGGCTCGCATTCACCAGAAGTTAGTACTAAATGTGAGAATACTTGAAGTAGGTCCTTGCTGTCTGTTAGCAAAGTTTAAAACAGTTTATAAAAATATGCTTGTGTGAATGTATTTCATGATAAGCGGACAATCTTAATCTCTTCTAACCATTCTGACCTCTTGACTCCTTCAAGAGGTAACTGGAGGGGTCAGGGAGCTGAAAACTTTCCCTGAGTGAGATATTTAGCACAGAAACATCTTATTCAGAGCTGATCTGAAGATCCTGAATTTTACCTAAAAATCTGCATGTTATTCTATAATAACAAGAGCTGCTGTTCCTCTTGTAGCCCAGAGAAGAGACAAGATCCTCTTGTAGCTTATTTAGTTAGGTTCATCACTGATACATTTGGCTTCAACTCTGCTTTACCAGCCTTACTTGCACACAGCCTGTGAACATCAGTAAGGGAAGCTGCTGCTTCATGTACTTTCTTACAGTCGAAGGTTTCAACAGGTCACACGTATCACCTTCCTCATGGCTTCTTCTCAAGCCACAAAATTCAGAATTAAAGTGCTTGTAAATAGCGGAATTGGGAGATGGAGTATATTGTTACCCCCCGAGCATTACTGTCTTGTTGGACAAATGTGAGATTTGGAGAAACTGCGTGGTATCACAATTGATCCAGCTGAAGATGTGGTTGCAAGGATCCTTGCAATGAAAACTCCTGTCATTGTCTGGACAGGGATTGTCCACCCTGTTGGAAAGAGTGGATAGCCCAAGTCAACATTGCTCAATGTCAAGATCCCAATAAATTAATTTTTTTTAAAAAAGCAAACACCTTTTCCATGAGTGTCTGTGCAACACCTGGACCTTCTTAATGAATCTTCACTCTGTATTTGCTGTACATGTTCAGATCTACTGGCTGGTGGACAAACGGAAGATCCAGCTGGCTTCACAACAAACCTACCATGTACTGGCGCTTCCTCTATTTCCCAGCCTGAGATCAATGATGTGAGCACAGAGTGTCCTATTTTAACATGTCTTTGAACTTTATGACAGGTTTCAGCAAAACAGAGTGAGATTTTTAAAAACATCTGCATGCTTACTAGTTTATTTGGCATGCATTTTCACAAATACCTTCTCACCAGCCATTTCCCATGGTGAAGAAAGATTCTATTATGTGAAATTTTCTACCATTAAAGAAAAATCTCCACTTAAACTTGGTGTTCTTATTTTCTGATAGACTTTAGCCAAAAAAGTCATGCTGATCATCTTTTGTCAATGAAAACCACGTTTCTAATAGCAATCAGTTCATCATTATAATATTTATATTATAGTAAATGAAATGCAAACTCTCATGGCAAACTCTCGAAGTATGACTCTTCATGAGGATAGAGGAATGATGAAACTTCGCTTCAATTTCGTTCTGACTGAGTATCTGACTTGGCCATCAATCATCACATCAACTTAGCAATGTTTTTCCAAGACCTCATTCATTGCAAGGGAAAGCTAAGCTGCACATCTTAAACATGAAAAAAGCATTTTTCTGTTGCCTCTCCACAATAAAATGCATTCACAAATCACCTAGATTGCTGGCTATAACATGACAACTCATATTAGAATTCACTCTATGAAAAAGAGACTGCTTTGGAAGTATGCTCTATCAAATCTCTACTTTCTGAAATGTGTGTAACATCTACAGGGATTTCACTTCATGTTTAATGACTGTTATCTGCTGTATCAAATGCCTTGTTTTGGACAGGTGGCTCTGAACTCTATATGCAGATGAATTTCCATCTCATGCCATTATTGAAGTACTGGCTAAACATTTTGAAGGGAATCAAAATAAAGAAAAAAAACATATTGACTATGCAGTAACTACGATTTTTTGGAGATAGTCTGTAGATGTGGATCTTTCAGCTAAATCATATTGCAAGGACTTCTGGAGAAAAAAAGCTGCAGAGCATTTGGTGGTCATTCTGACCTTAAGCCTTAAAGATTGGCAAAAGTGTGCAGGTACTCCTCGACGTCAAACTCGTGACATATATATACTAGGAGTGATCTCTGTGCACTCAAAGTATTATTTTGCCTAACTGTCGTCAACAAACTAAGCAAGTTTTTCTCCTAGCTTTGCTATAAATCCCAAATTTCTTGCCCAAAGTCGGACTGTGTGTTCATTGTGTACCACTGAACTTTACAGATTGTCAAAAACCTTGAAAAACATCTTCAAAAAACCCTCTCATATTTTAAAAAGGAACATTACTCTAAAAGTTATTAACATCTTAGAATATTAACTACCTTTAAAAATGCATGTCTTCAATTCTGCTTTTGAAAGCATTCAGACATGTACCTATTTTTTTCAGAAATAGGAGTCTATGGAAGGCACTGAGATTTTCACCCTTGACTAGAAGAAAAGCTGCTTAAGCAATGAGGCTGACAGCCAACGAGCTGATCACTAGCCAGAAAGCAAGCTGTAGAACAGTATTTGGAAATTTATGTCCATCTAACAATTTGCTTTTGATTGTACATATCCACTGACACATTTGAGTGTATTTATCAGATGCTACAGACAAGTAGAGAATAAATACACCTGCAGTATTTCTTTAAAAGAGCATGTATGGGTATAAGAATGGAGCAGTGCCATAAACACGTCTCTTGCAATCCTCCCTGCTGAAGATAATTATTCAGAGACAATTCCATATTTATGAGAAACCTCATAATTTCTTTCTCCTCTAATTTCTTGCTCTAAGAACTTGGCTAACTTTATGGGAAGGGATTTTTCTCTCTCTCTCTTTCTGAGACAAAACCACACATTTATATTCATAGGTCACATCTCTAGACTACATAACCTGCTGATCTGGTTTATCGGTATAAATTCAGCAGTACATCACCAAAAACCATACAAACATGTATATGACAAAATAACGAAATCCTCTGATCTGCCTGTACTTTATAAATGAAATTGTCTGTCTAGATATCAGGAGCAAAACCTCTCTTAACTCAGAGCCTAGACTTCACCCTGCTCCTGCACGTGGCACAAAGAGCTCCATCGCCACTCCCATAGCATCATGGCTTTCCTTACTGGTGTTTTGCCCTGACTCCTGCCAGCATCCCTTGTCCTGGTGACATTATCAGCCTCATTTCTTCTCCCCTATCACACCTGCAACTTTGAGAGCTTTTTCTCCTTCAATCTAATGACGTGGACAGCCTCATTTTCTCTCTGTTAGAAGGACTGCACGTGCGCCCCATCAAATTATGCTGCAGGCTGTGCATGGGCTGTGAATGGTCATTTGAGGCAGATGAAGTACTGCCAGGGGGATTCTTTCAGAAGTAAAATACATATATTTTTATGCAATTATGGGAAACAGATGGGTCAGAAATAACCATCAAGTTTATTTCTCAGCGTGATTTCTTAATTTTAAGCAGTTATTTGTGGACTGCATCCACATTGCTCCGTCATTGTTAATATAAGGTGGGTTTTTTTCCTTGAAAAATAAAATCCATCTGTTCTAAAATGTGGGATTTTATTATGCATGAACAACATAAACTCAGTGCAACTTCTTAAACAAAGAATCACAAAAATAGGAATATATAACCAGAGCATTAATAATTGTTTCCTTAGTATTTGCATATTTTCCCCAAAGTGGTGTACTATATTTATTTCTTATAAATTCAAATTTTAAAATGCTCATGAATATTTATTTACTTTTTCTATCTGTTGTCACAATTTATTTGAGTTATTTTTTTTCTACCAACAGATAACTTGGCATTTCATTTTAGATTATAACACTATCTAAAATCAAACCAAAACTTCTAGGCAATATACTATGATGTTATAAAAGGAAGAGAAAACTCATGGAATTAAATGAAAGAAAAATTCATTAAAAGGCTGGCAGCGGGTGGCACACAAAGATCAACCAGTTATGAATAGTTTTCATTTCAGATTCGTCCATTTGCTTGACACCCACAAAGAGTGCAACCTTGAGATACTGAAGTAGTTGCCCCATGTATGGGAAGCTCGGCTGGTCTGCTTGGAGCTACTGCCAGATTCTACTTCCTGACACCATTCAAAGGACTTGGAAAGAAAAGCATTTGGGCTGAATGAGAGTTCAGTACTATTTGTTTCATCTGGTGGGGCAAATTACACTCAACTATAATCAACATTTCCTACAGTATCCTGTAAGTATGCCATACTTATGCAGTCATTTAATGAAAAGACTATAGCTATGCCGAAAGGAACTAGAAGTGAGAATGGAGGGCTGGAGATCTGTCCAGTTCTTTTCCTTTTGAAAGCTAGGGAGAGGCTTTCCATGCTTGCATAGCTCTGACAACACCCTTTTACCGTGCTCTGGAAACCCATGTCCCATCAGAAACCCAAGGATATTTTCCTTATTTTTAAAGTCATTCTTCATTTGTGTGAAGTCACATGTAAAAATGAAGCCAAGATCAAAAAATCTTGGTTCTCTCGAGTCTTCAGTCCTGTTACAGAAGCCCAGATTGTCTTTACGCTTGGAAAAGGAGGCAACAACTTAGGGCAGCTACTGTTAAGCTAAGTAAGGAGTTTTCTATGCCTATACCAGAGGAGTCAGCAACCACCCATGCCAGTTCTCTAGACAACTGGCTGTGTATTAATGAAACCTCTCATGAAGGTAGGACACAACAGCTTTGGCAGGGAGCAATGGGGATGTAGTGGTTGGCGTGGTTCAGCCTTTGAGATATGAGGTTCCTCTAGTGTCTGGAGTTTCTGTAGATCTAGTGTCTGGAGTTTCTGTAGATTTTGTAAGCTTGTGTGTACCTCCATGACATACTCTGGTATAGTTTCTTCCACGTAATAAACAAACAGGAACAAAGATAAGGTATAAAAAAAGGAGACAGTATGATGACAAAGTGAGACTGTACACAGTTTTACAGCTATCTAAAACTAATACAAGGTAAAACAATTGTTCTTAAAATGGGGCATGTCCTTTGGTAGAAGACAATTTGGAGAGAGCAGATATTCAATCCAAGCAAAAGGAGGAAAATATAAGAAGCTGCTAGGAAACTCTGTTTCTCCCTTTCCCATACCCCTGCATGTCTTTATCCTTCTCCCTGCCTCCCCTCCTGTTCCCCTGGGAAATGAGCTCTCTTTTCAGTCAGCCACGTGAAGTATAACACTGGCTCTGAGCTAAAAGGACTAGAGAAACAAGAAAATGGAAAGAGAAGAGGTGAAGGAAAAAAAGGCTGAGATTTGGGATGAAGCACTGATTGACTTCTACAGCTCCTTATTTCTTACCTTTATCTGTAATTAACTAAGGTGACTAGTGCAAACATAGACCTATACAACACAGAGGTCTATGTTTAGTCAAGTGAATCCTCTCATGGAAAACCAGAGTGCTTAAATGTCAACAAAACACAATCTCTAAAAAGTAAAAATGTAGTTTATTGACATTTATTGTCTTTTTTTTTAAAAGCCCTAGCCATCCTTTTCAGTTATGAGGAATCTCATTTTTATTTGCCAGCTATAGCAAAGACACATTGTATAAATCTTGCCTAAGCTGTTTGACTGGGCAGCTTCACTAACAGTTGAGACGGTTCAGATTGGTTGTTGAACGGAAAGGTGGAACAAAACATTCAGATAAGTGGTAGGAGCCTGAATACAGCTTGAAGCAGCCTGAGTGGTCAGACATCTTCATACCTGATCCTCACATTTCCTATTCAGAAAATTCTCAGGTAAAAAAAGGAATAAAAAATAAATCTGTCTTACTCACAAAGCTCAGATATTAGAGGTGACTTTTAGCTGTACTTCTCCTTTGGTCTGCTTCAAATTTATAAGTTAGAAAGTTTTCTAAGCTATCTAACAGTAGATCAATTCCACCTCATTCCAAGTTCTGTCTGTATCAATTAGAGCATTCACAAAAGGACATAGGAATTCATAATCATGATCTTTAAAATCCTGTTCAGCTACAACCTCAGAACTTGAAGAACCTCAGGTTTTTGTTTAAGCCTTTTGTTAGTGTTTGCTCCAGAGAATATTCAGAACTTTCAGCTATGTCAGAGAAGAAGGTAGAAGAGGTGAAGTCATGGCTAGAGCACTTGCCTCAGCCATGCATATCAGTTAACAATTAGCACATTACCCAGCACAATTTTGGCCTGTTCCAATTAGCACTCTTCTGGACAATCCCAAACATGATTCAGGGAGAGTGAGACAGGTTCTGTTTCCACTAAGGCGTATGGATGATACTGTACCATACCTGTCTTGTTTTCTCCAAAAGCATCCCAGTTGCCTTTGCACCTCCTGAGCATATTTCTTTAGATAAGTCACTTACTGAAATAAAAAGAGTTTTTTTCATGAAAAATATGTTCAAAAAGGAATACATATTTTAGCTGAAGGTGAAGCTTGGGAAGTCCCAAAACATCTTGTGAGGTTATAGCTCTGGATACTGCATCAAAGAGGCAATCATCAGGTAGTTTTTAACCTTAAGCTACCTATTTGTCTATGATTCTCATCCCTTTTAATTAAACAATGACATTAATTTCATTTATTGTTCTCCTGTTCTTAGACACTCCCTGTTTAATTTTCAAGTCTTCTACATTGATGGTTAATGTCCTGTTTTCCAAGCTGCTGACATCTGGATTTATCTGATCAGCTGTCTGACAAATTTTGAATTGTTCATCTGGGTAGATTTAACTGGTCATCCTGATTAAGAAATTGTCATTTTATGGACTGAACAAGCCACTTCCTCTGTGTCACTTTATTAAAGCAACATCATCAGCCTTTTCTTAAATCAAGTATCTTTGATGATACCATTTAGAGGAATTTTTCTTCTGAGCTTTATTTTTTTAATAATAAATTTATTATTCCTTTGTCCAACTTAAATTGCTGGGCAATAGTTGCCATGCAAGGTAGTATTCAAACATGAAAAAAATAATAAAAACCTTATAGCTCCTTATTGATTGATTGATCACATGGAAGGCATAGTAGAAGGCTCAGTGTTTCAGCATGGTCAAAGGGTAAACAATTGGGCATATAGGCCAATTAGACTAACAAAGTAAATATTTGAGTACAATAAAAGCACCTTTTATGAAGGTGCAACAAATAATAGTCATGAGGTGAATAAAATAAATTACATGATGATAGCTGCTGAATGCTTAGAAATGCACGTAGCTATCTAGTGTATAAAAAGGGTCATATTCACAATGAATAGCAAGACAATACACAGCACAACACTTAAACTAGATAGCAGTGCTATTACCCACTTCTTACCTTTAACAGGTTGGGGCCCTTAATGACTTCCAGCATACAGAATCATGGTAGATATTAATGTGGTCTAGTCACCTTTTGGAGAGAAGGCACCATTTCTCACTAGGACAAGTACTGAATGTGCACAGAAAATAGTGAGGACAGCATATATCATCATAAAAGGAATCCTAAATGCTAGCAATTTGTTTTCTTAAGCGATAATGCCAGCATTTTTTTTCTTAAATAACAGGCAGTCCTTTGGTTTTCTTCAAGCAGAGTCTCTCATTTTGCTACTGTTCTAGATAACATACGTTTAGATATACAATTTAAAGTGATATTTGAACTTTTGAATGTTTAGTTAGCTGCACAAACTTACTTATCCTGAACACCTGAAAAAGTGGCTGCATTTTGGGCCTGCCAAAGCCCCCTGTTTTAGTAAATCAGTAGTCTGGGCTCCACAAAAGAGCTTTCCAGACTTAGCATTTAAGAGTTATAAGGAAGGTAAGAATGTCAAAGGCCTCTTCAGCCAAATCTATTCTGCTATGTCATCCACATCTTTAAATCTTGTTCAGACTTCCAGTTCATTATTATTAATATCATGACTTCATTACTCCTCCATGTTTCATTGAAAATTGGTCTCAAAATTGTGTTTAAGTAATTTGAGATTTTTGCTTGCAGATCACAGATACGTATTTGATTGTTCAGGGCTCCTGACCAGATATTAATAGATTCCTAATAGCATTTACATTTCTAAAAAGGGCTTACTATGTGGCTAGACAACAGAAATTCCCTAGAAGCTGGAAAACACAAGCTCGGATGAAGACAGGAAAGTCTTCCTTCAATGTACATTGAATGGAGTTGTAAGCACAGGGACATTTTGAGAATGCAAATGTTGAGTTAAGTGTCTAACACAAAGGTCAGACACCTCGATGTGGTGTAATACTTCTGTGTCTGTAGCCCTAGATGTCTATTCTTTACACCATTCCAGTCTGAAACTCCTCAGTCTAAGAAACACAGCAGAGAATCGAGAATAACTCGTACAACTTAGACAAGTGCTGTAGACCGTGGAAATGTCATTCTTACCCATGTCTTTTCAAAATTAGGGATGAGGTCATTTCATATATCTATTTACTTTATTTCCCAAATCCAATAACTTAGTGTGAAGGGCTTCAAAGCACAAGATAAATGTGGCTGGGTCACAGAACTAATCATGTCAACTGGAAAATAACTGTAACTGCATCATTACCACTTAATGTGTTGGGTAACTCTGAATGTACCTGAAAGATAATAAAGAGGTGTCAGTATTATTCATATCTTTTAATTGCTTCCATTAGCATTTCTTTTTTTTTATCCTGAGGGCAAAATGGTATCACTTCATTGATTATACAGTGGATACAGGAGAAATAATAGTACAGAATCAAATATACTTTTAACCACCCGTTGCCATCTTATAGCTATAAGCAAAAGCATAACTTGGCAATAAAACCTATTTACTGTTAAAATTAAAATTGCTTTTAACAGTTTTATAGCATACAAACAATTAAAATAATTATATCTGGCAGCAGCTGTTCTTTCACACTTGTGGAAGAGGAAAGAAGAGGAAAAGACTGTAGGAAAAGTTAAAATCAGGTAACTTTTTTCTCCAATAGGTGCGACAAGAATGCCAAGAAATGGGTAGGTTCTCTGTAAGGGGCAGTTATAATAATAATGGAGCTGGGGAAAATATAATAATAGGGAACTGGAGCCGATGATCCTTATGGGTCCCTCCCAACTCGAGATATTATATGATTCTATGAAATGACTGAATCAGCTTTGTACTGTATGTATTTTTATTCTAGGGAAATAATTCTCATGGTACCAACAAGAATATGGCTTCCTGGGATTAAGTTATTAAATAAAATGAACTCTAGATTCTCAGTTGTGATGGTACCATGCAACCAGGGTTCTACCTCTCGAGTCTAATTCCTTGTTTTATTCAGTGTCTTATGGTATTACTGTTCCCACAACATGAAGTTGGTTGCTAAGAACTCCAGCACTGGGCACAGGATAAGACCAAAGCCCCATTTCCTCAACCATCCTGTCTGCCAGTGGCCACAATAAAACACCTACAGGAACAGGATAAACTTTAGCAATGTACAACCACCATGCCACTATAACAAAAACACAGGTCACGCTGGCTGGTTCAAGTAGCGTTTTCCCACTGAAGGACAACAGTGGAACATTTTTCCAAACTAAGATAATTCAACCCAAGCAGAACAAGCAGGGGACTGGGGAAATGAAATAGTGTAACTCTATACTTCTCAGAGCGATGCCAGATCATTTTACCCGCTACATGAAAACACGTAAGTTAATGAATACATACGACGGAAATACCTTTAGATTAAGAGTGGCAGTACATTTCTGGGTCCTTCCAGCCTGCCCCCACCCACACCCCCTCCCCCCCGCCCCTTTCTTTTTTCTAAGCAAGCAGCAAATGCCTAGGAAGAAGCCAAATAGATCAAGGATACTGGCTAAACCTGAGTTGAGCCCTTAACCCATTTAAACAACTATTAGTTCTTATTTGCATTGCTTCCATAAGGAGACCTGCTTAAAGCTGACAGCTGAAAAATTAGTTGAGTCTTTCAGTCCCAAGCCTGGCAAGGAGTTTCAGTATGTTACCTGGCAGAGCTCACAGTGGGAGATGGCATTAACGTCATCCTCTGAAGTTACAGAAAGTCAATACATTGGTTTTCTATATTTTCTTCCTCTGACTCACTCTGGAGAGGTTAGAGGCTGTAGACACTATGTCCCTGCACCAGGGAGCTGCATTCACTTTGAATCTTAGTACTATTATTGCTACAAGTCCCCAGCTGCTATGGGAGCCCCCCAGCCTAATGCACAACAAAGGGAGAAATTCCCATCCCCGTGCACGTGCGATAGGAATGGGCTGAGAGATGGTGCTTCTGGGCAGAATCTCGGGAAAGCTGTAAATGGGTGAGTCTGACTCAAAGCTGTAGCAAACAACCAATTTCTTCTGCCATCAGCCAACTATCCTTGAGACAATGTCTTAGCTATTGCTCTGGGAAACTGGGCAAAACCAACCTCCTTATGAAGGTACAATTTGATTGGTTTTACTGGTATAACATGTGCTTACACTAATGCTGATTCAGTGCTCTTGGGTTTTAATGGCCATGCACAGTAAAAGAGACTGAAATTCAGGATCAGTTTGAATCTGAGGCTGCATAAAATAACCCTTTTTGCTTTCAGCCAAGGCTCACCCCAAGCATTATTTGCATTAACATGTCCACTCAGTCTGTCCTAACAGTAGACCTATTAAACACAAGCAAATTCATATTTCTTTGGGGTTTTTTTGTTAAACCAGTTTTCTGCACCTGCCTCTATCTTAAAATTAGTACCTACATATTAGGGTTTTTCCTTACACACAGTAGGATGAAACAGTTTGAATTATGTGAAATAAATGTATGGCCATAAAATGTAATAATCCATTACCAAACACTTTCATTTTTCATTTTATTACCATGTTCAAATAATTATTGACTTTTTTGCTAACCTGAACAAATAGATATTCATTGAATTATTGTATTCCCTTTTTATTATGATCACAATAATGAGGAAGGGTAAATCATCTTCTTTATATTGTATTTGCATTAAATATTGCATTTTTAGAAGATTGAAGATGCAACCAGAAATCCTATTTTTGATACCTCTATTTTACGAATTATTGTACTTATCGGCATGGAACTTTGGTTGTGGAGACCATAGAATACTGTTGTTCAGTATTATTTTGGTGTCTGACCAACAGGAAAAGACTACAATAAATGTGTACTTCTTTCAGAGTCACTTCAAGAAGTGTGGGCATTTGTCTAAGCACCTCAAACCCAACATTTTCTGATTACAAACTATACAACTATGGGTTTGTGATTGGTTTATATATCAAACTGAGTTTCTTCGTATAGTTTCTGCCTTTGCCTTTTCTTTTCATTGTGTTGGTTGCACATCCTTTCAACCTCAGATTACAAAATTTTGAGGGACGAGTATTATCCTCTTTAGCCTAGTATCCTGAGGAAGAGACCGTTTTATTGCACTGCAGGTGTAACTGCTTCTCTTTCCAACAGCTTTTGAACTGAGTATTTTCAAATCCACCCTATTTAATAAACAGAGGTTTCTAAAGAAATTACATTTCTACCTTTTTGATTACAATTGCAAAGTCTAATAAAGAAAAGATTAAAAGCTTGACACTCAACATTAGTTATCAGAGAATCCATGTGCAGAAGAGAAAATAGCAATGTCTTTTTTGGTTCTGTTATGCAAGGAAGTACTGTCCTGCATGCTTCAGTGATGTCTCAGCCACCAGTTGTGATAATACTATAAAAATTACACAAATAGGTACCATTCGAGTTGCTATCAGATTAAACAAGAATTAAAACAAAAGTAGCTTTACATGTCAGACCAAATATCTACCTAGTCCAAAATCTGATATCCAATAACAGATAATTGGAAAAAGGAAGAATATGGTAATTTCATAACAGTATTCCAATCAACATAGCCTCCCAAATTATGGAAAACTACATTTGCTTTAATTCAATAATCTCTTTACAAAATAATTTATGATTGTTGGTAAGTCTAAACCTATATACGTAGTAACATATAACATTGACTGGAAGGGCCCTCTAGAGTCAATTTCCTGCCGCTATAAATAGAAAATATTTTTAAACTGATACATCTTAGTCCATTTAATTTTCCAGTTTCTGAAGTACTAAAAAGAAAAATCTTCAGACTTCTATCCTAAGTTTATTTATAGTTACTACTGAGCTATTTTCTTTCACACTGGTCTTCAGTTATAAAGCTGAGCTCCCACCTGAGCTTTACCCTGGCTATCCATATTTAGCCAAATTATCTTAGCCTACTCCAACAAGATGGACTTTTCACTCCTCTGATCTTCTGCTCCTGTCTTTTCTGAACAGAGATGTACAGAGTATACTAGAGCAGGACTTACCTTTGAGCAAAGGAAGTAACTGTTTTACTGAATTAGGGTAAAAATCCTCTCTGTCAAAATTAATTAAAAAATAACTAGCGTCCTTAATACTAATACACAGGCACATTGATCATGCCATCTAGAATCACAGACATAAAATGAAAAATGAAAGAACTGGCATCAAACTGAGGGCAGATGCCCAGCATATTCCCCTTTTACAGAGATCTGTTTCTAGAAATGTAAATACTTTAATGGAATTTTTGCATTATATTAAAATGGAATTCATTGACAATATTAACAAGAACTAAAAGGAAAAAAATGTAACATAAATAAACAGGAACAATGCTTGTATTAGACCCTGCCAAAGTACTTGCACTGCAACCCTACAGCAACAGTATCTTTTTTGTATAGCAGCTCATAAGGTCTTCATATAAAAAGAAGTATAGGTTCATCAAGAGGAAAAGAAATTGACAATACACTAAACTTAAAAATTAAGAACTTTCCTAAGAACCGAGAGTTAAATGAAACTGATCTCCTATATTGTTGCCAGAGTCTCCTCTGTGGGTAGCTACATAGATACACACCATTCATACATGGGAAAGAAGGTCCTTTGCAAAGTAGACCTGCCCAACTACCATCAATGAAGGACACCAGTCAACATACCAGAAAACAGAAATACCTGTTCAAGAACATGCCACAACCCCTTCAGCAGTTATCAGTACAAGAGGGTAAAAGAGTTTCACACAGGTCTTAATTATTTTTCAACTGTGTCACCTCTACCTATGCACTCTATAAGAAAATGCAGTAGAGAGGTCTTTATAAAGCCCCTATGTAATTTTAATTGGTTTTAATAGCTTTACTCAGAACTCAGAACACAGCAAAAAATGTTTGATAGACGTGAGTCATTATCTAAAGGTATTACACCTACAAATACCCCAATTTCATTAAATAAAGTAACTAGATCATTAAATTAAATTGCATCAATATGATTTGAAAAAGTTTGGTCAGTAGCCTTCCCTACTTCTCGTACCAAAAGTCTTAATTTTGACTGCAGATTAGCAACCCTTTAGCTCAAGTCTTGAAATTCCCAGACTCTTTACTCTGGTGATCCTAATTCTCTTGTTAGGCTTTATTTTATGAAGTAAGCAGGCATACAAAGAGTGGTTTATGCAGCTGCTGCAAACCACTGTTAGGTCTCAGAAGCTGCAGTTTATTTGATGCTGGTGCCTGACAGAATGATAAAAATTGAAGTCACTAATTGTTCTTCTTGTTTCTTTTTCTTGCAAGAAAGGTTGATCAGTATTTATGCTTCAGTATCTCTTATTCTATGAATTTAGAGGGCTGGGTCTCCTACTGAGCACTGCTACTGGTAGGTGATATTGGTATCTACTTAAGGAAGAGTGGGATTCTATAACTGATTAACTCTTGGTTGCTCTCCTTTAGCTGTTCTCTATGATAGTAGATTTTTCTATAATAGTGGGTTTAAGACTAATGAATCAATACAACTTCATGATGGCTTTTTTTTTGTTTGTTGGGTTTTTTGTTTTTTGTTTTTTTTGGGTTTTTTTTACAATTATTCATCTCTCAAAGGATTGCTGGAAGGTATCTAAGAAGTTAAGCTACTGAGATTATAAAGAAATTTTAAAAGAATGAGGATTGATTAGAACATGATAATTAGGTTCAGTATGTCTTTCAAACCCACTAAATTACCTGTCTCTTTAAACTAGCTCTTTCTCTGCTTTAACAAAAGAGAAATATGCCTGGTTCTCTTTATCTTCTTTGTTTTATCAACCATTGCTGACAGGAATCATAAAATCACTGAGCTGATAGCAGTAGCAGAGCAGTGCTTGCTCATCACTCAAAATTAATGCTCATACCACTTTAATACGATTAATTACTTATCATTTTGCTATAGTATTAATTAGAGGCTTTCTATCAAAATATGTCAAACTTGAAAAAAAGTAAGTGAAAGAAGCTCATCTTATGTCCTTTGAGATGAAATTACGGCCTCATAGAAGGAAATAGGACTGCGGTTATTATTGTCCATTAGGACTCTGTATGTTTTGAATCTTCATATGTCATTTCTGTATTCAAAATAAAACAGATATTTGTTTTACATACAACAGCCTTTAGGAATGTAAATAATTTATATTAGTGATGCACAAGAAAAGGTTTACAGGCTGAGTAAAGGAACCTTACAAAAGAAAGATAAAACCTCAACTTATTAGAAAATTATTTAAAGGCCTTAACCTCTTCAGTTCTAAAAACTGTTGATAGATGTCTTTTAATATCAGGCTCTGCAGAAGAAGGGTTATTACGTATTGCCTTCTGTCAGATGAGTTACAAGGGTTTCTTAGACTTTTTTAGTATTTCTAATTTCAGCCTTAGCAATAAGTGTCAAGAATATTTCTTGACCGCTGCTACCCTCTTCTTTCTAATAGAAAACAGGCAATGAGCTGTCATTCATTAAATTAATACCAGATATTTCTAGACTTCTTTTAATCTACTAGTTAACAACCTTGCATTTAAACCATGGCACACATTTGAAAGGTTTTAGAAGACACAGAGCTTTGAAATAGTGTAAGACCAGGTTCGACTAAGGATGGGTCTTTTTCCTGGACACTTAAGAATTACTTTTCCAGATGCCTTTATGTTTAAAAGATCTGAATCCTTCTACACTGCTGGTTTTCTTCCTGTAATCTGTTCACTTCTTTCTTGGTAGATTAAATTTTAGAAGTGAAAATCTCTCTCTGAGATGTATTTGCATATTAATATAAATTGAGAAACACTAGTCTGTTAGCTGTCAGTTTTGGTCCATTAGCCATGTTATGCCTCATCTGTTGTAGGTAGATTAATGCTTCATACATTATTGAAAAGTTAATATTTTATTGTTGGAAAAAAAAAATAGAAGATTTTCTCCTGACCCAACATACTTTCTAAACATATCCTTTTTTTTAAATCAACTAACCAGTTTTCATGGGGTGGATTTGAATGTTCAATATGGAAAAAACTGCAGAAGATATATTAGAAAAACTGCTGAAGGCCCCTTGAGGAGAGCATATGTTTCAACACATTTTAAGATCTAAAAGTTTAACTGAAAATGTTTTCATAATTTCTTAATATGTTGAGCCCTGACAGTGGAGAACTGAAATAACTAAATATTGTGATGACCACTTCAAAACTTCCCTCATCTTTCTGGAAGCCAGCCTCTTTCCAGAATATAAAGAAGGATTTTGACAACCATAATGACTGAAACACAGCCTTATTTTCATTATATTGGCCATTGATTCTTTTGTGACTCTGATTTAATTTGTCACCCATTTCTTATTTTATATGAAATACAGTGCAAAGGCTTATAGATGTAATATATTAAATAAAAGTCTCCTGACATATGTGTATCATTAAATTAAAATGTGGTACTTTGGCATTTGTAAATCATTTTAGTTCTAATGTAAATACAGATCACTCATTCGTGGAAGGTCTGTTGCATAACCATAGCCATTACTCTTTATATTTATCAGCCCATAACTCAAAATGTTTATGGTGCCAGATCTTTCAATCTGAGTTTTGAGTTCTGCAATACCAACAGTTGTGAAGCAGTTAATGACTTGCTGAATTAATTACGGTACAGTTTAGATATTTAGGCCAAATAGCTTTACTTAAGCATAGGCTGAATTTTTTCTGTCATTTCAACTGACCTACATATGTCTTCTAATACTAGTCAGATATTGCCTGTCTTCAACCTACTGAAGATATAGCCTCAAATATACTTAATTTAAAAGTAACATTATGAGATTAAGACTTCCTGATTTAACATCTAAATTAGGATTAATTCAAAATCCAGGCTCTGCCCCCCTGAGAAGCATATATCTAGGTTTTGCCCCCATCTGGTTAACTACGTTTTGTCCAACAAAATGTCTAGTCTTTTAGACAGTTAAACATGTGTAACTAGCTACCTAATGGGAGGATGCAGAGAAGGAGCCAGATTCTTCTCAGAAAGAAAAAGGGCAATTTCAATTAGATATAAACCAAAAAAATTTATTATGAGGGTGGTTAAATATTCCTGCAGGGACTCAGAGAGGCTGTGGGGTGTCTGTCCTTGAAGATGTTCAAAACTTGGCAAGACAAAGCCCTGAGCAGTCCAGTATAATTGGACCTGCTCTGGGCAACAGGTTGGACCAGATGACCTCTGGGGGCCTTCCAGCCTGCAGAACTGTGTGACGCTGTGGGAAGTTTCTGTACCAGTAATTGCAAGATGCTAAGAGGGCATGCCAGAGAAATGATCACTCTAGACTTGTCATATTCATATACTTGTAAACAATGCTTTTCTTACTAGCCACTTGAAGGAAGATTATTTTGGCTTAGCCCTTCATGTCTTTACTTATTTGTCTTGTATTACCTCTGATCTAGCAGAATTCCTGTTTACCCCCTATATATGCCTGTGTTTTTTCCTTTGCCTTTCATTTCTCTGAAGAGAGTGTACAGCCTGACATATACTTAAAAAGGAAGCTATTCAAGAGCAAGGAGTTATAACTTAAGTTTAAAGCCATGTGGTGCAAACAGCTAAACATGATGATGGATCTATTTTGTGTCAAGAACAAGAAACTGACTTAACAAAGGAACTTTCTTTCTTATTCTCATTTGTTTATCTGGTGTCCTCCCGTGGCAGTCAATGCAGATACAGCTATATTCCACCTAAATTTCTTCAGTCCATTATGTTTCAACATAGAGAAAGCAGTTACATGTTAAACTGCAGGGAACAGAGGTGAAGCGGGGTGGGGGGGTAGAAATTGTAGCAGATTACAACATTTTCTGCTTGATAGCTAAACAAATAAGGAACTTATTCAGGAACACAGGCTATGTATGTTAAACTCTCCCACTTTCTTAAGTATAAAATCCAAAGGCTAAGAAAAATACCTTTGATATGGCTATTCCCATGCCTCTTAAACCATTACAAAGAGATACAGAAAAATCATGGGACAGGAGGAAATGCTTGGGGGATACCTGTCTCTAATTCCATGAACACAGCACGATTTCAAGATACGGTAATTTTGAGTTATGGCCCATGGTCCCAAATTTATGCATTTCATCTCCTAATTCTAATAAAAAGTCATAAGTAATATCTAGAACACAAAACAGAACTTAAAACTTTGAGTCATACAAAATTACTGATTAAATAACCTGGTATCTGGTTATTTTTGGTCTGCATTTCTCTTGTATGCAACAAGCAGTGAGGATTCCCCATCACCCTCCAGCTAGAAGTAATGACAGATTCGTCAGGATTTTGTTTTATTTTCCTATTGTGGGCTCAAAGTTCACAGTATGTAGTTATTTACAGTATTAATGCATATTTTCCTCATTTGCACTTGTACTCATATTTCTACCTTTCCCTACGTTTTTATTGGATATCAGCAGATCTCATTAAAAATGACAGGAGATTAATAGGGCGAGATAGTGTTATATTCCATCACTACCTAGGGAAAACATGCATTGATTTCAGTTTCCTTGTTTTCTGAAGATGCTATAATAATTACAAAGACCATTCACAGAACCCATTGGTTTTTAATAAACTGCTCAAAGTTTTGCGGCTAATTGCTACAGAGGCATAGGCATTCACTAAGGTATCTAATGACTCAAGTTGAGAGTGAAATATTATAGGCCGGGTTCTTAACAGTGCCTTATTTCCTACTACAGTCAGTGGGTATCAGGAATCTGAACGCCTTTAGAAGTTGAATGTACTTTGGCCACACAGGTTAATAATCCCTGACCAAAGACTACACGGGGTGAGTAAACTTTCATGTACTCCTCGGTCCAGCACAAAGCGACAGTCCCTTTCTGCCATTTCTACCACTTTCCCCGCTAAAGTTTCCACAGCTAATTTTGTGCACTCATGTACTGAAGCTTGTTACATAGAGTATGTTGATCATTTAAGCAAAAGAAAAAACTGAAGTTATGACTCTGGGTCACTATATTGCAGATTCTCAGCAAGTCTGCTAGCCAGAAGGGCAGTGTGTTAAGGAAAGGGTCATGCAGTGACACACAACAGACCAGGGACCTGTTGTCCCTTTGGTAGGCGGCCAGAACCATCCATATCCACCACAGCTGCAATGCAATGTGTCCATTTGTGTGGTTTTCCCAGAAAGTTTCACTGAGTGGTGGGTGAGCTGATATTTTGTCATGGTTTGAGACCGAACTCACAGTGCAGAGTCTTAATGGGTAACAAACCAGTTTAGTTATAGGTATGTTCAATTCTTACAAGTTATACAACTTCCTCGTCTTCAGGACAGGCAACACAGTCCAGAAGTTGGGTGGGTCAGCACAGCAGATATAGCTGTGCAGTGCATTATCCAGGTGCAGCTTCCTGGGGTCTCTCTTTCTTCGGTTCTCTCTTCTTGAGTCTCCTGGAGTCTCTCCTGGGCTTCTTCTGGACTCTCTCCCCCATGTATCCCCAGTCTTTTTTCAGTCCCTGATGTCTATCCCCAAGTGATTCTGGACACCATCGGCTACAGGACCGGGTAAAGCACATCCGATTCTTCTTTGGCTTGTTCAGATTCCCTCATTGGTGACATGGTTGGTGACAGCCATCTGTCACCATCACTGGTACTCATGATCTGCTCCTCTGGAAGGCTCTCCACAGTTTGCCCCTCTTACAATGATTAACAGGTTGTTTATGTATGAGGTGTTCCTCTATTCTTATGAAAAAGCTGCTCCCTTACCCTGTAAGGTAACTGAAGTTGATATGGTAACACTATTGTAAGCCAGGCCATGCCAACTGGCACACCATTTGAAGAAGGCCTCTCTGAAAACTGTATTGCTGCAATTTTATCGGTGAATTGTTCCTCTCTTTCCTGCAAAACTGAACCCTTGCTATGATGAAAGACACATTATTTTCCAAGAATATTTTTCTATTATTTCCATTTCCTCACATCTTCCTTGATTCCTGACCCACACCATATACCATCTACTGCCTTAATGGTAATTCTGTGACTGCTTCTAACTGAGACATAGACAACAAGATCTTTATATGCTTTTTTTCAAGACTTCACCATCTCTTGATGACACTGTATTTGGATGTCTGGTCCCACAGACACACAAGGAAATACAAAAGTGGTTGTCTGGTAGAGATAAGCGAACGTCTGCCGTGGTAGAGGCTGTTTGTGCCTACAAGTATAGCATGGAAAACCAGATATTGCTGAAGAGGTAATTGTAATCATCACTAAAAGCTAAGGAATGAATACATGATTGTCCACACTGTTGCCAGTCATACGATTTAGATTAAAAAAACCCACCAAACCACACCAGCAGTAACAAACCAACACATTTTAGCAGATCATAGGACTGAGCAGCAGTTTGTCCTTAAAATGCATTCTGATCCTTTTCAAGGGAAAAGGTTTTCTGAATACATTTTGAATGACCCTCCTCACACTGCGTCTTGTAATCAAGCTCTAAACACAACTTTGCATCAACACCTTTGTTCAGCATCATTAACACATGCTCTAAGACCATTTGTGAAGAAGCTGATAAGGTGACTTCCCCCTTCTCACTGGGAACAAAGGGCATCCAACTACATAGTAACACTCTCTTTGATGCAGGAGATCAGTAAACAATTTGCCAGAAAATCTTCTAATATCCTTTCAGCTACTTTTAATACTACTTGGCTATACATTGGTATTAGAAACAATTGGTTATTGATGAAGGCAATACTATTAAAAAGTTGTAAAATTAAAGAGAAGCGAATGGTGTTGCTAGATGCTTTCAAACAAACATGTCCATATGGACAGTGTTTTTTGCAGGGCAACTGGAAGTGCTTAGATACATCCATTTCCACTGTGACTGATTGCAGAGTGGAATGAGCAAAGTTCAGTTTCTAACAGTGTGGTCCCTCTGACAGAAACAGAGACTAATACAGAAAATTGGATGGAGAGCTTCAGAGTGTTGTTTAGAAGGCTGTGGACCAACACTACAGGGATCAGAGGAGCTCTTCTGGAAAGTGGCCTGTTTGGAGGGGAGAAAAACTTCTTCTATGGGCAGAAGGCAGTAGAGAAAGCACTGTACTACTGAAAATGGGAGATTCTTAGGGTGTGGACATAATATCATTGTAAGCAGAATTCCCTGCTTTGTTTTCCTGCTCCCCTGAGTGGGAAGTGTATTGGGAAGCAGCAAGAGGTTCAAGTGCTTCCAGTGGTTTGTGGATGCTGGTTCTCTCAGATTAGGGCAACACTGTTGTTAAGTGGGAACCTGCTCTATGATGTGTGCAGAAACACAAAATGGAGGAACAGTCTGGAAAAGTTTGCTATAAGGGTTGTACAGCTCTTATGTTTTCCATCTTGGTTATTATCGACTTATGAGGTACTTACACATAAATTTACTTAGAACCCAGTCAGCTGGACTGGCAGCTTTCGATTCCATGTTCAAGCAGGTTAGCCCCTTCGTTCTTCCCTCTCCATTCCCATCTGCATGCCAGGGATAGGCAGCCAGAGATTGCCAATACATCTGCCTCCAACCCCTACCTGTTTTCAAGGAACTATTCTTTTTTTAATTAACAGAATAAAATCCTCCTTATTAAACACACTGCTAATAGCCTTGTGGAGACAAGCAGGGAAAAATTGTGTATCTGTGATATTTTAAACTGAGCTCTTTGCTGTAGCAGAGGAAAAAATGCTATAGAGAGTGCAGGGCTGGCACTCTGCATAGGTGTCTGCAGCGGACAGTGCAAGCAGAAAACATTGGATACCGTGATTTTGCTGGTCCTACACAGAAACGAGAGAACAGCTCTGATCATAGATGTGTGTAAACTCATCAGTTGCTATGCAGGAGACAGCTTCCGCACACCATGGTTTCAAATCCAATGCCTTGATTAGTGCTGCCATGCTATATTCCAAGAACAGGTTGTTGTTTATTTCCCGCTCCATAAAGAAAATAAATAAAACCATCTGACAAATCATACTATGATCATGCCAATAAGCATGAGTTGGTCAAATTTCTTGGTGTACTGAAGGTCTGCCACACCAGACTGGGGAAAGGGTTCCCCGGATAGCACAGTGACCAGCCACAGAGCATGACTGTACTGTAAATAGTCCTACTTAAGCTACTCCACTGTCTGATGATTTAGAGAAGTCAAAGGGGTGCCAGGGGCCAAAGTATTTTTCAGGTTCTTCTGTGAAAACCTCGGCAGGAAAGTTGAGAAGAATATTTCCATGTTGTCTTCCAAGTCAAAAAATCTACTCCAGATCTGTCACTGGGATGTAATTCCTATGTGCTGCTGAAGACCTATTTCCATCCTCTGTCTTCAGGAACGTAGCCTTCATCTTCTTAAATCTGATGCAGCACTGGTCCCCATCCCTTGCATGACCTGCTATAATCATCTGCCTGGCAATGTTGGCATACCACCAGTTTCTCTAAGTCCTCTTCCCCTAGAATTTAGCAAACAAGGCTGTCTTTGAGGTTGTTCAGGTGGTGCATCTACGATGTCTCCCTCTTTTGTTGATCATGACTGCAAAGTCAAACAAATAAACTGAAAATTAAATAAAAGTTTTTGTGCTATTCAGAGTGTTGAAAGAATTTCTAAATTTCCAGAGAAAGCCTTTGCAAAAGATACACACTATGATCTGTAATAGTTAAAAGAAGACCAAGAAGACAAAAGAAACCCCAAGGCAGTAGCATAAGCATAGTTACATCCATGGCCTTTGTTAAATTTTGAGAAATCTGTTGGGAAGGAAGGACCCATATATATTTCCAGAATCCTATACTTGTACATGTGCTCCCAGAACAGTGCTGGAAAACCTCAGCATTGCTATGATCTACTCCACTTTGCATGACACCCCTATGAGGAATTGGCAGCTTTGATACAAAAAGTTGGGCATAGCAGCAGTGTGTGTAATTGTTCTCTACAGCACAAGTATGATCACAAAGATGGTTATGCACCAGGAAAGAATCTATGTTGTATATTAAACTGTATAGATGCATTTGTCATGTGCTACCTCTTTCTGAGTCTGCAGCTCAGTCATACATCTATAGGACAATTGAGTACTAGGATATGACAATGAGAAAGGAGATAAAAGGCATGTAAAACCAGTGTAGTATTGGCGCCTGTTTACCTGGATGTTGCAAGTGAACTCTTGAAGATCTAACAAGGATCTTTTCTTGTTTTGGAGTGAGAATACAACTTTCCCAAGGATTGTCTCATGTGCAAAAGGGTCAAGCTTGTGTTGCAGCTAGTACCCAAGTGCATTCCATAAAACACAGGTAACATCATCTTTGGAATTTCCATTCCCTGGCAAATATGACTGCACTTGCCAAAAGTAATCTGAGGAAATTTCTAGGCTGCACATGTGAGCAAGTACACGTGCACACACAGGCAATAGGATCGCAGAAGACTTATTTTCCTAGAAAAACTTCAAGCTATTTCAGAACCCTTACAGGCAAAAGGCCACATTTCCCATTTACTGATCTACATGAAAATGCAGTATGGAATGTGCGGATGGTGTGACAGGAGCCAGCAGCAAAACCCCATTGATTTTTTGAGAGTTCGCCACCTAACCTTTATAAATGTTTTCATAAACACTGGATGATTGGATTTTTGGGACTTCAAAATACATATGTAGATTTTGCCTAGAAGACCTGTACAGAAGTATAAGTATTATACAATGCTGTCGTAATTTATGCAGTTTCTGTCTTCACGTGTTTTTAGCTCTTCAGAAAGTTATGCATCTCTAATATGCAAACATCGCATTTTTGTTCCCTCAGCTCCCATCCTTCCAAATGGAGTAGCGAACCTTTTTGACATATAAATTAGAACATAGTAATTATATTTTTGCTGAGCAAATGGCAGCTGATGAACTACAAGCAGGTGTACATTAGAAGAAGCAGAGAATAAATCACTACTGTGCTGTTGTTATTTTTAGTTGCCTAAATTGAAGGTGTGTGCAGGGCAGAAGAAGGAATGAACAGTAATAACAAAAATAGTGATGGGTGCTTCTGGGCCCCTGTTCTGTAAGTTAATGAATGACCTCACTTTCCATCAGTG
Organism: Gavia stellata; assembly: GCF_030936135.1. NCBI lineage: Eukaryota > Metazoa > Chordata > Aves > Gaviiformes > Gaviidae > Gavia > Gavia stellata. The sequence continues at coordinate 6,154,847 of NC_082637.1, forward strand.
TCAAAGTGAGGAAAGAGAATGCTTTGCACTCTGCAGGATCTAAAGTTGTAGACCAAAGAGATTGTTTTGACTTTACAAATCCTCCTCCCTAATTAAGATTTTTTCTAAATCTTTCAGTTGTTTTATTTCCTGTATACTTCTTTCAGTGCAAGATTGACAGTTTCAAGGATGTTCTGGAACCCCAAAATTCCAGATCAAAGAATTAGAATTAAGTTTCGTAATTCTTATTTGCTTTGTAGTAGTTTGGAGAAGTTCAGTAACTCTTCTGGGGGGGTTTGTTGGTTTTCAGAATAAGCAGAAATTTCAGTAATGTTGCAACTGTGTCACAAACTTCAATGAAAATGTTTTAAAGATTCCATTTCTGACAAAGCCTGTAAACATGTGCGTATATTTTCAAGATGCTGAGGAGTCAGCAGTGCATGCTGACTTTATTAGTCATGTAGGAGTATATCTTCTTTCATAGAATTTTCGTCCAAAGTAGCTTTATGGACTTAAACAATAGAAGACCACATATGCCATAAATCATAGGAAGCAGTAGTGTGTAGACACTATATGGGGAATAAATTAAGGCATTCAGTCATAAAGGCAATAACTTATGGAGAGAAAAATTAAGAAACAGTCAATAGGTTTCAAAATGAGATGAGAAAGAAGTCAATGAGGCAGGATGCTCAATGAAGCCTCTTTCAGGTGATGAGAGCTGAGGAGAAGACTTCTATATCAACAGCCTGAAGAAGGGTAAAGAAGAGATCCTTGTTAAAAAAGGAGAATGAAGGGAAAGAAAGAGAAAAGGAAACAAAGTCAGAGCTCTTACGTTTCTTGAAGCTCCTAAAATTCTTTGGGACCAGAGCTTTTTATAGTACTTGTCTTCTGCTCTATGTCTAATGTAGAAACACTGAGTAACTCTACTCTAGTGATACTCAGTTTATTTAGAGCTAATCGACATGCTAGGATCAATGTAGATTTTTCAGTATGTCTCTGCCTGGACTAATTTATTTGATCAGTTTACAAAACGCCTCTGGATGTGATACAACTTCTATATATTTGAGGGGAGTGAAAGGAAAAGCATGACAAATTTTCAAGAGTATGCTATTGTGATCCTACCAAAAGGAAGGGATTCGATGGGAGAAAGTATACAACAGTTCAAAAACTCAGGACAAGCCATCCTCATCAACAACTTGCATGTTCTAATCTAAACAAACATGTAGTGCTAAGCCTTGCATTTTATCTCCACTCTGGAGTGAAGCTCTCCCTATCAGCACACCTCATTTACAGAGAACTTGCCTATCAACTGAGTTGTGTTGCATTATATGTTGACAAGGGACTAGATAAGTTGATTATTTGGACAAGTTTCCTTTTAAGTATTAAAGGGCAGAGTGATTCCTCAGTAAAAATACAGTCTGTTGCATGAAGCAGGTGTCTGAGAGACTTGGGTACCATTTCTTTTTCTGTTGTGTTGCTTTAGCCAAGTTGATTTTTTAATTTTCCTTTTTCTGCAAAATGAATTACTGTAATTATCTTCCCGAGGTATTTTTTTGAGAATATACACAGAAATGTTGAGGTAATACATTATAGAGGATCAAACAGGATCTGAAAGATTTTCAGCTCTGTTCTAGCACTGCAGGTGTGAAATGTGTCACTAAGTCCACTGATATTATTGTGGATTTACACTAACTTGTATTTGTTCAGGTCTTCTTCTCAAACATTCTGATCTAATGTACTATTTTTGTCATAATTTTTCATCAAAGGACAGTGTGCATGACTTTTACAGCATTACTGAATTAACCATTCAAGACCATGTCTGGGTGATGAAGAATCAAGTAATTGCCTATTAAAAATTATGCATTACACCTAAAAGACACAATGACACCAGCAACGAAATTACTGGCAACCCATTTACAAGTGCATGTTGATTTAATTAGGAAATTAGCGGATTTTTTTTTTTTAATACTTGTTTCTTAATTAAAGTCTTCACGGTGTTTGAGTGCTTATTAAGTCCATTTGGAATGGATGTACTAGCTACATTTTGGGATACATTTAAAATTGCCTGAAGATCTTCTCCCTCCCCCCCCCCCCCCGCTTTCATTTATATTCATTACGTAAATATTACAGAAAACTCATTCCATTTATTTCAGACTCCCATTTCAACAAAAGGAAAATTAAGTGAAGAGGTGTATGTCTTCTACAATAAGACATAGAGAAAGAAGAAAAAAGATCTTTGCTGGGAATTGGTTTATGATAATACCCATTTATCATCACTTTGCAAAGGTGTAACCTGAACTCATTTTCAGATGAACAGTATTTCCATTGTTACATGGTTTCATGACTAACACAGCGACTCTCGCACTGATTTGATCTGACTTCCTTTGACTTTGACTGAATATCCCTGCTCCCTGAATAAGTTCTTGTTTGAACCAGGGTAATATTTAGCCAAACACCTAATTTTGAATTTAAGATCAAGGCCAAAACTACCAAAGAAACATAATGGACACATAGCCACAGATGTGGCTACTTCTGCATGCCATTACTGTCACAGTTCTGTTAAAAATTATATATTGTTCCAAATTGCATAACTTTGGGTCATCATCTCAAAATCCGTGCTTACCAAGTGCAAATAGCTGTTACAGCTAAATATAGGTAGCATATTCCCTAAAAAGGATTAACAGCATCACTTTAATGTCCTTAGATGGACCTCTAAGACTGACTTTTGAGACACCCATGTGTAACAAAAATACGTCTGCTAGGAAGACTATATACTGTAAAGAGTAACAGAATTGCTATTTCTGACTTCTGCATCCTAATAGATAAAAATCTGTGTCCTGAACTTCTTTGTGCTAATAGCTATGTAGAGTGTATGGTTAAGAAAAATCCTTAATTATAAAATTATCTTCCCCATTTAGGGTTGCAATCAGGTCAATTTTTTGTTTATTGGGCCAATAGTGACTGAAATAAAGTGTTGGTGATAAATTACTGGTATAACACTGTGATAATTATAAAGTAAATTATTTTAGAAAACTAATTTAGTATTTTAATAGTAACATAACTGAGATTTATATGAACAATTTTTACACTCTTGACTGGTAACCCTTTTATTGATGAGTTAATGGCCAGCTAGATAAATTAGGCTCTGTCAGCTTCACCCAATGCGTTATAACAACTCACATTGGTCATTAACTGGTTGATTGGTAAAGTGTTTTATTATTGCTTTGGAAATATTACCTAAAATGAAGCACAGTAATTTCTGATCCTTTATCATTTTTATTTTGACGGCTTGACTTTTTTTAATCAAAAAATGTGATGCACATTGAGAACCCAAAATCTAAGCAGTTAATGTGATTTAAACTGAAACCATCAAAGTTACTTTTCAAATACAGACATTTGCACTTGAAATAGTAGCCCATTTATGCCCTATGAAAACATCAGGGTCCATAGAGAGATTAAATCTGTTCTAAAGAATTCCACACGCACTCAGTTGTAAAAAGGCTGGATACATTTGATAAGGTAGAGATTCTATGCAATATTTTCTAATTGAACTATATAAAACTTTTTTCTTAGCATTCACACAAGTTCAGGTAGGTTTTTTTTCCTCACCCCAGTTCAAAACATGCTTATCCAAGATACACAATGGGTATCCAGAGTGACTGTTACCTCCTCAAATGTTTTGATTTTTTTAAGTAATATTTTACTTTTTATGGGTGTTCCCACATCCACACTTTATTGCAGCCAAATTCACGGGTCAGAGTGAATTTCTGTTCTTTGAATTAAGTGAATTACTTACAGAGAACGACATAACCTTGTAATGAAGAGAGCTGCAGTGTGAATTTTCACAATGCATCGTATGTTAATAATTTGCCAACAGCCTTTTCTTAATTTTGGGCATTGTCAGCTTCTCTTGCTAAAACCAAATTCTAAAACCAAATACTGTTTTGGTCCCTAATTCATTAAAGTTATCTCTGCTATGTTGTTTAATTGTGAATGTTAACAGTCACAATCTCTTTTTGCAGTTGGATAGAATCAAGTGAAGAAGGGAAGGGGTTATAAGAAACAACCAGAATTTTGAACTTCCTAATAAATAACTTAAAATGATGTAAAAGAACAACAATGACAAGGTATCTACTAATTTTTTAAAAATCTTTTTCTTTGTGTGCTGCAGATGTTCCCCAATGAAGCATAATGAAGGAACATCAAAGATAATATCTGACGGTGACTAGAGGTAGCCAAGCTCAGTTGTCTTTTCCCAGTCACAAACTTCTGCAGTTGTGTGTCTGATGTCTCTTGCAGGGTTCAGGAGAATCATGGTAGAACTCATTAAGTTATGACTGTAAGAATTCTGCCCTCCCTCTTAAATTAAATAGTTCCCATCTCTAATTAAACATTTTTCATGAATCATATGGGGTGATTTAGAGCTTTTTACATGTTTTCCCTAAGAACCTCTGGAGTTCTCATCACCGTTCTGTTTGATCACTTCAGGCTTTAATACATCTACTCCCAGTACAATTCACACCAACTGTAACTGAATCTAGTTGATGGGCAGATACTGTGGAGGGAGCAGTCATTAAGGATTTAATTTTTGCTTTATCAGGAGTCTGACAGGAGAATAGTGGGTTCCTCTGATTTCTCATCATGTCAGTTTGTGTTCAATCTCTTGAAAAGCCTTCAAGCATGAATGCACATCTATAAAAGATCAAATCTAGTTTTCCAAGGGTTCTCAGGAATGGGATTAGTTTGCTGTCTGCAAGCACACAAACAGGGAAAATCTGGTTGGTCAAATATCTTGGGGTGAGAAAACAAGGACAAATTGAAAAAAATTATTAAATTTTTAATTGAAAAAAAAAAAGCGCAACAGACTGAGCTTGACTGGTATCAGTCCAAGACTATTAGTTTTGTCTATGGATGGCTACCCCTTTGATTCCACAATGAAAATACTAGAAATTGAACAGCGTTCATGAAAGCCTGTAGATTTGAAAGGACTAAGATAGGTCATCTAGTCCAACCACATGCGCAAAGCAGGTGTGAATAAAATGGGTTGCTCAGGGCCTTGACCAATTACATTTTTAATGTTTTCAAGGATGGATATCCCACAGCCTCTCTGGGACCCTGTTCCACTATTTAACCTTCTTTGCATTAAATATTGGCATGAACTCCTGGCTCTTTGTGGTCTCTGAAAACACCTTGTTGATATCCTTTTGACCCTTCCTGATGGCATACAGTCCGCTTACCACTTCTGATAGTTTTTTACCTGGCAGCTCAGCACCTCAGCCAAAGCACACCTCCCACAGTTGAGACCACCACCATTTCCAAGTTGAGGGAGGAGCACCAGGCACTCCCTGCAGCCTGCATGGCAGCATTCTCCCTCAGGAGCTCTCTCTTGGCAGAGGTCTCTGCTGGGCCACAGTAGTTGTTCCAGCTGGTGCTGTTTTTCTGCATAGTGGTCCATCACTGCCCTCATTGCACAGAGATCCTGGGCCCCCTTCCCCTATTGTTGCAACCACTGGTGCATTTCTGTGAGGTCCCTCTTATTCTCCAGTTACAGAGCCGCTCTCCAAGCGCAGCTGAATACCTGCTTGACGCTTCCTGATCTTCAGTCAGTTGAAGACAAAAGATATAGGGACTTCCTAATCAGGGAACAGCCAACAGAAGCTGATTGTTAAAACTGACAGAAACAAAAGCCTACAGAAGCCTTCAGAATGCAACTTTCAGCAGCAGCAGCAGCAAACCGCCACAAGTTCCCAGAAGATTATCCCCAAAGAAATCCCCAGAAGTTTCCTGCACTCTGAAAGAACTCTTGAAGTTTTTTGAGATATATGAGTTAACAAAACAAGCTGTAGGCATTTCCTCTATTACACTGTATGTCAAAGAGTCCATATTCACAGCTAGGAAAGAGACAATGCTTAGCTCCAAAAATGGTGGTATTTAATTCATGGAGTAAAACGGGTTCATTTTCCTTAAGTGTGTCCATCTCCACTGGTTTATTTGATTTAATTTCCTTAAACAAGCCACACACATAAGCATCATTACTCATCTTTGCTCTCTTGGTTCAAAGTCTAAAGAGGTTATTTGAAAGACAAATTTAGACTAGATGGCTTAGTGATATCTAAAGATGGCAGAGATGAGTTTGTCTCATATGGAACATCAGTAAACCCAGCAGAATCCAGTCATTGCCTCTGAACAGGTATTAATGTGCTTCTGTCCCAGGACAGTTTGCAGCAAGAGAGAATACAAATGTGCTATCTCTAGATAGATCTTAATGGTTTTATTCAGGTTAATGAAAGAGACCCTAGAAATCCACATGGCTTATTGGATGAGCTAGGAGATATGTTTATATGTAGGTAGGTTCTGGCAGGATTTTTTTTTCTTCTTTTTTTTTTTTTTCCTACATTCATTAACTTAGAAAAATTGTATTCGGTGCTAGCTGACCTAAGGAGCACATTTATATTTGCTCAGGCAGCAAAAATGTAGACAAGAAAATGTCTTTTTCAGCAACATAAAGACAGATGAGGCATACAAGGAGAGTCTTTAGAATAATAATTATATAACTAACTTAATTAGTCTCTGCTTCAATCAAAAGACAGTATGATAACACCAGCAAGTTGGTTTATATCCATAGAGACTAAAACATTAAAAATATACACAAAGTGTTCTCCAGGGTGTTGTGTTATGTTTATGGCCCTTGGAACAGAGCAGAATCTATCCAGCTGGATGAAATAGAAAATTACGGGCAAATGTAAGGCAGATTTTTATAAAGGAGTTCAGAAACGGAACAGAAATGTAACACCCACCCCCCCAAAATCAAGTCAAACATAAGAATCAAGAAAGGCACCATGTTTTTTCTATTAGAGCAGTACTTAGACTGACACAGGGTCCCTAATGTATGAAGCGTTTTCAAAGCCCTAAGTCAATCCTCCATTCCAACACAACCAGACAAGGTAAAGAAGAGGACTAGCAAATAATGTCCTTATTTTAGGGAAATGAGGCTTCCCCAAAGTGACACAGGGAATCTATGAAAGCAGGCAACTGAAACTTGAGTCTATCTCTTTGCAATTCATTAAAAAATGGATGTGAACGTAGGATAGATTTAATTTAAATGAGCACGCCAAGGTACTCTTGAAACCTCAGAGAAATACAGGCAAACATTCACAGCTGACCACATAAATTGGTTAGTTCCTGCGACTATTGATTCACTCACATTAGTCTCAGAAGGTTCCCAGAAACTACAGGATTTTTCCCGCATTTCTCCACATGGTATGGTTTGTCACTGAAATTATTTCAAACTCACTCTAACTGGACAGAATATAGACTATCTATAGCTGCTTTTGTGAATTCTAACAAAAATATTACTCCATGCATTCTGGGATACCTTACCGCAAAACCCTCTGAAATATAAAGGAACACTGAATACAAGAGATCATGGAATTGGCAGTGATAGTGCTGTTTCTTTCTATTCCAGCTAAACAAAGGCAAGGACTAATATTCAGCAGAAAACCATTAAATATTACTTGGCTGTCTTTGCCTGAAACACCAGCAAAGGAGTCTGAGGTATCTGTTATATTAATGGTACCAAAATTTGCTCACAAAGGAGGAATACCAGTGAGCAAAGAATTCCTCATGGCAATATTGTGTGACAAGTAACACTGTACTCATGAACTCCCTGTTCATCTGAAAGAATACACATCTGCAGAAAAGAAAATATATCTCATCAGCAATGTTAGAGCATCATACGGACAGAAATAGCATCCCTTTTGGGAGAAAAAAATATTTATTTATTAATTTATTTTGGCTTTGATGTGCCTTTCTTTTGTCCCTTATTTTCCTTTATATATCTATAACACTGCTAAAATAATCTCAAAAAGGAAAAGAAAGTTTCCTTTTTTTTCCCCTAAATATTTTAATATAACTATTCTGCTGAGAACAACTGTGATTTCTTTTCCCTTGCCAACTCACTAAGTTCCACCCACACAGAGCTAAGAGGGTAATGAAATTAAAATTATGTGGCATTCTCTTCTATTTCTTGCATTATGGAAGAGTGAAAATGGGAACAGAAAGGAAAAAGACTACATGAGAACTTAGTCTTAACTGATGATTAACTCATTAATATGAATGTCTTTGTTTAAAATGTAAAGGAGAACTATAGTAAATTGAATAAAATAAAAGTAGTATTAGAAAACTGTGTGTGAAAAGAGATGAATAAATAACACATTCTTTGACCCGCTTTAATGATCAATGTATTGCAAAAAAGGGTCCAGAGAGTGTATGATAAAACAAACCTCTTCCTCCCTCTCTCTCATACACATCCTCACACACCACCATGGTTAACAGACAAAAAGTCTTTGTGGAAGAAGAAAAGTTATATTTAAATTTCATTTGGATGTTTTTTTCTCCAGAAAATATGGGAAAAGATAGGATGTAAGGTGTTATATTCATCCATTTCCTTCTACATTCCCCCTACCCTTCCCAGGAAAAATAGTGAAAATGAGCTCTTCAGTGAAAGGAATTTTTTGAAACATATATACATCCATGTGAAAATTAATACCTAAATTGCTTCTGTTTTGTTTTTTTTTTATTATTACTGTTATTATTTTAATTGGGAAGTATTTTTTAAATTATGATTGAAGCTTTTTTTCTTTACATTGTGATTCACTAATTTTATCAACCTTGAGGGCTCCATGTTGGCATGTTGGAATACTGAAGGGTGGAAGAACTGTCCCCTGAAATGTATCCCCTGTCCCCTTAACACGCAAGTGCTTTGAGGAGTACCCAAGAATCTCATCTTCTGCCATAGGTTTCACCTTTTTTTAGGTGCATAAGAAATTTGAAGGTTACATCTATATTGTATCTGCACTTCACTGCTTGATCAATTGATAAAAAAAATCACTCACCCTAACACATTGTCTTTTTAAGACTTCTGGTATATAAAGGTCTTTCCCTGACTTCAGTAGGACCAGTTACAAATAAATTCCCACACAGAGATACACAGTAGACATTACTTGGATGTTACCAATAAAATCAAGTGAATCATCCATGCCAGTAGCATTCTTTACTCCAGATTTGCAACTGAATCAGTGGAGAAAATTAATCTCCATTGGATATTCTAATCAATAGAGGTGTCTGAGAAATGAATGTGGCTCAATATAGTTAGCAAGTTAATTAGGAGACACCTCAGTTTTGGACTTAATTAGTAATCTCAGAATAGCTGTAACCTCACTATTTCATGAGGCCATAAGCCAATAAACTTTACTTGTAACAATTTAAATTATTTTCCTAACAAAATATTAGTTAGCACCAATAAAGTTGTGGTTTATAATGAAAAATAAATCATACATGAAGGTGTTTAAAGAGTAAGACATTGGGTAGAATGATGACCAAGTGAAAAGTAAATTTTCAATGGCCAATAAGTGAAGCAGTGAATGGAATTGGACTGAGGGTTTCCCATATGTTTTGGGACCTTTCTAATTATTGAAAATAAGGAATTTATGGGAAAACTGTTTTTTCACAGAATCACAGAATGACAGAATCATTAAGGTTGGAAAAGACCTGTAAGATCATCAAGTCCAACCATCAACCCAACCCCACCATGCCCACTAAACCATGTGCCACAATGCCACGTCCACACGCTACTTGAACACCTCCAGTGATGGTGACTCCACCACCTCCCTGGGCAGCTTATTCCAATGCTTCACCACTCTCTCAGGAAAGACATTTTTCCTAATATCCAGCCTGAACCTCCCCCGGCACAACTTGAGGCCCTTTCCTCTTGTTCTGTCGCTAGTCACTTGGGAGAAGAGACCAACACCCACCTCACCACAACCCCCTTTCAGGCAGTTGTAGAGAGCGATGAGGTCTCCCCTCAGCCTCCTCTTCTCCAGACTGAACAACCCCAGTTCCCTCAGCCGCTCCTCATCAGACTTGTGCTCCAGACCCCTCACCAGCTTCGTCGCTATTCTCTGGACACGCTCCAGCACCTCAATGTCCTTCTGGTAGTGAGGGGCCCAAAACTGAACACAGTATTCGAGGTGCGGCCTCACCAGCGCTGAGTACAGGGGCACGATCACCTCCCTACTCCTGCTGCCACACTGTTTCTGATACAGGCCAGGATGGCGTTGGCCTTCTTGGCCACCTGGGCACACTGCTGGCTCTGTTTTCAGCCGGCTGTCAATCAACACTTCCAGGTCCTTCTCTGCCAGGCAGCTTCCAGGCTGCTCTTCCCCAAGCCTGTAGCGTTGCATGGGGTTGTTGTGACCCAAATGCAGGACCCGGCACTTGGCCTTGTTGAACCTCATACAATTAGCCAGCTTCTCCAGGGGAATACTGTGGGAGACAGTGTTGAAGGTTTTACTAAAGTCGAGATAGACTTTTTGCAGGTAACAACCAGGTAGGTTGGTTGGTTGGTTGTTTTTTTTCCCATGAGTTTCTCAACATGGAAGAACCTGGGGAGAAATGTCAAGTTTCTTGTTGAATATAACATATCTAAGTTATTGACATAGGTTGATGTTTTGAAATCTATTTTAAAGACTATAGATTATTTTCCTTTTAAATATCTATTTATAGAAACTTGAAACCCCTATTTCTACCCCAAAAAAAGAGGTAACAAACAGAGAAAAAAAGATTTAAACCAAAGAAATCTTTATATGATATACAGGTTTTCTTCTTCACAAAGAATTGCTTTTTGCCTAACTGCAGGCACTTTATTGTCCCAATTGCTTCAGCATTCCCTATTTGCAGTGGCACAAAACCCCTCCAACAGAATTTCCTGTATAAAGGAGAAAGGTCAGATTTTTGTGCATTTCAGTTATTTCTCAGCCTAATCTTAACGCTAATATGCTAAATATCCTTTTAATGCTAGAAAGCAAGAGAGCTGCTGTGTCTCTGCCTACTTTGCCCCTATTAAATGCATGCTTTATTTATAGACCATATCTTTAAGTTGCTGGAAGCACATTATCATTACATGCCTGAAGTTGTCAATATGGAAAACATTAATTGCTCTTTTAGCTTCATGTAAAGTGTTTCAGGGAGTGTAATAAGATATGAGTTCACTATTTATTTAAATAGAATTAAGAACTAGGAAATTATATTGTTATCGTCACTCAGAGTACCTGTGAAAGAAATACACATGACTCTGGAAGTTACAAGATTCAGTGTTCATCATGAGCCCAAGAGATGCTGTTGTTTTCTCATAGTACATTTAATTAATGCATAATTACATGGCTAACGTGTTAAATTTTACAGTCTGTAATTAAGAAATGGCTTCACAAATGTTAAGTTCAGTCCTTATTTAGGACTTGGATACACAGCAAGTAAGTTGACTCTAGTTAAAGATTCTGTTTAGAAACTCAGTTAGAGACTGCCATTCTCCAAATTGTAAAATAGATCATTTGCACATTCACACAATTCTCAAATAATGTCCTGATGAATCTTAATAAAACTGTAGAGACAAAATTCTATCCAAAATGAATTTAAATATTCATAAATCTACATGCTGAAATTCTCAAAATAACAGTTGCCCGAGTTTTTCCTCCATTTTCATATAACTGTTCATGTTTTTATTCAAGTGTTTGGCATTTAAGACATGGAATAACATTTTAAAAAGAAAAAGTTTTTTTTTTTCTTTCTATCTGAAAAGCTTATTTTCAGTTTTGCTGATTCTATCGATATTAGAGGAAAATGAGAAATGTAAGAATTCCATATGTTGTCATAAAGAGCTTTTTTGTGCCCAAAGGGTACTCCATAGTAGATAGGATTGTGGGTGAAGTAAGAGCAGCCCCTAAGAAAGAGATCTGGGTGTTTGGGTTGATGGCAAGTTGAATATGAGTCAACAGTGTGCCCTGGCAGCCAAAAGGGTAAACCGTGTCCCGGGGTGCATCAAGCACAGCGTAGCGAGCTGGATGACGGAGGTGATTGTTGGACTCTACACTGCACTGGTGTGGCCCCACCTTGAGTACTGTGTGCAGTTTTGGGCACCTCGATACAAGAAGGACATCAAACTATTAGAGTGTGTCCAGAGGAGGACCAAGATGTTGAAAGGTCTCAAGGGCAAGACTTACAAGGAGCGGCTGAGGTCACTTGGCTTGTTCAGCTTGGAGAAGACAAGTCTGAGGGGTGACCTCATCACCATCTACAACTTCCTCAAGTGGTGCAGTGGAAAGGGGAGTGCTGGTCTCCTCTACCTGGTGACCAGCGATAGGACACGAGGAAATGGAATGAAGCTGGGTCAGGGGAAGTTCAGATTGGACATTAGGAAAAGGTTCTTCACTGAGAGGGTGGTCGGTCACTGGATCAGGCTCCCCAGGGAAGTGGTCACAGCACCAATCCCGTCAGAGTTCAAGGAGCATCTGGACGATGCTTTTAGTCAAAAGGTTTAGTTTTAGGTAGTCCTGTGAGGAGCAGGAAGCTGGACTAGATGATCCTTACGGGTGCCTTCCAACTTGAGATATTCCATGACAAGAAATCCCTCAATACTTAAAGCAATTCAAATGAACAGCTTTGCTGCAGAGGCATCCCCTGTAAGGCATTGTATTCCAGATGGATATAACATTAGTTTTGTGAATTTCACCATCATTACTAATTTGTTTTAATGCCAACATTGGAAAACAGATGATAAAAACCAATTAATAAACAAAGAACTACATTACAAGCAGGAATGCTCTGTGTTCTGGCATCCATAACAATGCTTCAAGTGGACGTAGGAACTTACTCAGAAACACCCTAGGTGGACTGCAACTTTATTGTACCCTTGTGAGTACAACTGCATAATGAATCTTTCTTCAATTAACAAAACAAGACTCTTAAACTACAATGTTCTGATTTATTTGGCATTGGAAAATATAATGTGCTTAGGAGATAGCACACTAATGGAGTCTTCTGTATCAAAACATCATCAACTATCCATTCTTTGTATTTATTTTTATATTTCAGCTTGCATGATATATCAAATACAAACAGGACTATAGTGCATGCTCTTCCATTCGTTTGCTCCAGATAAACATTTCATCATCCTCATGTTCATCGTTTAATCATACGAAAGACCAAATATTTGAAATAGGAATAGTCAGGAAAGTAGGTCAAGATCAGCAAGCTTTGGATAATGCTGACATTTATAGGTGGCCTGATATGTGAGTAGTAGACAACAATATAGTTGTAATTTCTCCATGTAGGTCGTTATAGTTTTAGACCATCTGTCTTTCTAAGTCATTTCTGCATGCGAGGAGATAATTAAACATAAGATAGGACTCTATACAGGGGTAATTGTGTTAAGCATTTAGCAGCGAGTTACATTCAAGCAATAAAATAAATAAATCTGTAGTGACACCAAACATAGGATCAAAACATAAAGAATGGCTGCTTCTTTTGGCTATCTGCACATCTACCAAGAATATTGAAGGTGACAGTGATGATTTTTTTTTAATAAGCACGAAATGATTAATTTTTATAGAATTAGACCATAAAATACCAGGCTTGGAATTGATCTTTGGAAGTTGGTTCCAAATACTCCACTCCCAAGACCCAAATCATTCATTCCAGATGTTTGTATAACTACTTAAACCTCCTGTGTGCTCTTGCCAGGTCTATAATTGGATGATTGTGACCTTGGAGGCAAATTAAAACATTAGCTTTCATCAGTGTCCTAGTAACTTTACTTTTCAGAAGTCATGACACTTACTTGTTTCAATATAGCAAGGTATAACTCTGACAAATAATTTCCTGCAATATGTCAGTAAGGTAAAGATCATAGAGATTCCCACTTAGTGAGGAAATATTAACTGACTTGAAAATATTGTATTTCTTACAAAAAGAGAAAAAACCCAATAAAACTAATTCTGGGTATCATCCTACACAAAAGGACACAAAAGAGAAGGTTTTAAATACAAAAAATGATAATTTGTAATCATGGCCTAATTGCTATGCAGAAGGCCGCAGTGATGTCAGCATAAAGAGCATTGAAATGGTTGTCTCCTGTGAAGCAAATATTGCTTAGGGATGTCGTCGGAGTGGATATGACTGCAGAGAATGAAGTCCAATAACATGAAGATCTGAAGAATGGCTATGGAATAAAAGTAGGGCCTGAATGTATGCTCTTCTGTATGTTTTGCAAACTTCTAACAATTTCAAGCCCACATCACTATCCTTACCTTACTAGCACTAGCCTTACCAAGTGCTTTTTTTCTTCTTTGTGTCTTTGTGTGTGTACAAAAAATTTACACAAGGGGTGGTGAATATATCTGGTGTCAAATATATCCAAAATGGTCGGATTTTAAGAAAGTCAGATATTCCTGTTCTTTAGATATGGTGTAGACCTATAGCTAGAGTATTAGCTAGGGTATACTGGAGATAGTATAGGGTGGAGGAATGTGTGAATCGTACATCCAGCACTATGTAGTTGCAGGCAAGAATATTGAATACAGTCTTAAGAAGTTTATTCTTAACGAAGCAGAATGATAGTGGCTACAGTATGTTAAAGAGATGAGAACCAAAGAGAACAGCAGAGAAATAAGTAAGTGAGGACGGATCATGTAGGAGAGCTTCTGCTTTCCTCCGTCACAGCACGCTTGCACTGTGCCCTCCGCTGCTAAACTCCAGTTCTGCAACACATGGAGGGGAATATAGTCCTTTCTCTAACACAAAAGCGTGAGTGTGATAGTAACTTCATTATTTTGATTGACTTATTTCTAACCAGATAACAAGTAACAAATAGACAAGCTGCAACTGAGGACAACTATGGATAAAACAGAGTTCATGTAGGTGATCCCAGTATCTAGTAGATCAGTGATCAGATTTGAATTTGTGCAAAACATCTTGAACTTGAAGAAGTCCGAGTTGCCCGGGTAAACCTCTATAAGATAAGAAGCTTTTCAACCTGACTGTACTATAATGGTCATATACCTTGCACATATAAGAACTTCTTCCCCTTCAACAGCCTCAAAAAGCAGTGAATGTTCTCTCTTTTCACTGAATTACAGACTTTTGTACTCTTTCAAGTGAATCCCTCTGAAAATACTAGCTTTTGAACTGTGCCTAATCCATATTGTTGCTTCTGTTTTTTCTTTACCATCTGGACAATTGTTCTGTTTCAAATTTTAGCCCTTGTCATCCATCTACATTTAGCTTGTGTTCTGCACTAGTGCAGGTGGTGACAATGCCATGGTGTGAGCTCTGAGTTTGTAGGAGGTCTGTGCTAAAAGCTTTGCAGGCTCTTCCTTTCAGGTTAGCAGTCTGTGAATTTCCTCCTACAGTTCTACTGAAGAATTTGATTTCCCCGTTGAGTTGACAGAAGCTATTGATAGTTTGTGTGTGCTATTTCACTGTCTTTTTGAAGAAGAACTTGAAGTTGAGGGAAATAACTGGTGATGCTTTGTGTAATACGAACACTTTTTTGTGTTTCCTTCTCAGCTGAAAATAGTAGATAGGCAAATGATTACAGTAGCAGATGTGACTTGTGACGTCAGTGTTATTTTTGGCCCACTTAATGGAATAATCCATCAGAGAGAGAGTATAACGACAGGCAAGTGATGCATAAGCAAACAACCCTTGTGATGTCAATCCAACTTCTCCTGTTTTGTACCAGGTAAAGGTTACTGTGGCAATGAATGAGTCACTTCTGTCCTGTCATTTGTAAAGGCCTGTGGAGTAGCTTCAACCAAAGTATTGAGTCCTGGTTGTCTTCTCAGATCTTATACATCTTGCTTCCTGGCAATTTCATGATATGTATCATGAGAGAGATGGTCACAACCATCTCACATAACTTGAGGCACACAGCTGAGCTGGGCATGCGATTTCCTTATGCTTTCTCTGTACCTAGTGGTTGGAGAAAGAGAAAATGCAGATGGAAACTTAGACCTTAGATAAAGTGAAAAGTTCCCCTCAGTTTCATGCTCTATCTTGATTATAAAATGTAACTGTGATCCCTTTTGTGATTTACCAGCTCAGCCTCTACATTCATGGTACTTGTCTGCACTAATAGTTTAAATTCTTTCCTTCAGTCAGAACCTTTGGCACACAACAACAGAGTGGTGATAAAACAGTTACTCTCAGGACCATGTGTTTCACCATGAACATGGTAAAACATAGCCGCCATTTACAGTACGCCTTCTTCCTATCTGTTAGGAGAGTTTGGGTCATCTCTTCGCGATACAGTAGAAATAGCTCAAATAGTGTCTGTATTGGAGTTTAGCAGGAGCCTGTGAGTCCAAGTGTTTAGTTAAAATTGCAAGATAGAGAAAGCAAAGTCTTTGCAAAAGACTTTTTTACTGATTTCTTACCATAGAAGTTTTGAGCACTTGTCACCAAGGAGGGGAAGGAAGGGAAGGGAAGGGAAGGGAAGGGAAGGGAAGGGAAGGGAAGGGAAGGGAAGGGAAGGGAAGGGAAGGGAAGGGAAGGGAAGGGAAATTAAAACCATGCTAATAGTAGTTGTCTACCACTTTGAATTCAAAATTGTGTATTCTTTAGGCTGGTGGCTATAAATAATAAAGGAGTCCAGACTCATGCATGAAACATTTTGTCTTGATCTGACAGAAACAGGAACTCCTCCTAATCTTTCCATTGCCCTTTCCTGGTCTCACCACTTGATATTAAATGCTGAAGCTGCAAACTATTTTTAAGGTTCCTTGTGTGACCCGATGACTGTATGTGTGTTTGCCTGCATCACAGAGCAAGCTCCTGGTCACGCTGACATCTACATTGGCCGCTACCTACTTGGGTGTACTGTGTTCATTTTGAGGTACATGCCTTCATTTCCTTTGTATGTACTAGTGAATGGGGAAAGGAGCTAGTTTGCACCCAGAATTTCCCCAACACACAGCTGGGGTGCAGGTAATATGTGCATCCAACCAGAAAATTCAGAATCAGTCTGTTACCCCTGATTTAAGCATTAGTTTTGTGATGCCATATAGAGTCAGTAATTCTTCTGCAGTTCTATGCTGATTTCTACAACGTATCTGTATGTCAGCTATCCCTAATTAAACTGACGTTCATCATATGAATCTATACTGTTTAGACAACCCTGGTGAGGTTACTGTCAGGTTTGAAATAAATGCCTAGAAAAAAGAGCACAGAAATTTTGTGCATGTTCTTTAATTGACACAACTTCACATACTGAAATTAAAGGAAAAACAGTAGTATTAAAACTGCTCTGAAATGCTGAAATGGGCACAACTTGCATCTCTCAAAAACACCCTTTTGTTATGCTTTTCCTCCCAGCTGAATGATGTGGAGATCAGATGAATATATAGGCATTCACCAGACATCTACTTGCACAGCTCCATCAGGACTCAGGAGTAACATATTTGCAAGTAAATTCAGTCTGTCCAGAGATGTCCCCAGGCACAGAGCCAATGGATTGGCCTGAAGTCAGACTTGTAAACTACTTCAGCCTTGGAAAGAGAGTGGCTACGTGCAAGCTTTGCTGCATCCGCTGGACTCCCTGGCCTGTGCTAAGTCTCAGACATACCAGGAAATTCACAGAATCACAGAATCACAGAATCACTAAGGTTGGAAAAGACCTGTAAGATCATCAAGTCCAACCATTACAAAACAAAAAAACAAACCAACAAACCAACCAAAACACAACAACAACAAAAAACCCACAAAAAACACACCACACTTCTTTAGGATGATGCCAGTCAACACACCAAAACTCTGCCAGATACTGCACTAAGATACTTTTTTTTAATAATATAGATGAAAATTCCCAGATATTGTTTAATATACCAGTGCAGACCTGTTCAATCAGTTCTGTACACATTCAGCAGCAGATAAGAGTGCTCTTCCCGTTAATGCCTGTATAACTTTCAGGACTGATTAATATACTAACATGTTAATCTCTTATGAGAAGATCATAACCTATTCCCTTGGCGCCTCTGGTTCATATAAAGGAAATGATAATACCCTCCATTCTCAGATTATGCAATCATTGTCCAGGGACTTGAGAGTCTGCAGGCAGGAAATTCTTGGTCCTGCTACAGGCCTTTAGTTTATATTTATTTGTGTTATGTAAATAGACTTATTTTCCTTTCCCATAAAATCTTCAGAGTTACAAAGTTCTCCCCTTCAAAAAAGTCCATGATGTAAAAATTATTGATTTAAAATTTTCAGTTGTATAAGAATTGAAAATTTAGAGAATATTGCAGTTCATTAAGCTAAACTTTAATAATGTATTTGAAATTGTTCATTTCCTTTTTACTTTTTTACCATTTACTTCTTTATTTTTGAACTTTGAACCTTGAGTATTTTTGAAAGTACTAAATGGGACATTTGAACATCTTCAGAATACTCTTTTTTCAAAAGAGAATGAAAAGTGTATTTAGAATTAAATGCAACACATCTCCCTCAGATCAATAGATAGTAACAAACCTACATGGAATGCAAATGTTTTGGCTGCATTGAGTCATTTGTGAAATCTTTTAGCAGACCGTGATGAATATTCATGTTAGTTAAAATTTCTCTTTGTTTGACTTTTTGGAAAAAGAAGGGCTTGTTACTATGAAAACTTGCATTTAATTTATTTAATGCCTTTTTTTTTTTTTTCCTTTATCCTTCCTCAATGCATTCAATGTCACTCCTGCTAGACACTGGAGTGGGCATTGGTCGTCTATGGAGAAAATGGCATCCTTTCTCTAAGACAGTGAGCTCTTTTTGCTTAAACCTTCCTTCATCTGCTCTAATACCAGTAACTGCACAAGTTTGGAATACATTTCCACAGACCATCAGTGAAAAGATAGTGTCAGCCTCTGCTTCATTGCTCCATTTTCCTATCATCCATAAACCGCACTACTTTTTAGTAGCATGTTCCAAGTTTCAGTGCTTCTGATATTTTGTGAACTGAAAATATTGCATAAGGGATATAATAATACTTCCATGTTTACAGGCAGCCTAAAAATGTCAGGAAATTGCAAGTGAGTTTCCATGTGAATAGTCAGGGAAAAAAACTCAAGAAAGATCTTTGCATTACATGAGCCATTCAATTATGTTGTTCATTGACTTTAAATGGATTACTGCCATGATGTGGTAAATAGAAACTGCATAAAGTATTTATATTTTATTTAAATGTCAGTTACTTAATTTACTTTCTCATTATACATTAAAGTAATGATCACCATGTTTATTAGTGTTAAATATTTCATGGACTTCACAATACTGTATAACTTACTTAAAATAAATGAATAGAGGTCATTACATTACCCATTGTGTAAGATTGTATCAACAGCAGTACACATGGAGAGAAAGCAGGGGAAAAACCATCATGGGAAAAAGAGGCCTGGATGGTATAATCTTTTGGAAGAATCAGTGTGCTGTATCTCAGTTGTCTAATAAAAAAATGTGCTAAAATAATATAAGAATTACACCATAATTATTATGCCCTATATTTATAGAACTTGCATCTGGAAATATCCTAAAGCAATTTACAAATGTATTTTCAAACTATATGAAGAATAAAGAAACCGTTACAATCACTAGCAAAATACAGCTAACTGTGTGATGAAATGTCATTGCAATTTAACAGAAGAGACCAACATTATGCAGCAGTTTGGGAAAACACATTGGTCTATAATGTAATATCACAAAGAAATATAGTCAGAAATTTAAAAGTCCAGATAAAATTTAAATTAAGATTGAAAAGAAACAATGAGTAAGGAGAGCTAAGATACAAGATCTTTTTGACACGCTACTGAATTGTCAAGACCTACATTTTCCAAATCAGTTCCTTCAACTAGACTAAACTGGAGATTAAATAAACCCAACAAACTCAAACAAAAAAACCTCAAACCCTTTAAAAAATGCTGCTAATTTGCTAATTCTCTTCTTGAGAGACAAATCAAACTAAAACCCTTTCCCCCCCCCCAACACCAGAGATGACCCTATTTCCCTACTCCCCTAGTGTCAAAATCAGCTTTTGAATGCTCTTGTGAAGCACTTGCTGAAGTGGTAATGGTCACTAGCACTGCTGTAACAGAGTACATTTTGCACTCAACTGAGAGTTAAACAAGTCTTAGTGGCATTAATGGATATTTATATATAATGAATTAGGAAAATATATTGAGGTATACACACTGATTTCCTGGAATGCCTTGTTTTGCCTGAGTACACTACAGAAATTGCCAAAGCATTGTGAGCATTTAGACTGGAAGGGATATCATAGGTCATTGAATCTAATTTCTTACTGCTGCATGATATCTCAATGTATGCCTTTTTTGTAAGCTCGTTCCAAGGCTGGTTTTAAAATAGACATATTTTCTGGGTGATTAGTTTTGGTTTTTTGCCTCCAGCATTTCAGTCACTCATAGAGGGAAGCTACTATCATGGAGAAACAGGAATGAATAAAGTCTCAAACGCTGTTGTTTCAATGACTGAAAATTTGGGATGACACCCAAATATGAGATAGTGTTTATTACCTCTCTCTTACAGAGAGTACTTTCAATGACAAGAGAGAAAACAAATAACAAGCTCTATGTCTGATGACAAGTCTGTTGGCCTCTTGGAAAGGAGGAGAAAGGGGTGAGTTAAAGAGTAATATTTCAGTGGTCATCACTACAGAGAGAAAGGAACATATGCTATATCCTTTTTCATAAGATATGAGCTGAACTCCCCAAGACAACACAGTCATCTCTGGGGAAGCTCCCTCCCCATAGCTGTTCACTTTTTCCAGTCTCTTACAATAAGGAGTGATAATCACTTTATCTGTTGTCTCTCTACACTCGGTTCCACGTAACCCTCACCCATCTCCTCCTCTTTTCCACCCCCATGTCAGAGAAGAACTCCAAAACTGTGATAGCCATCAAACTGGAAATTAAAAATATCCTCTCAAATTCATCATGATATATCAAAAAGCCCAAATAAAGGGGATCACTGAAAAATTCCTTAGCAGAGCAGCAGCAAAAGAGGACCAGTCTGAATGAATATTAGAAGTGCAAAGGAAATTGGCTCCCAAGCTGCTGAAGTGTTTTGTTTTTTCAGCATTGTACAGGTGGAGCACAGCAATAAGCAATAGTAGAGCACCTTGGTATCATGTCTCCAAACATCCCTTTAGCTCGGAGTCACTGAGACCTCAGAGGCAATGAATTGTACACCCCACCTTGTTTCTGCTCTGTGTATCTGTAGGATGCGTGGGAGAAAATAAACAAAACAAAGTTGTAGGATGAGAGAATCCCAGACAGAGCCACAGTACACCAAACATACTGTGTTTGTAGCCAGCTGCGCAACCAAAAGATGTACCATAACTCTGGATAGGGCCTTAAGACTTTGATTGTATCCAAGGAGAGGTAAGGGTGGCATAGCTGCTTGAAATAGAAAAGAAACGGCTTCTATCACCTAACATTTTGTGGTAAACATTTTCTCTGTGGAAAACATCATACATGTAGCTGATGTATTTGCTAATGCAAGCAGGAATTTGTGTAGGCCTGCGTAAGTTACTTAATGTGGATTACGGTGAGCAGAGTGCAACTTCATTTGTACTCCAGATCTTTTTCAAAACCCTTTAACTGATAAGATTTTCAGTCATGGTCACCCTTAATACAAATCTGCTGAATGACAAGGTAAAATGGCAACCATATCTTCAACAGGCCTTTTGCATTCTCCCCAGCCCAGGATATTTCTGCAAATTACGTTTTTTCTTAATTTTTAAAATACTCTGACCAAAAAATAATCTTATTTGTTCCTATTTTGAAAGCAGAGTAATGGTCTTTTGTACAAAACCCCAAGCTGAGAACTCAGGGTTTGATCCCAAGCATTGCCCTTGGCCTCCTGCAAGGTTGTGGTGATGTTTTAAGTGGGGTTCTTCTGGACAAAGCCTATCATGTAAACACCTGATGAGTTTTAGATGTCTTCTGTAGGAGATGAGATGAACCATACTTCAGATTATAAAGGGAGTCTGGATGACTATCCCAGGGTTCGATACCTGTGCTGCAGTCATGGGAGTCAGCCATCTGTGAATTTACTCGATTTCACATACATATTTCATTTCACACCCCATGGTCTCTGTGCTGCTGCACAGCCAGGGAAGCACAGCCAGCTTGTTTCAGATTATTTGGAACATGAGTTTCATGGGCTACTTGAGCTGTATTTGCTGCACAGAATTTGTTCCTTGTCTGTAAAACAGGGGCAATCTCATCTCTTTAGACAGCAGTTCTTTTCCAAAGTGCCAATGTCACTTGATACTACTTTAAATATCAACTACAGATTATGCAACACAAATATATTAAATACAAAATAATGTAAGAGATATTTTTAATTCCAAATGTTACAGTACTCTCCTGTCAGCTAAAGTAGATTTTTTTTTTATTGCAGGCACTGCTGACTTTATCCATACTCTAGGTATCTTCACCCCAATAAACTAAACTAATGGATTTTACCAGATTTCATCTCCTGCTAACTCTGTTTCTTATAAAACTTAGGACAGATCTTTACCCTAGAAAAGTCTCACAGGTACCTTAAGTTACCTTTCTTTGAAATTCAGTGGCAAGTATATTTTGCTTAGTTGGAGACTAGCAGCTTGAAAATGCTGATAATTTCACTCAAGAAAACTTTTCAGCTTGGCGTGTAGATGTCACTGGACATTTCTAGCTGTCACTGATGGCTTTTCCGCTGATGTGTTTAATGCACTGGAATATCAGTGCCTTGCAAAACAATTAAGGTTAACAAATAGGATCAGAAACACATGTTCTGCAGATGCCGAATATTCATGGTTGTTTGCTTTATCTCTCTTTCCAATTTTAAGGTAAGGACAAGTCTGTGAAAAAATAAAGGTAACAGCAATGACACGAAAGGCTAATAAAGAAAAAGAGATTTTATTTGGTTCAGTTAGAACTGGAACAATGACAGGTTATAAATAGCACAGTGTTATACTTTAACACTGGTAACAAGGTAGACAAATCACATCGGTTTCCCTCTAATTGCAGCCACGTTGAACAGCTAACTACAAGAATGCACAAAGTAAGCATATCTGTTAAAAATAGAAAGAGAGCAGCTCACTATTCACTGTCCCCAGCAAGGCAGACACCTGGCTTCTCCCATCCGCCAGCACGCTCCTGCCAGAAGTTATGAACGACTGTTTGCGACTACCTGCTGTAAACAGCCTGGGTCAAATTAACTCTTCACTCTTTTTCACTTACACTCTAATATTAGAAAAAAAGAAAAACAACTTTTACCTGACTAGCTAGCATGTTTCTTCTTTTCAAGTTTGCTCTCAGTCTGAAAGCAACATTGCTACTCTAAAAGCAGACAGTTTCTGTCTTTGTAGTTTGCTTTTGATGTAGTAATTTCCTTCCTTCTCACAGATTATACAGGCAGGACCAGAAAAGACAGCATTCCCTTTGGAAAATGACCTAGTTCAATGAGTCCTGTCTTTGCTTGCTTTTTAAGAGATTCAAAGCTGCTGAGTATGACTTTAGGAAACAGGAGATGCATTCAACCTGCCAAGTGTAAGCAAGTTCTTTCTGGTTGTTTGTCTGGCCTTTACCAAGAGCTCGCAAAGCTGAACGTGTGCTGCACGCTCATGTTTGCACACTGCTGTGGAAGACTGTCTCTTTTACATTTTCAGAGGACTTAAGAGCTGGGACTGCTCTGCGTGCAGTTAGCATAGCCAGTTCATCCCACTGCCGGATCGCATCCGCTTGATGCTGGCCAGGTGCCTCTTCATTGTCATCTGAAAGCTCTTCTTCTCGCATTTCACGGGGTACGTTTCAGAGTCTGATTTGCAGTGCAGAGGAGAAAGCTGGCTGTTGCAGACTACCTCCCAAGAAACGGCCCGCCTGGTCTTAAAAGGAGTGGCTGAAGGCTTTATGCACTCAATGGTTTGTTGAAGTTCACTGAAAGGGCTGGATGAGCTCCTCACAAGAGATGTGGTCTTCTTCCTTTGGGACAAAAGGATTTTAAGCTCTTCAGAGTCATGCTGAAAAAAGAGAGACTCTTTCCTCCTGGTATTGGGACTCTCACCCAGTGTGAGAAACCCGTAGGGGGTGGTGATTTTGGAAAGGTGGGGCAAAGAGAGGGCAGCTCTGGTTGCAGGGTCAGGATGATGTGCAGCTCTCTCCAGGTCTCCAGGGAAAATCATTCGGTCTGTAAAGCACAGGGTTCCTCTTCTGTCCAGACTCTCTCCTTTGCACAATGCATCTTTCCTGATGTAGGATTCAGATTTGCTTCTAGTTGTTCTGCGCTTTTCAATGACTTCATCGGAGACTCCTCTCTCAGGAGAATTCTCTATGGTGTCTTCCTCTGGCTCCCGTTGAAAGGAAATATGCTCTATGTCCAGAGAAGGGATGACAAATTTAGGGATGCGATCAGGAGTCATGACAATGTTGAAAATGTCCTTGTTTTTCTGAGCAACTTTATCTTCAGGAGGTGGCTTGCTGATTTTGAAACTTGTCCAAGTTAACAAGCTTTCTATAGCACTTTTTATGGAGAGCTGGGATGTACCACCAGGCACCATTATTTCAGCCAGCAGTGCTTTCTTAAAAAACACAATGCTGTCTGCTGATTGAATTCTCACAGCACTGATTGCAGATGAGGGACTCATTCCTGCTTATAAAACAAAGCAAATGACGTCATCTGATAGCTAGATGTCATTGGCATGGTAACCAAAGATAAGAAGGCTTTTACACTCCTACTTATATACTTACAGTCTGATTCATGCTGCACCATTACCTTAAATAAGCTTAAACATTTGATTTAATTATTTTCAAATGCCAGGTTTGGTGCTAGTGCCCTAGCTATTTTCAGAAAAATAATGGCAATAAACATACCTGTAACTTTCAGACTATTTAGATTGTGTTATCTGTGCTATTACACAAAACGTAATTAAGCTTTTATTTTTTTTTTTGAAGGGCTGTGTTACTAAATGAATCATGTGCAAGTAGATGTAAAAAGCATAGTTCATTTATGATTCCTGAGTTTAGCTTTCAGTAAATCATACTATTTGGTGTATTTCACATTGACGATTGTGGGAGGAAAGGGTAGGAAATGAGTGATCAAACAATTATTGGACCAGTACGTAGAAATGCATCCCAGGGGGTTTCAAATTACTTTACCTATCACTGGTGCTGTATGTACATAGCATGTAATGAGGAAGAAATGAGCAGCTCTTCAGAGGATACTCAGATTAGGTAGCTATGCTTAAAGGGGTGGGCATCTGCTCAAGTACATATAGCAGCTTGCAATTGGTGTATGATTTTCTGCTGATACTTGACTTACTTCTTCGGCTTCTGGGGAGAGCTTTCTCCCAGCACACTGGTCTGCTGTCACTGATGCAATTTGCAGGCAGCTCTGGAAACAGCAGGGCTGACCCATGGGTGGTTTCTCATCAGTATCAGAGCATATAGCCCGTTCTCCAACTACACTGTAATAACCCTTCTTGCACGCTGCTCAGCTCCTTTCCTACTTTGGTGCAGGCCACTAATTCACCTCTACTCTGTCTCACCTTATATATATGATTCCCAGGAAAGACATGGAGAATGTAAAGAAATGGATGAACATAATCTCTTGGCTTTCATCTCTGCAAGCTGAGCAGTTCTGGGTTTGCTTCTTGCTTATGGCCCTATGAAGGCACCTTAGTTTTGATGACATTGTGTGCTTTTGCATTTCATTTTATTTTATTTTTACATACTCCTGTTTTACTCTGTTAATGTTCCCGCTGGTTGTATTTCTTTTGCTGTGTTTTGTGGCTGGAATTTCAGTCCTCATAATTAAACCACAGATGTTAAGCCATTCGGGAAGGTTTTGACTTCTCTGTATTCAGTTCTCCACTCATTTATTTCTGGTTTTGGCTACAGATTTTGGGTGCTATTGGGTCCAGGTACATGTCAGCATTTCAGTACAGCACTTATCATTCTTGGTTTCTTGAAGATAGAAAATGATAGCGGAAATCTTTTGTTGTCATTTTGGGCAGATATAGACTCTGTTCATGTCAGTATTATAATCTTTTCAAGGAAGCAGTTCTTGTCTAAGGATGACCAATCTCCACATGCAGAAGCTTTCCTATCAGCACAAAATAATTGCAGATTTGGTAGAAAAAAAAATTTTATTGGTTTAGACTTGCTTTTTTTTGACTTGGAAAAGTTGTCAATATTCAACTAATAGTAATAACAAAAGCAAAGTACCTTGAAATCACCCATAAAATGGGGGGCACTTTCAGTTGTGTTCTGAGTCTTTACAGAAAAGAATAATGAGGGAAAGAGCATTAATTGTTGGATGAAAATCTCTCAGGGCACTGCCGTCTCACAAACCCTTTGTGATTTACGTAGCGCGATTGCTTCTCTAGCTGGAAAATCTGAAAAATGCAGTCTCCCTAACTGAATCACACATTAGAGACAGGGAAAATTCACAAAATTGCAAGTCCTTTGAGAACTCTGCAGTATGAGGTTCACTGGTCTCTGATATTACTCTTTTACAAATTTTAGTAGATACAAGTTAGAAAAAAAAAAGAATATATGACATTACTGTCACAAGGAATCCCTGTTGTCATTTACACCTTAACATATTCTGGCTTCATTTACAGGTAAAAAAAATTATACTTATGTCTCTTTCTACCCTATGTCCAAACTATATTTCTGCAAAAAATTTCTTCAGATCTCCAAGAAAAACAGAGATCAGGACAGTTTGATATTGCCCATAATGGAATACAGAATTTAGTTCACTGTTATTTTGACCATATTTGATCCAGGATAAGCCTAGTTTTGATTTACAAAGCTTGTAAAAAGAAGTACAGTAGAAAATGTTATTTTAACCCAAAAAGGAAAAGTGCACGACTGAATTTGTTCAAGGAACAAATCAAAACCCTAATTCTTCCAGTTGTTTTTGACCACAGCCATGCAGCCTGTCATCAAAATACAGTACCTTTGAATAATTATTCTTATATTCACTAGGGAACTTTTATTTTTGTTATACACAATAAAAACTTTGAGAAGAGTGACTTACCTGGACTCCCCACTCCCACAAGGCTGGAACAGCTCTTCCTCCAAGCAATTTCAAAGACAACAGAGCCAAACCCTCTGGAAAACTCGGTATCAGAATTGGCTTTACGTTATAAGGCAGAACGAGGATTTGAGACTATGTCCCTAACTTCTAGCCCAAATATATTTTGCTTTGCACACTTCGACTTAGGGAGTGGGATTTCACATTAGAATTTTTGTCCTCTATTTTCTCCTCTATTAGGAAGCTTGCTTCCCAAAGACACTCAGGTATGTTTTCTATTTTCCTTCACATTTTTAAGCACAATGGAGTTAAGCTTTGATAGCTCAAACATGCATATGTACATACAAACTTACACATATGTAAACCTAAGACTCATACACATTTTTACATCTATACACATATACACACATACATACACATACATATGTATATGTTTATTTATATATATATATATGTGAGCCTTAGGTTTATATTTATGTACATATAAATGTATGAGCCTTATATATGTACATATATGCATACAGCATACAACATATTAATTTGTGTGCATGTATATGTAATCTGGTGACTCTTTTCTGATAATAAGCCAAATACCCACTCCAGAATAACTTCTGAAACAGTCAATATTAAAAGAGGCATTCCTAGACCATTTGTTTTAAGGCTGTTAAAAACACAGTTTATGGCATTACCGTAAAAAATAAATTTGATTTTATCTTCATCATTTCACACAGTAATATAATTTAACATTTATTTTTAATCCTCTGATATTTCTCTTCGATCTGAGAAACACGTCTAAATGTCCTCTTTTTGCTTCAGGTAAAATAGAGTTTTAACCATAAACAACTGCAACCAGTAAAAAGATCCAGTGCCTTTACTAAGGTTTAGATCAAGACCTACTATATAAAATGAACAGCATGAAATGAGATAAGTGGCACGATCCTGGGGGAAAATTTAAGGTATAAACATCTTAAATACTCTTTCCATTATAAACTCCAAGCAGAACATTTTCTTCCCCTCATTTCCATTATAATCTCACTAAACAACATAACTCACCTTTTCTTTCTTTTTCTCCTAATGGAATCAGCAGCTTTTCAATGATTTCTTCACCCAGGCTCCAAAGCAAAAATAGACATTTGGATGTCTTATACAATATTTTCTCTAAATAGCTCAACTATTAAAATGTAATTTTGTAGGCTTTCTAGAGAAGAAGGGTTTCACCTCTGGAAATTGGACACAGCTAGAAAACAGTTCTACCTTTCATCTTTCCTGTAGAGAATGCATATTTCTGGTGTCTATGAATACACAAATGCTTAGTACTTACACTGAGCTTTTCATCTTTGGCATGCATCGAAAACATTAACTAATTAATCTTCACAGCCCCCCTGAGGGGTAAGTAAGCATTATCCCTGTGATGTTTGTTGTGCACACAATAAGGACAGAAGAATGAAAATTGCTGGTGCTCAATCTGAAAAAAAGAGTTGTAGAGATGAAGAAATGGCACTTTTCTAGTGTGCAGAATTACCCCGTTTCAAGGAACTTCTTATTTTGGCTGGCCTGTCATTTGGTTTTGGGTCATAACTGCACTTTGTTCCCATGCACACCTTCAAATAAAGTCCTGCAATTTAGGCATATATTTTTTGACTAGATGCAGCAGGGAAGCAGAATATGCAGCAGTGCTTGGAAATGGATTTGAGCTGGGTACCAGATGCTAGAGCTGTGAACAGCTCAGATGCTGCTTTTCTTCTTTAATATTAATGCTTGTACTCCATGGGAGGATATTCCCATTTTTCAGAACATTGCTGGGGTTTAGACTTTTTCAGTTGTCTATTGCTCTTTCCACTCATTCATATGAAGGTGTCTGGGTTACAACCATGACCCAGCCTTAATGTCCAGGCTTGTTTGCTTTGAGATTGACAAAGTATAGCACTATTTATTGACAGCTCTTGCTTTGCCTAACAAAACTTCAGTCCTTTGGCTTCAGTCAATGACAGCTCCTGCTCATGGTGTGGTTTTGGCCTGGATTCACTTGCCTAGCTTTAGGAATTTAACTGAGGTTAATTTAGGTCACTGCCTTGTCATTTGGGGATTTGGCATTGCTATCACCTTTGAAGGCAGTTACCTCCTGCCAACCATAGAGAGTCTGTTCATGAGAAGATCCCCAGCCTGAGTGACACGGTCTGACATCAGAGTAGGTGGGGATGAACCAGGGCCTTTAACTAAAATTTCCAAGCCATATATTGCATTTGCATACATCTCACAGCTTCCTACTGAGAAGGGACTTCATCCAAGCTGGGGTTGGTAGCTATTGTAAATGTTACATAAGAACATAAATATTATATAAGAAATTAAGAACTATTGCATAAGAACTTTTTTGGTAAAGCTTAATTACACTTTTGTAACCAAAGGCTATCAGCTCATCTTATCTCACAGAATTAATCTTTGCTTCCTGACCGAAATGGCTGTAGGAGAAAAACCACCATATCCCACACTGTGTGCATACCCAGTGAAGAAATCTGGCTGGTAACAATTTTTCACAGCTGAGGCATGTGTACTTGAAATTGAGATTATACAGAGTATCCTTTACTAACTAGCAGGTAAAACTGAAAACTAGGGAAAAAAATTAACTAACACTAAATTTAGAGGTTGAACTCCAGACCCCTATAACTGAAAACCTTGGCTCATGGCTTGTGCTATTACAGCAGTAAACATAACCAGGGTATCAGCTTATTTAACAAACTTTTTGGTCTGTTGTTTGACAGAGAACAATTCTAACAATACGGATAGGTAAGTATCCAACCAAGCATTCAGATTAAGTGCTAGAGAAATTGTTTTCTCCTGTAGTTAAGTATAACAGCACACCCCAGCTCAAGCAAAGAAGCCCAAAGCTGTGCAAAGGTGCTATTTCAGCAGCCCTTGCTTTGTTGCTTTCAGTCATTTTCAGTCATTTCCAATTGTCTATTTAATAACAAGGAGGCAGCAGACAGTAGCTTTCCTAAATTATTCATTTCAACCCTACAAAGTGACTCTCAAGATTTCATTGCTTCTGTTCTGTGGTGTTAATAATTCAGAGCTACTAGAGAAGCAAAGCTTGCCAGTGTAGTGCTTATCTTTCGTTTCCTTAACAATATTACACTTCTCAGTCTTGTCCTGATAGCTCATACGATCTGAGCCTCAGCTTTCTCACGTCCTCACCAATAGAAGTATGCTGGAATAGACTACATTTGACAGAGAGGAATTTAAGTGTTCACTTAATATCCTTCTGGCTTCAGCAGCCAGAGTACTCTACTGTTTCTGAATATCTTGGAAAATAAATAAACACTACCCTCTGGTGTTTTCCATTTGTAAATATTGTTGTGTTATCCACCCTTATGCAAAAAAAGAGTGTTTATTTGATATCATTTCTAAGTGCTAAAGGATTCACATATTGGTGAGGATCACTGATATACATTCAGTTTTGGAATATTTAAAAGAGCAAAGAAACATAAAAGGGAAACCTGAGCTTTAGTCTGCTGAATATAGAGCATCTCAAACTCACACCAAAAAAAAGTACTAAATGCGATCATATTTCTAAATCCTGCTTTTAAATGTTCTGTATGAATAATATATTAATACTGCCATATTTAATACCTATTGTGGTACTTCCACTGGTCACATATATTAAAGGAATATGTTTTATGTTCATATTCTCTGATGTGTCATGTGCAACATATATCGGAGTCTAATGCACTTTTTAAAAACCATCTCAGCTCCCTTAGCACAACATTATATAAAAGTTACATGAGTTACTGAAAACAGTCATTGAAACAGTAGTTAACCAAGGGCTAGATAATAAAACCTCTATGTTAAAGCACACCCTGATGTGTTCCTGTAAACAGAAAGAGTGCTTTATACATCTGTACGCATGGACCCACATGTGTACATCTAGAGTATAAGGTCATGTTTACATGATGGCATTTAGTGGAGTCACTGTGCGGATAGTCCTGAACTCATCAGCTGCTATAGTTGAGTGGGACCCCTTCTTGTGCACATCCAGTCCCATCTCCCACACACAGGGTTACCCCGAGGTCAGCAATGTGTATCTCATCTAAAGAACGTCTTTCTAAAAGGTATATGGAGTTTTAAACTAAAGACTCTGAGTGATAGAAGCATCTCCTCTATTCTCCTGTAAACAGTTCCAGTTTTATTTGCCATGGTGATGAGGAAGATTTTTTTTTCTTTTTGATTGATGTGGTCTTAGCCTTCCAGCTTTTGAACTACTCTTTTGTGTCAGCATAATCATCAAGAAAGACTCTGTCTTCCTGACAATCTCTTGTCATTTGTCATAGTAGATATTTAATAGAATTAACATGTGACTTTGATTTTTGATCATCACACTTGGCTCACAGTGGGAGACAAATGAAATGAGGAAAGTAAGATAAAACTAATTAGAGCAGACTCTTTCTTGTTTGGGGGTAGAATTTGATCTATATGTCAAAAATTTCTCATGTCTACAAACATTTTCTTTCTTTGTCCCAGTAGAAAATTTGGATTTTATATTCCACTGATGTGAAGTTACCATCCTTCATCCTGGAAAACACAAAACTTCAGCTTTATTTATATCATCTCCAACATGAAACATCAAAAATTCAGTCAGACTCCTTAAAAAGTCTTGAGATTAGTTTGGAAAACCATGAGAAAACCATAGGTGTGATAACCTAAGTTGTGTTTACTTACCTTTTAATTTCCATACGTCCATGCCCTGATACTGACTGTTTCCTGGCTTTGCTGTGCACTCAGAAGGGTTGTAACATCTGTATTTGTAAATGCCATTAAGAATAATAGCATGTTGAATCTTGATTCTGATTTTTTTAACGGAAAAAATGCAGAATGTCATAAGACGCAAAAAACTAGCAACATAAGACCATTTTACAAGCTTTCTCATCAAGGCATGTATTAAAGACAGCTGTTTTCAAAATGACTTGAACCTAAAAAAAGAGGAAACAGAATAAAAGGGCAGAGCCTCCTTCCTCCAAAATAGATTATTTTTACAAACTCTAATTTTAAAATTTTACATGCCTAAAACCATATCTGAAATCAAATTATTTAAACATCTGTATATACTATAATTTTCTCACTGACTACATGCATGCACAGGACTGCTTACATATGGTGTATCTAAAGTATGAAATCGTTTCCAGTATTGTCTCACTTAGACATAAACACCAAAGATAGGAAAGGGGAATCACCAATTTTCTCTCTCCCTTGATGTATCTTGGTGACCATTGTAGGCTGATAAATATATTTTGGATAGGTAAGATAAGGTAGGATGGATGACACTGTATGACTTACCAAAGACAGCATGCTGGAAGCAGTGGCAGAGAAGGGCCTAGGTGTCCTCAGTGCTTTTCCTCTCATCCTGCCAGCTCACGTCCAGGCCAATAATATCTTCTGTCTGGTCAGCACTTACCGTGTAGCTGGCCACTTAGTTAGGTTTCATATAGAGTCACTTAAGAAGAATGCAAATTTTGACAAAATGAAGACGAAGGACCTGCGGGGAGGTAAATTCAGCTCCTGCCTTTAAGCTACAACTGTTCAGTCAATCTCATTTAAGTACAGTTTTCTCCCTCAGCTGTGCAGCTGGCCTGATGCCTCTAATTCATGCTCCCTATCCTGCCCTAGAGCTTGCTCAGTCACGGAGCACATTCCCCGCAAGCTTCATCGCTGGGCACTGCTGATATCAACAGGGCTGGGGCTCTCTGCGTCTGAGGGGCTTTCATTTTAATGTCAGGGTATACATCTCTAAGAAGCACACGGCAAATGGAAAGCTCATCTGTTGTCTTCTTTCTCCTTTTAAAATCACCTGCCATATCCAGTTATTACTTTTTATGATGTACAAGATTAGCCACGTTTTGAAGACTCCGGCAATACACACGAGGAAAGGAATTTCCACTTTCACTCTGAATTTCTTTGCTGCCTTTGTGTTTTGCCTTTGCGGTAAAATCTTTGAGGCATATTTTCAAAGAGGGTACGAGACATTTCAATCCTGAAGCTGATAGGAGCTGTGTGACTAAATCCCTAGGTGGCATGAAAGCTGCAGCCATTAATGTTTTTCTTATTCATTGAGTTATTTGAAGATGGAACTGTTTCCTCCTGGTTTCACTACAGGACTCATGTAGAGTGAGAAGAGTGAAGTAATTTAATTCCCTGCAAAGTAGGAGGACCAAATTCTGAGTGAAGTGTCTAGAACTGAAAACCATGGTTTCCATTCATAGAAGGATTTTGGCCAGGGCAGTGTCCTTAAGTTAGTTGGGATGCTCAGGTGATTCAGAAGCATGAAGTTTGACTTTGTCACAGTCTCAATTTCATTATTACTGAGAACATACCAGCATCCAGCATCACTTTCACCAGCTCTCTCCATACAGACTTCCCAGATGCATCATCAACATTGTCCACCTTCCTTTAGGGATTTAAGCTTTATGGCAGTTTTAGATTTGTGGGTAAATTAACCAGAAGAAGCTTTATAACTTCCAGGTGTCCAGCAATTCCCCAAGCAAAGCAATTCCCTTGCTTTCCGCTCCAAATGAAAACGGCCTCAAATTATATTTCAGATTAGGTGAATGTATAGCCCCATTTGCTTCCTGATATTGGAACCTAACAAAAACTCTGTGGAGGGAAAGTTTTATTCCTCGTCTGATAACCAAAATAAATGTCAACTAGGTTGTATTAAATTACAAACCCCTGCAACAATAGTAAAAATAATGTAAGCTAGTGGCATCGTTAAGGTTAACACAATAAAATGAAGTGGTCTGGTTATGAGACCGAAGGTAAAGAAAGAGGGGAAGTCTCTGTTTGTCTTTTAGTACCAGTTTTGGGGGTGATGAGCGAGGATTGAGAAGCAGCTGAGCACACTGGAGTTGACTGCTCAGTGCTGGCAAAGCTCCCACAGTCAAGTATTGTCAGATCATACACAAGAGTGAATTTTAAGCCATGGAAAAGTGGAGGTGGTGACAAGAAGGTTAATATAGAAAGAGGGGTGATAACATAAGCCAAATTACAGCTGAAACAAGCAGTATTTCACAAGTATTGAAGCATAATTGTATAATAGCACAATTAACCTGTGGAACTCCCCACCAAAGAGTAGAAGTAAGATTAATTATGTCCAAATAGTAATAGCCTGCATAATTTCACAGAAGAACAAACACGTAGATGAAAATCACAACTAGGTTGGAGCAATCAGTAGCCACTAAATGGGATAATGAAGGAATTTCTCTCCTAATATGACAGAACAACTGGCTAGATGTTAATATGAGAAAGACTGTTATAAAGAACTTAACAAAGGCAAAGAAATTAATGTGACCCTTCTTACAGAAAGATAAGGTACTTCTAAACATCTTTGTAGACTTTGCTGAAATGGTTCAATTTTGCAGAAAAGCGGGTCAAATTTAGGTTTAGGAACTTTGTTTGCGGTAATCCAACTGTACTGTATATATGCTGAGATATATAATTCACTGTAGTGAGGACTGTGTTTGTTGAGGTTAAAAAGCAAAATAAAGGCATATGATTTTTTATAAATTGTAACATTAGGCTGTTTGTAAGACCTTGTTTTGGTTAAATGTGAAATGTACAATAAAGTTGTAACAATAATATACCTATATAATATTGTTATATACTAGCAAGTGTTGGAAGACGTATGAAAAAAGGGATTTTAATCACTCAGAAGAATTGTATTCTAATGCATTGACCAGAGGTACTTAGAAAAATAATATGTAAAGTAGATTAAACAAGACACCCATGTTTATAGGATTTTTCCTCAGTTTGGATAATGACTCATCCTGCCCCTACAAGTCTATGCTAAAGTAAACGTTGCTATAATCACAGCAGTATAACTATGTCTCTTGATTTCTCCTTAGTGAAGCCTAGGAATTTATCTCTTCAGGGTGAATGATCATGCCGGGAAAGGTAAGAAGTGTTAATTGGGCCCTATCTAATCTGCTGATCTAGAGCAGGTTGTTTTAGAAAAATACCTGATTGTCATTTAAGTGCTCCAAACAAAGAAGAATTTGCTGAGGTGTCTGACATGAAAAATTAGCGAGCTCCTTTGCAGGAAGACATGGGAAGGGTAAGGAACAAAGACTGTGCTCTGCAGCACAGCCTGATGTTCACATCATAGAAAATAGAAGTTTTCATGAGACAGGGGGAATGCTGTATTTCGTAATTTTGAAAGCAGGTATTTCTCATGAAAGTGGGGTGGTTTTTTAAAAGAAAAAAAAAAAGAAGGGGGAAAAAAAAGAAGGAAAAAAAAGGAAGGAAGGAAAAAAAAAAAAGAAACTATTCTTGTTTTAGAGCCTTAGCAGAAAAAGTGGAACTTGAGGAATGATGGCATATCTGCCTTCCTGGTTCTTTCCAAAACTACTGGCAGCAGATTCCTGCGTGCACAGCAGCACAGCAGTACCAGCTTTTGTCTTTGGGTGGCAGCAGCATTCTAAGGACACGATTCAACCCCAAATGCCCCAGTTTCACTGCCCAGATGTCACTGGTCCTGATGATGAGCTCAAGGCTAGTGCTGTAAGTTAAGAACTGATTCAGCTGACCTTTACTTTGGAAGGCATGGCAGGGATGTGTGGGCCATATTACATGAGACTTGGTAAGACAAGGAATCAGGTCTTGTCCAGTTATCAAACCTATTCCCAAAGCAAGAAAGTCTTGTGTAGTGATTAGCTGCAGCATCAACCTGCCAAATGTATTAGGCCAAAAGCAATCAAGATTGTTGCCACCTTTTGTTCTGCCTGCAGCATGAAATAAGTGTTTATAAGAAGATTTAAAAAAAAAAATGTTCAAAGTACTAAAATATATTGTTAAAGAAACAGAAAATATTACTGAAAATGTTACCAAAAAGATGTTTTGTACCGCTTTTTTTTTTTCTTCCCTTGCTCAAAGAATTGTTTTTGTAGCTTGTCTCCCTCAGCTGAAATTATTGTATTTCCTCCACTTCCACTTCACTTCTTACCTGGGGTGTTACAGTATCAGAGGTTTAAAAGGTCTCCTCAAAATTAGTTCTGACCTGAGTCTAACAGGAAAATAATAGTAAGCTTTTAAGACGTTTCAAGGAAACTTTGAAGAGATTTGTCCACTTGTATTTGAACCCCTAGGGGTTACAAGCTAGCTGCAGATCTGGTAAAGAGCTCATTGTAAAATAAGCTCTAATAAAATAGCCTTATCCCAGCAGCTAGAAAATCTCTAAGTAAAAACAAAATTTGAAATACCTGATTGCTTCAAATAAATATATATATGTAATTTAATGTTTAATTGGAACTTTTATGAGAAGTGCATGATACCAACGGTCCTAACGTCTACATTTTTCAGAAGCTATTTTCTGAAGAAAGTATTTCAATGTATCATTTTTATATAGCCGGAGTGTGTTATGTCTCGTTATGGCAGAATGGAGCTTTGCTTTCATGCATTTTTAAAAGAGCTTATAGTAAGCATAAAGAAGGTACAATAATATTTGTATTGGCTCTCTAAATCAAAACAAGGTCCATAAAATTAACTCAATTCTCTGCAGCCTTTAAATCTCCTCCAGTCTCTGAGCTATAGCATCATGGCAGATAAATGGGGGTGTCAACCCCCTTGAGCAATTCCAAGTGAGCAATTTATTTCAGTTAGCTTAGATTTCTTAACTAAACAACTGCAAACACTTACTGTATTCCACCATGGGTTGATTTGGTCAAACAAACACATATGCTATAATCTCTAAGAGGGCTTATTTTATTCCTTGTAGGAATAAAATCACAGACCCCGAGACCAAAATTCCCTCTACTACGTTAATACGGATCAAAGCCAAGAAGGTCAAGATTTTAGTCTTTAATCTCCCAGCAAAGCAGACTAGTAGCTCAAGGAAAAGCTTTCCCTCTGGCTCAGGCTAATGCCTTTTAGAAATGATGAAACTAGCAACAAGAGAGAGACTATGAGGAAAGGGACGCAAATGCTATTTTGAATGATGATGAAGTATGATTGGGAAACTTCTACTCACACAGAAATAAGGTTGATTACAGACCTTGCTGCTTCCATGATGTAAGACAACCCTCATTTCCTCACCCAAGAGAACACAGCAAGGACAATAAATGCATTTATACTTCAGACCACTGATGTACAGTAATTTCTCAGTTGCCATGGTGAGGAACAGATGACCTAAGCAGATGAACAAGCGATGTCAGGCAACATCTCTCAAGTGAAAAAGTTGAAAATTGCTAAAAGGTTGCTAATGACATTACCAGGAATGTTTGTGTTCCAGTATTCATCATCGAAACTAGAATGATTTCATGGGAAATCCTGATTTCTTTAAAGACTTTCCCCAAAAAAATGATTTTTTAATTTTATTTTAGATCAGACTTTGCAGAAGAAACTTCTTTGCCCTTCGAGCTTTCTTTTCAAGTGGACTGGTAGCCTGTCCTTTTTGAAGCTTTTAGAATGCAACACATGTCCATGGTGTTTGCAAACTTAAACTGCTTATTAAACTGACATGTTTAAGATATATCAAGGTGGGGTTCAGAGCTAAACGAGGAGGTAAAGGTTAATCTCATCTACTGAAGCTTGATTCAGCTGTCCCTGTATAGGCTTCCAGTGTGCTTTGAGAATAAAGTAACCCAGCAAATTTTTGCAATTCCTCCAAAAGGAGATAAATAGGTTATGTGTTAGATATGTCAGTTCTATGTGAATGTCTTAGACACCCTGGACAATATTGAAAATCCTTAGAAGTCTATTTGTGGGCTGGTAGCCAGATGCCCCACTGCCTATTGCCTATGGTGCATGAAGAAGGGATGCAGAGGTCTTTGCTGCTGGCCGTGTTTGGCTGCCAGTGTGCTGAGCGGTGTCCACTGACATTGGATCAACTGGAATCCACCGTATGTCAGTGTCCAGGAGGATCCAGTAAAGTTGTCAGAAGCTTAACTGCTTTGCCACCACTTCTCTGTAAACCCCTCTAAATAACTGGTTGTTAGCCTACACATAGACCAAAGGAAAATTAGTTGTGCAGATCTGGATTTTTTCACCTCATCCCATGTCCCCACCCAAACCCACCCCACGCATAATTTTAGTCAGAGTCCCCTCCTCCCTCTGTTTCATGGTTATAATATCAAATTGGGGGGGGGGGGGGGGGGGTTTCAAAAGCAGCTGTTTGTTTCCCTGCATGTTTTATTTTTTAAAATGCCATGTGAAAGGCCCAACAACAAATTAGACTGACAGGAAAACAGTATAACTCAATCTGTGTAAAGGGGTGTCAAATATGTGAGGGGAACAACCTGAAGAAATAGCTTTTTGAAAATATGTTTTGCTCCTTGGGAGAAATCCATAACCCTTGCAACTCCTTTAAGCAACGAGGCAATACGTGGTTCTAGACAACTTTCAGTTATAGTAAGATTTACCATGCAATAATATTTAGTATACATTTTTTTCCCCGTAGAGAGAAACTAGTATTGGTTTGACAACATCCATGCAAATAAAAGAAAAATTTCCCACCTTTGAAAGCTGTCTTAAAAGAATGTTTAATTTACACACATCCATTTAGCAGCATAACCTACGCAGTCATTTAACAGGTGAGAGTTAAGGTTGATAAGGTCTAATGAGACGATAATATTTCTGTGCTACATAAGCGTAAATGTGCACAGTGAAGTTGAGGGCATCAGATTATGTCCTTAACAATTTGTAACAGTCTATAACTTAAGCATACCTAGCAACATCCTGATGTCAGAAGCAGATAATACTCCGGGTTACCTGATTTCAATTTAATTGTAAATAACAGCCCTTTCCTTGCTGAAATCTGCCACAAGAGGGAGTGATGATCACAAAATAAACCATCCAATTGATTCTACAAATTTGAGGTCTCTAAAATAAATGTTATGATAGATTTAAGCATAGGACACTGGTGTTGGTTGGTAAGACTGCTTTTAAAAAAAAAAAAAAAGTATCTTTTTGGCTCTGTAATGTAGTAATTTAATCCAGCCCATGAGGAGGATATTGTACATCTTCCTAACTTGCTGTGTCCCGCTTAAAAATGAAGTGCGTTTTCTGAGGTCATGATAATTGCACACTCACAGGGTGCAGGATGTAGCTCGACATCCTACCAGCAGTGTTGTGGATTATGCTGCAGGAAACACAGGGGCATATAAACTACTTCTCTCTCTTCCTCTGGCAAATAAAGAAGGGAGAGCAGCACATTTAAAAGGATGGAGCAAAAACTTTATTTGACTGCACCTTGGTAAGCAGAAGGGATTTGCTTCTGCTTAAATATATGTACACTTAAATTAGCAGGCTCTATCAGTAGATAGAAATTGGAATAAAATTCTCAGGTTTCAGACTTTCTGAGGTGGAAGTCTAGATAATGTGTTTCCAATACAAGCACCTATTGTTTTTGCTCAACAAAAATGGAAGAATATAAACAATTTGTGAGAAGATGCATTACTTTGCTTTGCCCTTACCCTCGCAGACTTATTTCGTATTCTGTTTCTTGCTGAGTAAGACCGTCACTGTAGCTCAGTGACTAAAAGGGGACAAAGTAGACTGCTCCAGAGGAGTAAGAGTAGTCTTTCAGAAAAAGTTAAAATGAACTCAGGACAGTGAGAAAATATCAGACAGAGACAACAGGAGAATTTGCTAGAGAGGTTTGCCAGGGAGGCCATGGTTTATGACCAGGCTCATGTTATTTGTCCTTTGTAAAGCACTTCTAGTCACATTTACTCAGTTATGCTCCCTGCGTCAAGATCCCCACTCTGTCTCTGTAAATCAAAGGTAATCTTTTCATCAGCTTTAGAGGATACCGGATTCAGGACCGAAAGACAAGTGCTAATTGTTGTTCTTTATTATTAATTCTGCATGGTGAGAACACTCAGAAGACATCCTGTTACAGGCTAAGCGCACTGCGAATATAAAAAGGGAACACTTGCCAGCCTTTTTTCTGAGGTCCAATCAGTCGTATAATTTGTCCAGAAATAGTTGCATGCCCTCTGATGCTCACTTTTTGACTGCAGTTGTGGGTGAGCACTTAGATGTCTGCAGCAGCAGCGGCCTAATGTGACAAACACTTAGTTTGAGAGCAAAACCAGCTTTAAGTGCTCTCTTTCTAGCAAACTCTGAAGTAGTCTTGCTCTTCAGGCATGGAGAGAGAGGTCTGGACTCATTTCTGCTGTGGTCTCCAAAACCACAGGCTCCATGGGTGGAGCAAAGAGTGGTGGTAGCAGTAAGGATGATCTCCTGCTGTACTGGCCCATCTGTGACAGAGTAAACTGGGAGATGGACACACAAATGTTGTGATTTAGCTGCTTCTTCAGCTCCCACCATCAGGAAGTTCCATTTTCTGGAAGAAAAATATTTTTTTTAAAAATTTCCTAATAACCTAATACAATGATAAATACTTGATCCACCGTAGGTTCTCCCTTCATATTTTCTAGTCACAGCACCCCCACTTTCCATGGACACTGATGCCTCTTTACAAAAGCAGTCTTCACTATTTTTGTAATTTTAGAATGCATTTTTTTCTACTGAAATCCTTTTAGCTGATGCTTTGCTAAATTATTTGATTTTGTTGTTTTGAAAGCAAACCTTTGAGTAACTCACACATAGGTCATCAAATTCTTCCCTATTGCTCCCTGGCTGTATTTTATTTTTATCATCTTCAAATAAACATTCTGTCATTTGCAGTTTTCCTCACAACGTGTTATACAGCCATCAGGTTGAGCCTTTGTTTCCTTTGCTATAACGTTTGTTTCTGTAGTAAGACTTTTCCATAATTGGCAACAAAACTTCAATAATCCTCAACTAGGAGCTTATTCCTCCATTCTCAACCCGTTCAAATAATTTCCAGTCTGCTGCGATCTGCCTTTGTTTAAATGGACTCAGCAAACTGTACATAATGGGAATTGGTATTGTAAAAATTGGAATCACTTGAAATACCACATGCTTTTATATCTATTCACTGCAGATATACAGTGAGTCCAAGACCTCCAGTCACTTCAAATTATAATGATAATTACCATTCAATACCTAATTTTAAATGTCTGTGCATTGTCCATTTTAATACTGGAAGAGTTTTGGTGAATTCTGGTGAACCAGGACGCAAGTATTGACTAAATGTAATGAACTGTTTCTTTCTAAAGCCCTGTTAAGGTAATCATATACATGGCCTGCTACCAAAGTATATAGGTTTTATCACAATACAGAAATACATTCTTGGTTTTTTGTTTCACTGGAACTTGTTTATTACATTGAGTTTAAACTTCCTGTTTTACAAAATGTTATGTGGGATATATCTTGATTCTACTTTGTTTCAAATCAGTGTTTATTAGCATTATTTCTGCTCTAATGCAGACTATATAAAGACATAC
The DNA here is from genome assembly GCF_030936135.1 of Gavia stellata. Taxonomy (NCBI): domain Eukaryota; kingdom Metazoa; phylum Chordata; class Aves; order Gaviiformes; family Gaviidae; genus Gavia; species Gavia stellata. The sequence goes on from NC_082637.1 coordinate 6,196,087, forward strand.
ATGAAACAAATAAGAAATTACATCATACGGCTGTTGGAAGTAGAAGTTCTTACGAAGCTAAATGCCTTTTGTGTTACTGTTTACCCATGGGACTGATTTAAGCAGATCAGAAATGAAACATAGATGGTTTTTAAATCAGTAAAGGACTATGTTTTCTCTGTGTGTGTGTGTATCTATATGTTTACTTTAAGCTATACCTAAGTTCTAGAAATATTGAGGTACTAGAGGAATGTATAACTTGGTCCATGACTGTGGCCAAGCAAATTCTGCCCTCCCATGAAATGCAGAAGCTGAAGGGTGGTGCCATGTGTTGTCTTACCACATAGTTTACTCATTGGTCCAAGATATTACTTAGAGCTCTGCTTTGATGTAAATTCAAACACCCTTGCTTAGATCACACACATTTTCCTTATATTAAAAATATACAAGAGCAGCACTGAGCTGTAAAATGTCCACTTTCAAAGAATGTGTCTTATCTCTACCAAATCTAAAGGTCTAACTCCAAAAAGGCAAAGTAGAGGTAAAGGGAAGTAGGGAGGAAGAAAATGCTTCCGTAGAAGAATAACACCGCGCTGAAGGAAATTAAATAGATGGTGGAAAGTCATGAGTCAGTGTGGCCCCGGACGAGATTGTAAGTCAGTGTTTCACATTTAAAACATAAAGTTAGTTCATAGTACTTATGCATATTCAAATACATTTTTGAGAATTATTTTTTATTCATTTTTTATGTTTGAGCAATTGTGTGAAAAGTATACCATGCTTTGAAATAAAATACATATAGGAAGTAAATTTCAGCTTTACTATTTGCATAATAGCTACTTTAAACATTTTAGCATGCTACAGAAATCAAACTGTCAAGTGAGAGAAACAATAGCATACAGGTTACATAAACCAATAAACACAGGGTGAGGAAGAAAGTAAAGATACTGAGCTTTTTCCAAGAAATTAATATTTAATAAGCTGCTTACATTGATTATGAATGAGTTGCAAAGTTTGCAATTTGCAAACTAACTTTTGTTTTGCAAATGAGGAAAGGAAGATTTAAAGTGTTCTTTGTGCGGTGACACAATAACATGTAAGAAAAAGAAATAGCTTAATAAGAATAAAAATAATATCTGTATCTTCAGCACACTAGTTTTTGCCAAAATGCTCATATTCTTGTATTTTCTTTGTTATAGATTATGTACAAGTCTTAAGGAAATTCTTGCTGAAAGAGAAGTATGATTGTAATTGCTGTATCTGGGCCTATTACATTTGTTAGAAGAGCTTTGAAAGGCTCACGTAATTAGTGTTTGTAAATCATGTTGGTATAATCAGGGTGCAATTACAGAATTGCAAATTGTTATTCTTATTATTACTACTATTATTATTATCATCACATCAACACACCCATTAAAGGCATGTAAGCTCAAATTGTAATTCGATATCAAGGTTTCTGACATAAAAGCAAATCAATTCAGCTTTTGCTCTTGCAGTGTAGGATGAGACCAGAGATGGACAATGAAATAGCTGGTGAAACATTATGTTGCATATTGTTATGAAACCTTCTCTCATATTTAGTGGAATAGCAGTTACAGTTCATTCATGTACTCTACTGACAGAAAAATGGACTTGACACCCCAGTTTATGAAAAACAGCTCTTATCCACACCTGTTTCATACAGGCAAAAGCACTATTACCATCTGTCATGGTTTAACCCCCAATAGCACCACAGAGCCACTTGCTCACTTCCCCCCTCCCCGCAGTGGGATGGGGGAGAGAATCGTTAGAGTAAAAGTGAGAAAGTTCGTGAGTTGAGATAAGAACAGTTTAATAATAATAATAGTAGTAGTAGTAGTAGTAGTAGTAGTAGTAGTAGTAGTAGTAGTAGTAATGAAAAGGAAAATAACAACAACAACAAAAAAAAATAGAAATAAAACCCAAGAAAGGCAAGTGATGCAAATGAAAACAATTGCTCACTACCCTCCGACCGATGCCCAGCCTGTCCCCAACAGCGGTCTCCTGGCTAGCTTTCCCCACAGCTTTATATACTGAGCATGATGTCATATGGTATGGAACATCGCTTTGGTCAGTTGGGGTCAGCTGTCCCGCCTGTGTCCCCTCCCAACTTCTTGTGCACCCCCAGCCTACTCGCTGGTGGGGCGGTGTGAGAAGCAGAAAAGGCCTTGACCCTGTGTGAGCACTGCTCAGCAGTAACTGAAACATCCCTGCTTTCTCAACACTGTTTCCAGCACAAATCCAAAACACAGCCCCATACCAGCTAATATAAAGAAAATTAACTCTACCCCAGCCCAAACCAGCACACCATCTTATCAGCCCCACATTATTTGTCTATGTCCAATTGTGTAAACAGTTTATAGTAGTCTATTTAACTGTGGCTAGTTATATATAATTTTTTAAGAATGTAGAAGTTTGATGTGAGTGCTATATGACAGAAAGAGAAAAGTTAAGTTTTTTCTAGAACCTGGGTCTAATTCTGCATTTTTCAGTCCTTGATCTTCAAAGATTGAACACTTTATGAGATTTTGTCTTTGGCCAGATTAGACTAACTGCAACAGCAATATTTCAGCACATCTGCTTGTGCCCATCAGGAGTAGAAGTCAACACAATCAGATACACATGCACGTATGAGCACTTGAAGCATAGAATTGATTGGTATCATAGGTCTCTCCAATGCATTCCCCTTCCCTAAGGCAAGAGCAGCTATTTCTATGTACTTTCTGATGTATGTTTGTCTAATTTGTTCTTAAAGACCTCTGATGTTAGAGGAACCATAGCCATCTTGTGCAATCTATTTCCATACATCATGATTTCTCTAATTTAAAAAGTTGTACTTAATATTGAAGCAGACTCATCCTTGCTGTAATTTAAGTCTGCTACTACTTCTGTCCACTGGGGATACTCTAAACTCTAGAGCATTTTCTACAGAACTGCTGTCTTAGTCAATCATGATCCATCTGCCTACTGCATGTAGTGCCTTCTTCCCACTGCTCTTTATTGAACAACATCCTGGTTTTTGCCTCAGTTTGATAGCTAAATTTTGATATTCTCCTCTGACATACTAACTCTTTAGCTCAGTATGGTCATTACATGTAATATGCAAACTCTCTCAGATCCATCAACTATTTAGGCTTTCTGGACCTAGAGGGAGTCTTGAAGAAATTCTCTGAAGTAATATACATTGCTTTGACTTGCTTGTTTTTGACAAATTTGTGATGGATGCTGATCATCTCCTTATTCCTTTATGTTTTTATATGTCACTGGTTATGTGCGTCATCATTTTTCTCAGAACTGAAATTACAGTAACTAACCCACAATGCTCAGTTTACCCATTTTTTCTTATATATATGACAAAAAATAGTTTCTTAATAAATAAATATATATGTATTTATATTTCCAGACATTCGCAAACCTAATGACAGAAAGATTTCTTACATACTGGCTTAGATACATTAAATTTGATTGACTAGTCTAACTTTTTCTGTTCCTTGGATATTATTCCATTGATGTTCTTAGGCAATGTAACAGCTTCCTATCATTTAATGAAATGACTGAAAGATTTTTTCAATGAAGCCTTTCTCAGTGAAGCTTTTTTCAAAAGTGTCATTATGCACCCTGGCTGTCTATATCTGTCAATAATTTCTTTACCTCTCTGACAGGAGACTTCTCCTTGATATGCTCTTTTTAGCTCAGTAATAAACAAATTTCTTTTGCTTTCATGGTCTTCGCTTGTTTGTGCTTTGTTTGAGTTTGTCTCCACATGGTCATGAAATAATTTGTCTTGTCCTAGTTTCCATTTCCTACATACTTTTTTTATTCTTATGTTTAAGTTTACCAATGAGCCAAACATAGCTTCATTTTTCTGAATTAGTCCTCAATTCCATAATAATTTCTGTGTATATCTTTATTATTCTTTCCAGAATTATCACCTTGCTTTAACACCTTTTGCCCATTTTCTCAGCCTCTCCACAATCCTATCTACAAAGTTTATTAAAATATCTCTTTTTTTAAAAAAAATATTGTTTTCCTGTTATTTGTCTTTTCTACCCTACCTCGTGTCCAGTTGTAATCATTCCCAGTAAGTCTAAATGTTTTAAATTTCCTATTACCATTAAGTTCTTGGATGTGCATGCCATTTGTTCACCAAAAAAACTATGGATTGTCCTTACTTTCTAATCAAATGGTGCTCAGCATGAGAACATTTCTGTTCTCTCTCCCCTTCAGTCACTCGAAAGAAACCTTCAGCAGTCTATCTCTGTCTGTAGGATGAACCTCAGGAAAAAGACATCTGTAACCCATAGATAAAGCAATACCTTTAATGACATGATGGAAGTAAGGGGATCTGGTGGGTCCACCCTCTTAAGATGAGCACTCCAAAAAGTTTCTGAATGCCTAAAGCTAAGTTTTAGTGTGATAGACCAGAAAGACAAACCTAAAATAGGAAAACTCAAATATACTCTGTAAGGCAAAATAAAAAGAAAATCCCCAACCTCCCTCTTGCCGGACAGATCCCTTCCTGTCACCTTACCTCAGTTCACCAACTTGCAATGATGTTCAGATTTACAACGAACTAGAGTTTTTCTGTACAATGCATTGTTCTACAGGCACTGATTTCTCTCATACATGGGTCATCTTTAGCCCACATATTCTAGAAGGTGATCCCAACATGGAGAGTATCTGTCTACCCAGCCTCAGCTGTTCTCAGGAAAAGGAACATTTTCTCTCCTTCCAAAGAGATCTATCCATCCATGAAATGCAGTAGTGAAGGATAAGGCAAGCATTCACAGCCCTTCTAGCAAAACAGGATATATAGCCAACAAAGATCAAGCCTGAATCTTGATCCAAGACCAGGATTTTAATGATGATATCAGTTAAACTCCTGACTCTATTATTCCCTTTTCTAGAGATTGGTTGTCATCTTTGAGCTGTGTAAGATCATTCCTAATATCATCACCAAATCACAGAAGGGTTAATTTGGTGGCGTCCCTCTTGATGGGATTCCAACCTCCCACTTGAAGCAGGACTTGATGATCTTACAGGTCTTTTCCAACCTTAGTGATTCTGTGATTCTGTGACTATCACCAACACTAGACAAGGACAGCTATGGCTTTGTCTAGCTGAATCTCAAAAACCTCCAAGGATGGAAATTCAACAAATTCTCTTGGAAAAACATTTCAGTGCTGCACTACCCACTGCTAGTGAGGAAGATTTTCCTCATCTTCAACCTGAACATACTAAGGCACACTTTGTTGTCATTTGATGCTGTTTTACCATCTGCCCCAAAACAAGAGCTTGGCTCTGTAGCCTCTATAACTGCCTTTCAGGTATCTGCAGGCTCCTGTACGTGTTGGTTGTGACTCTGGAATGCATAACTTTTCACTCTCTCACTGGTACTGGATCCTTACAGGCAACCAGGACAATATTGCTGATTTTGATCTCAAATCCTGCCTGTTTAAGGGTGGAACATCATCATCAGAAGATGCCTAGAGCAGCTTCCTCTGTGTGGAGTGATTAGCTCCTTTATTACTGGAGTCACTCAAGACAGTCTGGACCAGACCACTCTGTGCTGCAGGAAGCAGGTGTGAGAGCCTAGCTAGATGTATGGATGGAAGACAGGCATGCGCCTTGATTTCAGGGTAGAGAAAAGATGCCGATTCATTTAATTTACTAGCATAGATATAGTCAAAGATGCCTGCTGAATCATCTTTGTTGAACATGCAGGCAGTTGGGAATTAGCATACATTAAATCATCTTGAATGGAAAGAAATGTTGTTGCCAGACCAAATTCTCACAATCCAAATTCTCACAATCCAAATGTGCTCTGTATGAGATGCTTCTGTCAACCTACTGATATTTAAAGCAAATCAGGCATTATAACTACTTCAGTATCAATTACAAAACTGGAGTCATTAACTGCTACTACTCTTCAGGTGCACATGCAGCAACTTTTTAAGACATTTCCCATGTCTGCTTAGACAGACACACTAAAAATAGCAAGGCATGACCCAGTGATATTTCTCACTATACCTTAAGTGATAAAATTATTAATTGAGCAATATGTATCGCCGGCTTGTGGTGACCCTTTTTGGCTGTGGATGCAAGGTGACCCAAAAGTACAACTTAAGCACCAGTAATTATCAAATCACAAAATACTAATGTGATGTTCATTTTCTTATGTGTGTACCAAAGACATATGTTATTGTTATCAGAAAGTCTAATCTTAAGAAAATCAGACATCCCTTTATGGTGACATAATGAGCCCCTTTAGAGGCAAACTGGTACTCCCTGTTAATGGTTAAATCACTGAAATACACTAATGACTAAGCATTTAAGGCAAAGGAGTCTTTCATTTTCTCTTCTCCACAAAATCATGTTCTTATGAAGTTAATAAGGACAAAATTCAAAGACAATGATAATATTGCTGATATACTCACTGATGCAGACACACACAATTGGACAAGATAATGTGGAATGAAAAGAACAACTTGCTTACTGGTTTCTACATCAACTATAACCACTGAGGAAGAGAATTGAAAAAGAGATGCCACCCAGAAAAACTACGGTCCTCACAGTGCATAGTTCATTAAATCACCTGTTTCAATGTGAAATTATTTTTCTTATTTTTAAAGAAAAGAAATTCATAAAGTTAGGCTACATAAGGAATGAGGTGAAAAAATGGCCGAAAGCTATATACAATCATTGTCTAAACTGACGGTACAATTGATGGCTGGCAAAATATCATGTTAAATTCCAAAATGTATATAGAAAATTAATATCTGCAAGGTCTGTTCATGACTTTAGGACTTCTTTAGTGAGAAAGGAACCTTGATACAAAATATAGCAAAGGTTAGTAATGCACACTGGACTGGAGTGTTGACTCCATTTCATTAAGCAAAACCAAGAGCTTTTCAAAAAAGCTGATCTTTAAATGTAGTTAAAAACTGATATTTCAGTATTTTTAAGGTTGTGGTTATCATCTCTCTGTGACGTTCCTTACTCAGTTTCACTGGAGATGAATCCAGAGGATTTCAAAATACTGTCAAGCAAAAAGTGGTGCAGTAGAGAAGTACATTTAGAATTGTGACCAACTCACATGGGTCATCTTCAGAGAAGTTAATGATTTAGATGAGCACCAGGTTTGATCTAGTAGAAGCATTTCTCTCTGTTTAGAAAGCCTGGATGTATGGCTAAACACCAAAACAAAGATCTAGGAATGCAAGTCTGGTTCTTAACTCAGTCATCTCTTTGAGAAACACTTTGGAAATTGAACTGCCAAATACTTTTTGGGCAAAAGTAAATGTAAAATAGAGTAATTATAATTTATTCACTAGGAAATATGAAGAGAAAAGCTTTTGTATTTGCAAAATAAATAAAAATGTTTCAATCAAGTAGTTATTGAAATAAAAGTATCATTTTATATAAAATGTTCTACTAATTTTTTATTTAATCTTAATCAGTTTGCCAGTGTTGTACATGGAAACATTAAAGTAATGAAATTTTTGTTTGCTTTTTTAACAAATTCACTTAATAAATAAAGGAGGGGAGGAGAATGATATAACTTCAGTAGAGCTGGGGAGTATGAAAAAGCATGCAAAAATCAAATTGCTTATGTTAATTTTTATATTAATACTGTTAAATTGGCATCAACCTGTGTTCAGTCCTGTCATTTGATTTAAAAGTGATTTATTCTGTTAATTTGTTTCTAAACAGAACAGAGAAACAAATAAAAAACTGGTTCTGCCAAAACAAACAGAAGAGTTTGGATTAATATAGCTATAATGGTTTATAATCGGACCTTAGATTACATTGGTGCAAATTTCCTGTATAAAGGAGCTCTTTTTATGGATTTGTGGAAGCATGAGTTGCAGGCTGCAATATTTCTGCTGTCGTGATATGAAGTCTTTTAACAATCTGATTTATGTCTATCTCTTAAGATTAGTGACCTGCCAAAACTATCTCAGCAAAGCACCCAGGGCTTTTCAGAGGACCAGGTATTATTAGTAACCTTCTAACAGCACTCCCTCTCCCCCTTATTTCCAACAGAATACAAAGAAACTTCTTTTTATAGGAGACCACCAAGTTTGGTAGCAGGTAAACAAATTCCAAAAAATGCCCCAGTTCTGTCAAACGGTGTATTACAAACTGACCACATTTATTAGTTAACTACTAAACACAGTATCTAGAGTAGAGATATAGTGCTTGAAGCCCTCCAGCTTATTTTGAAGTACAGCACAACTTCAGAAAATATTTCCATTTTATTATATTTTGTAACTACCATGATATTTTTATTACAGAGAAGTAAACTTAACACTCATGAAAGGTGTCAGATTGACAGCACTGGAAGTCAGAAGCTTTCAGTTTAATCCAGAGAAGAGCTGGAGTGAAGGAAGAGACAAAAGCAAGAGTGATGTGTCTCTGCTTCTTACTCTTGTCTCTGGAGGGAGCACTTCAGTGCTGGGACAACCTCCCCACCACTGCTTTACAGTGACCACTGAGGACTGAATTACTCTGGATTTTGCAGCTATGAGAAGAACAGTCGTGTGCACTCAGTTTCTAGTCTCTCTTTAAAAATGGCCAAAGCTAAAAAATGTGGGAAATTGCACATATTTGCTGAACTTTGTCCAGATTTTTTCATCAACACTCTAATGATTTGTCTTTGTTCCAATCCATCAAGGCTCCTATCTAAATCAATGTAATAATACTGATTCCGTCACTTGAATGTTTATCTTCAATTATAGTCACACCTCAGAAAAAGTGCAAAGATCATTTCAGAGATATAATAAAAATGAGCAGACGTTTAGCTACATAAAGGGAGAAGTATTTATAAAGCACCCATGGCAGAAAAATGTAAAATAAGTAAGAACAGAAAGCAGAAGGTACATCATCAGAAATCTCATAACCTATTTTTAGTTAATTCTTCACTCACCATCTTAAATTAGCATCTTTGTGGAAGAATACAAATATCGTACTAGGCTAAACTCAGAAGTGATATTTAAGGGCTTTAAGTCTTTACAAACTCTTATGCAGAGCCCAACCAACACTAGAAAGGTAACAGGGATGTGACTCATAACAAAGTTTATTTTCAATATCCCATGGTATTGGTGAGTGTCTGAGTCAGAATTTACAGACTTTAGTTGGTTAATGTTAGGCAGACAGTCTAAAAGATGGTACAAGTTATACCACCTTTCCCATTTATTTAGAATGCTGCTTCAGTTTGTCCCAATGAGGTTATCAATGTAAGGCTGAATCTGGTTACGAGAAACAGAACTGTGTCAACAAATGACCGTAGATGTCAAGGTTAGAAAACTACTTTTTTAATCCCAGTCCTAAGAATATGTCTGCTGATTCTTTTCTTGTTTCATAAGAAAATGTATTTCTGGCATCATCCATATAGGCTACTGACAACTAGGCTGGTGACTGAGTTGGGAGCTAGAGCTGAGTTGCAACGAGTGCCTTTTTCTCTGTGTTCATACATTGTGGTGAAATTCTGATCCATGACTTCAACATTTTCCTCTCATTTATCTCTTCTTCTGTCAAAAAGATACTGGATTTGACGAGCTGATCACTTTTCACTACGTATATATATTTGAAAGTTAAAGAGAGAACAACTATTGTTGAAGGGGAAAATAGAACAGTTTGTTGTATGATCTCCTCACGTGTGAAATACTGCTAAACCCAGCCCTGGAGACAGCAGAGCGCGTGGACTCCTCAGGGCTGGTGTCAGCATTAGTGTTTCTGGTGTTGAGCCAACAAGTTGCACAACATGCAGACTGTTCACTGGAAAGACCCCCATCAAAGTTAGCAGGACAGGTATCAAGAGCTACGTGATTATAGGGTGGTTAATCTCCTTGAGCACTGAGCACAGCTCTCCTTTCAGCACTGTCAAGCAGTGACATCCTCAGTTTGACAGGACAGGTGGATGTTCTCTTGCAGATGGAGCTCTTGGGTATGCCTTGCTGGAGGAGAAACTTCCCATGGTGGCATGTGTACTGCAATGTAAGCAGGCTGGAAATCAATTATGAGAGACTGCAAACCACCTGCATTCTTTAGCATATATACAAACTTTATTTCCAGAAGGTATTAGAGTGTCTCCCAGATTACATGTTTGCACCACTAAATATGACACCAGCAAAAACTTCTTCTTTATTAATCCCTCTACAGAGATAACATAGCAGGCAGTATAGCTGCAGAGAGAAATCTCAGTTGCTTAAAAATAAAAAAATCAATATTCAGTAACTGAATTCAAATAAATAAAACAATATGTAAAGACTCTATTGTGATTAGATCACATATAATTTCTGTGCTTTAATCTGTGTACTGCAGTATTCCTTTTGTTTCTTTGTTGGTTTTTTTCCCCCTCAGATGCTTAAATTACACCTGATTCTTTTCATATTAGGGCCTCAAAGAATAAATGTATGCACAACTCCCTCTGTTGTGCAGGGAAGTATCAGTCACATCATTTTCGTCACAAGGCAATCAGAAGCAGAGCCTTCACAGGAATTGTCCAAGCGCTGCCAGCAAATTAACTAAATTCTTACTAGATTAAGAATTGTTACTTGCCAGAGCAACAACTCCTCTTTATCCCACAGTCTGAAACAGAAGGTATATGATGATGGTGTCAGTAGAATTGTGTGACCTCTAAGTTGTAACAATTTTTCAATAAACTAGCAGCAGCACACTAGTTTGTAGAATCTTGCAAATACAACTTGTTTTACTACTATATACCTATATATAATGGATAATTTAATTCATTTTTTATATATATAATGAATAATTTAAAATAAGGAATTAAAAACTTGGACAAGCTCTGTGGAATAAAAGTTCTAAGTTACTTATTTTGGAGTGGAAACAGCAGTAATTTCACAGTATAAGTTATTTATATTACAAAACTCCTAATTTTCACTACAATGTCTGTTTCCAATGATTCATTTTGAAGTATGCTGGATACTTCGTATTCTATTTAAATTCTACATCATGCTTAAAATGAGATCTGGAGGGAAGGTGTCAGAGAAGAGCCTTTAAATAGCCATATGGAAATTCATATGTACCCAGCTGCAAATAGAGGTACAAGACGATACAGACTGTCTGGAGCTCAGGATCAAATGGGAGTCTGGGGAACAGAGCAGCCCAGGTATCTGATGTCATTAAGCAGGCATCTTTCTATACATGATGAGTGTTTGTATTCCTCACAGTGGACCTATAGTTGAACAGAATTGTTCAGAAACGGAGACACTGTAACATTAGGTTTGGTGGGAGCAGACAAACAGCAGTACAGGACTGTGGTAACAGATGAATACCCTTCTTATGTATATGTATAGTTTAATGTCACCAAAATTATTGCAGAATTAAGAAACAGTGTATGGTAGCAATGACATAAAATCAAAAAAGAGGAAATACAAGATGGTGATGCATATTCACAGAATGCATCTCATAACAATGATCTCTTCCTGGTTAGCCAAGCAGGTAAAAGGCGAAGAAAGCATAGCCTTAATCTTTGTTTTCAGTTCATCCTTTTTATTTTGGTTACTTACTGCTTCAGTGTATATGTTGTATACCATATTTATCGTGGTGGGTTTCTACATTGTGACCTTGGAAATGTGCAATTCTACAATGATGTGTCGTACAGTGCTAAAATGCAATATTTAAATCACTGCCCCTGTGAGACCAGTTTGCACATGCAACTCTTTGGAAGCAACCACTCCAATGTTACTGGAACAGCAGGAGTTGCAATCTTGCAAACGTGTTTTTAGCATTTTCTCTCAAGGAACTAAGGGATCTTGCTGTTCCAGTGGCCTAAGCATCATTTTTGTGTGCAACGTGTGGTACAGGTCAATAAAGGTTACCTGTTCTCCAAACCCCATACAGAAACCAATGGACCAGATCTGAAGTTGACATTATTCACTGTAGTTCCTTCAAGAAAATATATTTCAGTGAAGCCACACCACTTTTAAGCTATCTGAAGATGAGGTTTAATCTGCTGATAGACTCTATAGAATCTACCTTCCTTGTTAGTTAAATACAGACCTTACTAGAGACCAGAAGAAAGTTTATTCATAACCTCTTCTGAGCTTTAGAGGCTATAATCTTAAGTAAAGCTAAATAAAAGGGTGATTTTTATCTCCCACATTCATTTAATTAAACATGGTTCATAAACTGCCATCATTAATACTAAATCACCATTAAAAAAATCTCTGTAACATTAAATTAACCTTTGATTCTACATTTTTCCTTTTATGTCATATTTGATGAATCTTGCAAGGGGATAATGGATATGATTTAACCAGAGACAAACAGCCATATGCAAAGTACCGCAGGAAGTACAATTTCTTGCTATATGGTTTAGAAGAGAGTCAGTAGTACAAATAAAATGCAGTTGCTAAAGGCATGCTGATTTTAAGATGCATGTTGAGCTTCTAATAGCATGCTATTTCTGTGATGTTCAAATAGTGGAATGCTATGACAAATTCTAGTTCAAATCAAGCCAAATCCCTCAATGTTTAACTATGGATCATTTCATCTAACTTTCTGTATATCTCTGACCTATTCATTCTGTGTCAATCACATTATCCTTCATCATTGATCACTGATGATCTTGATCATTATTACCCTTCAAGATGGAAATCAGCCACAATTTTTAAAGAGAAATTCCCCACTTTTGCCTTCTGGTCACTGTTTCTTGCTACGACTGACTAATCAAAAGACTCTCCTGTTATGCACTATGCTCTCTTGACAGGCTTACAAATTGTAGATGTCACCTTTCTCAATCTTGTTTTGATAAAGTAGTTCATCTAAACTCTTACAGTTTCCATTGAAAGGCACATTTGGTAGACCTCAGAGTGGTTTGTTCCTTTTTTATTTCATCAGCAGTTTATAACTTCCTCTGTAAGGTATAAGCACAAGAACTCCATGCAATATGCCATCACCTATTTCAGTACTGCCACACGTGGAAGTCGTATAATTACCAGTTATCTGCTTACTACTCTGCTTCATTATTGTTAGTGGTTTTTACCACAAGCTGGCAGGTGAAGCAAGAGACAGAAGTTTGTTTTTGACTGTTCCTAGTGGTATCTAACTCAAATGCATCTAACTAATTAACCAACTTTCATCACTCTGCTAGCTACTCTGGCCTTTACCAAGAGATTGGCACTCACCTTGCTACAACCTCCTTTCAGGTAGTTGTAGAGAGAGATAAGGTCTCCCCTCCTTGTGTGCCATCCCACCTTTATGAGGAGTTTTTTTCTGCAGTAATTCCATTTTCAAGCAATGAACACGAAATAAGTACATTGAATGTTGGCACATCCAGTGATAATTTTCCGTTAACAAACACTTAAAAGTTTTTCATTAGCAAATTCACAACCCATTTAACATATGACCTATAGATATTTGTAATTTTTTTAAAATCACCTCCTCATCTGATACAAGTCAAATGCCACATCGAGGTCTACATGTATTACATATACCTTTTTCAACTAGATTTGTAATCTTATCAAATAATGAAATCTAAACTATTTGACAAAACCTATTTTCCATAAAACCACATTGACTGGCATGAATTACAGTCCCCTCTTTCTGATTGTCTATTAATGGAAAATCATATTGACTTTTCCATTATACTGTCTGAGTTTGATGTCTGGGTAACTGGCCTATAATTACTAGGACTATTCAGCTCATCCTTTCTGAATATCAGTAGCACTCTTTCAGAACTCTAGGTTTTCTGGAATTTAAAGTTTTCTTAAAAGTGGCTATTTATTTCTTTATTATTTATTTCAGTCACCTATTCATTCTTGGATGCAATTTATCTTAGTATGCGAGTTAAATGTTTTTATTTCAGATAGATCATGAATCTGGTAATCAGCCTGATGTGATACAGGCATCTAATTCTCTGCAGTGATGATGTTGAACAAACTAATATTTATTTTGTAATTTCTTTGTATTTGTTGTTTTTATTTCATGGTTTTGAGTTCTATTTCCCACCATCACTGAACCAGGATGGTTCTGTAATGAGGGTTATAATTTTTCTTGATAGTGAACTCCATGTTTTCTAAATATCACTTTAATAAAAACTTTTCTTTCTATACCTTTTCTTGCAATCAATTTCGTATGGAATCTTCACATTTATGTTTGTGTGTATGTTCATTCAATGGTCAATAACATAATAATTACAAAATTTTTTCTTGTCTAGTGGAATATTCTGATTTCTGAATGTTTTTGCCAAGCCTTGCAAACGCTTAACTGTGACATTTTTGTGAACAACTTGAGGTCACTATTTTTTCCTTTCATCGTTGGTCTGTGTTATTTCCTCATGGGGACATAAACTATTTGTAGGAGTAATCAGGAAGTAATAATAGACATCCTGAGGTGATCAGACCTAGGAAGGGCATGCCATGTGACTTGCAAGTGTTTCTCCCATTCTGTATAATTTTAGTCAGGGAACTTGTTCAAATTATGATGAGGAAATAGAGATGTAAAACTTCAACACATTAGATCGCATCTAAACTCAGAAACTATAAATGCACAGTTCATCTCTAAAAGCTCTTGTAATTGTCTCCTCCTTCTCTTGAAAGAAGGATAATTTGTCTCATGTTTGTTAAACGGAAACACTACGTAAACATGCAGTTACTATAACAACAACTGCATCACAAATTCATACCCTGATTTACCCCAGTAAGTTGCTTATTAACCACCTTTTGTTATAGTAGACTGGGGATTATGATTGTATTTTCAAACGCCTGGAATGTGTAGCTATTCGCAGACCATGCATGAGACTCTGCAAGGTCACTGTTTCAGCATATGAAAGAAAATAAGCAAGACTCCTTCTCCACTCTCCTTCACTGTTTACTGCAAATAGAGCTTCCTGCCTCACCATCCTCCCTTTTTCATGTCATTAATCCCTTGCCATGTTAGAATCCAAAGTTTTGTTTTCCACCGTGTTTGACAGCCGGGTTACTGCACTCATATACCACCTGCTTTAGCTGGTTGAGTGCGTTCTCTGTTATGAAGTTTCGTTTTCTGCATGGACCACCTGCAACAACCCTCTACTTCTTTCACGCCTGCACAGCTGGGCTGTAGGGCTTTGTTTTACCCATGCCATTCTGATCGTATCCTTCTCCTTGCTGCTTGTTGTCTTTTTCATGTTGCTGCTGTCTCCACTTTCACCTCTCAGACTTCTCATGAACCTGCTTTCCATCACCCTAAGTCATGGTAGTTTATGTAAAAGAAAGGATGGTTGATTGGTGCAGAGAGAAGGAAACTCTCCTGGCAAGGGGAAGGGCTTTAACTACAGGAGGCTATCGCGATCCACTATAAAATATTCTATCATCTCAGGCATTTGCAGTTTAAGGAGTAGCATCTCTGGTCTTTCTTTTCCTCTGTGACTCTGTTCTAGATGCAGCCCACTTTCGTGGATGACAGATCAGGCTCAGCATCTGCATCTAATGCATCGACTGGCTCCCCTGGAGTGCAGGAGAGCCAAGTGTTTGAGACGAGACTCCTTGTGAGACATGCTAAGGTAGGAAACAGTTGTAAACGCAGGAAGCTTTATTTCTTTGGGTTTCTCACCTCACCTAGAAAGATATGTTTTGGAAGCTCTTATTTTTGAAGATTTGAGTTAAGCTGCTGGTTTACATGAATATAGGGAGAAAACTTTAGTCTTATTTCGAAAGGATCTTGGCTCACTGCGGTAGTAGGTGCAGTAACTCAGATACTCTAAAGAGCAGTGGTACTCACTCTAGATCCAAGCACACTGAGCAGAGAAAAGAATGCAGTCCAGAAAGCCCTGCCAAATTCTGTTTTTACTCAATCTGTCATCCATACCCAAATGCCGTTCCCAGGGTCCAACCTTGCTTCTCACTTCCTTGTACCTATTCTCCCCCACACGCTATGATATTCCTCCTCCTCTAACACAGTGTTTGTTTCTTCACAGTCTACCCTCTCATTTCTTACTGTTTGGTCTCCCATCCTTCTTTCAAGCATTCTTATGTGTGTTTACTCTTGTGTTTTAGAACTCCAATTGTGTTGATTTGCTGGTATGTTCAGATTACCGTTCCCCACAATGGGAATCCTCTGACAGATGCAAATTGTGGTATGCCACAAAAAATGATCCAGCCTTTCAAGAGCCAAACATGATCTGGCTTCAGCTAAGCGTTGAAGGCTGAGAGCTACTACATAAACCTTCTCCTGTCTGCCTTGGATAGAAACTCATATCCTGAGATAGTCTCTACCTACACACTCCTATACAACCCAGCTCCTTTTTTTAATTTTTATTTTAACTCCCCCCAAAGAATAGGAGATACACGCAGAAGATGTAATAGTAATATTGAGCAATATAACAATTTGAAGTGTAATTCAGAGCTGGGAAAAGAGAGGTAGTTAGAATTTGTCAACTTTTTTGGACGCTTTTTCTGGGGGAGGATAAAATCTTGGGATTCAGAGCATTATCCATACTCTGTTCCCCTTTTATAACAACTCAAACAAGTGTTTTGACTTTGGTGTGTTTAGTAGAAAGTTCTCAGTCTCCATTATAGTTAAAGGTTAGAATTATCTTTGTCTGCCTAAGATCACTAGTCATGTGACAACCACAATTTTCGAGCTCAGGAATATTTTCAGCACAGGTCAAAACCAGAACAATTACCTATAATTTTAAAAAAAATCTGAAATTGTTATAGATTAGATCATTAACCAACTTTCACACAGTGTTCTAATGTTGTAGAGTGGTTACAATCAGCATCCCCCTAATTTCTCACTGCAGGCTGTTGTTTAACTCAGAATTCTTTAACTCTTAATGGAATTACAGTATCTTATATATAAACATATAAGGTTCCTCAGTTGTGTCAGGTGGGTGTTTAAGCATAAAGCTGATGTGAGAAAAGGGTAAGATTCTTACCCACAACCCTTTCTGCTAGTACTGGCACCTGTTCTGGGGCCCTTGCCCATTAACTGTGTCAATATCTTTATCAAAGATCTGGATGAGGGGATCGAGTGCTCCCTCAGCAAGTTTGCAGATGACACCAAGTTGGGAGGGAGTGTTGATCTGCTGGAGGGTAGAAAGGCTCTGCAGAGGGTTCTGGACAGGCTGGATCGATGGGCCGAGGCCAATTGTGTGACGTTCAACAAGGCCAAGTGCTGAGTCCTACCCTTGGGTCACAACAACGCTACAGGCTTGGGGAAGAGTGTCTGGAACGCTGCCTGGCAGAAAAGGACCTGGGGGTATTGATCGACAGCCAGCTGAAAACAGAGCCAGCAGTGTGCCCAGGTGGCCAAGAAGGCCAACAGCATCCTGGCCTGTATCAGAAACAGTGTGGCAGCAGGAGTAGGGAGGTGATAGTGCCCCTGTACTCGGCTCTGGTGAGGCCGCACCTCAAATCCTGTGTTCAGTTTTGGGCCCCTCACTCCAAGAAGGACATTGAGGTGCTGGAGCGTGTCCAGAGAAGGGCGACGAAGCTGGTGAGGGGTCTGGAGCACAAGTCTGATGAGGAGCGGCTGAGGGAGCTGGGGTTGTTCAGTCTGGAGAAGAGGAGGCTGAGGGGAGACCTCATCGCTCTCTACAACTACCTGAAAGGGGGTTGTAGTGAGGTGGGTGTTGGTCTCTTTTCCCAAATAACAAGCTATGGGGCAAAAGGAAATGACCTCAAGTTGTGCCAAGGGAGGTTTAGATTGGATATTAGGAAAAATTTCTTTACTGAAACGGTTGTTAAGCATTGGACCAGGCTGCCCAGGGGAGTGGCTGAGTCACCCCATCTGTGCAGGTATTTAAAAGATGTGTAGATGTGGCACTTAAGGATATGGTTTAGTGGTAGACTTAGCAGTGTTAGGTTAACGGTTGGACTCGATGATCTTAAAGGTCTCTTCCAACCTAAATTATTCTATGATTCTATGATTCTAACACTGGGAAATAAATGAGCCAAGGACTTTATGAAGTGGCACAGATTGCATTCACATGGCTAAACTCTCTTTTCCAAATGCTCTATCCCCCAAAATAAAAGCCTCATCCATGATAGCTGCTGGGAAAAATCCCTGTCCCTTTCTATTTTACAAACTGTGCTTGGGCACTGGCTGGAAAAGCACTAACTGGCACAGGCTAAAATCATGCTGGTGTGGTAGCAATTTTTAGTTTACATCACTGAAGCATAAACACAGGGATTTTCACCAGTAGATCCATGGGTACAGAAACATTCATTTGAAAAAACAGGCATTAAAGAGATTTTGCTGAAAAAATTAGCAAGTAGCTCATCTGTCACTCAGGGCACTGCCCTTACACTGTATCAGCAGGGCTTCGCAGTTTTTAAAAATGTTTAGCATTTTCAGGTAATGTTAACCAGACCTGGGTAAGCCACTCATCCCTCTTCTTCCCACTCTTAACAGAGATTGTCATCCTGAGAGTTATAAATTTAAATGCCCTTTATCTGACACAGAGGGTGTTTTTTCTCCCTGTTTAATTTGAGCATCCTTGAAAGGTAATTTGAAAAGCTGCTTGAATACCTTCAGTGTTGTGGAGAGTTCATATTTTCCAGTTTTACTAAACAGCTGAACTCCAGCAAATCCCATAGGTTTGGTCACTTATCCATTTTTCTTACCCTGCTTTTACATTTCCAAATCCTTTCATATTGTCATAATGTGACAATATGCAATTATTTTATTTGTTTTGCATGCATATTAACCTGCAGGCAGCAGCTTTGCATCTAATAAATGATTCTGTCACAGAAAGACTTGGACAAAGCAGACTTTTCTGGCGATATTCATTGCCTGTAAAAAAGAATTACACAACAAACAGACATTTATTCCAGATCTAACTGCCTATTCATACAGTTCAACAGACTTTCAGACTAACTGTAATGGTGCCTTCTGGTGACTTTGAATAATACAACAGTCTGTGCCCTCTCAGATTTTTTTGCCTGTTTCTGTTTAAAGTGGATGTATGGGGTGTCTGTGTTCAGGTTTTGGAAGTGGGGGCTGCAGGAGTGGCCTCTGGGAGAAGAGGTTGAGGTTTCTCCCTACCCAAACCTATTTTAATTTGCAATAATTAAATTAATTTTCCCTAAGAAGAGTCTGTTTTGCTTGTGACAGTAAGTGGTAAGTAGTATCCCTGCCTTTATCTGGACCCATGAGCTTTCTTACTCTGTTTTTCCCCCCGTCCCACTGAGGAGAGGGAGGGAGGGAGCAGCTGGGTGAGCTCCTGGCTGTTTGCCAAGGCTAATCCACCACAGTGGAGTTAAGACATAGCACTTGAAAGAAGAATGGATAGCTTTCCCTGATACAGAGATGTAAATTTAGTCCAGTTCAGTTTAAATTTAAGCTCCTCCAGGCAAGCTTTAAGACTCCCTGAGACTCAAATCCCCTGACTATTCAAGTGGAAAAGCAAGCAAAGAAGTACCTTGTTTAAAGATACATATAGCTGTACACTATGTGTACGCTTGAATAATACATATGCATTTTACGTATGATGCCTTTTAAGTGCAAAAGAACTTCCTTCATATGACTTTTAGACAGAAAATACAATTTTGACTCTGTCATTAAACGATTTAAAAGCAAGAATTAACAGTCTATACAGACAAAGAAAAGGTTATACAACCCTCTGCTGAAGAAGAGGAAAGAATAAAGCAGCCAAGTGAACAACAAATCCAACCAATCCAACTGTTCCCTGGATTGTTCCACTGTGAACAACTTGCCCTCTGGCTTCTAATAATTACATTGCATATAATTTGGCAAGTGGCATTTCTTCTTTAACGGAAAGCCAGAGAAAGCCAGTGCAAAGTCCTATACACCACACAGTCCCCAAGAGTAAGTGGTTAACAGTACAAGAGAATTCTTATCTTCTGTACATAATCAAAATGAGAATAAATTATTAGCTTGACAGGATACAAGTTTCAGAAGAACACAAATGATTTAGGAACTGAAGGTCCTATAGGCTTTAAATGAGATTTAATTTCTAAGTAAAGCTGTGTCTCGTTTATCAGCTGAAATATGTCTTATCAACCTGTACATTCAGATTAACTGAAACAATTTGTGAATTCAACACAATTTCAGCTAACTGTCTGAATGGGAGGAAAAACAAAAGAATAGTTCTTCATTGACATTTCCCAATGGAAAAATAGTCATCCTTTTCAACTTAAAATATTGTATAATTACTAATGTAACCCATACTTAAAATAAAAAAATTCTCAAATATTTATAAGAATATTCTTGAAGATTTTTAGGGTAGTTCTTCTAATTATTTTCCTACCGTGTATGGTTGCGTTTCTGTACTTGCTTTCTCCTTCTAACTGGGGAGTGTGGGAAAACCTGTGTTTGATTGTGAAAGTTTTTTCCAGATGTTTCATTTCCTTTTCACTTTTCATACTATTTATATCACCCATATATAGTCACACAAATGTCATTTTAATCTTAACTAATGCAAAATGTGATAAAATTTTCTGGTTTGAAGCTTACTGCACTTTTTTTTCACCTTTTAGTGCATTTGTGAAAATACATATAATAAGAAAATAACAATTAAATAGGTGTCTATTTCTCAATCATATTTAAAAATATTCAGTTCAATTAAAAGTCAGTCATCACTCCCTTTCTTTTGGAAAAATGTTAGTAATTAAATAGTTGGGAACATTTATGCCAGTGGTGTAAATCAGTGGAGCTCCGCTGATTTCAATAGAACAATGCTGATTAACTGCAAAGAAGACTCCAGCATTTGGTTTCCAAATCCAAGAGTGATAGGCTCTTGTAGGAAAAGATAGTTTCCCTGCCTGCTGCAGATATGGAGTCTTATACATACATAAAACATAAAAACACACACCAGAGTGCCAACAGGTTTTTAATTATTTATCACACTCAGAACATAGAGTGTGATAACATTCCTGAAGTCACTTTTTCATTTGTTATAGCAGGTTTGCTTAATGAATGTTCAGCATTTGTTTGCTAAGCATGAATGTAAAATGGAGCAAAATAAGATCCTTGTCAAGGACCATTTAAATGGTAATGCCAGTGTTGCAAAAGATGATAGTCTCTGTCCCTTGTAAACGATTTATTCCTACTTTCCCTGCATAGCCTGCTTGCAAAGCTGACTGATTAAGCACCTGCTGTTTTGGACTAACTAAGATTTTTCTAAATGTCTGTATATGATAAGCGGTACATATATTATAAGTGTGCTTGCACCAGGGTGCACATGCAGGGAGGGGGTCTTTTATAATTTAGAAGCTCTGTGGAGTTTTGTTTCCTCCCTTTCGGAGAAGATAACCTCAATTTTTTTTTTTTTTTTTTTAATATATGTAGTATAGGACTCGAGTTTTCAAACTCCAGATATCTTGTGTGTGACACTCATAAAACTATATGGAGGTAAATTTCTTTTGACACTGAGTGTCTGTGCCATCACCCAAAGTTAGAGGTCTCTTGGGAAAATTAGATACATAATATTTTCTTGTTCAATACAGATACAAAATGAGATCCAAAATGCATGTGTGTCTATTGCCTACTTAGGCTATAAAAGTACATCTACAAAAGAGTTAACACTTTAGCTACATTTTAGGTGTCTAAATATAAAAATGACCTTATTAAACTCATGTTTGGTTGAAATCCCAGAGTACCCAAGGGTATAACTCTATGGATACTCGTTTCGGCAATCACTTTCCAATGCCCCTCAGCCATCAGTCCCTTAGCTATTCACTGTTGTGCACAAATGTACAACTGCAATGTTTGTTGGGTAGCTTATATTAACTGCCTCTTTGAAATTATCAGGGAGAAAAAATCATCTTTTCTTGTAAGGGTTTGGGACATGAAATAATGCTTTTTAAGCAGTGATGGTCACTTAAACAAGAGTATCATGAAACTATGTCCTGACTAACTATTGCTGTGTTAGCAGCTCCCTGGAGAACCATTCCATAGTTTTGAATTACTCTCCTCCAATGAAAACCCTTCTGTCTTTCCTTTTACAGTAGAAGACCTTTTTTCATGACAGAGGACAGACTTTGTAACCAGGATCTCCATATTAGACCTTTCAATCACCTCTTCTGCCATCTCTTTACTATCTGTTAGTCTTTTCGGGTCTGCTAGTTATTTACGCAGCTATGTAATTTAATGCAGACTCTAAAGGATGTTTCAGGGTTTTTTTACTTTTTTTTTTTAATTTTAAAGTTTCTGGGGTTAAAACAGGGTAACCATCTAGCCTGCCAAAGGAAACAGTGAGGACTTGACCTAGGGACTTTCAGGATCTAAATGTTGATCCCTGGTTATACACAGAATTATTTTCTGGTAATGATCTAGCTGCTTATGTGTGATTCCTCTCACTTAATTTTAGCTGTCTAAAAGGAAGATGTTTAATGTAAATTAGTCATTATTGCAGCTCCCAGCACAGTAGACAGAGAAAGGGATTCTCCTACAGAGGTCAAAGTATTCCTTCCAAGGGTCTCCAACCAACAGTATGATATACATTCTAGAAGTATTTCTCTAGGGAATAAACAGATGGCTTAGACTAAACACCTAACTTCAGATGCCAAAGTTAGGTGAAATGAACTTCAATGCCTTTTTTAAGACTCCAGTACCTTTCTGGGCCAAAGGGTACTAACACCGATGTCTAAACACACCCGTGACTACCAAAAATGCTGCTTCTCAAACAAGCTGTCTCAGCCTTATGCTTCCAGGCCAGAAATTTGTTTCCCTTATATATCATGCTTATTTTGTCCTCTCACCTTTTACTGCTGCTCAGACTTCTTCTCACACTTTCACATTAGTCAAACGGATGACTCAAGGGTCATTTAATAAAGTTTTGAGCCTGGTCTCTGTAGGTATGAGGTGTAACCTGGAGCTTCCAGCCAGAACTGCCAACCAGATGTTTTCAAACAAAACCTTTTCAAAGGGGGCATAAAAGTTTTCACAGAAAAGTATGCTATAGTTTTAAGAGGAAAGGTTCTGAAATCCAGGATAAAACTTCTACTGCACTGAATCCATCTTCAACTTCTCCTTCAATCCATCTCCAACTTCTACTGTACAGATCCATCTACCCCAGGATAGTTTTTGATTTTGGATACAAAATATTTGTATTTACTGCTTTATTCCCTTGACTTCACCGTCGAGCTTTCTTTGCTGATTACAGTTGCCCTCTTTCCCCCTGTATTTGGTAAGTTCTCCTGCAGTGAATACACTGGGACTACTTTAGCTCCATATTTCAAAGCCAATATCAAAGTTATGGTTGCCCCAAGTACAGACAAGGTCCCTGAATCCAGCATCTAATCACAAGGTGACCAGCACCACTTACAGTGTATTGTCTATAGTAGCTGTTCCCCATTTGCTGTGTTTTCAAGTTAAGTCTACTCCTACATTCAACTTTCTCTCTAGAGGTTAATCTTCATGAAGTATGTTCTCATACTCTGTTTGAATACTGAAAAATGTCCACAATGACTTCTCTCTCCTCTCTCTTATTGAGCATATTTGGGTACTGACTGTCAGTATCAAATGAAAAACTCAGCAGTAGTAGATCCTGCACTGATCCAAGGCCAGGATGGACGGGGCTCTGAGCACCCCAGTCTAGTGGAAGCTGTCCCTGCCAATGGCAGGGTGTTTGGAACTGGATGATCTTTAAGATCCCTTCCAACCTAAACCATTCCATGATTTTATGATTCTATGATGTACAGCAATGCCATTCAAAGCACAAGAGGAAAAAATAGGAACTCAGGAACAGCACAATGTTTTTACATTCTGCCATTCTAATATTGCTGCTTGACAGTGTTGCTGGTACTGTACTGTGGCTGGCAACACAATTTAAGTTGAGTGGAAAGGGATGTTGGCCCCATGGAGCACGTGAAAATTGCTGAGTGACTGGCAGGTTTCTTTTGCAAGAGGGGCACGTAGAAAAACTCTGGATCTACCAAGATTATGCTGCAGCTATCATTCCTTTGCATTTCCAGTAACTACATGTACTACATGCTTTTTCACTTTTTCAGGACACAAACAGCAGTGCATGTAACAGCAGTTCCCAAATTTTCCTCTCTCACCACATCTCAGAGTCATGACTCTATTCCTGTTCCTACTTTGTGGCTTTAAATTTGGAAATGGATTAATTGTACATATTTCGAGCATCCTTTTCCTTTCTGCTTTTATGCAGCCTTTTACTTCACTCTGATATTTCCTTTCCCATCTTTGCCTTATGCACTTAAAGGAGAGAAGGAACAGATCTTAATTTAT
Source organism: Gavia stellata (assembly GCF_030936135.1). NCBI lineage: Eukaryota > Metazoa > Chordata > Aves > Gaviiformes > Gaviidae > Gavia > Gavia stellata. The sequence continues at coordinate 6,220,249 of NC_082637.1, forward strand.
TAGCTAGTTCATCATTTTTCTACACAAGCAAGATTATCAGTATATGTGTTGTTCCTTATTGCTTTTTGTGTAATTTATTTTCAGAGGTCTTTAGTGAGGAAGGTATCACTGACTCCCAGGTAATCTTTGCCAAGGTTTCAAAAATATTACCTTATTATGATCTCTGACACTATGAATAAATAATTTCTTTCATTTTTGCAGCACACTCTATGTAGTTGAAGGTTGTTATCAGCTCTTTCTGCTGTTACACTTCCAGCAAAACAACTGCAAGCTGTTCAGTCTTTCTTCCTGGCAAATGTTTTCTGGAATTGTGCTTGTTTTCCTCTTGACTCCCTTCAGCTGTTGAACATTTCTTTTGAAATTCACTGTCCCGAAGTGGATGTGCTTGCCCTCCCTTCTTAACGTCTCTGCCTTTGTTCCCACCCTCGGATATCTCCAAACAAGAGATGATACTGAGGTAAACTAACCCTGCTGGAGCTGAAGCTGAAAAGCTGTTTCTAAAGGTTGTCTATTCTCTGATCTTTACAATAAAAAAGACTGCTCATACACTTTTGAAATTTTGAGTTCCTTTATGGTGGTAAAGGATGATTTGTCGTTCAGATTTGCAGTTACTTGAGCAAGAAGTTCCTAAGAAAGCTCTCCCCTCTACGAATAGAGCATTTCTTCTTATATTAACAAATGGTAAGATTTTTTCTAATTACCTTAGAGCGTAAAACAATGCTCTGATTGTCTTACATACTCAAATTTTAACCAAGCCAGAGTCTAGAAACAAGCATTCAATTCTGAATGGAGCCTTGGAAATGTTGTTTAAAAGAAAAGCTGGTTTGTTGGTAGGTTTGTCTCTGATTTTCAGTATACTGAACAGAATGAAGTTCACAAAAGTAGAATTTCTGTCTAAGAGTCACTCAGTTTCAATTTGACATTTCTGGCTTAAGAGGACCTGGTTTAGACATTTACGATTGCTGTATGCTCAGAGGTGATAATTTCAGTGTCTACTTCTAGCATAAATCTAAGAATGACTTATTTAGGTGACTGTTTCTGGGTAGTGTGTGTGTCTGTGGTGAGAATATATTAGGTATATTGCAGCACATTGCTATGGAAGTGGGTGCGCAGGAGTATAAGAGAAGAAAGGATTTGGGAGAAACAAAAGGATTTGCGGTCTCAGGTTGGACAAAGTAGTGGGTATAGGAAAAGGAAAAACAGAGAAGTGTGATAGTGAGCTCTAAATTAAGCATTTTAGGGGCATTAATATGAATCTGTCACTATATGCATGACCCTCATTCTTTTCAACTCTTGCAGGAACCATGAGTGTGGGAATTCCTCCTCCTTTGAAGGCATCTAATTTCCCTAGTTTCCCCACTCCCCCACAGCACTGAATTCCAACTGGCTTTGGGGCATCTTTCTCCTTTGAAAGGGGTCTGAGCCCTCCTGTTTTCTCCAGATACTATCTCCCAGGTAGAGGAGAAAACCCACTCCTTTGGGCTGAAACTTCCTCCATCAAGGATCCTGCATTTAGACTGGGATAGAGTGAAGAGGGCACATGCAAGGTGCACATCATAGGAACAGAAGCATTGATGCTTCTGAGGCAGCAATAATAGAACCAGCTCAGGTGACTGAAGCAGTTCACACATTTAAAAGCTGCTGCTTCAGACTATATTCATCTCCATGCAGTTTTCTCATTCAGCTGGGAACATTTCATGGAGATGAATTGGCCACTTCACACTTCTGTGAACCTCCTAAACTACAGATGGATGTGGAGAGCCCTTTGCTTTCATCCTTCCTTTTAAAAGTCCCTTTTTCAATACTGGCAATGTCACTATGGCAAAAGCAGTGTTTTGTGATTAATTTTATATTGTAGTACAGTGGAGAACTAGACTTCCTATAGTTAGGCTGAAGAAGAATTTCTGTCTTCTAGGTACCTTCCGAGGTATTTTACAGTCTGGATGACTGACGGGATTGTCTTAAAACTTGTTTCCTTTGGTAGTGATGCAAGCAGAGTTAAGAATTGAGGATAAGGGGTCCTGAAGCAAAGTCCTCCCAAAAGTGAAAGATATATAATGTATAGCATATACATATTTATTTTCTAGATATTTATACATGGGAATGTGTGCATGTACATGGATATACATAATATAGGATTTTAAGATCTGTATCTGTGTGTATATAGAATATTCAATAAATTCTGATGGTTTTACTCTTTTTAACAGCACAATGGCTCTGTCTGCCTCTTCCCCAATGCACCCCAATTTGTACAGTCCTTCAGAGAGAGAGTTTGGAAACATATTTTAAAAACTATTTTGGCTAATGGCTTATTGTGACTTTGGGGGGGAAGAAGAAGGAAATCTAATCAATCAGTTCTGCTGTGTTCCAAGTAGTTCAATAAGACATGTGATTTGGGCTTTCCTGCACGTAGGCAGCACATGTTTCAACTCTGTGTATTTCACATGTCTTCGAGAAAAAAGAAAAAAACATCATCAGAGAACAACTGTTGCTGCATTGCTAAAATCCACTCTGCAGTTTATTTCTGGAAAATAAAACTGGAGAGAAATGTAGAATTAAGGAAAGAAAACAAAAAGTTGTGTACAAAAGATTGATTTGACAAGGTGGAAGAGAGGCAATTAAGGCTCCACTAACGTATTTGTGGTTTACAGGAATGGCATTAAGTAGAAATGGCTGTGAAGGGAGGGAAGACTGTAAAGTCATCAAGTGGGAGGAAGTGGAATGGCTAAGAGCAGTCAGTCATGGAAGAGAGATAATAGATTACATGTCATGGGTCATAGAAAGTCAGGGAAGCTTCACAGCACCACTTCCCTTTTATTTTTTGGGCTCTTCAGCAATGCAAGAATGAGATACAGATAGATGGGGAGAGCATCTAGAACTTCACAAGGGATTTCCAAAACTCTAAAGGTACATCCCAGATATTTATACTCTCCAAGCAATGGAGAGCAAGATCTTGGGCTGAGGCTTAATTTCCAGTGGGGGTGAAGATCCCAAGAAATATGACTGTTGAGCATGCAGATACAGAAAGTTTAATCATCATGAATTCAAAAAGCAATGGGAAAAGTTTCTGGTGACCAAGTTGACTTTATATAAGAAAAATCAAGAGCAAAGAAACAAAGCTTAGGTACATCTAATTTATAACTGTTGTGTCACAGTTGAAGGTAAAAAGCCAACCCTGGAGACATGGATGCTGGTTGGCTGGGAATTTTTTTACCTCAGGTATACTATTTGCTTATATCCTAACAGCAGGAGATGGGTTTAATTATTTAGAGCAGTGTAAACTGGCTATGGTGAAAATGATTATCTGATACAGAAGGATTATTAAATAAACAATGCTTCCAATAAAGTGTGTTGTAGTAATTATATATATCATTTTATCATGGGCTAATTCTGAAAGTGCATTTTCCAAATCAAGGCATTTAGCAGCATTCAGAAAATAACCTGCCTAGTCTAGAAAAAAATATTTAATCAAACCCTTCATATATGGAAGCAGCATGAGTACAGATTCAAATTTTAGTTCACTGCTTAAAAAATAAATAAGTTTTATTCAGGGAATGTTACATAAGGGATCCAATAGCTTATTCATACCACTGCAGGAAATAGCACAATATGAGATCATTCACTAATGATCTCTTGCAGGAAAGAACCTAAAGTTCTACTAACTTGTTGACTAAGAGGGCTGGGGTTTTTTAATGTATTAGACATTGTTTGATACATTTCTCTTACAATGGCATAAGCTGTAAAATGTGCAGAGTATGGGAAACGAAGTTGTCATACACCTTTAATACAAAAGAAGAGTCACACGAACTACATTTCCCAGTGTGCATTTCTCCATCTTTCATGCATGGTCAAATGTAACTTTTTTCTTTCTCTCCTCTCAACCCAGAAATATCAGCACTTTTCGACCTACATCCATCCCTAAAATATTTACATGAAATAACCCTTCTTTGCTCCCTCCAGCCCTCACACACATACACAACAGAGAGCAGTGTGTAAAGCACAGGAATGCTCAATTAGAAAGATGTCTTACATTTTGCAGAAGTAGCATTGCTTGGTAGTTATGAGTTTAGACTATGCAATTTTGCTACTAAATATTGAAGAAAAGCGTGTTTTCCCAAACATTTGTCTGTCTGCCCGTCATTTCTTTACCTTCTCTCAAAAATCTGCGCATCTTTAATATCTTGAAGACACCCGCTTGCCAATTTTCCTGGACAACATCCTCATCTGTCACAGCACTGCTTTACCACCAAAATCAGCAGAGCTGCATCTTGGCTGAAGCATGGTCTTTTCCTTTCTCTAATCCTCTTGTGAGTCGTTAAAATATCAGAAAAATCTTATTCTCGTTTATACCCTATACAGAGGCTCAGGACACCTCAGCTTTGCAATGGCCACTCAATGCACAGTGACAAGGAGAACTATCTCCCTCCTACAGGGAGAAGAACCCCACTGCTGATGTGGATTTCATCACATAGACGGGCCCTTTAGACTGTGTGATTTTTCTTCTGAGTGATGTTGCAAGGATCACTTCAGCTTCTCTCTTCATTCCCCCATAGGAGTGGAAAACAGTGCTCTCAGACTGAGAATAGTTTCATTTATATTTCCTTTGAAAAAGCAGAACAACAATAAAAAACAAGAACTTTGGTTTCAGCAGGAACAGTACACATTTCGAGTCAGACATATTTTTTCTTAGCTCTGACTGCAAGTCAGTGCCAGTCTGTGAATCATGATTCCTTACCTCTTTCCATCTTGTTTACTGATAGAAGTAATCCTATGCTGCTCCTTGCTTTCTCTGTACTTCTACCCAAATTAATAATAAGTTTCTGCTTTTCCTTTCTACCTGCTTGCCTACAAAGCAAAGTAATATAGAATAACATCTTCTCAAAGCCTGACCTCTGAGCCAGTGCTAAGGGAGATTAAGAAGGACAATTTATAAAACCAGCATAGGTGACAGTATGTCTCAATGTGTGTGAGAGAGAAGAAATACCCATATCTAAGCCTTATCCCTGGGTTTTGGCTAGTTTGAACACCCACTTCAAACCCTTGCCTAGACTCTCATGATAATTCTTGTGTGATGAAAATTCATATATGATGAGTGTTTCTGTATAATGCAAACTCATAACGGTTGGAAGCTAGACTGTCCTTGAAAGACAGAGCTGATTTTTGTAAAGTACTTCTTAGCAATTGTAGAAAAAAACATCATTTATTATCTTGGTTCTAATGTTTATTTGACCTGTGGTCCATGAATCCTCGAGGTCTAGTTCTGAGAGCTGCTCAAAAGATAGCAAGAACAGCCAACTTTTGGTCAAGAAGCTATTCACTGTCAAGGGGTCTGTGTGTCTCTAAGAATATTTTGAGGATCAACAAACCCTCACAAAAAGTTGATCAGCACTTCTTTAATGTATCTAATTTCTAGCCAATATAGCTGAGTTATATCTGTATTTAATGATTTGAAACTTTCTGGTTCCATGACATTTTCAAAAAATGTGGCATATTTTTTCAGGTTATTCACTGGTAAGAGGCAATGAAATCCTGTGAATCACAGAAAATTTAACTATGATGCAAGTGTTTCATTTGAGAGGCTCTCTTTGGTTTCAGCAAGTGCAAAATCAAACCCTTGTCTCTTAAAAATATTTGCAACCCTTATTTTGTAGTATTTGGCAAGTTTCTTTTAAAAGTTCATACTTGGCATTTACCAGAACAGCTTCCTACTTTAATTCCCTGACTTTGAGACTTGAATACCAATATGTAATTCAAATTTTAGCATTCACAAGACAGACCATACATGAAAACAGAGAAGTACTTAGGAATAATTTTCTGATTCTAATTACATTAAGAAAACAGCTGACCAACCATACCCCTGTGCAGCATCTGTTTTGCACGTAGACGTATAAACCTAGCAGGGCTTATAAAATGACAGACAGCTTCCAAAGGGTTGTTTAGAAACCAAAATCTGAATTCATACATTGCAAGGAATCAATCAGTGAAACATTACTTTGGTTCCAAAGGAGACTCTGAACAAGGGCTAGGCTATGAAATTATTCCTGCCACCAGATGCTGTTTGTCTGCTTCTGTGCTCTAATTGCTATCAATAATTAAACACAGGTCTCTTATTCATATGCACAGAGGCACAGATTCTTAAATTAAACATTTTAAAGTCATTATAGTACATTTTATATGTTCAGCTAAACACTGCACTCAGGCTGATTATGATTAAATATACTGATACTAAATTACATATTGATTCCATAAATATCAACGGATACCCAGAACAAATAAGAAGATTCCTGGTAAATAGAAGGAACATTTTAATTTCAGATTACTAACAGAAACCAGCTTATATTTATTTATATATTTTATATTATGTTGCATATTGTGCAAAGAGACGGCATCTCTCAGTTGACTTGCAGAAAACAGAAAATAATTTCCATCCATTTGGAAAACAAGCACTAACAATGTGGTATACCCAAGTTTGTGTGACAGCCACTTGAAAAGTCAAGTTTGAATGCAAGTGGAGCTTGCACTTGTTAATCAGTCTGTGACAGCCATGATCTTTTCCAAAACTATGTCCTCAAGGTGATTCTCACTCTCTTTAATAGAATAGTCTGCAGTATGTCTGGAGGAAAAAAATTTACACTCTTTGAAATTGCCCGTGTTTACCCTTTGGCAGGCTGTACAATTTGATGACATACTTTTCTTATGATGATTGCTATTAGTCATACTACTGTCCTGCACAAAGGATTGGCAGACTTTCAGATGTATGATGATGAGCCATCTCTGGTGATTCATTCTTTCCACTATAGCCAGAGATGCCAGTGAAGCATGACCCCTAATACCAGGTTTGCAAAATACAGATTCTCTGGAGTCTGATGCCACTGTTCAGACATTCTTCATCTGCTCATCTCAGACCATTGGAACTGTTGTCCTCTGTTTCCAGAATCCCGTGAGTGGCTTTCTGTGAATTCTGCTCAATATGAGAAAGGTTCGAACTACTCAGATACCCCTTGGTTAGGGGGGATTGGAGATACAAGTTACTCTCCAGGGCAAATTCTCATTCGCAATCTGCAGCTAAAAGTGAGTCCTATTCAAAGTTGTATTAACTCCCTTTGTTTCCTTTGATAAGTTGCCACTGAACAACTGTGGGAAGATACAAATCAGGGTAACAGAGAGTCTGTTGGACAAAGGTCGCTGAAAGACAATGAGTTCAGTTAGACTTTGAAAGGCCCTATTCTTTTTGCAAAACAGTTCCTGGTTTTATAGAGGCTTCACCATTGTACACTGTGGGATGGAGATCAGTAGGTAACTTTCATTCTGAGACACTGCCAAAAATTTTTTATAAAAATTATATCATTTAGAGTTCTCTTCCTTAACTTACACTCCCAGTCAGTTAGGCTCTCTTCCACAGGTTTTGTTGTCAGAAGGGAAGATGCCATCTTCTGAAAAATGAGTTCAGAACCTAAAATGACCAATGCAAATCAGCAGTTGTTTCTATGGTTAACTTCATTCTGAAAGGAGCTGCTGTTGCTCCGGATATGAGATAATTTAACTTTATTGCTTAACACGATACGGGTACTTAAACATAATTGTCTAATGTCATTCGTCATTTTAGATGCACTAGTGTTTTATGTACATGCCTCCAGCTGCACTCCAAAAGGGTATAGGTCTCTCCTAGGTCCTGTGTCATACTGACAAGCCCAACTGAATGTCTCAGATTTCTAGGATGTTGCAAATGGCATTTATGTTTAAGCAAGCTGACTCATTGGCACATGTCACTTCTAGTTTCTCTGTTGCTAGTAGTCACACAAGCATTAATGTTCATGAAATATTTGGAACAATAACGTACCCAAAGTGTAACGTGTCATGACATAGTTAATAAAACTAGCTGTTGTGCATTTTTGTATTGTAGTTAGACACTTCTGTTAAGCACTTTAGGAGGTGGAACAAGCAAAATATGATTAAATATGGCTAAAATCCTAACACAGTCACAAGAATCTTTCTGAATGGCTTTAAAGTTGCAAACTTAACACACTATATATTTTCTTAAAACTAAGATATATTAAATTCTGGAATGTTTCCTAATGACAAACCCAGTGTAGTACTCTATTACTTTGCAATGGTTCTGCCATACAAAAAAAATTGCCAAAATATTTGGCAGATTTTCTGACAAGCAGATACTGGTCATCAGAACAGCTTAGAAGTGGTGGAGTCCCATCACTGGAGATGTTCACAAAACGTGTGGACGTGGCATTGCGGGACATGGTTTAGTGGGCATGGTGGTGTTGGGTTGGTGGTTGGATTTGATGATCTTACAGGTCTTCTCCAACCTTAATGATTCCGTGATTCTGTGCTTCTGTGTGAAAGTTCAACTGACATTACTCATTTTAAGACCTTATTTACAGATGGTCACAACTTTACATGCCATAATTCTGTGGAGTGAAAAACTTTGTGTACATATAGTGCTTTGTGCATGGACTGTACATGTAGCCAGACCATACTAAAATATTGTCGAAACATTCTGGCCAAAACAGCTCAAATACCCCTTATATTAGGCAAGTTAGAGAAACAGCTATTCTTGGTTTTTTTTCAGAAACCTCATAGTTAAAATGGTAAAAATGCAAGCTTTTTAGTTTCACAGCTGTGTGTTCTAATACAGACAGTGCGTTTGGCAAGGATATGGCTTTAGCAAACTGCCTGAGTCACCTTAATTCAGCCCCTCCCTGGGAATTACTTACTGATGGGATTATGTACCATGGGTTCTCTATCTGTTTCAGAAAACTGATATATCCTAGGGATCAGGCTCATGGAATAATGCAGACTGCTATTTGAAGGAGTCCATCTTAGTTGTTGAAAAAGTTGAAAGGTGAATAGTAAACAAAATTGGAGACTGAAAAGATAAAAAATATAATCTGAAAACTTAATGAAGTCCTGTTTGCAGTGGATTTGTGATTAATTACCTTTTAAACAGAATTAATTGAAGGTTGGAAAGTGAGCTCATCCCTTTGTAGACCTCCAAAAAATCACAGAAGAAAGACTTACCATGAAGGATTCAATCAGCAGATTTCAAGCATATTGGACATACTCTTAGTTGTCAAAAATCCACTTGCAAGACAAAGCCTATTTGAGGTGCAAATTCCCTGATGTATAATGAAGCAAAAAATCTGTTACCTTCCTCCTCCTGTGTTTAGGACAACCATAGCAGTAGTAGACAGGTGAATTTTGTAATTTCTGAAAGGAGATGAGTTTACTGCCCAGCTTTTTTCCTGACTGAGATCTTCCACCTGTCCAATTACCTCTGTCAGGCTACTCATTCTAGAACTACATTCTTATGAGTCAAAAGGTATGACCTGCTACTAAAGACTTCTCCTTACCAAGGCGAGGCCGGACTTTCATCTCCCCTGCAAGACCTTCCTCCTTTCTGACCCATGCTTCCTACCTGCCAAAGACCATCTACTTCCTCCCCACACCTTTCCCTACAATTTTCCATGTTCCTATTTCTTTTTGGCCTGCCTATTAGGTGAGACGCGCCACAGGTAGTGCTGTGAATGTAGTGACCAGTCATCTGCCTCTAAGCAGTTGAATTGGCCAGGCAGAATGTGTTACTTTTTAGCAGCCACATGTAACCCTTAGGCTGTATTTTTGTACAGCTCAGTTGTGAGTACTTTAATATCTTTAAGATTTCTACTCCTCTGTCCAGTTTGGCTCATATTAGCCAAAGGGATCAAAAATTATTGTGGGAAAGATGGCTGACAGAAAGACTATCACAGAGATAGAAGTGATGCCATCACATCGGGTTTGTCCCCTTAGGAAATCAGACTAAAATGCAGGACGCTTTCAGTATTAAGAAATTTGATTGCTGCCCTGGAGAATTTCCTCACTGAATCTGCCACAGCTTTCTTACATGATGTTGGGCACATCACTTCAATCATCTAAGTATGACTTCAAATATGAAATGCAGTGGAGCTGAACTATGGCAACTAGAGCTGCAGTAACTAGGGGTTGTGCTTTAAAAACACATAAACTACTATATAATGCTAAGAACTCTGAAAACATGGGCCCTGTGGGACTGCTGCGGGACACTGAATTAGGGCAGACTCATGGTCTGAATTTTTCTATCAGGCATTTAAGAAAACATTTGGGTTCCTGAAGTGACATTTGGGTGAAGTTTAGAAGCTGAAGTTTAGGAACACAGTTCTGAAAAACTATGTGTACCTTTTACTACTTGCTATCTTAGTGAAACTGGAGTCTTTACTAAGATACTAAGAATTTGGGGATTCTGATCATATTTTTTTCTTTTCAATTTCCAGTGATTTCTCAAGGCAAAATGCATGATCAGTCCTTGAAGAAAACCATTCCCTACAACAAGGGCTGTCCAGCATAGTTTGGTGGTGGGACTGGAACTGGTGGCAGTAGTGTCAAGGTCGGTCACAATGGTAGCAGCAGGAGGTCGTGGCCGTCTGCTGGTCTAAAACTCATAATTATATCCTCCCAGTTCTTACCACAGTCTACAACTGATCAAATTATAAACACAGTCTCAGTCATCTGGCATCCTCATGCTCCTGTCATACTTTTCACTCCCATGAGCTACTTAGAGTTCATTCTGTCCTGTTACTGTTGATCAGCTGACTACGGGTAACACTCCCCAGGCACATGCTTACACTGGAATTATTCTAAGAATATTTCTTTTTATAAGTTTCCTGTAGGTGCTCATACAGTATATACTGTTGTCTCATCCCTCTTTGAAAGCAGATTTTACAGTAGACAATCGTAGATATTGAGAAACTTGATATATTCATGTCATCTTTTTTCATTTATTTAAATTTTCTTGGTTGCCATTGGAAAGATGAGAGAAGATAGCTAAGGGAAAGGCATCATTATTAGCAGCGAGACATACATGTTTTGTGCCACCTTGTTTTCCAGAAAGATAGAGACGATTCAGTTGTTATTGGATTTCCTTAAGGAAACCATGCTAAGCTAAAATCATATACATATGGCCAATTAGACAGAGGACATACTTACATTACTTTAATTTAAAAGTGAAGCTTTTTGAAAAAGAGGCAAGCAAGTAAGATGAGGCTGGAAGGCCAAGGCAGATCTGTACTGATGCGTAATCCTCAATACATGTGTAATACACTCACTACAGCTTTTGATGACTATGATGTTATCTATCATCATATTTTGTGCCTGTAATCAAAATGTCTGTCCTGCTTTCTCAAGTAAGTCATTCTACTGAAATATTACTCTTTTTTTTTTGAAGAGTAGGTTTGTGGGACACCTTAGAACATCCATCAGATCATGGTGGAAACTGTTGTTAACCAAAACATGCTTACCATTTTAGAGCATGGAAGTATACTACGGCTTAAAAGCAAATGATCTAGATATTTAAACTCAGATCTGGATTCTGCTTTCAGAAATAGGTGATAATCTGAAACCTTGCCCCTTTTTGGTATTGACTGATTTTGTTTTACCATTGCATCTGTGATGAACTCAATGAAATCTTGAGTATCACAGCACAGAGCATCTTAACACGTAAGTCCTTTTGCTAAGTGCCTCTATGTCTCTCCTTTGCACCTGAAAAATCCAAGGAAGTCTATCTTAGAGGAGTACTGAGAAAATAGTTAATTATAGAGAAGTAGCAGGGTACGGTAATAATGAGTGCTAGAGGAAAATTTCCAAGAAAATTAATCATTGTATTTCCAGAACAAGGTTTGATTAGCATCTGGTAAGACAGATCTGGGGTTAAATACGGAACAACGAGCATTAACCAGAACCACTGCTCATTAAATGAGCACTGCCCATTCTGAATGAGCCAGAGGTCCTGTGGATTGACATAATTTTATATTTTTATATAGTATTGTAAGGCGTATAAGCATGCACGAGACAAGTAAATTCAGGTACACAGATAACTTGGACTCTAACATGTCTGAATATTCAGTGCTGAAGTATGAAAGATTTACTAAGTCTTTTTTGTAGTTATTATTAAAATTCTAAGATTGGTATTAAGAATTTTCCTCATTAGCTTCCATGAACATAGGTTCTCATTCTAAGAATCCAGTTGAAAATTATTCAGGGAACCTGGGTAAACTAATGGATATTTCCAATTCCTACAATCTAATAAGAAAATTTAGAAGTATTATTTGGACTGGTGTCTTTAACACTGCAAAGTTTAGGAGAACTCAAATCTCCCTGTTCAGGGGGTTAGTAAGTGTCAGAGCTGTAAAATAGATGGCACACTGAAGTATTGGACATAATTTGGAAACATAATAGTGGAAGATATTTTCTGTCTGCTGCTTATGAAAATGGAAAACAAAAAAAATGCATAAACTTATTTTCTGCAATTTCTTATTGAATTAAATAAAATGTATTGTTCTCTTTTTCCAACAATATTTCTCTGCATCTGAGATAATTAACTTCTTACTTCAAAATCTTGTGAGAGAACACAGAAAACTTTGTTTATCCTTTTCAACAATTCAAATATTGTCTTGACTTCAACATAAAAGGTCTGGACTGTTATTTTTTTTTTTTTAATATTACAGCAGTTCACTCCTTTAAACTTACATGCATGAAGCAAAAGCTGTATCAAGCATTCTTCATGTGCTGAAGTATCTCTAACAAAACCAGCTTCGGAGAAGTGATGCATACCATATTAAGCAGAAATTCAGTGGAGCAGAATTGGAGTCATAGTTTCCCCTTTTGGCTTGTCAGCCACTGCTTGCATCACTACATTATTAATTTTTTTGTCCTTGCTGTCCTCTTTTCCTCCCTTCTTTCATTCTTTCTTCCTCCTTGTGCTCTGCTTTTGAATTAGGTTGCTATAAAATTTGTCCAAATTCAGGCTTCAGATTTTATCCAAACCACATTTCAGAAAATTTTACAGATGTAATGAAGAGTAGATCTTCATTTCTACCTATTGCTTGTTAGTATGTGAAACATTTGGATGCATCAATGTACAGGATGTATAGTGGGAAGAAATAGTCATAGACATAAGGGGCAAAAAGTACCCACTTTCTTACAGCATTGAAGAATGGTACTCTTCACTGTTTGGCAGATTCATGTGAAATAAAAACAAAGAGCTCCAGACTGATCTCTTAAAGGCATCTACTTTACTCTTCAGAGTACTGATGTAGAAATAATTTGGCTCAGAATTCCTAATGCTATAATTAGTTAAATGAAAGCACTTCTCATAAATGCTTTTATCTGGATCGAGTGTTTGTTTCTCATCTACAGTTTCCATTTACTCCTCTGGTGGCTCCAGAAGCTCCACCCCACCTTAAAAACTTTAGATTTTACTGACACTGTATTTCAATTTCTTACTTGGTGTGTTTCTCTTCCCAAAGAGCACATGCTGTGTTGGGAAAACATCACTCAGAATAGAGTGCAATATGTAACAGTACGATACCAGATTTTCAATTAATTTTGGGAGTAGTTGTTCTTTAAAAACTAAGCTCCACACATTGTAATATTAGTTTGCATGCTTAAATTGAGGCATGTTAGCCTTAAGAACTTCAGTCAGAGCTTTCACATGTGATGAAGACACCCACTAATTGCAGAATATTTGGGATCAAGTAGTTACCTCTAGATCTGGATTTTTACAGAATCTCTCTTCTTCCCTTCCTCTCTTATTTACTGTGACTCCAGTTTCCCAAGTCTTATGTGTGTCTTAGTGCATGTGCCTGCATAACAGTAAATGTTGCAGAATTTCTACAATTAAACTCTACAAATGTTAACAGTAATACCTTTGTTAAATTGTACCATGTAGTCCTTGAAGTCCAAAGAGCAACCTTAAGAAAGAACGTGGTATATAACACATTAGTTGCCTTTGGTAAATCCCTCTATAGGGCAGAGTCTTTAGTCTGAGCTTTAGAGAATTTCTCCACTGTTTGAGCCTCAAAATATTGAACCTCGCACTGGAGTAAAGCACTTGTACATGTAATATGCAGCTGCCATAGATACTATACTAAAGCACCACTTGGAAGAAAGACGAGAAAGAAGGCCTCCATCCTTAACGGATTACTCTAAGTACTGCACTCAGGTTGCATATTTATTTTCTGACTCAGTACATCATTACATTGGAAAAATGTAAATAGGTCCATTTCTTCTTTTAAAGAATGATGCTTAGGATATTCCTGCAAGAAATAAAAGCACAAGAAAGACTTGAACCTAGTTATGAACTTTCTGGTGTAATGCTTTAATCTCTGGTGTCCTAGAAGGAAATAAGACTTTCTAGACACACCTGCTCCATCAGGCATGTCTGGAGAATGGATACAAAACAGGTGAGCAAGGTGAAGAGATGAACTAGGCATTTGACTTCTTCACATACCAGGGCAAATTTTCTTGAGTATGGCCAGAAAAGAAAACATTTTACAGGAAGTTCTTCTTATTGTTCTAAGGTTTCTTAAGGTGTTCACAATCTTAAACATAAGTTCAGCAGGGATTTCAAGTTTGAATTTTAGACTAAAGCTCATAAAACTGGAGTTAGGTGTGGCTTAAACACCTAAATCCCTCTTTTGGCATAGTCCTCCGTCCTTATATTTATTAATTAAATAAAAAACATAAAAGCCCTGTCTGTTAATTAAGGCTGGGATTTCTAAAGAAGTCTGAATGAATTAGGTAAGAAATTCAGATTAATTTGAGCCTTCTAATACCATAATACTGCTCTAAAATCTCATCCTAATTCCCTAAAGGCACCTTTTTTCTTTATTTGTGTTATACTTTAACTGTTAATGCTAAGTAAAAGACAAAAGAGGTTCCTAACATAAGTAAAGTTCTGGTTCTGTTTCCTATTTTCAGCATTGTTGGTATCAAAACCTATACTTGAAGAAGAAATAAAATTGTCTTTTCCTCAAGAGGCAGAGGCTACCAAGGTGAAAGAGTATTCTATCTCCTGAGGTATCTATAGCCCTGGCTGAAAGCGTAAGACTTGTTCTCACTCACCTGGATTGTAGAGCCTATAAAACATACAGACACAGTAATTTTACCAGCTCACACACATTACCATTCATGAACCTTAACGCATTAAAACCAGTAGAATCTAGCTGTTATCGAAATAAAACTGTCACCTGAGCGATATATTGCCTGGAAAAATTTATCTTAAAAATAACGAAAAAAGGTAAGAAATGTCATAGGAATTATTAGTAGCTGCTGCCTCCAAAATCGAAGTCTGTTTCTTGATACCTTATTACATAAATGTGCCTGTAACCCCCAGAGAGCTGATCTGCAAACACTCTGGAAAGACCCTGCGTGCCAGTACACATGGACTGAAATAACTCTGGAGCCTTTGCTGCAGAAATTTAATTGCAACAATGAGGGCTTTTCTTTTTCCCTTTCTTCATCCACCATGTGAAATTGCAGGGAGGTCTTACAATGAAAAAGAGGGAAACAAAATACATGTCATTGTGTACTTCGCAAAACATTGTGCAAGCTGCCCCAAATTCTGAAGGGACAGCGATAGTTCTCATTCTTGGAAGAACCTTGTCATCGGACAAACAATGATGTTTCCTTAATATAAACATCACCACTAAACTACTGAAATGGTATCCTTCATCCAATATTACAATCTCATCAAGATGCTGATCTACATAGTGTCACTATAGAGAAGAAAAATACTTTTTTTTAATTTTTTTTTAAATGACTAATGAAAGAGTAACTTTAGACACCCCACCTAACCCTAGGAATGGATATCAACCCTAAAACTAACATACCAAATTTCCTGTTTGTATGTGCAATAGGTGTTCTAAATTCCCACTATAGAAAACAAGCGTCTGGTTAATACAGCCAATGGAGTCAAGAGAAAGGTTCCACTCAGCCTAAAGCTGATCCCTGGGACATCACTCAATTTCATGTTTAAAACATTAATTTAGACTTCTACACATCTGTAGGCAAGCTAGGGAATTTATTCAGTTGCTTAAATGAAGTTGTATAATGATATTTCAGGCAGTTTACCTAGAACAACCACTCTAGCAGCACCTCTTCTTCACCTTCAGCTGCTCTTCCAGGTGTGTACAGGTCTCCTGTTCATCCTGGCTTGTATTCACTAGTTCTGTATGGAAGTTTAGGGCTTTTCAATGACACTAGACACATGTTCAGGGGCAATTCCACCCAGCCCAAGAGCGAGAGAAGTTAATCTCTAGATTTGTAGGCCTGAAATTAAATGCCTGGATGTGGTGTATGAGCTAGAGGATGATTCAGTTGTCTAAATCTATATACCTTGTGCCATTTCAGGAAGTCTGTGGTATCTGATGTATCCACATGGGACTGGTAAATACAATCCAGAAAATATACCCCATTCTGCAGCAGAAACTGGAAGCCATGCTGAAGTATTTCACATAGCACTGGACATTAAAATGCATGAAGCTGAATTCCGTTACAACCTAGGGAGGAACAATAGGTCTGTAAGGCCAAATAGGCAGCAGGATGAGTCTTTAGGTGACAAGTCCAGGCTTGTGGGTGTGTGTGGCATGCAAAGACATGCCTTTAGGCATTTAAGGAGTGTCAAAGGCTGAGAGATGAGACAAGGAAGGATGCTAGCCCCTTTCCACTGCCTAATTGCAGAGCTAACTGAAGTGGAGATTAAGCAGATGTAACTGCCTAAATCCTTTGTAGATACCTTTGACTTTCAGAAGCACTGAATGCTCTGCACTTCCCAAAATCAGGGACTGATACCTGTGTTCTTGGCTGAGGTTTTATTTTGTAAGAATGGCTGTAGGACTTGATTTTCATAGGTGCTGAATAGTATTAATTAATGCCTGTAGTTTGGCACCTGGCAACTGAAGAACTCAAAATTAGATGCTATTTTTGAAAATGTGAAACTCTGTCTTTAAGCTCCAGGGAAACATTTCACAGAGATGGAAAGGGGTTGTTTCACTAGCTTCACCTCATACATATAAATCACCGAGTTTTATTTTTAAATGTTGGTTGACTTTTGGGGCAGGGGGGATCTTGTTTAGAATAACTTTGGTTTTTCTTTTTAAACTGAGAGGATTAGGTCTTCTTCACACACAGGCTTTGGGATCTGAAGAATGGTGACAGTACATTTGCAGGTAGGGGATCAACTTTTCCAGCCCCATACGCTTATTTAAGGACTATCTGCTTTGGGAAGTGTATGGACTCTGTCGCTTAGCAACCGCCCTCCCTCTTCTCCAAGTAGCAGGAGGATGCTCTGCGCATGCATGAACACTGGTGATCTGGTTTTCAGACCACAGAAGGACTTGTTGTGATAGTCATCCAGATCATATACAGAGATATTTTGCAGACGATCAGCCCATTTCAACTCAGCACAGGAAAAATTTGAACGAGCTCCTTTTAATGTTCTGTATCTGAGCTGAAAGTATTTGAGATCATTATATCTTGTTTGCTGGGAAAATTAAGGGAATATTACCTGGGCAGTGAGTTCCTAGTCCAAGTTTTTGCTGAAGAATCTGTTGCAAACTGTGTGAAGTTTTGCTGAAGTATCCAGGATGTTTTCCTAGAACAGAGGGAAACGTGAAGAACATATAGCCACAAAAATGGAGAGTCATTACTGTTACATGGGACTGAACTGACAGTCAGTTAAGTGGTTAAGAAATACACAGGGTTCACATGATGATTTTTTTCCCTCTGGCCACTTGTCAGAAGTGTAATGAAGCAGCAGTGAGTTGGTTACGTATCTTTGTGTTTGTACTACCTACATGGGTGTACGCTAGTCATCTGGTGCTGATGGGTCTAAGACGTACACTAGATGGTGCTTGCACAACACCGGGAGCAAAAAGTGCGTCTGTCTCAAGATGTGTCAGCAACTCAGTGCTCCACCTCCTCCTCGAGTATTTTCTGTGACGCTCACTCTGTTCTATTAAGTGGAGTCATGTAATTAAATATAGAAGGTTCAGGAGTGATGTGAAAAAATGGTTATTTGCTATTTCACTGATCAATGCAATAAAATATAAAAGAATTCATTTGCATATCTGTATAGAAGTTTACACATGCTTATATATATACACAGTCTTGGCAGCTCCAAGTTTCTGAAGACAGAGAGTCTGGTATCATGAAACCTTTTCTATATTGCATTAAACAGCTACACATGCACAGAACTGAGATGAAAGGAAGGCTTATTTACTGTATGTTTGTACAGCACCCAGCATCATACAGGTCTTAACTAGGGTCTAAAAGCCAGCATAAACTACCAGAAATTTTGGAAAATTAAAAAAAAAAGGACCTGTATCTTCCCCATTTCATCAGCATTGTCACAGAAAAGAAAAAGAAAAAAAGAAAACCCTGAATGCTGAAGGAAATTATCTCTGTGCACTATATAAATACATAAAAATTGTGTAAATGCTTTTTATATATCCTTGGGACATCTGAAAAACTAAAGGGAAAAAACCCTGGATCAATCATTGTTATATTTCCATGTGCTCCATAAATTTTGTACATATATCAACAAAGAATGTCTTGGATTTCATTCAAAAATAAAAGTAAAAAGCTTCAAAAATTATTGGCAATAATTCAAGTGTCAACATAATATATATGCTCACCATATCGCAGCTCAAACAGGATAAACACACTATCAAGTTATACCATATATTGATTCTTGGTCTATTGTTTTTAAAATCCAGACACAGTAACAGTCTATAATAGTTTAACATCCCAGTTAAACATGTTTAACTCTAAATTTTTTTAAAGATCTTGCTTATCTCACTCATGCCTGGATGCTCGTATACCTGGAATGTGGTCTAAAATCAAATGTAATTACTTTCAATGGATGCACATTTTGAGCAAGGCTGGATTTTGGACAGAGAAAGGGAAGTGGATAGGACGGCTGGGGGGAAGGAGGACTGCCAGAAAGAAGAGAGATATTGAGCCAGGTTTGCTTGGATTGGTGCCAACACGTGAACCAAAACATCCCAAATCAAATTGTGCTGCCAAACACAAACAAGAGATAAACAACAGTTTCTGCAGTCTTCTAATACCTAAGTTCATTGTAGCCCAGGTGTTTGTAAGAGGAACAGTGGTGGCAAGCTATTATCTGTCTTTTATTAAATGGGATGGGATGTAATGAAGATTGGGGTAGTGGATATGGCTGTTGCTGGAAGAGTTGTGCAGGTGCATATTAAGGCCAAGTTGCTGAAGGTGTAACAGAAGCAGATAAGCATAAACAATGTTAATCAATAGGTTTTCAGCTCTCAGGATAAGCCAGGTATTTCGTTCATCTGTGTTTTGACACTAGCTTGCCATGATTCCTTGACCTTCCTATTTTAATTTTTCTAAAATCCAAGGAGCTTCACTGGCTTCACTGTGAGGCAAGAACATGCTTTAAAGTGGGCCAAGACATACTAGCTTCCAAGTGGCCCATCATGGAGCAGGGTCGTGCCAGACTATGCCTGCATCTGGATTTTGTTATTCAGAAGAGCAACAACACCTGTTTCCCATTTATGCAATAGAATTAGCAGTTGGGCTCCAAACTTGGCTGCTATGATTCCTTATGAATCCAGGAGGAGTCAGATGCCAGGTGCTGGCTTTTGCAGCTCTGTTGCACCAGGATTTAGCTTGGGTTATTATACGCTGTAGCAGTTCTAGTTACAGGCAGCCCTGCTTTCTTATTCTGCTTCCCCCCATTCCTCCTGCTTGCCAGCCTCCCCCTTCCATGTTCTCAGGCCAGACTGTGAGACAGACGTCTAAACCTGGTAAAATCCAGAAGTATTTAGGTAGATTCAGCTGTCTCCTAGACCTGCAGAAAGGTCAAAAGGATTTCCAAAGTGGGGGCTGAGTGTTTATGTGGGGGTGGATGGTGGGAAGAAGCAGGGAGGAGGGACAGGGAGAAGGCACATCAGGAGTTTTCATGATTCAAATCCAGTAAGTGTATCACATTAGTCATAGGAGAAATGTGTCTTGCAGTTGGAGCCAAGGTGTCTGGACCATCTGAGTTGGCATCTCCTTCACATTGTTGTAGCCTGTCCAGCTGATAGATAAATAAACAAATAAATAAATCTTACCCCAGCAAAACAGACACACCCATGTATTACACGAGGTACACTGAATCACAGACATTAGCATTTCACTGTCTGTGTCCGATGGAGGGTGGGAACTCATATCCTGCAGCAGGGCAGTTAAAATAATCGATGAGTGCGTGTTCAGTCCCCAGAAAGAGGATGGCGGGGGGGGGGGGGGGGGGGGGGAGGAAGGGAGAGAGAGGGAGGGAGGGTGTGGTGGTTAGGGAGGGGGGATGGGAGGTGGGAAAGGTGCTGATTTCAGCCCTGTAGCGTCAGGATTGCGTCAATTTGGGTTTCAACCACGTCTTCAGTCTCGGAGCAGAGCTACTCAGAAGAGCCAAAACAGGAAGGGGGTTGCAAATCAGTGTGCAAAGGGGAGGACCGAAGCTTCCCCTCCCCCTTCTCCTCCAGCCCCCTCGCAGCCTCCTCCTCCACCTTCCCCACCGCTCGTGTCTCGGGGCTGTCTTTTTTTTGTTGTTGTTTTCTTTTTTTAAAAAAAAAAGAAACACACTGGAAAAGACGGTTGTCTGGGCGCTGTGAGAGCGGAGAGCCGGGGGACAGCAGGGCAGCGCATTCGGCGCCCCAAGCAGATTGCTCGGTACCCGGGGAGGCGGCTCCCGCACCCCGGACGGCGGCTCCCGCATCCCGGACGGCGGCTCCAGCACCGCGGACAGCGGCTCCAGCACCGCGGACAGCGCACGCCGCCAATATGGCTCCGATCGCGGCCAGCCGCCAGCAGTTCGGTAAGCGCGTCCCGGCCCCAACTCCCCGCCCGCGGGGCTGGGGGCTTCTCCCCTCCCCAGGAGAAATGCACGCAGGCAGCCTCTGCTGAGCCACCCTGAGCCTCCCAGCACGCAGCTTGTTGGGAGGAACGTGATTTCCCCCAGTTCTCTTCGATCTCAGAAGTTGTCTGAATTTGCTTTCTTTCCCTTCTCTTTCTCTCTCTTCCTTCCTCCCTACCCGCTCCCCCTCGGTAAAGCACGGGGAGAGATGAAGAGGTTTGTGTAGGTGCGTTTTCTGATGAGAGAGGTTTGGAGTTGTTTTCTCTGTCTTGGTTAAAGTAGCATGGCTTCAGAGTTAAATGATCTAAATGAATTCTGTGCCACAGAGAAAATCTTGTTCAAGCCATTCTTGGAATAATTGTCATTCCTTTTTTCTTGTTGTAGAGAAAGATTCGTCAACCATTAGTTAAAGTGAAAGGTAGTCTTGTAAAGGGCATTACTAGGAAGATGAGAATACAGGATCGCGATGTTTTTCGCTAAACAGCTGCATCTTGATCAGTCTGGGTTCATTGAGAATAGCAATAATAACAATGAACTTTTCAGTTGTGTCATTTCTATGCACTGGATGTAGGGTGATTAACTGTGATACTGGAAGTTTCAGAAATAGTCGTATATGTGCACTCATAAAATAGATACACAAATAGCTTTACTCAGAGAAGCAGTAAGTAGAAATGTTTCTAAACTCTGCTTTACAAATATTGACTCTAGCTTAGATTATATTTGCTTTAGCAGTAGTTTAATTCAAGGATCATTCCATTGACTTAAGTGAAGTGACTCCAGATTTATACCATGTAACTGAAATAATAACTTCTCCCAGGATCAATAGGTGATGTTTCCTATTAATACACTGCCTTGAATGTTAACAACAGCAAGAAATTCAGGTTGCAACATAATTGGTTGTAAATATAAAACCATTTTAATTACCATTTCATCTTCTTTCCTACCCCACCCACTTGATGTTTCTAACCACACTTGTGACATCATGCTTATCTAATTACATGTTTAAGGATGATAATTAATATTTTAAACACTAAATTGATTCTACCACTGCTTTCAGTAGTTGTAGAATTAAAACATAGCATAATTTCCATTACTATAAAAAGTCTGTCATTTCGTGAAAAAGTATTGTAAATGTGCAAATCATTCCTAAAAGCTATTAAAGTATTCTGATTAGTTTTCCATTACTCCTTGCTTTCTACCTTTATACCATGTATATTTAAATTTCTGCAGCCCAGGGAATTCTTGAAACTCAGAGCCACGTGCTTAAGTTAGAAAAATTACTTTTTGGTTACGTATATAATTTTCATGAAATTCTTATAATTAAGTACGTAAACTGATACAGCTTACAGGAAAATGGGAAAGTGGCATGAATATTGTCAGAAGAAATTAATAGGCAGGCCCGATCCTTTCCGTGATGGAACATTATGTCCTACTTTGCTCTGATAGTATTGTTGTGGATTTTTTTTGAATCATCCCACTAAAAAGCAAAGGTATACTGGCAACACATCTATCAGCCCAGCTTTTACCTGGATGAAACTGATTTAGTAATACATTGAGGGGGATAGTTTTGCTTTTCTCATCCAGAATGATCTGCTAATCATTTGTGAGAGAACCAGAACCGTTACACAATTGCCTTTATGCATAAACAATGTCATTCCATTAATATTCTACTAGTCTTCCACTGTTGCAGGGAATAAAGATTAAGCTCTGATTGTTACATTGTGGGAGGTTTAAACTCACTTAGTAATGTTACTTATGGGCAAAATTGGATTTCCAATTAGTTGTGCTCATTTGCCCCTTCGATGCATGCTTTGAAGGGCTAATGATATTCTAAATGTAACTAATGTATCCACATGACAATTGAGGTTGTAACACTTGCTCAGTTTTCTCTTTATTTAGTTTTAAGTATAAGATTAATATTTAGGTAAAAGAGAATTATGTTTTAATGTTTTTCTTATATACTTCTAAAAAGTAGTGACCCTTCCTGTAAACTCCGCATAGCTTTCATTGATAGTGTCTTAAATGCAAAGCATTTATCAATGATACACTTAATAGTTTTTTCAGCTTTGGACTCACATGTGACTGCCCAATGTCACATCCATCTGGAAAAGACACTTGGTGTATAATTATTCTAAATTTTCTTGATAGACTTCCTCCTGCAAAGTATTGAAAATCCCGTTGAAACTGTTGAGTGTTATAACCTCCAATTAAACTCAGTTCTTTCAAGAGATACCTCCAGGCAATTATGGGATCAGACCATAAAAAATGAGTTAATTGAGTGTACAAAGTATTCTAGGAAGCAGTGTGAAAAGCAGATGATGTATCTATAAGTAAAGCATATTTCAGAATCTAACAAACAAAGCTCCATAATCTCAAAGCTGAAACTTTCTGAGAGCTGAGATTACTCAAAGACACGTAAACTCAGGAACTATACACAGAGGGATGAGAGAGTTGGGCAATTACTAATGGTTATTACTATTAAGATGGGAATAGTATTTTCCTCTCAAACACTCTGTGTATGAAAAAACACTAACATAACAAGTGTGCCTTAGTATGGGACTACACATTCATGCCTGCAGGTGGCGAGCAATATATACAATGCAAAGCACTTTCAGTCTGTCGATCCTGTTGCTATTACCATCTCGAATCAGTTTGGTTTACTAAATTATTACTTTATTAAATATCACACAGAGTCCAAGGCATTGCTGCTTATGTGGTTGTTGCTATTTATTTGATTTGCAGATGAAATTCCTACAGTGGTTGGGATCTTTAGTGCATTTGGCCTTGTCTTCTCTGTCTCCCTTTTTGCTTGGATCTGCTGTCAACGTAAATCTTCCAAATCCAATAAGACCCCTCCGTATAAGTTTGTCCATGTTCTGAAAGGGGTTGATATTTACCCTGAGAATCTCAACAGTAAGAAGAAGTTTGGAGCAGATGATAAAAGTGAAGCAAAGAACAAATCAGCGATGCCAAAGAATTCTCTCCATCTTGACCTGGAGAAGAGAGATCTAAATGGCAACTTCCCCAAAACATCCCCTAAAATCCAGAGCTCTCCAGATCTTGAAAATTTGTCTCCTAAGCACTTTGCAGAAAGGAAGAAAGATTCAGTATCCCCTGATAGTTTAAAATCCATCACTTCCCTGTCGTCTGAAGATAAACAAGACAAGCTAGGAACTCTCTTTTTCTCCTTAGAGTACAACTTTGAGAAAAAGGCATTTGTAGTGAACATCAAGGAAGCACGTGGGCTGCCAGCAATGGATGAACAGTCAATGACTTCTGATCCCTACATCAAAATGACAATCCTGCCTGAGAAAAAGCACAAGGTGAAAACCAGAGTGCTGAGAAAAACCTTAGATCCAGCTTTCGATGAGACCTTCACGTTTTATGGGATCCCCTATAGCCAAATTCAAGACTTAACACTTCACTTTATGATCTTGAGCTTTGACAGGTTTTCCAGAGATGATGTCATTGGAGAAGTCCTCATTCCCCTCGCAGGAATTGAATTGTCAGAAGCAAGGCTGCTAATGGACAGAGAGATCATCAAAAGAAATGTTAGGGTAACATATTTTTTATTTAAACTTTAAAAGTGTTGTGCTAGTGTTAGCTATGATTCTTGTGTAATGCTGCTAGCATCTTAGAAAGAAAAGGGAACAAGTTCTTCATGAAAGTCATTGAGATGCTTTCATAATGGCAGTATGAGGAAGCAATTACACAAGTGTAATAACAGAACATTACAATGAGTATGTTGCAAGAAATTGTTAATGTCCTAAACTCTACTTGTTTATTCAGCTGGTCCAGCAGGTTTGAGTGGAACCATGTGCATTAGGTCAAGTGGCCTCAATCCACATTAATCTGCTTTAAAAGGAAAGAATGCAAAGATTTCTATGTTATACCCCTTCTCCTCCCCCCCTTTTCTGTTTGAAATCATTCTTTCTTAAAGCTTATTGAAGTCAAGGTAAATGTTTCACTTCAACTACATGGGTTTATAGCAGATTCTTAAAGAATGCAGGTAGCGGGAATTGGAACCTGTTGGAGAGTGTATTGTTGATGCAGTAGTATGTTCTTGCACTTCAGTGATGTTACTACCTTGTCTCTCAAGAATTGTGACACAGGCTGCTGCTCTACTCTAGGATACTAAGACACGAGGGAGAAGCCAAAGCTTCACTGAAGTCAATGGCAAAACATACTGACTTCACTGGGCTAAAAATATTTCATACCATTTTGTCTCATTGCAGAATGTAAAGGTCATTTACAACCATCACAGCTGAAACACAGAAATGCACATGCATCACACACACATCTCAATCTCTACTAAGGAAGTGGAATGTGTATTGACTTTCAATCTGATTGTTTTCAAAGAGCAAGTATGCTGCCAAAGCAAATAAATGTCTACCAGACAACATACCTATAACTAATACTGTTATTTTGCAATTCTATCGCTATATTACAACAACTATAACTATGTCACTGATATTTTTTTAATAACTTATTGGGTTTTCTGATATATAAGGTACTATTTTTGCTTGTTTCTCTTGCCTTCCTCCTTTCTGTGAAATAAACTGCTCCTGTAAATTCAAATCTAATAATCATAGAGAAAGTCTTTGAGCTCATCTTTATTTCATGTATAACATACTACTTTAGAAACTGTCAGGGATAAGATTTCATTAACTGTTTGTATCCTTCCTGTTTAAAAGCATTTTACTGAAGATTCTTTTAATTTACCTTTATTATTATTTTTTTTATATATAACTTTCACAGAATTTTGTTTTGTTTAAGAGCTTTTTCTTTCACTGAGGTTTTTTCCTCAGGATGTAGGATTTAATTTCTAATCTCTGAAGCTAATGATGTCATGTCAACCTATATTTTCACTTATTTATTATTTATTTTTGTTCAGTCTAATAGCCAACCATAAGAAAAGTTATATAACTACAGTAGAAGGAAATTATATTTGCTATGTAAAGCAGCATAGCTCCATAAGTTATATCCTTTTATACCATTTTGGAATATACAGTTATATGACATTTTATAAATCTTCTTAATTCTGGATTAAAGCTTGGTCAATATAATTGCTTATAAATAGTCTTATTTCTTTTTTTCTTTCATTTCCTCAGAAATCATCTGGGCGTGGCGAATTACTGATCTCTCTCTGTTATCAGTCTACAACAAACACGCTCACTGTGGTTGTTTTAAAAGCCAGGCATCTACCTAAATCTGATGTGTCAGGATTATCAGGTAATGGTTTTATTAATGAATATGTCCTAGGAATATAAAACAAACAGACAGAAGGCAGCTGAAAAGTGGCATTTCAAGGACTAAAAATAGCCCATAAATGCAGAAACGGTGTCTCTATTATTTGCAGCCTATTCATTTTATTCATATCTAGGTCAATGCTTTATTTTCCAGGGTATGTATTTTACAAATTTGTTCTTCATTCACATGTTAAAAACCCATGACATCTGTTAGCAGTGGAAACCAATGAGTTTTGTGATTGTCTTGAACAGAACCCATCTGCCATCAGTATGGGATGTTGTTTGCAGATACTAAAAGCTTTTATTTATGACAAAAAATCAATTTATTTATAGAAGATCAGTATTGAGTGAGATCATCATATGGTTTATTTCAGCTTAGCACCAAGAAAAGCAATCAGTTACATCTGTGCTGAATTTGGCCCACTGAGCACTTTTATTTGGCAAGGTGAAAAGGTGAACTATGCCAGTTCTGAAAGCGGGTTTTAACATAACACCCGTGCTTTGTCATGAGCTGTACTTGGGGTGCACTAAGAAGGACCAGTTTTTGCACTCCCTTCACCTGGTCTTGTGCCATTTTGCATTAACTGGAACCTCCTTTGAAGTCCATACTAGAACTGCACTTAGAAGCACATTAATGCTAGATAACATAAGAACAGAATAAAATGTAATGTACAATACACTAAGGATAAGACAACCACATGAAAAGAAGAGTACACAACAAAGGACTATATAAACAGTAGCACATCCGCTGTTGATTCTGTATAGGACTGATACTCTTTCATTTCACAGGATTTTTCTGAAAAGAAGTAGTTTTGGGAACCACTGAATCATGATTACTACAGCAAATAATACAGTCTTTCTACTTCTCATGCCAAGAAATATTGCAATTTACCTAGAAAGTTAACCCATCCTGGATCCAATATAACAAAGCTGTAGATAACTCCCATTTACATAGTGGAGTTCCATTGAAATCCTCTTTCTGATCTCAATTTTATTCACATATCATAAGGAGAAAGGCTATAAATGGAGGCCAACCGTTTGCTCCACTATAAAAGAGCATATGTACTTTTAATAATCAACACCAAAGTCACAGCAGATAGCCAAGGTTTCATGAAGACAGCATGACAGCAAGCTGATCTCAACAGACCAAGTCTTGCTGAGGTTCACTCAGGTGGGAAAATAACTGGAAAACAAAAGCCCTCCTAGTCTCAGCAGCCTCCTGGACCCTACAGCACATCCAAACTACACTTTTGTTTACTGTAACTCTTATGAGTAAAGCTATAAATGCTGTTCACTCTTTCCGCTTCCTTCAGCACAACCTTGCTGAATATAACAGGAATATAGTATTTCTAAGAGATATAGGCAGCCATGCTACACCTGGACCCCTAGTTCATTTAGACAGTTCTTCATTATTTGCTGTTCATCAGCAAGGCCAGGTTCAATAGATATTTGGGTGTCAGTAACATACTGAACTCACAACAGTACTTATTACCTCTGTGACTTTCCCCTCAGTCCAACATAAATCTTGAACAGGAGGAGGGTGAAATGGTGTTTCTATGGGGTCAGCTAAACAATTGCATAACTCAATCTCCTTAGGAAGATGGGAACTTTCTTTCTCAGAAGCTGTTCCATTCCCACAACCTCCTTTGTTTCCTTAATCACTGGTGTTGAGATCTCCTAATAGACCTAATCAAATCAAGATTAGGAACATTCTAGCCTTAATCAAGAGGAACATTCTAGCCTTATCTAGTAGCTGGCCAGAGGTAACAGTCAGAAAGTGTCCTTTAAACAGAAATGAACAACAGCATGAATCCACTGATGGATATTGAATTTGATATTTTTAATGCTTGCGTGGCATATATTCATTCCAAAGCCAATTAACATTTTAATTACATTAAACCCTATTTTTTAAATGTTTAATATAGTGATAGAGTATGAAAGTGAAGATGTATTCTATCATACCTTACTCCTGTTAAACTATTGTCAATTCAAGGCAACAGAGCCTTTTCATCATCTGACCATTTCAGTCTGATAACTTGGGCATAACATTTCTAAATATCGTTCAGTTTTAATTTTATTTTTAAAGAAAGTATTCAACTATTCTTAATGTTTATTAGCTGATTGTTTACAGAGACTATCTTGTTTGACTGGGTTCAGTAGACAGCATTTTGTACTCCATCTTTGCATCATGAGAATTTGGAAACAGGCCCACTTTTGCACTGAAATAAATGCCAAGGTACTTGAAAGGGGTGATTTTTAAAGCATTCTCTAGGGTTCCTTTGAAGGAAGAAATATAGCTATTGTTGAAGAAAACAGCAAAGGAATCTTGCAACAGTTGAATAATTATGAGGAATGAAAACACTCAAAGTTGGTTGACAGCTAAAAATATGGACATTTTCCCTTCCCTTCTTCAACAGTAGTACAGCACAGACGAAGTCAAGTACATATCATAACAACAAACGTGCCCTTACATTTAAAGTTTAGTGTTAAATTTTTTCAATAAAAATTGGTGGGAGCAATTTAATCAAGTGAATTGACTTTGGTAGAACCACAACAGAAATGAATCACATCCATTCACCCATTCTCTCAGCACGAGCTTTTTCTTTCCTTTCTGAGGTTTTTCTTTGCATGAGTCTTATTAACGCTAATGATTATTCCCTGCTGGTAGAATGTGTGAAAGCAGATTTCTGTTAAACATAAATATGTAATGATACATATTTGTCAGAGCACATTAGAATTTTGTCTACTTTCAGACCACCTTTGCATGTAGCAGAAATGTTATTAGGGTTAACGGACTACAGGGCAGGATTTATCTCATGAAGGAGACATCTGTATAGGTGACTCATGCCCTAAACTTCACTGACTATCTTGATTACATCTTTGGTGACCATAAAGGGAGCTTAAAGAGACTATTTCAGATGTAAACACAAAAATTGGATGAGATGAATCATCTTTAATAACTTGAAACATCTCCTCATTGTGATGTAATTATGTTGGTAAGTTATGACATTTACCGTTAACTAGATCAAGGAATTTCTATACAACACTGTTCAGTAGCTGATCTGTGCTATTTCTTTTCATTGCAGACCCTTATGTCAAAGTGAACCTGTACCATGCTAAGAAGAGAATTTCTAAAAAGAAAACCCATGTGAAGAAATGCACCCCCAATGCAGTGTTCAATGAATTGTTTGTCTTTGACATTCCTTGTGAGGGCCTTGATGATATCAGCATTGAATTTTTGGTTTTAGATTCAGATAGGGGGTCAAGGAATGAGGTCATTGGTCGGTTAACCTTGGGATCTTCAGCAGAAGGAACAGGTGGAGAGCACTGGAAAGAAATTTGTGAATATCCTAGGAGACAAATTGCCAAATGGCATATGTTGTGTGATGGTTAGCAGCTTAGAGAGGGGTTGGAACTTGAAAACTATATATATTTCCATAAGCAAGGAGCAGTTTTCTTTCTTTGCTATGTATAATTACAGGCTTGTAACTACAAGACTTTTTTTGGGGGGGTGGGGCAATAAAAGCTGGATTGAATTATCAGAACAGAAGGTAACTAAATTTTCACAGTAAATAAAGGAATTTCTATCTCACTAGACATTAAAATAATTGGATCAGATTTGTATTCTTCTGGAGTTTAAATACCTGAAACTTCTGAAGTACTCTAAACTTCAATAAGAACAGACTATGTTTTATGAAAAAGTCACTGGAAACCTTGTTAGTACCTTATACAGAAGAAGATAACCTTACTAGAATATATTGCTAGATCTAAAAAAACCACCTGTGGCTTATTGGGGGAAGGGGCTGAGTCTATAAAAGCCATGGGGAATGAGGGTGGGTAGGAGGGGAATTCCTTCTGCCCCTCCATCAAAAACCTTCTTTTATGAAAATTCAATCATTATTTGTAAGTTTTGGTTACTTATACTTTGATCATCCCAAAGATTGAAGAGATTTTCAGCAATTTGCTTTACATATCACATCATGTGCAACTAGTTGTTTTACATGTGGAAATACTGTATAATTATTTACACTTGGATTTTCTAATATGTACATATATAACTTGTTTTATTACAGTGACAGAAGAAGATACATTCTACAAATCGTTGAGCAAGTTAACATACATTGTTTTGTTAAAAGGGCTCCTTTACGGGTGACTGCACATGTTACAGTATAGCTAGAATTTGGGATTAGATATGGCTTGCATTTTTTTCCTCTAGCAAGGATTACACTTCAAGCATTTCAAGCCATGGGAAAGCATTTCTATTGAGATGTGGTAACATACACAACATTACAGTCAATGACCTTTCACCAATTATATTTTAAGCCATTCAGTAATACCTAAAGAAAAGTTGCTTCTTCTTTTGTTCCATTAAAGAACAGAATAGTGAGACAGAGAACAAAACCTTATTCTGCTGTTTAACTTCCTGAACTGTGAGTAATGCCATTACAGTCAGTAAGACTACTCCCAACATACAAAGTTTAATGCATTTTCAAACTTTGGCAGGATAGGGAACCAAGTCCACATTAGAATTTATCCAATATTATGTTAGACAAGCTACTTGAAGAGTGCATTTCACTTAGATTATATACATTAATGTCCATTACTGATTGTACTGAAAATTGGTGGTGGTAAGGGAAAATAACATCCTGATTTCACATTAGTGTGACATACGTATGTTTAAACTTAAACTGTGCCAGGCTGGGGGAGTATCAAGTGTAACATAAACAAGTATATAAATAAAGCATTTAGATCTGTGAAATTTACTCTTGGTCACGCCAGACAGATTTTTAGGCTGTCAGAACTATAGCACAACTACAAGCAGATTATTTCCTAAAGTTTGTACACCGATTTCTGATACAGAATTCTTTGCAACTATTACTCCTACATAATTTTCAATTATATATAAAGGAGAATATAACAATGTTAGTTGTTGACATAAGAAGGATTTAAAAAGTGGAAAACCTTTTTCAGTATCTTTGCATACGTCATTTTGTCATGTGTAATCCCACTGAAGTGAATGAGACTATTTGGCAATTAAGGTATTGTTCAAGGCGAGTAAAGGTAACAGAATGGGCATGCCAGGTAAAAGAACTATTGGATGTCAAAGTACTTTCATTAAACAACAGATCCAGGTCTTATTCAAAACTATTGGAGATTCGTTGTCGACTTTACCTGTTCTCATATGGCCAAATTATGTTTGCAGTAAAGGACACTGAAATATGAAATATGCAAGTAGACAAATAGTACTGGAAGAATTCTATTGAGGCTCTTCCAGGTTTTGTGTTGGTATTTTCTCCAGTTTTTGAGAATGTGTTTGATATAACAGTGTTTATAAAGTTCTGTAAAAATACATTTTCAAAAAAACATAAACATGCTTTTTATGATAATGCTCAATGTAAAAAATGCGTATTGTATGTATAAAGGAGAGGGATCTTTTTTGCTTATTTCTTTAGAAAGCTGATTAACTGCTTAAGGGCTAGAGTTTGCCAGCCACATTCAAGCAGAACTAATGCAAAGCCACCAAGTAAAAGGAAAGATGCCCCCAGGCTTCAGTGGGGTTTGAAGTGCAATCACAGAGCAAAACTCTTCTGGTGAGTCAACCCAGCAATATCAATGGCACCATGGATAAGGAGAAACACTGATCTGATGGAGGCTGGGAGAGTTTAAGTCAGTACCACACAACCAGAGTTGTTACAACTTCTAGGAAAGAAGGAACTTTATACTGAAAGTGATTGCATGAAAGAGAGTGGGACAGTTTGTAATTAAAAAAAATGGAGGTTTTGTATATTGGCCCATAAGTAGTACATTATCTCTAAAAATCAGATGACAGGAGTCATCTGTCTCCAATGGACACAAATACTGACATTAGGAGAAAAAAAATCCACCTTTTAAAATTAATGATGGGCTGTGACCATCTTTTATTTTGCATCCAACAAATCGTCATCAATTTTTTTTTCAAGTTTCTATAGCAGCTTGAGGGTTAATATTTCTACCAGCTAAATGGTAGTTGTTGGTGGGGGTAGGGGGTAGGAATGGGAAAGGGAAGCAAAGACATTTTTATTAAATCTAAAAATATCTGTAAATAGAATATTGTTTTTCATTTAAAGCGATGTTTAGCTTGGAAAGTTGAGTAAAGATGACTTGTAACACATCTGTAAACCAGACAAGGCAGGAGCGAATGTAGACCTGTGCTGAGATGAGGAATTCTGCTGTTTTATAAAGTATTCAATTTTCATTGTGAATATCTTGAACTCTGTTAAAGATACTGTACTGTATTAAACATGTAAAAAAATTATGTTTGTCTAAGTAGCTTACAAAAATAATAACTCCTTGAATGGGAGACTATCCATGTCTGGAGATCTGTCGTAACTAAATACCTGATTCGTTATGGTGTTGTAACTTAATAGAAGCTATTCGAGAGGAAGCATGGTGTATGAGATTTTGTAAGTTATTTGTGCTGGTTCTGTATGTTGTGCCATGTGTGTAAGACAAGAATAAACTGCTGCTTTCGTTCATCCCATCCCAAAACAATTATCCCACCAATGTATCTTTTCCAGAGATTTCTGCTATTGTTTGTATTCGTGGTCTACTCTCTCATGCTTCTATCAAAAAACATTTGCCTTGCAAAGTCTTCCTCTTCTCACAGAGGTGGATTAGACTTGTTCTGCCAAATACTACCCAGGCATATCACATGTTCTTTACTTGTAGCTTCTTGCTGCATACTTACATTTGTCTTGAATTGTACTGTACATTCAGGCTAGAACCTGAGACATGGCCCATGGTAGAAAATCTGAGCCCTACATAGGCCCTACAGGGACAGCTATACAGATGTAAACAAGAACGAATTCTAGCATATTAGGTAGAACAAGTAAAATGCAAGTCACATTACTGTTGGAATGCTGGTGACATTCCATTTGTTTTCCAGAAGCAAAAATTATCCCTTGGACAATCATGCTGTACCATTCTTACTTTCTTCGATGTCAGGCACCAGCTTGTCAGGTGAGTCTGGAAGTTAAGGTAGAGAAAGCATTCCTTCAAATGCTATACACAAATACAAACTTTGCTGCTGTGGTCTCTAAGGTTATTATTTTACCAGTGCAGAACCTAAAGCTAGGGAAGGAAGAAGGCAATTGCAGCTGGGATACACATTGCCATTTAATGACTCCCATTGTGAGCCTACAACCAATTACCTGAAAGGGATCCCTGATCCTTGTCACAGAAATCAATGTATAAAAACTATGACAGGATCCACTAACCAAATGTATGACACAGAGTATCTTCCACGGATATAAGCTGGTATATTCTCCCCAGCAAATCTGTCCCCAAGAGACAGGTATCAAGTGTGAAAGACTGCTCTTTTCCACCCTATGCAGTCACTTCTTTTTTCTTCCCTGCATTGTATGGTTCTCCTCAAACAATGGTGATTCACATGGGTCACATTTCAGACCTTCTTCTTCGGGGCAGACATCAAGAATGTCTGTAGGTTTTCCAACTATAATGCAGCTGAGCCTCAGGGGAAGTCTCAGGGTTACTGTCTTGATTGCTATTTGTATCTCAAGTTGCTGCAACAGACAAGTCCTGTGAGGCCTCAAGGAAGCCCTTACAGATGTCCTCCTGTTTGCAGATGTGATTCCTGAGGTGTAACACTATTCTGTAAGCCCCTTGTATTTATACAACACCACAGATAGCAACATGCTGCACACACAGTAATAACGCCTAACCACAGATGATCATGAACAATAATTCTTTTCCTCAAAAGAGATTCAGATATGTTCCATATAAGCTCCTACATTCTTATCTGCGTTCTCTGCTTCATGAGGTCTCACAAAGCTGCTGAACAACTCATGGCACTCTTACAGCTGCTAAGAGTGGTACTGGCACTTACTTGTTTTGCTCTGCTGATGACTCCCGAGCAAATACCTTAATTCAAAAAGTTGTATGTAGTTCTCACAGGCTTCTCCATAATATCTTTTACTTTCCATCACTAAAAAGCTGTTGCAACATGATTTTGGGTCTAGAGGCTTTGAGGCAGTTTTGGAGCACTAATTATAGTTGCAGCATGGCAGCACCTTTTCAGAAGAAAGAATCGGAGTCAGTGATAAAAGGGAGAAGTTAATTTCTTTGCTATGTTATTGTTATGTTTGTATTGTTATGCTAGTTTTATTATTGTGCATCTGAAGTCCTTTGTGCATGACCAGAGAATGTCCTGTGGTCACAGAAGTGAATGCTCTGATTGCATCAGCAGGAACACAACCAGGTGTTGTCCTGTCAGATGATTTGACTTCAGCTCGAGCCCTTCAGCGTCAGTAGCAGGACTGAGGAGACACCACCTCAATGGTGTCAGGCCCCAATGCCTTACCCCTGCCCCCAGAGCTCTGCAGTCACTCTTGACATGCCTTGGGTTACCCAGCAGTACTGTTGGTGTCCACATGGAAGAGCTGTAACTGTCTGAGGGGTGGACAAACTTCGGCAACATCCTGGATCCCGGCCTCATGGCAAGAACCAGACCTCCCAAGATATCACCAGGGCAGGTCAGAAGACCAGGCCTCCATCCCCAGGTGGAGGGTGTCTCCAGTAACTATCACACTCCTTTTGTCCTCTGTGAAGACACAAGGTTTGAACTCAGCTGGCTCTGATAAATCCTTTTTTGTTCTTCTTGGTGACCAGGGCAAGGTATTTGTTCTGAAGTTGCAGGTAGGGCCATCTGCTATTGGGGCTGTTGCCAGAAGTCACAAGCTTTCAGCCTTCCCTACTCTGAAAGCCACCCTCCAACAATGCTGGACCCTTCCCCAGCTCTGTCTGGATCTAGGCCAAGATAATTAGCACCATTTGGTGTTGCAAAGCACGCTCCTTGGCATGCCAAGACCATTGCTGCACAACCTCCCAGCAGCCCTACCCAGTCCTGTGGGGAAGGGCCAGCCTGCGGCACACCATGCTATGCTGACTGCTGCTGTGACTCCCGTGTCCCCTTCCGCTGCTGTGTGCTTGACCCTCCCCTGTAAGGTACCAAACCTCCCCAGCAGCAGCCCAAACCTAAAGGCAACTTCCAGCATTGGCAGCAGAGCCCAGAGCTTCTGTTGCATGCTCGGAGAGCATCGGCTCTCGGCAGCCACCCACCTCTTTGAGAGGCACCACCGATCGCCACACCTCTGTTCACAGTTCCTGGGCTGTGGGGCACCCTGAGGAGCCCTTCCACAGCCACCCTTAAGCACCGCTGCTCTGGGGTAAGGCTTCCTGCCCCCCCAGCCCAGCTGCATCCCGTCTCGGGAGTCTACAAAGCTGACCAGGTGCTAGCGTGTGCTGAAACTACAGCAGCCCCAGACATGGAGCTCCCAGGTATTGTAAAGTTTCTGGAACTGCTTCTCTTCTGTTAACCTCCTTCTCTTTAAGGAGCAGGATGTTACTCACCCTGTAGATCCAGTGGGATTCCCCATTATGAATCTTTGTGACAGTAGGGTGCTCTCAGGTTGACTGGAAAATACTCAGCTTCCTCTAATCCTGACAAAGGAGGTTTCATTCGTTGTTGAATCTTATTCTTTCTCTTTGGGCAGTTTCTCAAGGGTTTTTTTTAGGAGACTGAGCTGTAAGAAGACATGTGGTTTTGCCTTTCTGTAAGTGGACAATGCGGCATGGGGTTTGGGTTTAAGTGAAACGTGCAGGAATTTCAGGTCCCACTGGGCAACAGATAAGTGCTGTGTTATTGCAAGCAGCTTCACTAGGGCTGTGGTTGCACATAGGGCTGAGGTAGTAGTCATGTGTAGCAGTTCTGAGTCATAGCGTTCTGGATTGTGAGTTAATCGGCAAATATAAATTAGAAAAGAGTGTTTGCAGTATAAGTTAATGTTGCAAAAAGATCCCTGTCTTTCCCCACATAAGAAATACTGCGTTATGAAAGGCCCTAGTTCTAACAAAAAATAGAATACAGAAAAAAAGCAGACAATCCAAGATGCAGAAGGTCAAAATGCACAAAGCAGCATGTTAAGACTATTTTCTTTTGAAATTGCTGGAGAAGCAGCATCATTTTAAAACAGTATCATTGTTGTTACAGTTCTTTCTTCTAACCAGCCAAGGGTGCTGTATGGTGACTGCGAGATTTAATTTAGTCTGGAAGACAATCACAGGGATAACCATGAATTTTCTCTGACAGATGCTGTAAATATTTTACATGGCTATGAAAACACAACGGGGTTTATGGAAACAAGTAAGAAGTATTGCACAGTATCACTAGCAATACCGATTACATTTCAGTAATACCCTCCAAATGAGATTGCCTTTAGGATTGTGTGAATGAAAGTTTCTAGTTGGACACTAACAGATGGGCAGGGAAACCTCTGTATGTCTGCATCTGAGATGCCTACATACATTGATTTGTAGGGCAAATAAGCAGTATTCTAGACTCAATTTTCCTTTTAGTAGCGTGGGATAAAGCTTAACAACATCAATAGCAGCTACTAACTTTTGTTATGAATTATTATTTTCACCATTCTCTGGGCTTGTAATGCTGCTCTGGGGACTGCATTTTCTTGAGATAAATCCCTCAGAGCTGTGCAATGCAATGGATATATATGTAGAAGAAAATAGCTGTGAACTACAAATAGGCATATAACAATAGAGAATTATCCCAGGCTAAAATCAGAAGTGATATTAAACAGCAGTAAAAGTTATAGATAAGTAAATCAGTGTGAAGAAAGTGCACGCAAGTAAAACGTCAGCAGAGGAAAGGAGGTAGAATTCTGATACTTCTTCAGAAAAAGCAAAAAACAGGCGTTGGCCTCTGATACACATTTGTGTTGGTTGCTTTCCCCCTTATTCCCTCAGTGAAAGCAATACACCCTTGTTTTAGCCTGCTTTGATTCACATCAGTTAATGGGCATTTGTTCTGTCTTGAAGTTCACTCTGTGTGATTGGTCTTGAATTTCCTTTGAACAAGGGCTGCAAGGGTTGAGTATTGCATTTCTTTATATGTACAAAAATTGCCTGAAGACCTGCCAAGGCTTTGCTATTAGAAAGTGCTTGGGACAAGACTGATGTTGTCAGGTCCAGACTGATACGGTGATACCAGGAAGCGCTGTTTGTCTCAGGTGTTCCTCTACTATCCAGGGAAAGCACTTTGCTTTCATTCCTGGTCAGGAGGGGAGTTTTGGCCTGGGGTATGGTCAGAACAAGAGGTTTAGTTTATTGCTCTGCTCCAGGCTTTGTGAATATTGTGGTCTAACCCCAGCCGGCAACTAAGCCCCACACAGCCGCTTGCTCACTCCACCCCAGGTGGGATGGGGGAGAGAATCAGAAGAATACAAGTGAGAAAACCTGTGGGTTGAGATAAAGTCAGTTTAATAGGTAAAGCAAAAGCCATGTGCGCAAGCAAAGCAAAACAAGGAATTTGTTCACTACTTCCCATGGGCAGGCAGGAGTTCCGCCATCTCCAGGAAAGCAGGGCTCTGTCACGCGTAATGGTTACTTGGGAAGACAAAACACCATCACTCCCAACATCCTCCCTTCCTTCTTCCCCCAGCTTTATATGCTGAGCATGACATGAAATGGTATGGAATATCCCTCTGGTCAGTTGGGGTCAGCTGTCCCGGCTGTGTCCCCTCCCAACTTCTTGTGCACCCCCAGCCTACTCGCTGGTGGGGTGGGGGGAGAAGCAGAAAAGGCCTTGACTCTGTGTGAGCACTGCTCAGCAATAACTATAACATCCCTGTGCTATCAACACTGTGTTTTCAGCACAAATCCAAAACACAGCCCTATATTAGCTACTATGAAGAAAATTAACTCTACCCCAGCCAAAACCAGCACAGTGAATAAGTACACGCATTACTTATTTTTTCCTGTTTGTCAGCCCTTGTTTTTGCTGCCGTGGTGTGTCCTTTTCTTTGACTAAGTCTTCATCGAAACAGACAGCCTACCTCTGTTACTCCCTCCACCCCCATTTCCAATACTCCCGGTTTTGCTACATCCATAGTAAAATTTGGAATTTCTGATACAGTTACCTAGGTAACCTCATCCTCACATGCTTTTACTGATACCTTTTCTTGGACATGGCTGGCACTGCAAAACTTGACTACTGCAAAGGTCTCCAGTGCTTCCCTTCAATTGCCTGTGAAATTTAGCCATTTCTGACTATAACTTCCCCTTAATCACCTGTGAAGTCCAGCCCTCCCTCACAATGGCATCTGCAACTTTTCTTTTCTAGGGATTGAAATTTTACTGTGATTTTTTTATTTACCTGTTTAGAAGACCAGTATACTTTGTGGAGAGGGAACAGTTTTCATAAACCTTTCAGACAGAGTTATTTAGACCTAAATTGAAGCAGGGAAATTAGGTTTTTTAATGTCTGTTACATTAATTGAATGGTTAAGGCATTTGAGTTGAAGCATGCTGGTTCAAGTTGTTAATGTGTCTGCCTCAGTTTCAGGTAAATATCTTATCTCTGAGATCACTGGGTACTTAGAGAGGCATCACCTTCCTATGCATGCTTTGCATGATACTCTGCTCTGGAACTACTCAAAACTTTCCTAGAAATTTCCCAGGGAGCAGGGAGTTGGACCTAGGCCATCCAGAGCTCAGAGAAGTGCCTAAGTACATGATACAAGATCGTCTTCCCCCCCTTCTTTTAATCTAATAGTAATTGATAAGCATTAGAAGACGACAAATGTCTTGATGCAGAAAAGTAATACGGTCTGAAGATGCTGTCGGCTAAGAAAATAGTTCAATTAACACAAGTAAAAAAAAAAAAAAAAACCACCAAGAAAACAACCCCAGAGTTTTTAGTTCAGAACAGAGAGTAAAATCGGATTATATTCAAGTTTGTCACTGCAGTCTTTAGAAACCAGAATAACAAAAGCAACAACATGGTCTTGGATTTTCTACTTTATAAAATTGAACACCTGATCTTTTAAAGTCAGAAGTGGCATAAGGGGGTTGTTATAAGTGTCTAAGTATAAATTAACAGGTGATACGTCTCCAGGCTCGAGAACAGTATTGACCCCAAGTATGCTAGTGTTTTATTCTTGGTTACATCTGGGTGTGTGCAGAATCCTCAGGGCAAAGAGCACAAAGAAATGATGGGGACTTAACCCCAGCGTTCATATATGTGCATCTGATGATCTCTGATTTATTCTAACAATAACTAACTGTTTTCATAAAGGATGATGGGTCAATCTGCTCTCAATGGGAAGAAGGTGTCAATGCTGTATACTTCTCAGAATGATTGTAAAGCTCAATGAAAGAACACTTGCAAACCATATGTAGATGAGTATTGCTAAGAATTGCTATGAAATGCTATGATTTTATGACTCTGTGAAAATGATCAGGTTGGAACCTGTGCTTGCTTAGCTTTTTTTGTCCTCTATAGTAATTTGCAACATAGAAATGTAAGAGAGTTATGATACCCAGAGCTAAGAAATATCTGCAAAAAGATTATACTGTCAGTCAGCATCAATTATTGCAATTAAAACCTGATGCAAAAACAATGCCTGTCCTAGAAACCCCTTGCTGATATCTTTGTTATATATACACGGCACTGTAAAATATCATTCATTCATAGGCACTTAACTGAATTTGCCTTTTGCCTAAATCTGCAATATATAGTACCTATATAAAGCAGACAATGCTTGATATGAATCCTCTCTGAAATATGGTCCATAAAATTGATACAAAACAGGAACAAAGTCAATGTAACTAAAATATTTACAGTAAGTCATTTATGCCTATAATAACAATTTCCTGTTATTTTTTCCCTTGTACTTTTGTGTTAAATGCCAAAACTGGTCTATAGTAGTGAATGAATGACAGAATTATGATATGGTATATAGCATTCCTGTCGCTTCTATTCTGTGCAATAAATTTAAATGAAGTATACATTATCTGAATTGGTATCTGTTATCTGAGCTGAAAACAAACATGTTCTCCTATAATCTTCAAGCTATATTGTCCCATTTGTTCTTAATACTTGTCATTGTTTCCTCCCTTGTGATTAAAAGCATCTAAAAATGATATCTTGTACAGTCTTGTAGAGGAACCACATTGATCAGCTTGAATTCCTAATTCCTGATTGCATCAGGGTATGGGAATTGCTCTAAACCCAAGAAAACTTGGTGGAAGGTAATTCCCTCTAGAGCAGTCATGCAGATGTTAGACTATGAATGGGGCAGTTAACTTCTATTTTGATAGCCCACTATGGTGTCTGATCTGGCCTCTTGCCTGGCTGGGCAGATATGCTGCTACCTGGGTTCATTTTCTGAACATACATAGGAAGAGTCACGCTCAGTCACACGACGCAGTCAGCTGCTTTAATAAAAGGCAGAAGGTGAAGGGTCTGGAGCACAAGTCTGATGAGGAGCGGCTGAGGGAACTGGGGTTGTTTAGCCTGGAGAAGAGGAGGCTGAGGGGAGACCTTATCATTCTCTACAACTACCTGAAAGGAGGCTGTAGAAAGGTTGGTGTTGGTCTCTTCTCCCAAGTGATAGAACAAGAGGAAATGGACTCAATTTGCATCAGGGGAGATTTAGATTGGATATTAGGAAAAATTTCTTCACTGAAAGGGTTGTCAAGCATTCTAACAGGCTGCCTAGGGAAGTGGTTGATCAACATCCATGGAGCGATGTGTAGACATGGCACTTAGGGATGTGGTTTGGTGGTGGACATGGCAGTGCTAGGTTAATGGTTGGACTCAATGATCTTAAAGGTCTTTTCCTACCTAAATGATTCTATGATTCCAAGGAAGTGGGTGTTTAGGAAAAAAGAGATATGTGTTTTGATAGCGAACACTTTCAGTGGTATAAAGACACTGGTGCTATTGATGAAGTGGATATACTTCCTGCTACCAGGAAATTTTTTGAAGACACTTATAACACATGGTTCTCACTCACCTAGGTATCAGACAACTACATGACTTCACCAGTAAGAACTAGAAGGCACAAACCAGGGTGTCATTATGATGACAAAGATGAAGTATCTTTGATAAATGGGACAGTGCAGTAATACAAGTAATGGGGAACATGTTCAGCACACATGCCAGAGGAGATCCTGTGATGCATAGTCCATACCTTCTACAGTGCTTTGGAGGTGATCTGTATTCAGGGATTTGCTGAAGAGGTCTGAATAAGGCCAGAGAAGGGAAGAG
Organism: Gavia stellata; assembly: GCF_030936135.1. Classification (NCBI taxonomy): domain Eukaryota; kingdom Metazoa; phylum Chordata; class Aves; order Gaviiformes; family Gaviidae; genus Gavia; species Gavia stellata. Next base: position 6,261,359 of record NC_082637.1, read on the forward strand.
ATCTCTACTTAGCATTGTGCTGTGTGAAACTGTGAAGCAGGACCCCCGTAAAAGGGTTTTGCTTGAAAAGCTGAATTATACAAGAATCCATATATGGAGCTAGTCAAAACAAATAGTGATAAAACTCTGCCAGGAAAAAAAAAAGAAACAGTTTTTGGGAAACATAATGCATTCTACTGACATTTTCAGAAAGGGAAATTTTTTTCCTTTTAAAATAGTGTTGAAACTATTTGATTTGCCAAGGTGAGAATCATCTGTTTGAGGAAGTATTGGTGTTTGGCTCCAGCTTCATTGTTTTGATTCATTTAGTAAGTTTTTACAACATTTTCAATATTGTATTTGTATACCACAGTAAGCAGGAAATATACTTCGGCATTATGATACTATGTAAACAAATTGTTTCAAGATTTCTGAATAAAATGACTTTTCTATTCATATGTCTTAACAATGGTGAAGATGCAAAGATTTGAAAATTTGGTTTGTTTTCTAGTTTCAAATGACAACAGTTTTGGAATACTGCTTTTTCTCATAAAACAGAAGTTATATTTTCTGACCATCTTTGTTACTAGGAATTCGATTCTGCAATTTTAACAGGCTTAAAATGAGACAGATTACCCCCTACCTATAGATGTGAATAAGCATGAAGGAACTTCTTGGTTTCCAGGGCTTTTCCAAGAGCATTTTTCCATATCAGTACACTGTGGTCTAGCAGGGAAGAGAACAGCATCCAAATTAAAAGCTGCCTTGTCTATTGTCCTGTATGTAGTAAAAACAGGAATAGAGAATTTTTGTGTAAGCTCAAGTTTTTAAGGTGATTAAAGCCCTATCCTTTATAGACCAGTCTTGTGAGGACTGTGTTTCCTAGGGGCAACACAGAGATCTCCTGCAGAGTTCAGGGCTGGAACACTGCTATTTATTTGTGCCTTTGAACTCAAGCTTGTTTTGCTGTTGTGGTTAAGAAACCTAACTGTTTTCTTATCTTCCCCTTAAGGGCAAAGGGGACTGAGACATAAAGTATTCTGCAAAATTTTCAGGGATTCCTGAACATAGGCTCTTGACTGTTTGAAGCCCAGTGGCTTAACAGAGAGATGTTATGGTGTCCCTGTGTTCAGCCTTGCAACACAGTGATGAAATAGGACTCAGAGCCTCAGGTGATGCAAGACAGGAGTTAACATAAAATTGTTACACAACTTTCCTCCATATAATAGAGCAGCAATACACATACATTTCTAGCACTGTATCATGAAGTAGATGAGTAGAAGCCAGCAGACCTATACCAGATGGATATGTGAAAACATAACTGCAGACTTTTCAGGTGGTGCTTTTGGATTGTCAGGAGTGTTCTACATCTTAGAGTTCAAAATGAAGGACTACTGTTTGTTTTCTCAGGCGTTGCACTTTAACAATATAGTGTATTCTATAAACATATCGCCAGAAAGAAACATTACTTACATGGGGTTATGCTGTTACTTCTGATAAAACACTGACTCCCAAATTGCTGCATCAATGTTTTTGATTTTGATACGATATACAAAACTTTATACAAGGAGGAAAATGCAGATGTTTTTGATTGCCACAGTTATGGATTTGATAACATGAGCGGAATAGAAGAAAGGAAGTGCACTGCAGAGCAAAATAAGCAACATAAACAATGGTTTCTCTTGGTCTTTCTGTCTAGCAATTTAAAACTTTATTAGCCCTCATTTATTAAAAGGCAGCATTATTGAAATTTACCACAAATATACGGACACTGCTCCCCCTTAGTATCATCAGAACAGATACTCAGAAAGAATAATGCATTAGGCAACTGTGAGCCTGAAAGTTATTGGACATTAGAAACAAAGAGTGTAGGAAACCTATTTTCATGAACTTTAAAAGGGAAAGCATTCATGATCCTAATACACTTACTCTCTCTCTGTAGCTCATTATCACTTAAACACAAGTACAGTATTAAAATGAACTTACAAACTTCTCAACTTCCTCTGCTGGCTTTCTGCCTAAATTTATAGGAGTCTCTGTACATTTGAAGTGTTCCCATTAATCACAGGGGACTAAGCCAATGCCAATTTGGAAATGAAGTTCTTGTTACAACCTCATTCATTCTTTACCCCCACTCAGAGAAGGAATTTGGCTATAATCTAGTCACCAACATCAGACAGAATAGTTAGCGTAGTTGTCTACATAATGCATCAGAAAAGTAAGGCAAAATCTTTTTGCTTTTGCATCATGGATGAATCTTCTTTCTCATTTGCTAGACAGATAACAGATACACTGGGTGCCATTCAGTATGAGAAATAACACTTGATGTTTTAATCAAACCCCATTTTTCTGGCTTTCCAAAATAGCTATTGATAATATCTAACAAAAATACTACATTTATTTTCCAGAATTATGTATTTGAAAGGGAATTAGGGACAACATTAAAAAAGACACTTGGAAAAGCAATGAAAAGATGATATTGTTAGTTATAATTGTTTTAGAAAGCAGTTCCATTTTTTTCACCCCACAAATTAATAACCTAGAAAAGTAGCTCCATTTGCTATTCTGACTAAAGAGATGGTTAAGAAGATAACAATGATATTTGAGATGATTGTCATCATGGCTACATGAATCCTTCATAAAGACAACCAAACCATACAATTGCTAATTCAAGTGGAAAGACACGAACCATAGCAGTTATTTTTGCAACAGATATAATAAATAAAATATAGGAATAGTATGGAATGATTATAAAATAATACTGAGTCACCATTTGCAACTTAAAATGGATATATTGGATTAATGATATTAAAAACGTTAAATATTTCATTGCAACAGCTATCTTCAGATGGAAATACATTTTGATCAAAGCTGTTGCAGAATAATGTTAAGGACCTTATTTAGAGGTTTTTCCACTCCATTTAATGAGTGTTTGATCTGGATCCCCTTTAGGGATCCCCTTTATCTAGATTCCCTTTTTATAGAAGAGTCATGTAGATTTACAAGGTCGTGCTTAACCAGCTTCCTCATAAAGGGGAAGTGACACTACAGTCATGACTGAAGTAGAGACTTTGATTTCCTTGGGCTTTTTCTTTCGGTGGGATTGTGGAACGAATTAATATCTAATACTAGAAGACAAAAATAATGAGAACACTCTAATAAAGAAAGCTTTTATTAGAATGACACTGACTAATCTTTTAATGAGAGAGGCATGTATCTCACTGTTTTTATGACTTCTCATGGAGCAGACAAGATGCTGCTTTTTCAGGTGAGAGCTGTCCAACATTTATGCTATTTCTTGGATGAACTGGGAGAAGCAATGTTAAAAAGCACCTCGTTTTGCACTCTAGTTGTACCCACAAGGAAACAGGACACTGCAGCAAGGACAGTTGAGAGGTATGAAGCTGTCTGCCTTTTATTAACTAAAAAGGAAGCTGTTGTAAAACAGTCTGCACTGTCCTAAGGATGAGTAGAATCTTTTTCTATGAGTATAATTGGGATCATGAAGGACAAGATGTAGTTCAAACCTTCCTCTAACATAAGTGTCTGTCACGTGTTCCACTGGACAGGACAGGTCTCTACCTCTAGCCTTGTGTTGCTTCCCTCCCATGTTGCACAAGCTAGATGAAATAACAGTGAAGAATTCAACAGAGGTTGAAGGTTTTCAAGCTTATATTGGGATAAAGGGTATTAAGAAACTACGTAACAAGAAGGAAAGTTTTCTAAAGTGTTCTCCCAGTGTTTGACAGGCAATTAGGATTCAGAGAGAAAAAATAAATTGTGTAAAAGTGATAAGCTAATATAAAATTATATTAGACTTTTCTGCTACGAACAGTCATAGAAGTTCCAATTTGCTCTCTGTACTTAGTGATGATAAACAAAATAAAAGGCAGCAAGCTGAAGAAGCAGGAGAAGCCATATACAGTATTATTGCCTTTGGGAAGTGACATTCAATGACCCAAGAAGGGCCTTTCAGCCCTTAGTTCCAGAGAAGATCAAAGGAGATGTAATTAAAGTATAATTTGGCTGGAGAAATTATTCTCAAAAATGACACAGAAAAGTTATTAGTGCTTGAAGTTTCTGTTAATTTTACCAATGTATTGGCACTAAAAAGACATGTCAGTAATAAAATAATGAAATTTGAATTTGCTGAGCTTATATAAGTTCATTAAAAGCAATAGGTTCATAATGGCTTTATTGTAGCAACAATTTGATATGCAAGAAACTTACTACAGAAGGTGACAGCCAAGATGGATTTCTGTAACTATATCAGGATTCTATGGCTTGACTTTACTTAGGGGCTTAACTTACCACCACCTCCTCCCCCAAAAAAATCATCCCTTTGCTTGTAATCATCAGACTGCAACAAAAGACATGAGGGTAATCTGAAAAAAAGCTCAATGGCCTCTAGAGAGAAACAAAATTGCTACTAGGATGACCTTTAGAGGGAAATCTGGAAGGCTGTATAATCTGATTGTTAGACTTTACTGCAAGATCAGAAACTCATATTTATATGCTCAGGCAGGTGTTCATGTAATGATCTCATTTATTCATCCATGCCAATACTGAGAATTATTTGTAAAAATAAAAAACTGGCAGTGTACAAAAGGAAAATACACAACTGGAAAAGTCTGCATTGTTCAAAAGCCCATTCTAACTTGCAGAGAGAAAACACTTCCATAACTCTATGCATTGGTCCTAATTTTTTAGTGATTTTAATAGTGTCCCATTATTTTATGTTCCAAGGTTAAAAAGCCCCACCAATAACAAAAAGTGTGTTCTGGTTTTCTACCTGAAACAAAAATAATAATTTTGCATCTTAAGGGCTGAGGTGAGTCTCAAAGTTGCAAAGGGTATAAAGAGAAACATTTTCTGTCTCAGTTAACTATATTAAGATTAACATTTTTGGTTTTAACGCTCACCGAGCTATAATGTTCCTCTGCATAACAGCCAGGCAAATCACTGGAATGGCAAAGAGCAGCTATGTTTGTGTTAAATTCAAATGGAACCAAACTGTAAAATGGCTTAAATTGTGCCTGGTATTAAACTAACACATTATGGGTAATATGTTTGGCGTAATGCCATCCTCTCTACTTGGATAGATGAACAAACACAAAAAGAGTTTCAGCAGAGGATGTTTTTGAATGGTTTTAATGTTTGTAAATAAAGAACTCTGAAAGCTACAGTCCTAAATAACTGATTGGGAAAAAAGATACACAAATGTGTCCCTTGTAGCTAGATGGACACTGTGCTGGTGGCATATGAGTTTTCAACAATTCCACTGTAACTTTCTGAATAAGTAAACAGCCACAAGCGCAGTGTTGTGGCTGAGACATTCTTTCTCTGTTGCTCTTCTCAGCTAGACTGCTTGCTGACTAAAACATAGACCTCAGGAAAGTCGTATAGAGGTTCTCAGTGCACTGGCTCAGATACTGGCTAAATAAGGTAGTATTATTTTCCTGCTTTAGTGCAGCTTCATTAAAGTGTTTGATGTTGTGTCTAATTGTGAGTTGAATTGCACAGTATAAATATATTTTTGGAGGAAAGAGTGAATCAGAGCTTCCAGCAGTTTCCTAGTCAAATCCTTGTCTTCCCTATAGAATTGATCAACAGTCCAAATTCATTCACTTTAGTCATACTCAAATAATCTTTCACTAGAAAGTACACCTGAGTATTTCTTTGTGGCTCTCTATTCCCTTTAATTCATCACTCCTCTAAGTGTAGTCTGATTTCCCCCACCCCCCCCATTTTTATTTTGAGACACTAAAAGAAGGTTGAGTATTGACTGTGTAGTTCTCTTAAGGGGACTTCCACTGCAGCCTTGCCTACCTCATTGCAATAATAATTTTTCTTTACCAGAAGAACAACTGGTGTTCAAAAAGTGGTTTTGGAATTCTTCTCTCTTCTGTACAAGGAAGTAGGTCATAGTCTTCCTTCTTCCTCTTTGTATCACATCAGTTCTAGTACAGGCACTCATGCAGGAAAAAACATCTCCATTTCCCTCCTGTGCCTAAGAATCATCGTTCACAATTTTAAACTCTCTTGCCTTCCATGTTTTTCCCTATCTTGCTAAAATACCCACTTCACCAAACACAAGTCTTTTCCTAATGGACAAGAATTTATACTGAAACTTAATTTTTCTCACTGAATGCTTTCTGGGCTTTTTGTTTTCTTGTGTGTGTGGTTTGTTCGTGTTTTTTTTGTTTGTTGGGGTTCTTTTTGTAGTACTCAGAAATAGCATCCTAGACAGAGCAAAAGCAGTGCTACGTATGCCATAAATGAATAAGTCTTTAATGGTTTGGAAATCATCAGACTGATTTAGGAAATTCCCTACAGAACAGTTATTGTGCTATGAACCTAATTGTTTCATTTGGTGCAGCTTTTCAGTGCATTCTGAAATACACTGTGTTGAAAAAGCATTTAAATATATCAAGTCCAGATCTGTCCTGTCTTTTTTTTAGTTTTGATTCCAATTAAGAGACAGTGGTGGTGGTGGTGAAATAATATTGAAGCACCATACAGCCTCAAAGGAATCAATTTTCTAGACTGTGTAAAAAGTAGGAGAAGCAAAGACTGTCTTGACAAGCTTCTTGTTTAGAAGTCAAAGGAAAGAAATGCACAAAGAAATGACTGAAAACCACTGGTCACAGGTTTTAACAAGCCAAAAACCAGTGCCAAATTTAGCAGTTCGGTGGTTTTCAACACGTAACCTAACCTATAGGTGTTTGGGAGAAAAGGACAATATTAAATACAAAGGATGGGTAAACGGCAAGTCTCTTTCCTAGAATCTCAGATTTTCTATACAGCATTTGCACCTCCTCTGGAATGTTTTTGAATTCTGCAATTCAAAAAAGAGAAAATATTTTGATTGTAGCCTTTTATTTTAAGCTCTTTCAATAGAATTGTAAGCAGGTTAGACCTAGTGTGATATATTATTCTAGTGCTGATTTTCAGTACAGAGTATGGGATACTCCTCAGAGTCCATTTAGAGATCTTCATGTATTCCAAGGGACTAAGGTCTCATGAGCTTCAGGATAGGCTTTATGACGTGGCAGGGAGAGAAAATCCCACACCCAGCCTTCCAACTTCTAAATAAACAGTAATTCAATAGTATCCTGACATAAAATTAATCTGCTATTAAAATTGTTACATGAAATATAAATTGCAAATATACTATTGATAATTACATAGCTTTAGTTATAATTAAATCCTATTCTTACTTTCATGTTGTGGTTCTGAACTTGTTTTGGTTTTCTGTTTGTATTTTTAAATCTGTTACTTTCCTATGCCGTCTTAGTATCTGCAATAACTTTTTAAAAGGAAGAAATACAAATCATATTGTTCCACATAACAGTGTAGCTCTCGCAGCCAGAGAGCTAGTGAGAGCTACACTTATAGTCTGCAGGCATTTCCATTACACCTTTGTCTACTCAGTTGTTCATAACTTTCTGAAACTTTCAGGCTTCAATTTTATGGTCTTGGCACAACCCTAACATGTTTTTTCTAAAGCTAAACATAGCAAACAAAGTCTTTTCCCACTTTCAATACTTCGACATTAAGCAGAGCCCCAGCACATTGTGATTGGGAACACATTCATCACTAGAAGGAGAGTTTGAGGTTGCAGAGAGGTGGGTGTTGGCCTCTTCTCCCAAGTGACTAGTGACAGGACAAGAGGAAATGCCCACAAGTTGCACCAGGGGAAGTTTAGACTGGATATTAAGAAAAATTTCTTTACTGAGAGAGTGGTGAGACACTGGAATAAACTGCCCAGGGAAGTGGTGGGGTCACCATCCCTGGAGGTGTTCAAGGAATGTGTGGATGTGGCATTGTGGGACATGGTTTAATGGGCATGGTGGTGTTTGTTGGTTGATGGTTGGACTTGATGATCTTACAGGCCTTTTCCAACCGTAGTGATTCTGTGGTTCTGTGAGTTATGTTAATGGATCGCATAAGTGATCTGCATCATACCTTGTCCTCCAATAGCAGGTACCCGTTGTTGCACCTGTACGTGCATATCCCATGTCAGATACAGCCACATAGCTAGAGACAATAGCTGCATGCAACAGGACCAGTTTCTTTTGTTTTACAAACAGTGGATTTTGCCGACGTAATTAAAATATTTCTTCTATCTGATGTCTTTCTTGAGAACTTAGTGCTCCTGTATGTTTTAGTACCGTTGTTCACAACATGGGAATAGCAATACACAGGACTGTTACAGAACTTGTCCGAGTGGAATTGGGAACAAAAGTCACCCCATGGATAAAACATTTTCTCAGGAACATGTAATACTCTTCCACTGCAGCTCTCTTGATGGTTCATTTCCAAATCTGAGTTTATGAATCTGAAACTTCAAATCAGAGGATACACTGTGCTCTCAGGAGCTGTCTAGGGTGGACACCTCTTTTTGTACTGTTTGCATTCCTGATTTGTATCCAGTTTACTCTGGGATGAGGTGAATGTGGAAAAGAATGTGGAGATGAGGATATAGCAGGTTTTATGTTGAGGGTATTGATTAAAGCATAAAATATGGAGGCTTCTCGTGGGTGACTTTGTCTCTGTTGTTACCAGCCACATGGGGTCAAGATTTCTGGGCAGATCTGGGGCACCTGCCATATTATCTAAACTTCACTGGCCCTGACAAAATAAATTCAACTAATCTCTTTATAAAAAGATGTATTTCTTTACTTCCTCCTTTGAGGCTTGGAGATAACTTTCTCTCTGAAAGCATTTTAATGCCATAAGTTTTAAACATATAATTGCAATGGAAAAGGTTAAATTAACGTAAACCTATGGCCTACCCAACTTTTGGCTTAGAAACAACTTAGTAAACACTTTGTAACTTCTCAGATTTTTTTCCATAATGTGTATACACCTATTTATCGTCATTAAAATGGGCTATGCGAGGTCATTACGACTTCAAAGGGTTATATTGACACAGAACTGAAACAGGAATTTCACAGAAGCATTTTTTTTCCCACCTACATGGGGATTTATAAAGTGTGTACTTATAATGAACCAGAAATTCCTTTCTGTAGGAGCTCTAACAACCTGTAATCTGCTGACACACCTTGTAGCCTCTTAAGATACATTTGTGTATATATGTATTCATGTACAGTGGTTAGAAATAACTTTTAAATTTCATTAGTAGGCCATTATTAGTGATCATTTTAATACCAGAATGTTTACAAGGCTAATCAAGTACAGGAAGGATAATCCAAGCCAAGAAAATGCAAGTACAGAATGCAAGACCTACTAAATGTTGTCCAATCAAATGAACTAAATGGAATGAAACTGGGCTTTCACTGAAATAATTACTTCATAGCTCTATCCTATCTCTCTTTCCAAGGGTCTGATCCCACAAGGAAGTCTGGATTGCAACATCCCTACAATGATAGGAAATAAAGCCTTCATCTATTTACTTAAATACTGTTAGAACTTGAACCAATTTTTTATTTGTTAAGCTGAGCTCCCACTTCCCTTCTGTAGAAAATTAGCTCAGCAGGCTCACAGTCACCAAAATGCCATGATCTACAGTCAGAAATGGTTCTGTGATTCCTCTCTAATGATAGAGCTTAAGAATGTGGAATACCTAGTGACAGCTGCTATATGAAAATAATCAGCCTTCAATCGGTGGAAATGATCTCACAGCAGGCTTCTATTATTCAATAGCAAATGTTTAGAATAAAAATTTTATTGGTGCAGAGAGGAAAAAGAATTAAGCAATAAATAGCTTGTCAGAAACCCCATAGCAAGTTTGATTAGGGTTACACTATTACAAACATACTCTAGAGACAGAGAATAATATTTGGGATTCTTTCATCCAAGACTGGAACACGTTGCCATCCCTGTTGATTTCATTTTTCTTTCTTTTTTCATAAATGCTCAATAATAGGAAATGAATTATTTATGAAAACACAGACTTGAAATGCTGACCTGCAAGTGCAATACAACGTTAAAAATCAGCAATTTTACCACCCACAACTAACAAGCTCTTGTGGTTTCACTAAAAGTCAGAGTTTTGCTACTGAGAGTTGTTGATGCCTCTATATCAACCCTTAGCTACTGCAAAGGGTTCAGCAGAGGCCATAATAATAAGCACAACAAAACAACTGATGATATAGAACTGGACATTTACAACATATTTTTGCAATAAGATTACAGGATAGTCATCCCAAAGTAAAATCATAATAATAATGCATTTTACGTGCCTGAAAAAAAACACAGAAAAGAAGTTAGATTCTGTGATACTGCTCCCTGAGCTTGCAGCATCTTCTTAGATGAATAACATTTTTACAACTAGAAAGGATTAATTAAGACCCGATCTAAAAGAGATAATGAAATTAGTATCTTGTATGGGATGTAGAGTATCTTTTATTGTCCATTTGCCCAAGTAGCTAGCACAGCAAGAGTGAGTGTGTAGGGATAAATGGATTGCATTCCTTACTACTATTTCATCCTGTGATTGGGTTAACAGCAGTGGCAAATAACGAATCAATTAATTAAAAATAAGATTTTTCCCACCTTCTTTCAGTTCTTTTTTAGTAACCCTGTAGAAGTGTTAACTTAGACAGAGCTCTCTAATTATTTTACTCCCAGAACACATGGAGGCCTCCTTTCTATGCACTGAAGAGACTTACCACTCCTAAACACTAAGATACATTTTGGAAAAACAAGTCATTGGTTGAAATGTCCTGTCTGGGGAACCCCAGTGAACTCTTTGGTAGAACTGAGACTAGATATGATCCAATAGATTTTTCTAGAATATATACTATATTCATATGACACACATAGGAATATATACTCAAATATAATTGGACTAAAGATACAGTGGTTTTAATTGATTTTTTTCAGAAAGAAAGCAAATCCTTTACAAAGGAGCATTTATTATGGTACATGCTATTTAAGAGTTTGTTCTTTGTCTCATTAACTTTGTCTTACATCAGCAAAAAAACCCATACTATGAAAAATTGCATGGGAAGGTTTTGTCATGATGCTGTCTGAACACTTGACTCTAGAGAACAACCGTAGTTATGCTCAAACTCACAGTCTGTTTTTGAAGTAAGGTGATGTTTACTGAATAGCCTTGTTGTGGCTATGAAACTAAACAAAAAGAGAGTGGAAAAAGAGAGCTGGCTGCCTCACAACCTCTATAAAATCCCTTTCATAAAAACTATCCAAACTTAGCTTTATTCCAGATGAGAACACAATTACTCTTACTGTATCTGCAATACTGTTCAAATTGTTTCACTGATTTTTAGGTTTTTTTAATCTCACTCTGGTCATTTTTTGTCTATAGCAATTGTGTTCAAGTGGAGGGTATTTGGATGCCACTCAGGAAAGACATGTCCCAGAGCATTTGGTTACAAAACACATTAGTACGTCATTCTGTTCCTTATTTCAGATGATGAGTTGCCTGAAGGAGGATAAATGGCTCATAAAGTTCTCAATGGCCTAAAAGCAGGACCATCTGTTGAAGTCATCAGTGACTTTGTGGCTGAGCTTAGCAGCTGGGAAGCCTTCAACTCATCAGCTCTTCTTTAATCAGGTAGGCATCTCTGAAGTCAGTGGGAATTACTGTAATAGAATCTCGAAGAGCTGAGACAATGATAAGAGCTTTCCCCATTTTGAGATGACATGCATATTTCAACTCATTTCCATACACAGATTTTTAGTTGTTCAGGTACCTGGCACTCTCATGCTAAAACTGCTCCACAGCTGTTCATATTGCTGAGAGAGACTTGTCAGAATACTAGAAAGTGATAAAGATCCATTGGACCCTTAATTTTGATACTGCAGGTAAATTTGAGTACTCAGATTCACATATGTGTTTCTAATGAATTATTGCTTGTGAATTTCCTAACCCTTGGGAAGAGAAAGCATGAAATGCCAGGGCAAAGGAAGGGGCTAAGGTCTTGCTGGAAGAAAAGAATATTGTTTTCATGGCTCCAGAAAGATCAGATAGGTAACCTATCCATTACCTTTGAAACTTATTTCAGGAAACCAGAGAAAAAGACAGAGACTGGTTATTTGTGCAAAAGATTGCAACTAATCTTTCCACTAGCTTTGGAGAGTAAATTATTAATTTTTAAAGTTATTTTTAAAATAATTAAAAAAAATACAAAATCTCCTCTTTGGCTTGACAGGATTTAAACATGGAACTCTTATTTTCTAAACCTCAGTGTTGGTTAAAACTGTAAATGACAACAGTTGTTGAATAACGTATTTTGTCTCTTCATGTATTTGTCACAATTTTTTATGACGTGCTAAAATAGATGGCATATCAGTTAGAGTTTGTACTTCACCTCTGTATTACCTGTATCTCCTTTGCCTGGCAGCTATACTACACAAGTCCCCATCAAAGTATTGGCACTGAAATTTCAAAGAAGTCCTTAAGATGTAAAATTGTAACACCCTTATGCACTGATAACATAATTCTATCCAACTGAGTGGAAGATTTTAATATAAATATTGGAACACAAAGTGCTACTGAAACTTAAAATTAGTTTGATTTTCATAACATGCTAATTCAAAACATATTAATGGTAAACGTCAAATCTGATATGCTAAAGAAGATGAAATAATGCAAAAAGTTCTTCACCATTTTGCAAAAAAGAAAGACAAGAAAAAAAAAGACTAGATCACAAATTTACTTGCATATCCAGAATAAAAGCTAATATAATTTTGAGACACATTCTTTGTAGTGGTTTGTTAGATTACAGTTGTCTTCTGAGGCCCAGCTCAAAGCCTACCAAAATCAGAGGGAAGAAATCCATTAACTGTGAAGGATTTCAATTGAAGTTTGTTATGTTCTTTGCATTTCTCTGCTTATTACGCACCAGTTCAGCCCAGAAAGGGTCAAAAAATGATGAGAAATAGGTAAATCTGTCTTCTGTTTGAACATGTGCATCAACATCTCTAATGCGTAAATCATATGAAATGATTAAAAAAAAAAAACAACTTGTGCTACTTGATATTTTCTTCCTAAAGTTCCATGGATTGAGGATAAAGGTTTTCTTGTGGATCACAGCATTCTTTTTTGTATTATTACTTCAAGGAAAATTTATAACCTCTCAGCTTGTAGAGAAGAACTTGAAAGACATCATAAATGCATTCTCTCTTGATTAACACCCAATGGGGGAAAAAAAAAATTAAAATATAACTTAAAATGATCTCAAGATTTTAAGTTGGCTGGAATTACAGCTTCTACATACTTCATTTGTCAATACTGGATAAATATCTTGAAGACCAGAATGGATTGGTGGGTGCCTTCTGGACTATGAGAAAGATTTGATTTTTGAGTGTCCTGTTGTGCTTTGTATAGTAAATTGTGTTATCACAGTGAGAACATTTAATAATCTGAGGGCTGTACCACGTAGGAATTTTTCTTGTCATATCTTTAAGACGGGTCCCAGGGAGGCAGGAGACTTCTCTAAGAAGTGGGTCCAGTCTGCATATTGGGCCTTCTGTTCCCTTCAGGAGAGAGTCCCCTGTGACAATGACTTGTCTTTTTTTTCTTTATGGAAGCGTTTTTCAAGAAGGCATAGGCCATCTTAACCTTGGTGACACCTCCAAGCTAGGTGAACCCTCATCTTCATCATTGTTTGGTTCCACTTGCAGAGCCTCATACATATTATGCAAGAGGACCTGGGAAGGTGGGGTAGTTATAGATGAGGCTCACCTGCTGCGCCAGGCAGGAACTTCTTCCCATTGCCCCTGACCCCTTAAGTCACCTCGTTCTGCCGGGTGGAGAGAGGAAAGGGAGTCTTCTGTGCCCTGTCTGCCTGTTGGGTCTGTCCCAGGGAAGGTACGGTGCGATTCCAGGAGTCTATCTCTCTCTTGGACTCCCTGACACTCCTCAACCTACTCACCTCCTCCCAGAGGTCTGTCACTAAGTGGACGAGCTCCTTTACTTGGGCACACCTCCCACAGGTGTGCTCGCTGCTGCCTTCCGATACTGGTGTCATAGTAGGGCACACCCTGACGCCTGACACCTGGGTGGCAGCGTGCACCCACTGGAGCTGTGTCTGGGAGGCTGCATGAGTCGTGGTGGGTGTAGAGCTTAGGGAGGTGATGGATTTCTGCTGGGTGGATACCATTGCTCCCTTGTTGAGCCGGCTGAGCTTTCTGCGCCCTCCCTGCATGCCCTGCCACGCAAACTGCAGTGCAAACTGCCACTTCACGCCCTGGCTGATGCACCACACCCTGTTTGCCCACCCTGTTCGCTGCACTCCCGGTCCCTAGCACTCCCTAGGGCCATTTAAATCTCCCGCAGTTTCTCCTGGCAATGCCCAAGCCACGTCAGCCTCGCTCGCAAGAGCTTCCGGCTCCCGGTGGGTCTCTCCGTTCCTCCTCGGGTTTCCCTGGCTCTGGGTACCCCATTGCCCTCCTCAATCTAGTGCCTAGCCAAGGAACTTACCATTACTGCCACTGCGTTCCTCGCCAACTGAGAGTTGCTTCTGGTTTCACCGCGTTTAAATCTCCCGCGGTTGCTCCTGAGGTACTTAATGCCTTCTTTGCCTCAGTCTTTAATAGTAAGACCAGTTGTTCTCTGGGTACTCAGCCCCCTGAGCTGGAAGACAGGGAAGGGGAGCAGAATGAAGCCCCCACAATCCAAGGGGAAATGGTTAGCCACCTGCTACACCACTTAGACACTCACAAGTCTATGGGGCTGGATGGGATCCACCCAAAGGTACTGAGGGTGCTGGTGGAAGTGCTCACCAAGCCACTTTCTACCATTTATCAGCATTCCTGGTTAACCGGGGAGGTCCCAGTTAACTGGAGGTTAGCAAATGTGATGCCCATCTACAAGGAGGGCTGGAAGGAGGATCCGGGGAACTACAGGCCTGCCAGTCTGACCTTGGTGCCGGGGAAGGTTATGGAGCAGATCATCTTGAGTGCCATCATGCAGCACATACAGGACAACCAGGTGATCAGGCCCAGTCAGCATGTGTTTATGAAAGGCAGGTCCTGCCTGACTAACCTGATCTCCTTCTATGACCAGGTGACCCACTTAGTGGATGAGGGAAAGGCTGTGGATGTTGTTTGCCTGGACTTTAGTAAAGCCTTTGATACAATTTCCCACAGCATTCTCCTGGAGAAACTGGCTGCTCATGGCTTGGACAGGCGTACTCTTTGCTGGGTAAAAAACTGGCTGGATGGCCAGGCCCAAAGAATTGTGGTGAATGGAGTGAAACCCCATTGGTGGCCGGTCACAAGTGGTGTTCCCCAGGGCTCAGTATTGAGACTGGTCTTGTTTAATATGATTATCAATGAACTGGAAGAGGGGATTGAGTGCACGGTCAGAAAGTTTGCAGATGACACCAAGTTGGGTGGGAGTGTTGATCTGCTGGAGGGTCGGAAGGCTCTGCAGAGGGATCTGGACAGGCTGGATCGATGGGCCCAGGCCAACTGTATGAGGTTCAACAAGGCCAAGTGCCGGGTCCTACACTTGGGTCACAACAACCCCATGCAACGCTACAGGCTTGGGGGTGAGTGGCTGGAAAGCTGCACAGCGGAAAATGACCTGGGGGTGTTGGTCAACAGCCGACTGAAGATGAGCCAGCAGTGTGCCCAGGTGGCCAAGAAGGCCAACGGCATCCTGGCCTGTATCAGAAATAGTGTGGCCAGTAGGACTAGGGAAGTGATCGTCCCCCTGTACTCAGCGCTGGTGAGGCTGCACCTCAAATGCTGTGTTCAGTTTTGGGCCCCTCACTACAAGAAGGACACTGAGGTGCTGGAGTGTGTCCAATGAAGAGCAACAAAGCCAGTGAAGGGTCTACAGCACAAGTCTGATGAGGAGCGGCTGAGGGAACTGCGTTTGTTTAGCCTGGAGAAGAAGAGGCTGAGGGGAGACGTCATCGCTCTCTACAACTACCTGAAAGGAGGTTGTAGAGAGGTGGGTTTTGGTCTCTTTTCCCAAGCAACAAGTGATAGGACGAGAGGAAATGGCCTCAAGTCATGCTAGAGGAGGTTTAGATTGGATATTAGGAAAAACTTCTTCATCGAAAGGGTTGTCGGACATTGGACCAGGCTGCCCAGGGAGGTGATTGAGTCACCATCCCTGGAGGTATTTAAAAGATGTGTGGATGAGGTGCTTAGGGACATGGTTTAGTGGTGGACTTAGCAGGGTTAGGTTAACATTTGGACTTGATGATCTTAAAGGTCTTTTCCAACCTAAACGATTCTATGATTTTATAAGATTTGTGTAATTTTCTTTGAAGGAGTACAGATAATAATTTTTTACCTTCTCTATGAAATGAATAAAAAAACTAACATCTGTGGGTGAGCAAAAAGTATGTGATCTGTTCAGCAGCAGCAATTATATTAGAAACTGCTGCATGCTGCAAACCCATCTGGTGGGTTTTCTTGGTTTGAAATAGCCATCCCTCACAGAGTGAGACTAGAAAGCCATAAGACAACTTACAGATGGTTAACAGATTTCACTGCCCTACTGGTAGGAATATCCTGGGAAAGAAAATGAGTTATAGAGAATGTGAAAGATCAGTTTTATTCTTTTTTCTTTTTGTTTTCTTTTCTGCTGAGAAACTTAGAAATTATTGATCAGTTTCTTGTCGATTGCTGGTTTTGTGATTGTTTGGTGGAAACAAACCTTGAGGCAAAAACCCTTGCAGAATTGGAAGCCCATTCCCTTGTAGTCAGCCATTATCAGACATAAAACTTGTTGAGAAGGTTAACTGACTGCTGTATGCTCTATCTATCCGGGTGAGTGTATCGCATAAAGGGGTGAGTCACTGATGATTTCAGCTTTCTCTTCTCACTCAGCAAGAACTGGGAATACCGAAGCACTAATTCAGAATATTGCTCTGTATCTTCTTTCCATGCTGAAGTATTTTTTTTCCATGTGGAGCAGCTTCTATTAAAGACTTGATCAGCATTTCTTTTAGCCTTTTGATGCAAAGTGCAGGGCACCTGGGGAAAGATTCTGGTTCCCAAATTCTCCGGGCAATCTCCTGTTAATGACATGACACAGGTTGGGTTGTGAACAAGAAAAAATGATGGAGGGGGGGAAAAAAGGATTGGGATAGCCGTAGTTCACAGGGATACAGAGGTGCACAGCCAGTCCTTGGAACAGGTAAGCACTCCACAGTGTACTGTTGAAGAGGTCACTATCTTATATAAAAATCACAGCTCATTGCACTTTTGCAGGGTACCAGCTCCTGCCTGTCACTGAGTTTTGAGATGCCTATGTAGTTGCATAGGGCAGAGATATCCCTCAGAGATTAAGTCAATCTACAGCAAACAATACAGCAACAGCAAAGCAGCTGACCACAAGTGACTTGTTTACCTGACATGCATCAATACCTCACCCACATGTTGTAGGGCTCTTGTATTATAAATTCAGTGGAATAATGGTGAGAATTAGTCGAAAGAATCTTGTTTAATACTCTTGTTTCTCTTAAAAGTTTTCTTGACATCAATATTTCTCTGCCTTCTTTCTATTCAGTACTCTCCACACTATCTGGCAGACCTCTACATCACCCCTTCTCTTTCATTATACAGTATTCCTTCCTCCCCAAGACATATTTCCTCTTCTGACTGCAGTAACCAAGCTTTCTCCTTCGCACTTCCAACTCTTACATAATTCCCAGGAATCACTCTGTATAGTTTGCCAGTCAAGTGGAGAGTCAAAAAGTCAGGCTCTCCTGTTAGTCAGTGTTGTACGGTCCTATTCCCTGCTGAATGCCTGTGTGACTACTAGTCCCGATAGGTGTGTCCCTTGGCTGCTAAATGTTTGCCCGAGATGGAGGAGCAGGGGTACAGTTGAGAGCTGCCTAGTCGGGCAGGGCAGATATGTTAGACTGCATTGTTGAACTGGCCTGTGAAAATCATCCTCCATGTAGAGGGCACTGAATCATCAGTGATCTCAGCGGGTTGCCTGGATGAACCGGGACCAACAGAATACAATGACTGTGATCCTGGCTTGTACTTCAAAAAAATCAAGAATGACTTTTGATGGTCTTGCAATTGAAAGATTGTTCTGCAGCTGAGAAAAATGTTGCAAATCTCTCTGAGGCAATCAATTTTGCCTGAGGCAAAGCCTTGCAGGGTGACTCTGGATTTGAGAAACACTTTCCAGGAACTGAACTTTTCGTTATTAGGTCCATGTATAAACACGACATGAGTGCTTCTGGGGAAAGAAAAAGTATCCTATGGAGCTTTTTGATGTTACATCTCTGTGTGTAGGAAACTTGTTTCACAGGAAGAAAAAGGTGACTGTAAGTATCAGGGAAATTAGAAGTGCCTGGGTGTGAGCTGGGGCATGAAGCTTTTGAGCAGCTCTCCTAAAGACAGAAATAAAGAGGAAGAAAAATATAACACTCCCAGTGGCACAGTTTGGAGGATAGGCTAGAAGCCATACAGAGTGTATAACACAGATAATTGTTCAAGGATTTATTTGGTGTGACTATGTATCTTTTTTTTTTCCCCTCAAGATGTTCCAGAACTGCTTGTTGGTTTAGGTGAATAACCTGGATTTGTTTCATATGATTTGGGTCTATTCCAAATGATTAAGCTCTGTAGCTGGTTGAGATGAGTGATATTCTATGTTGCTATATTTTTGAAAAGCCAGCTCCTTGTAAAAAAGGGAAAAATCAATATTATTATAGGGATTGGAAAAGATGTTGGTTTTTTCTTTATTGCAGAAGAGGATGTCGGTGTAATTTCATAAAGCGAGACGATATTTTGAGTTACCAAGCTGGGTGCTTTCTTGTTTGTGATAGCTTTTTCCCTTCCTCTTCCTAGCAACCAAGGTACACAATATTATCAGGCTAAGTGAAGTAGTCTCTACTCAATAAAAATTAATCACCCTTTGCAATACAGAAACATGTTTTCTGAAATCTCTCTGCCTCTTAGGTCCACTTATACCCGCACAGCCACCTACAAGCCTTGGGGCACAAAGAGGTGTGGATGAGGCTGTTTTAAGTAGTCCACTTCAAAATCAAGCTCTTGGGTATGATTCTCACGCATATTATGGTAAAACTGGAGTAAGTCCAGAATAAAGCTGGTGCAAAATGGGAACATGTCCTCATTCCTTTTTAGAATTCTGTGCTTTTTTCCCTAAGCTGTACATCTTTCTTCCTCTCTTAATACTTTTCCCTCTTTTCTGCTGCCTTGATTTCAGGATCATTTTCTCTTGAGGTTTAGACACTGAAGGAAATACTAGTTTGCTGCGTTATACTCCAGAAGGCTGTGACAGCAAATGCTGTTTCTGCATTTTCTTTCATAATACCGATTTAAAATACCTCTGAAAATAATAACAATCATATTCTCAGATACTGCACTAGGATGGACATTTCTTAGTTGTATTCTGAAATGAAGGGTTTAACTTTCCTGGATAAATTGAATCTTACCTATTATAATGAAGACATGAATTTACAGATGGAAATTGTGTCCACTTTGTGTTAATATCAAAGGGTACATTTGCTCTTGCATCTTCATATAAATGGTATCACACCAGGAACTGTTTGTTGTTTTTGATAACTTTTATATGTGTATTCTTAGCAAGAAATTATTAATCGTTCTGTAGAGTACAGGACAGACTCCTGGTGTCTCTTGGGTTGAGGTAAGTTGTCACATTGTACATTGTATTCCTATCAGACTGAAAAAGAAGCATTCTTCAGGCAATTAATTCTTATCTAGATGCTTCCCATTCTGGATTTTCAATGGGTCTGAGTATCCAAGATTTTTGGACAGGACTTTACCTATCTATGCTGATTGGACTGTGGAATCCAGCTGCCCTTTTTAAAAAAAAAAAAGACTTCCAGTAGAGAATCAGCCATTCCTCAGCAGATGCACTAAAATTTGTTTTCTTTCTGCCTCTGTCATTGCAAGAAGTATCATGACTTAATCACCATGATAAGTTCTAACTTTAGCCATGCAAGATCAGAGGGTTGAAAATATAATTCTTAGGCCCTTCTATTCAGTGCAGAAAACAAATAAAGCTCCCAAATGTTCCCAGCCTTCAGCTGTATTTAAAATTCCTTAAAGGCAGAAGATGGAAGAACTGTTCATGCTGAGATCATCCAAAAGCTAAAACGTACTGCTGCCATACAAAATAAGCAAGAAAACAAACCCCACTTTCTGTCCCTCTCACAAAATTGTCTTCCCTATTGCCATTGATGCAGTGAATATATTCATCCTACCTTGCTCAGTTACGAGTAATCTGGGAGACATATGGGAAACTGTATTTCACTTAAGAAGGTAGTGTCAGAGAGGAAAACATCCAGAAAAATAGGTATTTTTTTAAATCAAAAGGAAGGAGCTGTGCTTCTGAGATCAGAAGGGCACCTACAAGTCTTATTTCACAGATGATGTATTACTTTGGACATGTCACATTGCGTTGTGTCGAACATGCTTCTCCATGTGAGAAGTGATGATGTGACTAATGCCAGAAGACGCGTAATGTCATAACATGATGTGTTAGAAGAAATATTTCCAAAATATATCCCCCCAAAATCTTTAACCCATCCCTTGCCTTGCAACCTGTCTTTTCAGAACTTTTTATGTTTTGTGTTAGTTATAATGGGTAAATTCCAAGGAATTATTTGTATATTACCACAGACTAATAAGCTCCTCCTGTCAAGACTATATGGCACAGTTTTCTGTTTTGACATCTGGCTTCTAGTGCAGCAATGCCACTGACAGGATTCATATCCATGTCTTCTGCCAATGAGGAACATCTTCAGGGTAGGAAAGACTAAAATTAGCCGTATAAAGTAAAGCATTCAGAGTGTGAAGAGCCAAGAAATTGAGCTTTTGTTTATCTTACCAATAAGGTTAAAATTTCCAAAATGCTTCTTTGGACACAGAATTTAAACATAACTACAGAACAAACCAATCTATAAGGATTTAAATTCACTGACTTTCTGTGCTGATAAGTCACTGGTGCAGTTTAAATGATAGTAAAAGGCATGATAATGAAACAGGTAAAAAATAATCATTATGGAAACTGCTGTACCTGAATAGAACCAAGGCACAGAGCAAAAATGATGACCAAAGAAAAAAAAGCTTGAAGGAGCTTGTGAATTTTGAAGTAATTTCTTTGAGATTGCCAGCAGAAAAGAACCAGAGTAGTGTTAGCCAAGATGTTAATTGTGGTGGTATATGTATGGGAACTCTTACCTTAGAAGTTTATAAAACTGAAGGTAGTCACTTACATAAAACTGAGTACGCCCAAGAGGATTTGTAGACGTTTTAAACCGCAGGCCAAAAATATCTGGATTACATCTTGGATGGGTTTGTGTGAGAAAGAAGTCTCAATAGACTGCGGGGAAAAAAGTATAGGAATTGTGTGATGACAGTGATAGCATCAATCCGTATACACAGAGAAAAGAGTGGGGACTGATGAAGATACTGGATACAGGTATACAAGCAATTTTAATCAGGGTACAATCACATTTGCCCAAATTCTCATCTTTTTCCAAAAGTATGCGAGTCCACTGCAAGTCAAGTTCTAGTTTGTTTATAAGATCTATGTTAAGCACTAGGACAAGCTTCGAGATGACTAGTAGAAAGTCTGCCTTATAGGCTGAGGTTTCAGTGTAACAGTTGGAATTCAGCTTGCCTAAATGTAACTGTCTAAATAGCGATCATCTTGCTCCCCCTATCATCAGCGAGGACAGCTGGATATCTCATCTGTGTTATTCACTCAATCTTGAGGTAGGAGGGATGAGTTGTCAGCACTTTTCCACTGTACTGACAAAGCAGGATGAGACCATCTTTTCTGATAGGCTTGTTAGCCTGGCGAGGACGGTTTTAAACCAGGTTCATTGGAGGATGGAGACCAAAGCGCACAGAAAAATGGAAGAATGAAGGATAAGGCAGAAATATGTACAGGAAAAGCAACAGGGGACCTTTCACATAAAGCAGGGTCACACAGGCCTATCTTGTGTGCCTGTCACAAATGCATGCAGCTGGAAAAGCACACAGAAAAGAGGTAAACAAAATAGTATGGAAAGGAAAGTTTTTGTGTAGTTACTGAGCTGTGGAAATACAGAGATGTTGTGGGATAGCTTACATTACAGAAATGCTGCTGAAGTGTTGGATATAGGTTCTTTTAGGAAAGACGGGCAGAGAGCATGAGCCGAGGGGAATGCACTTTGTCTGCCAAGGAAGAGCTGGGACACAGTCAAGCTCTGTTGTGGGAGGGATGACAGGCACGTTAGAGAGACTATGAGTTAGGTTCTGAGATGAGGTCAACCCAAAGGCAACAGACTCTCTGGTGAAGAAGCAAAGTTGGATGAAGGCTTCTTTCTACAGGTGGCAGAAGTTTACTCATTGTAGTCCCTGTTTCTCATGGGTGACTTCAGCTACCTCAGCCTCTGCTGAACGGGTCATACGACAGCGACACTGGATGACCTGGAGATTTCTGGATTGTCAGGGGCACTGCCGGTGGGTGGTACAGGAGCTTGAAGGGCTGGCAAGGGGAGGTGCACTGCTGGATTTGCTATTCGTAAACAAGGACCAAGTGACCAAGGAAGAGAAGAGTTTAAGAACCTGAGGGAAGTGAGGGAAACAAGTAGTTGACTAAAGACCCAGAAATTGAGGGAAATAAACTTTGGCTTGCTAAGTGAACGCATAGACAGGTTTCTTAGGGAAGCTGCTCTGAAGGGAAGCAGGACCCAGAAGAGTCCCGACTGTCAGGGGCAACTACTTCAAAGTCCAGGAACTACCTATCTTGATTTGCAAGCAAACAGGCGTGACAAGAACCCAGCTCATTTGAACAGGGAATTCCAGACTGATGTCAAACACAAAAAAGGAAGCATATAGGAAGTGGAAGTAGGGAAAGACAACCAAAGGAGAGTACAGAAGTGCATCCAGACATGTTG
Source organism: Gavia stellata (assembly GCF_030936135.1). Classification (NCBI taxonomy): domain Eukaryota; kingdom Metazoa; phylum Chordata; class Aves; order Gaviiformes; family Gaviidae; genus Gavia; species Gavia stellata. The sequence goes on from NC_082637.1 coordinate 6,284,185, forward strand.
GGATGCAATTAAGGAAGACCAAAGCTACCTGGGAGTTGACATTGGAGAAAGGTATGGAGGATAAAAATAAAAGGGCTTCTACAAGTAAATGACATAGTTGAGGTATTCAGTGACTTCTTTGCCTAAGTCTTTATTAGACCAGGTCTGCTGCTGGGCCTCCCTGGTCTCTCTGTACAGTTGCAGATTTTGAGGGAAAGATGTACTACCCACAGTAGAGGATAAGTAAGTTAGGGATGACTTACTTAACCTGGACATACAGAAGTCCTTGAGACCAGACAGAATGGGTTGAAGGACCTGCCCTCAACCAGATAGAATCAATTGAAGGAGCTGCATTGTTTGGCTGCTCTGTGTCATTTGAAGAGTTAAGGTAAGCCTGGTGATAGAAAAAGGCAAAGGTTTCAGCCATAACCCAAAAAGGCAAAGAATGATTCGGGGAACTAGAGGCTGGTCAGTCTTATCTGTGTCCCTGGGAACAAATTTCCAGGTACATGAAGGACAGAGAGTGACTGAGGACAGCCAGCATGGATTTACCAAGGTTAAAGTATGCTAGACTGACCTGATTGCCTTTTTATTTTGAAGTGACTAGCTCTATAGACAAGAGGAAAGCAGAGAAAGTGACTTATCTTGACACTAGGAAGGCTTCTGACAATCTGACACAATATCTTTCCAGTTGGAGTGAGGAGATATGGACTGCATTGGTGAATTAAGAGGTGGGTGAAAAACTGGCAGGACTGTTGGGTTAAAGGGCAGGTGTCACTGTTTGAAAGTCTAACTGGCTGTCAGGTGTAACATTCCTCAGGGCGGCTGGTGAGAGGGAGTTCAACAGACTGGAGGAGGGGGCTGATAGCAAACTTGGGAATTTCAGCAGTCAAATATGAAGGCCTGTACTGGGAAGAGAAACAGCCCCATGCATTAAGACATGCTAGGGACTGACTGGCTAGATGGTAGCCTCATACCTCCTTGTATCTTGACAAGAGGTTTGGACAAGAGGTTCTTGTTAAGAGAGGTGAGGAGGAGGGAAGAAGAGACAGCTAATCTTTCTGTAATAGAAAAAAAAAAAAGCAAAGCAGAGGAGCAATATTTGAGACTTTTTTTTTTTTGAGAAAAAGACAGACTGATTTCTCTTACGTTCACTGATATTTATAAGGCTGCAGAGTATTGGATAGCAGGGACTTCTGAAATCCTTGACTCTCAGCTACTGCTATTCTAAGCAAAAATACAATGCATTTCCAAATTATTATTTGTCATCCACAAGCATACAGGTGACAAAGCGGTTCCTGAAAAAGTTTGCAGGTCTAGAGAGTTCTGCAAATTTGAGGTTATTTGCTGCTCCAGTGGTTGATGTCAGGAGTGCTTTAGAACTACACTGAGAATTTTGTGATCCTTAGCAGGACTGTTACCCATGCGAGCAAAGAATAGTCCATTCATGAGCTTTGGCAATAAAGCCTAGCAAAGGATTGTTTCTAGGGTTTAAATTACTGGCAAGAACCTTCGGCTGTTAGCACTCTAATTGTGCTATCAGTGTGAAGCATATTTTACTTCAGATTATAAATAAAACAGAAAGTCGTTCTAACCCATTGTAAGAAAGCATTACAAGACTCCATGGAAGTGAAAACCTGCTCTGTTAAATCTGCTGTTGTATTAACAGTTACAGTAAGAGTCTTGCCTCTATCACTAAGGCAGTAAAGTTATATAAATATTTTAACAGGTATTTCTGTTGTGGTGCTTGGAGAAATTACTCATTGAAATGCTTAAAATGAGCATGCGGGGAGTCTATCAAACTGAATGTAATACATAGTGGCTTGAATCACAAGAACAGGAAACAATAAAAGTTTGGTAGAGCTTTTCTGAGAGGTGGCAATACAGTTTTTCACTCTGCCTTGCTGTAGAGCTACTCAGCAAAGAAATGCTTATCAGAATTTTATGCATAGGACTATAATGTGAAAGGCATTATAAGACTCTAAAGGTCTTATGGGAACTGTATGGCACTCATAGTGTCACATAACTAAATGCACCCTAAAGTTATAATTGGACATGGGAGATTATTTTCATGCAGAATGTTTTTGACAATTTTTCCTTTTTTGATTATATAAGGTTTTAACCTTATTTTTATTTAACAATTGAAAACTAACAGATTCCCTGCCTTCTTGTGGCATTTTTGTATGTTTTAGTATATGCCAGGAAAAAAAAACCCTGAACCAACTGACCTCTTTTGGCTTGGTAAGCATAAAGCAAAGCAGAAAGCATTAATACTTATAATTCTTTAAACTCTGTAGTTTTCTACCACGTGCTTTCAAATCACACAAATTATTCATTGTACAATTAATAGGATAGGTAACCATTATCATTAGATAGAAAACCAAGTGATAATGATTACCTGTTCTATTATTCCAACTTTTCCCTGCTTCTCCCAAATAGTCTTCAAAAAAATTCTAAGGCACTTCTGCCTCTTTTGTCCTAAGTAACTGTACTGTAGGAACAGAATTCTATATAAATGCTTTTAAGGTCCTCGTTTCAACAATTCAACAGCATTAAATGACTGAAGTGAGCATAGTTACACTATTATGTCCATATATACGCGTGGTACTGAGACTTAATGCCTCAGGTAAGTCATATAACAAACATCAAATGATTCTGGGCTTGATTAAATTCAAATAAATATTTGAAAAAGGCCATAAATTTTGTTTTGTGAATGTAACATCTAATAGTGCTGCATTTACTGTTGGAGAGAAGAAGCAGGGTTATTAAGATGCTGTGCAGGAAGTCTGTGACAGAACCACAGATTCCAAGAGTCAGATCAGTACTTTAAATATTAAGTAAGTACCATCAATACTGTTGAATTGTGCTAATATTGAACATTTAGTTGGACATTTCTGATTTTAAATACTCAGAAGGACTGTTAAACTACAAAACACTTCCTTTTGACATAATTTGATTGTGTTTTACACTTAAATGATACAATAGTATTGTTATCATAGTTGTCCTTAAATGATACAATAGTATTGTTATCATAGTTGTCCTTAAGGGATGATATAAAATGGAAAAGTTAAAATTACAATTATCAGGCATGGTAGAACTTTATACAGAGAAGATGATCTTTCTCAGAAATGCCTAAACAGGCCAAGTCAGAAAAAAAGTAATAGTGGAAAAGCAATGACACGAGATGATTACTCAACATCCATATTGTCGCAGAAACTCTACTTTACCTTTGAAAGTAAAGGGAAAATGGGGAAAATAGGAAAATCCTTCGGTATGTTGACTAACAAACTGGGAAGCCAGAATAGAAAATTGATTTCTGCAATATTTTATTAATTCCCCCTCCACCTTCCTTTTCTTTTTTTTTGGATGGATTTGTCACCTCAGGTTTAGAACTGTTCAGTTTTTGAACTACTTACTATTTGGGAGAGAGATATCCTTCCCCTTTAAAAAAAAAAATCACCTGTTTAAAAACCAGTTTTTATTTGAGGAAAAAAAAAGAACCAAAGCAAAAACTCTACAAGATTTGAAGGAAAGTTAATCCGCAATTTGGACCATGGGTTTTCGTACCCAGACTGTAAGTTGCAATAAATGTCATTTTTTGCTGAGCTGTTACTCCTTTTTTAGGTATGGAAATACGCATTTTCACAAACGATTGTATTGTTTAGGCACAAATCATTTTTAAGATGCAGACAGATCAGTGTTGCATTAACTAGATACATGAAACTTATTAAATATACAGGGAACATTCTCAGAATTAAGTTTGCAGTAGGAAAGGAACCATGCAAAAAAAAAATAGCTGGGTGTCAGTAGACAACAACTGCTGTAATAAAACATGAGTTTAATTTCATCTTGCCACCTTGGCAAGGGTAGTTCATTAGTGTCCACACAGTTTTATGAAAAAACTGTTCAAGATAGTTGTGCGCATGCATATAATTGAGAATGGCCAGTAAAAGTGGAGGGCTAAGTAGGTAGAAATAAACATAAGCTGAAATTTAATTTTTAGAAAAGTTGTATTACAATGAAATAATGTGGAAGCATCTCAGTGCTCCAGGCTTAATTGCCACTGGAAAATGAATGAATCCTCTAGAGAAATTAAAATTTAGATTCAAGTCCAAATTGGCAGTGTTGTACAGAACTCAAGATAAAAGTGATAAAGGGCAGTTTGAAAGCTTCAGTTGTATTCCAGTACTTAAATGTAAGGTATAAGCTTTTTTGTGTTTATTTTTAAAACTTGTGTTCAGAATCTGATTGACATGATATACAGAAGATGATAAGTTGAACAGTGAAATAAACACAAGATATTTTTTAAAAAAGGCTGAGAGAATTATTTCAAAAAAGTAATTGTCATTGCTTCTTATCAAAATACAGTAAGATCCCTGCTTTCTTAACTTAATCTATTTAAAATAAATGGTAGAACAATCCACCAATATCCTATTTGGTGAAAATTTTTAGCGCAAAATACAGTAGAGTAGAATTAAGAGGTAGTTATTGGAGTTCAGCAAAGATAGACTGAGTTTACCACCACAGGAAGGAAGAGATTAATCTGTGCTTAAGAGAAAAACCTGACAAGTAAAGGCAGTAGCGTTCTCAGTGTAAAGAAAAGTAGACATTCCATGATTTGCTATGAACCACTGAACAGCAGATTAATCTATGTCCATCTATCAGGAAGACTGATGGTGCTCTGCTGCTCGTTAATACCGGATTCTTTTTCATCCAGAGAGTTGTCTTTGTGATGTGTGTTTTATGGCTCTACAACTTTCCAAGGTTACTGTCTTTATGATAGATAATAATTTGCCAATTCTGCTTCTGTTACTTGAAGTAACGGTCATTCTACCCTAAAATTACAAATTAATAGATATCAGTATCTACTGGGGATAATTCTAACTCATAGAAATAGACTGGGAACAGGGGGTTCTTCCAGAGGTAACCTTAATGTGCTAATTTTGTAGCAGTGGACTCATCCAGCTGGCAAATATAAATGGGAAAAAAAATGCTTATCTAAATTTCTAGCAACCAATTTCTAAATGGTTGCTAAAGTTAAATAGAAAAATGAAAACCAAAAACACCCAACAAAAATCAAGCTTTGTTTCTTCTTGTTACTGTATTCAACCTGTTATAACAATACGGTCTGTATTTTTGTCATTGGCCAGCTACATTATATGTTGTAGCTAAATCTGGTTTTGACAGCTACGTGATCATGAACCACTGAAGTCAGTAAAAAATTCTTCATTAACCTCATCTATTTTCCCAGGTAGAAAGATTATGAAATTATCTGAACTAAATGTCCTGATAGCAACGTTGGTCAAAGTTTATGGTTGTCTTTCTCTGTTTCTGGGGGTCAACTTTATATAATCCATGGAAGGTCAAGGGCTTTGAAGACTGGAAGGCAACCGTTTTCATGACTTGTCAAACTCCAGCTTTCTGCTCTATAGCTGCCCAGTTAGACTTGTTTTCCCCAGAATTCTTTTATCTTTTGATTTATTTCCAGCGATGCTATGCCAGAACCCATCATAGTTTTCTAATTGCAGTATAAAATACTGTAAATTAGTTCAGCATCCAAGTTATGTATTTATTTTTATTTTTAGCCAAATGATGATAATTGTATTTTGGGTTCAAGTAGTGCCAGTGGCTTTTGTGCGTCTTATACAAGTGGATTTTGAGTCTAGGACATAATTATTTTATGGCTAGGGCTCTTATTTACAAGGTTTAGATCCAGAAATTGCTTTCTCTCCAAAATTTTAAATAATGTAGTTAATAAAAAAAACCTCTTAAAGTACTAATTTCATATTAAGAAATAATTTCATATTAAGAAATTATGTTCTGCAAATGTTCCACTTGCCAAAATAATATCTTTTTATATTTCTTAAGAACTAGAATTTTTTTTTTGAAAGGGAAGAAGAGGTTGATTATCTTTGTTCAATCAATACAACATACTTTCTAATTATGAAGTATCACACAAAAATGCTGGGTGTTTGCATTAATGTTATAATAGTTAATACAGTTAAGTATTTCACCAGTGATTCCCTAAAGTAAAATAGGACTCTTTTTCCCCAATTTGCTGCAGTGGTATCGTTTAGGTTTTGATATCCAGTTCAGTTTGAATTGATGCTTTAAGTCTTTTTTTTTTTTTTCCAAATCTCAGTGAAATTTGGAAAAAAAACACAAAAGTTTGGAATAAACATATACTTGTTAGAGTTTACGTTATTTATAGTGGCTTGATGAAAAATGAATGAATACAAGGAAAATAATAGAAGAAAATAATAGAAGGCTAAAAGCACTGCTTTTGGGACTTCATCTTTTCATATTCTTTCTCTTTTTTTCTGATTTTTGAATACTTTTTAAGAAACTGAAAAAACTTCATGACCTGTGATTTGTCCACCCTGCTATGCTTAGAATATCTTTATAAATAGATCTTGTTTGTCAATGTTATCAGTGATGAACTTCAGTATTTTGTAAGGATTTTGCTTCCATCTCCAACAGATACAATCCATACTTCAGCAATCCATACTTCAGCTTTGCCAAATGTGTATTTTAAAGCAAAGCTAAATGATGACCTCAGTAACAAAAAGCTAAAAAAAAAAAAAAAAATCAAATCCATAATACCAGATGTACTGATTACGGGATGAAGTCGTATGACCTTATCATAGAGGTGTGAACTAAGGCTGAATGCATGGCTTTGGGACATATTTTGCTTCTGGTTGGCTAATGATGTTTATGGCTGTGTCATTTATCATGGAAAAAATTATTTTCAGCCAGTCTGAAGATCTTTACAGTTTTAAACAAAATTCAACTGTTCTTACATGAGTTTTGTGTTTTGTTTTTTTTTTTTGAGTGGTACTTTCACATGATTTGTAGATTTGGCCATCAAACTAAAAAAATCAATTATTCATGCAGACTTATTTTCTGGCATTGCTGAGAGGTAGATGTGTTAATCTAAGGAAGCACTGGAATTCTGTATAGTCTTTTCCAAATTTGTTTTTCAGTTACTGGTAGCTTTGTATTTAATATAAATTTGTCTGTGATTGAACACAACTTTCCCTTGGTGTCACAGTTTTCAGTGTTGTAATGTTTGGGATGGATGGTTTATGTTTCCTTTGCAGCATTCACTGCTGTTAAATTAAGTTGCTTCTTTGTTATTCATGTATGGGATTACTCTGCTATCAGGTTACATCATTATTAACATCTCTGTGAAGAAGATACCTATGCAATAAGGATCCTTCCCCAGAATATCAGACTCAAATATGGCAATCATTCTTAATTCAAAATCTCCCAGATTTCAGAGTTTTTAATGAACTGAACATAGGTGAAATTGGGGCTTTGTGTCATACCATAGATTATCTAGAGAAACTGATAAAGAAGAAATAGAAATAAAACTATTGTTCATTTGAAACTATAATAATTCTTACACAGTTGAGAGGAAATGGAATGTTTTGGGTTTGCTGTCCAGAACAAACTAAAAACACTTGGTGTTTCCTAAGTGCAGTTTACAGATGATTCTGGACTGAGATTCAGCAAATACAGTTGCTTTGTCTGTGCAAAGGTTACCTTGCCTAAGCTCATCTCTTCAGAGCAAGGAGTTTGTCGGCATTTTTAAGAAAATCTATAGCAAACTAAAGTCCATGAGGGAATCATAACTTTAATTTGAAGCAGCTGGGTAGCCTGAAAAATCTATTTGATTTAACAAAGGATGGAAAAATATGCTAATACTAAGGCATAAGGTTTGACATGGGGTGCTGAAACCCTACAGCAGTTTATAAACCAAGTCTGCAAAAAAAATCAATGACTTAGCCCTAAGTGTTCAAATCAGCATATATGGGTCTTAGTCATATGAATCCTAACAGTCAACAGGATTTCCATATATCCCCAAACCATGCTTTGAAAATGCACTTCTCATCCAGAGCTCTCTGAAGCTGATGGGGAAAGAAAAATTCCTCATGATTTCACTGTGCACTGAATAGGGCACTTATAAAGAGCATATCTTTTCCAGTCAGCATCCCTAAAAAAATCCATTATAGGACAGCCACACAGATATTTTAGTTGGGAAGGAAAGATTAGAGAGTTTAAAAGCAAAAGTGACAGGTGCTTTTCCTTGACATATGAGGAAGGGTTTTGTTAATGAAAGGGTGTTTCCCTAAGCTGATGTAAAAGTAGTAATGAATATTTAAGTGTAACAAGTACAGTACGTACGGCAACTCAATTGTACAGAATAATTACTAGGTTATAAGAAATTTTTCTGTTTTCCAATAGACAACAAAAAAGGGAACTAATGAGACCTATTTATGAAGATGTGGAATTCCTTTATGAATGAGAGAAATTCTGTTTTCTGTTCTGACAATTTATAGCCTGCCACTGTTTTTTGTTATTACTGTTATTCTAGGAAAAAAAACCCAAACAACCAAACCTTTCTCTTTCTATTTTTTTATTTTTTACTTGAGTTTTCTGTAAAAAAAAAATCTTACATGGAAATACTGTGTTCTTGCAGATGTTTAATGGGTTTTGATTCTTATTACAGTATGCTAGTTCTTTCCCAGTTCATGGGAGGATTCCTTGGCGGAGTTAATAGGAAGGTAATGGGAAGGATGCCTCTGTAAACATTGTTCAGAGAAGTTCACATGGCAAAAGACTTGTCATGCTACTGTGATTGTCTTATGTATATCATGATTGCATCCAACACCAATTCTGTAGCTTTGTAAGTTGTAAGTCAGTGTTCAAAACAATCAGCTGTCCCATCACTAAACCCTTGAACATGTAATTTAGCACATCTGGCTGATGTATTTTTCATTGAACAATTATTGCCCTGCTAAATGACACCAGGTTTGTTTGACAAATTGAATATAACGTCGTCACTATACAGTTTATAGTTCTCTCCCCCAGCATTTGTAACCCTTGCAGATTTATTCCTTCTGACTAAAACAGCTACAGGCTCAACTAAAATACCAAAAAGCAATTTGAAAGTTAGGAACATTCCCAGTGAGTGCCTGCAGTTAACATTGAATGAATTCTCAGATGAGATTAAGAATTAACCAGTACAGATATACTGGGCTCCATCTGGAAAAGTTGCGTTCACGGTCACTGGGAAAACAAAAATGACTGAGAATCTTAAAATAAGGCATAGGGATGTGTTTTTGTTTATTAACTGTACGTATCTACACACGAGTTCATCTCCTGATCTCCTTTTATAACCTAATATTAGGTAAGAGGAATCCTACCTTATGTTCCTATTTCTAAAGTTGCATTTCAGAACACTACCACCTATGTGGCAACTAACCATGCCGCAACTGAAAACACGAGACACCACCTTAAAACCAGCTCTGGGACTGTGTCTTAACCACAGGTAAACAACTGCTTACGTTCACGGAACGTGTGGACGAGGCATTGTGGGACGTGGTTTACTGGGCATGGTGGTGTTTGTTGGTTGATGGTTGGACTTGATGATCTTACAGGTCTTTTCCAACCTTAGTGATTCTGTGATTCTCTCCACCCATCATGTATATTGCAGACTTGCACTTGTATATGGCAGAGGGGGCTCCTTCTTCCCAGATCTTCTGTACTGTTCTATAGCTTGGGGGATCGGGATTCAAACTCCAGCTTCCCGGTTCCTACAGGAGTTCTAGATTGTATTGTAGAGTCTACTACAAAAATGTAAGTAGCTGCAGTGTCCTCTGTTACTTCTCACCCTTGCTTCATCTGCTTCATCTCTTCTGGAAGGAAAGGCCATGAAACCGTCTCACCTCCAAATGAAATTAGGCCTCTAAATCTGTGCAGTTACTGTTTGTAATGCAAGCTGCTGTAAAGAAAGTAAGCTTGTTTGTCAGGGACTGAAAGGTGTTGCCATGATGGTTTAGAAGTGCAAACTCAAGATTCTGCTAGGCTTTTAGTTTGTATTAATTAGGGATGCAGATTTACAGGAGAAAGTAAAGATCCATTTCCACTAACATTTAGTACCAGTCGCCTCTCTTGGGCAACAACAGTTGTTACTTTCTTTATGTACATATTGTTCTGCTTTGTTATGTAACATTTTTCTTCATTTGTACATTTTGAATCTAATTCTCTGCATAATTTCCAGAGTAAACTCTCAGCTTTCCACCTATACAAGGAACAGTATTTTATTATCTTTTAAGTGGTTATATTCTTTATACATTCCCCATTTTCTGTAGATGTACTTCTCCAAGAAAATTAGCCAAGTGTGTATTAGAAGTAACAGTAATAGTGACTACCCTTTTATAGATCCTGCAAAGCATTTTCTCTTCCATTTCTGTTGTTTAGATTTTTGGGTGGATAATCTCAAGATACTATAATAACTTGTGTGGCACTGAACTGACTATTTTGTGATCATTTCCCTATGAGTATTCTTTACCATTTGCAATTCTTTAAACAATGATACAGTTAAAATGAGATTTGTGCTTTGAAGGATGGGGGGGAATATACATACCTGCAACCTTAACAGCATTTTACAGGCTATTTGCATCTTAGTTTAAGACACAATGGAATGAACATGCATGGAATAAGCATAAAAGGACATGGTAAGAGCATGCAAGTGGAACTGGGAAGACAAAGATGGGAGTTACCCCTCCTGTAAGCCTTTCTACATGTTCTAGTTTAGATTGTGATGATTGTGTTGTGTGGACACCCAGGCAAGAATCTGATAGACTGAAATGCTAATTCACTAGCAGAGCGAATTTGGATCTGAGTAGGAGATGAGAGAAGAAGAGCACGTTGTGTTACTGATTCTGTTATTTGCTCAGAGCTGTAGAAAGAATTTACTGCCTAAGTATCTGCTGAACCGCATGTTTTCTTGCTGTCTTGTTGTTGTTGCTTCACGCTACTAAAAATGATACATAGGGAGAAATGGAAGGCACAAGGGTGAGCACTGAACCAGACTTCAGTGCCTGCTAATAATTTGGAATGTCATGATTTTTGATGTTTTTAGCCTGAGCTGAGACCTGAGTTTCGGAAAAGCTTTCTGTACCAAAGCCACAAACTGTTAGATGAGGAATAATTAGCCACTGAATAGTCACTTTATATTTGTCATTATGCTTAATGAAAGGAAGGAATGCAACTTTCTGGGAACTCATTTTCTTATATGACTACAGAGATTCAGGAGTCATTTGATGCCCGTTTCCTTCGTGATGGGAGGGAATGCTTGCTTTCAGCTGGTTAAGTGCTATCCATTTATTCTGCTTGTATGCCAATCACCGAAGGATTTTTGCTACAAGTGTACACTGCATTTTGCACCTTCTATCATCATGTTATTTAATGCATGTTCCCAACACAAGGAAACGATGCTGAACGTGATGACCAGCTTATCACATCAGTATCATTCATATCCATGTCACCAGTGATAATAAAAATCTAGACTTCCTGACAACTCTGTGCTATCTCAGGAAAATGGGGAATGAGGAGCGGGAGCCTAGTACACAGAGCATTTAAGAAGCGCAGTATCATTATGATTATCTGAAATGGTTATAGTGAGTGTAAATGTGCTTTTTGATGCAATGCAGGTGGAAAGGCAGGAGTCTGTAGCTAGAGCTATGTAAACCCAATAGAATATTTTGTCAAGAGTGGTGATTATTTCTACAGAAGTTAAGGAAATATCCGGTGTAAATTAAGTACAATTGCTGGGTGAAGTTTTGGAGGTTTGCTGAAATGAGGATGAATTTACATGCTGCCAAGGTTAGGTGGCAGCTGGCTGAAGTATTATCCCATTCTGAAAGCATACACTTCTCTTTCTGGCTCTGCCAGTTCACCGTGAGATACTGCTGCTTCTGCTATTACTAACGATACATGAATTCGTCAGAAACCATCAGGTGGAATCCAGGGCTCATCCTTAGCTGACCAACCCAACAAGCAGGTCAGAACTGTGTTCTTACAATACTGTCCTAAAAATCCTATTTGTCTGCATAATGGCAAAGTTGCAGTAGCGCAAATGGAATCTGTCCTAGCAGCCAATATTCAGTGGTTTAATATACTTCCCTGCAAGATGTGAGTTACGTGATTAAATTCCTAAATTCTTTAAAGAGAGCTGTAGAGCTGGAATGACACTTCTGGTTCTTTTTCTCTTCCATTTTTGATGGTACAGAGTGCTGGCACCATAAGTAGAAGTGCCCCGTATCTCTCTTTTCCCTGAATTGCTTATGGACTGAAAGTAAAGGGCTTCTTTTATGGTATAGGAAATGTGATTTCAAAAAGATTCAGAACTCTAATGGAAAAAAAGGCTCTTTGAACAAAATGAGTTGTAGCTATAATGACATTTTTAAAAGAAATCGCTTTTTTTGGTGTGTTATAGGCCTACCTTAAGCATGCTGATTGGATCGAGAAACTGAAAAGAAACACCTGGAGTGAAACAAAAATGTGGCGTTTTCAGATTGCCTTGTTGCCCAGACCACAGTGTTTCTGGGCACGATAAGCACCATTGGAAACTTCTGAACAGGCTGCGGAAGCAATTACTTTTCAGTTGCACTGGGTAGTGTTGGGTACTGATTTTCTGTCATATATGCAACTATAGCATTTAGACAATCTGGATTTTTAGCTATGAAGGATCTAAAACAACCCTCTCTCCCTCCTTCTCCCTGTCTTTTTCTGGTTTTCTGTCTTCCTGCCCTTCTTTGCCTTTATCTTCCTTTCTCCTTTGCTCCCTTTCTCTTTCTTACTTTCTTCTGTCTCCATCCATGTCTTTTCCTTAATAAACCAAACTGCCTATTCTTTCAGCTAAAGTTGGAATTGTGGTATTTCTGAAATATTATTTGGAGGGACTGTTGCCATTCACACTGCAGCAAGCTAAGAAACACAGTACTAACTCTAATATTACTTTACCATACTGTTTCTTCTGCAAGTTGCTCTCAAATTCCTTTGCAAATTCTAGTTATTATTGCTACTACTGTTGTGTTGATTAATAGACATAAACATAGACTTGTATGCCCAAACAGAGTGGCGGTGAAACATTATAGGAGTGTTGCCATAGGGCACTCTTTTCAGCCCTCGAGGGATGTTATTTAAAATCAGGGCTTGTCATACATTATGTTAGGCCATATGCTCTGACTGCTCTGTGGATATTGTTCAGCACTGGTGCATAGCCTCCAGTGTCAGATGTAAAATGAAACTCCAGTTTGAAATCTATACCTGTCATGTTCTCATGTTTTTGGGTCCCTGAGCACTTCAGGTGATTCCAGAGACACCTGTTTGCTAGAAATCCTTAAGAAGAGTTTCAGACTCTGAAAGTGCTATATAGGCTTATGATTTATGGATGTGTCTGACTCTTGTCTTCATTAGGAGTTTTTAAGTACTTGAAGTAAACATGCTGTAAATTTGGAAGTGTTTGTGGACACTGAGGTGTATTTTCTTAAGAAGGAGACGATTCTGAAGTGTTAATACTATCCTCTTGTAATAATCAGTGGCTTGTATTGGTTTGGCTTGTCTCATCCCAGAACAAGATTAAAGGAAAATACGGGTAAATGTAGTTTCACGCTAGCTTAAAAGCCATCCAGATTTCTCACAGCTTTTCTGACTGTCTTCCTGAAGTAGATTTCTCCAGTCTGAGGGTTTTACTAAAATTCAATACTTTTCAAAGACTCTTGACACAATGTCAGGCAGCCATGAATCAAGGAGAGAGTTAAGAAAAACCTACGGGATTTTTCCTCTCCTAGAGACCAAAATACCATAGGTATTACTACAGGACTCGCTACCAATTTCTTCCCATTGGTAAAAGATTTTCCACTGGGTTGATTTACTGGCGTTTGGGCAGCTTTGGATGAGCTATCCAGATCTAAAAGCTACATAACAGGTTTAGTCTTAAAGCACATCACAAATGCTGTTACTGAAACAGGCCATGCAGTATTTTTCTGAAGTGAAAAGGGTCTCTCCCTTTGCACTCAACAAGGCATATGACAAACCTGGTGCTAAAGCTTTAACTGGGCGCAAGATGTAAACAAAAATGGTTTTTATTTTACATTTGATAGTATCAGACACCTTGCAGCTCTCTGCCCCTCTTCTTTCAGGAAGAATTGTTTTCTTAAATCTTCATGTTTTAAGCCAATATTACATAAAGAATTTTTGCAATTACTGTATTTTTCTTTTTTCTGAAGAATATTAAAAACTTCTTTTTCTGGAGGTGGAATTATACCCTTATCAACACTTCATAAAGCATTGGTGAAGCTATTGTACCCAAAACTGCCATCCCTACACATAGATCCAGTTTTATCTTATCACTTTTTCCAGCTTTCTTGAATACTTGGATCTGCTAGTTCTTTGAAATTTATGAAATTAGATAATCCAAAGGTTGCGGTGAGAGGAAAAAAACCTCAACGAATCATTAATTACCTCTAGAAAACTCATTGCACTTCCCTGTCCTCCCCTGCTCTTTGTCTCTTAGCTCTTAGAAGTGTCACTAGACAGCAACATCACCAGTGAGTATGTAGCCCAAAAGAGTGGATCTGCAGAGCAAATCACCTGGTGCTATGGACCAAACATCCTCACTAAACACATTAGTGAGGGCAGTCAACTAACTTTCTTCAAAAGCACACTCCTAGCCCAAACTAACATGTTAGTCTGGATTCACCTTTAAAGACTTTGATTGTTGGATACCATTAAGGGCTCAAGTGGAAGGATTCCTGGACTTATAAATTACTTTCATAGTTTGAAAGGAGTTTTTTGGGTTGAGCCTTTGAGCCCCTTTACCATTCTCTTCATTCCAATCAGAGTGTCAAAAGGAAAATTAACAGATATCCAGAGCAGTGTGGTTCTCATAATTAGGTCTCATTCAAACTTGACCATTGTAGGTACAGACTTACTTTAGTTTGAATAAAAATAAACATTCTGAGACATTATCATTGTCAGATGTACGATGCCTTCTCAGAAAACCTCTTTCTAGCTTCAGGAAATACCTTGAGGACCCACAATCATCTTTCTCCTCACTAGGGATATGTACATGCGCACACAAGCGCAAGCAGACACACACATCTTACATAATAATTGTGTTGAAGAGTACATTGAGACAACATCAGTGCAAAAGTCTCCTGTGATTATGAATGATTTTGAGGAAATAATGTGATGCCAGTGATTGTTCTTGAGGATATTAATTCATTGGACAGATCTCTGTTACTTTTCATAAATTTGAAGAAAAGTAGGTAGATGGGAGAAGCCCAGATGGTTTGAAGAACTGCGTAATTCAGACTCCACTTCCAGTTTTCCCAGCTTATGCTTATTCTTACTTCACATAAACTAAATCCAAAGCCCAGGGAAAAGAAAGAAAATCTTGACTTTTATTACTGAAATCTAGGTGACTGATTAATCCTGCCCAAAGATTGGGGGAAGTAACAAGCAACAGGCAAATTAGATATCCTTCTACTACATGCTTCAGTGAATTCTGTGCAAACAAATAACTGGGTACTAGATGAAATAAAGATGTAATTTCAGTCATGAACTGGATAAGGTTCTGTGGATAGAACAGTAGAAAGATTTGTGAAAGAAATTATATAATGTTTATATATGATAGCCACATAAAAGTACATTAAAAATAAAAAGTATTAATAGCTTTGCTTTGCACATGAATGAAAAAGAACAGCAAGTCGTAAGGAACTCCTCATATTGCCAGTGGTTTAGGGAAGAAAATGAAAGCCCATCTAAAAAATAAGAAAACTTCTGTTTGACATTATTGTCTTAGGTACAACAGGATGTGAGGCAATCACTGTCTTGTAAAGTGCATTGGTAAACAAATTGTGATTAATTGGACAGTCTTTGACAGTATCAGTCTTAATTGCCTGCCTTTAATTTGAGGTTTCCAAAGATTCAGAACTCTAGAAAATCAAATCTCCTTAAGTTCCAGTGGGCTGTCAATTAAATTTGACTGATTACACTCACCGTTATCCTATAAAGATAATCCACAATTAATTGCTGTACTGTGCAAATTGCAGCAGGACAAGAATAGTTTACAGGCTTAGGGAAATGTATGGTAATGTGCACCCATGCTCTCCAGACACCTGAATCTCAATTTTAATATTCCCAATGTCCTTTCAATGTCAGACTTAGTGATTTTTATGGGACTCATTATAGTGCATTTCTGCTGCAATTGGAAGATTCTTTAGCATGGTTCATGGCCCATACCTGCCAGATGAATCACTATTACATATACATGAGAACAAAAAGAAATGCAGGCTGGCAAATTCAGTATTCCAGATTTGCTTTGGGAATGTTTTCTTTGGGATTCTGAGGGCTCAGGGAAAGAACTTTCTCCGGAGGGCTTTCTCGACTCTGTCTGTATGCGAGCTTGGCCATTAAAACGTCCTTTATTTAGAATAAAATTGTGTAGCACCTCATTGTATGAATAGAATTTATAGGAAGATTTAAATGAGATAACCCTGTCATTTTTTCATAGAAATGAATGCTGACATTGAAAAAAATAGCTGGAGCGGTGAACGTTCAGCAGGTGTAAGTGACAAGCTGCAGTAGTAGTGTTAGACAAAGATCCATTGGAGGTAGCTACACATTCTAAAGAAATGGGTCAGACAATGCTTCTTTTTTAAAAAAATCATTGAGAAACACGAAAAAGCTGGGAGAGGGAGGATCGTTAAAAAATAAGATCAAAATTGTGGTGATTCTGTTTTGCAAAATAAAAAGACAAAGTTTATGTTGAGGAAACTTTAGTCATACTTCTGCATTATTGTGAGTGAAGATGAATACAATATAAAAATTGTAATCAAACTTATTTTGACTTATTAGTGTGTTTATGTAATACAGCTATTGTCAGTGATGCTTTCTACACAATCAAATAAATTTATGTTCCTAATAGCCAAATGAAAAAGATGTCAAAGGTAATTAAGAAATTACTAAGCTATGTCACTAGTTATGTAGCAATTACCGTAACTGCAAAGGAATAATACCTTACTTACCTATAAGTGTATTTACAGTATCTCAAATCCATCTTTACAGTCAATGAATTCTATCATGGTATTTTGCTTTCCCTTTCTATTTCTTTTTTGCTAACTCGTAACATTTTTCTGAGTCAGTATTTCACTTAATTCATGGAAGAATTTAACTGTATTTAATGAGCTGCATGATAAATCTAGACACCATTTACTTCAGGCAATCTTGGAACCAGACTGCCTTCTAAAAGAGCAGAACATACATTCCTTTATGTAAAAAAAGTAAGACACAGCTATGGTCTTCATCTTAAAAGAGAAGCTGATTTGATAAAGAATGTGAGAACGTTCTCTTCAGGGTAGAGGATAATCTGTTTTCGGGGTAATCAAAAGGAGTGATATGTCATGGAAGAGGTTGCCTTTTCTACTTCTCTTTAAAAAAAAAAGAAAAAGAAAAAAAGGAAAGAGAAGTAAACTTTCCATTTCAAATTTACATAATTTTACAGATTCTCGTATTAAAGCCAATGTCTCTCATAATCTTTCTGGAGCATAAGGGGCTTAAATGCTGTAGACAATATTGATGGCTGACAGGCAAAAGTTATATCAAAGCCATACTCTGCTTCTCATTTGGTGGTTAAGGTGCTGAGAGAGATTTTTTGGCAATACTGATCTAAGAGCGGGCCTTCAGATGAAAGCATGAGTTACTGTACTGTTACTGAGATGTATATGCTTTACTAAAACCTTAAACAATCACAGAATCACTACTGTTGGAAAAGACCTGTAAGATCAAGTCCAACATCAACCAACACCACCATGCCCACTAAACCATGTCCCGCAATGTCACGTCCACACGTTTCTTGAACACCTCCAGTGAGGGTGACTCCACCACCTCCCTGGGCAGCTTATTCCAGTGATTCTAAAAATAGCTGTTGCTCAAGGAAAAAGAAAGTATCAGTATGCTTTTGAGGAACTTACAGAAAAATGGGAGGCATGTTACAACACAAAAAGAGAATGACCTTTCCAGGTATGGTAGGAGAGAGGACATAGTTCATTCTAGTACCATTAGAATGTGCAAGTCTTTAAAGTCATTTAAGTGTGAATGAAAATACAAACTTGAGGAGCTGAAAGATATTTCCATAGGACAAAAGGTGTTTAGATTGATTTGAAACAGACCTTAAATTGTACTTAAATCCACATGGAAATAAAGGCCACCTTGAAAAATAGCCTAAATATGAATTAAGGTTTGGTTTTCAAATCATATTTTGTAAACTTCTTGTTCCAAAGATTGAAGGATATGCATACAAAATAGAAATGCAACACAGACCTGTCAACTCAATATTTGTAAAATGACGATATTACAAGGACTGTCCTGAGATGGTACTCAGCCAATAAAGGATTCCTGAGATCCAGTCAAGGTCCTGGAAGAGGTGCATTTTTCATCTGACGTGCATCAGGGGCTTGGCTGGTTGCCAATATTCAAGAATCCTTTATGGTTTATAGTTAACAGGAAGAACATAAATTCCTCTGATCTCTTTGTTGGCCTTTGTCTAACATGGCATTTGTTCCCATTAAAGATCCATTATTGTCTCAGCCTTTTCCTTTTGTTATACTGTCAAGGTCCCTCTACAGCAAACAGCTACAGCAAAACTAAGGAGGATAAATTTTTCAGCCTAGACCTCTTCACAAATAACTCTGGGTATGTCTTCCAAGCACATTAGTATCCACAGACAGCAAAAAGTACCAAAACCTCTCTCATGGGCACATACAAAATTCTGTGTTTCTCTCCAAACTTCATTCTAACAGAGATGTTCTGATCTTTGGGGCTTTTATGTCAGAAGTCTGAACCTGATCTTATGGAAGGAAAAAGTACCTGGGACTTGAGACCTGACCAGATATAGCTTCCATTCAAGTTTTTTTAATGAGAAAATTGGGCAGGACATTTGTTTTTTCTACTTTGTTCTCACTGGCAGCAAATTAAATGGCTTCTCAATAATACCATTCTCACCTCTTGGAGCCCTGGAACAACATTGCCAGTGAGAAAATGGTAAAACTTTACATCAGTTGAATGCATGCTTGGAAATAATGTTGTAGGGTAGCTTGTCTTGTTTTAAAATACTATGTTTAAGTTATATTGTCCATATGTGTGTTATTATGTATGAGTTTGTATATAAATGTATGTATACATTTGATTCCAAATTTAAAAAACATCATGAAGAAAATGTCTTAGTAGAGATTTGTGGACATAATAGGGTGGAATTTGGGAGGTGGATGTATTCGTTAGCATTTTAATTTCACTCGTCATCAAGATTAATAATACATAAGATAGATTTGTTTTGGACAGATACGTATGGTTTTTCATCTCAAAACTCTGAGCTCAGTTGCTTAAAGGAATTTGAGTATGGGCCTAGCCATGAGACACTTCCCCGTCACTGAACAAAGATGGATCAGGGAAAGCACTACCAAGATTTTTTTTTCTTTCATAAAGTGATTATATTTCCAGATAGCTATAGCTGAAAGTACTAACAACTTCAGTGAAGTTCCAAACTGTTTAGAGTCAGACTGGGTACTTTTGGAAAACAAATGTAAATTAACTTTGGTAAACACAGAGAAATAGTGGAACTTAATTTGAATGTAAAATTAGCTTGTGTCAGCAGCGTGCCGACATGGAGGCTTGTTGATTATATGGTTTCAGTAATGAATTTAGCTAACTTTTTAAACTTCACAGGACTTGGCCCATTTATGAGCTTTCTAAGTTGAAGAAAGACAAATGTAAGGGGATTCAGCTTTCTTTAAACCATCTAAGTCCCATCTACAGGCTTTATTAACTGTGGCCCTTTGAGACGATCCTCAATACAGAATTTGAAAAACGTGTTTTCCTTGTCAAGAGAAATCTGGCCTCCTAAGAGAAGAAAATATTTGATTATGCGGTCTTTGTTGAAAGGACTTCATGTAAATATGAAAGATTTTACCTAGCTAACCATTCTTTACTGTTTAATCTCTTTTTTTAATAAGGTAGTTACTAATAACAGATTTAGGCTTTTCTTTGTCATTTCCCAAAGCTTTGGTAATGATGACATGTCACTGAAGCAGGGCTAATTTGGGTGCTTTTTTTGCCTCCCTTCAGGCTATATTTTTACTAATTTTATAGGAATACCAGTGAATACTTAACTGAAATATTGTCTTTGCTAAGCAGACAGAAGGAGATCTCTGTGGGTATCTGAAGAGTCTACTTTTGGTGATCTCAGTATGCTGCTGAAAGCTACAAGAAAGACATCACTTCGTGAATTTAATCCCTCAATCAGTTCAGTATTTTAATTTTCAGAGCAGTCACATATCTTCATCCTTCTTTTCTTTGTAGAGCATTGAAAACCACACCTAATACGAAAACTGACATTGAAGTTTGGAAATAGAAGATTAATAGGTCACCAAATACACAATAATGGATGATTCTTTAAAAAATTTTACTCTAGAAAGGGATATTATGTATTTCCAATGCAAAGAACTGAGGTTCTGATTTTGCACCAGTGTTCTGAATGAATTTTTTTTTGCTAAAGCTGAGCTTTTAAAAGTTAAACGGTTAGTGATACAATGTAGCCTACAGTGATGGATTTTTTCAGTCATGGTTAATTAACAACATTATAAAATTAATGTACTGCTTTGCTTTTCATGCCATACAGAGGTTAGATTCACTCCTTTCCTAACACGTAAGCCTATTGATCTTACAATATTTTGTAAGACTAGCATCTTTAAACTGATTAACAGACTAACTAGTGACAGACTGCAGTGTCTAGTGTCTTTGGTAGAAGCAGATCTTGAAACACAGTGGAAGTCACAAGTGGAATATTCGTAATCTTTTACAACACAACTCTGTAAGAACTTTCCAAATAAATGAATTTATATACTTATCTAGTTCATAATCCACTTGCTAGAGCTTAAATGCAAGAGTTTATCTCAGATTTGTAAAAAATAGCGATACCTTTCATGCAGGATTCCTAGTGTTTTCAGTGCTACTTTTACATATGAAACTGGTCCCTTTAAACAGATTGGAAGCTATCAAAACAGGTAGGTTCATCAGAATTCAAGCACAGGTATGAACAGAATGACAACAGACACTTTTAGTCAAGAAGAGAGTACACTACTACTTCTGAAAACAACAGTATATATATTCATTTTAGTGTCATTTCTTGTAATTCATTATTCAGCCCATTTGGTAGCTGAGTCCAAGCCTCCGTTACTCCAAACTCACTAAATGTTCCTCTATTCAACATAGGAAACAATATGTCCAGTGGGAGATTTAGCTAACCAAAAGTCTGAATTTTCTTGAAGAAACCTTTCACTGATGATTTTAAAGGAACTGACTGTTTTTCTTATTGTTGGTATGGTTGTTCAGCTTAATTATGCATTTAGGAGATTATTGTTAATTGCAACAGATTTAAGAACTGCAAAAGTACTCACTTCTGTTCAACCAACAGAATACCAATAAACAATTTGATTTTTAGAATAAAACTATCTCAATATGGAAAATAATTCATGATACCAGGAAAGTCTAGGTCAGAAAAATTCAGATTTATCCTGTTTAGTGTCTCCCTGATGAACCTGAAGCTAGTCTTTGTAGGTTTACTCGTTATGGAGTTAGAGGACAGCGAAGTGGAAAGCACCTGAATGACTGATAGCAGATCAAATTCAAGAACCTGTCTACTACTTTTTTTTTTTTTTTTTTACTGATACACCATTTGACATCATTCAGTGTTAAAATTCACATGCTTGAACTGAAGTTCAGGAAACTGTTTTCAAGTACAAGTACTTTTGGGACATAGGGACGTAGGCATTATAATCATCTATAAACACCTTCAAGGTAACATTCAAAACGAGAGAATCTTCTTTTCTGTAACAATCAAAATTGAAATAATCTTCTTTTTCCAGAAACCAGTATGACAAGGATGATTTGAAAAAGAAGAGAGTAGCAAAAAGCTAAAAGTCAGAAACTGACACAATCCCAAGAGTTTGTGATTTGTCACCGAGAGCATTCAAATACAGATTAGAAAATATACAAACTTTTACATCTGTTACTTTTGATTGTCTGTGTTTACTGTAACTATTCTAAGCTTGAAATGCACCGGTAGTAGGTGTAAATCCATATCATATGAAGTCTTGAAACAATAATGTGGCCAGATTTGGAAAGCACACTTCAAAACAGGCAGTGGAGTGTCTTTGGGAGCACAAGAAGCATAAAAGGCTAATAAATGACCTGTGAAGGAGGATTGATAGAGGAATGAAAGAATAAGAAGAGACAGGAAGGCTGAGGAGAACAACATTCTCTATATTTATCTTGTTCATTTGATTCACTAGCTCATTATTTAAATGTGTTTGGTATGTTCACTATGCCTTTTCATAACAGCTGTAGCAGGTAGGATGAGAAGTGATAGTCTTATTGTGTAATAAAAGACATTGATGTTTCAAAGACATTTCTAATAGGATAGTGAGGCAATTTATTTCAGCATTTGAGAAACTGGATATTTTCTGGAAGACTTTAAAGTAAGGTTAAGCAAATATTGTTCAAATTACTTAAACGGATTTGTGAAGTGGGGCAGGGATGAAAAAGATGGCCCCTTCAGAGCTCTTCTAACCCTATTTTTATAGTATTTCATGTTATATCCATCCTTATAATTTGCCTTCCTAGCAATAGCACTGGAAGGTGAATGAATTTAGAATAAACATATATTCATGCTCACAGAGAACATGTTTATATGGACTTAAGGCTTTGAGATCTTTAAGATTTGCACATTCTGAATATCAGTGTCGCATTTGAAAGTATAAAAGTCTTATCTATAAATGTAATTAAAATTCAACAGAAATCCATAAATGACCTGCAATCATTAGTACTTCTTGACAGTAAGATCATAAATCATTTGTGAAACCTTATTGGAAACCCAGAGAAAATAGCTTTTCCCTTTGACATACTCTAGGACATGACCTTCAATGTTTCTGTCCTATAGGAAGTTAGTAGTCACTTGTAAGAGCTTTTAAAGCTAACACTACTTGAGCGTTCTCAAGAATGTGATAAACTGTTCCTATTTCTCAAACCTTTGCACAGCAATTACAGTATTAGTTGCATTGTTTGACCTGTTTCATAAGCAAAGGGAAGATGTTGCTCATGGCAAACCTCCTTTCTTTGACAAGAACAAAACCACAATGTTCCTTTACTCTATGGACTCTGAAGCTGTTTCACATTTTCTGTTGATAGTCTCGTGTCTTTTCTCCTTTCATTTGCTTTTGCCACTTGACATACTAGTAAGGCTTAGGTTAAAATGCATTGTAGCAGGGGCAGGGGACAGTATGTTGTCTGACACTAGGGACAGAAATAAGAACTTTGATCAAAAGGCATATATGTCTTAACAGTTTGAGATGACGAGCCAGCTTCAAGGTGGGAGGTTGTCGAGTGTCCCATCAAGTATACTATGTGTGACACACTGAGTCATCCTACAGATGAGTAATTTGGAGAATAGAAAAAGGATGGGGATTACCTAAGGAAGTCAGGGTGCCTGTGGCACATGGGTGATTGAACCATTGAGTATTTGTAGTAGGAATCTGAATTCCAAAAATGCAGAGCCGCTTCTGTAGTGTGTTGGAGGTCCCTTAGCAATAAGATTCAGAGGTGCTTAGCATATTTAAGCATGAATATGTTAAATCATTAATGTAAAATTTAAGCTTAAAAATTTTTGAAGTCACCTAGCAATTACTTTGTTATGCTGGCTTTACTCAGAATTGATCAAGTTAAACTAGCGTGCCAAATGCATTTTTTCTCAGGAGCAGATTGGATCAGTTCTCCAGTGCTGTGCAATGATTTCTGCATTAGCACTCCTTCTTGTCATAGCAGCACTTCAGCAATTCAGCAAGGTGGGCTTATATGCCTTTTTATGAGGGATGCTTTTTATATTTCCTCTCTCTGCTGTGCCTAATATGTAAACATGAGGGACAAAAGAGTGGTCAGTGTTTCCATAATGGCATGGCCCCCAGTGGGCTCATGCATATTCCCTTA
This sequence comes from Gavia stellata, assembly GCF_030936135.1. Lineage (NCBI taxonomy): Eukaryota > Metazoa > Chordata > Aves > Gaviiformes > Gaviidae > Gavia > Gavia stellata. The sequence goes on from NC_082637.1 coordinate 6,308,056, forward strand.
TTATTAAATGGTTCACATGCCTTTAAACCCATCACTTACTGGAGCACAAATCAGTCAAGATTTGCATTTTGCTTGCTATTCAAGTTTTGAAACTCAGGAGCTCCCTGCCTAATGACAAGAATATTTATCCAGGTTAATTGATAAAATCTCCTCAACATAAAGTGCTCTAGGAAACAATTTCAGAACATTTACATGTTGTATTAACATCTCATTATTTTATTCAACACCCCCAGAGCAAGTGGGGATGTAAGATGAATGGAATGTGTTTTCTAATGGCATTTTCTCTAGAAAAAGCTCATCTACTTTTCTTCTAACATACCTATCTGTATGTTGTCTTTTGCTTAAGACCCAAGCATCCTTAAAGATCTAAGCATACAGCTATTTCAATATTAACCTTCAAAATACGAATTCAAACAAAGCAGTTGCTAGATTTTGAATACTGAATGCTTTCAGTTGATTGCTGTATTTTAGAGTGAGTTTGAACAGCAAATTAAAAAAAAAATCAGCAAATTTTCTGTAGGTCATAAGCAATATGTAGACAGCATTAGAGTCCAAATTTGTTAGATAAATTATTCATTACAGGCGGGTACCCCAAGATTTTTCGCCACCCTTGGCTTGCTCCTTTGCCTGAGGACAGTTTTCTATTAATTTCTGTCATGATAAATGTGTTCTTAAAGCAGGGAAACAAAGAAATGAAATAGAGGGTTGGAATTTGTTGTGGAATAAGTCACTCATTGTAAAAACTCTAGTATCTCAGGTTCGATTGTTGTATTTTGCACTGTTTCTTCCTGTTGTCCATAAAGCATTTATGCAGGTGATTTTTTTCTATATTGTTAAGTGTTTCAAGCTCAGTCATTTCAAATCATCTCAGTATTAATTTTGTTGGCAGCAGACTGAAAGCAAAACCTTGTACTTTTCTGCTCAAGTGGGAGATGGAAGACTAATTGATGTAACCGTAAATGGGAATGAAGCTAAATACTTGTCTTCCACTACTGAATTGAATGAAATTAGGACAGAGTAGGCTGTTTGTCAATAGGAAGTTATGCTGAAAAGCAATTAGAACAAGTCCTTCATTTTAAATGGGAATGCAGCATCTCCTTTTTAGGCTCTGGACAAGTCTCTGAGAAAGTTAGTAGGATGTGTTTGTTCAAGTGTTTCTATAATGTAATGATATTTATTAAATAGTTGAAATTTAATAAACTTGAATCTTTGTCTTTAAAGCAGGTATTTTAAATGGTTAATCCTCAATCAATAGATAAAAAAATTTAATTTCACTCTTTCAGGCATAAAAACGCTGTCTTCTTTTTTCTAGGTTTTCTTAAAAGATGAGGAAGTGGCTTTCTATTTAGTTCTGTCTTATTCTGCTTCCTACACTAACATAATTCCCTTTTGTAGCCTCTTCAATTTCTTATATTCCTTCCCCACTTTCCTACTCCAAACAAAAGAAAAAAATGACTTCCCACTTCTGTGTGGCAAACACCAACAGAAGGAAAAAAGTCTTACTTATCTATTATGGAGATCTAATTTTCACTAATGTTTTTTGGAATATTTTGCTTAGCTTGTCTTTCGAGTCATGCCCACAACCACTCACTTTCCTGATATTTTAATGTCAGCCAAATGTTACTGACAGCTATGGGGTTAAAAGCTCCTGAGGAGGAGGTTGCTGTGTTGATGGGAGCTTACCAGGAAAACCCAGCTGTTCTAAACAGTGGTTTTGGTATCTTTATTAGTTTTATCTAATGTGTCAATACTGAGCACTTGAGAATGATTTTAATGAAAATGGAATTCTAATCACAACAGGGATTTACTGACCTACCTGTCTCTTTCTGCTGAAGTTCAATATTTAGACATCACATTATTACATTCATAATTTCCTGTTTAAGTCCTATTTTATGCTCTGACAACCAAATCCTTCTGAATTCTCAGGTTTGCACCCAGGCATCAATACAGCCACCCAGCCCTGACAGTACAAAGCTGCTCAAAGCATTGTTATTACAGAAATCCTGTAGGACAACAGTAGCAGATCCTGATTCTGGAGGACTTCTCAGAACACAGTAGCTCTCCCTTTGCTCTCTTTTTCTGTGTAGCTGAAAACAAACTATCATACTTTCATTCCTCAGTGTTTTCCCAAGACCAGTTGGTGTAAGTCTTGAGTACTTCTTAAGCAAGAGGTCGTGACCTTTAATAGTCCACAGTGGATTTTTTATTGCCCTGTATTTAAATTCTTTTTCATTGCAAGTTCATTTCTACTGCCGAAAACATGAAGTAGCAAGAAGTTCCTTAAATCAGCCATGACTCTTATAGGTACTTTGGTTTTGAACCCGGCTACTGTCTGTTTCATCTGATGCTTCCTAATTTTTGTATTAGGAGGGAAAATGAGTATTCATGTTCTGTTCATCTTCTCCATTCTAATTATTATTCAATTATCATACCTATGTATCTCTTTAATCATGTATTATCTTTCATACATGTGCCGCTCTATACTTTTTCCTCTCCTTCCTAATTTTCACAGAATCACGGAATGACAGGGGTTCGAAGGGACCTCTGGAGATCATCTAGTCCAACCCCCCCACCAGAGCAGGTTCACCTAGAGCACATTGCACAGGAATACGTCCAGGTGAGTTTTGAGTATCTCCAGAGAAGGAGACTCCACAATCTCTCTGGGCAGCCTGTTCCAGTGCTCTGCCACCCTCAAAGGAAAGATGTTCCTTCTCAGGTTTAGATGGAACTTCCTATGACCCAGTTTGTACCCGTTACCTCTTGTCCTGTCACTGGGCACCACTGAAAAAAGACTGGCCCAGTCCTCCTGGCACCCACCCCTTCGGTATTTATAAGCATTGATAAGATCCCCCCTCAGTCTTCTCTTCTCCAGACTAAGAAGACCCAAGTCCCTCAGCCTTTCCTCATAAGAAAGATGTTCCAGTCCTCTAATCATCTTCATAGCCCTTTGCTGTACCCTCTCCAGCAGCTCCCTGTCCTTCTTGAACCGGGGAGCCCAGAACCGGACACAGCACTCCAGATGTGGCCTCACCAGGGCAGAGTAGAGGGGGAGGATAACCTCCCTCGACCTGCTGGTCACACTTTTCTTGATGCACCCCAGGATGCCGTTGGCCTTCTTGGCCCCAAGGGCACATTGCTGGCTCATGGCCGTCCTGTTGTCCCCCGGGGACTCCCAGGTCCCTTTCCACAGAGCTGCTCTCCAGCAGCTCAGCCCCTGACCCGTGCTGATGCCTGGGGTTACTCCTCCCCAGGTGCAGTACCCTACACTTGCCTTTGTTGAACTTCATAAGGTTCCACTCTGCCCAACTCTCCAGCCTGTCCAGGTCACGCTGAATGGCAGCGCAGCCTTTGCTGTGTCTGCCACTCCTCCCAGTTTAGTGTCATCAGCAAACTTGCTGAGGGCACACTCTATCCCTTCATCCAGGTCATTGATGAATATATTGAACAGGACTGGACCCAGTACGGACCCCTGGGGAACACCGCTTGTTACAGACCTCCAACTAGACTCTGTGCCACTAATCACAACCCTCTGAGCTCTATCTATCAGCCAGTTTTCAATCCACCCCACTGTCCGTTCATCTAACCCACACTTCCTAAGCTTGCCTTTGAGGATAATGTGGGAGATGGTGTCGAAAGCCTTGCTGAAGTCAAGGTAGACAACATCTACCACCCTCCCCTCATCTATCCATCCAGTTGTGCCATCATAGAAGGCTATCAGATTGGTCAGACATGACTTCCCCTTGGTGAATCCATGTTGACTACTTCTGATAACCTTATTTTCCTTCACATGCTTTGAGATGATGCCCAGAATGAGCTGTTTCATCATCTTTGCAGGTGACGCTGACTGGTCTGTAGTTTCCTGGGTCTTCCTTCTTGACCTTTTTGAAGACTGGAGTGATGTTGGCTTTCCTCCAGTCCTCAGGCACCTTGCCTGTTCTCCAGGCCCTTTCAAAGATGATGGAGAGTGGCCGAGCAATGACTTCTGCCAGCTCTCTCAGCACTCACGGGTGCATCCCATCAGGACCCATGGACTTGTGGATGTCCAGTTTACTTAATTGGTCTCTAACTTGATTCTCCTCAACCAAGGGAAAGTCTTTCTTCTTCCAGACTTTCTCTGTTACCTCCAAAGTCTGGGACTCTGGGGGCTGGCTGGAGCAGTAAAGACTGAAGCAAAGAAGGCATTCAGAAACTCCGCCTTCTCTGCATCATCTGTCACCACGGCACCTATCTCATTCAACAGAAGGCCCACAGTTTCTCTTGTTTTCCTTTTGCCTCCAATGTACTTGAAGAAACCCTTCCTGTTGACCTTGACATCCCCTGCCAGGTTTAATTCCAAGGCGGCCTTGGCTTTCCTCATTTCATCCCTGCATACTCTGACAGCATTCTTGTAATCTTCCCAAGTGGTCAGTCCCTTCTTCCACATACTGTAAACTTCCTTCTTCCACTTGAGCTTTTCCAGAAGCTCCTTGCTCAACCATGCAGGTCTCCTGCTTCCCTTGCCTGATTTCTTGTTCTTAGGGATACACTGATCCTGAGCTTGGAGGAAGTGGGACTTGAATATCACCCAGCTCTCTTGAGCCCCCCTACCCTCTAGAGCCCTAACCCTTGGGATTTCTCCAAGCAGCTCCTTGAGGAGATCAAAGTTAGCCCCCCGGGAGTCCAACGTTGCAATCCTATTTGTTGTTTTGTGCATGCTGCACATGATCCTAAACTCTTATCTTCTCATGATCGCTACAGCCAAGGCTGCCCCTAACCTTAATGTCGTCCACCAGTCCCTCTTTGTTTGTCAGTACTAGGTCCAGCAGTACACCTCTTCTTGTTGGCTCCTCTGCCACCTGAGTCAAAAAGTTACCTTCAATGCACTGGAGGAACCTCCTGGACAGTACATGCCTGGCTGTGTAGCCTTCCCAGCAGGTATCAGGGTGATTGAAGTTCCCCATGAGAACCAAGGCCTGTGATTGTGAGGTGACTCTCAGCTGTCTGTAGAAGGCCTTATCAGCTTCCCCATCCTGATCAGGTGGCCTGTAATAAACACCCACAACAGTGTCTCCCATATTAGCCTGCCCCTTAATCCCTACCCACAAGCTCTCAACTACTCTTCATCCACCCCCAAGGAGAACTCGATACATTCCAGTTGCTCTCTCACTTAAAGAGCAGCTCCACCACCTCGCCTTGCTGGCCTATCTTTCCTAAAAAGAACATAGCCATCCATGACAGCATTCCAGTCGTGTGAGCTATCCCACCATGTCTCAGTAATTGCAATGAGATCATGGCCCTGCGACCGCACACAGCTCTCTAATTCTTCCTGTTTATTCCCCATGCTGCGTGCATTGGTGTATAAGCATTTCAGGGAGGGAGCTGTGCATGTAATTTTTGCCCTTGAGGGGTGGTAGGCCTTCTGGTTCTCAAAAATACTAGCATGCTGCCCCACAAGTGCTGAGCTCCTACACCCAAGTGCCTCTCTAGCAAGCCCTGTTACCTCCCTGTCCCTCTTCAAATCTAGTTTAAAGCTCTCTCAATGAGCCCTGCTAACTCTTGTCCTAGAACCCTCCTCCCCCTGTGAGATAGGCTTTTCCCATCTGTTACCAGCAGGCCTGGTGTCTGGTAAATCAAGCCATGGTCAAAGAAGCTGAAGTCCTGCTGGTAGCACCAGGCTTGGAGCCAGGCATTGATCTGTTGGCTCTACCTGTTTACCCCCTCATCATTCCCCACAACTATAGGGATAGAAGAGAACATGACTTGTGCTCCCGATCCCTTGCCCAGTTGTCCCAAGGCCCTGAAATCTCTCTTCATTGCCCTTGGACTTCTTCTCACTACTTCATCACTGCCTACCTGAGATATCAAAAGGGGATAATAATCTGAGGGCCGTACTAGCGAAAGAAGCTTCTTCTTTACATCATTAACCTGGGCCCCAGGGAGGCAGCAGACTTCCCCATGTAGTGGGTCCGGTCTATGTATTGGACCTTCCGCTCCCTTCAGAAGCGAGTCGCCTATGACAATGACCCATCTTTTATTTTTTTACTGAGGTGGTTTTGATGCAGGCGGTGGTCTGACTAGACCTCGACAACACCTCCAAGCTGAGAGAACTATCATCCTCGCGGTTGTCTGGTTCCCCTTGCAGAGCACTGTACCTGTTTTACAATGGCACCAGGGAAGGTGAGGTAGTTGCTGGGCAGATGCGCCTGTGGTGCTTGTTGCATCGGACAGGAACATCTTGCTATTGCCTCCTGTCCTCCAAGTCACCACATTCAGTTGGGTGGAGAGAGGACAGGGAGTTCTCTGTAGCATGGGCTCTGTCTGTCTGCTGGGTTTCTACCATGGGAGGCAGGGTGCGGCATGCTCTCTACTATTACCTGAGAGGGGGTTGCAGAGAGGTGGGTGTTGGCCTCTTCTCCCAAGTGACGAGTGACAGGACAAGAGGAAATGGCCACAAGTTGCGCCAGGGGAGGTTCAGGCTCAAGGTTCAAGAAATTAGGAAAAATTTCTTTACTGAGAGAGTGGTGAGACACTGGAATAAACTGCCCAGGGAAGTGGTGGAGTCACCATCCCTGGAGGTGTTCAAGGAACGTGTGGACGTGGCATTTTGGGACATGGTTTAGTGGGCATGGTGGTGTTGGTTAGTTGATGGTTGGACTTGATGATCTTACAGGTCTTTTCCAACCTTAGTGATTCTGTGATTCCATGATGCTTTACATCATATCCTTAATCAGGCTATGATTTTTTTGTTTTATTTTCTTTCCTTTTCAACTTTTAATTCTGTATTCCTGTGTAGTGCCATATGTTGACTTTCTGTGACATAATTGGAGGAGTGGACAGATGAAGCTGTCTGGCTTCCAAGATACTTTACTAGTTGCCTCTCCTGCTTCCATTTCTCTGTTTCCTTAATAGTTCCACCTGTCATAAAAGCCCAGCACTTTTCAAAGGAAAGCAAGTTTTTGCTTTCCACTCCTTTAGCAGTAGATGCTTTTTGGTCCTCAAAAATATTGCACAACAGTTAAAGCTGGGCAAGTATCTTACTATTTATCACATTCTTTAAATATACTAGATCTGTTAAGGACATCATCAGAAATCAATGAAGAGCTGCAGTCTTTTGTTTTAAGTTTTCACTGAATAATTCTAATAGGACTTTTTCACACTGGATGTCATTCACAAACTTTTTGCTTTATTCTTTTCTTATTTATTTCAGCTGACCACATTGGTTAGATAAATCACTTGATATTAGTATGAAATACTTATAACAATTTGCTTTTCTTCTTCACTTACATGGATATTTTTTGGATGAATAGATCTTTCCCCCTCCCTTCAGTCCCAATCTCCTTCTGAAATTCTGTGTGGGGAAAAAAGAAAAACAACAAACAAACCTTTTTTCAAAATACCTGGTTTATTCTGCAAGTAATTGATGCAAACTGAACTAAAAGAGAATTGATCTGTGGTCAAACATAACCTTAGAAAACTTCTCTGCTTTGCAGTAAGCTTCATGAAAAACAAAGACTCTTAAAAGTTGTTGCTTATTTCACTTCCAATAGTATTAAACGTAAATCTAGCAAACTTGATGAAAATAGGATAAATATTTAACTCCGAGGTGGCAAGGAGGTTGTCTGGTCTGTTTTATTGTTCTTTAAGATTCAAGCAAGTGCTACATGGAATAACAAGCATCGTAATTAAGAAATGTGATCTATTTTCTTTTTCTGGAGGTTCTGCTCATTTGATTCCAACGACACAGCAACACCCAGAGGTACCAGGGCTCTTGAGCCTCACAAAACTGCTTCTGTCCAGGAAGAGAAACACAGAGAATGATACAGAGCTGGGAGGGGGCAGAGAGAGATTTTTATTGGAAGCTGTTAAAGTGGTTGCTATGAGACCTTCTCCAGCTAACACAGGCACAGCAGCGCGTGTGAGGCTGATAAATCGTACCTCTTGCATTATACCTTTCCTTTCTGCTTTTTTTTTTTTTCCCTAACACAGCTTTTATAGTTGTTTAAGATCAGAGAAAGCACCTGCCAGTTGCTTTTTCTTCCCTTTTGCTCCCTTCTTCTGCGCTGTGCAAGATGGAGCTAGAAAATGAAATGATCAGCTCCTCCAGCAATTCTTCAGCAGGCTCCAGAGAGTACAAGGTGGTGATGCTAGGAGCAGGGGGAGTTGGCAAAAGCGGTAAGTTTGAGCGACAGCATTTGTGGGGAGAAGGGGTGAATTGGGAGTGTAAAGTTTACAGAACGAGAACATTGTTTAATGAGGGGTTTCATTCCTCTTTCTCTTGCACGTGGCTTGGATAAAAGACTGTAATTCGTGACTGGGGCAATGAGTCAGCTTAATTTGTTACGGACTGAAATGGTATAAGCATTTGTAATTGGATATTTTGGTAAACCGAACCTTGGCTCCATTGTGTATGAGGAGAGAGTGGTCAGCTTGCTGCTGTTAGTTTAACAGCGAGTGGTCATGTCACTCTAACGCTTGGTGAGGGGTGATGGTTTGCTGGGTAGCGTAGACGTAACTTGTTGGCCTGCCAGTCCTTGTGCTCCGGCAGAAATGAAACTCACTGCAAAGTCAGCTGTACAGTGCAAAGTGTGGAGGATACCTAAAGTGACTCTGTTTTCTTCCCCACACCTTCTTTTGACTTTTTTGCTGAGTGTCATTATGGCTCTAGTGTTAGTCTCCTCTCCTGTCCGGACAGTTACAGAATGCCTGTCTGAGTCTCGCTCCAGGCGATAAGGTAGATTTGCAGCATATTTTAATATCGCTGTCCAGCGCTGGCAAGATATGCTAGTGTCTGACAATGGTATCTCTTCAGAGGAGTCATTATTTTCTCCAGACAATGTTTTCTTTTTCCCAGATATTATCACCTTTGATTTATTCTCACTGACGCTAGCATTCTCTGTTCTTAAAAAGACTTTGCTGAATGTGCAGTGTTCGTCTCAGAAGCCAGTGTATTGAGCCGACCACACATCAAGCATTTGATTACATCTTCTGGAAATTCAAAAGAAAAAGAGAAGATGACAACAAACAACAATAAAAGGATAATATAATATAATATAATATAATATAATATAATATAATATAATATAATATAATATATCCAGGCTAGATTCCAAAGAAATTTCAGGATAAATAAGCTGTGACACTAAACTGTAATAATTGTGTAGATCAAACAAGTTTTATTTCCTATTCAAACAGCAAGACAAGGTATAGATGCAAAAAATTAAATATCAGGAGTGGATATAATTTCCTGTCTGTATCCATAATCTCTGTTTTCTTGTTATGTTTGGCTTCAACTTCAGTGGTACATCTTTCAGTGAAAGCTATTTCCCATCAGTATAGTTTAACCCAGCAAACAATTCTTGCACAGATGTTATGCTATGATCACTATATAAAATGGGAAAGAAGAAAATATTGGTTATCTCAGAGTAACTTTCTGCAATTTCAAATTATTTTTTCCATGGTAACGCAGGTATCCAGGATGTGTCAGATGGAACTTTCAGTAAAATGTCACTTTTTTTTTTTTTTCCTGAGTGCATCCAAAAGATGGCAGCAATTTTTCCCAAACACATTATTGTAAGAACAAAGTCATTTTGAAGACTCATTCACCAAAACAAAAGATATTACAAACAATACCATATTCATAGTATAACTGAATCACAACAGCTAAATTTTATATACACTTTGAGGAAATTTTAGAGTTCCCATCTACTATTAGATAAGAGTTTTAAAGCATAAATGAAGTTTATTCAAATCTTGTTCAGAAAACCTTAGCTGTTGATTTCATGAGAATAAAACTTTCAGATCTGTGGATTACACCAGGGAATGATACATCTCCAAATCTGAGAAGGACCACATAATTATTCTAGAAGAACTGGGTGTCTAGTCTACAGAAATAAAAGTAGGATGAAGTGGGTGGTTATGACATTCAGTGGGATTAACGAAAACCTTCCGTTGTCTTCACAAAAGTGAAACTTGTGAAAAAACGGCAACTGAGAATTAAGAGTCTAGAAGAAAGGAGGGAGGCAGTTCATCGTTTACTGGCTGTGAACATCCAATGTGGAATGTGTGTGAAATATTTCAGTCAAATCCTGAGATAGTCCAACTGATATAATTCTGATAGAGATAAGGAAAAATTGATGTCCTTCCATAAATCATGAATTCATTCTGACTTGTTTAAACAGGATTAATTTACACTGGATTAAAAGCAGAAAAAGGCCTGAATGACTACTTTCATTCTCCAAGATGAGCTCTGCTTTCCCCTAATGACCTAGATTCACTCTGTCCAGGAAATCATGAATTTAGCCATAAAAAAGGGTCACGGTAGAAAAAGGATGAGAGATGAAAAAAAATAGTTCAATTTCCAATTTAGAGTTTGACAGATAAGTGATATATTTGATGATGTATTGATAATATCCTGACTTCTTTCCCCTTCCTTTCCCTCCTCCTTCACTTTTTAAGTCATGATAAAAGCAGTAACAGCTGGGGTTAAGTTGCTGAGTGGGAAACTTCTTTAGGATGAAAGCCTTTTCATTCCTCATTTTGTTCAATATTAAATAATTAAGGTTTGGAAAGAATTTTCCTTAAGAACCAAGCTGCAGCAATGTTAGAAGATTTCTTTTCACCCTGGACATAGTTCTCTTCTAGAGATCCCCTGGGCATTTTGATCTTCTGTTTCCCCCCTTCTGCTCTCTTATTCTGCCACTTCATACTGTATGTATGGAGGTCTTTGCATTGAAAATTCCATGATCATTACAAGAGGCTGAGGGTGGCGATTGTATGTGAGGACAGGAAGGAATGAGGAAAAGAACACCAACAATGGATGTTCTTTTGACATTGGCGTTTATAGAACATTGCCTTCGGTTGTCATGCTTGTCTCTTCAGTTCTGTGCTCCAAGATGCCAGACAGTCGCGGAGGACAGCCAACCTCCTGTTATTTGGGCTATTCACTATAGTAGAAAATTTCACAAGAGTTGGTAATAGAAGATAAACTTAGCACATCCAAGTCTGATACCCACACAGTCAGAGTAATGATGTGTAAACTGTAAATGGTTTAAGAATTGTTACTTAAGGGTCCTCACATTTCAAAATCAGTGCCACAAAAAAATAATAAAAAGAAATGTCTGCCACTATTTTATAGGAGGAAAAAACATCACCCCAAAACCCAGAGTATGGAACAAACAGGTAGTAGTGGTGTTTAATTACAAGGTACAAAGCTATATGTAAATTTTCCTGGGAATTGATTTTTGTACCGTAATTATAGATTATAGATTCACTAGAATGAATTATCCCTTCTAAGACTTCTGAAAATAGAACTGTTTTTGTTTTCAGAGCAATATGCTAATTTATCACTTTGTGTAGGTTGTGTCTGACATCAAGAACAGCTATATACTCTGCTGCAAGTTCAGATCAAAATTAGGCTAGAACCAGGAATTAAACTGAAATGAAGTAAAATAAAGTAAACTAAATTTTCTACTGACTCACATTTGATTATAGTCCATACTGAAATTACACATTACTAAGGATAGTTAAATTTCAATGAAAAAATTATTTTGAGACTCGCTTTTCTCTGGTTTGATGACAAATCTCTGGTCAACTCAGTACCATTCAAACCTGCCTCAAGCTGCCTGACGTAGGGCTTAAACCCTAAGAATCTTAGTGGTTTTGAAACAGGTTTTGCTTACAAATACCTTCAGAAATCTGCATCATCTGGACAGTGAACCTAGTATTCTCATGGTCCCTACTCTGATGCAGCTTAGACCCCTGGGTTTATATCTATCATTCAGTGTTACAAAAAATACACATGAAAGAGTCTCTAAATCCTGAGACCATGAACTGCTGGTTTGTATTTAGCAAACTAATTACACTAATAACTATTAACTGCAGCACTTTCTGCAAAACATTAACAATACTTAACTGAGGGGTTGCACAGTGACTACCAAAAGGAACAAATTGATGTACCTGTGCAACTGAATAAAATGGAAAACCTCTGTCTAATGAAAAATTGTTATTACCTAGGCATCCTTCAAATGTTGATCAGATTGCATCATGATCTAACTTTATGTGCATCTTCTCGGCTGAATGAAAATGTTATTCTAGTTTGGGGTTTTTTTTCCCTAATGTTAGTTAAAATTGATTTATTTTAAGGGTGAATATGATCTACTGTTATTCCTGGTAAATAGAATTACATGTTTATCCATAGAATGGGTATATCATAGATGTAAAGTGAATTTCATGCTACTTTTCCTATGAAAGTTGCATTTCAGATGAGAAAAGGAATTTTTTAAAAATTCAAAAACTAATAAATATTTGTGGCTAGTAAGTTGGTTTTTTGTCTTAGAGAAAATGTGAATTTTTCAAGATTTATTTCTCAGACTGATTGCCAGTTTATTTGTTGCCACCTTAAAAAAATTGAAGGGATTATCAAATAATTACCCCAAGATTTTTGTAAAATGAATATATTTTTTAGGTTTAATATACAGGTTTGGAAAACATTTAGATATCTATTTCCAGGCTTCAATCTTAAAAAAAATTAAAAAGAGGGGAAGAGAAGGAATTAAGAAAAGATTTTCTTAGGGTTTTTAGAGGAAGAGTATGAAGGAAAGTATTTCTCAGCCTGATCTAGTTAGGGGAGGCAAATTTACCCCATTGATTCCCTTCAATTTTTTTTTTGCCAGTGTTGCACAGATATTTCTACAGATACAGGTGACTCATCCAATTAATTTCAGGATCATGTGTACAAAATAAGTTCCAAAATGTGTGAAAACAGCAATGTTTTTGTTATGTGGGAACTTCTGTACCAAGAATTAGATTAAATCCCTAATTTTCTTTTATTTATGTGATCAACTGCCTTTTTTTGACTAGTTCTACTACTTCTGTCTAGATAAAGCAAATGCTGTGCCTATTCATTTCAAGCATGTCCTCACAGTAAGAGTCCCCAGTAAATACAGATAGCACAAAGGAGTGTGTACTGGAGAACTGGCCCACTCCAGCTCTTTGTTAATCCCTTGGAGATAAACTAGCATGTGATCCAGGCTACACTGGAAAAGGATGAAGAGCAAAGGCAGAGATTCCACTGGCATCAAAAGACCTGAGGTTGAAAAGTACCATTTGGGTCTGCTGATGCCCTTCATACACCATCACAAGGATCAGTATTGTAGAACACACTTCACATATTGATCAAACACCTTCTCAGTAGAGTTTTTTTGGGGGAGGTTGGTTTTGGTTTGCGTGCTTTTTTTCCCCCCAATATGCTCTCAGGTAAAGCTCTGCTTCCTTAAATGCCTGGTAAATGGATCAAGGGATACTCTGGGCTTCTATTGTCTTCTGAGCCAAACTGATACCCAGAATGAAGGTGGAGGATTAAGTTACTGCTCAGTATGAGTCAAGGTGAAAAAAAGTAGCCTTTCAATTGTCTGGGCATGCAGTATATTGCAGTTAAGGCAAACCAAATTGCTTTTTCCCCCCTCAAAGTCAATATAAGTATAGTTTTTGGTGTCTAATTTGGTGCTGCTTCTCCTGTCACTGCACAAATACCCATCTTTTTTTAACTGGAGTAGAAATTGAGATACCCAATTAATAAAAACAGACATCTGCATCCCTCTGAAAATAAATGTTTGTTCCCTCATCATCCTCGGTCTGAAAAAAGGCAATTTGGATTTTTAAGGCCAAATATAAGACTCTGGGAATTTCAGGGAAATAATTAATTATACTCATCCAAATGAAGAAGGAAGGAAGAAAAGGGAAGGAAGAAAGGATATCTACTTGTTGACCAGAGAAAAACTTCCTTGCTTAGTAATTGTTCTGAAAGCATAAGGTTATCAATCAGTCAAATGACATATAAACTGTTGGTCACTTCATAGTACTGACTGTAACCTGTGATCAGCTGTGACCTGATGTGGAAGTGTCAGTGCAAGGCTGGGAAAGGAAGAGAGGAGACAGCAGAATAATAACAATAGTGCAGCCCAAAAGACATGGTCATACGTCTTGACAATTATGTATCCATGCAGAAAAAAGTCTTAACTGAACACTGTAAACCCCCAGCTAAGTTTGTCACGTCTGGGATGCTGCAAACTCAATTACAGTCATAGTTCTAATGAAGAATTACAAATGTTATATGCAGATTGATGGTGGCGTAGGTTGTCTTTTTTCCATGAAAAAAAAAACATTGTAGAGAAGGCGTACCAATGCCAGACAACCACAGCCCTGGGTATGGGCAACTTCCAGTTTTTCCCATAAACCAGATTAAGCACTGGAGTCTTTATAAATGCAGAGTTCTGATATATTTATGATCTTTGATAACAAAACTGTTCCTATGTTTCAATTACCTTCACAGATAGGTTATTGAATTAGTTTCTGTGTAATTCCAACTTCTAGCCATTTTATCTTACCACTTCTTTGTTAACAACTTTGAAAAACTCTCTGTTCTCTTACTTTCCTATCTGTTAATACTTATAGACTGATTAGTTCACACCTTGATCTTCTTTCTCTTCAATACATTGAGCATCTGAAACATCACATGTAGAAGCTTATTTTCCTGCTCAGAGCATTTCATACCCTTAATTCGAGTGCCCTAGTATTTCCACATCATTTTCTGAATATGAATTCCAAAAATTCACATGTTATTTTATTAGTGGTCTTACTAGAAGCAAGATTGCGTACTGGTTTCCTCTTGACAGTCCTTTTTTGTTCCTCTGAGAATAATGAATTCTTTTGTTCGAGTATAGTTCACAGAGATCACATTCAGAGAAATATCTGCAGTAACCTTTAAGTTACTTGCTCTTTCTCCCAACACAGTCACCTGTGCTATCACATCACTAGTGATGACCTGAATTCTGCATTTCCATATGTGTTATCCTATTTTGGAAGTATTTTCCTGGGTTGTGACCACTGAAGATGATGATTCAAATAATTCTGGACCCATTTCTGATATTCTTCATTTATCTTTAGTGTGTTTGTTATCCACTTGAAAGGATTAAACACATTGCTTATTCAGTAATTTTCTTGACTACGGGCAGACGTTGTGGCCAGAATTATTTGCCTTGGGGAAATGAGTTAAAGATGTTTTCATTATTTTGCCTTGTCACATAATTCAATGGCTGGAGGGGTGGAGGATTCAGTTATGGCTCCTGCATTTAATAGGATGGTTTCTGCATGTGAGATGCCAACTGGCTACTAAGAAAGCTGTCTGCAGTTCTGGTTTCTTCAGTACCAGAAGCCATCTGATAAATAGGAGAGAGTTCAGAGAAGACCAACAGAGATGATAAAAGGGCTGATGCAATATGATTTATAATGACAAATGACTATAACTGTATTCAAATAACTCTGTCAACCAGTAGTCCATGATTCTTTATTGAGCAACTTGCATATGTATACAGTGATTTAGTGTAAATGGGACTGGATGCAACTGTAATGTGAATGGGTTGATCCATCCAGCTTCTCCCATCATAACATCCAGATGATGAATACCCATTTGGATAAGGCTAGCAAGTGGGCTAGTCACTGTCTATGCCACTTTGGCACAGGGGACAGAGAATTTATTATATTTGAAGGTAATAAATATCAAGAAAAGAAGACACATTTTCCAAAATTTGAGGAGGAAAGGGACCAGAATTGTTTAATGGAGAGTAATCAGTTAAGTGGTAAAATTAGAATTAAAACATGTATAATTAGAGATGTATGAGATCTTCAGGCCTGACTTCCTCTGGTCAATAAGAGCAGTATATATCCTTAACCATTTGCTTAAAAGCAAGACAGAGCAGATTGTGGAATAATCTTTGACAGGAACAGGTTGGCGAAAGTTGTATTAATCTAAATGGTTTACGCTAATTTAAGATAGAATACATTATAGAGATTGAGCATTGATGAGCAAATATATCTGAACAGAAAAAGCATTTACAGTCTTCAAACTCTCTTATAGAGGAGAAGGAATACTGTCATCCTCAAAATTATGAAATGTGTTAAAAGTCCTCAGGACTTGTGGCCAATGTGGCATTACTAATGTGTATAACCACCATCTTTCTTTGTGTTCATACTGCTTAAGAGAGATCCTAAGGGTGATCTCAAGACTGGACTTGTTTCTTGTATACAACAAAAATAATTTATGTTGCCTCACACAGAGTTAAAGTGCATCCTTTAGAGTATAAGGGCTCCTGTATAACTGGAAACACGCGGAGGGTGGCTCCCTAACAGTAATGGCCATCTAATGTATATGTTGGGTAGTGGTGCAGAAGGAAGGTAAGTAGATGTTAGCTCACCACTTGCAAAAAAACTGTTCTCTGTTCTGCTGATGGAAATGGCACTTACTGATTCGGGACTTTCATCTAAGCCTCTTCTATGTGAGCAATGGTGTGAAGTGATTAGAACTCATGGTATGTTATATTAATGAATCTGCTTTTCATAGTGTGATTTATTGAAAGAGGGCTTCACTTACATAGTGAAGATCTCAGTGATATATATACTGCTCAGCTTTTCCCATTCATACTGCTTGCTATTAAGAGATAGGAAACCTTCTGGGCTCTTCCTCAACAACAGGAATTGAACTATCAAGGACCCTCCTGGTTTCAACCACACACAAATCTGCCATTTGAAATGCCCAGATTGAAGTCTCAAATAAGGGAACAAGTACTGTTTCATGACAATGACTGGGCACTGTCGGTATCTTTGTTGTAAACAATCTGTTGAGGCAGCCACAGGAACTGTTTCCCTTCCAAGCCATCCCTGCTGCTGAGCTGAGCCATCTGCAGCATTTTCCGCACACGTTATCTGCTAGAATTTGGATGAGATTAAATCCATTAGGGACATTCTTGAAAGCACAATTAGGGAAGATTTTTTTTTTCCTTCTGTTGCTGCTTTCATCTCTTTTCCTTCCATACTTTCCATTTTATTTCCTTCCGCTCCTCTGGTAATCCTTTTCCACTTTTAATTTGTTCATTGACTTTAATTAGTCTCCCTTTATGCCTGCAAGCCTTTCTAATTTTTTTCCTAGAAGCTAGAAGACTCATCATGCTCACACAGCTCCACTGACAGGTATCAAACGTTACCAAAGCATTGTGCAGGGTCCCAGTTTCAGACAGTCTTGCTGTCTTGGGAAGACACTTTGCTGCAAGCTATAGTGATCTGCTAATGCATTACCCGCCCACTAACCAGATCCCAGTGGAAACACCAGCTAAAACCACTTTGTGTCAAGTTGTGTGGAGAATATCCAAATGAAGAGAGCGTGTATGTGTGTGTGTTTGCATATGAAAGACTATCTCAGGAGTCGCCAAGTTGGCCTATTGTGATTCTGGCCTCCAAAAGAGGTATGCTTTCAACTCAGTTACCTGTTGTAAAGCAGTGTTTTATCTTTTCATTCAGATAAAAACCAAGAATGAAACTAGTTATTTCAGGGGACCCAAAGGTGGACCCACAAATGGTTATAAGTTTTAAAAATTAATCTCATAAGCTTTTGCAAAGTAAAAGCTGTAATCAGCTGAGAGACTGATGCATGTAGTTCTTTAGCTTATATTGACTACAGTTACGAGAAGAGCTGTCGTTTAATTTCTTTCCTTGCAATCTCATTGAAGTGCTATGCAGTTTTGTAATTCTGTAATTCCTGTCCTTTTTCAAATGCACAAAATAAAGGAACCCTAGCTGAAATGCATATTTTCTGTCAGATCCTGTGATTCCTTTAGTAACTTTACTAGCCTATTACCGGCATGACACCTTGTTGCATTGTACTGAACTGTTGCCTGCTGAACAGGATCTGCAGGGTCTTTACAGAAATGTCTCTTTAGCAGCTTGCAAAATATGTACCATTGTTTCAGGTTTTTACTCAGAATGTTCAAAACCAAACCCAAGTATTGTCAAATTCTTGAGTCTTTCAAATCAGCAGAACTCTAACTTCTCAAATCATGCAGAATGCCAGGCAGGCTGTAAAGTTTCCCCTTCTCTAAAATTTTGTCTGGAACTTTCTTAAATAGAAATTATGTTCCTTTCTCAGTTTTAACAAAAAGTAATCATTAGACATTTTCTACACAGTGAATAATCTTACTTGGGTTGCCTGGTGACAGGGTCATCTGTTCACTCATCACACACAGTATACCAGAGGTCTGCTTCGTACAATATCTGCCACTACATACAGAGAAAGAATGTATTCCTGGGCCTCATGAGGTCTCCTTATGTTTGTAGATATGCTCTAGAGACCCTTTATTTCTCTACTGGGAATACAGGGGAAGAAAGAGCAGTCTATCACAGTAATCAAGTAGTCCCCCATGAGCTCCAGAAACCTGGTTTCCTATGCCTTTCTTTCACTTACAGCAGTTTCAGTGGATTTTCCAGTGTCTAATAATAGCTGCGAATTTGCATCATAGTCTCTCTCTCAGTGGGTAGCCTGCTTACGGATCTGTTTTTATAAAAGTGGAAGTCAAAAGACCCATTTTTTAAACCTTTCCTCCATAAAAAATGACCAAGATATTTAAAAGGCATTAAATATCTGACATAACAACAAATAATAAATCACATAAGCTTCCACTGTTTTTCAGATAACATGCTCAAAAAGACATTGTCTGTTATATTTGAGGGTGGATAAGCGGTTAGGAAAAAAGCAAAACAGAAGAGACAAAAGAAACAAACCGAGCAGTGGCAGGGGGAAATGTAACAAAGGTGAACAACTAAGAATAGAGAACAAGAAATCAGGAAAAACAGATGCATAGGAAAAAGATTGAGAAAGCAGAAAACTAGACGAAGATGAGTAAAAACAATGGTAAGGGAGTAAAGGGACAGAAGGAAAGGGCAGTAGTTCATATTTCAAAGAGCATTGGTTTCAGATGTTGTCTTTTTGTTGTGCTTATCCTACTAGATGCCCATGGTTACACCCCAACATTTTCTGCAGGTCCTAGTGGCCAAGAAGTATACAGAGGTCAAGTTAGTGGATCTTTCTCCTGCCTTTGTGACTTCTTATCCCATGTTTCTCACCCACTGGCTTTTTTTTTTTTTTTTTGTCAAACACTGGAAGAGGCTGCCCAGGGAAGTGGTGGAGTCACCATCACTGGAGGTGTTCAGGGAACGTATGGACATGGCACTGCAGGACATGGTTTAGTGGGCATGGTGGTGTTGGGTTGATGGTTGGACTTGATGATCTTAAAGGTATTTTCCAACCGTAGTGATTCTGTGATTCTGTGATGCTGTAAAATAGGAAGCTGGAGAGGCAGCAGCACAAACCTTCTTGGCACAGCCCTTTTTTCCCCAACTCTTTAGGTGCTGTAGAAGCTTGCCTCAGCCACGGACAAGGCTGAGTAAATCTAACATTAGTATGAATTTATGGGGTGCTGGGCAAAGCAGTGTTTCTCCTGTGTGGTGTTCTTACAATCATCCAGAACTGAGAGGAGTTTGTGGGCTCTAGCCTTAGCAATACGTAGCACCTAATGAAATCAGTAGGAGGCCCAGCGTTTGTTAGACTATTCTCTGTTCTTTGAAAAATTAGATACATCCACACAACAAAATCTCATGTAAAATAATGAATCACAGTGGTACTAGAGATCTATTTCACTCAGTACCAGGAAATAAAATTAAGTTCTGTTTTTCCCCAATCTGGGCAAAATGTCAAGATGCAAAGCAAAACTATATGTATTTCTATGTGTTTTGTCTTATTCTTCGTGACCCAGCTGTTACCTTTGCTCTCACTGCCTAGCTTTTATTGCTCATCACACTTGCCTATAAACAAACAGCTACCTCCCCATAATCAAATGTGGACAAATGGCTGTAGGAGGAAAAATAAAAACAAAATGCCAGTGACTATAAACAGATTTAAATACACATATCATTGACACATACTCATAGAAGATTTATTTAAGTGTAAAGTAACACACATTTTCACTCTTTAATGAAAACAGTTGTTAGTGCCAACATGTTATTTAAAGAATTATAAAAAGCTCTGCAAAACCCAGTAATATAACCACTTCTACTGATTGACAGTGACAGTGTATTTAAAGAATAGTATTATCTGGTGATTGAAAGCCTTTATTTCCTCAATGTCATTGACGTAAAAAGAACTATGGATCAAACTAGTTTGCAAAACTGCATCATACTTTTCTAAAGCAACACTGTGCCTGTTGGACGAGTATTAGTATATTAAGTATTAGTTAAAGCAGTTTTTAATGTTGGGATACTTTATGGTGGTGTAACTCAAAGAACTTAATAAGTTTGTGAATAAAGTGTATTTCTCCTTGTCTATAAACAGGAAAAATGCAGAAATTAAAATTGTTGTTCCAGGAAATCTTTAACTGTTCCCTTCCTGACTCTGAGTATCTCAAATGAAGTTGATAAAATTTGTAGGCAGTGAATACTTTGTAGGGTTGGAACTCATGGGAATATCTTTGGCACCACTGGCGTTAATTTAGTCACAAGAAATAGCAGGATGTGGATTGGGAAGAGATTAGATAGGCTGTAGTAGACATGATTGCTCAGGAAATGACCTAAGTAGACAGAATACCAGCTTGCACTGTGATGAAAGTTCCTGAGGGAATCAAAGGTTTCCCCGGCTCACAGTTCAAGTTCAATGCAATAGACAAATAACATGAATAATTCTTTTCAGGTTTAGTGCATAACAGGTTGCTAAACAATCATTAAGAGGTTGGAGATAGAATTACTTGCTTCTGAGTTCTAATTCCTTCCTCTCACTTTTCTCTCTTTATTCTTGCAGGCTATCCCTTTAAGCATATGGTAGAATTTATGAGGGATGTGGGAAATGTAAAATACCACCTGTTTATGTTAGTACAGTGTGTGGAGCCTATGCTATCTTTCAAAGTTCTTTTTATCCTTCTCATAAATTTACTTCAAGTATATTTCTTGCTAATAAAATATTTTACCAGGAATATGGCAGTATTGCAGGGCTCAGATTGATAACCTATTGTGAAATAATTTTTCTCTTTCTATTTTAAATTTTTTATATTTCTAATGTATTTCTATATTCATATTACTTTCAGGATGTTTAACATATGATGAGTTTCCCACAATGGCACAGTGTTAAAAACTTACCTATCTTCAGAACCATCTCTAGCTAAACTGATAACTAAATACATATTTGTTTTCTTTAGCACTGGAAAACCAAGATAGGATGGGCCTTATTTGTTCCGTCAGTGTCTTCTGTGTCATATCTGTTCAGCTCAGTGATTACTGTCAGTATTGTGGCGTTTAAAAGAAGAGCTGAAGAGAGAGTGGAAATGCAATTTGTGTTCCGTCCTGCCTCACGTATCACAAAGAAAACTGGCAGTTTAACGCAGACTCTTTGCTTGACCTTAGCAATAGAGCAGAAAGAATACAGCTCTTTTTTCTTATACTGAGAGTTCCATCCAAATGAATGCATCTTTATGGGGAAGCCACTCACATCGGAGTAGGTGGGGAGGGAAGGGAAACAGGGAAAAATTATGCCATTGAAGAAAGAAATCTGCATTATTTCCTGACTGTCTCTTTGCAATTACCATAGAATGCCTTGACCCCTGTTTTCTGCCCTACTCACTCAAATATCTGTATTAAAACGGTTAAAGCAGTGCATGGTTAAATAGGATGGAGCAGAGAGAGGGGGAGATGTAGGAATTACTCCAGTAATTTCTGTAGGTTTGGGGAGAAGTATCAAATAGTCTTGTGTCCAGCAAATATTATAACAGAATTTATAACCTAATTTGAAGCACAAAGAACCTCAAGCGTGTTTCGAGTTTGATACATTATGGAAGAAAATAGCTAAGAGGATAAACATTCCTGGGTTACAAAAAAGTTTCTAAAGTTTAAGACATAAGTCTTTGGGTAAGCAGTTATGGTGGATTGACCCCAGCCAACAGCCAAACACCACCCAGACACTTGCTCACTCCCCTCTTCTACAGGAAAGAGAGAAAGGGGAAGGCGAGAAGAATTGTGGCTGGAGATAACGGTTTAATAGCTGAAGCAAAAGCTGTGTGAACAAGCAAAGAAAGATAAAGAAATTATTCCCTAATTCCCATTGGTACACAGATTTTTAGCCACTTCCTGAAGAGCAGGGCCTCAGCACACATAATGGTTACTTGGGAATACAAGTGCCATAACCATGAATGTCCCTACTTCCTCCTGCTTTCCTTGGGTTTTTATTTCTGAGCATGATGTCATATGATGTGGAATCTCTCTTTGGTCAGTTTGGATATGGAATATCTCTTTGGTCAGTTTGGATTGGCTGTCTCAGCTGTGTCTCCTCTTAGTTTCTTGCTTCCCCCCAGCCTACTTGCCTGGGGCAGAGTGGGAAAAAGAAAAAGTCTTGATGCTGTGCAAGTGCTGTTCAGTAATAGCCAAAACATTGGTGTGTTATCAACACTGGTTTAGTTACAGATCCAAAACATAGCACCATACAGGCTGCCGTGAAGAAAATTCACTCCATCCCAGCCAGACCCAGTACAGCAATTTATAGTCTGCAAAGAAGTGAAGGAGATTTAATTTTTCTTTGTAGTTTTTATCTGTGACATCGTGTTTCTATCATATTAAATATACATTGGTACTGCCACGTTCTTCTGTTTTGTTGAATTGCTATTGGAGGCCACAAAGCCAGTGGGGGCCATCATTATTTTCCTTCTCTTTTCTCCTTGTTTCTAATTTGACTGTTGAAAAACTCTCTGTTGTTTCTTTGTTTCCTCACTTTTTTTAGAAACATCTTAGTTGGAATCTAACTACTGATGGGCATCTCGGTGGCATGGAGGCATTTCTGCTTTACAACTTACACATGTATGGTTTACTTGTAGGCCATCTCTGCAGTGCACACAGTGGTTTAGAAATATTTGCCACCCAGCTGCCTCACATGTTCCTGGGGAACACCAGCAATGAATCCAGCTGAGTCTTATGGTCAGGTGCTAAGGTACTTACAGAGTTCTTGTAGCTTTTTCACACAGGAGGAAGTTTATGGCATGCTACTTTCTCTGCAGTTGAAACGAGGAATGCTGTATTTATAGCATCATTAAGTCATCATTGGCAAAAGGTGGGTCAGTATCCCTAACATTCGGTGCCACTGTTAAAGTATCTATAGTTCCAAGGAGATTTAAATCGCTTCAAACTGTCTTTCCTGGAAGGAATCTCTTGAAGCCCATACTGCAGGTCAGCACCAGCCAGTATTGCAGTCATCCTCCACACCAGCTCTTCAGTTCTCAGTCTCAGGTTTCTTCGTACAGCCCAGTATTTGGAAGGCAGTCTGGGAAGCCAAACTGCTTTTGAAGGCTAAGACCATTCAGTCCAGCTGTTCTATTAGCTCAGTAACTCTGAGCCAATATCAACCACAAACAGAAATCAGACACAGTGCAGCACAGCTGAGACAGCGGAACAGGTCAGCAGCAGTGTTCCAGGCAATTTTGGTGCCATGCAGGATAGACACTAGAGCAGGACAGCAGCTCTCATCACCTCTGCGATACTGGCTGCAGTTCTCAATGCCCAGGTGGTATTTTTCAAAGCGTGGTAGTTTCTTGGTCTCGTCAGGATTCTTGGCAAATCTTTAGATCTGCTCTGTGGCAGGGAATGATCAGTTCTGAATGGTGATTCCCGAAGATTATTAGCACATTCTGACCAATCCCAGTAGTCAATATTGAAGTATGCAGTGGACAAGACTGACTGAAGTGCCAGGTATTAAAGGCAGATGAGGTTTTGTCCCTCTTTCTTTTGGTTAAGTTAATTTGATGGACATAAATGAGATAAAAAAATATAAAAATAAAAAATAGAATTCTTTTCTTCACCATTTCATCTGATCTAATGTAGTGCTTATGAGTGTAGCTTGAGGCTGTGTATTTCTGTATTGTTTCCACGTCACCATTGTGGTTCATACATATTTTTAAAAACTGCATATCTATTTGTTAGCTTTTGGGCATTGAAAAGACACAAAAAGTTTGAGTGAACTTGTAATTCCCAGACAGCCATAAATCTGTGGACGGATTTTAATTTTCAGTTTTAAAATACATAAATCTGTATGATTAATGATCTCATAATTTACTTATAAATAAAAAGAAATTTAAGCTGCATGATATGTAGCAATCAAATCACTGGTATTGTTATTGTGGCAGCTGATGCATATCCTGGTGGAAGTTAGAAAGATATTGCAAGCATAATTCATGAGTAAATGTAAATATCCTTCTGGTTTAAGCTTCCTAATCCCCTGACACTGGAACATGGGGCCACGCTGCTCATGATTATCTAATGGCAAAAACTTGCATTGGAACACAGAATCTTAGCCTTTTATCTGATTTCCATATTTTAAACAGTGTTTTGTGGTCTAGTGTACACCCCATCTCTCTGCTTCTGTTTCCCATCTGTAAAATGAGACCAGAGATATTTGCCTTCCTTTCTATGTAATAAGCTTTCTGACCTTCAGATGCAGAATACTTTTTTAAAGCTATTAATTGATGCATCCTAATAGATACTTAAGCCACAAGGGGTCATCATGTGCAGCATAGTTCTGTGACAGGTACCAGGTGACAAGTTCTTTGAACCTTATCCAGCAATTTCTTCAAGGTCCATGTCATCTAAATAAGCAAATTAAGATAAATGTGATAAACACTAAGATAAATTCTGTAAAGATGTTACAACCAGACATAATGATTCAAGGAAAAAGAGTCTATAATACATTATGGTAAACTAAGAAATCAGCGAAATTATCAGTGAAATATCTCCTCAAACAGAAAAGGAACTGTGAATGCCTACTTGCTACAACTACTGAATTATTGAGCAGATGGGGAGGCACAGCTAGCTGCTTCTTGGCCCTGTTTTGAGCAGGGCCCAGTATTATGCCTCTTCTCTGAGAATTCCTCCCAAACTGGAACTCCAAGATACAAATAGTTATGTCTAAACCTTGATAGACTTAAATGTGAAATACCTAGTTAGGTGTTCAAGATTCAGGCAGCTCTGGGATTTGCCAGAAAGAAGCATCCAGGAAACTTTGTGGGGAGAAAATTAGGTACTAGTGCTGAAATTCATCTTGCCTAATTTCAGCTTCTGAAAATGTTAAGTCTAGATATGTAGGCACTCTTTATAGCTGGTGGAGCGAGGTGCATAATCCTAGATACTTAATGCTTTCCATTGTTTGAGTGAAGCTTGGATGATTAGGCAACTAGGATGACTAGTTGTCAAAGGATAGATGGGAATAGCCAGAATTCAAATGTTGGTAGGGGTGGCTGTAATTGATGTGGAGAGCTCTTGAACATAATAAATTGTGGTATTCAGTACTAATTCCTATTATTGCAGAATTTATCAATGTTTCCTCTTTTTTATGTAAGATGTATATGATAGCTTCACTTAAATTTGTTTTGAAGATATTTTTCCTCTGTTAGAACCATCTATAATTTCAGTGATAATAATGTTCCCCTTTAAACTGAAAATATATAGTCTGGT
The DNA here is from genome assembly GCF_030936135.1 of Gavia stellata. Classification (NCBI taxonomy): domain Eukaryota; kingdom Metazoa; phylum Chordata; class Aves; order Gaviiformes; family Gaviidae; genus Gavia; species Gavia stellata. Next base: position 6,333,394 of record NC_082637.1, read on the forward strand.
GGTCAGCATGGTGTGTGTCTTCCTCAGACCTTAATCCACTGGGTGTGTGAGCCTTTTTTAGTCCCTGGTCTAAAGAGCTTGTTTCTTTTATCTCATGCAGACTGAGGAATTTAACTTTGGAGTTCCCTGTTCTGATACAGTAGCCTTCAACATGCCCAGAGGTGAAGCTTCTAGTTACGTTTCACTTACATTAAAGCAAGTTAGATTTATGACTTTTTTATTTTCAGTGAGGCAAACAGTAAAAAATTGCTGTCCTCCTGCAATCTTCTTTTCATCCATTTTCCAACTGAAACAATTTAGCTTCTGCACATGACAAAACTGTGAATCTGTTATTATCAGAAAGTGTTAATTTTGTCTGCAGTAGGTACCTTAGATTTTTACAGAATACTTTACAAAATGTATGTTACTACAAATTCCTTTAAGGATCTCATAAGGAAGAAGAATCATCACAGACTACATCTCTGTAAGGAATATTTTTAATCACAGGGCATCTAAGTTTTCAAAAAATGTAGGACTGAAGGTAGCTGACAGGATGCAAGACTTTGCTTGCATTTGGGCAGAGAATTCTTACCAGACAGGTGCTTGATATTCATAGTTTCACTGAAGCAAGTTAAGTCAACAGTTTCAAAATGGTATCACCATATTTAGAGAGTTTGGTGAAAGATGAGTCAGTGCTTCATGGAGCAGACATATCTTCTGACATTGATATCACTTTGTCTGCTGTGCTTCTCACTTTCGCTGGCACTTGTTCTTGATTGATCTCTTGTTCTGTGCCACTTGATTCATCACGGTCAGTGATCCAAGGGCATGAAAAATTCATCCCAAGACAACAAATACTTTGTAGTTTATGATACTTCTTTCCCATTGGATTCAAGCCAATTAATTCCTCCAGAGAGCAGAAAACTTACAGACTATAGCAATTCTGGCATTTCTGTGGAGAGAGCAAGTACAACTGTGTGTCTCCATTCTCTCATGCAAGAATAAAGATAATGTGTTACAAAGCTGAATTATCTAAATAATGACAAAAAGTCATTCATCTAAAGGAGTGGGTTGTGCAAAGGAATTTATTTCTGCCCTGACAGTAAGTCCCACTTAATACTATGTACTAAATTTCCAGAAAGATGTATAGACCTATATCAACAACAATTTTCTTTTTAAGGAAAATTCCCATTTTACTTAGATAAATAAATGCCAGTCTGTCTTGGTGTCGCTGTATCTTTATTTATTATGACACCTACTCATCTACATTGAAATTCTTCCACAAGCAGCATGGCTCTGTAATACCATATCATAGAATGGTTTAGGTTGGAAGGGACCTTAAAGATCATCTAGTTCCAACCCTCCTGCCATGGGCAGGGACACCTTCCACTAGACCAGTGTACTTCTCTCTAAACTTGTAGTTGAGTTGCAGTTTTTTCACCAGTTTTCAACTAAAAGAATTGGGGTAGTGTTATGACTGTAGATACTTTGGAGAATCTGAAATGAAAACTATACAATCAGCCATTATTAGGTCCAAGAGATGAATATAGAGCTCCCAAGACACAGGACAGAGTCTTATCCCCAAGATTACCTTTTCTCTCCCTGAATGGGAGTCTAATTTGCACTTCATCAAACCTAGAGATTGTGATATTTGATAAATGCTGTCTGATGGCTTTTATGTTATCTCCTGTAAGACAAAGTGGCACCTGAAACAATCAAAAAGACAAATGAAGTGAGAACATTGCATAAGAGACAGATGATTCGTAATTTAAACTATCTAGTAGCTGACTACAGTAATTGAGTTGAACAAATTACTTTCCAGAAAACAAGTGGTGGAGTCATCTGGTGCAATATGAGTAAATAGCTTGTGCACATGTGTCAGACCTGAACATGTGATGCATAACTGGGATAAGGGAGCCCAAATCATGCAGCTGCTTGTTCCTAGACTCTCATTACTTCACCTTTTTGTCCATGCTTCTCTCTGTCTCAATATATTCAGGTTAAAGAGTTAAATCTTCTCAGATTTGTTCTATTATGCAAAGGGGTGTTTTCTCTTTACATTTCCAAAGCTGCGTCATATTACAATGCTTGTGTCACTGCAATATAGGACAGCTCTTGTCATGTTCTTTTGCCTCATACTTTTTGCCGCATTCTGCATCTCTAATGCCTTCTAAGAATTAACATCATCTGCTTGTTTTCTTCATGTATATGTTTGCGCAGAATTGCTTATGTTTTTTATTCACAAACACCAAAGTTTCTATAAGTCTTATGAGAGTAATTTATTGGAAAAATAATTGATCTTACACGTGCTTTGCGTGTGTTCAGGGAGGAAGAAGCAATGTTCTTAATGTGGCAGCTCTGGAGCTGGCATGAATTTATGCATTCCACTAGTGACACTACAGATCAGTTCCCGTCCCCGCTCACCAATGCTGTGGTTAGCATGAGCAGCATCCCACTACAGTTTCACAGACTTTGACTTGTGCAGGAAGCCATATTTAGTCAGATGTAAATGGATACTTCACCAGGTGACTAGATCTTCAAAAGCAGAATGATAAGATGTCATGCCTGTCACTTTCTTACATATGATAGCCTCCAAAAAGGACTATCCTTAGCCGTACCAGTAAAATAGGTCATATAGATTGAGGTTTCTATACAATGACCTATATTTGAAGGTCTGCCTGTATCTGAAGATATGTTTTCTCTATTTGAACTCTCAAAGATAGATCAGTACTGTCAATGAATTTCCTAGTCAGGAAAATCATGTTTTTGATGTGTGATGTGTTTTTGATGTGAAAATCATGTGTTTGATGCACCCCAGGATGCGGTTTGCCCTCTTGGCTGCCAGGGCACACTGCTGACTCATATTGAGCCTATTGTCAACCAGCACCCCCAGATCCCTTTCTGCAGGGCTGCTCTCAAGCCACTCCTCTCCCAGTTTATATTCGTGTCCAGCATTACTCTGTCCCAGGTGCAGAACCTGTCATTTGTTCTTGTTAAATTTCATGCTATTGATGATTGCCCAATGCTCCAGTCTATCTAGATCCCTCTGCAAGGCCTCTCATCCCTGGGGAGAGTCAACCAAGAGGGATCTTCTTATACTGTCAAGAATGCAGTCTCTATTCCTCCACTAGACCCCATCTTAAAAATAAATAATAAAATTTAAATGGATTTAAGTAGCAGTTTGCTGAATTACTTGCCCTAGAGCAGCTACTGGACCAGTCATAGGGATTTCCCTGACTTGTTTTGTCTATTCCTGGCCAACTGTAGCAGACCCTGACATTCAGTGCACAGCAAGAGCTCAGGAAGGAACATGGAAAAGCTGAGACTCTCTAAAATGCGAGTAGCATTGAGAAAGGTATCAGCATTTGCTACTTAGCAAAAAGATAGCCTGAATGAGATCAGGTGTGCTTGCTGTTAAACAGAGTGACTACATGGGTTTCCAGAAGGTTCCAGAGAAAAGAAATGCAAACCATCTAGCTTTGCAAGCCTCCAGACTCAAAGCAGATGAAGCCTGCACCAAAACCTGTTTAACAGCACGTTGCTACAGCTACAAAACATGTGGAGAACATTAGGGTCAAGAAGGTCCCTTTATGAGATAGAGATTACTACTGTCTCTTGAAATGTATAAAAATAAACTAAAGCCCAATCTCTGATAAATACTGTACAATTCAAAACTGATGCACAGTTGCGCCAAAAACAGCTCTTTAAAAAATCAATTCAGTAATTGTAAAATGCATAAAAATACACTGTGCACCTGTCTTATCATTATCCACTTGAGAATATCCGACTCTCAAAGGAAGGCAAAAAGAAACAAACTCTGAGAGTAATTCTTTCAAAGAAATAATCTAAAGAATCAATAATATGGCAATCCATGTTAAAAAATAAATTGAAAAGGTGACTGTGCTCTTCTGAATATTCTATGAGTGGCCGGATAAGTCTGATTGAATGTCTAAGAAGCTGTTTGGTTGATTTTCCTTTCTGTTACATAAACTTGTGGTTAACATGTTGGTCTTCCAAAGCCAGCTGAAGATAGTGACAAGATTTATGTCGACTTCCCTGGGCTGTGAACAAAGATGTAATGCTCAGCTTCTCTGTACTTAACCGCATCAGAAGTTTTACTAATCTCTTTGTACGTATAATTACCCTTAGTCTTCCCTCAGTTCTCAAGAGTTTTTCCTGCACAGTAATAAACATACAGCAGAAATCTTACAGGATTTTGCTACTGTCCTTTGTACACTGTCACCAGATAGGAAATAAGTTACAAGTTTATGTGAAATTCAGTGATCTTGAAAAGACTAATTTCTCTTTTCTTTCTTTATGAGTTGTACAAAAACATTGAAGAATCTCAGCTTAGTATAAGTACTTGGAAGGAAAAGGAGTAGAATTTGTCCAGTTTGAGAATACAACAACACAGCAAGATGACAGTTCAGTCACTGAGAATTCATTTTGAAGGGTAACGTGATGAAATGCACTTAATACTTTCAAAAGGTTTTAGGTTCAGATTCAGAAGTCTTTCCCTATTTAGAAAAGGCCTGATCTCTATTTAGGCATATTTTATCCTGGCTAGAGATGGTGTTTTGGTATTTCTTGAACTGGGCTGTTTTGTCCTTGTTCAAAATCTAATGGATCAGTGGAAAAATCCCTGGAGATTCCAATAGGCTTTGGATAAAGTGTTAGTGTGAGACATTATCTTCTATTAGAATGGATGTCATATAAGAAAAGAGCATAAAATGCAAATATTTTAAATCAGCTGCCACCATTTTAATGTGTAGTTTCTATATTAAAAAGTCCACTGTCAGTTCTCCGCAGTTTAGAAGAGATGGTCAAACTGTGGTCTTAGACTTTGTGAGAAGCTGAATCGCTTTTCCTCTCCTCTTCCAAGGCACATAATGGTAGGAGAAAGGGGAGTGGAAAATAGAGATATCAGGGTGGGACTGATAGAAAGTTGAACATAATAATATATTAAAAATACAAAAGCTAGTATTCCTTTGTATTCACACAGCAAACAAATCTCTCACTTGTAATACCAGGGCGTAAGGAGGAGGGAGATATTCCTGCCACGTGTCCGTTAGAAACAGAAGATCCTGGGTTTGCTTTTAGATGTGACAATAAACAGTCCACTTGAATTCAGCACTTAAGAGACTTCTCTGCAGGTACTGTCTTGGGGGGAAGAGATGACCCATGTCCAATACTTAAATCAATGGTTATCCTTGTATCTGAATAATGCCCTGGAGAGCCACCTCTATTCTTAACATAACAAAGAAAAGCCAGCAATTACACAGAGAAAAAAAATTAAATAGGGATTTAAAGAAGATTTCAATGGGAAAATTGAATTAAATTCTAATATTTGCTCTTTTTTAATCTTTCTAAAGACTAGCAAGCCTCATGCGTTCATAACAGCATTTAAACGGTTCAGCTACAGAATAGTTTGACGAGCTACTACATTGCCCTGAAAAGGTTACTTAATATTAAGTATATTTCTCCTTTGCCTTTGTACACAGATTTGTTTAATGGAGAACACAGATATTTACCAAAGTGCTGGGAACATGTTTCACCATAGCAACATATAAATATAGCAGATTATATATGATATCATCCATGTTAATTCTGATTTTGACATTCTGCTAAGTATCATATAATAACAAGAAGTTAAATCAGAGTGATTATTAAAAAGAAAAAGCTGAATAAAATGCATAGATTACTTAAAAGAGAAAAAGCAAACCATTTTCCTGAAAGCTCTGTTCTTTTATATGAACATACTCTTCTAATAACTTGCATTAAAAAAGAGAGGCAGAGAGAGGAGAGACTGAACAAAAATGGCAGCGGTAAGGAATAGCTCATAAAGGATTCGCTCCTTTTTCTATTTAAGGTACATTTACACTTATTTATTTGCAATATTTAATAATTGATCCCTATACTCTTCATACGTAGGTAAACGCAATAAGGAGTGAGGAAGAAAGGGACTAATGAATTTACCTAAGGTTTCTGCTAAAAAGAAGTAACTTAACATAGATGTCCTAAGTCCAAGTCTATTCCTTTCTGTATGGGACCATTCTTCAGGAAACAGTTTCAAATGACTAGGTTCTGACATATAAAATGCATGATGTTACAATGTGAATACTTGAAGAATTTGCTCTGTGATATACTAGTTAGCGGAGAATATCAAGACTGTCCTAGCTGAAAAGAATTGAGCTAACCAGATTTTATGCATTTAATTCCCTGAATGCTGCTTGAATTGTTCTTCAGTGTACACCAAGTGTAAATTGTGCCTCTGTCCCATTTTGAAGTATTAGAGATGCATCCACATGAAGAATCTCAAAAGACACTTTTTTCAGGCAGAAGCAGTACCTACTGTTGACTCTTCCACTTAAGAGGTCTGATTCAAGTCTTTTGAAATCAGCTGAAAGATCCTTTGATTTCAAGGGACTTTGTAACTAAGTGGTTAAAAGAGCACTGCTACATTCTTCTTATGAGTGTTCAGAGTTGGCAAAGCATGACTTCTAAAATCCTTCCTGAGCATGTCCTTTGCTGAGGTAGTCCTGAGTTTATAAATCACCAAAGGACTTAGATGAGGACAAATTTCAGATGCAGTTACTTCTGAGAAGGTCCAGAAACAGATATGTTTGAACAGATATGTTAAAAGGGAAATTGAATGAAAAAAATTCAGATATTGGGAATGGATGTTTCTCCAGGCAACTAAGATAGGGTTTGGAAAGTTGACATTTTGGTCACAACCATTTAAAGTGGCATTCAGGCCTAAATTCTCTGAAAATCAAGGTGATGACTCCTACTTAAGTTTATACTCAATGAGTGCTTTATGGTCATAAATGTATGAGCCCTCATGCTTTTTTAGACATTTGCTGTATGCTCTGCATATGAATACATGTTCATACACAGCTTGTACATCTACTAAGAACTAATCATCAGACTAAGACCTCAAAAAATCCAACAGCTAAAATAAAAAATGATTTATAGTACTTTTGATCCGCTGCTCAATGGAATAAAGAGAGGTGATTCCATAGTCTTTAATGAATATGAAACAGATCCTAAATTAGGGAAGGGCTTCAGACAGGGAACCCGTCAGTTAAAATAATGGGGCAGTTGAAACCTTCTCTGTTAAATTGGCTCAGCATCTAAGCTGAAAAAAAAAGCAACTCGGCATTTAAAGACAGTGATGTCCAAGTACATATAACAGAAAGCAAAAAGGTACCTACTGTAAGGTACTCAACACAATAAATGGAAACAAATTCAAGCAAGATAAACTTTTGCTTTGCTAGTTGATTATCTCTGTTTTTCAGAGTATTGTACGAAGGAGTATTTGACAGCTGATTTTGACATCAATGCTTTGTCTTTATGTTACAAAGTAAGGGACACATTAGCTAATCACTGATATATTTAAAAAGTAATATTAAAAAAATGGAAGCATGTTTCTATAAATAAAATGGTCACTGATAACTATTACTGTGCTCTCAGGACCGGCTCATCCTTCTTAAAAATAAATCTGCTCTGTGTGAGCTAGCAGCAATTGTTATTTTCATCTGATTTCAAGCCTCTATTGGAGAGAAAGCCTCTTTAACACTCCATAGAGAGTTAGCAAAAGAGAAGCAAACCTACAGCTAAACTGAAACTCCATTAATTGACAGTGACCAACTCTTGAAACCAAGGAAAAACAATAATTTCCTTTCTTATGACTTACCCATGCTTTTCTTCCTAGTCAGATATGTCATGGTCGCATTCTCTTCCTTTGATTCAGGTTTATCAGAGATGAAAATGACTCCTGTAAAAATCAAGGATTTGCTAATTGCTTTTCCACAAAGTATTTGTCTTTTTGACAAACATTTTAATAGTGTGGCAGAAGCTGTAGACCATCTCTTGATCAGACCCACTTTAACACTTAGATTTTTCATTATGGAAGTGCAAACATTTTTGCTCAGTTTTTTAGGAGACAAGAGGGTGATATTGCACTTTCCACTTGTTATTTTATCTTCTCATTGATAATTTAGCTTGCTGACAGGAATGTATTATCTTCTGGCACGGATAACCGGCACAGAGCTCATTAACCTTGTGACTAGTATCTGGGACCTTTTGGCCCAGAGCATAACCGTGGACAGCTGTAAGCGCCTGGTGTTTGAAAGCAGCTTTACAGACTGTGTTGCTTGGTGTTGAAGACTTCAGTGATGTGCTTTCGGTACACAGATCTATTGAAACAGTGCCTGAGCAGCTTCTGTTGTCCTCAGGCACCTAAATTATTTATATGTCTTTTTAATTACACTTTTCTTTTGAAATGTTCTAACTTTGTATATCGGGGTGAAGATATACAGCAGTGACTGTCTTTGACTGGCGACTCTTAAGTGCTGTTTTTACTTTTCCAGAGTCATTATTTTTCTAACTTTGTTTTCAACTAAACTCTGTATAACTGCAAATTAATTATAACAGGAATTATCACAATAATTGTTAAAGGGACACATCTATAAGACTGAAAAACAATGCTTGGCAACTAGACTGCATGATTTGTAATCAGTTGTCTATAAAATGAGTATGATTGCACAATGCTACTGTTTTGAGCAGGATGTTGAACCGGACTTCTTCCTGAGACGTCTTCCAAACAGAATGATTACATGATTTTATAATTCTAAATATACCCTAGGTAGGGAAAGCGGGGCCACATATCTAATATACCTTGTCCAAAGACTGATAATGAAACTTCAGGAATCTAGTTTGTCCTAGCCAGTATGTTTTGTTGCTAGATGATCATCTATGTCTTCTCTTTGGATATGCCTCTTACAGTGAAGATTCTTCACATATATTAAAAAAAAATGCTACTCAGTTACCTTGTGGGAGAGAAAGTAAAATGAATGTATGAAAACTTGTATGTGGATTTTACAGTTCTCAGGAGAAATGTGCTGCATATCTTTATAGTAGACTTTAGGAAGGAACTGGGAAATCTCTTACAATGGTCTTTAAATGATCTTTTAAAACTCACATATCTACTAAACATTAAATATACATATTTTTTAAAAAAATGTAGCTTATAAGAATTGTCTTAGCTGACTCATTTTTAGAAGATATATACATGGTTAAAATTTCCTAATATTGCAGATGAGTCAAAATGTCTCTGTTTTCAATCATTTAACCTGTCACCCTCATCATCAGCAATTTCTTTATATTCCAGAAACTGGCCTTTCTTAGGTATTTTATGATGTTTTTAGCTATCTTATCATGTGTATCCTAAAATGGAGGTATCTATCTCACATTTTCAAGTCTTGGTCATCTACAACTCTGCAATTATCCTCAACTTGTGTAGCTCAGTGGGCCTGAAGATTTTACATCTTTGATGTTGCATAGCTTGCCTTGTAATGAAAATGGTCATGTAGTTTTTAATAACAAGATCAAAACCTAGAAGGATCAGAGAGGAATAATTTTGTAAAATTGTTGTTGTTCTATAGGCTCATGAATCTTTCACACCATTTTCTTCTTTCTGAGATAATTTAAAGGAGCATCACTAACCCAGACTAATAATGTGCTAAGACAAGGACAAACTATAATTACACAGTGAGGCATACCTGAGCAGAAAATGTAAAGTAGAAGGAATGTGTTCGTTCGGTTCAGTCAGAAAGGGGAATTTCATCCATTCTTGGGGGAGCGGGAGGAGAAATCCCAGCTGTGTGCAGCACGCAGATCAGCTCAGCTATTTCTAAGCACAGTGCAGATGCTGCCTGCCCAATCTAACAGCCAACAACTTCCTCTCTTGTAACCTTTCCCAAACAGACAGATGATCGTTAGGAACAGTAACCGTGTATATGCTGGTGTGCATTTGGACTGCGTAACTCTTATTTCTTAATTTACTTCTTGTACTTCACTGCTTATACTGCGAGAAAGCCAGAATGTCATATTTTCAGCTTGGGCATTTATCCAAGACACATGTACCTTTGCATATGTTGAGCTGCTAATACACAGGGAAAATCTTTTCTTATTTTGTCTTTTCATTACTTACTTTTTCAGTTTTGTCTTCTCCTCAAAGTATAGCACACGATGTTCACTATAATTCAGAGCGCCCCGGGATTCAATCACATCGATAGCATACACAATAAAACTGACAGTCAGACAAATGCTGACCCATCAGACATAACTTGGTCAACGATTCTATATATGCCAATCAATTGGATCAATCTGATCACCTGTAAAATAGTCCTATATATCTTTTTTCTATTGACTGATGCGCTACATCCTGACAGAGTAATGATGGAGGGTAAAACGAATCAGCATTGGCATATGTCATCTTGTATCGCTATTGTAAATATTGAGGATATTCATCAAAAGACTTGCCATGTTGTCATATATTTTATCATTTATTGATCACTGATGTTCTTAAAGACAAATCTGAGACTGGAACATAATTTTCACAGTGAGGTTTATGGCCACAAGATCTTGCATGAATTCTGATATATAAAACGGAGACATACCCGGTTCCTGACGTATGATATAATATTGTTGGCATTAAGAATCCATTATTTCCTCATTGTTTCCACCCGAAGTCCAACTCATTTCTTACTATGCAATCCGTGTTATCCTATTTTTGGGTAGTAGGCTCCTTGAAGAAAAAAGCAGGATTTTTATTCTTTATTTTTGAAACTCTAGTCAAAAGTAATCATCTTACAGTTTAGGAGTCATCTTACTTCCTTCCTGGGCAGAAAATTTTATTATAAAGGAAGATTATATAAAGAACTTGCACATATTCACATATACACAGCCCTGAATGTAACAGGCAGAGAAAAATACTTATCTCACTATACTGTTCGTGGAGCCCACTGGAAAGGTATCACTGGTATCTGTATGAACACAATCATATAGATGTCTATTCTGCATATGACCTGATTCATCTACCTCACAGCATTAGAAGATCCCCATATGTTTCTTGAATTGTCAGCCAACACCAGTCCAGCCATTCCATTGAAATGCTAAGCTGCTGGATGATATTGAATAGCTAAATCATCAGATCTGCATAGATCTATCTACTCTGGAAGGTATTTCCTATTAGTATTACACTAACCCTCTAAGTTTACAGTCTGATAAAGTGGCCAACAAACCAAAAACATACCTGGATTTTTCTTTACCTGTGAGTTTGTACATCAGGATCTCTAATATTTCTGAAGATGTTCTAGTATGAAATTGTTATATACATGTGAAATATTGGTCTCATAAACACCCATGATATGATTAAGTTAGAAATAAAACCAAAACAGCATGCAGAAATATAATTTTCTTAATTCAGTGAGTTCTTTATTTTGAAATGTGTTTCAGCACTAAAGTGAGCATAAATAAACTGAAGTAGGAAAAGCAATCACTCCAAAGATCATGTACCTGTCTTCTATAAATGCTTCAAGAGGCACAGTGCTATCAGATCTGATGATGCCAAGTATTCTTTCTGAAATTATATCTTGTTATTTAATTCATATGTTATGCTGAGTAAAATGGCATCATTTAGTAATGGGAGCTAAGAAAAGATTTGTTATCTACAAACTAAGTGCACAGCATTAGCTGGAAATGCTGCAGCAACGGAAAAAAGAATAGTTTACCAGAAAGACCTTTTTGAATACTGAATTCACCCTGAAAAGTCTGGGTTATAATTTTCAGTATATACATCTTCAAATTTTGTCCAGTCCAGTATTTAACGCTTGAAAATAATGACCTTAGAATGAAAAGTCCGTTATGATTCTGTTTTCAGTGATTCAAAACTGTTTTTGAATTCTGCATGCTTCAAGGCAAACTCTCTAAAACACTTAAAACTATAAGTGTTTGTCTAAATCCTACTGAAAACAATTTCTTAAATACATGCTTGAATACTTGCGTAATTAAATTCTTTAGCGGTTTTGCTGAATAATCTCTATAGCAAAGACTCTTTGTGGGATTAGGCCTTGCCAAGATCCAGAATTGGTGCATAATTCAGCCAATTTTAAATTTGTACTACAGGTTTATGTCAATGTTGCTTAGGTCTGATGTCTAGAGGACAAATCATTGAATTCTTTCGGTAAGAATGTGGCAGAAAATCACCTAAAATGTATATTTTCTTTAAAGTTTCGGTTTTGAGTTGGCAGCTTTTAACTCATTTGCTTCACCAATGTTCTTTTCAGTTTTAACTCTTCTTGTCCTTTCAGCTTAAACAACTCCATCAGTACTGGCAGTAGTTGTATCTCTATTTCGCAGCAAATAATGTGATAGAAATAAAAGGTACTATTTGTCACCTCATTATACGCCTGCTAACACTATAACCTCTATCACAGTATAGGAACCTGATAATTCTACATTCATATTGGTGGTTGCACATACATAGATTTTGTTTCTCCTTTTCCCATTTCCTCTGACAAGAAAAAGCTTCTCTAAAGCTAAATATCTACGTTATGTTTATAAGAAATTGTAGCCAGGACAGGCCTTCTGTAATCAGCCTACAGTGTGGAAATCAGTCATTCTAGTTCTTGCAGGTTCATCTGAACCTTTAGTCCCAGGGAATTTACCCATTCTTTCCTCCACTCAATATCACTGTTTTTATCATAGCTGTTGCTGATTACTTTGCACTGAAGTAACTCCTAGGAAGGATTAGGGCTGTGTTGTGCAAGGAACTCTGTCTGCAGAAAAAAGCAAATAAATGTTACCTAAATAATAGGCAAGGTATAACAAGCAGATAAGGAGGAAAAAAGTCAACAAGGAGACCCTAATGCTAAGCATAATAAGCAGTGGTGATACTCCAGCAGCCCTTTAGTTGCTGCTCTCAGGTAATTTCTTAGGCTGTTGTTATGGGAATATTTAAAATGTTAAGAATTGAAAGGAACAGGATATGTGGCTCTTTGCACAGGATTTTACCCATGTGGAATTCACTTAACTTTAAACATGTGAAATGTAGCTGTTTATAGCTGCTCATTTACACCCAATGGAGAGAGTAGGAATTCCAGGATATGATCCAGCATTTATTTTACCACCTGTCCAGTGAAACCAAGTGGTATCATATACAGAATTGCTTGTTTCACTTGACTATATGTGGAGTCCTTGTGGCAAGCCTTGGGTGCTGTCTAGGTTTAGTCAGCTAAATCCCCTCCTTCTCGTATCACAGCTGGGAGAAGCCCAGAAAACAGTGCTCAGAAATGCAGCATCTCCTTATGCAGCAAGATTTTTACTCTTGGATACGTTGCCTCAATAAACACACACGACTTATGTGTGCTCAAGACAGTCTGAGGAGTTGGTACTGAATTCAAACAAAAGTGACTTAAAAAAGTCACACTTGGGAAACTGAAACATGGAGGTAAGGGAAGTGAAGTAAATCTTTGCTGGCTTTGCTAGGAGAACCCAACTACAGAAAAATGTCCAACAGATATTGAAAACATAAAGGGACAATTACAGCTCCTGTGCAGTAAGTTCCCATACAAACATTCCTTAGTAATAAGTTTCCTTTACATTTTGCCTTAAAAGGAGAAAACTGTCCAATGTCTATAACCCACTCCACCTTTGAAGGAAAGGCAGCACTTCTAGTTTGTGCTGTTTTGTTACAGATTGGCAGAATCCTACTGTTGAAGGATGACCTCAGCCTTGCTTTTACATGGGAATCTAACTATGGCATCTTCTGTGACATATACAAAGATTATCATTATTTATTTTTTCATTATATGTGACTACACCAGTATCTCATAGACATTGACACTCATTCTGGATTCATTAAAAGCAGAAAATATGTATAGTTAGTAACAAGCAGTTTGTAGCTACCATCTTCAGCATTAACATTTATTTGCCAAGCAAGCAGTGTGAGAAAATGAACAGGAACCAAACTGGATGTTATATTCCAAAAAGCATACAACAAACGTTTACAGCTAGTATATCCTAGGATATACTATATATACTACATATATTATATATACTATATTCAAGGAACATGTGGACGAGGCACTGTGGGACATGGTTTAATGGGCATCGTGGTGTTTGTTAGTTGATGGTTGGACTTGATGATCTTACAGGTCTTTTCCAACCTTAGTGACTCTGTGATTCTGTGATCCTCTTCCAGGTAATGTTTTGCTAAGCTGCTGTATATGGCAAATCATAAAGTTTTCTTTGTCTCTTCTAAGTTGGAGAAAATCTCTTCTGCCCATCAGTCTTGTATTATAAACTCACCAGAGATTGCCAGAATGCTTCCTAAAAAAAGAATTATGTTGATGAATAAACCAAGAAAATGATCCGAGGGCTGGAGCACCTCTCCTGTGAGGACAGGCTGAGAGAGTTGGGGTTGTGGAGAAGAGGCAGCTCCGGGAAGACCTTATTGCGGCCTTTCAGTACTTAAAGGGGGCTTAGAAGAAAGATGGAGACTTTTTACCAGGGCCTGTAGTGATAGACAAGGAGTAACAGTTTTAAACTGAAAGGGTAGATTTAGATCGCGACGGGGGACCCTCCCTAGGGCGGCAAACCGCGAAGGCCCAGGGAGAGGGAGGGTGCCCCAGCCCGCTCCCCACACCCCCCCCGCCCCTCCTGAGGAGAGGCCGCTCTGCCTCAGCCTGGGCGGGGACTAGAGCGGCGGCGGCAGTTTAAAACCCGGTGTGCCCGCCATTTCGGCGAAGCCACGGAGGCAAAGGGCTGCAGAGCGGAGGATCGCGACGGGGGACCCTTCCTAGGGCGGCAAATCGCGAAGGTGAAAGCGCAGGGAGAGGGAGGGTGCCCCAGCCCGCTCCCCACACCCCCCCGCGAACCGGCAGCGCGAGCTCCTGACGAGCGGCAGCGCTGACTCAGCGTGGGCGGGGGCTAGAGCGGCGGCGGCAGTTTAAAACCCGGTGTGGCGGTAGCAGGAGGGAGGTGATCGTGCTCCTGTGCTCCGCGCTGGTGAGGCCGCACCTCGAATGCTGTGTTCAGTTTTGGGCCCCTCACTCCAAGAAGGACATTGAGGTGCTGGAGTGTGTCCAGAGAAGGGTGACGAAGCTGGTGAGGGGTCTGGAGCACAAGTCTGATGAGGAGCAGCTGAGGGAACTGGGGTTGTTCAGTCTGGAGAAGAGGAGGCTGAGGGGAGACCTCATCACGCTCTACAGCTACCTGAAAGGAGTTTACAGACAGGTGGGTGTTGGTTTCTTCTCCCAAGTGACTAGTGACAAAACAAGAGGAAATGGCCTCAAGTTGTGCCAGTGGAGGTTCAGGGTGGATATTAGAAAAAACTTGTTTACTGATAGAGTGGTGAGACACTGGAATAAACTGCCCAGGGAGGTGGTGGAGTCACCCTCACTGGAGGTGTTCAAGGAATGTGTGGATGTGGCATTGTGGGACATGGTTTAATGGGCATGGGTGTGTTTGTTAGTTGATGGTTGGACTTGATGATCTTACAGGTCTTTTCCAACCTTAGTGATTCTGTGAGTTTAGATCTAAGGAAGAAATTTTTTTTATGATGAGGGTGGTGAGGCATTGGAACAGGTTGTCCACAGAAGTCACGGATGCCCCATCACTGAAAGTATTCAGGGTCTGGTTAGATGGGTCTTTGAGCAACCTCATCTAGAGAAAGATGTCTGTGGTCTGCAGGGGAATTGGACTAGTTGATCTGTAAAGGTCCCTTCCAACCCAAACCATTCTATGATGCTATGATTCTATGAAACTTAATGGTACACAAACTATGAAATCACTGCACATCCATCATTGTTTATAGCAGTTACTACCTTGACACAACACTCCAAGAAAATAAATCATGTTGACTTAGAAGGCCTGTATTATTAACTAGTAACAAGCTACTCTGGCAAGGTCTGCAATTTCAGACTGCAAAAAATATACCTTATTCCTTAGTTGCTGATGTATATAGCTATGTTGATATGTCTATAATGACCATTAAAACAAGACAGAATTAGAGACAACCTACCTGCACTGTGGCTGGGGCTGAAATATAAGTGGTAGTAAAGTGCTAAATATATGTCTAATTGAAATACAAAATCTAGTTGTCTTGAAGGTTTTTTCGTTTGTTTCATGAAAGAATCATGAAGCATGACTTCAAAGCATGTCTTAAATGAACAAATGGCAGCCTGTGGACTATGCAGAGGATATTTCGTGTCAGTAGATGATATTTTAACTCCAGATTTGCTGTCGTGTATTGCATGAAATTTTGGGTTTAATCCATATATTCTACCCGAAATTACACAATACTCTGGGGAGTGTGTAAATATTCCAAGTACAAGAAGCTTGATGTTGATCTAGTTCACCGTATTTTCATTATTTTGCAAGTTATATATTCTACTTTACAGTAATCAGCATATTTCCCATATAAATACTGCCATAAGTTAAAAAGTAAATTTTACACTTTCCCAATTGATCAGATAAAGTAACATGTTTCAATTTTATTTATCATAAAATGCAACTTCTTAATTTTTCATTTTTCCTAATATTTTTCCTAAAATCATGTCTGTCTTTATCAGGGAATGTAATAAGTAGATTAAACTGATCATGTATGAGATGCATGCTGCCTTTTTGAGAGGAAAAGTTTGTGTTACGCAAACTACAATAAATTTACTGTGGCTGCTTTTGGTGTACAATTTGTGTATGTTCTACAGAATCCTAAAGGAAGGTGTGTTTCTTTACCTATGGTGTCTCATAAAAGGTATTTTAATATTCTGTTTAGGCACACAATATGGATTTTTGTGGTAGTACTGGATTTGAAGAAAGACAAGTCTTGCTTTTTTTAGTTGTACATTAACGGGCTCTCATTCTGTCCCCTTGAGCTAACCTGAATACCAGAGCTTACGCTAGCTTTTCAATAGCTACTGGTTCAGATGGAGCATTATGGCAGTGCAGAAATAAACTGTCTGTAGCACCAGAATATAAATGTACACATGCGTATGTACATGTGTGTCTGTATGTACGTGTGTGCATGAATATGTATATAATGCAAACATATGAAAGGTCGAAAATCTAAAGAATTAAAAGGTAGTGCAAGATCATGCTAAATATGTTAAATCCATCATGTAGTTCATATGCCAAGGCTGACATGCCATAGAGTATTGTCAACTCCAGAGTGAAAAGAAATGTGTAAGTACATGTATCTGTATGTGTAAGTAGAACTACAAACATACATACAGATATATATGTATTTGTGTGTTCAATTACCATTTGGACCACATGCTCTTTTCAGAGCTACTTTTACAAAGTGACCAGAGCATGGAATTAAATTGTGATTTATGATAAGTAACGTTTTTCACTTTGTGGCTAACATTTCTGTATGCAATGCAAAATTGGGCAGGTAGGAGTATGATTTATTGTTGGATGATGCCATTAGCTATTTATTCAGTATTCATCATTTTAGGTTTTTGCAGTATCCAGTGCAAATTCAACCATATGATTAATGCTAAAGAAGAACTTCAGATAACAAATGGAATACTTAGTCTTGTCTACATTTCTCAAATATACAAAAAGGATAGACCCAAGATAAACAGTGCTGCTTCTCTATGAGTCACTAATATGTCATGTTCCATTCACATAGTTATTTTAGCAATAGTTAAAATAAGTTAAAATAGTAATTTTAAAATTACTTAAAATAAGTGACACTTCATTTGATACCAGGAGAAACTCAGACCCTCATGACCATAAAGTTCCACAACAACTTCTAGGAAGTGTGGAATTGTGGTAAGGGGTAAGAAATCAGAGCTATTTCCTGCTAATAGTCTTCCTCATGTGTCTGGACATTTATTTCATGTTGCTTGAGCATTACATTGGCAAAATGGGAATAAAAATAACTCTTCTGAAGAACTGAGAGATAGTGTTTATTCCTAGGTAAGTGGTTGAAATTTGGCTCCTTGCAGGTGTCCAAGACACAGTTCATTTGTGACTTTTTTTGAGGCCTTAAAGAAGACGAGTAATGCTCACACAAGGGAATGTTGTTGAACTGAAATGGAACTGTGCTGACATTGTGGAATAAAAATAATCACAAAATTTTGACTTAATTTGGTCCATAGAAGAAGCTTGAACAGAATTTTGAGCAATTAGTTTGGGTTAAGGTGAAGATTCGTGTAGAGGACACAAAAGGTCAGCATTTCTTCATTGTTTTCGTAACCCGTGAGTCAGTGCACCTTCCGCATATGCCTTATAATGAGATATTAAATTTGTTAGTTAAGCTTGGTTGGTAAACTGTCTCTTCACAGAAATGGTCCAGCCATTGGTGCCGGGCTAGATGGTGATTCTTAGTTATTGGCAGTGTTCTGAGCTTCAGGGGGTTGCTGTAGTATTTGTTGTGCTTAGTGGGCTCATGCAACTAAACTTAAAATGTTGGGTGTAAGCCTCTGCATGTATTCTAAAGGTGAGGTTATCTGTTGCAGAGTCCTCAATCAAAACCTGGCAGTTGCAGGCAACTATGACATTTAGGATACTCATTCTGCTTAACTTAGGAACGAACAGGTGCCTTCTCAAGCATGTGCACCAAGCTGCCGAAATAAATGTTCGCTTTAGGGCTGTGGGTATAACCCAATGATCACTTTAAATTGTTGACTTCAGTGAACAGCAGATAGAGATCAGAAAACAGAAACCAAATTGAGAGTCATTCAGCTCTAGGACTGAACACTGTCTGTAAAAGGCAAAGGCTGGAATTGCAGAGTCCTTCCCTAGTATAAACATGAATTTTAGAGTGACCATAAATATTAAAAGAAGTCAGAGAAAAGAACCATAAAGACCTCACAGAGCTGAACCAACTCATCCACTGAAATAAGGCCTGAATGTTTGCATTTGTATTTAATAGATTCTTAATGCCACACTTCATCATAATGTCTTTGAACTTTTGATTGTTTTATGCAACCAGACCTCAAAAATCATCTGAGATTTCCTCCTTACTAAATCAAATGTCAGCTTCAAACTGCTATGCTGTACATATTAGACTGTACTGCATACATGGTTTGGTTAATTTTGCTGTTATTTATAGCTGGTATATTTGACTCAAGCTGTAATTTAAAAAACAGGTAGGGTAGCAGCAGAGATAGACCCATCTAGATAAATCCCCAGCTGTAGCTTGGAATACAATTGCTTCAGTGCCCCAATCACCTAAGAGTATTTAGTAAAGAGTTTAGTCAGATCCTCCCCAGAATTCAGGGCTCTTATCATTAACACCAAGGAGTACAGAATCAGACTCTCTTTGGCAGAAATAACTCCATAATTCCAGACAGTTATTGTCTATCCTGCTGTTTATTAAGGAAACATGCCTTTGCTTGCTGCCCCTAAATGATTTTGTATCTGACTAATAGCAGCTTCAGCGTTTTAGAAGAAATTACTGTGGATGATAACAAGAAAGTGTGTAGGTCTATTAGGAAGGAAAATCCTGGCGGTAAAGGTGACAGCTTTACGACACTAGCCCTTGCCTTATTTGCAGTAACTCATTTTGTATATAGAGTTTCATATTGGTGAAGCCGAGGGCTAGAGCTGTTTGTTATTTACGTCAACCCATAAGGGGGATGGTATTATCTAAGAGGGTAGAAAATAGGTCTGCTGATTAGAACAGTAAATTAGGGGAAGACAGAGAATAGCTGGGTTCCATAGACATGCATAAACATTTCATCTTGTCTGCTACTTGTTACTTTGCTTCCCTATAAACTCTGCTCCAGGAGTCTTTAAACTAATAATAAAGCTTTCCTCCTCATCCCACTCCCTGGGTTATTTATCTCTCTTTGGTTAGTCAGACCTTCTGTTTGTCTGACCTCTGTTACGGTAACAAAAAAAAGTTGTTTTGTTCAGAGTGCTCAAACTGCCAAGAAGATGAAACTACCTTCCATGCAGCTGTGCAAGCATTTGTTTTTGACATGGTGGAAAGGAACCCCGTATGTGGGGACGTACATTTTTCTTTCCCTTATATCATACTGGATTTAGCTCTTCTACTAATGCCCTGAAGGACCATTGGCCTCCACGTGCCACTTCAGAGACCATCATATAACGGTCTTCCTGAGATGTAACTTCTCGTCTTGATTGGGGACATTCTGTTTTGTTTCATGATATATTTTATCCAGTTTGTTCCATCTACAATAAAATAAGTAAAAAACCTGACAGTTTTATTTGTGGCACTATATTAACCATTTATCAAGATGATACACAAGGCTGGTAGAGTATTTTAATATTTAGTTCCTTTAAAAGTTTAGTTTCTCTAAATAAAACTATATTGAATAAATAAATATGTTAAAATACAGAAGTATATTAAATAGATTTTACTCCTAGTTTCTAAATATATAGTTTTTATAACAGTATCTCTAAATATCTTACTCTATCAAGAATAATTTCTGGTTTGATTTGATTTTCAACAATGAATACTTTTGCTAATTCAAAATGATAAAACCAGAACTCACCAAGGATTGCTGAATTTTGCAAATTAGCAGATTATGCCCAATTTTGACAATTCACATGAGCATAATTTTATCTTTAAACATACAGATAGCTTCATTGTCTTAAAAGTAAAGCAAGTGCTCCAGTTTTGACTTCAAAAGCATGTATGATTAGAGGTAGCAATGAACATGCATTATAAAATATATACATTTTGATATATATGTACAGCTGATAACTAGAATTTTGTTTAATTCACCTGTACTGTGTCCTACTTTTGCATTATTTCTGCTTTCTTAAATTTTTCTGTCTGTTTTCCAGACATGTTTGTCATCTTTAAAAGTATTAAGATCTTAAATTAACTTATTGTTCAAATCTTGCATCAGAGTAAGGAGAAATCTGTTACCAAATGCTTCTCAGAAGGGAAGGCTATCACATAGAAAATAAGATAAATTCACATGCACACCCACTGGCCTTAGCGCAGCCGGGATTTCACCCATCATAATTTACTTAAACGAAAATGCAGGCCAGCTGTATGAAATAAAAAAATACAATATGGCTTTTTTGGTAAAATTTAGTTTTCGTATAACTCTTTCTATGGTACAACACAAAACTCGGGTTGCAAAGAAGAACACTATCACTATGTCCATTCTACACTGGAGAAAAACACAACCTACAGAGTGGAGGCAATAAACCTAGAGCCACTCATAAGACCAGCAGCCTCCTCAGCTCTTACGTGATGAAGCATCTAATGGATTAGATCACTCTGAGAAACTGGAAGGTGAAGTTGCTTTGTAGGTATCCTTTACTTCCTCGCCCCCCCCCCCCCCCCCCCCCCCCAGCAAATATTGGCCTTCATTTATATTGTTTGAAAACTTCTGAGAAAAAGTGTGAGTTATTGAGTAAAGGAACCTAGCTGAGAACCAAGGCCTCCTGAGTGCCATTAACAGCTCTTGCTCTGCTTTGGTCATTAAGTAAAATCAGTCTATCTGCAGTTGCCAGCAAATAACTTTGATGTGACATATGTACTTTATATTTTCTTGGGTTTCACCTATGCACAGATTTGAAGATCCTGTATAAGTGTCACTCTTTTTTGTCTTAGCTGAATTTACCCATTGTAGCCTTATTTAGAACTATTCTTGTGCAGGATAGACAGTTGGGCCAAAGAAACTTCCAGATGTAACTCTACAGCTCAGATGTGAAATTTGAGTGCAACACATTGGTCCAGATGTGATTGCTAGGTTAGAAAGTGCCTAAACCATTGAATACTAGCAGTAGAAAAATATGTACTAGGAAAGATCACTTTATACCTGCTGCATTTCTTATACTCTCCTGCCTACCTATTGCTGGAGATAAGGTGCTGCACTAGACAGAACCTTGGACTGAACCCATAGAGAAGCTTTTATGAATGTATTTGAGATGTAGGTGGATGACAATGTTCAAAAAGGATTTTAAAACCTCTAATAGAAGATGTCATTATATTTAGACTTTGCCCTTTCTTTCTACAGTACATGCAAATTTTGGATCCTTTCAATAATGCAGCTTCCTAGAGATAGCTGTGTTCTAGACCTGAGTATTTATAAAATTTTCTTTCTTTGCAAGAAAAGGCATTTCTCAGTTAAAAATTATAATGAAGATCACTAGTTGATTAATTTTTTTTTTACTAAAAGCTACAAAAAGAAGCTTATGCTTTGTAGATATTTCTTCTATTTTTTTCCATTTAGAAAATCATCAAAATCTTCAGGTCCAAAAATATAGTTACACCAAAGCAAAATTATAGGTAGTGAATGTATTCACTTACACAATGTAAAGGCATATAACTGCAGTCATACATTGATATCAAAGAAATTCCAACCCCAGTGATGTCAAAGAAAGGTTTGTCACTCATTTCAGAGGAGTCACGATTTCACCCATTATAATTTCCTTTGAAAGATATTTAATTACTCCTGCTCAAGAACATTGTGGAAGTAAAAATTTAATGAAACACCTACTAATATCAATGGAAAAGCTCTCATTGATTTCTATGGATCTTGGTTCCTGTCCTTCAAGAGTTTATGGAAGGATCTCTCAAAGGAAAAGGTCCCGGGCCCTATCATGCATGCTATCTAAAACTGACGTAGAACCTGTACTGAAGGAAATACTACTGATGAAAAAATTATTTTCACAGGAAAGTAGACAGAGATTTATCACTCTGTGCTTAGGTGAGTGCTGCAGCAAACCTACATCCTCTGAATCAGGAACAGACAGAAATGCATAAAGCACATTGTACTGTGGATTGGACTTGGACAGATACTAGCATTAAAATGTTTAGTGTTACGGATGTAATGACCTCATAGCTGGATGTTATAGAACAGGCTTAACATCCAGATCTTTTTTGCTTACTTATTTTGATTGCTTCCTTTTATTTTCCAGTTATAAATACTTGCAATTGAGACAAAGACTTTGCTGACTAAAACACTGATGACAGATGAGTCATTCTGTCACATCTATATTACTGCAAGTACCTTCAAAAAAGACCTGATTCTCCTCTTTTCTGAGCTGACTCATTTCTGAATCAGCATAGCACAGTGTTATCACACTGTTGGGATAAGGAGTATTTCAATACCATCTTCTTCACTGAGCCCCAAAAAGTCCTCCCAAATTCTTTTTACCGTACATGAGGAAACATTTCCAGTTGTATAACCTAAAGCTGTGTGTTGCTTTGTGGTTTAGGTAGTCACAAGCTTATCAGGGTCTTGAAAAACTTCTACTGTTTCCCAGTCAGTTCCCAAATCGTTATCTTCAGGGAACTGAGTTATGGTGCCACTAAGCCACCAAGACAAAATTTCAGTGTTATAATTATTGCAGGGATTAGGAAAACATAAATCCCAGTCCTATGATGGAGCAGAAGTGGTGCAGCTCCTAACCCTTGGGCAAAATTGTTTTTGTTAAGGAGACCTGATTATTGAACAACTTTTTTAATTAAGAAAATCTGTGACAATGGCTAAATATATCCACGACTTTTATGGCCTTTTATGAATAAGATAATTTTGATTTTAAGGACTTTTTTCACAGTTCCAAGAACTGGTTTTACTCATCAGTCCTATCCCAATATATTGTGTTCCCAATTAAGCATCAGAAATCCTGAGAAGAATTTTGCCTCTAATATGAGGGAAGTTTTTAAGACTCCTATAAGTGCCCTCTGTGGTGTTTGTTTGCTTGTTTGGGGGGGCAGGGGAGAGTTTTGGGTGTTTTTGTGTTGTTTTACCTGCTGCTGGTTTTGCATGGAAGGGGCTAGGGTCACTACAGCTTCTGTCACCCATCAAGCTAAGGTGATACGTAACACCATAAACCCCTGAGACAGCTAGGTTCACACCAGAATAAATGACAAGTGCATCAAGGGCAGAAAGTGCATTATGAAATACATGAAAGTAAGTTTACCCCAGAAGGATGAAAGACTGAGACTCAGCCTGTTCTAGGGGCCTAAATATTCTGAAGCTCATGCCTGGGTCATGAGCTGCTCCCTTCCAGCTATAGGAAAAAACACTGTAAACTCATTTTGTGTTGCTAGCATTGATTGCTTAACAGTTCTTATTCACACTGAATGTGCAAACAAACCTGAATAGGTTAATGTAGATTTTCTCTGTGAAAATACAATCACCCCTCTAGAACTTTTCTATGTGTTTTGTAGCTTTCTGACCTTTTCAGTGTCATGCTAATGCTATAATAAATCACCTCTTTTAGTGCCTGAAGTGCTACCTTTCACCCCCAAACATGTCTTGCAACTGAGCCTGCTGCCAATAGATCATCATAATGTAGCCTGTACATGTGTCAAGCTTTGGGCAGATGTAAACTTCCAGTCGGGCTTGTGCTGTGAGAGGGGGAGAAGGATGAGAGGATATGTAGCTATTTTACTTTATCGTCCTTGTACTTTGTAGTCTTTTAATTTCCACTGTACTAGTAACTCGTATTTGTTGTGTAAGGTGCTTGATCTCATGCCTCCTGCCTCCTTTCATTCAGATAACTTCATGTTGAAGGGATTGGTTAAGTCTGTTCTTGAAAATGTCATGGGTTTTGTGAAATGTGTTCATCTGATTCGTGTCAATATGCAACAATGCTAGGGCCGCATGATGAAATGTGACTTTCTGTCCTACATACCCTTGTTAACCATAAGCCTAAGAAACACAGTGGTTAATGTATATAGTTCCCATAAGCCTAAGAAACACAGAGTGGTTAATGTATATAGTTCTTGTATCTTGCAAGGGTTGCCTGACAAATATTCCAAAACTGGTTTTGTTGCTAACCGCATAGCATTAAGCAAAAGAAGTCTATAGGGTGTGTGGAATTTGGATAATGAGGTGGGATTCTTGTGCTCAAAGAGCTGTTAAGACTGTCCTTGCTATCTCTTGTGCGACCCGGGGGAGTGGAGACTCACCTGCTAACACAGGGTGCAGATAAGGAGGGGGCCCTGTGGAGGCAGGACAGCCCTGCTTGTGGTCAGCAAAGACAGTAAGATAACAGGAATGTGAGAGGTCCTTTGTTTCTTTGAAAAGGCTTCGTCTCCGATAACTGACCTTTGCTTCATTACCTGTGAAATGCATATTACAACTCACACCCCTGCACATGCTAATGAAGATTATAGAGGTCATGCTAAACATATATGACTATAGCACTCGTCTCTCCACCCAAATCATGCTACACGTCACATATGGGGGGGAACCTAATTCATTTACAAAGACCAACCTTTCCTATGAATATGTAGCAGCAGGAGAAATAGAAACCAAAAACAAGAACTGTACGGTGTGCGTCTTGGTGGAGCAGAGACTCCCGGCGCACCCAGCGCTGTTTGCTTGCCTCTATTCGTTTAATAAATTGTAAACTTTAATTGCAATCCTATTTGGGGTTGAGTCATTTATCACAGTTTACTAACTTGGTTTTAGATCAACAGTTAAGGAAAGCATTCACAGCCAGATCTTATGCAGCAATGCTGTAAATCTCAGACCTCTTTGCCCATATTGCTGTTGCCTTGGGTTTTTTTTGCAGGTGGGGAAATTGAGGCAAAAAAGATGTTGGTGATAATCAAAGGATAAAGAGCCAATAGCAGAACCAAAAGCTAGAAACACCTCTCTCCAGATTCACATGATCACATAACCCTTCTTTGGTAGTTTTACAGTGATTATTAAGTCTTTGTAAAGTAAAAGTAACAGAAAGCCTAGGGCCAGTACTATCCTCTGAGATAGCTCATTATTTCCCATCCTTTTGCCTCCAAATTACATGGTGTTTTCTAGATCTAGAGGCTCTTTTCCTCCCAATCAACTCAAGCATCTGAAGCCTCTAGGTGTTTAGTTGCTATATTCCTTTCCATGTCCTTAAAATGTTCAAGCCAAAGTTTAGAACTGCAGGATGCCTGTTCCAGGGTGTCTAAAATTTGCAGAGGTCAGATCCTAACAGCTGAATTTTTAGGGCCTCCCAGGTGTTTTGCCTCTGAGCAATATCACGAATCCTCCTGAAACACATACATCAGCTGTCTCCAGGAGGAGTCTGGTGTCTTGCGGAGGAATTAGACAGGCAGCACTCATGGCTGGGACCTAAAGTCAGCACACAAAACCTGCAGCCTTTTAGACTCTGCCAGTGCAAACCGATAGCTTTTCTCTTGCGTGCGTTTATGCTATTGCAGCTGAAATGTGTATTTTAACACTGTAAGACTATTGAATAAGAGTGATAAATCTAGGAGTTGATTTACAACGGAAAAGGATTGCTCCAGAACCTGAGTCTTATTTGAACAATTTCTTTTCAATATTGTTTCCTTTGTGATTTTCACTTTGTCTGCATAACCATGTTTTAAGTGGTGCTGGTAGCAGAACAGAACTACTTCTTCCCTATCCAGAAGACCTTGTTATCCTCAATTCCAGGCTTTCTTAGCTGCTTGATTTACTTTGTGGGTAACAGTTCATAATTATCAGGCTTTTTGATTTTTGTGTGTGCATGTGTATGTACAGAGGGGAATAAACAACTGAGGAGCCTCACCAAGGGAAGAGCCTCACCCTTCCCTAATCCTACAGAAATTCTTCTAATAGAGTAGAAAAGACATTAAGAACTCATGTTGGTGTAAGTGATAATGTGTCAGATTTTACTTCATTGTGAAGTGTTGCCTAATTAACTGAGAGAGAAACATCTCTGAGATCTGACAAGGAAAATATGTTCAGTTCAAAGTCATGTCTGTAGTGAAGAACGCTTTTAAACTCATATAATGCAAATTGTGTGATATATATCTCCACTGAGATAAATACAAATTTAAGTGTATTAGTAGGAAATAAATTGTTGAGGACAGCATTCTGGGAATAGTCAAATGTATTTGATGAATTCAAATTTTTATTGGGATTTTAGCAATGTCCTGGTGTCAGTTTTCTGGCTTTAGATCTGTCTTCAGAAATGCTTCCTTCTTTCTTAGTCTATTTCTTTTAAATATGATTTGAACACCATTGTTATCACTGGAAAAATTGTGCTGGATATTAAAAGAATGGATCAGAGAACTTCTGTGCAAAATACAGTATTACAAATTTTGTTTACATTTTGCACTGAAAGAGAAAGCCAGCATATTAAGCTGCGGTAGTAAATAGACATTTTGAAAAAGATCATGAAAGCGATGAAAAATTATCTATAAATCATATAATTTATAGTATAAGTGTAAACATAGGCAATATGCTATAATATATTTAACAGTAAAATTAACAAATCAGTTCTGTACTTTGAATAATTTTGATACCATCAATCCAAAGCAGGAGATTTACCATTATTTGGTTTAGTTTCATCTCCTGAATTTCGTCCAAGTCAATTTTCTCTCAGCTAAGTATTTTCATTTCAATGAGAGTTCAGTCAGTAGAAGGAACTAAGTTCATCATTCTAATCATGAACACCTTTAAAAAAAAAAATCTGAATTTTTGAGAGAGACGCAGGTTATTGTTCAGATCAGCAAGGACAGATAAACATCTAAACCCTGTTAAGCTAAAGGGAATTGGGTCCCAACCACATCTGTGAATCTGGATGTTATCCTCTGCAAGACTTTAACTGATAGATTTAGAAACCCTAACACTGGTAAGGGAAATGAAAAATACAATTGGACTGTGTTTTAACCCTGAATAAGACTTCTGTGAAGGGTTAAATGGAAGAGTTCTACCTTCCTGTTTGATGTGTCATCAATTTTCCAGACCATAGGTTTGAAGTGCAGAAAAGTTGGTACCACATTACAGAACAGAAACAATTCACCCACTTGCAAGAAAATACAGCTGCTGTCACTGCCAATTCATCACTGCTTGATGTATGGGGTATAATTTCCCATGGAAGGTATCACAGGAGCTAACTACTAGTTTATGTTAGGAAACCTGCAAAAAAAGACAATTTACCACTACCTGAAACAGCAGTAAACCAAGTCAGAACATTTCCTGTTATCATTACGTGGAAATGTGTCAGCAGTTAAAAAAAGGGGAGATAAATAAATGTGGTTGCTAAGAGGTTTCTTTCCATGGAATGAAATTATCTTTTCTTGAAAGTCTTTTTCACAGTGAGCTGATCATACTTGAGACTGGTAGCTGCAAGCCAGGGCCCACTTGTATAAAGAACCACCTTATATTTTTCTCTTGTTTGCTGTACTTCCTTTGTAAAATTAGGAGATTTATCCATTGACTTTAATTGAAATGTGTCTATCTGTAATGGTTCAAAATCGGCTCTATTGTTCTCTGAAATAATACATGAAAATTGAGTCTTTCTAGCTTTATTCAATGTATTCTGTTTTAAAAATCACATTATACTGGAGTCTGGTTTAAAACTTTTTTATGTCATTACATTTTTGGATTGCTCACTAATGGAAGGCTGAAGTTACTGTTGGATTTTCTAGCTGAAGTACAGTAGAAGACACATTAAGTTTTCTCACCGATTTTAACTTGATGGAAGAAACACAGTGGGAAAATGCACTAATAGCAGCATTTACCAGAAGTAATTTCTGTTTATTAATGCATCTTGTCAAGTCTCATAAGCTAAGCAGGGTAGGGAATGTTCAGTATTTTCATGGGAGACCTTTCTGGTAGGGGTCAGGGACATACTAAGGAGGAAATGGTGCATAAGTGGTAGCAATCTACCTTGTCATTATCATTAATTTGTATCACATTATGATGATGTCTCTTACATGGGGAATAAATACAACTCTCATCTGCTTCCCTGTTTCCTTAAACACCGAACAGAATTTTTAACACGAATTTTACAATGCAGTGCATTCTGCCTTCCTATATTGCACCAGGAACTGAGTCTGGATGTAGATATCAATGTTAGTCAGAAGTTTTTAGTACAACCATTTTTCACTAGAATGTGCTGATTCAGAAGACATGGAACTTTTCTGCAGTGAGAGCACTTTTGCTGAAGATTTCCTGAAAGTTTCTCAAGTCCAAGATGAATTTTTGTGCAATTTCTCTTTTTGTCCTTCAGTCCCTGCTGGAAAGCTGTAACCAGTACCTAGTACATATCTTTGCTCCACTGATCACACTTTGAAGAGAAATAATGAGAACTCAGGTCTTTACATCTAATGCTTGTGAGAAAGAGCAGCTTGAGAGGTACTCTGAGATTAGAGATTTTTATTTATTCGTTCAAGGTGAGTCGCAAAACAAAACAAAGATTGGTTTTTTCTACCTTTTCTTTCTGAGGGAATGATTCTCCTCATCTGCTTCATAATTCTTTGGTTTTACCCTGGGAGCACATATTGCCACAACGTATAGATTTCTGCATCAAGTTCTTCTTTTCTTTCTGATGCGAGAGAAGAAATTATAAAACTGAATATTCTCCAAAGCAAGCTGTTTTCTGCCTTGCTCTGTCACCACCAACTCCACTTCCACATATTTTGATTATAGTCTGCTCTTATTTTACAGTGGTTGAGGGTACAAAACTATATGAACAAGCTTTTCTCTTGTTCTGCAGTCCGAACAACAAAACTAGCTCTCCTATTTCAATCCCTACAGATGTTCATTTTTTGGTTTTGTTTTGTTTTTTCTCTTGAGACTTATTTTAATGTTTCCCTAGTAGTTTTTTGTGTTACAATTTTTAACAAGGAAATGAGGGATCTAGCTGGGACCTTCTGGAGGGGCAGAATGACCATGAACTTCCTGGGAAGAAAGTGTGGATTCCCAGGGAGAAAATGGAATGCAAGATAGTGAAAGTCAGAACCGATAGGAGCAAATAGAAGATAGACGGGCCTTGGAGGTGATGGAAATAATTTTCCAGAGGATCACAGAAGCCTGTGCAATGCTTTCTGCAACTCAGTCTTTAACCAAGACCAAGTCAACATAAGATAACAAACAGAAGGATCCATCTGTAGCAATTTAATGGACAAGGAGGAGTTCCCTGTTTCTGTTCTGGCCGTCCTAATAACTTGAGTTTTCTGTTTAAAATTTACGTGTTCTGGGACTTTGTGTGTTTGATTTTCATTCTAATAAGACAGATTTAATTTAAAAGACTTTTGGCTTTTAAGACTCTTCCCTTCTGATGCCTACTACTCTTTGCTGTGGGCTTCAGCTTTGGTAGATGAACAAAATACCTATCACTTTAGCAAAAAAGAGTGTAAAAAGAAATGTATCGTCAGCCTAGCATATGCAGTAGATTGTTTTATAGCAAGCTTCTATATTTTTCTAGTACATCAGAATGCATTTAACACAATGAAATAAAATTTAGCTTGCCTTCATTTCACAGCCAACGCTCAATAAATAATACATCATAACACCTAAAAAATTAATAATTGCAGCTCACAGACTGCAGCATTCCTTCCTGAAATGGCGTGGTAAAGCTCTTACGCTATTTCTTACAGGGTATAACGATGTAAAAATGGCTGTACTGGGCCAGAACAAAGGCGCCTTTAGGCTGATATCCTATCAGTGAACATAGCCTGTAGTGGTTGTTTTGGGAAGAATATATGAACAAAATAAAAGATATTAAAACTTTTTGAAAACCTTCACATCTTCTAGCAGTATGAAGATAATAGTGTCTTATCATGGGGTGAGATCTCTGAGTTTATTAGAACCAGTTTTAAAAAAATCCAATTTTTTAATCCAGCAGTACACTTTGCCATTTACCATGTCATGGGACAATCATGCAGTTAACTATACTCAATGTGAAAAAATATTTTATTGCTAGATAATACTGCCTTGTATGGCAAGAGAATAAATAATCATTCTCTATTTACCTTCCCTTTACTCCTAAAATTTCTTAAAACTCTGTAATACCCTGCATTAGACATCGCTCTTCTCATTCATCTTTTTGATTAAAACAGATACTCCTCAAGACTCTCATGTATACCTTATGGCAGACATAACCTTCAGCCACTATAGATGTTCAGTGCTCAGATCTAACACAACACATACCTCAAAAATGGTAAAATGACTAATCCCACTGATTTCAGTGTGAAGCAGGTCATTCACAATACTCTTCCAGGTAAGGGTTTTGGTCTCCTTCTAATCAAGTTAGCTATATGTCATCATGGATGACTGCTGGTTTGCATGATCTTTTCTCCACTGATGTCAAACCACCTCTCTCACCTTTGACATTGTAGCTGTTGTTTGGCGATTTTGGTTCACACTGATGTGAAGCACTTAAATGTAACAACATTATTTAATCATTCTGTCTCTTTTTGTTTTGGTTCAGGTGACTACTGCTGTTAGTTATTTATTCCAAAACATATTGTGGTCTAAATGCAGCATGCATAGATAAAATAAATACAAATAAAACAGAGGAAATATACAGTATACTCAAATCCCATAGTCTTTTGTGACCTGGAAAGCTGTCATTTGATAGAGATGTCTGCTCTTTTGTAAAAGAAAAAAGATAACAGTGCAGTACCTCAGAAGTGCAACATGTTTTGTTCAAAACAGCAAAGATGGGCTGGCTTTGACTGCATGAATTGTATATGAAGCTCTCTCAGATTCTTGGGGTTTTTTTTCCCCTACACAAGTATATCATAAACACAGGGTCATTTCAATTATCCCTAGTTACTACAAAACAGTGTTTTCCATACAGAAATTTCTCCCTGGAAAGCAAGAGACTATAAAACGTTTGAGATCAAAAGCATATAGTATTTTAGGAAAGCAAACATTCATTTCTGTCACTGAAATTAGTTGAAGACCTGATTATAGATGCCATCTGTATTAAAATATCATACAATAAATTAACATTTTCCCCGCCTGAAATTGAGAATACAGGGGAAAATTCTCCAAAAGAGCCTGTGTCATGGATTCAAGGCAAAATCCTTTCAC
This sequence comes from Gavia stellata, assembly GCF_030936135.1. Classification (NCBI taxonomy): domain Eukaryota; kingdom Metazoa; phylum Chordata; class Aves; order Gaviiformes; family Gaviidae; genus Gavia; species Gavia stellata. The sequence continues at coordinate 6,364,929 of NC_082637.1, forward strand.
TTAGGAAGCAACTTAAAATCAAAGAGGTTTCTTGCCTCTTCCATCTATGTTTGAATTCTGTTTCTGAAAATCCCTCATCTGGGGGGCTAGAAATACTTTCTACTTTGTAGCCTAAATTTGTTCATAGTTAGTGTCTCCCATTTGTTTCACAGCAAAATTTTCCCTTTAGCTTTAATAGCTTTTTTTTTGGTTGTCTTTTACTGTGGTTTATTAAACTTGCAGAAACTGAACACACGTGAAGTGTTCCTCAGACTGTATTTAGAGTTTTTCTAAATTTTTCTTTTTTTTTTCCTAATATATTCTACCATTATTGGTGTCTTCAGCCATTCAAAGTTGCTGTGAGTGTTAATGCAATTCAAAGAGCAGATAAGATTTTGGAAAAAACTACTGTCTTCACCTCTTGCTGTTCATCATGTATATGTTTGCACATTGTTATTACAAAGTCTATTTGATAAGATTCAATGGGAAGAAGAATGATTGCAAATGACTTTTTACTTGACAAGTCAATCTAAAAATTCAGGAATGAGCTCCAAAAGAGTTAGTTATAAGCATGTTTGTCATTTTTCCAAGCCAATGAAACAGAAGTCAACATTCCAATTTTCAGGCATGAACATTTGAAAAGATCATACATTTTAGAAGATGATACCTGGGATCTTGTGGATTTGAAACCATGAGAAAGACCAGAACTGTTAAAATTATCCAGTATTGCAGAGTAATAAATAATAATAATAATAATAATAAAATGCTTGTGTAGTTGCTGAAATAGTCTAACTTTGATATTGTAACATTTTTACATGTTCAGTTACACACCTTATCAAAAGAATAAAATCAGGTATGTTCAACATGCCCTGGCTGTATTTTCAGAAAGTTATTTAATTTTACAGATTGATAGAGGCAAGGATGTCTCTTAAACTTTTAGTATACTTATCACTTTTTCTGTTTTGTGACAAAGTCTCTTCCTATGCTGCATACTTTGTTAATATGATCTCCTGTTCTGTTTTTAGACTCTAGCTTCTTTGCCACTTTCTCTACGCTAATAATACTTATACACTTCCTTCTTTTCTCATGAACTAATCTATAAATCCACTGACTTTACCATATTAGAGTATTTTTAGGCCCAACTTCTATGCTGGTATCTTTGAAACCTCAGTGTTTATAAAAACACAAGTTACAAGATCCACTGGAATAGTGGATCTAAACTAAAGTGAATCAACCATATGGAGTCACAGATCTGAGTTGCAACTACTGTTGTGGTCATTTGTTAAACTATTTAAAGTGTAGGATTTTGTGACGAGGGTAAAGATTCTTTTGGAAATGGATTAATATATGATCATACACAGCACCCAGGGAAGTAAGAATATGTGGAAGTTCTTGGGTGAATAAAGAGGGTTAGGAAGCTCAGGATGAGATATTCACATCGGGGGTACTATTACCATAAAGAATATTGTGTAAGCTTGCAAGGTGATCTCCTGCCTTGAAAAATAGCTATAAGACTGCATTCAAAGTTGTCAGAACAAGTGAAATTTAGAACAAATTAGAAGGACAGTGGGATTCCACTCTACCTGCTCTCACAACTGCATGGGTATCGAAGCATTTTTTCTATTGGCCTGTGGGCCCACACAAACACATATATTTTAAAAAGTTGATACCTTCTTTACATAAAATTTAATATTGCTGTGCTGATCAAAAGGATGCTTTAGAATAAATAATATAACCTGAGCCTTTTTCTAAGCGTGGCATTTCCTACTGGGAGGTAAATAAAATATTAATAGGAAAAGAGTAGGAATTATATTGAAAGTAGCAGACAGGACTAAGTTTATTATTCATAGAAAATATATGTATTTCAGTGCCAGTATAGGTATCATGTATACCTTTCTAGATAGTTAATGAACATTGGATAAGCATAATTGGAAACAACTGAAAACTAAATGCGGGATCTGAACCCCTTTTTTGTTTTGAAAACATGGGAGAACTTCAGAGTTGCATAGTTACTCATGCATATCAGGTTTACATTTATTCAGCTGAGGCAATCTGCACTTGCTTAGCCACAGATGGATATAGAGAAGATACTATTCATCTGAAACAATGATCCTTTTACTTATCGTAGTTGCCATGTGATGTACATGTCCCATTTAAATTGAATGATCTTCCCAGTGTTATAAAATATTCATTAAAAATTTTCAGGCAACTTGCAATTCAAAGTGTTTCACAATATCTGTTATGGATTAAAAGGTTTTTGGTTTCCGGTTTTTTTTATAATTTTTTAACTGACTCTGCTTTTACATGTATATGTATTTATTCAAATATAGGTCTTACTCATTTATTCTGTTTTAATATCCTGCTTTAAAGCCACATTTTGATAAAGTGCTTTGTGTGTGGCCTAAATTAGAGTTAAAGGTCCCTAATTTAGAGATCTGTAAAAATTTGGAACAATATTATTTGGATTTGCAAAGGAAAATGTTCACAACTATATCAGATGATGGTTTGGATTTGTTAGGTGTAAATGTTAATTTACATGGAAAAAAGGATAATGGATAAGGAGAAAAGGAGGGACCAAGGAGAATATTTTCATAAAGCAGCATGGAATACCCGTACCATTTTGGTATTAGTTTTCAAAATTAATTTGCTCTGGAAAATAACTTTGGAGCTGATATTAATATCAGTGTATTCCATCTGAGGCAGCTGTCCTGCTGGGGAGCCCAGACGGAGTTGGTTATAAACAGGTCTAATTCCTAAGGCTCCAGCTGAGTTGTGTGTTTTCATGCCAGTGGTGACTGAGCCTTCTTTTGCTCTGGGAAGCGTTCCACCAACTTGGGACCATCATTCAGAACTAATTTGTGCATGCCCAGCAGCCAAGCCTGTGGAATGTCTGGTAAATCTGGACACAACTGTTGTACATCAGACCTGATGCTTTGATACTTCCTTGTCCTCCATCCTCATGGAGTAAGGGATTTATTGTTTGAAGCAAAAAGCTGGTTGTTCCTTTGCCTTAGGGGAAGTGGCCTGTTACGTCTGCTCTGAAAATGCCTGCTGCACTAATATTCAGTGGGGTTTAACAGAAAATGCTAATTCTTATTTTAAAGAGCACACAAAGGAAGAGAGGTTGCAATTCCCACCTCTTATACCACATTTTCCTTCTTTTACATTGTAAATCAGTGATTAAAAAAGATCAGATAGTGTACTTCAATTCCTTCTGTCTGAGAGAATGAAACCACGTAACCTGTTTCTGGGAGAGGGTGCTAATCCCCGTGCAAGAGGTGACAAGTTCTAAAGAGGACAAAGATGTTCCTTACCCTGGTAATTAAGAGGAGCCCTTGACAAAGGGCTGTTATGGAAGAAGTTGTGTGACAAAATGCATGTAAAAGGAAGTTTTTATTCGCCATTTCCCTAGCCAGCTGACTGTACAATGTTTTCATTTTATTTCGTAGAGTGCTTCTGTGAAAACCTTTCTCAAATTCTGTACCTCTCCAGATTCATTTTATGTATAGCCAAATCAGGTCATGTAGAGCTCTGGACTGAGACTAGGACGAGGCATATAGAAATCAGAACTGTTGCACTTGACTTTATAAGACACAAGTCCCTCTTCAGATCTTCCTCTAAAGCACTGTGTGCAGCCTAGGTTCCTGTGAAAGCTTTGATGATGCATATTCACACACACAGAGTGGTCTGGGAGATACAAATTTCACATGTCCCAGTGGCTCACATTTTGCACATTACAGCTGAAAGTCAGTATGATGCTTCCAAATTATTTCAGTCCTCTTAGATCCCATGGATTTAATGAGGATATAAATGGTGTATTGATTTGGGGGTGTTTCAGGAGAGAGGAAAAATGTTTACCATGAGTTCTGGGTATCCTTTGAGAATTTCCGTTTCAATTGTAACAACAGATTTTGCGACGCAGGCATAGCTCCAAAAGGAAACAGAATGAGATGAGATACAGAGTAGTTTGCTTTTTAAAAAAAAGCTTGACAAGAAAAAGCAGCAGGTAGTGAAACAAATGGAAATAATTTGTGGTACAGGCTCTCAGAAAGCTCAAGATGTGTAGGCATAAACCATATGAACAGCATCTCTGCTAGGCTTCTCAGACCACATTAGGCATCAATTTATTCTTCATAAACGATTAACAGTTATCAGATGGAGGTGCCTAAAAATTTGTCATGATTGGAAAACCAGGTGTCCTGGAAAGGAAAGTGTCCAAACGTACACAGTACTTAAAAGTAATGCATCTGACAACAGATAATATAGAAGACATGAGTGTCACTACATGTAGATTTATTCCCCCATAATATGTATAGACTGAATGAGCTTTTTTTACAGTTACCCTCTCTGAGTTACTATGAATTTATAATGCTGCTTCTTAACATTTATGTTTGTCTGCACTAAAGATGCAATAATTTATTAACATGGTAATAAATGTTTAATACTCCTTGTCCGTATCATTTTGTAAAACTATCTCCTTAACCCCTTGATTCTTGAAAATATAAGAAGGACAAACGTTAAACTAAATGCTGTTTTAAAAACTGGTGTGTTTATACACAGAATTTTTAAAATGTTGCATTTCTTGTTCATAACCACTGCTATTGAAGGTAACTGAGATGTTCAAGACATAAGGCAGGATCTCACGTTTGGTTTCACATGTTGTGACTGGTAGTTATCATTCAGGTGGGGTAATTTTTTTTAAACAAATGGCCACATAGCAACTATAGTGGAGTTTTAATACAGGCATTAAAAACCCATGAAGAATTAAAATAATTGGCTTAAAAATCAAGCAATATTTTAAAAAAATCTGTTGGGTCCTATTTTTTTTCCCTTCTGTTCAATTGGAATTCACCTATTTCACTTTGGAAGGTCTCTTCTTCACAGCTCTCAGTGTTAGGTAGATTCCTTTACTTTTCAAATGAGCTGAGATTCAAACTCCCGAGGAAAGACATCAAAGATAACATAACTTCCCATTTTGTTCTGATAACTTATGGTATTACTGTGACCATTGAATACCCAATCCTACTTTTGTGGTTATTCAAAGTCCATGAACTTTAAACAGCATGTTAGAAACTCATGGTTGGCCAGGATATCAATGCTTCTGGCTTCCTACATAAATTGGAATTTCACTTCCAGAGCACCACCTGTTCCAAATGATGCAAAGCGATTTTCCTGAAGACTTACATAACTTTCCTGAAATTTCTGAAAGCAGGTAATAGTCGGCCATAAAGCAATCTGTTCAGAAGAAACCAACCCCTAGGTGGTTAACAGAAGCATTTGTCTGCTACATCAAGTTTAATGAGTTAGGTAATCCTGAAATGCACCAGAAATCAAATCAGGTACTGCAGTTCGTGGCATTTTGTATCATCATGAAAACTTTCATGAATCAGCCTTGTAAATTATATTTTATGTTTTCTTCATTGCAATTTTCATCTGTAGACAATATCAGATTAACAGTATTTACCAAGTGTTAAAAAGTTGTCACATTTTAATACAGCAATTAATAAAATGCAGTTTAAAAAGGAAGAAATTAAGACAAAGGAAGAAATTAAAACAAATAAAGAAGTTTAATTCTTTTTTTTTTCCATTTATCAGTTCTTAATTATCACCGTAATGCCAATGCACTCTTGCAGCTCTAGACATAAGACCAACTTTTGAGTCACTTTCTAAGCTGATACTTGGATGAGTGAATTCTCTGCTTGTTCTTTTCCCTATTGTCATTTAAAGACAGTCATATAATTCCTTTTCTTTCCTCTGTCTTCCTCCTCTCCAGCAATGACAATGCAGTTCATAAGCCATCGGTTCCCGGACTATCATGATCCAACTATAGGTGAGTAGAGATTATTCTCTTCTTCATCCCTTTCAGTCTCTCTGCCTATTCAAGATTGCCATACAGTGAGAAGCTGCTCCTAAGTAGCGCTTAGATAGAAGCAAGATTTGTAAACTTTAGATTAAACCTTAATTTTGTGATGACAATTAAATTGTGTCATGGTCGTACCATAATTACGGCTTTCTGAAATGCTTTGTACAAAATCTCTTTCAACTACAGATTTGTGGCTTCATGCTCTATAACTATTAATGGCTGTGCAATTATAATTACAGAAACCAAAAATCTTACAAGACAGAAAGCAATCTTTCAAAATACTAAAATAATGTAAAAACTCCAGTTTGGAGTGTGTTTTTAGAAGTTTTGTTATTTCAGTACTCTTTTCCACTTTTAAACACTTAGTTGACCTTCTCTAGAAAAATCAAGTGCTTATTGAATTTAATATCCTGGCGCTCTGCTCTGGGACCACATGCTCTGCTAACTACATTGGGTTTACGTGCATTGTAACCTTAAGTAATGATAAACATTCACATGTATCGGCAATACACTGAAAGTCATCATCTTTAGATGCTGACCATTGCATGACTATATGGCTGGAGTACAATGGGACAGTCTGAGTTGGAAGCGACATCTGGGATGAATTCTGGTTGACTGAACTGAATTTCTATTTCTAAACCAGTTAATTCAAAATGGTTGTGGCAAAAATTATGTCTCATTAAAACATTTCAAAGGTTTTTCCCCTTTCTAAGTTGGGCACAGATTTGGAAGATATTTACAGAGTATAAAACCGAGTAATTTAATGCCTTGAACAGCCCCAGATTCCTGTTGTATTGGGTATCATCTATTCACATCCTGCTGGGCACCGGTGGACAGCAAGTTAAGCATGAGCCAGCAATGTGCCCTTACAGCAAAGAAGGCTCATGGTATCCTGGGCTGCATTAGGAGGAGTGTTGACAGCAGGTTGAGGGAGGTGATCCTTCCCCTCTACTCAGTACTGTTGAGGCCACACCTGGAGTACCATGTCTGGTTCTGGGCTTCCCAGTACAGGAAAACATTGGCATAGGTTGTCCAGAGAGATTGTGGAGTCTCCATCCTTGGAGATACTCAAAACTGTACAGACATAGTCCTGGGCAGCCTGCTCTATAAAATTACTGCATTGCTAAGTAAAGCATCTAATGGTAGTATTTCTTTTAATTTGATATTTCTATAGTATTCCACATTTCCTGGATATTAACTACTGGTAAACTGTGGTATTTTAATGATGAAAAAAAAAAAAAAAAGATGTATAAACTCTTCAAACCATCAGTAATTTTAGAACCATTAAAAATATCAAAAAATAAAAAATGAGATGTGTCAACTCTAAAGAAGGCAAAACTACTGTGGAATTGCTACATATTCATTTGTTGCACTCAAGAAAAAATATAATCATTAGATCTAATTGGAAAAGAGGAGCATTAGTAGTTACTGACACCATTAAGTTATGTATGTACACCCATCTTTATTATTAACCACCTGCCATCTGTATTTATCCATATATTGTGTCTTGTCATAATCTTAACTTATTGGTCTCTAGACACTACTACGATATGAATAATAGATAATCACAAAGAGAAGGAAAGCTTATGATGCATTATAAGTACATACTGCAGGAATGCCTAGAGGATCTAATCAGGATGAAGGTCTCCTTGAGTAACAGACAGCTTCTACTTGGTAAAACCAACACTCTAAATAGGAGAAGAGAGAGGGAGATAGACAACAGAGAAATAAAATATTGAATTCAAACTCAGACAGCTGGCTAGAGGCAGAACTGGAAGTCTGACTCCGAGTTTTATCTGTTCAGCTCTTCTGTCTCTCAGAACATGCTGAGGATATCCTGAGAAAGGCTTATTTCTATACATGCTCTAAAACATGTACTAACAGCAGAATATAATCCTGGGCTAAGTATATATGTTTCCTCTTGAGTAAATATGTGGTATGACCCCTCAAAACTGGACATAAAACCAAAAAACAAATAGAAGGAATCATTTGTTATCTGACCTGTAATAACAAACAAATACTTCTAAAAATCTCAGTACACTGAAAAAGTTAATACTGTTGAGATTTCTTTTACTACTTCTGAGCCCCTGGTCTCAAATCACAGAATTCATCTCACGGGTTTTTTTGTACATCCACCGATAGGCCTATTTTAACTATTTTCCATCAGTCTAAAAAAGTATTAAGTGATCCAGAATGAGCACATCCAGGACCAAGACTATGCTGATGCCAGGACTTGCTAGAGGAGAGGTTATTCCTCGATGGTCACAAGGAGCTAGCCACAAACAGCTGTTTTGTGTCACGGCGAAGTTACACGTTGGGGCAGAACAGTGATCTGTCTAGTCAGAGGAAAGAAAAAACCAGGCCAAATAGGAAATGTACCTTCACTGCGGCAGAGAGGCAAAGCAGAAAATTGAACATAGCTTTTCAGCTGTGTCTGAGATCACTGATCTCTCTGGATATCTATATATTGCCTTTCTTTTGTGTCATACGTTTTAGGCTCCTCAGACATTTGTATCCTGTTTATGGCACTCATGAGCTGCCCTGAACTTCTCTGGGCATACTGATCTCAGATTTTAGTGTACTTCTTTGGAAATAATGTATTCTGCCTACCTGTGGCTTTATTTGTCTTCAGGCATTGAAAGGAACAACATTTTCTGTAGGTGTCACTGACAGGGTGATACTCTGGAAGTAACAAAAATTTTTCTGTGATGTGTTTGAATGATAATCTGTGGTTTTTCAGTATTAGCCAACCTGCTGAGTTTACTATTCTCCAGCTGAGCTTTAAGATAAGGTCTGTTGTTTCTTTTGCTTTACATGGACATAAGAATCTAATAAATACTTACGTATTTTTTCTAATTTTCTTGCACTGGCAACTTCATTCTCTATGTTTTCTATGGTGTGAAATTGTGGCAGTAGTGACCATGATACTTCACTGTGCAAATTTAGCCATGATTTAAGTAGGTAGCACTGACAGAATTGATACTGTACTTCCTTGTGTTTGATGGGGCTTTTTCTAAGAGCTGTCCTAATAGAAATAGGGGAGTGGGGGAGTGTAAAATGGAGGGGCCTTTGTAAATAATATAATTGTCTTTTAAATCCCAGAAGTCTGTCACTTTCAGTTTTACGGGAAAGACTTCAACGACTCTACTAAACGTTTGTGATAACTTTGTCCATTTTAACTTCTCATTGTTCACCTTAAGCATTGACATGGGAATGGAATAATAATTTCAGGTGTTTTTCATTTCTGTAGATTCTTGTGAAATATATTTGCATCTAGGTAAAGAAGACAGGGGACAATAAACCTTTCCCAAAGCACATGAGCATAGGACTGTTATAATCTGGTTGATATTCTAGTAGAAAAGGAGAACCAAACCGCATTCAGGCCACACAAAGGATCCACAAAACCATCTTGTATGATCAAGATGATCTTGTATGATCTTGTATGATCAAGGTGTTCAAGGAACGTGTGGACGAGGCATTGTGGGACATGGTTTAATGGGCATTGTGGTGTTAGTTGATGGTTGGACTTGATGATCTTACAGGTCTTTTCCAACCTTAGTGATTTTGTGATTCTGTGATTCTGAGATCAGTTGGGAACGCATGAAAAACTTGAAACAAGGAATCTACAATAGTTTTTGCTTTGACTTAAGAATAAATGACTGCCAATGCGTTTTCATATTTTATTTCATAAAAGCCCAAATCTTTTCAATTCTAAAAAATGTTCTGAAGTCTGATTCTTTTGGTATAAAGAACATATTTAATGTCCTGACCTATTCCTTGCTCCATAGAAGCATACCCACTGGCAATTGACTTTTGAAGATTTTTAGAAGATTTTTTTTGTCCTCATTTTATTTTTATTTTATACTTCATCTGTACACTGATAAGACAGTGAGCTTTAAAGGGGTCTAAAGATGAGAATATATTTCTCTTTTGTCTAGTCCAATATAAAGCAATGGTGAAAATTGCTTACTGTTACTGACCAGAGAATACAGAGGAGTCCTTTCACTTTAATATGTTGCCAAATGTTTTTCCCCTTCCCACCTCTGCTTCCCTCCAAAAACACAGTTAGGAATTTATCCTAAACATTGTGCAGTAATAATCATGTCGCTTTAAGAATCCAGAGGCATTATTTTTCCCTTTTTTGTGACAGTCCCTAGGAACATGTTTGTTCCCTATCATTCCTTTTCATTGTGGTTCAAGATTATGTTACTAATGTGTTAGAGTTTTCTCTTTCTACAGTGACTCCTATCTCTAGCAATATTGTAGAAATATACAATTCGAATATAATGGTGCTTTTTACTTTCAACTATTTTTCTGTTATCCACTGATATTTTTTAAATATTATGGGGGACCTTGTTTATCACAGAAAGCTGCTACTACCATGCAGAATTTTTGTTAAAAGGATATTTCAGTTGCTACATTGTATGATATATGTACTCACAGGTTTGAATGTCAAATACATACATATATCTCAAATGTGTTAATTTTGATCCTAAAAGAGCTATGCAAATAGATTTAGAATTATTTACATTTTTTCCCTTCTGTGTTTATCGTTTATAGAAGGAGTACCCACACTTCTGAAGAATTTACTGGCTGTTGTGATGGATAGTCCAAGTCTTTTTTAAAGGCTAGTATGGATTTATTTGAGGGAAGGGGCTGCTTTTTGTCGTGTTGTTTTTTTTTTATTGTAAGTAAGTGGTGCATTTCTGTTCCAATAAGAATTTATACAGCGGAGTCTTCTGTATAGTGTAGATCAGACATACGGTGTCAAAATCAGTGATCAGAATAGATGGTCCTTTCTGATGTATGAAACTGTCTTTTATTTTAGCTGGTTGTCTTAGTTTGGAAAAGCTGATAAGATCTTGAGAAGCTCAGACTGCAGCCATTATATACAGTTATAAATAAATGTGTGTACACATAAATACAGAAATAGACGTGTCAGTATTTGTTTAAAATATAGAGTAAACATTAATTATAAAGTTAAATGCTACCTGAAATGATAGTTTTAATGCTGTCACTTTGAGTTTAATGCCACTTCAAGATAAAGCAGGAATAATGACTGTATTTTAGGCTTGCTACAAACATTGCCGTTCAGAATTTTAAGACAGAAACATATTATTTTTGTAAGTAAATGGGGAGGGGAAGGAGGAAATTCTTTTAGTATTAGTCTGTATGCGGGCAAAATTTCAGAGGTTAGCACTTCATGCAAATGAAATTATTTCAGTGCACATTTAATATTTAATTGTAGTCAACAATGGGAACAATTTCCAAGTGGCAGTAGATGTGATCATTTTCTGGAACAAATGGGTAAGAGCAATTTACACTCTGTACAGTCTTTGGCAATATCACAGAGAGTTAATGCAAGTAAAGTGGCAGGAAAGGAAGCATGACATAGTGCAGCAAACTGGACAGCCTCCAAGATGCTCATTAGGCATGTGACTAATCTTAAAATGAATACATAATGCAAACGAGATGTGAAAGCAGCTTCCTGTTTTGGTGAGATATCACTGTATGAGATTGTGTCAAATGAGCAGTTGAGGGCATTAAGGCTGTGTCAATGTCACACTTTAATTGAAATGGGTGTGGGATGGGAGGCACTTTAGCATTAAGCACATGAATTTCCATGAGGTTTCCTAATGAAGTAATGCATTCACCAATGCATCGAATAAAACACATTTAAACTCATCTTTAATAAGATGGTGGAAATGCGTGGGTGAATTGGAGCAAAAAGATAAAATGTGACTGAAAATATTCTAAGGTTACATAATGCGTACCAAAAAATGTCTGTGTGATAAAGAATATTATATCTGTTTTCAAGGTACAAAAATGAAAAAGGATAAAGCAAGGGAAATGCGAACTCATTAGTAATGACAGAGTGAAAGAAGACAAAGATGAGACACATCTACTAGATCAGGAGAGGGACATCTTGCCGCTAAAGTACTATTCAAATTCATTGTTAGGGTACAAAAGGTTTCTAGATCATTTCTACTATTATCCAAGACGTATATATGAGAATTTCATTCTCATTCTCATTTTTCCACAGGAGGTAAAATATTCGGATTGGACTGAACGAGCCACAAATGGATTTGAGCTCCAAAATTATTCTTTTTCAAAAAATTAATATGATTGATAGCTAAATAGTCACCACTGCCTTTCATTCATCATTCTCCATACATTTAGTAGCCTTGTCTGAGACTGGATAAACAAACCATACAAAATGATCTGAAATCAGTACAATTTGTGTCCAAAGACTGTCTCCAAGGGTATTCAGACTGATTGTGTAAATATAGCTAAATTGCCTATGTTTGTGTTCCATATTCATCATCATTTAAAATGAGAAATGGAGAATATATAAGAATACTGGTGTATTCGTTTGAACCATAATCTTAAACTTGTGTTTTATTATCAATTTTCATTCCTCTATCTGTTGGTATTATGTGCATCATACGTCACATTAAGAGGTTAATAGTCACTTTTGATATAAAGCATTTTGACTTACGTACACGAAGAAGAGCAAACAGAAGTTATGCCTGCTATGTTAGGCCTAGGCCTTACATTCAGACACCTAAATTAAAATGTCTACACATGAGCTGTGTATCTAGGTTCTGGTTTTGTGGGATTCAGGGAGATTTAGGAGTGGAGATTTAGGTCTTTGCTCACTCCCCTTACTAGAGGCTTCAAGAGCTGTTTGAGTGTCCTACAGTGTCCTGCTTGGGTTCAGGTTCCTGATCCAGAATGCTGTGGGTCTCCCACAAGTCTTGTGTCATCATCATAGCTTGTCCAGAGAAGGGTGACAAAGCTGGTGAGGGGTCTGGAGCACAAGTCTAATGAGGGGCAGTTGAAAGAACTGGGGTTGTTTAGTCTGGAGAAGAGGAGGCTGAGGGGAGACCTTATCGTTCTCTACGACTATCTGAAAGGAGGTTGTAGAGAGGTGGGTGCTGGTCTCTTCTCCCAAGGGACAAGTGATAGGACAAGAGGAAATGGCCTCAAGTTGCGTCAGGGGAGGTTTAGATTGGATATTAGGAAAAACTTCTTCATCGAAAGGGTTGTCAGACATTGGAACAGGCTGCCCAGGGAGGTGGTTTAGTCACCATCCCTGGAGTTTTTGAAAGACGTGTGGATGAGGCGCTTAGGGACATGCTTTAGTGGTGGACGTAGCAGTGTTAGGTTTACGGTTGGACTTGATGATCTTAAAGGTCTTTTCCAACCTAAACGATTCTATGATTTTATGATTCTATGATCATCTGTCCCCCTGTGGATGAGACACAGGACCTATGGGGTGCCAGAGCCCTTCTAGTCCGGTAAAGGAAAGCCAGACAAGATTCCTGAAAGCATATCAAATAGCAAGAGTCATGTGTGGGCAACTGAATAGAGTCTATACTTCCATTAAGTGTAAGGGGATTTTAGATACCTACCTTGCATTTAGGCACGTATTTTGTAGCTGTCTAAATGTTGGTGCCTGAATCTGAATTGCAGCGCCTTCCCTGACAGCTTGTTAGAACAAGGGCCTTCACAGATCATGACAATATCTCTCAGAGTGTCTGGACAGGTGTCCTGCAGTGAAGGGAGAAAAAAGTAGAGTGGGATTTGCCATGCAGAATCCTTTTTAAGGTGGCAAAAGAAAGGAGAACATTGGCATGTGTCGGGCAGTGTAGGTGCTCCCACTGTAAGTTTAAAAAAATCCCATTAATAGAAAAGGAGGGAGTAGTATTAAGAAATTAAGAATGCAAAAACTGCCTAAGCTGCTCAGTTGTTTTAGATTTCAATGAGGCAATAAAATGCCTTTTGCTTAGTGTTGTTATTATATCCTGCCATGAAGGGAAATTGAAATTATTTGAAGCCATGGAGAACGGAGACTGGAAAATCGTAGCAGATCTTTCTCTCTATGATTAAAACAATTTGATTAACAAAAAAATCCCATTTCTCTTGGGAAGAATTATTTGTAAAGTTGGTAGTTTCCCTCTAAAGAGCAGATTAATGATAGTTGGAACATCTCAACATTTCAGTCTGAGCTATATCCTCTAACTTAGATGGATTCTCAGCTCAAGATGAGCTTTGATTCTTTACCCGTTCCTCTGCTGAGAACTTCAGTGTTTTCCTCATTAATGAAAGTCTGGTCCCACTCTAAATATGCAGTGTTACTCAGATACATGATCTCTAGTTCTGCTCTTAAACTTTCTTTCTTGGGACTTGGAGACTTGGGACTTGAAGAGTCGGGCAAAGAGGAACCTGATGAAATTCAACAAAGGCAAGTGTAGGGTACTGCACCTGGGGAGGAATAACCCCATGCATCAGCACAGGTTAGCGGCTGAGCTGCTGGAGAGCAGCTCTGTGGAAAGGGACCTGGGAGTCCCGGGGGACAACAGGATGGCCATGAGCCAGCAATGTGCCCTTGGGGCCGAGAAGGCCAACGGCATCCTGGGGTGTGGCTAGCAGGGCGAGGGAGGTTATTCTCCCCCTCTACTCTGCCCTGGTGAGGCCACATCTGGAGTGCTGTGTCCAGTTCTGGGCTCCCCGGTTCAAGAAGGACAGGGAGCTGCTGGAGAGGGTACAGCAAAGGGCTACGAAGGTGATTAGAGGACTGGAAGATCTTTCTTATGAGGAAAGGCTGAGGGACTTGGGTCTTGTTAGTCTGGAGAAGAGAAGACTGAGGGGGGATCTTATTAATGCTTATAAATACCGAAGGGGTGGGTGCCAGGAGGACGGGGCCAGTCTTTTTTCAGTGGTGCCCAGTGACAGGACAAGAGTTAACGGGCACAAACTTGATCACAGGAAGTTCCATCTAAACCTGAGAAGGAACATCTTTCCTTTGAGGGTGGCAGAGCACTGGAACAGGCTGCCCAGAGAGGTTGTGGAGTCGCCTGGACGCATTCCTGTGCAGTCTGCTCTAGGTGACCCTGCTCTGGCGGGGGGGTTGGACTAGATGATCTCCAGAGGTCCCTTCCAACCCCTGTCATTCTGTGATTCTGTGACTTTGCTTTGATAAACCAATTATTCAGTCCTAAATGGTTTGCAGACTTCATGTAAGAAATAACCAAAGCAATCAATTACATTTCCCTGTCCATACTCAAGATGAATCAAATCTAAAATCCTGGGCACTCATTTAATGTCTGCTACTGCTTTTTCACATTCATATTTTCTTACAAATGCAACTCATCATGCAATTATTTGAGGGCTGTTTACACCAGGTGACAGCTCACTGTCACTTAACATTTTCGGGCACTCGTTAAACAGTGCTTAATCTAGTAATTTTCTTTTGCTAACATCTCTGATATAAGCAATAGCAGACAAGCAAATGCAGTCTATGTCTTCCTAGGGGTAGGTGTCCCAGAGAGCTGTTCCTACAGTTGTCATTTTCTCCCTATCGTTTCAGTGAACACCTGCTCGAAGGTTGGAGGATAATCAGAACACCTTGATGAGCATTTAGGCTTGCAGTTTAGTCTTGGAAATGCAGTTTTCTGTCTGTGTCCATCACTCTTGACCTTAGAAAACATAACACAGCAGTTATGCTAGCAGATTCACTTCAGTCACAGTGGTACCAGACAGCAGCTACAGTTATGAGTCTCTGCAGCACACAGTGAGGTCTCAGGGAAGGAAATAGCGTATAGAGGAGACCCAGTGTAGCACTATCTAATTTCTTTACTCTAAATCACAAACAAGGAATGATGTATGAATTATCACCTGCTAGGAACAGACTTTGGAGGCTCTGCAATAGATTGTAGTTTTGTGAGATGGGATGGGCCAAATCTAACAACTCATTTGTGGGGAAAAGGATGAAGTCCCACTCTTCACCTCTGCCCTTTTCCCAGCCTTATAGGGTCTCTGGCATTCATTAGACAATTTTGCAGGCTGATTCAACAGTAGTCCAGAAGAAAACAGTAGTGGGATCGCGCCTGTGAATAGTCACTGCAGCGTAGCCTGGGCAACACAGAGAGACGCGGGGTTTTTTTTTTTTTATCAGGACAAGAGGAAATGGCCTCAAGTTGCGCAAGGGGAGATTCAGACTGGATATTAGGAAAAATTTCTTTACTGAGGGAGCAGTGAGACACTGGAACAGGCTGCCCAGGGAAGTGGTGGAGTCACCCTCACTGGAGGTATTCAAGGAACGTGTGGACGTGGCATTGTGGGACGTGGCTTAATGGGCATGGGGGTCTGGGGTTTTTTTTGGGTGGGGGGTTTTTTTTGGTTGATGGTTGGACTTGATGATCTTACAGGTCTTTTCCAACCTTTGTGATTCTGTGAAAACTAAACCACCCCAACACAGAATAGTTGTCCACCAGGTTAGTGAGTTTAATCACTTTAGGAAAAACAATTCAGCAAGCTCAAAAAATGGCAAAAGGGATAGTGTAGAACCACCTATGGGGAAATAGGAGTATAAGTGAGGACGAAAGAGGAGAAAAGAGATCCTTTTATTTCTGGGACAGGCCAGATGTGAAAACTGAGTCAACCATCTCATGCAGAGTCACTCTCAGACACCAGCCCATGGGTCAAAATTCCTTCCTAAGTTGATCTCTGTTCTCAAAGACAATAGGGATAATTACTTGTGCCAAAAATGTAGATGGATTCAACAACCATTTAAGTAAACTATTGGAGGAAAAAAACCCATCAAGGGCTGTTAAAAACAAGGATTCTGCTTCCAGCTTAGAAAGGCTCTTGAGGTGCAAATAACTGGAAGCTGAGAGAATATGCCAAGCAAAAATCATTGTGGGATTCCCTGGGCTATTGGTCATTCTCCAAAAGATGAAAATGGATTAGATGGACTGTTGATCTTCTATGGCTCGACTTTTTATATTCCCATTTGGAGCATTTACCTAATCTGAATGACCTTAATTGGTAGTCTGGCCAGTGATCTGACTTCCCTTTCTCCTTTGTTTCAGAAAGCAAGCAAACAGATGAACAACTCTATTTCCCAAACATCTCTGCCCAACATCTACCTACCATGGCTGGAACAGGAGAGAAAAGTGTTTCTCCTGTTTGTTGCCATGAGAGACCTATGCTACCTGTTTATACACAAAAAAGCACCAATACCCCTTAACTGTTAATGGTTCATACTTATTATTTTCTATCCTCCATTAACTCTCCTTGTGTTAAAAGTAGAAGAATATTCCTGCCTTGGCCACCTTCTCTTCCCCACTGAATGAAGTGTCAATGGAGGATCAAAGCATGGTATATAACCCTTCTATTCCTCCTAGAAACCTCTGAGTTTAATTGTATATCTGCTAAACATAGACAGAAGAAAAATAACCAAAAACTGTATGGAAGTGTGACCTTGTGGTTGCTATTCTTAAACACTGATTAGCCAGATTAAAATTTAGGAAGGAAAAAAGCGCCTTTTCTTATAACTGTAACAATATCAAAACATTTTTGTGGTATATTTTTAAATAATAGTAGCATTAGTAATAATTATAATAATGAAAATTTTTTATTAGAATTCTTTCATAATGATATCTACCATATTCGGAATCTAGAAAGCGTCAGCCAAGAATAGAAACCATTGTTAAAATATTTTCGTCTGTTCTACACAAAATAGGCTATTTTTTTTCGTATCAGCTTCGTACAGGCAGAAGATCTCTATCTCAGCAACTGGTGGTTTTGATCTGACTCAATCCAACAATCCTCACCTCCCCCTGCTTTGATTCACCAAGTCTCTAACTGATCCATCTAATAAACTGAAGTGGCAAAAGGACTTGAAGAGTGCTTCTTATCACAGAAGAGCTTATTCTCAGAGCTGAGCTCTTCAGGCTTCCCTTCAGGTCTACAGTGATACTCCAAACACTGACCTATCAGAAAATTGGGACAACAACGCCTTCTTAAGTTCTTGGCTACTATAGGGTTCTTAGTAGCGTTTCATATACACACTTTCATTGGATTGAGCCACTCTAATAATCCATGGAATTCAGCTCTTAGTCTATAGATCCTGACTGGGTTTAAGCGTGAGAAAAGCGTCCAGCTGACTGGTGACATTAAGGCAGGAGAGTTTATATGTTTATCCAGAACTATAAACCACAATGAAGTCACATATGGGTTGTGGTTTCTAATTCATAAGATAAATGTACTGAAGTCCTAGAGCATGATTCATCTCACCTTAACATCTGCATCTCAGGTTAGTCAGATGACTAATGCTCTCAAATGTGCAATACTATAAAAAAAGCGTAGGTTCTTAGGGCTAAAGCAGGGTGGAATGTCATGTTATGTGGCAACTGAGGAGGTTCAAAGGTCCTGGGAATGAGATGATTGAAGTTGGAGGGAACACCTCAGTCATTCTGTCGCTTTAGCAGAGTGGTTCTGTTGTAGGTATCACAACCCACATACAGTGATGATAATTATGATTAGGATCATGGACTTAGAAGGAGCAGAAGTGAGACTTGCAACCCATAAATAGGGTGACCAGTGGAAAACTTGCTTACCTATTCCCTGTATATCATGATTTGTAAAAATATTCCTTAAATGATTCTTGAAATTGGAAGAGACACTCATGCTATGGTTTCCTAGAGGTGGATGATATATCATGCTCAATTCAAAATTCTTCATCAGAGGACAAATGTCTCCATTAACCTTTCTTTCATGGAAGCCGGCAGCCATCTACACCTTACTAAATCCAAGGCACCATCCATGCTAATAGCCACACAGATATAGTCAGCTTGTTAATTACTCCCCCTGAAATGACAAAAAGTGAATTCATAGCTGTCAGATCCTCCCACTCAGTAACACAATGCTGGACTTGAAAGAGTAGTGAAATTGCTACCTGCTATTCTTGTTCCCCAAGATAAGGGTACTTGGACTCCTGTTAATTATCATGTTTTGATTAAACAGGAGTACTTTGTTCACTTTGTTCATGTACATCTTTGAAGTAAATGACATTTTTCTGGAAGCAGAGAAAGTAATGATATGCCTGTATTAAATATTAGTAGCATTATCTATATTGCAAGTGGTTTCTAACAGGAAAGCAAAGGTTTGCCTGACTTATCTTTAGCCCTGATTTGCAAAAATGCTAACATTTGTAAGAAATCATATTTTTCTCTTCAAGAGCTGATTCTGAGAAAAATATTTGTCACTTGAATATTCACGTGGGTGGGACACTTTATAAGCAAAATTTAGCCTGTTTGAAGGGCTGTAGTACAAGGTCTGAAGAAGAGCTGAGTGAGTTTTCTGGGCAGCAAGTCCTTTATCATTGTTTATATAAATTTATCACATCTGTGCATACTTGCAGATTAAAATCATAAATGGTGGCTTTGTTGATAACAGCACTTACATCATGAATGATAGTTACTGCACTGGGCCAAATTATTCAGATAGACTGTCAGTCTTTTATCCAAAGCTCTGCTGTATCTCAGCCTCTCTGTAGAAGCCCAACATTTACCATTCTACATCCAGGGGGATCCTACATTTCACAATATGTTGTAACGTGAGAATGTAATCAGCTTCTCCATCCATACATCAATGGGAAAGAAGGAAGAGGGGCACATTGTTTTCTAGACTTCATCTTGGTTATAAGAATTGTAGTTAGAACTTGATGAGGACTCTTAATGGTTCTGTTTTTCATGGGCTTTTGTGAACATGCATTTTGCTTTTATTAATAATTACATTTTAAGGGGAAAATGCATCTCTGCAACTAGAAAATAGAATGTTACAAATAGTAAAAAAATAATATATAATGTAGTAGTGTAAAAGTAGCCTATGTTTCTATAGCAGAAGACATTTGTATTGAATTTTTTTGTGTTTATTTTCAATCTGCTCCTAGCCCTGAATTTTTTCAGGACTAGGTAAGTAGTTTTACACATTGCACATGGTCCACATAGGAATTCATTTATGATACCCTCTTCTTGCACATTCAGATAGGCTCAGTCTTAGATGTCTCTCTGCATTTGTATATGTAGGTACCAATGCACTAACACATAAAACCACATGTATATGCGTATATGTCTAATCTCTGTGACGGAGAGATCTCCTTATAATGAAGCACCTCATGGGAATGGATAAATATCAGTACTTGGTGTAGAAGGATCTGTTGACTTGTTGCATCAGAATATTGAGTCAGAACTGAACTAAAACAACTATGAGGCATCCAAGTCCACAGTGTGAAAAAGTTCACAATAAGGAGGGCAGGTAGTACTGGAGGTGTTTCCTTCAGTCAGTGTTGTTATAAATGGTGGATGGCTTTGATTGATTTCTGTGCAGCATTTGCTACGATGAGTGCAGACAGAAGGTGTTATGCTCACATATACTGTTATAATCTATTTGCCCCATATAAAAAATTTGAGCCCTGATGACACACATCTGACTGTGTGCAAGGTGCTGTACGACCAGAGAATGTAGCAATGAGTTTGCCTTGCCGGCCACTTAGGTCTGACATTTTTGACCTTCTTTGCCTGAAAGTGGATATCTTACCTTGAATTTTCTGTTGTACATTGTCTTTGTCTCCTTCTTGATGAGTACGTGTAGATGAAAACTTCTCCCATGCAACACTGTGCAACAAAATCACTTTTAATTCTGGTTCTTCTTGACAGCCACCCAGGCCATTGTCTCCTCTTCCAACTGTTTTGTTAGTAAACATCATGATAACAAGGACCCAAAGGGAGAAGACAAACCAAATTTAACCGACTCAAAGTTCAACTTACTCAGATTTCTGTTCACACAAAACCTTTTAGAGCACAGATAACACTTCTTTTTTGTGCTGACCACAGACTAAGTGAGATTAAGTTGCTTGTGCTTCCCCTGCTTTTCAGCAGAGAATGAAAGGGTACCACAGTAATGAAACTGCAAGCTGACATTGAAGAAGAGGTGCTTGTACATATCTGTAGGTGCAACAGAAAGAAAAAAAAAAAAAAAGAAGAAGATAGAAGGTGCAATGGATATTCCATTTCCCCATTTGGAAGGCACCGAGTGCATTTCAGGTCACCGAGAAAGCTGCCGTGTGAGTACCCAATGCTGAAAATCAATCAGGCTCCTTCAGCAGCTGTGTGTTATCAGTCTTGCCCTGCAGAGCACAGATCTGAAACATTAGGCAGCCCAACAAGAGGGAGAAACTTAATTTCAGAGCAGCTGTTTTAAGACAGATACATAATGGCATTAGAAGAGGAGCACTGTGGTGAGGTGAGAACCAAACAGCATACCCATTAGGCTGAGGAAGCTTTTAGTTTTATTATTGAAACCAGATGCAGACAGAGTACAGTCAATGGCAGCCAGAGCCTAAGTTAAAGGAGTGAGACGAGAGTATGACAATGAAGAGGGCTCAGTTAAAAACTACTAATAACAAACAGTCAGGCTGCATGGGACTTACTGGGACTAAACTCAAACCTTTGTTATGCTGCAATGATTCTGGATGTCCAACAGGTAATTTAGGCCCTGGCCCCCTCCAGGTATTTAGGCACAACTTTTCATTGATGGTAACAGGATTAAGTGCAGAGGTTTATTTGAGGGTCTGGGCATAGTCTAGTTATGCTTCTGCTTTCCACTGAGGATATTAGCACTGCTTATTTCGGTAGGACAAAATCAATTAAAAGTTATGAGTTGTTCTGCTCTTTTGTTTTCAGATGTAGAGAATAGAAGTACCTTGCTGTATTTCTATTTGCATCTTTACTCCTTGGAATCATGAATCATCTTACGAACACTCAAGGATTTGTTTTTATGTGCCACTGAAGATACAGGAACCTCTAAAGCAGAACACAGTAGTTAGTTAAGAGCATGTCATAACACTGAACAAAGGCTAAATAAAGGAAACAAAGAATTGCATCTTCAATTGAAATTGATAAGGAGAGTTGGAATGTACAACAGTAGTATGCATTTGAATTTAGCAAGGCCATTTGAAAACAACATTACAGAATCTTTTCTGAAGACATATGTGGCCAAGGCCTTGGTTTAATATCTTATCTGAAAATATGTTTATGGTAATTTGAATGCGAAAATGAAAACTGAAAGATAGAAAGTGCTGTATTTCTCATCATGCAACTGAATGTATAATGAATAAATGTATGAATTCCTTTTACAATAAGCACTTAACATGACTAATGCTTTGTTTTTTCTCAGATTATTTTAATTTTCTCAAGGCCTACACTATAGTCTTTTTATAAGAATAAGGCTAACAGAGACGTATTACTATCTGCATTAAATGCTGCATTACTTACCTGCTTCTCTTTCACAGAAACAGCAGAGATACTCAGTGTGTAGTTGCTGAAGAAAGAGTTTATATCTGTGGGTTTGGAAAGGCAGCGGTCATTTTTTCTCTGTCCTGCAAACCATTCACAAGATTCTTCTTCCTAGAATGATGTTGTCTGTTGCCATCACTTGTATGGGCGGGAGCAGGCAACTTCTGCTGTTAACACAAAGCTGAGCAAAACCCGAAAGATCTGACAAAGACCTGACAAAGCTAAATAAATGACAGCATAATGGCAAACGCAGTTCAATGCTGAGAAATAAAAAGCAGCAGCACTGGAAAGAGTAATCTGAAGTATTCTTAATTGCTGGTATAATGTAGAATTATGTAACACTAGGCAGAACTGGAAATAGGATATTTAAGTATCCTAGCTACTAGTCTAGTACTAATTTTCCTACTTGCCTTATTTTAAAGGATCCTGCTGTCTACATGAGTATTTACAGAATACAAGGCAATCAAATCTCTCAGTTCTACCATCCTAAGCCATTAATTGCTTATCATGTGTGCATAGCTCATAGGAAGGCAACCTCTGTGACTTGGTGTCCTTGTCTGCAAAATGCTGATAGCAATGCTCACCCAAATTGTAAAACACTCATACTCCAGGAAAATAATTATATGCTAAGGGAAGTTGTAAAACCAATGTATTTTGATGGGCAATTCCTATGACATGCATCTTTTTATCTCAAATAGAAGGAGTTTATGTGTAGTAGTTGGTACAGGGGTTTAAGTCCCTGTTCATCCACTCTCCTTTTATTTAAAAACTCCTTGTAAATAAAAACAGCACTTATCCAGCCAAAGACTCATGATCACCCTACATTCAGGAGCATCTCTGGATTAAAATGCATAGGTAGCAGATAATCTAAGCACATGAAGAGCTGGGTCTCCTGCTGTCTTTTTGGCACACAGGGAGAACAACAAGAGGCAGAACTCCAGGTGTGGCTGACTGAGCTTGGACTTCCCTCTGCTGGTTTGGCACCTCCTTAGCCAAATAAAATATATTTTGGCTCATCTATATATGGAATAATCTGTTTTAACTGTAATTCATAGTGTACAAGACAGAGAAGAAGAGATAATATTTATTTAGAAAGAATATAAGCAGAATTAACAAATGGAAGAAAAAAGCAGCTGACCTACATTTCAGGGACTGGAACATGTCTGTAATGCCGATGAAAAGCCCATTCCAATTCCCCTTTAAATTGTACACCGTCCAAATCTATTTGTCATGAAGCAGTTACCTGCTCATAGCTGAAAAAGCGCTTTGATATATTTTTTATGAATCTAGCTTCTCCAGTGCTAAGATAACGGATCGCAACCCAACCTTGCATTAATTATTGTACTTCTGTCTGCAGAATGATAGCCTATTAAAAAAGGAAAGCTGAAAAAAGAGGATGTATTCATTTTACAAAACAAAAGCCAGATAAGAAAAGACTTAAGGAAGAATTTTTTCTTTTCTTTCATAATACCGCAAAGGACAATCAAACAATTAAGAAAAAAAAGTTAAAAAGTGCCTTTTGAAAAAAAAAAAATTTCTTGGTTTAAATGAAATATTCAGTAAAGGAGGAAAGAATTAATAATAAAACAGAATAGGTGTCATTCAGAAAACAGTTGGACCTCTATTTGGTTTTTTGCCACCCTGGAAAACAGTAAAAGGTCAGTGATAATTCAAGCCAAGTAGTATAATTTTGTAAGCCAAAATTTTTATGTATTTTGATTTTTATTTTTAATGTTTGTAGGAAATAAAATTCTTAAAGAAGACCATATTCTATATGGGAAAAAAAAAAGAATAATTCTCTTTAAAAATTAAATTTTACCAGATATTTTAACTATCCAGTTCATATATTCATATGTTCCAGTGTTACACACATTGTAAGGATGCAGGAGTTTTTATTTAATTTTTCTCTTTAGTACCTACAAAATGCTCATTCTTGTGGTCTGTGTTTGAATCGTGGTTGTATCTCACAGCAATAACAATAAACTCCATCCACAATTTTTTCTTATAATACCCTATCTTTCTGCTGCATTTTACCTAAACCAAAAGCTGGCACCTTACAGTTAGCCTCACGGAAAAAGACTAATACTGAACTTAATATAAGAAATACAGTTATTGTCTGATTTATTGTCTGATGTCTGATTATTATTCTCATCGCTTTTTTGTACCTTATCTTAATGCTTTACTGAAATGGCAGCCGGAGTTAGGCCTTTTAATAAATATCAGTCCTTAGAGCTGTAAGATGTAAAATCCAGATACACGTGGCTTAGCAGCTCCCAATTAACTTTAAAAGGGGGCATTATATTAGTATTATAAATTAATTAGGTGAAAGAAAATGTAAAGTACTCGAGCATTGTAAACAGTGTAAACATACCAGACAGCATTTGTAAAAATGTGAATAATTTTTAAAGAGAGGAGATTAGACAGTGAGTTTACCAGTGCTCCTGATGAATATTTTTCTGCTTTGTTTTATATACACTCAGATGCTATTTCAGCGGAACCTCTTCACTTCTGTTCTTCTCTGTCCACATGTAAACAGCACGGTCCTCTCAGATCTCAGGGTTTCTTTTTCCTTAATGTGACCATGATGTGTAGTGTCTCCTGGACTAAAAAGACTAGTCACCTATTAGTCCCTTTTGAAATCATTTAGGAAGCATGCAAAGACTCCAGGGTTTCTGCTTAGCATTATAGCTGCTAATAAAACAAAAATATGTTAACTGGGTCCAACATACATATATAACTAACTCTTGATGTCTAAGAGGTTGTTTCTTTCCAGGTTAATGCCTGTGCTCCGTAGTATTTTACTGAGTAAAATAAAGATGTTTGTCTATGTAAACCCTCACTGAGCTCTATTTCCATTACTTCCTGAGATGAAATCCCTGTTTAAAAGTAGTAATTGTAGACCAGCACTAAATGGTACAGCTCTTCTACTCTTAGCTTGTCTTCCTGGTCCATACGACATGAGGTAGGAAACATGGTTTTCAAGTTATGCATCTTCCTTCTACCTCCTGCACTGGAAAATTCACTGTAGCCCAGGAGATCAGTGAATACGCAGGATAAATGGAAATACAGTGCCTCTCAAAAGGCTGGTTGTGTTTGAGCATTAAGAAGCCGATAGGTCACAAGTGGGTGTTATGACGTGATCTCTGGTATGAGGGTGTCAGCTCAAGAGAGCTATTCCCTTGATAACTGCGGGCTTTAGGACTTCCCTTTAAATAAGTGCCATAAGAAAAGTAGGTGTTAAATCTCCCATCTATTTTCCATTCAAATACAGGTTGAGAATACCTGAGTTGAGGATATTTTTAAGCTTTTCTAAATTATCTGTACTATCCTGCTTTGCACATATATATGCAGAGAGAGAATGTTATAAAGGAAAGTAAAATCTCCTTCCTGTTACATCTCTACATTTCTTGGGGCAAAGGCAAATTCTGCAAATAAAAAGCATCTTCCAAATACAATCGCCTAGAAAACCATTTAGATTCATGTGCTTGGTAAATGCTCAGCTGAGTATGTTTCACTACCACCAACAGAAGACGTAAGCATATATTAAGAATGAAAACAGGACAGTGATTCTGGCACATCTTTGTGAAGTGCTTTAAGGTCAGTAGTTTAAGAAAAAAAAATGAATGAAAATAACGCAAAGGGTTTATACACTCAGTGTTATCTTTGCAAAGTAAAAGAGTTATAACCATAGCGTGGTTCCAGATTTTAACAGTTGAAACTGTACTGATTACAGAGGCATGATAGCGGGGTACACCTGGAGTAACTCAGCAGGGTCTTAGATGTAGATGTCTTACATTTACTTACTGAAAGCTATGCCTTATATTCAGGGGCCAGTGGGTCTTTTAGTTATAGCTAACTTTGAACTCTTAATTCATTTCCTTAGCAAATAAGACACGATTTATCTAGGTTCCAGCTTCATTTTTATCCAAGTTGAATTTAAGTATGCAAATGTCTCTCTGCATTAACTGTTTTAAGGCTACTGCGTTAAAACTCACATTGGTATAACTGAAGAGAGAAATAGGACCATGGCATATTGGCTTTAGAGTATCCAGCTGTGGAGCCAAGAGTGCAAGCTAAATTTATGCAAGTCCTATGTTAATTATGTATGCATGAACGTAACGCAAATGGGCACCCACCTGCATGGAAATATATCAATAATAATTTATAGTCTTAATAGAATTCATACGAAGGAAATACCATATTTGATTTTACATATTTTCATATTTTGTTTTCCATTTTTAGTTAAGAAAAAATAAAAAAAGAAAAAAAATCTACTGCACGTATCATTGTGCCATAATTGATTACTTAAACTGTAAGCAGCCTAATTCACTCTATATGCTCCCTCTTTGGCATGGAGTTTCCTATTCAGCAATCCCTGGAAAGAGATTTATTGACTGAAACATGTGCTGGTTGGAGTGCTCTGGCTTTCTCAGCAAGGCAATGTATCATACAATTAATTAAGCCTCTGGGTCATCCTAATATCAATGGGACTAGGTATTTGTTTAAAGCAAGGCATGTGCTTAAGTAATTTGCTGAACTGAGGCCTAAAAGAAACAGGAGAGTCATGGAAATTACTAGATGTGATTATGTCATTAAAGATAGCTTGCCACTGACTGCGCAGGAGTGGGCTGAGTTAAGGCCATCCAGAATCCTTCATATCCAAATGCTTTAGTTTTTCCTTTGTGTAGGTAGAAAACAGGTTTTTACATGCTTTTATAAAGTGTCATATAATGCAAGATATATAATAGGACAGAAATCGGAATGTTGTGAGAATTCCAGCTACCTGCAGTACAATCTCATATTATAATCCCAATATTATCTCAATAGTTATTCAAAGCCTAGTCCTGAAGGTGTGTGACAGCCAGGGCTTACAGGATTAAGCCTTTGGACAGGGCCAGCCATATGCTCATGATGATTAATGACATTTCTCAGTTGCATTAAATGCACTTGTCTTGTCTTCACGCCTCAATGCACAGCCAAAGCATAATATCAGTCACCGAAACCACTCAGGGTGCTCTGCATTATTGTTTAATTACACAACATAGATAATTTCCAAGACTATTTCAAGAATAAACATGGTCTGGTATCTAAGCTCTGTTTAACCTTAGGAAGAAAGTACAAATGTTGAGAGGGGAATGAAATTGAAATGTGAGAAAAACAGTTTATGCAAATAGTAGTTCACCTTTTTCATTTTTCTCCTTCCAAATTTAGGTTGACAAAATCATGAGCTAAGGGAACGGTACACCAAGCACAGTTTTTTCCTCCTCCACCTCCAGCCATGATGAGTGTGAGGACACTGATTACAGAATTTATTTTAAAAAATCCATTTCCATCCTCTCCAGAGATATACAGAGGTCTAATTAATTGCTCTGACGTATCTGAGCCAGAAGCCCACTTCAGCCACAGGGAGACTATCCCAGCAATTTAGACAATCTTTAGCTTGAAATTATTTGCTGCAAAAGCTCTGTGGAAGTGTGATTGTGGTAAGTAAAAACCACTCTGCTGCATAGCACCAGCACACCTGTGAAGCTTTGTGACTTAAACAACACCTATGGTCTGTGCTATCCTTTTAAAGAGAGGCTAATTTCCTTCTTTAATATTTTGAGGTAGTGTAATAGAAAAAGACTAGTTCATTCCCTTTTGCTAATACTTTGCAGTGATGGTAGGGTTTCAGAAAGTATCTTTTTGACTTGAAAGAAAGCAAAGCTAGGTCAGGCTGGAGAACTTTTGAAAAGCCTACTCCAAACTAGCAAAGCTATTTTATTTTCCATTCTCTGAGTCACTCCTATCCTTAGTTGTACTGCACTGTGTTTTTCAGAGGATGCCTATAAAACTCAAGTCCGAATTGATGATGAACCGGCCTATTTGGACATTCTAGACACTGCTGGACAGGTAAGTAGTTTCCCAATGTGAACCATTCAATCAGAGATAAACCCAAAGATTTTAACCTCAGATATATGGGTCACAGAGCTAGAAACAAGCTTCCCTATTCAAACATAAAGGAAGCAGTGGTAGAATAACATTGAGGAATTAACAAAGGAAAAGATTAAGGGAGTGTTTCATTGGCATAGTGTAACTTCAAAATCTGACCAGAAGAGACAGACAAATTTAATCGAGTAGAAAATAAAAAGCTGTTTGTTTCTTTTTCTCTTGTTATAGAAACATCTATCACGATCGTGGAATGAATAAATGCCGTTGTTGGTTTGTCTTATGTGTTTATCGTTCCTGCTTTTCTATATATTACAGGAATCTTCTGATCTACTTGTAGATCAAGTATTTTGTTCCCATTCTTCTCCTCCCCACATTATATTTAAACATCAAATGCTCACCCAAAAGGAAAAGATCTTAATGCCAAAACTAACACACAGTGTACGTATAACGTGTATATGCATGTGTGAGCATCAGTCAGGGAATTAAATTTCACATACAGTAAGGCCAAAGAAGGAGTTAAATGCAAGAATTCCTTCTACCTGACTCAGTTCAGCCCCTTTCCATCTCAAAACATTTTTATTGTTCAATCAAAATGTTGCAGCTGGTTGATCTTTTCCTGAGGTATGCGTCAGGTTCGGTTTGAAGGCTGTGATAGTTTCATGAGTTTCGATAGTGTGTGTGCACCTTGTACAAGAATGAGTGAGTCAACAAGGACAGTGGATCCTTAAAACAAACAAACAAAAAAAGATTTAGTAAGTATAAGCCTGGAAACCTTGATCTCAGCTTCCCAAACATCTGAACGCACCTTAGCTGGGCACTGCAAATGGTGGGAAATGCAGTCTGCTGCCAGGAATTAGAATAGCATCAAGTTGTGTAAGTTGAATGTCATTCAGGGGGATTGTGGTGTGAGTTTTACATGTGAATGAAATATAGGCCAATTTCAAAGTGAACTCAACCCAGTTAAGGGAATCAAAAGATGCCCTGAATTATTCTTCCTTGACCCATAATTATACAGTCTTAGCAGTTAACCAGTGACTTGCTGCTGTCTCCCATGAAAGTGTTTGATTCCCCAGAAAATTTAAGCTAAATTTCAAGGCATGTCTCCAAAGCTGTGAATTTAATTGACCTAGAATTTATTATTATAACAGGCCCAATAAGCTGCTTCTGCATAATAGTCCTAGCATAGCTTCAGCAATGATTTGACTGGGCGAAAGACGGAACATCATAGTTGCTGCTCAATATGTCTGAAAATACCTGTACTTCTCTTGGAGAAGAGGAAGCAATATCTTCTGTGCTCACTCAGGAAGTCTGAGACTAGTAACTTCAGCTTTATATCATCATTATTACACACTCATTAGGGAAATTATATCTCC
Source organism: Gavia stellata (assembly GCF_030936135.1). Lineage (NCBI taxonomy): Eukaryota > Metazoa > Chordata > Aves > Gaviiformes > Gaviidae > Gavia > Gavia stellata. The sequence goes on from NC_082637.1 coordinate 6,394,220, forward strand.
AGCTATTTAGTTTTGTAAGGCTTTATGTGTTAGGGACCTCTTGTGTTATCCTTTAATATAGTTCACTGTCCACATCTACTTCATTCTACTCCTAAATTCCCTTTAGTCCTATTTTGTAGAGTTAAAATGCTAAAAAGTAAAATACTTTCTTACCCAGAACTGAAGAGAAATGATGAATCAGAGTTTATGTGTCCAGCTTTTTGCTAATGGAAAGGAGAGCAAAGTGCTATACAGGATTTATTTATCTTCATAGGTGTTTTCCTAATTTGCTGTGGAGACTCTGAGAGAGTGCAGAAGTTAAACTCTGCAAACCATAGAAGAGGTTATAATAGGTACAATGCTTCTTGCCTCGTCCTCCTGCTTACAAACCCATGTAGAGAAGATGAGCTACCTGATCCTAAACTTGCATCAGTAACGCAAATATGATTTATACAAAGAAAATAAAGCAGCTTAAAATCAAAGCAAAGAATGGATGATGAACGAAAGAAAAATGCATAGTGTGCTTTTATTTTGAGCTGGGGAGTAACATGTTGTAAAAACCTAGAGGAACAATTACTTCTACCTTGTTTTTTTCCATTTGTTTTTGTTACTAGAAACATAAAAGTTTGTGTTGTTGATAAAAAAATAAGAGAATCAGATATCGAGAGTTTCCTTCTCTTCCTAAGCCCCCACCAAAATCAAAGCCTCTATTTCTTCTGGGTTTTTATTAGAACAAGTATTTTTTAAATGGTATTTGATTTTCTGTCAGCTTCTTTTAAAATGAAAAAAAAAAATTGGAGCACAATCTTCAATCCCTTTGAAATTTTTTTCAGGAAAAAATTTTTTCAGATTCAGGAAAAAGGAAAAAACATCCTTATGCACTGGCCTTTAAAGTAACTGAAAATATTATGTTTTCCAATTTAAACAAAGCTCATCTTTTGTCAGTCATGTTCATTTTTTAGGAATAATTTCCCACATGTAATAACCACATAATGAAATGTGGCGCAGAGATTTCGGAGCAAGCAGAGACCTGTGGCAGTAGCACGACACTCCGCAGATACATCAGCCCGGGACATTGTCCAGCCTGGGGATATCTATTACACCTCATGATCCAACTTGAATAGATATGAGAAAATCTCTGCTTTAAATTTCCCTGTTCTTACAGCGGAGACTGTCACTGAAACATGTCTCAGTGTATCTGTGCTCTTCCCACTTTCCCAGGTCCCTATTTTTCAGAAACTGTCCATTCTAAGTATCCTGGATTTAGCTGCTTGTCTTTGCAGATGTCTTTGAATTTGTTACCTCTCTATCTACACTGCACAGCTCCAGAATAAATCAAGACCTAATCCAAGTCCCATTGAAGTCAATGGCTAAAATAGCCTCTTTCCTCACAGAAGGCTAAATGTTACTCTCACTGAAGTTCAGATTGAAATCCTGCTGTGACTTTGGTGACTCAAGGTAAAGAATCCAAAGCGCTCAGTTATGCTGATGATGGTATGCTCTGATGGTACCTCGCTGGGTTTCATGTTAAAGCAGAGATGTTGTTACAGCTTCTAAATCAGGTAGTGGAAATCTCATTTCTTTCTGGGTGTCCTCACAGTCATAAATACTTCATCATAAACTTTGAATCATGACTTTAATCACCTCAGAAGATCAAGGAGCTAAAATTGTAATTCTTCCCTATTTGGGAAACACAAGAAGCCAATAGAAAAACTGACTGAGGTTGATGTATTTTGTTGTTTTTCTAGCAAACACGTTTCACCAAATATGCTTCTCCTTTCCCTGCTGTATCTATGCAGTAATTGAACATTTCAACACTAACCAAATATTGTGATTTATTAATAACTAATATAGTTCTTTATTGTCAAGTACAGAGTGAAAAATCCACATCTGATTTCACACCTGAAACTTGACAAAAATCTTTGATATTTTAACTGATAGATACAGTTTGGAGCACCAAAAACATAAATGGTGTTTCAGAAATACATTTCCAGTTCTCAACTTTCTGAAGTTAAAAACATTCAAATAAAGTGAAAACCAAAACCATGAATAAACTATTGGCATTGCTCACCTAGTTATTGGTCTTCCTCTTCTCATGCGTATACATAGACACCATTAAATATGACAGATTGTTCCTCTCAAGAAGCAGACTGATGTTCCATGAAGACTGGATACATATTTTCTACATCATCAGTTGTCCTTTAGTGCCCTTCCAGTATTGTTTTTCCACAAGATACAACAGGAGGCACATTCTTAATGTATGTAGGACTAGTGTAAGTAGTTTTGCTTCACTGAACTGGCTACCCCTGCTTTTCACCACCCGCTACACTTGCCACCAGAGTAGCCTGTCTTTGCTCACCGCAATCAACTTCAGACAGAATAAGGTTACGTTTACCTTAGAGAGTTTCAAGAGCAGATATTGCCGATGTAGCTGCTTGTAGTCAAATTGTCATAAACAGCACTTACTTGAGCAGTTCCTACCATAAGGCTTGAAAATATGGCGTGCAGCAGGAAGGAAAGGAACAAAAAATTGATGTTGGTTTTCTTTTTCAATGGCACAACGGAATCTAGAAGACATGTATCCTTAGCCTCATGTTTGCTGCTAGAGGAAGCTATCAATGATGCCTTTGACTCTTCTTTAACTAGAAATTCTCTTCTTAAAGTACAAGTTTTCTTTTTGCATCTACATTTCAATTAAAACAAAACCAAAAAGCAAATAAGAACAAACAGAGAGTAAATGTGAGATTGAGCTTCAGGAGGAATTTTATTTAGTTAGCTTTTAACCCTCTAAGCTAGCTACAATTTGGCATGTGGGATAAATAATAAAACCTTAATGGAAATCTGCAAATGCAAACTATTATCTGTAAAGATAGCTTGAGCTTCCTTGTTCAACTGTGTTCATGGGACATTTTTTGAGTAGCTTTCCCTTGAAATTCACCCATGTGCCTCTCTCTGTCCCTTAAGGTTGGGAGAGGTGTTGGGGAGGAGGTAGTTCTGGGGTTTCCCTTTTCTTACCCAATGTGTCATAAACCTCATCTGCTTTTACATATATTTGATTTAAACTGGTGTAAACTCTTTGACTACCAGGAAACTTGTGGGTGCAAATGAAAGGACATTCAGACCTCAAGTCTTTTACTCTGTGTTCAATTCCCTTCACAATTATTCTCAGAGACAGACAATGCCCAACCGCTCCAACCGTGCACAAAAAGCCTCCACACAGAGTAATAGAAACCTATTCACTCATTTACGTTTTCTCACACTCTCTTCTAACTTAAAAATATGTTGCTACTTCTGGAGCCTAATTTGAATTCCTCGTCATGGAGCACACACAGCAGCTATCTCTCCTGCTGTACTTATAAACTGTTGACTGACACAAGAGCTTTTATTCTTGCCACAGCTCTCCTCCTGATGACACATTACCCAACATCCCTGTTTAGACCTTGTGCCGAAAGTTAAAGAGCATCAGACAGAATTCCCTTCACCGAAAAACAATCTGAGATGACCCTATGCAGAAAAGGCAAACTTGTTTTCAGACACGAAGCAGGCAAATATGCAGAAAAATGGATTTCTGTACCTGTCAGTAGGACAGTACATTTCAAGATCATTGCACCAATTTTTGCTTGTTAAAATGTGAGCTTTTTATGATAAATTTAGTGCACCAGTATATTTCCCAGGTGTGAGTCAGAGACTTGAAAAATTGGCCTTAAAATGTGATGGCATGCCATTTCAGGGAGATTTTCCTTTGTCTGGAGCTGTGTGCACATGAATTCATTTCCAGGCAGACACTTTTCAACCTGACAACAACAGTGAGCTCTGTAGTGAAATCCATCTCTCAAATTGCTAGCAAATCACAGGACATGTTTATCCTGCCAACCTCCAGGACGATGATTTTTGCCCCCTGCTTCAAGCTTTGAAGAGGAACCATATTAGTCCCAAGAGCCCTTCAGATAAACACACTTTCTAAGACTAAACACTATAGTCCAATGACTCACTCAGGCTGTTATCTGAGATCCTTCTGCTTATTATCTAAACATGTTGCTCTAATCCTGAATCAATGGAAGTTGAATTTCAAACTACACTACTGCAGCTTATCTCAAGGAAATGTAAAATGCCTTTTTGGCAGTAATTATATTTTAATGGGCCTTTACAGCATGTTCTTTTAAGAGGAAAATAATTTTAGTGCACTTTCTGCTAGGTACTGTAGTGAGTAAATGAAATGCATTTTATTTTTAAAGCATAGTGGTAGTGAACTACGTAGCAACCATCAACACAGTGTATTAGGTGAAGAACATTAATTTTATTTTCTTTATATATTGTTGTTTCACAGGCTGGTGGTGACATACTTAGAAAGTCAAACCCTAGTACTGAAAATTTGGTGGATTCTCAAGACAACCTGTTCTGTACTTTCTAGGGAGAACTAAAATCTCTCCCATGACCACGTAATTTTATTTGGGAATGGACAGATTTTGAAGTAACATCCATTTGGCACAGAAATTGAGTGAAAAAACAGTTCCAGTAAATCATAGATGAAATTGCAGACCTCACTCCAATTTCCTTCAAATTATGGGCATAATATTCCTTGGCTTCAGTGGGATAAGATCTAGGCATATACTGTCAAAAAAGAGTATATTAGTTTAGCAAGAACAGGCAGCTAGCAACTAAGATTCCCAACTTCCTTTCCTGTCCCTGTCAAAGAACGACTCATGGTGCAATAAAGGATGGATCAGTTTGTATTTCTAGGCCTGCATTTATCTTTCTGACAAACAGGTGCAATAAGATGTTGCAGGGAGCAGGCATTTAGGGTGAACATCAGGGTTTATTGAGTCTAGTGATACTGATTTCCTGCCCCTCGCCACCTTTCCCCTTCAGTAAAGTCAATGCTAGTGGTTCCATATTGCAGGTGGAGGAAAACTTTCCAGTGTTGTCTGTTATTTTTCAATAAATTCTGCTTTTTTCTCTTGAAATACTTTCTCTTTTGCTGTTCTTTGTCTCTTTAACGAATAACTTCCAAAAATTTATAAATATGCAGTGATACTGCTGAAAGATTTATTTTTTTTTTTAGTAAAATAAGGACAATTAAAAGAAGGAAATACTTTATTACAAATTCTGATAAAAGTAGCAAAATCCTTTTTTCTTCTTTCCACATCTTTCCTTGTAGTAGTTCCTCGGGGTTTTTTTGTGTTCTGGTGTACATTGTCTGGAAAACTCCTATATAAACCCATCCCATATGATTAAACTTCATCCAGGTCCTCCACGAGGCTGTGATTATGTAAATTTGCCATTTCTTCTAACATTACAAACTGCATTGTATACTTTTTCTTTCCACTATTGAATGGCACTGAAACCTTTTGACATTACTTCCAGCAGACATTGGACATGCTCTAAGTGTGTCCTGATTTCTTTATTTCTCTATCTATCTATCTATCTATCTATCTATCTATCTATCTATCTCCTAGATAATCTCACTAGGAATTCCATTTTACAGATGTTTTTCTGTCAAAAGCTACTTGTTACCAAGCAGCTCTACACAGACCAGGGACTCTGGTGGACAGAGAACTGTTTTCTACCTGTATGAATTTTCACAAAATTCACATCAAAAGGTATTTCCAGGACTAAAAACTTGGCTTGCATGCCAAGAAAACAAGCATGTGTAACAGCACCGCCTGGTGCCACTTGACCTGACAGTAACAAATGACCAAGAGAAGGGTCTTTTGCAGAGCAGGGTGTTAGTGCTTCTCAGGAAAAGTGGGTTGTCCCAAAGAACTGTAATTTTCAAAACTTATTTGTCTTTTATGCTATTCTGTAGCTGCTGGACACTCTACCAACACACTGAACGGTGGTGTCTCCAGGCAAAACCAAAAGGGAGCAAAAAGTTACATAGTCTTATCTGAATCATCCAAACCTTTGAATTGCAAAACTGCATGAGATATCTGGCTGGAAGAGGCTTTCTAAAGATGTTATTTTCATTTCACACTAGCAGGAGGGGGCTGGAAAAGCCTAAAAACAAAAGACGTCTTTCACAGCTGAAGTTCCGATAGTTTTGCCCCAGAACCTGGCAGTGGCATCTGCCCCCACCAATAAAAAAAAAAAAGGAAAAGGTAAACCTCAGTAAATTTTGAACTCCTTTGCTTGTCACCTCTCCTTTATAATCTGAAGAATGTTATTACATCTATCGAAATTTTTAAAAGAGGAAGTGAAGAGCAAAGTAGAAATTCAAGACAATAATTAGTGAAAATATGGAACATTTTCTGTTTTCTTTTTTAAACTAGATATATTTCAGATATGTATTTTTCTTGCTTCCATAGGAGCAAGCTTGCATAGCTTGCATGCATTTTTGTGCCTCCTTTTATTTTGTGCCTAATGGCTGAGGAGAATTAATTGTTGCCACAGGAGTTCCATGTCACTATCAGAGCAGCGGGATGATGTGAAACAAACCATGACAGGGAGCGATCTTTTCTTTTAAAAAGACAAAACCTCAAAAGCTTAACAGTAGCTGCGTCAGCTGTACCTGTGTAAGAAATCAGATCTTCTCTTCCTTACAGTGGGGTACCTGACTAACACCTTGAAGCAAACTGAAGAAGTCAGACTCCACTAACTTTCAAATTTGCAGATAAGCAGTCCTTGTATTGGACAGTCTTGGCATATCTCAGAAGCTACTCAGCATCTTCCAGCATCTTTTGATCTAACCTAGACACCTCAAGATTACAGTTTTGGAGCTCTCTCTTTGTCCTCACAGCTTTTTTCTAAAGAAATGAAAACTATTCCCCCATTTTATAGGCAGACATAGACGCTATGGATATGAAAATGGAACTTGGTATCATTTACTCCACTGGGTGTCATTTACCCCACTGGAAGTAAATTAGCTTCAGTTAAGCTATTTCTGATTTGCTTTAAAGCCTAGATATCCTAGTAATGGATCTAGATGAAATCTTCAGTGTATGTTGAATGTATGAAGTGATGTTTAACTCCATAAAAAGTTGAACATTTGTTTGAATTGTTAGAGAAGAATTGGTCCCACTGAACATCTCTTAGCGCGGGATAGCTGCATTGCATGTGAAGGTACCTTAGAGACATTTTGTGAACTACTCACAGGGGAGGTGACACATGTTCCTGCTAAGGCTCTGTTCCCACAAGTCCCCAGAAGGTCACTGAGAGCGGTGTTGCAGGACTGTATAGATGCCAATCCATGTAATACTACCTAGTCATCTTGCCTGCACCAGAAACATCAGTGCAAATGCAAAGAAAAAAGAACGGTGGGCTCTTCTTCATGCTGGAAGTCACAGGGACAGGACAACTTAGTCCTTTTGTGTGACAGAGTCATACCAGATTATAATATTGTAAGAAATACAAAATCAGTGCAGTTATAACATAGCTATTTTGCATTCGTATTGGTGATGATTTATGTAGTCCTCAGGGAGCACAACCCTCAGATAAACACTGAGCTAAATTTCAGTGGCAGAAATGAGCACACAATTGATTAAATGCTACAAAAGTCTAAAATAGCCACTCTGCAGATTGTTTATTTCTTCCCCCCCCCCCCCCCCCCCCCTTTTCAGATTTTTAGCTCAAATTATATCTCTGGTGATGAATAGGGCACAGGGGAGGGAAAAGAAATACCTATATTGTGGAATTTTTAAGGTAAGCACACTTGTTACCAAAGTCATCATGAGAGAATATATATGCAAGCCAGAATATCATTTGCAGTCATTTATCAGAGCAATGAGGTGTCTGACTCCACAGCCTCCTGCTTCACTTCTGCAAGGCTGCACAAGCCTCACTGGGGAAGATGGCAAGTCTGCAATCCCTGTGTAAGCTGACAAGAGCTTGTCTGAATCCCTGGCGAGCCCTTGCTTGCAGCTGCAGTCATTACCTCTTCACTAGTGGGTTGTTGTCTTTTTTTTTTTTTCCTCTGCTGTTTACTAAAATGTAATTACCAAGCTATTAATTCTTTCCCTTTACCATTTATGATGCATTTGTGCTAAAAGGTGAAAATTAGCTTTATTCTTTCTTGCATACTAATGAGGAGGGGGGAAAAGTATTGTATGGTGCATGATAAACCAAATGCAGTTGGGGGTTTTAGAGGTAGTTAACAATGAGATTGCTTCAGTGCCTGCATTTAGGAGAAAATTACTAAGGTGTTTATCCCTAAGAGAGAAACCATTAACATTAATATGAAAGAAAAAGACAGTTCTCTGAGTTAGGGAGTGTAGCACCGAGGCATTTTTGCTGGCATTGTGGAGAATTGATATGGTGATTTCATCCATATTTTGGGGTGAATGAAAAGTAGATATCATCTCCCAGGTAATGGACTGCATATTTTCATTACTGCATATGACAAACCATCTTTGGAAGAGCAGGATTAATAAAGTTAACAAAAGCACAGTTGCAGTAAACTGGCAAATATATTATCACCTGAAGGCAGGAGGGCAATTAGAGTGGGAACATTGGGAACATCAGTGAAGAGAAGCTACTTCTGGAGGGAGGGTCTGAGTGCCAGTGCGGGTTATTTAGTAGTTCCTTAGTGAGAAAGAAGGGTCACTGTGTGATGCTGTTTTTTCAAGTCCTGAGTTATTTTATTGGAAGTTGTTCTCATTTGTCTTGTTTTCCTTATTTATTTTTCTTTACTTATTTTTTCTACCAGTTCAATCTTAGTTTATAAGCCAGCCATGATGCAGAACAGTATGTGAATACAGAATAGCAAGTGCATACAAAATGTTTTGCTGTTAGCAAGCGGGGCAGTGCAATAGTGATCCATCAGCGTTTGGGGTGTGAAGGGACATCTACACCTGCCTTTCATGAGACTTAATACTGCATGGTCTGTGACTGTGAACAATACTGGATATTATGGGAAGAAGCATCACAGCGGAAAAGAGAAGGGAAACCTGTATCTTTAAACCCACATGTGGGAAAAGACATTAATTCATAAGTGATGAAAACAGATTATGTCCCACAATGATTTAAAGTCGATAATCAAACTAACCTCACAAACTGGTGATTTTTAGAAAGGGTGAAAATTTAGACATACCACTTCAAACTCTCAGACTCATCTGAATGAAGATGAGACTAATGTCCTCATGAATTAACCTGATAGAGTAACTAAGATTAAGAAATGAAAGTCTTTATTTTTAATTGTCTTCTTTATAATCAGGACTTTAAAGGTTCATAAAGTCTCTCCAGTAGTCAGAGATTGAAGATGTATTAACCAATGTGAAGGAATCCATCTCTTTCCATGCAAATACATTAGTCTTCAAAAAGAATCCTGAACTGAGGTCTAGTGTAAAACCAGGTCCTGTCTGAGACCAAAGACCTATTTCTAGAGGGAACAGTGTGGGCGAAGGTTAGGAGAGGGAAACTATTTTAGAAAGTTTTCAGCCAAAATTTTGCAAAAATTAGGGATGTAAGACTACGCTTGCATGTGACGTTCAGTGCCGGTCTAATCGTGTTTCTTAAATTGCCAACCATCCATCGCTCAGCTTGGACTATCTTCTTGCCCATAGGCAAGGTCTTGAGGGGCTCCCTGTCATTCAGTCTACCTGGGTGAGCTTATCTCCTCCATTTCCACAGTGTACACTGACCACCAGAAAACCCTGGAAATTAGCAGCTGAGAAGTAATGCTGCTAATTTGTCACAAAACTGAAAATGCATACCTCTATCTTCCAGCAAAGATCACCTGTCATGAATATTCTCCTTCTTCCTGCCTGTTTCCCTTTCCAGGTAAATTAGCTTAAACAGAGGGAGGAGTGGCCAGCTAAATAGGCACTGATTTCAACAGCGATGGTGTTGTTGCTGCTGATTGTCTTCTAAATTACGGATTAATTTCAGTATCTGTCTCAGCTTTTTACTTGTACATTCCCAGAGTTAAGAAAAGGCGACTGATTTTGTGCAATGTGGAGTTCATAATATTGCCTTGGAAAGCTGTCAGATTAAGTTCAAAAAGACATTAGTCTACTAGGAACATGGACTGCATCTTTTATGTTATCTTTATACTGTTCCCATCATTGGTGATGTGCATTTTGTCCCCAGTACAAATTCACAGAAGGAAAGGGATATTGCTGTTTTATAACAGAAGCAAGGATTCCTTCCTGTAATTATAAGGCGTGAGACACTGAGTGATCATTAATCAAGGAACTGATTATAGTAATAATCCACTTCCACTGCAGGCTTATGGGCTAATTCTCATTTATACTAATCCCATTTTGAACTGCTCCTGGATCATTACTAGAGCAGGCAAAAAGGGTCATGAGAGAAGGGTTTGATGTACAACCAGAACAGTGTAAAGACTTGACGCAGAGAAGAATCAATCCCTGTCCTCCAGTACATAAGCCAGAGCCCCTGCATTTTCTTCAGTCTGTGTCTGAGCTGTTAATCAGCTCCCTTCCTTCCTCCCAGCGATGTGGCAGATGGTTTAGGCTAACACAGGTGGCCGAGTACCACCTGCTGCAAAGCTTTCTGTATCTTTTGATATGTAACTCCTTTTGTTGCTGCTGTTTGCAAAGGATGACTGGAAATGGGAGGGAAGCAAGAAGAGAGTGTGAAGTGATGTGGTTCAGTGCTTGCTTGTTTTCTGTTCTGTTGTTGCTGGGAACCTATAGCTGGTGCATGCTGGAATCCTGCGAGCAAAGGCAGCAGGTCTGGAACTTTGACTTCTGTGATGGAAAAAGCATCTCTGTTTATTATCTCCTAGTGTAACTTAACCCATGCTGGGGGAGAGCTTTTCCCACTGCTGAGTGCTGTGAAGGGAAAAATCCTATATGGGCTTTAGGCACTGGTTGTTACTTCCTCTTGACCTTTTGAATGCCGGTGGAAATACAACAGCCTTGTAGAAACTAAATGAAAAGTTTAAAATTAAGAGGAGGATAAGATTTATCATCCAAATGCATGAAGGATATGACCAGACAGGGGCTGTGGCTGATATTGCGGACCTCAGAGGCTGGGACTGGTATTTAGTCTCTGTTGAGGTAGTGAGAGAGGTACAAAGGAAAGTCATCCCTGGTATCTTAAACACTTCTCTGAGGATGGGTTGAATTACACTCTGATCATCCCTCTTCTGACTGTAGAGAGAGACTAGAAGACTAATGTAGAATAGGTGACTACCTCTTCAGTGGCAGAAAGCAGATGAAACAAGTCCCATCCTTTGTATCTAGGTTAGTAGTGGCATTATGATGGTTATAAGATATAATATCCCCCCAACTTCCTTTCTGGATACTTTCTCATTTGAAATGTAACTGCTGCAGGTTTCTTGCTGCTTGCTTTCTAAAATAAGCTTTTAAATGCTACTTACTTTTACCCCCCTCCATGCTCCCCCCCACCCCAAAAAGAAATTCAAAAATTAGTGAAAACCAAATAATTATCACATCACTTCTCACCAGTGTACTTTCCTTAGGTAAACCTATTTCAGGATGTATAAGCGAAGCAAAGCACACTATATAACGAGCAGTGCTGGGTGAATGATATGTAATCCCAATGAAGTCAACTGTGATGTTTGTGTGTGTGTAAGAGAATTTATTAACAGAGAGATATGCAAGGGTTGTAGTTTAGCTTTCAAAAAATATTTGCTGCTAAAAAATCATGTTTGACCATATTCGCAAAAACTTTCCTGAGCTAAAAGAAATTATCAACTTTTTTGTAAACAAAAATTCCGATTTTTTTTTTTAAGTGAACAATGCATTTTCACATATTTGTTTTATGTTGTGTGGTCTTTACTTTTGATTCTCTCACTCACTATTTGAAAGATTTTTTTTTTTCCTCCCATGAGTTTCCTGTGTTCTTTTTGTTCATTTTACCCTTGTTTGTTCATTGTCGTAGACGAACAATATCCTGCCTGTTTCCAAGAATATAACCCACCCTCCCCCAGTGTTCACAAAAATGTAAAAAATACCCTTCATAATAAGAATGACCCTTGTGATAATCAGGGAGACAGCTTTGATTAAGAACATCTGTTAGCAGATTCCTGGTTCTAAAGTCAAGCAGAACGTAAGAAGAGAAGATACAGAAAGTGACATTTCTCAAACTGTGAGGCTGGCCTCCCTGGGGAGCCTCTGACCTCTTCCAGAGATACAAGCCAAGATCATAAAAACAGAACAGACATCAAAATGTGTGGAGTGTGTGTGTAGTTTGAAAAACATGACACCTTTGTTTCTGAGGTGCTGCATCCTTAAATTTCTAAGCACTACACTTCTGAGGGGTGTGGAGAAAGACTGCACTTCTAAGCATTGCACCATGTTTCCTCCTCAAACGCCTCACCACACACTGAAAAAGAAGGCACACGTATGGTGACCCCCTGCTCATTGCCTGTGACCTTTCTTTTTTGAGTTCTCTTTGCCCCCCTTTTTCTCTTATCCTTTTGGGGCTGACAAGGCTATCTATTAGCAATGTGTAACACAAGGATCCAGGACAATTTGCTTCAGTTTTGAGTTCTGCTGGTGTAAAATGGTGATGTGGAAGAGGTTGCGTCTTAAGAATTTCTATTCTGGGTTGGATAAAAGCTTTTCTAGCCCAGCACTCTTTCTCCAGCATTGCTCAGGAGAAGATACTTAGCAAATAGTAAAGAACAAGGCTTGCCTTCAGTGAACTTTGAGATATACCTTCCTAGATTCCTTCAGTCGGCAAGGTAGGATTGTCCTGAGCTGAACGTTAGATCCAGACTGTTATGTTTGATAGCAACACATAAACTAATCCTTCATAAAGATCTGTGTATCTAAGTGTAGTCTATCTGACTTTGCTGCTCAATGCCTTTGTTTCCTTTTCTGGAGATACTAAGATACTGATCTTATTTGGAAAGGATTCTAATCTCTAATGAAAAAAAGAAAACATACAAGTCCTATTTATATTTATAAGAAAGCAATATGAATTTTAAAACTAATTAAAAATATTGCTCTTTATGATAAGCTTTCTCTTGCTTATTATGAAAAGCGGGATAAAAGAGGATAAATCAAGATGACAGAAAGAAAAATAGAGGATAAGTATTTTCTTCTTTGCTAAGTTATTCTCCTAAAAGCTAATAGAAAAAGCAAGCCTATACAGAAGGATGAAATGTGGAAACAGAGACAATCTCCCAGAGGTCCTTTTGGAAGTATTTCTTGGGTATGAATGGATTGGATTATAAGAGCCAAATTGTTGCTAGAGTTGAAACTTTTGAGAGATGTAAAAGGTGATGAGATAGGTTTCCACAGGTACAGTGGCAACTAAACCAAGACTAAGAAAAATGTGGGACTACTGCTGAAAGGAGTGAGTGGCCTAATGATGAGGAACACAGAAAGGACTAACACTCTTAGGACTTTCTCTATCCCAACCTTTACAGACAAGGTGTACTCTTATGCCTCCCAGGTCTTTACACCTTGCAGAAAAGTCTGAGGAAGACATATACTACCCGTAGTAGAGGGGGATCAACAAAATACAAGTTAGTTAAGCTGGGTGTATGCAGTTTGATACAACAGGATGGGATGCATCTAAGCATTTTGAGGCACCTGTTCTATGTCATTGTGAGGCCATTCTGTCATCTTTGAAAAATCATATGAGATGCCCAATAACTGGTAAAAGGCAAATGTCACATCCATTTAGGAACAACCTAATCATTGGGAGATTTTCTTGCTAACTTTCTTCGACAACAGGTAGACGTATATAATCTTATGAGAATTAGTATCAGGTTTTTTCTGCATTCAATTATAATGGAAAAAGAAAAGGAAGAAGTTATGCTGCCTTCTTTCAACTTTTAGAAAAGTTTTATTTTGCTTCTATCCAGACTTGATGCTTGTTCTCGAGTATAACATCTCTCCCAATAAGAATGGTGATTTTGTTTTAAAAGATTTCTTATCACACTTTTCAGTTAAGTCTTAGTCATAATACACAAGAGAGTATTAGAGACTGATGTCAAGCTGCAAAGTGCTATAACTATGACAAATCTTCACTTTAATTCTCAGAATTGATTTCCTTTTGAGGAGGTGTGATCTCCTTCTGTATTGTCCCTTTGGCATTTACTGACTTGGGAATGTTTCATATTTTCCCCCTATTGAGTAGCAAATGGCATCTAGTACTATTCCTGAATAATTTTCTAAAAAGCTACTTTTACAGCAAGGAACAATTAAAGAAGGTATTAGTGTGACAGCTGCACAGATACACTGTTGTTTATTTTATAAGAGAACCAGGTAAAATATAAAAATAAAACCACTGAAAAATTCTGTAAAACCTTTGGGTCTATCATCTCCATCTACCTCTGAACCTCCACAAAACCCAGGTGAACTTGGATTTTGATTCTGCTTACTGCAGAGATACATGTAAACTGTGAAATCAGGCGTAGGACTTGAACTAAAAAATGAACAAAGAGATTTAATTACATCGTAGTCCTTTGTCTTGTATATATAATATGAATACATTATTGCAAGGGTTATAGCATGTTTATTGGAAATTGTATTTGTTCTTTTTCTTAGTATATATTATTATGTTGGGGTTCTTGTTTAACAGAATAAAAAAACCCTCACTTTTTTGAAATCCAAGAAAAGGCTTATTTATATTTGACCTTGGAGTCCTTGACTCTGTAATGAGCAATGATGCCAAGGGGAAAAAGCTGAGAAGTAAAAGTCGACATCAAAAAATAAGAAAGGAAATTACTAACTGAGTTAATAATAGAAAACCAAGTGGATGTCCCCGATCTAGCTTGTTTAGAATAATTAATGCCTCTGAAAATGGATCGCTGCAAACATGACAAGAAAGTATTTTGGCTGTTTAGTTTAATACATCAGCAGCAATAACATGTCATAATAAGAAATCACAGAAGTAAATGAATTTATATCCTTAAAATCATAATTATGCCCAGGCATGAACCAGAATGCCTAGTTAAATGACTCTGGTTCAAGAATGGCAGTGCCTAGAAGCTGAGTATTTTGTCCCTTTGGAATGATTCACAGTGTGTAAAATTAGGAACCCAGAGTCTCCTGGCAGTCAAGGAAAGCCTTTAAGCATTCCTGGGGGGTGATCCTGGGAGGAGTCCTCATGCTGCAGAAAGTCACTTTCTGTGAGTAACTTAAACAGGGATATGTGACCTAAGTCCTTCTTAGTTTTCCATAAATGGCTATAAATGAGTGGACAAAGTTCTGAGCACTTCCTGGAGGTGGATCAACTCACTAAGCAGAGCTCATTCTTTGTAAAAGGCTGTGCAGGATAATCATACAGTGTTACAGTAGTTGAGCTATGAAATCTTTAACCCAGGAATACATGTCATCTGGGCTGGGATTTAGGTTCCATACCAAAACATCTACTTTTAGGTGTCTACATGGGAGCTAATGGCTCCATTCAGTTGTATAAATGATCAGCTCACTCTAAAACCAAAAATAGATAAACAAAAAATAGATAATTAGATAACTAAAGAGAAAATTATTTTTCAGCAGCAGAAGCAACCTTTACTCCATTCATTACATTGTCTAGCTTACCATTATCTACAATGGGAGCTTAGATACTGGCCCGCAGATACACAGACAACTAAATTCAGGAGCCTTTATCCACAAGTTTAACTCCACATAGGTTTCCATCATCTGCTCACCCTGAAGGGATCCTGGCCTTGTTCAGCTCCTCCTACAAAGGAGACCACCCTACTAATCGTGGTGCAGAACAGTTCTAGGTGATTGATGCAAAGAGAAGAAAATTAGGGGCATGGGGCGGGTGAGGAGAGACCCTTGTTCTGGCAGGAAAGCCTGGGATCCAAGGGTGAGTAAGGGAGAGGGAGTATGTCTCTGTGTTTAGTCACTAACAATCCCTACCCATAAGTTGGAGACCTTGGATATGGTCTCCAGTGGGGTATTGCATTGTTTATTAATCCAGTGGCTATCTAATGTAGATGGCAGGCAAAGACCTGGGAACAGAGATATATCTCCTCCATTCATTGTCTCGCCCAAACCAGCAGTGTAGAATCTTTTTTGTTTGACATCTTCTGTGTTTCTCCCCACCACTGCCCTACTTCTTCCACATCCAGTTTCAAGAGAATGGGATAGAATATGGCCTGATACACTCTATGCTGTAGCTTGGTAGTTAATAAACTCTCCTGGGATGCCAGTGGTGATAGTTTAGACATTTTGAAATTCCGAGTAAGTCTCAAAGCAGAATCCTACCCTTAAATTGCCTATTAGTCTGCTATTTTGGAGCTTAGTCTATGAACTTTTTCCTGTAGCAGGTGAAATATTTTGAATGATATATAAGAAAGCCCTTGGGTAAAAGATACATCATGAATAAATGATAATGGTCAACATGAAAGTCTATTCACAGGAAGTATTATCAATCAACATGAGTGACTATTGAGAGAGATTTAAGGCTGAGACTTTTAAAAGAGCATAAGCAATCCATTTCCCTTCAATTTTCAGCAAGAACTGAGGATATATATACAACCTAAACTGTTTTAAAAATCCTAGCCTAAATTCTCAACAGAGTGAAAAATATAGGACTTGATATTGCATCCTGCTGCTCATAGAAATGTCCAATGTTGATATGTGTATTCCTTGCTTTATCAGACCTTCCTGCATCTTAATATCTCTGGAGAACTGATTCTGTCAGGAGGATTCTGATCCTGACCGACTGTTGCCATGGTATTGGGTTATTCTGGGCTGTGATCAAGAAGAGCAAACAAACTTGAAAAAGAAACTAGCTTTAAGACCTAGTCTTAAGCCACAATGCCTGAGACTAGTTTTTGAAAACTAAATCTTGATTTTTGTACAATGTGGCAGTTGTTAAATACTTCTGAAAAACCATACCGATAACCAGAAGTGTTGCTGTGACAATAAACACATACATAAATAGAGGAAAATGCAGGAGGAGAAAATTGGGCCAATTCTCACACGATTTGAGATTGTTCATTTTCTTTTAATGGTATTATCCCACACTGATCTGAAACCCTCAGCTTCTCTGAGAGCATTTGAAAGAGTAGAACTTTTTGCAGATTATATACCTTTTTTACTAGGCACTATTCCAAAGCTGGTGGGGGTCAATGAATGCCTTTTTGATATTACTGAGCTTTTGAAGTGAGTGCATAATGAGGAGTTTGTCTCCCATTCCTAGATAGTAATACAGCTCTTCTTTTACACGTGTTAGTATTCATTCAATTGCAAGTCATCTATGTTTACCAAAAGTGCTGCAGAAAGTTCTAGAAATACATGAGACAGGACTTCCTGTATGCAGGCACTGGCATGATAAGTTCATAGTCTTAGAGGACTGACTTCCCTTCATGTGAAAAAGGAAAAAAAAAGGTCCTAAGAGAAATCCTGGTGGTGTGTTATCCAGGATGATGACCCCGTAAGAAAGCACAAGTTTCAGCAAGCAGTATTTAAAACAGAAAACAAGTGATGTGGAATTATGTAGGGAATGAGGGAGGTTTTCAGCAAGTTCATTATTTACAGATAGATAATTTTGTTTGCCAAATTACTGAGCATGTTCTTCCTATTCCACAGGCAGAGTTCACAGCCATGAGGGACCAATACATGCGAGGTGGAGAAGGCTTCATTATCTGCTATTCCATCACAGACCGCCAATCATTTCAAGAAGCTGCTGAGTTTAAGGAACTCATTTATCGTGTCCGGCACACCTATGACATCCCCTTAGTGCTGGTGGGAAACAAAATAGATCTTGAAGAGTTCAGACAGGTAAGCAACTTCTCTGCTGTTTTTGGCTTGGTTTTCCTTGGCTACCTCAGGGATTTCTGTAGCATATGTTGCACAGTACTACTGAGAATTATTAGCACAGGATGAGGTTTAATCAAAAAGCAACACACTAGGATGGGTAATAAATTAAGGACTTAGCAGTACTTTTCAATCATATGTTATGGATCTTAAAGTAGTCTTGGCCAATCACATCCCAATGTTCTTCATTTTTACTCGAAAAGGAATCCCACTATTTTCATTGGAAGTTATATATATGTTCAACATGGAAATAGATTCACTCAGGATCTTCGTGGCAAAAAATCTGTTTTCTTTGGAAGTTACCGACCATTAAATACAGATTTTTTCATAAATGTACAAATTTAATTAAAGGTTTCTCAAACTCAGACTGAAAAAAATTCTAGTTAAAATAGATAAATGGATATAAGATTATTTTTGGCTGAGAAGCCAGTGGCTGTGTTCTTAGTGTTCAGGTAAGATGGGGACATGCAAGATTTGAATTCACTTTGATTTGTATATAAGATTTCAGCCACCACCACCCATAAAGCAGTAGATTTCTTTGACTATGAGGGCATTGACTGTGACTTTTTCAAAGTCTCTAGTAATCTTTGCTCGCTCTTTTCCTTTTGCTTCTTCTCCGCTTCTTCCTTGCTATTTGTGTTGATGTGTGTGTGTGCAAGGGAGTGAGTTAGAGAGAGACTATCTTTAGAAATGGCTTGGTTGTGACCTGGTACTGAATGGAACATATCCTTAATCTTAAGCAGAAACTTTGAAAAGGGGAAAAAAAAAAAAGGTTTTCCCATATGGAAATCTTAAGAGGCTCTTTATACACACTACAATTGCTTTCAAATGACTGACTTCTGTGCAGACATATGTAACAGTTAAATAAAATGGTGTTTTTCAGCTCATTAGCATCTGTGCTCACATGATCCTTTCTACTCTTTTCCACTTATCCTGTCACTCTTCTCCCCATTTCTTTGTCTTCTTTCTTCTACCTGAAGAAAATCCAAGGCAGTGTTAAGCCTGAAATTAGTCCTGAAGATCTAATGATGTACATTTAAAACTTCACATCTGTTTCCAGATCATTGACTTTCTCCCTAAATCATACTGTGACAAAACCTTAATGGTGACAATCCAGTTGCAGTTTAACACACAGCTTGAGACTTCAAACAACAGTGCCATGTGCAACATGGAGTACAACCTGTGCAGCTTCTGGGGTATTTATAGACCAGATGGGGGAGGGATGTGGATTCAGTTGTTCTACTGAGCGAACAGGACATTGCACCTGATCCCAACAGAAATGGTATATGATTGATTACCTACAGTTACCTATAGATGAGGTTTTCAGAAATGCTCTGTTCACCAAGTGGTATGAAGACTCTAGGAAGAGAGTTATATTGGGCACTACCTCTTTCTGATCTTATGGTTTGTTGGGCATTTGTATTTTAATCACTGTCAATGCATATAAAAAATATATGCCTGATTTAAATGTTTTACATGCTCTTTGATGATCTTTTCTGGTCTCCCAAAAAAGAAAATTAGTGTGAGTGAGTGTCTGAATTGGATATAACAAACAGCACTCAAGATTAAAGGGCATGGGGAGGCTTTTGGGAATGATACTACAAATCACGTCTTTGAGATGTGACAGACATGCAAAAAACTGTTATTCAAGGTTGTCACTGAAGATCCTGCCTGAATGTGTATCAAGGCTGTTCCAAATCATGGTCCTATTTTTTTTAAAGCTTTCAATGAGCCGGGGTTTATGTCTTCAGAATATTTTCCTCCATAACCCCTCTAAAACTGTCAACAAACACGGCAATGTCAGAAGGGTTTTCTCAAATATTCTGCAAGCCAGACTTTGAGGCATGGGACACCCTTACATTAAAGACTAGTAAGATAATAAAATGCAGATCTGCTCCTTTGAATAAAGCACTTGAACGTGACTCCGTCTACATGAGCAAGTAGCACAAGCGAACAGGAGTAAAACTGTAGAACAAAACAGTTTATGCTGAAGTCCACATTTTGGGAATTTTTTTTTTAACTTTTGACTAACTCTACTCCAGGGCCATTGTCTCCATGATTAGCTGGTGCTGAGGTATATAAGTTGTGCCCCTGGAGTGTATCTTCACTTAAATTTCATCTAAGTTCAGGTAGTGTTCTCAGAGACCACTCCACAATTCAAAGCAAAGCACAGTTAAGTGGAGGTGATTAGGAGATACTGTTCAGAGTGCCTCTCTGACCTCAACTAAAGCATGAATGTGTGGGAGGTCATCTCTGTGCCCAGCTTTAAGCACATGTTAATGGACTTCAGCAGCTCATTATTTCAGAACTGGGAAGTAAGGTTGTGCTGTATGTTTGACAAACACTGAAATAAGTTATATCTATGTTTACTTGTTAGGTTAAGCAATATCTAAGTAACTTGATGAACTGTGGGAAGGTAGATCGAAAGGAACTTTTTCAAGGTCATGCACTGTCGTTACGGCTTCATTAAAAGTGCTTGGATGGTGAAGAGTGGTAGCCAGCTAACTCTGGGGTGACAGACAGCAATGGTCTGATGATGTATGGCATTAACATAGCAATGAACAAACAGTGAGGTACACAAACATACCAAATTCAAACAACTGAGAAATAGTCGGTGTCAAAATGCAATTAGCCAGACTGGAATTTGTCCAGGGCACCAGGGCTAATATTGTTGCTTTGTTTAACGATATTTTTCTCCTATGAAATTCGTTAAAGCTACTGTAAAGTTATTCATGGTGTTTGGAAACATAACATTAAGTTCAACATTCCCGGGCATCATTTCCATTTAATGACAATTCCACGACAATCAGACAGGCTGTAGTCGCTCAGTCAGACAAAGTGCTTGTTTGAAATGCGATCCCCTACACAATACAATTAATGATGTATGTCACTTGCCTCAAATCTATCAACAGGACTACAAGAATAAAACTAATCTGCAATTAAAATTTTGTGTTAGGAGAAACACTACTGAAAAAGAAAACCAACAAGCTTATTATTTTTGAATCATGTTTTCATTTTCTGATGGCTTCGGTGAAATTATTGCTGTCTTTATGCCTGTCATTTTTAATGTCTTAAGAAATGGGTTTGTCTGTACTCCTTCTTAAAACAAGTTTTAATTACATCTATTAGCCTAAAGAATTAACACTTTCTGTTTTCTCTGAAACAATGTGGGGGAACAACTGTGAAACAACTGTGGGGAAAAAATATAATAAATCATTATCCTGATGTGCATATTCAGTCTGGTGGCAAGGCTCCTTCCATTCTCCATGCCCTTCCACCCATTTGTACTGCAGCTGCGTCTGGTTCTTTCTGACCTAGCTCTGTTTTGTGTTCAGAGATTCACTGGGAAAGGGAATGGACATGGGTGCTTAAGGCACCCATCTGTGTTCATTCCTTGATTTTTAGCCATTGCTCTAAGAAATTTTGAAGTATTATATGCGTTTTACCCCATAGCTGTTTGATGTAAAAAATAGAGCACTAAGTGCTGGATTAGATACCATTTTAATTTCAATGTTTTCTAACGTTAAAGTGATTAGATTAATAAAGACAGGCTGTATATGTCTTTTAATGTCATTAGAGTTTCAGAAACATTTAAGACCAGCTGATATGTAGTACAATAGATACTTCAGGTAAGCTCTGTCACTTTACCTCAGATCAACATCTGGTTCTTACTGAAGTTTAAAATCTGTATAATGGATAAATATCTAATTAAAACATATTCCTCTTTAAAAAATACAATAAACAACTGATCGTATTTGAGCTCATGCCGTGAGAAAGCTAAATTGCAGCTTTTAATTAAAATATTTTATAATAAAGAGACCTGGCACTGCTGAAAGGTTGTTTGAGAAAAATATCCATAAGACTTTGCCTACTGACCGTTGCAATATATTACATTCAGCAATTCAGAGGGGAACTAGCTATATAAGCTCCTTTGAACAATGTGCTGTAGCTCTGATCTGGAAAGAATAGATACTTTCTAGCAGTTTTTTCAAACTTCCAATGTAGATTTGAGAACCCCTCTGGAAATTTTACCTATATAGAAGTTGCATAGCCTTCATGGAGCAGTTTTTCCTATATGCTTTTGTCTGACCCCAGAGGAATAAGCTGTGGGCTCAGCTGAGTCCGTGGATAACATGTTGATGTCCATTGAGTCCAAGGTTATGAGGGCAGCTCACGCTTCATTCAGCTCTTGGCCTCTCTGGGAAGCCTGTCATCAACGTTGTTAGTTTTGCCAGTACAGTCTTGGTCCTGAAAAGAATTATGCAGTTGTTTACCCTTCCACACATGAGTTGTCTTATTTGCTTTAAGCACAAATATGAGCAGGAGCAGTGCTGTTGAAAATATTTTCTTCCCTTTCTCTCTCCCTCCTTCAGTAAGAAATATGAAATCAATATGAAATCTGTCTTTAACATGGAACAGTGTCTTATTTGGAGTGCAAATTAATTACAGAGGCTTCATTATATTTTGTTGCTAAGGATTTATTATACCGTAAGATAACTCTCGAACCAGGATTACAGTTGGCTCAGTACATTCTCATGATCTGAACCAGCTGCCCGCAGAACATTCTCACTTCGGTGAGGTTTTACTCTGGAATTTGCTCAAGATGAGCTGACTGGTTATCAGATACTGTGAGCACCAACTTTTAGATTTCTTATTTTGACAGTTGCTCTATTTTCATGCTGGCTTCTCAAACCTTGAAATATCTGTTGAGTCTGAAACAACTAATGTTATTTTTGTTTTGGTTTGTTTTCTTTTGTATGGATAACTGTTCAGTGTATTTCAAACATTGTCAGTCTATACCTTCTGGTGCCTGGCTGAGACACTGAAAATACTTACAGGCTATGACATTATATTTTATTTTATTTTCATTTTCCAGTGCATGACTATAAAGCACTATTTACTAAATGCTCTCTTACTCATACTAGTCATGAAATTGCAGTATTCTGAACTTCTTGCCTTAGCATCAGGCTGAATTCTTTTGCTTTTTGGATTGAAACTGCTCTTAGATTTGTAAGTGTCCTTTACCACCAGCAGTTCCATTTTCTCTTAAAGACTTCTGGGTGGAAGAGTCTGTCTACTGAAGACTCTTTTTTCCCATTTATCAGGCCAGTGTCCCTACACGAAGAGTGAAAGGTTTCATTGTTTCTTCTGATCTTTATAACTGCAAGTCAAGGGAAATGCATTTTCTGCTATTTACTGACAAAGAATAGTATACGTTTGAATTAACCATAGACATGGTAAAGTGATTAGAGTAAATAAGTTGGCCAGATTCTCTATAAAATCCATGCAGAAAAACAGGATTTATCACATATCATAGAAGTGTATCATAAAATGAGATTAATCTGCCCATGAAGATGTCTGTCTTTCTGTTGACTGTAGAGGGAGGCATGGACAACTAGCTTCCTAGCCTTTATACAGTAATGCTTGGGTGAGATGATGGCTAACAAAATTGTTTGTGATGTCCTTTCAGTTGAGAATGTAAACTTACTGATTCATTCTGTTGTTATTGTTGCTGCTAACTACAGGCTAGACTTTTGAAGCATAATCAGATTGCCTTTGTTTTTTGAATGAATAAAATCTAATGAATAGTCATTCTTGGATGGTGCTCCCTTCTAAAGGTCGGTGTGAGCTGTGATCTTACAATATCTCAGATGTGTTCAGGCAGGCTTACCCTAAATAAAGACTATAAAAACCAGAGTGGTATCCTTAATGGAAAGAAGCCAGAGGAGAATATGGCACAAAAGAGCAAATTCTTCAAAACTATTTATTTGAATGTTGCAATGAATTTTTAGATTAATTCATTCATCCATCCTGATGTCATCTTGTCTGTTCATTTTCCATGGACATCCATGCAGTTCCATTTTGCTAGCATGAATGCTTGCTGAAAATAACTTACATTTGTAAGGAGTTGACATCGTTGCTTACATTCGCTTGCCTACATATTGCCCTTCCCACATGACATCACATCATATTCTTTCTTTGCTCTTCAACTTCTGAATAATGCAAGCCATTTTTTCTGTTTTGATGGAGCTGTGACAGTTGTCTGAATATTTGGAAATAAAACCACTGAAGTTGTCATGATGTTTTATTATCTTAGAAAACTGTCAAACCTTTGATAATCACTTTCTTACATTACCAAAATATGTATCTTGATTCTGTCATGTTCCTCTACACCTCTAATTTCTAATTATTTTTAATTAATTTCGATTTTTCAACATTTCTTTCACACTGTTCACAGTCCTAAGAAATCTTCCTTGTATCGCTTAAGTAAAACCTTTCAGTGTTAACCCCCCCACCCCCAAAAGTGTGTGCTTTTCTATGCCATTGCAATTGTAGAAGTCAATTTGGCAGTTGTAGTCCCTTGGAAGGAAATTTTATTATTATTAACTTAACTGTCTCTAGCAAATGTTCATTTATATATAGTTTACCTCTTTGTCATTACAATATTTTTATATTTAAAAAAAAAAACCCCAAACCACAGCTTCGTATTACTCAGGCTGCAGTAAATGCAATCAGACACACAGACAATTGTAATGAACTGTTGGCTCATTTCTGAATTCATAATTGTGTTAACCTCTAGTGAACCATCCAGTATGTCCTGTAATCCCTTCAACACAGAGCAGAAACCATTTGAAAGGGACTAAGGTGCAGATAACAAGCTGCTCTATAAGAGAAGAAACAACAGAGAAACAATAGCTGAACTACAGATAAAAAACTTTTACAACAGAAAACCTGGATATCCAGAGATAAAACCAGAGGCAACTAATTGCTTGTAGTCAAAGCAGGATAACACAGGATAAGTAGCGAGGGGTCTACCCTAGAGATGGTGCTGCACGTCACGTCATGGCTAGGGATATGTCATGGTTTAACCCCAACCAGGAACTAAGCACCACACAGCCGCTCGCTCACTCCTCCCACGGCGGGATGGGGGAGAAAATCGGAAAGGTAAAAGTGAGAAAACTCGTGGGTTGACATAAGGACAGTTTAACAGGTAAAGCAAAGGCCATGCACGCAAGCAAAGCAAAACAAGGAATTTGTTCACTACTTCCCATCGGCAGGCAGGAGTTCAGCCATCTCCAGGAAAGCAGGGCTCCATCACGCGTAAAGGTTACTTGGGAAGACAAACGCCATCACTCTGAGCGTCCCCCCCTTCCTCCTTCTTCCCCCAGCTTTATTGCTGAGCATGACATGAAATGGTACGGAATATCCCTTTGGTCAGTTGGGGTCAGCTGTCCCGGCTGTGTCCCCTCCCAACTTCTTGTGCACCCCCAGCCTACTCGCTGGTGGGGTGGGGGGAGAAGCAGAAAAGGCCTTGACCCTGTGTGAGCACTGCTCAGCAATAACTATAACATCCCTGTGCTATCAACACTGTTTCCAGCACAAATCCAAAACTCAGCCCCATACTAGCTACTGTGAAGAGAATTAACTCTATCCCAGCCAAAACCAGCACAGGATATTAAACAGCAACACACTTTATATTGTTTTAAAAGGTTCCCAGTACTTGTTACCTCCACCTGCTTTACCTTCATCCTCTGCCTCAGAGGTTTTGTCCTCCCCATGTACCAAATCCTGACTTGGTGTGGCCATGTTTGACTCCAGAGGGAGAACCCCTTGGAGGAGAGCTGTGAAGCTACAGAGATAATCTCTCACCTCTTGTATTTTTGATCTAGATTGCTCCTCAAGGTGAACTTGGACTATGAGATTTGTCTGTTTGGTCTGTATATCAGGAGATTAGCTGTTGTGAAGACTTCAACGCACTTTTCATTTGGCAGCCGTGCCAGCAGGATCTTTCTTCTTAACTAAAGCAAGCAAGTGCTTTTGGAAAACTACCCACACAAGCCTCCTGCAAAACAGACTTGTGTAGGGCTTATTTGTGAATAAGTTTGGGATGCTGTTGCATTCCTCAGAGCCTCTCAGAGGCTCTGAGGAATGAGTAATGCATTGGTTACACAGTGACCACACAAAGATGTATAGCTTGCAAAGAAAACCACAGTGGTATCATTTATTGGGTGACTAGGGCTTGGTTAGTAGCCTGTACAGATTCCTGTGCTGGAAAGCAAAATTTGTGAGGAAGCTAATTATCCCTGAAGGACTTCCATAGTTCATTTTTCTCCAGCAGAGAAAGGCGTAAGGAATGAGCTGTTTGTGACTCTCACTCCAGTTCCTGCCCTGCTCCAGGGGCAGTGCTCCAAAAGTCTGGTTGTAAAATTCATTTTTATTAATTTTCAGTTTAATTGCTGGAATCTTCATTGTCCTGTCTGTGAATCTTCCTCTTGTGCATTGTGCACAAGCCGGGCGTCAACCTGTTCTTAATGCAGAAAGGGAACAGGCACAAACATACCACATCAGGCAGTACTAATTGGGACACAGTTTTGCCTCTCCACCATCCATGCCTGAACCAATACGACCTCCTACCTCTCAAGATTTATCCTCTCATTTTCTCCACAGGGGCACATATAAGTGAAAGAGAATGGCATGCAGTGGGAAGGTATCTTTTTATATACATGCTGCTATTTTTACATCAGCAAAATCAAGGTTTTAGCCTAACTCATATATTTCTTACTACAGTTTCAGTTCAGGAAACTATTTAAGCGTATACTTAATTAGAGTGGAACTAATGCGTGTTCTTCATGTTAATCTGCTCTCGAGCAAAGATGCTGTCCTGAAAGTGAGACACTAATGAGCAACTTTGTAAAAATGAAAGTCCCTTGGCAAAGTAGCAGATTAATACAGGAGACAACATTTACTGAGTGCATTGTTTATATAAAAATGTGAATTCCTGGTAGCAAGGATAGTTTCCTGTGTGTTTTTGCAGTGGTAGCTCAAATTACTTGAAAGAAGAAATTTTGCCAGGATTTAATTACAGCTCATCATGGTGTCACAAATAATAAGAGCATGACCTAACATTTAAAGAAAAGAAGATTAATCAGTTTAATCATCTTCTTTTTGAAGATTTGTTTCTATTCTTGTCTTAACGACTCACTTTTTTTTTCCAGATGAATTAGGAAGTTAGAGAGATTTGTTTTTATCCAGATGTAACAGCTTGGCTAAGAACAGCAGCATCTTAGCTTCACACACTCTGATGTTTAAGCTGTGCAGTCATGACAAGCAAAATAAAAACCAAAAACCAAAAAATCCTTACCCCAAAAAAACCAATCTGAAAGACAAAATGAAACGGAAAATATCTCTGTGTTATATCCATTCTGGAAACTTCCAATCTCTCATCCATAGTGTCCAAATTTTACACTCTAAAGTCTATGTATAATGGCAGCTTCTAAATCTCTAAGTAAATTGTTTGATATAGCATAGTTAATTCAAGAAGGTCCAGGAGATTAGCTATGGTAAAATGACATTGAAGCACATTACTACAGTTGAAACTCAAGATGTTAAATGTCTATAAAAATATATATATAAATATATATCTAAAAACTCAGGTTTTGGTGTTACATCCATTAACAGTATTAATCACACAGTTTTACTGATTAGAACCCCAGACCCAGTCTGGGAGTCAGAGTATGGTAGGTTGTTTATTTTAAATTAATCGGTATTGGAGTTGATACAGTTTAATGTCTTCATCCACTTTGTCTTGATGGGTGTTATTTCAAAAAGGAAAAAGGATGGGCACCCCTTCTGTCATTGCTGCATTTATTTCTTCAGTTGCTCAGGGAATGTTCTTTCCCTCTGTTTCCATCTATGCCATTTTTACCACCTACAACAATCCAAAAAGGTTAATAAGGAGAAAAATAATACATCTTGTCAATTTTTTTAAATTGTCTGGTACAAGCACTGACACAAATGGGCAGGCTTTTGTGTGTGCCTGTGTGTGTCTGCATGTGTTAACATTGTAGTCTAACACCAACAATGTGCTCAGTATAGGATATTCATCAGCACCACGGGCCACCCTTTGGGTATTCCTGTCATATATAGTTAGTCATTCAGATTTTGAATTTGCTTTACATCTCCTCTGAGGTGGTGGGGAAGACAGTGTCTTTACATTTAATGATGTTTGTCATTACCAAAACAATGGGACAATTCTTCCATTCTTTTCCTCATATAATCTCTTCTTTCATTATTATTAAAAAAGTAAAATTTGCCTTTGTTTCTGAGACTCCATTCATTTCTACAGCTCATGATTTCTTGGATTTTTAAACCTGAGGAGTGCATGAGATAGATACGGTGTTTTTTCACCTCCCTGAAATCTGAGTGATATTACCCCAGACCTGCTTAGTCCTAGCCCACTGAAACTACAGACCAAACCTAGTCACCTTCTGTTGTGAATGAGTGGTTTAGGCCAATTAAAGAATCCCATGAAGGTTATTGGTAAAAGCAATTTTAATAGAAGTTTATAAAAATGCGACTTAACAGAATTTGGTGGCAAGGATCGCTCTACTATTTACTAAAACATACAAAGGAAAATCAAATTAGAATCAACTCAGAATGTTTTATACATAGAGAGCAGAGAAACAAAGGGGTAAAGAATAGGGAAGGACCCTCCCATTGAGTCACGAGGTTCAGAATGGACTCCCTTGCTTTCTAAACTCTCAAAGAGGAGTTTAGGTGTGGGTGAATCCAGACTTAGTCTCAGACTTGGTCAACAGCTTATGTCTAAGGGAAAAGAGAGGGTACAAGGAATAAAGAAATCCTCCCGTTGAGTCACGAGGTTCAGAATAGACCTCCTTGCTTTCTAAACTCCTTCTCAGAGAGGAGTCCAGGTGCAGCTAGGTCTAATGCTAGTCCCAGACTCGGTCAACAAGTTCTATCTAAAGGATTTTATGTATTTAGCAGCAATTTGAGGTTCGTTCACTGTTTGAGGTAAATCATAAGATTTTAGCAACACTTAATCATGGATTAGTTTTGAGATTTACAAAGCAAGTTAATCACAACAATAGCTTGATTACAGATTGATGCATGCACACATGTAAATATATATAATGATGCATGCACACCGATGTAAATATATATATACACATAAAGGTACCTGTTAAAAATTCCCCTCGAGTTCTGTGAAAATACTCATTTCAAATGTCTCAGCATTCCTCAACAGGCCAGGGTTGAGTATAAGGGAGGAGAGAGTTTAGCCCAGGTTGTGGTCCCTCAAAATTTCACAAACTAGAGAGTCTGTGAAACTCTGAGAGGCGTCCCACTCAGAGGGAGATGCTGGTTGCAGCCCGCTGCGGTCCAGGAGAACTCAAAGCATGTCGCTTGGGACCGCTGTTTATAGGTTCACGAGATGATTTGCTTTAGTCATTAGTAAAATGATGGAATTTCTGTAACCATGGTGTTGTTCCACTTGAGTTACGATCCTGATAAGGAGTGCTCCAAGTCTGTTAGGGAATGATGGATCATCCCATTCTTCTTGCCTCTCATCACCCTCCTCAGTCAGGTAACAGGAGTGCTTGGTACAGTCAGTGCCGTTCTCTGCCTTACCATGCAAGAGTTCCTGGAATGGTCAAGGGACGCTTCACCGCCCAACTCGTTACACAAAGTTCAGGGCCTAGCTGGAATTTCTGAGTTCACAGAGTGGTCCAGGAGAGAGGGGGGGGAAAAGAATGCACCACCACACCTTTGTGTCAAACCTTCCTAGCAATTGCTTCAAACCACACATGAGCTATTGCCACAAAGTCCTGGTCTGTTTGCCACTGAAGTCAAACACAAGGCTTATGCTTGACTGCAGGTGATCAGGCTGGGAGGTGTGTCTAGATTCTCAGAATTATCTGGGCATTTTCACTTAATGAATTCTGAGCTGTTGTAGGAATGTGGGCTTCAGGTGGCATTCTCAATCTCTTTTGCTCTCTTTCTTAGTATGTCATATGAAAAAAATTGTGCAGATTTTCTCTATTTTATTAAAAACAGGGGTTTTTTATAGGTTTGTTATATTTGTTTTAGGTTGGGAAGGGATTGTAGGTGGTCATGTGTTCGGTAAAGTCAGAAGAGAAGGTGGAAGAGTAGAAGGTTAGAAGAGGGAGTAGAGAAGATGTTCTATGCATTCCTTGGAGTGAAATGTGCATTAAGCATTCATCAGACCTAGTGACATCTGACTTGATTTGGGCTACAGGCCTGTGTAGCTACTTTCCTAGTGTACTCTACTAAAAAAATGTTGCTTCTGGAGAAGTTGTATTTCCTTTTAATCCCATTTTCTTTCCCATCTGAAGTGAATGAGATGATTTCACTCATGATTGCCTGTGGCAAGATGATTCTGTGACTGGGTATGCCAGTTAACCTTTTCAGGATTATAATGCTCCCAAAACAAGGAGGGAGTTAGAACTTGAGAATAGTTTTATTTCGTTGTGAGGATCTGCAATTGTGAGAATCCCTGAGATCTGTCAGAAAAAAAGAGGAATGGGAGAGTTATAGACATCATAGACGTGTAGGCAACGCTTTGTGATCAGTGAGACTGAAGCCTGAAGGTCCTTTGGGAAACATCAGGCAGGACTTCAGACATGGTGGTGGCTGCAAAGAAAATCTTTCTTGAGCCCCTGAATAACTGCTGTATAAGACTTTAAAAGTATTTAATGTCACCATACTTCTGAAGTTTGAGAAAAAGAGTATTTCACTGCTACATCTGATGTCTTTGCTCTTGCTAGGATTTTGTACCTCATTTGATAAACGCTTGAGCCTGTGAGGAGGAAGAAGTGGAAGGTGGGGAGGGCTCATAGGTCTCAGTTCATTAATTACTGCTTTTCCATGCTGAATGCATCTGCTTCTGTCCTTGTTTATTGGGAGGGGAACAGTACCAAAGAATTGTGTGTAAGGATAATTTCTAGATGAAAAGTGTCCATATAACTTATCAAAAGTCCAGGGAAGTCAGTATATTTTTTGCTTCACACTTTGTGGAATCTGGAATATGAAGCCATGGCTAGATGGGACAATGGTAGAAGTGCCCTTGTACTCTCTTCTGAAAACCTTTCCTGGCATGCTTAGTAACAGAGGTGAAAAATTTAAAGGTAATAAGAACTGAATTTTCGTCTGTGCCAATGCTCTGTCTATCTGAGGTGCAATTAGTTTTTCAGAAGATGCTGGAGAAACTCCCACTGTTTGTACCACTCTTCTGTGGACAGAAGGAGTGCTTCTTTCTCAAGGGCTGTCAACCTAGCACCATATATGTCATTTAAATTTAACACAAAAAATAAAAAATACTGCTTTTACTAATTTTGGAACCATAGCACATAAAAATAATTTCATATTTGTCCTGATTGCCTGACATTTTCAATATGGAACATTCATAAAAGAGAAATTGCTTTTTATGGAGCACAGGTAAAAAGGCCACAAGGGAAAGAGAAGATAATTAATAAAAAAATCATAAAAAAACTATAGAATCATTCTGATAGGAATTTTTTTATTTCCCTTGTGCGCTTAAGTTAAAGGCTTACTGTTATGCCAAACTTGCACAGTAGTATAGAAATCTTTTTTTTTTTAATTAGCAAGTTAACCTCGTGACTAGAAAGTCTGCTGTTCTTTGGGAATGTCTTTCATTAAAGAAAAATAAGGTTGGAATAGCTATTTTCCTTCAAAAAGTAAAACCAGAAAGAAGCAGCTGAAAGCTTCAGACTATTGAAATCTCTGGCAGAAAATAGTTGTGTAAAAAACCAGTGATATTTAGAGAGAAAATTAACACAACGCAGTAATAAAAAAAAAATCCCATGCTACCTGATACTAAGTAGTAAGCTGTTACTTAGAAACCCCATAATGCCATTATCCATTAAAATGCATTAAGCCTTCTGCTTCTTCAATGTATGGTTTTATTTGTCTAGATAGCGATTGGAAAACAGACGGATAATCTAGGACGTCTCAATTTATCTATATTGATGAGAGTATCAACAGTGCCCATATCATTTTTTTTTGCCCAGTTTGTGATTCTCATTGAAATTCTGTTTAAGGTCTGAACAAAGTCAGTAATGTTCTGCCTTTACCTGCCTCTATATCTGTGGTTTTATTTTGATGAATAGTGTACCTAAATGAAAGGGTTTTGTGATATTTGTATTCTGAACAATTACAGAAAAGGGTGAGTATGCTGAGGTGACTAAACTGAAAAAAGGGATTATGACATTAAGTTTAGTACATTATTTATATCAGAATAAGAGTGATGTTATAGAAGACCTGCAGTCTGAACATAAGCTTCTGAAAATTTAGAATTGAGACTTCAGGTTTGAGGGTTTCTCTGGTAGGCTGTCTAAATTCAGTACTTGGGCAGCTTATAAAAATGGTAGAAATGAGAGGTTTTAGAACTAACTGATAATATGAATGGTAAGAAATCATCAGGAACAGATGGTATTCACCCAAGAGTTATAAAAGAATTCAAGTATAAAATTGCTGAACTATTAACTGTGCTTAAAATGGAATCAGCACCAGGGAAATGGAAGACGGCAAGTTCAGAACAGTCCAGGGAGCTACAAACCAGTAAATCTGAGTTTTGCTGAGCAAACTGATAGCTACTATAAGAAAGAACAGAAACAACAAGTACATGAATAAATATGTTTTTACAGGCAAAATTTATCATGGTTTTCACAGGTTACTCATGCCTAACAAGTCTTTAAGAGTTCTTTGATTAAGTCAACAAACATAGAAGGAACAGGGTTCCAGTTGTTATATTTTGCTTAAATTTCCAAAAAAGGTTTATGTAAATAACAAAAATAAAATTGAAGGAAGAAGTGTCACATGTTAATAAGTGTCAAAAGGAGAAGAAGCAAAGGCAGGAATAAATAGTCAACAATGAACAGAGATTATTGTTATAACTCCGTTTAGATATAGATATTCCTGTTTTAAATATATCCATTAGTAACTGAACAATAAGATGAAACATTTTCAATGATATATAACTATGTTGGGTAGGAAAAATAACAGTTGACCGTGATGAGGTTTGAGTAATTCTTAATATATTTAAAGCCTGGATGACAAAATGAAATTAAGTGCTGAAGTTGGAAAGTAGTAAAGGGACAGCCAGGAAAAGGTCTGTAAACAAGCTATCACCACCGAAAAAAGTCACCTTAGAATTACTGTTGACTGATTTCTGTCAGCTCAATGCTCTGTAGGAGCCAAAAAGCAAACTGAAACATTAGCAAGGGAATAAAGAACAGAGCAGAACAAAGCAAATGCTACATGTCATTAAGCATTGCTTAAATACTGGGAGAAGTGGTAGTGTCCTCTTCTCCATTCTGCTCAAAAGTGATATAGTAGAATTTGAAAATAGAAAAGTGGGTAGGCAAAGATAATCAAGGGTACTAAACAGCTTCCTTATGC
The DNA here is from genome assembly GCF_030936135.1 of Gavia stellata. Lineage (NCBI taxonomy): Eukaryota > Metazoa > Chordata > Aves > Gaviiformes > Gaviidae > Gavia > Gavia stellata. The sequence goes on from NC_082637.1 coordinate 6,427,093, forward strand.
GGCTAAACCAAATAAATTTTGGTGTTTCAATAAGGAAACTGGAAGAATTTTGACATGGGGAGAGAACGTCATGGAAAACGTGAATAAATAAAGAATATTAATTGTTCCTCACAACACAAGAACCGGAAAGAATTAAATTATAATCTGATTAATCAGGTTTATGGTAAACAAATGAAAATGCTTTCCTACACAGCGCATAACTAAACTATGGAACTCATTGCTGCAGGAATTATATATGTAAAAGTTTTTTGATAGATTAAAAAATTAATTCAACCAGCCATCCAAGAATTTTTAAAGAAAAATATGACATTTCTAGCTCAGGAAGTGCCTGAGCCTTAGATTCCCAGAAGCTGCAAGGATATAGCAGAAGAAGTATTGTCTATGCTTGGTCTATTTTCGTGTCCTGTCCTTAAGCAAGTTGCTGCTGTTGATGGTGGCATGGGGGACACGACAGAACTGTGGGCTGATTTATTTAGTGTCACCGCTCTTCTGCTGTAACATGTGTATAAAAAATGAACCATAACAACTAATTTTGATAGGGCAAACACACAGAGGTCTCATGAAAATATTCATTTACATAAATATTTACATTTGCATACACTCATATATTATACATTAATGTGTACAGCAGTATTAACATAACGTTAATATAGAGTAACCACTGTACTTATGCTATGATCATATTATTATTATATAATCATTGGTATTATATGATAATTACTTCTCGTTCCACTGGGACTCTTTATTTTTTCTTCTTTGTTTCTTTCTCTAAGGTACTCTATTTTCAAAGCAAATGTTAGCTTGAAGCAGAAATCACTGGATAAAGATGTCCGGTCTATACTGTAAAGCAGTCCGGAACAGTGGTCCCAAGAGTCCTTTCTTTTCAAAATTGTATGCATCCTCTAATATTCTTTTTTTTTCTCTTTAAGTGTTCTCTTTAAGTCTTCTTAGTAGTAGTCACATTTACTAGAATAGTTTCTGGAAAGGAAAATCAAAGATTCATCACATGCTGACAGCTAATTAAATTAAAACTAAAGGTTTCCAGAAACTTTCCTTATGTGTGTGCTTTTGTTCTCTAATTTAATGTACATATTAAATATGCACATAAGACAGGAGTCACAAGAGAATCAGGAATGGTGTCAGAGACAGGGCCCCGGAATCCTGACTTCTACTCATCAGATCGAAACACAAGATAATGTTGTCTCCCTTGTGCATGATTATATGCTTTGTGTCATTTCACAGCAGAAAACAACAAGTAGTAAGGGGTGGAGAGATTCACTGATGCATCTGAGGAGGCAAGCTCCAAAGCCTAAGGCTGACATTGCCTTTCAAAACAATTTTGGCTGTGAGTGTTTGCAAACAGATGTCAAGCTGGGGAAAAAACTGATCAGCAGTGCCACTAATTTGATGTCCTCAATGCCTCACTAGCTGGATGATTTCCCATTCTGGACTACTGGCCCATTAAACCTGTCTTTTATTGCATAGTCATAAACCTGAATGACAGAAAATAAATAATTAAGACTAGTCAAATAGAAGGCAAAGGATCTACGTGACCCCATTTGTCTAAGATAGTGAGGCACAAATTGGAATCTAAGGGCTAATATAGGGAAACATAAAAAGTGTTTGTTTTCTGTAGCACAGAGCTGAGATGTTTATAGCAATGTGGGGAAAACACAAGGTGCATAGACAGAGCTATTATCCCAATTATCCGACATGCCAGGAAGGAAGAATCAAGCATACTTCCTGTGCTCTCAGATCTACATTCACCTTTCTCCCAAGAAAAGGAGCCTGGATAAGATCGTCTCTGAAGCTGGATGATTAGTGATGGGGCATTCTTAAAAGATCAGGCTTGTGTTTACTTTGAGGAAAAATCCTGGGTTTCTGTTAGATAGCAAGAGGTGATCTGAACTTTCAGAGCCAACATTATTGGCTTGAAAACCTCGCTAGTTCAAGCTTACACTCCCCATAATTTGAAGTACTTGACCATCACGCACAGCTAGAAATAAGTGAAGAACAATGTCCTGCTATACTTTGTCTTTCTTTTTAATAGACTGTATAGTCTATATTTTTAATATTGTTACTTTCTAGAGGTCCTTCTCCAAAGACAATGAAATTCATGTAGGGCTTTCCTTTAGCTTCAGTATACTTAAAGATGGGGCTTCAGCAAGTCAGAAGTGATTCGAGTTGTTTCCTACAACACTATTGCTCCTTCAGTCAGAAGAAATAATTAATAAAGTCAGCAGAACTGAATCTTCAGTATCATAATGCATAGTGGGCTGTACACAGTTGCCAAATTAAAAGATACAAATGTTTTATTGCCTTTGAGCTGCACCTTTGACTACAGAGACATAATTAGAGGTGGTTGGCAATCGTCACTTCTTTCTCATTTCCCAAAGCTGCAAACAACGCCACTGCATTCAATTGTTCAGGAGGAGTGTGTATGATTTGAGTCATTATCCTGGTGTGAAATGCTGTCTTTTTAAAAGCAGACTACTTTTGCTGAATAAATGTTAATATTTCAGGCAAAGTTGAGATGCTCATTCTACTCTGACTACTTATATCTTTAGGCGGGTTTTTTTCCTCTTATTTGCCATCCTGTAAACTTCTTATCCGATAAACTCCAGATATATATTACAGCATCTATTTCATTATTGAAATCCAATATGAATTTCTGAAGTTACTAGTCATACTAGGTAATTGCAGGTATTCACAAGATGTACTGTCATGTACTATAATGTACTATATCTCACTATTTTGTGCTTTAGCTTCTTGAAATAAAGGCTGGAAATCTGGATCAAGATTGATGACTCGGGCCTAAAAAATAAGTCCAATCTAGTAGCCTTGAATTTTAATGAGCTGTGAATTTAATACTGTTTCTGAGACTGTGTCGTTTGAGATCAGAATCTGTTACTTTCATTAAGTGTTTTTGTGGTATCTATAGCAGACAGTCTTCTGGTCAATACAAATGAAGTACCTATGAACTGGCAGCAGTAATACAACTGTTTATATGTTGCCTTCTCCTCCAAACATCTCAAGGAGTGAATTGGCTTCCTTTGAATGCACTAGTATTTTGGATCCTGTGTGAGAATTGCACCTAGTAATCCCATTTTCTGAGCCCCATATATTCTGGAAGAACTCAGGAATCTATACAACTCGGTTCAGCAAAGATCACTAGACATGCCATTCATACAACTGCAGAAAGCCTTCTTTCCTAAAAAAGTGTTTCCCCTAAGTATTGGGTGTCCTCCAGGTTAGGCAAGGCTTTCCTGGAGGGTTTTCTTTATTTCAGTCTCTTGATTCTTGCCTAAATGGTGAACTGGAGACTATCAGATGTCAGTGCTAACTAAAACATGTTTTTTTAGATTGGTTATCTTGGAGTCTGTTACCCAGCTGTTGCCTGAGTCCTGTTTTACTCAGCTGTGGAGGTAGTGTGGCTTTTTCCATGACTGATCCACAGATTTTGTTTTTGTAGTCTGCACTCTAATCATTTTTTTTAAGAATCAGTAAATAACTGTGGGTGTTTCACTGAGAAGGATGATACACTTAAAAAAGTCTTCAGCAACAATAGACCATTAATGTGGAAAGTGATAAACCTTGTCTGTAATTTCTGTTAACAAGTTTCTAGTTCTTCCTTTCATTTTTTCTTTTAATTCTTTTTCTTTGAGCTTTCTCTTGTGTTGGTTTCACAGAAGCATCATTAACAGGCAAAGCCTGGGAAAAAATCAGATTATTTCTTTTTAAAAGAAAAGAAGATGAATTTGTTGTGCTGTAGACAAAATAACATTTTAATGATAATTAGAGGTATATAAATAGTTTTCAATAAGAAAGATTAATGCACTTTTGATAACCATTATAGCAAAGTATTGAGGGCAAACTGCTAATACACTGGCATCACTGATTTTATGAACTCATTTTATTTCAATTCCTGCTGTCATACAATACAGTATCTTTGAATGTTGCAGAAGCATATATAAATATCATTTTCTACACAAACTAGAATGATTAGGAATATGCAGTGAAAAATGTCTGAACAGTTACATAAGTTGTTGTGATTCTTGGAAAGCAGAGTCTAACTGAGCATTTAGGTTTTACTGTGATATTTTTATTATTATTATTTCACCTTTAATGGAGGCTATTTTGTGTGTGGGTGAACCAGAAGATTATGTTGTAGCTAGCAAGAATGTTAACATAATCTTTGGTACACTGCGTTAATAAAGCAAGTGTAATGAGCCATAGTGGTGTGCAATATCAGGTCAATGTGAGAATTAAGCTGCAAGTAATTATAATACTAAGATTCGTTGTATTCTAATTATCCTATGGCTAATAGTACAGAGACGATTGGCTGAAACCAAAATTATTTGGGCTGGAGTAGTTTTAGTATAGATTAATATTAGCTGGTACATTGTCATTGTGCTTCCATGAAACAATGCGGTCATTTGTTTTTCAGTAAAAAACCCATACCCCTCAACGAAGCAGCTGGGTTTTGCTTCTAATTTGAAATGAAAAATGTTGCTAGATTGTGCGAAGCAATGACACAAAGTCCCTGCGTTTATTCTAGGGTTTATGGTGTAAGTAATGTTAAACAAATTTGTATTCCATGTATCTCATAATGCAAGAACATGACTGAAAAAATGATCCCCATGAAACTAGTAATTACCAGAGAGAAACAGTAGATGGATATAGTTATATTCTGAGCACAAATTGGACACCAGTCTTGAGTGCAAACTTACTTCATGCACAAGCTGTTTGAATGCAAGCTTATTCTCAGTTGGGAACTTTAGGAAAATTTCCAGGCATACTGAAAAATGTTAGGGGAAGAGTTGGGGTTTGTTACATTAGCACGTCATCACCAGCATAAAAGGCACGGTCAGAAGTATACCCTCATTGCGTAGGATTCAACTCATCTGACTAACATAAGGTAGCTACAATTAGTTGTCTAAAGCTGATCTGGTCACCCATTCCCTTGGTGTTTAAGAGGAGAAACAGATGTTCCGTGCAATCAGATAATCATCTGTCCTGTTTAAGAATCTTTCCTTGAGATGTTGTAAACACCTATCTGACACTGACTGTTTCATCCTGATGATAATAAAACATCTTGGTTCATCACTGGCATATGCGAAAATCATGGGTTGGAAGATTCAAAGGAATTAGTAGGAAGCCTCCTTCATACAGGTCTTTAGATGAGAACATCTGGATTACACCAAGCTACAACTGCCCTACGCTTGGTATCCACATATAGAGAACCAGGTCTACAAAGTATACTGGACCTTGGTTCTCTTTCTGGCTTATAATTTTGGGCATAGACCAAACATATTCAAAACAGGGGAAATTAAATAAAATAGAAACTAAAAATGTATACGGATCACAAGTATATCCTGGGGGATATTAGCTGTAGAGGGAGTCTGATATTTGAAAGCATTATATGTTCTGCGGATCATATAGGTTTAGTAAACAAAGCAGCTTGGCTAGGTCGAAATTTTGCCCAAAGGACATGGTTCCTAAAGGGACCCTTCTGCAGAGGTCCCTGCCCCATCTGCAGGAGCCACTAACAGAGACTGCCTTTGTAGTTTAATTGTTGCTTTGACTGAGTATGTAAATTTATTTCATATATAACTTTCACAACAAATAACGTTCTCAAACAGTTTTTATCAACAGTGGAATTTTCAGCAAATTTATCCTCCTTTCTCATTGTAATTTATCAGTGAACAAGCTTTTCCTTGCATGAATCTCTTTATTATTCAAAATCTCCATAAAGACAAGAATGCAGTTTATTTTAGAGATTGATCATCAATTTTGCTCCAAGACTATTACAAAGAATACTGGCTCATCATAATTTGCAATTCATGCTGCTTAATGGATTGCATCACTCACAAGTTTCTGGTTCTGTTCTTTGTTTATTTCCCCATTAAGAGACTTACAAGCAGGAGCCGAAGCAGGAGCAGACATGCATGTCCCCACTGCTGGGACCTAGGGAAATACTGCCCGACTAGGCTCCTGTCTCATTTTGAGAAGCCTCACAGTGGAGATTACCAGCCAATTCCCCTCATTTTCTAAGTGGGTGAAGATCCAGGTAATAAGTGTTCTACAAGCAAGGAAAGTATTCACCCATGAACAAACTCTTGTTATTGAAGTAAATGAAAGATCATTACGTACACCAGTGACTTCAGCGTAAAAAACAGCATTGGGCTAGTTACTAGTGTAACGGTCGGGGAGCAGGATGGGCTGGCTGCTCTTTAAGGGCAGGGGAGCCAGGAGCCAGGAGTCAGGAGCCAGGAGCCACGAGTCAGGAGCCAGAAGCCAGGAGCCAGAAGCCAGGAGCCAGGAGCCAGGCATCATAACAAGGTAGTGGCTTTGCCAACGTGGGGTAGTCCCACAGCACCCGAGTGAAGTGAGCAGAGCATATCCAGAGATGGGAACCAGGGCTGGCTGAGAGGCCAGATCCTCAGATGAGTCACAGAATCACAGAATCACAGAATCACTAAGGTTGGAAAAGACCTGTAAGATCGTCAAGTCCAACCATCAACCAACAAACCCCACCATGCCCATTAAACCATGTCCCACAATGCCTCATCCACATGTTCCTTGAACACCTCCAGGGATGGTGACTCCACCACTTCCCTGGGCAGTTTATTCCAGTGTCTCACCACTCTCTCAGTAAAGATATTTTTCCTAATATCCAGCCTGAACCTCCCCTGGTGCAACTTGAGGCCATTTCCTCTTGTCCTGTCACTCGTCACTTGGGAGAAGAGACCAACACCCACCTTAAAGTCTGTGGTGAAAAGGCAAATCCAAGGAGAAGAAGCCAGGAATAGGAGCCACAAAGTCAGGGTCAGGATCAGGTCTAGTCACAGCAACCAGCATCAGCCACGATCCAGAGATCATCAGGCAGGTCTGTAGAGACGAAGCTATTTCATATGTTAAATTATCTAACAGGAGACCTTGTAACAGCAAGTTATGGGTAAGTTACAGGTAAAAGCAGATTCCAAAGGCGAATATACTAATCCCAATGTTCTGATCAGTTCTTTAAGTTCTCCAGCTCTTTGAAGAGTCTGAAATTAGTAGTAGATCTTCTTAGCATCTTAGTATATCTGCATTCAATTTGTGAAGATTTCTAATGTGTAGCTGGTGGGGTGAGGAAACTTCTCAGAGCACTTTGTAACTAGCAGGATTGCAGTTGGGTTTCATAAAGGTTAGTGAAGCTGGGAAAAGGATCTTTGACATCGGAAGTCAGATCATCTTTCTTTCTATTTTCAAACTTAGTTTAATACACTAGAATGGGAATGATCCAAGTCGTTACATTAAAACTATAATAAGCAGTCATCTAGATTGCGTGTGTTGGGGCACTGCGTTGAATGCGAAGCAGGGATGTGGAAAACAGGCCTTTTTAATGTTTATACTTTGCACATTTGTAGTGGTTTGGATTGTTTCCATTTTTAATGGCAATCAATACCTACGTCTCAATCAAAATCTTTGCAAGGAAGCTGTACTGTCTGCTGTATATAGTGATGATTTTATTTTCATTCTGTATCATATACTGTGAAAGTGATAGTATAACTTCACTGGCACTATGAAAAAACATTCAGAAGGGATTTTTTCCTCTTTTTCTTTCCAAGGTTCCTTCACAGTTCTCTCTTGTTAACACAGCACAGACAGCATCGATCCTTATATTTTAAAGACAGTTATTATGATCTGTGTGTCTCTTGCTCCATAATATGTAGATTCTGGGTTTTTTTAAGACAGTACAAATGGAATTTAGAAACAGATCTGGATTAGTAACTAGTAACTCTGGCTAGGCAATTCCATTGCTTTGCAATTACCTTAGAAGAGAGAGTCCATTAGACTTGTAGGTACATCCTGTTTAACATAGGCTCAGAGGAATATAGCCTTTTCTCCAAGAGAGTCACTTTTCATACCATTTAAGAAAGAAAACAAAGGAAAAAAAGTATAAAGAAAATTCTGCAGTCTATATTGCAGATCAAGGGCTTTTCACCCCCGTAAAACTAGTAGTTTGTCACAATAAAATCAATTCAGGCTAGTGAAATTAATATTATAGAGCTTCCATCAGGAAACTGGTAACAAAGAGCTGTTTGGTTTTATTACAGACACAGAAGACCTTCAGTTTTTCAAGAAGAGATCTGGGTCTGGGTCTGCTATATAGTTTTCTCCTTTCTCTCCCCAACCACTGTGTTATATATGTTCTATAGAAGTGGTAATCTATAAGACTGTAATTAGCTAGAATAATGTAGTTATATATGCATGCATTAAGCAATGGGGTTTCTACCATTTACTAAATTATTATTAGCAAGGATTTCCCCTCTCTTCTTTTGAATGCTAGCAAGTTAACAGAACACGTCTAACTGTGTGGTTTCAAAGAAACATAGCTCACTTTGCCTAGTTGCAAGACAGCCAGATAAAAGCTCTTGTCTGGGAACTGTATAGCTTCATCTATATGACATGTCCTGCTCTGTTAACATCTGTATTTAGGTTCCAGGTGAATCTTTATTATTCCCTGACTACATGCACCTGGCAGCATACAGAAGGAAGCTGAGGTCTGCCCAAGTAGGCATATCCCCTGTATTGTCCTCACAGGGTCAGATCTTAAATTCACACCCCACAGGTTGGAACTAATCTCTCCTAGCTTTGGAAATCTAAAATGTTGAGCTCTGCAGCAGGATGAGCAGCATCCTAAAGAGGATCTCTGAATGAACCATATGTGAGAATGTTGATTTCTTTTCACTGATAAAGAGAAAATGGAGTCAAGACGACTAGCTCAGATATCAGATTATTATGGTTTATAGCAGTTGAAAATCTCATCTGTCTTAACTATTCTTAAAAGCTAGGATATGTCCGTATAAAATCCCAGTGAAAATGAAATTCACAGCAGCCCATCTGTCAGAGTCTACAGATAGGAACTGCTGTATTATTCCTCATGGGGTTTTGTGTTTGTATTTTTGGATGGTGTGTGTGGTGTGTTTAAACAAAGCAATTGTAAGAACACAGCACAATAGGTGTTTAATCAAAAGCATCCATAATAGACAGAGATAAATTAGGGAGACTCTGAATGGTATACAAAATCAATCTGTTAAATAGGATCAGAAATAATAACATGGTAAAGTGGAAATCCTTTGTGGCTAGTTTCCTCCCAGGTGCACCTATGGTTTAAGAAGGACAGTGATGAAAATGCTATTCACTAATTGTTTCCTACAGAACTTTCTTGCAGAGTCAGTCACCATCTGGAGGCATAACTAGTTTTTAGGAAAAGTTCCACAGATGCGGATACTAGTAATAATAACAGTGCATATGTATATCAAATCAAACATTTGGGAATCACAAGCACTTCATAAATACAGTGAAAACTTACCACAGTAAGGAAATTGTATAATAGAACTAGGAAGTCTTGTGGGTCAAGCAGAAAAAAACGTTAGGTTTATCTCTTAATATTTAAAGTGACCCTTGAACTGTCTGAGGTTTGCATGGACTTCTAATTAGGAGATTTTAGCCAGTGAAAACCTCTCTTCCAAGGAACAGAATTTGCTCTTCTCTGAACTGTTTGTGATGTAGTTGTGTAAATTATGATTATTTCTTTATTCAGTGTCCAAACTGAAGGTGAATAAATTATATAGATGACATCAAATTAATGCATTTTTTAAAGATTATAGTCAACCAAAAGTGTATATCAAATGAGACATTCTGACCAAAGGGAAAACTGTGTTTTACAGCACTTATAAAAAAGGTAAAGTTATGGAGATGTCAGTGTTGTATCAATCTCCTGCTCATCCCCTTTGTTGCTGATAGTCCTCGTAGGTTCACTATATGAAAGATGGATGATCTGTATTCAGGTTCTTTTTTTGTTTAATTCAGAAGAAGACTTCAAAATCTCACAGTTTTCACAGGGATGAAATGGTCACAAGGTTTGATCTATTACCAGGATATATTCTGAGCCTTGGAATGAGCCTCAGAATAACTATTTTATGTAACTGAAGCTATACACACTCTTCAATAATCATAGGAAATGGGCTATTCCATTTATTTATTTATTTAATTTATTAAGTTATGTAATTTCACTCCTTTCCAAGTACATATTTATAAGACTCTTACTGAGGTATTGTCTGAGTGGTTTCCTGTAGTACAATAAGCAAAATGTTCACCATCTGTCACATGTGGCTGATTCTCAGCATAGGAGGACTGATAAATGATCAGCTAAGTGTTTTGTTTTGGCACTGTTTTTTGTATTATTTGATTTTTTAAAATACATTCTGCTGTTTATTTATCTTAGAAAAAGTAGTTTAAAGAAAAATAATCTTGGTTTTGGAATGAAATATGAAATTTCAGTCTTAGATCCTTAAAAAAATTTATTCCTAGAGCTGGTTTTAAGAAAGCTTTGTATAAAACTTTGTTGTTGCTGGAGAGATGCTTAATGGTGGTTTAAAAATCCTGATTGCATCTGAGAAGTAAAGTTATCAGCTGTAGTCCTTATTCAGGCACTTCAGATAATGTTTCAGTTATTATAAATCTGGGTCATTAAACACCTTGGGTATAATATCAGAGACTGTGAATATCTCTGACAAGGTGATGTCATGTGCTAGGAACCAGGTCTAATGTAATCCTTGTACGAGAAAGACACATACCTGTCAGAGCATGATGTTTGATGACTTCATGCCAAAGTTTACTGCATCATAAGCACGAAGTGGGAACATGAGTTTCAGCTATAAAAACCTGTCCCTGTTTTCCCCAATGAACACTGTGCATGGCCCATCAGAAATCACACAGGTATGTTTAACAGGTAGCCTGATCTTTTAAATTTAGTATACGAGATGGACTGTGAAACCTTTGAAAGGCAGCTGTTACAGATGATTGTACACTCCATGGGTCATCACTTAAGTCTTGAATAGACAAAACCCTTAGGATTTAGCTATAGCTGGAGTTACTATTGAAAATCTAGTTAGGTGAGCATTAAGAAATGAGATGCATGCGTTCATCAGTGAGAAGCTAAATAAGCATAATGCTTCTGCATCTATACTGTCTCTGTGAGGCTTTGCTATCTGACGTATGGATTTGCCAGGTTTCTCAGAACTACCTCAATACTGAAAGAGCTAAACAACAAACCTAGCTGGCTAAAAGTTGTGGGGAGAGCTTGGGATTTCTTCAGGTTCAAAAATGAGTGACAGAGGTTTTGGGGCTGGGAAGGAAGGGGAGACATTTCCTATTTAAAAACTAATTCAGAAATTAGAAACTATTCTAAAACCAGTGTGAAGGGGCCAAGAAGCAAATAGATAGAAGAGGAACTGCCAAAAGCCATATTTTGTTAGATCTTAAAAAAAAAGGAAATCAAAGTAAACAGTAAAAAAATACTAATCCAACATAAATGACAAGAAAGTGTGAAAGGATGAAGTGGGGTCAGTCATTCAGAGAGGCTGTGGCTGACACAATACACTGTTGAATTGTGGCCCCAAAGTTAAACTAATACCTTGTTAATGTTTTAAAGGAGAATGTGTTGAAAATGAGCAGTGGCAAGATGTGTGCAGGAAGTGATGGAGTGGAAGTGAAAGCTGCCATAGTCACAGTTAAAATTAAATCCTAAAATATCTTTAAATCAGAAGAATTAGACAACGTACATCCTAGAATTCGGAATGGAATGGAAGATGGAATTGCAGGACTGGTTCAAAGGGGGTTTTAGTAAATATCTTAAAATGAATGTTTACTGGAACACCAAAGGGTAATAGACATGTTCTTAAGGAAAAGAGAGAAAGGAGAAAGTTCTGTACACTTGAAGAATAATAGCCTGACTTCAATTAGTATATGTAAATAACCAAAATATTTTGAAAGAGAAATTCTTAAAATGGATTGACTAAAGCTACACTATTTGAGGATCGAGAAAACACAGTTGGCTTCAAGATTTTTTTCTGTTTTGTAAAACAAAATATTGTAGCTATTTTACGTATTAAAGAAGGAAGGTTTCTTTTCTGTTTTACGTTTTTTCTTTTTATGCATAAACCTCAATTAAATTACAATGTTAAACTGGTTGCACCAGGAGTCCATTAAAGATTTAGTTACCTTCTGTGGTGAACATTAAGAAGTTATTACTCAAATTCTATTTCAACAGTTAACAGGAATTAAAATATATAGGAAAGATCATTACATACCATCAGCTAATTTTCTAATGAAAGCTTAGCAAGTGATAGATTGTTTAAGCTTCTCAAAGGTTTTAGTTTTGTGCTCAATAATTCAGAGATGAGAGTGGGGTTATGTTGATTCATAATTTGTTATCATCAGTTTTTCTCAGACACTTAATATTGTAGTACAGTATCCGGCTTCATTTTATGTTCTTTCTTTCATGTTGTGATCTTCATAACTGAACTTGAAAGGGAAATAATACGTCTTCTCCAAAACTGACCCTGCTCCAAGCATAGCTGAGTTTTCTGCTCAAATCACCTGAGAAATGAAAAGAAGTTTTTTTCCTCCTTCTGATTGTTTCAGGATCTTAATTTTGCAAACTTCTGTAACTGCTTTCATTCCACAATGAACAATTATTTTAGTTATCATTTGTGGTGGTGTTGTTGTTTGGGTTTTTTTTAATTGAATTTTTATAGCTGAATAGGTTGGTATTAATTTTCTGTATAAAGCATTATTGGGCAGACCCAGATATGGGAAACAGAAAACCTGTATTTAAGGTTCACCTTAGTCTCACAAGTTTTTACCAGCAGTTCCTAAGTTTTAGGAGAGTTTAGGAGAGTCTGATAAACCTGAATCAACTCGGATCAAAAATACAAAATCTGTGAATTCAAAAAACCTACAGAAAGAGAAGCTGTGTAGAGTCATGATTAAATCTTCAACTGGGAAAGGGTCTGCGCTAGTATCCAGGACATGTTATCTCATTTTTCTTACTCCTTCCATGCCACACTTAATGATGGAAATCTCTAGGGGCCTTTGTTTGTGTACTCATAATTTGCACAAGGGCCTTCCTCAAAGACCACTAGCAGATCAAGACCATGTCATATAGTTCCGGCAAATTGATTTCCTTATTCTTTCATTAAGGTTTTAATTTTCACAAATGAATAGAATCTCATGATGTTTTAAGTGTTTTTAATATATTCAGCCCTCAGTGGGATACTCTTTCTATTTTTAAATGTCAAGTATATTTTCATTTCTTATCAATCAATCCAATAGATACGTTTTCATTTTAAAGCTTTTCTCTCCCCCTTGATCAGACCATGAAGTTAACATTTCTTGCAAAAGAACTAATTTTAAAAAAAAACCTCATGTTCAGCTAGTCTTAGTAAGATTATCTGCTTTGTGTGGCCACTGTGAATATTGTTTGTTCTAATTATAGAGTGATCAATCCTGAACACACTGGCTATGGGAACTGTAGACTGAAATGCTAGGCAGAGCCCTCTAAGAGCACATGAATTCAAGCTGGCACAACCAGGGACACGGTGCAACACTGGACAGAGACAGTTACCTGCGTTTTGCAAGGCGTGTTGCTCGGTTAGCGGTGAATGAACTGACTGTATCAGGCAGAGACCATGGGGCCACAACTCCACTTGTTTTGTACTACAACGGTAAATACATTCTGGGGTCCATTGCATGGGGCAGATGTTTCCATGCCATTCCATTAAGAGTCAGTGTTATTAACACAGTATTACTGTGTAACAGTAATCAGATTAGCACATTATCATCTCTCTCTGGTCTACACCCTTTTCCATGTCTTGCTTACTTTACAATCAGCTTTTGCTTCATTGATCACTATGTTACAGGACTCCCGTATTAATGGAAGATGACTATACATAAATACAAATAACTAATTAAGGTGCCAATTCAGGGAGCTCAATAGTGCAGTATCCATCCAATGTTTTACAGAACAATGCATTGCACATTGCAAATGTATTTTTTGAGTACCTTTTTGTCTGGAGTTGTTTACATGTTCCAGACCTCCTGTGAAGTCAAGTCAATGGGAAATGCTTCTTTGGAAAGATGTGCAAGCACACCCTTCTAAGAAGTACCAACATTTACTGACAACCTTCTGTCCTCTGACCCAGAGGATACTATCTTGCTTATTCTCACCCTTTACCATACGTGGACAACCTTTGGCAACTGAAGAAGACATATTAGTGTAAAAAACCCCACCCGGTGACACTGCGTTCTCTGATCCTCGGAAAGCAGGCAGTATCAGCATTTCTACTGCCACATTTCTGAATAACTGTTCTTTGGATGAATAGGCTGGAGATTTAGCCTTCTGGATAATCATATGGGTTAGCTGTTCTGAAAACTTCAGGAAGATTCCAACTATTCTTCCATTTGAAAAAAGAATAAGGGAAAAGAACAGAAAAAATGTGAAATAAAGAGATTTTCCTTCTCTTAGGAATATAATCAGCATACACAGTGCAAAAGAAATTCCAATTACTGCATCAACGATAACAGTAGAAAGACTTGAATAATTAAAAGATTATTGTGTACAGGGGTTTCGATGGGATTTGTAATTCACAAAACTTTTTTCAATTATTTAGATTCCTAAGGTGGAAAAAGCAAAAATTGAAAAGCAAATTGAAAATCCCATTAACTGCGCCTGCTAGCCATGCACCTACACAGGCACATGGCTGGATCCCTTTGCAACTGCAGATGTTTTAAGACAAAGGACATCTGTAGAGAATAACTGCCAGAAAAACACAGCTGGGTTGGGAGGAAACATTGTCTATTCATGTGGTATAGGCCAGGGAATTAGTGAAAAGCTCAGAGATCATTTTAAAAGCTATCTAACCCTATAACAAATGTTCCCTCTTAACAGTTCGTCTGGGACCATGTCCTGCCAATATGTTTATTTGATAGTTTGCTGACTATTACAATGAGCAGGTATGGTTGGAATATTTCTACTTGAGCTGGATTTTTTTTACATTAACTGAGGTTTCAACTAACCTTTTTTAAACTGTTCATTTCCTTTCACGATGTTTATACTTACAAAATTGTACATCAAAAAGTGCAAACAATTCCATCTACAGTACTTTGATAAATTGGATTTTCCATGAATAGCTTTTACCAAAAAATATTGCTTTTGAAATTTATTTGGAAAGAAAGTCATACATTCTGACCAGCTATAGTTATGACTGAATCATGTAATTTCAAGCACTGTAAATATTATGAACTTGACAGTAAGCTCATCAAAGTAAATGAAAGGAATTCCACGACTTTCATCATGCCCTGTGTCTGGTAATGAACAGCTTCACAGCCAAGCTCAAATATGTTACAACAATCAGTTAATTATACCATGTTCACGTTTGCTGTTTCCGTGTCTGGCTGATCTATGAAACCTGTGTTGATTACCTGCTTTTTCCACTATCCCAGGTTTAGACTGAAATCTATAATGTCCTTTCAAAGGGCTTTAATATATGTAGGTTTTTCTAATCAACACATTTTTGCTCATCAACTGCTGCAGTAACTGGGGACCTCTGCGTACAGTGGACACCAGATGAGATCTCACACATTTTGGTATGCTGATAGCTGTATATAATGTAATAGGTATAATACTTGTGTCTGTGTGGAACTATAGTGAAAGAAAAAGAGGGTTTATAAAAGTGAAATTATGTACAAGTTAATCAAAAAAGAATAAAAAAAAATTAGAATAGGACACGTAGATATCGCTGAAATCTATAATCCCACAAAAAAGAATTTGACAATGCTACTTTAACC
This sequence comes from Gavia stellata, assembly GCF_030936135.1. NCBI lineage: Eukaryota > Metazoa > Chordata > Aves > Gaviiformes > Gaviidae > Gavia > Gavia stellata. The sequence goes on from NC_082637.1 coordinate 6,442,774, forward strand.
AATATGAAACGGGATGATAGTACCATTAAAGTTTTAAGGGAGAGTCCTTTGCCGTATAGAAATCATCCTTGCAAGTACGCTTGTCCTCAGAGAATCTAAAAGGCCGGAGACTTGTCAAAAAAGAGAGGGGTAAAGAACAAAGTTATAGCAGCCATTCAGTACCCTATAACACTGAAACGCAGTGACCTAAGGCAGCAGGAGGACATTTCACTGGACATGCTATATTGGCACAAAAAATGAAGGGCTTGATTCTTCCCTCAGAAAGTCTTGGGAGCACTTCCACTGACTTCAGTGGGGTGACTGCTGATGGGGGACAATTACGGAAAAGAGGAAAATCAGATTCCAGGCTTGTCTACCTGACAGCTTTCAACGTCACTTAATTTTTGAAAAGTATAAAACCAAACGGCTCTTTTAAAAAGAATAAAATGAGCTGCTGAGAGTGCCTAAAGTCTCTTACCAAAGTTTCATATGAAGCCTTCATATAGAAGAAAAACAACCATCTATTTTGTAGCTTTACAAAAATGAGAGCTTGGATGATTGAGTTTTACGATGACTTGAGTTTGCTTCTTTCAGTTATAGCACTAATTACAATTTGGAGAGGGACATTGATTAGATAATGCCACCCAAGCACCAGTTCTTAATGATGCAAAACTGGAGCTTCGGAACTGAATTATGTTTTCAAAAATCACTGTGCTCACAGGGCCTGTGTAGCTTTACCCTGTCAGTCCCATCTTTTGCAGCTTGAGGCCAGCAATAGTGTTGCTTCGTTATTGTAATAGGGAGGAAAGAAGGGAGAGAAAAACAGAGGGAATGATTTCTGCTGTATTTCGAGGAAGAGACTGTAGAGGGACTTTGGTGAAGAAAAGCAGCAGAGGAAAATATTAATGCAAAAAAACCTGTTCTGAGAACTTCTGATATTTTGATTAAAAGTTTAGGGACATTATATTCTAATTTCTACCATCCCACCTGCTCAGCAGCCATCGGTAATTTATTTCTTTTCCCATCCTTCTCTCACAACTTCAAAAATACATATAATAATTCTTTATTTAACTGCATGTTAAACAACTTAATAACAACTGAAATAGCATATACAGCTTATCATGTTACATGTGTGTTAAGGACCTAGGGTAATAAAAACTCCGTGCTTGGGTTAGGGCCAACAGATGCTATTGCAGCGCTGTTTGATTATTAAAAGTTGGATAGATTGGCTGTTCTCCAGTTCTTTCATTCAGTGTGGATTTATTTCCTTCTGGGTGTTTTTAAGTCAGTGTATTTTGTAAAAACATAATTCTCAGTCATTGGAGTGGATTTGTGCACGCTAAGGAAGAGCTACCAATTCTTTAGTTTGAAAACCACAGCTGCAAGAAAAGTTTGACTTCTAAGGGAAAGGGAGTGGAGATCTACCGCAGAGCTCAGGATACCTTTTAAAAAATTATGGCAGTAGAGGAGTAGAACTCACACCTAATAAATATATCCTTTTCTCCTCTTCTCCTGTTTGGAACTATTTCTTTTTTCTTCAAAGTGAGAAGTTATAATAGTCCACATAATCTTGCTTTGAAATGCGAAATACAGGAGCCTTGCTCTAAGGAAAAGTCGCAGCAAAAGTGTGCGCTACTTCTCAATAGTGCGTTTTTTTCAGTGACTGATATTTATACATTTGTCATCTTCACCTCTTGTTCATTTAGAGAAGATTGATTCACAAAACAAAAAATAAAATTATAGAACTACAGTTATAGCCTGTCAAAAGACATTGCTGGGTTTATTATAGTTTAACAGCATGTCTTTGTTTCCTTTATGAAGAATTAAAGAGTTCAGAAAGTAAAGGTGAATATATTTCCAAATCATAACTAATGCCTTAATTGGAGGAGGGATGATTTTTAGCTCATGCCTGCCTAGGTCCTATTAATTATTAAATAAATACTAATTAATTAATAAAAAGAAATCTTTCAACAAAGGAAAAGAAAAAATATCACATGAATAAATCTATCACCTGAAACTGAACCTTAGTAGAAAACAATTTACAAAAAATCCATTTCCTAAAAATGATTACTTTGGTTGCTCAGCCAGTTTGTTAAAAAGAAATTAATACCAATTCTCTTGACATGAAAGAGATCCATTCTTGGTTTGATAAACAGTTTGACTGATGATGCAAATACAAAAGAACATCTGAAAAATGTTTTATATGTAAGATGACATTTTTAGTCAATGCAGCTTGGAAAGTTGCCTGAAGAGGACTATATACAAGATAATGTTAAGTGTACATGTAACGTAAAATATATAGATACACAATTTTAAATGAATGCCTTCTTCATTTATTTTAAGTACTGGTAGAAAAATAAGAAAAACAATTGTCATAACAAGGGTGCTGTATGTTTCTCTACATGGCATAATATAGAGATCCCAGACGTAACACAAAAGAAACAAAACTGTGCAGATGAGAAATACAGAGATAATTTGCAGGCCAGAAAATGTTTAGTCTTTTTTGTAAGGCACTGTTCAAAGCACTAATTCCTCTTGTTTAATTAGACTTTGCTCAGGACCATGTTGATACAGCCATACTCTTTCCAATTCTGGAGCTAACTCCAAGGATTTATGATGGGTGTTTCTGCATTGCAAGGTACGTGTCTTCATTTTAAGCAGTGTCAGCCACTCCTCCCCGTGACAGAGTCCAGATGATGTGGCCTTGTGAGGCAGACCATGCTCCTCCAGCCTTCGGTTTCTGACAATGCCCACCAGCAGAGCCCAGGGAGGTCAGGAAAACATACAATGACCTTTTTTTCAGGACACACTCTAAGCCTCAGGCAGATTCTGGCCTAAAATCTTCTTGAGCCAGAGGTGAAATTTTTGAGTTTACTAGTCCTCAGTGAATTTTTCTCCTAGGAATTTCATCAATCTCTTTTTAGGGTAGTGTAAACTTTTAAACATTTGAGGTTCAGTTCTGCCACATAATAAATATCTTGGTTTATTTTGTTGTTTTCTGTTTGCCTCTTGAAAGTGGAAAATCATTCTCCATTCTCTGTGTTCCTACCACTTATATTTTTATAAATATCTGTCACTAACAGTTTCAAAGCACTAAGAGCACTGGCATTAAATAGGCTTAATTATGCAAACAACAAATGCAAAGATAGTTTGAATCCTAGAAGCTGTATCAATGCCTTAGCAAAGGATCAGGCTCTTCAGAAATGTCTTTTTAGGGCCAGTTAAGAAGTATGAATAAATGTAGGCTCCAAGCTTCTCAGAAACAGACAACATGACAAAAATATAAACAGGTAGTACACTAAAAAGTAATATATGTAGTGTAACGTTAGAAATAAAAGGTAGTTAGCCATATCTGGAACAGATGCTATATAAAGAAAAAAGAAAAAAAAAAGCAGTTTCTGGTGGACTGTGTCAGGAAAACCCAGAAAAAAATCTAGTAATAAAGATATTTATGACAGAATACTCTGTCCCAGTGCTTTGTTTCATAGTCAAGAAACACGGGAATTAAGAATAATGTATTACTTGCTGTTACAGAGATGTGATGAAGTGTAAGTAACGGTTGAAATACTAACGGAGGGCCTCCCTCTGGGCTGTGTGTCCTTTTTCTCTTCTGAATATTCCAGTCTTTCCAATTCCTCTTGTCTTTTCAGCTTTTTTTTTCCCCATCAGTGCCTTTGTTTGAACTGTCTGCTTCCAAGGACATTTTCACATGGTTTCCAACATCCATTAAATGTTCCTTTGTTATTCTGTATCATTTTGATTAGGAAATCTTCATCTGTTTTCTTTCTCCTTACTGCTGCTTTGCCATCAGTCTTTTCCTGCCATTTCTTCTGTATTCCTCCCTCATCATCTTCTTTTCTTTTTTTTTTTTTTTCTTACATCCGTACTCCTTCCCAGCTAAGGTTACTCCTGTTAAACTTGATGTGAAAGGCAGAGGGGGTTGCTCTGCTCCTTTGAGAACTCCAGCTCTCCAGAGGTGGAAGTCTTTTTCCTGTGGTTTTCCTTCAGAAGTTTCTTGTACATATCACAGTAGATACCAAATCACTTTCATTCTCTCCTGAATAGATCTCGCTACCGACAGCATACAAGAGAACAGAATGACATATATTGTGAGAGAAAATGATCCTCAACGTAAGAGGATCTCACTTTCATTCAAAATAACAAGATACTGGTCCATTTACTTGAAAATGCATTTTAACTCAAATCTGTAAACACGTTCCCTTATAACAATGGGAGGCATTCATTCTAATCCTCCGAGGAGATCGAAATGTTATCGTTTACTTGTATTATTGGTGTTTTAATGCAATACATGTCACAAAAGGTTACCTTTTCATTTAATATTGTCCTCCATATTATGTCATGCTTCATCACATAATGCGCTGTCAACAGACATAGTAACAAAAGACAAGCTGATGTGGTATGACAAGATGGGCAGAGGTCACTTTGATACTACATGATGTAGTTTTCCAGAATGTGTCAGCAATGCCATAGTCCTAATATTTTTAAGCCTTCTGCTTTCATATAATTTTATGTAGTTGAGCCATCTCTTCACCCCCATATTTTGGTGATATGCTGTGTACCATTTTGCTCTGGTCTCCTGAGATGTCTAAGGTATTTAGGCTTATCATTTATAAAGCTGAAGGTGCAAAAGCCCCTCTAAGTCATTTGAGACCCCTCAAGAGAGTCTTTAAATACTGGATGTCGCAGAGGTTTCAGAATCAGCCTTGTTTCAACAGTATCTTGCATGGCTTCTTGCAAATATATGGAGAATTCGCATTACTCATATCTGTTGATTTCCAGCTTTTTTAGTCCCATCATCTACCTCAGAAGTAAAACTGCATTAATCTTAGGATCTGGCTATAGGCACGTTGATCGTGGCACCATCATTAATTCCCCTCATTTTATTACCTTGCAGTTCATTATTAAATGTATCATGTGTTCTGTACCTATAGTGTGTCCATGAAATAGGGAGAAGTTATCTGTTTGTGACAGCTGAGCATATATGAATTTAGTGAGTTAAAAATTCTAAAAGTAGAAGTCAGGTTTCTTTAAAGGGGCAATAGCTGTTAGGCAGTCGTTCAATTATGCATCTAAATTCAATGGAAGTCTGGATTGCTCTTCTGTTCCATGGAAATAGGCATGAGATAGCTAGACACTTTCAAATGTTTCTTTTAATTCATTTGTAGTTACTGCTCTCCAGTCATGCTGCTAGAGAGTTACTTGAGAGAAAAGAAGGTAAATAAAGTCAAGAATCACCACTCAAGTCTCCAGCCAAGGAGAAACGTTTTCAGCTGTGTGATCATTGCAAGCATGGGTTAATTCAGGGCTAGTTTTTCTCCTTCTAGTTACAATCTATGTCAAGTGAATAGATGAATTTGTCCCATTTTCACTTCTCATTACAAGGTTTGTCATGAAAAGTGAGTTATCACGGAATTTTATTGCCTGATATATTTGGTGAATTATAACAGTGTGCAGAGGACATTTAACCTCTTTCAGTATTGTGTGGCTTGATTGACTGACTGTTCCTGGGCATGGAAGATGGTACATGGGAATTCAGTGCATTATTTCTTTGCATACAAAGTCAAAGATGACCCTTTTCAACAGAGCAAGGAACAAAGTTGGATCCCATTTAAGTGCACATCGTGATCAGGCAATGTTATCCCTGTGCAGCAATCTTGCAAAATTAAAGGAAAAAAAACTAACGCTGCAAGCTGTGGTTGCAGAAGTGCTTAGCATAGTTAAAACATTTGGCCTGTAAAAGCAATTGCTTTTACCTTGCCTGAGTTCTGACCTCCAGGATGTTGTTTCTCTGCGATGCATTTGGTCCTCCGTGTTGAAAATGTTAACAAGTACAGGGGGTACTGTTCCTGGGGAGAAACATTGTCATTTGATGATTTTCTGATAAGGTCACATGTCAAGAGGACCAGCAACGTCTACTTTTCTTCTATTACCAGGATACTTTCCAGAACATTATCCAATTACAATAACTGGGAAGGAGGGACAGCAGAAAGCTGCTAAAGCAGAAAGCTTCCCCTATCATTCATCTGCAGCTAGGCTTATTATATTTAATATGTGGGGCCTGCGTAAGGATTTTCCTTTATAGGTGTTCAAGAGGCACAGATTTCCTTATGTCACACATTACAGATATTGCCATATTACAGATAATCCCTTCTCTGTGATACTACTAGTAATTATAATAATAGCCATTACATTAAGTCTCTCAACTTAATATACAAATAAGTCATAAATATCTACTACATGTTGCTAATTGCCAAGTTACAGGACGGAAGGGAGAACTGCAGTCCCAATATAAATAAAGACACTATGAAGTTACAGAGTCACAGATGTGTAATGGAAACACACTACACCAGCCAGTGCTAATAGAGGTTCCATATCGGTCTCTTAGTAAACCCACATCTGGAACTTTACTATTTATGTAGAATCTACCAATGTTTGGAGGATGGTAGGTGACATTATCTTAACCCGGCTTTGCAAATGCACGTGAGAGACATGCATAGCCTCTTTGTCCCTCTAAGGAACTGCAAGGGGTCTCAGCTGCTACTCGAACACAACACACACATGTGAAGTACAGGCTGAAGTAAATATATAGTGGAATGTATATAGAATATATAGATGTACATACATATATGCACATATAATGTAATTTTAATTAATAAATATAGTGGAGGCTATTCTCTGATCTAATACCGGGGAATGAACAGGGGTCTTCAGTGCTGGAAGCATGAAATTCTACAGGGAGGGATAAAGAACACAGCTATATCAGGAAAGGACAGCCCCCATAATCTGTTTTCTGGCTCTGAGGCCAACTGCCATGGTTCATGCAAATCCTCTTAATCAAGGAGGGCTTTATCTAAAGAATGGACAGGTCATCTCCATCAGCAGAACTTAGCTAATGCACTGGAGAAATCTTGCAGGCACTAGAAGGACTGTTTAGCTTTGGGATGAGTAGAAAGCAAAGAGGACTATTTCCTTAAAGAGTTGCAGATCCTTTGATGAGCTACTTAAATGACATCAAATGTGTATGCTGCTCTCACACAAACCTTTGTGAGTTTTTAACTGGAGAGAGTAAATTGAATGGATAAGCTCTTTGAGGCTTCTCATGAGAGCAGTCCCTTTGGCTTTGCAGGACTAAATTCTGTGTTACTGGGTAAAAGTCTCAGAACTGAGGTCCATAAAGTGTGGTCAATCAGTTATATGAATATGGTTGTTCCAAGGAGAACCACCAGTAATTAGTCATGCAGCCCTACTCAAGCAAGCACATCATAATCTCTTTAATCAATCCCAAACAAGGGAATAGCACAGGCAGAAAGTTTAATGTGTTTTAATCAAAGGCCACAATCATCTAAATCTAATGTTATAAAAATACTATCAGTCACCAACAATACTGCCTGCCAATTGTGCACTGTGTGGAGGTACAAACAAATCATGCATAAAGGCTATTAACATATTTATCATGGAATGAGGTCTAAAACCAGATTTATGTCTAGCCAAAACATTATTCCATACAATACAATCCATTAGTTGTGCATAAACATGTTCAAGCAATTTAGATAATGTGGGTAATGGTGGAACAGACGATATCACTACCCCAGGGTAAAATGATTCAGAGACTGGTGTCACTTTGAGCTTCATGTCCAGATGTAAACTGACTATTCATAATAGCAAATTAATCATGGGAAAGCAAAAGGATGGGGGGACGGCAGTCAAAGGTGTTGTCATATTCTGAAATCCCAATTCTTCCATTGTGACCAAATAATCTTAAACAATCCTACTGCTTAGTGAAAAATGTGTAGAAAAAGATGGGAGGAAGAAGGTAACTTTATTTTTATTTGTTTGATGCTGTAACATTGTAACTCTTATCCCAGGCAACTAATCTTGATGAAGGTCTTGGAACCACACTGGTAGCTCAGCATTCACCAACTTGAATAAGGAATATACTATTGGTATCACTAAAAATCAGGGTAATATGCTCTGGGCATCCAGAGGGGTGAGATCTAAAAGCAGTATTAGCGATAGAATTGTCATGATGTGATTTATACTACTATTTGTGGTTAATATTAGAATAGGTAAAATTCTTCGGAAAATGAATTTTTGAGGGAATCAAGAAGTTGCACATTCTCTTGATTTAAAGGAGTGTATCTGCTTTGAAATCATCTAAGCATCTTCCAAGGCAGTGTACATGAACTGGTTTTAGGAAGATCTATCAGACAGATTGCCATATTTCCACAACTGTAAGTTTGTTGTCTTTCTCTTTGTGGGGAAGGACTTCCTAATCCAATTTTAAATTACAAAAATCATAGTCCTTTTATGTGAATCCCTTTTGATTCTATTTTTGATTCTGACTGACCACACACTTAGGAGTGCATCCTGGCCAGGATCACGAGGAATGGTTAAACATTGCCTGTACAAAAATTCGTGTGCTCTCTGTGAAAACTATGTCCCAGGGATAATTTTCATCAACGTTCTTTGACTGCAGGTGGAGGAACGTATATGTGTGAAGCTGCAGTAAATGTCTTTTATATTATATAGCTGACTGACTGCTGTCTCTCAGTGAATGTAAATTGGACTGCAAAAATTACAAATCAGGATCATTTTCTGAAATATGAAGTACAACTCTGAAGGACTGCTCGTGACTGATTTCCTAGCAGTGATCAGGGAATAATACTAAATTATTTTTGGCAGTGGCATCTTCATCAAGGGCCAGATTCAAGATTGCTTGGATTCAGTAAAAGAGTTTCTTCATCAGATATTTCACTGCATTTTGGTTTAGGCCCCTGAAATTGTATATCCGCCATCAACAGGAGGTTCAGCATCTCAGCGAAAGCTCTCAGGCTTAGGGCCATGCTTCTCTCTTTTATGTTGTCCTGGAAAAGCAACAATATTTTGATTTCATTCTGATCTCAAACAGCTAAGTGGAGCATGTTTATTTTCACAAGCACCATGTGAGGTTTGTAGGGCTTCTTCAGGAATGTTGGCAATCCATATACCAACAAAATGGAATTGCACTGAGGCTAATTATTAAGCAGCCACATTTAACTCAGTTGTATAGGAAGGATTTAAAGAAGAATGGTGAAGTATTATATCGTGGAAACTGCTCAGATCCCAAACTTTGATGAATCCTGGTTCGTATATTGGCTTTCCAAAGTCAAAAAGTAATATATTTTCCCCCACTTCTTGGACAATCGTATGCCAGACTGTAATGTTTATTGATCACCATTCTTTTATCACTTTCCATTGACCATTTGTGTCTGTAGTTATGCATAAGGACTATTGATTGGGTAGTAATTACCCTCTAATGGAGGTCAGCTAAGGTCACCAGTACAAACTTGCCCTTCTTGATTTTTGTTAATTTAGTTTATTGGGATTTTGTTTTTCTCATTTTCGGTTTTGGAATCAATTTCCTTTTTGGTGTCTTTTTACATGCCATGCAATATTTAAGTTGTTTACAAGCTGTGAAGAACCTTCAACTTTATCAGTTGTCTAAGGAATATTTATTTCCACTGTTACTATATGCTAGTCTTCAAGAATATGATATACATTTTCCTGGGTAAAATCTAAAGTGGAAATAATTAGTGTAAAAAATGCAACATACTCAGAAAGATTGTTTTTATTTGTTTCCCTTTGGGACACTGGTAGACTGTAACTCAGATTGCATCTCCTCTCAGAATGCATAATGAATTTACCTTCTTGTAGAAGCTACTGGAGTGTGAGTAGGGTGGAAGTATGAAAACATGGGTCAGAACTTTAATTCTGGTCTTATAGTCACAATAGCTGAGCCAGCACAGGGAGTGGGAGTATTAATTTACTACTGAAGTGTGGGTCCACAATGAATTATTGCACTCTGCAAGCAAATAATTAGAGATGAAACTGTGAGATGGGGCTATTGTTTGTTACACTTGTCTGCTATGTCTGAAATTGAATCTTGAGTTGTTCCAGGGAGAGGTCATATCTTCCAATTCACTTTCACAGAACCTAGCACATCAGGGGGCTGATCCTCACTGAGTTTGTCTTTGAGATGACACAGACACAGAAGTTATGATAAGCAGTAATAGAGTTTATTCAGTCATCAAATCGCAACAAATGTGGGTTACATTCAAGCAGACAATTTTGGAGGCAGCAAAGATAGTCAGCTAGTATTTTGCTTTTTTATAGACTTCTGTGTTTAAGTCAATTTTCATGCCCACACATACAAAGGACATGTGCTTTTCATGGCACATGCATGTCTGAAACATCACCTAAGACTTCTTGAATCCCCCCAGAGTGCTTTTTTTCACATAAAATACATACGTTTTTCTTGTCTGGATTGCCTTTTATCTAACTCTATGCTATGACTATGTTCACATACATAACTTCTGAAGCAAATGGAATTTTAATTGTCTCCTTCCCCAGGCAGTTTGTAGCAATAATATTGGTGGCTTAATGAGTGACTAAGCAGTTAGGACATGTTTGTGGGAACGTTGAATCCATCTCTGTAAATTAGGAGGCACACTTGTAAAATTATCCATTGTAAAAGATATCTGCCTGCCCCATAGAGGAAAATGAAGCATATAATTTTGTTAGTAAGTATACTTTGACCTAAAATGCCATTAGTGATGCAAAGACAAAAAGTTTGCAGAAAATGTGTTGAAACATGTTAGCCACTTGAGTCTTTCCTAAGTGTAAAATGAGTTTCAGAAAGCATTTCATTCATTTCAGGCTTTATGGTCTTCACAACTACTGGCCGTACTACTTCGTCTTTGGAAGTCTGAAATTCCCCATGGCTGTTGTTCGCAGTGACCTTTACGTTTGCTCATTGTCCATACTTGACACGGGTCAGGCAGACAAAAGCTGCTTTCCTCTTGTCAGTCAAACTGAGTTCTTTCTAATTTGTCCTTTAAGGCCATGTCATGTCTTTTGTGAATCTTTTGGACATGACAAATCATATGAGAATGTGTTTCTTGAGGAAGGCCAAAATGTCGTATACTCTTATAAAAGCTGTGAAAATCACTTCAGGTATTTACTGCTGCTACTATGTACAAAACAAAGCAAAACAAATCATGATGCATTAGGGTTTCATGTAGCTCAGTTATTCTAGACCTAAGATTAAACCATGCCATTTGATTTTCCCTATGATTTGCCTATCTTAAGATAGTTTTGCCATGAAACAGCTATGCATGAGAAGTCACTTTCCTGATTCCCTGGGAGGGTAGCTATAGAGCCAGACACAGACAGAAGATTTTAGTTGGTAAAGAACAACCAAACTCCTCTTTGAAGAGCACATTATCTTGAAATTTTGCCCACAGCTACATGTTTTCCAGACCAGAACTGATGTTAGCCTTGCTATTTCAAAGAACGAACAGAATTAGGGTATGACTGTTTTCATTAGCTATCTGAATATGCCTTTTCTGCTGTTACGTAACAGTCCCATGAAAATAAACCAAACATACCTATGGGATATTTTGCAGAAAATAAAATGATTTCTAGTGTTAAATACAAAGGCCAGAGGTAACACATTGTTCAGTGTGGCATGGTAGAATCAGACTTCCATTTTGCCCAACAGACAGATGCTGCTACTTAAGCTTAGTTTCAGGACTTGATGAGCTCTAATGAAAGTGGTAATATTAGTCCTCAAAAGAAAAGCAGAAACTTTAGAAACTTAGGTAAAAAGGGTAGAAAGAGGGCATAGATGAATAAGTGCATGCTAACAGAGCTACTCAAGAGAAGAATATGTCCTCTATAAAATAAAACAGATTTTATTACACTGAAAATGTCTTCTAGTTATCGTGCTTATATATGATGCCAGCTGACATCCTGGCTGTAACAGTTTTTGAAAGGAGCTGAGAATCAGCCAATGTGGCTGAGGTCAGCAGTTAGTAACTTCTCTTAGGATTAGGACTAGCTACAAAGTGGAATGTGTCTCAGCTCTCTAAGTGGTTTTGAAAAAATCAGCCTATGATGGTGGCCAACTCTTTGGACGTTTGCAAAATGCAATTTCACGGCATTGTCTTTCATTAGTTAAATTATCTTACACTTCTCTAATATCAAGAAAGCAATTTTAAAATGCTCAAGGTGGAATTCATCTCACTACACTTAAGAAGGTTCAAAATAAGTTTCTAGACAAATTTGTTGTTTGCAGACCCTTTCAGTAATCAATAGAGATAAACACATTCAGAGTGCAATCCAACCACTCGAAAAGTAGAAGTTCAAGGCAGGTGGTGCACACGGCCGAGGGGTATCTACCTCTTCTCTTGAGTATATAAGGAAGCCAGATAACGAGTTGAGAACTGGTTCCTAACTTCCAGGTAGCTAGACTTAAGAGGCAGTATTCAATTTGCAAAGTCTTTTTAAAATATTCACCCCCTTTCATCCCTTTTTTTCCTAGCTGAACTGATCCAGCCACCCTTTCATGTTGTCTCTTATCGCAAGTGTGAGATGGAGCCTTGCTCCTTTTAAGATTTTCTATCAGACTATCATGATCACACATACACAAATCTAGATTTTTGCTTAGTAAATATATTTATTCAGCCTTAACTGTACATATCATGTAGTTAAGTGCTAAAGAGTCCGATAAATCCTATTTAGCCAAAACTGCCATTGATTTCAAGCACTTTCAAAAATGAAGCATCAGATCCTATATGGGGTCCACTAAGTTCTGCTCAGCTGAAAGGCATATTGCATTTTGCCTGGTCTCTCCCTATAATTCTTCTTCTAGTTGCATTTACTGACGGAATAAGGACAGCTAGAGGACTCTTACCTGACCAGCTCATTCAGCAATATTAAGTGAACTTTGTTTTATGTTCAGTCAGTTTAGCAATGATGCCTTTTATATGACTAATTTATGTCAAACATGTCAAGAGTGTTTTTTCAGATGTACTGCACCCAGTATGGCATCAGCTAGCTGCCGTTCAATACACAGCTGCATACCTAAGTGAGCAAAGTATTAAACATATCTATAAGGCCTGAGGCGTTGCTACTAAGAAAATCCACTAGAAGCAAAGACATGGTAGCAACTCAATGTACAAAGTGGATTTTCTTGAGAACTTGCTGTAATTTCCTGTCTTTCAGCATCCCTTATTGCAATTTTATTTTATAGTACAATAACATAATTTTTGTCCCATTCAGGTAGGGAGAAGACGAAACCTATTGAGAATTTATAACTTATCATGAAAAGAACGTGGGCCAATTTATAAGATAACTGTCATATGGCATTTATAATGTTGTGATCATTGTCATGAAGTCCAGTGTTGTGTCCCAACAAGGTGATATGACTCAACTGTGAATTATTTTACTTGGACCTTGGCTGGTTTTTTAGCCATGGTTAATATTTGCAAGAACACTGAAGTGACCATTTGTAAAAAAAAGTCATAAAACAAGACTCAGGCTCCCAGCTGAGAGTTTTTTTCAAAGGATAACAGGTATTTAAAAGTATCTAAAAATGCATATGCAAGCTTAAAGATATTTTTTCAAACACCTGATCATGTTAGGTGCTTAATTCACACTGAGATGCCTAACTCCCCCTCATCCACAGTGGAAGGATCATTTCCATAACACCCAGGGCACAGACACAGGGGATGAAGAGGAAGAAGTTTATTCCTTTTTAGCTATTCTGATGCCTTCATGAAACACTGGAGGACTTTGTTGTCAGTGTAGTCCTAGGTGCCAAAAGATGTAATAAAACCATGCTGTTGAAAACAGCCTGAGGAATACTAGGTAAGTTTGTAGTCCAGTGCCTCTGAGACTTCCCCGATGTTTGAAGTACCACAGAATTCTCCAAAATCATCTGCTCTTCTAGCTACTCCTCTGTTGAACGCAAATTGAGTACTTTAACACTGGCTTCAAATTACGCCTTTGCTATTTTTCTCTTTAAGTCATTGTATTCAATAAACATAACATTAAAATAAGCTACCACTCTTCAAAATTGAATAAAATATTTCTCTTCAGTGTGGCTTTGGCTATTACAGCATTGAACAGAACACATGAATGTAGGTTATGTATTAGGCGCTGTCATGACTCCTTGAGGTTGAAAAGGTTTCAGATGGAAACGGATTAAAATGAGACAGACATTATCATGTGTTTGTGAGCCGTGATAGTTATTATTGATCCTAATTACCTATCTTAGATTCAGACACTAAATTAGAAACCTGATATTCTAAAACTGGTAATTTTTGATCTTAGTGTATCAGGGAAAAAGAAATCCTTTTGGATTGCAGTTTCCATATCGTATTAAGCATTTTCATTAATTTGCCATAGAAGCAAGAGTCACTACCAGAATCACAGAATCACTAAGGTTGGAAAAGACCTGTAAGATCATCAAGTCCAACCATCAACTAACACCACCATGCCCACTAAACCATGTCCCGCAATGCCACGTCCAAACATCCCTTGAACACCTCCAGTGAAGGTGACTCCACCACTTCCCTGGGCAGCCTGTTCCAGTGTTTCACCACTCTCTCAGATCCACAAAAAAAGAGTAGTTAAAAAATTTTCACGTGCTTTGCTTTCATTCCTGATCAATTTTTCTAAAGCCAATGAAAGGTTAGTATTGTTTGCTTTCCTTTAGGAAATGGCATCAAGGTAGTTAAACTGTTAAGAAAACATTGTTGTCTTAAATTCTGGAAATTTTTTGACAGTAGCAGAAAGGGAGACTGGTCCTTGAATATTTTGGCCCAATTCTTCATTTGGCTTTGAAGACTTTGCATTCGTTCTGTATATTTTTTATGAAGTTCCACAAGACTTTTACTTAGGCAGATAGGTATTTAAAATCAGTACCTATAGACTGAATATTTGGCCAAGAAACATATGAGAGCAAAAATAAAACAAAGCTTGAAAGCCAGAGTATTTTACTAGTCCTATAGTTGCAGTTCTAGGGATGTCAATCTGGCTGCTTTCGGCAATAACATTTAAAGAAAATACAAACTAAGAAATTTAGTATGATCCCTTAAGCCCAAAGTTTGATTAGAAATGCTATTCTCTCCCATCCTTTCCCCATTCCTTTAAAACATATCGAGACAAGAAAAGGGGGAAAAAAGAGCCTGGGTGAAACACTGAAAAGTTTTGGCAAAAAATAAAAGACAAAATATTTTCACTTTTAAGTAAGTCATACATAATACTTATTTGATGATAAAGGTTACTTCTTACTTCTAGCCTTGTTGGAGACTGATCAGGCTACATCTCCCATCATGACATTCACTGAAAAATAGTAGGAATTTCTTTTATATCTCTATAGAATAAAACAAGTAAAGCTCACTTATTCCTTTCTCAGATAGCAAAAAGACTCATATGCGGAATAGGCTGGCAATAAGTTTCAAACTAGTCTATGGCTCCATTGTTCAATATAAAGAACTTGAGTTGCTAAGTGCATATGTAGGAAGGCTGAAGCAATTTAATATTGTTGTAGATGAGCAGCAAATTACAACCCCTGAAAACAAAGAAGTAGGAAAGACGTTATGATTTAGATGTGTTATGGTACTTCCTAGGGCTACTACTGGCTAAATGCTACTCATACATCAACCCTCGCTTTTGGCAGTATATGAAGTCAAAACAAGAAGATACTGAAAGTTGAATTCATGGGGAGAAATCCTAGCCCCACTGAAGTCAGTGAAGAGTCCCACTGGCTTAAACTGAACCTATATTTCACGCCTGGCATTTTCGCAGTGGGATGTGAAGTATCTGTTCCAAGTATTTAATGAGCTAAAAATAACACAGACAACCTAGAAAAACAAGGGTGTACCTTATTCATAAAAATGGCAACACTGTAGTTATGCAATGTTCTTAAATATATTTTTTTAATTTTTTCATGTGTAGCTTTCTCACTTATTAAAAAAATAAAAAAGATTTAGAGTAGCGTTAGCAAGAGGTTAGCCTCAAAGTAATTTAATATGAATATCATTATTAAAATCCCCCTGCTTCAAATGAATTTTTTTGGATTAATAAATCTGCTGAGATATAAAATTATCTGATTTATAACTATGTATTAGTAGATCTGAAATGTCAGTTATTATCTCCCTGCTTAATGCTTAGATTGTTATATAATTTTATGCAGCTTCTAGAATGGGTTCAAAAGGAAGAGAAATAAGAATTTTCTGGCCACCATTTCAATTAGATTTCCAGACCAGAGAATAACACTCAAGGTTACATTTTCTCTGATTAACATAATCTGAAATAAGATATCATAGTGTTAGTAATTGGCATGGTAAATAGTTTCATTTACAAGAGTCATTTCTTCTTTAATGGAAACCCAGGAACTGGATACATCGGAAATAATTTACAATACAAAGACTTTGTTTCAGCAGGAGTCTTAGTCATTGTGGTATAAATTCTGCTAATAAATAAACTGAAAACAACCTATTGTCCATAAAAGAACACAATGATACTAATCCTAAAGGTTGTGTATTAAGTAAAAATGCTTTGTAGATAACAACAAAATCTTGACCTGATGCCGGGTAGTGAGAACAAAATCACTGGCAGTGCATTTTTTTCTTAGTGATGGATCATGGGGTTAGTAATTGCCGGAGATGTAGGCCTCTTCATACAGCATGAAAATCAGGAGCTTGCCTCTTATTGCTAGAGATCCTTTGACACTGAGAATGAGCAGAAAAAACTCTGCTGTGCTGGTTAATTCATAATTTACAAAAATTGGCAACTGACTTCATTGGAGCCCTGAATTTATACTATTCTTGACATAACCCTTTCTTCTAGACCTCATTTCTTTTAGTGAAAATATTCTCATTCAGTACCTGTCCTTCTTTGCTCAAAAATATAGTGCACTGGGAATACAGCCCTTGTGTAGAGAATGCATTAATTCCTGATGGGATTTCTATGTGCAAATTTATTAGATAAGCAGAAAGTGATTCTACAAACCATGACTGTGTTCCTTGCTGAAAACTATTTTCTCCCATACCAACACCACTGGAGTTTCTACATCCAGTTCAAGATTAATAACACAGAGGGTATGTGGCTTCTTCATCCCATAGTCCATAAAGATTCAGGGCATTCCCCGGTGGAAAACGCCCTGAAATGTGATTTTTAAAATCCTTCCCACCCCACATACACACAAAGAAGTTACCTTTAAGTAAGGACTTTAATTTTGAAGAAAAAGAAAAAGCACAGCACAGGGAACAACAAAATGAGCCTTAGGGCCTATCTCTGAAGAAAAATGCATACATACTGCTATTGCAGTGAGCAAAATCAGCTGTGGAGCTAGCAGGAACTCACATTTAGCTGAGAAGCCAGCATCTGGCAATGACTGATATAAAAAGCCTAGCTCGCACTTTACCTTGTGTCAGTTGCTTTTTTTGGTAACCACATTATATTAGCACAGTTAGGAAAGCATAAATCTCAGCGTTGACTGTTATAAACCTCCCTCCCTCTCTGCATATCTCTAGAGTCAAACTACATAGAAGCTTTTCTGTAACTGTTAAGGCCAAGGACAATAGCTAACTTTGCTTCTAATTTTAGATCACTGAGCCATCAGACAGAGAATCCACCCATTTGGAGTTCAGGCTCAACGTCAGGTATTTAGTTGAAAACATTCTGCTCATGCACAGTTAATTTTACATCTTCAGTAACGACACTAGTGAAAAACTCTCTCCCAATCACTTCTACTCATTTCAAAGGTATGGCTAGAGATATTTTTGTTCTATTTCTATCACATCCTTTTTATATTAATTTTCTGCTGGGCTCCAAGATCACTGGAGGATGTTTTCTATTCCCTCCCAGAATATCGTTACTCTGTCTGCAGCAGGCACAGTGTGCCACATCTGAATCCCCAGGTCTCAGAGTTGTGCAATAAAAAACTGGCTGGATGGCCGGGCCCACAGAGTTGTGCTGAATGGATTTAAATCCAGTTGGCGGCCGGTCACAAGTGGTGTTCCCCAGGGCTCAGTTTTGGGGCCAGTTCTGTTTAATCTCTTTATCAATGATCTGGATGAGGGGATAGAGTGCATCCTCAGCAAGATTGCACACACCACCAAGTTGGGCGGGAGTGCTGATCTGCTGGAGGGTCGGAAGGCTCTGCAGAGGGATCTGGACAGGCTGGATCGATGGGCCCAGGACAATTGGATAAGGTTCAACAAGGCCAAGTGCCGGGTCCTGCACTTTGGCCACAACAAACCCATGCAATGCTACAGGCTTGGGGATGAGTGGCTGGAAAGCTGCCCCACAGAAAAGGACCTGGGGGTGTTGGCCGACAGCCGGCTGAATATGAGCCAGCAGTGTGCCCAGGTGGCCAAGAAGGCCAACGGCATCCTGGCCTGTATCAGAAACAGTGTGGCAGCAGGAGCAGGGAGGTGATCGTGCCCCTGTACTCGGCTCTGGTGAGGCCGCACCTCAAATACTGTGTTCAGTTTTGGGCCCCTCACTACAAGAAGGACATTGAGGTGCTGGAGCGTGTCCAGAGAAGGGCAACGAAGCTGGTGAGGGGTCTGGAGCACAAGTCTGATGAGGAGCGGCTGAGGGAGCTGGGATTGTTCAGTCTGGAGAAGAGGAGGCTGAGGGGAGACCTTACCACTCTCTACAATTACCTGAAAGGGGGTTGTAGTGAGATGGGTGCTGGTCTCTTCTCCCAAGTGATAGGATGCCAGAAAATAGCCTCAAGTTGCGCCAGGGGAGGTTTAGATTGGGTATTAAGAAAAATTTCTTCACCGAAAGGGTTATTAAGCATTGGAACAGGCTGCCCAGGGAGGTGGTTGAATCACCATCCCTGGAGGTATTTAAAAGACGCTTAGGGACATGGTTTAGTGGTGGACTTGGCAGTGCTATGTTAATGTTTGGACTCGATGATCTTAAAGGTCTTTTCCAATCTAAATGATTCTATGATTCTGTGATTTTCTTATATACTGGAAGTCTTTTGGTTTTAGCTTACTTCACTGCAGTCTATCAAAAAAATACTTAAATTCCTCTTTTGAATGTTTTAATGTAATAACGAGTCTCATATGTAAAAAAATAATTTGGACTAGGACAAAAAAAAAGCCTCAAAACTTTCACTCCTTCATTGTCACATGTAACGTCTTCAAAATATTCAAGACTTCTCCCCATATAAGGATGCTGCTTACTAGAGAAAAAGCAGCATTTAGAACTTCAAAAGAAAAATTAAAAAACAATCTTTCTTGGTATCCTAGGACTGGATCATTAGTAACACATCTGGAAAATGCACAAGAAAACCAGTTATGACTATGATTTCACCTAGTTTTTCAATGCAGCAAAAGTTGTTTCATTTGGATAAAGCATTTACACTTCTCAACAGAGATTTAAAATCACTCCTAGCAAAATCAGAAGCAATATTAAATGGGTACTAATATTGCAATTGGACAACAGGCTCCTGTTAATCTTCCCTAAAAAGCAGATGAAACATAGTTCCTCACATAAAGCTAATTCTGTGGTTTCCTGGTTCCTGTGGGCTGTACTAGCAGATGGTATCAGCAGCATCTCTTCAGCTTTGGCTAAGAGTCAGATTTTCATTTCAATTTGTCTCTTTTTAATTTCAACCATGGGCACTATATGCAGTAACTGCTCAAGTTAGTAAAAAAATTATTGCAAAATACCATTTGTGGTGAAATTTAATGTCTACATACTGAACAACAGTTTGCAGATAACATTTTTTTCTCTGCAGCCAGATACAGAGACAATGCAAATGAATTTTCTTCATAAACTACCCAAGGCAGATCAATGTACGCAGAGCGTTCATCCCTCCTAACGTTTTGGGTCTATTTTGCTGTGATACCTTTCAAGTGCCTTTCCATACTAGTCACTGGCCCAACTGGCAATGCAAAGGTCCTTAGATCCTCGTCTGAGCCTGGGACTGAGGAAGAAAAGTTCGAAGCTGGCATCGTATCTCCTCATCATTAGAGATGATTCTCCAGGAGATATATGTCTCCCTCCAACATCCTCACTTCCCACAGCCTGGGCCCTATTTTCCTCAACCCTTGAGACCAATCTGCCTGTCCTCAAAAGCAGAAACCGTACCTCTGTCAACGGTGTTGGTAAATCTGCGGGGCACATTCCTTTTCTTAGCTTGCCCGCTGTTGAAAGAGGGCAAGCAGAGGAGTCAAAATGAATGGAATGACGTTTTCCTGAGCAGGTTTGCTTTCTTCATACAAAATAAGGATCACTGTCAGTAGCCACTCTCTCTGCTTTTTACGGATGATGGGAGAGACGATCACACAAGTAGGGATGAGAGAAGGAGACTATCTTTCTTGACAGTTATCTGGAGAACTCCATTCTGTGTGTCCCCACAAGTGGTAGGGTTGTAATGCTAAAAGAAGACTGACTGTACACCAGTGCAGGCATTATTAAAATTAAGTCAGGTATGCTTAATAAAAATGTAGAAGCTCTGGCTAAAAAACTATTACTGATTTCTACAACATAATTGCACAGGTAGATGGGTAGAATTAAGACTGCATGAAAAATATATATAATTATATACAAATTGAACATTTGAGAAATAATAATTTTATTAGTGGTATTTTTTTACATAAGGATGTTCTTTGTAAAATTATTTGCATTATATACATAAAATCAAACATGAATGATGGTCAGGCACTGTGGGAAAGGGGACCGTAAACCTAGTGGGATACAGAAATATGAGCTGTAACTTAAGGATAACAATTTGTACCTTTTAATTTGTTTTATTGATCTCGTGTTGAGATCCTTAACCTTATTCTGCACTAACTGCATCCAGTCTTATTTTTTATTTTTATTTTTACTGATGGGATTATAATCAGTTATAGTTATTTTTTAAATTATTTTTATCTACAAATAATGACTGCTGTTAGCAGGTGAAAAGGTCCATTATTTAAATATTAGAGCCATACTTTGCTTGCTGTACAGGAAAAGGGTTCATTTTAAATGATAAGGAAAATTCTAAATTTTTGTCTATTTTTCATCAGGACAATAACAGTGTATTAGTAAAATTCTGCCTCTAGGCTTATGATAATCATAATGCCATGCAAACCTTTTATCCTGAAATTATGACGAGACTATATTATCTCAGTCATTTCAAATTGCATTAAAGTGTCCAGTGAAATTAAAATAACAGTGTTTCCCTTCCTAAAGTAACAGCATGAAGTTACTTCTCTGTGCCTGTCTTTGTAAACATTGCCTAGGGTACCCTTTAGGACCTTTTAGGAAATAGAAGATTGGTGCTCAGAAAAAGAATCCTACAACTTTCTTTTATTAATTTTAAAGTTCTTAGAAATGTAACTCTGCCCTTGTCTTCATGACATTCATCAAATATTTACCAAACGTGTCCTTCCACATCATCTTAGTATGTAACTGATGAAACATTAAAAAGCTGTCAACAGTGGTGTATTTACAAGTTTGACTGCAAAATCATTCCATTGCCTATAAATGTTGCCATTGTGCACTAAACTATTCCTATGCAGGAAAAAATGAGAGAAGGTCCCTCTGATATTTTCTGGATGGTTATTCCGGGGTTGTTAAATCAAAAATTTGATTTCACAAGTGCCAGCTCTCCTCTTCACCCCCTAAAGTATCGGGGTGGTACTGGGGAATACCGTATGGTAGGGTCAGTTGTATTGTATGATTACTGACACTTGCTTTAGTACTTTAATGATGAGAGGTGGACAAAAGTATCTCCTTACTATGAAGTCAAATATCACAATACTTAACATCTCCTTAATATTAAGGCATATAAGGAGTATCTCCTTAATATTAAGCAGTGTTTATCTGCTTTGCTAAACCAGCACTACAGTTGTTATCTATACACCTATTAGGAGGAGAAGGAAGGAGAACTGGTTAGGTCAGCAGAAGGACAGATGATGGGCAGTGATCAGCTGTGGCGACGGATGATCAGTTTAAAGCAGGCAGATAGATAAGAATAAAAAGAGTTAATAAGTGAGAGGATGAAACCGAGAAAAAGAAAGACACAACAGCAAGAATAAAGTTCCTAGCTTTAAATTGCATAAATAGCATAAATCTATTGATATATGAAATTATCTGCTGTAGGAAATGATAGATATTCTATTTTTTGACTCATTGCACACTAGATGGGATAAGGTATTCATAAAGAGACAATAGTAGGAAAAAAAAATCCTGTTCTTACATGCAGAAAGACAACAAAATAACCTTAACAAGGCTTTCCAATTTTGTAATTTCCTTGGTACTGTTTACATGACTTAGTGGCAGATACTGCAGAGCAGTCTGTCTGTCTGAGATTTTTAATAGGTTGTTTTAATAAGCCTTTCTTGTGATTTGTGTTTCTGATACGAACAGCAATTACCCAGCCAAGTAATGAGACTCTAATGATCATGTCTTTCCTAGATTACTTTAGAAGTTCATCAGAGAAGCCTGATAGCATTGTAAAACTAAAATCTGTTTTTTTTTTCCTGTCAGACATATCTGATTGCTCTATTACTTTCTACATGAGTAATTGAGAGATGAAAAATAAATATATATATACACAGGTGTGTGTGTATGGTTGTGAACATTAAATATATGTTATTTTTATTTACCACTGTTTTTATTATAGTATGGTATAGGACAAAAAAAAATTGTTTCTATATACAGTCTGATCCAAATCTGTGCATCAATGTATTTGTTTTCACCACAGGTTTCGTGTTGAAGTGTATCTCCCCTGTGTACAGGAGGGAGTTTTTTAGTATGTAGTATTTCTGAAATTTTAGTTATTTAGTATTGCTAAAAAGAAAAATAATAATTGGAGGACCTAAACAAGGCTATGAACTTCAGTTCAATGCAGTGCCATGAAGGACTGGCACTATACAACAAAGAAAGGAAAAGTGGGGTGATGATTTACCTCTGCTTGCAATAGGTATAAGCAATAATCCTGACTCATTGGACTACATATCAAAATTTCTGTAAAACCAAGTGCTGCAAATCACATACCATATAACTTAGAGGGATAAAAAGCTAGGGTGAATATTTAAAGTAGTTCACTGGCAAAAAAGACAGTACCACACATCCTTTTCTTTAACTGTTGTAGACATTTATCTTACGATGGGATGAAACCCATCCCAGAAGGGCTTATTTCTCTCTCTTAATAGACAGGGAGTCTTTTAAGACTAATTTTGATGTTGAGGTTCCCATTAAATAGATTAACATTTGATAAGAAGAATTCCACCACAAACGATAGTTCATGAATGATGTGACTCAAAAACTTTCAAGGTAACAAGTCTTAATTCAACCTGTGAGACAAAAGTTTCTTCTATAGGACATTTAATGTATGCTTCAGGTATGCAACAATCTTATGACTTCAACTGCTCAAGGTTGACCTTTAGTCATGCAACAAAATAATGCTGTGAATTGTTTTACATGGAATAAAATTTAAAAGCAAATTCAATGATTTTGATAAGGGTTTATTTTTTTCCAGATGATTTATTATTTTACTGATTTGTTTGTTTGTTTTGGTAGATCTTTTCCTCTCACAATGTGTCCTATAAAAAGGGGGAGAAAACAGAATAGAGAGAGTTGATACTGTTAATTTGAAATAGTTTTTGCTTTATCATATCTACATGTTTTCCAAACAGATTTTCTTTACACGAAATTACTTGATAGCAATGTGGTAAGAATTTAATATCATTTCAATCACATGAGCTGCTCATATTAAATGACGGTCTGAATTTCAGGTGGATGCATTCCTCGTATAGGAATTTAAATTCCAGTTTTAGGCTTTAAAAGTTTTTTAGGTGCTATTGTTAATGGTGCCTATGCTTTTAATGCCAAAAAGAAAAAAAAATGTTTAAAACCCAGAAATTTTTAGTTTTGTTTTCCTACAGGTAGTCAAGAGAAACTTTGAAAAACAGGTACTGTTAATTATCCTGATGCTGCTCAAAAAAACCCACCTATACCTTGTCTCAAACAAGATTCAGTGTAAAAAATATGTATTCAGTCAAGCTGCTTTGACTAAGGAGAAATATGAATAGCAACAGCAAAATCCCCTTTATCCCAAAGAGAGACCTGGGAACCAGATTCCTAGCACAAGGGCTCCAAAACTTTTCTTCTTGGAACACAGTTTCTTTCCTGTGAGTTAGAAATTACACTCCTTGAATTCAAAGTATGTAATTGCTGAGTTAAACAATTCAGGAACAGACCTTACCTTGCAAATTGATGGCTGCAGATTGCTGGTGTACAATGACAAATGATGACTCTGCTAGGGATGTGTTTGCAAGCAGAGAAATAGAGGACGGGCTACGTGCATCAAACACTTAAATTGCTTTGAATAATGCGACCGGTTGTAGTCAATAGTAAGTAGAAAACAGAAAAAGGAGCCAGTGGTTTCACAGAGTGAAAAGAATGGCACAATATACGAGAAAGGAGGGCTGTAAGGCATGGGAGTGTATGTACAAAGATAAAAGTTTGAAGCATTTGCAGAACAAAAAGAACAGCAGGAAAGATACAGCATAGGTGATGGAAGGACAGCAACAACTATTAACTTTAAGGAGAAGTTACTTGGGCTGTATTTTCATGGTATGGAAGTGGTGGTCACTGAAATAGCGTAGGCCAAAGTGTCTCTATGTCAATAAATGGGGCTTATTAGCAGAGATGTGGTGGCAGCAAATTGAATCTTGCAACAAAAGGAAGCGCAAGTGCATGTTTGGACTTGAAATCCACTCTTGGAGCCAGATCGCTTATGTTAGTACCCTCCATCACCAAGCATCTCCACCCATGAGTTTACAACCTCAAACACCACCATAGTGCCAGGCTGACCAGAGATATCAGCAATTTAAAACTCTTAGGTGAACAGAAAATATACAGGAATGGAAATCACAAAAAAAAAAGCGTTAGCAGCTAAATATTTACGTCTTTGGATGCATTTATTGACCGAAATATACCTTGACTTTTTTTTAATAAAAGGGGAACATACTATTCTCTTTTGATTTATTCTATTTGACAACTATATATACTTTTCAGGGAGGTCTAAAAATAGTTGAGACTTTTAGTTATCTTTTTTCTCTAAATGTAGCTCATATACTACTAGGTACTTTATGAGTACTTAAAAACATTAAACAATGGTAATTTTACAAAATGAGACTTGAAACAGTTCTTTCAATTCCCTGACAGTTTTGCTTTGCTTCATGGAAAACAAATGACAAGTAAAGTGGTGTTGCTACCGAACAGTGCTGCAGAGTGCTGAGCTAATGTATATCCCTCATTTATGTAAAATAAAGGATGAGGAGAGATTTAGTGAGTGAACTCAAAAGTCATACGTAAGAAAAAACAGGTTTCAGAATTGACCTGAGCAGGATAAACTGTGGTATTACTCACACAATGCACACAGGGAAATGGATTATCTAAGAGAAAAGCAATAACAAAGATATTCTTATTGAATAAACTTTTTGTGTTCATCTCAGTATTTTTCCACTCAATGATGACAATAAAAAGAACAGGAAAGCTTATGCAGTAGACCTTTGAAAATGTCAGTGTCTTGTATACACTTAGTACAGCATTTTCTTAATCTCATTTCTTCACTTTCTGTTTCCTTCCTTGGGGTACCACTTTGTGTAAATTCTCAAGGGAAGGGGACATTCATTTACTTTGTGTGTACAGTGGCCCGCACAGCATAGAAAACTCAGGCAAATTGTGCAGCTGGACACGCTGTTAACTGTTATGTTATATATCGTCAATAATAATAGCCATGCAAAAGCTTTGAAACAGAAAACTTTTAATTTCAGAGGCAACAGTTTTTGAGATATTCTTGTCCTGTTATTTGAATTGAGGTCACTAGGATTTTCTCTGGGATGTTGCACATATGTTGCTGAAAACCAGGATATAGCTCTTCAGCTCTTGTTACCTTCTGTGATTTGTGTATTTGTGTGACTGCCATGTTTAACCCACTGTTTATATCTGAACCACTGTTTTGTTTTCTACAGGCAAATTAAACTGGATAAGTCAAAGCCATACATCCCCATAATCTCTGTAGAAATGAACCGAGATGCATGACACTTACTACTGCAGTAAATTAACAAGATTAATGGGAGTTTTCTTCTTACCTTGTGAACCCAAAAAATCCATCTCTTTGTTCACACTAGATTAATTTTACTCTTTGCAAGTGGCCCATTCCTAATTTTACATTCTTCAAAGATTATGAATAATACCAGACTGTAAATTTCTGATGCAGCACTTCAGTGCGATGCCCTCTGGGATTTTGTTTTCAAGTCTACCTTGAGACTCAAAGAGCTATCTTCATCTAAACGTGTACTGGTCTCTGGTTCTGCATACACTTATCCTTTGTCTTCAGATTCAAAGCAGATTTACATGGTGCAAAAAATCCCCATACAAATAAATCTCAAAACATGGGAACCACTGTAGTACAGGAGGCTTAAATCTTGTTGCCACTGTGGAAAAACCATTTGACTTCTCTGTGTCCAAATACAACTGAAGCAAGTTGTTCTCAGCTGGAGTAAGGATAATATTGTGCAGAAATTTGTCCTTTGGCAAATTATCCTTGCAACGACTTACTACTTTAGGTATGTGGAATTTATTGTTCTAAACAGAGCTGTACAATGAGTTACTATAAAATGTGTTCCTTTCCGAACAGGCGACTAATTTAATAAAAAGGAATTTTATTTTATTCATCGAATCATAGAATCACGGACTCAGACTACTTGAGGCTTGAAGGGACCTCTGGTGATCATCAAGTCCAACATCCCTGTTCAAAGCAGAGTCGACTAGAGCAGGTTGCTCGGGGTTGTGTCCAGTTCTGAATGTCTCCAAGGATGGAGGCTCCACAACTTCTCTGGGTAACTTGTTCCAGTGTCTGACCACACTCATGGTAAAGAATTTTCATCCTATCCTTAAGTGGAGTTGATTCAGATTCAGATAAATAAATAATAAGTGCAGATAAAGGTGAAGAAAGCTAGTTTTTCAATGGTCAGTGTATTTTTTTGAAGGAACAACCTTGATAACTTTCCTCCATCACTCCAGATGATGCTGTAATGCCAATCTATTTTAGAACGATATTGCAAAGGTGAAAGGATAAAAAAATACTATTACTAGATATAAAACCCATGCCAAATCCTTACTGTAACAACTAAGTGGAAACTCAATCAAGTTTAGGTTCTATACTTGGTTTTGGTATGAGACAACCTATGTCGTAAAGAACTTGAAAGTTTATAACTGTTCCCATACATGTGAAAATGATGAATGTGTGTGGCGCAAGCATAAATATGAGCAGATCAACAGGAATCTAACTTCAAAGGGGCAAGAAAGACATATTTGTCATATTTTATGGATGTAGAACAGCGTCACCATAAAAGTTCATCCCACAAGGTCAGCAGAACAGATCTGGAAGCTGGAATCAAATTGAAAACTTGTTTCATTTAGAAAAAGAATCTCCAGTAAAACTGCAAAATACATTTGTAGTAAACTTCTAGTCTAGTATATTCTGATCCAGATCAAAATTGTTGCATATATTATTTTAACTTCTTTCATTATTTAAATAGCCCCAGAAGTGTATTAGATTTTTTACACAAATATGAGAAGATTTATTCCCTTTTTCTTAGATGCTAGATGTTAGATGAAGCATACTGAGTGATAGTAATAAATGAAAAGGAAAGATTGGAACTGTAAAAGCAAAGAAAGTCATATACTTAGGTTGTAATATGAATTTCTAGAGTGAGTAGACATAAAGACATTAAAAATATTTACAGAGTATAGAATCCCCAAAACTATACTTTAAAAAAGCTTTTCTGTTTTCTCGTTTTTTCTTTCCCTTCCCTTCCCTTCCCTTCCCTTCCCTTCCCTTCCCTTCCCTTCCCTTCCCTTCCCTTCCCTTCCCTTCCCTTCCCTTCCCTTCCCTTCCCTTCCCTTCCCTTCCCTTCCCTTCCCTTCCCTTCCCTTCCCTTCCCATTAATCTAATTAGATATGTTCCAGAAATCGGAGTGGAAGTCCCCTTTTCAGATAATAATCTGAGAAATTTATAGCCACTTATTTATGATCTAGATGAAGACATTTGATTTTGGCTCACGACTCAAGTTTTCTATTTCTCACTGCTGAATACATTACTTGTAAAAAAATGCAAATACCTACTCACAAAGTTTCCAGCAATTTTATAAAAGAATTAGAGGCTGACTTTAGAAGGTGATGTTTATATAATCTCATGACAGTAGCTATTTTCATGGGTGTTCATAAAGGTATAAATAAAGGTGAGTTCCAGCCTAGATTAGATAATTTTTTTAGATAATTAAAATATTATATGTAGTTAAGGATGAAGTCATTGTGGCTTCCTTACCACTAGAGGGGAAGCCGAGGTCCTTCGAAGAGCAATTCAAATGTTAGGTGAACTGACTGTTACCTGTTGTTAACTGTACAGGCAGCAAGAGGTGATCATGCCATTAAGTTAGTTAAGTGCTTAAAGTTCATGGGGTGAACACAGACCTTTGTATTCAGTATGTATTCTGAATCAAGGATATTCTCAATTTTAGGTCCCTAGCTGAGATTTAATCTAAATGTTCCGTATCTCAAAAGTTCTCTGAGGTTCAATTTGTGGCCAGCTCTAAAGCACACAAAAAACCTCTCATACGTAAGACAAATATGGAAGGTCAAATGTAAAATGAAAATGAGATCTTCAGAATGGCAGAGGAAAACAAAGTAATGGCACTAATTAAAATTGAAACACTTAAATACCAGGTTGAGGTTTCAGAAATGGGAATTCTTTTTTTCTTTACCATCTAAGTATTTTCTACTCAATATATTAAATTACAGGTAATGAAAGCTACATGAACTCTTACCTTCTAGCAAAGCTGTAGACATATTTTTCCTGATTTTTTTTTCCTTTCTACTGTACTGCAGTCTGGAAGACAATAGATAATTTTTTCTTAGTTCACTGTTCTCCCGCAGAGAAGAGAATTGGTATAATAACATTAGACCCCAAACTGGTCCCAAGTCTATAATAAGATTCTAATTTTG
The DNA here is from genome assembly GCF_030936135.1 of Gavia stellata. Lineage (NCBI taxonomy): Eukaryota > Metazoa > Chordata > Aves > Gaviiformes > Gaviidae > Gavia > Gavia stellata. Next base: position 6,471,634 of record NC_082637.1, read on the forward strand.
TTATTGCGCTTTCAGGTCATAGAGCTTTCTTGTAAAGGTAAATTGTCAGGATCATCTTGTACTTTGGGGAACTCAAGTTATCTTCAGTGTGGTTTGAAAATCACCACTAAACAAGATAGAAGAAAAGCCATTTTTTCTATTCTACTTGGATACTATGGAACCAATCAACAAATACAAACCACAACCTCCAACATTTCAGGATGCTCTAAATTGCTTTCGGTTTGGTTCCTTTTTCACAAATTTACTTTTTCATTGCCTTGCTTTGCAGTTTTTTTCTCTCCCTCCCTCTCTCTTCCTCTCCAAAACAAAAGGGAAATGCTTATGAAAGTGTGCGAGTGTATGCAAGCATGTCTGAAAAATGCCAGCAGATTGCATTTTTGTACTAAAGACATGTTTGAAGAACTCTTAGAGAATGTCATTGACCTGTTTAAGACTTCCAATACCTGAATCATTGTCCAGATAGTCCAAAACAGAGCCTAAATGTACATCTTTCTTTACATTCTTCATATGTTTCATTTATTTTAATGATTTTCTTCACTATTTCTCATTATTTAGCTAATAAAAAATCTTGTCCAGAATAAGGTTCTTAATGTGGCTCACTATTAGAGGTAAAAGTAGGGATGAACGTGTTAAAATTCCTGTAATCTTGGGTGAAGCAAATCCTTTTTTTTTTTCTGATGTTGAGGAAAAGTTTTAATATTGCTTCCCAAGCACTGCGCAAACCCTAAGGGGAAGCATCACTTACCCAGTGAGAATGCACTGAGATGGGAGGCAGTTTCGTGGCTCACGGAGGAGTCTGGGGTGGCTTCTGCGTATTGAAGCTTTCAGAAATCTTTAGGCTACAAAGGTGCCTGCTTTATCCAGCTCAACACTGCCAACAGCCATCTCCTGACTCATCTCTGTGTAACTTTTCTTGGCTACCTAGCACAAGATGTTAATGCTGTGTTTGACATTATTAGCCTCATTCAGCTTGAGCATGAGCTTTAAGCTGATATTTGTCCATCCACATTCATTTTATCCCTAATAAGCAAAGCATCTTCTGAATCATGGTATTGCTGCAGCATATGTCTTCCTAGGAGAACCATCAAGGTGCCATATTTTCACAACATATCATTTGTAAATTGCTTGACAGTTATTTCTCCCATTATTATTTATCATGTTTTACTCCTCATAAAGTGGAAAAAAAGGTTTATTTTCTGGTTAACAAGGTCTAATACGAAGATGTCTCTTGATAAATGACAGGATATGAATCAGGGTATATTGCACATTGTGAAACATTTTCCCGTAGTAAAAGTGCAACAAATAATAATTCTATCAGCTTTATTGGATATTGGTTGTTACTAGAGTTGCTCAGACTCATATGTTAAATGGATCTCTTAGAGCACCCATCAAATCCAGTATAGCTGTAAAATAGACATCCCTAAGCCTTCAGCACCTGTTTTTATATAAGAAGGTAAGGCTAAGACAGAAATACATTGTAAGAAGGCTATACCAAGCAGGGGAAACAGCTGATACAGTATAGCAGAGGAGTGAGGAAAAATGCTGTAGCCTTAAAGCAAGGATGTGCTTTATAATTGCAAATACCAGGAACAAAAACTTCCTTGGCAGAAACAAAGTCCATGGTAGTGTCTACAGTTAAGTCCACAAACGTGACTGCCTCTCTGCTTTTAACGAGTAAATGAGTAATAATAATAACAGTGATAGTAATAATAGCAACAATCATACTAATACTAGGTGTCCTGAGTGGAAGACACTCTTGGGAACTGCTCAGAGACCTCTGCCTGGACTAATGAGCAAGTTTGCACATCACCACGTACCATCCCAGTGTCTGCAGCTCTCCTTTGTCCTCTCTCGTCTGACAGCAGTACTGAGCAACAAGTGTAGAAACAAACTAAAGAAAATCCACCCAACTATCTGCCACAACAATCCAAGGCATTCTACGGCACACATCACGCTCGGGCAGCTATTCATCCTATTTGTAATGAGATAATTGGGGCTGGGAGGCAGACTGTCTCTCAGCCTCTTCACAGTTGGGGAAGGTATCTCCAGAGGGTGGTTTAACACTGTGTCTACTAATTATAGCAAAATCCTAGAGTAAGCAGGTCCATACCGTATGTATCTCTGGAGCCAGGTTTGTGTGACCCCACTTTGTTAGACACAATTTATCTCAGATAAGCATAATGATCATAGGATCATAGAATCATTTAGGTTGGAAAAGACCTTTAAGATTATGAAGTCCAACGGTAACAGATACAGATATTGATCTTTCTATTCTGACATTTAAGGTTAGGGCCAAGGAGGGGGCTCAAGCACTGGTCCATAGGTATTTGTGCTGTTTAATAGTTGGCAAGCTTGCTTGGAAATATTGATGCATGGACAGTAGCAGCTCTCAGTATGATGTCCACATGTGATTTGGAGGGAGGTAAGGCCACAGGCTATTTTTGCTAGGCAATATAGGCAAGGGGACCTTTCTTGGGGTACAAACAAAGTTTAGCTATAGAAATTTAGGATTAGAGAACGGTCTCTTTATTTATTTTATTTATTGGGATAGATTTAGACTGGATAAGTAATTTCTTTAAAAAAACCCACTTACCTAAAAGACAGTCTGCGTGAGTCAATAAATGGTCGATACAGTTTGTTCCCTGCCTTGGGGGCTGCCTGACATTGTTAGTCTCTGGTTGTAGCTTTTGTGGTCACGCATTAACAATGAAAAGTTTGCTATACTTGTCATTTGAAAGTTTTTGACAATGGGGATACTCGCCAGTACAAGCCATTTCATGAAGTCCTCTCCATCCACTAGCTAATCAGCCTTAGAGAGAGTGTATTGACAGGTAGTTTACAAATCAAAAATTACTCTAAGTACACCTGCTGGGAAAAGGGAATTACTCTTTTACCCTCCAGCTGTTTTTCCACACCAATATAGTAGGGCACAATTTGGGGAGGAGACTAAAGGCAGTAAATCCCCAGTTCAGGCATCAGGAGCAATCTATATATTACATATTATACAGAAAAAAGAACAAAAAACCCCACCCAACAACATGTGATTTCATGCATCCAGCTTGCTTAATGTGGGGTTTCCAGGTTCTCTTCTGATAGCAGCTGGCTGCTACTGCAAAGAAGATGCTGGCCTTGGTGAGGAAGGAGAGTCAATCACCACTGCTTTTTCTGCGCTGTCCTCATTTGTGCTTCAGAGACATATAGGGAATATGTCCAAGACCAGTCAAACGCTGCAGCTCTTAAAGCAAAATCAGACATAGTCACTAGAAAAATCCAAAGGGCTATACGCCAGCACAGTGACTGAACAAAAGAGATCGTGACCTCAGGCATCACTGTTTATAGAACACATTCCTAAATTAAAGCAAAAGGGAAGCAGGAGGGGCAATCCACAAGGAATCAGGAGAGCTACTTTTTATTCTCAGTCCTGTTTTAGACCTTTTCTGTGAGTTAAGCAAGGCACTTAATCTCTTTGTGTCTTTTTCTAAGTCACCTCTCTTTTCTTTGGCCTCTGTAGACTGAGTCGCCTGATTTCTAAGCTGTGTCTGATTATGGAGTATGAGATCTGGCCCAACACTGCCTACAGTCTCTAGATACTGCTGTAATAAAAGATCTACCCATTTTCATATTGTGCTTTGATTTAGAATCAAGTTGTCTTCAGTCCAATTGCCCAGTGCTACTACGTCCCTGTTCTTTTTGACTCCTAGAACAACTTCTGTATCACACTGCTATTGAATCAGAATGGGTGCAAAAAAAAGATTCTTTTTTAATTTCATAAAATATATATCATCCCAGGGATGAGGCCTGCAGGAGACACATTACTATGAGAGACTTAAAGAGCTCAGTCTGTTTGCCTTATTAAAAACAAGGTTGAGAGGTGACTTGATTGCAGAGTTTAAATACTCCAGGAGGAATAGAGAGGGGGGCAAAACCCACGTTAATGTTTACTGTAGCCAGCATCAAAACAAGGAGCAAAGGCTGGGAGCGATATTTAGTTACAGTTAAAGCCCATTCATATTTGAAAGGAGGATCAGCTTTTTTAGCAGTGCTGCACCACTGCAGCATGCCACCCCAGAAAGTTCTCCTTCTCTTCTCTCCTTCCTGCCAAGGTTGGATACTTTGCTTTGCAGATGATTTTTAACACAAGGTACTGAGACAAATGAAACTCTGTCGTCTGTGTTATCTGGAGGAGGTCTGATCAGTTAATTGTACCTTAAAGTCTATAAATACTATATATTATTATGTCTACATATTGTGTGCATTTAAGACTATGGTAAAGAGAAAAATACTGAAACAGATTATATGTCTGCTGGCACCTCTATTTCTTCATTTTTGAATAGGGGCACCCATAATAAATAAATAGGTACAATCTGAGGCTTAATGAGTCCGAAACTGGGCAAGGTGTGGCACTGGAAAGAGCTACTTATTGGTATCATTATTGCTATTGCTTCAAGCTCAGTCCTGGAGGTCAAAATTCACCACAATTGCCTTTGCGGGACAGAGGCTTTTGCTTTGAGAGAGAGATCTGCAAGTCTTATAAAGCAGATCCACAGACTGTGAAGAAACTTATTCTGACTAGTTATATAAAATGGATGATTGTGAATTTCTTTCAGTGACAAAGCAGCAGCTTGCTTTATATAAGCACAATGGTTCATAAAACACCTTTTGATGACTGCTTTATCTGATAACCACAATTACTTACAATGGGAAATGGAGGGCGACATGTTTCTATGTTAAGAGAACTCACCATCTCCAGGGATGATCAGCATTACCTCTAAAATACTCTACTTTTCTTTCTTTTCTTGTGCTCCATTCCTCTAAATATCTGAAAAGATGGGGGGGGGGGGGGGGCAGGGTTGGAAACAGGCAAGTGAAAACACTCTTCTGCAGAATGCATCACAAAGACTGCACAAAATAAAAATATGGTAAAGATTAAATATCTTCTGATAAAAGATTTAATATTGCTACCTAATTGCCTCTATAATTTTAATTTTTTTTTAACAATATGCACAACACCACATGGAACTGATCAGATACAAGTGAGTGTCTTTTTGACCTTTGGTTGGTTGATTAGGTTTTCTTTGGGTGACTGATGACTGTCATTGATTTTAAAGTGACTCTGATGATGATGTATGTGTGATATGTGGTTTGATTTTCAAAAGCACTTCTTATTGGACTCACTCTAAGTATTACAGGTCAGTAATACAATTGCAGTGGGAGTAAAGTTAAGTCACTGATGAGTAGATGAAAGAAAAAAATCTATGTTCAGTAGATTTTGGTGGATTTTTTTAGGCAATATTTAGAAAGCATCTCTTGTTCAGAAAAGCCTGTAGAACCTGACCTTTGAAAATTAGGACCAGTCAGCGGTTCTCCAGTCATAAGTCAAACAACGGAGGTAAACCCAAAATAGATAGTCAATTCTGAAAGTATCAGCAAGACATGGAGAGGAAAGAAAAAGGGAGATTACATGCTCAAAAAGTATGTTAAATTTTATTTCAGTAATAAGCAAACAATGCAGTGATATGCTCACAGAGCTGAAATCACCTTGCATAAATCTGAGTGCATTATTCAGAGGCCATGGTATTCTGAAGGATGGCTAGACTTGATAATTATTTTAACAACGTGCTACTTTCTAGCACAAAATGAAGGAAATTATATTACTGAGACTATATTAGGCAGGCTGGTCAGTCAGTACGTTTATGAATCTCTGAGCACTGTGGCAGAGCATTGTATAGCGAGGACTGCCAAAGAGATTATATTGCCTGGGTAATTACTTAATAATTTTTGAACTTATCTTTTAAAAGTTGTGAGTATATTTAGGTCTCATGGAAGTACTGAAACTCACCAAAATGTCTGTACTCAAGAGTAGTTTAGAGAAATGCTGTGAAAACATCTCAACATAGAGCCTTGCCAGTACAATTCAGTCCTAACCTCATTACAATGTCTAGTTTCTTTCCAGCAAAAACTGCCCAAGTCTGCCACATTCTGCCAGTACATGGTGGTTTCATTGTACAGACTCAGATGAGGTGCCAAGCTTATTCCTGTGTGTGACCCATGTGAAATGAGGTTTGAATGAAAAGAAAATACTCCAACACCCCCTTAGTACATGGTAGGGTAGATAGGATATCCACCCAATAGGCTAAATAAAGAAATGGAGAATCTATTCTTAACTCTACAGATAAACAGGTATGACATTATACTGTGCTTTTGTGTAGTGTTTGCAATTGAAGCTGGAATATTCAATTTAATACAGCTTATTAATTATTTTAAGGATGAGAGTATGGGTGGAAAAATATTTTATTTCCTTCTATCTACTCTCATTATCCAACTACAGTTTGGATACTTATCACTGGATTTGACAGGTATTATAAGATTATACCATATAACAGGTTGATATAAAACTTAATTGGGTATCTGCAGAGTGCTTTGAGCTTGAAAGGAGATATGCTATACTGCATAGTCTATGTTGTATATAGAAGAAGTATTACAGAATAAAAAAGTTAGAAATTTACTCACAAATTCTTGTCTCTTCAAGGACAGTCTATGCATACTTAAATATACCTTTTTCTTTAAACTTCAGCTCTTAGTATAAAAAAAGCCACACACCATTTACCTGTCTTACCTCTTAGAAAAAACAAAGTATAGCCAAGTAGTGACCCAAATAGGGCTGATACTGTGGCAAAACATAGACAAATAATATCTTTAAATGGCTTAAATAATAATTGTTGGATTTATCTGTTGGTTTGTTACGCTATTTTTTATTTCATTTGTTGTATAATGGAATTCAGTGTACTCTCTTGAGAATGACATTACAACTGTGTTGCCAGAGGCAAACAAACAAGGTACAGATGCTTAAGGGAGATAAAAAAAAAAGCTTATATTTTAGTGATGTTAAAAAAAAAAAAAAAGATGTCAGGGCAGGAGCCGTGTTCAGTACTTTTTTCTGTGTTAAAAGAGTAGTTCTCCCATATATGGGGCAGTTACAGTTTTAAACACATAGATTTTATTTCTGTGGGTTTTAGTGTTGGGGAATGTGACAAAGCAGTTTCTGACAGATTGCCCTGAGCGTATATCTGATCTTTCCAACTGCTGCCTCTACGGTTCACTGAGAGGAGATCAGAAAGCCTGAGGTTGGCAGGTGGCAATGCAAAGCACACAAATGAAAGGGTTGTCTTTCACGGCTTTTTTTTTTTTTTTCCCTTTTTTTTTTTTTCCCCTTCTTATCGCTGGCTTCCAACAGTTTGGCCTGTACAAATCCCCATCTGCTCTATCCCTGTCTCCAAAAAATGGCGCTTAGAAGCAAGCCTGTGCAGTTAATTCATACAGAGCCTCAAGGCATTGGATTATTAGAATTATAACTGCGTCACGGACGAGCGTGGGTCGCGAACCAGAGCCCCCCATTGTGCTAAGAGCCGTGCTAAGGGCTATTCGCAGAGTGGGGTGTCTGGAGCAGCACAGCTTCATGGCTCCTTGCCATGGAGTGTTTAGTGTCTGTCAACTCGGTATTTTCACACGGAAAGCGATGCCGTTAGACTGTTTTCACCAATGTAGCTGGGAAGTCATAATCACACATTAATAAAAATAGGGAAAATCATCCAGCATTTCATAAATCAGCATTTTCTCTACTATTTTCTGCATAACTGTAACAGATGGGTTAGTTGAGATGGGCCAACAGAGATGAGTGATTTACTGGCAAAAAAATTATGACAGCTGGATTGCACACATATACAACTCCACACACGCTTAAATTTAAGTAACATTTTAGAAAGGGAGGGTTTGGTTCTAACCCCACCAGTTGGAACTGGATCTACCCCCTAAGAATATTAGGTATTACCCTTCAATTTGCTGATCTTTAACATTTTCATTAATGACCTAGGCATAAAAATGCAGGAGTGTACTGACACAATTTGCTGATAACACAAAGTGGAAGCATTTTCTATCTGGAAGAGACAGGATTATTGTAGACGAAAAGCTGTGTGACCCAGAGGAGTGATAGAAGTGGAATTAAATGTAATTGTAAAAAGTGCAAGGCCATGCCCTTAAGGACTAATAGCAAGACTATTTGCTGTAACACATCAGCTGGAAGGCAGGAGAGAAAGTCTTGGCTATATCAGCCACTTACAGGATGATTATAAACAACAAACCTCATGCAATTGTGCATAAAATAAACGTCACTTCAGGAGGTATTCAGCGTGATATGTTTATCAGTGGCATGTAAGGTATTATGGAAGATAAAAGTGAAATCTCAGCTAAGATTAGCTGTAGTTACTTACGGATGATGATGGCAAATTCAAATTGGAACAGGTGCAGAGAGTGCACATCAGGCTGGTCCCTATCAGCAGAAATTAAAGACAGTTTGATTTCTTTAGCCTAGGTAAATGAAAGTAGAGAGGTGATAAAAGTACTGTGCATACATTGATAAGAAGCGAAGGGACATAAAGAATTGTGAGGAAGCACCATTTAAAATAAAGAATAATGATGGGATAACGTCTAATGGGTATTAAGTGGCCAGAAACTCATTTTGCCTAGAAGTTAGGTGATGGTTACTGATCATCTCATGACAGTACAGGGGCTTCAGGACAACCATTCAGTGGGAATGAAATGGGGCACAAGCTACTCTTCTCTTTTCTTTTTGAATGGGGTATATCGTGCCATTGCCAGAAACACTAAAGGACTGAAATAATGACAAGGGGCTCTTAAAGACCTATGTCATTCTTCTAAGCATCTTCCACAGGTGCTAGGGTACCTATTTTCCTACACTGTGTGAATAATTGATTTCCTTAAGTTAAAATCAGAGCAATTGTCCCTAATCAACTTTAACTCGAAGTTTACAACTTCTGATTCACACTGAAAAACAGATTGAATAGCTAAAGTTTGTCTATGTTTCCTTTTTTCTAGTTATATCAACTGGTTTGACAGATAAAATACTGCATCTCCATTGCTTTCTGGAGTGTATCAATGAGTGTTAAAATAGAGTACTAAATATAGTTTTTCATATACCCATGACCACCAGTCCTAGTAGGTCAAAAAAAAAAAAAAAATTCAGTTCTATAAACAATGGAAACTTCAAGAGGCTTCCCTTCAATGATTATTTTTTATTCTTTACTCATCTTGTTCTTTGTGTTCTTTTCTGATTTTTGGGGCACTTTCAGAAAAACTTTTATAAACATCTGAAAAAGTTGCTCTAGAACTATTAAGCTACAAACTTAATTAAGAAAGAGGAAGAAAAAGGTAGGAAGAGATGCCATATTTGGCATATTTTACTTGAATCCTTGAATTGGGCTTCAAAAACAGCTATAAATTCTGGAGTGTTAATGTTTTAACTGTGGCTATGTGCTACTCCAGCTGTAACGTTTCCTGCCCATCCATTTGCTCATACAAGAGCTAGGTACAATTACACAGGTGGAATGCCACTGAGCTACGTCTCATGGTCTCCTGTTAGCAGTGCATTCAACCAGCGGACACCCAGCTCAGCAAACTTTTGTTTTGCTTGTACCCAAGAAAGTTGAAAGGACAGAGATCCTTACCCAAGGCAAGGGAACTATTACAACTGATGGGCACAGTTAAACACTTGTCTTTTCGATGAGTAACCTTATTGATTTCACAGGACTACATGACTTACAAATGCGCAGAACACTAGTAACAGAAAAAAAAGAGAGTCAACATCAGACACTTAATCCCTGGAAGACCAAAGAAATTGAAAACTGTTAAATCCTATTGCAGATGAGCCGTAGTGTGATTTTCATTTAAGCTATTTGCTCTTCTCATAGGTACAGCTGTTCTGCAGTCTGCAGTGTGCCCCACCATCAGATTATGGAGTGCAAAGTTCAGCATATGTTCCAGAATGAAAGCAGTATTGCATAGTGGATATAGATCAAAACAGTTCATCTTTCACTAGAGACAACAGAGAAAAGTAACCATAAATGTAAAATCTACATAGGAAAGCAACAGCAAACCACCTTTTTCATGGGTAGGTCTCAGTGTCCAGAGCTGAATATGAAAAGGTGCAGTCATTCTGGATAAAAAAAAATATTGTCTTGGATCATTTTAAGCCATCTGTGGTCTAAGCTGTTCCCTTCTTTCACTGCCCCCCTCCTCCCCCCACTTTTAATTTTGTATACTCAGGTATACCACCTGTTCGGGGATGGATGACTGCTTGTTACCAGACTGTTTTCTTTACAGCCTGAACCAACGTGTAATAGGAATTTTTCCATTTACTTGAGTAATTTTGCTTTATTTGCTGAACCTTCTTGCCCATATGGCATGAGAATTGAGTACTTCTACTCTTTTTTCATTCTCTCAGGCTGTGAGGCTGTATTCTGCCCTCCGTGATAATATGTGGTCTACTTTGGGTTTGCACTTTTTTCAATAAAATACTAGGAAGAAAAAGAAAAACGGTCGCAAGTATCTAATCAATTTTTTAAAATATGAAAAGTGGTTAGAAAAACAAAACCAAAACCTAAAAGCGGCAAGGCAGATCCAGCAAGAAGAAAAATTCAAATTGTGACCCAAAATCTTTAATTATCAAAAACTTCCACCTCCCTTTACTTACGTGGGACAGGGTTCTCTCTTTTCATGTTTGTCGCAACTCAGCAGTTACATCTGCATGTACATGCTTTGAGAAGCCTTGGAAGAAGCTTCAATGAGGCTGAAGTGATTGGGGGCTCAGCTGGTGGGTATACACTCAGGTTCCTGGGTAGGACTGTACAGCCTGTGCTGATGTCTGTATTTTTAAATACCAATACCTGAGCTAAGTAGTTTAAAGCTAAATCAATTACCTCTTCAAATTTTTTCAATCTAGTTGCCTTGAAAAAAATGGATGATTTGTTTATGAAACAAATCGTCCCAGAAAGCCACACCCAGGCACATGAAGGATAAGAAAGTGCCTGGGAACAGCTAGCATGGGTTTACCAAGGGCTCATCATGTCTGACAAGCAGACTGACTTCTGTGATTGCCTTCAGATGACTCACTCTGTGGATGAGAAAAGCAGATTCTGTTTACCTTGACTCTAACAAGACCTTCAACTCAGTCTTTCATAGTGTCCTTGTAGTCAAACAAGTGAGATATGGTTTGGATGGATAGACTACAAGGTAGGTGGGAATTAGCTGCACCACCAAGCTCAAAGGATTGTGATGAGCAGTACAAAGTCCAGCTAACAGCGAATTATTAGTAGCATTCCTCAGAGGTCAATTGCAAGGCAGTATTTTGAGTATCTTTACTAACAACTGAGTGCTGGGACAGAAGGTACCTTCATGAGTGGTACCTAATTGAGTGGTGTGGTTGATACACTGGTAGGTAGGGTATACACACAGAACAGACATTGCTAGACTGGAGAAATGGTCTGACAGGAACTGCATGAAATTCAGCAAAAGCAATGCTAAACCTGCACCTGGGATGGACAACGCCATGCAGCAGTACCAGCTGGGCACTGCTGGAGAGAAAATGGCTTTGCAGAAGAGGACATGGAAGTCCTGGTGGACAAGCTGACCATGAACCAACAATGTGCCCTTACAGTGAAGGTGGCCAGGTTCATCCTGGGTTGTATTAGTAAAAGTGTAGCCAGCAGGTCCAAGGAAGTGATCCTTGGATCTTTATTCAGCACTTGTGGGAATGTATTTGGAGTACTCTGTCTGTTGTGGGCTCCCCACTACAAGAAATATCTTGATATACTGGAGTGAGTTCAGCAGAAATCCCTAAGACGGTCCTGTGGATAGAGCATAAAAAGTAACAGGAGAGGCTGAAAAATCTGATCTTGTGGATTTGTTCAGTCTGAATAACCAATGGGGAACCATCTTGCTGTTTTCAGCCACCTAATAATCAGTAAAATGAAGACAAAACCAGATTTTTCTTGGAGGTGCACAGTGAAAGAATGAGAAGAAATTAAAAAGTTTTGCAACACAAGAAAATCTGATTAATTGTGAAGTTTTCTTCACTATAGAGTGGTTAAACAGTGGAACGAGTTCCCACAGAGCCTGTGAGGTGTCCTTCCTTGGGGGTGTTCAAAACTTGACTGAATATGACATGAGTAATTTGCTCTGGGTGGACTCACTATGAGCAGTAGTTTGGACTAGATGAATTACAGAGATGTATTCCATCCTAAACCATGCCATGATTCTCTGATTTCTGCACGTCTTTTAGCAGAATATATTAATTGCACCTTGAATCATTGGTGTCAGCCGTAGTAACTGCCTGTTCTCTCTGAAATGGGATCTACATTTCTTTTTCCACATCTTTTTCTCAAAGATATCATACCTATCCCCTTATTAATATTCCTTCCATCGAGTACAACAAAACTTTACCACAGGCAGTTGTCGTTTTCTAAACCATTTAATAACACTCATTTTATTTCTAAGGGTAAAAAAATAATGGGGTGATAACATGTCCTGAATTGCTAGTGACAGTAACTGTTAAGGCTTCAAGCACTTACTGTTTTTCACCAGCTGTTGCTTTTAGTACCAGCAATTTTATTCCCTCAAACCTGGGCTTATTTATGTATTTAAGAAAAAAACCCCAGCCATTAGGAAATTGTGAGCAAGCTTCCTGAGAGAAATCAAATGAGTTATTGTCTGTCTTTGTCATTGTTATACCCGCATAGCTGGGTAAAGATATTACATTTCCACTCAGTGGAACCGTGGTGTTGCTCATCCAGGCATGCGTGGCGATCTGCACCGGTTCCAGATTTACCTACCAGCCACCGTGATTATCAGTGATAAAATACTGTTTACATTTCATCGGCCGGATTAGGTTACTCCTGAAAAGCTGCATCTTTCTTCCCCCCTGCCCTTAATGTTCTTTATGTTTTAAGGTATTATTTATTTCCCAATTAGCATTATTTATGTATTTATGGTAACTTATGTGTTTTCTGTTCCCTGTCCTTCATTTTCAATCTTTTCTGTCTGGTAGGATGCAGAAGCAGCGGTTCACCTGGCTGCTTGTACTCCAGGTTACGACCCACCGTTTTTCCTCTAAGAATTTCTGGAAGACCTTCAGAAGAGGCAGGATGACAGCCTGGCTTGTGGCATCTCTGCCTACACATGCTGTCTTTTCAACTTCTCAGTGCTGTTTCCAGAGTCTGGCCAGACTGCAGATTTGAACTAGCTGGCTGACTGAAACACGGGAAATAAATAAATGTCAGAAACCAGCTCTAATCTGCAGAGGAGCTGATGCTGAATGCCTCCCAGTACCAAAGGGACTCTTTAGAGCAGTGTTTTGTCAGCATCCACATCCAAGTTTTGCTGTAAGGCCAACCTTTTCTGCCAGGTATATTGGAAAGGCTCGATCTGATCCCAGCAGCATTTGTTGTGTGTGTGTTTATGTGTGTAGTTGCACATTCACACATGCCGCTAGGTAAACTGAGCTACAGCTGTATCAGTGGTGAACTGAAAAGTCTATTATTCTGGATAAGAATATGAGTGTATCAGCTGTAATCACGACTTGGGCTCCCAGGGTGTATTAATACATCACCTTTTATGCATCAAAAGAATATCTGCATAATTGGATGCGTACATTATGGTTAGAAGAGGTTAAACAGATGCTTCTAGCAAGGACTTTCTGCCATTCTGTTTGTTAAGAGTCTGTTTTCTCATTCTACCCCTGGACTAGAATAATAAATCTGTCTTCTTCCCCTCCACCATCCTTCCACCTTCACTCTTCTGCTTCTCTCTTCTTCTCTCTTCACTATATCCTTTCTTTTGTGACAATAAACAAGAACTGGTGTCCCAGCCAACCTGTTTGGCTTCAGTCAAAAATTAAGATTTTAGAAAAAAACTCTACTGATTAATGCTCGAGCATCATCATTGCTTAAGTTTCTGTTAGTAAAGTATCCAGGATGTCTTGGGGAATTATGTAAGAAAGTTTAGGGCTATATTCAACAAAGTTAAGATTCTGCCAGCTGTTAGCTCTTACTTTGCTTACTTTAAGGTGCTCAGTCTTCTGAGTAAAAATCAAAGCCCACAGGATGCAAATACAGAAGGGTTATCCAAAGAAACAGCCCACCGAACGGGGAGCTTGCCAGCAGGACAAGCTAACCACAGATGTAAGAACAAGTTACCACGGAAACTGTCCGAGTGCATGTTCTTAGCCTGCAGCAAAAGTGAGGTAGTTTGAGCGAGGTTGGCAGGCAATAACAGATCTTGTTATGTCTAATTAGCTAAATGCATTCTCACAGCTCTTCCTACCCACTGGCCATTTAAGATTTTTAATTTTTCTCCCTCAGTACATTAATTTCTCATTGTTATCCCCTTCATATGCGGTTCTTCAGACTCAATATCTTATTATGCATTGTCCACGCTGGCGGATCATATCACATGATGGAGCTAAGTGGATGCTGCTTATGCAGCTGTCATCCCTGTTTTAAAGTTCCTATGTCATGGGCCTCTCTCTTTCAATGTTCCTGTGACCACGAAAAGACCCTTTGCTCATCTATGAGCTCTCCTTTCCGCACATTAGAAAGGAGCTGAAAAGGAAGACTCCAGTGAAGCTCCCATGAATTTTTTCAGTCAATTCATATTCTGCAAAAGAGTAATATTTTGCCTGAACTAATATTGACATGGGGAAGATCAATGTCATTAGTTTAATAAAGATATTGTGCAAGTATTCTCCATAATGAGATTGTTTGACAAACCTTCCCAATAAACTTCAAAATTACTAAACCCTCAAAATTAATTACATGTTCTAGGAAAAAATCCAACAGCTGACCACCCCCATTTCCTGATATAACATCCCCCTCTCATTGCACTGAGTAACTTTTCCTTTGAAAAGCAACCCAAGTAACAGGAGGAAAGGTGAAACATTGTTCCGTAAATTTTGCATAAGACACTTTGATACCTCACACATTTGCAACACTTGCTTACTTCAGGAAACAACTTCTGAAAAAAAATATTAAATAATTCCATAGAAGTCCAAATCTCTATAAATTCATTATAAATTCTTCCTCTGCCTCCCTTCTGTTGAATACCCACTTCAGCAGCCTGGACAGAATCCCTGAATCTCAGCAGATGACAACTGTATGGAGGTGGAGGGAGAAAGGAGAGATTTTCTTTTCACTGCCGGGAACGTAGCATGGTGTTTTCTGTTTGCCTGCAAGCTGTCTTTGGGAGTATGTTTAGACGTGAAAACTACACCAGAATATATGTGCATTGCACTCCATGTAGCGTGAAGGAATATGTGGTGTCAGGACACACAATGCTATTTACTGCATTTGGAACAGATATTTTTTGTGACCTTTTTATTCTAGTGTTGGAAACTCATATTCAGCTTAAGCATAAAGGGAAGTTTCAGAGCTTAGTTCCAGTAGTCTGTTCACATGTCTAAAAATGACCCATTTAAGTGAACACAAGCTTTGGATACTTTGGCTCAAAATATTATTTCAGTTCTGTGAACCACCAATATTTTTGTTTGGTTGTGTGGGGTTTTTTTACTTCATTTACAGTTCTTCTTTGTGACTATAAGTATGAACATACACGAATAAATACACAGCTGTTTCTGCCTCTTCCTTGTTTTCTATTTAGCTCTGCAGATTTCTTTCTGATTTCCTTCAAATTTCCTGAATCACATTTCCCAATCTTCAGCAAACAACTGTGGAAAATAGCACATGGAAGGCAGTGTCCTGCTCTGCCCTCCTCACTGACTCCTGCTCTGTTTTCTTATCTTCTCCTGTCAGTGGAGTGTTTTCAGGACAAAATATTGCTGTTAGAGGCTGTGTTATTCCCATCTTCAAAGTAATACAATAACAGAGAGATTTACATAGGATACCAGGTATTAAGTGGATTCACTCAGTACCCAGTCTGCTTAGTGCCCGAGTCCTAATGAAGAACTGAATTCAAGTGACTAGTAGAATTTTAATGTCTAACACACAAATGAAAATAGCCTACACCAGTCTATAGATAGGTAAAAGATATGGGGGCTGGCTGTACTGGGCTGATAGTTAGCTTGTGTTCACAAAGCCATAGAAATCACTTGCAGTGTTAAAATAACAGTTCAACACTACTAACTTTCTACTTGCTTAAAAAAAAAGTCTAAAAGGTACATTTGCAGCTTCTTTTACATGCAGTTTTTTTAATAGCCATCTGTTGATAGCATATGGTAATTGATTTTGTTGATGTTGCTTACAAAAAATTGAAATGATTTTCCTTTTTTGTGAACTTAAAACTGCAATTCCTAGCTTTTTCCCTACAAAAATCTGGTCTCCTCCTGTGGATGTTCCAAGCTGAACTGATGTAGAAACGTCTGCTCTTTGCAACCATCTCATGGCCATCTATGTCTTCAGCTGAGCATTGCAATCAAAGTACCTTTAAAGATGATGGACAATTTAGAAAATTGTCAGATCTCTGAAAAATGCTTTGAGCAATTGACCCGTACTTGTTCATCTTGAAGACTGATGCTAAGGATTTAACACTTCCACATTCTCTTCAAATTAGACCCAGAGCTATTGCGGACTGATGCAAGATCATGTGGCTTTGAGTATCCAATTCAGTCAGATCCTGAGGCCATTTCTCTAGAAACATTTTCTGGTATAAAGATGCTTTAACCCACTCATCAGTCTTGCTTGTGACAAGATAAAGCCAAAAGAATAGTAGAGTGTGTACTAGAGAGAGAAGAATAACTTCAGACTCTAACCTGCAGGCAGCACCCTGATTCCATAGTGATTTTTACATGAAATGAGATGTTGATTTAATTATTTAGCATTACATCTGTGAAATAATGAAGTAATAACACAAGTTGGAAACAATAGATCTAGGAGCCTCATGTGTTCCGTTTGCTTTGCTCAAAACATTTGCCCAAAGCAGGAATGAAATTACCTGGAGGCATAGCTCCTGTGTTACAAGGATATTGTGGATCCAAAGTGTGGGGAAAAAAAAAATCAAAAGGGAGAGAAAGACTAGACAGAAGTCAGTGCTGGGCAGTAATTTCCATCACAAAAGGTGCTAAAAATCTCCAGAAATTATTCAAGTGTGAATTAGCATTGAATCTAAAATTTTTTCATATGAAAAAGAGTGAGACAGATGCATTTAATGAAATAGCTAGTAATAGCTTAGAATTTTCATATAAAAGTGTAACAATGACCATAGCTGGTCATAGAAAATGTCAGTCTAATCTAACAGTGGTCAAGAGTGAAGACCATAAGAACAAGTGTTCAGTGAGGCTTCATCAGATTACTTTCTCACCCCTCAACAATTTGCAGTTCCCTTGGATCAAATGAGAGTATGATTCTTCCTGGCTGAAAACAGGGAGTTTAAGCTGTATTTCATGTCCTGCCTTAGTGATGAACCAGATGAGAAGTGCATAATTTGAGACAGATGAATCTCTTGGGTTTTGTCTAGAACTTAAATTTTTTGCAAGACTATTGTACAGTTTTCCTTCAAAAAATGAACAAATTAGTTTACAATACCACACTCTCCATCCTCCGTCCCCTAAAAATATGCCACAAAGCCTATCTCAGAAGCCCCAGACAGTCCTATTATTTTCTCTATTCCTAAAGCCTCATTTTCCTTCGTGTCCAAATGCAAAGGCCAGGTTATGAGGGGAAGGGAAAGAATATCTGAGCCTCTGTAATGCAAATACCTTCAGAGGTTGGAACAGCTGAGGGTGTAAGATGTGTAGTACTGTGTCATGTGCTATTTCCATACCATTGAGTCTGTCTTGGCATAAGTTCACACAGCAAGACCACATCTTCTTCTTGGCACAGTCTACTAATCCTCTCTACGCCCATGGCCATTCATGCTAGACCCCATTCTCATCACCAATAATTCTTAAGTGTGAAACCAGTAAAAAATATCACAGAGTGGCAAGGCAGGAAGGAAAACATGGAAAAGTCTTGTAAGACACCAGCTTTCACGTAACTCTGGGGAGGGAGAAAAAGGAACAGAACTAATTACAATACCCTCACAATAATGATTAATTGTATGGCAGCTTTTACATCATCTAGCCTTGTAATCTAGGAAGCCAGCAAAGCTGAGCCTGCAGAACTGCCTGCCATGAAGTTGGAGTGAGGGTTGTTCAACTAATTACTTCTGAAGACTTCCAAATGGATTTAAGAGTAATGGTGACGTGAAATTCTCCTCTCACTCTTCTGCAACGTGTTACTCATTTACTGCTCAGGCTGCTGAAAAGAGGTGTCTTCTTCCCCATGGACTGAGGAAAAAAATAAGGTGCATGTGTTTGGTTGAATGAAAAATGCTGGTTTGTGTCAGCAGAAACTAGTTGTGAATTCTAGTGGAATCTTGGCCAAATCAAATTGGTAACTGCAGTGTATGCATTTACGAATGTGATGACACATTAAGGTTAAAATGTTTATGTTTGCAAAAGGAAAAGTTTCAATGTTATATTTTTAAACAATAATTCACTTTAAAATTAATTTAAAATTCTTAAACAAAATAGAATGTTTGTGTTGAGGCAGATGGAAGCTGGAGAGTTTAACACCAATGATTTTTGTTTTACCTTTGCATTTACCATACATCTGTTTAGACCTGAAACATAGCCGTATTAAATGTCTGGCCACAGAGAGGAAACACTGGTTACTCACAAAGCCTAGTCTTCAACATCTCTTTCAGCCTCAATTGATTTCTACTTGATGTTGTTTTTTCCCCTCCTTTCAGGGATGTCATTGCTCAGTGGCAAGGATATGATAGGCAGTTTATAAATGCAAATACCTGAAGAAAGAGAAGAAGGGTAAAAGGCCTTGGAATGTTGTTTTCCTCTTTTTAAACAATATTCCGTGACAAATATAATGTGAACAAATAGCAACAGTACTGCTTGTCTTAAAAAGACAGAAAGATTGATTTTTCTGTTCTATCTGGTTGTGCTCAGGTTTTCAACCCCAGCCACTGCTGTAATATCCACATATTTGAGCTGAACAATAGCATTTCACACTTGGAAAGAGCCTTATACCAGCCTCTAGAAAGTCTGTGCTACCATGCCTGTTGATACAACACTTGTCCAAGGAAAAAATGAATAACTGTCAAAAATGACATAGGTATAATAGATTCACTTTTGGGTTAGTGGATTGGGTTGCATGTTTCTTGAAACAGGAATCAAACGCTTACAGTGAAAGCCTTTAGCTCTAGGAAAGGCAGGTGGCAATGTAGGAACACTCAGCTCAGCCTTTACTGGACCCAGTCCCATCTATCAAAATACAGACCTTGTCCCTGTCCAGATAGCTGGGTAGGTCCCTGACGCCTGTCAGTGCTGGGAGGCCGGGGACCACCTAATTTCTTTCTGGTACCTTACCATACAGCGATGAACTGAGAATAGTGAAAATTGGTTAGTCCTGGTTGTTGTTCATTAATGAGAACTCTCACAGGTGTTGTGCGCGAGTGCCTTCGGCATAAACTCAGTGGTCAGTGCCGGGATTAATAAAATTACCATTTATGTCAGATAGGCAATACCCATTTTTTGCTTTTTGTTGTCCAGGATGGCATTCACTTTCTAGACTCATGAGATTATTCTTCTCTTTTTCTCTTGACAAATTTGCTTACTGGAGACCTAGGAAATCATCAATACCTTTGACGTCTCCAGCTTTTTCCTGTGGCGTGTTACAGCTTTATGCCTGTACCAAAAGTTTATGATGTTTGTTCTGATATGCTGAGGGAATGGACTGTGATGGGAAGAGATGTGAACGTTTGTGTGGATTCTTCTGGATTGCCTGCCTGTCTCTAAACTAATATCCAGGTGCTAATACACAACCTGGCATCTGGTTGCTTGTTTTCTGCAATGGGGCTTGTCGGGAAACAGAAAAAATCTATCAGAGATGAAGAGAAGTGACGTGGATCTTTCCTAGACATCATTCAGAATACTCATGGCTTTTCCTACTCTTATTGCGTACTTTGGTACAAACAAGGCTGCTCAAGATGCTGCATCCCTCCCCCTATGTTCTTTAATATTTATGTTTTGTTTACAACTCACATAAATTATTGCCTGTCAAAAATACAGAGCTTGATCAAAAACCACTAGAATTCCTCCTGTTAGCCTCAGCGGGATTTAGATGAGCGCTCTCTTGAGCAACATGTGTCCCTTTCTGTCTCTGATTAGTCACCAAGACCCCATGTCTTCAGCAAAAAAAATCACAGAATGAAGCTTTTGGATCTATAATTATCACTGTTTCCCATTGCAAAGTTAATGAGAACTGCCAGGGTGGAAATCTGTTACAAAAATTTAGGAGAAACCTTTCAACCCTTAGCACTCCACCTGCAGACTCCAGACCTCTCCATGGCAACCTGGATGTCCAAATCACAGGGGGAAAGCTGCAAAAGCCATCTCAAGTAGACCGCGCTGTTGCAGGGATGAGATGCGCAAGTGGCAACGCCTTGCTTTCCTGCATGAAGGCCACCAGTGGCTCACCCAAGGTGATGCTGTTGATTCTGCTAATGTGATCTCTGTCAATGAAACCTACTTTGGGATGCTTCTCTTGCTGCCTTGACCGAAGGAGAGACAAAGCTGAACACAAAATAATCTGATCCTGATGGAGATTTGCCAGCTAATGACAGTCCAAGGGCAGAGGTAGATTATTGATTTGTTTAGTTGCTTTGCACTTTCCTTCTCAGATCCAGATATTTTTATGTTCTGCCTATGGGGGCCAATGATTGCCAGTGCCTCCCCACCCACCATCCAGCCCGGGTGGCTTTGTGCTCTCCTCTTGGCTGTGCGGGAGCTGACCTTAGTGAAGAACTAGCTGTCTTAAAGATGGCAGCTCATCCATCACGGCTTTCACAGGCTGTCAGCGTTGCATTTAATCTCACTTGTAATTTTCCAAGGGAGGTTTGCAAAAGCCACAAACAGAATCTTAATGCTATAAAATGCAGTTTGTTGCCAGTGAATACATCCTGTCTGTATGAAGCTGTGCTGCGTTCCAGCTGCCCTGAACTATCCAGAGATGAAAAGCTCCCAAATTCAGCCCAGAGTCCCGTGTGCTATCCACAGTCCCCATACTCTTGCAACTGGTATATCCTCCCTCTCAACTCACATATGCCTGAATGCGCACTCAGAACCATGGACTTTGCCAGGAAAACATGAAAAGGCTGTTTTCCTGGGGCTTACACATCATGTTCTTGAGGCTTCATTGCCCATTTTATGGACTTGTCCTTCTGGGGGATCTTGCTCTTTGGTTGTGCTGCGAGCTTCATGCCTTGCTTCTGTAAGTCCAAACCCCACCCAGACAATCACAGTTTTTAAAGTTTGGATCAAACTCAGCTTCTGCCAGCTCCTGTATTTTCATTTTTCATTATCTTCACTACACCAGCCTTCCTCCTTCATTCCCTTCTTAAGGTTTACCGGCAAATGAACAAGCCAAATTGGAATCAATATAACCAGAATTATACTCTGGGAAACAATGCCAGGTTCAATCACGGAGGGTTACTCTAAAGATGAGATATAAAGCTCTGCTTCCCTGATATATATTCAATAGAATGACCTCGCTCCCTGACCTGTCTGTCCGTGTCATGCTGACAGATCATATCTTCCGCTGATACACACTCGTGGAAGCTGCAATTTGTCAACAGGTCCCTGAGCTGTGCAGATCTGGGATGGATTTCTGTGATATAGTTTCTCTTCTGGCAATAAGATGGGAACAAGGTAAATCCCTGGAATTATGTAGGCGTCAGTGACCTCATCAAGGGCTTTATCCCTTGTTTCTCATTCCATAGGTGTCTAGCCTCTTGACCGAATTATGAACTGAAAGAAAAATGCCTATTTTTCCTCTAGACATCTCTCTATATTTACCTTTTCGTCACCAAACAGATCAATTAAATTACTATAGCTGTATTTTCATTGGTGCTGGAAGCAGTAGTGGTAATTATGACAGCATTAGATTTCAGAGAAGCCTGTTTTCAGCCTTCAAGCTGAACAACTTTGTTTGTTGTTTGTGCCAGGTGTCCTCCGCATGCGGAATTAATTCATAAAATTTCACCAAAGCAGTTAATCAGTTGCTGAGGGCAAGATTTAAGAAAAATATCATGCTTTGAAATGAACTATTGCCATTAATAACTTTAATGTTGTCTCTATACTTTGGTAGGAAACTGGAGTCCAAAACCTAACTTTTGCTGCTTTTTGTAGAAATCCAGCCAAACGTGGCCAAGTTCCAAGCCTCTAGCCACACAAAGACTGGGAGGAAGGTTTTCTGCACAATTTATTTCTCCTGAGTATTCTCCAGTTCTCACAGCTCTTAGCAGTCTTCTTTCATTACAGAGCATAGCATGCCTTCCCTGCAGTTGTTCTTCCTTGCAGGTGGGAGAAAACATAATTTTGATCCTAGAAAAGACAAAAAAAAAGAAAGAGTGGAATGAAGAAGGAATTACATAGGAGAAGACTAGAAAATCACAGAGCAAAGGGAAAGGCAATTTTTTATATTTGAGTATTGCTGTGCTTGCACCCTAATTATATTTACGACCTCACCATTCTTTAACATAAGGATGTTTCAATTTATGTGCATTTTTTTTTCCTTTTAGGTAATGAATGTATAAAATCTTCACTGAAACTGCAGCTCTGTGTAATCGTTTGCTCAGAACTGCAATGTCTTTAACAAAATAAAATAAAAAATCCTTCCACAGCTTAAACAAGGCATAGCAAGGAAAAAAATGATTATAAAGTCTAAAATAGACCAAAATAGTCTTCTATCCAGACAATCAATTTCTCAATGGTGCCCAATAGACATATTGAATCACACATTTTGCTTACACAGCTGCCCAGAGAAAAACAAGGACCATATTGCTACCCATCTCCTTTTGCTAAAGGTTGGCAATTATAGCAGTTGGAAAGCGGTAACAATCTTTCACTGTGTCAGTGAGTATTATTCAGGTTGGCATACAACCTCCCTGCTTACCCTTACAATATTCTTAATTAAATTAAGATTATACTTGTAACATAGAGGAATGATCCTACTACTGTTGCAAAGTTTTTGACTCAATGCAAAGGTGATGGCGAGGAATTCTGTGGTCTGTGTTATGCAGGTATAGGCTCGGTGCGGATTTACCTCCAGGCTGGAATGAACTGATTTTCTGTTTCATCCAAAATCCTGTTTCTCACTGTGTCCAGTTTTACAGATAGGTACAAAGAATGCATGGTGATTTCATAGTTTTATCATAAAGGGCGTTTTCCTCATGGTAGGTATGAGAGAGTTTGTTTGTATCTTGAAACATCAGGTTTTATTTCCCTAATAAACATAAATGGCACATTGGGTGGATGAAGGTAAAAATCAGAAAAAAAAACAAGATTAGTCTTGTGGTAGACGGTAGCAATTGAGACTTTTCATAGCCTATCATGTAGCCTTTCACAAGGCTGTCTCAAAGTACTTTTTTGTCTTTTTATCCAGATGGTTGGAAAGTTACTTGAATAAATCATGATATCCAAATACAAATAAAAACAAAGGCTGAAATTTCTGACCTAGAATTTGAATATACACCATACATTTCATTCATACAGTTCATTCCTTCAGTTTTATGTGCAAATACTGAAAAGTAAGGATAGTCTGCTGGCTGGAAAGCTAGCTTAACATTTAGAGGCTTATAGGGTTTGCTCCTTGTTTTGCTGCAGACTTGCTACATGTTACTGGATGAGCTCCCGAAGTGCAAAAAGTACCTGAAGTGGTAGGCAGCGGTGCTCCTTATGATAAGCATTTAAACTCTATTTAAACCACACGTTAATCAGCATGCTGACCACTCTTCCATTTAGCGGGCTGGCAAGTCAAATGCCAAGAGGTAGCCAATATGGAAATTTTAGGAATAAGATCCCTGTTTCAAAATTCAGGCAAATTAAAAAAGAGCTCCCTTGGTTCCCTCTAGATTAATGGTGATTCCTCCCCTTACAGTTCCTCAAAATACAAAGACACATTTCCTCCGTGTTCTCTGAGAACAGTAAGTACATGAAGCCACTTAGGGAAGATGAGCTGAAAAACAAATAGATTTTGAATCTTTGTACAGCTCAGGCATGAGCTAAGTGATAGGATTACAGGCCTGCCAAGACCAAAACACTTAAAGACGTGCTCAGAAATTAACGTGACTGAAAAATCTTAAGGTATGAAAGCTGGTGTGCTTAAAGTGTCAGGTTGCCTCCAGGATTAGGTTAATGCTGAACAGGGATTTTCTAGGACCTTAATTCTGTGTAAGTCTTTTTGGCCATCCGTTCCAGTCTGTGGAATAAAGGTACCAGCACTATCAAACTGTACCGGATTACTGTACTAAAGAGAGGAAATGCATGGAAAAATTGATGCTTCAGAATTAGGGAAATAATACACCTGAGCACATGAATATTGCCAGTGTGCTCTGTTCAAACATCTCATGGATTCAGTCTGATGCTTTCACTCTTGAATCTTCTCTGTGGGGTACTGTTAGAATAGTTTCCTGTAAAATTAAAGGTCGGTGATTTGCAGTATCCAAAAAGTCAGACTACATATGCTGTAATGTTCTTGTGTTGATTCATGCTCTGTACATTTGGCAATATTAATGGGCTTTTCTGTTCCTTCTAGGTCTCAACTGAAGAAGGAATGAGCTTAGCCAGAGAATACTCCTGCTCTTTTTTTGAGACTTCAGCTGCTCTCCGCTTCTACATTGATGATGTTTTTCATGGACTGGTGAGGGAAATCCGAAGGAAAGAGTCCTCACTGCCCATGATAGAGAAGAAGATGAAGAGGAAGGATAGTCTGTGGCGAAAGCTGAAAGGATCCCTGAAGAAAAAAAAGGAAAGTACAACCTGATGGCAATTGCCCATGAGCCACCCATCAGGAGCTGACCACAGTAACCTGTAACAGTTCAAAAAGGCAGCATTGACACAGCATCTTCCAGACCAGGTCTTGGAGTTCCTTCCCTTCAGCCCTCATGCAGAAGTAGCTCCTTGAAGGCCCAATTCATGGTTGCCCTGTGGCTCCTCTGTATTATAGATAAAGTCACTTAGCATACCCTCTCATCCCTTCTCTGCAAATCCGAGTGGAGAAAATACTGTGTTTTTTTCCCTGTGGTCCCTGGCTGGTCTTCAAATGCTAGGAGTTAAGCCAGCATGCAAGCCAGAAGCAGCTTCCACCAGCTCTAGGACAAGGGATGCACTTATTGCCTCCTCTCTACATGCATGGATCATTTCACCATCCCAGGAATGAATAACATTGATTTCAATGGATATTTGACTGTTTAAGGACTTTAGGGTTTGACCTTCAGCTTTCCATTCACATGTAGGTTTAGGGTTAGAGTGTGCTCAGCCGATGCACATGTGTCTGTGTGCGAATGTGTGTGTGTAAACCAGGCCCAAAGGGAACGCTTGGAGGCTCCCAATTTTGACCCTGTAGAGCTCCATCCTCATTGTGCCCTTTCCATTTAGCAAGAAGGGTTGGCAAGCATAGCACAAATCATGCACCAGCCATCTGGAGGCTGCAGGGCTACTGCTCTGTCTCCTCTGCTCATTACTCACCAGGACTGGCTAGCAGAGGTGCAGTGTCCTACAGACATTAAATGCATTGGCCACACTCCTGCGTCCCACCAAGGAGCGCACAAAGGCACTGTCTATCTGATGCTTCCCAGAGCCCTCCCTAGAGCGGTGCAGCTCTGTCCCACCGTGTAATAACATCTGCGATGTAGCATTCAGCCCTCGACTTACTAGAGAATTGCATCAGGTCAGTCACCATCTTTCACAATCCTTGACCACCCAGTGAATCATTTGATCGATCAGTTGGACAGGTCTTTTAAATATTCTTTTTTAAAGTTGGCATGAAGTACAGTATAGTCTCATTGAATTTTTTTTTTCCCCCAGACTTCTTTTACTATTGACTTTATTTATAAATTTTACAGTTAAAACATGCATACATTTTGTCAAAAAATAAAGATTGTGATTTCCATGAAACCATACTAGTAGTCAGTGTCATCTGTGTCTGTCCTGGAGTGATAATTGATATCTTTAGAAAAATATGTATGTTCGTTAGTGAATGTTCCTTTTTTCACTTCGACTATTTTGCAGGGTTTAAACTAATTATATTTTGGATGATCTGGGAGGCAGCTGATTTGTTTTGCTCTGTTAAATTTGAAAAGGTTATGGTTTCATGAAGAATTTCAGTTCATTAAAATCTGGTGGTTTGTTCTCTATTTCCCTTTCCTTTCAAGAAAATTCAGTGATTTTTTTTGACTTGTCAAAAATTCCCCATCAAAAGTACTACTTTACTGTCTATAGCTAGACAATATGTGGCTATATTTCTATTTTGGAAAGATTATTTCAGAGGAATGTAAACACATGCATGCATTTAAGGTGAATTTTCTGTTTCCTGCTGATGTCTGCATTTATACTATTGTAATTACCGTTATTATTTTACCTGCATTGCCACAGAGATTTTTGGTCAAGCATCCTAGAGAAAAAGAGATGTGCTTGTCCAAAGAGTTTATGATCTAAGTATTGATGGAGAGACAACAGGAGGCTGCACTGAACAGATGGCAGCTATGAGACAATAAATAACGAGGGGAAACATCTGTGACTGTTCCAATCCTGCGCACTGCATAGAGGAGGATGAAGCAGTCGTTCCACGCGTAAGAGACCGTAGAAATTACTATTCTGAGAAACCTTGAGGGATGCTCATTGGTCTTTTTCAGGCAGCTGCCTGAGTTTTGGGTCAATTGAAAACCATTTAGTATTGGTTATTACGTCATTTCACCCACCCTACTGAGGGACATATTATATCAACACTGGCTTGGTTTCTTGGTTTTAGGGGTACCTTGCTCCTGGTCAGTTTGCAATACAGAAAAGTTTGCAGAAGGCAGCATAGATACAGTCTAAGATTAAGCCTTAAATGGATTCATAAATTAAACATGCCCATTCTCTGTCATTAAGGTCATCTGGCACGAAGCAACATCTTTTCATACTATTAAACTCTCAGCCTTCACAGCAGGGTTACCACACACAAACTGCTGTTGGAAGTGGTCCCTGGACTATGCTAGGTTCTGCACCATGTGCAGCAACTTGTTACAAAAGCACTAGCCTGACGTGGTCTGAAACAAATCTAGGGATCATTTTAACAACAGTACAGATGTGCTCGAGTGCCTCCCTGTGTATATTCAAATCACTAGCACAGACAAAGCTTACGTAGTCATATTAGGTGTATGAAGCCCATGAAAGCTTCAGGTTCTGAGTGTCTCCACCAGACCATACATGCAACATCAAGATATTTGGTACTAGGTTAGCCTCTTCAAGAAGAATGAGGCATCATACCCTCTGAGGATCTTCTGCTACATCTTCCATGAGCAATTTCAGGCATCTGAACATGTATTTATCTCATCCACTTTGATCATATAAAATTTGAGCATGACACCTAGTCATTAAGAGTCTCGCCTTGGTTAATAAGGACAGAGAGGTTCCTCTGTTTGGTGATTTATCCTGTCTAGCTTGGATGGTTAGCATAGGATGACTCACCCCCTGAAACGGCTGCCTCTTTCTGGTGACTATATGTCACTCTGTAAAGAGCAGCTTGGTCTCCAAGCCTAACTTTTTGATGGCTAAATTCAGGTATGATGAGCCCCATCTTTAATGATTTGTCCACCCGATGTCTATGGCAGAGAATGGTGCTGTAAATGCTTGGCACTGAATCTTGTCTCTGAAACACCTGACCATCCTTTATTTTTAAAATGGGAAAGTCATTCTGATTTACCATCACCCAATTCCTCAATAATCTATAATGCTTAACCTCAGTTAATTGAGCAGAGCTGATGGAGGTTATAGTCAGTGAGGATAACATAAGTCATAACTGCACAAGAGGCTGGGTGCAGCTGCTTTACCTAATTAATCATTATGATTCCATCACAGAAGATTGTATTTAGCTGTCAAACCTAGCTGACAGAATTAAAAACCAGCAGCTCTGTGTCTAAAGACTTTTCCATCTCTGACTAGTCTCTCATCTAATCACGTCTGGAAGATCTGAAGACGGAAACTGATGACTTTATTTTGCTGTGTTGCCTACAGTCCCATGAAGGTGGCAGCTATAACTTACTCCACTGTCAGACCATGCTGCAATTGGACCGTAATTCAGCTTCCTTCAGGATTATAATTAAAGCCAGCTAATAAATAAAATAAAATAATAACACTTTGCAAATGTATCCATGGTGTCTCTTGCAAATACATAAAATATGGCAGTTAATTACCCTCCTTCCCAGTGATGGCAGATCACATGTTGTATCTAGTTGAGAAGTAATCTGGGGAAGGCTGTAAGTCAAAGTGGAATATTGCAGTACTTAAGTTTTCCTTTTGCATGGGTTTTGCATAC
This sequence comes from Gavia stellata, assembly GCF_030936135.1. NCBI lineage: Eukaryota > Metazoa > Chordata > Aves > Gaviiformes > Gaviidae > Gavia > Gavia stellata. The sequence goes on from NC_082637.1 coordinate 6,499,845, forward strand.
AGGCTTTAGGACTTAAGCGCAGAAAAGTTCTGTTTTCCATCAGACTGTCAGTTCATGAACTACGTTAATGGTCTGATGTCTTCACAAATGTTTGAAAATATTTTCTTTAAACACAAAGAAAATGTATATTTTGAGACTGAGTTGTAAGAATGCATAGCTAGGATGAAAAGAAGGAATTCTCATTTTCTTCACTGTATATTATATAATATATATGCACCCTATACATAAATAATATATATAAACAATAACATATATAGTTTCTATACGTATCTCATTCTTAGCCTTTCTTAGATATTTGAGCCTTCCCTGTATCATGACAGATAGAAAAAAACATACTCAAAAAACAAAAGATGGTCCTCAGTAGTTTAGTGTCTCATAGTGATGATTTACACTCTACAACTGTGTCAACATCTTCTCCCAAGTTGAATGTTACTTTCTGTGGGCCAGATTGTGATATTTGTGATAAGCAAAATAGCTGTCAGTGGGCCTTCTTGTAGAGACAGTAAACAAAAGTACATGCTGCAGCAACCTCAGAGGGTGATACTGAGATAATGATGTTGACTGTTAAAAATTAAACTGAGGACCATCAATTCATTTCATATAAATCACATGAAGTTTATCATTAGCTATATGAAGGCACCAGTGTTTACCTGAGTTTGTACGAGCAATTGAAAGTTGGATGTCTAATGTCGACAGTTATGCTAATATAATTCAATTAAGTATACTTACAGTAGTTAGATATCCCCCTCAGGGACTCTTATTTATACAAGTGTGCATCATGCACACTGCTCCTTGTTTATGGCTCTGAAAAAATTCCTGAAATTTAGCAAAGGAAAGGTGAAATCACAGAATGCAACTTTAATACAGTATTAAAATCTCTGGTCTCATAAAATTGAATGGCAGTTGAACCGAATAGTGTCTTAGCCCATTTCTGATCAGCCTCCTTTTTAGCACTGTTTCTAGCTTGTTCTGTCCCTTCAAGTATGTGGAGCTCCTTAGGATGTCTGCCTGGCAAAATGATTTGTAATGGGGATGGCATTGTCTCACAGATGCTGTGAAAGTCACCCCAAGCGGCATTGCCCTGCACCTCTAGCCTGATTTATCACTCCCTGATGCTCCTGGTTCTAAGCCTCCTCAATTTGAGCTCTCCAATTTTGTTACATCGCGCTGAATTATGAGGTTGTTTTGTGATGAGGACAAATGTCCACTCAAGAGCACCAAACTCATTTCATGATCTGAACTTTTCCCCCAAGAGGTAATAAAGACAAGAACATCCAAAGCCATTGCATCACCTACTGTATATCTTCTGTCAATAGATAATTAATGTGACAATGAGATTTTCCCATTATCGCACTTTGTCATGCATCATTTTTTTTACAGTGCTTTTCGACTTACAACTGTTTCAACAACTACATGACCAAGCTCAGAAGCCATTATATTTCATGGCTGCAGTTGAAGCAGAATTTCAGTTAAAGAACAATGTTAGGAGGGTAAAGTAAAGCAAGTCTTTTCTGTTAATATTACATTACCTTTATTTGTATAAAAGAAAATAATATAATTTTACCCTTATAGTTTAAGTATAATTAAAAGAAGAGGAAGACAGTCTATTTCACATCTATGAAATTCAGTGGACACAAGTATTACATTTGTCTGCTCTGCTGCATTCTGTAAACAAGATAGTTTGGAATTCCTGGTCCTGGAAAGAATAAATCAGGATAGAGGTCGTAGATTCAAGATTCGTTTCGTAAATGATGGTTGTGACTTCGTTCAGCCCCTTCCAACATTGTGGCCTGACAAAGTTTCCTAGGCAGTTTCTTCCATTAGTTTCTCTGTAACCCCAAAACATCAAGGCTAACCTCTCTTGAGCTCCATCCAGATAAACGCACTCTTTTTCATTTTTATTTCGCTTGTTCTACGTCATCACTCTCAGCAATGTAAAAGATGGTCTTGGGTGCTTTTAACAAACTAAAGACACTGCATCTTTGGCCTTCTTCATAAATTTGCCATTTATTTAATGTTCATACTGAGGAGAATGGGTGATATTTTTAATGATAATGTTTTGCAAAGTCACTCAGCTTTCTGAATAAGAAGCTGACAGCTCCTGCAAACTGACTTTGCCTCCGCTGCTAGACACTGCTGACTAATCACAGATGCCTCTTTATCTAGGACATTGAATGAATAAGCTTGAATACTTAAGGTATTCAGTCAGTTTAAGTGGGCAGCTCTTCTGAAGGCAATGGAAAATCTTAAGAGTTGATTCACATCCGTCTCCAGAAAAGAATTACACGTTATCGCATGATGATGAATATACTTCAATCGCCCAGAGGAAGACGTGGTTTCTGTCCCTGAAAGCTTACAAAAGCCATAACCCAAAGCAAAAGACAATTTAAGGAAGACAGAATAAACAGACCATTACTAATGGGAAGGATAGCAGAGGCGGTAAAGGAGAATACATTATGAGTAAACGTATGAAAATCAAGTAAACCTGGAATGCCTTACATCATTCTCCACTCTAGATGTGTCTTACTGCCCTCTAGAAATGGAATAAGAGCAGATAGAAGGACAAAAAGATACAAGGACAAAAAGATACAAGGACAAAAAGATACAAGCCAGGCTCCAGAGATTTGATTCAAGTGCACACACCATAGGGGTTTGATGGGGGATATTAAGAGGAGATGGGCGATACTAAGAACAATGGAAATTGATTATTTGCTTCATCCTGTAGATGACACAATTTGGTTGGCCTAGAAAATGAAGGGAAGAGGTCAGAGAAATTACTACTGTCGTGAATATGCAAGACAGTTTGGGAAAACATTTTAATGAAAAAAAATATGGAGAACACAGCACAACATGGAAAATCAAACAGGAAGAAACAATGCCAAAATTCAATTAAGTCAACGGGAAGTTTGGACTTCCTTCCCTGCAGTGTGCATCAGGTTTCTAATGGGAATCTGATTACATGTGACTATGGAATAAGTTGCCCCTTCACTGAAGCTTCTTTGGCTACTTATGAGAACAAATCTCTCTTTGGTGTCTGCTGGCTCCCTGTACTGTGTGTGCTTCAGAAACTGAAAGCAGCAGGTTTCAACTGAACAGTTGGGGAAAAAGTAGGATGCTCAGCTCTGTATTTTGGAAGGATAGTAGCAAAACCCTTGTTTATATGCCTCATAACTAACATACTAGATGGTATGATAGCTCCCTGCTGAAGATTTTAAATGGTACTTCAAATATGTGGTTTCATCTGGGAGAGCAGCTACCAGTTTGCAACCAGTGCATGCCGATCATTCGCTGCTGGCTTTTTCCCTCCCACTGTTCTCAGACCAGATGTTAATGAAAAATGTAGGAACCTGTTTCTGCTCTTCTGTTTAGTTAATAAGGTGTTCACCAAATACTCCTAAGTCTTTATCTAGCAAAACTGGATGAGATCCAAGTTATCAGAGAATACAGCAGGGATGTCTTTAAGGAGGCAGATGTTCAAAGGAGTACTTTGAAGAGTTCTTCAACCTGTGCGGAGTTGATTACCAAGATGTGGATGAAAGATGAGAAGAAAAATAGATGAAACCACAAAGCCTAGGAGAATATGCTATACCTGCCAACAATAAACTTCAGAAAGACTTAAGTTATAGAAGCCATAAAATATTGCTGTGATAAAACTTCTGAGCCGGGAGAGACCTCCAGAGACTGCCGAGAAATTTGAGAACAGTCAGTACCATATCAGTTCTTTCACCTGACAGAGACTTTTCAATCCACTTGCCACTCAGTGATAAAAAAACCTTATAGGGAATCACGGTGATTCATATAGACAGGAGAGCAAAAGGCATACTGTGACACAAAAGGACCTTCACTTTTACTGGATAAGGAGGTCTGACTGGTTCCAGACCGCCCTCCTTGTGTCAGATTTTGTAAATCAAAAACACGTCTGAAGACCACTGTTAAAAGCCTTCAGTATACCATGGACATAAATCAGTGTCAATAATGTCACTGATACACCAGTGTCTGTGATGATCTTCAGCCTGCTACTGAAGTAGACTGTCCTCCTTGGATAAAACCTTCCAGATACCATGTAGAAACTGCAGCCCCACATGTTTGCTCACCTGTAGAGTTGCGTTGATGCTGAGTGCTAAACCTCAGGTTCTGCCTTACAAACCTGCTGTTGGGCCCATGGTTACCTGTGGGTCTCACTTAGGGCGCAGTGGCTAACAGAGCTGGAGCCTGGAGGAGGGATTCCCCTTGTTTCATCCGTCACAACCCTCTGGGCTGCAGCTGGTCCTTTCCCCTGGGGTGGGTGTGAGCAGGAGCAGGAGTACCATCACTGCTGGGAAGGCATCTGAAGGCAGATGCGCATCCCCAACCATCCCTGAGTGGTGCTGATCAAAGAGCAGGAGAATGACAGCTCTTCTTAACACATTTTTTTCCTGAAAAAAATGTCAAAATGCTAGAGTTAAATAAAATGCTTTTTACCATTTTGGAGCTATACATATTCTTTTCATCTTGTAAAGCAGGGCAGGCACTATACGACTGCTTCCTCACTGGAAAATATATACTCTCTCTATATACTCTATACATCCTAAGTAATCTCAGAGTCACACATGTATAATCATACAAACACACACTCTGTTCAAACCCCAGAACTTCATGTGTCCCCATCTATCTTTCAGCTTGTATCTGAAGTAAAACTAGGGTGCAAAAAAAAAAAGGGTTTTTTTCCTCCACATTTTTGTGCCACTGGAGGAAAATAAGAGAACATGTTCTTGATAATACTACTCCTAATACCCACAGCATGTATTTTCAGTGTGCCTCATTCGGTATCTTTCAGTTGCTGTTTTACTCAATGTACAAATCAGAATACTGTTACTTTCACTGTAGAGAAAGCCAGAAAAATTAGCTTAAATTAAGTGTATAACTTTCATGTGGCTATATTTACCTAAAAGAAGTGCTAAACGTGCGCAAGTGCATCAGCTTGGGTTTGTAATAATTCATGGTGAGGATGAGCGGGCTGTTGGCACTTGGTGGAATACTTGCATATGACTTAGAGATTTCTAATCTATGTAATAAAAGTAAGCCAGAGAGAGGGAGGATTCTGCTGGGATGACTTTGGGTATGTACATTAATCAGTAGTAATAGAAAGAAGTAAATAGAAGTTCAATATTTGGCTAACTTCCAGCTGGTGAGACACATTTGATGGTAGGCAAGGCTTCCAAGGGAACTGGTAAAGGCCTTTACATTTAGGTCACCTATATTTAGAGAAGATAAAGCACTATGTCTTGTACTACTAAGAACTGTCCCAGCTTAATAGATCATTTCTCTCTCCAGCTTTCACATTTCTACAGGGGGCTGCTGTGCTGCTGACTACAAAACAATGACTAGATTTGAAAAAAGAATGAGTATTATTTCCCTAGAAATAAAACACATTTATCTTTAGAAAATAATAAGTTGAGAGGCATAGGGATTTATTTCATTCTGATCAATTCATAGTATTTTTTGTGGGATATTATTTGGTTAGGTTTCTGAGTTTAAGCACTTGCAATGACTTAGGTAACACGACTAACATCTATCATGCCTTTCCCTCTTCTTATAGGAGGAAATGCTTTCAGTAGATTCTTGTTTTGGTATACATCATATTGCTTTATCTTAATTAAAGGTTTGTAATACAGAAGAATGAATGTTCTATACTGCAGCCAACCACATACCTGTTTCTTACTGAGACCAAGGCAGAATCCCAGGGAAGAGGATTAAAACATATTAAGATACGTTACATATGCTCTCTCAACATCATTCTGAGTCAGAAATTATTTCTGTAAATTCAGTGTTCCTCAGTCAATTTCTCTTTCATGAACTTGTTCTGGAAATCTTTTTTGGGCCTGTAAACTTTTGCATCCATGACATCCAATGGCTAGGACTCCAAAATTTAAAAGTAGAAGTTTTGTGAATCCTTCAAGAATTACTCCCCACCGTTTGAGAAGACTCTGTTTACCTCTTCAAGGTAAGAGCGCGACTCCAGGTTAAGTTGCATGAGACCTTCCTGAGAAACCTGGAGAAACACAAATGATTTGACTTTTCTGTGGTAGAAAGGGTTTTTTTATAAGTGTCATAAAAGTTCACAGGCTTTCTCTGGACATTATCTGTAGAAAATCGCGTTTAGACTGCTAGGGCTTGATTTCATTAGCTAACTGTGGGCTCTTCTTGCCTCTTGAGATACCCAAAGGTGTTTGCAGCACCCACAGGGCTGACAGACATGGCACAAAGAAGACACACCAGCCCTTCTGTAGCAGTGTCTGGAAGTTCTGCAGGGCACCCTGGGACATCCCAACAGCATGAGGACCCCTTGGGCAGGTTGCTATTCATGAGAATATGAGAGACAAACACAACCCCACCATAAGAAGATACCTCATTGTGAATTACTTGCATGGGATTATTCCTGACCCATTCCAATGTTCCAACGGTGCCAGGGAATTGCTTCTGGCGAGTTGGGTTTGCCCTGAAGGAATACCGAGCCAGGTAACACCCTCAATACTCTGAAATGTGTTAGATGCAAACGTTTTACAGATAGGTCCATATATATCCACCTCATTTTGTGACTCTGGGCCACATGCTCTTCTACAACACCAAATAACAAGGTTACCCTCCAAAGTAGTCGCTAATGAAAAATGTAATTCCTCACTACAGGGTGAGCAAGCTATTTCATGTTTCTCTCAGCAGCTTCTTGAATTAATTTTGAGTGCTGTGTGTGACACAGCAAAGTAACATGGGCCCAGTGCGGCCAACAAAATTATTACTGGCATATCTTCCAGTCACTAGACTATGTCAGAGATGTTTATGTGTGTTTTGTTGCCTTGTAAATATAAAAACAAGTTCGAGAGAATTGTGGCAGCTGCTCTGAGATGTGATAGAAGTTCAGCTTCTATGGGCCATCAGGAAGAAATACGAGTAACCTTTGAGTTTGCAGAGAAAATGGATGCTACAGAGTCTAGAAACAGCAATGCATTGAGAAGAAAATTTTTTTGAAAAAAGGCTATCCCCAATGGAGAAAAATGTTTAAAGCAGTTACTCACTTACTTGAATGGATCTTGAACTTTTAAGAAGGATGACCTGTTCCATCAGCTCTGGGTAACTCTACATGCTTTTCTGCAGGTATGTTTATTTTACCTTAGTCCTAGTTTCCCCATCTGATCATAGAAATTAAAAATTAAGCATTACCTGTATGGGTTGTATAATCTAAGCTTTAGGGATATTTCTGAAATCTTCTCTAAACCATATTTTCTAAGGCTTTTTCAAAGTGTTATGAAATTATCAGGAAATTCATTGAACCAATCATTTTTCTTGGAGGACAAGCCAATAGCCTAATAAGGTCACCTCCCAAGTCATTTTGATAAGGATGCTCTCTGCTATTACACTCTCCACCTGAAAAAAAATAAAATCCCATAAACATGTCCACAACCCAAAGGCACAACAGTATCATAACACAACAACAAGATTATTTTTTATTTATCTTAGAATTCTTTGCCAAAGTATGAATTAAGCTGGAATATTCAGGTTTAATCAACTCTTGATGACTTAAGAGCCATTTCAATTAGGGAACCCTTTATGAAAAAAGAGAGGATTTTAAAATTATTTTTAAGAGCAGTAAATTGGTTTCTTCAAGGCTTCCCCTGGCTATCCCATGTTCAGTGAGGCTTTTCTTCTGTTTAAACATAGCCCTAGAGTGCATTATTTCTGCTATCTATCTAACATATATGAATTTAAGAACAGATATAATTTTTGCAGATCATATATAAAAATTACATACATGTCAGGTTATTTACATATAAAATTTATACAGTAACTAGAAATCTGTAACTTCTTGACAGAAAATATTAATTTTGATTATTAAAAGATACGCTTTGCATGTTTTCCTTGTTTTCGGTTCAAGTTTTATGTAGTAAACACTGAAGAATTGGTTTTTTGTTCCCTTGAAGGTAACTTTGATGGAAAACTTTAAAAAAAAAAACTCCAACAGATCAGAGTTCAAGGGTTTTAAAGAAAACTTTTTCTTTTCCTTTCTTCCTTTTTTTTCCCTCTTATTTTTCCTTTTTTTTTTTTTTTATCCTCTCCCCAAAATCTGATCTATTTTTCAAAATCTGAGTGGTTGATGGTTGCCAGGGAATCAGCAGAATCTGCCTTCATATTTATAAGGGCTTTGCCCGGACAGTCTTTTATGGCAGTGACATTCCCCATGTTCCTACATGACCAGGTAGAGCTTAAAGCAATAGTATTGCCTCTTGCCTTGTGCAGAACTAATACTCAGTGACCCTCTTCGTGAACCGGTCCACATCAGCTAAACCTGTGGAGCAGAAATGTCACTCAGCAAAACAAAAGCAGCAAAATGATGAATTTTCTGCCAGTTTAGCACTGGAAATCTGGCAGCACAAGGAGGAGGGCAGAGCTGCGGCAGTTTTAACTTGATTGCCTCCAACTGTCTTAGAAATGCAGCCTTGGGGCCTAAGTAATTCTGTGCTTGGCAAACGTGTTTAAACCTTAAAGACAATGAAGAAATTATAAAGGGTTTTTTTACAAATAATTATCTCTTCTAATTAGGCTTGTTAGAAATTTGGCTTAAAATATGGTAAAACGACAATTTGAAATGCAAGGGAATGGTGGAAGCTTATTCTGAAATTCTTTTTCCATCCTCGATGTTATATATCTTAGATTTTTATGCCATTGTCCAGGAGGACAGCATCGCTTTTGTTACATACCATCGCTATTGTTACACACCACCTTTCAACTATCAGATCTGGAGTATAATTGAGTTTATAATCAATCTTTCAGTGCCATAGGTGCATTTTCAGCTTCATACATTGAAGGCAAAAAGAAATTATAAAGCTGAAGTTGTCCAAAACGTGTTCATCTTTACATAGCTGTTGTTCAAAACATATATGGGGGCATTCAAATGACTCAAGCTGTAATAAAATCTTTGTCTTAGATATTTGGAAAAACCTTCCACAGTATGGGTGGAGTCAGCTACAATGAGAAGGATAATATAAAATTCATGGGAACTCCTACCATTTCCAGAAAGAGAGGTGCACTTCTGCACCAAATCAGACAAAGGCACCCCCATTCCATGATGTTGTCTCTGAGAGCACAAAGTATTTTGTTAAGCACTAAGAAAAGGAAGATATCTATAGAAACTTTGTTTACTCCTGCTTGAAAATGTCCGTAGGAGCCTCCTACTTACACCAGATAACAGTTTTGTGGGGTTTTTTCAAAATGACATTGATATATTTCTGCATTACTTGATGGCATCTGTAGTATTGTTAAAGAATATGAGAACGTAAATTACAACATGAGGTTTGGATTAAAAATTTAAAACCAGATTTGAAATGATTTTATGAAATATTTTTGTTTTATCAGAGAAAAAGAAATTTGTTATAGAAAAAGCTACTTCAATCCTTTTTTTTCCTGCTTATTTTCCACAATATCTTATACAACTCAGTTAAAAAGAATAAAAAGAAAAAAAAAAGAAAAAAAAAGAGCTATGCATGTGTGGACACACAATTTTTACAAGTCTTGCCAGGTGATAGAGGCGAATAACAGAAAAAAGCACATGTGCACACCCACATCCATGAACACCTCATGTCTGATCTCTCCTCAGCACATATAACCGAAGGCTGAAGAACGAACCAGACCTCATGTGAGAAGGTTTTACCCTCAGTCTGCTAAATCAGGTGCCCAGACTGGGTTTCTAAATTCTTTAATCAAAGTGTAAGTAGGGCTGGGAGATGAACAATGGGGTTTAAAGACTAGCACTGATAAATAATTGAGCTAGTCAACAGAAAGCAGTGTTCGAGGGGAGTGTATAAGATTCTGCTTATTTTGTGATTTAGTGGTCTACTTAAAACTCTGAGTTCAACATCTGTCTTAGGCTCATGTCTTCCTTTGTATTTAAGCACTTAAAAATGTTTATTCTTTCTGAAATGTACTGAGAAAAGCAGACTAGGATAGGAAGAGAAGATCACTCTGAATTCAGGATTCAGGGGCTGCAAGGCAGAGAGTTGGTCCATCCATAAGCCCAGATTTATGCATCCGAGATGGCCCCAGATGTTTGTGGTCTTAGAAGTCTGCGCATACACTGCATTAAGACAACTAAAAAAGTTATTAAAACGTAGCACACGATGAAGGACCCGGGTAGGGATTTTGGTGCATGAATTTAGATTTCTAAATTTCGTGTTAGAAGTGGGATACTGTTACCCTCCGTTTCACGGGTCTTGATTTGGAGCATTTTATTTCTGTTGCACAGTTTCTGTCAAAGTTTCAAAATGCATTATCTGGATGAGCATCCTCCTTAAGAGAACACCGTAAACAATTAGATCTGCAGATGAAGATTAGGAGTTCTTTGTAAGTACGCTGCTGCCTGCTGTAAAAATGTGCTTCATTTTTATCAGGTCTCTGCTGCAATTAAGGGACTGACCAGTACTAACAGTTACATAAAGCCATTATCTCACTGGAGCAGTAGAAACAATGTTGCCAAGATGATTCTGGTTTTTGTGATATTCAAAACATATGGTGAGACAAAGCCACTATAATACAAAGGCTTAAATCTTGCTGGGCGCAAAGGCTACACTTCAGCTCTCAGCTGAGAAACTGGGACTTTCATTACTATGATAATTTCAGGTAAAAGGGCCAAAAATGGTTGCTTTTTCTACAGCCTTTAAAATGAAAATTCTTGCACAGCCTGGAATATCTTAGCACAGCAGCAGGTTTTTATGAAGATAGTGTTAGTTAACGTATTTGCATTACTGCATGTTTCAGTTTAAAAAAAAAAATAATTTTCCAAGTTATGTTGGATTCAGATCAAATCATCCAGGCAAGCTTCCAGAGAGTGGGCCGTTTCCCAAATGACAATAATTTCATTAGTACACTCTTGCGGCTCAGCCAACATGTTAAACCACGCACTTGGTAGTAGATGATGTTGGCTAAATATTTTGTGCTCCTGTAATAAGGGTTTGATAAGTGGTTTAACTCTTTTCACTGAAGTAAATAGGTGATTTGCTATTGACATCAGTAAGAAATGAATCAAGGCAAGTGCTTTATGCAACTGCGCTTTGTAAAGCTCTCCTTTGACTGGGTGTATTTTGAGGTTATTGTCTATTTATCAACTGTCTTTGAAGTGGGGGAAATTGGACACTGGACAGGGCTGACAGCTTTAAAGGAGTAAAAAAATTGCTTATAAGAATCACAGGTTTCCTTTCTGGGAGCACAGAAAGCAGGGAATATATTAAGGTAATTAGGCACAAGAAATATATTGAGGAAGATTCACTGGGATCTTGGCATGTCTTCACATCCCGCTGCAATGTGGGGCACTGCCGTATGGGTATGTCTCATCTGAGCTTCGTGCCTGTAAAGGCCAGAAAGCTGTGCAAAGTCTCCTGCACAGAAAACCCACCAATTTCTTTTGTATTTCAGCCTAAATTCTTATCACAAGTTCACCCTTTCTTTCTAAATTTACCAGTTCTATCCTCTAGTTTTCTTGTTATTTTTCCTCTTCTGACTAAAACATGAGTGAATTCTGAGCAATAGCATCGGGACTTCACTGTTATCAATGGCATTATTATCATTATTTCCTTAACTTCTTCATGTGTTTGTGATTATTTCCTTATCTGTCTTTTTTGGGGGGTTGATGGTGATAATAAAACATTATTTAGAAATCCTGCCTCCAGGCACATCAGGTGGCAAAGGAACTATTTCAGTATGGGTTTTTGCATGATGGGGTTCAGTTGTGCATCCTTATGTGTCTGTCCGTCTGTCTGTGCACCTCTGTTATGGTAAGCACTTAAATGTGAGAATATGCAAGAGAGTTTTGGGAGGAAAAAAGCTGGGTTTCAGCATTGTCTTTTCATGGAAAACAGCTTTCACAAATGATCTATGTGGTTTATAATCCTTAGTTGTTTAATATCCACTGCTAAATCTGCCCTCGCGTATTGTCAGATCTGGGAGCAGGAAGGCAAAATACTAATGATCTTAAGTCATAGATGCTACACCACGAGCAGTACAATAAATCTTTTCTAAATAGTTTTATCATTTCACTCCATGCAGCAGTTCTGCACATTTTCTTATAAATTATTATAGAAAATTGGCATCCATTTGAAAATTCTGAGTGTGAATACGATTTATTAGAGCAAAACATCATAGTAATTAACAATAAATCAAAAAATGCAGAGAAAATTCAGCTTTCTCATCACCTTATCCTGGCAGAGTATGATGTTAAAATCCAAAAACACCCTAATACATATTTTATTCTTTTCAATGCTGATACAAATAATTATATGGAATCAGATCTCTTAGGACTTCCAAATTTCAGCTTCATTTTGTTGGGTCCAAAATGTTCAATAACCTTGATTAAATGTCAGCAAGGGATCTGTGTCTGAGACATCACATAATAAAGCTGAGTCAAATATTAGTTCTGCACAACCCTGGCTCACTTTACACTGCCTTTGGGAATGCTTTAAACTATTACTACCCAATGATTTCAACAGCATTGCTAAGACCACTCTGCTAGCATATTCCGAATACTGGATTCCTAAAATTGTGGAGAATGTACAAAAGTCCCCGATTTACATTGTATTTTCAGGAAGACAGTCCAACTCCCTTCACACTGAGTTTATATTCTGAGTGCGTCTGGTCTTAATCCATGATAGTTATTCTTTTCCCATAGGCAAACCCAGGCTTCAAAGGAGGGGAAGGAAATGCGATCACACTTCCCATGAAGGATTGTCATGGTGGTGGCAGGAATGTCAAAATCTTTTGTGATTTCCTAACACCTGGTGGGGGGGGTTCCATCTCCCATTTTGCTGTTTTTCATTGAAGCTAACAAAAACAATCAAAAGCGAACAAATGGCCATCAACATAAATAAATGTTAGATTAAGTTTAAAATATTTTAACATGCTATGTCTTTGTCTGTAGCAGAAATTGAGATGAGCTGGGAAATATTCATAGGTACTGGAATATGATCTTTTACACTGCTAATCTGACAGAACATTTACCAGTTGTTCCAACCAGCATTTTCCCTAAATAATTCTTGGACATCATTTTGTAATTAGAATAGTTGCAGGACCTTTCCCTGTGAACAACTAACGTGCAGCCTACCTGTTTTTAAAGTTTGGTCCATTTCCTGGCATAGACATGGAGCATTTGGTTCCTGTTGACCTCCATGTCCTGGAACATTTCCATGCACACTCAATTTATTAGTACAGAATTCACCTCAAATTCCTGTATTCAGGATCCTTCTTGACTTCAATTCTTTTTCTCCAAGTATCTACATTTTATCACATGGAAAACTAATGTCTTGATCCTCTAAGGAAACAAAACCACATCAATTTACAAAGCAAAACAGAACAGCTATCTATGAGGAAGGTTCAGAATTAAGGAGTCTAGCTCTCTTGTAGTTTTATTTTCTGGCTTTATTTGATGTTGGCAATTAATTTCTTAATTTCTTGCATTCCAACAATGAACTCATGAATTAAAAATATTCTCACCTACAGATAATTTTTTAGGGTTGTTTTTTTTGTGTGCAGTTTCTGGTGTCGATGAAAAGGAAAGCTTACACTGTAGCCTGAACCTCAGCTGGGATACTAGCAGATTTTGCCTCTTCTCCCTGCCCACGTATTCTCATGAATCTTGTTAAAAGTTTGTGTATCTAAGGTGCCCACTCTTTTGTCAAATATGGTTAAAATTTGTCAAATTGATTCATAAGTTATTAGAGCAGCAGGTAACCCAACAAATACATAAACACGTGTGCACTCATGCTGTACCACACAAGCCTTGTTTTTCTTAGGAAATCCAGCCAATGAGAACTCCTCTTACTATTTTTATTATCTGGTTTATTCAGAGTATTTTCTTCCAAGATGATAGCACTAAGGATCTCATTAACTATTTCAAAAAAATTTAACTTGTTGTTGGTGCATTATGAGCCCCTCTTTTAGCCTATGATACATAAAAATTAAAAAAAAAAAAAAAAGAAAAAAAATAGGTGAAAATACCTCACTCTGTCATATATTTTCCTTTGGAGGCCCACAACTGAAGCTCACAAACATCATTGACTTCTGGTCCTGGATAGCATCAGTTATGAAGGATAATGATGTAGAATAGAGTGTAGTGAACAAATAACTTCATTATGCTGTCATACAGTTAACATCCTATCACAGATCTGTATTGAGATTTGTCACGCTTTAGGACTGCAGTATTAACGTGCGTCATTTCAGCTTTTTAGAATTGCATCTATTTTTCTGGTGCCCTCCTAACTGTGATGAAATCAGATGTAAAGATGCCAAAATCGGATGATGCACTAACATTTCAGTTTGAGATTAAAATTTCAGAAGTTTCTTGAGATCATACACAAAGAGCAGCAGTAGTAAATTAGTAAGAGTAACTAACGTTCATCATCACTTGGATTTATATATAGTATAGCTCTGGAAACCCAAGGATTGTAAAGTATTTTATAAACATTAATTAATCACATCTCACTGCAACAACTCTGTGGAGCAAGTATGAATTATTAACCTTAGGTTTACACACGGGTGAACAGGCACTTTACTTTAAATTTCTCCCCTCCACTGCAATTTATAGTTGTGTTCCAGTATATTCTGAATTATCTGAAAGGCTTCAAACTATTCAATGTGTGTTCTCTTTCTCATTTTTTTGTTTTTTTGTTTTTTTACCCCCCAGTAGTTCTTTATGCAAAGAATGAGTATCAACATTGGGAACAAGATGTCTGTGTTGATCATTCCTGGAGAGCTGCTGCTCCACATGAGAGAGAAAATCCCTTTCCATCATTTCTGCAGCTTAGTAATTGGTTTACTCTATCTTGCAGATGTACATACAAATCCTGTTTCTTTTGTCATTCACAGTTGTACAACTCTGATGAAGTTTAACTGGGATGGTGTTTGTCTATCCCTGTCTGTGGGCTAATTATGTAAGACAGAAATTGGTCTGTGAAATAATTGTAACAATAGACATTTTTAAGGTAGGAAGGAAATAAACCGTATAGAGGAAAATGAAAGCAAATAATAAAATTACAAGTCAAAGGTTAACATAGCTCTTATTCAGCTGCAAATGGAAAATAAAATTTGGCAGTGTTACTGGGATGGTTAGTGGGCTTTTTAATTTTGGGGGGAGCTAGAAGGCTCTTAGCTTTAAAAGGCTGAGTAACACTGCTCAAGACACTGTGATTCTAGCTTCTGACCTACTTCTGTCTAGGTGAGTAACCCAGAAAAAGTAAATTTACTTCTTATTACTCTCACTTTCCTATTATTTTTAAGGGGAAAGTTACTTATTTTATTAAAAAAAAAATCTCTCCACTGAAAGGAATCTACTTTTTGTTAGTTGCTTTGCTGGTTTATACTAATAGTAGCTTCTCCAATTGCAGTCCCATGTCTATGTAATATTGCTGTCAGAGGGAGCTTGGCCCAAATCCTTCGAGGTCACTTTGCTACTGTAATAGATAAATGGGCTTCAAAATAGCAACTTTTTGGAGATTCTGAACAACGATGGAAATTTCCAGTTCATATTTCTGACATCACTCAAGAAGAAATAGGCTAAATGAGAGGGAAAGCTGGGAAGGGCTGGATGAAGTCGTATTTGTGCTGAGTCAGGATCTTGGTCAGGTACGTCCTGGCTGGGGACTGTACATGGTGTCCCTGAATTTCTCTTGATTCACAAGTGCTATTTTTAATCCCAGGAAGAAACGTGTGCTCATCCATGGGATGCTCAGCGAGTCCAGTGGTTTGCAGCTGCGGGACACTTACTACCTACATCTTCTCTTTGTGTTCAGTCAACCCAAGGCATCTGGTGATGCACAGATCATTTGTTTGGCAAGTCTGACATTTCCCAGATGTGTCAGGCTAACTGTGAATGTGCAGAGCTGCTTTTCACACATGCGGTGCATATGTCCCAGATTCCTGCATATCTGGCAGCCTTATAGAAGAAATTTTTCCTTGCAGGGAAAAATCTAGCCAAATAGGAGAATCTCCATTTACATCCAGTCAGGATTTTCAGGTAGAGCAAAAAATAGCCCAGTCATAAGGTTATGCTGCCGAAAAATTTCCATCCCTGCTCCCTACCTGCTCATCCTCTTCCAGGGATCCTAAAAATTTCTGGAGCCCATCGGTCAACACTGCTGTTTAGAAAAGCATGCTCCTGTGCTCCTTTCTCTTCTGTCTTAGATTTTGCACAGACAGGATAAACAAAAGCCTCATTTTTCAATTTTTACTTGAATGTATTACAAAAAGGACAGTGTTATAAATAAGAGGAGTGTAATGAATGTCACTCTGTCCTTTATCCCGGATGTGGATGAGCTGAGATATTCTGGGACTAATCATCAATACGTCCTGGACAAATGAACCAGAGATGTCAAACTGTGTGCAAAACCCAAGTAGATCTGTGCACACCATCCAGTAATACCCGCTGCCAGTGGGTATTAATCATTGAAATGGTCCACAAAATCCTGACCAAGGCACCTCGGGGGACTTGTGACAATAATTGATATTTTTAGCTGACCTCCACCTGTTCTTTTAAACTTGAAATTTGAAAGACTTTCCTTCAGCCTTGCTTACTAGAAGTTGATGTCATCGACATACAATGGTGTTTTTGTACAGATGGATCAAAAACCTTCTGAGCTAACGGTATGCTTACTTGCTTTCTACTAGGTAACTTCTATCCAAAGTCCTAACGTGTCTCCGCTTTGTCATTTTCTGCTAGTGGGTCGAATCTGAGCAATTTTCAAACCCCGATGGGATGGCCACAATGAAGAGCGCTGCCTGTTTGATTATGCGTTCTTTGGCACACATACTGTGCCAGCATTAAACAATTCTAGAAAATATGCACTATAGACTTGACATTTATTGTATCTCAGCATGCGGCTGTCTGTGGTTTTGATGGTTTTCAAACAATGGTGTGTGAGCCAGATTGCATGAATAGCCTTGTGTTGTTGAACAGCAGTAATGAGGATGTCAGTTGAGAGTTTTAAATGAGCTTTCCTTAGTCATTTAAAGGATTTATGTATGTATCGGTTCATTTGTCAACTTCATATTACATGAGAAGAGTGACCCATATTTTTGTATCAATGGGATATACTTGCATGTTCAAACAGGAGTGGAAGGGGAAAGTAGCGCAGAGTCCCAGCTACGCTCTCCTTAAAGTTAGTATTGCAAAGAAAATAAGAAAATAACATAGATCCTCTTATAGATAAGGGAATAGCTGTAACTAAAATTACTAGGTTCCCATCCACAGTTATCTAAATTTCATGTACTCTGTGTCCCACTGCTGCTGCTGCAGTAACTATAAAATAATAAAACTCCTCGTGTAGCATCTAATCATATATACCACAAGCCACGCTGATGCATATTTACAAGTGCGGTAAGTGCTGAATCCAAAATACAAGTAGCATTTTGCCTTTGGAAAGGATGTTTGTTTAGAGGTTTTTATTTATTCAGCCAAATGAGATGTTGCTGAGTGCAAAATACTCCATATTGTCACAAGCCAAAGATATGTTCGTTAAAGGTTTCATACCGTCTCACACCTGCAGCTGGTAAAACTGAACCAGAGCCCAACAACCAGAAAAATCCAGGATCAGAAAGGGTGAAAACAGCGATAAGGAGAGGGATAGAGGACATTAATTTCTTGTCTTTAACCACTTGTTTCTCTGAACACACTATAGCACTAAACAGGTTTCAGTCAACAACTTTTTAGTTGGACACACGGGAAGAAAAAAAAAATCCCAAAATGTATTATTTACTTTTTTGCTTGCAAAGTTAGTTTTAAAGCAGGTTATTTGTTTATCCTCTACACAGTTTCCACAGTCAGATATCATGTCTTTCTCTCACATAGACCAGAAAGGATGTGAGGAAGTGGTCTATATTCCCCATTAAGAGAGTTTGTGAGGCTCAGCTTTCAGGATGCCGTTTGAGAGTTTGCATACTGCAGAGGGAATGTGCTCTGCTCCTTGATTTTAGACACTCTTGGGTGGATGGTGACTCATATCTGAAACTTTTATTTCTTACTCTAATACCTGGGATTTCACCATCATCAGGTAAAAGGTATGTGGGAACAGTTACGGTAACAACCTGTGAGAGAAAGAATAGTAAGAGAGCACCAAAAAGCACCGCTGGCATATAAAATACTCTCTATTTTCTTTTCTCTCTCTTCAGGGAAAGAAGCAGGGAGGCGAGGTTTTCTGATAAAGAAAAGCTATATTTCAGATTTCTTTGAAGATCATCCAGAACAGGTAATCTCTAAAAAAGTTTATTATTTTCTTCTCGTTCTAAGAAAAATAAATAAATCCACATTTCCCAACATGATCTAGTTATTATCACCAACTTCTGATGCAAAACTGAAGCAAAGAGAGATTGTATTTCTAGCCCAATGTCACGGTGAGGATTTCTTTCTTAGCAGATGTTCTCTCAGAAAAAGATTGTAAAAAGCCCTTCACTGTGGCCAGGAGAATACATCAGACAACCTTCTGATGGCTTTGTCCTTGTTTGTCTCTCTTTCTTGATATAAAAAATGGGGTCAGTCTGGCATGTGGATCTTTAAAATGCCTCCAGTATATTTCCCCACCTGCAGCTATTATGGGGTCAGGAGACTGAGGTTATATTTATCACTATTTCTGGAAACTTACATTATTCACTTTAAATATTTTAGGAATGATCTCACTGGAATCCGAATATCATAGTGAAGTGACTTTCTCCTTAAATATTAATGAAAAAGAAAGCTGAAGGAAACAATGCTGCATAAAAATCATAAGCTATGTTAAAAGGACTCTATTAATATGTACCTGTGCTCCTGTGGCTGGTACAGACATAATCCCACATTTAGGAAACATTAAAATAGCACCCATAGAGGCAATCTCTCCAGCAAGCAGCCTGGTTACAAAAAGACTGATTCTGTAGCCACATCACAAACTTGGCTTTGATTGGCTTTGATCTTGCTTAAAACAGGGATTTTGTGTCATTTTTTATAGCTAACATTGCATTTATTATAGGGACATTTTTTTAAATTTTGTTTTCTCCCTCCACTCTGGTGTAAATCAAGTTAGAGTCAGTCCCTGTAAGTAAAGTTTTCTGTTGTGTTCTGAGTTCAATATGTGGAAATTAATGAGTTGGATATAAATAAAGCAAGTATTAAACACGTATTTGAGAAAAAAATGTGTTAATTGACTTGAAAGGCTTTCTGTTCTGCAATAAGAAGTACCGAACACCATTTGGAAGAGTTGTGTGGAAACACATTTCCCATCCAATGATTTTTTTTTCCCCCTCCAGTCTGTCTCAGGACTGTTTCAAGAGCTGTCAAATTTGCTATGAAAAATGAGGGTGAGAGACCTGAATCTACCCATAACAGCTAATAGCCCAACCGTCACCTGCCATGTCAGAAAGCTATTTTACATTTCTTTTCTGCCTTTTACAGATCAAAGCCTTGAACCTTCTGATGTGAGGTATCAATTCCTAAATACGAGCTGCAGAAGAAAGAGGTTTCTAACTCTCCCATCTGAAACATTCCCAGTTTATACAAACAGATAAAGACTAATTAGAGATGGAAATTAAACTCAGATCTCCATGTGTGGTAAGGTTTGAACAGTATTCCAAGGCAATCTTTGGTACTTTTTAGCTCAATTCCATTCTGGACCCAAAATTTCAAACTGGAAAATATATTCCCCAAAGGTGCCTCGTGGTTTACAGCTCACAGTTCTGACACTTTTATGTGTGTATGTCTGTGTGTCCATGAGTAGACCTCCACAAAATGTGTTCTCATGACTTAGATATGCATGTTTTGCCCATTTTGACTCAGTTAAAATTGTCCTCATTCTGTTGATTCAAATGCCCCAAGATGAAGTACCCTCCTGGACATTCAACTTCACTGATGTTCAGCTGATGAGAGCCATCCATCTCAACTCTCTGAGGCTCAGCACAGAAAGAAAAATATAACACAGGGTATTAGGAGGCAGGAATTGGGAGGACAGCCCTTTGAGAATCTGTGTTTTCACAAGCAAACTGAGACATTGCTACATGATTGTTTAATTTTCGTATGAGCCTTTTCATAGGCAGAGGTTAAAGAACATATTGTGTACGGAGAGGTTTTTATGAGGTCACATTTCCATCTGGAGCAGTAAAAAAGCGCTCCTAATCTAACACAGGGGCTACAACATGGAACAAACAGTGTTTTAGTGCATTTTTTTATTGGGAATCAACCTGGCCCTTTTATTCTTTTTTTGTTTTCCTAGGCCTAAAAGCACCAGCAGTGGAAAAGGCAGCATCTCCCAGCACACGGGGGCTGTTAATCTTAACCTCCTTCTGTGCAAAAAATGGCTTAAATTGACTTAATTATTTAATATCCCCTCACTGACACAGGCTAGTAAAAAGATCAGCATGTTAATGCTCCTTTCTAGCACTTTCTTTCCAAAAGCCTTTAAGAAACTCATGAATATTTAATGCCCCTCAGTCAGTGCTGAGGAGATGGTACAATTAAGGGTGAAACCAAATGCCAGTAGTTGTGTGTGCATCCCAGAGCTGCTCCAAACCTTGCAGCAAAACCTCCCCAAATGGCTCAGCCTTTACGACCAAGCACTAAAGGACCAGGTTTTTCTTGCCCTCTCTTTTCCTCTTTTCCCCCCTCATTTTTTCCCTATCGGAGAAGGAAATGGATCACTCGATGGAAGAATCGACCCATGGCCATGTGTATTACTTTTAAGTCTGACATCTGTTCAAAACCATGTAAATGGGCCCATGTTAATGCATAAGAAGTATAAAAAGTATTCAGACTTAAACACAGGGAAATTATGTTCACTCACCAGGGAACAGCAAATCTAGCTGATTTTTTTTCTCTTATGTACATTAGAAAAAAACCCATCTTTTTGCTTGGCACTTTGTATGAATTTGTTAAAGTAGGAGTGGCTGATTTTTGATATGTCTGTGGTTAATGCACACTGTAATGTATGTATGTGCTTTATATTCTGCTTTTCTTGTCTGTTGCTTAAAATGAAATAAGCAGAATAATCCACCATATCCATAATCCATATGCTTAAGAGGATCAATGTTTGCTGTAAAGTAGTAAGTGTTCACATTGAGTTCTGTAACAAAATGCCTATCACCATGTTTTCTTGATGGAAAATTATTTTTTTCATGAAGCTGTTTTTTCCATTGAAAATATCCACGATGAAAAAATATCATTTTGCTAACACAACTTGCTTTATTTCGAATAAACACCCAACAATCTGACTGAAGACTGAAGGTGGCAAATGTAATAAGATTTTGCATTGCATTCTGGAAATGGTGGTTTTGTTGTTCCTCTCTCCCCACGTCTCTGGGGGTACAGTCTGTGGGGAAGTACATGCTCAAGGAAACACCGTGCCTAACCTACTGTTACTTTCTCACTTCTCTAAAAGGGTAAAATAATGAAAATTATTATTTGATAAGACAGCCTGGCCCGTAAATGTGATATAAGCATGAGGAATTCGAACTACATTAGGTTGCACAGAACACTTGAAAAAATTAAGATAGCAGCATTTTCAAATATCTGATCAACTCCATTATTTGTTTAAAATTTAATCCTAAACCTATTTGAAGACGAATCAGCATTATTGTGAGTTTTCTTATTTTTTCATTAAAATATTAAGGGGTTTTTAATCCATAAATCCAGATGTTAATTAAAAAACTGTTGTCAAAATGATAGATTGCTTTTTTAATCTTTCCTTTCAATTCTAAGTAATCTTCATAGAGGACAGGACCCAAGTGAGTTAATTTTTCTCAAGAAAATAACAAAGACTGAAGTTTGCAAAAAGGCTGCTGTAGAAAAGGAAAAAAACAAGTCTCCGTCTAATGAGGTTCCCATGAAAACACTCTTCTGGTTCTGCTTTTGATTTTTACAGACAAATAATATTAAAAAAGTATTTTGATAGACAGCTAATATTATTCAATAGACAACTAATATTATAAACAATAAACTCTGAAGTTGAGTACTTGTGAAAGATTTCCCATGAGCTTTAAGATATAGTTTGAGTATCCATCACCAACCAATGGGAACAGATAGGGAGGGAAGGCGATGCTGAACCTGCCCTCATCACCAGGCATGTATGTAATGTGCGTCACTCAAAATCTGGTGGTGTGTTACTCCCAACCCACGTGACTGGGTACGCATCCTGTTTGTGTGAAACAAGATTTTGCCACACAAACTTGAGTTTTTTCAATTTCTCTGCCACTTCAGAGTGCTGAGGCCACTCTGGTGGAGACCAGTATTTTTTGGGATAGGATGGCAGCACGGTTAGGTCCTGAAGCCACGATGCTGGAGAGTGGACATCCTGCAACCATTTAGGAAACAACACTCAAGTTACTCCATGTGTTGCATGACTCAGTTTTCCTTCCGCAATACTCACAATACCATCAAGTTTTGTGGTGAGGCTGAACAAATTATAGACTGTGAGAAGTTTAGTTACAGCAGAGTAGTGAAGTTAATTGCTCATCTACTTCCTCCTTTTCAGAGAAACAAAAGTAAAACGCAATAAAATAGACATGTAACAAATAAAATTGGGGACTGAAGACCAGCTACAAAAGAAGGTGATCCTAGAAGATTTTTCTTTATTTCCAACAGCCTTCTGCAGCCAGCAGTAGTTTCGTAATCCGTGTGAACAGGACTACTGGCACTGCCTCCGAGGTCCTGGGGGATGCTTTTGATCTAACAAGGCATTGCCATTATTAGAAAGGCTGCAGTGTAACCGCAGCATCATTGCATTCTGTCAATTTAGTTTTGCATGAACCACTTGGCTCGTGACACTCTAAATTTAATACTGTCTTACAGATAAACTAGAAACAGAATAAATACTGTAAGAACAAAGCTGTCACAGAAACACACTCCGAGTGTTTCGACCCCATTCAAAGGCCCTTCACTGTAATTGTCTCTGGCAGAAGGCTCCTGTACAGTAAGTACTTTAGTTGCCAATGACCTTAAACACGATTATCATTAGCCTTCTTGTAATACTGCCTCTCCCTTGAACTCAAATTACTGTGCTTCTCAGATGGTTTTGTAACGAGAGTTCAGTGTTGTAGTTAGCATAATTCAAGCTGTTTTAATCAATGCTGTGTCCTTTGTAAATAAAGCTGCGTTCTGAAATACACGCTGTAATAATTACATCCATAATTTGTTATATTTATTGAAATAATTTTGACTATAGTAATTTGAATTACTGTTGTAAAGAAACAGTAAGGAAACAAGAAGCTAATAATTTATGCTGATACATATATGTTAGCGCCAAGCCTAAAGTTGGGGTTTGTTTAAGCCAAACATTTGAATATTTAAACCATATTTCAGAGGCAGTAAAGCTACCTTGACTTGAGAGTGAAACTCACGTATGATCTCTAAACCTTTGTAATCTCAGAAGAAAATAAAAACATGCCTTTTTCTTGCCTCCATGGAAAATACCCAAAGTTGATGGCTTGCCAAAGGCTGACTAGCACACAATGAAAGAGCAGAGATCCCATCAGCCATAGGATGGCTCTGTGGAAATTAATTTCCAGAAGTGGCTGGGGCAGGTTAATTGCTACGGGGAACCCCTCATGGTGTAAATCAGTGAGTAAAAGTCCTCTAGAAATAAGCCTCTTTAGACACATTTTAGAATTTAGTAATTGCAAGACACAGAAGCATTAAAAATAATGAGAGAGAAGCAAGGATGGCACAAAACCAGTTTTCCACCAGCCATCTCATATAATCCCTTTCATAACACAACCCCCTCTTAAATGGGATTTATTTCTGTTCTTGTTATCCTAAATGGACAACTGTTTCCTAAATCTCACTGGTTTGATTGCTAGAAACAATCTAATTTTCAGCCTAAACTTATTCATTTAGTATTATTTATTTTCAGCTTATCATTCTCCTTTTACATAAACCTTTCTTCTCCCTTCCTGTACATTTTTCATGACCCAGGACCCACAGGCAGTAAAGGCTATATTTAAGACCAGTAGGAATTTTATTAAATTATTTCCTTAGAAAATTAGTTGTTATTAATGAATTAATTAGTGCTTATTGAAAAACTAGTTTTACTGTTAAAAAAGATATAACATCCAGAGGTTACACTTATATGTTACTAGAAAGTAATTGTACAGTGTATTTACCTCTGTTTTACTAAACTTGTCATATATTGTTAATTTGATTGATTTTATACCATAGTCATTTATAAAAATAAAAAAAAAAATAACAGCAATCCCTGTCCTGACTAGTCTTGGAGAAACACCATTAATAACTCTTCTCCAGTAATACAATTCAGCTTTCAAAAAGCTCACGGGTGCCTAGGTAGCCAGCTACTTATCCATCACACAATTATAATATTCATCCCTTTCTTCTCAAATATCACTGGCATTTCCTATGTGCACCATATCAAATGTTTTACTGAAGTCCAAACAAATGAGATCTAACATACTCCCCGGAGGAAATCAATTATCTTCTCAGTGAAAGATGCCCAGCTAGTTCAACTTGGTTCAAATCTGGTGTTAAATATTATAACAAGGCTTCTTTCTACGTCCTTATTTGTTAAATCTCTGAGGGCAAGCTACCAGGCCTATGGCCTGTTGTGAAAAATGGATCTTTTTCCTTTTTCTCAGATACGGTACTGTGTATTCTGTGCAAGACATACTATACCATCTCTAAATTAGTAAGGCATTGCATTTTTCTTTCCTATTTATCCTGAGGAATATATGCAAAAGATTGACCTTTTCTGCTGTAAGCCTCACATGCACGCTGATTTAGTTCCTCAGATCCCATCACCAACAATTTTAATGGATGTGGTTTTGTTTTTTATTGTTTCATTTTTCTCCCTAAAAATTAAGTTCTAATTCACACAGGAGTCGATTCAGGGAAAGTCTATAGTCCTTGTTAATACAGGGGGGGTTAAACCAGATGGTTATAATTTTCTGTCTCTATAACTTTTTAACCTGGCATTTTAGTTTTTCCTGTAGTCATGAAGTTTTTGCCTGTATTAGAATGCAGTCAGGGACATCCAATGTTAAAAAATTATACCTGGTAATGACGTTTCAAGTTAGACATCCAAAACCTGGATATTCAAAGCTGGTTGCGGGTTTGGTGTTTGGTTTTTTTTCTTTCTTTGGTTGGGTTTTTGGTTTTGGTTTTAAGAACTTGTTGATAAACTTCATGGTCTTTAGACTTAAATATTATGGTAACACAACTTCCAGACATTATTCTCAATGATACAAAATCACAAAGATCAAAATACATCAGCGGGACCCATGCTCTGGAAGGAGAAGGCTCACTGAACTGTTGGATGGAGAGCAATGCGACATTACTTATTGTCATCTTTTTTCCTTCACCTCCTTTGCCTCCACTTCTTAAATTTAGAAGCAAACTTGAATGAAGTATTTCCAGACAAAAAACATCCAAACATTATTTGTGGAGGACAAACTTTGGGTCTCAGACCATTGCCATCTAAGCATATGCATGAGATGATACTTTAATCATAAAAGTCCCCATCTATCATTTACCTGCACATGGGTAATGCCATGTGGCCTACTGAAGCATCCAATTTGCATCAAGCAAGCCAAAATCCTGAGTGATAAAATGGTTGACCAGTAACTCTGTTTTATTAGCCAGCTGCGTTCTCATCCTGGGTCTCACCGGAATGACTTAATGTCTTCTCACCATGAAGCTGATAGGTGGTACTTACCTCCTAAAAGGAGCAGCAAAGAGAATTTGCTTATAATGAGGCTTGTGATGGAAACAAAAAAATAATCACCAATAGCCATAAAACAACAGGCACTAAAATTTATGATGTCTGGACTTGTAATTTCACTCACTTCCCCTCCAGTAAAGTTCCTTCCCTCCCTGCCACTTTCTCGGGGGTTCGGTTTTGCTCCCTGAAGTGACAAAGGAGCCACAACTTTTCTCAGAAATGCAAGAGTCTATATCAAAGCTCTTCATTTATAGAAAAAATCCCTAAAAGCTTATCACAGCAGGGAGTGCTGCAATCTTTCATTGCATCTTCTTCAAACTGAAGAATACCATAGAGAAGTACAGAAAGCCTAAGCTGTGATCATTGCTTGAGACCCTCCTACTCTAATTCTATGCCTTTCAAGCAGTGATTTAAGACCACATGGCCTGACTAAAAGCAAGGAAGAGAAAATAATTTTTAAAAGAAGGATAATATACATATCCTTTCTAATAGAAGGGGGTACAAAACCTCTTTTGCCTACAGGTAGTGCACAAATGCCTTGCATGAAAAAACCAGGCTCTTCTGCCTTCCTAGCTTTGGAGGCATGGGGACTTCAGGATCTTTTACAAGACTTCCATGTTTCCTTATTCCACCCTCAGGTCATGCAGTTAGTCACAGCCTTGCTGTGGCCTCATCTGCATACATCAAAACGTAAATGTTAGGGTTGTCACGCTCTCAGACTTTAATCATCAGTCTTACTATCCTGTGGAGCAACCAGCCATCACTACCAACCTTTCCACTGGTGTATTCCACATAGAGACCAAGAGTCACTGTCTTTTTACAAGACCAAGGCACCCTTTCCTTTCTAGCCTTTAAATGTAGAATGACACATGGAGAGGTTTCCCAAGAATCTCTAATTAAATGAAACAGAACAGGGGAAACAGGAGTTTTCATCCCTCATGCTGCAGTCCAATAACACTTTTAACCTTGAGGACATTGCTTTAACCTGACATCAGAAAAGCTTCATACATTGTGCCTCTGACAATTGCAGGAACCCCCAAGAGCTAGCAAGGGAGAAAAAAATGCCAGAAGGAAACCACGTAACAAATATGCCACTGCCCGGCAGGGCAGAAAGATGAAAGAACCTGGCAACTTTAATGTGAAAAGAAAAGTAGGTCTGGGGAAGCACAGTGGAGCATGGAGAGCAATTAGAGGGGTCCATTCATACCAATATTTGCATTTTTTGACTGTAACCTTCTTGGAAGTTAATGGAACCGACTTCAAATGGTATACTTAAAATTATACAACGCAGAGTTGCAGAAAATCTATTATTGTGCTTATTATGATGATGATCATTATAATTACTGTTGCCTGAAGTGTGGAAAAAAAGAGTAATCTGCCCCAAAAGCTTAAAGGCCAGCCATTGAGCAAAAGGACACCACTGGTAGGCCTTACTTAAAACTGTTCAAGACAGTTATAGCAGTTGGCTCAGCATGCAGCTGTTCAAATGTTCTCAGTTTTTACATCAGGGTGAGTTTTAAGATGGTTTCAAGAAGGTTAATGAAGTGTCTCGGCAAATATTCATTATGTTGAGCTTTTCCTAAGTGTGCAAGGCAGCATGAGGAAAAAAACAAAATTGCTTTTTTTAAAACATTTGAGATCACAAATGTACCATGGAAGGGAAAATTTTATTAAAAGCTGAAATGATTTCCTTATTATTTTTCTCTCTAGGAACAGACTTCTTCAGAAATACACTAGGTGTACCAGAAAAACTGTGGACATACAGCTCTCTTGAACTAATTCTCTCACTGGGAAGGGCCCTTATTCCCAAGTTTGCTTTTGATGTTTAGACATCTTGGGAATGTAAGTCCATTGATATTTTCCAGTTTTCTTAGCAGCTCCATAGACTCTACAGTGATTTCTTTTTTCTTATGTTCCTAATGCAGCCCAGGAGGCTGTTGGAGCTTGTTTGCTACAAGGAAACATTGATGGCTCCTGTTCAACTTGCTGCCCACCAGGACCCTGAAGTCCTTTTCTGCAAAGGAAAGTCATCTCTGGGTGCAAGTCTTGGCAATTCCCTTTGTTAAACTTCACAAGATTCCCGTGGGTCCTTATCTCCAGCCTGTCGAGGCCTCTCTGAAAGGAAATGCAATCATCTGGTGTATCAGCCACTCCTCACAGTTTTGTATCAGCACTGCACCATCATGACAATGTGCTTCATCTCCGGAAGCATCCTTCAGCTGCCCAGAAGAGTCAGGTCTTGCATTTTTGAGGTGACAGCTTTTTAGCCTGGTTTCCTAAAGGAAAAGAGTTCCTGCAGTCATGGTCTCATTCTGCCTGTCCAGCTGTCAGTAAATTTAACTCTCTCTAATAACCTTTAATCTTCTTGTCAGACTCCATGAAATTTGAGAGAAAGGCTGAATTCTGAAAGATATCAAGTTCCTATAAATCTAGGTGAAGGAAGGAACATTTTGAATGCTACTACGGAAGAAAAGGTAGAAAAAACTCAGCTCTTATTCTTTTAAATTTGGATGCTAATAGCAGATGGGCAATCAACAGATATATATTTGCAGGTTGCCTGCAGTATATTCCAACTCTTTCCCAGGCGTAAGCCAAAAATATATATAGACAGAGGAAAGGGGAAGAGCTTAGGCATTGTGAAGAGAAATTACAGAGTTATGTACGAAGGACGTTACACAAAATCAAAGAGGGGCCTGGGGAAGAGATGTGCATAATAGACGAGAGGATTTTGAGGACACAAGAAGAACTGGACGGAACTCACTTCTGAAGAGGTTTAGGAGTACTGAGGGAAATGGGAGCTTGAGAATCACTGGAAACAGTGGAAGGACTCAGAGTTATTGCCAGAAAAGTGGCAAAGGAGATGACGGACACAAATCCATTAGTTTCATTAGGTCCATTACTCACAGACCAACTTCTACCTGTTGTGGACTTGTTTAATAATAAGCGGTTTTGCATCTTCTTCCCAAGTTTGTTCTTTCTTGCAAATCAGACAAATATGGCATAATGTATGTAATTTAATTTGATGGCAGAGGGAGTGAAGGGAAAACGTAGGGATATTGGAAACAAAAGAGAAAAATTAACAAGTTGAAAATATGAGAGAAGTTAACACTCACTGTAGATGTAAACAAGTGGTATAAATGAGAGTATGCTAAAGAATAATGATTTTGTTTTAGTGGGAAAAGGCCATTCAACAAGAGTGTTTACCACTGTAACTTTGATTTCGATCCATCTGCATTATTTAATGAGTCAAGAATTGGTCCTTGTGCTAAGTATGAGCTGAAGCATTTTATTTACAAATACATATTTTTCATTGGATTTTTACAGTTATAATTGCAAATAAGACAATTAAACATGGTGACCTTTTGGTAGGGAGATTGTGTTAGTGCAGTGTTAAATGCAGGGGATAGTTTTATCAAGATGGCCATGAAACTGGATATAACAGATAGGGAAAATACTTCCACTGCCTACCAGGATGTATCATTTGCTTCCACAGTTAAAGGGAGAACCTATCAAAGTAGATTAATGCTTCTGGGTCCTCCACTAGAGTCCAGATCAAAATGCTATATATCAGGTGGAGAGAGCTCAGGAGCATTTGGCTGTGGCAACTTCTTTTATGTATTTTTTTTTTCCAAAGCACTTTTTTCACCTGTTGGGAGATAGCATAGAAACCAGTCACATCAGCTTTTTGCTTGTTAGGCTCCCCCCATGCAAGAGATAGTGACTATCATAAAAAGACCATTTTCCTTTCCCTTTCGTGCTGGCTCTGGATCATTATGGAAGTGCAGTGCTACACAGCCACGTTTTTTGCAAGGACATGATCAACATCATTGTTATATTCTGATTTCCTGTACTTGGTTGTTCTTGCTTTTTATTCTATCACATCCGTCCCAGAGACTGTGCAATGTGCATTACTCACATTTCTACTATTCAGTTTTTTTCTCTTGCTATGAAATGAGATGGTTTCAATCAGTGTCCAGTCCGAAATGTCTCCCTTGGGCCTCGAACTGGTCTTTGTTGACTAGCAAAATGCAACTGCTGATTCTCTCTTTAAACATCCTCTTCTTTACAACTCGGACATCTCTCTCCATTTACTGTCACCTCAAATGCAGTACCTTTTATATAGCTCTTGCTATATTGAACATCTATCTTTTTTTTTTCTTACTTCTTTTACCCATTATACAAGTAGCGGTGTGGGCTGCATCAAAGTGAACTCGTTTCCTGAAAGCTGATCAAACTCTTAATGACATACAGAACACAATGCTTTCCTAATGTTTCTTTCCTCTACACCTACATTTTTTATTCCTTTCTATTTTCTGATGCCCTTCTCTTGTCTCTTTCTACTCAGTTCACTGTTTACAACATCTGCAGCATCTTTTATCTCTTTGCCACCTCTTTTTCAGCGTCTCTCTTCCTGTAGAAATCTCACTGGCATGGCTTCGTTGTCTTTTTGAGGCATTGATATGATATTTTTTTTTAAAAAAGTCAGCTGCATATCCATTTTTTAACACCTTTTTCTTGACAATTTACAGCATCTCTTCCTCTGGGCTGTGTGTGGTGCCAGTACAACTGAACTATCTTCTCTGATATGCTGCTTTTTTTTATATTTATATAATTCATGTTTTCCTATCGCCATTTCTCACTTGTCTTTATTCCACTGGCAATTTTACTTAATAAATCAAAAAATGCGTGGACAAATCAGCCATATATTTCCACTCCGACATGAGTCTGGATTGCCAATCATCTGGCTTTGTTTATAGAGAAAGAATTTTTCTTTTTCTCTTTTTTAATTCAGCTTGTATGCCTGATGGAGCCAGCTGCTGGTCCAATCCAATTTCATCTCTATTGCAAACCTTTATTGTGCAAAAGATGAAAAACATATCCTGTAAATCTTCAGTAACTGCATAACAGGTTTGAAGGATTTGTCAGATCTTTCTTATCTTTTGGAAGCGTTCAGCAGCCAGCAGTTCTTGCAGGCCACTCTACTGCAACAAACGCTCCTCTGTGCTCAATATCAGCTGTGTAATTACTTGCATGTAAGCTAAACAGCAAGCCGTTGATTTTAATGTGAAAAAAGTTTTTCCATATCTTATATGTATCTTTGTCTAAGTTTGAGTAGCTGGAGTACTAAATCCATACAAAATTACCGGACACAGTTTCAATCAATAATCACACAGTGGAAAATCAAGCTCATTAATCATGTCATGAAATCACAGACAATCACCACTTTGTAATTAGTGCTGTTCCTTATTGGCGGTCAGTGCATTCGGTAAGGAGTTCCTGGCATTGTGAGTTGAGTGACTAAATTGTCCATATTTATTTATTCCGAATATACATATATATACTAATATTCAGCTCTGTTTTAGATATCTCCCTGTGGCTAGGGTCAAAGTCAAGTTAATTTGTAGCAAATGGGCCTTCAACAATCAGGCTGCTCTTAGGTCTGGATCCTTGAATCTTTTCAATCTTTTTCAATAGTAATGGTTAGCAGCCACTTGTTCCTGATTACCAAAGTCAAAGGAATTTAGCTGCTTTGTACATCTGGTTAAGAAAGAGTTTCAGTAAGGAAAAATTAATTTTTCCATTAGTATTTTCTATTTCACTCTTTTCTACAAAATTTTCTATTTCCTCCTTTCTACAGCTGGGGGAAGAATAACTGCTTTCTAACCTTAGCCGTATTCTAACACAAGATATAGATGTTGTGGATGAACCTGTGATGTCATTTAGGACCTTTAAATTATAATAGATGATTCTGCTGATTTAAAAGAGGCTAGGAAGATTTTAATCCACTTACAGTTCTACTCATAAAGTTCTGACTGGGGATATACATGTTTGAAATTATTTCTTGGTTTAAAAGAAACTGTAAAAGTTTCATTCTATAATTTCTATAGATTCTTATTGGCTTTATTTTTTATCAAAACTATTTGGGCAGTTGACACTTTTCAGAATAGTTTGCACTTAGCTGCCAAAATCTCTTTAAAACAAAAAAAAAGGAGAGCAAGAAAATGCTTCTCTGTGAAATTCCCATTTGCCAGGTGCTCTACTCTGTGTAAGCCAAAATGACTCTATCAGTCTCCCCTCTTCCCGCAAGGACAGCGAGGATCTCTGTTTCCTCCTGACTTAAGCACAATAAGAAAGTTTTCATACAGTTTTATATAGTCTGCTCAGCAATCACATAGTTACTGTACTGCCTTCTGCTACATGAGAATATGTTGTTTTTAATAAGCTCTTGGTGTCTGCTGCCAAACGGAATGCAGCGTGCTTTATTATCCATTCCAGCCAAGTACACATTTCATCTTTCCAGTTCACTCACCAGCACCTTTTCCTTCGGTTTTGGTTCAGCAGCACCGCAGTTCCCCAGTCTGCCTTGCCACTTTGCATTCAGCCCCATTTTCTGGCTAATAACTGTCACACCACATCCCAACGCCTGCCGTGAGAAATCAGTCTCCTCCTCCCCTTGCCCTCACCCCAGTCCTCCACGTCCCAGGTCACTGATTTCTCATCTGAAGGGAAACCTCTCTGCAAAGGCTCTGGGTTTGGTCTGCTGTCTGTCTGAATGTTATTTTCATTCACTTGCTGTGTTTTATTGGGGATGATGAATGATTCCTACTTTCCGTACCCAAAGATGACTCGTCTGAGGAAAACAAACAAACAAACAAACAAACAGCAGCAGTAATAAATACAGCAGCGTAGTCAAGTCTTTATCGAAATGTAGGCTCAGATTTCCCGGGAAGTCTTTGCTAGTACAATGAACGGACAGGGCCTGTTCCCTACAATTTGCCTTCTAAACATAATGCAGGGAACACAGAGAGAAAAAAAGAGACAGGGCAGAGGATGAGAAAGCAATAAATAATGAAAATATCTGCATTGGTACCCCTACCTCACCAGAGCTATCGTTGGTTTGTGGGTCACTTTGTGATGAGCTGCATAAGCACGGGATTTGGGGCAGGGAAGGGACTTACTTGCCAGAAAGATAAGAAGGCCTTGTACCTCCCTTTGGGTGAGGTTCAACTCTGCTAAACATAAACATCTACATGTGTAGGTGTTCAAGGAACATGTGGACGAGGCATTGTGGGACATGGTTTAATGGGCATGGTGGTGTTGGGTTGATGGTTGGACTTGATGATCTTACAGGTCTTTTCCAACCTTAGTGATTCTGTGATTCTGTGATCTTAAACTGATCTAAGTTCTTTAGGTGAGCTTCTCTTTACAGGTAATATATTCAGTAGGTGCATCTGCCTAATTATTAAGTTTTTAGTTTGAAGCAGGTGCTTTGGTTCTCTCTGTAGTCAGCCATACTGTCAATATTCTTAGTTTTTAGAGGACTAAAGTTAAGTGCCAAAATCTCACCTGTTTTACAGAATCAGCCTGGTGAATTCTTCAGGAACCCTCAGTGAGAGAGCTGGAGTAATGCTCTTTAAATAGTAGAACATACTGGCATTAATTTTGACTGTTTTTTAAACTTTTTCCCTGTCTATTTTTGAAAGGCCTCAAGGAACTAAAAAATGCTTAGAACTAAGATTAAAAGTCAGTCCCTGACTCCCAAAACGTAACCAAGAATAACCGCCCCCCACCTCCTTCCCCATGTGCCACAGGACCGCTATCTAGAGTTTTCAGGATCTAATCCAAAATCAACGGAAAGCAGCTTGTCACTGCTAAAGCTAATGGAAACGCTGCTTTGCAGCTGTATATAAAGATCTGGGCCTCCAGTCATGAGTTTTTATAGCAGGTTTATTGGCCAGTGAAGGGAGCCTGAGGATTTTGTTCCTCCTGCATCCATGGGCCCTTTGCATTTTTCAAAGTTATTGGGGCATTAGGTTTAATTGAATGTACAACTTAATCAATGGGAGCCCCTCAGCCCAGAATACGTGCTGTGCACTCACAGTTTGATGCATCTGCAACTGCACAACTTCGCAGGGATGCTACTTATCAGGGATGAGTGCTCCTCGCTGCTGAGAGAGGCAATTCTCACACGTCCTTCCATCCTCATCCCAGTAAATCTGCTTTTAGGACCTCTGAGTGATGGCTCTCTAAGTGGGATGTTCTTATTTTTCCTACTGATACTCACATTTCTCATGCAGAACATATGTCCAATGTATACCAGGTCACCTCAGCCAAGATATTTACCAAATAGGAAATAAGAGTACTTGCAGCTGAGCTTGGTTTTGGCACAAAGAAAACACAAAGTCCCTTTAAAAAATCTTTTGTCATGTCATGCGGATGCTTGCCTGTGGAAGAGAAAAGTTCTATTGAACCTAGAAAGCCCTTCCTGGACTTACAGAATTGGAGCTAGGCAGGGATAATTCTCCACCCCAAAAAAATATAATGAGAAAGGTGTCCATATTATTCTCTTCTTCAAGAACAGAGTAAAAAGCAAGGGAACAGAAGTTCTGACACATAAAATACATTCATAGCTTACACAGTTACACAGAACATTCATAAGGTCATATGATACAATTGCAAACGCATTTATTACGGCATGTTTCCTACTATGTCTTCAAACTATATTTGGTTCTTTCACTAGGATGACAGACATCAGTGGAGCAGCAGAGGCTCAGCACTAATGCGGGGAAACATAGCTCTCTTACAAATGCAGGAGACATTTAACAGGTACTGCTAGAGCTGATTTTAACATTTTCAAATATATTTTTCCTCTTGCTTTTTCTGCTTCCCCCTCTCTCTTCCACGCATCCTGCGCTGCCACTGATCTTTCCAATCACGAGAAAATATGACATCCAAGCCAGGGAAAAAAGGTGTCTGCATTAATTTATTCTCCTCTCTGCATGGGAATTAAGCCAAGCTGAAGGGCTTCCAAAAGCCTCTCTCCTTCCTTTTCTTGTTTCTTTCCTTGTTTCTTCCAGACGGTGAGTTTACAGAAACAGCTCAAAAAGCAATGGCTGAAAGGTTCCCAGAGCTGAACCTATTACTGCCATCTGATCGTATTCACCTGAACAGAAGCTATAACACTGATATATGGTGTCAGCAATAAATATGTTAAGAACAAAAAAGTGTTGAAGAAAAATGTTTAACACGGCTTGAAAATTTTTTGCCATCTGTCCACTGTGATAAGGTCACGTCCCTTAGAGCCGGTTGGCTCCAGGTTACAACGGCTGTGATTAACATTAAATGAACAATTTGAGACTGCAGTTACTGCATACTTGTGATTGTGGGGATTTAAAATTGTTCAAGCAAATCCTATGTTCAATCAAAATATATTTATGTTGTGGGTCAGTGCAGTTAAAAATATGCCTAAACTTCATCCTAATTAGACAATTAATTCTCAAGTCCTAAATATTACAACAGACATGCAACTAAAAATATATCCTCCTCAGAACTGCATTTTTTAATTCCGTCATTGCTGAAAATGTTCCTGTCATGGTGGATATTTTACCCGGCTTTTTTACCAGATCAAGAAATGTTCAAATATCATTCTTTGCAATTAAAATAATGAAAACATTTTTTGAACCTTCAAGAAGTCCTGACTTGAACTTGAAGCAAGTGAAATAACTACTTCTATGGTAATTTCTGTGTTATTTCCTATTCAAATTTAAAAAAAAGGAAATCTCTAAACTCCTTGGCAGGGATTAAATATTTATTTGTTAGAAAAATTGAAGCTGAAAACTCCAAGTCACCAGAAGAACAGCAGATGCATGCATTTATCTTTTCAAGAAGGCGATATTCAGGAACACTAAGCATCTGGCCTTTTATTTTCCTACTCTTGTATGTACATTTATTCAGTTGTATGAAAATTATGTGTGGGGTCTGGTGCTCATGCTTGCACCTGGAATTTGTCCTGTACAGTTCTCCGTACCCTACAAGTTACGTTATATATGTATTTTAAAGCCAATCTTGTTTGTCAAGCTAGTTCCATTCTTAAGAAATTCTTTTCTTCTGGGTAATTATTGGCTTGTCCAATAAAGACCAGTAAAGTTGCAGAAGTCTGTGCCCTTTGTCCATGTTCATAATAGAAATAATCTTGGGAGCTTTAGGAAAACACAACTTTATTCTTCTCTGCGACCAAATGTACCATAAAGGGAGATTTATCTAGATGCTAATGATGTCTATTATGTGCATTAGGAAAGGGACCAGAGAAAGCAAGCTGCTCATTCAGTGAGACATTATCACAACTGGCATTCTGACACCTTCGATAAAAACAGCAGCAGCATCACTATAAAATCTTCTTTAAAATCGCCAAGTTTATATCAGCAGTTAGCAGGAGAAAGCCATAGACATTCATCTTGCAGGACCTTGCTGGCACTTCTGATTCCCTCTGAAAGGTTTTAATTGAGGTCATCAGGTGCCATGAAATTTAGCATAAATACAGTTTAGGAGAATTCAGCTCTGTTTAAGAATTACACAGTTAGCAGAATTGACTGGGGCCCTTTTGGCCCTGCCAGACCTTTGGTTCATCTGGGGCTTAGTAAAGTTAGACACAATAATATTGCTCTGTAATTGATGGCAAACTCTGCTTCATCCTAAATCAGCTCATCAATTAAATGTGACTCCTACAATCTTGAGGAAGGACTGCCTGGTATGTAAGACTTGGGTTTGTGAGTCTGACTTGTGTCTCTTCTCTGCCATTACCTCTGCAGATTTAGATAAGCCCCTGAACTTCTTGCTGTCCTACTTTCCCCAGCTGTAAAACAGTAGTAATCATGCTTTATTTGTCCATTTATATCAAAAGTTGGTTTTGAGTGAATATCACCTACGGCATTAATTTTCAGTAGGTAGAACAGGTGGGTAGCTATGGCACAAAGGAGAGGTGGTGGGGACAGGACAAGGACAAGCACTGTTCGTAAGGACTGTCACTCCTAGACTGTGAAAAATAAAGCAATGTTCCCTGCTTGAAGGACTTCAAAGTGAATAAAGCAGGAACAGAAGACAACTGCACTCAAGAGCCTTGGATGATTTTTGTTTCTAGGTGCTGGGTGAAGTGTTAGGTCTCTGACCACAACTGTTGGAGCAACACACTTGATAGCCAGATCTTCAGCAATAAACTCTTATTTCAGCAGAGCTCAAAACCTCTCACAACTTTTATATGTTTCAAGTCAACTTGTGAAGCCTGAAAGCGGGTTGAGCTGTGACATAGATGTACCTGATAGCATAGGATAAAAAGCCCCTTCTTTGAGGGAGTTTTGTTGCTTTAGCCTAAAATTGGGGTCATCTTCACTGAAGTGAAAATGTTAATAAAATATTCCCAAAATCATAAACTCCTCCAAAGCATCTTGGTAAACTATATTATTCTAGCAGTTTAGCAGTAAATCCTTGATACACTGAGTCATAAAATTCATTATCCTTGTAAATGACTGTGGGGGGGATTCCTGTAATTCCCTGGGCTGAGAAGGGAAGGGGAGGTGTTCTCTCTGATGCTAAGAAATTCTCAAGTACAATAAAATATCTTATGCATGAAAAAAGTCAGCTTTTATTCCTATACAGGACATTGATACAGACTAGACTATAACCAGGACTTCAGAGCATGAATTGAGAAACAAGTGCTTCAATTCTGTTTTTGATATAGTATTTGGGCATCATCCTGACTTTCCAAAATTATCATCTGTTGGGGGAAACTGGAAAAGTAACCCAGCCTTGCAAATTTCAAAAGTGTGGTGATTCAGCTCAGTTTGTAACAGAATTAAAACAGAACAATAACTTCTCTAAACTGGGGGTCTGAAAACAGCAGAGAAAGATTGAAGCTGCATTTTCTGCATCACAGCTAAGTAGAAACATCACAGAAATCACCGTGGTTTTCACACCATGCTGGCAATTTCAGAAGCTACAGAATTGAGAGGGGTGTTGAAGTATTACAGCCATGTAGTTTACCCCAGTTTAAAAATGTCATTTTCTTAAAATTTCATTCCAGGTTAGTATCAAGTTGTATATAGAATCACAGAATCATAGAATCGTTTAGGTTGGAAAACAACATCAAGTCCAAATGTTAACCTAGCACTGCTGAGTCCACCACTAAACCATGTCTCCAAGAACCACATCTACATATCTTTTAAATACCTCCAGGAATGGTGTCTCAATCACTTCCCCGGGCAGCCTGTTTGAATGCTTGATAACCCTTTCAGTGAAGGAATTTTTCCTAATATCCAATCTAAACCTCCCCTGGCACAACTTGAGGCCATTTGCTCTTGTCCTTTGCTTATTACTAGGGAGAAGAGACCAGCACCCACCTCACTACAATGCCCTTTCAGGTAGTTGTAGAGAGCGATAAGGTCTCCCCTCAGCCTCCTTTTCTCCAGGCTAAACAAACGCAGTTCCCTCAGCTGCTCCTCAGAAGACTTGTGCTCTAGACCCTTCAGCAGCTTCATTGCTCTTCATTGGACACACTCCAGCACCCCAATGTCTTTCTTGTAGTGAGTGGCCCAAAACTGAACACAGGATTTGAGGTGCAGCCTCACCAGTGCCGAGTACAGGGGGACAATCACTTCCCTAGTCCTACTGGCCACACTATTTATTTCTGATACAGGCCAGGATGCCGTTGGCCTTCTTGGCCACCTGGGCACACTGCTGGCTCATCTTCAGCCGGCTGTCGTCCAACACCCCCAGGTCCTTTTCTGTCAGGCAGCTTTCCAGCCACTTGTCCCCAAGCCTGTAGGGTTGCATGGGGTTGTTGTTACCCAAGTGCAGGACCTGGCACTTGGCCTTGTTGAATCTCATAGAATTTAACTTGGCCCGTCAATCCAGCCTGTCCAGATCCCTCTGCAGAGCCTTCCTACCCTCCAGCAGATCAGCACTCCCGCCCAACTTGGTGGTGTGTGCAATCTTGCTGAGGATGCACTCGATCTCCTCATCCAGATCATTGACAAAGATATTAAACAGAACTGGCCCCAGTACTGAGCCCTGGGGAACACCACTTGTGACCGGCTGCCAACTGGATTTCACTCCATTCACCACAACCCTTTGGCCCGGCCATCCAGACAGTTTCTTACCCAGCAAAGAGTGCGCCCGTCCAAGCCATGAGCAGCCAGTTTCTCCAGGAGAATGCTGTGGGGAATGGTGTCAAAGGCTTTACTAAAGTTCAAGTAAACAACATCCACAGCCTTTCCCTCATCCACTAAGTGGGTCACCTTGTAATAGAAGGAGATCAGGTTAGTCAGGCAGGACCTGCCTTTCATAAACCCATGCTGGCTGGGCCTGATCACCTGGTTGTCCTGTATGTGCTGCATGATGGCACTCAAGATGATCTGCTCCATAACCTTCCCCGGCACCAAGGTCAGACTGACAGGCCTGTAGTTCCCCGGATCCTCCTTCCAGCCCTCCTTGTAGATGGGCATCACATTTGCTAACCTCCAGTTAACTGGGACCTCCCCGGTTAACCAGGAATGCTGATAAATGGTAGAAAGTGGCTTGGTGAGCACTTTCGCTAGCTCCCTCAGTACCTTTGGGTGGATCCCATCCGGCCCCATAGACTTATGAGTGTCTAAGTTGTGTAGCAGGTGGCTAACCATTTAACCATTTCCCCTTGGATTGTGGGGGCTTCATTCTGCTCCCCATCCCTGTCTTCCAGCTCAGGGGGCTGAGTACCCAGAGAACAACTGGTCTTACTACTAAAGACTGAGGCAAAGAAGACATTAAGTACCTCAGCCTTTTCCTCATCCTTTGTCACTGTGTTTCCCCCCTGCATACAATAAAAGTTGGAGATTCTCCTTAGCCCTCCTTTTGTTTCTAATGTATTTATAGTAACATTTTTTATTGTCTTTTACAGCAGTAGCCAGATTAAGTTCTAGCTGGGCTTCGGCCTTTCTAATTTTTTCCCTGCGTAAACTCACGACATCCTTGTAGTCCTCCTGAGTTCCCTGCCCCTTCTTCCAAAGGTCCTTTTTTTTCTGAGTCCCAGCCAAAGCTTTCTGTTCGGTCAGGCTGGTCTTATTCCCCACCAGCTTGTCTTCTGGGACATGGGGACAGCCTGCTCCTGTACCTTTAAGATTTCTTTCTTGAAGTGTGTCCAGCCTTCCTGGACTCCTTTGCCCTTCAGGGCTGCCTCCGAAGGGACTCTGTCAATCAGGCTCCTAAACAGGCCACAGTCAGCCTTCTGGAAGTCCAAGGTAGCAGTTCTGCTGAGCCACCTCCTGACTTCTCCAAGAATCGAAAACTCTATCATTTTGTGATTGCTATGCCCAAGACAACCTCTAACCATAACATTATGCACAAGTCCTCTGTTCACAAATAACAGGTCTAGTGGGGTGCCTTCCCTATTTGGCTCACTCACCAGCTGTATCAGGAAGTTATCTTCCACACACTCTAGGAATCTCCGAGACTGTTTTCTCTCTGCTGTATTGTACTTCCATCAGACATCTGGTAAGTTGAAGTCCCCCATGAGAACAAGGGCTAGGGACTGTGAGACTTCTCTCAGCTGCTATAGAATATTTTGTCTGCTTCTTCATCTGGTTGGGTGGTCTATAACAGACTCCCACTATGATATTTACCTTGTTGGCCTTCCCTCTGATTCTTACCCATAAACACTCAACTCTATCATCACCATCAAGCTCTAGACAATCAAAACACTCCCTAACATACAGGGCTACCCCACTGCCTCTCTTTCCTTGCCTATCCCTTCTGAAGAGTTTGTAGCCATCCAGTGCAGCACTCCAGTTGTGCAAGTCATACCACCATGTTTCCATGATGGCAACTACATCATAGTTTTCCTGCTGTACAATGGCTTCTACCAAGCTCCTCCTCTTTGTTGCCCATGCTGCATGCACTGCTGTAGGTGCACTTCAGTTGGGCTATTGATCCCACCACCTTTCTGGGGGGTGAAGCTCTTATTCCTACGTGACCATTCTCAGGTGCTTCCATGGTTTTTAACACTTCAGCAACCCTTGCTTCTTTGCTGCCACATGGATCTCCATCCCCTACCTCTGCTGAGACAGTAGACCAAAGGACCTTGCTAGCACACCATCCCTCAAACATTGGTGTATCACCACCAGACTTATCTCCAGTGAGCCTGGTTTTATCCCTTTCCCCCTTCAAATATAGTTTAAAGCTCTTTCATTGAGCCCTGATAACTCCTGTGCAAAGATCCTTTTCCTCCTTTGAGACAGGTGTACCCTGTCTGTCACCAACAGGCCTGGTGTTGTGTAGACCGACCCATGATCAAAAACCCCAAAATTCTGCTGGTGACATGACGCTCAGAGCCAGGTATTGATTAGCTGACTCTTGCTGTTTCTTCCTTCATCATTCCCTGCAACTGGAAGGATAGAGGAGGACACTACTTGCGCTTCTGATATATTTTGCCACTTTCTTCCCCTCTTTCTCACTGTAAACAAAATCCCAAATCACGTGTTTGACACATTTCAAAGCTACTGCTTCACTGAGCAAAGACTGCCTATGTATGGAAGGTACTGATAGTATATTGGATATATGTCTCCCTACATCCTAACCTATGACTGAGACTATCTACTGGTTTTCCACTTCTGAACCTAAATCTTTTGAATAAAAAGGAGCATTGATTACTCTATCAGAAATAATTTTGGTAAAAATTAGAAAGGTCTGAGGGAATTCGTCACTTGCTGTGCAACAGTATCTGGAATCAGATGGCTTTTACTTGGCCATGCTTGGCCCATCAGCAACCGCATGGTGGCCTGGATATCAGGAGCCACCCAGCCATGCAGGGCGCTGAAGCTTGCAGGTCTCAAGAAAGGCTAATTCTTCGTTAGTCCTGTAATTAGTCCAGCCTCAGACAGGTTTTAACATCTGGACAGGGAATATTGCCACAACTTTCATTTTCTAGACACAGTTGTAGAATTTCATGAGGAATCCATCCCCTGTTGTGTTCCAATAAGCTTATTGTAAGGAAATCTAATATAACTTTTTGCGTGCTTTCTAAATTTCCAAAGAACAAGGGTCCTAGTATCTGACTAGGTCTGATTTTATTTTGGGAAGACTCATAGTCCAACCTATCAAACTCACCAAGTGACAGAATAAAAAAGTCTTACAAAAGATGAAAACCAATGTGAATTCCAGGTAAATGATTTCTGACCAGACGGCGCAGAAGCCTCTCAGTTCAGCAAGAAGTAAAGGAGCTGTTAAACTGTGTGACTCTACAGATCAAGCTTTGGAAAGTTGAAGAGTTTTGAAGGCTCCCACACTGACCAAGCCCAAAAGGAGGTTGTCACACTATCTGATCCCTGGCACAATGATGACTTGACCTGACAAGTTCTGTAGGTGATAATAATGAGAAACCCTGAGCGGACTGTCGGCAGTGTTAGGTGCGGTCTTAAAACAAGGTACAAAATACAAAGCACTGCTTCAGAGGTCCCTCTCTAAGGCATCACTCTTCCTTTTTTCTCTGGGTTTTAGTGATTTATGGATGGCCTGGTCAGCACCTTGCTCAAGGCAGCAGGGAGGGGAGACAGAGCCAAGACCTCACCTTTCTTCTTCATACCCTGTAGAGGAGTATGAGAGAGCTATGACATGTCTTCTCTCTCTTTCATGGGCAGATAATCTATGTTACAACCAAACCCTTAGAGAATGATTCACCCAGGTGGATACCGATGCACACAGGGGCTGGTTAGAGAAATTCCCTCTCCTGTCATTACACTTTTCCAAGGATACTGCCCTGGCAGCATTCTCATTCCCATGCAAACCATCCTGAGTGCACAGGTACTATTTTTTCAATCTTAAATCCACTTCGTGTTTCAGCTTTCCCCTACTGAACTTCTTTGGGCAGTTCTAACAGATGTTTTGAGAATGGCTTTTTTTCCAGTTGTATTTCACAGAATCACTAAGGTTGGAAAAGACCTGTAAGATCATCAAGTCCAACCGTCAACTAACACCACCATGTCCATTAAACCATGTCCCACAATGCCACGTCCACACGCTCCTTGAACACCTCCAGTGAGGGTGACTCCACCACCTCCCTGGGCAGCCTGTTCCAATGCTTCACCACTCTCTCAGTAAAGAAGTTTTTCCTAATATCCAGCCTGAACCTCCCCTGGCACAACTTGAGGCCATTTCCTCTTGTCCTATCACTTGTCACTTGGGAGAAGAGACAACACCCACCTCTCTGCAACCCCCTTTCAGGTAATTGTAGAGAGCGATGAGATCTCCCCTCAGCCTCCTCTTCTCCAGACAACCCCAGTTCCCTCAGCCACTCCTCATAAGACTTGTGCTCCAGGATTTACATAAAAAAAAAAATTTGTTGAAAAAAATAATTTATTGAAAACTATTTATATAGTTTTCCTCTGAGAACGAAAAAAAAAAAAGTTTTGTTCAAAATCTGGCTCTTACATTTTTTCACACTAAGGTTTTGAAAAATGTTGTTTGCCTTTTC
Source organism: Gavia stellata (assembly GCF_030936135.1). Lineage (NCBI taxonomy): Eukaryota > Metazoa > Chordata > Aves > Gaviiformes > Gaviidae > Gavia > Gavia stellata. The sequence continues at coordinate 6,542,814 of NC_082637.1, forward strand.
TGTCTCCTGTGAAAGAAGTGAAGATATTCTTTATCCTGCAAAAAGACATACAGAAAAAGCCTGACTTCCACCAGTAGCTTATGAGGACATTTGAGACAAGATTCTTGTGAGTTAACAGCTTTATTTTAAAGGTCCAATCTCAAATTAATAATCAGAAAATGACAAATTTCTTTCATAATATTTTTTAAATTTCAAAATTCCTTTTCATATTGAAGTGAAGCCAAATTGAAAAAAAGTCTAGTTTATTTCACAACAGTTTATCTTTTAATATTTCCAAGTTGATTTACCCATCCTTTCTCATTATTGGCAAAGGAGAATTTATTCCCAGAAAATCTGGCTGAAAACATCTTCAAAATCTACTTTTCTTCACAAAATTATCAAAGCTTTGGTAAAAAAAGAAAAAATACACACATACACTCACAAATATCACTGAATACATATGTGTATGTATGTATATGTATATGCATATCCTAGATGCCTTTAAAAAAGGAGGTCTCTGGCAGCGCTTGGCTTACGTTCTTTCCAGTGCTATCAGACATACTGAACTAATTCAAACCTATTTTCCATGCAGCCCTAAACAAAGCTCTCTCAGCTTATAGAAAATTACCCCCGTCAAGTTCAGCAGACTTTGAAACTGGGGCCTTGAAATACACAAGAGTGGGTGTGTGGATGATGTGGCTATTCCTGCTGTACACCAGGTTTGAAAGGAGGAAAGAGCCCATCACTTCAAGAGCTGTAAATGGAGTTTATTTGCCCAGGTAAAAAACACTCAGAGAAGACTGCAGCCTTCCTCTTGAAAAAATAACAAATTTATACAAAATTGCTATCTATCCTCAAGACGCCAATAAGTGGAACAGGAACATACCATTGCACATCACAATAAAAATAAATACAATTCAATATGCAATATATCAGAAGAGATAATTACACATACCCCCAAAGCAAGCAGAATTTAGCAAAAAGACTGTTTGATACTATTCATAGCATTGCTTGGTGGGCTCTGTGAAATAGCCATAAATCCTCTGTTTGCCTGGCAGATGGAAATAAAGCCAAAGTGATGCATCTGTTAGCCTCAATATACGTCCACTAATATTCAGCAAAAATGTGAGATAATGACCCCAAATTCTATATCCACCAGGGAAATTCAGTGCACTCTGTGCTTAGTTTTCAGTGCTTAGTTATGTAGGCTTCCTTGTGCTATCTGCAGCCATTGTTAGTCTGACATGATGAATTGCCTCCTCAGGTCTCAGCAAGGATAATTATTCTCTGAGCAACTCACACAACTGCCCTCATCGCACACAGAGAGAATGCAGAAGTCGGGAGAGCTTGGAAAAAATAAAAAAAGAGAAAGGAAAAAATTAAAAAAAAAAAACCAAACAAGAACAACTTGGGACTGCTTAGGTTCAACAGGTGACTGAAGTCAAACTGAGCAGATAAACCCCTCCCCGGAGCGGTGCAAAGCTACAGATGTTGGTTGTTTGTCTTCTTCCCGAGGAGGCGACGACACGTTCCCCCTGGCAGGACGCAGACCTCCTGCGCCAGCGGAGATACATTTCCCATCCACCAAAACCACCACGGCTGCGGGGAAGTCAAACTTTTGCATCTCAGCAGGGTACACGGTGCTTGCGATAAAAAGGATAAATTGCACTTGCTGGGCGTCTTGATTTCAAGCGAAATGGCTTCCCTTCCTCAGCTGAGCCAGCTAACAGGCAGTGCTGGTGTTCACAGCATGGAGGTGACGAACTCGGACCCAGCGTAAGAGAAGGAGTGAAAAGGAGAAAAGCCAGCGTGAGCAGGGTGAGGTAACACCACTGTTAGTGGGTTTTTTTGTGAAAAGAGTTCAGATACTGTGGTAGGAGGGTAATGTAAACCAACACACAGATAGACAGGCAGATATGTTAAAGCAAATTGAAGTTTCCCTTTTATTTTCCTTAAATGTATCAGTGGCCTTTAAAGGCTCAAAAAATAGCTGAAAACTCTCCAGTTAAGCAGCTTCTGAATTTCTGAGGCCCAGTATATGCCAAATATCCCTGTTCACCTCACTCCCTCATTAATGTCTGTGCAACAGTTCACCAAGGACCTCTGACACTGGAATTGGCCCCATTTACAAAATACCATTTTGTCACTGATAAGCAGCTCAGCCTAAGAACTTATATAAACATGATATGGGCAAGAAAAAGTGTAGAAGTAATGATAGATTTTATCTCCATCATTGGGGGCAAAGAGGCGTAGAAAGGCTAAGTAATTTTCTCAGCCTCTAGAAGAGTTGAGACCCAAACACAGCAACATCTTCCCTCTGAACCACTGGGCTTCATTTCAGGCATTAACTGGAAGGGATGGGGATATGCACTGAGATGGATGGGCACTCTAGAGATCTGGAAGGCACAGGGCTTGGCTTGTGAAAGGATTAAGTCGATTACTTTTGTTACTTTGCCGTAACTGAGGGAGAGTTGACTCTCTGGAGCCTTTGAGAGTTTGCAGCTAAGAAGGTTATAAAGCTGCTCTTTCCTGGAGGGTGAGTGGAAAACCAGGATCCAGTCTGTAAGAAGTTATCAGCTGAAATCTTGGTTCGCAGACTAAATGATCTGCAGACACATTTCTTTAGAAACCTACATGAATGTCTGATCTTCAAAATATCCTAAGTGAAAAGCAGACAAACACCCTAAGCCTGTCCCTTCTCACTCCTCCACTCACCACCTCCCCACAATCATTTTTGTAGGAGTCCTTTGTATTTTCCTTCAATTTTTGATGAGTCTGTGTTCTCAGTACTCACACGGCAGCTGCATCATAATTGCTTGGAATAAATATAATGCAAGCTGCTGCTGTGCTTTTTTTCTGCATGCAATATGAAACTGAAACATATGCAAGACATCTAAAATGCCTAATTCTTTGTAAGGAGATGCAAAAGATAATGATGCAAAAGAAATAGTGGGTTATTGCTCTGGTCTACACATTTATGCTACCAAAAAATTCATAGCAACAATTTTAGCAGAGCCAGGTCTCCAATAACTGTCTTTTAAAATGCGTAAGTATGCCAGGATTAAATACTCACACTTTACACACACAGAGAGAGGTTATAAAGTACACAGAACAGAGTAAGCACCATAGAAGATTCACAAAATATTCAAGGAGTTATTAATACTTTACATACTTCTGTTCTTCAGACCTTTTTTTTTTTGCCACTGAAACACATTCTCTGTTTTCTTTCAGTTTTTGGAGACTTCCAGTCTTTGCATTGTCTACAGGAGACATGGCTGTTCAGGGGGCTATTTGTCTAACACTTGATTTGATCTCCTTTCTTTATTTTACTCCCATCACCTCTCTTACTCTCCTTTTGCATCCACTGCAGAAAATATTTTTGTCATAGGCCACAAGGAAAATGTGATGATAAGCATTCAATTACTGACATCTCTCTAGCAATAATGCATTTAGTGTGAAGTATTTATTAGGAGGAAATGAAAGATCCAGCCTTTTTGAGGAACGGTAGCCAGCTTTCAAGATTAACTGACAAGAAAATATATTGTACACTACTAATGGGAGATGTGTCCCATACTGCTGCTATTGAAGCTGCCACGCAAAATAATGAAATATTCTACAAAACATGTCTACAAGGTAATTTATACAGAACCAACACTTGTCATACTGTTGGTAGTGAGTGACCTATGCTGTTCTGTTGTGCTCCACGACCTCATTAGTTATAGCGGATGTGGGGAGCTCTATGGACAGGTGTCCTGGGACTCTGTGATGGAGAAGAAAAGGATCATAAAGCCAGACCCGTGCTGACTTCTGTCTAAGGCTATTACAGGGCACATTTTTAAAGTTCCAGTGAAAGTTCCTATCGAGAATTGTCATAGTTAACGCGCAACCCTGCTTTCAAATGCTGTCCCCAACCAGGACACGAAGGGAAATGACCTGTGCGTCGTCTCACAAACCGATCAGCTCCCTATCTACAGTGTTAGGGAAAGACAAAGAAAGAGCTATGCGTGCTCGTGGGATTTGATGGTGTATTGCTCCCCTTCCCCTTCCAGATGGGAATTGAATAGGTACAGCCGTGGCCCTCTAGTTTATATCCCTATTTCAATGTCAACACTAGCCTAAAAATGGGTGGCTCCAGCAGAACATCTGAGATAAAAGACCCTGCCTCTTTTATAGAAGTATTTTCCCACTCTTTTCTTTTCCCTCTCTCTTGCATTGAATGGTATTGGGAGGATATGATGAGCTGAAGGTGGTGATGGGAACCCTATCTTTACGACATGCACTATGTCATTTCACAAGAGACCATGTGTAGCATCAGCTACTACCAACAGGAAAAAGCAGGGGGAGTTTTGACCTCTGTGGAAGGTCAACATCTGAGAACTAAACAGGAGGTTTCTAAATCTAATTCTAACTTTTCAAGTTACTCGTCATTTATTTATCTCTCCAGACTTCGTGCTCATCATCTGCAAAATTGTGCTAGTTAAATACCTGGGTAGAGTGTCTTGAGGTCGACGACATGGACATACAGAAATTCTACCAGGAAGAAAGCTTTGATGATGTGGAAATCAAATCAAATCCAAATCACCTTTAAGTTATCATTAGAGAAGCACAGGATTAAATTTAGAGGTTATGGAATCATTCCTGAGAATGTGCTTGACTGAACAATTGCCATAAATGAAACCCTCCCTCTTGTCTGTTAGCACTTTGGCAAACAACTTGAAAAAGAAAAATGCGATACTGATCAAAGTACATGTGTAACTAATTACCTGATTTTCCGTCCTTCCTCCCCTCTGTGCTGGCATTAATGATGAACATGAAATACAGAAGTGAGAGGAGATCAAAAGAATATTACCTGAATGTGCACGACTCTCTTATACCCCCCCTTTCCTCCCAAGACTCACTTCCCTTCTCTTTTCTGCTTTTAGATGCTATTTCACATCTGTTATTCTTTTTTGTCTGCTTTTGGTTTGACAGGACTGCATTGCACATATTGGGGATGTGACCAATGATTATTTCAGTGTATCAAGTTCACTTGATTCCAGTTATTGAAGCTTGCAAAATTTGACGACTGAGTCTAAATTTGATTCAAACTGAGGACTAAGTTTTCTGTTAGATTGCAAATCAAGACTTGTATCTTAGTTTGAATCTGGCAGCCTAGTGAGCTTAGGAGATATTGGATTGACTTTCTGATCCTGTGTGGGTTTTTTCCTTTCCTTCATGCAAGCAGAAGAACTCTCATGAGAATATCCATCTTTATGACAATGCCTCTATCTTTTCCTGGAACACGGTGAAAGAATGGCTTTTCTTGTGGGATTTCAGCTGCTTTCAAACTGTAAACAATAACAATCCACTTCCCCACCGAAACCCCCCACAAAACCTACAACAGGAAAAAGCATTTAGTACACATTCCTTAACTTTACAATGGAAATCACATAAAAGCTAGCATGCTGACCAAAATCAGAATATGGTCACCTAGTTTCTTTTTTGTTGGTATTTTTCCTCCCTCTGTGCCCTCAAGACAGATCAGACTGTCTTTCAGGCAGCATATTAGACACAGGTCACAAGCTAAGGAGCATTCACCTAAACATTTAAAACACTTGGTCAATCTCCAAGAGCCTGGAACTCCTCTCTTCTATGCGTTCTGAACCCAAGTTACCTACCCATTTTTTCAGTCCATATAGAATCTTTTCCAGAATCTTCCTAATGCTGTTACTGTTTTGTGGATTTACCTTTTAATGCACAAATTTGTGCTTTGGTGTTCCTGCACAGTGCCTCTTTGTTTCTGTTAATCTTAGCACTATCGCTCTAATACATTTGTTTTAACCACTGAGCTTCCTTGTAACAGAAGACCCTGGTTGGGTTGCCCCTATTAACTAAGAATAACTGTCAATGAAATTACATCCTAAAGGCCTCTTTCATTAGTTTCTTTTGAACTTCTGAATGATTTCCCAGGGATTTGATTGCTTTTAGACTGGCATTTCCTAACAAGGCTTTTGATGTAAACTTTTGTGCCACTGTTACTATGACAATAGTGTAATGCTGCAGCAGCATTAATTGGAATTTTGATTATTTCTTTGGCTCGGAAGACTCTATGTTTTAATAACTGGTGCAACTGTGCTTCAGATCAATGCTGCAAGGCAAAGCTGAAATCTTTATTTCCAGTAAATTTTGAATTAACAGAGCTGCTGAAGAGGAAGAAATGGGAGATGGAAGTGGCATCATAACATCAACACAACCAATTTTCCTCACTGTGTTTGCATGATTCATGACAATTAGTCCTTGTATAGAAAAGATGCAAATGTTCTTCCATGCTAGAAAATTATTACATAGCTTTCCATATTCTTCTACTTAAATTAACTTTGGTTCAGATGGTAGAGACGGAGAAAAGGCATACTCATGAATTCCTTATAAGAAAGTATAATGTGTTCATGTTTGATCTGGAGTGGACTAGAAGAACTTTGCAAAAGCACCAGTTACCATCTCTGCCAGCTATTAACATTCCTCATTCCTCAGAATTTGAAGCTGCAGCAAGGCACATCATAACAGCTTGATGAGAAATACTTAACTTTTCCTGTTCCAGCGTTGTATCAAATCTCCAATTAGATATTGCCAAGAGACAGAAATGAAGAGTGTCACAAAATTAATTGATCTAATTTGATGGTTTTTTTCACCAAAATTAATCTCTAGTGCTAATTCTCAATAATTCATGATATGACTATGTGTGTGTGTATGTGTATATATAAATATACATCTCCCTCTACTGAAACCAGCCTGGACATCTTATAAGCCGAATTCAGTATCTTTTTTGGTTGCTGCACAGTGCTTTTCAATTCCTTCTATTTTTTCATTTATATTTCCAGATTCTAGCCAATATTCTGTTAGAAAGTTCTAATTCCTGGAGGTGGAATGCAGCAGGATCAGAAAGAAGTGATTTCCCCCAGAGGTTTCCAGCTAAACTATACAGGCTCAATTTTCTTTTCTTTTGTATTTTTCCTTTTGTTGTTTATTTTTTTTCCTTTTGTTTTTTTGTTTGTTTTTTTTTTTTTAGGTAAAGATAGCAGTTGGAGAATCTCCCAGCAAAATTCTTACATTTTGGAGATTTTTCTTCCCTGATGAAGAGAACATGTCAGGAGAAAACCACACCTATTTGTGTCATAGTCTAGCCATAGAATGTACAAATCTTCGTAGACATAGAGGTCCATGAGTTATACAGCCCGTTTATCCAAATCATTGAGTCAACCTATTTGCACCATTATAATAAAATGCTGGTCTTTGGAAGCTTCTTTTCAGAGATATAAAAACAATTATCTAAATTCTTCACCTACAAAAGCTATAGTCACTATTCTGTTCAGGCTTTTTTTACGCCCAATTAAAAAGCTCTTAGCAGTCTAGTCCCCAGAACTTACTGATGTCAACATAACCAATAAAACAAACCACAATATACACATAAAATGTTATAAAAACTTCTACCTTCTAAGCAAGATCCAAACACATGGGATTTTATTTTTATTTTTTTGTATTGCAAAACCCATTCCCATATTATTGCAGACATGTAGGGATGCATATCTTCAAGGAATCGATGGGAACTGTCTTGAGCAGTTTGATCAATGACTACCCCCACCCATTTCAGCCCGGACATTCATCTCCTGTTGTTCTGCAGACAGTTTACAGATTAATAATGAAGCATAAAACCAAGTTAGTGGTAACTTATGAGCAGGGGAGATGCAAAGCTGAACATCTCACATTAAGGGCACTCTACACTAGCAATCCATCAGGCTGGTTTACTGTGTAACATTTGTATAGTTTCTTCTGCCTCCCCAGTAACACCCACAAATAAAGAAATACAGCTGCTTCCTAGGAAACCCTCTATTTTACTTACGAAAATGAAACCACTGGCCTTTTAAAGTGCAAGTGCAATTGGCCTGATTCTCCCATCAATCACGCAAAGTAAATCAGAAGTCACTATATTGAATCAAGAATCTTTGATGATTTACATTGGTTATTAAAAGTAATTATTCTATGTCAAATCCAAGAGAGCTTTTACTTCTTTTTTAATTTAAGGCTTTTTCCAAGATACAGGAACAACAATACTACTGGAAAGAAAGTGGATTATTCAGGGTGGTAAGGTAAATAGTCTGCTGGGATCACCTGTATCAGTTACATGAATATGATATGACCTAAGTTGGAACAATAAACTTCAAAATTTATCCTGTGAAGGCTCAGGCCCTTTTAACTAGATTTTGATTTAATCATAGATCATGAATAATGTCAGTGTCATTTCTTCCCCAATCCCATCCTTAAAAGAATGTCTAGAAACTATATGAGCAGACCTATTTTTTTTCTCCTTAAAGAGAGAGAGAAGCTACCAATCTGTGACTCCTTAACTCTGATGTTATTTCATGTGTTCACCCATCAGCTGTTCGTTTTGGCTATCAAATGTACAAGTTTTTCAAGCAAGGCCACATGCAGCAAGCCTTTCTCTAAAGCAGCTGACACACTATCGCTGCACAGCAGATGCTAATGAAGACAAAAATAAAACATTTAAAAATTCAACATTTCACCTCCTATATCAAAATTAGAAACAGGAAAACAGAGAAGGTCACTAACAACAACAATTGCTTTTAAAAAGTTTTTCAGAAGAGCTACTCAAGTAATTTCATTCTTTTTTATATACATAATTTATAAGAAAAATCAGCGTTGAAGTCTTTAGCAAAAAAAGAGAAAATCAGTCCAGTGGCACATTAACATAAATTACTTAGATGTGGCCACTCTCTGCATATTCCATCATCTGCTAAGACTGCGTTTTTGCTGAATATGAAATGGTTGTCACAGTCAGGATATTTCAGGTTACAGGGTAAAAATAGCAGGGAAACCTTTCCAGTTATCTCCAAATCAACCAATTATTCTAACTCAGTTATAAATATTTTACTCTAATTTCCCTGGGGTTCCCTAAAGATTTCCTAGAAATCTATGGGTTTGGACCAGTAAGGGGGGGGAAAAAAAAAGACGACTGACATTTCCTTTTAAAAAACATTCACATCTGCTGGAATGAATTTGCCTTGCATTTTCATCTTCCTGGCAAAGCTAATAAACTGCAGACTGAAATCGTAAGTGACTCAGACTCTATTAAACATATGCAAACAGCCAGGAAAAGCAGGCATCAAGAATCCTTGTGACATTTTCCCTTGCACAATGCTGTGGAAGTAGCCAGAAAGAGCAGACTATAGCAGCCCACACTCTACAACCCAACAAAGCCTTAATCCACTCAAACCAGTGAACTGATACCTCTTAAAAAGACTGAAATGTAAATTGTGTTTATTTAGGGGATTACATAGGGATTTGGGTTTAGTGTTTATGTTGGCCTCCCTATTTTGGCAATGCAGGGTGAATGTCATTAGTGAAATTAACAGTCAAATACAGAGATCATCTTAATAATTGCAAAGAAGCTTTTTGACAAGATTAGTTGCCTTGCATGACCTGTGTGGGAGATTCACCATTCTATCTGCTTGCGGTATTCACTGGTCTTTTGGTTTCTTGGCCCGTTACTGCATCCCCACCACACTCAATTACTGCTGGCCATCTCGATGAAATGCTGGTAAACTGCATGATAGCTTCCTATATAAACTGATTTTCCCCTAAAGGTTTAGTAACCATTGCCAAATATAAATCAAAATGAACTGATGAGGCTTTCAGAAAATGTAAGAAAGGAAAAATAAGTGGAAAGATGATGAAGGCTTTCATTTCTACAGTACCCTTCCAGCTTCTGCTGATGGGATGAATTCAGTGATGGGTTTGGTATGTTGGGTATGAGAAATTTAGCCATTTCCTCTCCTTTTTTTTGGGTTTTTTTTGACTTTGAACTGGAAAGACAGGAAATAATAGGCAATTTCTGTGTAGTTTCACGGTAACAGAATAATATAGCCATGAGTGTATGAATATTTCAGCTGCCTATTTAGTCCTTATAAGGACCTTTGTTAAACTTTTATAAGGGCTGGCAGAAGGATAGACAGTCACGTACAGCATCACCAGAAAGTTCAGGCCTGATTCCTTCTGCACTTCACCTGTGGGCACGCAAAAGTCTGTGCTGTCTGTTCACTGGGAGTGGGTTGGAGGGCTTCAAGTTTAAAACCAAACCAAACCAAACCAAAAAGAAAGAAAGAAACAACCCCCCATTCCAAAAGGGAGAGAGGAAAAATAGCCAAAGCTCTAAAGGGAAAGACGATGACAAGGTTCCCACTTTTTGGGAAGTACATGATCATAGAAAAATTGTATAGCAACTAATTCTCTCTCTCTTTTGTGAAAATTAAACAATATTTTTTGTCATTTTTGGTTAAATATCTGGAGTTACTGGTATTGATTCCCATAATGGATGTTTTAAATGGCTCCAGGCTGATTAGTGAAGAATGGCTCTGCTCAGAGCTGGGTCTCTCCGGAGCGTGCTGGTCAAACCATGTTTCATAGCACTTCACAAAGGTTTGGGGTGCTTTTGTCGCACTAAGACATCACTTTTGTTGTTGCTTAACAACAACAAAGTTTAAACAACCATTGTCAAAATCAGTTGCAGCTGAAAACAAACAGCTATCAGTTTAAAACCTTTGAAACAGTGATATATAAATCATATCGTGACACTGAAAGTATGCACTTACTGGCTCAGCTTCAGAAGAAACTCTCATAGATAATTAAACACAGTCACGCTTGTTGAGCAGTCCTAATGCAATACTCACCAAAGCTAGTCCAAATGTGGTTTCATGAGACTGTACATCAAAAGAGGTTAAGGCCACTATCAACAAACATCACTGGCCAATTAGCAAGGAAGAATCCTCCAGATCCACTGACATAACGCTGTAGCAATGTGGATTTTCAGCTGAATTGCCTGATTTTTTTTTGATTTGGAAACTTGAGTTGGAAAGCTAAGTAGAAATAATGATGGGATTTTTCCTAGTCCCATCAGAAAGTGCCTTAACTGGCATTTTCTATGGTATTTTGCCTTCTCTTGTCACAGCCACTTGTCCCTACTTGAGTAAAAATAAAACATAATTAAATGTATAATTAAAAGCGATGTTTTTACAAACATTATACAAAGTGATGTGAATATGTCAAAACCTCAGCAGAATCTGCTTTCTATCTTGGGTAAAGCTGGGATGAAAGATGCTATGTTCAGAGATGTTCTGCATCTGTGAGCCTTAATAATTCTGTGAAGTATCATGGAACAGAATTGTAGTGAGAATGTTGTTTTCTGTCACTTGGAGTTACAAATAAAAGAAAAAAAATTCATCTGCTTGCAATTTAATCTTCTCTTTTCATTGAATTCGATCCAACTGCAGTCCTTCCTTTCTGTAGCCATGCCTGTGACCCCCCAAATAAGTCCCACAATACATTAATATAATAACCTCTTGCTATTTTGCTCATAGGTATCCTCAGAAACGTTATGTCGAGCACTTATGAGGCACACTTCAAAGAGAATAATGGAGTATGCAGGAAATAGCTAGCTTGTGAGCCTAATTTCAGCTATATGAAACATATAAGAATTACTACTAAGAGAAGAGAGTAAAAAACATCTAGAAATATATTAAAGACAATCAAAGTGCACTCATAAAAAAGGGATCACAGCTGAGCAATGTACTAGAACTGCTCAACATGTTCATTTTGAAATTGTTACAAGCAAGAAACCACTGATGAAAATTGCCTAAATTTCGGGAAAGCACATACTACAAGATCTACACATTGAAGAAGTGAAATATAAATACAGACATTTACTGAATGGACTAGAGAAGACATAAGAAATGAAGGAGGGGAAAAAGAAGCATAATTAAAACAATGTCTAAATAAAATGTACAAGAAACCTTTGAGTTTGGTCCTGTGCAATTTGTTCTTGAAGACTCCTTTTTTGGATAAGAAATTCCTAAACTTTTTAGTGTTACTAGGCTGTCTCTGATACAATCAGACACATCATTAAGTGTTTAAAGACTTGTTTTATATATCTGGTACAGTTGTGGGGCTTGTGCAAATAAGTATCTATTATAAATGCTTAGAAAACTAGATCTCCATCTATCAATAAATGGAAACAGTTCAGGTTACAGACAGTGGAAGGCTTTGGTTGTAATAGTCATAATTAGCTAGAGTGTGCTGCACTAGCAGCTTTAGTCTTCTGCCAGGTGAATCATTGTTAGAGCTTTGCTTACTTGTCAGTATATCAGATGTATAGGGTAAATACTTGGGGTGCCAATACAACGTCAGGAGAAGCTTCCACAAAGCTACTGAATCATAAAGTCCCGATTCCAATATTCGCCAATTGTTGGTATTGGTCTCTGTTGATATCTGATTTAGAAACTGAATCTAAATGTATTATTCCTCTTCCCTCAAATTTAATGGGTGGAAAAGAAAATAAGCTTTGTCATTCCCTTCCCCTTTATTTTTTGGCTTATTAGTACCATAAAGGATGAGTTTTTAGGGAAACAGGTCTGAGAGACTCTGGCTTCTCCAGACTGTTACTTAATCTTTTTTTAAGTAGTTATTTATTTTGCTTAATTTGTATAGGTTTAAAAGTAAATCACTCCTTGGGTTGTGATGGCGTAGGAAAATCTTTCTGTGCTGCTCCCTGAAAATTCAAATAAACAGTAGAGAATATTTGTAAAAGGTGTTCTTGGCTTTATTCTTATCTATTACCATGGTTTACAGTGTATTAGGCTATAGATTATTGCAACTATTTACAAAGGCAGATAACACCTTTGACTCTAATAGCACCTGACTTACAGTACATCACATGAATTGGTTTCTATTATCTGATGCTTTATATTTATGGAGGAGTAAAGGAGAAGAGATGTCTAATTCCACAATTTTTCTGGGTATATTGTACTACATCCACTTTTTTCTCTCATGGTTTCTTGATGGCAAAACCAAATGCCTTCATAAAAATATAAACAAAGATTTCAACATTGAAAAAGAGCTACATTGTTTAAGGTGTGTTTGGAACACCTTAACAGTGTCTGGTTTGACACCATTTCTGGGCTTATTTTTAACAAGAATATAGCTGACTTTGGTTAACAGAGTTTCTCAAGTCACTGTAATTTATTAAGAGGCCCAATAAACTTGGTTCTGTTCTTGATTATCTGTCTGAAAAAGCTAGCTTAAATTTAGCCTTGTTTAAATAACACTAAATCAATGGAAGATCAATGTTGAATATAGCACTGCTTCTTGGAGAGACTTTGATCAATGGAGAATTTGGTGGGTTTTATCTGATTGAGACTTGGGCTGAGACCAGACAATTACACGAAAATAACTACTTGAAAGTTAATATATTTTCCTTTTCCTTTACTTTGTGCTCTGTCGACAGTACAAGGGACCTGTGACAAATGCTGCATGGCATATGTTATAAAACATGTGCGAAATATATAGTCGTTGATTGTTTCCATAGGCTGCAACATATTTCTTTTCCTGGCCCCACATCAATATATCTCTGTGTCTGTGAGGACAGGAGAAGCTGGGAATGTTAATGCTATCCCTGTCACTACTTTTTGCCATATCTTTTGACTAGAGGATCTCTGTCAGCTATTAAATTGCCCTGTGGGCCCCAAATGTCAGCATATGAAACCCCCCATGTGTAATTTTAAAAAATTATATTCATAGATAACTGAATATGCCCTTAGAAGCTACATTTTCAGTAAAATCAGTTCTGTCCCTGGATATTTACAGATATATTGATCTCTCTGCAAGCTCATGTGTCTACAGAACCACTTTAGGGGCGTTCAGGTGAAGGAAGAGAGGTGCTGTGAGAGAACAAGGCTTCACACTGCCAGAAAGCTTCCTCCCCGGACATCCTCCCTCCCATGGTTAATGGAAAGATGAGCATCCAATCTACAATCGCTGCAGGAAACAGTACAAGGAGATCTCACTTGGTAAATAGAAAGAGCTTTTTTTTAGACCACAGCTTTTTTAAAACCCTCGTTTCCAGTTTGTTTTTTTACACACCATATCCCCTCTCCTCCTAATCCTTTGTGTAGCTACGTTTAAAAGAGAGCTGCTTACAGTTTGTGGTGGAAAGTTTAGAAATACTTCTTCAGGCCAGTCTGTAGTTACCCAAACTGCAAATTGGTCAGGATGCAGAACGAGTCCGTTATTGAACCTCAGAGGGGTAAATGCTGCTTGTCCGACTTTCATATCACACTAGTGACAGTGTTGCTCAAGAGAAGTGATTGCACTTTTGCTCATCACACAGGGAATCATCTACTAACCAGATTTTCCTACTGCAGCTTTGCAGGTTTCTACACTCTGCATTGTACGAGCTCTTCAGCTTACTGCCAGTAGAAATCTCAGAGCTCCTGTAACACCCTTGAGTTCCCTTCCTGGAAATAGTTCATATACCTGTGAACTACCTTGTAGAATATTAGTATTGTCTTATAATTTTAGGCTTTCTTTGTACATTCACTGATCATTTTATCCCTTCTGAAATGATGAAGTCTGCATCATCCATTTAACATTTTCAGAAACTAACTTTGGAAATAGGTAGCCCTTATATCTGCATCTGCATTTTTGCAGTTCTGTCTTTCTCAACAACTAGTGTCATGTCATTATGATGTAAACATTTATTTTAATTTCCATGTGCCCACTTTTAGACACTTTAATGACTCTACCTGCATTCTCCACAGAAATAAAGCTGAAAAGCAATCTGGATACCCTTTATTGCATTAAAAAAATAGAAATATAGTAAAAAAATCACAGAGAAGTCCCAAAAGCAGAGGTCTGGAAACTGGTCTTCTGACAATATACTTCCTGGTTTAATTGACAGCAGAAAAGTTTGAGGTTCCTTAATAAGCTTCATTTTTCAAGTCTCACTCAGCTCAAAAGTCAGTACAGACTTCTTTGCTTACAAACATCAATACAGGGTATGTGGTTAACCCTTGCAGCCTGCAAGGTATTGCACCGTCCAAAAATGCTCCTGTATGACAATCTGTTATATCCCAGTGCAATTGCCAGCTGGCAGGTAATTTTCCTGGAGAAGGCTTTTCCTCCCAGTAAGCACTGTCATGATAATACTCAACCACAGCAATGTAGTTAAAGGAAATTGAAAGGAATAGGCACTTCCCAAGGGTGACTCAACCCATCCGGAGACAGGCGTGCAAGGTGGGATAAATGGCTTTTGGAGGTAATTCCATCTCTTTGCCAATTAGAAATTAGACTACACACCAGACTTTTATGTGCATAAAGCTTGTTGGGATAAATCTTACTCTAAGAGTTTGACTTTTGTGACAGGCAATTCTAGTAACAATAACTATCAGGTTGCCTGAGATAGAGATACATTGGAAGACAGATATCATTTCTCACAGTATTATGTGGAAAGGAAGAGAGGAACATGGTCAGATATAACTTTACATATGATAAACTTATAGAAGGAAAGACAGGTGATTCAAACTCTTATAGGCAAGATTAAGGAACAAAAGGACAACTTGAATCTCCAGGTTGTGTCCAGACAAATGTAACACTACTGATCAAACAAGTCACGTAGCTGGCCATGGGTATTTAGAGTAAATCCCCAAATGCCAGCATCCCACCTTTTAGAATAGCCTGGTTGGGATCCAATGGAGGGCATTATCTGTGGGTGTAATTTTACTGATGCATCAGGAGCTTTTGAAAAATATGCTTTTACTAGTCCTCCAAGTCATTGTAGATCATGAAGAAAAAATGATAAATTTCAACTGAAAAAATCAGACTGTAACAAAAATAGCAATGGATTCTCCTCCATACAAAGAAAAAGAAATGAATATTGCATCAATTGCTTTGTGGTAAAATATCTGACATTACCAATAGTGAATAAATGCTAACCTCTGCCTTGTTCTAATTTTACTCACAGAGTATTTGGATGTCAATCCATATATATGGTACCAGTAGCAGACACCGTTTAATTTCTTGTGACTATTTTCAGGCACAGTTTTCAATATTGTTTGAAATTTCCAAAACTACCTACTTGATGATAAACATGAAAAAAATTCCATCCCCCAACTCTCTCTGGCATTTCTCTTCAACCCAGACTTGATGCTGAAAGATTATTCAGTACAGATTAGAAAAAGAATTTAGTTTTCATGTTAAACTACCCAATTCCTTTCGCTTTATTTTTTGTTCTTGTCATTTGTTCAGACAAAAGCAGGAGATGTTCGATGTATATTATTTAGTCAACCATTATGGATGAAATAGGGAAATGTTTCCAATAAGCTGGAATACTATTTCTTGGTGTACACTCTCCCATTTAAATCATGTTCAAATTTTTTCTTAAACTTCTATCTGTTTTCCAATGCAATTAATATGGTTTTCTCCCTAGGTTTCATACCTGCTATCTTTGAACCTGCTGTCACTTAGTCATTAGTTATCCCCCTTGTCTGTCTATTTGGCTTCTGATTTCAGGTCTTTTGCCAATCCTTTGGGTTTTTTGCATCCTCCTGTGTAATTCATTGTTTCGGATCAGTGAATTGTTTATTGCCTGCTACCCAAATAACATTTAACATTTCAAAAAGACACTTCCCTAAACCAACTCAAGCCAACACCAGAAGAAACAGTTGCGATTCAGTGATCCTGACACCCATGTCCAAAATGAGATGTCTACTTCTCAGGCAGCCTCAGATCCTACAGCTGAGGAGAGAAAGTGGCACCTCCAGGGAGTGATTTCTCTTTCCTAATTCCTGTGGTAAAAGGAACCAAACGTGATGAGAAAAACTTAAACAATCCCAAAGGCAGATGAAAAAGTTAACTGAAATGAGAGCCACCAGACTAGATTATGTGGTTGATCATGCTGTGCCAAATGTGGAACAGGACACAAATTCTTGTGATAAAAAATGAAAGTTTCTCTGCCTCATCTGTTGGAGTAGTAGATCATGGATACTGACATACAGAATCTGATTTTTGCTTATTTTTTAGAAAAATACTTACCTGAGCCTCAGTTTAAGCAATTAGGCATGTCAAGTGCATTTCTCAAACACTTAAAACTGGCCTGATTGCAAAGAGATGGAGTAGGTGACTTCTTTTAACCTTGTTGATAGACCTATCATTAAATTTCTAGTCTTCATAGAAGTAAATAGACACAGAGGCTGGTAGAAACATGAAACAAACCAGAAACAAACAGCACCACCACCACCACACTAATGAAATTCCTTACTTCAAGTTGAAACACTTTTATATATATATATATATATTTACCTCCATACATGTGTGTATAGATACAACATAGATGGTTCCATATAATTCTGATTCAGTTTGAAATTCAGGTTCTGTGATTAATTGTTGATGTTATTTGGCTGTGATAATCTATTTTAGCAGCAATTTCAGTAAGATGGCAATCATATGTTTAGGAAGTCTTGAAATCTGTAGTAGGTCCCCTTTTTGTTTCTTCCTTTTCTTCGACTTCTCTGTTCTCCCCAGATGATATTGATTGACCAGCTGGAATATTGGTGCCAAAACTTGCATTCCTTAAGAGAAAAGTCTCCCACAAAGCTGAGTGCTTATCTAGTTGTTAGTCATCTTTGAAATTATTATAACTTAGACACCTTGAATCAAGGTCAGAACACAATGCTTGGTTCCAACTAAAGAGCAAGTGATGAATATGTCTGAGGAAAGTAAGGATTGGTCTCAAATTGCTATTGCATACAATGAACTCTGCTTCCAAACAACACCATTAGTTCACATGAGGAGCGGAAGAGATGTATCTGACAAACAAACACATTTATCTGCCTTGGTTATAAGAGTGTCTTTCCTTTTTTTAATTAGTATAAAACCTCCACCTTTGCAGATCATCAGGGTGCACCGTGGTAACAGTAGGTAGATTCATGCTTTTTGTCCTTTCCCACAATGATGATTATAATTCATAATGACTTTGCATTTGATTTACAAGGACCATACAAGTCTGACAGGGTATTGACTGTATCATGACGTTTATGCTGCCTAGGTATTCACACTTGCTTAGATGCCAACTTTTTCATTGGCAATATTATTTATGGATTAAGCTTTTTCCATTTTTCATTTTTCTAATCCTTCTCATCTCTCCTCCAAGCAAAAGGAAAAGGTAATTAATACTTTTGGTGAATACTGATGAAGTTTGTAAAATTTACAGTATTAGTATTGCTGGAAATGCCTTATGCTACTAAAAGAATTTATCTCAAAATACTAAAGGATGTGATATACTATGATACTCATTAAATGTCACACGTTTTGTTTCAGAAGTCCATGCATTAAAATGCATTGGTTTAGATATTGGATTTAATAGACTTTCTCCATAAACTACATCTTCTTTACTTTTTCCATTCTAGTGTCTGGTGTGCTTCACTGTCAGTTAGAAGAAGGTAAATACATAAGCAATGATGTGACCAGTTCAGGGTAATATGCCGAATTTATTATCACAGTTTTGAGGAAGTCTGCTTTGAGGGTAGGACAAAGAAGCCGCTTTTGTTTCATCCAAAGAAGGGAGAACGCAAAACTTATAGAATATAAAGGTTTTTGATGCTGATAAGCAACCAGACTAAGATATAAGCATAAAAAGTGTGAGGGGGGGAAAAACAAAAGTGGGATCAATTGCATTATTCTGAAATAGGTGCAAAGCAGTAAAATCCTCTTCTGACACTTACGTCTTGTTCTCACTAAGTTATGAGGAATTTGGCTAGTAAAAGCACTGAGGGCTTTTATATTAACCACTGCCACTTCATCATATAGTCAGGTAACAAAGACAAATCACTGTCTTCCTGTCAAGTATACTGGAAAAAAAGGATTAAGGGCTATAGTTTAAATTATAAGATTGAAATAGTCTTGAAAATGCAAACATTTGCTGGCAGAAAGACAGATATAAAGCAAACAGTACATGATCTCAGTCTGATTTTAGAGGTTTTACAACATGTAGTGAGAGTCAAGGAGTCCATTCTTTTCCATGTAATGTCTCAATAATGTCTGCTTTGTTTTTCATCTTAATAGACCTGTTTAACACGGTATCAGTTGCTGCCCTAACTTCAATAACACAAAGCTTTAGGCAAACCTTTTCTTCAGCTTTGATTCACAGTTGTCTGAACGTATTTTTCTTGGAAATATGGATTTGAATGGCACCAAAACCCAAACAGGAGACTAAAACTCCGTGTTTAATTTTCACCTTGCTTACAATTTCAGTGTTCAACATTTTTGACTGCTATTTTGACTGCTGGGAAAAGCACAAATTGACCCAAAGCGAATGCGTATGTGCCATTGAACATGCAAAAGATACAATGTATTTGATGCAAATTCATGTAGAAATAGGAAACTCACATTAATTTAACAGGAAACCAATATTTCCCTCCTGTTTCTTGTACTGTCATCATAGAGGAGTAATTCCTTGTAGAATGGCATTAATCAGCCAGCAAAGTCCTGTGTTAAAAAAAAAAAATAAAAAAGAAAAGAATATCCAACAGCATCAGCCTGAAAGCAAAATAGAAGACACTGAGTCAACATTGAAAGTCTGACTGAGTTAGCACATACCATTTTTAAACTTTCGTTCAGAATGACTGAAGTATATAACTTAGGAATATACAAAACTAGAGCCTTGTTCTAACAATCTAATTTGGTCAAAATTACCTTTGAGGATGAGGAAAGAGACAGACAACTAAGAATTAGAGACACCAGCATTGAAAAAAGGAATTAACTGCGTAAGAATTGATTTATAGTATCCAAGCTCATATCTTACAGCATCATCTCGTCAGCAGACACCAAGAGCAGATACAGCAGGGAAAGAATAAGAACTCAAGGGGAAGAACTGGGATAATTGATCCTGTCTGCTTGTGTCTTGATCACTAGCAATAATCAGCTTAAGGCTCCCTTGAACAAATCTAACAGATTTTCAAAGAGCAACTATTAACAACAATATGTTTAGATAGATGTGGATATCTGGTTCCTTTTGAGATACCATATACCTCCAGCATTTTTCTAAGCAGAACAAAAGAACAAAGGGTTTGAAAACTTAGATCGGTACTTCCATGTATGACTTATATTGCAGCCCAGAAATTCAGACCTGCAGTCCCTGAAAACACAAGTGTTGAGTCATACTTAAACAAAAGAAAATAACTCTTTTCCAGTAATAGTCCAGTAAGAGTTAGATTTGGTGAATATTGAAAGCAATTCTTAGTTTGCATGAAGAGGCTGTATCAGTTCACCAGATCATCTCTGTGCATGTGATTGTTTGGGGGTTTTTTAACAGGAAATTTAAGAAGTGCTGAAGAGGCATACTGATGCATGCGTAACTCCAAAAGAGTTTAAAGGGTAAAGTGTTTAAAGAGATAAGGACATGAACTGAAGCAAAAGAAAGGTCAGGCTCCTAGATTGTTTAGCAGAGAAAAGTCTATGCATAGAGGGTAACGGATGTCCTAAATGGCACTCTGACAAAGACATTACTGAAACCTGCATGGCAACATCTCCACACTCCTTTTTTTGAACAGGGGATTAAACAAGCCCTTTGGGAAGGACAAGTGAAGTTGAAGGTCCGGAGGGGTGCTCAGATCCTACAGTGACAGGTACTTCACAGGCAGATTCAGGGAAAAAAGAAGTCTAAGTTTTATTGGCATTAATACCATTCCTATGCTTTAGTTAATAATGCTATTTTCTAACAAGTACAACACCACCTGAAAGTCCAAACTCCACTTTACCTGCAGGACTAAATTCTCTTGAAGACAAACAATACAGTACACTTCTATATGACTTTGTGTATTCATAACTTAAGTTATGCATGTTAAATGATCAGTTGCCCCATTAGAAAAGTAAAACTATCAGTCACCAGATGTTTTCCTGGCTGGAGTGTCTCCTCCACAGCTCTGTGAAGCTGAGGACATGAGTGTTATGTATGCACCCTTGGGAGTTAAGGAGCATCATGTGCACATCATGAAAGTGCAGACGACACCAAGTTGGGCAAGAGTGTTGATCTGCTCGAGGGCAGGAAGACTCTGCAGAGGGATCTGGACAGGCTGGATCGATGGGCCCAGGCCAACTGTATGAGGTTCAACAAGGCCAAGTGCCGGGTCCTGCACTTGGGTCACAACAACCCCATGCAACGCCACAGGCTTGGGAACGAATGGCTGGAAAGCTGCACAGCGGAAAAGGACCTGGGGGTGTTGATTGACAGCCGGCTGAAGATGAGCCAGCAGTGTGCCCAGGTGGCCAAGAAGGCCAATGGCATCCTGGCCTGTATCAGAAATAGTGTGGCAGCAGGAGTAGGGAGGTGATCATGCCCCTGTACTCGGCGCTGGTGAGGCCGCGCCTCAAATACTGTGTTCAGTTTTGGGCCCCTCACTCCAAGAAGGACATTGAGGTGCTGGAGCGTGTCCAGAGAAGGGCGACGAAGCTGGTGAGGGGTCTGGAGCACAAGTCTGATGAGGAGCGGCTGAGGGAGCTGGGGTTGTTCAGTCTGGAGAAGAGGAGGCTGAGGGGAGACCTCATCGCTCTCTACCATTACCTGAAAGGGGGTTGCAGAGAGGTGGGTGTTGGTCTCTTCTCCCAAGTGACGAGTGACAGGACAAGAGGAAATGGCCTCAAGCTGCACCAGGGGAGGTTCAGGCTCAAGGTTCAAGAAGCTGAGAAAAATTTCTTTACTGAGAGAGTGGTGAAGTGCTGGAAGAGGCTGCCCAGGGAAGTGGTGGAGTCACCCTCACTGGAGGTGTTCAAGGAACGTGTGGATGTGGCATTGTGGGACATGGTTTAGTGGGCATGGTGGTGTTGGGTTGATGGTTGGACTCGATGATCTTACAGGTCTTTTCCAACCTTAGTGATTCTGTGCTTCTGTGAAAGCAAAATGTGCTCTTTCTCAGTAGATTACAGATGTCTCACAACACACTGGTCAGTCTTTCAGTGCAACTCTTCCAGCCCGCCCAGAATAAAGAATACAAATGCCATCAAAACACACCACAGAGCAGCAAAAACCTTTGGGGAAAAACCCCACAAAGCGACCAAAAGCCACCCAGCAATGGAACAGAGATCCTGTCAGCGCAGTCCCCTCCTCCACCCCCATGTCCTCTGCTTCTGATGTTCACACACACAAAGATGGCCACAGTTGGGGCAGTGCTCGCCATAAAGAATTGGCACTGGTATTCACTTGTATTTTTGGAAATGTACTCACAGAACTAAATTTAAATTTTAACCTACAGTAAAATCAGACAGATTTACAGGTCTCAGCTGACCAGATTTTCTCTCCCCAAAATTCCCAATCCTAATGAATATACTTAGAAATTATTTTCCATGGAATGACTACCCTGTAGAGGAGGGAAACACAGGCTTGCTGCAGCTTTCCTTAGGGTATGTGAACATTCAGTGAAATCCTACTTGATTAAAACCCACCAAACACAGGACAGTGAGCCTAATGTTATGTTATCTCAAGCACCTCTTCAAAATGTGTGTTTTTGCTAAAATGGTAATGATTCTTATCTTTGTTTTTTCACTCCCTTGCTGGTCTGATGTTAAGCAGAGAGATAACAAGAAGTTTAAGGCAAGAAATTGTCTTTTATGCTGCAGAACCTCATTGCTATAGAATGTATAATAGGTCCTTCTAAATGTATTGATTTTGACCTACCTAACTATTGAACAAATTGCACCACTAATATCGCTGAGCTGCACCGAACCGCAGGAAGGTCTTGCCCTGTAAGGACAGAGGCACTTTGTCCCCATCCTGACATTAGGGACCCCAGCTGAGGAGCAAGGCAGATAGCTGGAGCTGCCCACCCTGCCATCCATTCACCTTCCCTACTGACTCGCATGAGGTGGACCTCCACTCAGTATGTCCCCTTTCTGGATTTGCTCCCTTTGGGGCAGTTGATCCATCACCATTCACAGCACAGGAACCTTGTGTATGGGTTTTGTCTTATCTCGCTTGAGATATCTAAAGGTTAGGCATCTAAATCTGAACTGGTCACCTTAGGCTCTTTTTTGTCAATGGAGAGAAATAGGTCAAAGAGATGAGTCTCCAGAAATGCTTATCTCATAATGGTGTGAATCGTCCTTTAAATTAAGCTTTTTCTATGACATTAGAGATCAAGTTTATGCTGTGTTGTCTTACAGCTAATCCTCATATTAAGGTACCTAAAAAAGTCTCAGGCATGACCTGTGATGATGCTATGACTACAGTTCTAAGCTTTATCCAAAGTGGATCCTTGTAGTTTCCTTGTTTTTTCTCCTGACAGAAATTTCCTGTATTTTGAACTCTAGTTTGAGTCTAAGATGGAGAAATAGTCACTATTTATATTTAAAATGGTATTTTCTAGGGCTTATCTATAGCAAAAGCTTTGTAAGCCTTTCAGAATGTGGAATTTCCACACAAACTTCACATAAAAAAATTTATGAGTTGTTCTAGAGACTGAAAAAAAATTAATTTTAAAATAAAAAAATAGAACTGATCAATAAATTGTAACATATTCTGGTGTGTTTTACTTTCCTAGGCAGTGTTTCAATATAAACATTTCCTCCGTAATGTATTGAATGGAATAAAGGAGGTTAAGAAACTAAAGCAAAGCAAAGCAAAATCTCACAGTACTAAATTCTAATGAATGCAAAGACCTTGAAAACATCAGTGGCTCTGCAAGCCAAATGCTGATCCCTTTGATAGAATATGCAGGAATAAAATGGTTAGCAGTTGAAATGCTGTGGCACAATAATAATTACTTTGCACCTGTAATTCTATTTCTCATTTCCCTATTTACTCTCTGATGTTTTTGTTTATCACAGAGTCATATTCCAGTCTCTTCATTTGTAGTTTGTTTCTGGAAAATAACTTATGCTGAATGCTGAAAGACACAAAAGACCATGATGATAAATTAAACAATATTTCTTTCTCTATATTTTTTTTTTCTAAGCAGGAAAGGTTCTGGTCCTCTCATTCTTTTCTTTTTGTCCTTTTTTTTTTTTTTTTAATAATTAATTCCTGTGTGGAATCTCAGGGTTTGTTTCTATTTCATTTACATAAAATCTCAACTACTTTGGCAGTTGTTAACATTATTATTTTACCATCACCATTGTTGTTAGGGCTCAAATTAAATTGTGTAAATTAATAAGTTTGTATGGAACTTACCTAAAATGGAAACAAAAACATAATTGAGATTTGGAAAATTAGTGTTTTAGCTCTGAATGGCAGTAAGGGGTTTGCTCCACACAAGGCACAGAAGAGAAGTTGTTCTGGATGCAAAGGGAGATCTCAGTTGATTTTTAGTGAGGACTAAATTTTGGCTGAACCATTGAAGTTGAAGGCATGAGAAATTAGCAGTTTTAAGAACTGAAAGAAGTCTGAAGAGGAAAAGTGAAAAATTTCACTTCTCCAGAATAAGTCTAGATTCAGTTTTGCACATAGAGAAGAAAATCAGGCTTAAATGCAGGCATCAGATCTTGCTGTCCTGAATGCTTATGATCTTTGCTGGCCATTGTATCTCACACTCAAAAGTTAAAAATGTCTGTGTGACATGCTTGGGAGCCCTGCAGGGGACCCTGATCAGGACCCAGGGACACGTCTTCATCGGTCACCAAGTTGTCACCAACAGGACAAAACAGTAATGATGCGAATGTTGGAGCAAATGACAAAAAAAAAAAAAAGAAAAAAGAAAAAGAAAGGAAAAAAAAAAAGAAAAGGCAATTTGAAGATGTTTTAGCCAGGAGGGACCCCATGTGCTGCTGACACTGCCAAGAGGAAGGAGTGCATAGGGTCAGCTCAGGATGGGTGGCTACTGCGGAGCAAGAAAGCAGCATTTGAAGGTGAACCTCCTGGCAGCAGAGCAACACTGGGCTGACTTTTCATTTTCTGTATGTCACAGGCTAGGAGGAGTCCCATAATGTCAATTAGTGACCACTTGATTGTTTATTATATAACGATGCTCCTATGCATTCAGCATAGTCTGTCGACTGTCCATGGCTAGTAGAGGGAGGAAAGCTTGAAGGGAGAAAAGATCCCCAAGTACAAGACAGAAATATGAATACTTATAAACTGACTTTGACTGAAGACTATACTGATATCTAAACCACTGAGCATTTTACACAGAGTTAATAAACACCTACAGAAGCAAATTACAGTCAGGACCAGTAATGAGCAGTTCAGGATGCATCTTGAATGAAGGATGACATATGTTGCTTGCATGAAGAAGAAAGAAGAAAAAATTCTCAGCCTTCTCCTCATCATACATCTCTTCCCTTCCTATTAGATATACTTTGTATATAACTATATGTTGAAAGTTAATTTGATGCCTCCAGATTCTTAAAAAAATTCTGTATGAATAGCACCAGTTAGGCAAGCTATAGGTCTACTCTTCTTTCAATATTTCAGGCAACAAAGTTTGTGCTCTCTGTTTTCTATTTCTGTTCTTTCCTCCATTTACCTCTATCCTTCAGCAAACTTCTTCTCTGTAATCTGTTTGTCATTTTTATGGCTTGCTCCCTGTTCTACCAAAATATAATGTTGATAGATCAGCATCACCAAATCTTTTAGAGCCATCAGTGTCACTTCTGAAGTGTTTGCAAGAGTTATTGCAAAGTCTTCTCCCTTGGTAACTGTTGGGCTCCCATCTAACTATTCAGCTGATGACTGAAAGAATTAAATTTTAGTTTCTTGTATGACTGAATTCAGTACTAAGCTGTATCACCCAATATGACATTATGGGCTACACAGCAATTTTTGGGAAGAAATAAAGGCTTAATGGTTGGTAACATATGTACACACTCAAGGAAGCAGAGAAAAAAAACAAAACATAGAGAAAGGACCAAAGGAAGAAGGGGGCTTATACAAAAGGGCAAGCTAAGACAAGGAGAAAGAGCACATGAACTAGAGATCAAAGCAAAACAAACCAAAAATAGGGTAAAGAATAAGTGACAAGTCTTCAGAAGGAACATTTTTGAGCATTGTTACAGCCAGCATACACACTGAGGAAATGGTAAGAAAGAGCTACTATGATTTCCCATATATACAAGCTGGATAGATCAACCACCAATTATGCTCACAGGCCACCTTAGCTAGTGAAGGTCATTAGCACTAAGTAAAGGCCCTCCCTCCCAGGAGAATCCCTTACCATCTTGAAACACCTAAGCAGGGCACCACTGAGATGTTAGTTTATTTCATCTTCAGAAAGTAATACATATTTTTTCAGAAATATCTGAATATCTTTAGAAATTATCTAGACTCTTCCCTCCTCTCTTGCCTATGTGCACCTGGATGTTTAAATCAATAATCGACTCAGTAATAGGCAGAGAACAAAGTTAAGTAATTTGTGCCTACCTTTTGTAAATAAGGGCGGAATTGCTATAGTAACAACAGAAGACACTCAGTCACCATGACAAAAATGTGGCAACCTGATAGAAAAGGCTAATGAGAGAATTCAATTTCAGCTGAATTTCATTAAAGTCAGCCTCTCCCCACTGCAAGGGGCGGGGGGGGGAAGTGGCCAATTAAGTAAAGACTGGGCTAATATTACCTTAATTTGGAAGTGAATTTTGTTTAAAAGAGGTGAGAAAGGCTATAAAATAGGCAGACAAGGAGAAGAGCCTAGATAAAGGAGAAAAAGGGCATTGGTCTATGCTGCTATGTGTCCACCTGACTTCTTCGCTGTGAAGGTAAGCTCCCTGGACTGATACCTTTGATAAGAGTGCTATGTGTTTCTGTATTGTGGCTTTCTGGTTGAGTCCTGTGCCTAAACTATCAATTTCCCTCAATGCCTCCTT
Source organism: Gavia stellata (assembly GCF_030936135.1). NCBI lineage: Eukaryota > Metazoa > Chordata > Aves > Gaviiformes > Gaviidae > Gavia > Gavia stellata. The sequence goes on from NC_082637.1 coordinate 6,569,460, forward strand.
CCCTTCTTTCTGTTGGAAAGATGGGTTTGTAGCCTCAGCCATCAGGGACACCAGTCATGGTCAGAAACGGGCTGGTAATTCAGGAAAAGGCCAGTAGGACTGAGTATGGAGTCTATAATTATTAACAGTAGCATTGCTGAGGTAGAGACCCAGGTACACTTCAGAGAGTGAGTAGTTTGATGTGCACCATGCAGCACCTAGTAACCACATCGAGTCTTAGCCACAGTGTTCATCTTGGAGACACCTTTGAAGCCGTTCCTATAGCAATGTCTTGGAAGTCCCTCTGAAATTCAGGTTGATTTGCAAATATGCATGAGTACAGGCTTACGTGTGTGAGTTCAAATACTCAAGTTAGACAGTTTGGGCATAAATAGCTTTAGGGGAGGATTATATACAAATGCTTTCAGAAGTGCTTTGTTATCTCTGGTTATAAAACACTTAGAAGAAACAGTGTTTCTGTTAAGAATGCATTTTCTTTGACCAATGTTGAATACAGGAAAAGAAATAAAACACAAAATCACCCTGTTGCAGTTACTTAGGCAAAGTGTTTTAAACCCAGTGCAAGTGTGGCCTGTTCCTACAGCTGCTGAAAGTGGAAGGTTGTCACCTGCATTTATGAGCTTGCCTATTACAAAACATTTATGGGCAACTATAACTGCTGGCCCCTAAAGCAAGTGAAAACTCATAGTTATCTCAAGTAGTCCGTCCCCTACTCTCTGTTGAAATGCAAGCATTGCTTTGTAGCTCCAGGCTATGAAAGAATAGAAATACATGACATGAAAAGTTCCTATATACTTTTTTATCTTCTTTCTTTGTCTTTTTCTTTTTCTGTTCCCAGGAGAATTTATCTTTCGGTCATGCTCACTGTCATTTTTCACAATTGAGCGGCTTTAGCCTAGTTATAAGAAATGCTCTTTCTGGCTGTAAAAATGAATAATATTTTAGTGATTTTTTTTTTTTCTTGGGGGGGACAGGAATAGAATCCAACCCCCTTGCTGACACTAGGGGCAGGAGGTCAGGTGTAATTTGTACATTTTAGATTTCTAGCCAAATAAATGTTGTTTTTCCAAGAAGGTGCCACTTCAAAATGAAAAATTAGAAGAAGGCAGTTGCTGTACTGGAAGACACAAAGCCACAAATAACCTTGGGGGAAAAAAAAATCTTTTCCATTTAGGTGTTGGGTTTTTTTCTATCTAGGAAACTGTTGATAAAAATCGCATGAACTATTAACTGGAAAAAATATTTCTAATTCAAACAATTAAATAACTTCATATTTTAAAACACATGCAACCATGTCATTAGAGGGTGAGGTAACAGCAATACTACAGTGTTTTGCTAAAAGTGGAATGAACACTTATTCACAACCTTTCACATAAGTCTTTGATTAAAAATCCTTAGAAGTCTTGGGTTTTGTTGTCCAGTCACACTGCAACAGTAGGTAAACTTCTCAGTTCCTGACACACTTGTTCTTGTGTGCTTGGCAAGCATTATTAGCCCCACTTAACAGATGAGGCAGAAGCACTGTAAGAGATACAAATGACAAAGTAATACGCAGAGTGAGGAATCAAACTCAGGTTTTCCTAGTAGAGCTAATTAAAGAATATTTGCTTGATCATGTACTTGGTTTGGTTTACTAGTACCATTTATTTAACTGTTACTACTAGCAAAAACACAAAGGACCTTTTTGGGTGTTTTTTTGCCAATTTTGACAAAAAACCACCAAAGTGACTGACTTCAGCAGTGAGAAAAATCTGAACTGCAGATTATCCACTTATTTTTTTTCTCCATTTTGAAACAGTGCTTATTTTGAAGTGTCCCAATGTCTAATGTAATAAATATTTTTGAAGAGGTAAGACTGTGAAAATGATTTGAAATACTAACTTTTACTCAAAGGAAAGTGGTAAAAGCTCCATCAAAGCAAAGGCTTCCTTGTTCACCAATTCTTCTCCCTGGGATTTTGAAGTCCCAAACCACTGTCTTTATCAGACAGAACAAAATAACTTCTTAAGATCATATCCTATTTTTCTACAATTATGAAAAATCTGATTTAATTAGGACTATGTATAATACTTCGTTTCTCATTCCAGCATATCTTTCCATTCACTTCAGGCTAAAAAGAAAAACAACATACGTTTTCACAGAGGATTGTTTATGGGTAAGAAAACATTTGAGTTAAGTTGTTTTAGTGTAGGTCACATCAGGGAAAACATGGGAGTTAAGTAAATGACAAAACTACTCACTCTAGACTCCTTTGGCAATATATGAGGATCATTGGACTTGGTCTGAAAATGATTCAGATTGCTGACGATCTGGAAGCATCACCCTCTAGTATCAACTAGATCAACAAGAATCCTTTGGGAGACTGAAGTGGGAAGATTAAAGTTAAGGAAGATCAATCAAGATTGAGCTAATATTGATTCCAAATTGGTTCTTGTTTTGTCTTCTGGAAAATGGAAAGCATGGAGTGCTTGCACAGCTTTTGCTGCTTAGAGGCTGGTTTGTGGTGTTCAGATTGACACCTTGTTTCTCTTGGGTGGTTTTTTCCATGCAGGATTTCTTTTTGTTTGTTTCTTTTTTCATGAGCACAAAGGAAATTCAAGGCTCTTGATTGCTGGATACTCCCTTTACCCTGGGGAGCCCTCATTCACGTGAGGAAATTCATTATTGCTAAAAGGATTGCTGTTGTAAACACTCAGTCACCGTAATGAGGGTTGCACAGCCTCCTCCCCAGCACTTCCTACAACAGCTTAAATATGTATTTTATGGTAGTTGGCATAATGCAAGGGAGAATGTGATGCTTCATCTTATGAATTGAGATCAGGTGTCCCCAGTGAGCTTGGCTGAGTACCTTGGGCACTGGTACTGGCTTTTTGGGAGAGACTCCAGTGCTCTGGGTTGCAGCTCAAGCAGGAAATAAAATAAAATCAGGCCCAGCCACAAAAGCCCAGCTCTTCAGTAAGGCAGAATACTGGTATTTCAACATAGCTGCACATGCCATCTCTTATTGGTAAGGTACAACTTGAAGAAATGTCCTATGACCGCTGTTTGAGTACTTCTGGTGTACAACACTGTGTTTGTAAAACACAACTGCCTCATTCAAAGAGTGCATTTGGTTGTGGGTGGACTCAAACATGAGGTAGATGCTGATCCAAAGCACCTCCTCTATTTCAGCTAGGAAAATTTTTATTTTGTTATTACACTCCCTTCTTTCCCCCCTCAAGCCCTTAGCTTAACCTGGCCAATGTCTAACATTCTCTGTGCTTTCAATTATTGTCACAGAAAGACTATTTCATATAAGGAAGCTGATTTGTCTCTAATCCACAGTTACAAAATGATGTTACAAGGCCTGAAAAGGAAAGCTCACAGGAACAGTAGTTTCAACAGGCACGGAGATGCCTTCTTGATGACATTGTAAGCAAGAGTGACAAGATCTCTTGCTGAACACTAACAGAAAAAGAAGATGAAGAAATAGCAGGGAGTTTATAGAACTGGTGTTAAATGCAGCCACTTGGTTATACTTCCAAGTGGAAAGAATTGCTCTTCTGTTCTTGTTTTCAGATCTGATGATAATGACTCTCACTATTATGCAGTGTCCCATTTTCTTTTAATAACTGCAAAAACATAATGAGATTTATTTTACAGCGTTGATAAATTCTTAAGAAAATGAAAACACAATTAACCTGAGCTGGTTAATCTCTTATACATCTTAATTTAATATATTCTCGTTTCTCAGAGTGAGCTTGACCCCTTGCATAATAGCCAGTGATTGCAAGGCCTGTGATGAAGAGATAGACAGATCCTTTCAGAGAGAGATAAGTGAATCCTGGAGAGCTGGAGGATTTGTAAAATCAGTTCAACACTGGACCTTTCACCTAGTCTTCCAAAAACCAACTCCTGTTAATGCAAGAAATAATTTCTCACAAACAAATAAGAACCCACCCAAAAATATAAAAATCCATCACATATTTAGCTAGAAATAAACGGAAGCACAGCCTGTCTTGTGTTCTCATTCACAGCTTCTTTATTCTGCCTTAATGTAAATGACAATCAGGTCTTTGGCATTTATCTTCCATCCAGCTCATGCTGTGTCTCTCTTTTTTTTTTTTTCCTTTTTAACCTTGTTTTTAATGGATTTTCTTTACCCTTTTGTGCATTGGCAGAGATAAATCAGGAATGAATTTAGACCTGGTCTTCCTCTGTATAGATGATGATTTGTGTCATGCAAACTGAGCAAAATCACTTGGACAAATAGGAGATGCCAGTCAGGAATATAAATAGGAATTTTTTCAAGAAGGTGCCTGGACTAAGACTATAATTTTCCAAATAGTGTGCTCGCCCTGAAACAGAATAAGTATAATCAGATCATGAAACATAATAGTTTTTATAATACCTTTTTAATGGCTTTTTGTTTGTATGTTTTGAGATGTGCACTCCTATAAAACCCTCTGAGAAAGGAAATAATAAAAGGTATTACAAATGCATTGCTGCAAGTGCTTCCTGCAAGATATGTCCAGACTAAATATTACTATAAACCCATCCAATTCAGTAATACTTTGTTAATCAAAATTAACAGAATAGCAACCTAAAAGTGTGTATCCTTTTTAAAGTGTTTAAACTTGTACTTGTGTCAGGGACTAGCACATATATGCCTTTGCAGAGTTAGAGCCAAGTACATGAGGAAAACTCAACACTCTCCAGCCTGGCCCAAAGCTTTCCAGCTTCCTCCTTTTGCTACATTGGGTCTGGAACTCAAAATATCTCATACTTCAAAAATATTTCAGTTGATGCAGTTTGAATGTCTCCTGCAATGTCTGTCTGGAACAATACTCAGTATTCAAATCATGCTGTGAAATGGAGGATTGCTCAGATAGGTGCTCATCTCATGCATTTTACTCTCAGACATCCAGCCTTCTGTAGTGTGGCACCTTCTCACCAGCTTGAACTGGGGTTTTACACTACAGAGGCTTGGAGATACTGGAGCTGCAAGTGGTTAAACATACATGTGTGTATGTGTATTTCAGATTCCAGTGGGGAGAACTGATAATTTCACAGGAGCTTTCTCCTCTCTTGGGAACTCGAGTTGACTGGCAGACATAATGTTCTACATCTACTGACTATGAGCTACAATAACAGGTACATCCTACAGAAAATTTGCTGTAACTCTTAGTCTTTCCAGGAAGCTCTCCCCATTGTTATTTCCTTATTTCCATTTCTCATATCTGCTCTTCTTCACCTCGATAAATTTTAGGTGCAAACCACCATAATCCTTGTCCTTCCCTCAGAATGGTTTGATCTTTACACCCCACCTTGCATTGCAGTGGCCCGCACCTTGGAAGAAACACTTGAGATCTTACTTGAAAGCTTGATTATTTCTTTAAGACTCAACCCAGACTGAGCATTGTTTTATTCAAGCTTCTTGTGATTCAGGCACTGGACTAGGAGGCGAGAGGGGAAAAAAAAATCTCTAGAACAGAAGGGCTTAACCACCAGTGTGGTCAACGTAGTGACATGTTGGCGTATGCCTCAATTATTTGGAGGCAGATCCATGGTGGGGAGGAGGCTCTCGGTGGTTCACCTGGCCCTCTCTACTGTCAACCTGTGTTTCTGTTGAAAGGGTAATCCCAGCACCTGCCCATCTTTTGTAAAGCATGTTGAAATCCTGTTTTATGCTTCGGACAGACGCTGTTATTGACTCAAAGGGCTGGTTCCACCTGAATGACGGGTGGGGGGGGGGTCCTGCGCGGGGTCCCCAAAGCTTGGGCTGCCCGTTGCTCCACAGTGCACGACAGCAGAGTGACAGGCCCTTAATGAGAACGGCTGTAGCAGGCAGCAGTCTAATAAAAGTAATCCTATTTACAGCCTGCCTTGAGATGTTGCTGTGAGTTGAAAAGTTCACCTCTGGCAGTTTCCTGGGCTTGTCACCTTTTCTGCCGTTTCCCTTGCATATAGCTCAAAGGCGCGGGTTTTTATTAAACGGGAAATAGAAATAATAAAGGAAAAAAATAGAAACTAAAGCATGTTCGTGAATATGGCAGGAGTCCCATCTCTTGGAGTTTAACGGCAGCACATTTTTGTCTCCCTGTCAGAGAGACAAAGCAGTTCTTATAAACCTAATCTACAATATCACATATCCTTTGTATGTGGCTGATACTATTATGTGCTATCCATGGGCGTTCAATCCTAACTTAATTAACTTGGCAAGCAGAAGTATTGTGCTGTGGCACAGTTGGTGTCTGTTACGGTTGCAAACCATCCTACCCAGCTGGGTATCAAGACTCTTTAGCTGCCTACACTTACTTTTGATCTGCGTGACATACAATAAATCCAGTCAGCAACCCCATAGAGCTTGGCTCTATATCACCACTTTGAGGAATGGACAGACTGCTTTTGCTTTTTTCTTTTGCCTTTTCTGTAAAATTAAAAGCCTTCTCTGCTCACCAGATGAACCCAAATGAAACCTTATTTTTCACTATTTGATTGTATTTCTTAAACCATTGGGTAGAAGATCAGAACTTTGGGACTATGAATAGCCACTGGAATGGCACATGAACATTCATACAGTAGTGGATTCGGATTCCAATTATGTAGCTGTAAAAACAGAGAAGAATCTGGTCTGACATGGTTTGGTACTCTAATGTGAATGGGAGAGATGTTGGGGTTGATTGACTAGATTTTTGATTAAGGAAATGGGCACCCTAAACCTGACCCTTTTTTGAGGTTTGAATGATTTCCAGGAATCAGCATCTCCTCTGTTCCCTCTCCATCAATGTTTCTTCATCCTTGTCATATTCTGATCTGCCAAACTTTTTAAATGGAGAGAGAGAAGTGCTAAAATATGACAAAGATCTTGCAGCATGTCTGCAAGACTAAACTCTCATAAAAATAACATCTTACTGCAGTCTTCTAGGCTATAGCAAATGAAGAAAAGGATCTTGTTAGATTATCAAAACTCTTTACTAAGTTACCTTATTTTCAATAAGCTTAGAGTAATTTTTGATATTTTAGAAAAACTTTAATGGAAAAAGCTTCCTAATTAAAAAAAAAAAATTCTTCACAAAGACACTTTAGCAACCAAAATTTGATGTTCAGGTAACAAAATAAATATTTTCAATTACAATCTCTGCCATCACATATACATACAAATTATGGGCAAGATGAACAGTAGGTAAAATCTAAATATCATTTTAGAGGAGAGCAGCATTTTTCCTACAAAATCAAGAATAATAAAATATTGTTAACATTTTTCATTATAAATGTATTTGTAGCTTTATATATATGTCAAATTAATTGTCAACAGATGCAGTTAATAGGAGCACTAAGAATCAATAACATATATGCCACAAAGAGCCTAATGTGTTGAATAGTGACTACTTAAATCTGAAAGTTCTATTCCAGGAGAGAGAGAAAGGAAAGACTGGAGAGATCTGAACAGCTACCACGTGGGGGAAGGAAGGAATGTATTTCAAAATCTTCTGTAGGACTTTGTTATGGGATAAATTAAAATCAATACTCTCATTCTCTGCGGGTAATGATAGCTGTGTATCACAAGTTAACTAAAGTTTAAAAACCAAGAGCTATTTTTCTGTTTAGTCATTTCTGCAGGAAAAATATGTTGCACTTTAAGTGAAAGCAAATGGGTATATTTAGATGCAGAGTTACTTTGAGATATTAAACTCTGCTTGGTAAATCTACATCTAAATGTTGGAAGCAGAAGAGTAAAGCCAGACTGCCTTAGAAAGAACTCATTATAAAAATTGATCTTTAAACTTTTGATACTACAGCAGTTTTACAAGCTAATATTTTTAACTGAACTTAACTTTTATGGGTTCAAATTTGACTAGAGGTTGGACATGTAACCTTATATCAAACTACGATCACTAATTCCTGCAACAAAATCATTTGATTGTAGAACTTGAATATAATTTCAAACACTGTAACACCTATCTGATGTAAACCAGGTATTTCTTAAAGCTGCTTCTGGTGTCACTTTGAGCTATAAGGTCTTCTAAATTTTAAAGAAAAAGATGACCTGGAGAGGGGAGCAATCTCCCATTGTTGAATGAACAAAATAGGGAATACATGTGCTAAAAGCAGAAAGAAAAGGTGATGAAAATAGTAGATTCAAAATTGGGCTATTCTAATTAGAAACGGATTTGAACCAAACTCCAGACAAAACCATTTGCACATCAGTCACTTTGGAATTTATTCATTAAGAATGCAGTGGACGAAGCTTTCCTAATAGTGACAATTTTATGTAAATACATACTTAGCAACTTCTCAGACACAATTATCTTTATTTTGTTACAACATCTGGCAGCTGAAAGCTAAAGATTAGGAAGTATGTTGGGAGTTTACTGGGGACTTTGGCGCTCATGCATTCCAGCAAAATTGGGGTGAATTGGGAATAACGGTGATTACCCAGAGGTAATAATGATAAAAATGAAACAGATTAAGCTGGTCCTTTTTTATTTTACTTTTTTCTTGCAGAAATTGATTATTCACAGAAACAAATTAACTTAAAATAAATACTTTCCTAAAAATTGTATGAAACCAAAACACTGAGGATGGGATCACCTTGGTTGTATTTATCTGAAGGCATCCAGCCTAAGTAGTTGTTTAAGCTCCTTTCAATAGCCAATGCTGAAAAATAAATGTTCCCAAACACACTTCATTCTATCCTAATACAGATGTTTGAGGCCACTAATAACACCCTGAAAGTGTTGATAGCTCTCATTTGAGGATACACTGAACCTAGATGGTGACCTAGGTGGAATTTAAGGAATGATTCACTGCATGTCTATTAATTGTGCATTCTGCTGAGTGTCCAGCTCCCTCTTCAAGTGTTTTTTTCCATGACCTGTGGTGTATCTGTCAGCTATGTCTCAATCAGAAGATATTTCTAATGGTACTAGATTTCGATCTGTGAGAATGTGAATCCTGCTCTTACCTGCATCTGAGTCCCACTGTATCTCTACTGTAAACTTCTGAAAGTAGATGCTTGAACCTACAGTTGAAACCTCCTTCTTTCTTTGTACTTTGAGTGAGATGGCTCTTACTTAGATGTTCAAGTTAGGTGAGGAGTGCAATAAGATGTAAGAGATATCAGTTGGGATCCTTCATGTGTGCTGAATGTTTGAGGATGAGAGCATGACTGAGAGGCTCCCCTAATCACATGAACAAAGGATTTAGAGGTTTTTTCCCCTTAAATCCCTCAACTAGAAGACTGTAGAAAGTTTCCTTCTCAGTGAACTTCTAAAGGTTTTGCTTATAGCCTGAAGAGGTAGGAAGACAGGTACTGGTATAAACCTGTTCATTTCTATTCAGCCCAGCTGGAAACCAATCTCACTCATTTGCTGTACACTTCTCCATAGACCTGTTTTATATCTGGGTCATTACAGCTGTCTCACACACATCTGTGCAGCAGGTATAGGGACAACTGAGCTGGACTGGGTCATGATGAACTTGGAACTAGAGGCTATTTCCAAACACAATGGCAACTTCACACTTTCTGCCCTAAGTTGGCTGTATGTGAACTGCTGGGAATAAAAAAGATGTTTTATAGAGATGCTTCCCTCTCTTTGGTACAGGTCCTCTTTGCCTTGGCCTCTCTGTGACAAAGACATGCCCTGAGGGTCTTCAAAATATTCCTCACACCACAACTCACCATACTGCATTCAGCTGAGAAAGCTCAGTGAGCATTGGACTAGGGCCAAGCAGTCACCAGGAAAGCACTTAATTTGACTGTCATTATCTTGTAGCAGTGGAGATATGCTAAGCCTGACAGCTGATTTCCTACAGGGTTCTGCATTTCATTTTTTCCTAGTAAGAAACAAAGCCAAAATACTTTCTATTTCTCTTCCCTCTTTATAAACAATAGTTGGCACGGTTTTCTTTGGCTTGCAGATTTGCCCTTATAGCCATGGGTTTCACCTACACAAACTTTAAGAAGTGAAAAGAAGGAAATGCAACCCTACTGTATCTAACACAGTTATGATCTAGTCCTTCCATTGCTGCGCTGGAGAAAATTAGTGTCATGGTGATGAAATCCAGCTATATCACAATTTCAAGTGATGCACTAGTAGCCATGGCAACAAGGTATTCCCTTCCAGTAAATGCCTGTAATGGTGCTTTTAAGATTGTACATCAAAGCCAAAGCCAAAGCATTGAATCACCCTGGAGCAAGTACTGACTTCAAAGCAAAAAGGTCAGAACAATAGGTTATTCATAAACAGAGAATAATGCTTTTCCAATTTACAAGTTTTTCTTTGGGATATGCTCTGAGATAAAAGTTGGAGCAGTATAGTGGATCGTGCACCACAGTTGTGTACTCTGAGGTTGCTGTATCACCTCCTATGCTCTCTTGGCTTCCTAAATGGCTTCTGCTACTCTCCATGGGCCTGGTGTGCATTGCTGTGCCTTTGAGCTCTATAACAGTCAATGTGATTTAGCCTGACAAGGGAGAAGGAGGTTCACAGAACTTATAGGAATCAGAGGCAGGCAAATATTTTAAATAGATGGGCTAAGTGTTCTTGTCTGGCTGGGTAATCTACTAGTCTTATTGTGAAATTTTAATGCTAAATTAAAAGGCTAGGTGGTGAAAAAGCTGTTGAAGGGGAAAATAGTGCTTAGAAATGGCTTTAAAATAAAAAACAAACTAAAAGATATTCACGTCTGAGGAATACTGAAGTTTCGCAAGAAATATTAAGCTTATTGTTAATTAATTCCACAAACCCCAAAAAAGTGATTTGAAGAAAAAATCCTTATTACAGAGAAAATTTTTACATTATTATTGCATTAGGGAAGGTAGCAGGCCTCACTGAAAACTGAAGCTCACATTTTTCCTTTATAAAATGATTTAAGTATGATGGCTAGAGTTACTGTATTTTCTCTGAATTCTTATTTTCACTCCTATACATTTACAATGTAGTATCTGTTATTGTGAAGTGACTGTAATGACCAGCTCAGGATACTGATGCTTCAGAGGATTTTAATTAGCAGTAACTATGGAGAATATCACGAACTCACAACAGGTAATATTTGGCTGCATATCTGAAATGGCTTACTAAAAGGTCAAAGGTTTTTTGTGGCTGAATTCCTTATGTGGCAGATACTGTAAATACAGAGATTGTCCTTTAGCTCTATGTGTGCATGTTTCTGTGTGTATGTATGTGTTCATGGGGATAAAACCTGCCACAATTCAGAGTTTGGGCCATATGAGTAGCTGGAGGATTTAATAAGTATTATTTTAAACCCTGGAGCATTAATTTTAAGATCTCGTCCAGCATTTGGAAACATTATGTCAACTCTTTAGAAACTAAATTCGGAAAACCCATAAATGTTTTGTAATAGAGGTTACTAGACTACTGGGTTATCTTTTGTTTCTTGTCAATTCACTGTAGGAAGCAGTTTTGAACTAGCCATGTCTTGGTAAAGACTTTGCTTTCTTTCTTTGTCTGGATCATATCACTATTAAGACCAATGAAGGGATGATGGCAGTGTTAGTGCATGCAGGGAAAAAGTTAAAAATCATGCATAAAAAAAGAAAGGCAGAAGCAAAAATAGATGTCAACAGAAATCTGAAGGTTATGTCTTTAGGTGATGAAAGAATTTAAAATCAAGCTAGAATGATATATATCTTATTGATGCATGTGAGACAGAACTTTCTAACAGGTGTATCTCATATAATCTCAGAAGGTCACCAAAGCCAATGTACTCAAAAGAAGTTACATGAGAAGCCTATAGCTCAAAATACAGCGAAGAATAAGTGCTGAGTGTCAGCTATTCACTGGTCATGGCAAACAGCTGGTCTCTTCCTCAGCTTTTCAGTGACATTCTTTTCTTATTCAGCTCCACTCTCTAAGCTTTCCTTGCCATAGCTCATCTTCTCACACAGATGCTGAAAGCTTAGTTTAGAGTGAGGCTTGCATTCACTGCTGACTAATTCTATCAGGTTTCTGTGGAATTTTTCTTGTGTGTGTGTTTTTCTTAACTAGACAAGATGAGAAGACAATTGATTTTTTCCAAAGGTTAATACTTCTCACTGCTAAGTCACCAAACCTATTTAAACAAAAATAAACATAATGTACCGTCTGAACTTTTTAACCAATATTTTTCAAGATGGCAGATTATATATTGAGAATACATTCACCTTTGTTAAAGCTTTAATTCAAAGCAAATCATGTCCTATTTGGTACCACTCAAAATTGTGGTAGTCTTGCCCATGTGAAGGTTGATAACTGTAGTCCAATAATTGTAGACTTATACTGCTGTTCGTCTGCTGCTTATTTGAGAAATGGAACTTCATTAGAATTCCAAGTGTAATCTGTTTGTTTCATGGAAAAAGCTGCCAAGCGCAAGATCTGACATTCAAAACAAAATCAATACTTTTGTAGAACGTTTAAACATCTCGGGTAATATCACAGGACCGAAGTAATTTGCATCATGTAGTAAAGATCTAATTAAAGATGCGACAGGAGTAAGAATTGTATTTCTTCATTATACAGTCTGCGCTTTACTGTTCAGCTCATACAAGGCTATTGATTAAATGTTCATGTTTATCATAGCTCCCCCCCCCAATCATGAGTGTGAGAAATGAGAGTTGGGATAGATGAAAAATATTCATTCATTGTCAGATATAAGAGAGACTCAAGGTCAGATGCTGATAAGGAGAAGCAAGGAAATAGAAAGGTTTTGTTTAGTTAGTAGTGAGGTATAGATTAATTTTTTTTTCTTTTTTCTGAGAAATATTGTTGAATTTCTGTCAAGGGAATCAGGTTCTTACCTGTTTAAAAAGTGTTAGATTTGCTGAGCTCATAATATATGGATCTAATAGTTTCTCTAATCTCTGAATAGAATTCTTAAGGCCAGACTGTGAAAGCTCATTTAGATGCCAAGATACCTCACCCTAGGTATAAACCTATTTCGCCCAGAGGAGCAATTAATGAGTTAAAATATAATTTGATATTGACTTAAAAGTGTGGCAGAGACTTGCAAAAAGTCATCTTGTCCACCTTTCTGCCTTAACAAGGATGTTTGCCAAACTTCTTAAAGACTTCCAGTGCAGGAATCTTATTCAGTAGTCTCTGTGGATCTCCAGTGATTCATTTGTTCTTAAAAATACTTCCCTCATAATTCCTCGCTGTGGTTGAAATATCTTATTTTTTGGTTGTTTTACCTTGGACATAGAGCACATTTTTTCCCTTTCTCATTACTGCATTTTTAAATGTATTTGTAACCAATTATCCTGTTCTTACCAAATACTTGCTGAATCCGGCTCTCAGTTCTGGGTTCTTACGCTTTGGAAATCTAATTCAGATTTATATGTTAGAGGTCTAGTTGTCAAATGGAGGTGGGTAAACCCATCCACAAAAGTTTTGACTCTTAAGTGGAATGAATCAAGCTAAGCTGGATGAAGCTAGGTTTAAGTGTTTTGTTTTAGAATGCTTTAAAGCCTTTATTCCATATGGCAATAAAATTCTGAAGAGATAGAGGTAGGAATAATAGAGATAGTACAGTTACATAGGTCATCTTCTGACTGCCTGCAGCTGAAAGTCAAGAAATGAACAAGTAAGCCCTGGGGCATCTTAAAAAATTTTGAAGAGGTCAGGTATCAACCTTAGAGTTAAGCCCATTTTTTTCAAAAGGAGCTGAATGGCTATTTCAGAGGGAAGAATTGAAGAGAAGGATAAATACATTCAGCAATAGAAGAGAGAAACAGAGCTTCTTTCATTGGACTTTCACAGGATTTAGAGGCTGAAGTCTTACCACCCCTAGTTAACATGGAAGAATACCCACAGAAAAAACTGCAGCAGGATTGATCCTCCAGTTGCTGTTTTCTAGCATACCTGTCTACACCCATAACAGAAAATATAAGCCATGCCTGAAGTGTAAATGTTAAGGACTTTAATCAGTAGCCCTCATCTAGATATCTCAGATAGCCCAGGCAGTGCTATCTGGTCTCCAGCTGTTGCTCCAGATGTGCACAACCTCCTTTGGGTCCTGTGTGAGATCTGCCAGTGCCGTCTGGATGGTTTGGATACCCAAGGATATCTCAAATGGTCCCAGGTTCCCTAAGTGTGGGCAACCAAAAGAAATCTTAAGTCAGTGGTAAAACTGAGATGGCCAAACAAGAGTCAAAAACCATATGAAGACATTAAGGTCCAATCCCAAAAGCAGTATAGCTGCATCAGCATAACATTACAAGGATAATTGGCTTTAGCTTGCAGCAAAGAAAGCCTACTTCAGAGTAACTTGCCAGTGTTACCTCTGGGGTTTCTGCGCTGGTGGTGGACACACAGCTAGTAGGGCTCACTATGTTGAGGAAGGCTTGATAGGAGTTCAAGGAATGTGTAGACGTGGCATTGTGGGACATGGTTTAGTGGGCATGGTGGTGTTGGGTTGATGGTTGGATTTGGTGACCTTACAGGTCTTTTCCAACTTTAATGATTCTGTGAATATTCCAAATATGTTTCTACAAAAGAAGAACAAGAGATGTTCTGGAACACATGCATCTATGTACATCTTAATGATGTTTTAAGACATGGAAACCTGCAGAGATTAATCTACCCCAGTTCTAAAATCCTAGTCATTTAAAATTCAGGCAAATTTCTAAAAAAAAAAAAAATCATTTTTACCTTGAAAAGTCAGTTTTCTGGAACTCCATTATGTTTCCTGATGGGTTTCAACAAACAAAACTCATTGATATTAATAATGGGTATACACGTAGCAATTGCATTATACAGACTCAGTGGGGAGATATTTTCTTGCTAAGCTGTTTCTACAGCACCTTGTACAGCGATGTTCTACCTCAACAGCATTTTTTCTAATTGGATTGCAATAAAAATGATAAATTCATGTATTTATACAGCTTCCACGCTATCACTGACCTTGTTGTCTTTTTACTTTCATTTAAGGTGTGAGGATGATAAAGCATACAGATGAAATTTTCTTTAATATCTTTAAAAAAGTATCCTTAATAGCATTGTATTTAAGGAAAGTGCAGTATTTAACGAAGGTGCTCTATCAAAAGAGGCACCTCAGAAAAAGACAAACTTGCTTATGAGATAACTGGGCAAATGGTGATAAAGGCTGCTATTATTTCAAAGGAAGTGAGGATAAAAAGTGGAATAACACTAAGATTTTTCTTGCTAGCAGAGATACTATTTAATAATAAAATCAGAGAATATGGAGCTCTGGGAGTTTGATTTTTAGGGTTCTTTTTGTACAAGATGAAATTATATAAGAATGAATATTATGGACCAGCTTTCTGGAATATATTTGCTGATAATGGAAATACGGCTGGCCTATTCACTGAGGTTATACACTGAACAGTTCTGCGCTGTATTAAAAATTACTGAGTCTTTCAGAAGTAAGGTAATGCACTGCATGTAGCCATTCAGATTCTGTTAACAGTGAAACTAAATAGAATACTATTTCATGCATGACTTCATTCAGTTAGATGAAGAATGCAGCACTGGGTCCGAAGAGGTAATGGGTAAGAGTGGAAGTTTAAATAAATAAATATTTCCTTTTGTTGGGAAGCATTTCCTGTGATTTCAAATGCCTTATTAAGACATTTTTATGGTTACCTGACTAATGTGTGCCAAAAACATTAACAGATGATTCTGTCCTCTATGTTGATAACACAGCTGTTTGTATCCCTGCTGGGAGGAAAGAAACAGATTTTAACTGGCTACTGATGAACCCACATTCTTTCTTACAGTAAATTCTTCATTTCCCTGAAAACACTACATTGGGACATCCAGTCAGGCTAGCAAACCCCTGCAACAAATAGCAAACTCAAAATGTGGTTAACTTGAAGTTAGCTGTCATCTTTCCATTTTATTGATATCTCTTTTTGGATACTGAAGTGTGGGATTCATTGTATATAAATCTAAAGGGGCTGCTTCACTGCTTCAGTAAGGGGAAAATTAGTGCTGTGCTGAAACACTGTGTAGATGTAGATGATGCCTACTAGTTCTAGTCTGAATTACTATCTACTTTATGCTGCTCATCTGGATTCTGATGTTTTGCTGTTATACAACTCTTTCTTCCAATTGCTCCCTTTTTCTGCCACTGAGCTTGCAAGCATGGATGTTCTGCTCAGTGGTTATGGAATAAAACACAACTAAACTACCATGAAGAAACTCCTAAATGTGATTCAGTTTTCTTGCTTATTTTTTCCTCCAATCAGTATTTCTTATAACTTTCCTCTATTCTGGGAAAACAGACCTTTTGAATCAAAGTACATATATTACTTTTGAATATTGGTTTCTGTTTGTTCATATTAGGAGTAATTCAAATGTTTAATTTTTTGCTGACAATCATTAACTTCCATACATGCTTAATTTCTCCTTAGTCACCATAATAATCTCCCCAGTAGTTATCTCATGAGGGGAGGGAAGTAACTTCTTGAGATGTTTTTGCATTTTGAGGTCTACTGGGCATTGGTGAGGCTGCACTTTGAATCCTGTGTTCAGTTTTGGGCCCCTCACTACAAGAAGGACATTGAGGTGCTGGAGTGTGTCCAGAGAAGGGTGACGGAGCTGGTGAGGGGTCTGGAGCACAAGTCTGATGAGGAGCGGCTGAGGGAGCTGGGGTTGTTCAGTCTGCAGAAGAAGAGGCTGAGGGGAGACCTCATCGCTCTCTACAACTACCTGAAAGGGGGTTGCAGGGAGGTGGGTGTTGGTCTCTTCTCCCAGGTGACTAGCGACAGGACAAAAGGAAATGGCCTCAAGTTGTGCCAGGGGAGGTTCAGGCTGGACATTAGGAAAAACTTCTTCACTAAAAGAGTGGTGAAGCACTGGAACAGGCTGCCCAGGGAGGTGGTGGAGTCACCCTCCCTGGAGGTATTCAAGGAACGTGTGGACTTGGCACTGTGGGACATGGTTTAATGGGCATGGTGGTGTTGGCTTGATGGTTGGACTTGATGATCTTACAGGTCTTCTCCAACCTTAATGATTCTATGAAGTGCATTTTGTAAAGACAGAACATACTCAAATTTAAAATAGCTTGGGGAAAGGTAACATAGGAGACAGGTTAGTACATAACTCACCAGGTCAACTGCCAGAAATTCCCCTGGCTGATGGAATTGTGGAGTTTATTGTCAAATGAGCTATGCTATATCCCTTTTTCTGGTATCAATTCTTAAGTTAATGGTTTATAGTAAGTTTAGATACATCCATGTGAATTGCACAGGTGATTTCTGGAAGGTTAGGGACAGTCAACTGAGCCTGGGGATTTTAGTGAAAGCTATGTCACACTAATTCATTCTTTAGTGTCAGGCAAGGAGGCGAGTCAAAACCACATACAGCAATTGCTATAAATACATGCAAGAAATCATTCCTGCATTGAACAGTCTGGCTGCAATTTTAAAAGCACAAATAATTTTCTGGAGTTACATTCAAATAAGGTGTATTGATGTTCAGTAGCAGTAAAAAAGGCTTAGCATGAACACTTATAGAATTTCATGAGACAGACTTTGTATTAAAATGTTTTTAAATCATCTCAGAAAAGGAATTTTGAAGTATACTATAAAGAATCCTTAACAAGAAAGCTTTAATGTATTATACATATGATGGTATTAGTGGTAAGTCCCAGTGTCTTTCCTTGCAAATTTAGAATATCCCAGAGAAGTCTTTCACAGCCTATGCCACCTAGTAGTTTCTCAAGCTATATCAGAATTTTAAAAAACATCATGTTTAACACAAACACCTCTCCCTACTATCTGACTCAGACTCTTTTTACCATTTTTGCAACTGTACTCTATTAGAACCCTATGTATTTTTATTCAGAAAGGTTCAGATCAATCCCTTCTTGACATGTTAAGGACTTTTCTAGTGATACATTTCTGCCCAGCTAATCCTGGTACACTCCCCTAGACATTGGAACTGAAACAGTCTATAGATAAACTTGGTGTCCAATGCATCTCTGGCGTGGTGATACAAGACCGTGGTGCTGAAATTTGTCATCGTTTTTGGTCTTTGTTATTAATTTGTGGATATACTTAATATATTTACAGCAGAAAGCTTTCTATTTCCTTTAAAAAACTTGGCACAGCATCACTTTATCTTTGTGTACAGTGCAGAATTTATAGCTCACTGAGATTGACAAAGGTTTTCTGCTCTCATTTCTTTTTCTACTTGAAGTATTAACAAATCATTTAAGCAAAATTCCCATACAGCATTCATGCACTTCACAAAGCAGTAGGACAATATAACAGAGCAATACTATTGAAGATAGCCCTACAAATTGGAAGAAAATGTGATCAGTTGGCCTTGAGAGTCCATTTAAATGAGGACAATGAGATGGTCTTTATTTCTTTAGAGAGGCTAATCTACAAATAAATGACTGCAAAAAGAGAGGAACTATTCAATGTGTGGTTTCTGGGGAGTTGCTGGAATATGTATGAGCTGAAACCGAAAGATCAGTATGTGATGGCTGATAGGGAATGAGCAAGACAATAAGACAAGAGGAAGATAGATTGCAAAGTCTATTGAACAGTAACATGTAGAGTTGTGCTGGCCCTGCAGCACTGACTATCTTGCACCACTTACAGATCTGTGTAAGAATGGGAGATGCTTAGTTCTTCTACATCCATTAAGCAATGTGCTCTGGAAAAGGAGGAAGACCAGACTGTCAGGATGTTTAAGGATCATCTATGAAGCCTAATCTCTGCCTATAAAGAAGTACCACTTCTAAAAGGCACTAGCCCTATATAATGTTTTCTAGGTATCAGTGGGAGCAGAAGATTAGAGTCTGGATTCTGAGCAGCTGCAAATATCTCTAAAGCATATTTGCTGAAAAATAAATAAATTTTAAAAAATAAATCAGCAAACTTATACAATTGTTTTTAATGCTGATCAATGATTTCTTCACTCAGAAGCCTAAGTAGATGCAGGTACAAAATATTAAACTGTACTTTCTGCTGCACTTGTGCAAAGGTTACTTAATGCATTGCAAGATTATTTATTCGCTGCTAAATCAGTTTCATTCACTGGCTATATTTCTGACACTGTGCCTCCTTCCATTTTTACATACTAAGTTGCCTGTAGTAATATTTTACCCTTGATCTTGTAAACTTCTGGGCAGAGAACATCTTGCTCTTCTGAGCTGTACAGCATCTGTAACAAGAAGGCCCAGGACAACTGCTATGTTGTTTGCTTTGCACTGGAATAAACTGCCCAGGGAGGTGGTGGAGTCACCATCCCTGGAGGTGTTCGAGGATTGTGTGGACGAGGCACTGTGGGACATGGTTTAATGGGCATGGTGGGGTTTGTTGGTTGATGGTTGGACTTGATGATCTTACAGGTCTTTTCCAACCTTAGTGATTCTGTGTATGCAAACTTGAACCCTCAGTCTTCTTTAGGGGAAGAGAAAAACCTTATGTGTAAATCCAGGAATTTATTGTTGGTATAACTGATATCTTAACAGTCTAATCCAAATTATTATTAGTCCAGATGTGATTATAACAGAAAGGAATAATACTACAGAAAGAGTCTCAGTATGAACAGAACTGCCTTTTGCATCTAGCTACTTAAAAACTATGATTGTACCATACAAATACAAAGTAAAACAAATTAGCCAGTGACCTGTTGTTACAAAACACTCTGTTTTAGCTAAAGTAGCTAAGACAAAGCCCCAGGCAAATGAACACAAATTCAGACAAAGCGAGCCTGACAAGCCTTGCTCCTGAGGCCCTGCAAACTCAGTACAAAGCCTCTTAGTAGCAACAGCAATACTGTATTTACTGGGCTGCAGCACTACAAACTGATATTCATACTAACTCAATGAACTATTTTATTAGATCTAGCTTTCAGGAGGAGAGCATCAAAAATTGTAGTCTACAGTTTTAAAATTTTTATGACTTCTGAAATGGACATGAGAAATCCTGGGAAAACCCCGTTTGTCATCTGTCAGAGGAAGAAAGAAAAAGCCGGAGCCACACAGCCCAGTAAATCTGACCTGATCAAGGACATTCCCCGGTTCTGTCCCATGGTCAATTCTTCCTGGGGCAGAATATTTTCTCTGGACAGCTGTTCCTTTGCATGTGATTGCCTGCAGCATTTCCCTCCAGGCTTTTGCCTAGAGGTTCCTTGTCTTGGGCAACTTTGTTCATGTAGCTGTTGCCTCAGGGGCACTATGAGGATAAATTTATTAAGACTTGTAAAGCATTCGGATGATAAAATAAGAACGGCCAGATAAAAGTCTTACCAAAAAATACAAGCAGGATACATTATCAGGGCTATGGACTCAGCTTTCTAGAACATGTTTGTGAGAGATAGAGCTTGTGTTTGCCTGAATTACTCACCATTAAAATTTGCAACTTTATAATCAGTTCTGTAGGCTGTCAATTGAGTAGTTAAATGCTTTGGGGAGAGTATCATAACTAATCAGTGAATCACTTATTTATAAATAGTTTTCTCCTCTTGAGCAGCTGCAATGGTGATTGATCGGAGGCTCTCCATCAGACAGTGAGATAAACCTACATTCATTGTGTGTTGCTCCAAAGCCTGTTGAAGTCAATGAATCTCTTAATTGACTTCCTTGGGCTTTGGAATAGCCTCTATTTCTGTAATCTCCAGAATCCATCCAGAGACATTGTTTCCAACTTTTTGCCTCTATTACTCATCAACAAGAAAGAGGAGAATAGCCGAGAAACTTTTCATTTTCTCATTGTACACCAACACAACTGCAATATAATATTGTCTGGGGTATACTGGAGACATAAGTGGAGATGAAAACATGTACATCTCAAGGGGCAACAGAAGAACAAGTCCAGTGTGAATTATCAAAGCTGAAACAGCAAATAACTTGGTGAAGCTGAGAAACAAAATTATTTTTATGAAAACACGTACAGCTCTAGACTGTCAAAGAGGTAGGTACCAGATGTGACACAGAGGACATCACACAGTGGAAAGACTGACTTTTTAAATTATCTTTTTCTGATCTAATACTCACATAAAGACCCTTTCTGTCTCTGGGTACTGTAGTCTCTTTGCTTTTAGCCATATTTTATCCTTATCTTGTAATTTTATTATTATTTTATGAATCTTTTTTAGGCATGAAGGACTTGCTTTTTTTCCTTTCTATTTCTGTTCGAAGTTTTTGTAGGTATTGCTATTCATGAAATAGCGACTTTCCAGAGGAGATGACTACTTGATAATAAACAAGTTGAATAATGATAGGTATTTACAGAATATCACAGTAAGATGAGGAAATGTTAGGTAAGAAAATAACAAAATTTGATCCTGGAAGAGATGCAGGTTATAAAAGGTTATAGCACTTCGGAAATCAAGTAGATATACTCCTGCCATCATGCACAATGAATGGATCAGGGCCATGACAAAGAGAATTTCTTTTCTCAAAAAAGAAAGCAGCTCTGTGAACATTGGCTTAGATGTATGGATAATCTTTAACCTCACAGACGTTAAAGCATGTTTTGCAAACTAATTTCCTTTCTGCTTTGTATGCATAAGCTATTTTGAGAAGTTACTCAGGGCTGGTCATTGTCTTATTCTTTTGAAATTAAACCTTATGCTTTTAATATGATATGTCATTACTGGATGGGACAGATCTTCTCAGGCCTTATATAGCTGATGGCTGAAGCCTAAAATTTTTCTAGGCATGGAAGAAATTAATCCTGTGAGCTACCTTATAACTTCCAGTGATTCTGCTCAAATGCTACAAATGAGAAAGAAGGATTTATTTTTTTTTTCACTTGCAGTTTGGTGGAATAATATATGCGCCTGCAGAGATGAAAAATTGCTGGCCTGGTCTTGGTGGGCATTAATAATGAGGAAGAATGTATCTAAAACATTAGGCGCTTATTAGTCTCAAACTCTAAGATCCAGCTATGTTAACTCCTTCAGGTGACCACTACTAAAGATGCTATTACCTAATGCAAGTAGTACCACACTGAGTGCTCCCATCTGACTTTTTCTGATATGCAACTGGGGTAACTGTTTACTTAAAAGAATTTTATTAACCATAAGCTATTCAGAGCAGTTTCAGTTTTGCTTTTAGTTGATCATGTCTAATTCTTACTAAATTTAATAAAAAATGGACTTTGTTAAAGAAAAAAGGGCTTTAAAAATTGCAACCTCAAAGAAATATCAGTACAATTAGGACAACTTCTGAATCTTCTGTGATATTTGAAGTGCTCTAAAGTTAAAGGTACTAAAAAAGCGTGAGGAAGAAGATAGTGAAGGAAAAGGGGCTCTGAACTTCTATAATGTATTATTAAATCTTAAGTGGGGATGACTGAGGAGGAGGCAGAAAGCATCAGTCAAAACCCTTATATTTTTGAGGTTAGACAGATCAAATCAAATGAAACCCAGTGATACTTAAAATCAAGATGCTAAGGGTTAAGAGCTCTTGGCAAAGCATTTTTTCTTAATAACTGACTATGTGAGAGGTACTAGAGAATTAAAGGCTCCACCCCTACCTGGTTGGGTTTTTTTAGACCAGCTATTCAATCATGTAAGCTAGACACACTTTAACTTGTGTAAGAAGTGCTTACTTTTATGTTGCACCAACTGATTTATTCATAATAATTTGTTCATGTCTTCTCAAATACATCTAAGAGATGTGCAAGATCTGAAGGAATGATTTTTTTTTTTCCTCTGGGCAGTTATACACTGAAACATGCAGTGTCCTTCCTCACCTTTCATCATTTTGTTACGTATATATCCAAATCTTCTCATCTCAAAGCCAGATATAAACTTAACTGAAATACTGTTGCTATGTGGATCCAATCAATGTATTTACAAAGGTTTTGTATTTAGCACTCAGTAATTAAGAAATTATTTTGGTCCTGCTATTATGCTGATGTTTGTTACTACACAAGAGTGTTTAAATTTAGTCAATCTTACAAGCTGTAACTTTAAAGATCCTATTAACTTTGGGGAAAATATCTCTATTCAGCACCTGAAGGAAAGTATCTCCAAAATTTAAGGTTCTCAGATCTCATACAGATTGCTTCATGTATTTTTAAATAAATTTGTCAAAAGGTTTGAGCAAACAATTTAATATGTGCTCTCCTGTTTAAGTAGGGAAAAAGGTTGATGATGAGTCATTGACTTTGAACGCACTTTATCTGATGTTGTCCAGGTTTTAAATTCAGCTTATACTTAAATATATTTGAAACTTGATTAAAACATGTACCTGAGAAGGTAAGGTTGAGGTATGCATGGTAGCTCTATATGATCTGAAATACCCTTTTGTCCATCTCCCTGCATTGGCTGAGATAAGAAGGAAACAGGGGCCATAATCCCAGACTAAGCATGTCGATCAGGTATTTTAAATTATTAGATGAATTAATGGAAAAAATGTTTTGAGCGACATGCTTGACTACAAGGGAGAACAAGATGACACCAAGCTGGGTGGGAATGTTGATCTGCTTGAGGGTAGGAAGGCTCTGCAGAGGGATCTGGACAGGCTGGATCAATGGGCCAATGCCACTTGTATGAGGTTCAACAAGGCCAAGTGCCGGGTCCTGCACTTGGGTCACAACAACCTCATGCAACGCCACAGGCTTGGGGAAGAGTGGCTGGAAAGCTGCCCTGCAGAAAAGGACCTGGGGGTGTTGATTGACAGCCGGCTGAATATGAGCCAGCAGTGTGCCCAGGTGGCCAAGAAGGCCAACGGCATCCTGGCCGGTACCAGAAACAGTGTGGCAGCAGGAGTAGGGAGGTGATCATGCCCCTGTACTCGGCGCTGGTGAGGCCGCACCTCGAATACTGTGTTCAGTTTTGGGCCCTTCACTCCAAGAAGGACATTGAGGTGCTGGAGCGTGTCGAGAGAAGGGCGACGAAGCTGGTGAGGGGTCTGGAGCACAAGTCTGATGAGGAGCGGCTGAGGGAACTGGGGTTGTTCAGCCTGGAGAAGAGGAGGCTGAGGGGAGACCTTATCACTCTCTACAATTACCTGAAAGGGGGTTGCAGGGAGGTGGGTGTTGGTCTCTTCTCCCAAGTGACGAGTGATAGGACAAGAGGAAATGGCCTCAAGCTGCACCAGGGGAGGTTCAGGCTCAAGGTTCAAGAAGCTGGGAAAAATTTCTTTACTGAGAGAGTGGTGAGACACTGGAACAGGCTGCCCAGGGAAGTGGTGGAGTCACCCTCACTGGAGGTGTTCAAGGAACGTGTGGACGTGGCATTGTGGGAGACGGTTTAATGGGCATGGGGGTGTTGGGTTGATGGTTGGACTTAATGATCTTACAGGTCTTTTCCAACCATAATGATTCTCTGAATTTGTTAAAAATTCCTTCTTGTTAGAAGGCAGGGGATTTGGAATGCTTATATACAAAGTACCAAAGCAATCTTCATCACAAAGATCACTCTGTTGTGATAAATGGACCTGGTAGATGGATGGAAATACAGGTATGAGACCTTTCATATCAGCTGAATTAACTTCCATGTCTTCATAGAGGGTCTCTTCAGAGTCATCATTTTTACTCCAGTCAGGACTGATTTAACATAACTTTAACAATATGAAGAAATTTTAGCTAAGTATCTAGTCTCCCTCTACAGTTAGTGGAAAGACAGAGAGGTATTTCTAGGACACAATTCATCAAGTTTGAGATGATTTGTTCACTTGTGTTACCTATCTCTAGAAAACCTGTTACATGGTTTATTTACATGACAAAGCTAGACTGATTCTCTAAGATTTATAAAGCCAAATAAATTCCCCCAAGTTAACATGACCGCTTATCAAGACATGTTAAAAGCAGTATCTTTTAAAGAACGGAGATAAAAACAGTTGTGGTATGGAGCTACTTGTGATACTAAGAAACTGAATTAAAAAGTCCATTGCATTTTCACATAACCCCACACTGTTTCAGAACTTCCTTATGAATATCCATTTATCTGTCTCCTGTTATATCCTCTTATTTGTTACACTTCATATGCTCAAGGGCAAGACTGCCATTTGTCTTTTGTTTATAAAGTAGCTACCACAATTCACTTATGACTTAAAACTTCCCATGGTGTTATCATCAAAACAATGATACCTCTAGAAATCATAATCTCTCAATTTTTCTGGTATTGGTTTCCCTTTCCTTTCTTTCTTGCAGCTAAAGCTAAATCTATGCTTTTACACATGATAATTTATTCATATCTGATGCATTTTCAGTCTGTTACATAGCCTGTACTCCTTTTTTTTCCAATGAGAATGACAAATTCTGTGAATAGAAAGTTGTAAAGGAACTAGTGCGATAGAAGGGAAACATTTCTGAAGACTGGGTGGGGAGGAAGTATTAGTGATAAACTGCCAGTTTCACACTTTCTCTGGCAACCTACGTTGCCTTTTCCCCCTAATACTACAACACCATTGAGTAGGTCTCTGACACAATGACTGCATTATCCACTGATGGAATAAGCAGCTATTATTGGCCCATGTTGCTGTATTTGACAAGGGGCAGCTATAATTTTACTTTGTGTGTGCGTTTCACCTGCAGCCTTTCTGAAAGCACTCATCTGTATGCAGCGAGGCTGAGAGCCAGGCAAGCACACGATCTGCCCCCGTCCACGGCATGTCACAATGGCAGCACCTAGGAAATGCATTAATATTTATGGGATGGGAACAAAGAAATCAAAGCATCTCTGTCTGCCTCTCTCAATTTATTCTTCTTTTTATAAATTTAATTTCGGAACAACTTTTGGAGGGATAGACTCTGCACCAGCTACAGTGAGACAGGAATGCACATGTATGGTATTTAATTGTAATTGAGAAACTTCATGCTGATTTTTCTTCAGTGACTTTGTGATTCCCTCCACCTTTTAAAATTTTAAACACTTTTTAGTCTCTCTTCCACTGAAAAGGCATTTAATAAGCACTTCCTCCTCATTAAGCACCTCTGTTTCTTTTTTGGGAGGTATATGGATGCCCTCTTTCTCCTAAAGTCTAGAGATCAGCTGGGCAGAACCACGATACCAGAGTCCATATGTATCCAATGCCACTGGCACACATTAAACCATCCCAGAGGTTCAGAGTAACTCATATTTCCCCTTCCCACACCAAGAAGTACAGAATGACCAAGAGGTGTGTGTATTTGTTAGTGCTCTGGATACTTCCTCCGGCACCCTATTCACTTCTGTGCTCTCTGCAGGAGAGGATGGAGGTGAAATGCCTCCTGGGGGGAGACGGAATTAATACAATTCCCAGTATGGGATGTCAGAGGCATCATCTAACAACTAAAGTCTGCAGTGCTGTAGCTTTTCCATCTGAGCACTTTCAAGTACAATCTTTTTGTAAACTAATCTGTCACACAGTTAAGACTTTGACATCCTTGTGCTCTCTGGGGTCTGAGTGGCTACTGCATCACCAAAACTCTCGAAGGTGAGTAACAGGCAAAGTGATGTTTCCTACAAGGAATGACCTGCCTACCTAGTAAATGGATTGAGATTTCAGAAATTGGGTTCAAGTCCTTTGCCACACCTGTGTGCTACTGAATCCCTTTCTGCCCTATGTCTACTCAATGGTAAATTCTGCAATGTAGAGACTGTCTCTTGCCATGTTACAGCTGCAGTGTGTGGAAGTAAAAGACTTCCAGCAAAGGCTTCTAGTGAAATAACAAAGAAAAACTTGATAGAAATTGGGAGAGGTATGACCCAACTATAATCAAAGGGGGGCGGGCAGGCAGGCGTTGAAACATCTCTTCCCATAAATGTGGCTCTTTCATCACACTTAGACTTATAAAAAGGCATGATGCTCACACTGCATCTTGTAGTGGCAGCTCCTATGTCCTTCTGTAGCTTCTTGTGGAAAAGGACTGGGCACAGCAGGATGTGCTGCTTGTAGGTTCTTGGTTGCCATATGGAGTGGAAACTTTCCTATGGCTTGGAGTATTGGAGGAGAAGCTGGAGGAGTAACCAGAGCTGTGGTAGGGAAGCAGGAACTGAGACCAAGGAAGGGAGTACAACCCATTGCCAAGACCCTGCCTCTGTGCCAGGAGATCAAAATCTATTTCAACAGTCTCCTGGTCAGGTACCTTTCAAAGCTGTGCCAGGGGAGGTTTAGACAGGACATTAGGAATAATTTCTTTACTGAGAGGGTGGCCAAACACTGGAATAGGCTTCCTAGAGAGATGGTCGGTGCCACAAGCCTGCCAGTGTTTAAGAAGCATTTGGACTATGCCCTTAACAACATGCTTTGATTTTTTGGTCAGCCCTGAAGTGGTCAGGCAGTTGGACTTGAAGATCATTGTATGTCCCTTCCAACTGAAAAGATTCTATTCTGTTCTATTCTTCCTTCTCCTCTTAACTGAATGCTTCAACTCAAGTAATTTCCAAGGACTTGTAAAAGGCATAATTTCTGCGTTCTGTAGGAAAAGTCTCATATTTCAGCCCAGACACTTCCAGGCGCTCTCTCAAGCTGCAAGTTTCTTCCAAGTCAAACTGTCTGTGCTAGTCAAAGGATTATGGAAAAAGGGGTTTGCGTGATTCATAAATGAAGCGTTCAGTCCTTGACTGTTGTCAAAACTGCTGTGACAACAAAATGCTTAGCAACATTATGGTCCTAGAGTTGCTAGCATCATCTCCCCTGAACTGCTTGACTTCATCTGATAAATTTCACTTTTAATGTGTGCATGCACATTACTCCTTCAGCTCCGTTCACTAGCTTTTGGGTTTCAACCCGACTTCCATTTGTGCTATATAGTTTACAGTTCAGCTGTACAAATTCTTCTTGAAAGCTTATCAGCCTCGTTACAAAACCTACTGCACTTCAGCTTCATGATAAAAGGACAGAAAAAATATAAACACAGTTCTCCACCCCTTGTGCATATATCAGACCTGAATGATTAATAGTGCACAGTGACACAGGGGGAATTTTTTGATATTTTCTTTCAATGTTTTCTAACAGTTTTCCAGCGATGCCTTGGAGGATAAAAGGAAAGGCAAACCAGCTGAGCTTTTTTTAAGGAGAGGCCACCTTCCACACTGGGAGATATTGATAAGGATCATAAAGCCTTGATCTTTTCAGATGCTCACAACCAGCTTTGCTTTAATAAAATACCTGGTTTATCATTTAACAGTTCTCTGACCCTAATGCCAGCTCATGTGTCCTGTTTATGTCTTCAGATAAATGTAAAACCTGTTGGCCAACAGCTCTGTATGGCTGGATTTTACCTGTCCCAACAGCTCTGTTGAAAGCAGAAGAATGAGATGACTCAGGGGTTGTTTCCATGAAAAACCTCAAAGATTTGGAGCAAAAATCTACACGTAGACATGTATTTTAACTATGGATAGCACCTGGTGACATGAACACTGCTTCTAATTTGCTACCATCACATGACCAAGTAATTCAATAATGATGCCATCAGCAGGAATTTGAGCTTAAATGGCTCCTGGGGTATAAACTTGGTTCATCCCCTTTTGGGGGGCTCTAGCTCAATATTCTAATGTTGTCAGCTTTACTTCCTAAAGATCAGTCTTGCCTACGACTAGTCTGTGTCTGTTGTTTTGGAAGGATACGAAAATAAGAAATCAGTGCCACAGCTTCCATGACGATTTAATTCTTTGTTACTTACATGTCAACATAATTTTCTTTTTTCTAAACAAAATATTACACGTACAGCAAATTGTCACTATAGCTCCACACACTTATTTGGTAGCCCTGGGCAATAGTCATTTAACATATTTACCACATGAAATTGCTTTGCTTTCTGTACTTTTTTCCTGATTTAAGGCAGTAAACATCCCAAAATTTAATATTGGAGCAAGCTTATTTTAATTTGCAAAGCCAGGCACTGGAAGAAGGGGCTTAAAAAAATTAAAAGCCAGTTAATTGCATTGCTGACTTTCTTGCTGTAGCGATAAACTGTAAACCTTCATGAAAGTTACATTTACTCTAGCTATGTAGTAAAAGAGCAATATCATATTTGCCAGATTAGTCATTAATTTTCTTCTACTTAGAGCAGAGTTTGAATTTAGCCTGACCAAAGTCAGCAAAATAAGAATGATTAGATAGTGATAACTAATAAAAATATTGATAAAATAAGTTTGATGACCCTGGTTAAATGTTGAATAAGCTGGAATCCACATCAGAAAACCATTGGATGTTTGACAGATTTTATAGCATGTGCTCCAAAGAGAGAGTTAAGATTAATTGAGCATGGAAAGTGAATAAGCTTCTCAATATACGGCCCTCTAGTTAAAGGTTGACATGCTCTGGTGAAGTCAAAGGCAGCGTCTACCACATTGAAGTGTATCTTATGCTAGAAGAAAATGGCAATTAAAAATTTAGAAATAGATTAATATCAATTATTATTAACAAATATTAATAGTATAGCCCAGTATTAATGTCTGCTAGTTGGGGAAAAATACCTGACAGCTGTTCACCTGCAAGTAGTGATTTTATTTCTGTATGTGCTTGCCACTCCAGAGTCAATGAAGGTGCCAGGTGCCTAACTTTGGTTCCTATAACAGTAGAGTTAAGACAAGGACTTAAATCATAGAATCCACTATCATCCACCTCAAGAAAATACTAAAGGAAATAATACATGTCTATAGTTTTTTTTTTTTAAGTTTAGGATCAGGAAATCACTGTGATTATGAAACAGATTGTCTAGTGTTCAGAAAGAATTTGTCAAGCGGTTGGTGAAAAAAATTGTAGTAACAGAAAAACATCCATTTCTTGGAAGGGCTTGAAGATCTTAATTTCACTTTCTTTTTGTACAATTCATGATAGAGATTCATTTGGTCCCAAACACTGTTACATTATTTCTTATTACTATTGTTGCATTCAAGTGTCAGTTGATGATTTGCATTGAGTTATTACTGGCTTATTACAAGTATAAGAAAAAAAATAATAATACATATAATAGCAACAATAGCAATTTGAATGTAGTTTATTCACAGATTTTCTGCCCAAGCCCATTGGCATGTGAATACTCTATTGACCGTACAGCACTACACTTCATCGGTGTGGTTCTGCTGCTCAGAGGGACCTCAAGAGGCTGGAGAATTGGATCCGTGGGAACCTCATGAAGTTCAACAAAAGGAAGTACCGAGTCCTGCATTTGGGGAGGAATAACTCAAGGTAGCAGCACAAGCTGGGGGCAAACTGGCTGGAAAACAGCTTTGGCAGAGAAGATCCTGGTGGACAGTGAGGTGACCATGAGCCAGCAATGTGCCCTCGTGGTAAAAGGAAGCGAACAGCCTCATGGGGCTGCATTAGGCACAGCGTTGCCAGCAGGCCGAGGCAAGGGATCCTTCCTCTCTGCTCAGCACTGGTGCGGCACGCCTGGGGTGCTCTGTTGAGTATTGGGTTCCCCCAGTACTGGAGAAATGGACATATTGAACCAAGTCCAGTGAAAGGCCGCAAAGATGATGAAGGGACTGGAACATCTGATGTATTAGGAGAGGCTGCGAGAGCTGGGACTCTTCAACCTGGAGAAGAGAAAGCTCTGAGGGATCTTATCCATGTGCATAAATATCTGGTGGGACATGTTGGGGGGACTAAAGAAGATGGAAGCAGACTCTTCTCAGTGGTGCCCAATGTCAGGACAAGAGTCAAAGGGGACAAACTGAAACACAGGAAATTGTTTATAAATGTAAGAAAATACATTATTTTTTTTTACTGTGAGAGTGGTCAAACACTGGCACAGGTTCCCCAGGGAGGTTGTGGAGTCCCCATCCTTGGAGCTATTCAAAACCTGACTGGATGTGGCCCTGAGCAACCTGCTTCAGGTGACCCTGCTTGAGCAGAGGTTCAGACTGGATGGTCTCCAGAGGTCTTCCTAGCCTCAGCCATTGTGGGAATTCAGACTTACCTTTCCAGGTGCTCTGTCATGTTGTTTTTGCTAGAAGAAAATTGTAGGTGAAGAAATATGAACTTGAAAAGGATATGGTTAAGTAATATTTGTCCACATTTCTAGTTACAGCATGGATTTTGAGGGGATTTAAGGGACAGGAGGTAGTCAGCCAAGAAGTCCTAGAGTCCTCACACTGACAGTCCTGCAATCTTGATCAGCTGCCCCTTTTTGAGGAAAAGGAGAAAAAAAATCCAGGAAAACACATCTTGACATTAGGAAAGTCCAGTGGCTCGGTGGTTTTTTGTTGTTTTAGGTTTTTTTAAGAGTATTTTATATTGACGTTTTTAAGACAAAAGAATGCAGAAAGGCAGTCAGGGAAAAGTACACCTAGGCAATAAAGGGAGGGATTCATTTGCCTAAATATAGGTATATGCTACCATTTTAAGCAGGTGAAATATTACACTCATCTCCTGCAGCCACTCCAGAGGAGCCTGGGTCTCCTGCGATTCTGTGCTAAATTTGTCATACCCATGCATGTTATCAGGCATCTCAAGGCACATATTTAGCATAGCTGATTGGGATTCAGTTGTCTAGCACCTGCAGCCATTCTGACTTTGGTGTAGCTGTATCAGCAGAGGACGGATTTATCAGATTCTTTGACACAGCCACAAAAAGACATATTTTTTGCAAAACTGTAGATACCACACCACAGAGATCTGCTAACTGCTTGCTTTTTGTATGCACATTCGTACACTACTTTGCATAATTTTTTCATTAAAATTGCCTCAATAATGAAGCTTTATGCCTTAAAAATCCTTAGCTCTCCTCTACTGCTAACAGTGCTGATTGCCTATACTCTTGATAAGTGAAATAATATCAAATAGACAATCTGTGTAACAGGACGTGACAGCACCCTCAAAAAAGGAGCAAGAAAAGCAAATAAAGACCGAGTGCCCTCCCACCTTTCAGATCCTATTCCCCACCCTGAGTTTCAGCTTTGTTATTTCTTTTAATCTGTTTGGAGAAACCACTCCTGGGCAGGGCATCCTTATTGCAGGGATCATTAATTTGAAGAGAGGCAAACGAAAAATAGGGACTTTGTATTTCAGTCACAAAATGGATCAAAGAAAACTTTCCTAGGGCAAGGTGCTGTTGTCAAGATTGTCCTGAAGAAAGGAAAATCATTACAGAGGATTATCTATAACAGTGGTTCTCAACCTTTCTTTCAGCTTGTGTACCCCAAGGCAGAAATACAGTGTGACTGATTATGATTACCACACACACACACACAAAGACCCGCTCTTCTACAGATGTTTTTGCACATGTGATATTATTCCTAAAAACAGGCCCACCATGCACAGATGCACAAGCTCAGCTTAAAAATAATAACAATGAAAATGTATATTCTCTTCAATCTCCCAGGCAATAACTCAACAAATATTGAAAAATGTATCCTCTGCTTGGAGAATGATGTGACAGGAGATTCATTTCATAGCTCTTCCTCCGTTACTGCTCACTGGAGCTTCTCAAAGGTCACCATTTTAGGGAGATTTTTCTGGGGAAACATTGATCCTTTCACTACCAATTATCCGTAGATGTGATGTGACTGGTGAAAAGGTATCCTTTAATTTTATTAACATTGGAGCACCCCTGGAGCTTGCTTGGGTAGTAGGACACTACCTCCATCTGTACTACCCCATAATTGATCCCATTCTCAAAGCTCCCCCACTTGCAGGAGCTTGTGCCTGTGCGGCTAAATCTGCTTTTCCCTCCGATCCATGTGGCCTGATGCTTGCTGCCTGTTGGAAACATTGTTTTGTCTAGCTACACCTATTTCTGAGTATCTAGAAGACCGGGACAAGTTGTCATGGGCTAAAACCATGCAGGAAGCATGCTAGGAATTAACTACTCTAACTTAAACACAGTCAATGCAGCACAGTGTTCAGGTCCTGTTTAGATTTCTAGTGTAGACATAGCTCCTGGGACACAGTAGCATGCTCAGCTCATTTCTAGGGTCTTGCTCTTCATGGCAGGGATATTAGAGTTCTTGCAGCTCTTATTTAATACTCAGAGCAATGAAACCCTTGCCCAGAGTGGGGCTCATAGATTCTTTCACAACACAAATTTTAGAAAGAAGTATATTTCATAGCAGAGGACTCAGCACTTGATTTTATAACATTTCAGTGCACCCAGCCTCCACTCAAAAGCTAGAAGATGTTGAAGGTCATGTTATGATCTTCCTGAAAATATACACTAATATTTGTCCTGATAGTAGTCACAAAAGAGATGAAATCACATGCAGGACAGGACAGGAAAAAAGAAGTCTTGTTTCTTCTTCTCCATGCTCTCCACCAGGTTTGGTGTGGGAGTGCAGCAAAGCATTCCTCCTTTCTTATTTTTCCATTATCAGAACGGACATAATAATACCTTCCTCACAGTCATAGTATGAAGATATTATCTATAGAGCCCTTTTAGCTACTTTGCTAGAAGTTGTGAGGTGATAGTGAAGACATTTTTTATGACACACTATTATGACATTTGTTAAATGGGTCCTAGTTCACACTCCCGAAGAAATTTCTTCCTAAAATGATCATGAAGAAAAAGAAAAGTGAAAGACATCAACTTCCAGGCTTACTAAGACCAAAAAAAAAGTTCTTCTGCAAAAAACACAAGCACCCATAAAATCAAAAATCATATTATGATCAGAGGGCTGCATGTGTCCTATGAGAAAAGGCTGAGAGAGTTGAGGTTGTTCAGCCTGGAGAAGAGAAGACTCCGGGGAGACCTTATTGTGGCCTTTCAGTAGTTAAAGGAGACTTATAAGAAGGATGGACAGAGACTTTTTACCAAGGCCTGTAATTGCCCCTTTTTACCAAGGGGCAATGGTTTTAAACTAAAAGAGAGAAGATTTAGATTTGATATAATGAATAAATTCTTTATTATGAGGGTGGTGAGACACTGGCACAGGTTGCCCAGAGAAGTTGTGGATGCCCCATCTCTGGAATTGTTCAAGGTCAGGTTGGACGGGGCTTTGAGCAACCTGATCTAGTGAAAGATGTCTGTGCCCGTGCCAGGGGAGTTGGACTAGATGATCTTGACAGGTGCCTTCCAATCCAAACCATTCTATGATTCTGTAAAAACCTGGCACAAAGTACTGTAATAAAAATATATTTTTCCAGACAAACACAAACTGAATTTTTATGTGATGAAATATTACAACTATTACTAGATCACAAAAACATTGAGAACTGGTTGTGTTATGCTGTGGATTAGGGAGGTCATTATTTAGGACAGTACTTAAAATACCTCTCTAGTCTTTCTATTGTATGAATCCCCCTCGGAGCGGTGCTATCTTGGAGCTGAAAAAAGCAGAATGAAATGAAGTTGCTATCACAGCGTGCTTCACAGAGAACTCAGTTCATTGGGATTCCAGATACTACACACTTCTGCATTTCCCTTGGAAAGAAGACAGCTGTGCATGGCCATAGAGGCACAGCAGATGCTGAATGCCAATTGTTAAACCCTAGTGGTTACTTTAATTGCCCCTTTCCACCAATTTGAGATGTTTCAATGGTAGGAAAGCAACAGAGGTTGCTGTCACTCAAGTTCTCTGAACCTACAGTTCTGCCTGAAAAATAAATAATAAAAAATGGACGCCGTAAAAAGGAAAAGAATCTTTCACAGGCTCATGACAAGCTTGTAAGCAAAAATGTAAAGGGAAGTGAGAAGAGGAGGGGGAAGTTTTGACTCAGTTTGTAGATTCGAAGTTTCATAAAACGGCTGTGAGTGTTTTACGAGAGAAAGGATCCTCAGCAGCAAAGTTATAGAATGATGGACTCTGACATTTTGTAAAACCGTAAAACGTGTCAGTAGCTTTAACAAGCAGGAATGCTTTGACCTCCTGAGATTCCTGTCCAATTTAGCCATAGCAACCGTTCGATTCACGCAATTAATGGTTACATTCAGTCAAGGGAGGGAGCAAAAAGGGTGACAGGAAACGTCACCATAAAACCAAGACAGCATCTCTTTTTTTTTTCTCTAGATCCCTTATCAGAAAGCCCCCCCAACCCCATTCTTCACTGTGTGTTAAATATTTTCATGGCTCTAATTTTCCCTTGGCATCTGTATTTGCAGGCCTTTTGCCCTATGAATGTGCATTAATGGGATAATTCCAAGTGAGTCTGATCCTTTGACTAAAAAATCATAAGGTTATTTTGCAGACATTTTATTTTACATTTCCTAGCTCTTACACAGAGCTCATGTTAGCCTGGTTGGTTTGTTATTTCTTCTATTTTGAGGATAATCCTGCTGATGTCTGTAATTTAGAGATCATGGCTTTTCTCCAGAGCAAAAAAGTCACTCTGAGACCTTGCACATCCAAAAAGCAAGAGCAGCTGCATGGGGGACTTAATCTATGCTTGGAGGATGAGTCTTGCTTGCTGTTAGTAGAAAGGTGCGACCTTAAGAGAGCACTACAGAGTGCAGTCATTTCCTCACATTGCTACAAAAGATGAGACATTGTAAAACAAAAGGATACTCATTTCTTGGCTTCTTTTACATGTACATTTCCACGTGAGGAGGAGAGGAAAGCACTCTCCAACAAACTTGAAGGATAGAGGTTTTGAAAAAGAGCCTGTTGGTCAGACAGCAAGGTGTGTCCAACCTGTGTGGCAGCATGGAGCTTCACACATGTTCAGCTACATGACAAGAAAATTCAGCTCTCATTCAGGGTTCAAGCACAGATTTACTAACAAGGTCGTCTCTGCTATCACTACATGATACAATGCATTTGTTCCTGATTTGTCCCATTTACAAGAATGGTTGTTGATCATGTATTGCAACTCCAGCTATTCCTAGTGCATATATCTTTCTGGGATTTTCTAGATATAAGCAGAGGAATTCAACCGTCAAACTCCTTTCCCTGGGATATTGAAGATATTAAAAGCTGACAAGGGATCAAGAGGAGACTAGACAAGTTTGCAAGAAGAAAATCCATCAATTCCATGCAGTAAATGCATGGAAAACATTCCTGTATCTGAAAGGTTTTTTATCCTCAGTTAGTAAGTGGCTGGGAGAGAGATTACAGGTGGACTCATACATGCTTACTCTAACATTGTACTTTTTCATTGGCATCCAGTTTTGACTGATGTTGGAGACATTAGAAGGATCATTTTGACTCATTATAGCTGATCTTACATTTTTATGTTCTTAGAGATCCTTAAATATGCCTCTTCAAAATGTCTCTTTCCTTTCCCTAAATATGGACTGGGGGCATGTAGAGAGTGGAGATGGCCCAGAGACTGCTTCAGGTGTCATGACAGGGAAGAAGACTTGCATGGGGAAAATTAACAATAGGAATAAGTAAGATCAAAGGTATGTGACAAGCCTGGGAGAGGTGTGTAAGGCTTGAGAACAGAGATGGAAAAGTGGGCACATTAGACTCTGTAGCTGAGCACAAAGTCTAGTAAGAAAGAAAATCTGTTAAATGTCAATTGTCAGACTTGTACTTTCAGACTTGCTTAAATTATTGTTTCCAAAAACATTCACAGATATATAGCTTTTCTCCTGAAGGGTCCTTATAACTCAGTGAGATAGATTGGAAGATCATAATTGCTTGGGGGATGGGACTGTGTCTCCCTGTTTGTTCATACAGAAGTTAGAAATAGTGACCCATTTCTTGATGTGAACAATTCCTAGTATACACATTATTATGTCTTTTTGACATGTTCTCCTTTCATCCTTGTGGATATTTTTCTCTCAAAAATCTGCACATTAACACTTTGCATATCCCATACTTTAAGACAACACAGAAATAAAACCATCTTTTAACAAATACAACTTTTTCTTTTACCTGAATATGGATGCTAAAACTCAGTTCTTTGTTCATCCATGGTTCTCCACCTATACACAGAAGAATGTGACTCTTGGGGCCAGATTTCATTCAAATATACATAAGTGGTAACTAGAGGTAAGGTTGACTCCAGCATTCACTCAGTCACTGCAAGACAACAAATTTTCTGTGTCTTAGAATAAAATGCCTTACCTGGCAGTGTTCATACCAATCCTATTTTCTCAGAATAAATATGGGAGAAAATAATTCTTTCCTTCTTCCTTCCAGCTCTTCACTGATCATGAAATTTTTCTGTTGCTGGGAAGTAATGTTTGTTAATTTTTCTGTAATCTTGTATAAATATTATATGAACAAAACTGCAGGATGAATAAACGCTGACAACTGAATTCCTTATATTCTGTCAATTCCTGTCTAATCACAAAGAAATTTATGTCATTCTTCTCAGAGCTAGTGAATTAGTTTCAAAAATAATATACAGATAATTATAATGATACCTGAAAGTGGTGATCCTTTTTTTTTTAAAGTATGCTGTGCTTTCTCAATATGTGAATTGATATTTATCCTTTACTAGTTCACGTTGTTCCATAAAAGCAAGCTCCAAAAATATGATTGTGTTAATAATTTATAATATATATTATTTTTGTAGCAATTCCCATGCAAGGTATATAAAAAGTAAATACTGGGAGTTAGGATATAAACTTTTTAACACCCTTGCAAGGGAAATAAGTATCACAGCGCTTATCTTACAGGTGGGGAAATTAGGTCATGAAGGATACAAGGGCTGTATTCTGGTGACATGAATTGCTCTGTCTGACACGTCTTCCACAAGCTCTCTGAATGAGGTATTTGAAGCTCTAAGATTTCTGTATTGACTAGCACAGGGATTGACTGGAATTTAGATGGTCTGTGCATACCCCAGACTACTTCCTCAAAGTCATGAGAGGAATCTGAGATACAGTTTGACAAGATTTGTGCTTTTAACCAATAGGAATCCCACCCAAATATTTTCCATTTAGAATCCTAAACCTATTTCTGAATAATACAAGTATGGCATGGATTTTGTAGTGTAAGCTTACTTTCATACTTGCCCTAGGTTATTATTACGTCCATAGAAATCACTTTTTTGACACTTTTCCCTTTCTTTTTCTTGATACCTCTTTTCCTACAGCACTCATGGTATTGTGCCTGTCTTGTGTCCCTTTTCACAGACAGCAGAAGTACATGCAGATCCCAGGCATGGAATTCTTTGCAAGTTTGCAAAGAAAAAAAAAAAAAAAAAAGAAAGATGTAATTAGCTTTGTAATGTTCTTCCTTTCATCTGGGATTCACCTCACCTAACTTCAGCCATATAAAAATTAGTCATTTAATTAAGGTAGTCACCTAAATTTTCTCTCTAATGAAAGGAGAGAACAAAGTCTCTTCAGAGAATGATTCATCACACACATCTTAAATATCTGGTTTAGGATGGGATGAATTCCTCTCTGGTGGTACCTTGCTCTCTCCCATGACTGTGGAGACAGCTTAAATAATGGGCTATGACTAGAAACATGTAGTTTTAACTGGCTAGAGTTAGACAAGATAAATGTTAGTCACATTTTTTTAGGATCTTTTTCTTCATTGTTCTAACTGCTGTATGAGCATAGAAGAATCAAGCTATCATTTAACCCTCGGTACAAGAGTACAAAGAGCACTTATTATTTGGGCAGGAGGCAGTGGCAATGCTGTGCCCATGTGTGTCATTCAAGAGTAGACCAATTTTGTATTTTGAATTTCAAAGACCCAGGCAAAATGTCACGATATTGTCAACGGTTGTTTAAAAGAAAGACACTTCTTTCTTTTCTGCCTCTTCATGGGCAGGAAAGGACGTAATTGTCAGCGGGAAAAAAAATGTTATGAATTTTTTCTCACCTTTACTTACTTTGTTCTTTAAAATCCACCTTTCTCTCAAACTCTTAGTGGCTTTCTGAAGGCCACAGGTTTAACATGCACTTTCATGAAACTGCGTAACATTATTAATAAAGGAGAAGTCTCTGTTTTGACTACCAGGAACATACAGACATGCTGACATTTGGAGTCAGCTATTCAGGTCTGTCATTCAGGTTTATACATATCCACAAACCGCAGCATTTCCGAAAAATAGGTTACAGACCATGAGAACAATAGGGGGAAAAAGAGATAACGCTTTCATGCGAAGCTTTAATTAATGTTAAGCCAATGCTGGCCTGTAGGAAATGTCAAGTTCCACTGGATAAATCAGAACTGCTTCTTGGTTTTGCAACACATCATGTTCTGTGTTCAATAAGATGCCAGGTTGCTTATTTTGCCTGTCATTTATGTGCAGCGTTTTTCATGTGGTCTTACAATAAGGTGCCAAAGTTGTCTGGTTCCCTGACTTTATTCTACGATTAATAATGCATTAGCCTAGCAAAATATTTGCTCCTGCTATTACTCTTGAGGTTATGAAATTAAATATATATAACTGAAAAATACAGTCAGTATATAGGAAATAAATCTTTCTCTGATCTTCCCTTCCCCATTTTCATTAAGGCAGCTCTTTTAGTTATAAGACCAGCTCTTGAATTTCAAAACACGTATACAAAAAGACTTATTAAACTTGCTCAGCTCTGATTTGCCTGCCTCTGTGAG
Source organism: Gavia stellata (assembly GCF_030936135.1). Classification (NCBI taxonomy): domain Eukaryota; kingdom Metazoa; phylum Chordata; class Aves; order Gaviiformes; family Gaviidae; genus Gavia; species Gavia stellata. Next base: position 6,608,708 of record NC_082637.1, read on the forward strand.
CTTAAAAGCCCATCACCGCATAAACCTAAGCCCTGTTCCCCACTGTGATAACACAGCTTTATACCAGAACAGCTCCACTGATTTCAACAGTTACTTCGTTGCATGCATCAGAAGCTTCATATTATTAATAATACTTTTATTGTATCTTAAATAGTTTAGGTTATAACCTGCACATAAAAGTATATAGAGGTCCTGATTTTTTTTCAGGAGCATTGAGAGAGGCATGGGAAAGTAACCTTGACCCTGGTTTCAGACTCAATGCCTATCCATGCCAAGCTTTGCATTGCTGAGTTTGCCCACGTACTCTCCTCGGTAGTTTATCTCCAGAGGCACAGAGTAACACTTGCTGTTTGTGCTCTTTGCCTTCTTGTAACCCCTTACAAGCCTTGTTTTTATTTTTTCCTCCTCATTTCTTAGTTCTGCTTTCCCCAAAATATTTTCTTCCCGTATCCTTTGGAAGTTCCCTGGGATCATCCTCCAGTGATGGAGCAGCTGCCGAGGAGTCGGCTGTAGGTGCTGAAAGACAAGTCCTCAGGCAACGCTGAAACAAGGTTTTCTATCTGACTTTTTCACCTTCATACGCATCCTTATGGTGTGTTACAGGATGAGCTTATTTGTCCTCAAGCACTCCCTCACCTGTCGTCTAACAGAAGCAAATACCTGTCAGTTTGGGACACGGAGGTTTTGCATGTTCCAGCTGTTTGGGAAGTTGTGGGAGGAACTGAACCTACAATTCATCATCCAGCCATGAAATGTGAGGCTCAATAATAACAAAGAATGATTTGCAATAGATGCCAAATGATTATTCTTTTTTTAATTAGCAAAAGTGAAAAAAAGTTTCAGGCCTAAGGAGAAATTTTGTTCTGTTAAATATATGCAATTTATTTCTAATTTATATTCTAAAACCATAACTGTTTGGCAGTTTTTTAAGCAAGAAACTGCATTTTGAAATGAAGACGTGAAATGCTTAAAAAAAACCCTGAAAGTTTTACTTTCCTATTTTATTACCTTCCTGTTCAAAATATTTGAAAACTTAGACCCATGATTTGCACCTTCTTCAAACTGTCAGAAGAGAAGTAATAATTATTTTTAAAAGAACTATTTCTATTATTTCCACCTTAAATCTCTCCTCTGTGAAAACCAAATCCTATAGTCTTGTAAACTTCAGAATCTTATTATTTTAGATGGAATTATCTGAATTTCCTGCTCTATTGACACCATTCTGTGGCAAATATGTTTGCCTTGCTCACTTTGTTCCTAGACATTTATTCATGGCTAGTGTTGAAGACAGGAGTCTGGGCTTGATGATTTGCTGCTCTGATGATGTAAGCTCGTCCTCGTGTTCTGCTATTATCTAATATTAATGCGTGTGGATGACAAGGAGGATTGGGATTGAGCATACAGATAACTTTGTAATGGTCAGAAGACAATCAGGGAGATAATTAGATTGTAATAGCAATACTTAATTAATGCAATGTAACGGGACAGATCTCAATCTGTTACACCAGTGGTAAATCCAAAGTAACCCTATTAATGTCAGGGACAGTTGTTTGCATATGTTGTACACTGATTTAACTGAGGTTTGATTCAGGCTCATTAAGTGACACATTTTTTTACCTGTATCGTTTGTATGGGCAGACTGTGGATGATTAGCCTCAGCTTGAATGCCACTATATATTAACTGGTTTAAGACATGTGAATTAAACTCTGACCAGATACCAGAGATCCCCTAATTAGAAGTGCAAGCCATCCCCATGCTATATTCAAGGTTCCTTAAAGACAACAGACTCCACTGAATGTTTATCACCAGCCATGGGCAAATCAGTATCTTAAAACAGTCCCTAATCAAAACAGAGGATCAGATTTTATGTAACTGCATGCAGGCTTGCTTATTCGTTTGTTTTGGGTTTTGTATGAGCAGCATAGAAAATGTCATTTAAAAGAGGAACAGGTTTTACTGGAAATGGTCAAAACCGTGCTCTAGAGTAATGTATTAATATTATTTATAAAGGACCATATCCCATAATGCATACTAAGAGAAGTTGTGATGGAGAAAGAGAGGCACCACAGCTCAGATATGTCACTCTCTCATGAAACCAGTCTTTCATGTGGCACCAGGGAGAGCCCAGACACCTGGCTTAGATTAAACAACCAGCTTTTAGATGCGCATGTTAGGTAAGATGATAGCTGTCGTATGCTAGCTGAAGAATTAATCTAGCCATGCATAACCAGGCGCATCACTTTGTGAGTGCTCATTTCTTTCAAGCACTTCAGACTTACAGGGTTAGATGCAGCTGTCCTGAGTTTAGTCTCTTTAGGCTGTGTCTATAAGGGTGGACTCAACAATTTGCTTGCCGGAGCAAGCAAATGGGAAGGTCGGTAATTTATCTTAGGCTTCAAAATAGGGTGGCTGCATGCAAAGTACCTCCGGGGAATGGATCCTCACTGGTCTTCTTGCCAAAGCACATCTCAGCTCAAGTTTTTTTGTTAGAGTACTAGTTAGGCTTTATTATTATAGAAATAACTTACAGTATTCCCTTAAGTATTATACAGCATAAAATGATGGAATTAGTATTCTAGTGGCTGACCCAGATGTATTCTGAGCTGATTTAAACCAAATGACGACAATTTCTTGATATACAGGGTGATTCAAAGCCCAATTAAGTTAACAGAGGAACTCTTTTGATTTCTTTCTGTCTGAAACAGACCCTTGGATCATGTTGCACATCGGTAACACCCAGTGGCTCATCTCAATAGCAGATTCAAAGAGAATGAGAAATGCTGCCCTGCCTTACAGAGGGGTTGCAGGGGTGAATTTGTGCATGTCTGCTAGACATTTGGGTACTACAGAGATGAGCATCATGGAAAAGTCCATAAAGAGTTGACAAGTTATGGAGGGTTTGGATTATGTGAGGTAAATAAGCCCCAGGCCTGCACATTGCATGAGGGAGAATAAAATGTGATATTGAAGGTATGATGTGTGTTCTGTCCCACCAATGTGCAAAATGAATCAATTCTTGTGGGGAAAAAATAACTCAAGACTAGACTATTAAGGGCTATCTGATAATGCAATCACAGAAAAAGAAAAATTAGCACTGGATGGGAGACTTTGCAGGATTTCATCACTTTCCAATGTTTATTTTTCCAGTTCAAGGGACAAGTCTTAAGTCCGGGATTTTATTTTTAATTGAAAGGCGATGGTTCCTCAGGAGCAGAGATTTTGTCATTTTTTTTCCTTGTTTCAGTGCACTGCCTTTTCTCTATTTTATCTTGAAACAGCAGAGGTTTTGGAAGCTCTGCTAGTGTGGAGGGTTTCACTGGCTTCATGATGTACTTCTACCCCAGATTTTTTGTGTCTTTGAGCATGCACCTAAATCTTTCCATATTTCCGTTAGCTGTACTATTAGTGTTTTGACAATTCTGTCTTTCATGCAAGCCCTACGGTATTTAATTGGGTCACTTGTTTGAGCCATAGAGATGACAAAATATATTTGTTCTGCCATTTTTTTTTCCACTCTCTACTTCTGCTTTCAAATTTCGTTATATTTCTCCTTTCTGTATTTGTATTCATATTTTATTGTTTTTGCTTTTATGTTTTTGCCCTTTCTCTTTTTTCCACTCTTTCCCTTTTCCCACTTTTTCTGTTTTAGATGCAAATCAAAATTCTTTCCCTCAAATTCTTGTCTATTCCTAAAGTAAAAATTCTTAATTTTTAGCAAGCAAGTGACTTTTTGTACCTGTTTTCTTAACTCACCTTCCAGATTTCTAATTGCTATTGCTTCCAGCACCTTGACAGCTGTTTCACAGCAGTGTCTACTTTTAGTTATACCTTAAGCATTATGATAAACCACAAAGAAAGCTTGGTTTCTCTAGAGAAAATTCACTCTTGCATCTCATGTTAAATCTGCAGGTTTAACATGACATGCAGAAACCAAAAATGAAGCTTTCTCATGATTATTTAAGCGTGGCAATCATCTTCACTGTTTTATCTATGAAGTCACACACTGAGCATTTTCTTCTCCTTTAAAAACATGGCATCACTTCCAATAACATAATGTGATATTTTTTTCCCCTTTGAGAAAAGCATATAAATTTAAATGTCTATACTGAAGTTCCAAGTTTGCTGTCAATAACGTAAAGGTGAACCACTCCAATGGCCCCAAACATTGCCCTCTAACCTGTGTGAGAAGCTACTTCAAGAGTAAGGTGGGCTTACTGAGATCAGATGGAGCTTTTTAGTTTTCATTTCTCAGCCAGAATATTTAACTAGATAAATATTCATTGAAGACATTTTGAGGTCCCCATTTTACCCTGGCTTAGCAGGTTTGCATAAGACCTGTAAGGTCAAGACTACAAAAGTTTGAATCGTGAGGAGGATCATGCATAAAATAGTCTTGTCCCATTTCTCTTTTGCCATGAACCTAAAATCTTGTATTTGCTTGAAGTGTAGCTTACCAAAGAAAAAGAAATTTTAAAAAATCACCCAGCCTGAAATAGAAGACATCAAGATTTTCTGCCTTATCTTCATTAACTAGGCTGTGAGATTTTACAACAAAAATGTAATCTTTTTTTATTATTTTCTCCTGTCTTTGGCAAAATTTGGAGAAGTTCAGCTTTCAAGCAAAGCATTGCACCTTTGTACTCTCTCTCCCACTTTGTTCACCTCCACGTCTCTGACTTGAATAGCTACTTCAAGAGTAAGGTGGGCTTACTGAGATCAGATGGAGCTTTTTAGTTTTCATTTCTCAGCCAGAATATTTAACTAGATAAATATTCATTGAAGACATTTTGAGGCCCCCATTTTACCCTGGCTTAGCAGGTTTGCATAAGACCTGTAAGGTCAAGACTACAAAAGTTTGAATCCTGAGGAGGATCATGCATAAAATAGTCTTGTCCCATTTCTCTTTTGCCATGAACCTAAAATCTTGTATTTGCTTGAAGTGTAGCTTACCAAAGAAAAAGAAATTTTAAAAAATCACCCAGCCTGAAATAGAAGACATCAAGATTTTCTGCCTTATCTTCATTAACTAGGCTGTGAGATTTTACAACAAAAATGTAATCTTTTTTTATTATTTTCTCCTGTCTTTGGCAAAATTTGGAGAAGTTCAGCTTTCAAGCCAAGCATTGCACCTTTGTACTCTCTCTCCCACTTTGTTCACCTCCACGTCTCTGACTTGAATAGCTTCCAAATAGGCTGATGATAAATTTACAGCTGCTCTTACAGGTCATGTAATATAGCTTAAACCTCTGTTTACAGCCTCATAATTTTCCTGTATCTTTAAATGAGCTATGAAGTATTTTGTAATGCAGATTGTTTCCTTTTTTATTTGCCAGTAAAAGCAGTGAAGGGAAGCTACAAAAACTCTGTGTTTCCTTGTCGCTGAGGACAGCCTTGCTGCTGTACTGCATTGAGTCTGAAGAGCCAGAACAACTCTGTGGTTGCAACCTCAGAGGAATTGCGGGTGCCAGAAGTGGCAGAGAAAGTATACAACCAGTCTAAATGGGTCAGGAAAAGGCAACTGAGTCATAGTTCAAGATTTAGCCAATTTGGGCATTGTCGTTGCCTAAACCAGGGAAAAAGTACCCATAAACTGTCTCTCTTCTCTTCTGATCTTGGGGATAACCAGAATTAAAGTACCCTCAATACATCAGTCATGTTGCTACACTAGATGAGATGAACTGGATGATCCTTGAAATTTCCTGGTTGGTGATCCAGACAAAGGAGTACATCACAGAAATCATATTTGGCCTTATCCATTCTTCTCTTTGTGCCACTATAAATGCAAGAGGAGAAAAGCATGAAAGGATAAATATGTTAAGAAATTTTAAAGCTGAAATGCAGGAACCTGAAGGTGGTTTGTACACATTCTAACATGCGGAGACAGGGCAGGTAAGCTGCTTTGTCTGGATGCAGGTCCTAGCTCAGATTTGATTTGTTGCCTTTGATTTCTTGTGAATTTGCTCTGACATGCAAGAGATCACTCGGGATAAGGTCTTTATTGTGTTTGTGTCAATAGCACCCAGGAATCCCAGCTGTGGGCCAGGACCCTATTATGAGAACTGCTGCACAAACATAACGACAAACAGATTTATGTCATCTTATATTCAAATCAAGCAAGATAATTGGTTGGTGAGTTGTATCTGAGCCAAAATTTAGGGATGGTTTTTGTTTTGCTTTTTTCAGTTCATGTTTGTAAGCACACAAATGGCATCAGATTTTAGACATCAATCTAAACAAATGCAAATAGTGAAGATGTGAATTCCTTTTCATGTATTTATTTCATATATTTTCCTTGTTTACAGTTTGTACAGAATCTAAACCTGGAGGAATTACAAATTGAAAGATTATCACCATTGTTGTTTGGACCCCAGCAGTGTTTATAAAAAGAGCTAATCAAACAATCCTTTGCAAGTGTTTATGAGCTAGGGTGTATTTTCTTTGTAAATTTTGCCACTACACTTAGCATCATTTGGAGATGATACCGTTTGCAAATAATTTTATGTTGGATTTTTTTTCTTCATGAAAGAAGCAAGCTCAAACAAGGCATTTCATTATTACTTCAATAATGCACAATCAGCAAAGCTTTTATGTATCTTGATTGTTGATAGCTGCTGATGAAATAGGAAGAGACAAAGTTTGTCAGGTGGAGACCCGCACAGACGCAAGTCGCCACAGCTAAGCAGCATGTCCATGTAAATTTAAGTCTCAGACAGAAAAGGCAGAGTGGGGAGGAGGGGAATCAACACCTATTAAATTTGGACAGGGACAGAAAGAGTGGCCTTTGCTGACTGACAGACAAGGTTATGTAGCTGAACAATAATTTGAAGGCTTGAATTATTCATGTCCAATTCAAGGTAAAAGGGTTTAACCTGGTGATATCATTCTGTTGCAGTATTTCACTAAGGCAAAAAATGCTATTCTTATTCCTGACTTTTTTGTTTTATTAGGCTCATGTCTTAGACAGTAAAATAGAGGATAGAATAGGAATAACTGGTAATTTTTAGAGAAAAATATATGTGTATCTATTAAGGTCCCAGAACAAGTTGCCATTTAAAATGAAAAAGCAAACAGCTTGCACAAAGTCGCCACTGCAGTCTGACAGGTGAATTCAGGCTTCTCTTCCACCATATCCTACTCACCAGAGCTGTCCTTCTTCTGCATAACTCTTAAACCAAGAGGATAGAGGTGAATATACCACTGGGATTACAGCCTTTATTTGAAAATAAAGACTTAAAAAAAAGAGGTTTATTTGTTTGCTGACAAGCAAAACAAACACTATCACAATACCGTCATGTGTCCTACCATCTGCTACAACTTCCTGACTTGGCCTTCTACCGTTTTCATTGATTGTGATGAAGAGTTCATGGACTGTCCACACACTGATATGTGTTATCAACACATAGCTAATTAATACAGAAAGGGTCAACAAAACAGTCTACGCATAAAAGCACTTATAGTTAAAAATACACTTTGGAGAGTACACTCTAGTCAAGATTCACTTTTTTCTGTTAGCATCAAACAATTTATTGATGAATGAATTTAGCTTGGGACAATATTAATTCACTCCTAATTCCAGTTAAACAGACCTGAAAGAACGTATTTAATTGTAGATGCTGGCATGGAATGGGAGTTTTAGGCAAAACCTGAAGATTTCTTACAAAATCTCCCTCCTTCTAACCTGAAGTGCATTTAAGCTGCATTTTCTGCTAGAAAATCCCTTACCAATTCTATCCGTCCTATACTTCACAGTATTGTGCATTATTAATGTCACAGGAAGTGTTGGTATCTGTGAAGCAGGGATCAATTGTAGGATGTATCAGTTTCCATATTTTGGATCCTTTATTTTGAACTTCTGATCTCAGTGGGACTCCAAGGGTATTTGTGGTGCCTCAAGGAACTGAGCCAGGACAGGGTTTGTGATCCTGGGTGAGTGGCATTTTCCAGCAGTCATCAACCTCATTTCCTTTCATCTATTTTATTAAGATAAATCTTTCATATACCCACCTTTAAGATCCCATTTTAATTTAGTCATACAGGCCACTGGCTTCCTGATTTTGCTTACACAGGACTGTAGCTTCCAGGCTTTTAACCAAGTCACTGGTATCATCCCCACTGCTTTTTACATTCTGTCCAGAGGTGCTCCTCCATCTCCCTGCACATCAGGTCTAACTAAGGTAGATCTTTCCATTTACAGGAAGACCGCGGTTACTTTTCTTAAGTAAGTGCTTTACCCACTCAGTGACATTCCCTGTGGGGATTTCAAGTAATTACCTGTAGTTATTAATCAGTGTTTCTCAGTGCTTACTCTTTTCTTCCAAGCGGTAGTTACTAGTCCACCGTATGACTGTGTGAATTTGCACGTAGGAGTCTTGAGCTCTACTCTAGCTAGAGAAGAGGTACCTGTTTCACTGTGCTCTCCCCTCCTTCTTCAGTGGTCTTGAAAGAGCCAGCCTGTGCTTTGAGAGCCAGATCTGCAGGACATGGGGGCGGGGGGGAGAAAAAAAAATTAAGTGTATCAATTTGAACAGAAATACTGGTTTTTTTCTGTGACGGTCTAAATTTTCTTGTAGCTTTGAGACATCCAAGTGATTTGGAATAGCATACTATGGTCAGATGAATACCTGTTCAGCTTTATTTGCTGGCTTTATTTCTTCAGAAAAACAAAGCTACTTTAGGGATAGAATTCCTTTTCTTACCCAAAGCTCGACCGCAAAAGCAACTAGAAAATCTAATATCAGCTTGACTTGCAAGTTCCTTCTTGGGTGGCATATAGCAACTCACATGAAGTGTAAATGCTCATAACTGACTGAACTTTTTCATCAAGGAAACTGAGGAATGCATGCTTCAAACTGAGCAGGAATTGGAACACAGTGTAAGAAATCTCAGAGACACCAACACACTCTGGAAATTTTCTCCCAAGAAGATAAACTCTATTCGATATCAAAATAATACCCCTTCTGGGAACAGAGTATACGGGAGAAATCCAGTCTGAATACAAAATACCAAAATACAGTAATTACTGTACAAAATGGACTGCCCTAAGAAGGAGCATTTCTTTTCCAGCCTTTTCTTAGGACTAGGCTTAGAAACGACTGGCCTATTTTCTGCTCTCTTCATCCAAAATGGTTTCACAGTTTTTACTCTTTCATCATCTCCTTGGGGCATTTTAGCTACTTCTGTGTCATGTTATCCATCACTCACTAAATAATTAATTTACTCAAGTAAGCAGGATCTCGTGGGGTTTAGGGTTTCTGAGTGAGAAGAGATGACAGCTGATGTGCTATTTAAGAAGGAAACAGAGAGAAAAAAACAACATGCTATGTTATTTTCTTTGATTTTTTTTTTTTATTGTTATTCACTTTGCAATCATCAAAATTCTTTCTTGGTTAATTTTTTTCCATTAGGCAGATTAGATTTCATTCCTCTGGTATTATTTTAATAAGTAGGGCTGGGAAACTGGTCTATTCTGCGTTAATCAATGTGTATGTAAGGTCAGGAGGGGATTGAGAACCAAGTCCAACTCCCTTTATAATCAATCGCAGCACCATGGGAGCAGGAACAAGTCGTTTCTAAGGAGACATTTTTTCACACTGCACTGGCAGCCCTAAGCTGTACATTTTTCTCACCAGGCTTGCAGAGAACAACCAGCATTTGAGCAAGTCTGGGAATGAATGAACGACAAGTGGCTGAAAGCATGGAGAAGGCTACACTGGTGCTGGTGAATCTGTAGAGGCACACAGACTCTTTGATGGAGCACCCTGGTAAAATTGCTTGTATAAACGTATACATATATATGTTTATATGTCTATAAATATAAAATACATATAAAAATATAAAAACCAAATTATATTACTGTACTTGTTTATAGCTTAGAGGAATGGTTTGGATTTTTCTCTGCCTTTAAATGATAAAACAGCAAATGCAATCAAGCAGGATATATATATACAGACACACATACATATATAAAATATATATTTATACATACATGCATCTATGCATCTATGTATGAGTGTATATATATGTATTCATATGTATACAGATGCAGGTATGTACATATGTGTGTATTTAAATTGCATGAGCACAATGTTTTCCACTCCAACCATAAATCTTATTGGCGTGATTAGTCTTTAGCATCTATAGAAAGGAACATATCATCTACCACCTAATTCATTCGTGAATGACAAGGCCACCTCAGAGCTCTTCACCAGAAACATATGTCACCACTGTTCCCATGTGTGGACTAGTCACATGTTCTGTGATTTTCTTTTTCCTTCTGTTCAGTCTTAATTTAGACCTAATGATTATCTAATAATTAGTGCCTCATATCTGTTTCCTCTTAATAAAAAAAGAGCTAATTTACAATTGAGTATGCTCCATCTGAAACCTCAAAATTCATTTACCTTCACTGTTTGAAATAGCTCAGATTAAGGGGGACATTTCCAAACCGTCTCCAAAATTATCTCAATTCATACGAGTTTTGATAGATTTCATGTGCAAATTTTCAAGAGGAAACCTGATAACTAAGGAATATTGCTTTTTCGTTATATTTCCTGTGGAATAGCTGCTTTATGTGAAGACTTACAGGTGTATGATTTATAGGTGAGTATTGAGAACTTTGTTTTAACTTACAACGTTTTGACTTTTACAAGCAAGTCACATACAATTTCTGACATTTAACCTGAAACAGAATAAATATGGTTGGATTCTTTAAAGCAATTATACGGGAATTCAGTTCCCACTGGAAATTTCCTCAGCCCTTTTGAAAACCATATTGTAATTGCATAACAGAGTTAAAGTTTATGGTGAAGCACTGCCTCTGCAGGTCACATTTCTGCAATTTGAGGCATCTGAGCTAGCAATGGACTCTGGGGGCAATGATCAAGGGCTTGGGGGTCCAAGGGGCTTTCTCCTTGATTCTGTTGATGAGGGGGAAGAACCTGAGTTAGGAGCAGATGGATCCTGAGTGTCAACAACTGGTTGTGCAGCCGCTGTGGGCAACACAGATTGTTTGCGGATTCAGGACTGTTATGAAGAGACAAATAAGTGGGGCAAAAACATCTTTGTCAACAGGCTGGCTGAGCTTCTAAGGAGAACTTTAAACTAGGCACAACAAGGGAGTGCGACGATGACCCACAGGCAAGTGAGGAAGTAGTGGACCAGCTTGGCAAGAAAACGGTGCGGGGTGATGGGGACAAGAGACCTCCAATGAACAAAGCAGGGCTGAAAGGGATCCACCTCAAGCATCTGCACATAAGGAAGTGCCATCAGGACAGCACGATGGGGAAAGCTACTCATACCTTTTCTGGGAAATCAGCAGGACTGGGTGCGTCTCTGCAGTACCTGTACGTTACTGCATGCTGCATTGGGAACAAGTAGGAGAAAGCAAGAGATTCCTGTGCAGGTGCAGGACTATGATCTCATTGGGATTGCAGAAACATGGATAACTCACATGCCTGGAGTGCTGCCATGAATGGATACAGGCTCTCTAGGAAGGACAGGCCAGGGCAGCGAGGAGGGGAGGTTACCCTTGGTGGGGGAGAGCAGTGGGAATGCATGGAGCCCTGCCTAGGAGCAGATGACGATCCAATTGTGAGTTTATGGGTCAGGATTAGAGGGCAGTCCAACACAGGTTACATTGTGGGTGTCTGCTGGAGGCTGCCTGATCGGGGTTCCTTGTGAGGCCACTGAATTATCTTTGAAAGGTCATGGTGATCAGAGAGGTTCCTGCTGACTGGAAGAAAAGAAATGTCCCTCCAGTCTTCAAGAAGGACAATCCAGGGAGCTAGAGGCAGGTCATCCTCAGCTGAGTCCCTGGGAAGGTGATGGAGCAGATAATCCTGGAAACCATTTCCAGGCATATGAAGGACAAGGTGATTGGAAGTAGTCAGCATGGGTTTACAAAAAGGAAATCATGCTTGACCAGCCTGATAGCCACATATGGTAAAATGGCTAGCTCAGTGGACTGAGTGAGAGTCATAGATATTCTCTATCTTGAGTTTTGCAAGGCTTTAACACTGCTTTCCATAATATCCTCATAAACAAACCGCTACAATATGGACTAGAAAAACGGATGCTGATGTAGATGGGAAACTGGCCGATGTGCTGGGATTAGAAAGTTGTGATCGGTGGCACAAACTCCATCTGGAGGCCAGTCACTAGTGGTGTACTCCAAGGGTTGATACTGACACCAAAATTGTTCTTTCATTAATCAATCTTCATTAATGACCTAGGGTGATGGGACAAAGCACACCTTCAGCAAGTTTGCAGAGAATGCAAAACTGGGAGTAGTTGACACACCAGAGGGTTGTGCTGACATTCAGAGGGTCCTCGATAGGCTGCAGAACTGGTCCCATGGGAATATTCTCAAGTTCAACAAAAGGCAGTACCAAGTCCTGCATCTGGGGAGGAATCTTCTCCCAAGCACCGGTGTTTTTTGTGAAAAGCTTAGAGCAGCACAAAGGCCATGTAAGGGTTTTCATTTTTGCTGTCTCTGCTGCATCTGTTCAGTGGATCAGTAAGGGACAGCATTTTATTTTGCTGAGGGCCAGGTGCCTTTCAGGGCAGAAATTCAACATCTGGTAAAATATGGAGAAGAAAATTCTACAGAACTTAAAAAGGGGCAATAACAAAAGGAATCATGGTGGGGATAAAGGGTGATGACGACATAGTTTTGCTTCTTTCTGAAGTATATTGGATTATGTTTTCCAGGCCTATGAGTAGGTCAAGTGTGAGAGAAACATTTCTTGGGAAGACGTTATGAAAGTGTTAATCCAGTGATTTGATGCAAATGGATACAAAGCAATCTTTACCTCATTGTTGAGCTGAATTGCCTGGAAAATTCATTTAACTAATTTAGGAGGAAGTTAATAAGTTTGGGGTTTTTTTAAGTCTTGAAATAACGTAATTTTTAGAAAGTCTAAATTAAAAACCACGTTAATACAACATTATAGTTCGTCATTTGGGAGTGCATGTTATATTCAGCTGTGCTGTTAAATCTAGTGTGTGATTAGAAAAATATAATAAATATATTTAAAAGAAGATGCAGTTATTTTCTTTGTTCTGCACAATAATTGAATGTGTTTAATTTTAGGAAAAGATTTTCAGCTGGTATAAACTGGCTAAGTTCTGCTGATATCTGTGGAGTTACACCAGCTAACACTGATCGATGAGCTGGCCATTATATTTTTATCAGAGATTTTCAGCTTGCTTGAAAGGAAACTTTTTTGGCCATGTCATAAAAATAGTGTTCCTCATTAAAAAATACTTAAAATACAGGGTCATTTGCATTCTGAGGCTACATACATATCATTATTTCTTACAGCTTTGGACTGTGTCAGTTGTCAGTTTATGAACATTAGAACTGTGACTTGAGAATATAAAGTGTCCCAAATTTTGAGAACAAATCCAGACACTGTTTTTCATCTGTATGTTAACTACTACTTGCAACATTTTATTTTGTAGAAAAGAAAATGTCTGCTTAAAGGCAGATTCAGGGATAGCATGAAAATGAAACTTCTGATACACACTCACATGAGGATTGAAGTTGTCTAACTTAAGCCATCAGAATTCTTGCTAGAGTAGTTATATTTACCAGGACCAATTCTAATTATCATGTATTTTGCTTAGAAGGTGGAAATATTCGCTGTGAAGACAGGTATTCCCATTTGATATTATTCAGAGTAATAGCTACTCACATGAATAATGATTTCAGGTTTAGATAGTTCTGAATTTCAAGATCCTCAGGGGCCCAGTGCCATTAAATATGATATATTTTTTGGTGTTCTTTGCAGATAATCCTAGTCGATATTATAGGTCCCAAGAAAATCCCATGTCTAAACTGAAACCCAGCACTCAGCCAAATTGTGCACGTACTTCTGTTGCTTGCTAACTGAAGTGCTCGTAGACGTGGTTCATGGTCCTGTTTCTGGCAGCAGAGTACGTGTAAGACTTCCCTGATCTTGAACCTCTGTTTCAAATTCAGCCCCCATACCCATCAGTCTTTAAGAAACACACACTGAAATATTTTATTTACATATTTTTAAATTTTAACGTTTTAAGTTCATGCATTGATCCAAGTTTAAAGTCCATGAGAAATAATAATTGCTTTACTTATGTATTCAAACAAGAAATAAGCATATTGAGGGCTTTTACAAAGTCTCTAATATGCAACACTGATGATGTCAAGAGTGAGTGTTCTGACTTACACCAAGTATAGCTGTGTTAACTGCTCTCCTCACAGCTCTAACGCTGTGTTTCAGATGTGACAAGGTCTCCTGTGTTTAGGGCTGGAGACCATGACCAAGGATCCTCTTGTTCTATTGCTGAACTAAAACCCTGGTCTGGAACAACTGCATCTGCACTCGATATCCACATCTGCATTCGTATATTACACGGCATTTAGTTCTCATCTATATAGCAGGCTAACAAGGAGAGGCAGGCATTGATCCACTTATCTCTGAACTGAGGGAGTATTATTACTGTTGGGAAAAACTAGTAAGAAGGCACTAATGAAGCCAGACCTTATTATACTGTCTCAAATTTTTCTGCCATCTATCAGAGTTTGAACTTGCTATTTTTCCTATATCAGAGAGCATTAGCATGTTCTCTCTTGTCTGGCCATTTCTTCTTCTGAAACACATACAAATATACCTACTTAATCCCCTTCTATGCCCCTCTTCCTACCTTGGGATATTTTGTTGTAATTAGTCAGCACATTTCTTACCCAAAGGAAAGATAGACAACCAGAAATGTATTGTGATCGCATAAACGGCAGTTCCTCAGAAGCTAGACAAAAAAAAAGCAAAATAGAAATAAAAATGTGGGGAATGTGGACAGAAGGAAGATGTAGAGGAATTAAAAGGCTGTGGAAGCAATTGCAGCTTCTTGCATCACTTGCTCATGGCAGATGGAAGCTATAAACAAGGAGAGCCACGTCAGTGAAATAGAGTTATTGTTTGGGTTGCTTTCATGCTCAAGATTATTACTATTATTATTTTTGTCCTTTCCATGTTCTTTTAATATATGGCCATTAACTAAAGTAGCAAAGGGGGAAAAAGATATTGCTTGTTTCACAATTACATTGGAATGTTGCTTTGATAATTAGTTTGCAGAAGTTGTCATGCTGGTCGATATTCTTTTCTCTGCTGAAGACAGCATTATTGTCTGATTTATGTTTTGACTCATCCCCTTGTCCCCTTATGTTAATCGTCTGCTGGTGATAGCCATTTAACTAAATGTGTCTGGGGAAATAGGGTGAATAACAGTAATGTGGAAGACAAGGATTATAACCATTACCCATAAAGCAAAAAAGATTTTACACATTCAAAAAAAGATGAGCCAACTATTCTCTACAAAGAAAAACTTCTGACCTCTGGAGCACCTCTAGTTTCTCACAGTACATCACATAAGCCTTTATACATATATATACACACACACACGTACGCATGAAGTTACATATATATATAACAAAAAGCAAATAAAATATATATGCGCATGTGCAATTACATGTATACACGTATGTATTTTCATAATTGCTAAATTATCATTGATCTCATTATTATTTAAGGACTGGCAGGAAAATATGCAAAACACAAAACCAGAGCTGAAGTAAGCTGAAAGAGATCAAGGCTCTCTTTCAGAAAGGCTGACCACTCCAGCACTGGACTATGGGGTCAGAAAACTGCTATGTGATCTTTTTGCTGCCACCTGGTAGATTCTTCTTTCCTCTTTGAGTTTGCTTTGTATCATCTGGTCTGTAGGTTTCACCAAGATCTTCTGGCATTGGGACTCAGATTAGTCCTAGACCAATGATTTCAATTTTAATGAAAAAATTCATCATTGGAAAATAAAGTTTTGTGGGTTTGTTTTTTGCATAGTGGTTTTTTTTAGTATAAAATGACTAGTCCTCCTTTTTTCCTCCCCTTTTTTTTTTTTTTCCAAAAAGTGTAGGGGTATTTTTTTAAAGTTAATTTGTTTGGGTTTTGCTGAAAAACTCCAGAGAAATAAAATCATAGAAATGTAGTCCTGGAAAAGATCTAGAGATATTCAGACCAGCTTGCACTATGGCGAGATGGAGTATACTTGGCCACCCCTGAGAAATACTTGATTCAGAAATTATACTCTATGGCTACACGCAGTTGAAGTTCAAGACCTTCACGATCCTAATATACTTCATTTGGTATGTCTTCCAGCCAAAAGATATGGTACTCTGAAGAGGTCTAGCAAATGCAGTATCTCCCCTACTTTGGGGAGGAAAAATGTTTATGTCAGATCCTAGTGCTGGAAGAGAAGAAAAGCATGAGATACCCAAATATACATGGCACTAAGGCCATATTATAAAATCAAATTGTTTTCTTTTTTGGTGAATATGTTTTTTCCTTTCTCTAATAAAAATCAGTATTTTCCATAAGAAGCAGAGAATTTTCTGACTACTTTTAATCACAGTGCAATAAATGCTAAAAAGATTTACATGTAGTTTAATACCTGTGAAGAAGACCTAAACTTGGAAAAAAAGCCTTGTTTTTCCTCTGAATTCACTTCATTTCTTTTTCCTTACAAGAATGGTGGATTCAGGAAAGCTGTTCAAGGCAACAGAAATTATGGAGCCTCTTCAGTCTCTCTACATTAATTATAATTTTAAAGCAGATTGGTTTTGGTTTTCAATCTCGCCTTCTGTTCTATGTATCAGTTAGAAATCTGCTTTCAGGGCACTTTAGCTCATAATGGGTAAACACTCAATATGTTCAGCATCTGACCTCATTGGATATTGGGCCAAAAATATTCATGGCCCTTCAGAAGTCATCTCCAAACACTAAGATCTGCAAAGTCAGCTGGACACCTCCAGAAAAGTTCCTGCAAAATCTTTAGTAAAGACATAAATAGCATACAGCAGACCTCTCTTATCAGCACTTCTTTCCTGTTTCAGCAATAGCAAAGCCAAAAAATGCAAGGATTGAAATTAATTTAATCAGCTGTTGTTCTTATTTAAGCTGAATCAATATTCAAATTCGTGTATCTGGGTTTGAAAGCACCTGCCCTTTGACTTGCGAAAAGAAATTTATTCAAAGTCATGCAGTTCTTTTGGTAACCCCATCTTTTCTTCTTGGTTCTTTTCAGTTCCATTAAAAGAGGTTTACCTTTACCTATGACCCTCTCTATCCTCTTCTGCTATGGGCTGTGATGGAGATGGGTGGATATTTGCGGGACTTTCATTTCCTAGAGCCTGTGCTAGATAAAATGGCCCTGGTCAAAGCCAGTGACATTTAAGAACCCTCTGTGATATTTCAGCCCCTTTGTTGGTGTGCAGAGAAGGTATTGAGAACTTTACACATCCAAAGTAATTGATGTTTTAGCCTGGGAGATAACACGAAGAACTGAAGAGGAAAAGAAACTTCACCAGTGAAATTAATATTTTAATGAGAAAAGTTCATTACAGGTTAAACCACATGTTCTGTTCAAATTTTAAAAACATCTTTCAAAGCCATGCTGCAGTTTGAAACACTGTGAAGGATGAAGAGCCTAAATGCTTCAGTCGCAGAATATTTGCCTTTTTTTCCTCCCAAATATATGATACTGGGCTTCAAATACCAAAATAGAGCTGCATTTTTATCATCACACTTCCTCACAAAAACTACGATCTCTTTACATATATCTAACTATTCACCACCAGGCAGGTGTGCAAAGCACCTGCCCTTTTCATAGCCTAATATACAGATCAGACACCATAAACTGTATTTGCCACTAATGTGCACACATACATGCAGACATTCACATGTACACATCGACATAAAGCAAAGTTACATCCCATACCAAAGTAGGAACTTTGCTCTTCATCAGGTGTGGAAATATATGTATTACCTAGAATTTACTTGGGATCTGGACAGGCTGGATCGATGGACTGAGGCCAATTGTATGAGGTTCAACAAGGCCAAGTGCCGGGTCCTGCACTTTGGCCGCAACAACCCCATGCAACGCTACAGGCTTGGGGACGAGTGGCTGGAAAGCTGCACAGCGGAAAAGGACCTGGGGGTGTCGATTGACAGCTGGCTGAAGATGAGCCAGCAGTGTGCCCAGGTGGCCAAGAAGGCCAACGGCATCCTGGCTTGCATCAGAAACAGTGTGGCAGCAGGAGTAGGGAGGTGATCGTGCCCCTGTACTCGGCACTGGTGAGGCCGCACCTCGAATACTGTGTTCAGTTTTGGGCCCCTCACTACAAGAAGGACATTGAGGTGCTGGAGCGTGTCCAGAGAAGGGCGACGAAGCTGGTGAGGGGTCTGGAGCACAGGTCTGATGAGGAGCGGCTGAGAGAGCTGGGGTTGTTCAGTCTGGAGAAGAGGAGGCTGAGGGGAGACCTCATCGTTCTCTACGACTACCTGAAAGGGGGTTGCAGAGAGGTGGGTGTTGGTCTCTTCTCCCAAGTGACGAGTGACAGGACAAGAGGAAATGGCCTCAAGTTGCACCAGGGGACGTTCAGGCTGGATATTAGGAAAAATTTCTGAGAGAGTGGTGAAACACTGGAAGAGGCTGCCCAGGGAGGTGGTGGAGTCACCCTCACTGGAGGTGTTCAAGGAACGTGTGGATATGGCATTGTGGGACATGGTTTAGTGGGCATGGTGGTGTTTGGTTGATGGTTGGACTTGATGACCTTACATGTCTTTTCCAACCTTAGTGATTCTGTGATTCTGTGATACTTTAGAAGTCTATAGAACAGAATAGAGCCATGGACTCCAAAATTTTAGTCACACACTCCATCAGTAAAAAATGTCTGAGCACACATCCCCAGTAGTTGTGTACTTATTTATTTATAAATTATGGACATGTTCTAAAATTCTCTCCCCGTAAGCCAACGGTTTGCCTTGCGTACCACCTGGAGTGCATGCACCCCGCCTTGGAGATGACTGTAATAGAGAGCTGGTTTCTTTTCTCTAACTTCTCTGAAACAGGGAAAGCGATTAACTAGAGGCAGAATCAGCATGTTCAGGGAAGTTTTGTTTAATTTCTAAAACCAGCTTTATTGCAGCAAGTGAAAGATCAGCTCCCTTCTCTATGCCAGCATGCTAGAGGGATACTTAACTGGTGAAACTGGTCTTTTTATTCAAATAACTGGTTCCGGATAAGTAGGAATGAAGCCAATTTCATGCAGGCTTTATGAGTCAAACCTATTATCTGGTGAAATGGTATAGAAAATCATTGGTTTTGCTCTAAGCTTTTGATGTGCAACAGCGTCTGTTTATTGTGACAGTCTTATTTCAAACTTATTCTAAGTAACCCATGGAGGCCTTGCAGTTCTGCTCTCCGTGTTGCACATGGCAACAGTCTGGTAATTAGAGGTGGATTAAGCACAAGAAAAAAGCCCCCCAAATAATATTTTTAATGAAAAATCTTGAAGCTTTTTCATTTCAATTTACTTCACTTGGCTCAAAACGTAAATAACCAAGTACTTGAGAGACTTTCAACTATCTTATAAATGAAAAGCAATATCACAATCTTTTTTAAAAAAATATAATTCTGTGGAAATGTAATAAAAAGCAGTTCTTGTAGAAGAGACATTTAGATTAAACATTTCCAGAAATAGCTGCAAAAGTTTCTTTGTTTTGCTTTTTTGAGGAAGGTGAGGTAGGCAAGTCATCTTTTTTATTAAAGATGAAAAGACTCAGGGCTTAACTGAAATATATGTTCATTAAAAAAACCCAAAAAACCAAACCAACAAAACCCCACAAAAAGACAACTCAGTCATCTTCAGGGTTAAGCACATAGTGGTGCCAGATTTGGCAGCTGAGTGGCAAAAGTACAGCCTACCTATGCTAGGAAAAGCACAGAATACATTAAAATATATTGAAAATCTCCTATCCGGCTCCATTAAACATAGTTCAGATAGCTGTCATGGCCTAGAAGTGGATCACAAAGTTCACCACTGACCAAAAGTGAATAAAGGATAAAAAGCCTGCGTCTAGCCTGCGTTGACCTGGAGCTCCTTGTATTCTGCCACTGATCTCCATCATGTGCAACAGTGATCCAATGTTATAACTTGGCCCAGACAGCCCCAGAAGACAGGGATCATCCTGGCATTCCAAGAAAAAAACAAACAAACAAACAAAAAATCATCTTATTTTGTCCTAGGTGTCTGTTGGGCACATCAGGAGTGTTTCCTTCATGCACAAACTCATGGGGGTAGCACACCTTGTCACATCCCTGGAAGGAAGGAGAAACAGGTCTCCTCACTATTTATCTGTAGAAACATCCCTCACTGACATTTTTTTCCCCAAGAACCCTTTGTTGGTTCGTAACATTGTAAGAGCAAAGCCTGGGTGCTGCTTTTGGGACATCAATGACTTCTGTTACTGTGCTGGACATAGGGTTCAAGATCTGAGACATTAGCCATTATCAAATAATTTTAAAATATTAATTTGCTTTCTTTTATATATATATAAAATCTGCTTTAGTTTTCTCACAGGTTATATACATATATATACACATATATAAAACCCATGAGCAAATTAAAGTAGTATTTTGGGGTTTTGCTTGTAGCAAAACATTGTCTTTCAATTCTTGTGGACCTGGCCAGTAAATATTAACCTGGGAAACGATAATCCAGTTTGCGTTTCCTACATGTATTATGGATCCTTTTGAACTGGAAGAGAAGTTCAGAAGATTTTTTTTTTCCTCTTCTATACGGAGGATTTATTGTGAATAAGAATGAATCTCTGCTTTGCTGATAAATACAAAAGCATGACCTCTAAGAATTTTTCTCTCTCCTTTCGTTTTATTGACAAACTTTGGGGCATGCATCCTGTCTGCTGTGAGACAGGAATTTGCGTAAGTCAGAGGGCACAGAATAATGCTTCCTTTTTGCTATTCCTACAAACTAAATGTCTGCAAATAAGCTCCCAACACCTGCTATGATCCAGCGAGGTGATCAAAGAGCGGAAAGATAAATGGCTCAAAAAAAAAGCATCCTTGGCCTTATACAGTCTTGGGGAGTGGTAGTATTACTTCTGTTCATTTCTTTATATATATTTGTAGGAAGGAATATACAGCTGGATTTTACTGGCTGGATTTGAAATAAGAACTTAATTTCAAACTACAAAATTATTGAGGAATATAGCTTTCATCCCAATTATGTCTTATTTTTCCCTTATATAAGCCTTTATGTATTTGAAAATAATCTACAAACCATTCCTGAAAATTGCTACATAATTTAGTGGGGACAAAACTAATAGGTTTCTGTAGAAGTATAACAGAATTTCCTAATAAAAACAAACAAAAGCCAGCCCATTTATAATCTATAGAATTTAGTAGCAAATTAAACCTTTCTGTATTTAATAGATCATTTTATCCCTCTTCGAACACTCATCACATACACTTACAAAATTAATATCATTCTTCTTTACTTTATTGAAACTTTATTTTTATTATTAATAAAATATACCTTAAACTATACATGATATTATCTGAGAGAATGTTTCTGCTTAGAGTAAACAGCTACCCAATGTGAAAAGTATTGTAGACATATAGTGAACTATAACATTTTTAAATTAACAAAAAAAGTTTTACAATAGGAGTTTAATACTTTTATTACACTCTGGTTTCATAATTCTATATATAATTCAAGGACCATATTCTCATTTACATTACAGGTCTTTTGCAGACATCTCATAGTGATATAGTAAAGATCTTCAGTTTACCACAAAAAGTATAAAGTATGTTTAATGAAAATGAAAAGCAGATTATAAACATTTCAAGATGTCTTTCAACAGGACTCTGCAGATTTCACACAGTCATAAAAACCTCTACAAGGAAAGGAAGCAGTATACCTACTACTAACATCTCACAAAACAGAGGTGACTGTGGTGCTAGTTCATATAGTACATTAAAGAATTTGTCAGGATCTTATGGTTAACCACCCAAAAATAAGATGTGAGAATAATCTCTAGAATTCAAACACCTAAATTCAGATGCCTATGTGTGAGCTAGATGCTTAATTTCCCATTATAGTCAGTGGAATGATTAAATTGCCTAAACATTGGCAGACAGAGCCATTCAAGATGGTCTAGAAGAGTGGTCTCTACCTTTTTTTGGTTGTGTAGCTTTATCAGTAAAAACTTTTGAGTACACATCGCCAACATATGTATATTTATTTATAAATTACATGCACGTACCACTGTACTTATATATGTATGTATGTTACAAAACATAGAAAAAAATTGAAAAAAGGATGAGATAAAATTGAAATAACTACTACTTTTAAAATATTTGGTTTATTGTTTTATTTTACTTATTAACAGTACAAAAAATATTTTCTTCACACATCCAGATGAAGTGCCTTGCACACCTCCTGAGGTTCATGCACCCCACTTTGGTGACCGTTGGTCTAGAGAAGCATGGCTGGCCTCCAGCTGCTGATTTACAAGTGCGAGTCACCCATAGATCCTGTGTAGTGTCTGCCAGCTTCAGGCATGCCTCTTGGATATATTTACATGTATCTGTTACAAAACATGGCAAAAGAAATGAGCAAAATTGGCCTTATTGAGAAAAAAATCGTATTTTCATCCTTTTTGACAAAGGGATGCATTGCTTTATTTTTCTGGGTATTTAAAACATTTGTTTTAAATCTTTAAGGTTTTGTTCCTTCCCAACAACAACAACAAAAAAAAAAGCCAAACAAAATAAAACCCAGGAGAAAAGGAAAGATGAGCTGAGAGATTGCTGCATGTGGTCAGCAACACTGGATGTGAGGTCCGTACTACAGGGAGGTCAGCAAAGAGCAGAGGTGGAATAGCTGCAGTCAGGCAGTGCCTACACCAATGTAAATCCACACATCTTCTGATCCGGGGACAGCCAGCCCCATACGCCTATATGATGGTCAGGAATACAATTCAGCTTTCTATAAAGAGACGGGACATGAGTTTCGGCAATGTTAACAAAGATAAAGGGTTGCGCTGCTGTTTTCTTCAAGGTCAGATCATGGGAG
Organism: Gavia stellata; assembly: GCF_030936135.1. Classification (NCBI taxonomy): domain Eukaryota; kingdom Metazoa; phylum Chordata; class Aves; order Gaviiformes; family Gaviidae; genus Gavia; species Gavia stellata. The sequence goes on from NC_082637.1 coordinate 6,631,678, forward strand.
TTTTATCTCAAATCTACCAGTGTAGATTTTCCTCTTTATAAGAAAACCCAGAATGAAGGAATCAGCAAGGAAAAATGGAGACAGAGACCCTGCTTAAAAAAAATACCCCTAAAATTTAAAAACAAACCCAAAACCAAATAACCCCCAAACAAAAAATACCCAAGCCCCATCTTAAAAATAGAGCAAACGCCAGAAAGGACTTATACCTGGACTACACAAAATACTGAAGGAGAAGGAAAGAAGGACCACACCTGCCCATCTGTGATCATTTAGACTATGAGATACATAGGCTTGCTTCTGCCTGTCAGGGATTTCCAACCCTTTGTGCAGTTGTTTGTCCTGGAAATGGGCTTTAGCCACATGGACTGAGAACTGAATTTCCTCACTTGTCTCAGTTTAAGACCTGTAGTTTCACGAGGCAGCTGAATCCCTAACAAAACCCAGGGAATATTGCAGTCTTTTCCAACCTGAGCCTCTTAATTTTTCTCTCTGCTACAGTGCTGATCAGCTGAAAAAGCAATGAGGGGGCACTTTCTCTGAAAGTGCCTATTTACTCTCAGTAATTAACCCCTAATTCAGTGGCTGGACAGATAAAGATAATCAAAGTATAAAACACCTGGTGTAATTGGAGCTTAAAAATGTCTTCTACCATCTGTATATTTTGCAGTATATGCATTTTCTTTCACCTCCATGCCACAAATCCTTGCTCAAAGGAATCATTTGTCTGCATGAAAAGCTGTGGTTAAATCCCTCTTTTTCCACATCCCTCCCACCCCCCTTGCAGCTTTTATTTACACATAGGCTGTTCATGGAACAACTGTTTATACTTGTTTTCTGATAGAGATAAAACTTATCATTTCAGAGCTTGAAATATTAGGATTTCCTCCTGTAATTATATTTAAAATCTTTTCATAAAAAGAAAGTTTATCTAAAGAAACCACCTAAACTTTTTAGGTGACTTTAAAAAAGAAAATGTCCCATCCCAAATCAGTGGGAGGCAGGGAATGATGCGTACCAAATATTTAAAAGGTTCATATTAATAGGAATTAATCCGTTTTTTTATTATTTTATTTTATTTATATTTTATTTTATTTTATTTTATTTTATTTTATTTTATTTTATTTTTATTTTTTATTATTTTATTTTTTATTTTTATTTTTTATTATTTTATTAATACTCAGATCAACCTGCAGAGAAATAATTCTAATTTTTGTACCAGCTTCCCTGATTCTAATCCACCATTTCCTGACAAGCACCTTATGATGATGACAGAGGCACAAGCGTAGCTGGCAACAAGTATGTTGTTTCCATTAGTGTACAACACTGGCTTCATTCAGAGATGAAGATTTTCTTTCATCCAGGGGCTGGACACCATCAGAGGGTGTTGTGCTGTTGGCACCTGGTAAACAAAAACCAGGTTGGCCGCTGTGACATGTGAGGAGCGAAGAGCTGAGTCCAAACAAAGAGGTGTAAAATGGTTAGGTGCCATGCTCTCTAGGAAGTGAAAGAGGAATTAAAAGCGTGAATATCTTTGGAGTTCTATGTCTAACCTGCCAGACCCAGTTGTCTGCCAGTGGACTGATGGCTCATGTCCGTGTCCCTGGTCTCTTTGCAGAACAAAACAGAAGACCTTTCATCTTGCGTAATTTCATTCACTGTGTTTCATTAGTAACACAGGACTGGAAGAGACTTCCTGGATCACTGAATCCATCCTTTGCTCATAGGAAATGAGCAATTTTATGGTTGGAGTTGATCTTAAAGGTCTTTTCCAACCTAAACGATTCTATGATCCTATGAAACTAGGCAAATTGTGTTTATTCCAGAAGAGACAACAGAATAGCAATGCTTTCTGCTTCACCATGAAACTAAAAGTCGCAAAATAGTCTCCATCATCCAAATCAAGGATAAAATAATTATTATTTTCCACTAATTGATGTAATGTTAGGAGTAATTTGGCTTCTTAAATATCCCATTTCACAGTACACAGAAGTGAAGCCCTTTGGAAAACTTGGCAGTGTACTAGTACTTCTGGCTGATTTATCAGTTTGAAAATGTGTTGTAATCTGCATAAAAATGGAGTCTGCAAACTGATTTGGATTAATCAGGTCTGACTGTAATTCCTTTTGGTATCCTCATTTGAACAGCACATCAATCACGATGACCTCTTTTGATAATAATGTAACCGTAATATCTAATTTCATATTAATTCCATTGTAATTTAGTGGGCATTCATTCTAACAGTAATTCCTATGGAATTACATCTGACATCCCCATGAATACCAAAATAACTCAACATGATAAATGTTATTACATCGAATACCAAAGGAGGCAATAATGATTTGCCATTTATAATAAAATGTTGCCCGCAAACCATTAGTGGACGTTACTGCCTAGTGTTAAGGATGTTCCTTGGTAAATCTGTTCACATCCCACTACATCCTGAATGTCTCCCCTGTGTGCCAACATGAGCTTGAAAAGAGTTGCTCAGACACCCATTTTCCAGACTCAAGATACATATGATTTATCATCAGCCACTGAACCCATTCAATCAGTGATCTCATATTGAATCTCACAAGCCAAACCTCGGCAGCCTGTCAATGAGAAGAGCTTGAAAGAGCACAGAGATGGTTTCCAGCAGTGGTTGTGCCAAGACGCTTCCTGATATCCTCGCCTCTCATTAGTGTTAAATTAGTCCTTCCATGCAATAGTGAGAGACACTCAGCTCTTTGAGGGTTCTGCCTGTTGGATGAGGCACAGATATGAGCTCTTGTTCTTCCTCTGTGTGTATATATGTATTTTTATATATATATATATAAGTATATCTTTATTCAGTGCCCATATATCTCAGTTGACATATATATAGCTTACAGAGGCAGAGGGGGTGTGAAAGGTGGTTGCCAGCATGATCTTGCAGAACAAATGAGGCATAATTTGTTCTCAGCTTTTAGACACACCATCATTCTTGAGGAAATAAGACTGTCCAAAACAGAGTACAGGTATCCCTCACTTGTCTGGATGACAGCCCCAGGCCTTTGGGGTTCACTTCCAGGGTTCATGACCACATCATAAGAATGGGATTAAAGAGAAACTGGTGCCTCAGGCTTTGTACAGCTTCATGCTTGCTATTTCTGCAACGGCTTCTTGTGAGACTCACTGCAACCTCACAAGGCAGCAGTTTGCAGAGTTATATATGAGAAAACAGGAGAAATCTTTTTGTATTTTCAGCTGGCAGGATGTATAGACCTGATAATTAGTATATGTATGTTTTGAGAAGTAAATGAAGAATGCAACATGTATTTTGTTGTGTATTTCTATTGAACAAGCAGAAATTAAGCCTGAGGTCCAGATGAAATTTGTTTGCCATTTTTTACAGTGCCCCCCTTAGGAGTGCTGCAGCAAGCCTCGAGCACTTGAGAAGTGTTTCCCCAGCTCATTGTTCAAGGTAGGTATTCCAGCAGAAGCAGGATTTGCAAGCCAAAATCTCCTAGAGCTCCTGCAATCAGCAGTGTGTGGGCTCAGTATCACCATCAAGTCAGCAATGGCTAAAGGGGTAGAAAGCAGGAATCATTATATTTTATGTCTTCTGATAACTATCAGTAATCAGGCTATTTCAAGATATTCTGGATATTTAGTTTACTGACTGAGAGGCTCATATTCGTGCAGCTCCACGTGAACTCCAACAGCTGAAAATGAGTGGAGAGAAACTCAACAATAGACTGTCCCTTTCCCAATTCATGCCTGCACAAGTCCATTCTTGTGCACATTCTGTGGGTATTGATTACTTTCATTGAAAGTGAACATACTAGGAAAATAGAAAAAAAAAAAAAAACAAAAACAAACCCTGAGTTTTTCCCCTTCCTTTAGATAGGTTTGGCCTTCATTGCTCTCTCTAAAAGGGAATTACCTCCCCCAAGCAGCATTCACTATAGGATGCACCTTAGAGAATAGCCTATTCATAAAGCCACCGATGTCATTCTGAGTTATCGAATTCAGCTGAAAAAAAAAGGCAAAGGGACAAGGTCCCTGGAGTAACCCAAGAAGGAGCACTGCAGAGATAGAAGGAGGTGTATCAGCATAGCATTGAAGGTGTTCAAGCCTTAAACAGCCTGAACAGGTGCCTGAGAGTTAACAGCATGGGAAAGGGAAAAGTGTGGGCCAGGGATGTTGCCAGAGCCACAAATGGCCAAGCTCATAAAGCCCATTAGCAGATATAAATAAGGACAGTGTATACAAACTTGTGCTAGGCTCGTGTTTCATGCTGATAGAGCATAAAATCTTGCTCTGAGATCATCAAAGCATCAGGGTCTTTTTCAAAAGCAAAAGGGTCAGATTCTTCCATGCACGTTACCCCTTCTTTCAGTCTCTCTAATATAAAATAGGCTGTTAAAAGAAGAATATCTCAGATGCTGATGAATAGTTGTTGTAATGGGACATGATATTCCACTGCCAAGCAAGTACCAGCACCAAACACAGACAGAAAGGAATATTCTTAATTTTGTTTCATAATACTCTGTAATCTAAGGGCATAGCCTTAAATGACATTCTGAAGCTCCTTATCAGATAATGATTCAGCTCAACCCTGAGTGCTGCCCAGGGTCAATAGGGGAAGTCTTCCAACCAGTGAATGTAGCTTACAATTTTCTTTTCTAAGTGTGTAGCTACATATTTCATCTCATTAAAACACAACTTTTTCCTGGATTATCTGCAGGAATGCTATGTCTTTTCTGTTTACTGATATTCATCCACTTATTTTTGTTTTTGTCAGCAGCAAACTCAATTTGTCATTTTAAATATCTCTATATTTTTATTAATAAAGATATTAAATAGCACAGAGTAAATGGTCAATCCCAGAGGAACTTTTTATGATTTTGGTCAGTGTAAAGCAGCAACCAATTTGTGTTCAATAAGAAACTGTGGCACATAAAAACAGTAATGTCAATCAGTATAAAAAAAGTGGCTGAAAAAGCCAGAGAAGGCCTGAAAGTTGATCGCAAAGTCCAATCTGCAAGCATGCTTTGGTACTGAATTGGCATCTCTTTTCATTCCGTTGGTTGGGTTTTGTAAATGTGAACTGTTAATAATGCTTACGTTCTGTTCAAGATATCTTTAGCTCTTTCTCACAGTGGTGGTCTACACTTCTTACATAGAATTAAGCACTGTCAGCTGTAAATTAACAAGTTAGCATACAATTCAGCTGTGAAGCATGCAGTTGAATGAATATAGGTCAATCAGTCATCTATTTACAACGTCTTTGCCGTAGAGATATGTTTTGCTGTCTGTGCTGTTGTGGCTACACAATACTAACGGTTCTTATTCCTGACAGTTTAAAAATACGGTAGACTGCAATTATAGCAAGATTTCAGAAAAGACCAAACCCTGCTCTCTTTCATACACATATGCACTCACATACACCAAATTAAACATTTTCTAACTCACTGAAATTCTTCTTTTTTTCCTGGTTATAGAGTAAAAGTGAATGCCCTCTTGATAAAACCTGGCAAGGGTAATTAATAAATGAGTACAGGAAATTACTAATACTAGTGCAGTAATGGGAACTGTGTCATAAATTCAGCTGATGACCACATCATTTAATTTTTTATTTTTTTTAAAATTAAGGCAGTAGTTGAGCACAACAGGTTTTTACCTTTCCTGCCAATTACAGAGACATACTGGGAACCAATGAAGAAAATAGACTGAACATTACTAGTCAAATTTTCATTGTGTGCATATAGGTATCTCTTGAAGTCAAAGGTCTCTTATGATATCAAGTGCAGAACATCATGATGCTGTACTGATGTGTGTTTATTAAAGATCCTGGCAAATGTCCTATGATAACACAACGGGTAATGGACTGATAAGTACGCTATGATTTGCAGCTACCTCATTTGAAAATCAAAGAATCACATGCAAACAATGGTTTTGGGTATTATTATTATTCAGAAGTCTGACTATTCCATTCAACAGCTACCACACATCAGGTGTAAAGATACAGAGAAAGTAACTATAGAAATATCTATCTATACCACAATATAAGTATTACATTCTTTTTAAATTTCCCCTTGCAACTGGAAGCTTGGGGTGAGATTTTGGTCTGATACACTCCTGTAAATTCATAGTAGTCCCATTTGTTTACTCTGTGTGTGTCTACATCCAAACAGAATTTCATCTAAATACTTTATAACATAGATGGATAGTTATGAAATTTCTTCTGAAATGAGTGTTAGTTTGTAGGGGTTTTTTTCCATTTTCTTGTTTGGGGCTCTGATGTTTTCACTGTAAATACTGGAGCGCTGTTCTCCATAACATGAGTATTTCTCAGATTTAAAAGAAGCCTTTGGCTAGATAGCAGTTATCAAGATTCATGAAAAACAGAAAACAGACACCCGGGAGATGGTGACAAATAAATAATGTGAAAAACAAGTGATGTAAAGCTAGATATCTCCTTCACTCATTTTAAGCAAACCATTCATTTTAGGTCGTTTTGCTTTCTATATTTTGGATTTTTGGTTGGTTTGTTTGTTTGCTTTTATCTAATGCTTGTTAAATTCTGAATCTTTTGCATAAGTGTGGCAGCAGCACAGGCTGTGCCATCCAGCTGAGATGAATGTGGTATGAGTTGCTTCCCATAAATTAAGCTCTCTTGCTTAGTTAATCTGTTATAACAGGCTTGGGATGAAGAAAAACAATTCTGCCTGAAACATCCCTATTTCACAGCCAAGTGACACACCTCTTGCCCACCCCTAGAAAGTCCCATGCACAAGAAATTGTAAACAGCCACCACAGTGACCAAGGAGAGCCAGAAAGCAAGCTGACAGCAATGAATATTTTCATGAATCAAAGTGCCGAGCTTAATTCATAATGGTTTGGAGGTGCTATGGTATCAGTTGTCCTCAAATATTTGAACAATCTGCTGGTATTTATAAAGATGAGCGCAAATTCCCAAAATGTCCGAAAATATAACATGATAAATTATCCCCCTGAAAGCTCCTACTGGAAATGAGATATTAGCATGTATTTCTCTTTTCACACAGGCATTCTACTACTGCAAATTCTTCATAGCTGAGTCTGTCCCTTACAATGTGCTCATACAGCATGGAGCACAGTGGGACCTTGATCTTTGCTAGGACGTCTTAGCATGAAAACAACAGAAGTAATTAATGCAGAACCATTTCATTATTCTCTGTTTAAAATATGTCAGTCTTTCAGACTGAGAGCAGGGGGAAAAAAAAGGGGAAAAAAAGAAGACAAATTTATCTTGTTAGTCTCCCCTGAGTCACAATAGTAAAAGTATCATTAGCAGCCTCCATATTCACATGAATTAGTCATGCCATTCTGGTAATAAAATTTCACATTTCTTTAACCTGTTCAATCGATGCACAAAAAGACAAGGCTGTTCTTGCTCATGTTGAATTTTTACATCCTCTAAGGATATATTGCACTCGAGCCACCAAGATGTCACCTGAAGAAGACGACAAGGGGTGAATGTAGCAGATTTCTGTTCATCTCCACAGGAACTTCATGGGATAAGAAGAAAAGCCTGCCTTTTCCTTCATTCTCCATCAGCCTGGAGAAAGACCAAACATAGGTTCTTTCTTTAGCTGCTTCTGCAAACATTAGCTGCAAATTCTTTATTACAGATGAGCAAGCTGAAGAAAGCGGGATGGTCCATATGCCACTTTCTTTGTCTGTACTACTAAGCTAAACAAGCCCAAGACTGTTCTCTTGCTGAGACCAGCTGGAATAGAACCTTCTAATTCCACCTTATAACCTCCCTTACTCTCCAAACAAGTCTAAAATGCTTGTTGGGAATGGTCACTGGCTTGTCCTAAGTTGCAAACTGTATCCACAAATTGTTTAGGAGAGTGTGGGTTACACCAAGCGCTCTTCCAACCATTTAACAGTGGAGGTGATTGTGTTCTGGTCCTGGGCACTTCCCTGTCCCAGTTCAATTTACTAGTGTGTCACCACTGAGGGCAAAGGAGGCTTTTCATTCAAACTGATGAATTTTGGAACATTAGATAAGCAACCCGCCTCCAGATGAAAAGTCTGAAGCCTTAAACCATTATCCTGAGAGCAGCAGGATAACTTTCCATTTTCTTTCACTCCCTCTCCTCCACGCATTGCAAAGCATATGTTAGCATAAACAGAGAAATTAGATCTTTATTTTAAAGTGACCTGTTCTACCTATGAACCGTACCCTTCTTACCACACCACCAATTGCACCCTGGCAGACAGATCTGCTCAATGTGGAGGTGGTTGCGGTGTGTCCTTAAAATATCCTTTAGCCCAGAAAATAAATTCTGCTGGTGTCTGCTGCATTTCTACCACCACAGCCACAAGCTCTTTTGCAAACCAAACATGCTTGCTGCCATTCCTTCACATCTGTAACATTTAACTTTAATGCCTCTGCCCCTGAGGAGCTGCAGAGTAGCATTTCAATTGGCGATCCATGGATTTGTCCTAAAGAATTAGAGACATGTCAGCTTATCAGTCTGTGACCTTTTCTATTAACATTGTCTTCAGGTTGACTTGGCAGCACACAAGGAAAATAAATCTTGTTACCTGAAGCTGGTCTGGCTTGCCAGGATAGTGCAGCTGTGGCTCAAATCTGTTAAATTTTTAAATTGCAAACACTGCTATGACTACGTGAAATTTATTAGGTAGAACAATCCCTGGGAAGGGGTGGGGAGGAAAGCAATGGAATAGAAACCATTAAAATAGATATGAAGGAGGAGGTTTTTGCAAAGCCTGAAAAGTTGCATTGTTTAGCTTATTTACAGCCTGGTCTGACACCCTAGAGATAATGTAAATGGAGTCACCATGTAAATTATATGACCTTTTCATGTTCCAATCTTTGGGAGATCTACGCAGACACACTTCCAAGCAAGCTGCATGGACCTTCTTTATCACCTGCTCCCAGATGTTTTCAACCTCTTTCTCTGTTGTGTTGGTTTAATGATAAAGGAATGGGGGGAAGTATGGTGACCTCAAAAAGTGATACCATGGGTAAGTCTTCTTACATAAACCTGTCCTGGCATTATAGTCCTGCATTTCCTACTGCTTCGATATTCTGTGGCATCCTATCATGGAGCAATGTATGAACTGCCTTCTCCAGGATGCTCTCCACTATCATATAAGGACATTTAGGGCTCAGAACAGCTGATTAAACATCTAATGGTTTCTGAGATACACAAGGGTGTTTGAGACACCCACAGCAGACTTGCAGATTTGACATAGGTCCTATGTCTCTGGGGCTCCTCAGCTGGTGAGGAGGCAAAGGTGAGCTAAGCTATCTCAAAGGACTTGTTATTTAGACAAATGAACTGAGCCCCAATAGTGGGACTCAGCTGCATATTAAGACACCTTAATTAGCGACCGGATTCAATTAGTTCTAAACTCCCATTGGAGCCAATGGACACCAAGTTGTAGGTGTTGGTCTCTTCTCCCAAGTGACAAGTGATAGGACAAGAGGAAATGGCCTCAAGTTGTGCCAGGGGAGGTGTAGGCTGGATATTAGGAAAAACTTTTTCACTGAGAGAATGGTGAAACACTGGAACAGGCTGCCCAGGGAGGTGGTGGTGTCACCATCACTGGAGATGTTCAAGGAATGTGTAGACATGGCACTGCGGGACATGGTTTAGTGGGAATGGTGGTGTTGGGTTGATGGTTGGACTTGATGATCTTACAGGTCTTTTCCAACCTTAATGATTCTGTGATTCTCTGAATTTAATGCATGCAATAGAACTTAGGGAGGGAGATGCAACCCACCTTAAAGTAGCCATGGGTCTAGTGGCAGCAGGAATTATACTGCACAGGTCTCCTCTGACTGTGATGGTAGGTTAGACACCCAACATACATTTAGACAGGTACATGAGGACACCTAAATGCTTTTTTTTAAACTTGATCAAACTCCCACAGTTAAAAATTCCAGGAAATCACAATAAAAAAAAGGAGTACGAAAGGCTGTTTCCCACGTATGTTATCTTAGTGGAGACAATATGATTCCATTTTTCTCTCCTACTTTCTAGATGTAATATTGGCCAGGTTTTTGCCTTTTCAGTAATACTTTTTTCTCATTTGGACTCTCTCAGTATGCTTGTACAAGTGTCTGATTGCATCTGTTATACTTAGACCCTATTATAACTGTAAAATGTCATAATTAATGCATTAGACAGATACTGAATTTTAAAAAAATAAAATTTAAATTACACTAAAGCAGAAATAACAGAGAAGTTACCACGCTGGTAACTATTTCAGAGCAAGCCTGTTGTGAGGCCATAAAATAAGGCAGCCTAATACCAGAATAAATGTGTTCACAAAAACTTTGTACTGTGGTAAGTAAACGAACCTGAAAATATTTTCTTTTTATATATTTTCAACCTTAGAAAAAAAAATAATTTGGATTTAAAAATGTATTTTTATCAAAATGACAACAAAAAATAATGTGGTCTAGGAATTCTGTTGATGTCTTAGTTGCTCTCATTCTTTTCTATGGTCCAGAAACAGATGTTGGATTATGTCTTCCGTGATGCACAATATTCTCCCTTTCTTTGCAACGGGAGCTGACATCTGCCAGAGCCTATACAAGAAAAGAGGGAGACAACACACCTGACAGCAGCACATCATCTACATTTTTTGTGGTTCCTGAAAGCATTTGCCTTCAAAATACTCCTCCCTTGTTCCAGTTGTTCTGCAATTCTTTGTGATGATAATGTTTTTGAAATTGGAGCTATTGCTTAGCGTGTTGAAACAAGTTGGAAACTTCATTTTTATTCTGTTCATTTGGGACACAGCATAGCTTCTACTGCACTTAGGCAAATTATTAAAGAAAAGGTCTATTAAACAAAAAAATCAACAGGTAAAACCCCAGGGTCAGGAACTCCCTGCAGAGCAGATTTCTGGAAGGATACACAGGTTGCCTCATTCTTACTCTCTTTTCCTGAATGTCTGTTTCTGGCTACTGTCAAACACAGGTTTACAGGCCAGATTTTTAAGGTAGGCATTTCTGGTCTAATTCAAAACACTGGTTACAAGATAATAATGAACTGAACAAAATTTCACAATGAATCAGCAATCCTCCTTTCCTGGAGGTATTTTGAGCTTTTCTTGAAGGTGTCTTAGACAAATACTGAGCAGCACTGGCCAAAAGATGTCTTGTCATGGAAAAAATTCCTAAGTGACAACAGAACATAAACCTGTCTTCAGAAAAGTTGCTTGGTCCTAGGTGTTCCCATGCATTTAGCTACCTCATAATGGTCTCAAAACAAATCATTTGCATCATTAACCCTAAGGATACAGGTCTTAGGACCTTTGTACTGTAAGCCTCAAAATCAAGTCATAGTGAATTACAGTAACATTTAACAACTTTTGTCAAATTGCAGCTGATGAAATTCAGATCTCTTAATAGTGCTCTCAATACCATGAAATTCCCAAAATCAAATGCTGAATAAAACATCTCAGCTTCAGGTTGAATTTTTTCAACCTTGTACAGAGGAGAGCCTGGACCTGTGACAGACCACCACTGAAATAACCCAAGGAAAAAAAGCCTTTGAAGTTAAAAAGCAGACTTGTAAGCCAAAATCACAGCTACTGAGTGCTTGGCTCATAATTCTTCGATGGTACTAGCTGGTAATAGTCTCTCTAGAAAATCAAATAACTGTAGATCTGGGCCATAGATCAGGATATTCTGTCATCTTCTTCGTGCAGGTACATGTCAGTGTCCTAAGTACTTTTGCAAGTGTTGATGGACATTTAATTGGAAGATCAAAAATTGAAGTAGTATGCCAAATTGCTGATTAGGTGGCTGAGTGGCCATTGGGTTTTCACTAAAGATTTTGCTTATTTATAACCTGGCTGACAGTAAAAGTTCCTCTTTGCAGCACAAGGGCACCCATGTTTCTCGATAAGTTTGACAAGAGCACCATGGTCAGTATTTTACATAAGGTAGACTAACACGGAGGTTGGTGCTTTAGGCTTATCTTCACAGCTCCTCACCTTCTTGTGCCTTGTACAGAATTTAGGCAGACATTAATGCAGAGTGAAAAGGATGGCATAAGTACTCAGGGTTTGTAACTCATCTCATAATCCTTCTCTCCTCTCAATATGTTCAATAAGTTTACTCTCTTTTCCTGCTGTCGGAATATCTGTAAATGGATAGTGAGACATCTTACATGTATTAATTACATATATGATTTAATTTACATTCAGTACATCTAATATACATTTAAAGGTATATTAATATGCATTATATTATTTATTATAGCTAACATGCTATTCAGTATAGCTAACATGCTATTCAGCACAAGGTACTGACACATAACATCCAATATCTCCAATGAGAACCAGAGTCTTTGGCTAACCACGGATTCGGAGGTTCATTTTTATTGTCTATTTGTATTTTCTACAAATAATTTACACAGCAATTTGAAGCTGTGCTTTGGTTATTGGTGGTTATTTCCATAATGTGCAATGTCTAAGCTATGAAAGATTATTTACATTAGTTATATAATGTAGGGGGTAGGGTTTATTTGTTGGGAAAAATGTTTGACCACTTTTATGTGGATTCATCTACCTAAACTCAAGTACCTGTATAGTAAACTTGCAGATTCCTTATACAGTAAAAGAAATATTTTCATCGCCTTTAAGTGGTATTTAGACTGATTAAGACTTTAATTGGCCTGCAGATTTACATTACTTTTCCATTGTATAAAAGGTAAGATGAACAGGGACTCAGTTTATAATATTCTGGTATGATTAGTTTACATGGGATGAATGTGTGTCTTTCAATACAAATCTTTAAAATTTGATGACACTGAAAGCATTTTTCAAGAACATTTCTAAACAAATACATGTGGAGGGCATTAATACTTAAGGAAAATTCATACTGAAGGAGACAGATACAGCCAAATTAATTGATTTGGAATTAGAACAAATATTTGCAGAATTTTCATGCACAGTTTCCTAAGTTTGGGCTCTAACAGTAGGAAGTAAAAAAATATTTTCATAAGCTCCTTTTTCTCCACAGTCTTTGCCATGCGAAGATATTCTTCACATATTTCTTTCCACGTCAGCTTGCTCATCTATTTTTAAACCTCCTTTCAGTATGTCTTTTCATTATTACTTAAACTTATTAATTTCACTTTTCCTCTGGGATATATATATATTTTAACTCTGTAAACTATTTTGGGAGACACTTTCTATGAAATACCATAGAGAAGAATTAACATTGTTACCATTAGGCAGCCACTTCCTAGGCTGAGCTTCTAATTAAGTTATTCTTGGTTCCTGCAGGGGAATACTAACCCTATGTTTCTAGGGATACCAGGGTTAATTGTCTGCCTAGACTATAGGGACTGCATTTCTTTAACTATCACAGATTGCTAAAAAAGAATAAGTGAAGCTCTCTGGAACAAAAGTGTAATTTTACAAGTAAGAGCTATATTCAAAGTATCTTCTTGGAGGTTCACAGGTAGGTGGAGAAAGATTTGGGCAGCAGAAGGAATGAGGTCCACAGCAGAACAGTTAACATGAGGTCAATGTTGAAGGAAAAAGGACAGATGGAAAAAAGAATAGTTCACTTTGATGGAGGGATAGAGACAATGTGTTTTATTTGGATGTTTGTGTCTCAGTGTCATTGGAGAGTCGTTCCTACCCAAGCTAGCATGATACAACAGTTACCAAATGAAATGAGAGATCAGGGAGACAATGTCAGGTGTGGGCATTGGTTCACAATCATCCAAATAGGAATGAACAGTCCTGTGCAATCTTTTAATGACACAGAATTGGCCAAAGTGTACTTAGATAAGACTTTTCCAACTCAGCAGCAGAAACTGTTTCTGCAGATGCAGGAACGGCCACATCGGGCAGTGTTTTGTACACGGCTAAGATAGGAGATATTTTGTATGTAGTATAAGGTAACATATAGTGATGGATCATGCATGTGCTGGAGTAATCACACAGGAGTGTGGGCCAGCAAGATGCAAGAACTAAGACAAGCGGTGGTTTGAGGAGTCTCACCCGATCCAGCTGAAGATATCGTTGCAAGGACCCTTGTAATGGAAACTCACTTCACAACCAGAGAGCAGCTGTCTGAGGGATTTGATTCCCCATGTGAGCTTTACCCTGTGCAAAGATCCCAATAAATTATTACTTTTTTTTTTTTTTCAACAGCTCCTCTGTCTATGAATGCCTGTGCAACACAGACATCAAAGCAGACAAATGCTTACCTCAGCACTGCACCCTGCAGAAGCACAGCCCAAGGTGCTAGACAGTAAGAAGTTGACCCAAATTTAAACCAAGGTTTCCTTCCTTCCTGTAACCCTTTAGCAAGCTGTCAGCACACATTGCTGGAGGTAGAGTACTACCACCACTACTGTGGTGCTAATTGGCTAATTGTGCTAATTGGCTTCAAGCAGCTTATATGAATCAGTTCAAATCACAGTTTAAAGTAAACTCCCAGCTGCTAGGGTGCTGGTGACGTGTACAGTGAGAGCATTATTGAGTTGACCTCAGCTTTTCCCTGAACGTTAGAGAGCAACCATGCAAAAGTTTAGCTTAGTCTCTAGACTCTCGTCTTTCAGACTTGCCCAGCATCGTCTTGAATGAGATCGTGTCCGACAGCAATCACAGAGCGTGCCTTGACATGTGAATGGGACAGTTGCTGTTACATCAGGCTAACAATAAACCACCCCACCTCTCCTTCTGGATCAGCTGTGTTCCAGCTGTGAAGAATGGGTGGCAAGCTGGGCTGGGTGTCAGGCACTATTAAAACTGAAGTGCTGCTGCTGTGTTTGTTCCATGCCCTGAGGGACTTTACCTCTCTTACTTCAAAAATAAAACTGAATACATTAAATCATTTAGCAGCATGGTGGCCAGCTCAGTAACCCTACAGGAACATTTTCCTCCATATGTTTCTCGCCATTTAAAGAATAATGCAGAGAATAAGTGCTTTTATAATAATAAAATTCAATAACTGGCCAGTGTGACTTTTTCTATTAGAACCACAGAATCATTTAGGTTGGAAAAGACCTTTAAGATCATCAGGTCCAACTGTTAACCTAACACTGCTTATTCCACCACTAAAGCATGTCCCTAAGTGCCTCATCCACAGACCTTTTAAATACCTCCAGGGATGGTGACTCCACCACTTCCCTGGGCAGCCTGTTCCAAGGCTTGATAATCCTTTCGCTGAAGAAATTTTTCCTAATATCCAAATTAAAACTCCCCTGGTGCAACTTGAGGCCATTTCCTCTTGTCCTGTCACCTGTTACTTGGGAAAAGAGACTAATACCCATCTTGATACAACCCCCTTTCAGGTAATTGTAGAGAGTGATAAGGTCTCCCCTCAGCCACCTCTTCTCCAGACTGAACAACTCCAGTTCCCTCAGCTGCTCCTCAGAAGACTTGTGCTCCAGACCCCTCACCAGCTTCGTCGCCTTTCTCTGGACACGCTCCAGCACCTCAATGTCCTTCTTGTAGTGAGGGGCCCAAAACTGAACACTGCATTCAAGGTGCGGCCTCACCAGCGCCGAGTACAGGGGCACGATCACCTCCCTACTCCTGCTGCCACACTCTTTCTGATACAGGCCAGGATGCCGTCGGCCTTTTCCACCGAGCAGCTTTCCAGCCACTCTTCCCCAAGCCTGTAGCATTGCATGGGGTTGTTGTGACCCAAGTGCAGGACCCGGCACTTGGCCATGTTGAATCTCACACAATTGGCCTGGGCCCATCCATTCAGCCTGTCCAGATCCCTCTGCAGAGCCTTCCTACCCTCAAGCAGATAAACACTCCCACCCAACTTGGTGGTGTGTGCAATCTTGCTGAGGATGCACTTGATCTCCTCATCCAGATCATTGACAAAGATATTAAACAGAACTGGCCCCAGTACTGAGCCCTGGGGAACACCACTTGTGACCGGCTGCCAACTGGATTTCACTCCATTCACCCCAACCCCATCCAGCCACTTTTTTACCCAGCAAAGAGTGCGCCCGTCCAAGCCGTGAGCAGCCAGCTTCTCCAGGAGAATGCTGTGGGAAATGGTGTCAAAGGCTTTACTAAAGTTCAAGTAAACGTCATCCACAGCCTTTCCCTCATCCACTAAGCGGGTCACCTGGTCATAGAAGGAGATCAGGTTAGTCAGGCAGGACCTGCCTTTCATAAACCCATGCTGATTGGGCCTGATTGCCTGGTTGTCCTGTACATGCCGTGTGATGGCACTCAAGATGATCTGCTCCATAACCTTCCCTGGCACCAAGGTCAGGCTGACAGGCCTGTAGTTCCCCGGATCCTCCTTCCAGCCCTCCTTGTAGATGGGCATCACATTTGCTAACCTCCAGTTAACTGGGACCTCCCTGGTTAGCCAGGACTGCTGGTAGATGATGGAAAGTGGCTTGGTGAGCACTTCTGCCAGCTCCCGTAGTACCTTTGGGCGGATCCCATCCGGCCCCATAGACTTGTGAGTGTCTAAGTGGTGTAGCAGGTGGCTAACCATTTAACCATTTCCCCTTGGATTATGGGGGCTTCATTCTGCTCCCCATCCCTGTCTTCCAGCTCAGGGGGCTGAGTACCCAGAGAACAACTGGTCTTACTACTAAAGACTGAGGCAAAGAAGACATTAAGTACCTCAGCCTTTTCCTCATCCTTTGTCACTGTGTTTCCCCCCTGCATCCAATAAAAGTTGAAGATTCTCCTTATCCCTCCTTTTGTTGCTAATGTATTTATAGAAACATTTTTTATTGTCTTTTACGGCAGTAGCCAGATTAAGTTCTAGTTGGGCTTTGGTCCTTGTAATTTTCTCCCTGCATAACTGTCTATGCATAATAGTATCCATCAGCTACTGGGTAAAGCCTTTAGCCCAGCACTTGTTTGTATATCCCTTTTTAGTATTTTACACATCTACTGCTGAGTCTAGTGTAGGTTTATGCAATTGTCTCCTGCTGCTCTGCTCATGGGTTTTTGAGGCTGAACTACATCTCATTGAACGGTGTTACTGATTTTCAAAGGTGTACTTGCAGACGAGGCAAAAAGTTTTCAAAAAGATGATATCAGCATTTAGGATCTAGTCATTATATGCTGCTTTTGGTTAGCCTATAAAGATATCCTTTTACACTTTCTTTGGATGATTTGTATTTTGCATCAAAGAACTGGGTTGGCAAGGCTGACCGTAGGTTACTTAAGTTCTCGTTGTATTCAAAAAGTTCTTTGTTTAATGCGGCAAAGTTTAGGGAACAGATTTTTAAATTCTTTAAGATATTCTATGGCACACCCAGTAAAGCACTTTAACAAAGCAAGCAAACAAAAAAGATATTTTCAGAAGCAGGAGCTTCTGATAGCTAATATCTTCAGAAATCTAGGCACTGGATCAAGAATTCTATTGACTTTCAAACCAATTTAAGTCCCTAATTGGTAAAAATTCAGATCAGAATAATACTGGAAATAGAGCCATGATGGCATATGGTATTAGATTTTGTCCAGCTGTAACCTAGGGGCATTGTTACAGCTCAGGTGGAGGTTACCACTCATACACCACATTGGCAGTGTAAGCACTCCTTATCTATTCCACTACAAAGTCAGTCAGCTCAGCGCTAGTATCAACTTTAAAAAGCTTTCGGCACCTTACTTATTTCAGGCACGAGAAGAGAGAAGACAAATCAGTATGAGTTATGTAGAGCCGAAATGAGGCTGTGATTTAATTAATGCACATTTCAGTCTATGAAGTGCCGTTTTATTTAAAAACATGCTTTGAATATATACTGAGATCTTAATGCTGCTGAGAAGATCTGAAACCTTTGTTATCCAGAAATGAATGGGATTTGTTGCATCTGCATCTTTAAGGTGGCTTTGAAATCCTTAAATATTGTTTACAGAATCTTTCAAACTGAAAATTTCTCAGTGACTCAAAATACTAGTTAACTCACAGTTCAAAGTTCATTATCTCGAGACCTACAGTGTGCGAGTGGCATAAGAAATATTCTTATTTAGTAATAATTTCACTTACAACTGAACTACAGCTATCTCTTCAGAATACAAAAACACAGAAAACCAACAGTGTCCAGGCTGAATTTCAGTGATCTGAATTTGCTCAGTTCCTGTACAGGTGATAAAGCATTTACTTACATACTTCTATACACCAAGCGTTTGACTTTACTTACTTTTTATTCATTATTACAGAAGAGATTAAAAATACACATCTTAGGAGAAGGAGTAAAAGAAATGTCATTAACTAATTGTTAAGTATGTAACACTTCCACTAAGCAAAATATAACCATCTGAAATGGAAAGCTAACAGGTCACTCAGGTTAATAGCCCCTAGCATCTCACACAAATAACTAATCACTGTCTTCTAATTCACCAGATACGCTCTTTTCCTTACCCTGCTGATTCTCATCTGAATATATTTTTCTTAATATTTATTTAAAACTATCCCTGATACAATATAATACAGCACTTTCTGATATTCCCTAACCTATTAAGCATACTAATTGAATCCCTCTGCTGCCCTCCTTATGTTATTAATATAAATTCATAATTATCTGACTCCCATCACATTTAGTGAGCTTTGGATGAGACTATATATGGTCTTTTCTGTTCTGCAACAGATCATTATTTTTTAGTAATAGAATGGCTTTTTCTGTTTCAAAGTTCTTCTCTGGATATGACCTTTAGGGATTTCACAGACTTTTGTAGCTGTTGTGTGAGACTCCTTATCCTTTTAAAATCCATAATAAATGCCTGTCAGATATTGCTGCAACAAGATAATATATTACCTCTACATTGGATCAATCAAATCCCAGGCCCTGAGATTCAATACATCTTGTCTAAAAGATGTGAAATTTGCTGAATAAATTAAGGGGGAAGTTTAAAGACCTTGTGGACATAAATTAGGAAATCTAGTTGATACACATCAAGGATGCAAACTCCTCATGCTTGTGTAGCTAATGAGATACGTGGTTGCTTAAAAAATACGTATAGTTCCAGAAACAGAGGCAGAGCTGTGAAGGCCACATATAATTTTGCTAATTATAATGTATTCCTTTCCATAGCTGTAATTATGACTTCACTGGCATTTCCATCTATCAGTGTAGCAGTCTCATGTGAATTCATGCCGTTTCAAGGCACTATTACTTGGTGCTACTCAGTTATTTATACCCGTGCGTATTTTGTGCAAAATGCAGCTAGATCAGATCTGGTTTGATTTTGTACTGGAACAAATGGCTTCTCCAGGTAAGAGAGAATTCTTCTATGGCTCCTCATGGTCTTAATATTGAATTATCATGACTTTTTTAAACACTCTTGCAGGTCACATTTTCTCCATTGTAAAATGCAAATAGATGACACCTGGAGCATATGTACCTCGAGTGACTTACTTGCCAGAGGATTTGATTTAGCCATTCTCCCTTATCTTGAACTTTCCTTTTTCTCTCTCTCTTTCTTCTGTGTTTGAGCTCATCTTCTTTTAAAGACAGGGAAAAAAACTTATCAGCAATTTACTGTAGAGAAAGGAATCAGAGAAGTGGAAGGTTAGCTAGAAAGAATCAGTTTGCTCTGCATAATGGTATGTATAGTTTGGATGCAAATTGTATGGCACTCGAAGTGAATCACTGAAATGTGTATGTAGGCAGATATAGCCCCTGCTTTTAACCCTGACCCAACAATGTTTTTTCATATCAACACTGACAGGATGATCATGGCTTGAATTACTCCGCCCAAAGTAAGGCAACATGAGCTCTAAGAGTCTAAAATCCCAATTACCCTTTCAGTGGGCAACATCAAACTCTTCTCAGAAAAAGCTCAGCTCAACCATGTGATACTGCTGCAAGGACAGAGACTACACTGTGATGACTGGACATCGCAAGGTTAAACTGTCTACACTGTACATAGGTGCATGAATCCATGTGAAGAGGTGATGATGGTGTTTCCCCTATGCAGTGCGCTGCACACACAGTAAAGATGGTCTGTAAATTCAGATTCAAGCATAGAAATGCATTAGGAAATATTAACAAACTATACTATTACTCAGTGTGACTAAGAACAGCAGCATACGGACACTTTCATTTTGCTTTTTGTAGGAGTCATTTTTGGGTTGTTTGAGATATTTTTTTCCATTTTTTAGAATGGACAATTTGACTTTTAAAGGTGGCAGCAAAAATTCACTTCTGGTATTCTTAGACAACATCAGCTATCGAGGATAAATCTTGGGACAAATCTGCCACCTTAATTTGTAAGGCTGATGTTTTATTTTTTAGAAGTCTGTGGAGTAACTTCATAGTTCAGTGTCATGGGAGAAAACTTCATTACCGGATATGAATCTATTACATTAGATTACCAGAGCATGACATGGTGGGTGGAGGGGCCTTTATCTAACATTTGCAATTAAACTCTATATTCTGAGTGGCTGCTGACCTCCCCTGTTGAAGAATATTCATGGATTAATACATTTCAAAGCCAGAAGGGTCTGTTTCAGTAATCTAGTTCAAACGATTAGTTAACATGGGGCTGAAGCATCACTTTGTAAATGTTGCATCATGACCACAGCTCTTGCAAGAATTACAGAATCTCTTTCTGAAAATATCTAGAATTCTTATATAAAGATTTAAAGTAGTGAATTCATGTTTTTCCAAATGAATTATTCTAGTACTTCATTACCGTATTTAAAATATACACCTCTGCAGTTTATTGGTTGTTCTGAACCTCATTGCCATAGGGACTGTAAAAAATTTCATACATGAATAATTAACACATTTCTCTCTGTGAACCTTTTATATTAAACTATACATTCATTTAGAGGGATATAACAGAAATATTTACTTAATGATGATCTCTGCAGAACACACTATATTTCCTACTCTGGACACAGAACAACTCCACTGTCCAACTAAGCTATCTAATCTGGATATTTAATCATTAAAGGTAAGGGCATGATACTTTTATTAATTTTCCATAGCTTTTTTTTAGTTTCTGAGAGTCTGTTTCACTTCCTGCTCGTCTATTAGAAACTCTATATTTGTGTGTGCCTGTGTGTGCACATGAGGAACAGACAGAGAGGAAGAGGAATTTTTTATGTATGTGTGGATAGATAGATACATTATGCACTTCATGCATAATTGCTTTGAGCAGAGGGTAAGACCAGATGACCCGCAGTGGTCCCTTCCACCCTAAATCATTCTGCTGTTCTATGAGTCAATCCATTGATCATTAACAGAGTATGCGAGTGCTTCACATAATACAACCACAAATAGATATTCACTACAGCTCTATCAGATATTTCAGAATTCCTTCCTTCCTTCCTTCCTTCCTTCCTTCTTTCCTTCCTTCCTTCCATTCATCCAACCTATAGATACATCATTCAACATGAAAACAGTGAAAAGTAAAAGTCAACTAAAAGTTCTGCAATGCATATTGACTCACTTTCTCAAAGCTTTCTTGACAACAGTCACATCTATCCACTTGCGATACTTCTGTGGAGTTCACAACGTAAAAATGAGACTGAGATTTGCTGTTCAGCGTTAGGGCATGATGTTGCCAGTTGACTTAGGCAAAGAATCATAGCAAGAGGAGTGGTTTCTTTGATTTTAATTTTTTTACTTTATGGGTGAACATTTATCTTTCACAGTAAAATTCTAAATTAATTTGTTATAGACATACATGTTTTACTTTCCAAATACTATTGGCAGAAGCAGAAGAAAATAAATATTTCACATGCATCAGTTGGTCCTAAACTAATATAATAGGAATGGTTTGTTCAGGTTCTAAGTGTTCAAAGGGATATGGCATCATACGTTACCAGTAGCATCACAGCTACTGTCTGCTGCATGATTTTTTCCTCAGTACAGAAACTGGTATCGATTGCCCTTGGCTCTGCAAAAAAGCTGATCCTTAGAAGGCAGAAAAGCTGTTCTGTCCCACTTCTAAAAGATTGGGTTGTTGACTTGTCAGAAATTGCTTCATAAGAGTGTCTTCCTTACAAGATTAATGACAAACCTTAAAAACATTACTTCACATAGGGAAAACGCATCTTTCAACTAAAAGTAAATATAGATATGTGAGAGAAAAGATAAGGGAATTGCTAAGAAGATTCTGTGGGAAGAGGCTCACTGGAAAGATATTTTACATAGTGTGTATTTGTACGCATTTTTTCTTTCACTTCTTGCCCATAGTTTATTCTTCAGCCTGTATAGTTTGACACTATTGTTCTGGTTCAGATCAGCTGGAATGCATGCAAAATACAATTACAGTAGTAAAGTAAAAAAAACTTCAGATGCTTAATTTCAAATATTTTTTAAAAATTAATATGAACAATTAAATAAAATTAACAGAAAAAATAAAATTAAAAAACCCACATTCACAGGCCATGTATCTTAAGAAATCATTGGATGAATTAGAATTTAAATAAAGACTGTGAGATTTACCCTGGTAGAATAGCATGAAATTAAGACATAGCTTTACCTGTGTTGTTCTAATAGACAATTTATTCAATTACATACCAATCTGATTTACTTGTTGTCTATGCAATTAAAATGCAAATGTTCAGGTCATAATATTAGAAGCCTCCAATTTTGGTTGCAGTGTTATACAATATTGTTGCTGCTGCTGTTAACAATAATTCATAGAGAAACGTACCGTAGCTTTAACTACCACCATGTGCCACCCTGAAGCAGGGCTTTATGTGTCCTATATACAAGTCTAAACTACTGTAATGAAGCTCTAACACAATACATCTTGGTGAAAGTCTTCAGTTGCTCCAAGGACCTCTATTTAAGCTATGCCAGTGCGCTCTTTAGCCAGTCTTGTGGAGAAACTATTCCAAGTAATGTGTTATCTTGCATCTTTTTTCAGTTTTATTGACCTCGGTGACTTGTGAATTTGATTTCCAAGATGTTCTTCCCTTAACAAAGTGTGAACATTAAACACTAAGCGGGATTGTATCCATGCTAACAGGCCCAGACAAACTGGGCACAAACCAAAGGTAAAATAATTTTTTTAGAAATACAAATAAAAATATCCTGTCTATGATACATTTTAATTACTGAAGGCATTTAGGATCTATAGTAGTCAAGGTAATCTTATTTATTAGGTAATATAATTTTCCAATTAGAACATTTGATTAGTGATTAGAACATACCTCTATTTAGCATTAGATGAGCAATGTCAGGAAACCCAGAGGTCTGGCCAGTGTTCACGACTACTGTCCATCCGTGCTGGTACCAGCCTCCAGGTCAGATGGATTCTGTGCAGCAGACAATGAACATCATCTGCATAAAAGGCAGTCTGGCATATATGTCCTTTGTTGTCACATAGAGTATTGATGAAGGGCTATTTTATTACTTCAAAGATGCTCCAGGAAGAAAAATACCTTTTATGCTGACCTATCCAGACAGCTTAGGAATTCCCAGTGTCAGCCTTATGAGAGGCTAGAGGAATGTTTTATTGTTTCTAAAGAACATACAGAAGACTCAAAACTACCATTTTATTATGGCCCAAGAACTCTAAAATTGCTAAATAAAGAAAGACTGTTTTTTTGTAGCTGCCAACTTCGAGTTTATTGCCCTCCAAAAGTGAGGAATTAAGTGTATAGCAGTTTGTCTCTTGCCCTTGAAGAAAAGGAATGGCTTTGCTTTTGTTTTTTTATCTAGACCTACTTATGGGCTATCACGCCTGCTACCTACAACATTCTCTCGGGAGAGACAATAAAAGAATGCAGTTATGTTTTATTACTGATGTGTGATATAGGAGGCATCTTGGCTTCATCCAAGTACTTGAGGTTTTCAGATTTCAGAAATGAAGCTATCCTGTGTCACTCTAGTGCTGTAGACAGAAGCAGTGTGATAAGTGCAGACAACCGAGACAAAGACTGGATGATCACTAAACTGGAGAAACTGAGCTGAAAGAATCTATTGGCTCATGTCACTGCTGAGCTGCAGGTCAAGGTTAAAAAAGGAAAGAGGAGGGGGCAGGTGGACATGGACAACAGATTTGTACTCACCGTGTTTATGTTTAAGCTATACACATTTGTTCGGCAGTAGGCAGTCTTGCTTAAGTTGAACTGATAGTGTTCCTGCAAACAGTGTCTCTCCAGAAACCTTACCATCTCACTCAAGTCCAGTTTCTCTTACTGCTGGTCAAACATTACTGGACACTTCTCGGTGTCAGCCACCCAACACACCAGCATTGGTTAACCAGCATTTAGAAGCAATGCTCACTTTTGGAGAAGCCTTCTCCTCCTTTTGGAGTCTCACCCATTTGCCTCCCTGAATATTTAGAACCTCTTGAAAGACTGACACTTCATCTGGTGCAACCTTCACTAACCACATTGGCACATTAGTCTATACCGGTTAAAGATGGCATATCAATGTTTTATGATGGGAAGGTGGAGGTATACGTTAGTCCCCTTCTGCCTCACATATCCTCACTCGCATGAAAATGATTCCCAGGAGCACAGACTAGAAAAGAGCAAGTTCCAAATGGTGGAACTGTATCTATGATAAAAACTGATAATCCCAGACCAATCCATGATTTTAAGGCCTATTGACATGGGAGGACCTGCATCTACATTTCTCTCCCAGTGTCAGACAGGTGATGGCATTCAGACTGCCTGTTGGAAGTGGCTCTGGTCTTCTGCAAGTGCTGTATTATGCCCAGAAATAGTTTGGGAGAGTTACCTGTTGGCCCAGGTCAAAAATGTGTCAGGGACTGTCCTAAAAATTCAGTGTACAGACAAGTGAATTGCCTGGAAATATTTTTGACATGTTCAATTTATTACTCTAGACAACAGAGTAGCAAAAGTCCAGGGCATGTCAAGGCATGCTCCCTCACATAACAAGGCTGCGCTCATGTTCATGAAGCTACAGATATCCTTGATGCCTCCATTATGCCAAGGACTTGCCATCCTCCACACAAAAGGTGCATTCAACAATGGATTCTTTTTTTTAAATGCATCTAAATATCACTCTTAAGAGACTCCAAGCCCTCTTCTGTAGATGTTCCAGCCCAACCCACAACCCCACAATTTCTTCCTACCAGGGTAAGGGAAGTCAGCTTTATATCTTACTCAACAGGATTATCAATAAGGAAGGGTCCCTGGGCTTAACTAACCCTAGAGCCACACCAAAATTTGGGCTTTCTGGGGAGGATGCTCTGAAGTATTTTAATATGTATGCCCTGTAGGTAATCAAGTAGCCAAGACAGTAGAATTTTTTTACCTTGTAAACCTATCCATTTTATAGGTTATCCTTCTATCTGTTTGCCTTTGGTTGTCTCTGCTGATGGTGAAGACAAAGCTTGCTTTTTCTACAACACACTAACATACTTACAATTAACTTGGTGCCAAGGCCATCATTTACCCACTGTGGGCTACCTGGTCTCTAAGTCGTAAAATAGGAACACCAAATTTGCTTGCTACCCTGTAGGTCTGTCAATGAGACAGACAGGAGGATCATGTGATGGACCTAAAAGGGAACCTCTCTCCAAGTTTATTTTTAACTTGATATGTAGATTCATTTCCTAAGACCATGCATTTGCATAACTACATGTGTGTGTATGTGTGTGTGAGAGTGAGGGGAGGGGAGAAGGGGAGAGGAAGAGAGGAGGAGAGAGGGAGTGAAAGACAGAGAACATATGTAAAAACAAATCTCTTTTTGAGGGACAAAAGCAGATGTGAAATGTCCTGCTATCATAGAAAGACCAGGCCTTGAGGCAGAATGTAGCTTTTATCTTTGATGAAAAAAGACAAGATTTTTTTCTCAAACAGCGTGAGTTACAGTTTCTTGGTAAATGTCACCGAAGAAGAATGTCTCTAGTCTGTCTTTCATTTATAATGCCATTATTAGGTGATTATTCAACATTCTGAAAACCAAACAAGCTAAACAGCCATAAGAAAATAAAAACCCTTAATAAGCAGCAGGATAGGAGAGAGCACATTTTCAGTTTATGTTCATAAATGCCTCAAAGCTTTTAACAAATATCTAGTAATTATGCTTCAAAACAGACCTGGAAAAGAGTTAAGTATTTTTATCTACATGCACATCAGAGGCAATTGCAAGAACAGAGAAGCTAAATCAGAAACTGAATCTGTAGCTGAGCCAGGAATATAACCTATGAAGTCATCTCTATTCTTCTTTGAGAGGTTAATACTGGAATTGACACTAAACTGAATATCTTTTGCCCCTGAGAACTGAAAGAGGAAACCCTGTCTGCTTAATTTAGATGCCACATCACCAGCTCTATGAGTTCCTGGCCTTTAAGAGGACTATCCAGTCCGCCTAACACAACTACCAAAGCTCCATACATAAATTCAATCGAGCAAAGCATTAACCTCTGAAGACTTGTCCAGCTTATCTGCCTCCCTTTTTCTATCAAATTGCTCAGGGCAGGGACTCTTCATCTAAGTATAAAAGTAATGCTTCAAAATCTGGCCTTAACTTCTGGCAGTCTCGCAAGTTGGGAAATTCACATGTGCTAAAAACAGCTGCAAAAACTTGCCTTTTTGTCTGGCGGCAACTACATTGCTTGGTGTCGGGAAACAGGATGACCACAGTGCAAAAACTGTCAAACACAGTGAAACCTGAAGCTCAATTCAGTTACTACACAAGGATGCCTAGTGCCATTTGGGATGATGACTGTCACCCTGCCTGGTCTCCAGTTGATGCTCCAGTGGACAGCAGGATTTCTGCAAATCCTGTGTCATGTTAGCTCTCTCTCTACAGCAGATATTCACATGTTAAAAAAAAAGAAAGGTGAGCAGACGCCTAAATATGATCAATGGAAGTGAGCTGTTAGGGTGAAATTAATCTTACCCAGCTTAAAAAAATCTTCAAGTTAGAAATCAGACTCTAGGGTCACTGCCACCTCGGGACACTGACACACCCTAGGGTCAGTTAACAGGTTGTCGTGGTTTAACCCCAGCCGGCAATTAAGCTCCACACAGCCGCTCGCTCGCTTCCCCCACAGTGGGATGGGGGAGAGAATTGGAGAAAAAATAAAACTCATGGGTTGAGATAAAACCAGTTTAATAGGACAGAAAAGGAAGAAAATTTTAACAATAATGATAAAGGAATATACAGAACAAGTGATGCACAATGCAATTGCTCACAACCTGCTGACCAATGCCCAGCCAGTGCCCAAGCAGTGGCCCTACCCCCTTTTTTGTTCAGCATGACATTGTATGGTATGGAATATCCCTTTGGTCGGTTTGGGTCAGCTGTCCCGGCTGTGTCCCCACCCAGCTTCTCGTGCACCCGGCAGGGCAGTGTGAGAAGCTGAAAAGTCCTGGACTTGGTGTAGGCATTGCTCAGCACCAACTAAAACATCAGTGTGTTATCAATGTTACTCTCATCCTAAACACAGAACACAGTGCTATATCAGCTACTAAGAAGAAAATTAACTCCATCCCAGCTGAAACTAGGACACAGGTACAGGCACCTGCAGCTAGTGATTTGTTTTATCTGAAACAGGAGCTTAAGATAGGTGAAAAGAATCACCCTTTGGAGGTACCTGTATCGCAATCATATCTCCTATAACGGGACATTAAGGTAACAGCTAAATTTTAGATGTCTGTCCTTTAGTTGTCTAAAGTGAGGTAAGAACTTAGATTGTATGGCAGAGAGCTTTGAGATTTTCAAGACCTTACAATTTGTATAGATCTTTCCCTATCCATTTCTTCACAGTGTTGCTTTAGCACGATCAAGTTGGCAGAACATTTTATTTCTTTGAATGTTGCTTTTTACATTTTTGCAAGACCAATGTTTTTAACACCATATCCCATCTATTTCTTGCAGTTTTGTTCATGTAGCATTGCTGGTTTCCCACCTCCTGGCACAACTTTTTTCCCAGGGTGATGCTAGCATATTTTGTAACAAACCTACTGTAGGTCACCGAGAGCTAACAGGTTTGTCCCAGGAGTACGTTGAAGTAGATCATGATTCCCAAACTATATGGGTGCTTATGGTGGAGGACTAGTTAGTTATCTTTACCCCAGAGAAAGTGTACAGTAAGTGGAAAGAGAGAGAGAGAGCAGGAAGCTTGAAAAGCTTCAGTTACTACCCCAGCCCCTGGAGAGCTTCTCATCAAGTGTCTTGGAGGACATGGCATGAGTAGATGCAACAAACACAGCCAGTTTAGATGGGAATGGAGGAATGGAGGTTGCTAAAGTTAGAAGCTGCACTGACATTACAGAGCTGGGAACCTGGGAGAGTAATTTTTCAGCTGCCTTTGGCAAAATGCCTTTGCTGGGCTGCTGCCGAGGGCACTGCCACTGAGCTGGGAATAATCAGTGCTCTTTGGCTGCGTGTGAAAGAGAAGGGAACAAACAGTGTGGCAGATCCTTCTATAAACCCACCTGGGAAAAAAGTGTAGGTCTTTGCGTAGCTCTTTCTTCCCCATTGTCTCACCCATGTCTGGACATCTCATCCCAAGACACAGGATCACCTTTCAGGGACACAGTCTTGTGATTGCTTTTCCATTCAAAGGAATGTTCTGTTCTTCAGGTCATGGCAAATACCTGGGTGGGAGGTCAGGAGAGAGAGAAGAGCAGTATATGGAGGGTGGCAGTCCTCGCTCTGAAGTCTAGATCAACAGAAGTACTACAATGTCTCATTGGACTCATTCGATCTCATTCCAAACATTTAGTTTTATGTTACAATTAGGAAAATGAAGGAAACACAAAGGAAATTACTTATGAAAGTACCGAGGGAGTCAGTTTTGAAAGCAAAAGGAAAATGTACATTTCCGTGCGTGAGGGGAACCCCTTGCCTTGGCGTAAAAATCAAGAAAATTTTCTCAGAAGAGATTGAAGCATCTATTGACTTTCCTTCATTTCACATTTTTTAAAGGTCTTCAGGGAAAGGCCATAAACAAAAAAGTCTGTATCTTAATGATCTATATCCTACGCTTAGCTGTATCCAGCAGGAAAAAAGAAAGACAGACCTCTTCTGTGCTAGAAGCAGGAGATGACAGAAGGTTGCTTCCTTGATAGTGCAGAAGTAGGCAGGATGATTTTGGGGAAATGTCCTTAACTTCAGCAGATTCTGCAGTTGCTTCAAGTGCTGGCAGGGAATTTGCCCCCTCCGCTTACTCAGCAATGTGCTGCTCCTACCAAACTCTCCTTGTCATCATTGAAGTACAACTAAGCATTTCTGACTTTTTAAAAAAAGACCTGTTTTTTTAAGGATCTTAAAATATGCTGTAGTTATCAGTTTGACTTTATATAGCCTTACAGTTTTAGTCAATATTATTTATACCCTTCTCGCACTCTTTCTCTAGGAGAGGGGATGAACTGACAAGGACCCAACTCTTTGTTTTGGGAAAGGAGGTGGGGAAGGGAAGTCTCTTTTCTCCAGTGCATGCACAAAGTTGAAAGTGGCATATAGATCAGTTTAATTGCCCAAGGACATATAATAAACAAAGAAACAAAAAAACCCCCACCCCCCCAAAAAGAAGTCAGAAGAGACAGAAAAGGGGGGGAGCTTTATTCTGATGTCTGCAGTGGTTTCCATAGGAGGAAAACCCCTTGAGACGAGAGTGTTCCCTTCCCATCCTATCCCAATTGATTTTTTCAGGGCTAATTAGAAGGGTTTGCATTAAATACTAGGTATTGATTTCTTCAGCATCTTATTTCTGTTTTGGATCTCAGAACATTTGTACCAACCTTCCCACTACAAGGAGAACTTGTGTTAATGACTCTCAGCTACTTTTTCATGTAGCCAATTAAAAAACAAATATATTCTTCCTGGAAAACTTACGGATTGATTGGGAATTGTGTGGAACATGTGAAAGACTATACTTATCTTTGGGAAGTAAATAGAAAAAAGTAAGAACCGGGATCATTTCAGGCTAGTTCTTTAGTGCATGAACATAACTTTGCTTCAAAGTGGCTGTATTTTATCACTTTGAACATGTTTAAATTATAGTATTATGCATGTGAATTATCACTGAGCTTAAGTAGCTTCCAGCTCAGACTGTGTTGCTTCTGAATGTACATGGCAGCATGCATTTTAGCGCTGGGGGAAATCTGCAGTCCGACAAGGGGATGACAACCAATTTCAGGTGCCTCCAGGACAAGACATGGTCTGAATTATTCTTTTGGGCTAGGTACTCTCCATACCATTTAAGAAGCTGAAGTGTTGCAGTATACGATTTCAGTGCAAACTTGCAATGAGCAGCTTACTCCGGCGCTGTGGTTTCACACAAGACCCTTAGTTTGGGATTATTTTAGAGTTGTATATCACATTTTTTTTTAACCCAGGCAGCTATGTCATTTCCTCATATAGACTTAAAATTTAATCCCAAAAGCAGAATTTTACAGCACAGGTTAAAAATAAAACCAACAGCATAATTAATCTTCTTTGGGTGCTCAGAGTTGCATGCTCAAGTAAAAACCACTTTATTTTTCCTCAGTGATTCTCGTTCCTATTGTGGAATTATTGCTGGAGGTGACTTAGAGATTAAATCTATATTTGCATTTTTAGGAAAGGTACAACACTGAAGAAACTTTCAGGGTGGAGTATGGTGGTCATGCAAGGGTTCCATCCCACACAAGTTCCCTAGGCAGCCTTAGGTGTTGGCAATGCCGGGGGAGCTTGGTGTGCTGACTCTAAGAGAAACTGTACGGAGGGTGGAGCGGAGTGGAGACACCGCAGCCAGGCTCTGTGGTAAGACAGGATCTGGAGGGTACTATGGAACAATGAGATGGAGGCTCACCCTGATAATTAGGATACGTACCTGGTCAAAGACAATGTTATTATACAAAGATACAATAACCTATTTAGTGTGTGTAATGGTGTGTAGTGGAGTACCTGGGAATGGGCCCACAGTCTGTCACCTTTTGACAAAATACTCATTATAATACTAAAAAACACACCTCCATCCCAAAGCTACCCACCTCCAAGGTGCAACCACCCCTCACTGAGCCTGCACTCTGAATTTTTCTTGGTCTATACCTTTAAAAGCAAAGCGAGAAACTTTTACACCAATTACAACAAAGAAATATACGACTAGAGTCACTCAAGCTCCACCTGTAAAGTAAAATATAGTATAAAAAGGCTTAAGAGAGGAGGGATGTTAGGGAAGATACCATCACAGACCTGCTCTGACATCTGGGATCAGCCGACAGGTGGAACATCTCTTCCCCCCCAATAGGAATGCCTTTGGGTAAGATTCGGACACTTGGCTATACCAACTATTTCCCCGGGAGATTTAGAAACCTCTGTAGAGTTGTCTTGTGATTTAGTGCACTTGTAGCCAGCCTATATTATTTTATTTTTGCTATGTGCACATGCTTCGTGGGCAGTAGTGCTATCACCAGCAATCCAAAAGAACTTGTTCATCTGTTGCTTTAATAAACTACACTATTCATTAATCTAGCCGTAAGAGTTCTCATTGAACACGACCAAATTCTTTAAGGGTGGCTATGCTAGCTCATGCAATGCAGCTAGACTGAAAGTGTATGGAGTTACAAGTGCATCTGTAACCGTGGGGATTCAATATATATATATATATATGACACGATCAGACTTGTAACACAGAGAATTGGGCATCACTCAGAATCTAAGCCTAGCCGTCCCCAGCCCCTATGATATCTGAGGACAAGCTGGAACATGAGGGGCTTTATTTTCTGCCAAATTGTTCAGCCCTTTAACACGACACCTATTCCATCTCAAGTTTTATGATAGCTAATTTTTGTTGGTTCAGCTCTTGCACTGAGGGGCATATAGTGAAGGGAGGTTTTCAGCTTTCTTCCTTAAAAAGTAAGCTTACAGCTTCCATATTCGTCGAGAAAAGCTTGGAGGGGGGGGAAGGCACTTGTATTCTGAGAAGAACAAAGCAGAGATGGTAGCCAGAGGGAGTATTAGGAATATTCAGTGAACAGGTTGTTCGGTGTCTCAGGTCGTGAGAGCTCTAAATGTTGAATGAGATAATCAGGTACTGCTATAATAGCAGCATCCCTCCCAGAAGTGATACGAATCACTGCTATTATTTTGTAAGATACTTTGAGATCATATGATGGAAAGCCCTGCAGGAAGGTAAGACACTATTTCTTATTGCCATTGCCTTCTCTCACTAAGCTATTCAATGCGCTCAGTTAATGACTACACTAGTCATTATCTTTCCTATATTTCACGATTATACTATGTTACATCAGTCACAGTCTTTCCCTTATTTCACTATTAAATGAGACTTACTTTTCATTCAAATGTTATTGAAGAAGTTAGTGCATCTAATTGAAGGTGTCTGACTCATTTATGGTGGTTTTAAAAGCTTAATCTTCAATTTTGAGGGCCTGGATGACCCTGATGACATGAACCGTGAGCTACAGTATGACTTTCTATATTTTCTGTGTCATTAAATGCTCTGATTCATTTGATGGCAGTATGACATATATCTTTGTGCCTCTCTGTATATTATGTGTATATCCAGCGACATCAACAAAATAAATGTTGAAGCAATGTGCTCAGCTGTATTTATCATGTATTGCCGCTATATCAGTCCTACTGTTAAACCGTACCCTATAAGCCCTTCTAACACAGATAGGTGAGTTTAAAATTCTGTTCTTTAAAAATTCATGTAGGAGATTTCGCATGTGACTTTCTCCTACAAGTCATATGAAGTGAGCAGAAAGCAAAGGCAAGAGGATAGGTAACAAGCTGTATTTGAAGAATAAGAAAATGTTTAGAATCATTTAGAATTTAGGAAAAATATACAGCATTTTGGAACTTTGAGGGATTGAACCTGAAGAGTATCTAAAATAAAGAAGTCCTATTTATGAAAGTAATCCAATGGGACAAAGACAAGGCCCCCTTAGATGACCAGAACCAGTAATTTCCAAGTTTACGTCAAAAGTTGGATCTAGGAAATCTTTCTTCTGCAGAGAAGAAAAGATTCAGAAGGGTCCTCACCTATGTGAGTGTAGTTAATATGAATTGAGAGACAAGTCCTTAGACTTATATTAAATAAGATCATACTACATTTGATATATTTTTAGATATTTCTCTATCACTATATATTATTAAGAAGGGCCAATGATGTTGCTGTGAGAAACTTTCTCCAATTGTTTTTAATTTTTGCCATTTAGGGTGCTTTTACACACAAGGTGTCCTATTCTGGATGAGTTTCTGGAGGCTTTGGGTATATTTTTTTTTAAATCATGAGTCACAACAACGGAGCTTTTATAAAGATGACAAGAAAACAGGTTGGTTTGGGGGCACACCAAAGAGTATGGACAGAGTCCTAAAGAAAATGATTCTTCACAGTTGGAACTGGATGAATAAACTTTAAATGAGCACCAATCCTTACCTGAACACCAGAAAGGGTGATATCCTGGGCAATCAGTACTGTGTGATCAACAAAAGACTGTCCAAATGGCTATATAGGAGCAGGCTGTGATGGAGCAACATGAACACCCCTCTTTCAAGTATTTCCTACTTTTAGAAAGTGTACCTTTTTAACCTTGGTAAAGTTATTTTAATGTCACTCTTTATTTGAGACTACTAACTAAAACTAGGTCACTCAGTAGCTAAGACTACAACCATAATAATAAATCAGACAGGCCCACAACCGTTCCCAGACACGGAACTCATTTGACACAGAAATGTCAATATCCATAGTATTAAACTTTCTTAAACTCTGAAAGAGAGTGACTGCATTCAAATTTCCTATTGTCCATCGTTCCTCGCATGTGCTAACTCCTGCACGGTGCCCAGAAATTGTTCGGGAATGTTAGCTGTACTGGGCAAAAAACGTGCCAGGGACTGTTCCAACAACTTAAAGTGAGACACTGAGTTTCAGAGGGGCAGCATTTTCTGGTATCGTTAAACTGAAAGATATAAATATGGCCTCTGTGACCATGAGTTGCCTCATTTGGATCAATTAACTTACACAAAATAAATTTTCTGAGGGATATTCAGGTGATAAAACCCGAATTCTGTTAAATGGTTGAATAAATGGCAAAATTCTTGCCCTTTCATCTCAAACCATGCTATAGTACTCTGCAGAAGACTAGCAGCCTTACCAGGTAACGATACAGCATTGGTGCCAAAGTAAAATAGTAGGGGATAGGAGAGAACAGGCCTATTTCTGTACAAACACATCCATCTTTCGTTGAGGTCACTAATGAAGAGGAGGATTCCACCTCCATATTTCCCCTCTGAATGGCTACAGTCATCTTCTATCCATCATGACACATTTCAAGGGAGAAGTTAGAAATCTCTCAGCATTCAAGGACTGACTGACAAGGTAGTGAATAAAAACACCTCAAGTTTTAGCAGGCCAAAAGCAATGCCAGCCGAAATGCAGAAGCTGCAATATTTTTTAGTATTTTATTGACTGTCACGTCAGACAGGGAAGCGATCTAAAACTTAGTATAACACTTGCTAAACTATCTTGAGACTCAATCTCTTTTCTTGGTAGAGAGATAATATGGTTTTTTATTTCTTTATTTGTTTGCATGGCATTGATCATTTGATGGGGTCCTTACAAACAGAAACAGAGACAGGAGCCTTGTTCCAAGCAGCAGCATACTAATTCAAGGTGTGAAAGGGCAGCATGCTTCAAGAGACTGTGGGAATGGGTCAAGGCTAATGTTTCTCAAATCCGTTAGTGGTTTTGAAACAAGCTCATAATTCAGTTTTTCTAGCTTTGCGACGCCTTTGATGGGATTTGTTTTGATGTTACTGATGCACCTTCTGATGCTTAAGATTACTAGCAATTTTTTAAAATAGCAATCCATATTAATATATTATTTAGTACAATGGGCTATATAATTCATATTCACTATACAATTCTTGAATAGTTCTGACACCATGGCAATGAAAATAAATCATGATAGAGCTCAGATTAGTGTTTGTTTCTTCTTATGAAATTTTTCTCCTGGTTAAAACTTAGAAGTTTTGGGCAATGGATTGTTTAAAACTGCTTTCCAAGGGAAATTATTATGATCTGTTTTGAAGAAAGGGACCTCAATGTTTCAGGGAAAGTATTACGGGCCAGATGCTTTTTGTTTTATCAAGGGTAGTTTCTGTTCCATCATCATCATGGTTTGTCTGTAAAGCAGAACAGACCAATGTCCTGCTACCATCATTCTCTCCATATTGTCTATATGACATTCATTTTCTCGAATGCTGACACAGGAGGAAAGAAGGGATTGAGATCAACTTGTTTGACCTGCACAAATAACAGGTGAAGAAGCTCAGAGAGATTAAGTGAACTGAAGTAAAATGATCTTGCAAGATACAATAAAAAAATTTACAATAATACTTGCTATCTTCCTAGCAAAACATCACCCCATTTCAGCAGTGACTCTTACAAATGCAGGTCCTTCACAGGCCAGTTGCTCACCCCTTTCCCTCAGTGAAAGATTTTTCAGTTCACCCAATAAATAAGGGTACCCTGTGCAGCCTTTCAAGAGTACTTTGCAGCACACCAACTTCCCTCCCCATGCAAAGGGAGGAGATCAACAGCTGTCTTAACAGTACCATTTCTGACTTTGTGACTGTCATTTACTTTTCAAGCCTTCCTAACCTTTCTGCTGGCTCTTAAGAAGCTTCGATAATTTTGAGAGCATAATGAGGCCATAATAATGTAATCGAGACTATAAACTCATAATTTTGAGACCATAATTGTTATCTAGTTTGACCTGAGGCATAAAACTGGCTAAAGAATTTCATGAAGTGGCTCCTGAATCAAATTCATCATTTCTACTGTAGAAACAGAGCCCAGGGTGATGGTTTGTGCTGCATAAAAACATACTAATGTGAGAAATACCTAGAACACCTCTTTTCTTCACAATCCTGTCCCTTGCAAATACCATACTATGTGGTTTGCGGTTCCCATGGGCAGAGTCCAAGGGAACAGCCATTTTCCTTGCATGTTTTCTTTAATTTCTCTGTCAGGAACATACCTTTGAGCCTTTTATCATAAAAGGATCAAGAACTGGAAAAGATGTCAACCCAATCCTCAAATGCAAATGTAAGTGTATGGATAATCTACCCTGCTCCTAGTTCAAAAGTGCTTGTCCACAATTGCCCTTGCTGCTCAAAACACGTGACACATTTTGATTCGAGTTTAACGTGTTTCCACCTGTTGAACTGTCATGACACTGCCAGCTATGCCAAATAAATTTTTTTCAGTAAGTCATGACACTGCCAGCTATGCCAAATAAATTTTTTTCAGTAATTTCCTTCTTATATTTTTACCCCATGAATCTGCACTATACAACTTGTTCCACCACTTGGGGCAAGGAGAGCCCAAGGGACCTTACCAAACTCCAGTTGTGTCCATGCAGGGCACGCGTGTGCCACGGCATTCCCCACAGTCCTGCTGGAAGGACTCATGGCGTTCTTCCAGCCTGCATACCCAAATTTTCCTTCCACAGAGAGGAGGGTAAGGATGTGCCCAGGGTATGAGTTTGGATGGTTGCACGTTCTCATGCCTCCTTGTCCTACCAATAGATTTACCTAGTAGTTTAATTGCCTCATTATAGATACTCAAGGTTGGAAAAAGCTGATAGTATGGTT
The DNA here is from genome assembly GCF_030936135.1 of Gavia stellata. Taxonomy (NCBI): domain Eukaryota; kingdom Metazoa; phylum Chordata; class Aves; order Gaviiformes; family Gaviidae; genus Gavia; species Gavia stellata. Next base: position 6,668,178 of record NC_082637.1, read on the forward strand.
TTACTTCTTTCATAACAAATACTACCCACCTAATTTTAATTTTTTTTTTCCTCACAAACAGCTTTCCCACTTGCAGGTTTTTGCCCTTGGGAAATAATAATAATAATAATAATAATAATAATAATAATGATGATGATGATGATGATGATGATGATGATGTTGTTTCTCATATTGTTTTGCTTTTCATTTGAGTGGGGGAAGGGGAAGGAGGTAAGAACTGCAGCTGGTTCACTATTTCTTGCTTTATTCAACTATTTTTAACAATGTTCTTTTCTCTTTTAAATTGCTTAGTACAGGACCACAATGTTACTGAAAGAAAATAATTCTTTCATCCTCCTCTACACAAAACTTACAGCTACATGGAAAGGAATCCAGGTAGATATCTACCCTAAAAAAGAACTGAACTAGACAAAAAAACCACTCTATTTCTCCCAGGGCTACTCAGCTTAGAAATTGAGAATTTCTATAGGAAAATAGGTTAACAGTATAGAAGAGGGTTTTGGGGTTTTTTTATCTTATTTAATGATGTCTTCCAGTGTCATAATTTGAAAAACATTCCTTCCCTTAAGCTTAAGATGTTCACTGAAATGTTTCTCAAAAGAAGTTTCTTTTTCCTTAGAGCAGAATCAAAACTATTGATGAAGTTTAAAAGTTATAAAAGGCAACATGGTGATTACTGTACTGCCTTTTTTCTTCCCATCAGTACTTGGTAAACAGTCTAGCTTTGGGAAGAAAATACTTTGACATGATCAATATCCTAATACATTTCCAGCTTTATGAAAGCTGGCAAAAGACCTTGTCTAATTTGTCCCTTCATCCCCACCCTGCCTTCTTAATTCAGTTATTTTCCTTCCAATGCTGTTTGGATTGGATCATTTGGTGACTAGTGACTTCAGTGGAGCTTTAACCCCTTTTTTGACCATCTGGAAAACTGGCCATTTGTGTAACACTAGTAACAAAGAAATCATATTATAGTCAAATGTGACCAATACCATCAACTGAAATTTAAACCTATAGTTTGCAATATTTGGTGTTAAAAATAATTATTTTTTCCCCATCATTAATTCTCATTTACATTTGAACAACACTTATGATGACAGGAACAGTGAACAGTCTGATGTTGTTTCGGTCTGAAGATGAGTAATACAGAAAATTCCCCAGGAAATAAATCTCTGAATAACTGAGATGGAATTTTTCATGTCGTCTAAGAAGGATTCCTGAATCTTGACTGAAATAGTGCACAGTATAAACCGTAAGGAGTTTTCTGTAAGTTTTCTGACACTTATAACCTCTTGAGAGGAAAAAAACCAAGCAAACTATATTCATCTGAAAAGCTGGGTGAATGCTTGAACAGCTAGTTTAGTTATATAGTTATGTTACTCCTGGTGCCCATGTTTTCATACCTAGTGTTAGCCCAAGAATATCTACAGAGGGCAGACACAATCAGTGTAGTAGATTTCCCAAAGAGATCTTCAACTGTTCATTTCTACCCAAATATTCAACTTTCATATGACTTACCTAGCTGAAATCTTTAAAGCTTGTTTTCCAATCCACGAGTTGATTCCCTTAAGCTAATAGTAATAAATAGTACAAGACTGAGATTCTGCTGAGATGCATTTTGGATTCAGGAGCTTTAGATAAACCTTCTGTAAGAATGGTATATGACTGCATGGTGGAAAACTAGTCTAAATACAAATCCTCTTTCCCCACACATTGTTCAGCTAATACCAGTAGCATGATTATAACACTGACTATTGATACAGCAATTTATAGGGGGATTGGGAAAATTAACAATTGAACCAATTTCAGAGGAAAATGACGATAAATCAGTGTGCCTATGTATGGGCAGAGTGAGAGAATGTTTGTGTAGGAGTAGCAGCAGGAAAGAAAATACACATCTGGAAGCTATGACCTATGGTCGCTTTGTGCTTGACCCTAAATTCTGGGATCAGTCAGAAGATCCCTTTAGAAAGAAACCAACCAGAAATGTCAAACATCATACTATAAATGATATAAAAGATCCAATATGGGCAGAATTTTCTACTTTCCTCTTTATTTATAAACTCTTTGTTGAAACATGAATGTGAATTTCTTCCTTACGGACACTAATGCACATCTTGCTGCTCATTCAGGAATTCAAAGTATTTCCCAGTACTAGCCTCTGTAAAATATTGGTCTTCTTGTTTTATGAGGCTTGATTATCTACTTAAAATTCTCATAATTATGGAAAAAAAATGTAATTAATTACAGGGTGAAGAGCGAAAAATCAGAAAGCAATACAGCTACAGTTTCTATTGATTCCCTTGTAACACATTCTCTCAAAAAGAGGTGATACTGTGATATCAATAAGCATAGCCATTTCGTGATTACGGGGACTGAAGTTTCTAGCAAAAGGAGATGAAATATATAAGAACTTCTGCTATCTGCAAAGTTAATGAGAAGACTAGAGTACTTTGAAAGTCTGTTCTTGCAAAACGACTGCTAAAAAAGTGTGGTCTTTTATTCCCAGCAGCAGTGATCTTGTCAGGAATATCAGCTACTGCATCCCAGCAGAGGATTTACATTCCTGAAAGAAGCTGTGACCTGGAAAAGGGAGGTTTGAAGCCGTAAGTTGGCCCTTCAGCTTTCACAGAGAAGTCAGAGCCTGTCACTGACTCAACAGCAGCAGCTGGCAATGCTGGGGCATCGGGGACCTGGGAGAGGGCCACATCACCATGGAGGTTTCTGTCAGCTTGGCAGATTTGGAAAAGCAAAATGATGGAGGCTGCCAAAGAAACCCATTAAAGCATGGCCAAGTCTTTTTCTTTTATTTTATTTGTTGGTAGTGGGTTCCCTCTCCCCCCCATCTAGTAAATACAGGAAATTTGCATTTGCTGCTGAAGCATTATTGAGTTTCACATCCTGTTCAGCATCTTTATAAACTACAAACAAGACATAATGGTCAACCAGCAATGTCTCATATAATGACACAGTCAATAATGCTAAACTGCAGCTGAATAACCTCTCTGCATTAATCTTGAAATAATTCACCAGAGATGAACATCATTATTATCCAAAAAAAAAGAAAAAAAACCCCAAGACTTGAAACTCTCCCCAGGATCAAGAAAGATTGGTCTTTTATTCAAGTCTCACTGATAAAGCTTTTAAAATGTTCCCTTTGTGATTTACAAAACCTGCCAGCTAGATTTTACTCTGAGATTTTTAAAAAAATGTTGCATAGGCTAGGATAGACAGCACGTCTATCCAACAAGGACTCCTATAAATCATGAGCCCTTAAAAATGTAGTGAGACCTCTGGCTATGGATGGTCTACTCTGCGAGCAAACACAGGTCCGTGTGGTGAGCTGTCCTGAAGGTTTCTGTATATAAACTCAGCTGGGACTGGCGTAGAATAAAAAAATAACAATACGCTCAGATTTTCATAGTAAGAGAAAAAACTACCCAAGAAATACACAAAATCCAGTGACTATAATTTATTTTAAACCCATGACACATCAAGGCACATGTGTATTTTCCTAAAGTACATAACTATGACCTTATGGACTTGCACAACATTTTCAGATATTGGCTTTTGCTTTGATTTTCACTGAAATGTGACAAACTTTGTTCATTATGCAGTTTTGCTTCCTATTGCAAATAATTGTCACTTTGCTAACTCTAGCGAGTGATTAAGGCTGAGACTCTGCACTCAGTTCTCTCTGTTTTGCTCATATTTTCTGGTATGACTGTCTCATTTTCACACAAAAATATTTCTGTTTTGCTTTGTTATCCAAAATGACTCTATGACAGTCTTGATGCACTTGTTTTACCCATTCCAGCTGGAATGCTGCAAACAGCCAATGCATTACCAAATAACTAAACCCCTGCAATTTTCTGCCTCATGACAGAATCAGAAATTATAAGAAGCTACTATTTACTGTGCATGCCATCAGAGCTCTGCAGAGCTGGTAGACCATATTTAGCCTTTGCATTAAAAAGCACGATTTCTCATAAAATCAAGCTCTGAGCTGAATGTTATCCATCAGCAAACAGTTGGAAAGCAAACAGGCAAAACAGAAAAACCACAAAGTTGTTTCCATTATAAAGACTTACAAGGTTTGCTTAGCTGTGGAAGAGAATATAATCAATTAATTTCTTTAGGTTAAACAATAACATATAATGCACAGTACCTTAATCGCAGGATATTGTGATTTTGCACAGAGAAAATCTCTGGAAATTATCTTCTGTTCCATACTGAGGAACTGAGGCAAGAAGAAGCAGCATAAATGGCCACAAAAGGCTACTCTCAGGGCCAGAGGGAGAAGTGCTTTGAAAACTGAAACACGGCTATGCCACACTATTTTTCTTTGGGCAAAGAAAACACTTTTTTCTCTTGTTAAACTCAGTGGAAGAGATCTCAGGAGTGACAAGTGTCTGATATATTCTAGACATACGAGACCATCCACGATGCCCTCCTGAGGCCAGCAGACATGACACAGGACCTGCTGGTCGTCTGGCTTTTGAAGCAGCAAATGACGTCCGGGCAGGATACTCTATAAGAGATGCCTGAAAAGGCAGTGGACACCTGTGCCTGGGCACCTGAATTGCTCTTCTTGTCTTCAAAGAGACATGGACTGTTTTTTCAAGGGAGGGATCCAGGACTGGATTCAATGCCAACAGGAATGTGTAGGAAAAGAAAGTAAATGAAACTATGAAGCCTTTTTATTCCTTCCCCAATGTTAAGGGTGATAGGTTTCTTGCTCAACTGAATGGTGTGTACAATACTAAATACAATCCTGGGAGAGACCAGTGCAACTCTTTGCACCTGCATTCACAAATATTTTAAATAGAAGGGACAACGTTTCCTGCTGGGATTAAGTTTTTGACCTTTTGGGGGTTTTTTTGTGTGTCTGTCTGTCTTGTTTTTGTTTGTTTGTTTGTTTCTGTTACGCAATTACTTAGTTTCTTAGAAAGTGTTTGCTGCTTTCTTCTAAAGCAGAGTCAAGCAGAGCTGGACCCAGTTCATGCAAGTCCTACTCTGTATTTTACTAAATGGGGTTTATTCTCTCTCCTTTGCCCAAGTCTGGCAGTGGAAACTAAGAGTGCACCTAACATACCCATAATACATGCTCTTGCCCCAGGTGCTTCTACCAGAGATGGTATCACCAACAAAAATCTGTCCTTAACAGCAGTAGGCATAGAAGTCACGGAAGCAACAAGAGAATCTATGGCAGATTTGCTTCATATGTCAGACTGTGCAGTACAGCAGAAAATATAGCAGATTAATTAATTTACTTTACATCACTTTAACTTTGCAGTAGGGTTTAATGATCAATGTTAACAACTTTATGAGTTTGAATTTGCTTCCTGCTCATATAGGAATAACCAGGTGTTCTAGAAAAAACAGATATAAATAAGCTGAGAGGTCAACCTGGACTTTTATTAGTGGACAGAAACCCAGACCATTTTTCTGGATGATAAAAGATTACTGGTTACCACAAGGGATCTTTTATAGTGTTGTAAATCCTCCATCTGGCATTTGATTCACTTCATTGTTCAAATATTTGCTATGTGCTGATGCATTGAATTTTCTTTGCTTTTTTAATATCTATTCATTTCTGAACATATTTTCTAGATACCCTGGTGGAAGGAGGCCCTCGATGGCATAGTGCTCAGCCACCTCATGTCTGAGAAAAACAAACACACCTATTCCCTTTTTTTCTCCTTTAGAAATTGTGTCACCTGCACACTGAGAATTTTCCGACTAAATCTGGTTTTGCAACACTGGATTTTGGGAATGAAACATGACTTCTACAGACTCATCTAGGAATAGGAAGATAATGCTGAGCACTACCTCTAGTTTTTATAGTGCTGACACATTATTTCTTCTTTCTTACTCTGGAGGGGGAAGATCAGGTTCAAACAAGAATGTATTCCCACGTTCAGAAAAAAATATTTGTCTAGAGAAAAATGGTGTTTTAAATGTTTGGACAATGCATTTAGGCTTCAGAGCTGTGGTTCAAATTCTGCTGCAGTTTTGCTGCCTGATCTTTATTGGGTCATTAAGGTTACATATTCCAAACAGTTTTTCAGTGCCTATTAGGGTGAGATTTCTTTCATGTTTCACTAAATTAAACCGGTTTGGTTTAGGTTTGCCTATGCTGCTATGATACCTCAGAGAAGGCATGGGCAATACCCAAGAGTCTTTCCTCCAGTGGGTCTCGTCTCTCATGACTCTCTGCAGATTCATTATCCCTAAACTGTCAGAAGTACTACACAAGTTCCATGAACACTGAACCAGGGAGGGGACATAGCAAGGATGTCGGACATCCGATTTCTTTTTCCCATGTTCTGAAACTATGCTCCAAGTTGTCCAAATTTATAGGTGGTAGGAATGTGTCTACCTAATAAAGCAGTTACTCTAAAATAAGTACCTAAGATATCTATCTAAACATGTGTGTAAATGCCTCCAGAGAGCAATTCTGTCTTTCTAAATTAAGTCTCTGGAGACCTTCACTTTCCTCCATTCACCTGATGGAAAAGGTAAGCTCTTAGACTGCTTTATCTGAGACTTAAATGTAAGTGAGAAATCACAGCTGCAGTTTCACTGTTCTGAGTTACCTCCTCTCCCCTGATTTTTTCTCTCTTTTCTTCCTTCTTTTGTCTTCAAAACTGCATCCAGGAGTGCATCTTCTGCCATAATTCTATGAGCCCCAGCACAAATGTAGCTTTAAAACATGACCTATAAATCCTACGTTGATACAGATGTGCCAGGTCTTTGTGCCTTTAGGAAAGCCTGTCTGGGGACTTATTTCTCTAGCTGAGGTCTTGAGAATTTGTATGCCTGTGATCACCCTTCAGGTCGTCTCAAAGCTCATAAGCAGCCAGATCTAACATGTAAAACCTCAGTCACTCAGTACAAGGCGAGAAACTCTACAGAGCATCTGGGCAACCTGGACTCAACCACTCCCTCAGTGAGATTGAAATGCTCGTGCTTTAGGATTTGTGTTTAGAAGTCCATGAGCAGCAAAGACAGAATTTAGAGAGACGGTAGGTTGGCTCAGGCTGGCTGAGGGTAAAGCCATGAATTTTTGTATCTGCGTCCACACACCCAAAGTGTCACTGTCATAGCCATAGTTAGGTTTCTTTTTGTTATTCTTTTTATTTCATCCTTAATGTTTTCTTTAGTTTTTTAAATTATCTTTAAGGAAACATGATGCAACAATAATATCAGGTGAAACAAAATTTTAGCGCACCTCAATCACCTATCCTCTCTTATCCACTAAAATTGTTTTCATTACTTTTTTTTTCCTGCTGTCTAAAAGTCTATTAAATGACAGAAGTTCTATTTTAAAGGTTTTGACATTTCAAAAGGGAACGGAGACATTGGTAAACAAAAGACTTTTTTAATGCTTTACTTTTTAAGTTTTTAAGCTGTTCTTTTTTTATTTCCTTCTTTATCTTTAACGGGAAGTCCAAAGGATTTTATTACGAGCTTTTGCAAGGGGAATAAACTAGAAGTAACAGCAAGCTAGGAATATCCTGGAGTGGATTTTAGGAAGGCATTCAGTCCCATCTGACTTGAATCTGTCTTACTACATGGCCCATGACTTCTTGTCCCATCTCTGCTTAGTTGGCAGAAGCCTTTTACAAATATATAAACCTTTGTTATCTCGAAGATAACACTGTTACATGGTATAACAGCATGGTATATACACATGGTATAACTGCTTCACTGTTACATGGTATAACAGCAAAAAAGTGGGGTTTGTTAACATTTTAACCTCACTGAAATCCAAGTTCTCCTTGCCAGCCTAAGAAAATGGTGCTTAATATCAAACTTAAACCTTTCTATGTGGTTCAACATGGTGAAACAAAACAGTTTGTTTCAGTAGTGCTGGAAACATCATTTCAACTGAAAATGTCACACCAAATAGCTTCAGCGTTATCACGTCAAGTCTCTTCATAATTTTTCTTTCTGCAATGCACATTAATATTATAGCCTTTATCCTGGCTTCTGGGATTTTCCAGAGCATGGAAATTCAGATTTGTGACCAGGATAATAATAATTGATTTCTATATTTATTTTTTTCTTCTTTCTCTGCTTTGATTGTGTTCTCTTTGGGGCAGAAGCTATCTCTTATTAGATGAAATAATTGCAAATAATAAAATAACTTCACGTGATCTTGTTCCACCTTTTATGCACTATCTACATGTAAAATAAAAATAGCTTTAAAAATGTGAATGTTTAAATATTTTTTTCGCATATGAAGGAATTCCTGAAAACCTTGTAAAATATATGAAGAATTAATTTTGGGGAAATTTTCCATTCAGTGATTTATAAATCTTCGACAATTTGTACATTCTTTGTGGAAACTCCTTGTAAATGTTTTTATAATTAGGGGCTAAAAGTGATTCCCAATCTATTCCCACATTAGCTGGGGAATATTAATACACTTATATTGCAAAATCGTGCCAAAGCAGTAAAGAAAGAAAAACAAAACTCTCTCTTCCGGATCAGATTTTTGGACAAGCTCACGATAAGCACTTAAATGTTTGGACATCCATCTGAAGCAAACCTTTTCTGATGCTTGTGCCTCATTAATCACAAACCAGAAATTGGAGCAATTTTTGTTATCTGCAGAAAATATTTCCATTCCTTGTATATGGTTTTCCCCAACAATTCTGCATCACTATAAACTTTGAAGGAAGTGAAACAGGAGAAATAGATATGAATAACATTAAAATTTTGCCCCGAATTAATCTCTGAGGTGTATGTCGTGTAAGCATACCTATGTGTATACCTATACATACATACATTTATCTTTCTGTATGTATATAGACACATACATATATATAAACGTATACATACATATATTCTTTTATACTTGCAAAGAAAGTGATTTCTTTGCAAACATAGATTTCTTCCCTGCCATAGGATGTGGTCACCACCTTAATCAGCACCTGAAAGAGTGAAAGATTCACTCCTAACACTCCTACCACAGTTTCTATATAGGCATTTTTAAACCCAACCAGCATCCAGATCTAAACTAGGATGGACAGGAGCCACGTCTGCCATCTGGCAGCCACTCTGTGCGCTATGTGTAACAAGCTGGTGGTGCCAGACAGATGCACACCTTCCACTGACATTCATGGTTGGCATCAGTGACCAGCCACAACAGACAGGTCAATCACTGAACTGGCTTGAAGAGTGAGATATTCTCCAAGCCATACAGGTGTGCCCTCATGATTTTCTACACTAAGGGAGAGAATAAGGGAGGGCAGGATGTCTTGCTGACACAGGAACATAGGGCATATCACTGTGGAGTCAACAAGAGGTTTCCGGTTGGCTTCAGGACTAGGTTTCCACCCACAGTCTTTTTATGTGACAAACAGTTGTCAAATACTGCAAACTCTAGACTATTCATCTAGCTGATGGATTAAGTTTATCCCACTTCTCTCTTTCCCTTTTTAGTTTTCAGATCATCACATATCTGCCGAAGTGATAACCATCAACAGATGGATGGAGGGTGCAGCAGGGCTTTGCAATAGCATGCATTTGCCTTCTGACTTCCCAGTGCAAGTTTTCATGATCTCACTTCCTGATGGCAATGTTTTGCTTCCAAAACATGATTTCCAGGCTGTGTAGGTTTTTCAAGAACTAAACTCTTCTTCTTTTTGTTTTCTTCTTCTTTTTCCCCCCTTATCGAAGCATGTCTAGGAAGGATCAGGGTAAGGGACAGAACTGAACATATAATTGCTACCCACTGTCAACAGGATGTTAAAATTCATTACTATAAACTTGCAGTTCTTCAACACAAGCTGTCAGAGTACAGACTTTCAGCTTTAGTTCAGTCAAGAGTCTGCCTATCACAGGGGCATTTAAAGCACTGTGCGAGATTGATAGATATCCTGGACCAAGTCCATGCCGCACAGTGGAAAATGATGCAGAGATACCTAAGCAAACCGTAAATCCTTATACACATGAGAATAAACCACCTCATCTGAGATTATGTATTGTAATTGTGTAAAGCATTATGTATTTTGACAGATCAGGGATGATTAACTCAGGGACAGCACTAGACTGACAGATCTGTAGTGTTTTGGAGACACTGTTAGTGCACAATGGTGTTGTATGCTATATGTAAAGGTGATAGGTGGACTCAGAGATCTCAAACCTTTTGCTCCTTTAATCTATGAGTGAAAAAAACATAGCCTGTACCTTTAATGCAACCCAGGCAAACCCTGAAAAAGCTGAGCATGCCACTGCACACAATTTTTCCCCAGGGAAAAATTGTGCATTCCCAGTAGGAATGCACAACCATGGCAAGTTACTCCTGTGAATAAACTCCCAGAATACTCTACAACGCAAAGCAAAGCCAAGATAGCAGTCACAGAATCACAGAATCACAGAATCATTAAGGTTGGAAAAGACCTGTAAGATCATCAAGTCCAACCATCAACCAAAAAACACCACTATGCCCACTAAACCATTTCCCACAATGCCTCGTCCACACGTTCCTTGAACACCTGCAGGGATGGTGACTCCACCACCTCCCTGGGCAGCTTATTCCAGTGTGTTACCACTCTCTCAGTAAATAAATTTTTCCTAATATCCAGTCTGAATATCCAGAATAAAATAAAAATTAAAATGACACTCAATGTTAGGTGGAAAGTGAGAAGGAATTCTCTAACTGCTGACTAGCACAATCAGTTAAGAAGATTATTGCACTCCAAATAAGTGAGATGGATGTTGACATAAGGTAGCTATCAGCTGTCTTTCAGATTAAACAAAAAATGAAAAGAAGAACGCATTTTACTTTCAGATAGAAAATGCTAACAGTGTTAACTTATTGGGGAACCTAGAGCAGAGCTGCACTATGACAGATTGAAGCTAACAGAGACAGAATTGAGAGAAGCCTGAACATAAACACATAAATCAGGGATTACATCAAGCTGAGATCATGATAAATATGTTCTGAGCATTTCTACCAGGCAAAGTTAAGTTTGAGATTCAGGGACCATGTAATAGGCCAGAATTAAAAGACAGCAGTATTGAAAACTGACTGTATCCTGGGGGCATGGAAGAAGTGTTTGCTTTTTTCGTACTGTTGCTGAAGCACCATCACCACACAGAGCGTACAAAGGAGCGCTTGCCCTCAGTGCAGGCTCATACCGGTGAGCTTTATCAGAGGACAGCTGTGCTATATGAAAGTCAAAATGAAGCAGAGAGCAGGGTGTCTTTTCCAGTACAGCTGAACCTTAGCAGTGGTCGCACAGACAGTTTGGATGGGAGACTGCTGCTCAGCTATGTGATCGCTTCTTTCTTCATGCTGAGAAATTAAAATGACAAGCTCAATACAAGTGATAGCCAGAAATATCTTCCTCCTGTGGAAGTCAATGGGATATAAAGATATCTAATGTTCATTTGATAACTAGCTCATAACCTCCTCTGTTTCTATTCAAAGCAGCTTCCCAGGCAGTAATTATTTGGTAATATGGATTGGGGGGGAGGAAAATGCAGGAAAAAAAATAAAATTCCCAAAGACCCTTCAGCAGCTGCCTTTCTTGGTTAAGAGAGAATTGCAGAGCATGAAGAACACTACAGATGTGTGTATACAGAGGTAACCCTTCCCCCCTATAAGGCTTTAGAGGTCTGCAGGAATCTTTAACATCTTTTCTTTTGCTATATCTTCATCTAATAATAAGCTTAAGTTTTTAAAAGGCAATGAAAATTTAAATACACAAACCATTTTTCTAATTTTAACAGTACTGCACACTAAATCGTCAGGAATTTGAGGCATCAACAGAGAGGGTTTTGGAGCTCTTCCAGCACAGAGAGCTTTAAATTAGCCCTGTGATAGCAGGGGTCTAGAGATCACAATACCCTGGGGTATTTCCTTGAAGTAAATTCTTATTAGTTTAACTATTTTTAACATGAATGGATTAACAGCAGCCTGAAGGGGATACTCCCAACACCACCTCTGGCTGCAAGGAAAAGGTGGTGAAGCCACCATGCTGGTTCAGTGCTAGCAAGAGAAAGACTTCTTCACAAGTCATGTCTTCATGTGATGGGTGCCAGCTTTGCTTCAGCTCTCGTGTGGTGTAGAAGGGCCTAGCAATGTACCCCAGATGCCATCTTTTCTTTCTCATTACTATTTCTAAATTGAAATGGCTGCCATTAACATATCATTTAATCACAGAATGAAATAGGAAAAGAGCACTGGAGAAGACAAATGGTCTATGATGAAGCACAGGAACATTTTTACAAATACACCCACATCCATGCCACTCCTTCAGTTTATACTGACAGTCAATGAAACCAGTCAGTGAGAAGTACATTACGAGGGATAGAACAGATGGAGAACACTAGATAGATCATCTGGCGCAATTCCCGGTGTGGGATTGCTCCCTTAGGTTCATTTGCTAACATTTTGTCCAGTCTTGTATGAATCAATGAGAAAACAGAACAAAGAACAATCAAAAAGAAAAAAGAAAGAAGAAAAAAGTAAAAAAAGAAAAAAGATAAGGCTAGAAAAAGTAAGAACAAAACTGTAGCAGCAAAAGCAAATCTTCTGGGAATGATTCAAAAACATCAATGATTCTATAGCAAACAGGAAAGTTTCAACATTTTCTTCTGTCATTTCAGCCAAAACATGTCTTTTAATGAATAGTGACTCCATTTGAAACGTATTCAGAATTTGATGTTTATTAAACGAAGATAGATCTTGTCAGAGTGGAAAAAAAAGTATCTTCCATCATGACTGATTTCCCAAATTTCCCCCCATCCAAAATATCAGGACAAAATTGAAGTTCAAAACTCTAAAAATGTTCACATCCCACCCTGAAAAAAATCTCTGTAAAGTCAATGGACATGAGAATGCAATTCATTTGAATACATGGGTCTTCTTTAGAACGTGGTGAATGTTCTCCACTGTCTTTATTGACGGGAGTGGAAACCTTCACATTCAGTGAAGATGACTGAAGTTAGGAAATGCGAGTTCCAGCCTTTGTTCCAGTTCATTTTAAGCTGCATAGTGGACTGAACTAACCAGGAACACTGGTAGAAAAGGATCTCCAGAACTTCGAATGCAAGTATGCGCTTTCACTACCTTTAAGGATTTCAGGAAGGCATAACAGATAAGGAATAACTGTTCTGGACTCCTTCCATGCACACAAGTCCTAAACTATCTTGTAAAGTTGGACTAATTAGCTGCTGCCATAAGTTATGGAAGGTCATTCTGGACTTCATAAAATATCAGTACATTTAAAAGCCATGATTCTTTTTTTAATTATTCATTATCTTTTCTATGCTTTACCATAACCTTACTAACAGAGTAAAATGTGTCGAACGTGTCAGTAGGGCAGGGGAGTAGATAAACTTCTCAAGCATGTTGTAAGCTCTTTGAGGACAAGAAAATCTTTTATGTTTGTTTAAGCTCCATTCCATTCATCCATTTTTTGGGAAAGATTGGGAACAAGTTTAGGTTGCAGGAGTGGATGTCATCTGCTAAGTGCCAGGCCAGCAGTAGGTGAGGGCTGCAGAGAACATAGGACTCTGCTTCTGACCATACACCAGCATGTCCTTAAGCAGCCCATTCACATAATTTTGCTGTTTCCAAAGCACTGTGACCCATTTCTGGGACTGAGCTGACATTGGCAACTCCAAACCAGGACATTCAGCAAAACCCAAGCTCAGTAGCAAGTCAGGGATGAGCAAGGCTGCTGCCTGCACACCCCATTTTGCAGGAATAACATGGCATAGATCCTTCACACAATTTAATTTTGAACTCTTTGATTGTACTTTTACTTCTTTAAGGCAAGGATGTGTGCAATCATCATCACATGGCACAAATATCAAGGTCAGATGCAATCTCCTGCTGTTAGAGTAGGAGTTCGCTTACTCACAGCTCACCTACTTTTCCAGACCTGATTACAGCAATTACTAGAAAAAACATAGCTCTCTTACAGCCAGGTTCCTGCATTAGCTTCTTAAGAAAGCAGGCTGCTAAGGTTCTCCACCCCATCAATTATAATTAGCCATCTCTTTTCTTCCAGTGGTTTATACAAACTGGGATTTGTGAGAGTGGTGATTCATAATGCTAATAGCAAAGTTAATTTTACCTGGGCAGACTTCTATGCCATCGGCATTAAATGGGAATTATTATTATTTTTCCACCCCTGTAACTGAAATCAAGTGTTTTGTGAAGTTTTGGTCTACCACGCATTACGTTCTCTTGGTAACAATGAGATCTATTTGGGAGTTTGAGCTGTGAGTTGCTTTACTTTCCCACAGATCTGTATCTGTTTATGTCAGACTGAAAGCTCCCAAAGACAGGGATCTTGGTTAGGATTATCTAGCAAAAACTTAAATTTATGTTGATTCATATCAGTTCAGAATAGATTTTCTAGGGTTTGTAGATTTATTTTTCTTAAACTAAATTTATATTTTCCACCATAGAATTTATAGTCCTCAGCAATGCACTGGCTGAATTACTCTTATTTAACAGACTAGTGCAGTGTATCCCTCACGGAAGGTAATATTGTATTGCTGTGATCTCTGTCATAACTGGATTTCAGAGTACTCTAGTAAATTAAAGAAAGTTAAAAGAAGGTCATTCAAGTTAATGAAATTACTTTGGGCTTTCCTAAATGATTGGGCTTTGGGGTACTTGAAGGGAGTCATGCCATCAATGAAATTTAGGTCATGATTTTAATATGAAGCAGTCACTGGAATGATCCAGGATCATTGCTGCTTGGACTCCCTGTTCCTCAACAGAGAGTTTTAAAAATGCAAGTGGAAAACACAAAAGAAAAAGAAAAGAAAACAAAAGATCCTTAGTTTTATAATAGAGGAGGATTTTTTGGTGTGTTTTTTGGAATGCTTGTATTGATTGCATCTCTTGCGTAGACCTACTGCCCCAACCACTTTTTTTTCTTTTCCAGATCTCCATTGTTATTCATGGATAACCCTCCCCAGTCAAAAAAAACAAAAAAAAAAAAACAAAAAAAACCCCAACCCAACAAATTTTATACTTGTTCTTTCTCCAAATGCAAGTGTTAAATTTTCACGAGACACAAACATTAAAATGACTAGCTGGATATCCAATTTTGTGTCAAATTTTATATCAAATTACTTGTTACAGAAGACTTTTGACAAAACTAACCTGTTGTTAACTGTGCTGTAATTAGACTTACAGGGGTTTGAAATCTTAGTCCAGTTTATTGTCATTAGTTATCTCAACAGGTATAGGTATATCAATAGGTAGATCAATAGGTAGCTTAGTAGGTAGATCAACACAGACAGCCCTAACTGTAACCAATTATTTTATTTAGTCTCTGAACCATTCATATATGAACAAGCTCTAGTCTAAAAGCTGTGTACACAGCCATTTAAGAGACAACATATTTTAGCTCAAGCTCATGACTGGCTTGTATACTGCACATGGTTCAGAGATGCCCGCCTCATTGCATCTGTGGAGAAGATATTCAGCTGCCTGGATTCAGTGGTAAAGACAAGCTCTGTGTCACTAAGGCACCAGGACCAACCCTCCTGGATGATTGCCATGAAGGAGAGCTCCTTCAAGGAAGCTGCAGTCATATTTTGCCACCGAGATGATTGTCTGCAGTCACTAGCAAGCTTTCAGCATGGAGAAAGTCACATCTCCTGTCTGAAAGGAACAGATTTTCTTTTTCTCATTCACTGTCCCTAATTACTTTTACATATTCACATATATATACATATATTTCTATATTTGCATGCTCAGTGAATTTAATTAATTTAATTTAGGCACCTAAACTGCGCTTATTTTTTGGGCACTTGGTGAAATAATCTCTAAAAGCAAGTGTTGATTTTCCCTCATCAGTGAATGGGAAGAGGAAGATGTCTACTGGAGACCTCCAGTTGGAGAGCTCTCTCCCAAAGGCTGAGCATTTGAATTGGGAAGATAGTATCTTATTCAGGTACCCATGAAGTGGGGGTAAAAATGTGTTCCACTTCCTACGGGTGCAGACTGTAGGCTCTGAACCTGCAGAGAGTCTTCCAGCCTTGCTGGTGGTCTCCACAGGGCTTTTAGAAAGTCCTTAGCAGTGTACTTATTTTGCATACATGGTGCCATTCCTTCAGCTCTCTTTACATTTAAGATGTGAATGCTGGAAATTTCTCCTACTCCATCTGAACTGGCTTTCTTTCAGAAGCCAGACAGTTCCTAGTTAAAAGACTTGAGCGGCTAATAGCTTCAACCACCACCATTTTATAAAAAGGAATGCCATTTTTTATAAAATGATTTGTAGTTTTTCAGTGGTGAACAGTATTGATTTCTCTCTGTGTTCCTTGCTTGCTCAATTGCTTCCATAAAAATAAATGCATAATGAATGTTAAACAGACTTGGCTGATCTTGAAGTTTTATTTTTCCATACTCGCTGATACAGTGCTTACAATTTGTCTCTGGCAACCAATTAAAACTCCATATGTACCACTTGTTAATTTTGCTGTAGTGTCTTTGAGGCAATTTCATGTTTATTTACAGATGAGAGATCAAGAAGACCAAAAAAAAAAAAAAAAAAAAAGAAAATGAGAGGAAGATAAGAGAAGCCTTTCCTGAGAGATCTCTGACTAGTTAGAGAAGAGGTTTGAGTTGCATCAAATTTTTATTAACTTTTGGTTCTTTTTTTCTTTATTGACTGGGTAGAATGTCCAAGGTTGCAAAATCAAACCAAAAAAACTCCAAACTTATTTGTACAACTGTATTTTGAGTAGGGACAAAAGAAATAAGATGGCCTTTCTTTTTTCTTTTTCTTTTTTTTTTCTTTTCCTTTTTCCTTTTCCTTTTCTTTTTCCTTTTCCTTTTCCTTTTCCTTTTCCTTTTCCTTTTCCTTTTCCTTTTCCTTTTCCTTTTCCTTTTCCTTTTCCTTTTTCCTTTTTCTTTTTCCTTTTTCTTTTTCTTTTTCCTTTTTCTTTTTCTTTTTTTCTTTCTGTTTTCAGAACATCATATTGACTGAAAGGAATGCTTATATAGGTACTGCTTCCTTTGTAAGTAATTATATTTCAGTAAAGGAGAGATGTATCAACACATTCCCAAATAGTTAAAAGTTCTCTGTAAAAGTGGTTTGTAACTGGAATTCAGGTTGGATGGAAGAAAAAACACGACTACTAGCTCTACTTAAATTTGAAAATTTTACTTAGATATATTTGTTTGGAGGCTGGTCTCTATAGCCTTTATATGTATTTAATAAAGAGAACTAATTCACAGTGCAATTCAGAGACCTTAAATTAAACTTTTGCTACCCTTCATATATCTGTGAAGCCTATGGTTACTAGACCCCTAACAGAAACATGTAAATCAGGTATCTAGAACTAAATGCTGTAAGTTTTTACGATACTTTCTTAAATACGATTATAGTTTCCAAAGTATCGGTTGATTTTCATATGACTTTAAAGGTTGTATGATGGCTGGAGATACACCAGGTATTGTACCAAAAGATGCCCCTCATGAGGATTTATAAGGCCAAAGGCCAAATATAAGTGACTTCAGCCACTGGAAAATAAGAGAATTGTTTTGATTTGCAAGCTTTGTAAATGGACAAAGCCAGAGAGAATGTAATTTATGTTTAAGTGATGGATCAAAAGGGTGCTGTGAACATGGCTCTAACAGATAATGATGATAAAGAATTCAGGGAAATGTTCACATCATCAGAAGGATTTAATAGCTTTCACCCAGTCCTCTTTCTCATCTCCTGTAAAACTCATTTACTAAAGGCTTTAAGTGTGAAATTACTTGTTTTCTAAATAATAGGGATACAAGATCAAACTATCCCATACGATGTAGTATTGAAGCAAGAAGTAATGTACCTCAAAATGGAAAACAACAGTAAAAATAATTAATTACAGTTTTTCAATCTTCACAGAAAAGCTTTAAATAAATGGGTTAATTCAAACATTGTATATGAGAGAAATATATCTAGATTACAAAAGTAAGGTCAGGCTTTAATATTTTTACAAACATAATGCAAAGTCTTTCTGAGATTTGGTACACAACAGCTCACAGTTCTGAGTTTTGCTCTGAATTGTAGACTCCTGTGGTCTCAAACTTTCAATGCAGGGAAAACCAAGTATTACCTAACTGCACACTGAAACCATGTGAAAAAAACCCCCACGATATTGAGTATTTATGGCTTTGATTTATTGGGGCAACTACATTGACATGACTTCATCCATTTTCCCAAGTTAGTACTGAATCCCTGAGGTATGTGGTCCCATATTACTTACTATGCTCTCTGTTCCTTCATTTTCTTTCTACTACTCCTTCAAATCAGAATGGGACCCTCCCTGTGGCTGAAAACCAGAAGCACATAGCAACTGACATGACCATAAAAGGTGTATGAATTTTAAGAAAACCTGCGGTGAGCCGAGCTGAACTTGGAGATCCTGCTAACCTGCTATTATTTAGCCAAAGGTGCAATGCTTTACATTCAATGCTATACATATACACACACATAAGGCTTTATTTTGTTGGCTGTTAGTCCAACATGTCATGCACTGACTTGGTAGAACAGCAAGCTTGGATGGGATTCAATCCCAGATTAAGACATCTTCCTGTAAATGGCTGTCCCAAAATTACATGCAGGCTTAGGGTCCAAGTCCCCATTGTTGCCAGCACATAGCACCTTAGTGTCACTTCAGATAACTTACGGTATCCTACATATCCACATGACTCTAGGAAACAGGCCCTGTGATCTATGAGGGAGCAGTGCTATTTTGGAGGAGCGGCTGGAAGGCAGGTTATTTAATAATTAGGCTACAATAACACCTACACTTAGGTGTTTAAAATGGAAATGTTTGGGCAATAAAATTCTTCCCACTGTCACGACAGGCACAGAAATGAGTTTGGGCTTCAGCTGCTCTGCCATGAAGTGTTTTCTGTAGAGGCTCAACTGTTTTCAGTTCAAGCTTCCATGGATTAGTGACTCAAAGCGTTTACCAAACAGAGGTTCCTAGTGTCATTTTTGTTGTATCATTGCTGCCCTCCTGAAAAGGTAGGACTTATGTAGGGCTATTTGCTTTAAGTAGATACCTCTGACATGCTCGGGCTTTTCAAGATGCATTACATGCCCATGTTAAAGCCACTTAATTAAGTCCTAGGTCTCTTTGGTGACTGTAATAGCAGCTCAGAAACCAGGCACACATGAATAACACTGAATACAGTTGTCTTGATCTGGAACTGTTTTCCCTCTCCAGTTTCCACATAACAGCACATTCTCACATTAGTTTCTGTCCTATATGCGAAGGTCATCAGATGTTCTCCAAGCCTTTGAAAACCTGCCCCACACTAAGTAGTTTTAATGTCTACAGTATTACTTATCTGGTAACCCACCTTCTGGTTGCTTTGGGGATAGCAGGTGCTTAGGAGAATGAACAAAAGGATAAGCAGAGACTCATCCTTTCAGCGATTTCCTGAGCTGTCATTTGTTTGTATACTACTATGTTTTATAGCTGTTGACCTACCCACCTCCAATGAATTTGTTTGGGTTTTTTGCAACACATTCAGGGAGAGACCTTTCCCATTGACTCCTCTTATTGGGTTTCACACCATGGGCTTGTCTACTCACTGCCCTTTGATGGTCTCAGGGAGTGAGGGGTTCTGGGTGCTTCCTTTTCATTGGCAAAGTTACGGGCCTCTTTCCCCTGAAATTGCTCCTCTGATCCTCACCAAGTCTTTGATTAACCTTTAATGAGATAACCTAACATACACAACCCAGGACAGCCTGATACCCAACAGTCACCTCTCCCCAGAGAACATTCATGATTACAACAGCCCGATCACCTTGTAGACATTTAATAGCTTAATAAGATTTTGTAATGATAAGTCCTGCTAGGCAAGGAGGTGTTTACACAGCTCTGCAGATTCCTTATGGAAAAAGGGCTCCTATTAAATACAGGGTTTACTGTTCTGCAGGAGGCCGTGGTGCCCTCCCACATGCAGTCTTAGCCCACGCTCCAAATGTTTCAGCCCTCTGCACTGGATGTGGTGTAAGAGCTGCAATGAGATCCGTTGTCAGATCCTTCCCTGCACTTCTTCATTCTGGGACAGTGTGGGGATGGAAATGCAAAAGGGGAGGGGAAGCAAAGCTGAAGGGTTTTGTTTGTGCATTTCAGAGCGGCTTTTAGCTCCTACATAGCTTTAATTTTAAGTTGATACTCTAAACGAGCAGTCATGGGGACAGAGACCCTAGACATGAACCCTTGATGCTGCGCAACAAACCAAACTCATTTGTTACCAATTTCTAGTAAAAAAGGTCCAACCTACTCTATTTTGCAAGCACACACAACCTGAACAGAGAAAGTGTATCCTTTACCAGCAGCTTATTAGCTCCCAAAAGACCATTTCCATCAACAAAAGTAAGGCCATTTGCTGGAAACCTATTTAACTCTCACTGCTGAATCTAATGTGGGTTTAGATATGATGAAGGTTTACTAATAACAAAAAAGAGAAGTGAGACCTTCTTAGCAAAGCTGTTAACCAGTCCGGATGCTGATAATGATGTTTTGTTTAGTTTGACTTGGACTGAAAATGAACTGCTCATTTAATGATGAAAGATGCTCCATTTGGGATAGTACCCCAGTAGTCTGTTATTGTTCCTTAAAGTGCAGTGTTAAAAGTAGAACTTTTAACTTGTAAATTGATTATTTCTTTCCTAATTTAGAACTGTCTTCCTCTTCCTGTACTCCATAGCTCGCAGCAGGATCTAGGACAGAGTTTAAAATAAAAGTAAAATAAGAAAGAAACAATCCCACACCTGGCCCCAACTGTGTACTAGGATTTAAAAAAAAATCAGCTCTAGACTTTCCAAAGAGATATAATCACAAAACAACAAAAAATAACAATGTAACAGAGAGCCTATTGCAGAGGTAACATCTGTCTTAATTATGTAAATGCAAGTCTATTGTCAAGCATCAAGTTCTCTTTAATAAAACCTCAGAGTTAGCCAATTTGTATCACTTAAACATTCCACATGTACAAACTGCATTTAAAAGTATATATCGTTTATGTAGTAGTTGTGAACTGAGAGTTATAACGCTAGCATTCCCTGTTATGGAACATGATGAGAAGCACAAGGATTCCCTGGGGAATTTTGACCAACTGCTTCATAATGGTAGACATTAGGGCACTGGGCTACTTTTCCTGTCTGATACTACTGCATGTTACATTTCCAATGGGAAGAGTTATTTTAGCTAAGGTAAAAGTGTTAGACTAAGCTATCAGCAGTCTGTGTGTGGTACCTACAATTCTGTGTAAAGTTAGATTAAGAAACTCTCCTGATTCAATCAGTTCTTGGACTGCCTTATGACTTTGAGGAAAATATTGTGCTTTCACACAGCTTCTGAACTCCTACCTTCTAAACATGCAGCTTTTGCTGTTAGCTCCTATGGAATGAGAAACATGCCCACAAAAATCGGTGGTTGAACTCTGACAGGTGGGATACTTGTGTGGACAGGGTCCCACAGTAAATTAAGTGCAGCAGCATTTGCATTCTGTGTTTGGTCAGTTAGGCACATTCTTATCTGCTGAAAATTAGCTTTTGTGCTGTCCCCATGAGTCACAGCACAGCATCCTGACTGAAGGGGGAAGAAAGCAGAGTTGATTTGAGCTACCTCCAACACCACTGCTGCTCCACGGCTGGTCTGGGAGTTTGTAACATATGGGGCAGCAATGCTGCACTGTGCGTCACCCTGTCTGAGTCAACTCCATCAGCATACGCTGAACAGTTGATGTATTTATGAAATCCAGTGAGGTACTCAGAGTTTATAGTTCTGATCCTGATGTTTCAGGTTAAATCTGTAGCTGGACAGCTATGACCACCTGACAGGGTTAACTTCTCTGAAGTACTTCACTGGTTCCCCCACGCTGCTTCTGGACCTGCTGCTGGCATCTGTACCATCACCCGCTGAGCAGCGCGACGTAAACTGATCATCTGAGGTTAAAGATAGACTCCAGGCTAAAACACAAAGTTATGTTTTCTCCTCTTCTTTACTTTAGCCATCCAAAGTACACTTGAATAGTCTCCCAAATTAACTAACTGACTTTTGGCTGTAACCCCAGTTAATGGATCAGTTAATTCTCCCTGTGGGTTGTTCTGTGGTTGCTGAGCCATTCTTTAAGCAGGAATGGCTCAGCAACGTGAAGGCTACAGTATGCTTTAGGGCATGACTACTACTACACTGTCTCCTTGAACCATGTTTTTCTGGTTGCTACACCACGGGTTGCCACACTCCCTCATTTTTCTGCTATTCTTACAGCTCCCTTTTGCAAAATTAGGCTCACAAACACTCCTTCACACTCCTCCTCTCCTTTCTACAACTTTTATGTACCTTAAAACCTGGGCAATTTCTTTGTTTGGTTTTAATTTTTCAGCCTTCTCTTTTGTAAAATATATCCTTCATTTAGGAAAATGGACCTACTAGACTGGATTGTGTTAATCTCCTCTGATGTAATGTGGATTAAATGCGAGAAGAACATCAGAGGAACCCACAGAACTGCAGGTGTCTGTGGATAATTTTGGCACCTTCTTATTTCAGGACTGATTCCTGGAGAGGTATCAATTCAGTTCTCCTATCGAAATTCAGGCTGTACCAATAGTGTGAGCTCCTAGAGTACATCCTTGAAATCATCCTGGACACCCATATAGCTTAAGCTTCTCCCTTGAATTATATTCCCATCCCTGTTCCTGTTCCCTCTCTACTCTGCCCACCACAAAAAGTCTTCATTACCCCTATTCTGTTTCTCAGCCTATCCCCCTTTAAGGTATTTCATCATCTAAATTACCTAAGAAGCCAAGCAAAATTGTTACCATGAAAAGAAAACAACAGAAAGACAATCTCCACTCTGTTCTATTTTCCCTCCTTTCTGTTCAGGATTTCTGCTAATGAGTAAAACTGGTGGGTTTATATTTCTATGACAAGACAATTCATGTCTCAGTTTTTTCTGTACTGCCAGAGCACATTTGTCATAGTCCAGAGTCCACTACACTTAGACATGACTGTCAGGGAAAAAGCAAGTGAATTATAGTTTGACTTAGGTTAAGGTTAGACCTCTAAGTTGGCAGAGGGATAAGTCCTGTATATACTAGACAGCTGTGGACAAAATGGACAACTGAAGTGCCTAGGGACCTTAAAAAAAAATCCATATGCTCTTAGTGTGAACCTTTACTAGGTAGCAGAAGCACATAGGAAAATGTGAGGGGCAGAAGAGGAATAGGAAAGGTGAATCATGGAGCAAGACTAGACTGCTTAATCCACATCATCAGATAACATAGAGGAATTGAGTCTGTGCTGATTAATGTAGGTTACACCTCAGAAATGAAAAGCAGATACAACTCCTCTTGAATGAAGAAATAAAATCAGGAAATAAATAAAGGAAAAAATAAAAATGATGAAAATTTGCTTTCAGGCCTAGCTTATGGTCACAAAGTCTAGGAACACAGTACCTGGGACATGAAACGAGAAGAGAGGCACAAAAAGACTTTGACAGTCTGTCAGCTATTCTTTTTTGTTGGAGAAAACGTGAAAGTGAATGTGTTATGGAACTGGTAGATCTTTAGAGTCCAGATACTTGGGTCAAAGCATTTTAGATTAATTTAAGGAATAATAATTGCAAAGACATGAGGTATTTAAACATGAATAGACTGATTGAAGTAACATCAGGAAGACAGACTAACAAGTAGTACACATGGTGCTGAGTTGTGAATACGACCATGTAAGTGAATAAGTGTGGCATTTGGATAATGAGGTGGGATTCCTGTGCACAAAGAACCATTAAGACTGCCCTTGCTGTCTCTTGTGTGACACCGGGGGAGTGGAGACTCGCCTGCTAACACAGGGTGCAGACAAGGAGGGGCCCTGTGGAGGCAGGACAGCCCTGCTTGTGGTCAGCAAAGACAGCAAAATAACAGGAATCTGAGGGGTCCTTGGTTTCTTTGAAAGGCTTCGTGTCCGATAACTGACCTTTGCCTCGTTACTGGTGAAATGCATATTAAAACTCACACCCCTGCATATGCTAATGAAGATTATAGAGATCATGCTAAACATGTATGACTATAGCACTCGTCTCTCCACCCAAATCATGCTACATGTCACATATCGGGGGGGAACCTTGTAGTTTTGGGGATAAAAGATGGAGAAAATGATTGTAAAGGTGGGAGAGAAGAACCTCGATACCTGACAGACCAGTCGACGGGCTGCGTTCTCTTCCCCCACCCCAGGCAGGGACGCCCCTCTGGGTACGCGCTGCGCCACTCACCCTCCGGGTGAAAGTTATCCCCGGGTTGTTGTATTACTATCAAGTTTGCTAGCAATGTTAACCTTAATTAGTAGCACTATTGTAGTGAGTGAATTTATCAACAGCAATCTCAAACCTGTTTCTGTCGCTCTCAATAAAATAACTGATTTTGATTTTTGTGCATCTGCTCAGTGCAAGTCCTTTTGCTGGGGCTCTGATAAACGAATCAGTGAGAGTCCTGGGACTCTGACAGCCAAATTTCAAAACTGCATTCCTTTTGACATGACAATAAGAAAGAGTGAGATGTTATTGATAAACTAGTTCTTCCTGGAAGGTCTGCAGATCACTCACCCATAGAGACATTAATTCCTCCAATACATGCATCTAAAAGAAGTAGACACCTACCTACAACGAGTTGTCTGCGTGTGAGTTAGGTATCAAAACTGCCATTGTCATCACAGAATCACAGAATCATTAAGGTTGGAAAAGACCTGTAAGATCATCTAGTCCAACCATCAACCAACACCACCATGCCCACTAAACCATGTCCCACAATGCCTCGTCCACACATTCCTTGAACACCTCCAGGGATGGTGACTCCACCACCTCCCTGGGCAGTTTATTCCAGTGTGTCACCACACTCTCAGTAAAGAAATTTTTCCTAATATCCAGTCTAAACCTCCCCTGGTGCAACTTGAGGCCATTTCCTCTTGTTCTGTCACTAGTCACTTGGGAGAAGAGACCAACACCCACCTCTCTGCAACCCCCTTTCAGGTAATTGTAGAGAGCAATAAGGTCTCCCCTCAGCCTCCTCTTCTCCAGGCTAAACAACCCCAGCTCCCTCAGCCGCTCCTCATCAGACTTGTGCTCCAGACCCCTCACCAGCTTCGTCGCCCTTCTCTGGACACGCTCCAGCACCTCAATGTCCTTCTTGGAGTGAGGGGCCCAATCATCAATGGGGATCAAGTCAATATATAAAAATAAATACAGACAGCTACTCAGTTGGTCAAATTTAGGTGTCTACTTTCATTTTCTGCCCAGAATGCAATATTTAACCATACGTTTCTGATAATGCACACTCTGATTGAGAATTTCTTACGAGAAAGGGCACCCATCTTGGTTCAAAACTAAAAATGAGTTAGTCAGCTGCTCGGGTGAGCTAACTGAGCTAATCATCCTCACTGTTACCCCATCCCCATAAAAGAAAAGTTCACTGCAACTACTGGCAAAACAGTCAAGTCAGCTCCATTCCTGAGGTCTGATGGTTTGGCACTGAAAGCTGTAGGTTTAATGCTGATTGGCAAACTGCAAGAGGAGTTATTTGTGGCAGGAAATGGGACAAAAATGAACAGAGTTTGGGACTTGACCCATTTGAAAGGTTAACTGTGAATTTACAGAATCTGAATTAGACTTTTATTCACTCCTCAATTTCTGAGGGGTTTGTTTGTTTGTTTGTTTTCTTTCCCAACTGCTAGAATGCATCACTGGTGTCTTCTTCAGCCATCATCTGACAACAAACCACCTACTATAACAGTTATTTTAGGAAAATATTTAAATATTTCCCCCTGTAACTGGAGGAAATGGGTTCTTCCACTACTACATTTCTAATAGAATTTTAACACAGCCTTGCAGCAGTACTCCATGATGTTTTCTTTAGAGGAAACAAAATACAAAATAAAATATAGCTGTTATAAACTGTTAATTATGGTTTATAATAGTAATAAACTCAGAGAATTTGATCATTACTGTAGTTAATGATCAGTTTGTTAGGGTTTAACTGCCTTTAGTTCCATCTAGGGATACCCAATTAGCAAACCAGTCGTTAAATACTAGTAATGACTAATTATTCGAGGATTAAAAGCTTAAATATAAATAAAAGAGAATGTGAGACTCTTAAAATTAATGCGTTAATGTATCCCTTCCTCAGCATGAGTTACAGATTACATTCTGTCCTTATGACTAGCACACTTTCTATAGGGAATTCATTTCCCTCTAAGTGAGTTTCTTTTTTTATATTCTCTCCAGATGTTTAATTCACATACATATCGGCCATTGTTTCAAAAGCCCAAATCTTCCCGTTTAGTAGAGTGCCTTCAATAGTGCTAAAATTGTTAACTTCTTTTCAGTGTTCAGCATGCTTTTTGGGGGGCTGTAGAGCCTTGTTTGATTTCCTTTGGTTTCATATTCCTAGTCACATCGAGCCAAACTGCCTTCAATTATCATGAGTGATGTTATTTGCTATGTAAGATATCAAATGCACTTAGACAACAGAATCAAGATGACCGGATCTATCCAGGGAAAGCCAATAAAAGATAACTATAGCAGGGATCAGCTTGAGCCTTGTAGTTAGTACAGAACCAAGTGTTTTGTATATGGTAAGGAAATAACAATGGTAGAACAGACAAAGGTAGAATACGCACAGTTTGTCATGATAGAGAAAACCTGGATGCATAGATATAGTCCAGCTAGGATAAATATCCACAAATATATGGGTTTATTCTGGGCATAAAATGTAGCTGAAGAGTGCCAACAGAGTGTCTGCAGGCCACTGAAGTCTTGCAGATAGAGGTTAAACGTAATTTAAGTAGCGCAAAATATGTATGGTAGATTCCACATCAGTTTACTTTTAACTTGTGTCTATTTATCCAAACCTGTCTGCTTTATAAATGAAGTGCAAATAAAATACACGGTGTTTTCACGGTGTTTTCTCAGCCGAAGCGAAAGCAAAGTTAAATTTGACAAACCAGGAAATGGCAGCATTTGGTCTCAATCTAACTACAAAAGATAACAGTAAACTACATAACCCAGTTATTTAAACATGATGGCTGAATAATCTGAAGACTACTTCATACTTCAGGAATGGTTACAAGTGCCGAGACGCTGCAGGGACACAGCTTACATTTCAAGGGAAAACTACTTTTGTGCAATCTTTCCTTCTTTCCCTGAATTATTCTGAACTATTTCAGTGGGAGTCTCTTGGGAATATTTTGTGCTAAACAATAAAGTTTCTCCTCACCCTCTTTTAGATATATTTGTCTAATAAACCCCAGGACATCTTCTGTTTATAGAAACTATAATTACTCTATTGAAGTTAGTGGATCCATGAGTCCTTAATCTAGTCATTCACCTAAGCCCTGTGAGCAATGGTATTGAAAAGACACACAATATTTTTCATGTTTCTGTTCATGGGACCTTTCGTAGCAGATATATAATTTGCCATGTTTAATGATATAGATGAATTAAAACCAACATCTATTTTATCTTTATGAATCTTGAATTAATGTTTCCACCACCAGAAGGTAATTTTTCAGTTGGTCAATTAGAAGACACGCACACACGAGTTTGTGCTCTTTCAGAGAGACTCTCATTGTTAAACCTCGCTGGTTGGGTTTCACATGAATAAATGTAGACATAAAGCTTAGATGAACTATACTGCAGAAATGTCAATTTTTTCTATATTGACTAAAATGAATAATTCAAATGTACCTGTCTTGGTGGTACAGTCTTTATTTCCAGGATAAATTCAACTGCTGAGACTTGATGAAGTAACTTTGATTTATTTTCTTTCTGTAAAAATAGAAGTTTTACTAGCTAAAAGTTAATTCTGGGATGTTATTGGGGAAATGGGAAAGAAGGCATGAATACCAAACAAAAGCTATCTTTTTCCTTTTGGCCCTGAACTGTAGTATTTTGTTCCATGTTGGCTTACAGAAGATCCAGACTTTTTCAGGCATTGAAAAAGTGTCAGAAAGAGGCTTTAGTGGAATGACTCCATGTTTACATCGCAATCAGCTGGTAGGTACAACCAGCATGTGTGATGGTGACAGTCGGTGAAAAATGACAGTCACAAAATCACGCTTGCCTCCGCTGAGTCTGTTGACTCTCATATGTGTAAAACTTCGATTTTTCAACATGTACAGTTATAATTGTAGTGAGTCTGTGTGCATGTGAATGTTCGCTTTTTAAACAACCTTCAAGAGAAGAGATTGCCAGTGTGCAGTCCTCCCATCTCCTGCCTGAACGGCATTAGTTGGGGGCTCAGAAAAGAAAAAAGACCCTTTCCTACACTAATGGTGGATCTGTAGCTGCATAACTTTCAATTCATCAAGGCACAAAACGGAGCTTTCTTCTGATTGTAGCAAAGACTCAGGTTTCTAACAGAGTGCACAGCATTTGTTTCTTTCTGAGAGGTGTGCGGTATCACAGCAATTCAGCACCATTAGCACTCACTGCTACGGGGAAGAGAGAACTCTTCTACATTCATTGATCTTTGTCTGATACGCTTAATGAAAAAATACATCGAATATGATAACACTGCCTTAAGGAACAGAGGTAATTATTCAACTTCTGTGTATTGAGAATAACTTGCTTCCTTTTTTGGTGTACATCAGAAAAAAAGAAAAGGTGCATGCTATAAGCACACTTATTCTTTCTTTCTTTTTCCCCTTCCCCCCCCTTCAAATAAAAACATCTTAGCCATGTTCTTCTGGTATTCTGTGACCGGGCCTTGTAAGACTATGATTTATGAAACAAGGGAAATGTGAGCAGTAACTAATTGGTGAAGCATTCTGGGCTGTATGGCTGCTCCGCACACACAATGAGGTTGGGGTGCCTGCCATCGTGCTAAAAGGAAGCAGCAGGCTTTAACCCTTCCCTCCTCACGCACACAGTTTCCATCATGCTTCTTCAAGAAGTTAATACCTCTCCGCGCAGGGTTTCTGTATTCCCCAAGTGTCAAAAAATTGTTAACACACTTGCTTTCATGCACAAGTGTCAAATAACTTTTTATGATGGAGAAATGTCTTTGTCAGCGTTATGGATGGTAACACTGCTGTGGGTGCGAAAAGCAAGTTGCCCAGGATCACACAAAAGATCAGTGGCTGGAACAGTAATAAAAACTAGGTTTCTCCTGATCTTCCCATGAGACGGTTTTGTCTCCATTCTCTATTTATGTGATGTGCTTTGGGGTTTGATGCATCACATGTTACCAGAGCCACACAGAACAGATAAACAACACAGCTGAAATGTGAACCAGGGCAGCTAGTTGCCAGATCTTTCTATAAAAGATCAGGAAAAACCTTCTACAAAGGTCACTCTGAATTTCTGACTTCTTGTAGTGCTCAGCTGAGATTTGCTTTGCAAGGCTGAAATCTCCTTACTGAGAGATCATCTTTAGCAACAACTTCAGAGCAGGTTCCTATCCCTACACATATGCTTGAGAGCTTGGTTTTATTAACAACCGTGGAGAAGCTGAGACTATGAGACTGATGCGGGGTGAGAAGTGAGGAAGTCATAGGGAGTTATTTGCTTTACAATGGGTAGCTACAGACATGACCTGAACAAATCTTACTTATTTTTTCTCAAGTGTACTTTACTACCCAGAATACAAATAGTACAGACTAACAGATAAGTATATCTGATATATATCCCTGTCTGTCTACCCTTAGAAAGATATTCTTGCATTCAGTACTTATATTCAATTAAAAATAGGCAGATTCAGCAAAGCTTCAGACTAACTTTCCCTGGTGTCAGGGCCACCAACTTGTCTCATGCATAATGGACGAAAATACAGACCTAAGATTGTTTCATCAGTCTATAGAGCCACAATCTTCCTAGGCTGAGGATGATACTATCACACTTCATCTCTGGAAGAGCGCAGAGCAGAAACACACGTTTGCCAGGGGGGTGCATGAGCACCTGGATATCTGGTAGAGAAAAACCACAGCACTAAAATGACACAGGTCATTAAACAGTCAGAAGTCCATAAGCCCTGCTGATAATATGTACGAGGATGCTAAAGTGAACAAGGAAGTCAAGTAGGTCATGAGATGAAAAGAAAGGGGAAGGAGAAAGACAAGTAGAAGGTGGGGATAAAAAACTCAGCTAAACAATGAAAAAAGTTAATGCAGAGGGAGAAAAGAGATACAAGTTACTGTACTACAGTCGAGAAAATAGGAACAAAGAATAAGCCCTGAAGTTTCAGACTCATTCTAATAAAAGATTTCTTTATGTGGGTGCAATTTGAGCCTCTCTTTTTCTTCAGCAGTCTGAATGCAAAGTATAAAACAGACCTGTCACAGGCAGACGTGTCTGTGAGTTGAGGCAGGTGCAGACGCAGAGAGAAGAGCTGCCAGATCTGAGAGAGAGAAATTTTACACATGGCAACTCCTCCTCCAGGAGACCCTTTTTGAAAATTTGGCCTAGCAGAACAGCGGAAAAAAAGAGACCCTAAGAGTTTTAGGGGTATTATTGAGCAATTCAGCCACACCCCTGTTGAGCAGACACAAAAAGCCACACCTTAGTCCCCACACAGGTTTGTTCTACACCCAGGGCAGTATTAGCTTGGGGAACCTGGGTGATTGTAGCGGGACCAGGTCATTTTCACTCAATCCCCTGCATGTTTTGCAATGTCATCACACATTTGGAAAGGCACCATACCAAAGGCCATGTATCAGAGCTAGCCATTCACCCTGACAACAAATAGGAGCGGCAGTATTCTGGGAAGACGTGATAAATATTTTTTAGTGTCCCATTACTGCATAGCCATCTGCTATTTATTGCAATTGTGCAGATCATAATACATCTATCTGATATTTATATAGATGCTGCTTTTGCTTCCATAAGAAGTGCATTGTAACTTAACGTGGCGTTAGCTTAATGTTCCATTAAAACAGAGTGCTGGTAAGTGTATGCATATGTATATATGTATACCTAAATTATTATTTTCCCGCCCATATTCAGACAGTGCTGGGAAGCTATATAGATACTAAACTTCTGCTAGGCAACATTTTCAATACTGAATGGAAAGAACTTGTTTGTGCAAAGCCACCCATTTCGCTAATTACAGCCACTTGTACTGTAAGAGGAAATTGCTAATTGGGTACAGCAGGAAACAAAGAGACAAGGGTTTTATTGTCTGTTCTGTTCCTACTAGTATTATTAACTCACTCCTTTCCTTTGAAAAAAAGCCTTTAATCTTATTGTGGCTCAGTTTCCCAAACTGTGAAATTATACTGGGCAGAAACTGTGAGGCTATACGTCTTAAATACCAGAATAAAAGATTCCTAACAAGATTCTAGTGAGGCTATCAACAGAGATACAAGACAGAATTCCCACAAAACTGCCTTCATTTTCTGGGAGGCATTTAAACCAGCCAGGATTGGAAAGGAGTGGAGATGCTTGCCTGTTTTAACCCTAATAAACTTTTTTAATCCTAGTAACATTACAGAAAACCATGGATGAAGTAAACTGAGCTGATAGACTAGGGATTGTGTCAGGTGTCCAGAAGACGAAAACCCCTCCGTAACTCTGCTGAAGTTATTGAAAGGACCTTGATTGACATGTCGTAATGTTCAGGCCACATACATTGGCACTTGGCAGTCTGAGGATTTCAGGTTCCCCAGGGAAGGTGCAAATATTGCTCTATTAGCAATAACACGCTCCGTAGCTCCGACTGCCGGGAGATTATACAAGTGAACTGTGCAACACTTCGGGACACCGGGCGGGTTGTGCCGAACCAGTGCTTTAGACCGTCGCATGCCCTTAGCAGTAAATGCGCTAATGTCAAACTAACCTTGAATATATGTGTGTTTAAACATGTTAATCAGAGCAAGACCTGTAGAAATGCCACAAAATATCAAAGGTGGATGAGACTGTATAAATGCAGCCTGAGAGTTTTTTTTTTCCACCACCCTCAAGGTCTTCCAGGGAGCCAAGGAGCCTGTTGGTTCATTGCATTGATTTCCCACTCATTGAGAGATGTCACCAGTTTAACTTTTCCCATTTACCCCAGGGCTGACTTCTTTATTGAGTTAACAAATGCATAAAACTAGGATAATACATCCATGAATCAGTCCCATAAACGTAGCTCAATACAGGACAAGGTTAGTGCTGGGGTAGTGATCTTCCACAGTGCTATAGACACCTGCTATTCTTTCTCTAGAAACTCCCTTTCTGTTATCTTTCTTCTGTCGCTCATAAACACCGAATGAGCAACCTTGGCGATCTAAGGCCAATCTCTCCCTTTTCCCATATGCAATATGTTTATCACAAATGAGCGTCTGGGGCTTTCATTATTTATCAGGGGATGGAGTCCTATCATTGTATCAGAGGCTCTGGGAGCCTCAAATCATGGTGATCTATCGCACGGCATTTGTGGGGCCAAAACAGCTTTGACGGCTTTGAAGCCCATCAAAATCCTGCAATGTAGCAGTGCCAAGGCAACATGGGGATCCCGCATGGACCTTGGCTAAGCCATTGCTTTGGAGATTCAGGCTCCACATGGGAATGGAGATGAAACCTCCTCTCCATGTAGAAAGCATCATTCCAGACCAGGACTGCTCTCTCTGATGGCGTGCTGTGCCGGTAAGCTGCAGCTCCGAACAACTCTGCAAATGCGAATTTCATTGTATGATGGCAGGGCTTGTTTCCCCTAGAGTCACGCTGCAAGGGTGTGTTTTTAAAGCCCATTTAGCAAGATGATTAATTTCTTTGTGTACCTGATAATGTAAAAAAAAAATAATTTACAGCACGTTACATGGTTTCTAAGTGAAAAGTATTCTATTTGCATTCTCATTTCCCCGTGCCACACCTCAAAGTAAATACAAGCTTTATATACAGAAAGGAAGTTGATGATTAACCTGGAGAGTAATTACTACTAAAATGGTGATATCTCCAGGTAAGATCAGATCTCCATGGTGCTACACTGTGCGGCATGTAAGAGACTGCCTCTCCTTTGAGCAGACAAAACAGAGGCACTTTTCCCAAGGGTAAATAGGAAAATGAACAGTATGAAGTCACACATCAGGCCAGTGGCAGTGCTAGGCTACAGCTTGTCATAAAGACACCTGTGGCTCTCAGTGCCCAAAACAGAGGGGAAAACTGAGGTCACTCACCCTTAAATGAGACAGAAGCACAGGGAATGCTCCAGCTCTGACTGGGGGGAAAAACCTCCCGATTCGGACGGCAGAAGAAACTTTTTGTGCTGGACTGTCCTACCGGAGAAAGCAGAGAGAGCGCGTAGGGAGACGGATGCAAGTGGGGGGGGTGGAGAGGGAAAGAAAAGGTAGCTTTCTCAGGATTAACCATTAACAACACCAGACCTGAAGGCAGTTGGGGGAGATTAGAGAATTCTTCCTATCACCGCACAACCGGTATCGCAAAGAGGAGAATAACCCAATTTTCAGCCCTTCTTGCTTTTCAATTCCACCCGTGCCGATTAGTGCATTGTTCAGCTCAGGGGGGTATGTGTGTGTGTGTGGGGGGGGAAGAGAATAATAATAAAAATAGTCTGTGGCTTGTGAGCAGCTTTATGGCAGAGAGCGCGGCCACTGATGCCAGTCGCCGCGCTCTCCTCTTGGGCTACTTGGCAGTGCCACCTGCTGGCCCCACGCCTGCTCCCGTGGAAATTTCCAAGCTGCTGCGTGCTGCAAGACCAAATCGCAGCTGCTCTGCTAACTTTGCTCTCCAAATTTCCTTGTAACAGGCCGCTGGGCTGGAGGGAGGGCTCGGCGTTGCCCCAAAGCCACCCCTCGCCTCTCCGGCACGGTGCATCCTGCTGGAGACAGCGATTCCTGGTCTCGCTCTTATTGACAGTCATTGCAGTGATCTCTCTGTTTTGGTTGCCAAATACCATATTTAACTGAGGGTTCCTGCAGCCTCCCTCAGACGTGAAGCTCCCACTTCTTTTCTGTTTGCAGAAAGGCCTTTTTCACAGAATCACAGAATCACTAAGGTTGGAAAAGACCTGTAAGATCAAGTCCAACCATTAAAAAAAACCAACTAAACAAAACAAAACACACCACAACAAACAAAAAAACCCCCCCACCCACACCACACACACCCATGCCCATCAAGCCACGTCCCAGTCCCACAATGCCATGTCCACACACTCTTTGAATACCTCCAGGGAGGGTGACTCCACCACCTCCCTGGGCAGTCTATTCCATTGTGTTACCACTCTCTCAGTAAAGAAATTTTTCCTAATATCCAGTCTGTATCTCCCCTGGCGCAACTTGAGGCCATTTCCTCTTGTCCTGTCACTCATCACTTGGGAGAAGAGGCCAACACCCACCTCTCTGCAACCCCCTTTCAGGTAGTTGTAGAGAGCAATGAGGTCTCCCCTCAGCCTCCTCTTCTCCAGACTGAACAACCCCAGCTCCCTCAGCCGCTCCACATCAGACTTGTGCTCCAGACCCCTCACCATCTCCGTCGCCCTTCTCTGGACACGCTCCAGCACCTCAATGTCCTTCTTGGAGTGAGGGGCCCAAAACTGAACACAGTATTTGAGGTGCAAAATGGAAAGCAAATGGAAAGTCAGGGTTTGTGCATATGCAGTAGGGAGCAACCTTAAACATGACTTTTCTCCCATTCTCCCCTCCCCAGGAACTCTGTTGCCCCCAGGGCACACAAGGATGCTTGGACTAGAATTAAGGGTCTGAAAAAACAGATTTAAAGGTGGCGTTTTGTCTGTTTTGAAGACTTGATCCACAAATCAAGTTTGTTTCTAAATTAAAAAAAAAATAAACAAACACAAAACCAAACAGAAAACACAAAACCAAACAAAAACCCCAAACCTTTTCCACTCACCTATACTGAGGATGCAACAGAGAGGTATTTAAGCTAGCTCCAAACAGGTAAGACCAGACACTGTGAGGATTGTACCTGTGTTAGAAGCTCAGCCCTGTGCTATTTTTGCTAGGAAGGACCACACCAGTTCAGACTCATTGCTCCAGGTAGGAAGAGCTATCTGTCAGAATTAGTGCCGAGGGCTCTACAGAAAACTGCATTATTCAGTGTAAGCAGAGATTATTGATCATGAATAAGTGTTTTATCCACATACTATTAACAGCAGCAGCTCTTCAAACAAAATCCATCCCTCTTCCCACACACATCTTCTCTCCGACTGATTGCTTGATGCAGGATTCACAGATCTGGCCAGGAAGGTCTTCTCAGAAGAAAGATGAGTGAAGACGAGGGCAGGGAGGGTGTGCAGGATGCTAACAGAGAAGGCATGAGGGTTATTGTCCTGTGTAAACCAGAAAAGGTATTAATAAGAGAGGAGAAGAGTGAAATTAATAAAAATACTTGAAAAGATAAAAGCCTTTGACTTTGCCATGGGAAATCTGACTCAAGCAAAGTCATTGTTAAAACTGCTCTGGTACACCTGTACACCGAGGCTGTGATTTCAGCCCCTGTGGGAAAACCGTGGGAGGACGTAGGAAATGTGCAGGGATCTTAGCAGGGTTTCTCCCCTCCTCACTCTATGCTATAATATCAGCATAATCTCTATACTTTTCAGGAATAAATTACAGGTATTTCTAGCCAACAAAATAAATTTAGTTTTCCTAGCTTCCTTCTTATCATGCGGTCTTTATCTTTGAAAGGGGTGGGAAAGGAGGAGTAATTTCAGCAGTACTTTTCACGCTGATCACAATTATTTTGTTGTTAGCTGAATGCCCACTGTTCACTCACTGTATTGTCTCATCTTCGGCTGCAATACCTTTACAGAAAGGAACTAGGTGGTAATAAGGACTGATTCCTGGTTTTAGCATATTATTTACTGGAGTTTAAAGATGTATCTATAATTGTCCTTTTTTCCCAGTGCCACAGTCATGATTCAGGACTGAGCACCTCAGTCACTTAGCTGGGTCCCCACATCATGTCCCTCATGGCTCCCATCTCCCTCCCTGCCAACGAGTGTCCCAGCCAGCCTCTTGCTCTGGGATCCCCTCCACTGGCTATGGTGGCTTTGTGGAGAGGCAACACACAGAAATGCACCTCTTTTCCCCAGCTATAGCAGAGCACCAAGAGCCTCTGCAGTCAGAGCTGGACATGTCCCTTGCACACAGACCAGACTTGACTTTGTCACGGCATTGTGGACTGGGATATTTTGGAAGAGAAGTCTTCAAAATACAAGACTTATCACAGGCAGCATAAGAGCTCCCTATTTGGAAGGGGATTCCATGCATGATGCTCCTTGTTTCAATTAATTTACAGCACAGACATAACCTCACAGTACTGCAGGTAGAAAAGCAGCAGTTTGGTCCCGTTGTTGGAAGGTACGGGCGAAGAGAACTGCATCCACACGTCAGGCTGTACACAGCTGGGTGAGGCTCCCATCATACACAGCCCCACTGAGTTTTCAAGAGCTGCCTGGGGTTAAGTAAATCCCTGATGGCTGGCTGCTGAGTCAAGGAAACTTCATGCTAGACTAACTGAGATAATGTGCATATCAGGATCTCTCCCTCCCTCATCACACCTCTCCCTCATCTGCCACCAACCTGCTCTGCTTGCTGACTCCTAAACTGTGCCCACGAGGCACTGAAGCTGATTAATCTTGGGTGTCCACTAGAACCGCTGATTTGCTTGCTTTCCCATTTCAAAGGTTTCTGGTTAGGGTTTTGTTGCATTTTAGTACCTACAGAAAGATTTCAAACACTCAAAATACTTTATTAAAAAATACAAGGAATTTTTGATGTCAGACAGTATTAAAGATCTTGAGCTCTAGCATAAAGTCATAGCTGCCAGAGAGAAAAGAGGATGCTTTGCTAAGGAGATGCAGGAATTGCCACTTTCTTCATAGCATCCTACATTCCTGCTTGGTACCCCTTTAATCCTTTGGATGCGAGTTATTATTCTTCATTCCCTCACCACAAGAATCCCTTGTGCTTTTCTTCAAATGGAAAATGAGGTCACGCTGAATCACGCTGGGTCTCACCAGAAGATAGTGAGATCCACTCATAGAGTGACAGAGGAACTGGGCTTATCTCTTTCCCGCTAGTGATTCCCATGGTATCTGCTATCGTGCAGTTTCTGTTGTAAAAGAGCACAAATATCGTATTTGCAGACTAAAGAACGAGTTTCTGCAGCACAGAAGGAACAGACACTTTGTGCAGTAAAGAAGAATATGTTTTCAGATAATAATGCAAAGAATTGTTTTAAAAAGCTCTGATTCCTATTTCAGATACTGAGGGGCTTTAATCATCACTCTAAGATGAATGTTTCATCAGTATTTATTATTAAAGTGATCTCTATCATCAGTCAGGATTTCAAGTTGGTTTCAACCCTTTGCATTTCCTGTGAAATACATATATATGTGTACGAACAGACAGACGCACGCAATCTAAGGCAAGCACGATAGACTGAGAACAGAGGTACCAATATTTTGAAGCTTTTCAATTCACCAAAATTTACCTTCCAGTTTATTAGAAGAACAGATGTATTTTTCTAGCTCCAAACACTGACAAATTAGGAATCTCCCCCTGCCTGGTTAATCAGTAAGGCATAAATTTTTAAATGTCTCTGATATTTGAAGCCAAAATTGTGAATTTTAACTCAGACGACTGGCAATTATCCAGAAAGTAGTATAAATAGTATCTCCTATGCTGTAACACCATCCCTCTGCACTGCACTTCTGACAGACAGCTTCAAAAGAAGTTCCAAAGAAGTGTTTAACATGGCCCCTGTGTTTCAGTGCATGTTCAGCCTTTGTAGAAATTTAACTACTAGGTTTGACTTCCTTAGACCCTCCCCTCATGTGTTTAATATTAAAATTAAACTTGAAGTAAGAATTCAAAACACAAATAATAACAATTTTTTTCTTAATAATCTTTTATTTTATCAGCTGAAACACTACTAGGATATTTCTCTAGCTTCTGTCACTACAGGCTAAATGCATCAGTATGGAGGAGGTATTACTATCAAAAAGGGAGCTCCTTTCTGTGCTTCTTGAGCCTGCAAACTTTATGCCCACCAAAACGTGCTGGCCAGTGATTCCTGACCAGCAAATAGCTCCAATGTGGCAGAGGAGGTGACTTTTATTCCGCTTCATCATTTTAGCTTTTTCTTCCTTCTACAGCACTTTTTGTAAACCCATGTAGGGAGCGCTTTGGTGTACACAAGGTTTTTACCACCATAATTACTCACCTCACAGTAGGATCCTTGATCTGAAATGCAAAGTACAAAGCCTAGAGTGATTTACCACTTCTATTAATATCAATATTAAAATGCTCCTTACCCAAAAGGCATGAAGAAAAGATTCTCTCAGATGATCTTTGGACAGAGGCAGCCTCAGTGTTGACTGGTGGACGAAGGTCTGACCTGTGTGTTTACAGAACAAGGACAAACACCTTTTAATGATTAGTTTGCCATACATTTGGGTCAGTAAAAAAATTAAAAAATAAATCCCAAACCACAACAAATTATTTGTGGGAAGACTGCCAAGGGGACCTCTAGCAGACACGTACCAGGTGAATGCGTGATTCTTACAGATCACTGTTGCTTCTCCCTTTGTTCTTGTTCAGTTCTCCTGAAAAATAGGAGATTTTGCTTTAATGAGAATTTTTTTTGAAAGAAAGAAGTAGAAAGGAAGCCAACACACTGTAGAAACTCATGGATCTTATAAAAATAAAACAGGACTTTCAACATTTAATCATACAACAGAAACTACTGGGTTGTAATTTATAAAATCAGGTGAAAGACACCCACCATTCCCAGTAACTACATGTAACTCAATTATCTCCTTCAAACACCAGATCACTAGTACTGTAACAGTAAACTCTGCTTTGAAGAGGTGTATGGATTTAGCAGGGTTAGGTTTACACTTGGACCTGATGATCTTAAAGGTCTTTTCCAACCTAAATGGTTCTATGTTTCAACCCAGTGTCAAGACCAAAAAGAAGGGGGAGGATCACACTTACAGGACTTTGGCCAGCTAATGTACTTGGTACCCCCACATTCGCTACTACAACTGCAGCCCTACGATAACACAAACCCACTTAAGTCCATCTGAGGCTATGCTGGCTATTTATTCCAGCCCTTCCGTATGCTCAGCTGTTGCATAATTATAGGCTGATGTCTCTGAGCTGTGCATGCTGTAAAATTCACGAGCAGATAGTTTGCAAATATATGGCTGACTATTTGGAAGAGAATAATTTACTCCGTTTCTGTCAATGGGGTTTACAGTCAGAATATTCGTCCGTCACATCTTACTGGGAGCATTCAGGAATTTTCTTGTGCCCTTGCTAACAGTAAACAGGTGGATGCTATCATTTCACATGTCTTTTTTTTCTGGTGGGGCAAAATGTTCTGCATAACAAGTTCACATAAAATTTAAAATGCACAGGATAGAACTATAAGTTAACTTTATCGTCTGGATTTAGTGTTAGCCCTTTGCACTGAACGCCATTTGCATACATCAGAGATTCTTGGACTGTGTGTGTCCAGGTCACTTATTCATTATTATAATTTATTTCTAGCGCAGCAATACCTAGAGGCCCCAGGGAAAGGCAGTTACACATACATGCATATAATGAAAAGACAGTTCTTGCCCTGAAGAGCTGAGCATAGAGCTACCTACCTGATACAACAGCACCCCATGCAGAGATGCCAGGGTTGTCTCTAAATGAGATGATACATTTATGTAGTATAGTATAATGCCATGCAGAGATACTCTCTGTCCTGGAAGCAGTGAAGTTACATCACTACAAACCTATATCTGGGCTAAATTTGCTGTAAATAATGTATAAACTGACAGCTACAATGCTTCTGGTTTTAGTTATCTCTGAAACCGCATTTTACTCTGCAGACCTATTCTTTAAATTTGCTACCTAAACAGAACAGGAAAAATACCAGCTAAAGGTTTAAAATTGTCAGACTCGGGAGAGAATTTAAGGGAGAGGTACTATTTTTTCCACCCTGGGTTTAGTTGTCAAAGTAGGTTAATATTCTCTAAATGAACCTGTGCTCACTGGAGGTAACAAAAAAACCAAACAAACCAAAAAAACCCAAACCCAACCAAACAAAAAAACCCCAAACACCAAATCCACAACCCAAAGCTAATTTATTTTGATTAGCAAATATGCATATATTTTAAAATACCTACTTGCATATAGAGGGAGTCCTGGCTGGAATGAATTACTCAGAGTAGTGATGAGTTTCTTACAATGACAAATGAAATTGAATTAAGACGAGATGATTTTTGGATATTTTTTTTTCTCCTTTTTAATAAGGAATTATTTTAGTACAGGCAGGAATTAGTGCAAGGAAATCCCATGGTCTGTGCTACACAGGCGGTCAGATTACATTAACACAGTGGTCCCTTCTGACTAAACAGTCCATTAACCTAACTATGAAGTTAGAGGAGAAGGGGGGATAAAACTTGAGTGTGGAAGTAATTGATTTTTTCAGGTCAGAAATGAAATCAAATCAGAACAGCAAACATCACTTAGGATCAGCATTTTTGTTTATTTATTTATAAAGTTCAGCAAATTGAAACAATTTAGTTCAGGCTGAGTATTTACATCAACCTGAGATAACCTGATTAAATTCCTTTTAGAAGGTGTTTAATAAAGGCACAGGTGGAGTACATAAAACCGAGGGGGAGGTAAGAAGGATGTCCTGGGAAAGGGGTATTTTACAGGCTTTCTAGTCCCTTTGAGGAAATTTCTATCAGCTTGATCCTCTGATCTCTTCCCTATCTATACATGTCCATATGTATTACTCTTTATTCTCCAACAGGTATATAAAAATAAAAGCAAAACATTTTGTTTCATACTTCCCAGGACATTTGAGTGTTGGATTTGAGAAGGCAAGCTCAAAGAACAACATGATCTTTGATACAATATTTACTTTACACTGTTAATGGCAATATGGAGCAGCTAAACAAAAATCAGAATAGGAAATATTTTGATTATACATAAAAAACATTATGGGAATTTTGATACTGTGACATTTTGGTCTATTTTGGAATGAGAAAAAAAATCAGGTGTCTGAATTTCTCTGAGATACTGAGATTCTGAGCTACAAGTATTGGTTATGTCTAAGTTTTATCTAGGTACTTAATCTGACAATTCTCTGATCTCTCTCTCTTTTGGGGCTTTTAAAGTAACTGTCATTTTCAAGGGGTTTCCTGTCCTTGGGATTCAGTCTATTTCCCCAAATGCCAGGTGTATTTGAAATGAAGATGCCAACCTACAAATAAATAAATAAATAAATAAGAATAAAATACAAAGAGCAGGTCGGGATCCTCCTTTTACCTGTGGCTAATTTTTTCCCCACAAGTCATAAAAGCTGTTGGAACAATTATCATCCTGTTAAATTCTGGAAGAGCACTTTTAAATAATTTAAAAAGGGATCTGTTTTTTAACATAATTGCTATCATTATATTTTTTACATAGTAGTGAACTAAGAGATAAGTACCTTCTAAGTCAATAAATATCTTGGCCTGAAGCCCTGGAACTTTATTTATCTGTGAAGTGTTTATCTTACTGAATCCTCCCTAGAAAAACAAAATAATTATTGCTTAATGATAGTAGATGTCAGTTTTCTCTTTCAATTACAAAGCAGGATGTTTAAAGTTTTTCCAGTTTTAGAGAAGCGTCTCTTGAATCTGGTTGGAAATGGAGGAGCATAAAGTGAAACATGGGACATGAACCCACAGGCACTTTGGTTTTCCTGTTGCCCACAACACAAGTACCAACACAAGAGTTAGGCTCCCTCCCTGTGAACCTTGTGGGAATCACTCCATTGCTGTTAGTCAATCAAGCCCCTGGGGAAGGAACGATTCCATTTACTAATAAGATTTCAAGGGTCACCAAGGGAAGACTTTTCATTATAATGGCCTTGTTTTCTGAGGAATGGTAAAAGACTTTCCAAGGTGAAGTACTGAGAGATGTAATCTCTTTCTAATCTCTGGGAACTGCCTTTTTCTGTTATTAATATTGCTTCCCCACCATAGGCTACAACTCCAGAAAATACGTAACACATGCCTAACATTAGGCACATTTTCAAATCCCGTTGATTTCCATGGCATTCAGGCATGTGCTTAAAGTAAAATTATAGTGCCTTCTCCCCCTTGGGAAAAGAAATTATCCCCTGATTTAAAGAACATCATGCATTCATATCGGTAAATAATTTATTTTAAGTTCAAGACCCACAAAAAGGTATAGTAAATAATCATCTCATTCCCAGTGCATCTTTCAAATTTTCTTTTTCAGGGCCGTTGCTATTAACAACTATTAATCATAGATTCATAGAATAATTAAGGTCAGAAGGGACCTCGGGATGTTATCTAATCTAGCCTGGTGCTAAATGCAGGCTTAATTAAATCAGGTTGCACAGGACCTTCTCCAGCTGAGTTCTGAATATCTCCAAGGATGGAGGTTCTATTTTTACTTTTATTTTTGCTATTAAAATGATGTATTTTTGTTGCTGTTAAAATTATAAATTGCAAAAAAAAGGAAGCAGATGTTGAGACTGAATTTCCTAGCGACTCTAAAAACTCCCAGCTCTGTCATCAGTGCCCCCCTACAAATTTTCAATCCATCCTTAAATGGGATGTTGTCCCAAAAGTTGCTGTGAAAATTTGTTATTTAAGTCAATAGAACTGAAGCAAAAAAAGTGTTCTGTCATCTGGAACTCCTCAGAGGATGCCAACTATAACATAACTGTGCATTTATACATCTTTGGCCTCCCTGCTCCCTTCCAGGTAAATGGGAATTCATAATATCCCCAAATTCATGGCAAATCTCCCCGTTAAAATGGACAGAGGTAAGGTGGGTGATGATTGAATGGAGGGAAGAAAGAGCAGGCTGCAAGATGTCTTAGGATAGGTATAAATGAGGCGAGGGAACCCATACAAACCCTTGCCTGGAATGGCAAGACATTAAAAACAAAACACATCTGTGAGCTAAAAGCATAAAAACACAGTATTTGTAGCAGTTTTGCAGTGGAGAAAGGGGATGAACCGTCACCAGCAAGAGGCTGGTATAGGTGAGACTCCAGTACAAGGGGAAGAAGAAGGGGATGGACGATGCTGATCAGAAAAACCAGAGCCAGGTGAGGGAGGCTGATTGCCGTACTGACTGATGGGAGTTGTGAGCTGGTGGCGGACAGGAGCCTGGGGAAATAATAACTCAGAAATTAGGAGCACCAGTGGTCAGATCCCCTGGGGAAAGCAGCTCCTAAATGAAAGCTGAAGAATATGGGGGAGAAGATGGCTTAGGAAGAGATGGGAGCAAAGGAGTGAGAGGACAAGACCTGTAAAGTCTGTAAGGATTATTATAAACACTATCAAATTGGAAGTGCCATTTCCCCCCCACGCCTTAAAATAAGCCATGTGAGAAGGAGAATCATAGTGAAATAAAAGTCACCCATTGATCCAGAAGCTACATCATCAGGCAGGTTTTTCACACTCTTCTGGGCCTATCACAGAAACCACCCACTATTTCCATTTCCTTAACTCCTACTGCTATAGTATTTTATAATCCCATTGCATTGTTCTGCTTTTCTTTCTTCTTTTTTCTCTGTAAAAAGCAGACAGGGGATATATTTACAGAACTTGTTCCTAAACTAGCACAGGCTGTAAATTATTCCTGAGCATCTGCTATCACATTCTGATGGATGTCCTTAGCTGTTTGATACAATCTCTGTGAAGTCAAAATTGAACATGCTTTCTTGCCCTGTTCTGGTCCAGCATTAGCACCAATCTTGTCCCTTATATCTTCATCTCCTTTCAGCCCCCTCAATGACTCCCAAATCTAGCCAGACCCCTTTCTTTTTTTTTATTTTTCCCTAGTTCCAAACCCAATGTTCCCACACTCCGGTTCTCAAACCATGTTCTCTTCCAGAAAACTTCTTACCTATCTTCCTGCCATCCTAAAACAAGGTCTTAGATACTCAGTCCTCATAACAGCCAGCTGCTTTGCACATATCTTGGGCCAGTTAGACTAGGAGAACAGAAGAAATTCATTAGGAGCTACAATTCCAGATTTGGGTCTAATGTCTGATTCCAGCAAAATCCATGAGATGCGGGGAAGGTACCTTGTGCAAGGATGCACAACACTCACAAGGGGTTCTCGGTACCTTGTGCAAGGATGCACAACACTGACAAGGGG
This sequence comes from Gavia stellata, assembly GCF_030936135.1. Taxonomy (NCBI): domain Eukaryota; kingdom Metazoa; phylum Chordata; class Aves; order Gaviiformes; family Gaviidae; genus Gavia; species Gavia stellata. The sequence goes on from NC_082637.1 coordinate 6,712,326, forward strand.
TTCTCTTGCTTCAAAAATTGAACTGACCCTTTAATGTGAAAAAGAAAGAAAGCAACTAATTTCTTCCTTGTTGTAACTCCAGGTTGCAATTATAGCTGTATGCACAACACTTACTGTATGCACACAGTAAAACACAGGGTTACTTCTTCCTCCCACAACACATGCTCTGACTTTCAAAGTCCAGCATGATTACACCAAGCCAGACCAGCTTTGTGTCTTGTGGCCTGACTGGAGCATGTTCCTTACAAGTTGGCTCTTCACTGGATTTAAATGGGAAGTTACTGTGCAGTGCTGTTAGCTTTGCTTATGACTGGCTGTATGCATTCTTCGTTTCAGATTTGAATTTCTGCTTCTTCTGTGATGTCCATAGATCCACAGGGCCACCTGATGTCAGAGTGCTAAGCAGTATGTCAAACACTCACCACTTGAGCTTATAACGACATAATTCATTTCCAGAGCTGATATGGCTTATGAAGTTTCAATTTATATTTTGCGCAAACTGAGAAATACAACCACCACTTATATGTCACGTGGATGTTGGTAGTGTCACTTTGAAGGCCATTTCAGAATAATGTCTTTCTTCCTAAAATGTAATGTTTTCTTACATTGGAAGTAGTATTTTCACTCTTGTGATCTTAGATATTATGTCTCTGCATATGCTGGTAAAATAAACAGAAACAGTAAGACTAAGTATATACTAGTAAATTCAGCTCTACACTGAAAGTCAACCATCCGTTTTGTTAAAACTGTTGGAATCATGCTGGGCATGGTTTTGGTCAGTGCCATTTAGGGCTCTCCTAAACAGCCCTTGAAGAGTTAGTAATAGGCATACATCCTTTCTTGGGGAACCAGGGAGTCCAATAGATGGATGCAAGCTGTTCTACAACAGCAGGTCTGAGTGCACGTGGAATTTGGATAATGAGGTGGGATTCCTGTGCACCAAGAACCATTAAGACTGCCCTTGCTATCTCTTGTGTGACCCGGGGGAGTGGAGACTCGCCTGCTAACACAGGGTGCAGACAAGGAGGGGCCCTGTGGAGGCAGGACAGCCCTGCTTGTGGTCAGCAAAGACAGCAAAATAACAGGAATCTGAGGGGTCCTTGGTTTCTTTGAAAGGCTTCGTGTCCGATAACTGACCTTTGCCTCGTTACTGGTGAAATGCATATTAAAACTCACACCCCTGCATATGCTAATGAAGATTATAGAGATCATGCTAAACATGTATGACTATAGCACTCGTCTCTCCACCCAAATCATGCTACACGTCACATATGGGGGGGGACCCTTGTAGTTTTGGGGATAAAAGATGGAGAAAATGATTGTAAAGGTGGGAGAGAAGAACCTCGATACCTGACGGACCAGTCGACGGGCTGCGTTCTCTTCCCCCACCCCAGGCAGGGACGATCTGCACCTCTCACCCTCCGGGTGAAAGTTATCCCCGGGTTCTTGCATTACTATCAAGTTTGCTAGCAATGTTAACCTTAATTAGTAGCACTATTGTAGTCAGTGAATTTATCAACGGCAATCTTGAATCTGTTCTGTCGCTCTCAATAAAATAACTGATTTTGATTTTTGTGCATCTGCTCAGTGCAAGTTCTTTTGCTGGGGCTCTGATAAACGAATCAGTGAAAGTCCTGGGACTCTGACAGACAAATTTTGAAACTACATTCCTTTTAACATGACAGTGCAAAAGAATAGTCCCTAGTCACATTTAAATCACTTGAATAAAGCCACTGAAATCAAAATACACATTCCTCCAATATTTTAAGGAATTCAGAAAATGAGTTCCCTGTGAGACTGTAATATGTCTTGTTCCCCAAATCCATGGATGAAGAACACCTTGACTTACAACATTTGCTTTCTGTACTTGCATTTTCCTGTTATCCCACATGACCTAGGAATTATTTTATACTTTATTCCATGCTGGCAGATTAAAAGATTTGTACTAAATCTAATAAAAAGTTAGTAGTGTACCCATTCTGCTTGGCAACCTCTTCAAACAATGCTGTATATAATCCAATCCATACTTGTTTATCCTGCTTAGTGGAAGACATTTGCAAAATGTAGATGTACAGTCTTGCAAACTATTGAATGAGGCAATCATGATGTATCTATCCCTTCAGAAGTAAGAAAACTCTGTTGGAGTCAATATCTTTTGGCAGGTGGTATAGAGAAAAGGAGAATGAAAAGGAAGAAGATTTGAGAGAAAGATTAAGCTATAATCACTGCAAAAGTTTCTATAATAGAAAATCCAGCCACTGCTTTGCATGGTTCTATTCTATCTGAGTTGTTCAGGTCTGCATTAAACAATATAAGATTAAGCACTTGTCAGGTGAACTAATGAGTTTTGGATTGATTTCTGTCTTCTGCAATGCTACTAGCATTTTTGACAGGTATGATTTATAGGGCATTCTTTGGGCCTGTTCATGAGAAGAGCTGTTTATTTTGGTTGATGGACAGGGTTTCTAATGTTCCCAGTGGAGTGTGCAGATGGCAGGAAGGACAGTAATCTTTGAGACCATCTCTCAATGTCTAGGGTATGTCTCGTATAAATTTGTAATCAAGATCTCAAGAAACTAATGTGGGCAGGCTGCCTCTGAAATTGTTTTTGCGACCTTTGGCCAATGTAATGCTCCCTGAAAAATGTATGTCTGGTACTTTTGCTGTTTAGTAAATGGAGCTTGTATAGGCAATCAAGTAACTATACTTTCCTTTTTAACTGATGTGACATATATATACAGACGCAGAGTTTTACACATTTACAGTTCTATTCCCTCTGGCTTAGAAGACTTTTTTTGAACATTTTATGTCTATGGATATTTAGTGCACTAGTAGACTACGAAAAAAGCAGCCAGGCAGTCTGTGTTGGAAACCTAATGGAATCTCTAAGGCGTGAAGATAACAAATCTAAGCAGCTGCACCACTGAATCATTTTTATTCTCATCTACTGTTCTTTCCATCATCTGATATTTTTTTCTGTTTGTCTTGCTTATAATTAGATTGTACAGTCTTGGAAAGATAAGAATGTAGGCCGGGTCTAAGCTGATATAGTTGCATTAAATGAATAAACTGCAATATAGAGAGAACATGGGCCTTTCTTTTATAGTTTTCTTAATTCTAAAATCTTAATAATGAATTTTTAAAGAGGGTGTAAAATCCATTGAATAACACTTATACGAGTATTTCCTGAAAGCTGAAGAGAAAAGGATTGATTGTGGTGTGAATTTAAATACCTAAGATGGACTACTTCCACAGCTGTCAGATGGTAAATAATGGTAACACCATGCTAAGACGATTCCATGGTTTGACTTTAATTCCAGTCCTGCACAGCAAAGTTGTCAAAATTTTGGCTTCCTAGCACTAGCAACCTAATAGGAGGTTTGATTTTCAGAGAATTTAAACCGCTGTCGTATTTAACCTTAGACTTACATGTTTGACGCCTTTGACCTATTCTATTATTCAGACCCTTTTGGCCTTTTCAGTCTTACTACTAAGTCTAATGATGGGACTCTTTTCCCACCCCTACTTCCCCCCTTTCTCAAGTGCATGTATCTCTTAAAACAAACCCTAATTTTTCAGGAAGACCACTCTATCTCTGTACCATTCTGCATGTACAATGATGATTTTCCCTCCAGGACAACTTTAAACATTGAATCCAGGTTGAACGAAAGCAGAGGTATAATGATGCTCTAAAGCAAGCAGAGACATTGAAGAGCTGACTGACTCAGTTACCTCCACAGAGGCCTCTGACATTGTTTGAGATGGTCTTGGGTGCATAAGACATCCATACAGGACAGACAGAAATTACATGGAGCCTGTAGGACAGCTGTACCCTTATGGGCAGGCAGCTGCCAGGCAGCCCAAATACCACTTGATGTCTGCTATTAAGCAGCTGAATCAAGCTTTGAATGTACCACCGAGGAGCCTCCTACTTCAGTCCTCTGCACTCTAAAAGTCCCCTAGTTTCCACTTGTCTTGCACTATCTTACCCCAGCATGGCCACCAAAAGCCTGTTGGTGATGACAGCAACAGTAGCAAAAGTGATAGCAGAGCTGACAGCCAGGTCAGGGAAGAAATCGCAGTAAAGGCAGTGAGAGCTGCCAAAGCAGCAGGAGCAGCCAAACTTGCATAAGTGACAGAAATAACAGAAACAAAACATTTTCCAAAACACATCTACTACTAAGGTCATTTACTACTAAGACAACTTCTTGTATCTTGCAACAGGTACCCATAGTATAGAGAAAAATCAAGCTTCAGATGAGCACAAGACGAGAAAAAACTGTTGACTTTCCAGAGGTAACATCCAAACAGCCCTTTTATACACATTGGAGGCACTTGACTTGGTGTCAGAGTTGTTCCTTGGCTTAAATACCATGCTTCACCCTTCTTATCTACAATATCCTAAATAGTTGGAGTTATTTTTTCCTCCTCTTGGCCTCAGCTAAACAATGCAACCTCTTCTCATAGGATTTTATAGTCCAAGCATCCCATTGTCCTCACTTTAGGGAGATGCTAGGTCTCTCTGCTGATGCTTCAAGCCATTGAATTATATTAGTGAGGCATCAAACCTCTGCTAAAACGCTGTGACATGCTGCAGCATGTATAATCTTAGAGTTGCTGCCTCATTATCTGTGAGCATACAGCTTATGGTTGGTTTGGAGCTAGGCATAGCTTGTCCTCAGAGCTGCCAGCCAATACAGTGTAGACATAGTGTCAGCCTCCTCATTTACGAATTATTCGAGCTTCCTTCTCTAAAGGTTCATCACGAAACTTGTTCCAGTTTTATTACTTCTTTTCTAAACCTGCATGTCAAAACTACCTATACAATTTCAAGTGAGTTCTCATCACAATTTTGTGTGGAGAAATTAATGAATCCTTACCTCTACTGAAAAGACCTCACTGAGCAATCACAGCTGTTTTTCCCATGGCTGCATGCTGTTGAACACTCTTCTCCGATGATTGACGAGAATATCCTGATCGTTCTTCCCGTAAGATGTTACTACACGAAATTCTTGCGATTACTCCCTCAGCTCATGAGCTTCCACATTGTAGTAAGAAATTTAACCATCTTTACCCTTGTCCACTAACTTATACATTTCTTCCTATGAGGTATCTAATTTTTCCTCTGCACTGATGAGGCCTTCCTCCTTCATGCTATCAGCAAATTTCATAAGCAATCTCCTGCACTTCATGCCAAGATTACTGTTTAAAAAAATAATAATGCATGAACCCAGCCTCCATCAGCAAGCTACTTCTAGCCTCATATCACCTCTTTTAATACAGTTTCTTACCTCTTTAAAGCTCTTGAAGGAATCCCCATTGCTCCTTAACAGCAAATATCTTATGTGGCAACAACTAAATATTTTATTAACATTTAGCTCTAGTGGAATGACCATGTCTTTTTAGCAAAAAATGTTCATTTTATTTCAGAAAGATAAATAGTTTCTCTACAGAAAACATTTATTTTTATGCCATTTCTCCTCTATTTCCATCATTTGAATGTTCCATTCCTCGGAGAGTCCTGAAGTAGTGCATGCTATTGAGATCAAATTGATGAAACTGAAGTCTAGTGGATAATTTGGTTTCCTTTTGTTAAATATAGGTATTGTGTTTGATATTTCCATTTGTTATACATGATAACACCTAACTTAATCAAGCATTTGTTTTTAGCTTTGCAATTTTAGGTGAGTTGATGTCAGTGTCCATTACACCCATTAGGAGAATAAAACTCATGAGGCATTAACTCTATCTTGTTTATGGTCATTTCAGGACCCGTATCTTTATTGCCATTCTGATCTTAATATCAAAATGATTAAAAAGAAAGAAAAAAATGTGCATCCCGTTTTAAGGGCCAGTCTTGGGCTGACCATGCTTCCTTTTGGCTTGAACAGTGGAAAATTAAGGATTGAGCTAGATCCCCACACCCTACCTATCACCTTCACCCACATGCTCACAGGAGGATGTATCAGCTGGCTGGGGCTGTATACCCTCTACACTAGCAGCAGAATGAGGCAGATTTTTCTCATGCAGGGTAAGATGTTTTATGCCCCTTAGTCCCTTCGTGTCTGCTTTGGGTTAGCCATAGTTTAAATGAGCATACACTTTGGAATCTAACTTATTTGCAGCAAGTTCCTGACAAAGTTCAGAGAGTTACTTCAGGACTCAGAATGAAAACCCAGATTGCGCTGCAATTTTATTGACTCCTGCAGTCAATAAATCTCCCCTCCCTCAAATGAGTGAGTGAGCTCAGCACACAATCCATTTCTCACCACTGTTTTTCTTTGGTTTGATCTGTTAAGAGTAAAAGCTATTTTGCTTCCTATTTGGCCCCTGCAGGTTAAAAGGACAGATGAATTTGGGTGAAATAGTACAACTGTCACCTACTAGTTTCAAATGAAGGTCTGGGAAAGGATTACCCAGAACTTCAGGTGGCAGATGACTTTTTTTCTCATACTGCAGATCAAAAATTAATTTGTGGGAAGGAAAAAATGCTCTTGAAGAAAAAATAACTTTGATGGGATATTGTAGGTAATCCAAAGTTCACTTTCTGTCCTCAAAACCCTGCTATTCATACCCAATAGCAAATGAATCAATCCCAGACTATTATGGATTATTATTACTTCTGTGTGTATAGCAATAAAACCTTATGGGCACGACTGTTGTCTTCTCATTTCCCATCTGTGTCTTGTGTCAGTGAGCTGTACCAGTGACCTTTTCTATGACCATGGCCATTCTCTGTTTGTACTGCAATATCCCCACTTGTGCAGTGAAAATAATGACAACTTTCCTTCCAAGGGCATAGGACGATATGACAATGAATAATGTTGCATGGGTCTAATTCAAAGTCCACTGAAGTAGCTGAGAATCTTTCAGCTGAATTCAACATGCACTCAGTCAGGTGCTATAAAGGCCAAATCATTCTATTACAGAACAAATCTCGCAATTAATTTAGCCCCATTTGTGAGGCAGCAAATCATTTAGCAATCAACCCTAATTTCTGCAAACAGATTTGTTTATTCATTTATTCATCATTCATTTCTCATTCCATAATTTTCAGCCTTTGGCAGGTTCCCAGTAAAATTATTCAATGCTTATTGCCCAGAATGCTGTTCTGTGATTGCCCATCTGAATCATATGGCATGGGTTTTAATCTGCCCAGTGGAATGACTGAAAGAGAAGAATAATGAATCGGGATATGTTTTGGGTTTTTTTTTCTTTTTACTCTTTCCAACTGATGAACCCCCTAAAAGTTTTCAGACTGGTGTGCAGATCACTGGATAAACTTAATTTACATAGATTATTATGTCAAATGTCCAAGCGTGACCTTTCTCTGTGGCATTTCCCAGAACTTTTCAAATTAGGCAATGGACTATAGGCTATGTCCATTCCGGTAAATTAGATGGTTTTGGTACTGTTCTTTGACAGTGAGGGCAACAGGCAAGGATCATCCCACGTTTACACAAGTGACATTTCTTACTGTCCAAAACAGAGTGGCTGTATGCAAAGTCCCCACTGAGATTGGTTTCTTGCCCATGAAAACTTCCAGGCTATTCCAGGTCTTGTCTGTAAGAGTGCAAGTCAGACCAGGCCAAAACGACACAAGGAAAAACTTTTACAAATAAAGAGCTTAAAAGTTCAAACTCCAGATTATGGGAATACTCTTTGACAACCAAAACCTCTGAGGCCAGCAGAACGCAGACTGAAAATTGTGCCTTTAGATGAATAAAGTTTTACTGAAGATCAGAAAGGGGTGATGGGTCCGTGCAACTTCAGGCGTATAATTTGGTCATCTAACGTCGTCTTCAGTCTCAGTTGTCTCTGTTTATAGCTAATGGAGAAAAACATGTGCCTCCAGAGACTCATTTGGAGAAATTGCACAATGTGAAGAGGTTTGGTGCCTTTAAATAGCTGTAAGCCATGAATAGTTTAATTACAATGAGACTTGGAAAATTTTACACTTCCTTTAATACATTAAAGTCTCTCTCATTCAGATTTTCTTCTATTTCTTTTTTTTCCCAAACATATCCATCTATTTCCAATTCCTGCCTTTATAAAATAAATTGTATTTGACAAGAGTAAAAATGACACCTGAAATTATTTTGAGCATATATATAACGAAGACGTTAGACCAAATCTCATGCCAAGGATAGGGAAACATTTGTGCAGTTTGCCTGGGGAAGCTGTGAAATCTCCAGCATGGGAGGATTTTAAGAACAGACTATACAAACATCTACCTGAAAGCCATTGTCTGACCTGATATTTTTCTGGGGCAAAGGAACGGACCAGAAGACCTATTGAGACCTTTATTATCTGATTATCTAAGAGCCTAGGGTTTTATAGATTTATGGTTGTTAAAATCTTATGACCGCAATTTCATGTCACCCTCCTGGACAATAGGCAATCAGATAAAAGTAGAGATAATCAAATTAGAGGTTTCAGTTTTGATAAATATATACTTAACCCTATTTTGTCAAAATGCAAAATGTCAGTGATTATTTTAATGGACATCTTGCATAATGTAATCCTTTAAAAAAATTGTTTAATAATTATGTTAAGATCTAAAAGTGAATGAAAGAAATATTTTATCTACAGGTGTTAACATCATTATTTTATAGATAGAGAAACAGAGGCAATAAGAAAAATAAAGACTAGTTTTGAAATCCCTGTAAATCCCATAAAGCCACAATTTTGCCCATGTTTTCAAGCATTAACTGTCTGTTTGTACTTGTGTTTGTTGTCAATAATCTGAGTTGGTAAATTACTTTGAATACAAATTTTGAAGCCAGTTTTGACAACATACGGAGTCCTATGTTCCATGGATATGTATAAACCAAAATATTTGGACACCCAAATATTGTCATGGCAGAATGAGGCCTGTGGACCTGAGGAATATATACAGTTTGTATTTGTTGTCATAAATCCAACCTCTTTCAAAGAGAGCTTAAAAATCTGTTCCTGGCCTTTGTGATTCAGCAGCAAAGACTCAGAACGCTGACCCTGATTATCTCACATTTTAACCAGAAGATGCACTACCTCTCACATTTGATTAATTCAGTAACATGTCACCTCAGTCATGGCTCCCATCTTCCAATTTAAACTCTTTGCAGTGTAATCTACTAAACCCATTATTTTCTACTGGAGTAAAATCCTTTGTTGTTATTCATTTTTGGGGCTCTACAGAGTTCAAAAACAGAAGGACTTCATGTGACCTTCAAGAGGCAAAATCTCATTGGATTTACCACCTGCTCCATCAATGGCCAACAGACCAACTTTTAAGTTGGTCAGAATATATTTTGGTAGTGAGTATAGTTTTAGCAGAAATTTAATCAACTTGCCCCTGTTAAATATTTATCCAATTATGCAAGTGACAAGCGAAAAATGAATGAATCCCTTTTAACGTAATATAAAATAGCACATAGCAGAAGGGAATTTTATCATTAAAGATATAATGAGATCATGAACACCTCCAAAGGGGTGAGTTAATCAAATAAGGTCATAATATGACAAGCAGCCTGTCAGAAGAAATTCTATTTGCTGCAGTATGCGAGTTGCATTTGAGTTAATAATTGAGTCGCGTAACCATTCTAACCAACCTTGTTAGAGGATGTCACACTCAGCTTCGTTGATGAAGGACGACAAAAGTAGATTGTATGAAAGGGGTATTCCAAGAGCTGATATTGACAGTGGGTGTAATTACAGGAATTGCTGACAGTTACAGATAGAGACCTTTCCCCCAGACACATAATGTGTATTGCACTCCCTTCTCCAAAATAATAATAACCCCCAAGCACTAAGTATAGATATATGTACACTTGAAGAACTAGCTGTATAGAGAGAACAGTCTGAAGCGTATGGTGGAGGAGACTCAAGATATTTATTTTTCTTTTGAAAAGGAAGTTTAAGGCCATATCCTTAGCTGGTCCAAAACCTTACAGTTCCATTGACTTCAGCTGAGCTCTGATGATTTACACAGGCTAATACTCTGTCTCACAGTATGTAATCTTTTCCCATTAATGTTTACCTGCTGTGCCATAATGACTACAAAACGCCCGACAATAGCTAGACAGTGGGTGTGCTGTGACTGCCACTTACTACACGAATCATAATCATGCTACTGGTACCTTGTGCTTCCACCATTTATTTGTCATATCCATATGGTGTCCCTCCTACATAGACTAAGAGTAGACACTGTCTACAAGTGCAGTTCTCATCCTACATTGGGAATGAAAATAGCATTGCAATAGCAAGAAACAAAAATTAGCATCTGATTTCTTATAGCAACAACACAGTAATACAGAAGCTCTCTCCCTCCAGGAGATCAAGGTGTTTGAACTACTCTGCAAGTGATGTTTTGTAGAAGTTGAAATATAAAGTACTAAAAGATCAAAGGATTAGCTTGTGATTATACTATTGGCAGATCTTCCAGTTGTAACAGAAAAAAATAAATGATGAGGAAATTCATATAATTATTAAGCATTACTTCACTACAGGTACTAAATGCTACCAAGTCTAAAGCTGTACAGAAGCTGTCATAATAAATCCTGAATCCTGGCAAAATTCATTAAAATTCATATTTTGTGGACTTTCTGAAAAAGAACCAAATAACTGCTGACACAGTTTGCTAGGTTTGGATAAGCTGGTCTTTTGAAAAATTCAAGAATCCAAAACACAGCTCATGCAGAAGGAACTCTTGTGGATTTAAGTTTAAAATCATGTTCACTTGTTTACAATGACCTATCTTACTGACCATTTCCTGACCATCTTACTGATCCTGTGATCTTCATATAAGAAGAGAAGACATGAGAATGCCACCTCTGAACCTTGCTCATCTGAAACACAGCTTCCTCTAAAAACAATCATTTTCCACGAACTGGGATGTAAGTCATGTTGTATCTGAAATGGCTTAAAGAAGAAAATACTGTCATAGCAGTGGGCAGAAATAACACCAGCAACCATAACACAGACGTATATATATTATTATTAAAAAAAAAAATAAAAAAAAAAAATTGATGTTCTACATTAGATTTCAGATGATCCCTATACAAGACTGTCTTTACCACTTACCTTGTGATTCTACCATAAACCCATAATTCACTATTTGTTCCCCGGTTTACTGAGCCTTGCAACATTTTATTTGTGAATCAATTTCCACCTGTCAGTTCAGAACAACCGTGCCTCACTTCCACCTTCCTTTGTCTCTATCTATTCATAGTACCTTTAATATAAAGAAAGCCTCTTTTATGAGTTACTGCTCTGCCTGCTGCAATGGGACACTCACCTTGATTGAAGAAGCAGGCACAGTTTATTACAAACAACATCAAAATCTCCCGACCTGCCCAAATAGCTAGTAAAGAGTGCTTGCAGGACACCTACAATGCTGTCCCCGAAAAGGAGGACCCCCGTGCTCAGTCAGATGGAGCTAACAGCTGCTCAGCATTTCTGCTTCAACTCCTCGCTAATTTTGCATTGCGACATTTTGCTGATTTTATTTCATTAGTAAAATATACATTAAACCAACCTGGGGGGTGTTTAAGTAGCTGCCATGTGCAAATAGGTCTTTTGTATCCTTCGGGAAAAGCAAACACTTTCACAGAAGAATATGAAGTAGCACCCAGTGAAATCATGTAGCAGATGATATGATGGACTTGAGGGAGATGGCTATGCATTAACATGCATCTCCTGTAGCTAAGCACTCAAGATGCTAAAACACTGAACAAGCTTCTGCAAGTTCAGGCTAGAAAAGATCCCACAAAGAGGCAGGGGTTTTAGTCTCAGAAACTGGCTGAATTACCCTAGGGTGATGAAAGCCCAGGGGCTGGAGGTAGGTGCGAACCATATAGAAAAAAAATGTATAGAAAACCATAAACCACAATAAAAAGACTTTGTCATCTAAAACAATAGAGTCTAAAGCAGAACGTCAGAACCTGCTTGCTCAGACTGCCCAAGTTCTCAAGTATAGTTGTCCAAGCAACTCAGGCTGTGAGAGGAATCTTAACCGAGTTCAATTAAGGCCTCCAGATGTAGGTGTCTGTATGTGGGGTTGATTTCTAAGCTATTTTTTTAGTCTGTGGAAAGAGAAAATACAATCCCAGTGGCATTTAGGGCACAATTTAGATGAGTAGCCAATTCATGATGGAGATTTGTGGCAGAGAATGATTCAGTGGGACCGACTGCCCTGGCAAGCTCTTCACTGATCATAAAGACAGCTTCACCATCCAGCACAGAAGTAGACACTTATATACAGTCACCTAATCGTGGATATTTTAAACCAAAATCTAAATCCTACTGACTGGGCGTTTTTCGAGTGGGGTTTTTGGGTTTGGGGTGGGATTTTTTTTTCATTTCAAAAATAAGGTAGGTATTGTGTGTAGACTTCTCCAGACTAAGGAGGCCCATTACAGAAACTTTGGGGAGCAATTATCTCAAAATTACTTAGTCTCTTAAGCTGGCTGAGTCTTGCCCATAGGAAAATCCATTAACCATAAGGCTCTCAAAGTCAGAAGCACCATTCCCGATGAGCAGGACCAACTCACAGAGGTTCTCCTATCAAATACTAGGGCTGGATATCCATATATCAAAATAGAATGTCAAAATAGGGTATCAAATCCTACCAGATGTTCATCAGATTATTCCCCATGCCAAATCTCAGTGCCATTGCTACAAGCACATCCCCTATTTTAGTCATAAACTAAGATTTCAGTTGCTAGTAAAGCTGCTGCCTATGAGCTTGCACGTTCAGTAGGCATTCTGGCAGAGTACTACAGCATGCTGAGACAGAAGGCTAAACAGCAGAGCTATAAATAAGCAGGACCCTGCTTCCAAGCAACACTAACACCTACACAGCTCACTATCTGTAATTTAACAGTACTGAAAGACCAAGTTTTTCACACTCATCTTCAGACTGGGCAGGAACAGGGAGAGAGTACAACTGGAGATGAATCAAAAGAAGAAGAAACTCTCATGACCAAATAAATACAAAAGAAATAAAATGGAGAATATGTGGCTTAGGGAGACTTAAATTAATTATCTCATGGTGGAGCTGCAGAAGAGAGAATTGGTTATTTGTAGCACGCTTCCTTTGCAGTCAATATATAAGAAACAGGGTATTTTGGTCACATTTTCTGCAAGTCCATGTATTGTCAGAGCTCTGATTTTTTGCCTGTATCGAAATCAGATGAATTGCAAATTTTGTAGATTGTCCCTATATTTCAACTCCTCTTTGCTTGCTTATTCATTTATTTTCTTGTAGGTACAAACTTCTTCAGAACAAACTTTTGAAAGAGATCTGAGGACAGGATTTTGAAACTTGGGCAGTCTGGATTCCTTTGAGCTGTGTATTTTCACCTGATGGCCTTCCAAGTATTGTAAACACTGCAGAAGGTGAGGGGCCGAGGTAGAAGGATGCAATTTTTTATGTATCATTAACTTCTCCCTCCTGAGTTGGAGCAGATCACCTCTGTCATTTCAATAATGTTGCTAACAGCAGAGAGAATTTTTTCCCTTGTCATAAGTATTTGAAGAAGCAAAAATTGCAATTCTAGTTCTGATGCCATTGTGCTGCTTTGAAGAGCTGTGGTAGATAGGGCTATTGTAACAGAATTACAATTCTGTAGATATAATGGTGTCTGAACCACAAGCCTGCATAAGTATGTGTCATCTCACTCAATAACTGAATGCAGAGACAGATCTTGCATAAATTCTTAACATCGATAAAACAGATTTTTGGGCGTTTGTAAGTTTTTTGTAAAACAGCTGGTTGAGTTCTAGAAAAGGAAAATTCCAGATTTTTTTCTGGTACTTTGGAATTCTTTCTTGAAAAGAGAAAATACAATGCCCATCTTTAAAAGATTCAGGGAACTGTAACAGATGTACAGATTTACCTGAAGTCACAGTCTCACAAAAATACTGGAATAAATAACTCAAAAGTTCGTAAGCATCTAGAGGATAATAAGAGAAGAGCAACAGCCAATTTACATTCATCAAAAACAAATCATGTCAAACTAATCTAATTCTTACTATGACAAGGTAACTGGCTTTGTGCATAAGGGAGAAACAGGAAATGTCATATACTTTGACTTTAGCAAAGCTTTGACACTGTCTTACATGAAGGACTTAGAAAAAAGTTTGAGAAATGTTATCTAGGTGAAACTCTAGAGTGTGGGATTACATAGCTACCGTCAAAACATAAAAATTAGATAGCTGCCCCCACTCAATACAGTTGGCTATTTAGGATTCTGTCTAATGTCTGATACCATTCATAATCTCATAAACAGTTTGGATGAAAGAATAGAAAGCATATTTATTGCAGCCACAGAGATCACCAAGGTGAGCGTCTGCAAATGCAACGGGGAAGAGGACTCGATAGCAAATAATTGGAGGCAAGTGGAGAAAAAGTACAGTGCCGCTCAGGAAGGACAAATGTAAAGTGAAACTCTTGGAAATACAGAACTACACAAATACTGAAGTGGATTTCCGGCCTGGCTGCAGTGTTGCAGAACGGGATCTGAGTAATATCAGATTACAGCTGAACAAGATTCACAGCTGAATTTGAGTCAAAAACCTTGTGCATAGAAGACACAATAGTTTGGATGGATGGGGACCTCTTATAAAGCGTCCTCAGAAGAGAATGAGACTGATTTGGTCAGGTGTAGAAAAGATGACCTAGGAGAAAAGTTTAAAGAAATTAAGATCATTTAAACTAGTGAAAAAAAAACTTCAGGGAAAATGTGGAAATGGTCTTCAACAGTAAAGGGTAACTAGAGGAAAAAAATAAACTCTTTTCTGTGTCTACTGTTGTTAGGCCAAGGAGTAATAAAGCAAAGAAGATTAAAATCTAACATCAGGAAATGTTTTCATCACTGGAGATTTTTAAGAAAAATGCGACTAGCATTTGTCACAGGTGACATAGCTGACCCTGTCTTTATAAAAGGAGACGGACTACACGACCTCTTGGTGTCCCTCCTAGCCACACTTTCTTTGATTTCTTCAGGAAAAAAATGTATTTAATTCTCTGAAAGACACACCAATCCTTAACTGAAGCACAAATACACTGAAAGTAGGAACTGTATCTCTTTAAAGTTCACAAAATATACAGAAGCAACCGCTGTAAAGTAAAACACTTGATGAGATAGGAGTCATGTCACCCATCTGAGTATTGTGAATGGAAATAGAGAATCTCAAATTAAACATTATTAATGTGGAAATTGGCCCTTTTTATGAGGGAAAAAGAAAAAGTTTTAGAGAAATACAACATGCAAACCCTACCAATTTGATTTGATTAATTACATTAAGTCACTGATGTATCGTGTTAACTGACCTCTTTCTGTAAGACCCTGACAACTGAGAATGGGGTAAGGGAGAATTAGTGTTCTTCTCTCTATAATCCTCAGAGATGCAACAGTGACTCAGGAGAGAAAGGTTCATATGACGCGTGGAGCTTTCACAGTTATTTCCCTGTCTGCTGGAAGTCCTCTTTGGAAGAATGTAATATACAACCACAGGTCTGGCTCTATAACTTTCCAAAACATGTTGGCTTCTCATCAGCTAGAGTGAATTATTCCAAAACTACTGCCCTTGGCAGCTGTGGTGCCCTCCACTCCCAGGGGCAAAGAAAACATCAAAGCAAGCATGTCTTGGCTGAAAATTCAGATAGATTCAAGAATGGAAGGAAGACACTGCAAAATTGCTCATGTCTCTTCCTCCAACTCAATATTAGCGAAATTCCCAAGAACAGGCACCCCCCCCCAAAAAAAAAAAACAAAAACAACCCACAAACAAAACAACAAAACCAACAAACCAAAAAAGTAGAACAAGTTATGTCCCCACAAAAGCAGTGGTTGTAGGAGAGTATCACGCAGGCAGTCCATTCCCATCTTATACCACACTTCAGTGATAGTGTAGACTGAGATGTACAACTTCCTCTAATCCAAATGACCCTGCAAGCATTTGCAAGTCACATACCTCAGTCCACCTTCACACTAGGCTTCTGATACAGTCAATGGAAAAAAGAGGCACCTCTGGAGGTTGAGTCATCTAGCCTGCCTTAGATATTCGTCTTAAAGTGGGGTGAATCACCCTCTGGAAATGTTCATTTCATTTTCTGTTCTATAGATGGAGTATATAGTGACCAGTTCAGACTCAGATGCTTAAGATATGGCAACTGTATCCCTCCCAGTGCCTGAGGCACTCAAGGCAAAAAGAAGTTGGATCTGCATTGATTGTGTACAGCTCATTTTAGAGCATAAAGCAAAGAGTGTAAGTATAAATGCCAGTTATCATCGGCCTGATTAGAATTGCATTTCCAAAATTGAAAATATTGCAATTTAATGATGAATAATGGTACAAAGTAATTTGAAGGAATCATCTCACAGGATTTTAGAGGCTTAGTACACTTCCACTTTAAACATCCAAGGTGCTTTCATATATGACAGAAGCTAGAATAATCAAATAATAGCAGAAACAAAATTCTAATAAAAATTATGTTTAAGAATTCCCATATCAGCTGCATTAAATATTTAAATGCTCTGGTAGTTTTTCAGAATCCAAATAGTCCTTCAAAGAACTGGAATGTTATTGCTCTACTTTTTAACCAGTGTGTCAGTTCAATAGAGAAGATTCCCCGAGATGCCCATTGCAGCTTTTTCTTGGGGATTAATTAAAATTTGATGAGGTATTCTTATGGCAATCAGGCTTTCAAAAATGAATTTTAAGGAAGCGCTAGAACCATAATGGTATTGGGGCTAAACAGGTATGTGAAGTCTTTGCAAAATGTGAGGATTACACATATGGTATACCCATGTGGTCAGATTCACCTCTTGGTTATGCCCAAGTAAATTTTTTACTTCGTTGCAATGATTAATTAAATTCAATATTTTGTTGTGTAAATTGGAATAATATTCTGCCCTTCCTTAAATCTCTTTTCTTTCATTTACTTTAATAACGCAGTTTAGATATAAGTAACAGCAGAATTTATCCCGTAGACATTCATTGTTCTAGGGAAAGGTGTTCACAAAGTTGGGGGGGTCTTTGGGGTACTGCAAGATGGGAGCCCAAGGTTTGTTAAACCTGACAGCTTTCCACCTTTTCACTTCTATATAAAGTTTCATCAAAAATTAAATGTTTCGTAGAAGAAGAGTGGTTACGATGGGAGTGATGTCAGGATTTCAGGTGGAACTTCCACTTGAACCCAACCTCAGTGCATTAATTTCTCACTTAAATTTACAATAAACTATTGTCTGGAGAAAAAAAGTGGGTTTGAATGGTTCTTGCTTTCATCTCCTGAGGTTAGCCAGGCAACTAGCTTAGTCAGCCAAACTGGCACGGCAGAGGTTTCCATAAACGTGAAGAGGGGGAAGGAGAGGTGGAAAAGGCTAACACGGGGCACGAGTAACCTCCTAAAGCAGATGAGGCACCAGTGGCAACAGCAGTCCGTACAGCAGAGCTGCCATGAAGCATTTTACATCTTGGTCTCTATTTTCCTGATGATTTAGCAACAACAAATACGGTTTAACTTTCAGATAACTGTCCTTGGAAAAGAATGAGTGCTGAGGATAGGAAAGATGCTGGACTCCCTTCAAATGGTGATTAAACAATAACTTGATTATCACTGTAAATCTAAGTATATAAGAAGGGCCGCGTTGTCTTGGGCCAAATGCCTGCCCAGCATGCTACCTGGTCTCTGACAGCATCGAAAAGTAGATGGATAGGAAAAGTAAAATTAAATTGAAGCCTTCTTTCCTCGGAATGGTCTCCCAGCCACTTGTGAGCTGCTGCTTTGCTGCTAAGCTGAAGATACTGTCTTTCATTTAACAGTCCTGGACTGATTTGCTTTCCCTCAATGAATATCCCCAATCACTTTTAAATGCATGCAAATTTTAAACATCCACAATGTCCATAGTAAGTAGGTGCAAAGCTTAGCCACAGTAGTAAAACAGTTATCATTTAACAGCCCTATGTCAGAGTTGCCAATAACAATCACTCAGTCACAGGGTTTAGTATGGAAGGCAGGGTATAGGAAAGCAGCTTCACACTCCACCAGATTTTACACAGATACTAGAACAAAGATAATTTGCACCTTGGGGAAGTGTGCTAAATTGGCCTGTGCTAGGAGTCCAACTAAAGCACCACACACTTTGCTCTAAAACTCAGAAACGCCAGTGAAAAACTGTGTAAAGACCCAGTGTTTTGTACTAGGTACAATTTCAAAGTACAGTACTTTGAAGGTCAGCCTGAGCTTCACTGCCAGCTACTAGTGCTAACCACTTCAAAAACTAGCTGGGGTCTGTCTGGAGGCAATGAACGGCATGCAGGATAGACATATCCTCAGGAGGAGGAAACCAAGGTTAGATTTGGGCCATCGCTCTTACATTGTAAACTCCGGTCTACTGACAACTGGAGCTGAAAGCATTCATTTGTTTCAGTTAAATCATAAAAAAAAATATAAGAAAAGGTAATAACACACATATTGCTGACACAAGTCCCATTCATTTTGGCAACATAAAAGCAAAAGGCTTAAAACATATTAATCTGTGATTCTCCAGCACTTTAAGAGTGCCTGAAACAGCCATTCTTAGGAGCATGAAGTTGTCGATGACTGAACTATGTCTTGTCAATTCTGAATCAGAAATAATGAGGTAAATCAGTTACACCTAGGTTGGCGCAAATCTTTTTTTTCCTCCTCTCCTTTGGAACCAATTACCAAAGTAACTCTGAAACAGCTAATGTGATATACAGTCTTTCCAATCAGCAGATTTTCCAGGAGCATCAATCAGTCAACTGTCTGCAGCTCTGAGATGGAGCTTAACTCTCTCTAAATGAATAAAAAGAAACCATCTGGAAGATGCTTTCCTCCTGAGCAAGAAGCAAAGACGTGCTGACTGTTAGCTGGTGTCATTGCAGAGCATTTGTGAAACACCAAGAGCAACGGAGGTCATTTCATTTATTTACTTGTGTACTTGCAGCCCCTAATTTGAATTTCACTATGACTTTTTTCTCCCGTGAATTTCTCCTTTGCTGGATTGAAAGTCCTACCTCGAGGGGTGGCAGAATCATGGTGCAGAGGACTCAGCTTAGATTCAGGGAGGCCACTGCATGGCAAACCCCAGCTCTGTCCATTCCCAAGCTGCAGGGAAGCCACCACGGGATCCTCCCAAACCAGCTCAGGGCAGACCAGTGAGCCCCGGTAAAGTCAAAAAAGTAAAGAAGCCCTGAATGAAAGCAAGAAAGAAGGGAGGGGAAATGGAAGAAGGGTGACAGGGCATGAATAACAATAACGCAGAAGACAGAGCCTAATTTCTAGATGCTAGAGTGACAGATGTAAAATACATATTGAGGCAGACAGACAGACAGGTAGGGGCTGTTAACCTGCTTGTCTATCATGAAATAAGGCTGCACTAATGGGAAAGAAACTTTCTCTAAAACAGTTTCTCATGTCTCTTGCTCCGGGGTGCAAGAGCCTCAGGGAAACTCTCAGCACTCTCTTTTGAGGAAGGGGGTAACTGAGCAAAAGCTTTTGCAGGGTTTTCCAAGGAAACTGAAAATACACCAAACTACCACCAACTATGTATTCCCACACTGTTTAGTTTTATTGCCCTCATATAAATGTTCATGTTTTCATAGGCACTTTTTTCAGGCATTTTCTAGAGAAAATGTATTCTTCCATCAAAACATGCCAGAAATGAGTTTGCTCTCACACACTTCTAGCAAGAAGCTAATTTTGCTTTGAGTGAGTATGTTGAACTAAAAATTAATCGCCACTGCATGCAAAGCAGTAGAAAAGAGGTGAGACTTTCACTGTAAAAGCTCCTGAAGGAAACATAAAATGGACAAATGTTCCTATTAGGCTTATCACACTTGGAAGATTTCAGAGAGTCAGTATAGATTGATTTCCTCTTGGCAAATAGCCTGGACATTTAGATGGACATTTAAAAGGATTCGCAATTGAGACAGTTTTAAGACTCCTCAAAAAAAAAAGTATATGGTTGGAGGTGGATCTGTTACTAAACCAAGAAGTTGATCGAGCAGTTTTATTGGACTACCCTCTATATTCATAGAAGCTTCTCATATGAAAGTCATGTAAGTGACATTGTAGGTAGCTGTCCCTCTTTTTGGTATTTTCCTCTTATTTATGTGTTCTGCAGTAGGCACACTTTGAAATCATATTCTACGTTTTAGCTATCTTTCACTCTCTGTTACAAAATAACATGGAATCTACCCATGGTAGGAAGGAAATTATCAGTCTAAATTGTCTCCTTAAAAGTGAGAACAAATAACGTTTTTCCCTAAGAAAAAAATCATCCCTGTGTAGAGTGTAGGATGCAGGCAGAATGCTATAATGTTCCATTTAAACACATCCCACTACCCAAAATGACGCACAGGTTTTATAAAACCTCGCAGGTGTAAGTTAGGTTGGTTTCTGAGGCCAGAAAGATCTGGGTTTTTTCCTACAGCCTAGCCTAGTCTATGGAGGGTCAAACTCCCAGTTTGCCTTTGAACCTCAGTGAACCTCCAGGACTTTTGCTGACCCTCTGCTCCAACACAAACCACAGTCTTAGGAACATACACTTTTTAAAAATACATTCTTCATATCCTTTTTGCTCTTTCTTCCTAGAAGCCATGTTTCTTCAACACAGAAGGCTGGAAAGTATTATCATTCACTGTTTTCTAGATGAGTGTTCAGCTAACTTTCATGAATCTCCAGTTAAATAGATTTGCTAAACATGAATCTTCAGTTGCTAAAAGGTTTTTTTCAGGAGGAGAGGTTTTGCTTTTTCCTGAATTATTTCACTCACTGCTGTTAAAATGTACCTCAGGAGTCAGGGCTGACATACTTTGCAGAAGACAGATGCATAATTAAAAACACTGACCCAACCTATATCTTCTACAGTGTTTTAGAGGGAATGACCACATCTGATTTATACCCATAGTTTCTTGGTTATCACTATGATCAAACTTTTTTTGCCAAGAACTCACCCACTCTGATTTTCCTCCATGATGTTTAACCAAGAACCTTTTCCAAAGGACTGTAAACGAAACAACATTTCTCCTTGCACAGTACTCTAACAAAAGTCAGCAAACTGTCAGCTGTGGCAGATTGTGCCTGGTCTGTATAATTGAGTTTGATTAAGAGTTTTGTTGCCATTACTGGTTTTCTCCCCTTCCCATGTAAACATTTTACATCTTCTCATTGTTAAATATTGTTTTGCTTTGTTTATTTGGTAGAGCTGCCACAGAAGACAAACATTCGAATATAGAATTAATGAACATTGATGTCATTGTGTTCAAAGGAACATAAGGTTGGGAGGGGGAAAAAAGACATTCTAATTATTGGAGTGTTTGGTGGGAGTTTATTTTACAAACACTATCATTATGTTGACAACAGTGTAGGAAATATGTTCCACAAGGCTTTTGTTACTTCCAGGAATGGGAGGATGGAGCACGGATGTTTTTTCATTACAGAAATTCTTTCTTGGGGTCGCAAGCAGACCTAGCTGCCTGCAAACAACGGGAAAACAGAGTTTCTGCTTCCTGGTATCTCGCCAGCATTTAGATAACATAAATCAAATGGAAACAATCCAGATCGGCAGCACGGCTACTTTGAAGTTTGCACCTTCACGTACATACCCACTTCCACATCAGGTGCAAGACTCACAGGGCCACAAATCTGGCATGGGGTGCAGGGCAAAGCGAGAGCCTCTGTTCCCTGAACTTGCTGCAAGAGGAAAGGGTGTTGGACCTCTTCTAGTTGGTGAGGAGACGAAGATGCATTTGAAAGCATCTGTAGAGACACCCTTAGACTCCTAAACTTAAGAAGATAGCATTTTATTCTAAGACTTTGAAAGCTTTGTCTTCCTTGAAAGGGGAATCACTTCCTCAAAAAAAAGTTGTTTTACCAGCAGTTTACTTCTAAGTTGTGTGTCACAGTACCACAGAGATGATCCCACCCAAACTAGAAACACTTATTTCAACAAAACTACTGTTATATTTTTTATAATAAAAAAATAATTGAATGGCCATCTGGGATTCCTTAGAAGAAGTAATTTTTCCTTTTTAAAGTGAAAACTTTAAAATACATTGAAAAAATTGCCAAGGCTGTGCCTAACTTACAAAAAAAAGTAAAAAAAAAAAATTGTATGTGTGTCAGGAATTAAAAGATGTCTGACAAATGTGTGGAAGAGAAACAAAACACTCAATATTTAAATTTTCTATCAAAAGTACTTAACAGCTGTTTTCAAATTAATTATTCTTCAGTGATGTCTGTGCCTAGGTCACCAGAGTCTGTTTTCTATCCTCCTGAATTATGGCCAGGCCTGGCAAAATATATTCTGTTAAACACTCCACTAAAGCTACAGAAATTATTTGTATGAATTAAGCTCCATTTCTTTTTGTGTTTAATAAAAACTAGGTATACTATAGTGCTGTAGAAACAAACCTTACCAAATTAAATCCTATAGTATTGTGGCTGAATAAATGGCATGCTTACCTTAGCAGGAACTCTACTACACCCAAGTTGGGGGTCATACTTTCTCATTAATGAGGTGCCTATAACAGGGCTGAGAACAGGATAAATAGTGACGGAGTCTTCAATCAGCTGAAGTTTGTTCTCATATCAGTACACTGCAGGCATATCTAGTTAGCTTTCCATTAGTGTTAATCAAGCACGTTACTTGTGCATCAGCTGGGAGGTAAACCTTAGCCTGCACTTTTGTACCATTCAGAGTCTTTGATTTAGTTTCTTACACTGACTATCAATTCACGGATAGGTCTAAATTGATTTGTATTTATAGTGCTTAGACGACTGTAATTGATATATGATTAATCAATAGCTATGCTGTAATCCATCAGTGTCACATTTATGAACTGCATGCTAATTAATTTGTTCTCTGCCTTGATGTTTTAAGCATATGAGACTTCACATCTTGATTATTATTTGTATTTTGAACTATCACGGTGTAAACCTGGGCAAGCATGGTATGACTAGGTAAGACAACCAAGGATGCATGAAGGAAATCCCCGCAAGGATGATAGGTAGGAGTGGTTTGATACTCCAAGATGTTCTCTTTGACTCAACTGCTATTCATGCTAGTAACTAGGCAGACCCAGAGCTCTCTGAAGGGAAAGAGCCAGACCTGTGATGAAGGGCCAGCTCTGGAGCAGCCAGAATGAGGGGATTCAGCCCGTTGATGCCTGCTATCCAGCCCTCTGCACTTCTCAACGGCAAAGCCACCTCGACAGCAACAATCCGGGCAGGGGTTTTCTTCCCTGCTTCCCGTGACGGTGACATCTATCCAATTTCTTTCACTGAACTCCATGAAAAATCATTGTTTCACTAAAATAATAATCCCTCCCTTGGAGCTCTCATGACTGATATACCATAGATGGCTGCTTTTACATGCAGCTCCTTGGAGGGCAATGAGTGTAATCAGCCGAACGCACAGGGCTTGCGGGGATGAATCGGTTAACAGCACGCAGCCAAACACCTAAACGAACTTTCAGGTATTGATCTGGGAGTGCAAGCAGCAGATTTGCCTGCTCGTTTTTTACTCCAGGAGCCAGAGGAGTTAAGCGTTTGCAGTCAAACCCACAAATAGTTGAAATCCCCTTTAAGGAGACCAGGAAAAGACAGCAGAGAGGGACAGGGACTAGGTGATTTTCTTTATTATTTTGCAGGTGGCATTGCAAGTGCTGTGGAAATGCTCTCCCTTTGTGTCTCCCTGACTTGTAAGTGGAATAAGTGGTATTGGGGGGAGCAGAACTGAGCACCCTGCTACTTTTGCAGTATGTTGTCTCGCTCCCTCCCATCATTTATTTTAAAAGGAGCATAAATCAACTGATATTATTTATTCAGAGTGGAAAATAAAGCTCGGTAGTAAATCTTGTTTGGACTCCAAAATCCTCCAAAGAAAAGCCTGAAAGAGCTATTCTTTTTCTTTGCAAATCATACATATCACAAACACAAATATACACGCATACTCAGGGCAGTTTTTTAAACCATTTGCACTTTCCCTAAATTTAATACTCACCACACTTCAATACCGCCCCTGAGACAATTCAGTGCCCTGGCATTGGATTTACAATAATGCATGAATACAATTTAATTGTTTTGTTGAATGTCTAGAAGGGAACAGGAAGGGAAATAATAATAAAAAAGAGAATGTTTTGGAAAAAAAAAAAAAGCACTGGTGGGAGAGGGAGAGCAAATTAATCTGGATTTATCTCCAGAGAGGAGGAATTGATCTCATTTGTATCCTAATCACTATGCACTGTATCTAGCTGGGATAAATATTTAAAAAATGTAGATGTCAGCTTTTGCTGTGTGACTGAAATACATAGTGTTTGCCACGCCAGCGCTCAGCTGATGTCGCCAGCCCGTCTCCATGGCCCTACATCCACAGGCCAGCCCTGACCACATGCTCCAGCTCTCCGGCGCTGGGCTCTGCCGGACGGTGATTTGAGTTTGGATTAGTATAAGTTTGTGAACACCCAGATCTGACAAGGCTAACCATTACTATATTGCTTTTCAGTCTGAAGATTATCTATCCAAGCACTCACTGGACATGGCAGATGAAGTGGTATGATATATATATGAGATATACCTATGATGCTCTTTGATTGAAGGATTGAATTTCAAGCACAAAGAACTGGCAATATAACACCTCATCTCTTCGTATTTGCAAACAGATGGTGTGAGCACCATGGACTCAAAAGAGTATTGCAGGCTAAAGGGCATTAGTTGCAAAAGAGCAAACAGGACACTTAGGTCAGAGATTTGACATTGTCAGAAGAGGGATTTTAAATGTGGGGAAGCCTAACAAATTGTAAAATGGAGCTTGATAACTGAAAATTTAGATCATGATACCTGTAATAGAAGAATCTGAATTACATGGCCCAGGAGGCTCTTTTTCCAAGTCTGTGCTCCTAATAAGCTTCTTGCTCTGTTTGTGTGCTTTCTTCTTTCAGTTTCCTCTCTAGTCTTTTACTTTATTACTGTTATTCAGGCTTGCAAATTTTTTTTAGCTTACTGGTTGCCTAGACAATAAAAATGGTGTGGAGAAATTGTTACTCCATTTTATATAGTGGAGCTAGAGCAGAAGAAAATTAAGTCCCCCTGATTGTTAAGATTTACATAGGCAGTTTACAGTAAAAATAGAACCCAGATTTCCTGAAGCCAGATTCAGATCTTTAACCACAATGCTTTGCATCCAAATAATGATTTTTATTCGTCTTTAATGAGCTGCTGTATTAACTTGAACAAATATTACAGTTAAATTCCAGCCAAGCATGCAGAAGTAAAGCATTTAGGTCACACTTACAGGCCTAAGGATGGACTTTCAGAAAACAGTAACTGCAATGAATTTGAGGACATATAAAACTCTGGAACATCAGCTCTGAGCATGACTCTGCAGCTGAGAGACTACACGTCATCTTGGGTTGTAAATCAAGGGGAACTAATGGTCTCCTTAAAGTTAGGACACAGAGGCAACGCCACCCCACGTAACCCTTCCAAACATCACTAGTGCCTCAACCGGGATACTGTGTCCAACCCTCTACATAACACACACAAACACTTTAACAAAGGGGAGGGAAATCCAGAAAGAATTGCAAGCTTGACCTGAAGTTGGGGGGAAAAAAATGCCTTCTGGTGAGACCAAGGAAATTCCCCTTCTCAGTCTTCCCCAAGAAAAGGTTAAGGTTTGATTTGATCAATCTGAAAGGATCTACAACAGCGAAGATAACTGACAGTCAGCTTTTTAATCTAGGAAAGGAAAAACATAATGAGTTTCAAAGGTTCACGGTAGAAGATAAATTCAAACTACAAATTGCTTCACTTTTTTAACACTGAAAGTTATAAACCGCTGGGACATTTTATCTTAGAGTATGATGGATTCGCCTTTGCTTGAAGTCTTAAATCAAGACTAAATGCTTTTATAAATAGATATCTAGCAGCTTAACCAGATGTTATATACTTCACAAAGTAATAGCCAGGTGAAATTCCTTTTTGTGTGCTATGTGGGAAGTTGCACATGGTCTGCATTAGTTTTATGTATTAGTATTATAATTGTGCTTTGGTAAGCACCAAGACCGGCAGTCGGATACCCTGCTTAGCTTTCGTGGCAGATGCAGTTTCAGATATGAGACCGGAGCAGGCATGTTTGGAAATCATGTAACCAGGCACGGCTCACATATCCAGACAGGAGTCCGTTAGATGAACGGGGAAGGATTACAGGTCCCTTGGGAAAGATTGTGGCAGGAAGCCAGTTGCCAGAAAGTTTATCCATCCTGAAATGTGGTCCCTTCCCATACATAAGGGACATCTGGGGAACAAGGTAGGATAGCATAACATAGCAGCTTATGCAGACAAAGCAACACTTCCTCCTCCTTCTTCTGGTTTACCCAAAAGTGGGAGCCAGGGGCACCCCAAGCACGAGGGGTTACCTACCTGCCTGGATCCAATCCAATCAGGTCCCATCACATACACACACTGTAGTACCCAGCTTAATTTTGTAAAAGCAGGATCTTAGTTAAGATACTGCATTTCAACCCTATATTGTGATTCAGGAGACAAAAGCATAAAAGAAGCCCAGAGCAACAGTTAGACATATTTCTTTTGTCATCTAACTATAAACTAGAGAATTAAGATTACAGGCCATTTTTTACACAGACACTTGTTTGTTTAACTAAAGTTTTAAAAAGGCTGTTTTCTTATGTTTAGATAACTGCACCAAGGGCTCCTGCATTTCACTGAAAAGGTGATGAGTATTTTTCTCTCCATCTTAATTAAATTTAAATTCCAATTACGAGATGGAAGATACTCCATTTCTTGTTCCGGCTGAGATCTCTTGTGGTGTTTACATCCCACCTTTGGGGAGGCTGTTAAGCCTGCTAATTTCTTTCTGGGAAAGATATAAATAGTGTGCGCATTCAGGGTATTCTTTCTGAGTTTACATTATCTGTGTGGATAATGCTAGAAATGTCGGGAGTGCTTAACCTGTGCACTGAGGTCTGAAGTGGGATTTCATTTCACAGAGGACTTCTGAATGTCATCCACGCTGTGCTTGAATTTCACTGCCAAAGGTCTTGTGGACAAGAACTGGCCAGAATTTTTTTGCTAATATGTCTTTCATGAACTAGAGCAAATTTGTAGAAATGAGTATGTGTGTGGGACATGGGGATGTGGGTACCTGTGTGGAGGGGGGAGGTACCTATATCTCCCCAGCCCAGATTTCCTCAGGAAGGCTTCTTAGTTCTAGCAGGGACTATCCCAGCAGTGACTATGGCTAGTTCTATACAGCTTCAGTTTCTCCCCTTGTTCCCTTCCTGACATACCCCGAAGGATCATATTCCAGTGAAAAACATAATGCATTTCAAAATGTTTCTTAAGAATGTAATCTTTTACCTGCTTACCATCTCCATGGCTAAAGACAAGGGTGCGAAGAACAGGGTTTCACCAAGGCAGTTCCCACCACTGCACTTTTTTCCAAACTATATTTGGTCCCAATTCCCACTTGGTCTGTGTCTGTTGGAAGCAGCATTTCTAATATTTGGAAAATCTCTACCAACCAGTTGTTTAAATATAGAAAAAGCAGGTTACTTTTCCCTCTCCTCATCACTCAGTGCCTTTCAGCCTGTGCTGGTCTGTGGTGGCTATGCTGGGTCAGCACAATGCTTTTCCGTCCCGATAAAATATCCAGCAGCTATTTGGGTGTTGTGAAGTTTTCCTGCAGAGGCCGATTTTCTCACTTTCACATCATATTAGGAAGTCCTGTTTATAACGTGTTTTCTCAGCTCCTTTGTCATACAGACTCTCCCTCTACTGCATGAAGTGATGACTTGGCAAGTGCTAAGAAGTCTCAGCAGACAGTTCTTTTTTTAACTTCTCTAAAATATTCTTCGTAATGAAACCTTGTTCAATCCTTGGTAATTTTTTGGCCTTTTCCCTGACCCCCTTTCAGAGATATCAACACCTTTAGAAATGTCCGGAGGAAAACACTTAGTTTAATTTACCAGAGCATCCCTCTCTCTCTAACACACATGCACCCCAACACAGCAACATCCGTCTTATCAATTCCTGTAACTTCTTGTTCTCTAAGCTTCTATCCTCATGAAAAGCACAGACTGCTTTTGGCTCCTTCTAAAAAGAAGAGAAGCTTTTTTAAAAAGATAATATGTTTTATTAGACTAGCAGTTATAAATGGAAAAATGGACAAGCTCTCAGACACCCACCTCCTCTATCTCCCGTATCATAACATTGAAAAGAACATCTGTGATAGCTCTCTGACTGCAGGAGTGCAAAATATTTGACCACAATATGTTACAGAATTACTACTTAAACACGGGGAAAAAAGGTGATTATGCCTTCTTCTTGGAGTTCTCCCTAGCTTGCATTTTTACGCCTCACTTCTTTTTATTCTTCTTTCTTTTAAATAAGCAAACTCAGTCTTTCTAATCACTCTTCTTTATGAGGGTTTTTTTTTTTTTGTTTTATTTTGTTTTTTCTCCATGCTTCTAATCATTTTGGCATAAGGAGACAGAATACCAGCCTTAAGGCAAATTCTGTTTCCTCAGCATGGCTTACAAATTTTGCACATAAACATTTCTGTAGCAAGGATTTATTTCACCTGAAAAAAAACCCTAAAATATCTCAAAAATTAATGAGATGTGCAGTGGCTTTTATGTGGCTTCGTACAACTTGTTGATTAATTTATTTATTTATTAGGGAATATAATTTTAAAGGCTTTTAGAATTCACAGTATCTCTCTTCATGAAGGCAAACCTTCATTTTCCACAGATGCTTTCTTTTTATTATCTTTATAGCAGTTTAATTGGCAAAATAACAGTACCAGAAACAGAATGAGTGAAATGTCCTCCTCTGTTTTTTTTTTTTCCCCCCCCACTGATTTTTTCTTTTTTTTCTTCTTCTTCCTTTATTGACCTTTAGAATCCAATAGTTACTGTGTTTTGCTTCAAATCTCTGGTAAAGATCATAAATTTGGGGGAAGGAGCAAAAGTTATATAGCACATCCCATAAAATGCTCTATAGTCTCTGAAATTGGTATTAACCTTACAGATCTATTTCCATTTATCACATTGGATTGAATAGTCTCTAATCTTTGCCTTAAGTATCTTGGTGTCCCTCTCTACCATGTTCATTGTCCCCTGGTTTGGTAGCATAGGAAAGCTATTCCATTGCTCTCTCAAACCTAGGCAATTTTTAAATGTTAATGTTATGCAATTGCAATATTTTGAACAAATAACCTGGACTGAACGGCACTGCGGAGCCAATCTTCAAAAGCCTGCCAACACTGCTCTGCCACTGACTGGCTGCTAAACATCAGTATGTTTGGCATTGCCTTTTAAAAATTAACTACACATGTCCCTCTGGGGTCTACTAGGGTTATTCTCCTGCTTTTGGTGGGTGCCACAGCCTTCTAGTTGCCAGACTAGGTGACAGCCTGAGTTAGGACGCTTCCCACCACTACAGGGGAAAGCATGCCAAAGGCACAAAAGAACCCCACCCCTAAACAGAGGAAAAGAGGGATAGTGAGCAGGCATATAGATATTAGAGCATTTAAGAGGTACTGAGAAGGAAAGGCAACACCTGCCAAAAATGCAATGTTCTGATCTTTGGCTTCTTTGGCCAGGAGTCTGTTTATTCTAGTAAAAACATAATTCAAGTGATGTAACACAAGGGTTTTGTTTGGCTCATATTTAAAAAAACGAAACAAAACCCACAGCTATAGAAGGCAATCAAGGGAAAGCATGCTGTGAAATAGGGGATACAAAAAGCAGCTGTCAATTTATGGCTCTGCCTGAAGGAACAGACTGTGCAGAAATTCACTGTTTCACCCAAGGAAATGGTTAATGCCTTGCTTCCAACCTAAAGTTGAAAGGAAGGAACAAAAGGAGTTTTATCACTGATTTTAATCAACACCTTCACCAACAGGTTTAGTTGGTGAAGGTGTTGATGCTTCTGGCTTCGGTTTTCTGTATTTTGCTATTGACAAAAGGTAGCTCGGTGTCCAGTTTCTGCAGAAGGTCAGTAGGGACTGAGTGGGTAACTCCCTTGAAAACCTCCCACTGCTACTTCCTCCTCACTGCCGTTTAACCGGAGAAAATCTATGCACTCATAAATAAATACATGCAAAACACCGTCTAGATTTGTATTCTCTGATTCCCCACTAAAAAAAAAAAAAAAAGTCAGATTTTGAAAAATAACACATGCCATGAACTTGAGTCCAATTTAGCACAGTCGAAGGGCTGCACTTGTTTGAAATGATCAGCTTTTGGAGTAGGAATGGTCAAGGTCACTGCAAACTCAGCCACTTTCCATTTTACGATGTAGATTAAGTGTTTTGCATCTCAGGTTCTATAGTAAATAAAAAATACTGTAGTTAAATATATGACTCTCATCTTCGGAGCCGAAGGTCATGTAGGACTTGGGACTGAATACAGAGGAGGTGGAAGGCTGTTCTACACAGCACTGGGACAAAATTAGGGATTCATCTTTAATATTTCCTTGTTTGTGCTTAGTGCATTTATTTCCCAGTTTCCTGAAGCTTTGATAATTTCTTCTGATACGGAATACTTAGAAAATACTTTGTTTCACACATCTGATTTTTTCAGGTTTCAGTGTCAGAAAATTAAAGAACCTACTGCATAAAGTATTATGCAGTTAAGCAAGCTATGTTATTCCCTGTGAGCGTTTTCCTCAGAAATAAAAAGGAAGAAGGAAGAAAGGCTCAAATAAATGCTTAGATTTCACTTTACAGCAGCAAGAAGGAATTTTATATTATATTAAATGGTCTGTGCTATTGGTGCCAAGAAAAGCAAGCTAGGTTTTGAATGAAATTATTGCATTACTGGGTACTGGGATAATTTTGTGTGGAAAAAGGTAACACAATTGATTATATTAATAGTAATAGTTGGCATTCATCTTTTTTGTGTCAAATTCTCAAAGCATTTTGCAAACACTAAGACTTCAGTTGTGCCATTAAAGAACTAATCTTTGTAAAATTGCATCTTGGTGGGAAATCCAGGATGGAGCGTACTTCAGAAAGGACCACCTTTCCTGAAAGACATATATGTGGAAGGGAATTTTTCAAATTGCTAGTGTCTGAAAGGCTAACAAGATACCATAGACTCCTTCACTAACCACTAGAAAAGTCCTTCAGACAAGTGAAAAATAAACAGTGTAAAATCTAACCCTTGAAAGCAATTGAATCTGTTCGGTTATTCTGTTTCATATGAAATGTAGTACCTTTAACACAGTAATTCATTCAGCACGCCACATGCCAGTGACCTCAGTATCCAGCTATATTGTGAACAACACGAACTCTGTTCTCTGGTCCGTATCAGACAACAGGAACTTGACCCTTGGGTTGTTTGTATATAAAGGCACTATCAAAAGCGCACATTTCCTGGGCGATTTTCCAGCATATAGTTACTATGTTCAGGCAAAATTGTATAGAATTTGAGGATGCTACATATTTGAATTAGTTTTCCACATCCTTTCATACCTATTCCCCTATTGCTGAAGTCAGCACTGACCTCTGAAACCAGTGAAGAAATTCTTGTGAATAAAAAGATGATGATGATGACGGATGCATGACACATGCCTTTGAAAAGAAGAACAAAGAGATGTACTGGCAGAAGTTAAGTATGTCTTAACTTGTTATTTCATTTGGGACCTGTAGAGATATCAAGCTACTCAGTGAACAAAAGGGGTGGTGCAGCCCCTGATGACCCTTGAGCTTGGCTAGCAGGGAGTCCTGGAAAGGCACAGGTTTTCCCTACCTAGACTTCACTCAGCCGACAGGGAGAGAAGGAAGCAAGGGGGAAGAGCCGCTGTGACATGAGAAGCAAGTATATACAGTCTCCAGACGGTAAAGTGATCACTATTTAGTTTGTGTCACTTCCCATTCTCATTATGTTCTTTGTCAGGAGAATGGATTTATGTGCTGCCATTTTCTGCACTCATTACAGTGTTTGTCAAGTTAATGAATAGTCTGAGGATTCGAATTTCCAATACTGAGGAGTGAATTATGGCACATGAATTAAAATAACTCTTCCTCTTGCCCAGGTTTTGCATCCCAAACCAAGAGACATTTGCTCTATTTCTCATACGAGGTACCAAGAGTAGTAGCAGGACAAGTTGCACTGAAAAGTCCTGACTAGGTCAGAGGGTGGAAGCTCACCCTTCAGTAATATACTAGGCTGTTAACTTTCAGCACCTCTTTCTCACAGCAAAGCCAGGACAGAAAATGGCATGAAATTAATTGGCAACACTTTATTATAAGTGACAAACGGTTATTAATTTCTTTGATATTCCCTGCAAAAACATTAATCATGGCAAGCTCTTTTGGACTTAGTGTGACTGTTAATATGTGATTCCAGAGGAATTCTGGTGTAATTTAGCATTAATTAATGTCCACTTACTGCAAAGTGTTACCATATTAATCTGTTTTCTGTGACTGAGGAAAGAAAGGAAATAGAGTTAAACCTCTTTAATGAGAGCCCAATGTTTTAATCCTGCAGGCTGCAATGACCTAGATTGCATCATAAGCCAAAAGTAAAAAAATTGTGTTTCATACTTTTCATAGTGTCAGAAGTCAAGGCCAAGCTAATAAAGAGAATACCAAGAGAAAAGCAGAGGCAAGACACACAGACTTCTGCTTTCTGGAGAAATGGCTCATGCAAAGCTTGGATGTGCAGGAAAAAATTCTCACAGATAATGCATCCACCTATTTTTTTTTTTTTCCTGTATAATGCATAGAAGCAACCCACTGGCACAGCTGGCAAGGAGCTAAAAAATCCCCTGAAAAGACTGTGTTCTCTCAACAGCAGCAGTAGAACTGTCAGTGACAGTAACGGCTGTAGTTCATGGGCAGGGCAATGCAAGAACACTTGGTAAGAAGCAATCCACAGCTGTCAGCACCAGCTATGTAAAGGACAAGACAAAACAGAAGTTATTTGTTGTGTTTCCTTCTCAGTAAATTGTGAAAAAGAGAAATTAAGTTTTTGAAAACCCTTAAAGTTCTTCTGAGGTTTATCAGGGCAGAATGTTATGGGCAGTCACATAGGTTTCTTCTGTATTTCTTGTGAAGAGCACCCCAAAACCGTCCTGCCCGCCTCTTTTTGCAGAGAGCCTGCAAAACTCTGTCCAAGCATACCTCTGAAATAGCTTTGGCAACTGAAGGCAAGCAGGATGAAACATGCCTTTCTTATGGCAACAAGTTATTCTGCTGTTGGCATCTAGTGGAAAATGACCCCTAGCCTGGGGCTTGTCATTTTCTGCCTGCCTGCTCCACGCACCATAGTGGACTTTCTTTTTTGTTTGTCTTCACAAGTAGGTATTGCTGGTTATATTTCAGATAGGCACATATGCCATGAGAAACCCCAGAAGAATAGACACTGATTAGACTGACCTTGTCTGATTTTAACTATTTAAAAATTAGAAATTTGCTCTAAGCTGGCTGTCTATGGTCCCTCTGTTGTCATTGCAAAGAAATAGATCAATCCAGGGAGAGATTCCTCCCAGTTTGTGCTCAATGGAAGTTATTAGTAAGAATTTCTGAAGATTTCCCTTGATCATCCATTGACCACTAAATGAACAATGACGGCCTGTTTAAACTAAGTAATATTTGAGATAGATAAAACCAAACATGACAAATCCTAGTCTTGTTCCACTAAGTCAGTTTACTTGATGCTTGCCTTAGAGTTGCCTACATATTTTGGTGGTCCTTTTCCTCCCCTTCCAGCTCCAAGCAGATGAGGAAACACTTATGCCTCACAGTACCACTAAAGTAAGTGGACGAGATGGTTCTCTTCTGCTGCAGGGTAGCAATGGTCAAAAGGCCAGGTCTTCAATAGGCGAATTATTCTTTCTACTTAGGAAAACAAAACAAAACCAAGCATCCACAGAAAGTCATCTGGGAAATGCCAACGCTATGTTGGCATTGTTAAATACAGTGTGTGTCATTTCAACATAGGACTACCCATCCTTGGCTACTATTACTGCTCTCTTCTTGCATACGTATAAACATACACTACCTGGAACTGGTATTATTACACCCTGCTCCTTAAGACACCAGCTCCTCTATTAAACCAAACCAAACTTAATTTCTTTAGGCATTTCCTAACAAAAGAACACAGAATGTATCAAAAATAACAGCATGATTATGGGGTTTGGAGCTTTCTTGTGTTTGGCAATTCAGCTGTCTCGCCTGATCTTCCTTTCTTTTTTTTTTGTGAATAATTAGTCTTCTCCTCCCCTTCCACCAATTACTAACCTCTATGGGGGAGAAGGTAGGAAGGTCAGAAATAAAACTAAGATCTAGTCACTAGAAAGGGAGGATGTGAGACAATGTTATGCACAGGCTGAGATGCTCAGGCCATCAGACTGAAAAGAGCTCTACTAGCTGGGCACACAGCCACCAATTTGGGGCATCTGGTGTTTTAATAGTGGAAAACTTTTTGGCAAGTGATTTCCTCTCACCTGCCTGGCCAGGCACTGACTTTTGACTGTTTCTGCTGTAGGAAGGAGTGCATGCGTTTGTGTGTGGTCATTTCTGCTCCTCGCTCACTCCCCACCCTCTTCTCCTCTGGTTCCAGCAAGGTCAGCAAGGCCAGATCTTGAGGTTCTTAGCTCTGCTCATCATCCAAGATGAAATGCTTTGTCCTGATCAGCAAGGAACCAAAGTCTACATTTGTCTATAATGCTTAGAAGCCCTGGGGGGAAGGGAGAAGCTAGTATTTAGATTAGCCCCAGAGTGAATAATTACTACATGGAAAGAAATAAAAGATTATTTATTAATTCTCATCTCTTTAAACATTTATTGCTTTTTAATTCAGACTGAATGTCAGGACTTTTTTTCCTCCTTGAGATGACAGTGACAAATGCACTCCTGAGATGTGATCTACCAGACTGCAGGATTGTTATGGAAGTAAAAACTTATTAAATAAGCCACCTCAAACTGGAGGAAGAGAAGAGAAACACACTGCCATCACAGGGCTTCGGGATAATCTGCCAGCGCTAGCATCTTCTCTTTGCTAGAACCCATAGATGACCAAAAGGGGAAGAATTATACAATGGCTGCTGCACATGGTGTCTAGTGCATTGTGAACCAATCACTCTTAAATAGTCCCTATACTTCCTTTTCTGGGATTGCTCAGACACAAGGCACCCAAAATTAGGGAGATGTTGTGATACTTGAACAGTGTTGGTTCTTGTTTTAGAGGTGGACCAGAGGATCTCTCTCCTTTTCTGGTGTGAGAATGGCTTGCTATCTGAAAAGAAAGGTAAAATTCTTGAAGGCTACCCATGCAATGAAAATCAGAGTGAGTTTAAACACAAATGACAAGGAAGGAGAGCAAACTGTGGAGCCAGTAATGTGGAGCCAGCTACGCACAGGCCTTCCAGATCTTCAGCCCAAAACATCCACCAAGAAATGCATTAAGCACTCTGGATGTTTTAGACCTACAGTACATGCACTGGGACAGTTGACCCATTTTCAAAAGCATAAAAAGACACGGCATGTGCAAAAGGAGGTCATATGAAGCTAATTCAGAGAAGTCAGATTTTTGTCAAGTCTTCCCTCAAAATTTTTGTTGGGTTTTTTTGTTTGTTTGGGGTTTTGGGTGGGGTTTTTTTTTAGTATATATAGCATCTTAAACGCACATCATTTAGGGAACTTTATTCTCTGCACATGCAAGAGACATGCACACAAGCTCACATGCATATGTATGCATACCTGATTAATTTAGAACAAATGGAATAATTAAAAAAATTAAACCAAGGTCAATTCCCTTTCTGTTGACTTCCAAGTTGCATTTGTGATTTGACACTGACAAGCCTCTAAAGCAGAGGCCAGAGCTCAGAAACCAACAGAAACCTCTGTCTTTAGTACACTTTCAAGGTGGCTATATTACAGGAATAATTTTTGCTTTATATGAAATATATTAATCCTAACTCCAAGGCTCTTTCATCACTCAAGGGTCCCATTGTCAACTGATATACACCAAATAAATTGAAGAGCATTATATAATGACCTTAATAACCAATTCAAAAAAAAAAAAAAAAAAAAAAAGAAAAATTATATGAATGAGTCCAGGACTAAGAGTTAACTTTTTAACCGCTGATGAAATTGTGTTACTATTTACTTGAAGTGCTTTACGCTTCTACAATGCCTTGCATTTGTCTATGGGTGCAGACTATCTAATGATATCATCATTATATTTAGACAGTTGACTGGGTTTAAGACATTTAAGTTTTTTTCTTTACCAGAGATGGAGATAGTATGCTTGGTTACAGATATCTATCATGCTAATTCTACCATCACATCATCTTCCCTCACTTCACTTCCCACCAACCACATGTAGCCTCGATAGATGAGAGCTTCATTTTACACAGCCACGAACCTGAGTCTGTGAGACTAGATTTTATTTTTTTGTACATGCCAGCTCCTACACCACAGTTAAAGAGAGCCTTTCAGTCTTTAAAACATTTGTCCTCTTAACATCCCTGGCAAGTCAAGGAATGATACTATTTCCTTTAAACACAGGGAAGTGGTGGTACTGAGAGAGAAAGTGACTTTTCCAAGAAAGTCTGCAACAAAGCAGAGGCATGAAGCAGAATTTTTCAAATAATAATCATCATCACAAAAAGTCATTCCATTCACTGTGCAAGCATATAGTGACAGATTAGGGACGTTTATTTGTTTCCTCCACTAAAATAAGCTTCTATCTTTCAGATAATACTGAACATTATTCCTAATTATTTATTGTTTTCTGTTTTTTAGAGTAAGAAATGCAACAGAGATCTTCTTTTAAATCCAGTCAGGGGAGACATGATTTTGAATTATTTTTCTAAAACTAGCCTGCTAATGCAATAAGGTGATGCTTCAGAGAGAAAGCTATCAAGTCTGTGGTTGTGTGATTACTGCATATTAAAATTCCAATTTCCAGACCTTTACAAAAACACTAGTGCCAATTAGGTAATATGCTGATGATCTTCAAGATGGTATAAGGTAGCTGACTTATTTCCTTAGACTTCTAAGACCATTTCACAAAGAAAGAGATCTAAATTACAGTTTGGGCTGACGGATAAAATTCATTCTTTCTCTCTTTTTTTTGTCCCCCCCCTGAAATGCCATTACACTGAAGTTAAATTTGAAAGGATTGAACTAATTTAACTACTTGCTTCCCAAGAATGCTTCCAGGACAAAAAAAAAAGGAGAAAATAACACAAATTATACCTTATCTTAATAAAATTTTAAAATCTGGTAACAGATCCAAAGCCTGACATTACTGATATCAGATTGTTTTGGCATGGATTGAAAATATGGCCATAGTAGGTTAAAGGAAACTCTGAACTAATTGGAAATCATAGCATAACATTTAGTATATGGAATAAGGTTGCATGGTGTCAGCCTATGTGAATCAGTGCCACCAGAATTATTTGGGATTGCAAAGTCCTTCCCCCAGAAGAGAGGTCCATAGCTCCCCAGAACTAGTCCCTGACTTCTCATCATGACCTCTCTAACACTGCAAGCTTCTTCAGCTTAAACTTCCAGCCACAAATTTTCCAAACTCCATTTTACATCCAGCAAGATTTCCTTCTTCTTATTCCACCCACCAAGAAACTGTCTATAAACCCTTTAGTCTCGTAGCTAGGGGGTCTCCTCAGATGTTAGGCTTACGTATTTATGCATCTCTCACTCATATGCATTTATTCTTGAGCCAACAATTTCCTCCAGTTTGATTACATCTTCTCCTTTCCTGATGTTCAGTCCCCTAGGAAAATCTTAATAGCAATCACGTCATATAAATAGGTAAGTGGGGATTTCTGTTGTTCTGGTTTGTGGCGTTTTTTCTCATGTCTGTTTTAAGCACGTGGTCTAACCAATACCTTGTGCAACAACATTACCACTTCCCCATCTCTGATAAAAATACTTTGTGTCACACATCCTGAAATACCATTCACCTTCTTGATTATGTTATGATATCTGTGGCCCACGATTGATCTGTTATAGTCTAAAACAGCCAGGGCTGAGTTTTTCCCATCTGATATCCCCATGTTCTCAGCAGAAATTCATATTATTCATCACCTTGCACTTCATGGGTACATTCTGTATTTCTCTCCCATCATTTGTTTCAGATTTATTTCATCTTTCTCCATTACAGATGGCCAAACTATACACATAACTCCCATTGAGATGTCTCAGTGCCTTGTACAATGTCTTTAATATTTCCCTATCTCTGCTTACACTGACAGATCATACTGGCATTTTTCATGGTCCTTCCATATTGCTGGCTAATAATCTTCCCCTTTGTTCTCCCTGGTTGTCTCCAGTTGAGTCACTAGGTTGGGGCAGAAACCCTGGTTATATATCTCCCAACTCATAGCCTTATTCTTTGCACTAGCACATCAACATTACAATTACATTTCTATCCCTTCTGTGCTCAATTGCATTGTGGCTTTCCTGTAGGATATTCCCATCAGTTCTAATTCCTAGGTCAAGAAAATGCTATTATTTTTATTTTTTATTACAGACCCCCCTGAAAATTCTCTTTACCATTTTCCACTTACTTGCAGAGCATGAATGATTCTCTCCTCCAAGAAAGCCTCACACCCTATTCAGATCAGACCAAGTGGCCTCATTTCATGGATTGCTTTTCCTGTTTCCTAAACATATTTCATAAATCATCTTATCTTCATGCATAAAGTATCATTCCCAAATTTGATAGAATTTCAAATAAGCACTTTTATGGACTTAAGAATACTGACATTTCTAAAGGCTTTTCAATATGTTTGCCCTTTATGTTGCAGGGCACCTTTTGCATTTGAAATTTCTAAGGTGACCTTACAACTTTAGGTGTCCATGCACATGACCTGTTGCCATTATGAAGGATTGAACTAATTAACGTGTTTCTAAGAATCTGAAAACCTTATGCAAAAATGTAGAGAAGAGAGGGGAGGGTGCGGGAGGCCAGCTGCCAAGCAGCTTTTCCAGCTGAGATGGGGCAGCTAGTGCATCCATCATGCAGAAGAGTCAACTGCCAACATGCCCCAGGGATCTTCAACTTGCATGGACTGAAGCCCTAGTGGAAGAACAGACCTGAATGTACCCACCAGAATGATTCTTGGGGGATGCAGAACAATGGAAATAAAATTTTATATGGAAATAAACGCTAATGGTCTGTGAATCATTATGCAGCTGCTGGATGCATTTAAGGCAACCAGCCTGTTTTCTTAAGTCAGGAAGGTCTCACTGACAAGTCCACATCCTCACTGGGACACAACTCTAGACATCAGTCTAAACCTGGGGCAAGACATTGGATGAGACACTCCTCTGTGGGGAACATGCCCTCCCTAAGGAGCTTGCAGACACTCAGCTCCCTCTCCTGCAGCCTCTATCATCTCTTCCTCAGTTTTACCATTTCCTGACTGTATTAATTCCCTTCTCGAGTTTGGCTGCTGTTTATACAGATGTGGATTCCCTAGCCATAAAAAGAGCCAGACATACTGTTATGGGAATCTCATGGGAATGCAACTAATAAACAAGGTGAGCAAAGCCTAATTTAAACATGTCTCATTAAAATTAATAACACCATTGAATGTGAGAAAGATCATTCAGTGTGGGCAGGGAAACTGAGTATAATTTTTATGCTAAACAATTGTAAGACAGAAATATTTTTCCTCTCTCAAATAATATATAGTGTGTAGTACAAAGTACCTCTATAAAACCTTACATTACACCCTATGAATTACTACAGACACGTTTGTGTTGTTGAAACTGGATTAAAGAGGGTTCTGGCAAAGTCTTGTGTATCTCCAGCTAAACCATAAATTGAATTCACATGTTCTTTTTTTTTTTACTCCAAATCAACCTCATCTTGTTTAATTTTTGCTCTTGATTTACATAAGACACTTTCAGAGCACAGAGAGTACAAAATGAAAATATAGTAATTCATACCAACGGAAAATACATGGTTATACAGAAGAAATTTGTGTTTTCTGGCTGGGCACTAGCAAAGTTTAACCCCTAGGATATGGTGTTTAGAAGAGGTAGGAGGACATTACTTCTTTCCTGACAGCATCTTTTGCAGCTTAAAATCACACACTTCCTATCATGCGGGTTATTACTCCTGTTTCATGAAGAAAGAAGTGAGGGTGTTTCCTGGGGGAGCTCATTCGTATTTACAGACCCAAACTCACTGGAAAGTTTCATTAAAAATGTAAAAAACATAGGTATATTCGAAAAATATTCAAGAAGATAGACATCAGACTAGAGAAGAGAAATCCCATTCATGCCCCATGAAGGTAAAAGTTTCAGCATAATTTTCCATATAGTAGCCATCAGAAACTCCCCCCAGGCACATTCTGCTGAGACGCAATACTATAAGACATAGGGGTTCAACAGCTTGCTCCCCAGACTAATCACAACTCCTTATTTTCAGTCCAAACTAAACCCAGTCACAGCCACAAACCTCAGCAGAGGAACCTCTGTGGAACCCTCTCAAGGAGCCCTGAGTTTTTATGCAGACTGTTTGGGGTGAAGAAGTGACAAACCCTTATGGGACAAGAAGATGGGGTGTTTCACCCACCCAGACTAATTAAGATTATCAAGATTTGTGCTGGTGTACCCAAGGCACCTTGCATGTGCCAGCTCAGTTACAGCATGGGAAGTCATCTCTTACTTTGCAGATATGATCACCTTCCCTCCTTGCAGGAGGCTGCATGAATAAAAATAAAGCCCATGAGTACTGAGACACCACAGCAATGGGGGTCAACTGTACTGGGTTTGCATGGCAAGGTTTTGGTAGCGGCGGGGCTACAGGGGTGGCTTCTGTGAGAAGCTGCTAGAAGCTTCCCCTATGTCCGATAGAGCCAACGCCATTCGGCTCCAAGATGGACCCACCACTGACCAAGGATGAGCCCATCAGTGACGATGGTAGTGCCTCTGGAGTAACATATTTAAGAAGTAGAAAAACAACTGGTCAATGACAGAGAAGAGAGGAGTGAGAATATGTGAAACAACCCTGCAGACACCAAGGTCAGTGAAGAAGGAGGGGAAGGAGGTGCTTCAGGCTCCGGAGCAGAGACTCCCCGGCAGCCCGTGGTGAAGACCATGGTGAGGCAGGCTGTGCCCTGCAGCCCAGGGAGGTCCACGGTGGAGCAGATATCCACCTGCAGCCCATGGAGGACCCCACGCCGGAGCAGGTGGATGCCTGAAGGAGGCTTTGACCCTGTGGGAAGCCCATGCTGGAGCAGGCTCCTGGCAGGACCTGTGGAGCCGTGGAGAGAGGAGCCCACGCTGGGGCAGGTTTGCTGGCAGGACTTGTGACC
The DNA here is from genome assembly GCF_030936135.1 of Gavia stellata. Taxonomy (NCBI): domain Eukaryota; kingdom Metazoa; phylum Chordata; class Aves; order Gaviiformes; family Gaviidae; genus Gavia; species Gavia stellata. The sequence continues at coordinate 6,753,670 of NC_082637.1, forward strand.
CCGTGGGGGACTCACGCTGGAGCAGTCTGTTCCTGAAGGACTGCACCCCGTGGAAGGGACCCATGCTGGGGCAGTTCGTGTAGAACTGCAGCCCGTGGGAAGGACTCACGTTGGGTAAGTTCATGGAGGACTGTCTCCCATGGGAGGGACCCCACGCTGGAGCAGGGGAAGAGTGTGAGGAGTTCTCCCCCTGAGGAGGAAGGAGCGGCAGAGACAACGTGTGATGAACTGACCACAACCCCCATTCCCCGTCCCTCTGTGCTGCTGGGGAGGAGGAGGTAGAGAATTCGGGAGTAAAGTTAAGCCTGGGAATATGGGAGGGGTGGGGGGAAACTGTTTTTAAGATTTAGTTTTTATTTCTCATTATCCTACTCTGATTTTATTGCTAATAAATTAAATTAAATTTTTTTCCCAAGTCAAGTCCATTTTGTCCGTGACAGTAACTGGTGGGTGATCTCCCTGTCCTTATCTCAACCCATGAGCCTTTCATTATGTTTTCTCTCCCCTGTTCAGCTGAGGAGGGGGGTGATAGAGCGGCTTTGGTGGGCACCTGACGTCCAGCCAGGGTCAACCCACCACATCAACCCAAGAACATGAGATAAATGCAGTAGTCTGAGTGATGGAGAACAACAATTATCCATATTTACTCCAGAAGTAACTTCCTTGTTAAAAACAAAGTTCTGCCAGGACTGAGTTTGGCCAAGCCATTGTGATATAGAGAGGAGCTTTATCCTGTGACAACAAGGTTTTGGGAAGATGACCTTCAAGGCACAGCTAATCTCCGGCAGGCTTAAGACCAAATCTCAGGAGGGTCTCTTTTTAAGATGGAAAATAAACATCTGTAGTTTTCCACAGCAGCAACTACAGGCCCTGGACTGGGCAGCAGCTCAGCTAATCTCAGCTCTACGGCACAGGCATGAGGCTGTGTTTAATGCTGACAGTCTGCCGCTCTGCTGACAAAGAAGGATTGAAATATTTGCTTGAGTGCTCTATTCTCTTAAGGTTTGATTTTGAGGTCTGACAGATAGGACCTGGGCATAATTTGCAACAGTTCATAGGGACAAAAGGGGAAAAAAACCCCACAACCTTCCTCTGCCTCCAGAAATCAGACAAAAACCCAGGCAACTGTAAATACTGAGATGTATTTATTTCTATTATTTAATGGCCAATCAGTGCCTTCTTTGCAGCCACTGGGTCTCTTTCTTTTTTCTAATGGGAAGATACCCACAGGGAAATTGCTGCTAACAAATGGCAGACCCTTCATTAGTCCCAGGAAAATATATTTGCAGCCAATCATAGCTTTAATTAAGGATCTGACCCTGCTCCTAATGCAGACAGTGGCAAAACAGCTATTAGCTCCAGAGAACAGGAGGAGGCACCGAATATAGCCCGTTTGAACCTGGAAGCGAATTGCATGCAAGCATATCACAATTCCCATCAATCATTGAATACAGGGCTGCAAGGGACCTCAAGGGACTGACTGGTCCATCCCTCTGCTCAAAACCAGGCAAACTATTCCTAAACTAGTCCTGACAGCTGCTTGTCTAACCTGTCCTTATAACCCCCTACAACGCTAGAGGTTCCTCTGTTTCCCGAGGCAATCTCTCACCACGCTTATCTACCCTTAGCCTTCAAAAAGTTTCGGTTTTATTTTTCCCTCCCCTATTGTCTGACCTAAACCTCCTCTGCTGTTTTGCCTGCCTGGTGGATCCTTGCTTTGGGCATCATTCTGTGAAGCCCCGTGCTCATATTTAAGCTGGTGCAAAAAAGGTGAAAAGATCAACACCTCTCAGATTCGGTGGTATTTCAGACCCACGTTGGCCAAACTGAGGCCATCCCAGAGCAGACCTTCAGATGGGACATGGGTCACCTTGGCTGGACCTTCACTGAACTTTGCAGGAACCCTTGCATTCCTCCATCTCTGGTAACAGGGAGCAGCTTGGATCTAACTCACCGTTTCCCAGGACTGCTTCTTGAGGATGATAATCGTAGCTTCAGGAGGGCTGACTTTCTGGTGTTAAACCTCCCAACGAGCTTTAAGAACAAGAAGCAGCTGGAATAATCTGCTCAAAAGAGGCACGTTTTGAATTCATTATTTATGCCAGCCTGCAGGGGGGAAATTGTTGTTATTCTCAGTTAAACATCGTTTGGCGACCCAGGACTCCTCCCATTACCTGCTGAGCCAAGTTAGCATGTTGCAAAATGCAAAATAAAACTTAATTTATTATGATTAAGCACCATGAGACAAGTAAATGGTCCCAGCACAGCAGTGGCCAGAATGACTTTCTTCCTGCAAGCTCTGTCTTCCCTCATCTGATACTTGTACTTGTTCGTCTCCTTGATGTTTTGCTTCCCTTTTTCATCGTTTGACTCTGTGTGGGAAAGATTACACATGTATTTTGCTTCCCCTCCGACTTTTATTTTCCCACGATCTAGCCTTTCTGTGTTTAAGTAGTGAACATATTTTGTTGTGTGAAGAATAGCAAGAAGGGAAATAAAGTTAAAAAACAACAACATATACATCTCCAAACCTAAAACTCTATCCGAGTTTATTACAAAAGTAAAGGAGCTTCCCTTGACAGTGCTATGGCTAAGAGTCAGCCATAAAGAGCTCTGTCTGCTGCTGCAGGGAGGTACGGGGGAAGAAGTCCATGCATAAGCCCTTAGTCTCTAAGCAGGGGGGGTCCTACCCTGTGGTTGTCGGCCGGCCCTGCAGGGATGTCACTCTGCTCCTTCTGCTTCACCTTTGTCCCTGGCTCACTGATACCGGAGATAAACTTATAGACTTCATTTCAGTTGATTAGAAACACCAGGCTGAATACATTTTTACCCTGTAACTGCTTTACCAGCTCTCTTTGCTTTCTTTAGACCACTCCTGCTTGTTTATTGAACTCCAGTTTTCCTTCTGCTTCAACCTGGTCTGTAAGCTCCTGTGAGGTTACAGCAACTAATCTATTTCTTCTTGTAGCTATTAGTACAGATTGTCTTTACCCTGATCCAAAGCTCAGTAAGGGCATCAGACGAGTCCAGATTTCAGGGGACTTCAAATCAAAAAGAGTCATTATCCTGAAGCATTAATCCTCATCGTTATGGTTTAACCTTGGAAGGCAGGTGGGCATCACTTATTAGGCACTAGCAAAATACAAACGGCAATAAATAAGTTTTTCTGATGGAAACACAAGCGGATTTAACAGTTCAAATCATTGTACAGTTCAGGGTGGGATAAGAATTGGAATAAAATAAGTATTTTAAGTGAAGTAGAAGTCATGCTTAACCTTAGACCTTCAAAGCGCTATAGGACATTGCAACTACCCTTGTGCTCCTCTGAAACAGTAAAGCCCCAGTGTGTCTTCATTCGTTAAAGCCCCAGGTCTTGAAAGACGGAGAGCTAGAACCAGCTGTAATACTTTTTTCCAAAATCATCTACAAAAAGCTGACTTATCTTTTTTTTTTCCCCACTTTGATCTGATTAATTTCTCCATACTCACCTTCATAAAAATTTGGCCTTCTCATTACCAGTATTTTGTTTATTTCTGCATTTTATGCAGCAAACTTGAAGATTATTGTAAAAGCTGTTTATGGTTGAGGAAGGAGTTTTACGTCTTAAGTTTCCTATATAAAAAGGAACCTTTTTTGCTTGCTTGCTTATTCATTTCTGCATCTCAGTTAATGACTGTAAATGCTTGGCACATACTATCTCTCAAATGTTGACCACATGAGCCAGCCGGGAATCTTCTACAACTTTTAGCTAGCTCAGATGTGACCAGGTCTAGTATCTCTTTGGACTACCTCTGGAAGATTCTTGTGGCTTCTGCATTTGTGGGAGTGAGGCAAAGAGGTAAATACATAACAACTGCATTGCTGCGGCACATATATTCTTTACTACTGGGAGCATAAGTAGTTCCTCTAGTGAAAAGAATTCAGTCTGCCTTTAGATAGAGGTTAAAAACAGGCCAGAAAGGAAAGCAAAACCTGTGGTTAAGGACTTACTTACAATTCAAGTCCTGTGTTAGTGCTGTATGACCAAGTTTTCAGCTTTGACACTGTCCCCGTTTCTGATACCGGGTACTGCTGCTGTTCTCTTACTCATTCAGAACTCACACAGCAAAACGTATTTGTCTGTCTACTAGTAACGTACTCAAAAGGGAAGGGAAGGCTGCGGGGATTTAAGGGTGAAAGAATACTTTTTATGACTCCAATTCATATCAATCAAAGGCAAAAGCAAACAATTCCAATATCTTATTTTAATGCTTTCGTTTGTCTTGGAGTTTAGTTGCCATAAAAAGTGTATGTTTAAAATGTCCTTTGGGGAGTTACAGTCCCATAAACTCTTGTAACCAAGTGACATGTGATAATGAAACTACCTCGACAAAGTACAGCAAAATGAGATTTTTTTTTTTTATTGTAATCATCAAATAGTTTGCCTGGAGGTATTGATTTAATTATACATAAATGTTATGTGCTTCCGGAAGAAAAGAAGGGAAGGGAAGGGAAGGGAAGGGAAGGGAAGGGAAGGGAAGGGAAGGGAAGGGAAGGAAAGGCAAGGCAAGGCAAGGCAAGGCAAGGCAAGGCAAGGCAAGGCAAGGCAAGGCAAGGCAAGGAAAGGAAAGGAAAGGAAAGGAAAGGAAAGGAAAGGAAAGGAAAGGAAAGGAAAGGAAAGGAAAGGAAAGGAAAGGAAAGGAAAGGAAAGGAAAGGAAAGGAAAGGCAGAAGAGAGGGAAAGGAAGATGGGAGGGGGAAGGGGAATGGAAGAGGGTGGGAGAATGGAGGTGGAAGGGGAAGGAGAGGGAAGGCAAGTCTTGGAGAGACATTAATTCTAACAGTGTCTTGTTAGAGAGACGTGAAGCAAGTGGTTTTATAAAAAAAGAAACAAAATATTAATTTAACAATTTTAAAGAAAATAATTACTGCATGCATACGGTTGTGCTTTTATTACTTATCTCCCATAGCTGTAATACTATGAAAAGGAAAAGTAATTTAAAAAAAATTTGAAGCATGTTAACCTAAAAACTGCATTTCCAGTTGATGTACATTCACCCAGGCAGATAGAGCCATCCATCTATTAAAAGAGTTATTTGTAAGCCCTTTGGGATGAGGCTTGTCACTGTCTCAATGCTTCTAAAAAGCTTATTGCAATGAGGACAGATATTGCCCCCCCCCCCCCCCCCGTTATCAAGACTCCTATTTGTGAATTAGAAATCAGATTTTGAAGACAACAAAGTTATTGAATCTGCAACTCAGATCTGAGTCTAGACTGCATTGAACTCCTTCATACAAATTCAATTTTGTGTGGTTTACTTTTTATTTCAGGTCTCAGCATATTTAATTTCTCTGACATTCAGATACCACAATTATCTATGGAAATACAGCATTTCTGCACATAATGGCTAATGTGGCATATGCATAATGTGACATATTCCGTATATAGCTAGAGCAACAGCGGAGCTACCACTGTAATTATAGCTGGGAAAATGAGGCTGATGGCAGTATAATATAAACAGATAAAAACTTAGGCTACTTACTTAGAGTTAACTTTTTGTGGAATTCAGCTATCACAGTCATCCAAAGGCAAGACTAAATGCCCTGTTTGACATCGGAGCTGTGCAGTTTTCTCATCTGCTGTCCTACGTCAAAAGGTGTTGTTTGCAGAACTTCTTACAAGCAAACACAATAAAATCTAGGCTAATACCTACAGGTCATAGTATCTAATTGAATACGTATTGGAGTTGTCTTTCCATAAAGCATATTTTGGAAGACACAGGAAGAATTGCACTCTTCCCAAAGTGCTTCGTGGAAAATTCCTTCTGCCATCAAAATTTGTCTCATTAATCATCTGAATTTGGCTGCTCCTCATTCTCTTACAATTTGTTTTGCTTTACACTGCTGCAGTACAGGATCCTTCAGTAATGGGTATTTGCCCCCCAAAATTTCCAGCAATTCATTACTTTTTCATGAACATTGTGAAGTTCTGGCCATGGGACATCCCCTCCTATTTCACAGAGGGCAAACAACAGTGCCAGCCATGTGATGGAAAATGCAGAAAAATGAGACATCTGACAGCATCCTTGAGCTGTGAAAAGTTTTCCTTTACCGACTGCTTTAGGTGAAAAAATAATTTTTATCCTTAGATAAGATTTTCTCCATAGCATTCTATGAATCTTCTGCATAGCCAAATGCAGCTCTGACAGCCACGAACAAGTTAAAGGTACCTGTTGAAGGAAGGATTTCTTTTTCCTGCTCATATTCTAGCAGTGGCATTTAGCAGGGCTTCGCTAGGCGCCCCACGAACCCTGGACATAGCAAAGTGACAGTTGCCTCTGGCACTCGGCACCTGTCACCAGAGCTGCAATGATCAATGTTTCATTTGCCCTTCATGTCAGGGAGGAGGTTTTTTTTTTTTGGTGATCAAATGTGAAACTTTCCTGAAGTTTGAAAGCAGTTAATTCAACAGCAGGGATTAAAAGGAGACACAGGTGGTAAGGAAGGAGGGGAAGAGGAATGCCACTTGCTCTGAAAATCAGCCAGCAGCAGGAGCAATCACAAAAACTTCAAGGTCCCTCCTGCCCTGTCAGTCTGCTCCAAGCTCCACAGAAATGGGAGGTGATGGGGTGGTTTTTTTTGCTGGGTACCAGTGCGCATGCAGCTGGGGGAGCAGTGAGGCTGGGTGGATAACCCCTCCCCAACCTCTTGTTTGTGCCCACTGCCCACTGATACACGCAGTTGAGTTTAATTTTTAAAGTGAGCTAAAATAACATTAAAAGATTGGCAAGTGAATAAAAGCGAGACAGATGTTCTGAAGGACAAAGTCTGCATGTTCACTTGTGTTTATTTCGGTGGTGCTCGGTACATCTCCAGTGACATCTTCATTAGCAAGTCCAACAAGACAGGCAACAATTCCAGACAGCAGAACTTCATTATCTGTATAGTTCTTTTTTTTTTTTTTTTTAAGATAGTTGCCAAGGTTTTGACCTGAATTAATAAGCTAACAGTATCTGACCACGGTTTCAGGAGGCATGATAGCCCAGGACCATTCCTGGTAAGCAAGTCTGGATGTGGCTGCCCTGTCTTGAACAATAAGGTGCTTCATTAGCCCGGCTGCAGGCTGGTTTGTGCTACTGATGGCAGTCCCTGTGCGTTGGTGCAGCTGCAGCTGTACAGAGATAGAAGGTATCACACCTCAAAGCCCGTCAGGTTGCCAGCGAGAAGTCTCCTGTGGACTGTGCAGACCTCTTATCTGCTTAAAGAACACAGTGCAATTAATTTTCTTCTTTAAACTTAGACATCAAACCCTTGTTCTGAGTTACGGCCCGGGGGCTATAGGCAGCGGAGCTGGATGCATGGGAATGCGGGGCTGCTGTTTTTAGCTCCTAGGACCAAGGATGCCAGCCAGAGTTCATCAGTAACCTCCCTTGTTTTTTTAAAAAAAGGCTTTGAACTTCATAGATTTTTAACAGAATATTTGGGGGTCAGTCTACTAGTACGTGCCAGTTAGACGCTGTTTCATTAGAGCATCTCAACAAGCTTTATGCCAGGCATGCCTTTTGTCATGGAAGTCGCTGTCTATTTTTGCTGCTTTAATCATCTATGATATTGTTAGCAAAGCTGACTGAATAGCTCAAAATGAACAGGTTATCCATTGAACTGACCCACATCAGTTGCTTCTGCAATATCTGTCACTGCATGTAACATTCTTAAGTGTATCATCTGTTCTGCAGTGTGTTTTGAGATGTATGTGTATAGAGAGAAATGCACACATATGTTTATGGTTTCTTTCATGTTTTATAACTTTGGGTTGACTGCAAATGTTTTTCTATAGTTCCCAAAGATTCTCTTGCCTGTAAAAAATAATTTAGAATATCAAAAAGACTGATGATAATAATACAGTACCCCCTTCTCAAACCGTGGCAAATGTATTTCTATAGAAATATTTCTCTGTAAACTAGCTGAAAGACTGTCTAATAACTATCAGGTAGTTCTGGGTGAATTATTTGAAACTTCAAATTTGGGTAAGAAAGGAAGTAATGAAAGAAAAATAGTGGCCATTTACTCTAATCGGATCCATCATTGCCCTATAATGAAGGAGTACTTCACATCTCCCAAAGTTTGAAAGCTAGGAAAATATAACTTGTGTTACAACAGACCGAGATTTGCTATTCTGAAAGAGAAAATATTAGAGCTATGTATTATGAACATGCCCCTCAAATTAAAAGAGACAGAAATAGCACTTTGACAAGCGCTTTTCTTACAGCAAGGACTGGTCTGCAACTAAGTTCAATTCTTCCCTCCTTTCATCTAAAGAAGTTTCTTCCTTCTGGAGGGGAGATAAAATAAACAGCCCCTACTCAGGACATTGTCTCCAGCGAGGTGTCTCTGCGTGTGCCAAGAAGCCGGGGGACGAAGCTCTTACCAACACATACAGTGTTTGAGCTTGGGGTGTTGTGTAGCACTGCATTGGTGCTGTATCCAGCTGGAATGCTGCAGCCAAACATTACACGTGTAAGGGACACACTGGGTCTACAGGTCCTATTGGGATAAATTTTCCAGTGGACAGGGATCGGCACAAATGGGAAGAGGTTAATAAACTGGGTCTGAAGTATCTGTAGCCCAACTACTGGCACCTCTCATTGCACCATCAAATGACAGAGGATACATCACCCACCCTCAGAGGTGATGAGAGAATAAAACCAATTCTGACTGGCATTCAGAAATTATGGTGACAAGGACCGGTTAAGCTTTTACAGACTTTTTTTCAGATTAACAGCTAATTTTAACACACACACCCCTCACTTTTTTGTTATTGAGAGTGGAAAGGAAAAACCCATTTCTGTGATAAAGGACAATGACCTTAAGCAAAATTGCAGACTCACTCTAAAACAAACTTTAGTTTCTTTAACTTCATTTTCCTGAGTGCACACAAAAAAAAAAAAAAAAGAAAAAAGAAAGACTAATTGCAGTCAATATGGCATTTTCCTTTATCGTGCACAAATGACAAACCCTGAGAACAGAGGGCTGTAAAGCAGGTAGTTATCTGCTTTTCCCATAGGGGTTAGAGAAAATATCTTACTCAGTACATGACTCTCTCGAGGCAGGAATATGCTCACTTGCCAAAAGAACATAAGTTAAAGATTTTTAGGAGATTTTTTTATTTCGGTTCTTTAGTGCTTTGCCATTAGCCCAGGGATTTCAAAGCAAAAACTCCTGCAGTGGCAGGAACCAGGAGCTGAACTCCTATTACATTTCTATTTATTAAAAAGTGGATTTGGAGGCACTACTGAGCTGACAGCAAAGGATTTGCTCGTTTATTACTTAGACAGGAGTAGGTATCTTTATTCCCTCTCTAAAAAACATGGAGAGTTTCTTTATCTGACCAAGCACTGCAATGCTGTCTGACTCAAGAGAGGGAAGCTGCATCAGCAGGTGAAACCCAGAAGTTTCCCAAGAAAAAAGGTGGCTGAGGTGGCCTTAGACCTCCAAGGGCTGTCACTGGTACCACTGCTCCTCCCTGCACTTGGCCCTAGGGCCAGGTCAGTTTGGGGATGTGCACCTCCACCTCTCCTTTTGAATTTGTGCCTCTCAGAGGAAAGGAAAGCAAAGTTTAAAGAGCCATAGAGACAAATAATAAGAGCTATGATTACCCCAAGGAGGTTAAGCAATTCCCTGGGCTAAGGGGAAGGATGTTCCTCAGTCCTTGGTAGGATCCCAGCTCCCACGGGGAAGCATGGGGTGCTCCCCTCCAGCCCTGACGGCACTTTAGTGGTTGGGGCACTTCCCCAAAACACAAGTTGCTGCAATACCGTGTTGCTGCTTAGGACATCCCTTGTTTCACACATACCAGTCAAGTCCTCCTACAGCTGGATGATTACACACAAAAGGCAAGTGGTGTAACCCTTCTGTCATTCTTGAAATAAAAATAGCTTTGATAGTTTCAGCACATGTTACATATTCTTAAAAATTGCCTAACAGGTTGGATTTGGGGGTCAGGTCCCCAAACTCCAGTTGCAATTTAAACCTCCATGAGCTACTCTGGATCTTGTGCAGCCTCTGGTCCTTGGTAGAACAGGGTCTAGTTTATATGGCCTCCTGTGACCTTGCTCTATGCAAATTAATAGAACACATATGCCTCTTCATGTCACAGTTCAGGAAAGAGGTCATTAATGCACATTTTCCTGCCCAAAGAGCAGCTCAGTTTCCATAGCTGTCTCTTGGACCTCCTGAGGGTGCAACTCTACTGTGATTTTTGATCTGCTCATTCTGGCATGAAGCAAGTATTTCAGTCCATAAGACATCCTTGTGCAAAACTGGCAATATTTTGTGTCAGTATCTACAGCTTACAGAAATCGTGGATGTGGCCAGTTTTACTTTACTCAAAGGGTGTTAGACCTGAAGAGCACAGCAATGACTTAATTTGTACCAGTCGGCCTGAGGACCGGACCTTACTCCGCTGGGCACATTGCAGAGGGAATGCAGCTGCAGATCACTCTCCTCGACCGCTTTCAAGACATTGATCTAATCACAGGTCCACTTTTTCTTATTACACCCACTCTGAGCTTTTGTGCTTCCCCCTGGTTCAAGGAGCTCCATTCATGTACATGAAATATTAGCAGGTGGGGGAGATGTACATTACTAAAGCAGACTCCAGCTGAAACGGCCATATGCTGGTTTGTGAGCAGTGTCCTGCACAAAGTAGAAGACTAGACACCTAGCTACTGTGCAAAGGCAATGGCATATGGAGTTCAGCGTGGCTTTGGACCCAAAATGGTATTTAAACTTTCAACCTTCAAGCAGAGACTACAGGCTGCATCTCATTTTGCTTCTTTCTTTCTGAATTTGTAACTAATACTTGATTTAGTAAATGCCAGAATTCAACTCTGAGGGTGAATGAAAAAGCCTCAGGAAACTAGTGACCTCCTTAATAAAAGAATACGATAACTTTACTAGATTTAACATTTCAGGGATCTATAAAGATTGGATTGGAAAGATTTATTTTTTTTTCTTCCTTTCTGCAGGGGGAAAATGAAAGCACCTGGACCACGCAACTGGTTACTAGATACTACATGCAGTGATAGAAACAGAAAATATTGGCTTTCGTTACGAGTCAGAAATAGGCAGGTAACACAAAGACGACTTTTGAAATATCTGCCACAGAAGGTGAAAGGAATATTTGCTTCTTTAAATGGAGCTCAGAATTTAAAAGTAAATATAAAATCCATCCCAGATGTTTTTCCTCCTGATTTACGCTCACTTTCTGCTCCCCCTTACAGAAGGTTTTAAAGCATTACCGGTTCCAATTACCTTCTCAAACTGTTTTCTGTGAAGCTGACATTACTCCCTTCCAAACAGCGAGTAGGGACGATTCTTCCGGCACAAATCACCGTCTGTTGAAGTCCTTGGGAACACACTGGCTAAAAGTTGCTGCAAGATCAAAACTCTGCACTATCTGATGACAAATATTTTGCAAAGCTTCATATCAACTGGATCATTCAGCTGGCTAAATTATCTATGTCCAGTGGTCAGGCAGGGCATAAAATGAGATTATGGCAAAGCAAAACCAAGGAATCTCTCAAAAAGCTTTTGTCACATATTCACATTACTGCACTAAGGCTGGGATACGTCTTACCTGGGTTTAGCCACACAGAAGTGAAGCATCTGACTTAGAGAGCCACCTTGGTTTTCCCTATAATTAAGAGCAATACATATAGATAATGGAAACTCCTGGGCATAATTAATTTCTTCCTAGAATAGTTCCAAAATAGATGCAATGAATTGCCCTCTGAAGGCAACTGTCTCTACATACCGTCAATAAATGCAATACACGATTAGCTTTGACTAGTAGCTGTAACTTTTTAACAAGGTAGTTAAATGAGGCAACTGTTTCCTTTTAGCATTTTACTTAAAATAAGCTTAAAATGCAGAATGAGCCATAATGTTTTTCAAGAAACTTACTGGAACCAGACATGAAGGAATTTGACTTTGAAATTTCACAGTGATTTCATATCCCGGCTCTCAAGATCAATGTACAAATCTTAAAACCATGTACTGACCTTGCCAAACTTAATTTGGAACATCTGAACAGAAATTTTTCCTTTTTTAGCCTTTGAAATAGCTTATTTTGCTTTGATTTTGATGATTTAAAAACTTTTAAAGTCAAAAGAACAAAAGGTCATTTCTAAACTAAAAATTACTCATTTTGTTCCTTTTATTCTGCCAGAAATATGGTATTTCAATTATTCAAAAATATAAATAATGAAATCATTCAAAACAGAGCAGCATTATCAATTTAAATTCCCAAGAATATTAATTCTCTGGTAATAATGCTTTACTAAAAAATTCCTGAACAGACCTACTCAATGCAGAAATTTAAGTATTACAGAGCATATGTAAAGAGTCTGGAATAAATGAGATCTCATCAGTCTATTGAGGTTGACTGCTATTTGTAGGATTGTTTTAAAATTTGATGATGAGATATTTTTGTTTATCAAAAGACCGCCAGAGGGGACTGGTGATGATCAATCCCGCCTTTAAACACCCCATTATCCTTGATCCAAAATGCAGACCTCATTGCGCGGTGCAAGCAATGTCAGGCTGAGCTCCACAAGAAATGCTATGAACACTTCTAAGCATTTTCTTCACTGAAAGACAGCGTGTAAAACCCGGAGACTAAAGAAAGTGCTTTTAAAAAGTATCAGGAAAAGTTATAATTCACAAATGCATCTTACATAGGAAATGTTCCCACTAAAGACAATGGGAAAGCACATATAGGACCAGCAGTTCAGGCTCTAATGCAAGGCTATTTTCAATAAAATTGCACACAAGTGAATTCACTTAGATGCAAAAAGCATCTGCAAGGTTGGCCCTTTTGCACAAATATCACTTAAACTCCACAGAAAAGAAACTTCCTCTGGGGTGAAACACAAAAATCATTGAACAGCTAAGCAGAGAGAGGGGGAAAATATCCCACAAACATAACAAAGACAAGACTTGAGGGAGAGCAAGAATTCACAGCGGCATGAAAAAAGCTGGAATACAGCCAGGCTGCCAGATTTGGTACCCCATGCAAAGTGATCTGGAAAGAAATGATGTAATGTGTAACTTCTTATGTTAATACCATAGAAACAATATATAAACTGCAGCATTTCAGTTTTAAAAGTGCTCTGCACTTCACTTTTAATTGTGCTCACCCTATGTCCATCAAAGGAATTAAAAATAGATAAATAAATTCAATTTGGCCAAGGGCAAAGCTTCGAACTATCTTGGGATCTCGGGAGCTGCTCAGGAAAAAGATTTTCTGCTGGGGACAGGAAGCAAAAGCTGTCTCTCTTGGGTTCATCTGAGACTGTGAAACTGTTTTGCTGCTGGTCTAAGGCAGAACCTGAAACAGGTTCATGACTCCAAAGTCCAGCTTCACACATCCTTTGAGTCAATGAAATATTCCTCTCCCAAACCAGAAAAGCAATCCCAGCTATTTAAGGAAGGCCAAACCATGATATTTATACTCTTACCCCATATATCCCCACTCATTTCAAGGAAATCTGTAACTAATGATACCTAGTGCCATCTTCAGAGCAAAATACTTGGCAGAAGAGGTCAGTGTCATTATTTCCACTTCACAAACAGGAAGAACACGGCCCAGGCAAGGTCAGATTATACACGTGTGTCAGGAGTCTTGAATTCATGCTTTAATGCTAAGCTGCAGTGCTTGCTCCTCAACCTTTTCTTCTCACTCCCTGCCTCCCAAAATGACTTTTCCATACCTGTGATCATCATTAACTCTACCATACCTGCATTTCAAATGAACATCCATTCTGATTCAGGTAGAATGTGTCTTCTTTTTATTTACAGTTGGACCAAAACATTCACAGATGCATTGCAAACACATTGAGACAGAGGCCATCCTTCTGCTTCGTGCATTTCCTGCACACAGACCCTGTATCCTGGCCCACAGCTGGAGTTAGTGCTTTACAATGCATCGTTCTGTGATCATTCTGTCTGATTTTAAATAACTGGGTAATTCACAGCATCAATTATAGCAATTTTAGTAAGGCATAAAATTCCGTTTCACTGATGTTGTGTCAGTATGGCTCTACTATGCATTTACATTACAGTTGTTCCCCAGATGTGCAGCACACCTCCTTTGGACCAATAATTCATCTTATTACAAGCAAGTCTTGGATTTAGAGCAGGACTTCGCCAGGAAAAAAAAAAAAAAAAGACTTTGAGAAGCATGAATGATGCAGAGCACCTACTTCCAAGGCTGTAAGAACTTTTTTTGGACAATCAATAGAGAGAACCTTTTGTAATTTCTAAATTAGATGAAGCTCTCCCTGTATGTTCTACAAGTAATGTATTACCTGTCTCTCACCGCCCCGTAAAGGTTAGCATCCTTACCACCTCTCTGCTTATTAACTCCTTTCTCTGCTGTGAAAGGACCAGCTACCTTTTTTCTCAGACCGACTGATCGACATAATGAAGTTAAACCCAGAGCAATTGCTCTTAACCTGTAGGCGCCTTTGACGTCTGCTGCTGTTTCAGGCTGAGTTGTAGAACTGAGAGCCTGCTTGTATTTTTTGGTGGTGGTGGTGTTGTTTGCTTGTCTCCAGTACAGTATTTGCCCTAATAAGACTTCCTTGGTGCACTACCAACTTAGGCCAGCGCAGTCAGGCTTGGAAAGCCCTTTCTCTCAGGGTGCTTGGGGAGGGATTTTGGACACACGTGCAGACACACAAACAGTGTAGCAAGTCCTGGTGCTGCAGAAGACATATTTCCCCAGGCCTTGGTGGCAGGTGGGTTTCCAGCTCCTGCTGCCACCAAGAAACAAGAGTGACAAGTGCTGCGAGGAGGAGATCGAGCCCCACATGCTGAGCCTCCCTTGGTGAGGGCGGTGGCAGACGGGATGTGCAGAGCCTCTCTAGCTCGTTGGGTGGGCAAGAGGCAGAAACTTTGGGAACACAGCTTATTTTGCAAACGATACCATTGTTTGCCGTGTTTGCCTGTTGAACCATATGGCACTTGGGTACATTCACATCTTCTCGGGCTCGAGCTGTTCAGCGAAGCCCTGATACTGCTGCTTGGAAAGCTGCAGAAAGAGCACCCATTGGGAGACTTTGGAAGCATAGTGTCCTTCTTTCAAGAAACTAATACAGCAATTGATAAGTATAAACACATAAATTTAGTGGTTTTGACAGACAGTGAATATTTGACAAATCCCCAGAAAACGTGTGGACCCTGGTTTATCAAAATACAGAATGGTTTACATCAAGCTGAGCATATTTTAAACTTTCTTTTTGATCACAAAATACCTTTTAATTAGAGTAATTTTATTTTTTTAAAACTGACCAACACTCTGGTTATAATAGTCTGGTTCATCCAAATTTTCATCTATGGATCATGCCTCCAAAGAAAGCTATTTTATTACTTTTTATTAGAATTTGTCATTATAAATCATTTATATTACCATAGTGCCCAAAGCTGTAAATGAAAATGATAATTACGTTGACTACTCTGCAACTTTTAATGGGCTTTACCCCTAACCTGAACAGGTTTCCAAAGAAGACACTTAATTTTTTATACCCATTTACTGTTTTGTCTCTACTTTTATCTTAAGTAGGTGAGAACTGCACTGAGACTTTCCAGCTCATTAGACATGAGGGAATGAAAAATCCCCAAGTCTCTCCAACACTGGTTCAAGTGAAACTCTCACTACCATGAAAACACAGACAGAGGCTGCGGAGCCTCTGTGAGGATGTCAAGAGAGTAGTTTTCCCTCTGTCCTCCTTTGACCTTATGAATAAGTCCGGAAACACGACGACTGCAGCTGTGTGAGCGGATACTGATGGCTCTCCCTAGCACTCAGGCGATGCTTTCTCTTTTCGGAATCTATTATTGCTTGTACGATGCACAGCTCTCAGCTCAAGTGTTGTCACAGCAAATGAGAGGTGGTTTCAGTTGCCCCCACTTCAAAATCGACCCAAAGGCAGGATGATTATGGAAGAAGAACCAAGCACCAGGAGATCTCTTGCTTCCACTGATTTCACTGCAGGATGATGGCTGGGATACTACAGCACTGTGACTCAGTTTCCCCATGTATGAAACTGGAATACCTCTTTTGAGAGGAGACTAATTTTAACTTCTAAGAGGTGAAATTGGTACCTGGGCTCTGTCACCAGTCCTGTGTGTGGTCTTCAGCAAGTTATTTAGGCTGCCTGCAACAGGGAGATCTGTAGCAAATTCCCACCCTCATTGCTATTTTCCATCTTTCATCTCCTTTGGGCAAGATCTTCCCTTTTTACCGTGCTTTGCACAAAGAAATGCCAGTATCTGCCGAGCTCTCTAAGCCCTTACCTGCCACATAAACCAGCCCTGAGTGCTGTAGCTCTTCTTTTGGGGCAGGAGAGCCCTGCGCGTAAGCAGCGATACCACTGATGGATCTGCGATGGTATTGAAGCAACTAGGTAGCTGAGCAAAAAGGTGGCCAAGCCTGCCACATCCAGGTGAGGTAAAAGAGTACGTTAATTATGTAGTGCACAGGGGAACTAAATCCACCCCCCAACCCCAGTGGTTCTGCCAGCTGCATTGTGCATCCCTGCACGTGTCCGCAGGGCAGGGGAGCCAGCGAGGCCGTGGAGCAGACAGGGTAATGCTGGCAAATCTGCTTTGGAGGGGACTCCAGCTCGTGGCAGAGCAGATGAACAAGAACTGAGTCACAAAAAGCTGAAGCCAAGGGACGCCCTAATCTCCTTCTAACCATGGGACATTGAAGGTTTTTTTATATTCTTTGCCCTGTGCAGGAAAATGTTCTTTCTTAAGGCATTAGTGGGTAAATCTCTTCATTATAGAACATCAGCAGGGAAATGATGTCTGCGTTTTCAGACTTACAGGAATGTTGTGCTCTCAATTCCAGCTGCTGCCTTCCGGATTTGCTGTCACCTTCCCAGAAAAGTCATACAGGGAATATCGGTGGTTGAAAGGAGCTCACGGTACTAAAAACCTGCCCTCAGAGCACAGACATAGGCAAGCCTAGTCAGAGGGTAAGATACTTTTTAGCTATCCATCTAGTCCAGCTAGTCTGAACTTATGAAGGAAAGTCATGTCATCCCAGGATATGTAATGCTAATTGGGCTAAATCATTCCAAACTATTAGGTGTCTACCGTGCTGCTCATTCAGGGTCGCATTTACTAGCCTATTCTCAGCAGCTAATATTTCAACTAATAAAAATAGGTGGTACTAATCCCATGAAGAGATTTGGCAGTCTCAACAGATGTGATGGCTAAGGTAGTATCCTTATCTCCCTTGGCTGATGGGAAACCAAGGAACTGGTCTTGAAGGCTGGATCTGGCCAAGGCTGGGTGTGGGACTGGCTCTCCCACCGAGGTCGGTTTAAGGATCCGAACTGTGCAGCCAAGGCAGGAGGAGGGCTGCGCACTCTGCATTCAAAGCCTCTTTCTCCTGATTTGTAAGGTGGGGACAGGGCTACACAGATTGTTTGAGATACAAAGGCAAAATATTACTATGAGAAGGGAAGCAAGCTTTCTAACCCTGCCCCTGGGGAAAAAAAAAATCAAGAAAAGACAGCTTTAGTTTGCAGTATTTTGCAGAAGTAAATATTCTTTCTTAGTCCAGAATAAGGAGTCATGGAGCATTCTTCAGGAAAAATGGTGTTTAAGACATCCATACACTTGCCAACTGTGAGCCCTCATATTTAATCCCAACAGAATGGTGGCTGCTGTAATACCCTAACTTGCAAACCCTCCCTATTGTAGTGTTTGTTCCTACACATCAACACCTCCAGGCCATATAGATGTGACATATGGATGCACAGACATGCTACAGACAAACTGCTGTCTTTGGATCCTCTTCCCGTTTCCACAGTAACCTTACAGAAACAGCTAGCAGTCAATAGAGAAAATCAAAGGCAGGGATAAATCATAATATTAGGTTAGGGAGGAACAGACCTTGAATACTGAGCAACTGATACACAGCGTAATACAATTTAGGGTGTTTATTATGCTAACCCAGGGCAGAAGCGCGTAGGCATATGATGTGGCATTTACGACACATACTTGCTGCTGGTTAAGCAGGAGAGGAGATGAGAGAGAAGGTACAAAGATCTTTATGCTCACAGACTGTTTAATGGCTTAATCCTCCTGCTAAACTGGGCTGAGCTTTGCTTTGTACATGACGCTTCCACACGCTCGTCCAAGAAGTGACACTGAGACGTTTATAAACAGATGCCCCATCGTTATCGGTGGACTTTGCATGCTAAGGTTAGTTTTGGGGAAAATAACAATAACGAGAAAAGACCAATCAAATATGTTAACCCGGGAGTGTCAAGCTCCCAGTATGAATTGGTGTTCATTAGTGCGATGTGTCACATTAAATGAGTCCTTTTTTGGTAACTGTCAGTATATTGCTGTGTATTTCACAAATAGTTTTTCTCCCAAAAGTGTTTCTCTCTAGGGAGCAGTTTAGGCAACAGTCAGATGGATTACCTAGTGAAAACTGAAAACTGCTTTTTCTATTAGTCACTCTAGGGGTAGCACTCCAAGTAAGGAGCCTCAACAGCTCTAATCCATTCTCCTCCAGATCATCAAATCACTTTGGATCCACGTGGAAGCGAGTGGAGGGTCTGCGGGTACCCCGTGCTTGTTTTAAAACACACAATTCTCAAATTAAGCACTAAAATTGTAGCTGCAGTAACATGGAGAATCATGTTTATGGCAACTCTGCTCCAGATATTTACTCAATATTGCTCAGCCTGGTTTTGGAATGAGATCAGGTTTCATGCTACTGGTATTAACCTAAAGATTTCAATGTTAGCTCATGCGTGCTAGCAAAAATAAAGGGAACAATAGCATTGACATAAGCTCCACTCTGTAAGAAAATTGGTGCTTTGTTAGAACATTAAAAAGTCCCATTCCTGGGATCAAAGCCTATCTAACTTGACTCAGAGTGACATGTCAAATTGGAAACCTAAGATTAAATATATATTCCTGCTGTTTGTTATTTTAAAATCCTATTTGTCTCTCTAATACTTTTTCTCCCTGACACCAAACAAAATAATGTTGTTTTAAGATGGATGTTGATCACTACATCAGTGCTCTCCCTGGAAGAAATGCATGTGCCTAAAGCCCGGTAGGACACAATGTCACTCAGCTGGACTCATTAGCATGGCAGCAGTTTTGCATTTACATCTCTGCACATCTCTTAGGGAAAGGTAGTCCTGTTTGCCAGCTCAGAGCACAGCGTGTGTCTGTCTGCAGCTGACAATGTAGACAACCTCTTAAAAGCCAGACCATCCTTCAAGTAGCAAGTGAAATGGGCAGCTGCAGAGAGGCAGGGGCAGCTTTTCTTGTGCAAAGGACAAGGGCTGAGTGAGTAATTCTGGATGAAATCTCTTGATCCGCTGCAGATAGTGTCTGTGGCCTTGGAAAAATATGTATCAGCACCCGATCTACAAAAGCAGGCAGGTGTCCAGGGTTCAACTTTACATAGAATTTAACTGCCTGACTATACAAGCACTGAGGTCATTTCATTTCTCCCTGTCATGACCAACCAAGGTAAGAACAAGGTCAGCAGGAGACTCAAAATATAATTTCTTCATCTTTTCATGCTTAAATCCTCAGAAAAACCTTGCCCTGCAGATGGACTCAGAACACACTTCCAACGTGCAGCAAGCACTGAGCTGAGGAGCCACGGTAATTTTCATCATTAAAGTGGTTGGTGGGAGCACCATCTCCTGGACCGAGCCACAGCTCTCTGCTCTGCACACTCAGACAGAAGAGAAATGAGCTTCCATGCCTTTTTTTATGGAAAGGCTTCAACCCCCTAACTCCCTTTTTCCTAGGGGACGCCAGGCTTTTGGCAAGCCTAGGAACAGCAAAAAGGCGATGTGCATGGGGGAACCTCTATTCTTTCTGTACGTATTTGTAACATAGAAACCAAGATGTGGTGTGTCAGTGAGCAAGGAAACAAATTTATGTAGAGATGCTTTGGTGCAAAAAAATCCATGAGCAGCTCCCGATCAGGGATGGAATAGGAGAGTTGGGATATTTTAGGAAATCCTGTCTTGATCTCATTCAGGTCTCCAGGCTTTGTCCCCCAAACCCAGCAGTGGGAGGAGATCACAAATCTATTTTTGGCATATCTGAGGTGTCCTCTCTGTCCTCGGCCTCTGCACTGGCTGCTGGGAAGCCTAAGTGTAGTTACCTAACCCTTCCCATGACCTCCATAGGAAACAAAAGCCCTACCCCAGGTTATGAGATCTGCCGTTGAGCTGGGCACATACTGCCTAGGTGTCTTTGTGGGATTTGCCCGGTAGCTTGTCTTGGCTTCCCATGTGGGCTTTGGGGATTATTTCTTTATTTTACCTCTGGGGTCTGTTGTGGTACCAGTATGTTAACAACTACAAGTCCTTTGCAATGACAGCAAAACAGCCAGGGAAACCTCGAAATTCAGGAGAGTCCTTCAGAATAGGCAGAAAGGCTTTGCGAAGTGAGACAATACCAAATTCCTTAGAGTGGAAGAGAGGTTTCAGACAAATTTTGTTTACCCAGGAAATGTGAGAACTTGTCATTTTAGCAGCATTTTGCTGGTTTCCCTGATCTTTCTAGGCAACTATGTGAAGGGATAACTTCTCAACTAACAGGCACTTTCCAACAGACTAGGCAGTGGGGAGCGATGTTGCTAAATGAACGAGAGTGCTTCTGCTCCTTCCAGCACAGGTTAGTGCAGATGCAATTGAAAGACTGGCCAATTTTGCAATAATGGAGTTGAATGGGCTTTCGTCTTTTCAATCAAGCCAAGGTTGCTTTTTATGAAGGAATATACATTCCCTCTTTGACCTTAATAAAAACGAGGAGATCATTGTGTAAAAAAGGTAATTAATTTTCCAGGGCTTTTATTAGAAAAAAAAAAATGGTAAAGGAAGTAAGTGCCCACGGTGTGCAATTAACAAACATTAAAGCAATAAAATATTGACTCAAATTTTTCCATTTATCTATTCCCTCCCAGTTCAACATTTAAAGCAATAATAGCAGCTAACAATCAATGGGTTCCTAATGAGAGCAGCTCACACTACACCTACAATAATTATCTTTTGAAAAATCAATAGGGAAGGAAATGTGAAAACAATTTGATATAAGGTGCGACTTCCTCTATTTTTGTTCATACTTGTATACAAGATCCCCCTCCCCCTGCAAATTTCCCCACCTTAGAGGGAGCAAAGATGTCTCAATCTTGGAAGATAATCATATAATTAAGATGTATGAGATGTGCCTGCCTGTGACACGTGAAATAAAAATATAATGAAGGAAACAATGCAAGCAAGTATAAAGGGCCTCCTCACCCTCAGCAATAGCATTTGCTGCCATGAACAATATTCTTAATCAGAAAAAATAGTCCTTCATAATAATCATGCTGCATAGAATGATATTCACAACAGACCCAGGATGGTGTGGCTGAGGAGGCATCAAAATAAAGAAGTAATTTTGCTATGAAATACCTAGAAAATTACATCCTGAACCTCTTCCTGCTGTGAATGTTTCTGTCGGGACTGGGTCATCACTGTTGATCCAGTTTTCACTGGCAAATAATTTCATAAAAGTGGAATGAACACAGAATTTCAACCTAGTTCCATAGACATAGATTACATCCTGTGACTCCAGGGTGATACTGTGTAAGCATTGAGAAGCTTTGAGTCTATTTCAATAAATGTCACAAACCGGTCCAGCAACTGACTGTTTCCATGGTTGTGATGAAGGATAAAAGTGGTTAATGCTACCTTTGCCATACCCATCACATTGACTTTTACTCATCCACTACCTCAGCAAAGGAGTCTGGTTTTTAATTTGAGGTTGAGAGCATGAAAATATTGTCTGCAATGAACACCCATAATAAGATATAAAGATTCTGAACAGGCAGAGATTATGAAATGCAGGGACTGCCTTTCCATCTACAAACTACCAGGCTTGATGTGAAAGTTGTGGGTATAACCAAAGAACCCTTCACACGCTGCGACATAAATAATGCTGGTTATGATGCCATCTGAAGCTAGCTCAGATTAGTCCCCTTTAACATTGCCAGGCAACAACTAACATGGGAAAGAGTGTCATCGGAAAAGAATTGAATCTGAGATTCCCATCTGGCTAAAATATAGGGTGATGGTGGACAATTAGACCTCGACAACAACCCAGACAAGTAGGGCAGGAACAGAAACATCCATCCAGTCAAACTGAACCCTCTCCAACTCTCACCACTCACACTCTGCTTTAGCATGAGGATGTCTCAGGCTTTAAATGAAATGTCAAATATAATTTGGCTCTGGATACCCAAGATATATGATTGCCCTTGGAGAAAGTTGATAACTCAGCGCGCTGTGTGTCAAATGTGTATCTACCTGATAGCTCACTCCATAAAAACCACCAGCCTGCTCTCCCTCAACAGTATAAAATAGTCAGACTCCAAACAGGCCTGCCTGCAATTTACACAAATAGGTCCATTTTGAAAGAAAACCTTCATATCAGAAGGGAGAAATGGCTTATTGAAAGTTGACTCCAAGTTAAATTTCCAAATAGCACCACTGCACATTACATTAGCATTCAGTGACTGGAAGGCAGTTACCATACCCGCCGCGGATAGCTCAGCATCTGATGAGGAATTATGTTAAAAGACATACTTGGATTTCTTCGAGACTCAGTTTGGAAACGTTCATTTGGAAGCATGGTGTATTTTCAGAGAGGTTTTAACTACTTGGAATCCAAGCAGGGTAGAAAGCACAAAGAGGCTATTTGTGATTATTGATGGCTTCAATGTTTCTTACAATGTCTACTGCATCTAAATTTTGTGCTGAGAGAATGGAAAGATTACCTGAACACATTTGCAAACCTTCTGGTTTAGATGAACTTTCAAAATCAGGTATTTTCTATGTACACAAACAAAGTAATGGGCCTGATTTAAAAAATTATTTAAAAAAAAAAAAATCAGTATATAACTTTGTTGTGCATCTGTACTTGCTGTATTCACATGGCACTGAAAAAGACAGATTGCAAATTAGTTTTTTCCGCACTTTTACCTGTTGTTTGCAGCCATCACTCAGAAAACATGATTTCAGTCTGATTATTTTGTATATTTTTGTGCTTTTGATCTCTTATGCAGTCTATCTTCAAAACTGGAGTGCATTGTGTGTGTTCCACTATTAGCATGCAAAATACACTAGGAGAAAAACTCGAAACTTTGCACATTGTCATTTAGACTTTGCCATTTTTGAAAAGCCACACTGGTAAAATGTAAAGTTAGTGATAGATGCTGTGCAGAAGGACATAAATAGATAGGCAATATACTTGTCAGTCACTGAAGATAAGAAATGCCTTACACACCCAAATAAAAGTCTTGTAACCTAAGCTTATCAGAGATAAGGTTACATATTTGATATTTTGTCCTTTTGTTCCAAGGGCCGTGGCTAATAAGTTTGACTTCTGTATCTAAAAAAAATCTCTACTTTCTTAGCTAACTTAGTGGCACTCACGCTTGAGACTGAAAAGAGATTCAAATAAAACAGCAGTTTATCCTCATTTTCTTCTCTTTCTTGAACAGACTAAGTATTTGGCACCTCTTTGGCATCTTTGTTTCTAACAGGACTGATAAAGAACTGGAACGTGTCTCCTTAAATTAACACATCATCATTTTATAATAATTTCAAGTTTTTAATCATTATTAACCTGTGCTCCTTTTCCTCATCCTCCTTACTCCAGCCTGGTATTTCTCTTTCTCTTTCCTTCCCACACTCTCAGTGGTCTTTCACATCCTCAGCTCTCTGTTATCCCATTCTTCCTGTCCCCCGCCTCCGGTCAAGCACCTCATGAGCAGTTTGTTTCTTATTCTTGAAGAAGCCAATGATCTTTCTCTTCTCAAATCTCCACCGTCTGGTCTACCTGCACTGTCTCATTCATGCCCTTCTAAAGCTGTTGTGTTCTTCAAAGTAAGAGCTCCCAGAAGCTGAAAAGCTTCCAACAGGAGCTTTTAATCCATGTTTGACTTTGAATTTAATGATGAAACGTACTGTTTAACTGGGTTCTTAGGTCTCAAAATACCTCAGGTGCATTCACTTCACCTCAAGATAGAGGGAAGGACCAGAAGTAGAAAGAAATATTCATAAATAACATGCAATATGCCAAATTTCACAGAAAACTGAGAACCTAAAATCATACTGAACATACAGATGTGGGAAAGAAACACATCTAGATCACCCACGTTACCTAGTATCTCTTAACTTTGCCTCTTTAGCCACAGAAAGTCATACATTCCAACTGTCCATCTGATGTGTGTTCCTAAGGCATTTTTGTTGGCATCTCAGTTGAGAAGAATTATCAGTCCTTTGCTGGAGAAAAGTCTCCCTCTTTTCTCTGAATGTTGCCATATACTTAAAATCTGTGGCCAGCTTCCCTGAACATTTGATCTTGAAGTTGTCATTTCCACGAGACTGCATTTGTAATTATGGGGCTCTACTCTACATGCTCATTTATTTCTGTAAAACCAGTGTTCTGTATTCCTTGTTCCTCTGTCGTCCTTCCTGTACACTTATTCCTACAAAATAATTTCATTACTATGAAATAATGGTATCAATACAGAGACAAACAATAACAGGTCGGCACTGCAGGATAGCAAGCTTAATCTATGTTCTTCTCAAAGTCTTTAACTGAGCAGAGGGGAAGAAAAACAGATGGCTTTGCAGCATGACCAGCAGGTTAACAAAGCTAGGCCTTTTCCAATGAGCTATAAGATTATTGTTGCTTTTCTCTCTAGATCAATATTGATTATATGTTCCAATTTCATTCAGATATTGAATTTGTTTTATTGGGCAAACAGCTGCAGTCTCCGTTCCCTGTCCCTTAGCAAATATTATTTCAAACTTCTTTTGAACTCACATTGCACAAGTGTGACTCTGCTGCACTCACAAAAGCTTTTCCATCATGTGATATGGGTCCAGGATCATGTAACTGGTCCAAACACAAGGTGACATATGGTTTTACTGAAATATGCCTTCCCTGTGTCTTCTTTGCCATGTCAATGAATAACTCAGTGGTTCTCCTCCCATGGGCTGCATAACACTGGTGGTTCATCATGGAAGTCAGGTAAGTTGTTGTCACTGGCTAAGAAAACATACTGCATGAATATTATTTTCATAGTTAGGAATTAAAGTATATGGTTGTTCCCTAAACCAAAGCACAGTAACCATTAAAACTAGAGTGCTAATAGTTGTCTGTCACCTCACTGGGGAATATTGGAGTTGATAATTTTTCTTCAATCACAGCCTTAATCTGCTTCATTTTTTTAAATTATGACTTTTCTCAGAAATAAATGATGTATGAATACAGACCTTTTGAGTACCACTTCACTTGACTTCCTTCAGTTAATAATCTCCAATCTATTTCCTGTGGTGTTTTGTCAATTTTGTTTGAAGAAGTGGAAAGAGCAGGTACAGAACAAAATGAGCATGAAGTCAGAAAAGGTGTAGTTGTAGGTAAACTAATGTCACAGAACTGAAGACATATAACTCCAGTCATTTCTACTTATGTAAAGAAGAGCGTGGGAAGAAAGATCGCTACCATTTGGAGCGTGGTTGTTTGTGCACTTTAGGAGTTGGAGATCAACCACAGTCATGAAGCAGCTGGGAAGTGATACTATGCAGAAGTATCACCACTTCACACTGGTTTCAGGATTTCAGTCTGTTTTCTTAAAAGTATAAAAAATCTGAAGCATTAGAAAGATGTCTTCAAAATCATATTTTTTAATGTTTTGAAATGTTTGGATTTCAACTTTAGTTTTAAAATTATAATATAGAGGAAGAAGCATAGCTTTGAACAGTTCCTTCAAAACATGCTCAAAACATTTCACTCCAAAATGTCTAAATAGGATGCCAAAATATTGTCAGGGCTTCATCCCTTCACCCAACTCCTTCCTCACAGTTTCTCTGAAACAGTGTTCTCATAATGCAAAGACATATTTTGATTCCACTGGAACTGCATTTTATTACAGAAAGTGTTTTGCTAATTTTTTAACCATGATTTCTGGGAAAAACATTTTGGGAAGCTTTAATATCCCAGCCAAATGAATAATCTTTTGAAGTTGGTTGATCAAAGTTATTTCAGATCCTCTGCAAAGCTCGTCCTGTGAAACACCAAGATTTTTTCAGAAACATGAAAAGATAAAGCATATATTTTAACATCTACTCCATTTATTTTTTATTTCATTGATATATCTTGTTTTTACTCCAGAGATGGACTTTATTAAGCTATTTTTAGAAAACATAGGAGGGGATTTTTTGGAATTAGAATATTTTTTGTCTTTTAGAAACCAGAACCTCTTGGTTTTAAAATTTTAAAAAATCTGTAGCTGAATTTTATTTTTGTAGAATATACTCGATATCAAAAGTTTCCATAGGACTTTATTAAAAAGAATAATTTCCCAACCAGCCTCACCTCTCTCTGTGTTCCCAAGGATAATTAAGTACAACTCTACAATCACCCTAAAGTTCATATTACTGCATATTTACCCTTGGATTCTCATGGCTATATATAGTAACCCTACAAATTCTTCTTTCATTTCACGTGTGAGGTTTCTCCGGACACCTCCTAATTTTACCTTGGTTGTGCAGTTTGTCTGGGCAGCATTTGATTAAGTAGGCTTTCAGTAAAGGATACTCTCTAGCAAAAAAATCCCACCACCTTTTCTTGTCCTGATTTCTGCTCTTAACATTTTACCATCTATAAGAAGAGACAAACTTCAAGTCACCCTCAGAACAATTCTTAGAAAGACTATAGCAAAACCTGAAAATGTTGTTAGACTATATAACATAGGCTGAGAAAGCATGTATTTGAAAGGCTTAGAGTCCCGAGAATACTCACAGAAAGCTAACATACTTGCAAAAGGAGCCCAAAGACAATGAAAAAAATTACTACAGAAGTAATCAGCAGGTATAAGCACTTCTAATTTACTTGCAGATATATACTGAAATTGCAAAGCTTTCCCTCTCAATATGAAAGAGGACAGACTTAAAGTGATCTTTGTTTTCCCATCACCCCCCCAGCTTCCTTGCAGCTGTAGAAATGCACATAGAGATGAACAATGCTTTCCTATTCAGAGCCACCCGCTGAATGTGAGACTCATAAAATTTGACAGATATAAAAATGGAGGAAATATCCATTACATTCTGATACGTTACTGAAGACGCGCAAACAAAGAACAGAGCAACTAGGTTAAGTATTGGTATAAATTAAACAGAAAGCACATTTGCTCTAGCACTGGCCTTTCAAATTGAGAGTGATGGCATGATTAAATAATTGAACCATCTCACCTTGCACAGTTAGACAGAATTCCAATAGGAATAATTATTCCAAAACGGATATGAAGGCAAATCAAGCTCTTCGCCAGCTAATATAGCAGTCTGCAATTTGACTTTCTGCTGCCTCGTGGATGAAAGTGGGATCAGGATCAACAGGTTGTTTTTCTTCAATTTTGCAAACGTGTCAATTACTTCATTAGGGCTGATCCCTTCATCAGTAATTTTCTTCATGAAGACAAGGTTTGGTTATTGCTCACGTCACACAGGGCTGCAATAAGATGCCCTTAAATAGTTCTCATAAGAATTAATTCCTGGGTTTGCCCAACATATAGTTTAAAGCCCAAGCATCAGGTCTGTCATCTTGAAGGCTTTCTTTCCTGAAGTCCCTGTCATGAGGTCTGGACATTGTACATGACCTGTAAGCAACACCAGTCACACCATCAATGCTCTCCCGTCACCTAGGTAGGCATGTCCCCATCCCATAACCACATAAGCTTCACGATGGTCATGTGAGAGTGCATATATAGTCCTATAAGCCACAGCACAGGACTCTATGAAAGTCTACAGCTGAAATCTAAATTCATATAACTTGTTCATAAAAACTTCCAGTGAAAGAAATTTTGTTAAGAATCGCCTGCCTTAGGTTTCATATCCTGTGAATTTTGAAATACCAGTCTTTTTTGCTGAAAATTAAGCTGATAGACTCTTCTTCTATAGCATTTTGGTATTCAAAAGTGCACTTAGAAGGGTTTCTGTCTGTGTACCTGTGTTTACAGGTACACAAGACCTTCCTTTCCTTCTCCTATACCATCACCATTGTTTCTTTGTTTTCATTGGCTTCACTGAGCCCAGTTCCTCCAGTCTTCTGAATTTAGTGGACTGTAGTTCCAACTTTTCTCCTTAAATTTCTGTTTAAACTGCTTTTTCTTCATAGTAAATACAAGTATATTCAGTTATTCTTCCCAGACTCATGGGAAAAATAAAGAATCATTCTCCCTCTCTAGGTATCTGCCTGCTTCCCTCCCTTTAAACTCAGCAAAAACTCTATCCATGAACACTGAAGTTTCTCTGCATCAGAGAGTTCTTCTGATATTATTGCTGCGGTTCTTCCTCTGCACTGCATCTTTCTTTACTGTTGCTTTAATGACCCCTTCCTGAACAAATATTAGTAACTATTGTCCCTCCTCAATCTCTTTTTCTGTTCTGCAGCTTGGTATTCATTCCGTTTTTTGTTTTGTTTGGGTTTTTTTCCCCTCTTCTTTGGAGTTTTCTGGTAGTTTTTCTTCCAAGCAGTCCATGTGAGGTTCTTTTTCATCCTTCCCTCTCTCCTGGTGGTCCAACAGAAGTCTCAACGCGATCTTTCTGTGTTCCTGGTCAACCCAAATTCTTACCAGCATCTTAGCATCTTTCATGTTTTTATATCCATCTGCATCTTGGTTTGAAAAAAATGAGTTTGAAAAAAATGAATTCTCTGTAAGTTAATTGTTGAAGAGATGAGGCCAATGTTACTTTGTGGATTTGTTTGTTTACACAAGTAGGGTGTATGGAGGACATCTGTAACTTCTACTTTCTTTAAACCACTTATAAATATTCCCAAGATTGTTCAGTACACTAAAAAAGTAAAACACGGTGGAATTTTTTCCTTTCTTTCTTGTTTCCCATCATTCCAAACTGAAATTATATCTTTACTCAGCGTCCTAACAGCTTAGTCTGTGCAACAGTTGCCCCCAAGAAGAGGTGGAGACCTCACGTTCATGCCTTTGCAATTAGATAGGAGACTATATCACTGGAAGTAATCCTGCATGAATAGAGGGACAAGGTAATGTCACTGTTCTTTCTTCTCCCTAGCATCTAGGACTTCGGGATGCACTGTGCGTTCCTCCTCTCTTTGTGATATCTGTGACACTTCCCTGGGGACACAGCTGTTAACATGCCAGCCGTGCAGCATTGCAAAGCAGAAATGTCTCTTGCTTTGGGAGTGCCTTGGCAATGAGTCGACAAGAACAAAGATTGAGCATATTGGAGCAGTGG
Source organism: Gavia stellata (assembly GCF_030936135.1). Classification (NCBI taxonomy): domain Eukaryota; kingdom Metazoa; phylum Chordata; class Aves; order Gaviiformes; family Gaviidae; genus Gavia; species Gavia stellata. The sequence continues at coordinate 6,783,035 of NC_082637.1, forward strand.
ACTAACATGGCAAATATCACCTGTCTTTAAAGAAAAGGTATTTAAAGTCCAAGGAGGTGGTCATACTTGACACTGAAATCACCCAGGCAACCGCTGTTGCATGGCCTTCTCTTCATAAATGCCAATTACTTTCAAGGTTTGACACACAGCAGTGAATAAGCTTTTAACATTTAGATCAGAATTATTGTTAAACAGAGAATCCTCTATGCTTTGTGTCACCTCTTATAGACACAAACCGCTCATTTGTGGCTAGCAGTGATGAAGAACAGCCTACAAAAAGAAAAAGTGCATAATAAGAGCTGCATTGTTTACCTTACAGTTCACTTATGGGTCTGCTCTGGGTTAAGAAGAAAGGAATAAGAAGGGGCCTGAGATCAAGAATTACGTCCTTTCTCTCCATCAGCTACTCAGCTGGTATGGGAATAGATCCTCAGCTGTGGGGATTTAGGGAACTAACAGGCTTTGATAACCTAGATCTTAGTTTCTGAAGCTCCATTTATGTTGCAGATAACTGTGCACTAGAGAGCAGTCCAAGTCAGCCTGCAAATTTAAGGTTTTCCCTCCACTTGCACCAGGTGGTCATCTGAAAGCTAACCACTAGTGCCCAAGTAACAGCAGACATTGAGGACAGCTGGCAAATTAGGCCTTACGGCTGCTTTTGAAACAGTGAGGGTGTAACCTTATGCCATAAATTTATTTAAAAGACAAATGCAGCTCCCTACAGAAGAGAATTATTGTCAGGATATCTCTAGCAATGATTCTTAGAGGCTGAAATCCATGTGAGTAATTAAATACCGTTCGGTTTATGAAACAATAAAAAGCACATTCCATTTTGCAAAATCCTTTGTCTTTAACACTAAGATGTTAATGACTTCACAAACTACCTATTGTTTTTCAAAGACTGATTCTAATCTGCATGAGATTATTTTTAGGATTAAGACACCTAAATGCAGATGTTCACAGGTCAATGGAGATCTGCTTAGTATAGTCAGTGGAGCTTGAGCTATTCAATGAACTAGCCACTGGGTCAGGCTTTAGTTACCTACATGCAGGCCTCTGGTGACATTTAAAAGGCTCTAGGGCATATGAAACTTTTGCAGAGGATGGTGGCTCTCATATGGGACTGGTGGGATGCTCCATCATTTTTCAGCAGCACTTAAAAGTCAGATAGACAACACTTGACAACATCTCAGATAGCTCTGGATACCTACACATGAATAACTGAGCTGTAAATCCCCATTGACCATAACACGTGAACATGTACATGTATTTTGGCTTTTTTAATCTGGATCTAACTTTCATGCTAGTTGGCTCATTAATATTAATCAGGTAAGAAAAGACCGGCTAAGCGAGTGGGCTAAGATTATAAAGAACTGCCCTTAGTTTCCCTGTTGACAGCATGTCTTCTGAAATGTAAAAACTAGTGATTTAGTTTTTTTGGCTATATCTGTGCTCTTTCGGGGAGCACACAGCTCAAGCACATTGAGATTGTTTCAAATACCTCAGGGCTAGCTGGCTCAAGCTCATTGCATCTATATTGTGTGCAAAGGCAGAGCAAGAGCAGGAGTTGGTCCTTCTACTTGCTCCCCATCCAAAGCAGAACATGAGTAAATTTAGGTAGCTCAGACCATTTGAGCGTTCATGTTCAATTCAGAACCAAGCCCAAGAAAACACAGGAATCTAGGTGTTACCACTGTTTCCTCAGTTCCTCATCCATAAAGTAGAGATTCTGAGGGTTTGGCTTTTTAATTTCAAGACCGTAATCTTTGTGAGGCTGTCAGCTTCACTCTACGTGTCTGTACAACATCAAGTAAGAAGAGCCCTGAGCACTGTTGCAATCCTTCCTCCCCCATCCTATAGATGAACCAGGCTCACAAATTCTACTAGCTCCATTGTGAGCTGCTCTTTGTGCTTTGACATCCAATATCTTTAAATCCCCACCTTTTTCTCGTTTATGGCTTAGCTGATTCCTCCATGGTGACTGCTGCCTCTTCTCAGGCCAAAGAGCAGTCTTTAACAGCCAGTCATCTTTTACCCAGCAGATGTGTCCAAACAGCTGGAACTCCCTTCTTATTTCCACATCAGTGACTTTCCCTTTTAACACATCTTTTTGCTCATTGTCTCTTTTCTGATACGCTTTCGCCAGCTGACCACGGGAAGCTGCTGGTAACATTTCATTTCAAAGGGTGGATCTCTTTGTGTGCCAGTTTTTTCAAAGATCTGTGTTTCTACAACACGCAGTAGAATGAGGTATATCCATATTTCAAACTGCTTTGTATTTTTGTGTGTACATAGAAAGATCACCTTGCCTCTGCAACGCTGTAATACAACAAATAAATAACAGAATCCAGAGATGGGAGGAAAAGTAAAATGCTTATTCAAATTGTGGGCTTATTATAGGAAAACACTTCTAAATCATATTTCTTACAATCAGGAAAGAGCAGTAGGATGGCATAGTATTTTCACATTTACCTACCACCTCATTTTGTTAGTAATGCCTCAGTTATTGAATTCCATTCACTGCATAATCAGGTCCTAAGTTAGTTCTCCAAGTCAGGGTTGGGGCACCAGACACTTAAAGAGGACACAGTTGGTTAATCGTGCCTTCCAGCTGTATCTAAAATCACAGAAGGTGTTATCTATTTGCTTGTATTAGCACATCAATGAACTGCTAGTTGTTCTTTGAAGAGTTCTGCAGACATCAGAATTAGCTATCAGCTGCTTTAATAGGCTAATGGAAGCTGACTGTGTTTCCTCCTAAAGCAAGCAATAACAGGAGTAGCATTTTTTCTCTTAGTTGCTTATGCACACAGCAGAAATGAAATAGCTGGGCACATCAATTTGCCTGAACACTTCTTAACACACAGTAATGATATCCTGTATTGAAAAAATAAGCCAAAGCTTTGCTCGCATATTTTTCAGCTGAATAAACTCTAACAGTATTACAATATTGCCAACTAAAACATCAGAAAAAAAAAAAAAAACCAAAACCCAAGGAACAAAATGACATTGCAAGATCATAACAAAAAACCCAACATGACCAGTTACAGGAGTTGAAAAAGCCCAAGGCATAAAACCCCATAAGCTTAATCCTTTGTATTTGTGGTACAATGGGGCTTTTTGATGGGTTATCACAATGATGCCAAGTATATTGGAAATTGGTTGTATTGTAAAAGTCTGATCCTTTGGAAAACAATCCTGATAGGCACCTTTAATCTACTACATCATACAACAGCCTTCTTAAGTCACCAATGCCTTGGTTTGAGTTAAACCTACATCAGCAGCTGTGTTTCCTCTGAGGTCCTAGGTAAGGGTCAGGCTTTTGCTTTTTGACTGTCTGATCTTTGTACTTGATTTTCAAAGAAAAATAGAATTCTCAAGTCACTGAATTATCCATGATCTTGGAGCATTTAAAAATAACCTAGTACTCATATACAAGATAAAACTGTGAGTGCTGGCAACAAACTATTTACATAGATCACAGTTCAGAGCTTCAGTCTGCTATAAGGAGGCTTTACTCATGCAACTATCCTTAGAGACGTCAATATAATGGATCACCTTGTATAAGGGTTACCACCAGTGGAAGGATATTCATTTGGATAGTAGGAATAGAAATATTTATTCTTATTTGTAATTTTAGGATCCTCTTTTTTCTCTAGCTACACATAAAACAGTACAAGTTCATGCAGAAAATAACAGAAGTCCAATTAAATCCTTAAGATTTACTCATAATATTGTTCAAAGGTAATGTAAATAGGGACAAAGCCCACTTTTATTTAAAACATATATAGTTTATATACGAGTACAGTGAAAAGCCAGTTTGCACCAAATGGGAATCTCAACTATACTCATGTTCTTTCATACTAATAGCTTGTGCCTTGCACAACCCACCTGCAAAGCACCTGTCATAAATGAGAACCTGGTTCTGAACATTTAACCCCCAAAACCACAGCCATCTTATTTACCCTTTCATGTTATACTCTGGTAAGGAGCACAAATCTTGGCTGGGACTTCCTTATATCAAAGCAATAATGTGAAACTGGAATCCCTAAACAATCCTTTATTTGCAATTAAGTTAACTGCGTTTAACTGTTTTATTTGCTATTAAGTTAACTGAGATTTTGCTGTGATAGGACTGGAAGGAAGGACTCCAACCTGACAAAAGGCAACACAGAGCATAAAGGTTAAATCCTGGCTGAGTGGAATCAAAGTGAAGCCTCCCATTTGCTTCAGAAATCATAGGATTTCACCCTGGAGCATTATGAGAGAGTGAAAGAAGAGAGATGGAAAACATGCTGTGACTTATCAGACAGGGGAGAGCCTCACAGGTAACTTTTGTTCTCCTTCATGTAGTGAAATCTCTGCTTACTTAGGATACTTGATTTATTTTAGAGCTGCTTTTAGCTGCAGTTGCAGGCTGAGAATGCTTCAGAAGACGATAAGGTTGCTGATGCTCAAAAACCTGAGTGTAGCATGTGGGACACACATGCCTTTATACATACAAAGATGCAATGAGTTATGATATGGACTTGTCAAGGGATCGAAGTGCCCATCAAGTCAAGAACATGCATTTTCTACAAACCCTCCATGGACCTATTTGCTATTTAATCTGCTAAAAGCCCTCCAATCTTTTGTCCCACATGCTCCTTGAGTTTCCTTCACATTTGAAGGTCTCCAACTACCGCTCTTACTCCAAGGAGGTTTTTCAGTGAAATTTCCTCTCACTCTCTTAGCTTAATTCCACCTCCTTCTTGCTAAAACTCCTGGTCATACTAGTGGTGGTAGACCACCTCCTGCCTACTGGGCAACCACCTGCATCCTCCTGGTGATTGTAGCAACAAATCTCTGGCAATAACTGTTCCCCCTGAATTTATCAAGCCTGCAAAAAAATGTGTATCATGCATCTCATTAAACCTGTAAGACTTCAGCCACTGACACTTGAGAAATCATTAGTTCCTGTTCTACACAGAAAGTCAAAGGATGCTGGATGGTTAATCAGCTATCACTAAACATGTTGAAGATATTTAAACAGCAGTTAATGGAGAGCCAGCTCTCCTGACAGTCAGATGGTGAGCTGTGTGGCTTAATATCACTGGTGTCTCTGAAATGTGTTTTACTGTGTCAGTGAAAGAACCATATTATATTGACTTTTTAAACGTTGAAAATCATTACTCCTATTAATATCAATTTCCATGCTGCCTCTTAACATGGGAATGTAACCTCAGCGATTTCAAATCTATTGCAATATTCTGATACAGAATGCAGAACAATAACAAATATAAAAATCATCATATTTTCTTGACAAAATCTGTTTACTGTCAAGATTTGTTAACATCAGTCTTTATATTCCTCACATTAAATTTTTCCATCAGTAGCTGGGGTGTCCGATATTGTAATAACATGAATGGTTATTTTTGTCATTCTTTCATTAGTCTAAAAGAAATACTGCCTTTAACACATATCTGTAAAAATCATGAGCTATCAATCATGTAAGTTTGTAGAAACAAAGGTAGTGGCTGAGCTTTTTTAGGTTCCTTTCTTAAGAGGTTTTGTACTTGCCTATACTGTCTTCCTTCCAGGTCAGCTGTATCGCAATTCAATCATAGCGTTTTATTATTCATTATTTACTTTCTCAGATCTTCACAGACACATTCTTACCCTAGAGTACTTTAACTCTTAACTCCTTCAGTATGAACAACACTTAGTCCTTGTACGTCAAACACTTTCCCTCTTCTTTTTTGTTATTGAATTTGTAGCAAATGTTTTCCCTCCTTCTCTACAAATACTCACATACACACTTGAAAGCCCATTACTGACATCAGCAGTGCTATCAGTGCAAACTGCTTCTTTTCGTATTTATATCCCTTAGAGGTTCAGCCTGCAAAATAAACCAGAGACCCACCATGGCATTAGCTTATTTTATTTTTGACTCACAAAGTTCAACTGTTGTGAGAAAAATAGCTGCATGATCCGTCATTGCACTGGGGCTTTTTCCTAGTGACTTGCAGATGCATTGAACTTGAATTCATGTAAAACAAACCGATAATTGTGAGTCAAAGGAAATAATACACAGAGTAAAATCTCTCCTAGAGAGCTGAAATTCATACTGACATCAGCAGAGGTAAGTAAGGATTATGATTACAGTACTTTTTATAAGTAATTACTCTCTGCAAATAATTGAAAGGCTCAGGCTATATGGTTAACAAGTATCAATGATAGTCTGCACTTCTCTTGTACGTCCTAGCTCAGAAATGCACAATTAACCTTCATAATGTCTTGAAAAAAGAAGCGTTTGGGTTAATGAAAAAATTATTAGCTCCTGAAAAAGTGAACAACTTCCGGTTTTAATTTGAAGAGTGAAATATCATCCTTAATTTACGATGGATTCTCTCCTACCTGCTGTTTTGAGCTTATGCCTACTTCAATTCTCTGCTAGAAGTCCTAAAACAGAGAAACTTTACTTGGGCTTCTTACGGCAATGTTATTATTTAAAAAAAAAAAAGACAGCGTGGAACTAGAATTAGAAAATTCTTCAAGGAAAGTATTAGAAACACACAGAGCATTTGCTTATCAATTCCCCTAAATTAAGGAGAATTTTATTACTGATTGCAGCAAAACCACCCTGTCGTTAAGAGAGCTATTCTGAAGTTATTGAATTTTAGAAAAGTATTTCACAACAGTGATATGCAGTAAATCAGGGAAGGCGCAGCCTGGATCTGAATATCAATAAAAATTTGAAGCAATTAACGAAATAAATATTGTAAATCTTTTCAGCTCTGATATTTCTCTTTTTGAAAAATGAACAAAAACTGATTAAGGGCAAATAACATGACTGGTGTTTATGACATTTAGAGTATGTTGCCTTAGGTTACCTTCCAGTTCAGCTGGCAGCTTGCAGTTTCCCAACCTGGTGGTGCAATCCTTAGGCAAGTTGCTCTGGGGGCTTCTAAAAACGCTGCCTAACATGTTGGGAGCTTGACCCTGCTCCCACTACCCCTGAACCCACTGCTGGGCACTTTTTCCAGTGGCAGGGCTGTCCTTCAGTGTTGGTAGGTTCAGTTCTTTTGGCTTTGACTCTTATCAGTTCTTTCTATCTATCATCTGAGCCCCTGAGGTTTTGCAGTGGGTGAAAAAAGGAACATAAATAAACTAATACATAATTTAGAATTATATTATGTTTTCATTAATATTTCTTGAGTTTTGGGGGGTTTTTTTGGTCATGTTTCTTCTTTCTTTAACTGAATAAATTTTCATTTTACAGCATATGCCTTGCAAAATAACTAATGTTTCCTTGCAAATGCTTATTAATATTCACGTTTGTGAACGCAGTACTTAGCTCCATCCTCAGACATGTTGATTATTCCTCTAACTAGTGTTTCATTTTTCTGCTCTCTTCATAGCTAATAGCCTTTTAGATGAAGATAAGTGTCACTAAGGAAACTTTCTCCTAAAGGACTCACAAATGTGTTAATCTGCAAGCAACATTACATCTGCAATGTGGTGCAGTATACACATATATTCACACAAAAGACACTGAGAACCACTGATGCACAGGAAGATGAGAGCCTAAATCCCTGACCAGCTCAGGAGAGAGGAGGAAGCCAGGCAGCAATGAGAACAACGCAGGGCTCAGGAGAGTCTTTTCTATCCCTTGGTAAATCCAGGCCTGTAAAAGTCTGTGGAAGTGAGAACAGCAGGTCAGGAAACAGTTTTACAACTCATGTTTGGTCAGGTCAGACTGACAACGGGAGCCGCTCTGTCATCGAAATGTGATGGGGCGAGAGAGTGTGTGTGAATATCAGCAGTTCTTGGTCAACAGCTGCATTTTCAGAACTGGTTGTAATGGGGTATTCTGTAAGAGAATGAAAATGAACGTTTTTTAAGCATTAACTTTTTACCGTCAAGAATAAGGTTTCAGAGAATGTTAGCTCCCTTGTCCTGTCCTCCACATGTGTATAGCTTAAGGCTTAGCACCTTGGGAACTGTGCTACAGGAGTAAGGGTAGATTGCGTGTGGCTCAAGCAACTCCTATCCAGCTAGCTGAAACGTATCCCAGCTACACTGGGAACAATACAAATACGGTATTTTGTGTAGCTCTTCTCCACCTTAAAGCACAAAGTGGTGAAGGAGGTCACTACTTGTGAGAATTTGGATATTACAGTGAGGGTAAAACGTTTACATCCTTTAATCAAGGTTTTGTGTGATTAGTGTTTGTAAAAGGAACAAAGGAAAACTAAAGTCTTCCAAGATTTTTAAAGGAAGCCAACCATCCAATTCAGTAACTCCAAAATGGGGCATGACTGGCTTCTTTTACAGGACTGCACCACATAAGATGCTTTAGGTAGAGGAATAACTGGCAGAAGTAATAAACTGTCATCTTACCTTTTTGGATATACCCACATGAAAACGAGACTTTTTTTTCTGACAGCAAATGACAAGACTCAGGAACTTGACTTCACCTTCAAGGCTCTGGAAATAGGCATCGTCTGGAGAACTTGCCCAGTTCTGCTTTTTTTTCCCAAAGCTGATGTTTTAGTCTCATTTCCTCCAGCTGTCTTTTCTCTGCCATTCCTCTCAGTTAATCCAAGATGCACTGAGATAGCAGTGCATCAGTTTTCATCCCATCTCTGTACCTTTGTACAACTTGTTCCATTTCCCTCTCAGCTGCACTCTCAGCAGACATCTGCCCCATCAAATTTTTTTTCCCACCTCACCTAGTTGCCATTCTCCAAATACAAGTGACCCAGTACAGGAACAACCCTTGTGACATTTACTTGATGATCTTACAGGTCTTTTCCAACCTTAGTGATTCTGTGATTCTGTGACTTCAGTCCAACATCGCGCTGTTAAGCTGCCCTGTCTGTACTCAGTTTGGAGCAGATGTGAGTCCAGGTCTTTGTATCTACAAGCACAGACACCAAGCTGAAACCACTAACGTAATTAGTTATTTCACCAGGCTGTGGCTGCAAAGTGGGAAATAAACTCTTCTTTCACCAAGCAAAATTACATGAGGTAGTGTGGAGAAATTTGCATTATGGCTGGCTGTGAAAAGCCTAAACTGAGGGATAAAGAGCTGTGATGCAGAGGGCAGCTGAGCCCAGTCTTCCAGAAAGACAGTCAACCACATCGATGCTAAATCACTGAGGGATGCTCGGTTTCCAGGATGCTTACACTTGTTCCTGCCACTCTCGACTGAATTTAATAAATACCTTCCTCTCCATATTTCTCAAAGAAGAAAACAAGATCTGAATAGCGGAGTCCATTATCACTCCATATGGTGAAACGAGGCAAGATGGACGGGATCCAAAATACAGAGCAGCCGCTTTGCTTTGTTCTCCTTCCACCAGCTGCAACAAAGAAAGTGAGAGGAAAAAAAAAATTGTGCAGAAGAGAAAGACTATTTGTCAGAAGACAGACAAAAGAGTTGTCAGCCAAGCCTACATTGTGACCTGGCTTTCTGATATTGAAGGCCTGGTTTTATTGCAACTTCCACTTCCCAACTAAATAACACTAACTTTGCTGCCTGGCCAAAGCGAGTCATGGCAATAGAACAATTTCTCTCTCTCCTGCTACAACGAGTCTTTTGATGGCAACTGGACTGTCATGTCTACCAACATGCAAGTTCAGAGTTTCTTAATGCTTCTTGCATAAAGCTTTTCCCCAGCATCCATCATCCCTTAAGTTTCATTTCTTAGGAGTAATGGGTTTGCATAGTGAGTTTTCCAAAGAAAATTTTATAAAGCCATAAACAGCGGAAGATGTTTCAATTCCTAGACAGGATCAAAAAGGTATCAGTCTAGAGAAGCAGGCAGTTCCAGTGGACACAGAATTTTCTTTGGGACTGTTTGTTTTTCCCTTGTCTTTTAATCAATAAATAGAAGTTGATGTTTTCTGTTGCACTGATATATTAAAAAAAAAAAGATCCTTATTGAAGAATGGCAAACTGCACAAGCATCCAGAAGCCAACAAGATGTCATATTGCAAGTTAGAGATGCATTTTCTGGCTGTCAGCTGGAGTACTGCACTCCAGTACAGAGATGACAGAGGGGTGCACGTGCCACCAGAAGTGGCTCAGGCTCAGAGACACTGAAGTGGTTGCCTTTTCCAGATATATAATTCACAGAACAGAAATATTACCCAATGTGTTCTTCAGTGTCACAGTCAATGGATATTGACCCTGTATCAACCCTGTTCTAGTGTTGTTTTGTTGTTTGGAGTTTTTTTTAATGAAAATGTCAGGGGCAAAAAGAAGTAAAATTAGGTGAATGGGAAGATTTCACAAATTTGACTCCTATGAACAATAAAATCTGTGCTTCTTGGAACAGATTGCCATGCTGTTGAAGCAATGGACAACAAGACCATGATGACAGCTTTGTCCTTTTATTTCAATGTGTGAAGAAAGGAGTAGTTTTCTACCATCATTCTAGTTAACTTTTTCTAAAGCAATATCCAAACATTTTATAAATCTTTGGACATAGCATTTTTCCATGTGAGACAAGTTACGTGTCTCTCATGTCATACCATAAATTCTACAGAAACACATCCAACAGCCTAGAGTCATAGAACCATAGAATATCTCATCGTGAGTGTACAGATTTAATTGCACAATTGGATCTAAATTAATCTCCCTGATTTCCTTACTAAGCTCCCCCAGCATCCTCTAAGGTAGGCACTATGCAATCCAGACTCATCCAGACCTACGGTGGAGCATGCTGCGATTGACTGAAGCTTTCACGTACTCACCGAGTCTTACCTGTTGAACCTTGGTTTAAAGAGGGGTAAAGAAAAAGTAAATAAGCCATGAATAACATTCCCAGTGCTGCAGGAAATGCTGCCCCTTTAATGATCCAGCAGCTGGAACAAATGATTGCTCACTCATAACATACACATTGCCGTTGTTATAGAAACGCACTTAGCAACAAAGAATCCTTGACCTTTTTCCCATCTGTTTTGAATCTTCACAAAGGCACATTAATTTCTATATATTGATTTTTCCTTTTTTTTTTTCCCCCAAGAGGGAAATGCCACGTTTTACGTGGCTCCCAGATACCAGCAGACGTCTTCTATACCTTCAGGGGGAGTACTGCAGAGGTGCTGCCTCTCCTTACCCCAGCTCAGAGTTGGGCACCAGCTATTTCCTGACAAAAAGATAACTACAAATTAGGCTGTACAACTGGGAACTCCACCTCAACCTGCAAACTTGAAAAACAATCTGTTTCAGTTTGGGAGACGTGAGGGAAGGTCAGAGCTCTGTGGTTTTGGATGTAACCATCCAGGGTATGTACAATCGCAGTCTGTAATTAAATCAGAACGTCCCCTTCAAATGGATGCAGACCATCCAGGAAACAGGATTGTATTATCAAAGGCCAATATGTATATAGCAACACCACTGAGATGAAAACAGCCTTGCTACAAAGGGCATTGCTGAATTCCCAGAAGAAACAGAAATGGATGAAATTAATCCAGACTCTGAGTAATGGTGAAATCACTGCATGTTCTGAAGGCACAGAGTTTTTAGATAAAGCTTGGCTGACCTAATCAGATTAGCCATCAGATTAGATCCCTGGGGTTTGGGGTTTTTTTCAACAGGTATGACCCCATGTTTACCATTTGAGATAAATAGAATAAATTTAGTCACAAATTATTTTAAACTAAAGAGAAGCTTTTGTATTACATTTTTTTATTTTATACCTTCTCTCAAATGGATGATGTTTACAGTAGGTTCTCCTCTCCTCTCCTCTCCTCTCCTCTCCTCTCCTCTCCCTACTGTCCTGAAAAATTAGATAATGAGGAACAGATAAATAAACTGCACACAGACACGTGAAGCACACACACACACACGCAACCTGAATATCTGTAAAGAAAAAAAAAAAGACAACTTTGAAACACATGGTCCTTCTTGTGAAAAATTGTTAAATAAATCTTTTTCCCATTAAAACAGCTTTTTGAAATAATTTCAAATAACACTCGTCACCCATCTTAAATGTTTTCTGAATTACACCACAGAGAGGGGATTGCGAAGGAGCAGCTCTCATTTGTGTAACAGCACACAGGATGCGTCAAGGCACTGGCAGCTTTACCAAAGCTTCCAAGTCAGTGGATTACTGTTAAGGCTCAAAATTTTTCCTGCAACGTCACATCTTCTTAGTATCAGTATTTTTATCTGGAAACCGTGTGCAAGGAATAGCGTGGGTTATTATTATTTCAAAGATCAATTAGGGACCACCTCCTGGGTCATTTTTTGGCTGCACACCACAGCTTAGGTACTACTGGGGAGGGAAACTTTTGCCTTGGTTGGAGAGATGAACTACATGGCTACAAGTCCCCTTCCATTTTACCTGCTCTGACTACACTAAGAGGGGAATAAAGGAGATAGATAGATACATAGCTGTGAAGATTTGGAATGCGAATGGGGAACAAAAAACTGCATTTTTTGTCCTGAATTCTAAGCTTTAAGTTGTTTGTCTGCAGTTTAGCTAAAAGCAGATGATGCATGTCTGGGTCTAATGATCCTCAATACCTGTCATTTAATTGTCAGCTGGAAAAATTAGTAGAGAGGACAGTCAAAGATGGCAAGACAAAGAGAAGCTAAACAAACAGACATGAAACACTCAACCAGGGCTGCATTCAGTAGCAACAAGAAGATGATGTTTGCATTTTCTCAGCGAGATATAGCCATGTAGGTGCACCTCCGTACTTTGTCAATCACCCCAAAACATCAAATACCTTTTTTTCCAGCCTTCCCAGTGACATCAGAAATTCGCTAGGTGTAGGGAGGAACAGCAGGGCCTGGCCAGGGCGTGCTAGGTAAAAATCTTGCTTATGTGCAAACAAGAAACACACCGTATATATAAAGCCGAGAATTTGTTGTTAGTATAACTGAAATTTTAAAGGTCTAACCTTAGAATCATTATTAGTCCATGTCTAACTATTACAGAAAGAGAAATAATATTCTATACAGAAAAAGTTTTTCAAATAATAATAACAATAATAGTAAGAACAATAAATACTACTAATAAAGTAAAAATCATTATACGTACACTTCTTTGGTTTTTACCCTTTTTCCTGCTGTTACGCTCACCTTTCTCCTGCTGCTTTGGGTCCCAAGGTTGGTGGTTTCTCTCTGGTGGTGGTGGTGGTGGGGTGTTATGTCAAGTCATCAGGGTGTGGAGTCCTTCTCTGGGAGAAATACAATGTTCATGTAGATGTTTTCTTCTTCCTCACTCTAGGCTCCTCTTGGGGTCATTTTATGTTTCCTAGCACACTTCTACACCTTTACCTTTCTTCATTGATATGCAGCTCCACATTACAACTGAATTTACTATATATATTGCCTTTTCCATATGTTAAACATGATTTCTTCGTTCTCTTTGTTACCCATAAAACCATCTTCATCCATCTGCAGATCTGCATTTCTTTAACCATGGGTGAGTTGTTTATAGACGTGGGGTCTCCAGTGCCAGCCCTTCCAATGCCCCACCCTGTGTCCCCACCTCTATTTCCTAACACGTTAGTCATAAAACCATGGTGGCACCGCACAAAGATATACAAAAGTAAAACATTTAGCCATAAACACCAGCTAGACCAATTGCAGTTACAGCTAAACCAAGTAAAACAAAGCTGCAGGCAGGTCAAGAAAAGCTCAAACAGAGCAGGTTGGACAAGCCTCTGTCCTGGGAGTGTGCAAACTCAGCCCAAACACAGCTAGGCTGTCCCTAGCAATGGCAGTGCTGTATTACAGAGCTACAGGGTTACGGGCACTCGTGATGTCCAGATCTTTCTGCTGTCTCTTCTTCATGCTCTTCATGCTGAACCAGGTGTCATACTTACAGCCAAAAACTTTCCTTTGATAAAACTGGTAGAAACTCCTTCCTTCTCCCATTCCCTTTTTCCTTCCTTCAGAATTTAAACTGACAAACTCCATAGTGTTACAGGCTCCTGACATACCCACCTCTCCTGACATCTTATCTAATATCTGGAATAAGGTTTCTGAGATTTTATTATAAATCCCAGCTTGCTGGAGTGTGCTGTACATTACGTGCATGCATGCGAGTGAGGTATGTGAGGGAGGGTGGTCAGTCGATTATTCCGGACTATCCTTCTACTGCACAATTTCTTGAAATTTCCTGTTCCCTTTATCTGCTCCTACAGCCTGTATTTGTGGGCTTTCATGAGGTACATATGTAATGGTTTTCTAATAAGTGCAGTTTACTTTTCCTGTCTGAAAAACAAGCAGAGCAGGGAAAAGAATAACGTGGCAGCGTAGAGAGAGAAGTGATGGATTTTCAGAGCTGCTGATTGCTGATTTTTATACAAGCTGCTTTGTGTTCAGCATTTTTTAAATGTTTGGGTTTGTGTCTAAATGGAGACATCAAAATCATGACTTCAGTTCCCATTTAAAATTAATCGTTGCTGTGTATCTACAAATCAGTACCTAGGTGTTGACTTCGGGCAGCTCTTTCTGAAGAACTCTGAACGCACAATCAGAATCTCACTAAACTTCGAAATTGCTTGCTTTGGCTAGAGCCGGCTTCAGGTCTAGTTCCCTTTGTTAAGACGGGTCAGAATTCTCCGAAATAGTTACTTTCCCAAAAAGTGCCAAAAGAGACTATAAACAAGGTATTTTGAAAACCTGTACCCTTGCTAGAGAGTTATGAGTTATTTTTCTTAGAAATATTACTAAAAAAACCAAGAACAAACAAAAAATCTTTTTCATCGAGGAGTCCCATAGACATGCCTGAATTTCAGAAAAAAAATGTCATTATGGAAACATTTCATCCAAACCCTGAAATATTCATTTTGGGAAATCCCATTTTTCTGGTACATCATGATGCCCAGTGTCATGTAAGGTCATGTCAATGAGTTCAAGTCCATTCTCCAAATACTATTTATGTGCCCAGAATACTGCCTGGTATCCTGAGATATACATGAAGGATGCAAAGAACAACCATCTCAGGCTGTGCTGGTGGAGGAACACCATCGGTGACTCCCAACACAGCTCAGACACCACATCTCCCACTCCTGAACAGGGCCAGAAGAAAAACATCAGGCATTGGGAAACCGGCAGAAACTTACTTCCCATGGAGATGAAACTTCTCCATATTTAAATATCTGCTATTCATGACAGTTCAGCGTCAAAAGTCTTCTGTGCAACTAACATGTATGAGCTTGCCCAACTTTTCATCGGAAGGGACTTGAGCTGAATTTTCAAAGTCCCTTCATGGAGCTTGGACCAGCCCTCTGCCCAGACAGCTAAATGGACCCACACGGATTTTTTTGCAGTTCTTCAGTTCTACAGCACTTTTAATCTTGCTGATATTTAAGCTGATGACATGAAAGACAGCTACAGCAATTGCAGATACTTCTGTTTATAGGGATTTAATAGAAACCCTCAGCATAAAATTCACTGAGCAGCATCTTGCTATTGGAACAGTTATATTTTAAACACCATTAAACTTGACGGAAATCACAGCACACATCCTCACATAAACCTTTCAGTAAACTTCAAATGCTGAGGCAAATTCCTGTCCAGGATGGGGGGGACATAGCAGCACGGTTTCAGAGAGGCCATCTCACAGTTAATAAAGCCATTGAGCCTGAAAGACATCATTTTTCCAGAAGTGTCTCTCCTCTGTAATTTTTCTTCCTTAAAAAAGCAAGGAGGGAACTACTACTGAGAGATTAAGTTGCTGAGAGGTTGCTGACTCGGTGAGCTATGGGACACAGGGGAGTTTCTGCCACCCCAGCCCCAGAGAGCTGGGCTGCCATGGTCGCCTCTCCCCAGCCAACTCATGACACCAGGACCCTTGAGCCCCTGAGACTCGTGGTCCTGCACCAGGGTATGTACCCAGACCTCTTACGCTGCTGCTGGCTAGTCCAGCTTGAAGTTGGCTAGTGTCATAGATGCATCCTCTGAGAGCACACCCATACAAAACACGGTCAGAAATAGCATTTGATAAGGACAGAGGACAGGCACAGGGCAAGGGTGCTGGTCAGTCACCTGTCTGCACTTGACTGGCCTCTTTTATCCCATTTTCCTTTTATTTTCCCATGCTTTCTTCCTCCCATTCTCCCTTGAACCTGTTTCTCCACCTTTGGTTCTTCCCCTACACATCCCATTAGTAAATCATGCACATAATCCCCTTAAAACATGTCACCATAAATTTTATTCAGTCCCCAAATTCTCTTCTCTGCACACTCTACAAGAGGACCTATACCCTTGTAGAAAATACAAGGCAACACAGGGTCCTGTACCCTTTAGCCAAAAAGGTTTTTGGGGAGAATTTATTTGGTCATCTCCCTTTGGTGGGGTTCACAGGAGGGACAATGGGCTAATCCTTCCTCTTTGGTGGTTTCAGAAGTAATCAGTTCAGTATCTTCCATTTTCAGGAATTACAGGGTCTTCTTGGGTTCCTTCACCTGCAGATCTCTGTTTACCGTCGTTAGCGTTTAATAAAAAAAACCTAAAAAATTCCTTCCCACTGCAAATAATACGTGGGAAGTCTGCAGTGGAAAGAGAACATTTGCAGCATGGGCAGTGAGTTCACTCTCTGTGCAAGGACGAAAGGCCAGTCTAGTCCTCAGACTGGAGTGAGTCACATCTGCTGCCTGCTGCCCCCCAGGCACTATTTAACTGTTCAGCCTCACAGCCCTGCAGCCCAGCATTCCCCAAAGGGTCAGCAGAGCCACCTTGGAACAAAGGTCTTTGTTCCCTTCATCAAGATTTGGCCTGGGCTCAAATAGGGAAAGGTAATTTATTCATTTGAAATCGCAGTATCAAATAATTGCATTTAAAATGCTTGCCATAATCCTCAGAGCATGAAATATGGCCCTTGGAAAAACCATCCTAGAGCTCTTGTGTGTTTCTAAGGGCTAGTGAGGGCTTAGAGAAAGGTAATATCTGCTATAGATGGAGAAACAGTCAAGCTTTCCGACACACAAGCTCTTCTTTTGGTCTGAAAGAGAAGCAGCAACTGTCAGTGTTAAATTCAGGTTGAGAACAATTGCTCTGAGTTGAACTTGATATGGTAATTAGTTAAATCATCCAAGAGAAAATGTTGCTGGTATCTGTAAAGCAAAAATAAGTGTTCATAGAGAAAAAGGTGATAAGGCGATTATCTGCTATGGGGAGAGCAGAGCCGGGTGATTTATCACCTCCGGGAAAGGTAGGAGGTGGCAAGGGGAGGGAGAAGGAAACTGAAACACACCTTAAGCCAGCGTCTGTCTCTCCTGAGTCCAGGATTTTCCGTATCCAACGCAGTTTTGAACTCCAGTTCACAGTCTCATCTTCTGAAGGATTTAGGGTGGGGTTTTTTGGAGGGAGTAGGGTGTAGAATAGCTTTCCCTTGAGATTCAGGACTGAGAGGCCAGAGCTAGAATGGTTATTCAGTGAGAAATCCCCTCTCCCTGATAACCTGATGTTTCTGTCCCTTATTGATTATTCTTAGAAGCCTGTGCTGGTGCATAATAGTTGTCTATTTCTGCACACACAGTTTCCAAGAGAACACATTTTGCATGGGAGGATGTACATTATATTCAAGCATTATCCAAGTGTCATACAAGTAATACAAGTTTCAAAGGCTCTATCGTGAATATAATTTATCAAGATGGCTGTGAAAATATGTTTTCAAACTTTACTTCCACTCTTCAGGAACAGCCTAGCTTCATCCAGAGCGTGTGATGACTGATGAGGAATTGGCTTTTAGTGAAGAGCTTTGAGAAGCTGGCGAATACTTTGTAAAGGCTACAGAAATCTAGGAAAATACACAGAAAATCATTGTGTGTAATAGACAGTTACCACACTAAGCACAATGAAGCATAGAATAGACTGTTGTTGATCCTAAGAAATGATTTCTACTATCTATGTATATTATAAACACATGCAAACACATATGGGTGTACATGCAATTTTGTTACACTAATGACTGCCATCAAGTGGCTCCAAGAGGCAACACAACCAAGCCAAAACTTATCTGAAAGCACTTTTCCTGCCCAAACAGGAGAGGTGATCAAGCATCTTGATCAAGTAAAACTGGATACAGATAGTGGTGCAACTGCCCAGGGCAAAAACCCACACTGTTGGAGTCCCCCTGCCTGCTTGAATACATGGAGGGAAGATCACTAGTTTCCAAAATACGTATTCATGACCCACTCCATCATTCAGACCACACTTCTTCATACTTACACTTACAGCAACTACTGGAGCGACTGCCCCTGTATTAGCACTCTCATGCTAGAAACGCCCTCCTGAGTAAATGAAGCAACATATGATAAACTAATGATGTAAGACATTATAGTCCATCTTCTTAGGGGTGCCCAGACTAACTCATGCCAGAGGGAAAAGAGCCTTGCTAGGTCCTTCCCACCCTCCTGATCACAGCTGTGCCCTGACCTATGTTACAGGTGATGAAAATCAAAACAAAACCATGAGAGAAGATCAACGTGAGTGGTTTTCTGTCTTGTAATATTTGGAAAAGTGCAAGTTCACTATAAAACTGCTTTACTAGATGTAGAAAAGTGAGAGAAGCTTTATAAACTTCTCTCAATAGGCCAATTGTATGAGGTTCAACAAGGCCAAGTGCCGGGTCCTGCACTTTGGCCACAACAACCCCAGGCAACGCCACAGGCTTGGGGACGAGTGGCTGGAAAGCTGCACAGCGGAAAAGGACCTGGGGGTGTTGGTCGACAGCCGGCTGAAGAGGAGCCAGCAGTGTGCCCAGGTGGCCAAGAAGGCCAACGGCATCCTGGCCTGTATCAGAAACAGTGTGGCAGCAGGAGTAGGGAGGTGATCGTGCCCCTGTACTCAGCACTGGTGAGGCCACACCTCAAATACTGTGTTCAGTTTTGGGCCCCTCACTACAAGAAGGACATTGAGGTGCTGGAGCGTGTCCAGAGAAGGGCGACGAAGCTGGTGAGGGGTCTGGAGCACAAGTCTGATGAGGAGCGGCTGAGGGAGCTGGGGTTGTTCAGTCTGGAGAAGAGGAGGCTGAGGGGAGACCTCATTGCTCTCTACAACTACCTGAAAGGGGGTTGCAGAGAAGTAGGTGTTGGTCTCTTCTCCCAAGTGACAAGTGACAGGACAACAGGAAATGGCCTCAAGTTGCGCCAGGGGAGGTTCAGGCTGGATGTTAGGAAAAATTCCTTTACTGAGAGAGTGGTGAAACACTGGAAGAGGCTGCCCAGGGAGGTGGTGGAGTCACCCTCACTGGAGGTATTCAAGGAACATGTGGACGTGGCATTATGGGACATGGTTTAGTGGGCATGGTGGTGTTGGGTTGATGGTTGGACTTGATGAACCTTAGTGATTCTGTGATTCTGTGAACTTGAAACTTTAAAACAACAGGGTTTTATGAAAGAGCTAGCAAAACACAGGCTTTGAAGTTCCCCAGAGTTTTTCTAGGCTCTCTTTTTCCTTCATCATGCAAGAAAATAAAAAATACATTGGTCATAATTCTGGTTTCACCTTATCAGCTCCACTGACTGTTAGAATTACTCCCGTTGACACTAGTACAAAAGGATATCCTGACAGATCCAAGCAAACTCAGACTTATTAAAAGCAATAAATAATTGTTAC
This sequence comes from Gavia stellata, assembly GCF_030936135.1. NCBI lineage: Eukaryota > Metazoa > Chordata > Aves > Gaviiformes > Gaviidae > Gavia > Gavia stellata. The sequence goes on from NC_082637.1 coordinate 6,802,608, forward strand.
GATCCCAGAGAAGCAACATCTACTACTCTATTTGTTTTGTGTATGACTTCAGAGACTAGGGGACCCTGCTACTTAATTGCTCAGAGGGACACTAATCTTGTAAAGCTCTTTTCCTAGCAGAAGCTATCAAATAGAAGCAGGACTCCTTAATAAAATTACAGTTGTTAAATTCTCCGGTTTGCTGGGAAGTTACTAGGTCCAGAAACAATCCCCAAAAACGCTCTTAGAAGAATAATCAGGCTGCAGTATCAAGATCTGAAAAATTTAAAGAACCCTAGAACTGAGGGTTTAGTTCACAGTCTTTTCTGTATGTTTGTTATTTGGTCATATATGCTTTTTCTTTCCCGTAAACTAAATTTTCACACCAAGCAACCGTCACAGCAGGGAAAATTAATTCTCTTCTTCAGCCACCCTAGGAAGGAGCAGGCACGGTCCCTCCAAAGGACAGCACCAAAGGGAGAGCCAGCCAATGGGGCATGCTCTATCTGGGTAAGTGTTTTCAGAAATGTGGTTCCCAAAATCTCTTTTGCACATCAGAGATTTTACAGACCCAACACATACAATTTCTGATACAGAGTTACTTGCCCACCGGCACTTCAGCCTCTCTTGGAGATATTCTGAGTAACTATGGGTTTTCAGTAAAACAGTGATACGAATGGGTTTCATCTGTGTAAAAAGGAAATACTTAGAAATAGTTCTCCCTCAGTTTGTTCTGAGACATGGCTGTAGACATCTGGCCTGGAAAACGTGATGCTGAATAAACTTTGGTCAAGTCATAGATAGCATGACACTCTCGACTCCAGGGCTGGCCATTTGCAGATGACTAGAGAATAACAGGACCAGCATTTATGATACAACCCCCAAATGCTCTCAGTCTGCCTTCAGTTGAATGGCAGTAAAGGTAGCGTTAACTGCTGGAGAGTCCATCTGTGCTGCTAATAATAACAACAACAGAAAAGAAGGAAGGTAGTTCCTTGATCAGGTTGTCGGTTGTGTTTTTCAGGGAACTTTATTTGAACCTATTTGTGTCGTACCCGGAACTGGTGCTGTTGGTGCTACCACGTTACACATCAGCTAGAGATACCTGCCCAGGCTCCGCTCAGTTCAAAGCAGCTCACACCACATTTGATCCATCTGTCAAACCTAGACCAAAACAAACCATCTGACTGCTCGATCAAATGGGATTTGCTATGGAAAATGGGGCTCCTGGAGGCCCCACACTGTTAATAATTATAGCATAATAAAAAGCACACAGCTAATTGCTGATCCTCTGCTATAACCTGTTAGATTAATAGAAACAGTTCTTTCTTCTCAGGAGAGTAGACTCACTTTCACATTACAAAAATAATTAAAACGTAATCAAGTGCTGAGAAGTCACCCAGGAGATCCGTGTATAACAGCCCACACATACGTTTTGCCTTTTGTGCCAAAGCCGCTCACAAAGGACCAAATCTGTTCTGCCATCAAGTCCTGATTCCCCCCTTGCACATGAAAAAGGAGCAGACGGACCATGATAGGACAGCTCTACCCTTTCACATGGGGTCTGGCCCTACTGCTGCCCCTCCAGCTGTGGCACGGTCCCTGATTACACCCGATCAGTTAAGCAGAAAAATCTTCCCCTGTTAACCTATATCTGGTAATAACACATCACTACATTTTGCTTTCAGATTTGAAGCTCAGGAAGGGGCTGCAACAGGAGGGTGTTTGTCTGTTTGTCTTTCTGATGCTAAATACTGCTACTACCACCCTCACTCAGGAAGCCCAAGCATGGAAGAGACAGAGAGGACACCTCCCTCTTTCAGCGAGGGAGACATGGGAATGCCGTCTGAGTCCTGCGAAGGAAAACTCACCCCACTGAGCCCACTGACATGCTGCTGCAAAGGCAATCACAGGAGCCTGCATGTTCCCTGAGCGCATTTCTCCCTCTCCTGGGTCACTTTAGCACTACCTTCTGTTTCAGTGCAGTTGCTAAAGGTGCCTTCCCAGCATCTAAAATAAACCAAAAGATTGCTGCAGCTCCAACAAAAGCAGCACAAACCCGAAGCTCCAGACTCACTGACCAATAAATCTTTTTGTGGCTTTTTTTTTCCTTTCTAATTACTCTTTTAATCTCAGAAGTAATTTGCAGAGGGAAGATCAGAGGAAAATTTCTACACGCACACACACTTACTTCTCTCTCTATAACCAATTTGCAGCTTCCTTTCACTCCGGGGTGAAAATGTACTCCAATTCTCATTGTTTATCTTCTCTGAACCTGTGCATGGAGTCAAAACTCCCCTGCAATCACCACAATGTATTCACAGGCTTTCAGACTGGAGATCTTCATTATCTAAAGCATGAGGCATTAAACACTTAGTCACATATTGGTCTTCTTTAAAAAAAATAAACCAAGAAAACGTAATTCATATCTGCAAGTTAATTATGGTCATTACAATCAGAAAGAGAAAAGAATTTTCAGACCCCTCATTTTGAATATTCCATTCTGATTTTGGGTGCAAAGAGGAAAATATTATAAAAATATTAACTCACTAAAAGACCAAAGTGCACAGGTTGAATTTCACAGAATTTAAAGGGAACAAAAGGAGCCATTACTTTATCCTCTCTGACTTTTCATATTCTACATGTGTCTTCCGTATATTATCCTGATCTCACGCCTCAGTTAGAGTTAGGCATTTCAGTTCTTGAGAGTATAAACTACTGTGTATCACAGAGAAAAAAAGAAAGACAGAGATAGCACTAATGCCCATGGCCCATCGGTTACAGAACTGAGATCTGTATGTGTGCCGTACCATAATGAAAAAAAAAAAAGAAAGAAATTGAAAGAACCCATTCTCACTCAAAAATTTGAACCCAAACCCCAGTGATCCCCAGAAAGAAAGCCTATGGAAAACCTCTTTCCAGAGCTGAATCCAGCAGGGGTTTGGTTCTGGGTGTGTGGACAACAAACAACCCAAGAATCTGAAGAAAGAGGATTCACCTTCCCATTCTTCAGTACTAACCCAATTTGGCCAATGCCTTTGGTCTTCTGCTATGCTAAGGTGGTCTTCGTGCTCTGAGTCATCTTCTGGATTTGGTGTTGGGATTCCCAGTTTTATCTGGCTGCTTTGCTTTTGTGTCTTTACAAATCCTTTATCTTTGACATTTTTAAAAGGTATTAATGCCATGCATTCAGTATCTCACTTTCCAAATTAGCAAATTGGCTTCACTATAGCAAGCATCTTGTCCCTACTGTAACTTGTCCCAGGGATATGTTTTCAATGAGCATGAACACACCTCAAAGGAGCAAAAGGAGCTGAAGAGGGGCCCCTGGTATGAGAATCCCATTTTGATGCCATTAGGGATTTCTTACCAGGCAGAGCTCTGAGCAGACCATTGATTCTGGCTTGGGTCAAAGCTCACATAATTTTTTCCATTCCCCTCAAATGGGAATTAATGCACCCAGGCAAGCTCCTTCAGAAGTCTCCACATGAAGAATGCCACTCCCACATTTCTGAGGTTGGCAATGAGGTCTAAAGAGTGGGCACAGAGGATGGAAGAGGCAGCAGTGCACCTGAATACTTTTAAAAAATTCATGCCTACTTGACTTCAATTTCACAAACATTATATTCAATTTTCACCTTTACATCTGGAGTAAAACAGTAGTGCCGTACATCTGTAAAACTAATAGAACAAGAATTGTAGACAATGTGGGGATTTTTCTGTAATCTTTTTTGACGTGGATAACATGTTGACTTTCAGATCTAATTTTTTTTTTAATTACTGTCTGGTTGGTGATTATTTACATGAGATAAAGAATGTTTGAAGGCTTCTACAGTAATTAAGTTTCATCTTTTTAGACTCTTCTTTACATGTAAAGGTAATTGCTTTTCGTTGTTATAAATCTTGTGTAAAATTCCTCAAGCAATAAACACAAGCTCTATCTCAGTAATTGTCTATTGACTACACTTTCCAGTATAAATTAATTTTCCATTGCAAACTTCCTTTTTACTGTATCGGGTTGAAAGTCTGCATTTTGAACACGTAGATATTCTCATCTTGTGTAGATTTGTCTCACATTATACTGGAAAAAAGAGAGAGAGATTCATTGAGCAACCATCAGTTTGAATATCAATGCAGCATGACAATAACAGTGTATGTCAAAACTCAGATTTCCTCTGCAAATTCCCAGACAGCAACAAAGACCCATTTCCAACCCTAATTATTTTTATTGCTGCTACATTGTACTTTTCCCTCCTGCTTCTTTAAAAGTTAATGGCTTGATTAAGAAGGGGACCTAACCTCAATGAAACTTTCACAGCAACCACAAATGAAATCTATCCCTACTAACTTAACCAGAAGTATTATAAGGGGTAAGTACCTAAGTTACCAAAGAGGGGTAAGTAGGCAGCCCTGGGCTGAGCTATCACATCTCTTTCTGAACAAGAAGTTGGAGACTATGGCAAGACTTTCCCAAGTGTTCATCTGAAGTTAGGTGCCCTGTTTGCTGTTGCTTTCAGAAATGCCCCAAAGTACCTATTTGCATTTTTAGGTGTGGAATACTTTTCTCATTACAGCAGCTAAATTCCATCTTCAAAAGCCTCATGACTCACCTAGCACCACAAAGTTAGGTGTGTAGCTCTGCAGAGGGTGTATGCCATGCTGAGGGAGGTGCCAAATATCCTCCCACGTCAAATCTGGGGGAGAGCTGCTGGCTTTGGGCCTGAAAACAGACAGCTGGCCTGGTGCAGAGAGTGCCAAAGCCCTCCAAGGGGAGACACAAGAAGTGCTGATTCAAATGCAGGAAAATGCCATAATGGATTTCTGCTGCCAGAAGAGGAGGTCTCCATCCTTCTTCTTTGTCCCTCTCTCACAGCCATGAGGTCCCACGGTCCCTTGAAATGATTCTGGATGTGTGCTGTACCCGTATAATTAATTAAAAGAGCAGAAAACTGCTCACTCTTCCCTCCCCCAAGACATTTGCTGCCATTTTAGTGAGGTAAACTAGCTCATGCAAAGGTCCTAAGAATGCCAAAGGCAGCACCAAACAAGTGACAAGAGAAGACACCCAGGAGGGGAAGGTGGAAGAAGCTCCTACCCCAGTGCCACATGTAGACACTGATGTGAGCAGCCTTTGCATTCGTTCCCAAAGGACTGGGGCATCCTGAGTTTACAAAGGTCTTACAAAGGTCTTGTAACACTAGGGAGAGATAATCCCATGTGGTTTCCCACCCAGTGCCCATATTCTCTCCAATGGGACCCGGGTGCCCCAAATTTCCTGTGTCTTAACTGCAGCACAGCAGAGGTGTCTTGGATACTCTATGGCATCTAAAATGGGCCTGGACGTCTAGGTTTAGGCACCTGAATCTCTCCATCAGTGAACCCGTGTCATGTCACTAAAAATTCAATAATCCCAATGGCTTTAAAGGGGTGCATTCAGTCCAAGAAAAGGCGATATATTAACTCTTCATTAACGCATTAAGTGCGAAAGAGCAAGGGTGTTTTTACAAGCAGTCCCAAGTAGGAGCATATTGAATGTCCAAGGTATAAAAGAAGAACTAATAAATAAAAGATTTCCTCCATACATCTACGTGTTCAGCACATCTGCATTTCAAATTTCTGAATTCCTGTTTAGGATTGTTGATAAGTTTACTAGGCTCAGTGTTACCAAATTTTTATGCTACAGGAAAAAAAAGTAGACACATACACACATATATATCTGTAAATGGTCGCATATTTGGGCATTTATTTAACAAGGGACATTTTTCTATTCTCTATTCATATTTCTATTTGCTGTAACTGAAAAAAAAAAGAAAAGGATAAAAAAATACTTCCACTTGCAGAAATCCTGAGAATAGGACTGAAGAGAATGTGATGGTACAGGCACATAAAATGAGGCTTGACCATGTGGCTTGACCACTGCAACATGAATAGCTCCATTAGCAAAAATTGCCCTTTTCCTTCTCTCGTGTAAGATTTGTCTTTCTGTTTGTGAAATAAAGACTTCAGCTAATAGTGCCACCAGATGGGCCCTCGGTGGTACTGTATTCCCTGAGTGAGATCCTAAAGGAAAAGAGAGGAAAAAGAAAAGCCCAAACTTCAGCATTTCTGTTCATTTCATCCTATCTTTTCATCTCTGCTCTGGAATTCTCTCTCCAGCAAGAAACTGAAGGCTTTATAGTGTCTTACATAATAAGGTGAAAAGACCTTGGTTTTACTTTTCAATGCAATAACTTCGTGGCTTGCAAATTTCTCACTTGAGGTTAATTGTATCTTCAGAACGCGTGACCCACATTGCAGGCAGACAGAATAAAACAGTTCTGTATACTTTTAATGGATTTATTTAAAAGGATGAGCAAGCAAGTGTTCACTTAAGAGCGCCTATTAGTGAGCTAATATACTACATTTTTACTAGGATAATTAAAGACCGAACAACGCAATGGTCAAATTGAGGTCACAATTAAAATTAAATCAGTAAATCAATAGACTCAGAATGATCAAATCACTGCATTAATACAATACATAATGAAATTGAATTATGAGGTTGATAGCAGATTGAATTACTAGATGATAATCTTTGGCTTTGGTTGGATTTAACAGAGGCGGTTGGTGGTGTACCAACATGGTGTTGACCCAGCAGATGAAGGAAGCAAATATCCACGTATGTGGCTCTGCTAGTGTCCTGGTAGTTTTTCCTGGAAGAAATCAAACAGACAATTATGGAGTCTTGGTTTAGACTAAAAAATACAGCTCCTGTTGTGTGATTTTAACAGTCCCTCCTCAACTCTCACCACTATTAACACTTTGCTGTGGTTGTTCTTAATTACCACCCTCTGTTTTTGTAGCATAACACAGAATCTCCCTAAGGACTCAAACCAGAACTGATGATTTAGACATATGTAACTGTAGCTTTGGGATAACAGTCTTTCTGCAATGCAGAAGAATCCACTCACTAAATCACTAAAAGTTTTGTGTTTATTTTAGGGAATTTTTGAGGTGTTATCAATATTACTCTCATAATGGTATTTAAAATACCTGTGAGTACGGCCCTTCTTTAAATGAAGAAAACATAAGGAATCCAGTTTCAGCCATTGGCAATATGAAAGAATACGAGAACCATGCTTCTTACGTAAAATACTAGATTTCATAAGGGTTATTTTGGTTTGTTCTGCCTTTGGAGTCAACAGGTACATGAACTCAAGTACTCTGAATATGCAACATTGTCCAGTAATTCAGTCAATATGTGTTAATTTTTAAGGTTTTGTCATGGAAGAAAACTCAAGAATCAGTTTATCCATTTCTGTCTGCCCCACCAACTACAGCAGAGATAATGCTCCAGAAGAAATGAAATGATAGAAAAATATGGTGCCAGTATTTCAGCCAATACAACAGACGTGAGATCTTGAAAATTAAGTACATAAATATACACCAATGAGATATTATTTCCAACTCAGCTTTCTTTTCATGGCTGTTCTCTCAGGTTTTTTTTTGCAATTCCTATTTTTTTCTGGATTTTTTTTTCTCAGATACAAATTCAGGAGCAGAAATTAATGACTAATTGTAATGGCTTTAGATCTCAAAGCACTTAAAAAAAGCTTTTATATTTTTATCAGCATATACTCTATATATGTTTACAACATTTGGGGTGTTTTCTCCTCCTCCTCAGTTCAACTCAGACTCCCTACAATGTTAATGAAAGAAGACAGGGAGTTCCAAAAAGCAGCGTTAGTGACCCCATTCTTCCTCTGAAGACACCTGTCTCCACTGACTACAGGAGGATGACTACAGTCTGACTTGGCTCTCTCCATTAGGTAAGCCTAAATTATCTACCCAAAAGGACACAGTCAATCTGAACCAAAGGTGACAAACTTGATTCTTCAAATATCATCTCTGTTCTCTTAAAATATATGCCATTATTCCCTTCTTTCATCACTTTAGAGCTCTGGTCCTAACTTCCAGAGCCCCTCAACAAAGTAGTCTTCTCTCTTTAACCAGTGACAAAGCTCTCACAAAGAATTAATCTCAGAAGAGGTGAAAAGGGACATTGCTAAATAGTGCCAAACTGTCATTCCATCTGCTGACTGAAGCGACTTACCCTATTTTAAGAGAAATTATGGAAATGTTCTGGTAAAAACACTTATTAGTATTTTAAATGTTATTTTTCCCAGTTACTTATTCCATTAATGATCCACTTCATCTGTTTCAATAGGTATTTCTTATTAAAACACTTTCAGAAAAAAACTTAAATGTGATTTATCTTTATAATAATAAATAACAAAATAATAAATACAAAAAATATAAAAAGAAAATAATAAAAATAATTTCTGTCTCAACACCACAGGATTAATGCTCGGATATTATTATTTCAATTGTTAAGCAACAGGCTTAGGAAGCCAATTGCTAAAGAGAGGAAACACATACACTTCTTTGCATCATGGTATTATTGGACAGAGCAGACAGATTATGGTCTTGAAATGGGAGCACCGACAATCCCCCATTATAGAGCACTGGTCTGGTGTTTTGTTCTGGGCCTGTTTCTAGTAGAAACATGGCCCTTTCCTGTATTCCTGTAAGAAAAGGAAACAAAATCGCCAAGTTTTGTTTGACAGTGGCTGTAGTGATTTATTTTGGAGCTGTAGCACAATTTTGAGACAAATCCCCAGATGGTCTCCACTTACTGTTCACTAGTTCAGTTATCAGAGCAGTTCAAAATCCCACTGATTTCAGTGGGATGGGGAAGGACACAATGACCTTCTTGGTCAGGCACTGGCAAGGACCTTCAGGTTTCTCCAAGATGACATGCATTTACTGTGTGAACGTGGGTAGATCACGCAGGTTGCAGTTCATCTCGCCTAGCTTCGGTGCACGAGTATCTAGTCCAAGACAGACAAACAGGCTCCTTGTGCTCCTGTGTGACATCTGCTTCAAGACCACACCCTGTTTCTCCGGTGAATGACTAACTTTGACTAAATTGCTGGCTTTCCATGCCGTTACCATGCACCTCGGTTCCCTGCCCATTTCTCTGAAAAACAGCCCGGTCTTCCAGCGGAAAGTTACCCTCCAGACTTGTTTCGGATCTGTGCCAGGGTTTTTGTGTTTCAGAGATCACAGCCTAACAAACATACAGAAGAGATAACTATTCCCAGATCAAAATATGCATTGCATGACAGAATTGCTACAGCCTTGGTGTGCCTCACAGGCTCTGTGCAAAGCTGTCAAAGAGATTCTCCTTTATCTCCAGCAGAAGATAAGAAGGCGGCAACCTGGGCTTAAGGAGCAGGACAAGCTTAGTTTAATACCAACAGTGACAGGCACTTCAGATGGCCACCGAGTCTGTAGACTGACAACCAACAATTCCTAAGCTCTATGTGGCTTGAGCGGGTGGGGGGAGGGAGATAATAATTCATGAACTTCCTAAACAAACATCAAAACAGATTTGAATGCAAGAAGGTCTTGTACTGTTATATTAAATAAAATCCATGATAGATAGCTAAGTCACAGGAGGCCAGTAGCAAGCCTTTGCTGCTGTCAAGTGATTAATTTCAGTAAGAACATCAAAGAGAGGAAACAAGGAAAACGGATGAGACGCTTGCTGCTTAGGAAGAGACAACAGTGAGGGATTTTGCCCACATTAGAACTGCAGCCCTGTGCCCACAGCTGCCATAACACATCATAATTTCCATTGCATTGGATTCACGTAATCTCGACAAGCAGTAAAACTCACTTTTCTCCAGAGCAGTAGTAAATAGCAGGAGGTATAGGCATTTGAGAGATGCAGGGTAACACTACTGGTCTGCCCTTCCCCACGCCAGAAATTGTGAGATCGAGTTTAAGAAACACAATATTCAAAAAGAAAACAAAACCCTTGTGTTGTGATTTGCAGCCTTCAGCTTCCTCTCAGATGGAGATTGTAAACTCTTCTCTTCAGTTGAGAGAGCGATATTTTCACCTTTAAAAAATAAATCAATGATTCTTACGTGAATAATCTGAATCCAGCTGTCAGGGATTTATAAAAAAGGGACCAAAGACCATGGGAGCCCATAACACTTCTGTCACATTTCTGTGGACAAGACACTGTCTAGAAGACCCTCCAATGTTACTAATGCTCATAGGATGCTGTCAGTACAGTCTGGAGACAGAAAAAGAGGAATGTACCCACCGTGTTAGTATTTCTTTCCATGGACCAGTGAAGCCTGGGGACAATTGCAGCGGACCAACCTTACAGATGACAGAATTTTTGAACCCTGATTCTAGCTTTCTATCGAACTTCTGGGGGGAGGCGGTTCAGGAAGAGTATAGACAGACGTCAATGAAGAGTGAAGATAGTGGCAAGGTTAATTTTGAAATGGAGAAAATCATGGGCAGGTGGTTTTTTTTTGTTTGGTTTGGTTTTTTTGTTTGGTTTGTCTTGGTTTGGAGTTTTTTTGCCCTGTGGCAGAGAGTTAGACCTTCATCAGAAAGGGTGGATATTATCTGGTGACTACTCTCTAGAGTTGGACTTTCAATGGATGTACATGCCCACGGCTTTCAAACACATCTCTCCTACTGTGGGTTCTTTTCTGCTCCATTTAGAGGAGTCGTACCCCTCTTTTTCAGTCATCAGATTCTCCCAAATAGGTATCCAGGCTCCCTAATACGGAAACCGTGGAGTCTATTTGGGTGACGGGGGACAAAAGCCTAAGTTTGAATGAGCCTGTGCCCAATTTCCACTTCCTTCTTGGAAACAGGATTTAACCCACAGCTACTATAACAAAAATTCTAGGTCTCTAGCAACTTGGGAGTGCCTAGATGACACTGCAGTTTGCTACTGTTTGTACTGAGGCATGTAGTTTGAAGGCTAGATAATTTTTGAGAGATTAATACAACTGCAACTAATTTCACATACGGAGGTCTGGGACTTCACATATTCAGTAAAATACATAGCAAATGGAAACCTTAAAATACCTACCAGCAGAGATTCATAGATCTCAAAAGAGAATTGATCATAGCCCTCTGCAAGTATGACCTTCTGTTTAACACAGGCCACAGGATTTCACCCACCGTGGCGGAGGGAATTATTCTTTCTTTCTTCCTAACTGAACACTATCAAGCCCAATAACTTGCTGGTGGCTGAACTATAGCTTATCATTAAGTAAGACATCCAGTCTCGGTGTAAACGCTCCACTGTGAATTTACCACCTTCTTTGGTAAGCTTACAATGTGCTTAAACACCTTGACAGAATTCATTCTTTTCAATTTGAATTTATTTGACCTAAACTTCCTGCTATCCAATTCTATTATGCTTTAGTGCACTGGATTGAATACCCCTTAATATCATTTCCCTGGTTAAGACTGTTACACAAACCACCACATGTCAGACACCATGGACTGAAACGGACACTTTCAGTGCTAAAATCTTCCATGTCAACAGTCTAAGATAGTTCAAAGGTGTTGCTCAACGGCAGGATAAGCTGAATTGGGACTGCCACAAACAGACACCCTGCCCCACTTGTTCTCATGTTCTTGAGCTTGCTGAGTAAATCAGTTCAGTGAGTTCAGCCATAAGAAATCCAATATTATAACCAAGTTGGGCGGGAGTGTTATTCTGCTTGAGGGTCGGAAGGCTCTGCAGAGGGATCTGGACAGGCTGGATCGATGGGCCCAGGCCAATTGGATGAGGTTCAACAAGGCCAAGTGCAGGGTCCTGCACTTTGGCCACAACAACCCCGTGCAACACTACAGGCTTGGGGACGAGTGGCTGGAAAGCTGCACAGCGGAAAAGGACCTGGGGGTGTTGGTCGACAGCCGGCTGAAGATGAGCCAGCAGTGTGCCCAGGTGGCCAAGAAGGCCAACGGCATCCTGGCTTGTATCAGAAACAGTGTGGCAGCAGGAGTAGGGAGGTGATCGTGCCCCTGTACTCAGCACTGGTGAGGCTGCACCTCAAATACAGTGTTCAGTTTTGGGCCCCTCACTACCAGAAGGACATTGAGGTGCTGGAGCGTGTCCAGAGAAGGGCAACAAAGCTGGTGAGGGGTCTGGAGCACAAGTCTGATGAGGAGCAGCTGAGGGAGCTGGGGTTGTTCAGTCTGGAGAAGAGGAGGCTGAGGGGAGACCTCATCGCTCTCTACAATTACCTGAAAGGGGGTTGCAGAGAGGTGGGTCTTGGTCTCTTCTCCCAGGTGACTAGCGACAGGACAAGAGGAAATGGCCTCAAGTTGTGCCAAGGGAGGTTCAGGCTGGATATTAGGAAAAATTTCTTTACTGAGAGAGTGGTGAAGCACTAGAACAGGCTGCCCAGGGAGGTGGTGGAGTCACCATCACTGGAGGTGTTCAAGGAACGTGTGGACATTGCGGGACATGGTTTAGTGGGCATGGTGGTGTTGGGTTAATGGTTGGACTTCATGATCTTACAGGTCTGTTCCAACCTTAATGATTCTGTGATTCTGTGAAAAGCAATGGATCACATTGTTTGTTGGCTTGTTCCCTGAACTGGGTAGTCACACAACTTACCCAGCGTTGGGACAGGGAAAGGCAGCTCTGACAGACTGAGTTAGGCTGTGATGAACTCGCACTTTGGGAGAACCGCAGTAGATTTGCACCATCGGTGGAGCATGGCCACACAACACACAGTGATCTGTAGGTTACAGCTGATCTCAAGGACACCTGAAGATGCAAGCCTGAACTTAATGCAAGGCTTCAAAAAAACCAAACCAAACCAGACCAAACCAAACCAAACCTCATTGCTCCAGCTGGTGATTCCTAAATTAATCTCCAGTACTGGTCAAGGCATTTACCACCACATTCAGAACTTCTGGTGCCGTAAGAGTATGGAAGGAGTGATACTTTACAGATGGAGCTTGAAAACCAAGATGGAAAACCAGACCCAGAATCCATCTCGCAGAGAGTTTATCCTGAACAATCACCAAAAAGGGCTCCTGTGTCCGAAGTGAACTAATACAACAGATTGATGGACTGGCCTGAATAAAGGCGATCCATTTTTCATATTGTTTTAAAATATTATCTTTTCACCCTTCCTAAATAAAAGGCTGGAATGGTAAATCAGCTAAGTGTATCACTTTGATAAAAACTATGCAAACCTTTATATATATAAAGGCACCATCTATAACACTGACAGTTCAGATAAAGGCTTTAGTTTTCGTTTAAAATATAATTTCCCAGTATGGAATGTAAATGCAAACATTTGCTTTTTTTTTTTTTTTTTTTTTTTTTAAGTACTTTGTATTTTGTACTCTGACAGTTACAAACTGCATGGATAATTTATTTAACTTTTCCCTCCCCACAAACCCAGTCCCCCCTTCTTGAAAAGAGCCCCTAATATTATAGGAGCCTGGCGAGAAATACATAACTTGAGGGGCAGTGGGAAGGAAGATAAAAAACACAGAGAAATGACACAGATTAAAGTAAAATAAATAACAGTCAGTAGTTCAAATTACAAAGTGCTGGGGGTATTAAAAAGGAATCCATCATATGTGCCAGGAAAATGCATGAACTATATAGCATTCCTGTACCAGTCCTTCCGTTCTAACTTGGGGTCACAGTCCATCTTTTTTCCCTTTGAAAGGGAACTGGCTGTTACTGATGTGACCAGCTCAAACCCTTGCCTATCAAGAAAGCAAAGAACACAGCAAGCAAGGATGAAACTACACACGCTTCTTCAGTTTCCTTCTCTAAAGACTATCCTATTGCCCCCATCCTCTCCTCGCCTCCCCTTCCCTTCAATCCTGCCTGCACCCCTCCCTACCTCTGCTGTAACAGCACAACAGAGTCTATGGTGCTGCTGCGCATGGCAAAACTGTACAAAAATGATAAAATAAATTAGAGAACAAGGTTGTGCTGTTTGTTTGAACCCAGATAATTTCAGAGACCTGGTTTAAACCGCAACCCCACGCATAGATGTATCAACACAGCTGAAGGGACGGCAGGGAACTTCGCATGCTGCAGAAAAAATGTAGCACATAACTACTCCCGGCAGAGCCATTCAGTCAAATGGTTTGCCATGCCCATTCTGCCTGGGGAGAACAAACTTTAGGACAGATTCAGTTCAATGTGATTGCACGGCAGTTAGGACCTTGCTCAATGCCAAAGTGTTACGGGGTGGTTTCTTCTTCCCCGAGGTTAATGCACATCAATGATCTTTTAAAACTAAAGTCTCTAATCTAATTTTGACTTTACAGAATCTAAAGGAGGATAAGAGGAAATTATACTGGAAAAACAGAAATCCAAGAAGTGACTCTTGAGGGAACTGGGGTTGTTCAGTCTGGAGAAGAGGAGGCTGAGGGGAGACCTCATCGCTCTCTACAATTACCTGAAAGGGGGTTGCAGAGAGGTGGGTGTTGGTCTCTTCTCCCAAGTGACTAGTGACAGGACAAGAGGAAACGGCCTCAAGTTGTGCCAGGGGAGGTTCAGACTGGATGTTAGGAAAAATTCCTTTCCTGAGAGAGTGGTGAAGCACTGGAAGAGGCTGCCCAGGGAGGTGGTGGAGTCACCCTCACTGGAGGTGTTCAAGGAACGTGTGGATGAGGCATTGTGGGACATGGTTTAGTGGGCATGGTGGTGTTGGTTGATGGTTGGACTTGATGATCTTACAGGTCTTTTCCAACCTTAGTGATTCTGTGATTCTGTCTCCTCACCTAAAGACCTGAGACACTGTGTCATGAAAGTGATTGTGAATTAGATAAACGCTCAATTTATTACATGCTGGAAACAGCAGAAACAATTTTATGTCTCCCCAAACAAGAAAGCAGGTTAGAAATCCTACCCTCTGAAGACCACTCATGTATAAAACAGCACAAAACTCACCTTTGCCAGGGTCTTCTATAAACGAAAATACCCAGAGCACTTCACAGGTCTGCAGTCATTCCAGCACTATCAGATGCCTACAACGAATGAGAAGTCCAATGTATTTCTTGATTATTTAGATGTCAGAAATCACTTAAAGGTCCAGTTCAAAAAGAGGGTGTCATCATACCCTCTACAGACCCTTTTTTTTTTAAAGAAACCACTGTTTAGAGAAATAAAGCAGTCTTCCCCTGCCTTTTGGATTTTTTTGAATTTTCTTCTTTGGAGAAGATAAAGAGCCATACAAGAGCCAGCACATAGAGGTCTAAAACACTTCATTAGCTTTTGGTAGGGCATTACAGAATAGTTATTACTTGATTACTTTAGGGCTTACTCTCTGACTCTAGGATATGACTACGATTTAACACATGTGTTTTCATCAGTTCGCCTGGAAAAAGCTAAACACCAGAGAGGTGGCTTGACAAAACTATCAGTCTTTTTATCTCACAGCCTACAGTTTTGAAAGTCAGTAATACAGACAGATGGTGGCAAAACAAGTCAAATTCCATGGGAAACTCAGAACTGACAGCGTTTTCACATTATTGTTACATTACATCAGTAAGAACAAGCAGTAAACTAGCTTAATATGCACAAAGTGAACACTTAGCCTGGGAAGAGCTGAAAAGTATAGTGGGTAACCCCAAGGACCGCAAACAAATTCTCCAGGCAGATGTTATAATATCCTACAGCAATGGTACCCTGATGCAGCAAAGCTTTCAGGTTGTTAAACTTACCTGATCAGAAACAGATACTACCCCTGGGTCAGGATGTATCTCACCTTAAGCTGGCAAGTCTAAAATTGAGACTTCTTACCTATGTTAGGGGTTTTGGTCCCCCTTCGTAACCGAGGGAGAAAGCCGCAGACTGCCCCTCCATGTGTCTTCGAGTCGGCACCGGAGGTGGGAAGAGCCCAGCCCTTGGTGTGCCCAGTTCTCCACATCCCCCACGGACAAAAGTCTGCACCCCAGCAGCACCTCAGAGCAGCCTTCAGGCTGGTTTTCACACAGAGGAAAGTAACCTCAAAACGGGGGCATAAGGAACGTTTTAGAAACCTGCCTCTATCGGCAAGGCAGGACTGTTATTGCTGTCGGTCTCTCATGGAAGACTTGAGCTGGGGGTGATGTGGATGGTAGAGCACACATCCTCAGTCCTCCCCAGTCCTTCCCTGCCCTCCCAGACCACATGCCCAGGCTCCGCTGGAAGGAAGGCGCTTGCAAACGCTGCCACCGAGCACCTGCTGTAGAAGCACCAACGGCACCGGGGAGCCTGATCGAGGAGCAGCCCTCCTTGCACATCATCGTGGGTTTTTCATCAAATCCTAGTGACTGCCCCGAAGCCACACACTGTGCATTTTTTTCAGCACTATCCCCCCCTCCTTGCTGTACCAAACTCCTTAATTTAATTACTCCTTTCTTTTGCTTTCTCTCCCTCCCAAGCCTCCTGCCTCCCCTGTCAAAGCCTCATCTCGCCTTCGCTCTCTGATCTAATTAGTTCCCACAGAACACCTGGGTTCTGCGTGCCGGACTGACATCTTTTGCCATGCACCAATCTTTTGCTCGATTGCCTCAATTAGCTTCCATTGTACACCTGGGTACGGCATTAATGTGACATCTGTACAGTTCAGGGAACGTCTGCTCCATTATGGAGCTTTTCCATCACTTCTCGGCGAGAAAGAGATTATTGCCCCCTTAACTGTGTCCCTGCCTCAGCCGGAGGGATCATTCTCTGCCTCCTTGTCTCACATACAGCCACTCAGCCTCTCTGCAGATGTTGAAGCTTGGAAAAAATGGGTCCTCTGCAAGAGACATGAAATCACAAACCGTCAAGGCTTTGGAAACAGTAATTTATTGGAATGCTTGGAGCCAGAATTGCAAAGCTGGGTAGAGCGGTTATAACTGTTGTACCTTGATTGAATTCTGCTATAATCCCAGCAAAGTGTAGCTCTTTACCCTGTTTGGGCTAGCTATAAAGTTGAGGGGCTCCTCAAGCTGCATAGCAGGACTTTAAAACTTTCAGTAGGCTCAGACTGCTCAAGTTGCTTGCAATAAATTGCAGACCAGGACATTCAGGGGATAGGTCCAGACTTTATCACAGATATTTTACATTTGCATCCATAGAACTGCTGGCCAAATTTGCCCCATGCTCTTCAAAAGGACATTGAAGGACAGGGGAAAGGGCATCCTCAGAAGGTGAAACTGCAGACAATGGTGATTATTTTAAATTTAACATTAACAATAATAAAAGGGGTAAAAAATAGTTTGCTGAGTGCAGGTGAGGAGAAGTGAGGGCTAATGCTTCCTAGCAAAGATGAATGCTTTCTCCCTGGATGCAAAATGATAAAACAGCATTTTTCAACCAGTCGCCACATTGGGTTCATAAATTAAATTTTTATAAAATCCAAGGTCTTAGTAGGCCTTGTTTTGGGGATTGGTAGGGAAGAAATTAGCTAGTATATCTCTATTTGACAGACATCAAAGCTACGAACAACATTTTCAGTGATGTTATGCTGAAGCTGGAAGGTTTATGTTATCACTTTTCATCCATCTGTCCATTCTTCGCAGTATAACTGCTGAAGCTGTTGGCCAGTTTCAACTATATGTGGTGGATGAAGGAGGTCTGAAAGAAATTATATGAATGTATGTTTCATGGAAATGAATCTTTAATCAAGAAGGGAGACCTTATTAATTTCTCTGCTGATTAAAACAGCTGTAGTGTGACAGCAAGAATCATTAAACAGAGAACCTGCACCAGAAATTTTTTTGAACTCCCTAGCTTTAGGGAAAAAAACCAAAAAACCCCAAAACAACAAACACTGTCACTATTTGCATTTTGGCAAGCACAAGAAAATTCAACTGAGTGACTGCTCCATAACAGACCAGTCTCTTCAGTTCTTCAGCACTTCCGCTGGTCAAAGAACAAGTTGTTCCAGTGCATTATTTTGGGTGTCCAAGAGATGCCCCTTTGGATTTGGTTTGCACTTAGAAGAAAGCAAAGTTAACACTGTAAGAAAGCAAAGGAGTGACAGGTGATCATTGTGTTGCATTAAACATGTTTGTCCCAGTCTGTCCATCTACCCAGTCTATGATGAGACATCGTAGACATTGCCATGAATTATACGTCTCAAGACCTCAGCAACAGATTCACCAAGAATCAGCATTATACATGCCGTCACCTAGTTTCTAAATGATGACCCCTTTTAGATGTAGCCAAACTTTGAGGTCATGTGAAGTGTCACAGAATCACAGAACCATTAAGGTTGGAAAAGACCTGTAAGATCATCAAGTCCAACCATCAACCAACACCACCATGCCCATTAAACCATGTCCCACAATGCCACGTCCACACGCTTCTTGAACACCTCCAGTAATGGTGACTCCACTACCTCCCTGGGCAGCCTCTTCCAGTGTTTCACCACTCCCTCAGTAAAGAAATTTTTCCTAATATCCAGCCTGAACCTCCCCTGGTGCAGCTTGAGGCCGTTTCCTCTTGTCCTGTCGCTAGTCACTTGGGAGAAGAGACCAACACCCACTGTCCTAGGTGTATTTTCTCCTATTCTTAGAAGAAAAAGATGATGCTGCTAAATAAGACTTCAGGATTACTGTTGTTGATTAATTTTTCTTGTTGCCATTTTCTTCTATCATGGCTGGTTTATTGCCTCTAACTTACAAAAAACACATCAAGTCTCTTCTTCCACAAAACAGAAATTGAGTTGCTTATGCAAAACAGGCCTCTGGAGCCCAAAAGCTCTCCTTGCATCCATTGGGTTGCTCTTTTTCTGACTTTTTTCTCCTTTTGTGACTAATTCTGGGGTATTTTGCTTACCTTCTTTCACATGTGCATGTCTCCTAGAAAACAGCTTTAGTTCACCAATTTCAAACTCCAGAGCCATCTCCTACAACTTTGCTGGCATGCCTGAGGCAAATAGTGAAGCCTAATGGCTTTTAACGGCTATTAAACCCCTTGTTTCCAAGAAGTTTAATCCATCTCATTAAAGGCCTTTGAGTTATCCCATTGGATTATTTGATTATTAAAATTAAATGACTAAGTGTCAAGCTGAACGGGAGCCAATCTTCTAAACCACTTTCAGCCCACGATGAAATTTCTGCAAAGCATTTCTGCCGCTGCCAGAAAGCCCTTAGAAGGCAACAGGATAATGGAGAAAGGACTGGAGCTGTTTGGAAAGGGAGAGTTCATCTGTCTTTAGAGGAGGGAAGCACCACGTTGCTGCATTCAATTGCTTTCGCACTAACAGGCAGAACTCAAGCAATGGTGCTCTTCGGGGACTGGGCAAAACGGACAGCAGATGCTTGCAGGCTGCTGTATGGCAAGAGCAGACATCTCCTGGGCTCTGAACTGCCACATCCTTATTATTATTGCTAAGAAGCAATGTGTGACCAGGAATAGCTGCATGCTTCCAAAGCAGAGAGATGTTCCCCAAGGGCTGGGGTTGGAGGAGCTCTGGGCTCTCCCTTTCCTCCCATAGTACTGCTCAGTGGGTACCTGCATTCCTTGTCACATAGGGAGCCTTCTCCACTTGCATCACAGCTTTTTGGGGCTCTAAGCAGCGCACAGGAATTGACTTATGTGCACTTAAATGCTAACAAGGTCTATCTTCCTTTCAACTGTAAGTACTTTAACTATGTTCCTCACCTCTCTGAGTTAAATTCTTCTCTCATCCTATTTCTTTACCCATTCTCCTGTCACCATTTCTTCATTTGAAAGAGTCCTGGATTTTTTTATTGTATTTTGTGTTAATTTAGATGATTTCACCACACACAATCTTACAGTAACACACACAGGCGAGAATGAGCCCTTGGGACAATGGAAAGAAAAGGCTATCCTAAACTGGTTGTGCTGCTAGAGAAAATCTCACATGGAAAGTCGCTATGAGTAAGATTTGAAATAGTTAATCTGCACCACAGCACTGGTGTCCTCACCTCAACCTTTAGGAAGAAACAGAATCAAACAAGTCCTTTTTCTTTGGCCCCTGTGCTGAGCCAGTAAATCATTCCCCCTGGAAGTAATGCATCATTTTTCATGTCTCTCGAACTATGTGATCTGCAGACAGTAATTTCCTTTTGACAGGGGTCTCTTTACACACTGAGAGACCACAGCACATGCTTAGAGTGGAAACCCAGCATGAGCTCTACCACCTTCAGGGGAAAACAATTCCTCCCAGAGCAGCCTCTCATGTACCACTGTGTCACTCTGGATTTTTTTGCTGCAGCAAATATTAGTTCCATATACTACAGTTAATCTGCTGAAGAGCAGCTCCACCAGTTGAAAACATTGCTCTGAAACCAAACCTGAACTAAATATACATGTACAAATGTACCTACAGTTTTGACTTCTTTCAGGAAAGGGAAAAAAAACCCCAACATCCTCAATTCCATTTGTCAGCAGGGCCAGGGTTTGCTTTCATAGCAAGTTCCTCCACAGAAAAATGATTAAAGAGAACAAAATCACTATATGCTGAGTTTCAGAAAAGTCTGTCCAAACTGTATGAGAGGCAATTGACTCACTGGAGTGTAGGCTTGCCTTGACTGCTATGGACTAAAAGTGGTTTTTCAAAGCTTTTTGTGTTCATAAATGCTGTCTGTAACATCTTTCATGGTGCCTTTTCTGCAATGTATGATAATGTGAACTCACACACAGTGAATAATTAGCAGCCAATGGGCTAAGAATAATGGATATGAAAGCAGTTTCCAAGAGGGGATTTCTCCTCTTTTCTCTCTCGACTTTTCAGGCGAGTATTTGAATAGTCAGAGACGGGAGGGATTATATCCTAAAGGTAATTAATATCAATCAGTCACCAAAACTAGCTGCTTTTGTGAGCTCTAATTACCAAGGAGTCCAACAGCTTGGTGGATCATGCCACATGTGGGGGTTCTGGCCATCTCCTTGCTCTAGCCCCTGGAGTGATGGTGGACTTTCACTTAGTCATCCAGTAGACAGTTCTCCAAGGGAAATCACAGAACAGTCTATGGAAACCAACAGTGCTCAGAGAAAGGACTTCAGCCCCTGGTTTGCAGCCTGGAGCCCAGAAAGGGAACAGACTTTGGCCTTCTTTCTTCTGTAAAAGTTTTATCGGTAGCAGACAACTGGTGTGATGTGGCTGGTGTGACTCTGCGCGACATCCGAGTTTCCCGAAGGGCGCTTTTTTGTATTTCCTCGGAGCAAACCCGTCAGATTGAGCCTGTCACAAACTGAGAGGGTCACCTGCTCTCAGAGTCCTGATTTAAGTTTCGTTGTTGTTTAAATCTAGCAAAACAGGCATAATATCATGCTCATCCTGAAGCACAAACTTTAAGGTCAAAGAGAGCAATTGAGAGATTTGTCAAAGTCCTGCCTGGCTCAGTGGGTGGTGTCGGCACCACAGACATTCAAATTCTGCTTAAAAGCCATTTTAAGCACTCAGCTTCCTACTTTTCCTTTCCCTGAGATCTCACTATTTAAATGAAAGCATTTTTTTTCTGCATCCAGCACTACTCCTTCATGTTTCTTTTGCCCCTGATGCTTTAAATGTTCTTGAACTGTCATCACACATGGTGGAAGAATATTATCAAAGCAATCAAACTATAGACAAAGGGACTTAGAATATTTACAGTTGCCTTCAGCCCTCCAGACAAAGCTCATGACAGTTTGAAGGCACAGCAAGCATCAGGCTCTGTTGCCAACCACAGGAGGTCAGTACTCACCCAGGGCAGATGGGGGGGGGGGGGGGCAAAAAAAAAAAAAAAAGCTGGACTATCCTAAATTAACTTAGAGGAAGAAACAGATGTGATATTCCATGGGGCTTTTCCTACCCAAACAAAACTAACAGCATTTCCAGACTAGTAACCTGGAGTTCCTCCATTTTACCATCTCATTCCAAAGGCTTGCAATGCAGGCAACAGCAGGAAAAAAGCAGTCTTAAACCAATACCGACATATAATTGATCTGGGTTCCTAATCACTGCTCCACAGGGAGCGGCACCGCTTTAAAAACAAGATGTATTTAATCACAGTGTCCCACTGACATCAGTTCAAAGGCAGCTTCTGCTGCTCTCATCTTCAAGAGCGAACTTTCTTGCCCAGACTTCAATTAATCCCCACGCCATCTAATTTTTCAACATTTTCAACCTTGTACAGATTCTTCGCACAAAATCCTGTCGCTTCCACTTGTTCTTTCTTCTCAGTTTGAATACACAGGTCTTCAGCCAAAAAGGAAATAAGAAAACTCTCTTACCCAGACTTTTCCGTCCCTGCACTAGAAGTCAAGACTGTAGCTGCTTTTTGATTTGCTTTATTTGTCATAATCAAAATAAAAAATAACCCCCAGGGCTCAATCTCCTCAATTTTAGTCCATTATGGAGATTGTCAGTTTTCTGGCTTGTGCAAATCAAGTTCTTCACTATTTTGCTTAAGAATTAATTTGGATGAACAATTTCTTCAGCATATGCTCCAGATTTTCCTAAAAGTGTATGATTTGCTTTTTAAATATGGGAAACTCTTCGGTCTCCTAATATACAGCTATACTCCTGTGTTTTGCAAAAGGAACAGATTTCCTAATTCCCATTTGACTCTAAGTCATTTAAGTAATTTTATTTATACTTGTATACCTTAGAATTACATGAAGCCTCTGAAAAGCACATTAATTTTTCACTTGTGCTTGAATAGCTTTTAGTATTATACATTAAATATCAATTAAGAAAAAAGTCTTAAAATACAGTATTCATCAAAAGCAGACGTGAGAATGGAACTTCCTTGCTCATCAAATCTGCCCTCTATGCAAATAATTTCTCTGTTCAAGGCATATTTCCTTTTTCTAAGATAGTCACCCATTTCTCTCATAATCTTTTCACAGGGCATTTGCAATGAAATGGATCACAAAGTGCACATGCACTATACTTCTAAACATACGACCAACTATGCCAGGACAGCTGTACTGTGTCATGTCTTCAGCTGTGACCAGTAACAAAAGTCAAAAGAAGAGTGAGGAGAAGAGTAAGAATATATTAATATTCCTCTGTTACATTCTCTCAGTTTCCAGTGACTTGTAGGTTCAGGAAATTCAAGAACTGTGGGTAATACTGTGTTTAACTGACCTTGATGACTGTTTTCTTCCATGCATTTATCCAATTGCTATTTAGCATCCTCAAAACACTGTGATAAGGAACTCTGTAGTTCAGTCATGCACTGTGTAAAAAGCACTTCCTTTTATTTGTTTCAAACCTTTGTCTTGCTAATTTCCTTTTGAAATAATCTGTTTGTTAAGAAAGAAAAAACAATCCTTTCTTGTTTACTCCACCTCTCCATATTACTCAGGATTTTCCATAGAATAGCTTAGGATAGAAGGGGCCTCCTGAGACCACCTAGTCCAACCCTCCTGCTCAAGCAGGGTCACCTGGAGCAGGTGTTGTCCAGTTGGGTTTTGTGCATCTCCACTGATGGAGACTTCAAAGGTTCTCTGGGCAACCTGCCACCAAATTTGACTACCCTCACAGTCAAAAAAAAAAAAAAAAGACAATGCTTTCTTGTGCTCAGACTGAATTTCCTGTGTTTTAATTTGTGCCCGTTACCTCTTGTCCTGTCACTGGGCACTACTGAGAAGAGTCTGATACCCTCTTCTTCATTCCCCCCACCAGGTATTTATACATATTGACAAGATCCCCTCTCAGCCTTCTCTTCTCCACGCTGAACAGTCCCAGCTCTCTCAGCCCTTCTCATAGGAGAGAGGGACCAAGCCCTTAATCATCTTTGTGTCCCTTCGCTGGACTTGCTTCTGTAAGTCTGTATGTATCTTTCTTGTACTGGGGAGCCCGGAACTGGACACTGTACTGCAGATTTTAAAGACCTCCATCACATCCTTCTTCAGCCACCTCTTTTCTAGAGATGATCCTGTGTTGGGAGTCATTTTCTTCCCTTGCTCATCCTTCTTACTCATCTTTATATTCTCTAGATCCAATATATCCATTTTGGGATGGGACAAACATATCTTTGCTTGCGTTCAGTGTGTGGATGCACATGCACATGTGCAGTGGCATGAGGATGTCTTCTGTACATTATCTGTTCCTTTGCTAACAAATCTTAATGTTCAATTGCTCTTTGACTGCTACTGAGCATGAAAAGATGTTTTCCTACTTGTTAGAACTGTGAGATCTCTTCCCTGAATAAGCCTTTTAACAGATGGGGTTGTATAATGCCAGTTTTTCCTTATGGTATTATTATTATTAGAATCACTTTCAAATGCTTCCCCCTATTCTTCCTTCAGTTTTTGTTTTGCTTTCTTAAACAAAAACTGAAAAAGGAATTTATTTTGCATTAGCATTTTTGCCCCCTTTCAATTATTTTCCTACAACAAGAGAGAAAATTGAATGAAAGGGCAGAAAAAAGAGAAGGATAAAAAGGGTAGAAATGTATGTGTAAAGATGGAATATTGAAGTAAAGTATTGACCTTACAAGTGATTTGCTTTTTGAGATGGTTACAGCATAGCTTATGGGAATGCCTTCTACACTCACATGCTGGTCTATGCAATGACAGAAGAATTCAGACACCTCTATCAACACCGTGGGCACGATTTTAGCAATATATAAAGTAAGCAGTCCAAGGGCTGAAGAATTCTGGCTTTCACTACCTACTTCTACTATGTAACTTGCTTTTCAAAGCCAGATTGGCTACCATGACCTATGACTAGATGCCTGGAGGGATCTGAAGTAGTTGGATCTCCTTGTACAAGACAGACGAGCATAGAGACTGCTTTATTGTGAGTCTTTGCATTGTTTTCTTTCTTTCCCCATTTCCAATAAAGTTTTGTTTAACTGCTGACATGCTGATTAGTGGATGCAAAATCCCATGCGATTTGATCAGAAACAGCTGTTTGTTAAGAGACAGAAGAGATGTGTCACGCTATGAATGAGTTAGGACTTGGAGCATTTTAGGATTTCATTCCACAAGGATGAGAAGCACTCAAAATACACCTGGGGCCAAAGACACAACAATTTTGTTACAACGCTTGGGTATACATTTTTGCAATCCAACACATGGCTTCTTGGCGTGGGGTCAGAAATTCACAGGGATGCGTTACTGCCGCCTTAACAATAACATTTTTCTGACTGAAGTTTTAGACAAGGCATTTCCTTCCAGCTTTATCTTACATAAAATGGAAAGTTATCTGAATATATTAACCATTTTGTTCTCCACCAGAAGTTATTCGGCACAGTCTAGCAGGCAGACTAGAAGGATTTCACTGAGTGATTATACAGTTCGGTTTAACAACAATAGTTGACAGTTCTCACTTTGATTTAGAAACCAAACCCAACATTTTTTCTCATGTTTTCAGGTAGACCAAAGTGGAACAGTGGGAGGTTAATTATCTCTAGGAGAAGGTATACATTTTCTTCAGAGGGCTTCTTCTGTGCAGCTATCTAGTGTCCCTTCTCATTTTACAGTTAATTTAACTATCAAGATCCAGCTATGTTATTTACATGTGCCTTTTCATTTGGGCTTGAATTGCTGGTTTCTTCCATAATTATTTCTGTTATAGGAACGCTCAGAGATTCTACAGCTATGGTGAGAATCACTATGCAGACATAACGATACGATCCTTGCTCAGAAGAGCTTACAAATTTAAGAGGTCAAGAGAAGACAACACAGATGGATGCAACAGATGAAATAAAAAAACATTTGGATCCCTGATGCCAGATATATAGGATTTAAAGGAGACTGGATAAACTGTTCATACATATGAAATAGCAAACAGCTGGCACGGTATCTATGGAGCACTAGGATCAAGACTGTCCTTTATTGTGCCAGCAGAAATTCACTGTAATGATTCCAAATTCAAGTAAAGCTCCTTTCTTAAATTATTTAGATTGAAAATAAATAAATAAAAAAAGAAAATTAAAGTAGCCTCCTTCCCACCCTCAATCATGCTGGATTTTACAGAATTAAACAAAATAGGAGGGGAATAATCAATAAAATCCTCAAGAGACATTCGAAAACTGCAGCATCAGTACAAATTCATGTTTAACTTCAGATAATTCATGCAAATCTCTACCTTAAAAAAGTTAATAATTTATGCCTCACTTGGCATCTTTCCACTACCAGGACCTGATCACATTTGTTATTTTAAGCTTCACAAAACACCTGAAAGCAGGTAAAGATTAGAGATCAGAGCAAGCACATCTGAAGCCTAGCTACCATGGCAATTGGATGCTACATGAAGATTTAGAGCTCAGAGCTGGGCATAACAGAACAGCTAGTTGATTTCCTAGGGCAATGTAATTATCTACTCTGTGATTTAAGCTTGGCTGATGTGCCTAGTTGTGTGAAATGCATTTGACTCTGCTCCAGTTTCTGAGAAGATGGCATTTCCAGAAAGCTAGTACTCTCTGCTGCAACATCATCCACTAATAAATTTAGGCAAAGGCAGTCTGTCTTTTTGGAACACCACCATCTCCTATGGTTCTGGGGGGAGACCTCTCGTTCGCATGATTCTAGTTAAGTTTATGGGCATTTGAGTGTCGGAAAAGTATCTCAGTGTTCAGTGATGGGGCTGTACTCCTAATACTTTACTATAGGTGAAGCTCTGAACTTCTGCAGAAGTTGGGCTCATGGCAACAACAATCTTTTCAAGGTAACCAGCTGGGTGAAAATGTGAGGTACATTGCTGTACCTATGACTCCTCTCAGAAAACGAGTGTGTGACCATACAACCAAATGAAAGCCTAAAAGTGACCTGGATGCACACTTAATCCACAACTCTCAGTCAATTCCACTACTCAGACAGTAACATAAAGTTTGCATGTCAATGACTGTGACCTCCTCTTAGAGAAAGAGATGCCTTGAACTTCTCCCCTGCCAACTAGTAGGACCTCAGAATCCCATAAAATTATCCAAACTTCCCATGATTGGCAGATCCCGTTAGGGATGCCCTCTGTTTGGTCCTTGCAAGGAACATGCCAGTACCGGAAAACGGAACTGCCATGTGTGTGTTTCAGCTTCATATAAATACCTGCATCTAAGTTCCCAGCATGGTCCATGGAAATCTACACAGTACGGTCAGCGGAACCTAGTAATTTCAGAGTCAGCTCATCCTAAAGTAGGCACATAAGCCTGGATTCAATTTGGCTAAAACTAAGTACACAGTGCCATTGGAAATGGCCTGGGGTAGCAAAGACCTCCATGGCAGGCTGGCAAATATAACATGGAAAATATGGGTAACCCATGCTCTTCTGGAGCAATAGCTAGAGTCCAGGAGGGATATTAGCCAGATCTGGGACCTACCTGTGGAATTTGGATAATGAGGTGGGATTCCTGTGCACAAAGAACCATTAAGACTGCCCTTGCTATCTCCACCCGGGGGAGTGGAGACTCGCCTGCTAACACAGGGTGCAGACAAGGAGGGGCCCTGTGGAGGCAGGACAGCCCTGCTTGTGGTCAGCAAAGACAGCAAAATAACAGGAATCTGAGGGGTCCTTGGTTTCTTTGAAAGGCTTCGTGTCCGATAACTGACCTTTGCCTCGTTACTGGTGAAATGCATATTACAACTCACACCCCTGCATATGCTAATGAAGATTATAGAGATCATGCTAAACATGTATGACTATAGCACTCGTCTCTCCACCCAAATCATGCTACATGTCACATATCGGGGGGGAACCTCGTAGTTTTGGGGATAAAAGAGAAAATGATTGTTAAAGTGGGAGAGAAGCAGCTCGATACCTGACGGACCAGTCGACGGGCTGTGTTCTCTTCCCCCACCCCAGGCAGGGACGATCTGCACCTCTCACCCTCCGGGTGAAAGTTATCCCCGGGTTCTTGTATTACTATCAAGTTTGCTAGCAATGTTAACCTTAATTAGTAGCACTATTGTAGTCAGTGAATTTATCAACAGCAATCTCAAACCTGTTCTGTCGCTCTCAATAAAATAACTGATTTTGATTTTTGTGCATCTGCTCAGTGCAAGCCCTTTTACTGGGGCTCTGATAAACGAATCAGTGAGAGTCCTGGGACTCTGAAGACAAATTCTGAAACTACATTCCTTTTAATGCAACACTTCCTTAAACAAACTTCCTTTAGAAATCCTAATCTGTGGTCCAAACATCACAATACAAAGCTAAGGCTGAGGATCCTTACCTGCTTGCTTAGCAAGACAAATGGAAAGGAAGAGATTATTCAATAGTTTTCAAAGGGCAGCAAATAACTGACCAGAATCATGTAGATACACTAATCTACAGGATTCGAGCACGCATACACCTGGCAGCTTTAATCTAGTAAGGTTAATTGCCCCAAATCTGTGTCTCTATGGCACCAAGTGCAATGGTCCCAGATTCCTTTTTCATGTTGCCATATCACAGTACAAGTACGTTGCTCAACTACTTGACCACAGTTTACACAGTGACTGCATCTTCAGAGATATTCTAGTCCAAGGTCAACACTCTGCAATCACAAAAAATAGGATAGCTGGTAACCCTACCACAACACTGGCACTTGCCTTCGCACTAGTACCAATGCCATGGCTGAAAAATGGCAAGCTGCAATAGAACTCAATAGGCAATAAACTGAGAAAAAAGAGAACAATCTTTATGACTGAACAAAAGGCTCAACACTAAAATGGCTCTTGAGGAGCACTGGTAGGTACATGATGAGAGATATTAACATGGGCAACAAATTAATGAAATAGTGGAAAAATATATGCTAAGTAATCCTTTTGTATATATACATAATGGAGATGTAGGACTGAACTGTGGGTGTCCTGATTTATGCTCATTTACAAGCCTTAAATGAGTTGGTCTTCCTGCTTATTCTATAGCGCTAACTGCATATGAGAAAATAAGCCTTGGAACTCGTAATTCTCAGGTGTTCTTGTACACACCCATTTACAATTCATATGGTGATAAACTAGAAAGCAAGTACAGTTTTTAGCTATCCTCCTGGCTATATCTCTTCATTGAATAGAAGAATTTATCTGTTGCAGCATATTAAATCAGGATCAGGTACCCATTAAGATGGATGATGCGGATGCAGAAAACATGGACCCTGATAGAAAGGCCTGACAATGTGTCTTGTGGCTATTGCTTGCTTAAGCTGAAAAACTGATCACCTTATTTTGCTGTATTTCAGTTAAGCTTTCTTTTTGTACGTACAGAACTTTAGGATTAGTTAATGAAAGGAAAGAAACATTTTCATTCTCCCTATTTTTAGTACAGCTTTCTAAGACAGAAGGATGGAGAGAACCGGCAGAACAGTGTTTGACAGGAACAGGAGATCCAGCAAGTACATTTCTTCAGGCATCTTTCAATTCTAACGTATGGAACAAACACAAGCCAACAAACCAAGGCTGAATGCAAAATGCAATCAGAACACATTGCTATATGGCAGATTATACTGGCACTTCCCAGATCCATCTGAAATTAAAGCCCCAAGCTACAGTACTACTTGTGAGACAAGTTAAAAATGGGTCCTGCACCACCGAGTTTACAGAGCTGGGAGGGAAATGAAGTTCAAAAAGTGAAAAATCTTCAAGGCCAACGGACAACAAAAGCCACAGTCAGGACTGTAACAGAGTCTCTCAGCTCTCATTTCAAAAAGCAGCGTCTGTCAAGTTAGAAGCAGAACGAGAGCTAAGACTTGTCATCTCCTCGTTTGCAGAGTAAGCACCGTGCCACTCAGCACCTTGTTATTGGCATGTCGTTTGCAACTTGGAAAAGATAAATGCAATATGGCCCAATATCCTTGAAAAGATACCACCTACAGGTTTTAGTAAATTGTGTGGACTAACCACACCACACCACACACCTCCAAACTACATAACCACTTTATTTTTCCCCATTCAGGATTTCAACAAATACCGCTCTTGTGGTAGCCAGCTCTCTACCATGTACTTCATTTCTCAAACGACCTCATTTGTTATCCCGAGGTCTGTTGCTGTGCTTTCCCTCGGAAACGAAACCGAATTAACTTCCAGCGTAACGCTGCCTTGGCAGAATCTGGTCAGAGACCTCAGCTGAATCACTCCTTTAAAGAAAGAGCTTCCTGCCATGCACGCTGCTGTCCCTGCGCTTGAGGCTGGCGAAGGAGTCAGATAATCATTACAGCATCAACCATCTCCCCCTTCACCTCTGCCGGCTTGGAAAACTCAGTATCCCAGTCAGCCACTGCATGATCAAACCAGAGTGTCAGAAGCAAAACAGTTATCCACACAAAAACGGCTTCCAGCAGGGACAGCCAAAGGGAAAGAAGCTGAAATGGAAGCTGCCTACCTGAGGGAATAGACGCTGCTGTGCTTTCATCAGAAATCTCTCCCCGGTATGCCAGTTGATGATGATGCGGCATTAGAAAGGTGACAGACGGCTGACTGGACTGAATGAGTACAGTTGACATCACCAGACATGGGAAAAAAACAAGCCAGTATTTACTGGAAGAGGGTAAAAAGCCCTGTCCCTGTCCTGGGGACACAGTGGCCCTGTCACAGAGTGCTACACCACCACTAGGAAAGGTAAGTAGGCACCTCTCGACACATGCATGCAGACACAGAGCTTGTTACCCCACCTAAAGTTCAAAGGGAAGTAGTTTGTGAAGGGTTTGTTAAAAGCAAATTTTCCTTAATTACTTTCCCATCTTCTCAGCTAGAAAGCTGTTTATATATGACTGCGCCAGGAAATAAATCTTATTAAAAAAAGCCATTTTTCTTTCGCAATACGGGTTCTTCAGTCTCTGATCAGCCAGAGATGTTACGTTAAACAGACATGGGAGAGAGAAGCTTTTGGTTACAATTAACTTCATAATCTGATTCCCAGTGAAAGAAGACACACTGAAGAAAGGACTGTGCAAGAAGTCTCCCTGTTTTATAGATCAAGGACAGACGAAGCAGTTTGTTTGACCCTGTGGAATATGTATCTATATGATTTACCCATTACATATTCCAATTAATGTCTAAGTACCTAGCGAGACGGGAAAGTGCCAGTATCTGACTGTCACTGTGAGGACTACAGGCTGGAGTAAAATGAATGGCTTGCCCACGGAAAAACTGATCCCAGAGCTCCCCAGAGTCCCCACCTTGGCTCAGCTCTCCCTCTACATCGCTTTACTTTACATGCACTGTAGTTTATGAATCCCCCCTTGAGTGAGTCTGTAGAAATCGGCATCTTCTGATCCCTTACCATTCATAAGCGGGATGGGGAAAAAATTAGGTGTGCTGGTTTTGGCTGGGGTAGAGTTAATTTTCTTCATAGTAGCTAGTATGGGGCTGTGATTTTGATTTTTTGCTGAAAACAGTGTTGATAGCACAGGAATGTTTTAGTTACTGCTGAGCAGTGCTTACACAGAGTCAAGGCCTTTTCTGCTTCTCACACCACCCCACCAGTGAGTAGGCTGGGGGTGCACAAGAAGTTGGGAGGGGACACAGCCGGGACAGCTGACCCCAACTGACCAAAGGGATATTCCATACCATTTCATGTCATGCTCAGCATATAAAGCTGGGGGAAGAAGGAAGGGAGGATGTTGGGAGTGATGGTGTTTTGTCTTCCCAAGTAACCGTTACGCGTGACGGAGCCCTGCTTTCCTGGAGATGGCTGAACAACTGCCTGCCGATGGGAAGTAGTGAACGAATTCCTTGTTTTGCTTTGCTTGTGCACGCGGCCTTCACTTTACCTATTAAATTGCCTTTGTCTCAATCCACGAGTTTTCTCACTTTTATCCTTCCGATTCTCTCCCTCATCCCAACCGAGGGGAGTGAGCGAGCGGCTGTGTGGGGCTTAGTTGCCGGCTGGGGTTAAACCACAACATTAAGACAAACATGTTTCTGTCAAGAGAAGGAATTCAAAGTGGCTCTGTTAAATTTTGCACAACATCTAATTGTGGAGAGGCTTTATTCAGAATTTAAGTACCTCCCTGTGGTATAGCTTAATCCACTTTGGAAAGGACCATCCCAGACACAGCTTAACTGATTAACGTCTGTGTGTAGATGGGCTATGAATTTCTCCCCAAGCAACACTCCTGCCATTTCAGGTTTGAACCCATGCAAGTGAACTGCATCACTGCTCGATACTCTAGAAGCAACTGGGGTTAGGTATTTTACCCTCCAAAGTGGAATTTCTTCCTCCCCAGCAGAGTCCTTTCTAAATCATGGATGCTTGGGAGGACAGGAGGACACCAATACTGCACTTCAAGTAGCTTCACTATTGCAAAGAACCATCACATCAGCTGAAGAGGTTACAAAAATCTATTTTAACACAATCCACCTGCAATCTGTTTTCAATGACTCCCTTAAGACTCCTTAAATGTAAGCGCTTCAGATACCTCATAATAACCATGGTATTTTACCATCCACTGATGATACTGGGTCTTGTGAGTAAAACCTTTGCTGACTACAAAAGGAAGGCCATTTAGCCATACTACTTCTCTTTGCTGCTACCCCACACTGTGAGGAGGCGTTAAGATTCCCATTCTCTGTTCCTCCTTCCCTTTTCCAAAGCCATTATTCCCCCAAAGCCCTGCAAAAGTGCTTTTTATTTTCGATTGCACACAGGAAGAACAAAGCCAGGTAACTGTCTGTAAGAACAAGGACATTTCTTGCCAAAAGGATACATGCCTTTTATATTAAAGCAAAGAGCCCATCCCTCTCTTTCGCACCCCCATACCCCAACCCCCCAAAAATACTACTTTGGCAATTACTGCTTCTTCCCCCCAAAAAGAAAAAAAGACGACTGTGCCACTTTCTGCTCCTGAAGCACTGGCAGTCGAAAACATCCAATGACAGTGTATAGGTAGGGGAGATAAAAAAAAAAAAGATGGCACAATTTCTTTTCTTCCTTCACCTTCAATCCCAACAGAAAGACAACCAGAGATTCCAGAAGAAAATAAAATCAGGATGAAACCAAGATGAACGTTGAAAGGCAACCACAATGTTGAATGTACCCACAAGCTGGCTTTATAATACTTTTTATCTCTAGTTATACAAAATACAACTGCTGGGTGAAACAAGCCCATGGCAAAATTATTTTTTGACTGTTCTGTTTCTTTTTCTCTGCTATGCTTCCTGGAGAGACTTAACAGAACGACTTTTGACAAGTTATTCTGCGACACAACTGGTACAGCTTGGTTTCCTACCAATTACTGCATCATGCTTTGATACACATGATGGGAGTTCACAGCCTTACTCCACATAGAAATTTGTGTGTGTATGCACCCCTGGCGTATGCATACACACAAATACATGTGCAGGGTGAAACTGCTGTCTGACATTCCCTGGGGACCTTCCTCTGACTGGGGATCTACCTTTGTGAAACATGTAGGAATTTCACCTTTAAGATTTGTACCCCTCAAGTCAACATTGGTAGTAGTTATTCAAGGGATTCAGAAGTTATTAGAGACAGACACATAATATACTCACAGTATTGACTGCATAGAGATATTGAGCTGTGCTAGATAACCCACTAAATTAAACATTCTTACTCCAGTTAGTCAAAGCTTTAGACTCACATATCAAAGGAAAAAAATCCTTCATTCAAAACAAAATAGCTTATTCCCCCCAGGTTTTTGGTTTTTTTTTTTTTTTTTACTTTAAAAAGATGATACTGGACAAAGTGCTAAGAGCCACTAGATTTTACAAAATAAAGTCAGAACTTATTTTGTGTATCAGGATTTTAAAAAAATATGTATTCATATGTGGACTTCTAAATACCAAATATTGTTGAAAATGGTTCTCAGAAGACAAGACTTAAAAGTAACAAATTTACTTACATCTAGTATGTTGTAGCAGTCCCGGTGCTGTCCTGTTCTTCATGCTGCAAGGATTCATAGGAGCTGGGGACAGAATATGCAGATCATCCCAAAAACAGTCACTAGGTCGACCAGAAATATATCCAGACAGTTTGTCAGCACTCAGCTAGTGTTTTACAAAATTCTTTGGAAAATACACTGAAAAAACCCACGAGGTCACTCAACAAGCAGAAACACAGATGAACACACAGTTTAGATTATGTTCCACTGACTCAGGCAAGCTTTTCCATTTCTGTGCCTGAGGGCCTCAATTTATAAAGTGGTCAGTGATTTACAGTGAAGTCAGGGTCTTCCTAAGCCTTATGTATCACTCAGATTCCATTTGAGTTCACGTGCTAACATTTATAACTGACTTAGTATATAGTTTTAATAGGGTGTTACATAGTCCAGCATATGAATAGGTTATTATATTCATTTTAAACCACAAGACATAGTGAACAACCATGCATTCATTCATAATGTGTTTATAAAAGTTAGATTTAACATTTTATAAACCTCTTTGCAAAGTGGAATGTGCTGTAGGATCAGGTTGAGGATGTCTTTTGGGTTTTAACAAGGAGTCATCCTGAGCTTGTCTGGTCAACTGGTGCAGAGTGGCTTATGCCCATCTTCATAATTAGTCTTGGGCAAGGAGAAGAGGAAGTTTTCTTCAAAAGAAGAGTTTTCTTCCAAAGAATTGGAGGGGAAGTCCTAGAATATATACAGTGGAAAGGGCTGAGGAGCAGGAATCAAGAACTGAGCCAAATGAAGTGTGGCTACATCATACAAATCAACAAGTTGCATGAGTACATAGGATATCCCTTCAAAACAAATTAAAGACAACAAATCTTTTTGTAGAATTTTCTTTGAATGTCTGAAAATTCCATGCTCTCAAAGATATCCTTTTAAGATACAACACAGTACTGTATGAAGAATGAGTTCATGGGAAATGGAGGCAGTAGAGAAATATATATTTTTGCCAGATGAAGCAAGACCAAAAAAACCCCAGAAGAAAATGATAATTGCTACTTCTCCAAAGAAGAGTCAACTAAAGAAAAGAGGTACTACTGTGGCTCCTCTGTGGCATTGTGTTTTGCCAGCTAACACAAGCACTAAGTAACTAAGGTAATACAATTCCTCTAAGTCACACATACAGGGCAAAAAGAGGGGCTGAACCAATGTTGTGCTTAACTAGGAAATTTGGGTAATATGCTGAAACAACTAAGGGTCCATCACAGCCTTAGTGGGTTTTCCTCCATCAAAGTTTTTCTGGTGTTTGCTAGCAAAAGCAGCACAAAGCAAGACTGACTCACAAATATCAGTCAGATTCAGATTCAAATCAGCCCTTATCATCTTTATAATCGGGAAGGATTTCTTCCTGACTTAAGATTATCATTAAAAAAAAAATACTGGAGTATAAGAGCACCCTTTGAAGAGATCCACACATTTATGAAGAGCTAATTACATCATTGATCATTCAAAACAGATTCATTATGAACTCAACATGTGGCACAAAAGTCATTTTATGAGTGGCCGTATTCCTGCATCAAGCAAACTGAGGAGTGAAAATCCTTGCAAAAAGCCAAGAGTTATGAACATAATCCTCTAGTATGCCATGTCTCAGCAGGTAAGATTACAAAGACAAAACAGAACACCTCAAGACTGCAACAACAAAGAGTTTATTAGCATCAAGAATATATAACCACTGTACAGAAAACAGTCAGAGTTAAAGTGTGGAAATACTGAACCGCTCACTGTGCATTCTGGTTGCTGAGCCTGTTAGTGATGATTTAATTGGCTGCCTACAGCTGGCTAACTTATCAGCACTTAAAAACATTTTTGTAAGCAGGGAAGAAATGATTGTCCTTTCTAAATGATAACATTGCCCAAGGTGGGAAGTAAAGGATCATACAAATTACATTTAAAATTTACTCAAGGAACAAAGCTGGTGGGAAGGGAAGAGAGGAGATTGCCATAGTTTTGGGGTTTTTTTTCTGCACGGAGGAACTGTAGCCTCACTGCTGTAACTTTGTCTGTACTCGTGTTCAGTACAGCAATGATTTATATTTTTAAATAAGAAAAATATATTAACACGTACAAGAATTTACCATCAAATCCAGCCTCTTCTAGTTATCTTTGGCTCAAGTTGCTTACTTCAACCTTTGAGGCGCAAAGGTTTTCACTGGAAAGAAAAGCCATAGCATCTGAGCCCCACGGATGGTATAAACAACCATTTTCCTTCCAAAAAATAGTTGTTTTTAAACCACTTTAAAAAGTTGTTTTTAAGCCTCCAGTGAATGGAGACTTCAAAAGTTTATCCACCTCCTGAGCTCTCAATTCTCCATGCTACCAAACCTGCAGCTTTTGCCTTCCAAAACTGTTTGGTGAAGTCCACAAGGGCTTGAGAAAGTCTCTTTCTTGAGCATTTGCTTGTTTCCACCACAGGTAGGCAGAAGGCTTATTTTCTCCAATACTAAAAGAAAACAAAAAACACATAGCATAGCATTTATTCAACTTGGATTACTCTGGAATAACAAAAGTTATGCGCAAATTAAACTCTGTGTTTAAAAACATGGTGAAATGCCTAAAGGCAGGCGATTTTCACAACCCTTCAGAACAAACAGCATGGAAACCAACTCCATCTGCCCCTTGACAAATGGTTTCATCCAATCCTCACAATCCTGCTAGCAGATGTTCCCTATTTTATTCTGGCATCCAACAGGAGGAAAACAGAAGCCCTGTCCTGAGGGAAAGGAACCACAGCTTGAAGATATTGTAAAGCCACATAACATTTACAGCTTAAACTGAGTTTGCTCCTAAGCAGAGAGCAGTCAAGCATTAGTACAACCCCAGCTACATTTTAGGTAGGACACCCGTCATCCCCCAAGCTTTCACTTTTTTTAAATCACTGCTTAATATGAGCCCTGAATGCAGCTGACTTGACTTGTAAATTTACAAGGGAAATAAAATGTGAAATTAGTCACTTCAACTGGAGATTGTTTCCATCCTCTGCAGAAATAAACAATGCTGCTAAAACAAAAATTACTCTCCAGGGAGAAATGGCTATCCAGTCTTCATTAGTATCAACTAAAATTAGTATGCATTTTTTCTCCTCTTAAGCACTATTGTACAACACCATTAACTTATTCTAAATTTATTTACTTTTGAGACAACAGTTTTTTGATAACCATTAAGAAGGAGACAAGTACTACATAAAAAGGTTTGTAAAATATCTGATTCAATAATAGATTAGAGATGCATTAGAAACTAAACTAAAGGCTTCATAACACAGCTTTGAACTGAACTCAATTTACAATATCGTTACAAAAGAACAACACCAAGCTGAAGGCAAAATATCTAGATTGCTTTATCCAAAAGCTTTACTTATGTGCACATTCGTAAAGTGACATATAGAATGCTGATACACAACAGTTACTATAATAACCAACCTTATTAAAAAGCTCTTAACTGCTGCAGTAGATAGCACAGATTCCTCGTAGGCCTGTGCTGGAGGCAGTAAGAGAATAAATATCTATCGATAAACAAGAAAACATGCTGAAGGGCATTTCAAATGAAAAATTGTAGAGCATTAGGCCAAAATCTGCTGTTCAAGCATGTGTCATAATACCTGTGTAATAGTTGTTGGTTGGTTGGTTGGTTGTTGTTTTTTTTTTTTAAGACAACTTATATTACTATTAAAAGCAAGGCCATAAGAAATTCAGTGCAGCATTATACATGAACAAATTGAAAGCTTCAACTGGCCATTGTGTAAGATGACTCCTTTACAGCAAATTCAATGATGCATTAATTGTTCATTTATTCAATGATTTACAGACTCTGTGAAGACTCCAGCAGCAAATTCTTAAGACCGCCTCAGACAGAAAGGAAAGATAATGCTTTTGACTAATGAAGTACTAAATATCACTAAAAAGTGTCCTATCTCACTCATAATATAAAGAGAAGAGACATTAATTACATTTTATTTTGATGGCATTTTTGTAAGTTTTTTAAAAAAGATATATAAATAGAGCTCAGATTCTTAAGATTTGTCAATTGCTGATTAATTTGTGACTATGCTTTCTGCATCCTCCTCACACTTACAAGCATCCAGTATTCTTTCAGGGGGAAGCCTGCAAGTGTAATTGTTTACAGGACGTGAATGAAGGCAATAATCTGAACTCCAGAACTAGCAGAAGAATCCGACATCACATGGAGCCAAGAGGTGCCTTAAACACTTACAAAGCAACACACTATTGTTGTCATTTCAGGCACCCGGTCCCAAAGGTAGAAAGGAAAGCTAAAAGCACATAGGTAGCAAATGCTGCAGCAGCACATGGGGAGAGTTCAGGGCCTCAGGAAAAACAGCCCAAAATGAGAGAAGTGGATCAGTCCCCCATTAGTGGCTGTAACATCTGCTTATTTGGTATCCAAAGTGCAATACACACTGTTGGCTTGCTTTTTAACTCCCAAAATACGAACGGAAGATGCAATCGGTGCCTGCTGCTGTATGCCTGTTGCTCAGAACACTATTCCTGGGAGCTGGAAGCCTGGGGTTCAAATTCTTGGGTACTTTTAAATATTCTGAACAAATCTGTCCTGTGATTTTAAAAGCAGTTGTAAGTGCTGAAGAAAGGTCAAGCAAGAACAAGTCTGAATGGAAAAAGAAAAGGTCACCTAAATCAAACCTGTAAACTCTGACTTACTAATACAGCTTCAGAAATGCAATAACAATTATCTGGGAGAGTCTGGCAGTCACCTAAACCCAATGAAGTAAAAAGATACGTCTTAAAAAAAAGTGACTGTCAGTATGTGATTAAAAGAAAGGTCTACACACATATTGGATGCACTTAAAATTTTAATCTTGAATCTTTATAATGGCTTTTTTTTTTGAACCCTAAGGTAGATGTTAGGCATTTTTCATTTTGTCTTAGGAAATTACTGTCCTCCATCCTCTGATCAAAGTAATCCATAATGAATGACAAAAATTTTGCAACATTTTCATATAACTGCACTCCTTTTTTTTCACATCACGTAAAAGATCACCTTTATTAAATATATATGCAGATGGAAATGGCATTTTTGCCTCTTACCCTGCACTGTAGTGCAATTCTTCAAAATAAAAATTAAGTTTGCAGGAAATAACAGATTAGTTGGAAGACCTTTAGCAAAATGGATAGCCATAAAAATAGTTTTCCTCAGTTTCCAGCAGAATTTGATCAGTCTTTTGAAGAAAGAATCAATAAAAAAATGCCAGATAATGACTGGCTTTTCAGATCAGTTCCATTTTTCCTCTCAATTCCATTTCTTGTCATGAGTCTAATACTTAAGGCAAACACTGTAATATCTTAAATCCCTGATAAACACAAACCAAGTATGTCAGATGGCTTTAAGGGAAGAATATTGTAAATTCAAAGAAGATATGCTTTTGTGAATACAGTTTTATTCAACATGAGAATTAAACATTTTATTGCCTCACTGTGGCTTGTAGCAAGACAGCATACATACGTGTGGTTAAACATTTCATTCTCTATATTAGAACAAGGGTAAATTTTAATTATAAAAATAGTGGAGACAATAATCTATTGCCACCCCACACCATTAGCAAGAATCAGATAATGTGTGAGGGTGGATGGGACCTCTGGAGGTCGTTTAGTCCAATCCCCCTGCTCAAGCAGGATAAGACACAACAGGTTGCTCAGAACATTGTGCTGTTGGATTTTAAGTACCTCCACAGATGGAGACTCCGCCACCCCTCTGGGAAACCTGTCCCAGTGTTTGATTACCCTCGCAGTAAAAAAAAAAAAAAGTTCTTTATGTTTAGATGAAGTTTCCTGTCTTTTAGTTTGTGCCCATTGTCTCTTGTCTGACTGAAAAGAGTCTGACTCCCTGTTCTTTATTCCCTTTCATTAGGTATTTACATGCATTGGTAAGATTCCCCCTGAGCCTTCTCTTCTGCAGGCTGAACAGTCCCAGCTGTCTCAGCCTCTCCTTGTATGACAGATGCTCCAAGCACTTGATCATCTCCATGGCCCTTTGCTGACTCGCTCCAGCATGTCCACATCTCTCTTGTACTGGGGAGCCCAAAAGGGGCACAACACTCCAAATGCATCTCACCCAGCACTGGGCAGAGGGGAAGGATCACCTCCCTCCACCTGCCAGCAACACTCTGCGTAACACAGCCAAGGAAACTGGTGGTCCTTTGCCACAAGATCACACTGCTGCATCACGTGCAACTTGTCCACCAGAACATTCAGGGCTTGCTTTCTTTGAAAAGCTGCTTTCCACATCAACGTGCCCCCACCGCCCCCCAGCCTGTGCTTGTGCATGGGGTTATTCCTCACCAGGTGCAGGACCTGGCACTTCCCTTTGTTGAACTTCAGGAGGTTACTGTGGGCTCATTTCTCCAGCCTGTCAAGGTCCCTGTGAATGGCAGCACATGCTTCTGGTGTATCAGCTACACCTCCCAGTTTTGCATTGTCTGAAAACTTCCTGAGGGTGCACTTCGTCCCATCAACCAGGTCATTAATGAGAATGTTGAATAGTTTGGCCTCAGTATCAACCCTTGGAGTACACCACTAGTGACTGGCCTCTACATAAGAGTGTGCCACTGAGCGCAACCTTCTAATCCCAGCACACCAGCCAGTTTCTAGTCCATGCCAGTGTCCATTTCTCTGGTCTACAGTGCTCCAGTTTGTTTATAACAGTATTATGGAAGGAAGTGTTACAGCCTTGCAAAAGTCAAGAGAAAGAATAGCTACAGCTCTCATCCAGTCCACTGAGCTAGCCATTTTATCATAGAAGGCTATCAGGCTGGTCAGGCATGCTTTCCCTTTTGTAAATCCATGCTGACTACTCCCTATCACCTTGAATCTATTCTACAGGTGCAGATCTGGAGGCAGAGAAAAAGCCATCCCTCCTAACACCAGAAGTCTCAAGCTTCTAGCTGTCACTATCCTGGGAGTCTCCATTTCTTAACTCAGTAAGCACAATGTATCCTGCTTCTACTTCAGCGCAGCTGGAGGTTCAGGCTATTCCATCTGCAAGGTCTTGGAGAAGATCCGGTCAATCCTTCTTGTCAGCCCTGATACTGTGCAGTTTGCTGACCTCCTCCCACAGCTCCTTTAGTTGGTGCTGTAGATATTCCACCACTGCACACCACCTGCAAGCAAGGAGCCCAATTCCCACTGCCCCAGCAAGAGGTCTCAGCCACCTCCCTACAGCCCCAAATCTGAAAAACTCTCCATTATCCCTCAGGATCTCCATCTGGGTTGAGGCCTCTGACATAGGGGATAGCTGCTCATGTAGCTGCTGGGGACCATGTTCTGGGGTACAGTGTCAACACTGCAGAAGATGTGGATGCCATTATGAGCAGAATTCCTGGCCCCTTCTGTGCAAGCTGCTGTGTCTGTTAACGATCAAAATAACTAGCTGGAATGCACAGTTAAGGAAGTCTAGCAAAGGTAGGAAAGAAAGGAAGTGTATTTTCACTCATTTACTTTGGGAATGAAAGCTAAGGAAGTTCTGGATCCTTCCCTCAGAACTCCAGCTTTCCAATTTGCAGTTCTTACCCTTGGTAATACAACCAATTACATCCCACTTTGTATGTTTGCTAAGGTGCTTTAAAGAATTTTCTAGGACCATAACAGCTTGCTCTCCAGTCCTGGCAGCAAGAACATGCTTTTAACTTGTCGGAAAAATGAACATCATCAACAATGAAGTTAAGTCTTGAACTTAACCACTCACAACCTCTCACGTTACTCAGCTTGCACTGTGACCACCAACTCAGAAGATATCTCACCTGTGCAAACTTGTGTATCTGCTCCACCACAGCTGCAAAGAGGGCATGGACACTTTCATCAATTAGACTCTGCATATAATGGACAGCTTCTTCATCAGACAGGTCCAAACGAAACTTGTCCTGAACCTGGAATGGGGGCAGAGATGACAAAAATTAATTCAACAATTAAAACATACACTATTCTATCTGACATAGACAGTAGCAGACATAATGATATCAGTTATGGAAATTTAGTAGAGAATCTCTCTTTTACTTCTAAGTTAACAGCAGATTACTAGAAATCTACCACATTACATAAAACACCTATTTTAAACTGTTTTGTAAAAATGAGTATTTAAATAAACTAGAAACAGTCCCCTACACCTCATCCCCCCAACTAGTAATTTCAAAGCTCGAGGCCAGAAAGAGAAAATACTCAACATTCACTAAATGAGAATGAAATCCCACTTCAGAAAAAAAAAACAACTTTGCATATTAAATACAAAGTTGGAAGAGTCTGGATGATCCTAACCAGTTTTGAAAGTATGTAAACACTTCGTTATTCTAAGCTTATTTTCAGGTAAAATTGTCTTTCAAGAACTGTAAGGCAATTAAGTAAAGAATACAAAATCACAGGAAGGGGAAAGCAAATCAACCCTGTCAAAACTGACCTTTATATGGCAGGTGAGAATTTCATTACTTTGATTATATCTGCCATCCATGTACAGTTGGTTGGAAACACTGCTACCCCTTACATTTTTTCTTTTGACAGCAACATAATTTGAACTATTGTACCAAGAACGCATTTTGCTTAGTACTTGCAATTTGTATATGAATTAAAAAGCTGAAAGCATTATAATTAAGAATACAGCAACAACATCTACACTTTCCTATTTCAGCCTTGGCAAAGCCTTCACCCATGAATATTTATAGAGGTGCAGTGGATGCCTTTCTGTGAATTCCAACTAATTCCATGGCAATTGTTCAGGACTGCTCCAGATGGCAACATCTCACAAGCACCATTACCACAGACATTCCTTTGGTAATACTCAAAAAACCTGTGTACCTAGAACTGGCAAGAGCTTAAACAGCTCCTTAGAGGAAAAAATGGAAGAAAAAGGTTTTGCTTTACAGGAACCAAATAAGTTTTGCAGACATGCCTTATTCCTCACAACATTTATGAGAGGAAGATGCACAAATAAGCATTTTGGATGATTCAAATAATCTGATGCATGGATCTGAGGAAGCACTACAGGTATCAAAACATCATTTTCTAAGTTTTCTGAAGTGCTGCCTGTGCAGCAAGGTCTGCATATGGGAATGGCAAGTGTTCAGATTCTTTCTGAAAAAAAAAGATCAAATTTTTGGGATAACAATGCTAACTTTGGGTGCTCAATTTGGAAGAACCATTTGTGCTGTTTAAGACCTCCTAGCGAGTCTATGTTCTCTCAGAATTAAGGAGTCTAAGCTCCTAGAGTTCTCTAAATGCTATCCCCAAAGTTTAAAACTACTAGTTACCTTGCAAAGTAGTGCTGATCACATGAAAATAGCCCAGCAAATTCATATTACTTGCAGAAAATTAATTGCTGCCATCTAATCACATACTTTATTCTCATAAAGATAAACCTCAAATGATGCGAGCTCTTGTGCAAACCATCATATCCATCTACTTCAGTTTCTTGCATAATGAGCTAGGTAAAATTGCATCAAAGAATTTTTGCATCAAGTCTGTAACTTCTGTTTTATCTCTAAGAATCTCTTTTACAGACTCTTTATACTGAAACAGAATGCTTCACATTCTAGGTAAATTGTTCCAGTGATTAATTGCCCTATTTAACAATTGTGACTTATTTCCTATCTGAATTTGTCCAATTTCCATCTCAAACAGTGCAGCTCATTAAAACTTTTTTACATTAAAGAACTGTCTGTCAGAAATATCTCTGGTGTAGGCAAATATCAAATGATTTAAGTTGCTTCTCAACCTTCTCCTGGATATGACTAAGGAGACTGATTGTAAAACAGAATCAAGTCTCTCCTGAACATTTTCCATGCATTCACTTTTTTGAAGCATTGACAAAAATGCGAATCAAATTATTTCAACAATGTTCTTAACAAGGTCGTATTAGTGAGATTATATTATCTTCTCTTCCCATTTTGTATTCTTTCTATGCACCAAGGATACTGCATATGCAACCACCCTCTTTATGACAGCAAAATACTCGGAGACTTCACTTTAGTATTACTCTGCATTCTTTTCAAAGG
This sequence comes from Gavia stellata, assembly GCF_030936135.1. Taxonomy (NCBI): domain Eukaryota; kingdom Metazoa; phylum Chordata; class Aves; order Gaviiformes; family Gaviidae; genus Gavia; species Gavia stellata. The sequence continues at coordinate 6,846,205 of NC_082637.1, forward strand.
CAATGTATTCCAGTATAGTGCCCTTCAGCACTACCATAAAAAGCATAAGTTAGCCTGCCAAGTATGGAAACATAATGCTGGTTCCCTCAAAATACTGTTATAACTCGGTTGCTGATACGTTTGAAGTAAGCATAAATTGAGTTTTACCTCAACTTCCCCTCAAAAAGAACTTTGATTAATATGAAAGAATAGATTAAGCCAAAAAAAGTTCAAACTCTCAAGGAAGCAAGTAGCAGGGAGAGATCTAGAAGATATTGCAGGCTAATATTATAGAACTTTTATCTTCACAACAAACATGATGAGAAGGAAGTTTATTATCTCCCACAGACACATGAGAAGTCTGACAGCCAATGAAGCACACAGAATCCAACTGAATTTAATGGACTATTCACATGCTTGCAATTATGCACAAGCTTAAATACCTCCCCAAATTAGAGCACAGACCTATCAGATCTATTTTCACGCTCATTAGAAAAGGTGATGTAATGAGAATTCAGCAAAATTGCTAACTGCAATTTAAAAAAAAAAAAACAACCAGTGTAACCCTCTTTTACACAACTCTAGTAATCAGGCACTTCTGCGATCTTTTAATTTGTTCATAGAGGAACTTCTCAAAGTCTTGCAGTTACTGATGTTAAGATGCAGTTTCATTATGGAATTAATGACTATTTAAGTCTACTTCCCACCTTCCCCAGGAACAGACCGGCACACTGATAAACGTGGGAAGAAATTTACCCAGTTAGACCTTAAAATCAGTTTGCAATTAACAGCAGGATCAAATGCTGCCGAGTACTAGATCTTTGCATGAAAGTTTTTCAGCGCTGCAATTAAAACTGAATGCTGCAACCTAGCTGAGAAGAAAGACGGCAAGATGACAAATCACCTCTTGAGTTGCAACGGCAGCAACAAGATTAATATACATTGACTTATGGTTCTTTTAACAAAACCAATAGTAAATCTTATTTGAAATCTCCGAGTTCCAAAGTATTCTAAAAGCCAATAGTTTCTCACAGAGGAGGTGAAACTAGGAAGAGATTTTTGCATGGTGTAAAAAAAAAAAGTGAATTGGGGGGGGTCAAATTCTGATGAGTTATACAATTACCTCATTCTACACACTCAAGAAGAATGGCCACCATGAAGGCATCAAAAATGTCCCACCTGAATGTTTTACTTAAGAGTTCTCACTTTGGCATTTATATTAAGTGAATAGTTTTAGTTTAGTTTAGTCATTAGCATTTGTCAAAGAGAAAAGAAACATACTTGATGAATCCGGTTAAACTTTTGCTTTCTTTCCAGAAAGGAGAGTTTTAAACCCCACACCGTATACACACAATGATTTTAAACATCAGGTCTCAACAGTAGAATTTGAATGTTTAAGGATGAAAAGGTTGGATAAAGAACTGAAGAGTATGAAAATACTGACATTCAACTTTAAGGTTTCAAGTTGTCCACCACTTCCTATCCCCCCGCACAGTGGACAGTTTAGTAATAAGTTGTAAAAGAACAGGATTGCATAGTTACGTGAATCTGCATGACTAGAAGTGTTATTACACTTCAGTTAAATTTGAAGTGTCCTGTAAGAAAGCTACTGTCAGTTGTCATGATAGAGCTTTTCTTTTTCAAAAGGCAAAATAAAAATTAAAAGGGGAAGAGGCCATAAACCACAAGGGACAGTTCAGAAGAAAATATGGGGGGTGGGGGCGAGGGGACAAGCATTTAAGTATAAATTACTTGGAGCTGAACTGATGATGAGAATAGAAACAAAAGCTGATCATCACCTGTTACAGAATCACACAGAGGATGAGAAGTTAGCAAGGTAACAAGCCAAAAAAGGAAAAAAATATATTTTACAGTAAAACCATCAAGAAATACTACTTTGCACCATGATTATCCCATCTAAAATTAAAGGTTTATCAACTACAGTTGAAACAAACTCAAGAGAAAAGCACTACAAGAGCAGTAACTGGATACTTCGTAGCTCCCTCCCCTTGTGCAAAAACAATACAGTAACAGATATAGTGTTTTTTTGTTTTCCTGTAACTGATATACATCGAAGTCCTTCATACATTCCATTACTGCTGCCCCATGCAATGAATTTCTCAGTATCTGGAGAGATTGCAGATTAAAGCATTAACTAAAAAAACCTTTTTTTTTTAAATGCAAAGATTAACTTATAGAGCACTTATTTTTAATATGGTCTAAAGTTGTATTTAGACATTTTATGTATAATCAGATCACAGTTTGAAGACACATTATTATGCTTTCTAGAATAGTTTAAACATAAGGATTAAGATGCTAAGATACAGGAGGGTGGGGGGTGAAATGACAAAAACAGATACTAGTTTTGACTATACCTTTGCTAAAAAACCCCAAACCCAAACCACAAACACCCTGTGAGACCCCAGTCAAAATTAGAATTAACTTCTTCTCTTCTTCTACCTGCCAAAAGCAAACAGAGCATCTCAACCCAAAATCAAGTGATCACTTCATACATGTGTTGTAAAAAAAACCTGTGGATCCTATGATGACACAGCCTCATCAGAGCCAACACTAACTAGAATCCCACATCTTAAATTCTGGGGTAAGTAAAGGAAGTCCCACACCATAAATGTTGTTATGGGGAAGTAGAACACCATGATAGATGAAACTACTGTAGAAATTACAGAATCACAGAATGACAGGGGTTGGAAGGGACCACTGGAGATCATCTAGTCCAACCCCCCGCCAGAGCAGGATTGAAATTAAACCGTTTCATGGAAAACACTGATATTTCCCACCAAAAAAACAACCACCCGCCAAAACACCTGTTTTAAAGATATGAAATCTCAAAACCTGTAAACTTTATGTTTATTTACATCTGATGTGACATTTCACTAGAAAAAGGAGTTGTGAAGTTAACCGAGAGGGAAAGCATAACATCTACCAGAGTAATGGGCAGTGTTTATTGCTGCTAAACTCTCACTTCATTTTCGCTTGAAGTGTCTTCAAGGAGTATTAAAAAGACTATCGTTTTGAAAATGGTATCAAACAGGTTGTATGAAGCTGATTTCATAGAAAACTTTCAGTCAGGTCCACAGAGCTGTGTACAGTGTAAAAATGAGGATGGCAATAAAGAGGAGATGAAATTCTCAAAAAAACCCCAATCATCATCTTAAAAATTGCAGTTAAAGGACTAAGGTAATGGCAGGCCTGTGTCTTCATTCAGTTAAATGAATCTCCAGGTGTACCCTTCTCCCTTTCAGTATTTTGTATTTTTGGAAGTGTGACAGGTTTAGGATTGAGAGATGATACACAAACCCGGCCAGGAACAGTGCTAGCACAGGTAAGTGCACTTCAGTGCAAAGTTCCAAGATTTTCACTTACGCTTTCTGCTCCTTAACCACAAGACTGCCCTTTCCCTCTCAAAGAGCAAATTTGTATGGATGATTTTTTTTTTTTGTCCTCAAGTTTGGTCTACTGTATAGTATAGGCTATAGTTATTCTTGTATTAAACTTAGGATTTTTTTCTTTTTCACTAGCAAGCATCTTCTCACTGCTAAAACATTACCTAAAATGGATTAGGTACTTAAGGCTCAAGGTTAAGATAGACTTTTATGAAATTCTTGGGAAGCTTTTATAAACTTCAGGGCAGCATCTGAATCCATACTTCATGAACAGCTGTAGCTAAGTTTTTCATAATTACCGAAGAAGGTAGTTTTGAGCTAGCATATCACATGTACATAGGAGAACCCTTTCTCAATCCTGTTTAGTTTTCAGACAAACTGCAAGCCAGCCATTCTGAAGACTGGTGGCTGCACTAGTATTTATTCTTCCAGCAACATTAAGCAGCACTACTTGTGTTTTCTATGACTACTAGGCTACATACATAATTTTATCACTCCAATATGGGATTGCTCATTGCAAAGTCATCTATTTAAATTTAAAGAGAAACCTCAGCGTCCTTTTTCGTTGGGTCATAAGACGCACTGGATGTGTAAGCATCCTGACTACTACCAAAACCTGAGATAAAAATCAATTGATGGCCAAAAAAGAAAACAACAATGTTTAGTGGGGTTTTCATTATTATTTTTATTATTTTGCCTTATAATTGTTACCAGCAGTCAGCATTCAATGTTCATGCAGCAGAAATTGGCATTAAATTCTTGGCTTAACTCTTATCACATTTCATCTTTTTCAGCAAAAGACTTTCTTGCTTTCCCTGTTGCTTGCAGTCTAAACAACTAACAGTACAAACTATTCAGATGCTCTATTTCCATGAACAATTTTATTTGAAAGACTATTCTGACAACAGCTTTTGTTTTCAAGGCTTTGATTTGAACAAACTGCAGTTTCTCAACAAGCCTCTGTAGGCTTCTCTAATTTTTTTTTTTAAAATGGAAGCCAGTAAAGGTGTTAGTGAACATCTCTAAGTAGAACTTCCACGAAAATAAGGGTTTCAGCTGCTACAGTATGCAAAGATGATACTGTTCCAGCTCAGAATTTCATTATATTGGCCAAAAACTTGTAATCAAATAGACTGTATGATATAAAGCAACAGGATCACAGGGGTGTTCTCACACTCTGTTCATGTTGTGATGTTTATTCCACCTTTTTTTTGATTTTGAAATGAATTAATATACATGCAAAATCAGCAGCCTAGAAACAGAAAAGCTGGGTGTGCAGCTGCAGTGTCATTAGCTAAATGGACAGAAAGATGAACGTCTGCCTAGGCAAAATAAGCTCCATATCAATGTGACACTTTCATAAAGAATAAACCTCCCCAGAGCAGCAAGCAGATATAAATACTGAAACAAACTGACTCTGACTAAAGAAAACTGAGTTTATTTCTCCTATAAAAGTAAATTTCCTCTCAGCATTAGTAAGTCTCAGAAACATTTCCTAGCTCCATCTTCTAACAAATACTTGTATTTTCAGTCAGGTGAAAAGGGACAGATATGCACTGCCTAAAAAGGTGTGTCAAGCACCAAATTAGAAGTCCTTTCCATTTCACTAACTTGTGAACTCAACTCTCAATTATCCATTGACTGACTCCTAGGAAGGACAGAGGAGGTAGGAAGAACACAGGGAGTTTTACTACAAGTCAGATGAAGAAAACAGCACAATTAGCTCAAACTTAGAAACAAGCTAGCTCAGAAATTCTTTCTGTACCTCAAGTCACATTGTACCTCTGATTCAGCTTTTCTAGCTGTAGAACAAGAACCATTTTACTTTAAGATGTTAGAGGAACAAAACATGTCTGCTCTCTCTTCTTGCTAGTTTCTAAACATTTATACTACCCATTTTCTTATCAAGGGGGATGAGACCTAGTCAATGTTTGCACAGACTTGGAAACACAGAAGGTGCTCTCGGTGTTACACTCCATAAGAAGAAAATTCTCCACTCTGCTGAATGGTTTGAATTCAGCCTTTTCCTGTGTATACCCAAAGGCACTATCCAAACTGAATGGGGCTACTTTCACAAACAGCAGTTACCTACTGTTTGCTGGAAGCCGGGTATTTGTGCTGTCTGTGTTCACAATAACCTCGCCTGTAAATGAAACAGTTGTAGCATCTTTGCAGCACCTTCTTTAATCAATTGGCATCTGAAACACAGCTCAGTCAATTAGGACACTGTCCTTTAATGCCTGCCGAGTCCTTTGTGCACCAATGAATCACTGGTCCCTGATGTTTTCCAATTTAAAGGTCAAATTTGCTATGAAGGACAGATAGAAACCATCTGGCTTTCCTGTAGAAAAATCAAAAGCTTTTTTTGTTAGGAGGTGACAATGCTGAATGCATTAGCTACATCTGAAGAGTGATGGTCTACCTCGTCCTTACGCAAAACTGGCTGTATAATTGACTCCAGATTTTAGTCATTACTACTTAAATTTATAGCACTAGCTAATTTAAAAAAGCCCAACAATTAGCAATTAGTGTTGCAGCTGTACTGGAAATAAAAAAAGCAAGTAGCACTGGCAGAAATAAAAGTGGGGGGGGGGGAAAATCTTCATTTTATTATCAGTTATGCATTGACTAGTTAACATAAAGAGATTTCAGCCCAGCCCTCTTCCTGAAAACTGAGAAGTGGAAAAGTGTAAGTGAAGAGTGGAAAATTTAAAGGCAATTACCTCAGAGGCTACAGAATGGGAGAGGCAAACTGGGGAGAATCTTCCGCTACTTTTCAATTTCATTTCATTTTGTGACATTTTTGAGCCAAAGTGGGTTTTCAGAAAAGCCTAAATCAGAGGGTGACAGTAGGAGACGGTGTCACGAACCATGAGGTAAAGCACACTAGACTGACGGTTTTCTTTATAAATAGTATGGAGAGGACAAAAGGAGATGAAAGGATCAAAAAGACAACTAATTTCAAGCTCTGCAGTTACTTTTTCTTGGTCAAAAATTGACAAATGCTTTACTGTTAAACAAAACACCAAGAATTTGAAGAGGGTTCCTATGTTTTTGAGGATGGGGACAATTTTGAGTAATGGACAACCACCATTTTCTGGGTTTTTCTATGAGGAAAAGTAGTGATTGAAACTGGAGTGAGCGAAGCGAGTCACTAAAACAAGCTTTTCTTACAACTGAAAGGTACTAGGCAATTTATCTAGTAATACCGGATACACATACTGAAAGTGGGTAGCTGGTTTTTCCATACGCTGTCAAAGAACAGTTGTGAAACTTCAGACAGCACTGATTTAATTTCTGAAAACAAATGTTATGCAAAGCAAGTAAGAAGGTAATGTCAAATTTTGGTATGCTCTAAATCCCCACTAAAGTCATTGGGAGTTTCTGGTTCTTTTCACACTAACAGGAAGAAAACATCCACCTTGTCATGCTTCTCCAGCAAGTAAAATCAGTTTGTGTAGCACTTATTCTCTTTTGAACAAGAAGAATGTGAAAGTACCTTCACAGATGACAGGAACAGAGCACCCAGCTCCGCTCACACCATCCTGTGCCATAAACCATGTCAAACAGGTGTAATCCACACTTATTTTTACAGAAAGTTGTACATGACAAGTTCCTGTTTCAATTTTGCCTTGACACATTTCTCCCAAGACATTTCACAACTATTGGACAGAAACGACACCCAGACAATATGCTTTCAGTTAGATTTTAAGTTTGATTATACAATTACATTCTGCCAATTAGCTCCTTGGGATGTAACACTGTTACTGGAAAGCAGATGATATTTTGGCAAAAACAGTCTCCAACTATATAGATCCTGCCTTCCCTTTCGTTCCTCAGGTTAGTAATAATATTCCTTAGGAGTGCTTTCTGCACTCAGATTTTTCGGAAAAGTCTCATTTAACACACCAGTCTGAAATTCTTAAAATTAAAAAAAAAAAATCACAATTCAAATCATCCAATGCCTCACTGCAGAGGACATGTTCCACATACTTTCTTTCATGATCTTATTTTGTTTCACGATTTGTCTGAACATAAGTCCAAGGACTGCTGACTTCCAACCATCTTTTCAGTCTAACTAGTGAGTATCCTGTTGCAATACACATATGTATCACAGAAAGTGATAAAAGAGAGCACAAGAAATCAAGCCATACAAAATGATAGTAGTGTTCTTTATTCTAGTTCAATTTAGTCTAGCCATCATTATCATATGATATATGCAAATGTTATTTTTATTTAAAGTACGTATATGATTACAAAAATTAAACCCTCATTCTGGCTCTAAAAACTCGGTAGATTACTTTCTGAAAGTTTAGAAAAAGGGAACACCAAAAAAATATTTCCAAAGGCAGCTTTACTCACTAGCATGTTTTTACATCTTGCTGTATTTTTCACCAGCGGGCAGGTATTTCCTGTAACATAAAGCACCTCCCCTGCCTACCAGAAGTGAGGAGGACACATTAAATCACTTTGTGAAGCTAAAGATTAGACTGGAACTTGAGCTACCATCTAACATAGCAATGTTTTCACTTTAAGGAATCAAAACTGTGACCACTAAAGAAAAATCTTTCTTTAGAATAATTTATGCCTACTTGGTAACAGCGATGTACCTGTACCTACTGGAAAATACCAATATCAAAGATTGTGCCAAATTGTTCGCCAAAATAACTGAAGCATAATACTCCCTTCAGTAAGCATTCCCTTCTTTAAAAACAAGAAAATTTTTTTTCTACTATCCAAATTTCCTTGTCATTTAATCATAAACTAGTATTCTGATTTAACACCAAATTTAGATAAATGTAACCTATCTAGTTACCTCTGTGAGACCAGAGCCCCACTGGCTCACCAGCCCTCTAAAGCAAAAATGAGGGCTCTACAAAAGAGAGAATGAGCATTACTACAGCACTGATAAGGAAAATGCCAGCTATGAACTTCCACCTACACTATTAAGGAGGATACCTTCTAAGATACAGAAACATTTGTAAATATCCACCTTTGTCTTGATGAAAGTGATATCACAGTTGAAATGGCTATTGACTTGACTCACGCATCAAAGGTAATTTAATTTTACAGGTCAGGCCAAAATGGATCTTTAGCTAATTTAAGTCTGTTAAAACATATATGGATTTTTTTGTTTAAAGCTTTAAGAAAAAAATAAAAATCAATTTAGATGCTGAAAGCATTTATTCAATTTTCCTACAGTGAGGTACAGTATTATCTTGTTAAATGACTGAACAAACTTGCCACTCAGCCAAAGAGATGCAAGACACCTTGCTCCTTTTTTTACTAGTACTAACAAAGCTCATAACTGATTGAGACAGGCTAATGGGCATTTAATATCTAAAACAAGTTTTCTAACAAATTATTTAAAAAAACAACAATGACCTATTCACCATTCTACAATGGGTTAAGATGATTCTGATCCTCATCCATTTACAGCTGATTTGCTGGTTTTTTTAAAGCAAAAAAGTAAAACCAAAAATTGAGAACTAAAGAAAACAACTACTGTCATAGGAGCTTTGAACATAGTTGTGTGCATCCAGTAGATCATAATGTCAACGACTGCTTTATGGAAGGGCCCTCTGTTCACCTACTCTTTAGAGATCCCATTATGATGGATTATTTTTGTACAAATTCCAGGCATATATTCAAAGGACAATTTTTGAACCAAAAGGACCAAACCTGAACAGTTAACAGGAGTTAAAAACAGCTGAGCTGTCAGAAAAAATGAGAGTTTTATATAAAATAACAACACTTGGAGGAGGGCTGAAAAGTCTATGAATTACAAACAAAACATTTATGAACAAGCTGAACAATTTGGTTATCTTTCTGACAATACCTTACTGTGTGGGTTTTGTTTTTTAAAGGAACAAGCACACTGTAAATGAACTTATAGAACTTGGGAAAGTAAAATCTTTTCCTCTGAAAACATCTGAAAATGTGAAAGTGATTGGCATTCCTTACCAGAAATACCTGCCTTACTTGCCAGTTCTAGCTCTTTTGACATTTTAAAGCCTCTGTGAATAGACAGACTTGAACCTACCATGAGGGTAAAAGCCACAGTTCACCAAGCTGCAGTATTGTCAGAGCTCAGTATCCCAATAAACAACTGCTGCATTTGATATAACAGTGATCTGTCACATAACAACGAAGCTTAAGTTCTTTTCATGCAAAGGTGGCACTATTATTTATACTTTATAACGGAATTTAGAAGTAACCACATTGATTAATTCACAGCTCTTAGAACTTCCTTTTGGATTTTGCTTCCTTTCATGATCTCCAATCGGATACAATACAATCGTGCTTTACATAAACTTGATTTTTAACTACTGTACATCAGTGAACTGTAACATGCTTAACAGCTGCACAAAAAGCTTGTTGGCTTTCAATTCTGTATCTTGATTTGTTATTTCAATAAAACTATACGGGAAATTTATATAGAGTAAGAGAGTTTTAGAAGTGTCTCAAATACTCAAATGTTACTACACCAAAACAATCCTTTACAAGTATTTTACAGAATCTGACATCCTATTATCATTAATTACAGAAAGCAATATACCCTTGGACAGCGCTGCTACAGAGTTCACCAACATAAAATATGATGCCAAGATACTAGTAAGTAACAAGGATATTGCATGTTAATTGGCAGTGAACACTGGGAGACTCAGTTTGATAAAAAATGTCAGAGCTCACAAGAGACCATTCAAGGCAAGAATGAACACTATCACGTCAACCAACAGTGAACTCCAGGAAGAGATGAGTAAGATTAAAATATGCAGCAAGTCTCAAACTTATTGTTGCAAAAATGAAAGAACCAGCACTTCTGGAGTTCAATGAAACCATCAGTTTGATCTCTTGATGACTATTTCAGTCAAAAACAAGCTATCCAAAAATTAACACCTGCACTTTCCAAAATTAGCCCCTGCACTACCTGTAGATACATACTTCAGTTTCTCCCAGGATTTACTATGCATCTATTTGTAGACTTTACAAAAAAAAAAAAACCCCAAACTTCCCTCCATTTTTCCAATAGGTAGCCAGAACAAAACATATCATTGTTACCAAGATGAAATTCATAGACACGTCTTGCAAGCATACCATTAGAATCTTAAAGGTCCTTTCCAACCTAAATGATCCTAAGATTATCAATGTTAACCTAACACTGTCAAGTCCACCACTAAACCACGTCCCTAAGCACGTCATCCACACTCTTTTAAATACCACCAGGGATGGTGACTCAACCACTTCCCTGGGCAGCCTGGTCCAACGCCTGACAAACCTTTCAGTGAAGAAATTTTTCCTAATATCCAGCCTAAACTTCCCCTGGTGCAGCTTGAGGCCATTTCCTCTCATCCTATCACTTGTTGCTTGGGAAAAGAGACCAAAACCCACCTCCCTGCAACCCCCTTTCAGGTAGTTGTAGAGAGCGATGAGGTCTCCCCTCAGCCTCCTCTTCTCCAGACTGAACAACCCCAGCTCCCTCAGCTGCTCCTCATCAGACTTGTGCTCTGGACCGCTCACCAGCTTCGTCGCCCTTCTCTGGACACGCTCCAGCACCTCAATGTCCTTCTTGTAGTGAGGGGCCCAAAACTGAACACAGGATTTGAGGTGCGGCCTCACCAGTGCCGAGTACAAGGGCACGATCACTTCCCTGCTCCTGCTGACCACACTGTTTCTGATACAGGCCAGGATGGCGTTGGCCTTCTTGGCCACACTGCTGGCTCATATTCACAGAATCACAGAATCACTAAGGTTGGAAAAGACCTGCAAGATCATCAGCCAACTATTGAACAACACCCCCAGGTCCTTTTCCACCAGGCAGCTTTCCAGCCACTCGTCCCCAAGCCTTTAGTGTTGCATGGAGTTGTTGCGACCCAAGTGCAGGACCCGGCACTTGGCCTTGTTGAACCTCATACAATTGGCCTGGGCCCATGGATCCAGCCTGTCCAGATCCCTCTGCAGAGCCTTCCAACCCTCAAGCAGATCAACACTCCCACCCAACTTGGTGTCATCTGCAAACTTGCTGAGGGTGCACTCTATCCCCTCATCCAGATCATTGATAAAGATATTAAACAAGACCGGCCCCAGTACTGAGCCCTGGGGAACACCACTTGTGACCAGCCGTCAACTGGGTTTCATTCCAGTCACCCCAACCCTTTAGGCCCGGCCATCCAGCCACTTTTTTACCCAGCAAAGAGTGCGCCCGTCCAAGCCATGAGCAGCCAGTTTCTCCAGGAGAATGCTGTGGGAAATGGTGTCAAAGGCTTTGCTAAAGTCCAAGCAAACAACATCCACAGCCTTTCCCTCATCCACTAAGCGGGTCACCTTGTCATAGAAGGAGATCAGGTTAGTCAGGCAGGACCTGCCTTTCATAAACCCATGCTGGCTGGGCCTGATCACCTGGTTGTCCCGTACGTGCTGCATGATGGCACTCAAGATGATCTGCTCCATAACCTTCCCTGGCACCAAGGTCAGGCTGACAGGCCTGTAGTTCCCCGGATCCTCCTTCCAGCCGTCCTTGTAGATGGGCATCACATTTGCTAACCTCCAGTCCACTGGGACCTCCCCAGTTAGCCAGGACTGCTGGTAGATGATGGAAAGTGGCTTGGTGAGCACTTTCGTTAGCTCCCTCAGTACCCTTGGGTGGATCCCATCCGGCCCCATAGACTTGTGAGTGTCTAAGTGGTGTAGCAGGTGGCTAACCATTTAACCATTTCCCCTTGGATTATGAGGGGCTTCATTTTGCTCCCCTTCCCTGCCTTCCAGCTCAGGGGGCTGAGTACCCAGAGAACAACTGGTCTTACTATTAAAGACTGAGGCAAAGAAGGCATCAAGTACCTCAGCCTTTTCCTCATCCTTTGTCACTATGCTTCCCCCCTGCATCCAATATAGGATGGAGATTCTCCTTAGCCCTCTTTGTTGCTAATGTATTTGCAGAAGCATTTTTTGTCTTTTACGGCAGTAGCCAGATTAAGTTCTAGTTGGGCTTTGGCCCTTCTAATCTTCTCCCTGCGTAACGTCACGACATCCTTGTAGTCCTCCTGAGTTTTCTGCCCCTTCTTCCAATGGTCAACTCTCCTTTTTTCCCCCCCTTAGTTCCAGCCAAAGCTCTCTGTTCAGTCAGGCTGGTCTTCTTCCCCAGCTGTTCATCTTTCGGCATATGGGGACAGCCTGCTCCTGCACCTTTAAGATTTCCTTCTTGACTCCTTTGCCCTTCAGGGCTGCCTCCCAAGGGACTCTGTCAATCAGGCTCCTAAACAGGCCAGAGTCTGCCCTCGGAAGTCCAAGGTAGCAGTTCTGCTAAGCCCCCTCCTTCCTTCTCCAAGAATCAAAAATTCCATCATTTCATGATTGCTATGCCCAGGACAGCCTCCAACCATCACATCAGCCACAAGTCCTTCTCTGTTTGCAAAGAACCTTCTGTTACGAAGTTCTCTACAAAAATATAGTTATTCTCATCATCTACACCTCAGAATCATAGAATCATTTGGTTTGGAAGGGACCTTTGAAGGCCATCTAGTCCAACCCCTCTGCAATGAGCAGGGACATCTTTCACTAGATCAGGTTGCTCAGAGCCCTGTCCAACCTGATCTTGAATGCTTCCAGGGATGAGGCTTCTACCACCTCTCTGGGCAACCTGTTCCAGTGTTTCACCACCCTCAGTGTAAAAAATTTCTTCCTTGTATCTAGTCTGAATCTACCCTCTTTTAGTTTAAAACCAGTATCCCTTGTCCTATCGCTACAGGCCCTACTAAAAGGTTTGTCCCCATCTTTCTTATAAGCCCCCTTTAAGTAGTGAAAGGCTGCAATAAGGTCTCCCCAGAACCACCTCTTCTCCAGGCTGAACAAACCCAACTCTCTCAGCCTTTCCTCATAGGAGAGGTGTTCCATCCCTCTGACCATTTTTGCAGCCTCCTCTGGACCCACTCTAACAGTTCCATGTCTTTCGTACTGGGGACCCCAGAGCTGGACACAGTACTCCAGGTGGGGTCTCACCAGAGCAGAGGGGCAGAATCACCTCCCTCAGCCTGCCGGCCCTACTTCTTTGGATGCAGCCCAGGATACCGTTGGCCTTCTGGGATGCAAGCGCACACTGCCAACTCACATGCAGCTTTTCATCCACCAGTACCCCCAAGTCATTCTCTGCAGGGCTGCTCTCAATCCCTTCATCCCCAGCCTGTATTGATACCAGAGGTTGCCCCGACCCAGGTGCAGGACCTTGTACTTGGCCTTGTTGAACCTCATAAGTTTCACATCGGCCCACTTCTCAAGCTTGTCCAGGTCCCTCTGGATGGCATCCTGTCCCTCAGGCATGTCAACCGCATCAGTCAGCTTGGTGTCATCTGCAAACCTGTGGAGGGTGCACTCGATCCCACTGTCTATGTCACTGATGAAGATAAACAGTATTGGTCCCAATAATACGGACACTGAGCTGCTGACCACTACTCTCTGGATGTGACCATCCAACCAATTCCTCATCCACTGAACAGACCACTCATCAAATCCCTATCTCTCCAAATTAGAAAGAAGGATATTGTGGGTGACCCTGTCAAAGGCGTTACAGAAGACCAGATAGACGACATCTGTAGCTCTTCCCTTGTCTACTGATGTAGTCACTCCATCGAAACTTGGCAGGTATTGAACTGTATTGTTTTTCTACGTTAAGCCTCTATCTCCCATGTTCTATGAGAGTAACATATTCAATCTTCACAGGGCATTTAGGGACAGAGGTGATGTTCAAATATTGATATGGAAAAAGAATTAGCTGTCAGTTTCTCAGGAAAACAATCAAGTGGAGGGAGGGCTGTCATCCTTACCACAAAACACAGCACTTCTGGCTAGCCCAGCCTTCCTGGAAATGAAACTGAATACCTACATGAACTCTTTCTATCAATTTGAAACCAAGAAACTCTGAACAGAAATGCTTGAAATTCTTGCAGGCAAAAGGAATGATTTGGTCAGAGTCACAGTTTAGTTTTCTTCAAAGGAATTGTATTAGAACATGAAATATTCAAGATTCTGAACCTCTGTTTTCATAGCTTGTTGAAAACACTGAAGAACAGCCTATCTTAGAGAAAATCCACTGCTCAAATAAAAATTACACTGAACTGATTTCCATCGGATACACAGGCTCCACAAAGTCTTTTGTGGAATTAAAACAGATAGCCCTTCACTATAAACCAGGTTATGAAAAAGCCAACATTTGTCTAAAATGTAAGTGTAATGAAATCTAAAAATAATGGATAAATGTTCATCTAATGTCAACTGTTGTTGAAACATAAAATGGAGAAGAATGATTCAGGCTGGTGCAAGGGGACAAAGGCAGAATTACAGGACATGAGTTTGTTTTCACAATAGACAAAAATTTCTTGGTGATGAAGATATACCAGTCTACTGGTTTTAAATCTTCAGCAGACTGGTTTTATATCTATCAGTAGACTTGTTACAGGATTCTAGACTAGATGGAACAATCTTTCATGACATAGTCACTTATTGAAAGTTTCATAAGGTAGGGTCACTGTTCTTCGCGGAATGCTAAAATACCACTTGGAACAGAGAGCTAGAGCAGACTGTGCAGTACTGCATGGAAGATAAAGAGCAATTCTGTATTTATGGGCACTTGCGCTAAGCGATCTCAAAAGTATATTCTCCTACCTTTAATTTCAATGATTCTAGAAATTGCTCAAAACTTATAAAACAGGAGCAAGTATTTTCAGGTCAGTTACAAATAAGTCACCACAATTGCCTGAAAATTTCATGACACCATAACTTGGGTTACTGAAAGTCAAGGAAAACTTTCCAGTTACCTTTTTTACAGTCTTGTCAGGTTCAAGAGCAATATCTGGAATGTTGGCATCCACCATGAGGGAAAATAAGTTCAAGATCAAGTTGGAATACCTAAGCAGAAGAGCAAATTAGGTAAAACACTTTGTAAACTGTACAAAAGACATTTTGTAAACAACTTCATTTAAGAACACATCATCATCTTAGTGTGAATTGGCAATGCTTCAGAGGAGATGCATTCATAACACTTTAGTTGAACATATTTATGTTAAAAACATAAAAAATACCCTATATCAGCAGTGAAAGTTTAACCCTCAAATTGTCTCAAACTGCCAAAACTGAACAGACTGCTCTGGTTTTGTTATAATGTTCTAAAAATTGTCAGAACATTTATTCAGAGACACATCAAATATAAACTGTGATTTCATATATTACAAGATTTAATGCCATTTTTTACCTCTAGTAGGACAAATATATGGTAGAATATTGATTCAAAAGGTTTTTTTTTTAAAAAGGATATCAGTGATACAGCAGTACTATATAAATTAGCATTCAAATAGCTGAAGTCTTCACAATCACAAGAAATGATTTTTCAAGTTGTTGCAAGGGCTTTTGCCAGAACAAGTTGAATGTAAGTGATTTAACCAGATCCAAGCCTGCAGTTGCTCAGTTAAGCTGTAATAACATTGGTAGACATGCTACATTTATGAAGTACAAGTGTCATTTACAACCATTACAAAATACAAGACAGAGTATAGCTTTCAGTTTTAACGTGGTGCTGGAAGTACTCGCGAATCTTTTAAAGAACACCATTTTGTCCTAGCAGGAAATTAGCTGTAAGTTGCTTTCAAGCTGTTCAACATAAACTGAAACTTCCTATCCTCTGTAAAGAGATCTAGTCCCCTTTCAGAGACAAAGTATGTAATTGACTTCAAAATCTGAAATACTGCTTTGCTAAGAGCACTAGGGGCTTCACAGACGATAGAAAATGAATTGCTAGCAGCAAAACTTGTTTATTAGCAAGCTGCTGAACATATAAGCTGACAATTGCAAGGAGTACAAAATATTTTAACTACACAATAGGACTGCTTCATAGCAATATTTTACAAAGTAAATACTGCTGAACAAAATAAAAATTCTCACTAGAAAAGCGTAATTCCATCAAAAACTCTTGACACTTCATTATTATCTGGAACTAGCACTACCTAACACATTCCAATGAAGTTTTAACTCTTTATAACGCAAACATTTAAAATAAACTGTTTGGGCAGAAATCTTCAGTGTCTAATTTGTTTCCGCTGTTCTGCTTCACTTTCCCAGGGCCAAGGTGCCAGAACCAGGAAAATTACTTTTATCATAGATTAGAAGAAAGAAAGAAAGAAAAGTTACACTACCATTTTGTTTCAGATCTGGCTAAGAAATCTGGCGGTCAAGTTGCTTTGGTGCCAGGAACAGACACCACAGGTTTTAATGAAAACTTCTTCTACTTGCCTGAAACAAGCATGTATCACTTTAAACATGCTTAAATCTTATAGCTACATTCTCTCAAGTCTCTTCCTAGGTCATTGGTAGCTTCCATTGGTAGTTCTTCCTTTGAACTGACCCAGGAGTCCAGAATCTCAGAGTCCCTTTTGCTCTCGAACCACATAGAGGATAAGAGCTTATGAGCACTACAGGTTACTGGGGTTACTTAAGTGATGGAAGTTTGTAAAAGACATTTCAAAGGTCTAGGCATCATTGCTACATGCCAGTAAGAGCTGGTTCTGTTCCACACAATGAAGTCTTTTGATTCTCGGTGCTTAAAGTAAAAGCACTGGAAGCGTAAGATCTTTCTGAAGAACCTCATTAAAAAAAAATTCAAGACAAGGTAATTTTGGGGCAAGTATGAGGGGATGAGACAAAAATTAGGAAAGAGCTGCTCACTGTACTACCTGCTGGTCTCTCGTCTGCCCCTCACCCCAACATTTCTTTAACTCAGTAATCAACTAGATGGTGGTCTAAGGATGAATAAGAGCTTATTAAGTAAATTTGTTAGCTGCCTCTAGGATCCTTGTCACATTTCACAGATTTTAGAAGATTTGTTAAAAAACTGGGACTTGACAAGAGAGGTAAGAGCTCCTTACTTTAGACAGCTGGCTGTCATCCTTCCCATAGGCAACATCCTTGGCAAATATGCCAAGTTATTCACAACTGGTTAACCGACAACCCAAAATCCATCCTAGCACTAGACATTTTACTGAAACATCTGAGTTAGAAATCTGACCTGTAAAAAACAAACACTTTTGTCAGGCAAGTCATACCACTCATCTTTGACATCTACATTACAAAGGCCTCTGGTATGGCTAGCCTCCATCCACAGCCAGAACAAACTAGGAGCTCAGTTTTTCAAGGTTTAAGGAGCTTCAATTAAGCACCTAAAAACCTGACCCTAAATCCTTCTCAAGTGAAGGTGTTCTTTGTTTTCCTCAAAGCTCAGTACAAATTAATTTACAAAATAAATGAGCACTCAGCTGCACTGGAGGTTGATTAAACTTATGGTTTTAACACAAAGTGCTGAAAATAGGGAGGTTCTATAAAAATTTAAGAAATCCAACAGAATAACTCTACTTCTACATAGAACAGGCCTCATATATACCAAGAAAGAAACCCACATCAGACGAAAGTTCAAATTCTCACTGCCATCTTTTCTGAGAAGAGCAACTTTTGTTTAAGTGCTTAATATCTCATCAAATATATGCTTGATGCTAAGCACTCCTTTATGTATTTTTCCAACATTTACCAGCACCTTTGCATATAGATGTCCTAAACCAACCGAATATTTAGGCTGTTGACATTACAATACTCAAATTCAAAGTCACAAACTTGCACTACAAAGACAGGACAGGAAAGTATACACTTATTTGCAGTCCCAAATTAAAGCCTTGTTTACCTGGTCTAACTCATAAATTCCTAAGTTTAAAATGTGATCACCTTTTCTGCAGTATAACTTGGGACTCCCAGGACTCATTTCTTCTCTTCTCACGACTACGTATACTCCCCAATCACAATCATGTCCCAGTTATCTATAAATGAACTATGGTATTTATTCTTCCAACAGTATTTCCTTGCAGATCCCATCCAGTTTCACCTTTGCTCTTCCCTCTTGACCATCTACCCCCACCTTTTCAGAAGACTATCTGGACCTTGCATCGCCTAGCTACCACCTTTCCAAAGAATGGGCACTTCCCAATGGCCTTCACAGCTTTCCACTTGTTGCCTATAGTTTTTTTCATTTGGATCTATATGACTCCTCTGTCCACCATACCATTGTGAACAGACTGGAAAAAAACACTCTGGTCCAGCCAGCTGGAAATCCCCATCCATACAGCTCAAGTATCTCAGCCTAAACTACAGCTTCTGTCTCCTGTTACTTCCCAATCCTTTGTCCCTACCTGTGCCTACTAACTCAAATGGAACACCAAACTTCTCACATGACTAACGCAGGGGAAATCCGTACAATCTAGAACATCACTTTGGGAAAAACTTTCAAATGTTGATGCTGGACCTGAACATTTTTAAATAGGCTCAACGTGTATAATGAAGGTGTAGAAGGCTGCTACAGCCCAAGTGAGGATGCAAGTTCTGCTGCCAGCCACAATTTGCCCTGTAACACATTCAGAACGCAGAGGCTGCTCCTTCATTAGAGCACTGCTGACAAACACATATGACTATTGTTGTAAAAAAAGTGAAAAGCATCTCTCTCTCCCCCCGAAAAAAACCAAAAA
The DNA here is from genome assembly GCF_030936135.1 of Gavia stellata. Classification (NCBI taxonomy): domain Eukaryota; kingdom Metazoa; phylum Chordata; class Aves; order Gaviiformes; family Gaviidae; genus Gavia; species Gavia stellata. The sequence continues at coordinate 6,865,136 of NC_082637.1, forward strand.
CAACAAAAAAAACACACGCCAATGATCATATGCCAAACTGCTTCTAACCTAAAACAATGAACAAAACTATTTTTCCATTTATAAGTTTTAAATTGTTTTTATTTGTTTTCACTATGCAACATCCATATTCCACCAGGAATCCTGAAACAGTGATACACAGCACTTGAAATATGTAGAGAACTGTTTATACCCCAGGGAAATAAAGAAGAAAGAATAAACCACAAATTGACGGAGAAGACAGAGTTTGCATTTTGTCTTAGCAATCAGAGGTTATGATTTCACACCACTTGGCCGGAAGAAGTATCTGTGAACGGGTTTGTATCAACATGCAGAACTGCAGAACTAAGCCATTCCACCTCTAATTATTCTTTTTTCAGTAAGTAAGTAATCTTAATCATTTTCAGTTCTAGCTGCTTAAAGTAATAGTTATAGTAATACCAATATTATTCTATGCTATCTTTGTTGAAAGCCTTAAAGGTATTTACCCAGAACCATTTAAAAATACTTTCCTATTAAACTGAACAAATATTGGAGAGATTATAATTACAACTACAATCCCAGACATTAAAAATGAAACTATGTTGATTTACAGTTTCGTTTTATACCCAAATTACTGCTATACTCCATGCTTAATGATGATCTTTGTAGCAAATCATTACCTAAAATTGATGCAATGGATAATCCTTCACTGACGCAACAGTCCTTTCCATTGAAATAGCTAGGTTTAAACTATAAAAACAACTCAACTATTTCACAAATAAGAAATACAGTGTTACAAAACAGTTTTAAGAAACATTTAGAACATAGAATATATATTAGCCTTCCTGGTTGTTCTCTGAAGTCATTAATATTGTTTGCTGATAACATGCCGCTGTTTTTTCACGCTGCTGAATTGCTTTTAATCCATTAATAATGTCAATTCATAAACGAACTCCCTACTCTTTCTGCTTTTAGTAAGGAGAAAACTACATGTAGCATTTTTATTTCAAATCATTGACTGCCTACTTTTGTTACAGGGCATCGTGAGAAACAAGGGTTAAAAGTAAGAAAAAAAAGTGTAGAGAAGATACTTTGTAACAACTGCACCTGCTACTTAGACATATTAGAGATAAAGACTGTCTCCACTGAGTCTCTGCTGATAAAGTTTGTCTTCACTGACTCTCTGCTAACTAGCAATAATGATTAGCGCAAGGACGAATCGTAGAAAAATAGAAGACCGCCAAAATAGTGCCCTAGAGTTAACTTGTCTCATTATAATCTCATTTTAATACTAAAAAACACACCTCCTAGCTAGAGAAGCCCCAACCCAATTTAGCCCCCTACTCTCTGAGCATGCGTGGTGAATTAAAAGAGAACTGTAACTTTAAGATGAAGTAAGAAAAGTATTAACCAATAGTTATTAAGGAGTAGCAGCAGTAGGCGTAACTAACTTTGTTAACTGTTTTAAATACCTGTCATGATTTTAACCCTGTGTGCAAGCTTTGTGGAGAAATCCCCGTGCACCCGGCGCCGCAATAAACATGCCTGCTTTATAACTCTGTGTGAGTTGTGAAGTTCGTTTCCGAGCGTCACTTTTCATACTACATGTACTTCTCACATATGCTTTTCATATTACTAATTTTTTCCCCCATATTTGGAGGTTTACATTATGTGATCTTGATAGTAAAGTGAAATGCTTTCATCTCCATGGAAGATGTACTAAATCAGTCACTGGACAGTTCAAGAGTGCTTACCTGCGTTCTGTTCAAACAGAACAAAGCTGAGCTACTTGGCTCAGAAAGTTGATGGTAAGTGATATGGTCACTGCAAAAGAGTGAAGCTGATTCCAAGTCTAAAGGAGAGATCTGTTGGTCTGTAAATAAATACAGTCTGAAGAGGTTTTAGCTGTCACAGTTCTGGGTATCTACAGAAACTGCTAACATACATGATTGTCACGACAAGTAGCTAATTTTTGTCCCACAGGACCTGAACCCAACTAAGCTTATGCATGCCATCTTCAAGCCAAAGAATTTGATCATCACTAATCTAAACTGGAGGAGGATAAAGCAGCAAATGAGTAATGACAAGGAGGATAAAGCAGCAAATGAGTTAAAAGAACAGTTAATTGATAATCAATAATCACAGAAGAAGTTGCTTAAGGGCAAAAACATATCCAAAAGGCAAGATACAGATTAATACCCCACAGGAGTTACGAAAAAAAGCTATTTAGATTATTAAGCAAGCAAAACTGGGGACCTTGACTTGAAGGACAATTACATTCAAGCTCCACATTCCACCAGTGCTGTGATGTTTTCATTCCTTTGTTTCGTACCAATTCTTGTGTCTACGTTCAGGCTTCAAACAAGTTTTGAATTTTCAACAGAAATATTTTCTGATTCATTTATTCCTCTCCTGCTTTACGCTGGCTCTAATAAATTTTAGCATCAAAATAGTATTGTTACCTGCGGAGATGGAGAAAGGCTGTGTAGCACTGCTTACGGAACTCCTGGTACTGTTCACTCTGCGTGCCTCCCATACCTTCCACCATCTCCTTATTCAGCTTCATTGGGGGAGGTAGAGGCTTAGGGTCCCGACCCAAAATGTAACCAAAGTCAATGTGAAATAATTTACCTGTAGGAGAAGGAAAGGTAAGCATAATTACTGATTTCAACACTTCATATAGTATCAAATCTTGATGCAAAACTTGGAAAAAAAAATCTTTAAGTGCAATCTCTAGAAGATGCTAAGCAGCTCTCAAAAATACAATTCACTGTTTCCTGTAAGGCTTATAACCATGTATTTTATACCTTCAGCTGCCAATTTGAAATTATGGGTTTAGAAAAGTAAAGCTGATTTCAAATTCATTAAAAGTACTAACAAACAAGATGAGGTTTTTTGCCTTTTTTTTTCTTTAAACATATGGAGTATATTCACAAAGACTAAATCAATCTTGAAACTGGTCAGTAGATATTAAATGCACAGTTACACAATAGATAATACTAATTCTTTATGCCACCTTTAGAATTTTTTAGCAAATTAAGAAATTAATACACACATTGCCTTGCTTTTAGTATCCCATTTGGTTCCTGTGGCATCAAATATGTTTAGTTGTACGTTAAATTTACCAAAGGGAAAATAAGACTCATGATCCTAAGAAACCCCTTTTGAAGCCACTAAATACTGAAGAAGATTTCAAAGCTGTTTCAAAATTCTTTAACAGTTGTTTATGTTAAAATTTAGCAAGTTTTCAAATACTTTGAAGAAACATCGCTACAATTCCATCTCTGAAACTGTATTTCAAATGTGCCAAAGTGTCTTTCACTTTTTCAGTACTAAAATGCAAGAGTTACATCACTCTATCACTACCCTTCCCTTCTCATTTAAAGTGTTTCTGCAGCATTAACTTGAGAAAAACTATATACATCTCATGCTTCAAATGCACAAGGCAACTTCCCTTCCTATCAAGAACTTGTGTGCAGGCATGCTGTTTACAATATTGCTCAGACCTTTATTGCGGAGTATTCACTGCATTCCCTTTCAATAGTACTGAACCATAGGTGAGATGCAATAGGTGACAAAATAAACAACTCAAACACCAGCAACTTCAAAAAATCCTACTAAAACATTTAGATAATCTGAAGATCAAATAATATATAAATACACATACAAAAATGTTGTCAACAGAAATCAAAATAGTACCATTCATAATTCTTAGGAAGCCTGTTTCTAGCAACATTCTTGACTCACTTCTTACATGGAAAATATTGACCTTATAAAGCAAAAAAAGCTTTTGAAAATGTTCTGTAAACAAATTTTCAGTTTGAAATGCATAATTTAAACAATGACTTGGGTCATACCAGAGCTGCATTACAAAAAGATGGTAAGAATTCAAATATGCCAAGAAGCATTTATGTAAAAAAAAAAATATAAAAAAATATATAAATGAAATCTGATCAGTGATTTCCTTAGGACAGAGAGAAACCATCTTCCTGAACTCCGCAGTAATGAGGTATCAGGAAGTAAATTAAGAAGTAAGGTGATGTGTGTTTGAACTGTTAGGTAAGTGAAGTTTTGCATCCAAAGCAAAGCTACCCAGTGATATTAATAAATTTAAGTCTTATATGACTAATTTATAGAAGAAAATGAAATGTAGATACAAGATGGAAGATGTTTTAAACAAGAAGGTAGAAAATTATTAGCAGGATTGTTATCTAGACAGTCACGGATAGCACAGAACACACGCGGAGTCTTGCATCAGAATTATGGAACTGAACAGCACTGTAGACAGATGTTTGTCAAGGGGTATTTTAACCTGCAGCATCTGTATTCATTTTAATATTTTCATAAGCTTAGGTGCTCATCACTCTTGGAAAACATGGAACAGACAGTGTTTTTTAATTAGTAACCTCTCTTTGACCATTTCATTGAATAATAATGTTCTATCATCAGAGAAGGCTGCTTGAGATCTGTCATAAGCACTCTTCAACCCAAGAAACAAATTCCATCACAGTCAATTTTCTAAGGGAGATCACAAGGATGTTTAATAAGCAGGCAAAGTATTTGCTAGTTGATAAATGCCACAACCATTACATTTTGCATACCTAATTGTGCTAAAAAAACAACTCCCTTCCTTCAATAGTTTTTTCAAGGAGTTACTTTTAGAACTCATTTTCGTACACTAAGTTTTTGAAGTAGGCACTTTGAAATAGACACCCCCCACACCACTAAGTTACAAAAAAGTTTAATTAAAAGGTTTGGGAGGTCTGTTTTCTATTCACTTATTCAAACCTGTCACCTTGAAGAGTCAAGAGACAACATTTTCAATAAAACAATAACTCTTGTGGCAGTAAATAATTCTTGTTTTTAGTTTGCTCTGGAGATAGGGAGTAAGAGGTAATAATAATTTAAATTGGTAACAAAGATGCATCTAAAACATTCAAAAACATTTTAATAGCTGACTGATATATGTTCATATAAAGTAATTAGATATGAAATAGTTTACTTACTCATTTTTAGGAATGAAGTATAAAAGAAAGTGTAAGATAAGGCCATCCTGCATTAACATTATAGCTTCCCTAGCGACACTTGAGAATTCAACAGATTTTTAGGCTGACTCAAAATGTCAAAAACTTTCATTTAAATACATTAAATATATTTAATATTTAATATTTTTCAAATCCATGTATTAAACGCAGACTTAACTCATTTTCATTTGTGCAGCTCCTCCAAGATCAATTAATCCAGCATACCACATTACAGAATGCGGACAGAAGGCTCCCCTTGGTGCTTGCCTGAAGCCGCTACACCGGTAAAGACTGACCAGCCAGCCTGAGGGAGTACTGCAGTTGTAGAACATTCTACAGAGAAGCCTAACTTATGTTCTCCTCGAGGACTTAACTACAATTGGAACAAACGAAGAACAAGCCTGCTTTGGACAAATGAAATTGTATATTTAATACTGAAAATTAGGTGAAGTTTATATTATTAATATTAATGTCAACAAATAATACATTTATCAAGTGAATAAACTTGATGACTTGTAATCTTTTAATACTAAGATAAAAAGTTTCAAGTATCTCAAATGAACATCCTAAGTAAAATTTGTATCAGTGTATAAGCACTGAACATCCCACTTTTACGATATTAATGAATGCAATCATTAGACTATCACTCAGTACAAGCTGTATTAAAAGAACAAGTCTGGAGAAAGTTTCTGGTACCTGTTTGACAAGGTGCAGTGTCAGAAAGAGTAGCAGAAAGAGCAGGATACAAATAGGAACCTGAACACTCCAGCTCTATGTAAAGCAACTGTTGTAGATTATATGAACTTCAAACAAAAAAAAATCACTTTGATCTAGAAATTACTGAAGACATAATTTTAAGAGGAAAAAATATATTTAATCAGAATTTTTATTCTGTAAGAATTGACTTTCACTGTGAATAGCACATTGACTCCTAACATAGCCATCACTCCTGATTCACATCTGTGAGGATGGAGGCAAAAGCTGCCAGTAACTTACGTATTTTTTTTGGCAACTTAAACATGTCTTTTCTTCAAGAGCACAGCTCCTCAAAATGCTACTCATTTGAAATTTGTCAGTCTCAGATATGACAATACTTAAAAAATAGCCTTGTCTACTAATCACAGCTGAAAAACAGTCTACAGGAGAATCAGCATCTTATTTGGGCAGGTGTTAAGTTGAGTTTTTTAGTTCTGGAGTGTCACAGTTTGTATTTGGATGTTCCTGAAAATTATGTAATTTGGTTGATAGGAAATATTACGTTCTCAACTGAATTTAGAAGATGACTCTTTAAAAAACTTTACTTCATAGAATCACAGAATGCTTGAGGTTGGAAGGGACCTCTGGAGGGTATCTGGTCCAACCTCCTGGGGTCAAGCAGGGACACCCTGATCAAGCTGCCTTGCCCAGGACCACGTCCAGGCGGTTTCTGAGTATCTCCAAGGATGGAGACTCCATGACCTCTCTGGGCAACCTGTGCCAGTGCTCCATCACCCTCACTATGAACAGTAATTCATACTCATAGCGTGGTATTTATATACATTTATCATCTATCCTCCCAGTAAATTAGACTGCCTGTGAACTTTGTGTAACACCACATTTTCTAAAGGCTTGAACTTCCATGTTTTATAAAACAATTACATTTCCTTCCTTCAAGATACAGTGTCAGTGCCACAACACATACACTTTGATCTCTTAGACCGTCTTGTTTTTACCTGAGCTTCTAATATTTCTTCTTCAGATTTATTACATCTTAATTTAAAGGGCTCTTAATTATTAGACATGCTTTTAATTTAAAGACAAAACTGGACTTCTTGTTTTGGCTTATTACTGTTCCTGAAAGACTTCTAAATCATATGGGTGAGGGGTTTTTGTTTGAGTCATGTTTTAAACTAAAAGACAAGTTACTCAAGACAACAGGTGAAACAGATTTCATCTTCTGAGCCTCTTACATTCTTCTAAGGCTAGATATAAAGGCCTTGGATTTCTAATATTTAGACAACAAAACCTTTAAACACCTATTTAGAAAGTTGAGTTCCCTATAAAAATGGGGGATTTTAGGCATCTGACAAAAGAAAACATAACAATTCAGGGAACACCTTAAGCCTACAGGTAAGTATGAGTGAACTTCCCACCCTGTTTTGAGGCCTGAGCAGGCACCTACATATAGTTCAAGACACACAGCTTCAGACAAACATTTCTGATGTTGAAAGTGGCTCACTCCTCAAAGTCTGAAAGATGACATTAGCCTTCTTTCAGGAAGCAGAAAAAATCTCTGCTGGAATGACTTCAAATACAGTCTCACCTTAAAAAACAGTGCCTTAAAAATCACTTTCCACTCCCTGTTTAAGCTATTTTACTGTAGAAAAAGCAAGACACAAGGCATTTACTGACTGGAAGAGGATGAGATCTTTCCAGGAATATGCAATAATGCAGCATGCACATACAAAATTATTTTGTTCAAAACCTAAAAGCTGATAGTGTTGTGTACTTTTAAGCTTTTTTTTTTTTTAATTTTATGAGGTTGACTACATTTTTCTACTGAACACCTGGTTTTCTAACATATGGAATAAAGAGGACAGGCCCTTGGAGAGTTCAAGGAAATGGCATCAAACACGGCAAGTTTCCCTGACTAGCAGTCAGGGCATGAGGGATTTGAAAGTCCATCTGAGTTCCTTTCAGCCTTGAGTGAAATGGTCTTTGATTAAGTGAAGCATGGACTTACGGAGACTAAAAATTGATATCTGGTGCTTGCAATAGCCAATAACATCTGACTGCAACCAGAGAGGCTGATTTGTCCATCACTTTTATTGCTAATGCCTACATTTTAGTACAGGAGAAAGTTCCCATACAGCAGCACGGAAATTGTCTTATTTCACCAGAGGACTGTTAGAAAAAGCTACTGAAAACCTGCACAGAGGTGTGAAATCCTTAAACAAAATGTGGAAGGCAAAGCAAGTTAGATGCAATTACTAAAATAAAGTAAGTCTGGTGGTAATTGTCTTTTAACAGGTAAGAAAGCCTTACAAATTGTTCCAAACTTATCTGTTCCCACTTTTGGGAAGAGGGGAAGAAACCCCAACCAATACACAAAAACCCTGAAGCTCTGAATTTCAGTATATTTTCTGTAAACTGCAACTGCCGCTATTATTTTAATCTGTCTCGTAGAGAAAAAGTACAATTTAGTGACTATTTTAACTGAATTCCTATTTTAGATTTGAAGCAATAGGATAAAAATTCCTCTGATGAAAGCGTGTGGATGGATGGAGTGGTCTCCTGGCTTTCCCAGGAAATTCTGATGCTACCGTCAAAATGTCTCCATTGCTAACAGAGCATTGCCATGGTGAAAAAAATCAGAATGCCTCTTTAATTGTCATCATTTTCACCAGCTACATGTTATAACTTTTCTAAGACTACACAAAAATGGAAGACAGTAGCATGAATTGTTAAGGACTTGCTCAGGATACAGATTTTAAACTCAGTATGCAGAAACAGCTGGAGGTAAAGTTTATCATCATCTGTATCATGGATAAGGACCCAGCTTGTGCTAAGCATTGTAATTTTCCCCCGCCTCACACCTCAAGCTGTCCATTCTCAAAATACACTCCATGCAAGCACAGTATAAGAAAAACAACATGTCAGATATGTATTGTTAAATGAGAAATACTGTTCAAGATACCTGTAAGAGAAAATGTTTTAGCAGACCAACAGCTAAAAGTTTATATTCTCTCCAGTAGGCATCACGGAAATTGGAGGTGCAGAGAGAAATCTAAAGGATAATAGTATGTGTTAGTTTTAGTGTGGGTTGTTTTTTTTTTAAAAAAAAGGATGTTCCTCTATCAAGACCAGTAACATTTAAAAACATATTTAAAAATTCCACTGCATTTTACGTGTGACAGAAGTTTGCAACACTAATAAATGTATTTATAAGTGTACTTATCTAAGCACTGATACAGGAGGAAAAACTATAGGATTTAAACTCTCCATTTTTGTCATCTTCAAACCTGCTTTGGGGTAGATGGTTTTAACTGAAAGTCACTGGAAGTACAAACACATGGTGTCATCTCACATATGGAACTGTTCAGATCTTTTTTGCTGTCTTACCTGGCAACCCTTTCTAACTGAGACTGACGAATAAATCAGATGTCAATTGGTGCACTTCACACTGAAGATAGACCACAGCCCTACCTCTAAGCATTAAATGAGAAGACGGTCCAGTTCTTTCACCTATCTCCACATGATGCTAAAAGCAAATGTGGCTTTCAGGTTCTGACCTGCCCTCAGTAATAACCTAAATTTTATCCACATAGCAATCTGCACTACTGCTACAGAGCAATTTCAGGTGTAGAGTTCAGATCAAAGCACCTGTATTTAGGGAACCTATAATGGGAACTTGGATTTATATGTAGGTCCCTAGAATTTATTGAAAGTTTAAGCTGGTCAGTCACTAGGATGAGAATTAGTTGCTCAGACACATGTGCGGTGCTACTCAAGAATGCCATTTGAATGTCTCAGGATATCCTAAAATATCTTCACATAGCCTGCAAACAGAACAGGACCTTTGTGAAGCCTTTGTCTGTCTATAAAGCAAGTTGATGTTGTTAAGAAATCTCAAATGGGCCTGGAGACTTCACTTGTCTATCAATCACAGCCGAAACACCATCTAAGCTCTCATGATCACTGTACTGACTGTCTTAAGACTTTAAAAGGCTTAGCGAACACGAAGACATCCATATCTGGGTGTTACATCAGAAGATAGATTCCCAACTCTATAATCAAAAACAGAGTGGGAAACAAGTGCAGAAGAAAGTATTTTGAAGGGAAGGCATGACATAATTGAAACATACTAGCATAAAACATATTACATGAAAGTTAACTGAACATGCTACATCTCTTAGATCACAATCCAGCTTCACAACCATCCAGCTCTTCCTTCCAAGGCAACAAAGGGCACATTAGATGGTAAGTCAGATACTGGCACTAATATATAAATCAGTCTGTAATCCTACAATGAGATACTGATGTTTACTTAAAGCTGGGTATTCAGCGGCAAAACAGTGTCTTGTTATTTACAAGTCACAATAATATCTGCTGTTATAGATTTGGAAACAAGAAATTAAACCATACAGCAACTGATAACATATTTCATCTCCAGGGAAGTAAGAAGTTGAAAGTTCTCTTAGAATATAAATATTCCTGTAACACAGTACCGACTACATAATGTGACCTTCAGGTTACAAGCTAAGGCACATTTGTGAAACTGATGCAAGTATTCTTGTAATTTTTAATGTTACTGATAAATGACGATGTTTTGACCAAAGGTTCCCTATATCTGCTTCCAAACAAACTTCTACAGCTGCCCTGGAATGATAATGGTACAGCATTTAAAAATCTGAAAATCTAGATTTCTTGTTTAAGACTACTTTAAAAAGTCACCCTATTTCTAAAATTAGAGGCATAAAACAGTCATGAAAGACAGCAGAAATTATTTCACCCAGATAACAGACATTCTCATCCTACAGGGCAAAAAAACCCACATTTCTAACATTGAGTGGGAAACAATTTGTTTTTATGAACTGCAGTATCTGTTGCTTAATATTTAAATTATACCATATCTATTATAAGCATAGATGTCTGTATGTTAGAAGATGATGCAATAATTCTATTGGAAGGAGTCCAACACAGATGTGGCTACATCCACCAAACTAAAAGGTAGAGCTGAAAAAGGTAATGATATATACTGCATATAAATTCAAGAAAAGTATGTGAACCCACAGCTGTACTCAGCACTCTTCACCCTATTCGAAAACTTCAATTCATTAAATAAATATCATCAAGAAAGGATGCATATAGTGTCATATAATTTTGAAGAAAAGTACTTATAGCTTCCATTCTTCAAGAGAAGAAGGAAGTTAGTTTTTTCCAACTGAAGTCTAAGGGATCTAGGAAGAAACAAGCCTCTGTAGCAAGCCTTTGTTGTATTTGGAACCTAAGAATTTCTCTTGATAGCTCAAAAAAACTTCTCTCTCTATATGACAGAGCACAGGTAGGAGATAAAACCAATTTCAGACTCAGAATGTACCGTGGATGTGCACTGCCCTCTGCTGTACTGATTAAATTCTTCCACTAATCCAAACAGCCACTGTGCTGTTTACTTTTGAACATAAACAGGTAAGATGCACTTTACTCCAAATCAAAACACTAAAATATTACTACTCTGAGCATGTAAGCAGTGCCTGCTATGGAAAGATTTATACCCTTCACCTTAGACAAATGATAAAGGCCTCTCAAGACAGATTTTTAAATGCCCAGTTGTACATTTCTAAGCAGGTAAGGAAAAAAATACACTTGCTTTAGTTGTCCCCCCAGGTGCTTAGAGCAAGACCTTTTACCCTAATCAAGGTTGATTTTCTACTCTTTCATACAGAGTATGCTGATTCAAACATATGCTTCAGCCTTATCTGTAAACTAACAAGCCTTCCACCTGGATGTGTCTCTTTTCCCCAAGTAAGATTTTTTTATTTACATGTTTCTCATACAATAAACATTTCACTTTACTATAAACACTTAACCACAACTCCTAACTCTTCATCATTATAATGAAGGTATTCAAGGAATCAGAACTCCGATCGGAAGCTGTAGTTCGAAAGTAAGCAAGCAAGCAAAAAAACCCCCAAAAAACAAAAGAACAAACAAAAGCATTTCTTGTACGGGAAAAATTTTTTGGAGTTGTTAGCACTTTGTGACATTCATACAGCTATACACAAACTCATTTTCAACTAAAACACTTGAATTTCCCTCTACCCCAAGGCATTGATTGTAATAGATGAAGTAGCTTAATTTTCAAATCTTTCATTTCCTCTAGTAGAGAAAGCTTCTATTTATTTAGAATCGCTAGAATTATTCACTCTACCAGGTCTGTTATTAATGCATACATATGACAACAAAAAAATAACCAAAAAAATTAAAACAAGTTAGGGAGAGTCCAAATGATCTTGAACTTTCAAGATACAAGGGTTGTGATGCAAACTAAAGGATGTACGATTAAACAGTAACTTCCACTACTTTCTCTCGCCCACCTGCGAATTTGTAATGAGCAGGACACTAAGGAGGCTATTTCCTTCTTTGTTTTTAGAGAAGGCTTAAAAAAAAAATATATAAAAATATAATCTCAACTGGAGCTGAATGGTCCAGCCAGCTCAGTTAGGCTGATGTTGAAATACTTGGATTTTTGCTGTACAGTGGTTTGGTTTCATCAAGAATACAAGATTCACAGGGAGTAGAAAATGCTGAATTGAAACCTGCTCTGACTGGTCTTATGTGACATTGCCACTTTTGGGACATATCATGTAAATTTCTCAGAAAAACATACAGACCTGGAAAGCTCACAGAACTACTTTATTCAAAAGAAAGTCAAATCTGAGACAAGAATTTGTGTGAACACCTCAGTGAAGTCATCAAGATTATACCTAATTCCATATGACTACTGATAATCCTTGTCTAAACGTCTACTGTATTTGGAATAGCGTACATAAAAAAAGCAGAATTATTTGATAACTATTAAAGTACAACTGGCACCCAATTAGTAGATCTTGAATTTGCTTTCTGACAGCATGTTAAAAAAGCTACTAAACAGGAATGTAACAATTTAATGAAAAATTAAATGGTTTGATAAAGAACAATTAGGATAGTTGGGGTTGAAGTCACTTTACAAATATTTTTTATGCACCCTTTTTTTCAGCTTTGGACCAAGAGTTCTGAAAAAAACAATTATGATTTTAGCCAAGTTTAAGGTAACATTGAAAAGTTTCTTGGTCTTAGGTAAAGGCAGTCAAATTTTACTATATACTATGTCCATACTACTTTCAAAAAAGGTAGCATCACTCAAGAAAATTCTTGTGTTTAACAGAAAACAACTTACAGGTCCAGCTGTAGAAAAATCTGATGGTAGAACACAGGACTGTAAAATAAGCCAAGTGAAAACTATACAAAAACCCCACTGTTTATAAACATGTCTGTGTTTAGGTGAAGTTAGACTTCCATTACCTACAGATGTATAAACGGCTCTTAAACCAACATCAAAACCACATTCAGATACCCATTATGTCTTGCCTACTAATGTGTTTAGAGAGGAATTAATCTGCTTGCTTTCTTATTCTTCAACTGCCACTTCACACTAATAGTTTAAACCTAATCTCTGATTCACTGGATCAAATATTACCTTAGACGAGACAATATAACTTTACATTTAAAAATATATTCTAAACTACAATACTCAGTAGGTTATACTCAAAAGAAAAATGAAACAAAATTGTACCAACACATTAGAAATTAAACAAATAACGTTATACTGCTAAAAAAAATTACCTGTTTTTGTTAGCAAAAGATTATCCAGATGTCTATCTCCAACTCCAAGGATGTACGTAATTACACAATAACCAGCTGTAACAAGTAAATTGTAAACATAAGTACCTTTCCTGGAGAACAACAAGTTCCACACAATTAACAACAGTATATGACATTATCTTAGTTCTTGTTCACAAGTAATAAAAATACCATAGAGACTGTGGGCAGGGGTGGTGCTGGTGAAGAATAAACAAGATTATCAGCAGTATGAAGAACATTTGAAGTAATAAGGTAGAACTCTGAAGTTTATTCAGTACTGCCTAGATTTTCATTTCTTACTACACAATTACATGCTTAACACTAAAAGCCTAAATTAATTCAATATTGGGATTAAGATACCTCAAAGGAAGATGAAGTATTTTGAGCAAAATGAATGTACACATTTTGAACTTAAGATCTTTTAGGACAACTGTAAACAAGCATTAGACATTGATATGAATCTGTACGTATACGTCAGCAGTATTTACAAGCTAAGTAGTAAGCCAGGCAGTGATAAATAAATTAGAACTAATGCAAACTGGTTTTATTCTTACTGTCATCCATTAACCAGTTTAAAGCAGTTCTAAAGACTGCGCCTCAGAAAGAGAAGGGGAAAGAAGATACTGTGGAGCAACAACTGATTTTTATTTTTTTTTTTCAGAATGAAGTTGCTTTTAATTTAATGAACAGCAAATGTGATATTTTAACATAGCCATCAGTTTACTGAACAAGAGTTCAGTACACCTCTTTTTCTTGTCATCCAAATGGAACAAGAAGTTGAATGTAGCCTCACCCCCAAAAAACCTGATGTTTTAAAAACACATTAAAATTTCCTACCTCAAATACAGATGACTTACTGTTATATATATATATATGCTTTACCTCTCCCTGAATGATAAAGACCCCAACTCATGACACGGAGGGGGCAGAGGTAAGATTATTGCTAGAAAGCAAAGAGTATTTAATTTGTCTCCTATAAAAAGCAGAAAAAGAGGGCTGAGGAGAGGAATTGTGTATGACATGCCAGGCTCAAAACTATTCTTTTCACAGGGATTCTGACAGTATGTACATGCACAGTGCCCTATCTGCAGTCATCTAAACTGAAATGTCTTAGTATCTCATCTACCCTGTCCTTTACACTTCAGATATGAAGTTACTGACTGTAACCTACCACAGCTCTTAACATATGTGTCCATCACTTCTGCACTTATTCCATGAGGGCCAGTCTCACTAGGTGCATGTTTTCTGAAGAAGTTCTGGAGGGGAAGTCATCAACATATTTAGTTATTCCACATGATCTGAAACAGAATCTTTAGAACTGGTAGAAAAACACATTTAAATCAAGACCATAAATGGCCATTATTACAATCTGCTAAACTAACAATCACTCCCAAAAAACCTAGTAAGATCCAATTTAATTTTGTATTGCTTTATTTTCTGTCTTAATCATCATATTTTCACACTCAATAGGAACAGATGTGATGTTCAAACTGAAGAGCAGTTTTCTTCACTAACAGCTTCAGAAAATTAACAATACATTGAAAAGTTACTAATTAATAACTATGAGTGCAAAGTATTTCCACAGGAAACTGTTTATGCCAGATCAAAAAAAACTAGAACAGGACTAACAGTTCAGATTTATAACTGGTATTTGGGACACACACTCTTACAAGGTTTATCATTATGTGTCTCCATATTCCTCAATACAACTAACTGCTACCAAGTTTAAAAGGAAAATCTAAGTGATCAAATGGAAATTTTCACATTTCCTGTGAAATGTGGACAAGAAGAAAACTGTGTCTTTCTTGACTGAGACAGAAGATGGGTAAATTATATCCAAGCCCAAGTACAAGTTTCTTCCAGTAAGCAAACACAAAGCAAGCACCAGAAGAGAAGCTTGGTAGGCATCTGGATGATGGAAGTGACCAAAATCCTAATGAAAAAATGAAGGGAATCTTAAAATAGAAAAGGAGATACTGAAGGAAGGTACCTGCAGGCTATTTAGGAAAGTTTTGCTTGAAAAGCAGTCCTGTTACATGTATCAGAATTTTAAGGACTGGAGAAAGCTTTCATTTTCTTTACTTACAGAGGAACATGCCCTTCTGAGGTATGTTAAAAAAGCTGACAGTATAAAGAGTATGTTAAAAATTTCCTTCCACATTTCACTTAGGGATTTCATTTGACTGGTTAACAGGGAACTAGAGAGATCTACTTTCAGTGCTCCAAAATTTTACATGCTGTGTGTAAAAAAAAACCAAAAAACCGCAACACCAGAAAAGAACCCACCAAACAACAACAACAAAATCAAAAAACCACACACAGACTTCAGACCATCCAAATGCTAAACTGTAGAGTGTGGAACAGAAATACTTCCAAAACATGAACTGTAATTTCAAGATTGTTGACAGAAGGTAAGTAACATACAAACATCAAAACATCTTTTCTTTCCTGCAGATCTGCATTACCAGCCGGGATTAGATTACTTGCTTTAAATCTTTTCAGAACTGAACCATTTTTTAATATTTAGATGCAGTGCCCATCTTTATTAATACAGCTGGGACACCCAGAATGAACATTTACAAAAAGAATAAACCAAATTTTCACAACACCTAAAAATTTTCTTTTAGCTTTTATTTCCTTGGCCTACAATGCCCAGCTACTTTATCATGCTTTGGCATAGGAAATCTGAGCTCTAACATATTTTGCCACTGATCTGTGAAGTAATCTTAAATCCCATTCTTTTGGCATCTTGTCTATTTAGATTAGCAATTCTTCACAGGAAGAATTGCTCCTTATGTCTGCACAGCAACTAAAACAGTGGGGCACCTATTTTAGATTGAAATATGATGTTATAAGTAATTGCAAAATGACAGTTTCACAAGCATTTCCAAATATATTATTTTATAAAAACATATCATGGACAGGAATATGAATAGTACATTTCCAAGACTACAAAGGATTGCCAAGAAAACGCTTTATAAACTGTGTGATCATTGGATGTGTAGACATAGCTTATCACAATCTTTACGGAACAGAAAGTTTACAGTAGTTGGGAGCTATTTGCTTTGGCTCCCAGTTACTGAGCTACGAACAAATGCAAACTTCAGTATCAACTACAAAAAAGGGAAATAAAGTACTGTAACAAATCGAATCCAACATAAACATGCTGTGTTTTCATTAAAAACTTAGCTTAGTAGATATATATCTCATATGGCAATTTTGTATGTTTTTATCTAACTATTTATCTCAACCAGCTGAGCTCTGCTACCTAGCTTGTATGCTGTGCTTGAAATTAGCATGTATTTTGTGTATCACTATTCAATTATGTGTCCCGACTCAATTCCATGACAGTCACAGAAAGTTTGCTAAAAGTAAAAATTAAAAGGAAAAAAACCCCACACAGTATCTATACATTCACTATGGCAGGGAAACAGACTTAGAAATTATATGACCAAACTATTTAGTTGTTCCATAAAAAAAAAAATCATTAAAACATACTTTGACATGGTATCAAGCCAGAAGTACTGTGTGAAAGACAGAAACATTTTAAAACAAAACAGTACAGAAAAGTGTCATGTACTCAGCATTCATCGTTACAGCAAAGCCAGAATTTCAGTATCACAACTAAATTACACTTTAATTATTTAAATGGTATTACTTTTAGGACATGAGATACTCACGCGGTGATTTATTTTCTTTAAAGCAAAACTTCTGCTGTAAATACCCTTATGTTTCAAGCTGTAATTTGTCTTCTAACAATAGACACAAGAATCAGCTGAGAGACTAAAGACTTGCATGAGATCTAAGCCTGCAATTTATATTGTTTGATCAGAAGATGACTTAAAAATCCCCCACCACATACCTGTATACTTTCCTCAGTAGCAAGAACTTCTGCAACTGGTACTGACTGAATAAACTGCATGAAGCCTGTGACAGAAAACAACCAAAAAAAATTTCCAAGGCAAAGAACTTTCAAGCTACTATAATAAACATGCGTTATGAAGGGCAACACTAATACACACTTTCATTCAACTGCTTTTCGTTGGCAAAGAAACATGTTTTGTCCCAATTTTCTGTCTTCAGTAGTTTTAAAACAACTTGTCATTATCACCAAATTAGCTTGCAAAAAATCTATTGTTTCAAGTTTTCATGAGACGAGAAAGATAAATCAATGGCTTTCTAAATATTTATCCAGAATGTATCTAAAAGCACAGCCAAGTTTGATTTTGTTTTGTTTTGTCTTGTTTTTTTCCTCCATTTCATGCAAAGATCTATAAATAGGAGTGTTCAAAGTTCTTTGTCTGAGATCACACAGCAAGCTAGCAGCAAAGACAACACTACGGATTGTCACATACTCCAAAGTCCAGACCGGACTTCCTTTATGAAGGTATTTGAGTCACCTATGGTATACTGTGCTCACTCAGGTTGTTTACTTCCTTGACTTATATTGCAACAAGATTTTCTTAAACATTTGAGCTCCTTTTTAGAATGCTGTACTAAGCAAAACATCTCATGAAAATAGCGTGTCTGTGAACAGAAGATTCCTCCCAACACTGCATTTTTAGGAAATAAAAGTATTCATACCATGTTTTGTACTAGTTGCCAGCACTTTATAGGGTGTCAGCTTCAAATCCAGATTCTCTTTTCTTAACAGCTGGGAAAAAAACAACACACAAAAATGCAAAGATCAATGCAATAGAAAGGCAGCTTCTATCTCTAAAAGGAATGTGTATTGGACATTCATCTCCACTGTTCTTCACTGAAATCAGTAATGAGTGAAAGCCTGTTCACCAATTTATTTAGTAATTATACACAGGTTCATTGCCTGTCTATGAAGAAAAAACATCTGAGAACCCTGGAATGTATTAGCAACATAAGCTGCATTAACAGTTTTCAACAGTCTTGCTCTCGAAAAGGAAAATCAAGAACATAGAAGGACAAGGATGCAAATTAATAATTCTCACCTTATCCATGAGCGAAATAATCTGAAGAATAAGTTGATCTTGACGTAAGTCATCACCATGCTTAAAAATTACGGGATATTTGCCTCCATCTTCTGTCTTGAAGAATAACTGGGCAGGCATTAAGGCACTCTGGAAAAGGAAACTTATTCTACTAAGCTGGTTCACATCATTGTTCATATTAACACGTTGCTACAGTGGAGTTTAAAATATAAATCCTTGTTTACTGCATTGTAAATCAGAAGTGAATTAAGCAAATATCAGGTCATATGATTCAAGTATCAAATTCAGTTACAAAAAGATTTAGAATAGTCCTATTTGAATACCAACAGTGCAGCAGCGAGCACCAGAACTCTCTTCATATTCCTCAAGTTTGGTAGAAAAGAAGCAATTCTAAAGCTTCTAAAATCAGTTACTCACTGTCTTGGACTCAACAGTTAGAACATACCACTTTCAGTTACAAAAAGTGTGATCTAGGCATGTTTTTAAAAGAATACCTTAAGGCTTTCCTTCTTTTTTAGCAAGGAGTCTGAATGATACATTTCCCCCTGGACCCTGCTCCCCTAGCAGCTGAAGAGGAAAGGACAGAAGGATTCAAATTTTGTCTGTATGCATGTAATTCCAATCAACATAGATGCACTATGCAAAAGGTCACAACAAAACAAATTTAAACTGACCAGATCAAAAAGAGACACAATTATAGGATAAACATCAGAGAAATGCTAGCGGCAAGACATCTTAAACAACTAATTGCTTCCTTAATCTATTTAGTAAAAGCAAAAATGCCTTTTTACATTGTTGTTTGAGCAAGCCAATTTAATTGCTTGCAATTTCTCTGCATAAAAAGGGTTGAAGGGGATCAATTACCTACATGAATGATTTAATCTATTGCAAATGACCAAGTCACTTCCCTCAAAACCCAAAACAAAAACAAAAACCCCAATCAAGGATACAGAGTTTAATATTTGAGCAGTTACATTAGATTTTCACATGCAATGAATGTTTCAAAACTATTAAGTTTCATAAATAAAGGAAAAATTATTCTTTAAGTAGTCCTACAAAAGCAGCCATGTGATGTCCAAGAGCACCATAAATTAGTCAATCTTCCCTCTTTGGGTTTGTCTGTTTTCTATCCCATAGTGCAGAATGAGACATTAAATGGAAGTCTATAACCTTTCAGAATCAGGAGAATTGAAACCATCTCCGATTTTGAAACAAGTTACATCTCATTTTTGATCCTAAATTTTCTACATTGCTACAGAAGACCAATATGTAGACGACTATCTGACTTCAGTTCATCCTGATCAAGTTAAGCTATTATTAAGTGAAGAAGAGTACAAGGACCTCGTTAGGTCATGCAGGGAGGGAATTAGGAAGGCGAAAGCCCAGCTAGAGCTCAACCTGGCCACGGTCGTGAGGGACAACAAAAAAAGCTTCTATAAATACATTAACAGCAAAAAGAGGGCCAAGGAGGATCTCCATCCTCTACTGGATGCGGCGGGGAACCTTGTCACGAAGGATGAGGAAAAGGCTGAGGTACTTAATGCCTTCTTTGCCTCAGTCTTTAACAGCCACACCGGGTATCCTCAGGGTATCCGTCCCCCTGAGCTGGATGACAGGGATGGAGGGCAAAATAGGCTCCCCATGATCCAGGAGGAAGCAGTTAACGACCTGCTATGCCACCTGGACACTCATAAGTCTATGGGGCCTGATGGCATCCACCCAAGGGTGCTGAGGGAACTGGCGGAAGAGCTTGCCAAGCCGCTCTCCATCATTTATCAACAGTCCTGGTCAACGGGGGAGGTCCCGGATGACTGGAGGCTTGCCAACGTGACGCCCATCTACAAGAAGGGTCGGAAGGAGGATCCGGGGAACTACAGGCCTGTCAGCCTGACCTCGGTGCCGGGGAAGGTTATGGAGAGGCTCATCTTGAGGGCGCTCACGGGACACGTGCAGGTTACCCAAGGGATCAGGCCAAGCCAGCACGGGTTCATGAAAGGCAGGTCCTGCTTGACCAACCTGATCTCCTTCTATGACCAGGTGACCCGCCTAGTGGATGAGGGGAAGGCTGTTGATGTTGTCTACCTGGACTTCAGCAAAGCCTTTGACACTGTTCCCCACAGTATTCTCCTAGAGAAGCTGGCGGCCTGTGGTTTAGACAGGTACACTCTTCGCTGGGTAAAAAACTGGCTGGATGGCCGAGCCCAGAGGGTTGTGGTGAATGGGGTGAAATCCAGCTGGCGGCCGGTCACAAGCGGAGTCCCCCAGGGCTCGGTTTTGGGACCGGTCTTGTTTAATATCTTCATTGATGATCTGGATGAGGGGATAGAGTGCTCCCTCAGCAAGTTTGCAGATGACACCAAGTTGGGAGGGAGTGTTGATCTGCTTGAGGGTAGGAAGGCTCTGCAGAGGGATCTGGACAGGCTGGATCGATGGGCTGAGGCCAACCAGATGAAGTTCAATAAGGCCAAGTGCCGGGTTCTACACTTCGGCCACAACAACCCCAGGCAACGCTACAGGCTTGGGGATGAGTGGCTGGAAAGTTCCCCTGCAGAAAAGGACCTGGGGGTGTTGATCGACACCCGGCTGAATATGAGCCAGCAGTGTGCCCAGGTGGCCAAGAAGGCCAACGGCATCCTGGCTTGCATCAGAAATGGTGTGGCCAGCAGGAGCAGGGAGGTGATCATGCCTCTGTACTCGGCTCTGGTGAGGCCGCACCTCGAATACTGTGTTCAGTTTTGGGCCCCTCACTACAAGAAGGACATGGAGGTGCTGGAGCGTGTCCAGAGAAGGGCGACGAAGCTGGTGAGGGGTCTGGAACACAAGTCTTATGAGGAGCGGCTGAGCGAGCTGGGGTTGTTTAGCCTGGAGAAGAGGAGGCTGAGGGGAGACCTTATCGCTCTCTACAACTACCTGAAAGGGGGTTGCAGAGAGGTGGGTGTTGGTCTCTTCTCCCAAGTGACTAGTGACAGGACTAGAGGAAATGGCCTCAAGTTGCGACAGGGGAGGTTCAGGCTAGACATTAGGAAAAAGTTCTTCACTGAGAGAGTGGTGAAACACTGGAATAGGCTGCCCAGGGAGGTGGTAGAGTCACCCTCCCTGGAGGTATTCAAGGAGCGTGTGGATGTGGCATTGTGGGATGTAGCTTGATGGACATGGTGATGTGTGGTGTTGGGTGGGTTGTGGCTTGTTATTGTTGTTGTGTGGCGTGGGTTTTGTGGTTGTGTTGTGTGGTTTTTTTTTTTTTTTTTCCCCCCCCCCCCCCCCCCAGGTTGGACTCGATGATCTTACAGGTCTTTTCCAACCGTACTGATTCTGTGATTCTGTGATTCAGTCTTTTTGTCAACATACTTCCCCTGACTTAAATCATATTCATGCTAAAAGTTGACTCAGGTTTGCAAAACCGTGTTTTCATTAGAAGATCTTTCCAACGTTGCCTCCTGAGGTGCAAGAGCAGGGAATTAAAGCGTACTCTTCAAAAAGACTAAATGCTATCTAAAGAAGCAAGCCAAAGCTAGGGAACCAAGGGATCATATGGTAGAAAACCATGGAAAAATGTTCATCTCTGATTTTAAAGTAAACACAAATTGTATCACAGTCAACAAACAGCCTGTCAAAGTTTGAAACTACTGGGCAAAATAAAATTTATGATCTAGTAGAAATAATGGATTAACACTGGTTGCCACAGCAGCTTGACCGTTTTTTAACTGGCAGAGGATGCCTCCTGGACATAGGCCTGACTGGTAAAGCACATTTTGGTCATCTTAAAATTAGATCACAGTCACCTATATTAGTTGAAAGTAAATTTATAAGGAGGTCCTACATCACTGGACACAGGCAATAACTTACATTCAAAGTAGTATAGGAAGCAAAATAACCCCAGCCCTTTCAACAGCATATTGACTGTTTAGTAACTAGATTAAGGGATGGCTATATGATCACAAGCAACTGCTACGGATTGGCTTAAGTAGTAACTAACCTTAAGGATACAGGATCTACCTCTCAGTCCACTGCAACAGAATGAAATGGACCACCCGATTTCTTTCCAGTCTCTAACAATTTAACAGTTTTATTTTGCAATGGAATAGATGCATGCATCCAGCGGAGATGCAGCGTACGTGACATGGTTTGTATGATTTTGATGCTAAGTGGTATTCCCGTTGAACACAGTCTAACTAAGGTTCAGAGAAATTCTGAATCAGGAAGCATGCCTCCAGCCTGGAGACTTCATGAACTTTATAAACTCTGTCAGTCTTATAAAAACTGCTTTGAAGTTTGCACATTAACTTGAAAACAGAGTTTCACAAAGAAAATAAAGAGTTGTTTAACCACTTTATGAGCACATTACAGTTACATTTTGCCTTGACTATGTCAGCCCCTTTAAATCTTTCACCTGATGTTTTTAAGCTTAGTGCTCATAAGAGTTCTTTGTATTTCAGCTATTCAGAAGATCTCATTTACCTTGAAGAGTGTGGCTTTTTCAGGGATTATCCCTTTAATTTTCACCTGAGGTTCCAGAGGAAGTGGAATAAGTTCCATATCTGCTAAATTCATCTTTTCATTATCTGCTAACAAAGCCTGAAGCCTCTCATTCTAAAAGAATAAAAGAATAAAAAAATTGTTAAAAAAAAACAAACCAGAAAACACATATTAGGTATATACAAACAGTTAAAAAGTCTTTTAATAAAGGATATAGTAATACATATCCAATTTATTAAATTATTTATTCTTCCAAAGAATCAAGGTTTCACTTTTAAAATCCAGTGAAATAAAAATTCTCTATTTGCAGTAATCTGAGTAAGGAAGCAGATAGGCCAGCTAGTTTGAGTTTTGTCAAGCGATTTTGTAAGTGCCAGATATAATAGTCTTAGAAAAATTTATTTCTAAATTGCCTGCACAGCAGCAGGATGGTTTGTTTTCTATACCAGTATCAAATGTTAGTTCTGTTTCAGAAACTTGATTCAGGTCCTTCGCTCTGATCCTTAAATCCCTGAACTCAAGGAGATCCCCTACCACCAATGAACCAAATTGACAACAGCTTGCATAAACATGATTTCAGGGCTTGCTCTACGTCCTACATCTGCAGTTACCAGAAATACAATACCAGTCAATTTTTGACTACTTTACACTTGGTGTCCTATATAATAAAGGTCGAATACATAAAAGTCTCTAGTCTTTTCCCCTACTGAAAAGAACAGGCATAAACAGAGACACAGCAAGGTAGCCCACTACTGTTAGGAATACTTCTAGGGGTTAATTGCTGCTAGCTAGATTTTAATCCGAAAATCAAAGCCATGTGTTTCTTAGTTTTACAGAAATATCTTGGCAATTATAAAAGAACACTTGACAGAACGCTATCAATGCATTGCGCAAGCAGGAAATACATTCTTATGAATTGAAAAACCCTCCTCCTCTTTTAGTGATTATAACTTCATTACTGATACATAGAACATTCACAACATTTCATAAAAATGATGCAACGCTTAAGTGTTTCATTTTCTTGCACAAATATACCCCACAGATTTAAAGAAAGAAGGTGACCAAAATTATTACACTGAAAAATCCATGTTTAAAAATACTGATGCGTGTCAGAGGCAAAGAAAATACACGAATAGAAACCCCTTTGGCATTCCTGCTTCCTCCACATACCCATCTGTCAATGTCACTTAAAATATTTTAACTAAGAAGAACAAAGCTTCTTAAAATGTACCTATGATAGATATCGTTTTCCTCAAGATGCAACAGAAGGCAACGTTCTGCTAAACACACACCTTAAGAATAGTTTTGTTGCTCTTGGAGCAAATTAAACCTTGCTGCTAGTCAAGTTTCATTATCTATCTTGGCATAATTCTCACACCACAGTAACCTCTGCTCCCTTCCTATGTCCCCCACAACTGGTTCGATGTTATATCATCAACTATTCAATTATTCTCATACCTTCTTTTTGCCAAAATATCCCAAGATTTTTCTCAAGGGCCTCTTCTGTTTTTCATCTACAAACTTTCAGAACACTTTGGAACTCTGACCCATCTAAACCTCTCCAAAGTTTGTTTAAGTTAGCTAAAGTTATTACAGGACAGATGGACAGCTGTTCTAAATCTCAGTGCGAAGAATTTGTACTGAAAAGCTAACATTCCTTTTGTCAAATTCTAGCCAGAGATAAGTTTTCCAATCCCTCAGTTACCTTTTTCTTACGATTCCCACTTTCACGCTGCACTGCTTTCATTACATGAACCAGCCGATCTACAAATGTCTGCTGGGCTGCCAACAACGAACGCATAACTCTGACAGACTTATCACCCTAAGTGAATTAAAAGAATCAAAATTAGTTCTTTGTTCTATAATAATTTTATCTAGAAATTATTCTTTTATTCTCAGACCTTTGGGCTTTTAAGTGGTAAGTGAAAAACGATCAATTTCCCGTCAATTCGAAAGGTATTTTCTGTAAAACACAATCAGAATCACTGTAGCTGGCAATCAAGTACCTGACCTACCAGTGCACTTCAATTTGCATCAACAATTTCAGCGGTGAACAGTCATGCATGACAAACCTATTCACACAGCTAAAATTAATTAGTAAGGATAAGCACATGGAATATTCTTAAGTGTAAGAGTCCGATTTGAGTAACATCCCTAAAAGGGGAATTAATATGAAGTGTGAGATGCACTAAAATCACGAAAGACTGCACATCTGCTATAAATTACAGACTGCAATTCCCAAAAGGGGTTTTTTTGTTGTTTTTGCTTCCCCCCACCCAGTACTCCAGCACCTATCTGCTGCTGATACACAGAACAACACTGTTTGTGACTTCAAAAGATAGGTCTCTAGTCCTTGCAGTTCAAATTGAGACAAGTGCTTCCAATAAAGAAATAGTAAATAAAATAGACTGATTACACAAGGCAGAGGATTTTAGAACTGGCATGTTACTAACAAGAACAAGCAATAAAACAGAGGAAAAAGGTCTCAATAATTGGGTTTGGTTTTTTTTTTCAGTAGTTTCTTTGGTTTGCCACAAACTCAAAATTCAAGCAAAAGTGGGAGCTTTTTTAAAATTGTGATGTATATGACATAAAAAACCTGTCCTCCTTCTAGACACCTGTGCCTACTTAAAGAATGATATCCCAAACCATTAAGTATTCCGTTACACAGAGGCATTACCTTCAGCAAAGCCTGACTAAATCTTCTCATCACATTTAAGTACATTTCGTGAGTCTTTGGGTCCCTCTGCTGAGTGTCTTGGTCTTCACACTCCACTATTACATACCTGCAGCATAAAAACAACCCAAGTTATGTTGTACTCTGGTGCTACACAATTTCAGTGGAATACAGCAGCCCTGTATTATAGGCCTGGAACTAAAAATGAAGTCGATCTTTGAATGAGTTATCAACCAACAGACCAACTCTTCAAAATTGCATAGTCAAATTCCCACTTGGATCAGGAGAGCCTATCAAAGTTTCTGAGGTCTTTCACTTACAGTGAAGTGGCATCACTTAAACAGGAAAAGTCAGAAGTCCAAATTATATGAACACTCCAACCAAGCAGTACACGGGGGAGGAATGGGCATTCTACTTTGCTGCTATCCTCTAAATAATGTAGTGTCTGCAAACTTGCTATTCGAGTACACCTGCAAAAACAAGAGGAATCTCACCCTCCCCGTTCCCTATTTTACCATTAACAATTGTGGAAGAGACAGTATTGGTCCTGAAGCAGCTCTGCAAAGCCTACATTCCAAATAAGTTTTCATCTCTAAAATTATGATTTGAGTACAAGATTTAAACAGTACAATTTGGAACAGTTATACTGTAAATTTAATTTATGTTAAGCAGTTTTTTTCAAAGCTTTTGTGCTTATTTCTATTCACAGCACTAATAAGCAAAAGCTAGCTATGAACAGGTCTTCTTTCAGTTGACCAATATATCTAAGGGAGCTGGCAGAAATGCTCACCAAGCCACTTTCCATCATCTACCAGCAGTCCTGGCTAACCAGGGAGGTCCCAGTTAACTGGAGGTTAGCAAATATGACGGCCATCTACAAGGAGGGCTGGAAGGAGGATCCGGGGAACTACAGGCATGTCAGTCTGACCTCGGTGCTGGGGAAGGTTATGGAGCAGATCATCTTGAGTGCCATCACACAGCACATACAGGACACCAGGTGACCAGGCCCAGTCAGCATGGGTTTATGAAAGGCAGGTCCTGCCTGACTAACCTGATCTTCTATGACAAGGTGACCTGCTTAGTGGATGAGGGAAAGGCTGTGGATGGCGTTTCCCTGGACACCTGGACAAAGCCTTTGACACCGTTTCCCACAGCATTCTCCTGGAGAAACTGGCTGCTCATGGCTTGGACGGGCGCACTCTTTGCTGGGTAAAAAAGTGGCTGGATGGCCGGGCCTAAAGGGTTGGGGTGACTGGAATGAAACCCAGTTGACGGCTGGTCACAAGTGGTGTTCCCCAGGGCTCAGTACTGGGGCCGGTCTTGTTTAATATCTTTATTGATGATCTGGATGAGGGGATAGAGTGCACCCTCAGCAAGTTTGCAGATGACACCAAGTTGGGAGGGAGTGTCGATCTGCTTGAGGGTAGGAAGGCTCTGCAGAGGGATCTGGACAGGCTGGATCGATGGGCCCAGGCCAATTGTATGAGGTTCAACAAGGCCAAGTGCCGGGTTCTACACTTTGACAACAACCCCAGACAACGCAACAGGCTTGGGGACGAGTGGCTGGAAAGCTGCACAGCGGAAAAGGACCTGGGGGTGTTGATTGACAGCCGGCTGAATATGAGTCAGCAGTGTGCCCAGGTGGCCAAGAAGGCCAACAGCATCCTGGCTTGTACCAGAAACAGTGTGGCCAGCAGGAGCAGGGAGGTGATCGTGCCTCTGTACTCGGCTCTGGTGAGGCCGCACCTCGAATACTGTGTTCAGTTTTGGGCCCCTCACTACAAGAAGGACATTGAGGTGCTGGAGCGTGTCCAGAGAAGGGCGACGAAGCTGGTGAGGGGTCTGGAGCACAAGTCTGATGAGGAGCGGCTGAGGGAGCTGGGGTTGTTCAGTCTGGAGAAGAGGAGGCTGAGGGGAGACCTCATCACGCTCTACAGCTACCTGAAAGGGGGTTGCAGAGAGGTGGGTGCTGGTCTTTTCTCCCACTTGACAAGTGATAGGACAAGAGGAAATGGCCTCAAGTTGCACCAGGGGAGGTTTAGACTGGATATTAGGAAAAATTTCTTCAGCGAAAGGGTTGTCAGACATTGGAACACACTGCTCAGGGAAGTGGTTGAGACACCATCCCTGGAGGTATCTAATAGATGTGTGGTTGAGGCGATTAGGGACATGGTTTAGTGGTGGACTTGGCAGTGTTAGGTTTACAGTTGGTCTTTCTGATCTTAAAGGTCTTTTCCAATCTAAACGGTTCTATGATTCTATGATCTCCTAGTATTACCCCGTAAAATCATATAACCCCATGATTCAAAAAAAGAAATTAGCAAGTCAGTCGATTTTCAAACACTGCATTTGAATTCAAAAGTGACTCCACACATTCAAACACACACACTTGGATTTTACACTGACAGCTAGAATTACCCATTCCTTATGCACTTGTGCAGAATCTCTCTGCAACTGAATGATTACGGGATAAGACAGAGGTCTGTCATTTGCAGCTGATCGGATTTGACTAGTCTTATAAATAAGTACACACAATATAATAGATACATTAAAATAAGGCATATGTAACTTACTCGTGAGTATTATCTCAATGAAATCTGTAACTAGAGATTACCTCTAGAACTTTGCAAATATATTGTTTTTATACCGTACCATCACTAAAATGACAAAATTAGATTGCAGTAATGTGTATAAAAGTAAGCCCGTATTTACAAAGTCTGTGCACCAAAACTTCAAGGAAAACTAAATAATGAATTGAAATATGCCATTTTCATCTTCATTTGTTAAAAAGCCCTAGACAGTTTCTCAAAGCTATCTTGAAACAAGGAGTAAAAATAATGCTTCATACTTGGATAGATGTCTCATACATCCGAAGAAGAGACAGAAAAAAGCAGTAGCACTGACTTCTGTAGCCGCTGTTACAGTCTAAGTATAGGATAGCTTTACAATGACAAGTGACTGAGAAGGGAGGTTTGATTTTCAAGGGTTATTGTACTTTTTCCATTGATTATTTTAGGTGCATGCTGTGTCTGGATAGTTGAAACGAGCAATTGATCAGCAGCCAAGAGGATTTATGGCTACGTCAGCTCAAACAGTGGCTGCAACATTTGTATTTTGTCACTGAGAAATTGAGATGTCTGGAAAGAAAACAAAGAATAAATTGACTGGGTTTTTTGTGGGTTTTTTGTTGGTTTTGGGGGTTTTTGTTTGGTTGGTTTTTAATCTATAAGACAAAAACTTCAGCATTCTGGATGTTTGAACTTCCTGTAGACTGAGATGTTGCCAAAATGTAAGTGCACAGTTTCTATCAATGTTATAGAAGTAAGCCAACCTACTAACCCTTATCATAAATGAAGAATATTTGATTAGGACAAGCATTTAGCTTCTACCCACACCAATTAGGCTTGCAATTATTTTAATCATTTAAATTTAACAGCACTTTTTTCTGAAGCCAAACATTATCTTTGGCCACTGCAATAGAAGTATGTACATTAAGGAACTGTAGTTAAAGTCATGCACTTACGTATTTTATATTCAAGCTACTGAAAAAGCAATGAAATAATAAAGCTTAAAAAGACATTTACAAATGGAATCACTCTCAGGGTAGGTTAGGATTCTTATAAGAATTTTATAAGAACAGTTTGGAAGGTTTACATCACATATCAAATGCCATTTCCAATTCATGGCTTATCTGTGGTTAATATTCATATCATATTAACATATGATAATGTGTATTAGTATTTTTTATTATTAGATACATCTACAAAGGATACAAATGAGAATCATTTGGCAAGTTTAGCCATGTAAAAGGCATCTAAGCTCTCTATTTTAAAAATGTGAGAGTATATCTATTTTAAAATGCGAGAGTATATACACAACTAAATAGCTGTATGTGTTGTGTATATGCATGTACACATTAATATATACCCATACACACACTTTCAGAGAGTACAGCTCTATTTATCTCCACTTTCTTCAAATGAGATAATTCTATCTGCAAATGCTTACTCAGAAGGCATGCAGATGACTAAAAATTAAATTAGATGCCTAAACTAAAGTACTGAAGTGAGACAAGATCCTTCACAGAGTAATCTTACCTCTCCACTACCTAGATGAACTATTCACAACTAATTCCCCCTTAAGAAAGCACACATCTGCGATGACCCTTTGTTTGTGCTCATAACATAACCACAAATGGAATCTAAAAAATAATTAGGTTAGCATAAAAAAATTCAGTGCTTTATGAACCTTCATAAAGTACACTCTGATTAATACTAGAGTGCATAACCTCAATATTCCAGCCAACACTGTCAAAAACTATAAACACAAACCAAACAGAAAAGCAGAGCCGAAGATGAACTTCATCTCCTTCCCACCACCTTAAACAAATTGAATGACAACTTATAAGCTATAGTTAGGATTTTTTTTTCCTTTTTAACACTGTACTTAGTGCCCCACAAATCACCTTCCTTTCTCTAACAGTAAAGCACATTTGTGAATTTAAAAAACCAGCACCCTCCTTTTACTAATTATTCTGCTAAAATGCACATTGTTTTAAATCTACTCCTTCATCCTGACAGAAACTGAGATTCTCAAGTTCTCAAGTCATCTTTTGCTGTGCATCCTTCTGGGCATTACAGCTTGTATTTCAATTAGACATTGATACAGTACGAATAAATAGTTCTAACATACCAGTATAAGTAGTTTGCCAACGTGGAATTTTTGCATGCTCGTGATATCAAGAAAGTGCAAAGGTCTTGCTGGAAGGGATTTAAGAAAAGCAAAATTAAGTTATAAATAAGTCCGAGCCCTTGGGAGAGAGATGAAGTTAAGGAAAACCCCAAATAATTGCAGGGCATTTTGAGAGATACATTCCCTTCTAAAAGCTGAATCCAATCCAACCTAATATTTATATCATATCAGTTTTAATATTACTCCGAACAAATCCAGCAACAACACTACAAGTAAAAACAGGTTTGCTACTTCAGGAATATATTTACCAACATGTCAGAAGTACACAATCTTCTCCAACAATAAAACTTTACATTAAAGTTTCTATTTATAACATATTACACTTTCCTCCTATGCAATTATCCTTTGTTGTAAGATTCAGCCTCGAAAGGGGATTGCTACCCTGTTTCGCATCCAGAAGATCTGAAACTCATTAAAATTTTAACATAAAGAACAAATCTGTAGAGGATACACAGTATTTAGTTACTTTTTCAAGGTTTAATATGCCAACTAACAAGAAATCTATGTATCTTTACCGATATACTCCATTTGAGGCTTATTTTCTACGCAGTACTAAGACTCAAAGAGGAAGATCTGCAACAGGGACTGGATCTCTAGTTCAAAGACCTATTAACTGCACATCAGATTAAAATCAGATTCCCTCCAACTGTCTTTTCCTTGTATCTTTCCCTCCCTTCAGTCCCATTCTTATTACTCTTCTACTTGTGGTATAAGTTAAGTACAATCTTTGGTAGATGTAAATCAACAGTGTCTCACTTAGGTCGAAAAAGATAACACCCAAGTCAAAGAATATGGCTACAGGAAGAATAGACTGCCGAGATTAAGGCATTTGGGTAACTGTCTTCCATTAAAAAAATCTGCTTTAAAATACCTCAAACACATGCAATTATCAGTATCTAATCAGCATGTGATAGCCTTTGCAGTAATTTTCTCCTTTAAAGGAGAGTAACTTTATGAAAAATTCAATGCCCACTCCCCTAGTTTTGTATAGTGTGACCACGTACATAAATACATGGCCTGTAAATAAAAAAATCAGTTAATCTATTGCTATTTTCTTAGCATTTAGTTTACATTTATATTCTTTGAGCACTTTAAGTATTCAGCAAGATACAGTAGAAAGATTCAAATATTCACAAACAAAAACCCCAAAACATTACTAAGTCACTAAAAAGCCTCAAGTATCAAAAATGCAAGGTAAAAAAAACATTTGACTTACATCGAGGTTTTCATTGTCTGCAAGCTCCTTCGTCTTAGAAGTAAGAGGTGGTGAGGAAACAGGCGGAATAGGACTCATGATCTGGGAACTACATAAAGGAAAGCATGTAATTGGCAAGATTCAAAGTTCTTGCTTGGGGGATAGGGGGCATGTATGGAAATAGCAACGCATTTCACTTCCACAGCATAATAAATTCAGCAAACTGGACGAAAAGTATCTTTGAATACAGTCTCTCATCCCTGATTCAGAACAAACTACACGAACAGCACCTTTGACAGCTGCAGTTCCTGAAAACGGCAAAAATCTGTGCCTGGATAGCTATGCAGTTTATGGCTGTGAAGGACATTTGCTTACATCAAACTTAGGATTTTGTTTCATCTTCCATAAAAAGTAAGTAGACATAGACAGGAATTTAGCAAATCTGCATTTTCAGGATAAGCTTTTTTTAAATATTCTTATGATGAAATTGCTAATACACAACACCTGCAAGCACTCGTCTCTGGAATGCAATTACACATAACAGAGTAGACAAACCCAGTGCTTGCAAGGCAAAATTATCAGACAGTAAATTTACCTGAAAGGAAGTAATCAAAGAGCTCTACTAATGTCTAAGTGTCATTGCAGCTTCTAAATACACCATACATCCCAGGACACCCACTCTACAGCTTAGCAGCAAGATCAATGAAAAGCAGTATACTTGTAATATGAAAAGTATACCCTAGTGACACAAGTGATTAGACATTGAAGCTTAAGACTACAAATCCTGGAAATTTGTACGAAATATTCACAGGAGACTTTGGTTAACCAAGTTTGTTTGCACCTTGCTTAATACCACACTAATTAGATATTTCAGCCTTTCTTTTGGATTCCTGCGAGAATAAGAAGTGTGCTCCCCCAGCTCCTTTACATTCACAGGACTCTCCCTACACCTTCTTTTGCAGGAGCAGGAAGAAATTTCTTTCCATTTCAAACCAATCGGACTTTTAGACCCATATTCTCTGATGAAAGTGGGAAGCGGTGCCTCATACAACAACTTCATTGAAGACATCTAACTTCTGCAAGGACAGAAGGAAGCAATGCCAGTGTTTTTCCTGCTTTCCAGAAGTTGTCTTCCTTTCATACAGTAAGGTCAAAGGCCACAACTTCAAGATTAAGAATGTTTGCTCTGCAAACTATTTGTAGTCAGGAAATACATTCTGTGGAAGCTCAAGGGTTAATTTATTTTTTTTAATGTCACTGCTTCAGATTATAAAGTAGGGTGTTGAATATCCAATGGTCCCTAAAAAGGAGAAAAAAATTTGAGGGCTTACAACATTACATGTTTCTGGTTTTCTACTGGAAATCTAAGCTTCTTACCTGTCTATTTCTGCACCATTAGTTCCAGACGTTGTCATGCTTTCTGACATTGAACCTTGACTGTCCTTCTTGCTAGGTTCCAGTCCATTCTTTATGTCATCAAAGTTTTCATATTTCAATGCCTGGACTAACTGTAGCAGGTACATCAGCAAGTCCTCATGGAGGAAAAAAATCAAAATTAGTTGAGGGGGTCAGTCAAAGCTGACTAGGACTCCGCATGTTTTCAAAATTCTAACTTATAGAAAAACTTAGTCAGGATTTAGTGACCTATAAAGAAGTGGAAATTGGGGTCTCCCTAGCAAGCAATATGCAATATAAGAACTGGTGCAGGACGGAGTTTGACTCCCAAACAATACTAAGTTACCACACTACTAATTTTTAGTTACTTAAAGGTAGTAAGTGCTAATTAAGTAAGTATTTAAGTGAATTACTACTTTAAAGTTCTCTTTAGTTAAGCTGCTCTACTTGCTTCTAGCATCCACAAAATAAACCTTTCAGTTTGTGGCTCCAAGAAGAAAATTCAAGCATAAAATTTGGACCATGGTACCAGGAATTCAGATTCTCTCCTCTTACGCACTTTTTTTTTTGATCCCTTGTGTAGCCAGCTGGGGATCAAAAAAAAAAATCATGTATCTGACTATTTTTGATTAAAAAATAGAATTTTAATCACTTGCTGTTTATAATGAATTTGTTCCCTCTACTATTCAACCTGCTCCATTTAGATGCCTTCAACTGTTCCATAAAAGGCACATTTTCAAAGTCAAAGCAGTGTGACCTTGGCTATTGAAGTGGGCTTGCAAAAATTGCATGTATTTATGCTCCCTACTTTAAACTCTATTGATTGCCAAGGATTCAAGAGTTATGTTAATACATTCAAAGTATTTTTTTTCACTGCGAAAAGAAAATAATATATAAATAATTAAAATTTAACAGATTAGCATCTATTAAGTATGCTCTACTCACAAATCACAGCTCATCATATTCTAATCAGTATACAATTAGAAACACCTTATTTCCACAGATGCTTTTCTACTCACTTTCTTTTGCTAAAGAGTATGATGATATACTGCTTCAATTTACTAGGTGGATTTGTTGGAAATCTTTTAGTAGACTATTTAAGTTCAGAGCATTTCTATGCAGGTTAATATTCAAAATTTATCACTGGTTTCTGCAAGAACATATGGTCGTTTCACCTTGTTTGACAAAAAAACAGCTATCACTGGCTGTTCACACTAAGACAGTTATCAATGAGTGCCACTTAATAATGTGAAGACTTTGCTCCATAAAGAGCTTATAGCATCACAGTGAATTTCATCTTTTTTTTTAGTTTTCCATCACTATTATTCACTTAAATGCCTTAAAAAAGTAGCAAACATTTCAAGTGCTCAATGACACTAAAAGTCCTGAGACCAGCTGACTTTCACATGTACCCGCAGACCAATGAATACCTCATCATCAGCCTGCTGAAGCCTGGCGACGGCGTAGCGCCTAACCGTTGGGTTGGTGAAGTGAGATGACAGAAGTTCTAGAGAGTCTTCCACATCCATGGGCTTCCACTTGCCCAGTAGCTCCAGTGCTTGCTTTGCCTCTTGTGGTAGGTCCCAGTTGACACATTTTAAGAATTTTGTCAAGGCCTAAATAGAAATTGGGCAATTCACCAGTGAAAAGCCAGGCTGAACAACTGATTTCAGAAATGAATGTTTCACACTGACGTAGAACTAGATTCAGACTATATTTACATAAGCACAGACCTGAGGAACCTTACTGATGTAAATGACAATACAATATTGGATTGTTTTAATATGTCCCAAAAAACTGCAGCTGGGTTATCTTGTAAGTAAAATGTAAAGTCAGTGGTTACTGCTCTACCACAATTACCACTACATAAAAAAACACCCACTGCTGGAGGATTATTTAGTTATTTAATTTACTTTGGGCTTTTGGTGTGCTACCACTTATCCTGGTAATGCTAACCCTTATCTAAAACAGATGAAGCTCCTCTTTAATAACTTTTCTTTGCTGAAGACAAAATTGGCAACATTGGTATTTTAAGCTGACAGTCAGGTGTTTGTAGAAAGACTACTGTAATAATAGCCAGTTCATATGATTTAAGAGGAAAAATTACAGCCACCAATTTTTAAATCAGTAACATTGTAGAAAAAGTTAAAATAATCTTGACTAGCTTTTACGACACTGAAGCTCTGTATCTCTGCAAGGACAGAACATTGTAGAATGAATGCCAGATGAAGCACCTCTTGCATTAATAAGTCCTCTCAAATGATTCAACTTACCTTCTCCTGATTGGTAAGGTAGTATCTGAATTTCCAAACTAGATCCTGTTCCTCATACGTTAGCTGCTTTGTCGGTGGATAACTCACTATGATCTATTAGATACATCGTCAGAAAGTGATGTTAAAAGCATGAACAGGCATAATCAACAAGTTAACGTCTGTGACAACACTGACAACACGCAAAAATAGCTAGGAACAAAAAAAAACCAAACAACTTTTCAACAACACAAAGTTCTCATGCTATCTGGGTGATGTTCCTCAGTTACGTGGTTGATAGAACTGGCAGCGTAGGCAAACATACACAGCTACTTTAAGACTACCTTTAACACCTACATGATACATGCACAATACGCATTCTTATCCCTCCCAAACTGTTTTACAAAAAAATGAGCAAGTGCCTTCTGCTCCTTTCTGAGTTGGGCCCGTGTAACTAAGCACTTGTAAGAAACACTTGACATGTCTTCATTAATGACTTTCTTTAAACTGAAGTGAACTGTATTTTCCTTAAATTGTCACCATATATTAATACCAATCTACCTAATAAAACTGAATTTAGCCATCATATGACTGACTTACATTAAGCTGATCTCGCGTAGCTGCATTAGGCTTCAGATCATGATCAGAAGGTCCACTTCTTAAACTTCGAGCAAGCTTGTGATGTTTGCTCTCTACTAAGTTCTCCTAAATGCACAGGGTAAGTCAGTATTTACAAATACTTAAACTCCAGAGAAAATTACTATTGCAATGAAACCATCTAGCCAAGACTCACCAGTATCTTGAACAATGCACGACAATTAAAATTCACATCTAAAACTACAGCGTCTTCTGAATTTTTTTTGTTGTTTTAGAAGAAACTCCTTCAATAATACGTGGAGGGCTGTTGGGGATTTTGAGGTTTTGGTTTGGTTTTTTTACTTCACACAATTTACAAACCCTGTCTTGCCTTTTGGTGAATTACTGCAAAATGCAAGCGTTTCAGTCAAAACATCTGTGATTTAGACAGCACTCAAACGTGCTAGCTGCTTTATGAACATTTTTAGGATGTTTGCAGTATGAAGCTTTGTATGCAAGAAAAACTTCTCAAAAAGTTTTCCCACTGTTAATACCATGTTAGCAACAGTAGGAGCCACAATAGGAGCCACAGTGTCAACGAGATTTCAGCAGCCAAGGCAGTTTTCAGCATTGTCAGACTTGCTCTTGCAGTGTTAGATTACACAGTGCTCAAACAGTGTTGCCAGTAGAAGCCCACTTACATTAAGGTTCCCAAAGCTGCCAATACCAGTCCCACTGAATTGGCATCCACAATAATGGAAATCTTTTCTAGAACTGTACTTAGGCACTGTCTACATGAAAGACAACATACAAGAGAGTGTAGGGAGAAAATATTTTAACAGACAAAATGACCAAGAGTTACTGCACCTTCCGTTAAATTTCTGTTCTTCAGCTCCCTCTTACCTTATATTCCCACCCTCTGACCTCTTTTGCCAACAATCCCCCTTCTCTATTTTCCTACACCTCAGAAGCAAGCACATTAGGTATGGAAAGGAAGAGACGAACAAAAACATTAAATCAAATCTTGTATTTTAATCTAGCAGCAGCAAAAAAAAAATTACAAGTCAAATCCACTGATATTTCTCAACTGGTCAAATACCTCTTTCCACTGGAATTTAAAAATATTGAAGACAGCAATATAGGCAAGCTTTCATCTCCATTTATGAAAACTTCAACAAAAATACTATAATACAGATTGCATTACATGGAGCATTGCTTACCATAGACATTTGGGGATCTGGAATCTTAACAATTTCGGAACTTGTTAAAATTGGAGATGACTCATCACCATCCTGAATGACAAAAGTTAAAGGCATATTAAACATCTCAAGTTTTAGGAAAAAAACATGTCATATTAATGTACTGTGAATTATACTGCAGTGAAAGAATGATGCAACTGCACCTTGCTGACTTTTGAGTTACAAAGGGGAAAACAGAAAATAAGAAAAGGATTCTTTTTCTTGTTAGATTTTGCCAGATGATAAACAGGGTAGCAAGACAGATTAAAGCTCATCTGAGGAGATGCAGCTTGGCAGCTCACTACCAAGCTGGCACACAGTGGAGTGGAGAAATTTGCTATTTTCATTACATGTGTCCTCTGGAAGCACAAAGAGAAACCAAACTGAGGTCCGCATTTCCACTGAAAACAAATCATTTCCTAGAAATAACAACCATGTTACAGAAAACAGCTCCTAATAGCTCAACATACAGGCTCTCTGAAACACAGACAAATTTAGGAAGATGTAAGTGTGCCTATCTATCACAGGTTCCACATGGAACGTGACAGCCTCTTCTAGAAGTCCATACTGCGCTGCTCTGGAGCAGTATGACAGGAGCCTGCTAGTTTTCCTTAGGGGAGTCTAACCCGCTGCTGCATAAATAAGGGAAAGGAGAAGCTAAATGTTTCCTGTTTGAACCAGGCAGAAGGAAAAAATACAATGCCTGCCACCACATGACAGACACAGCAACTCTGTTTCCCTCTTCCAGTCACACCCAGCCATTTTGTTTTGGGTTTTTTATCTTAGAAGCATAACTAAACATTAATTGACACCACCTACAGAAGAACATTTCATTTAAAAGGCATTATAAAAGAGTAAAATGGAAAAAACAACAAGACAACACCTGCATGATATATGCTATGCTGTATTTATACTTATTCCGTTCTCATTTATTTTGGAGTAAATTTCAGCTCAGAATAAAGTTGTTTTTGACATATCAACAATTCCCTCAATAATGTAAGTTTTGAGATAACTTGCTCAGGTTTGCTTCTGCCCCCACCCTCCTTTTTTTCCCCTCCTGCTTTTCCAACCACACACACCTCTTGGGATGACTTTGCTCTTACACTTTTCAGAAGTAACTTTCAAAGAAGTGAGGAGCTTGTATCCAGGGGAAGAACACGTCACCAACAGGACACAGGAGTTAAAATTGCCATTAACGTTTCAGGAGAAACATCTTTTTCCAGCTACATAATTTTTGTGTTGCCAACTACAGTAAAAAATCTCTTATTATCAAAACGCACATTCAAGAAGACACTTCTATTACATTTATTGGTGTCCTATGCCTTTCTGAAGTAACGATTTTACAGTCTAAATAATGACAGTAACTATACACACATTCTTCCTAGTTAAGGCAAATACACATACAGTCTGGCTGTGGCTGATGTTGGTGCCAGAACATGAGCAGTATTGCTTTTCCCACTAGTCTTTAAAATAAAGTATGCATACAAACACTGAGGAGGACAAAGAGGACATTTGCTTACAGTTTCTCTGTTTTAAAAACCATACTGCCTAAGTAACGAACTTAGCTTTAACTTAACTGTATAGAATTAATAGTATTTCCAAAGTATTTATAAGATAATAAAATACTACTGCATCACTGTAACAGTAGACTGAACTGAGTTGGAGCCACACTGACAGATCAGCACTCGCATTGCACTAAAACCTTTGCCATCTCAGACAAAACTTTCAGATCATGTTATACTAGTTGTACAAAGTCAAATTACATAAAAATCCAATGGGAGGGGGGGGAATCCCTTCTGAAAATAAACACATCTCATGATAAGAGATGACAGACCTATTTCTATCTACTAACTGGTTATCTTCCCAATCAAAACCGTAGTAAGGCTGCAATTTGACTTGACCTTTATAAAACAAAGGATTACCAATGCCCCAGTGACAAATAAGTTTCCACTCCATTTAGACCCTTCACATAAAAGCACTGTAAGAAAAACTTGACACAGGAGTGGATTCACTAGAAACTAATTAACGTTCAAACTCCTACTGAGGCATTTACAACATCCATATCCCATGTGGATTCTCTAGGGATAAGTAGTAATAACACCCATACTACTACATTTTTCTCCCAGTGAAAACATTCAGATAAAATAGCTGTAAAGGGAAAGGGTCTGACAAAGCTTTTAGGCTGGTAAAAATGGAGCACCTACCCCGCAATCAAAAGCCTATGACAGCTATTACCAACTCAGAATTTACTAGGATGAGAATGACAAAAGCACAATTGCCTAAAATTTGCTTACCTACCAAACTAAAATAAAAAAAGCACAAAGCCTTCCAGTGACTAATGTCAAAATGTTTCTAATACCCTTTAAAATCAAGATCGGGGATTTTTTCCAAGACTAGTGTTAAAAGAATGATTTCTAAATTCATTGCTGTCATGGGTCTTTTTTTAACCGTTCAAAAGAAATACTATAATGACTGTTCTTTAAATTCCTCTACTCAAATGCAGCTAGATTATGCTGAAGAGCCAAGCTGAAAAACTCTAGTTATTCAGCTCAAGCTCTAGGAAAATTTTGCTCCCATTCCATTTTAGAACAAAGCCTTAAGCTTCAACCAAAACTTGCTATAAAACCAAGCTTTGCCAAAGCATTCATGGGACAAGTTACTGTGTCAGGAGTTAACATTTTCAGAACAAACTATTTTGTGAAATCCTCAAGAAGGCACAATGCCATTAGTTTGTCTGTGAAGGACATCAGTTGTTTAGCTTTGCCTCCCAATTAGATTAACACACGGCTCTAATTCTCTGTCATACTTGGAGAGCATCACATGGATCACTGTGATCCTGACCATACAAACTTACTAAAGCATGCCAATGCCTGGGGCTCAACTCTGAATTAGCATTTGAATTTGGTCAGGCGCGTGCTTTTGAAGTGTCTCTCCTGATCATCCCCATGTAGCGAGCTTTGGTTCATATCATGGAAGTTTTAGAAACACTAAATATCCTCCAACTGCCAACAGTCATTCAGCTCAGGGGATTTGATTAAACCTAGTTCCAAGCATAAGAACACAGTGCAGACATTGGGCCTTACACCTCTCCGCTCTGTAAATCTGCTCCTCTTGGCTGCATTACCTGCTAGCACAGCCAGAACCTGACATGACCTGCTGTTTTGCCACCAGGAAACAAAAGCAACATCAATACTAAACAGCATTAACTTGCTTTAAACTACTATGTTACAGAACTTTAGAGGTATTTCACTACATTAACGTCAGCGTGTGTGACTTTATATAAATACTAGAGACCATTTAAGAAAGTCAACAACATTTGCAGAATTTTCTGAACCAGCAAGGTGATTCTACAATTTTCTGAAAATCAGTTTCACAACATAAATAAATAAGGAGGTTCTATTTATCTTATTCTTTAGTCAAAACATCATTTCAAGTAACACCAATGGGATCCAACTTCTCCCACACAAAAAGTAAACGGACACCCAATGCTGTAGACAATACTTTTGCTTTCTTTCAAGCCATGAAAAAGGCTCTGATAATCAGACTACTTTTTTTTTTTAAATAAACTGCATGCAGCAGTGCAATCAATTTATTTATTCAAACAAAGGCTTCACTCAAAAGCTGCACAAAAACACATTAATGATAAATGCTGGTGTTATTTACACTTGGAAAGTCACACTGAATTTTTGACTAAATGGAGAATCAGAAGTGATGCTCTCATTACTAGCAGACTGCTATCTGTCACGTCTTGAATGCTGTATTAAAATTAAGTTAGAGAACATGGAAACAGCCACTGCCACTTCATTTCATTGTAATTGAATGTTGAGTCGAAGAATCTCAAATTCTATCAGCCACTGTTTAACAGGCTAGTTCTTCGTAAACACTTGAAAACAAATTTATCAACAAAACTGTGACAAGTAATCTCCACTTCGACTATCGGTCACAGGCAGGTGACAACAGAACCTGCTTTCATTAGACTCAACATACTGGATTGGTGATGCCGGATATGTATAGCGTACACTGTAATTGGAAGGATGACAAAACTGAGAAGACAGGCACTAATTTATGTACTGTTTCATACTGCTGCCAGAAAAGGGTCAGGAACTTGTTGAAAAGCTACTTCATAACAACAAATCCCTCAAACTGCAGTTAGTTATAGCTTTAATATGTACTATTACACATTCAATTACTTTATTTCCACAAGAGTAGCCAATTCATAGTTATTTTGTTCCATGCACTTTTAATATGCTTCAGACACATCTATTAAAAAATAGATGCAGGCTTGAAGTCTGATCCTTCTTTCCCTCACCTTGCACATGTTTAAAACCATAATGATGACAAAAAAATTGTGTGTGTAAATCAGGAATAATTCATCTATAATAGCAGGTTTCTGGACATGAGAGAGAGAAACTGTTTTTAGGAATGTCACATTCAACCACAAAAATAAAGAGCGAAGAGGACACAAAGCCACATGGTAGCCATGCTCATCATCTTGCACCTGTGGTAACTACCAAACATTCTAATGTCAAGTTTTCACTCTCACACAGGAACAATGGCTAGTAAAATGTTTCAGTATTTTGATCAAATTCCACTATGGTCTCCAGAAAAATATTTCCTTGATTCCCACAGAAGTAAATAACTTCATTTTGTTTCGTGGAGGAATCTGACATATTGTAGATTTCATTCTGATCTGCAACACACAAGGAGTTTTGTAAAAGTAAGATCCTCTACAACAGCTGGTTCTAACAGAAGTCTACAGAAGCACTATGAGACAAGCTATTCTAAAGGCAAAAAGATTTGGAAAGGTGGGGAGAGGTTCCATTGTCAACTACAGTCCACCAAAAGAAATGCTGCTTAGACACTCAGGCAGGAAGCTAAGCAAGTTTTTAACCTAGACAACTACCTAAGGCACAGTTACACTAAAATTACCGAAATTCACAAAAAACCCACCACACCTAAAAAAACTCCCACCCCAAAAAAACCCGAACACACAAACAAAAACAACCCCAAACAAAAAACCAAACATACCCAAAACAGAAAAAAGAAACCCAAAACACACCCCACATACTTGCCTCAGATTGTGGGAGGCAGACACTAAGCCCATGTACACCCACATGCATTATTTTTATATCATGTCTGCAAGACACAGCTCTTACAAGGGCTTATAAAATTTCATAAACAGCCACTCATTTTTGTTATGACTACAGCAATTTGAAAAACAACCTTAAGAGCTTCTTCTATACTAGCATCTCTGTTAAAATAAGTTCTAAGACTACTGTTGTTAACAGTTTCAGATATTCAATACTTTAATTCAAAGGACTAGATTAATAGCATTTGAACAGTTCTTCTTTCAAACATTCACAAGCTTTAACTTGCAACAGAGCACACAGTTGAGACAGATTCTAATCTGTGCCTTCTCAGAATTTTTTTTTTATGGAATCCTGCTTTTTGCGATGTATTACTCTATTTTTCACTACCTTCTTCTAAAATCTTAAATTATATCACAGTTCTCTCCAGAACAACTGGTAATGTTGTCACATGCATAGGAATACTTGTCATCTATTTTCCATTTTATTAACATTTTGCATACTGAATTACAGTTTTAAAATTCTCAGAATAGATGCTGCTTAAAGTTAGCTCCTCTGATCTCAACAGGACTCCAGTCTCTTTTTCTACCTTCTTTCTCTTTTCCATAAAGCTGCATTATTTAGTAACTTTCTGACTTCTTATGAATCTAAACATGCCAAAAATTTTAAAAGGCAATTACTATTTTTTTTTAAACCAGATTATAGATCTGCTGCTTTTTGTGTTTCAGTGGGTCTTTCTACAACGCAGAGGTCCATAAAAGTACTGATAATGCCTTCCAAAGTCACACTGATGTCTGTTAAGGTCACTGTTAATCCTTCATTCCATTAAATTTGAACTCAAAAAACACTGAAGGCACTGCTTTGGGGATCCATTTTGTGAACAGAAAGAAAAGTTACAAGACATTCCAATCCAGAAGTCTTTTAGTTAATTGACTTCCAAAGTATTTTCAGCATGAAAGACTAAACTTTTGTATTTGTTCGTTCTAGAGAAAACATTCACCAGCAGAGTTCCTGTGCAAAGTTTTAGTAACTTATCTTTTATAAAGTTACCAATCAATACAGGTTCATTTCTTCCTGATACAAGACATAATTTTACATACAGCTACTCTGAAAATACTGCTGGATGACTGAAGGAACCATAAATCAGGAAGTTTTTAATCACTCACACTTACTAAATTCTGTAATCTTGAACTGTATTACACGAATGATTGACTTCAGCAATTTTGTTGCATCTCTACTATTTGATTTGTATGTTCATAAACAGTTGCCACTGACAGCTGTCTGCCACTATCCTGCAGCAGAATATTTCACCTCAGCAGAAAAACCCATCCATTTTAGGTGCATATGTTGCTTTTTAAAGACTACCATAAAGCCTGCAGGGCACATACCTTTTCGTAGTAAACTATTCCATATTCTTTATCATCACACTTGACGCAACGGAATTCAATCATCAGGTACATAAAATTAGAACTTCGTTTTTCCCTCTGAGAAGAGAACAACACAGATGTGTATCATATATTAAAGTGCATCAATCTTCAGCATTCTCAGTACAGCAATTACCCTACTTCCTTTGTGTTTTAACTGATTAATTAGATTATCAGTTGTTGTAGCAATTATTCAGTTAATCATTTCACAGCACTACTTGAGACCATATCACCTTCTTCCTGACATTCTTACTTCCACACATTCCCACTTCATGATAAAAATCCACATGTAACAGATAAAAATCACATTGTTTTCATCAGCAGCTTGCAACCATGGGCTAAAGGTCCGAATAAAAAGGCAATGAAGAATTACCAGATGACACCTTGGGTTTTTGTTTTGGGTTTTGTTTTTTTTGTGTTTTTTTTTTTTTTTAAATCATTACACACAATTATGCATGTCAGAGTCAAAAACCAGAAGACAAAAAAATATCACTTTTTAGATAAACACTATGAAAGAGACAAATTAAACCTGGACTATAAGATTAGATTTGCTGCTCATTCACTCTTGGAGGAAGGTTTGCTCATGTATGCATTTTTTTAGAAAAAGTGCTAAGGATTTTAAAATCTAGGAGGGAAACAAGAAAGAAGTTACACATATCCACCACTAGGAACATACAATTAAAAAAAAATTAAGCATCCTGTTTAATAATGAGCAACTCAAGTTCGTTTCATGGATTAATAATGGATTGACTTTCCAGCCCAGGTAAAGTGGTTCTGCATTTAAGGCACAGCTCTAGGAATCAGGAATGTTTAGTTTTCTGTATTTTTACAGGAGACTGAGTTCTTAAAAACTATTCATAAGGGATTATAAAAACACAAATTTAGGTTAAAAAATAATCTGATTCCCAGAGGTCTAATTATAAATAAGACAACAAAAATATCAGAGTGCAAAGCAGAAAACAGAGTTCTGTTGTACAAGATGAGTATAATCAGTGAACAGTTTGGGAGTGATTTTGCTCAATGAGGGTTAACACCTCATTCAGGTATTTAACTACCATATTTTTATTATTTTTTTTTAAATTATATTCATTCAAATCTTACAAGTGTTTTTCCTCAGCACCAAAAATGAAAACCAATAAAGCTGAACAAGTCTAAAACCAAGGAACAGACTGTATGTCCAAAAAGCTTCCCATCACAATCTAAATAAATCCTAGAGTTAAGTT
Source organism: Gavia stellata (assembly GCF_030936135.1). Taxonomy (NCBI): domain Eukaryota; kingdom Metazoa; phylum Chordata; class Aves; order Gaviiformes; family Gaviidae; genus Gavia; species Gavia stellata. Next base: position 6,909,777 of record NC_082637.1, read on the forward strand.
ACTCATACCTAACAGAATTTGTTTCAAGTTATTCCAAATTACTAAGAAATTCTGTCTTCTGTGATCAAGTTAACTTGAAGCTGAAAACTTATAAGACAGCTGTCTGTTCTGGCAGATGAAATGCTGGACATGAGCCGGCAATGTGCACTCGCAGCCCAGAAAGCCAACTGTATCCTGGGCTGCATCCAAAGAAGCGGGGCCAGCAGGCTGAGGGAGGTGATTCTGTCCCTTTACTCCACTCTGGTGAGACCCCACCTGGAGTACTGTGTCCAGCTCTGGGGTCCTCAGCACAGGAAAGACACAGACCTGTTGGAGCAGGTCCAGAGGAGGCCACAAAAATGATCAGAGGGATGGAACACCTCCCTGTGAGGACAGGCTGAGAGAGTTGGGGTTGTTCCACCTGGAGAAGAGACGGTTCTGGGGAGACCTTATTGCAGCCTTTCACTACTTAAAGGGGGCTTATAAGAAAGATGGGGACAAACTTTTAGTAAGGCCTGTAGCGATAGGACAAGGGGTAATGGTTTTAAACTAAAAGAGGGTAGATTCAGACTAGATACAAGGAAGAAATTTTTTACAATGAGGCTGGTGAAACACTGGAACAGGTTGCCCAGAGAGGTGGTAGAAGCCTCATCCCTGGAAGCATTCAAGATCAGGTTGGACAGGGCTCTGAGCAACCTGATCTAGTGAAAGATGTCCCTGCTCATTGCAGAGGGATTGGACTAGAGGACCTTTAAAGATCTCTTCCAACCCAAACCATTCTATGACTATTATTCGCATTATTGCCAAAGTAAAAATCAACTCTGGAAGCTTAAAGAATTTTTTTTCCTTTTATCATATACACTGGTGGTTGAAGAAAAACAGGACAAGTACTTAGAGTTCGTCTCCTAAGCAAGCAAAGGTTCCATATTAGCAAGAGCCAAAAAAAAAATTACCAATCTGATGTTCGATGACCTACCTCATTGATCATTTCTATTTCTCTAAAGGTCAGTCTGTCCAGCCAGTCCACTTTCACCATGTGACCTTGCCGATGAGACTTGGTGAGCTGCATGAAAAAACACAATGATAACATTTAAATTGCTCAGAGCAATAAAAAGAATATCTACGATTAGAGACACTGACATGAAGTCAGGGGAAGAAAAAAAAAGAGGAACTGGGAAAAAATGCTTGTACAGTACACACGCAGTAGATCCTTGTAAACAGCTAAGTCATGCCATAAAAATAATTCTAGTATCTAAACCACCAATCACGGCAAAGACCAAAACCTTGTTCCAAGCACATCACCTTTGCATTTTTAACACATTAAAAACAGGAACCTATTTTTAAAGCAAAGTCACATAACAAAGATATTTCATTTTTTGTGTTACTTCGTTTCATACAGTAAAACCTACCAAGCCAAACAAAAGAAGATATTTCAAAAACTATCGAAATCAAGTTAGCCTTACCTAAACAAGTTTTCAGACTGGGACTTACACATCGCAAAAGGTCAGCTGAGGACTTATAGCAAGTCATAGAGAGCTTGTTCTCCCTTTCTTTTTAATCTTCTGAAAAGTAGTTCAAGTTTTATTCCTACATCTACATATTGCTGTAGTAATAGCAAGGAAGTTGAGTTGTTTAAAGGACTGCCTAGCAGTAGAAGAGTGGAAGAGAAGATATGAGCCATACTACCTGTAGTTTCAGATGCACTGACACACACAATAGTTTATGAAAAATTCAGCAGACCACCACACAAATATGAACAAGAATCATCTTTTCAGCTCCTAAGAAATCACAAGTGCTCCTCAAACAAAAAAAAAAAAAAAATCACTAATTCTTGCAGTATGCAAGAAGCGATGCAAAGGACTAGAAGACATCAAGTTCTTTCATGTTTTAAGGAAAATCAATATCTGTCTAGAAACTGGCTAGTGAAGAGACGCTCAAGATTATTCTTATTAAGGGAAAAGTTACAACTAATACTTCATCAGCTTTGTTCTGTGGTCACGCTGCACACCCATGAGCATTTAAATTTGAACAGGCCATACAGCCACACCAACTGCCATTTCTTGCCCAGCTGACAGCTAGGGGACAGGCAATATACAAAGAGACCTACAAGAGCATATGAATGAAAGGTATTGTATGCAGGAGAACACAACAGCAGCGTACTGCTTCCATATAGAACTGGAGATGAGATTATGACAAAAAAGACACAGAAGACAAGACCTGCTATATGCTGGGAGTTGTCTAGGTTGCATAGTTTGTCAGGTACCTGCACTAGACTTTTGGTAGCACACCACTATAGATACAAAAAAAAAAATCACTTGGAAGAAAAAAAAGGTTAAGAGTTTGCACCAGCAGTACTGTTTCATTATTCTCACTCAAATCCCCAGTAAACTGATGTCTTCGCAGTACGGGCAAATATTATTGTGCCCCAAGGATGACCTGGACTAAATGCAAACCCCATCACGATGCACTCTGAGAACAGCATCAACTTCACGGCCAAATAGAGATCCTGATTGATCTGGAGAGTACCTACATGACAAACTCACAAGAAGCCAAGCTTCAGAAATTATGCAGAATCGAATAGCTTTGTACATCTCTTAGAAGCAATGCTGACATAACAGGCAAATAATTGTCTGGTCTGCAAAAGACTGTAAACAGCCATTAAAACCATTAATGAAATGAAATTTCAGTGTTCTGCAGTCTCCTTGCAGGTGTTCTTTTATCAGTGGAACTGATCTGTCAAAGACCAGCTTGTAAGCATTTACCCTTGTCTTCTAACACCTTGATCAACTGCCCCTTCATATCCAGCAACAACAGACCATCTTGCTGGTTCACTTCCCATAAAGTGACTTCTTGCTGTTTCAGACAAGTTCATTGGAGGGGTTTTTTTTTTCCCCTCTTATTCACCTCCCCAGTGTTTAATTTGGTGTTACGGTCTAACAAGACTTTGGATACTCGTTCCTACCTCTAAGCAGGAAACAAAACCCCCAATTGATTTAGCCTCCTTGGAAACAGTTTATGTCAGAAAGAGTTGAAATACACTACAGCCCACACACCATGGCCTCTGCACTCTCACAAGATCTGAATTAAATTTTAAGGCAGATTACTTACAAAAGCAAGCATGACATTTAGCTCTGAATGCCAATGCTTGCTCATTTCACAATTATGTTCTTTAATTCAGCTTTTCTGGTTCTTGGTTCCTACTACGTTTACTAGAGATGAGGTTTAAAATTTTCCATTGAATATTAATCCTCAATTATAGTTCAAATATAAAACTATAACTATAACCAAAAGCAGTCACAATTTACAAAGCAGTGAAAAAGCTATTCACTTGGGAGGAAAATCCTGCCTTTTGTTTCTCCAGATTTGCTAGGAACTGGCCATTTCAAGAAGCACTAAATAGTAAATTAGCCATGAGCACCTCATGTCCTTTGTTCTGAACTCATTCCATGAAACACAAAAACATAATCCCATAATGACTATGAGATTGTTTGCTTAAAGCAGCTGATTCACCTAACGTTTCTTTAAGCTCTAGACCACAGTACAGCTTGACAGAGGTAGTAAGATTTTGATGCAAACTTTGGAAGACCACTGCAACTTCTAAGAATTAACCCTGTTCAGTATATAGTAGGGGCTTTTTTTCATTTGTTTTGTCTTCAGTAAACTCTGGGACAACTAATCGTCAGATTAGCTTCCATAAACATCAGAAACTTAACAGTACGAAAGGAAAAGGAAGGGCGGGGTGCAGCAAAGTATAATCCTTAATAACATTTCAGGATGCTGAATGTAACCAAAGCACAGAAACCCAGTCTTTGGGTTCTTTCAACTTATCAACAGGATTGTAAACAGGAGCAGAATATAGTAATAATTTTTTGCTATCTTACATTCCGCAGCCACTTCATCAAATTCTATCTCAGCAATATTACAGAGGCAGAATGTGCCAGGCCTGTACTAAAATGGTAATACAAGACTTGACCTTCGCCTCATATATGGCTTCATAATATATTTCAAAGGTAGAGAACGAGGAGCATGCAGACCACTTATAATCCAAAATGCTGTTCCAGGCAGGCTGGACATTATCACTTAATGCATTCACAAATGTCCTATCTAGGTCACAGAAAGGTCTTCTCATTCTCAGCAATTAAGAAATTCCTTACCCTTACATGTCCACCATTTTAGCCACTTCTAAATTACTCCCTACTTTTTTTTTTTATTTAACAAAAATATTTTTTTCTTACTCAAGGCAGCCCTCTTATTTCCACTACCTTAAACCAATGCATCAAAATTTTCAGAATACTACATATTCACATTCAGCATCGATACACAGAGTTAGGATAGCACTTATCAAAGCCTTGGCAAAAAAATGTTATTTAGAAAACTTGGTCACAAATTCTTAGTTCATTTTCTAGTTCACTGCACTAGAGAATAAAGAAAAAAGTCATTCTGTATGTTTTAGAGGAAAATTATTAATCTCTTAAACCTGCAAACCTCCCTTAGAGAGGAAAGAAGTCATAACAGAGCAACTAGTTAGGCCTGCATACAAGACCGAGAAGATCTGTAGGCATATATATACACACACATGAAGAACCATTCTCTTGAATTAATATTTAAAGCTTAAAATAAAAGAGAAGCTAGTGCCTCCCCTTCAGGGAAATAAGCATTCATCACCTGCTACTAAATAAGAGACATCCCTGATACTATCTCACCATTATTATTATCTAATTACATTTAGTCAGCAGAAGGTGTGAGGGAAATTAATGGAACAAAAAGAACTTAAGAGTACTTTTTGTTGAAGTAGAATAAATTAACACACCACTCATGGGAGAAACATCTTAATGTCATTAATATTTGAGCAGGCTAAGGTATTCCACACTCATCCATTAATATTCAGCAGCAGCAATTCTACAAGCAACATTCATGTGTTTTGTAAGAGCACAACAATAAGGCACCTCAACATCAGAGACTTGCCATAGTATCAATTATTGAAGGTAAAAGGATGCAACCCTCCAGCAGCCAGGCATTGATTTTATACAAATTCCCTGTAATATTAAATATGACAGACACACACAAACTCAGAAGCATGTCAAGAAAATAAGAAGTTATCTTTTAGATGGAGCAAAGGTCCTTGAGCAAGCTCTTCTCAAAAGTTACTTATTATCTGGAGGACTCTAATTTTGCCTCTGGTATCAGACGTCAATCAATAGCATGACACTTAAAAATGATACGTCTGTCCAGTAAACAGAAAAAA